>NC_090926.1:231029072-233529072 GCF_040938575.1 Ambystoma mexicanum | reverse complement strand
CGTGTGGTTTTGCGATAGAGCGCGTACCCAAAAGAATTGCATGAGTGAATTTTAGCGCGTGTACATTTTTTACGTGAAAGACATTTCCTTAGAAAGCGCGTGTGGTTTTTGCGATAGAGCGCGTGCCCAAAAGAATTGCGCGAGTGAATTTTAGCGCGTGTACATTTCTTACGTGAAAGATGTCTCATGAGAAAGCGCGTGTTGGTTTGCGATAGAGCGCGAGTCCATTTCAAACAGCTCGTGTTATTTTTTATCGCGTTTACGTATTTTTTTACGCGCGCTGGTTTTGTAAAGAATCGCGTGTGTATTTTAAACGCGAGGACAATTCTTCACGTCTTCTGATTTCACGTGTTTATCGCACACGCTTATTAAGGAAGAAACTATACGTTCTTTGTGTAAATAAGGAAACAATTCACACGCAGAAAGAAAGCAGTATTCCAGGAAGTTAAAGAATATTATTTAAAGTAATTTATGCAAATGGAATTCAATACTTTCTCTGAAAGACTGCAATTTATGAAAGCATAGAAAACTACATAAGGTTAAAAGAACTTTGAAGCAAGAAGAATATCTAGTTCTGTAAAGATGTTGCAAAGGCCATCACTTTAGGATTCTAAAGAGACTTGATTGGCTTGAACTATATGCACAACACAATATATATTTACAAGATATTCCACAAAGATTACTAACCTCTAAGTCTTTTACTGAGGTTTAAGAGGTAAAGAGTTTAGAGTTATTTAGAATAATTTTAGAAAATAAGTTTTCTTATCATATAAGTAACCAGGTGTATTTGTTTACCACAGGTACCAGAGCCTACCAGACGGTTGAAGGGCTGCAGTGTCTCCGTTATTTTCTCCAAATTCCCCTTTCCCTTTCTTGGGGTTTTCAGCTCAGCTTATATTTAAGGGTTGAGAGGTGAACTCCTGGTGAGGGTCTGTGGGGCCAGCATCAGTACCTGTGGAATTCAGTCAAGCCGGACCCTGACAAGGAACAAGGAATGGTATTCCCCTTATTTTTTGATTTCCAAGAAAGACGGGGGATTGAGACCCATCATGGACTTGCGCGGTTTGAACAAACTCCTCAGGAAGGACAAGTTCAAGATGGTTACTCTCTCAAGTCCTCCAGGTCCTTCAACTTCAGGACTGGTTGGTGTCTCTCGACCTCAAGAATGCTTATTTTCATGTGCCGATACAACCAAAGCACAAGAAGTACCTGAGGTTCGCGTTTGGCGACTCGCACTTTCAGTTTCGGGTCCTGCCGCTCGGATTGACCTCCGCCCTGAGGGTCTTCACCAAGCTCATGGTAGTGGTGGCAGCGCACCTCAGGAAAGGGGGATTCACGTCTACCCCTACCTGGACGATTGGTTGATCAGGGCACGCTCTCCCGAGCAAGTCCTGTATCATCTGTCAGTCACCTGCCACTCCCTCCACAAGCTGGGCCTCTCCCTCAACTTGAAGTCCCACTTGACACCAACTCAGAGGCTCCAGTACATCGGAGCAGTGCTCGACACGTCCCTGGGGCAGTGTTTTCCTCCCCAGGTGAGGGCTCATCACATTCAGCAGATGGTGCACAAGTTTCAGCTTGCCCAGAGTCTCCCAGCGTTCGAGTTCTTGAGATTGCTCGGCCTCATGGCATCCTGCATTCTTCTGGTGCCAGAGGCCAGGTTGCAGATGAGATCTTTGCAAAGGGCATTCAAGCTCCAGTGGTCTCAGTCCTCCGGCAGGTTGTTGGGACCCTGTTCAGGTGCCGTCCTCGGTCGCCCAGGACCTTCTGTGGTGGGCCGTCGAAGACAATCTGATGAAGGGGGCTCCATTTTGGCTACCCTGGCCAGAGGTGACGATCGTGACAGACGCATCCCTCACAGGATGGGGAGCTCATGCCAACGAGTTGACAGTCAGCGGTCGTTGGTCTCCGTCGGAATCCAGACTCCATCTCAATCTGTTGGAGCTGAGGGCGTCAGGCTAGCCCTAAAGGCTTTTCTGCCGACTGTGCAAGGGAAGAATGTCCTGATCCTGACGGACAACACAGTGGCCATGCACTACCTCAACAAAAAGGGGGGGGGGGGTCAGGGTAATTTCCTCTGTGCAGGGAGGCGATGCAGCTCTGGTTCTGGGCAATCCAGCAGGAAGTTTCGATCTCAGCAGTTCATCTGGCCGGAGACGAAAACGAGACGGCGGATGCTCTGAGCAGGCAGAGCACGATCTCTCATGAGTGGGAGTTGGCCCAGGAGATTCTCCTGGAGATCCTCGCCCTTTGGTGGACCCCTCAAGTGGACCTCTTCGCCTCCAGTGTCAACCGGAAGTGCGAGAGGTTCTGCTTGCAGGAATTTCCTCCAAAAGGAGCCTTAGGAGACGCGTTTGTGCTGGAGTGGTCATTCCCACTGCTGTACGCGTTTCCTCCAGTCTCCGTCATCCCACAAGTACTGCAGAGGTTATGGAGGGTTGGTTCCCGGATGATCCTCATTGCTCCGTCGTGGGCCCGGAGGACGTGGTACCCGGACCTTCTCGACTTGTCCATCTGCCCTCCACGTCGTCTTCCCTACCGAGACGATTTGCTCTCACGGGAGGGGGGGGTCAGGTTCTCCATCCAGAGGTCAGATCCCTCAACCTTCACACTTGGTTTGTGAAAGGTTGAGGTATAAGGATTGGGACCTCCCTGAAGATGTGATGGAGATGTTGCTCTCGGCCAGACGGCCTGCAACAAAGTCCCTGTACCGTTGGCGTATATTATGCGACTGGTGCAGGTTTAAGAATGTGGATCCTTTTGCATGTGACATTCCCATGCTTCTGTCTTTTTTGCTTTCTTTGGCCCACAGGGGCTTGCAAGTGGGTACCGTTAAAGGTTACCTGGCGGCGCTGTCCATATTTAAGCGCTCCTCTGAAGAGTGTTACTATTTTAAAATTCCTTTAATTTCTCAGTTTCTGAAAGGGCTCACTAATGTGTTCCCTCCGTCACCTTTCCAGGTGCCCGGTTGGGATTTGAAACTTGTTCTCAAGTTTCTGATGGGTGCTCCGTTTGATCCTTTGCATTCATGCCCTTTGAGACTGTTAACTCTTAAAACTGTATTTTTGGTTGCGGTCACAGAGTGAGTGAGTTACAGGCACTTTCAGTTAAACCACCCTTCACTGTGTTTCATAAGGACAAGGTTGTCCTTAGAGTTCGTCCTTCCTTTCTTCTGAATGTGGTGTCGGAATTTCATTTAGGCCAGAAGGTGGTTCTTCCGGCGTTTTATCCTCCACATCCTGGTAAGGAAGAAGAGTCTCCATAGGCTTGATCCTAGGAGATCGTTAAGCTTTTATATTTCATGCATGTCCCGGGTCAGAGTGGACGATCAACTCTTCATTGGTTACGCTGGAAAGCGTTTCGGACAAGCTGTGATGAAACAGACTTTGTCTCGCTGGATTATTCTGGCTATTTCTGAGTGTTACCGCTTGGCGGGTAAGGACCCACCGGTCCGCTTGCGGGCTCATTCTTCCAGGGGTATGGCTGCCTCTACTGCCCTACAGAGGGGTGTTCCTATTCGTAACATCTGTGATGCAGCCACCTGGGCTTCGGTACATACTTTTGTACGTCACTACTCCCTCGATTCCATCTGTGGGCAGGATCTGGCCTTTGGCAAGGCGGTCCTTTATTCCGCAATTTGAGTGGGCATTCTAAATTTCTGTTTTCTAAATTATTTTCCCACCACCTTGCATTGGTACTGCTTTGGGAGTCTGTCATAGATATGGAATACGTCGGAGGACCCAATCCCCTCGAAGAACAAATTACTCTTACCTGGTAACGTTCTTTCGATGGGATGGTCCGACGTATTCCATATTGCTCCCTCCCTGCCTTCCCCGCTACAGAATTTCTTATGCGATTGCAGCTTACGTTTCCGCAAGGCTTTGTGTGACAAACTGGCAGAAGACTGGTGCCACACGTTCTGGGGAAAAAACTACAACTGAGGCTACAGGCGTCGTGCGTCCTACTTATAACATCCAGTGAGGACGGCCGTCTGAGGAGGACCTCGAGGGCAGCGTGTTGACGTCATCGATGCAGGACGCAGACGCCGAAGATTTTCCGAAGCAGCACAGCTGTGGTGATTACATGTCATAGATATGGAATACGTCGTCGGACCATCCCATCGAAAGAACGCTACCAGGTAAGAGAGTAACTTGTTCTTTTACCCCATAACAACTGTTGCTGCCTCTTACCTCTTGCCCGTCTTCCTTTGCCCATGTCCCTCGAGCCATTGGTCCGGGAGGCAGCATTGGCATACTTTTTCACTCTTATTTATCTATCTCCTCACCTGTTCCCACACCTGACTAATTCTTTTGAGTTAATCTATAAGATTTTTTACTGCGCCACACGCTATTTCTTTACTTATTGTTTACCGTGACCTGGCCCGCTTGGGTCATTCTGCAAGGATATTGGACATCTTCTTTGTCATATTCTACCTAGTTCTACTCAACGACTTTAATGTTCATCTCTCCTCTCTCTCTCTCCTAATCTTTCTATTCTCGACTTGCATCTACTTTCTCCTATCTACTCTCCCCCACTCATATTTCTGGCTCTTCACTTGATCTGATCTTTCTTTATGCTTTCTCTGCCTCATCTGTACTGATATGATAGGTTATTTATAACTCGCTTAATACCCAGAGGTTTCCAAGCGCAGACTTGGGGATTGAACCTGTGTTGCTCTGTCGTCTTGCTTCCAAGGCGAGCATGTTCTCCCTGAGCTATACTTCCGAGACTAGCTCTACTGGTCTACTTATAACTTTTCTACTCTCTGTATCACTTCTTCCTGTTGCCCCTCATATCCCCCTCTTCCCACTACACCCAAAAAAAGTCTGCACACTTTACGCAACTTTAACTCTGCTTTTCCATGATACCTGTATTACTTCTCATCTCTCGCTGCCGACGAGGCCACGTCCACCCTTGCCTCATCTTTTTCCTTAGGCCTCAACCAAATCTATCCTCTCTGCTTTCAGCCTACCCGTAAACCTGCCCAACCCTGGCTCTCTTCTCAGCTCTGCCCTATGCACCGTCTTCTCCGTCGTCAAAGACGCCGGCTCAAATCTCCATCTTCATCTAATCACTCTGCTTATTTATCTTACTACTTTCTTCATAACTGCTTAAACTCTGCTAAACGCACCTATTTCTCAGACCTTCTCCATACTCAATCTGCCCACCCTAGGCGTCTTTCAAACTTTAACTTGGCTCCTTCTCCTTCAGCTGGCCATCTATCAATTCTACTCTGAGTCCGATTTCTCTCTTTTTCTCTTCTAAAGTTCATTCTTTACGCCAGGACATTCTAACCTCGTCCTCTCCAAACGCTACTCCCTTCGCTTCCTCTACTCCCTCCACTCTCATCTCTAACTTTGCTCCTGTCTCAGACTCCGATGTGCTACTCCTGTTGCCTAAAGCCCATCCAACTGAAGCTCCTGCATTCCCATTTCCATCTGTACTTATTCCTGAAGTTTATCGGCTTTTTGTACCATTTCTGGTTTCTTTCTTTAACATCTGTCTCTCTACTTCTCCTTTTCCCTCAGATTTCAAACACGCAACCATTATTCCTACTCTAAAAAAGCCTATGGCTAATCCTTGCCTTGTATCTAATTTCTGCCCTATTTCTCTGCTACCTTATCTATCTAAGCTTCTCGAGCGCCTTGTCTATTCTCAGATCTCATCTTTCGTTACTGATCTATCTCTTCTCTTCCCCTCCCTCCTTTCAGTCTGACTTTCGTCCCCGTCACTCCACTGAGACTGCTCTAACTTGTGTGCTTAATTCCCTTCTTACAGCTCGCTATTCTAAACACTCTTCAGTTCTTATTCTTCATGACCTATCTGCAGCTTTCGACACCATGGACCATTCTTTGCTTCTGGATTGTTTTCACATGGACTTCAGGGTGCTGTTGTTTCTTGGTTCCCCTCCTATCTAACAGAACCTTCTCCGTCTCTTGGGACAGTAAGACTTCTGCACCATTTCCTCTTGAACACGGTGTCCCCCAAGGGTCAGTCCTGGGTCATTTTCTATTTTCTCTATACACTTCATTACTTGCTCCTGTAATCTCCTCTTTTGGACTATCTACCACTTTTATGCTGATGACGCACAACTTTTCCTATCCTTCTCATCCTTCTCTCCCAAAATTCACCACACTCTTACAACTTGTCTTTCTGCCATTAAATCTTAGATGGCCTCTCATTTCCTTACTCTAAATGCAGGGAAGACTGAGGTTTTATTCTTCCCTGCTAACACTCTCCTCCCACATACCCCCCTCTGTCTATTTATTTCTCTCACATCTCGTTTCTGTCACTTCCATCGCTATAATATTCGTAGAGTTCGTCCCTTTCTCACTTTCCATGCTACAAAACTTCTCATCTCTTTGCACATTTTCTCTTGTCCTTTCTACTGTTCTGTTATGCTTTTTGGTCTCCCATCATCTCTACTTGCCCCTCTCAAATCAATGTATCACTCCTCTGTTTGTCTACTTTGTCTTCTTTCCTACTGTGACTCAATTTTCCCATCCCTTGCCTCACATTGCTGGCTACCTTTTCACTCCCAACTTAAATTTTCTTTTCTTTGTCTAGTCTTTAAATCTCTCTATGGGCTTGCCCCTGACTTTCTGGGGACACTTCTGTCTTTCTATACTACTCTTCGTTCTCTGTTCTTCCTGCCTTTTCAGACTGAATATTCCCTGTCCCCCCTGTGCTCAATCCCACTTCCGATATTGTCAGCTTCTTGCCCCTCTTTATTGGAACGCTCTTCCCCTGTCTCTTTGATCTATCACTGTATATTCTCTCTTCCGTCTTTCCCTAAAAGCTCATTTCCTTTACTGTCCCGGATTGCTTGCTACGAGAATCGATTGACATGTATCACTGATCATCATTTTGTACAGTTTGTTTTAACTATGTGCAGCACTTTGGACAAAGGTGCTATATAAAATACAATAAAAGTACAAAAAATACAAATGCCTTCTACTGCACTCCGTTGGATTTTCGTTCACTTTGTTATGGGGAAACTGGCATGCCCTTAAAGACAGTCTGTACTGGGAGACTGTTTCCCTTAGTCCTTTCCAATGTTGCAAGTTCTTTGCAACATGTTATAAGTGCACACTGTACCTTACAATACAGTGCGCTGGGGTCTTCCTTTCGTTTCCAAAGGCCATAGACACCCTCAAAGGATTTTTTGGTAGAAGTACAAATGTGCCTTGGACAGAACTGGTGGCAGCTGTTATTGTTCATATATTTTTAACCCTTTCTTGTGGTCCATTTCGCATTTACCGCGTTTGTCCCTGGACAGTGGCTTGGCCCCAAAAGGACCATTCCACAAGGTCCTTTGTTCTTTCCTTTGACTATCTTGTCCCTTTGCCTTCCCCAGGTCGAGCAGCAGATCCGGGAAAACCCTTATTTGGTCATGCACTTTCTCACGAAAACACAAAGCTTTCGCGGGCTTCTTCATGGTGTGTGTCTGTGTGTGTGTGTGTGTGTGTGTGTGTGTGTGTGTGTGTGTCCATACTAGGTCAATCTCTTGAGTTCTTACTGAACCTAGGATAGGATCCAAGCATCCTGAAACCAAGAAGCAGAGTCGAGTAACCGCTGGTGACCCGCTGGAAGGTTTGGTACCTTGAGACCGCTGTTGTCCCGCAGGACCCTCTGATCGAACTTAGGTCTGCAAAGGCGTTTGGACCCATTTGAATAGTGGGAACTACTATTCACGACACCTCCACCTTAACCTGCAAGCGTCCTTCTCGGAAGTGTTCCTGGGCCAACCAGTGAACAGACCAGCTGGCACAGGAACCGCCGCTGTCTCGAGTTAACTCTTGAGACTTTGGAGATCATCAGCACTGGCTCCAAGGCACTCTCCTCCCGGGTTTTGTACACCTAGGCACCCTAGGTCTTGAATTAGGAAAGTACACCTGAACCCAAGTGCACGCAGTCACCATGTCGCCCAGCCGTGGTGATGAACTTCAAGGGTGCGTTGATGCTGTGCCCTCCTTTGCCCTGAGACGTGCTGCAGTGAAATCAAGCTGTCCCCTTCACCAGGAGAGGAGAAATAGTCACTGTCCCGCCACAGAATCATCCCTGGAACTCAGCTGCTGAAAGCCGCAGAGCTGCTCAATTGCAGCATTTTAACCCACAACCGAAGTGGACTCGACTGCCGAAGTTTAGTCCCTTACTGGTGGCATCCATCAATTTTTACGCACAAGTGTCCCCTGAGGGCCACTCACCTTTCTCCAGGTAGCCTGTGCTACTGTCCTATTCCCAACTCTTGGAACCTGTTCTGCCCTCTTGGGGAGACCCTTCTCGAATAGTGGGAACTTATTATTCACTGCCTCACCTGCCTTCCTGAGCTGCTACAGCCCCTGCAAAAGCCAACCACGCGATTTCAGGCTTCTGCATCCGAAAGTACATTTGAACATAAGGCTCCACTCTTGGGGATTGGATTGCCTCTCAGATAAGGGTGATAAAGTGAAGGACTGCGTAAAGCATATTCGCACTGTTTGCTCCCTTTCCCTTACAGGTTGTGGACCCTTACTGTGTGCCATTCCTTTAGCCCAACTGTAACTATATATGTTTTATAGTCGTGTTGTGTGGCTTTAAGTATTGCTACTGCTCTTTGCTTGTGTTTGATTTAAAAGGCCTTTAATGTATATGTATTTTTGATACACAATTGATTGAGAGTAATTTGTAGTGTCCTTGCTGTGTGTGCTTATTGTGGGCTTTTGATCACCCTCACCCCTCCTGAGACCTAGTTTTGCCTGCCGCCAATGCTTCCTTGATTGGTCTGGCTTGTCCACAAGGTTACACTGTTCCAAGAAACTAGGCTGGCCTTCAGAACCTCTGCCCACCAGGTCAGTTCAGAAATCCATCTTAACTTACAAATGGCAAAACCTGGAGACACACTCTGAGCAATGCGGAACACGATTACGAGCAGAACTTCCGGGGTGAAGTTAAACCTACTGGAGAAGAGCGAGGGACCAAGAGACGAGGGCAGCGGATCGCAAACCCGAGTTCCCTACTGGAGATTGTTGCCTCCGACAGTCCGTGAAAGACAAGTGGAGAAAGCTAGATCCCACTTCAGAAGGCTGCATTGTGTTTCAAGGACGCCAGCGACCCTCCTGGGTGAACGGCAGAGTTGGGGAGGCGAGGCCAAGCCTGTGGTGCTAACCTTGACTCTTGAATTGGAAATCGTAAAACCAATAAAGATGAGCACACAGCCGGTGAGTTGGCAAGCGACCTGAGAGACCGGTGTGTGTTAAAGTTGAAGTAGCAACATTATATCACAAGTGAAGGCTGCACACGTCTGGGTGAGACGCGAGGAAAGGCAGACCTGTGTATGAATTTTGAAGTACGGACAACTGTAGAATCAGTGATTCTGAGTAACGGGGTCGTCCGGTGAAAGGAAGTAGCCCACTTGAAAGTCTCTGTGAAAGGTGCATTGTTTATAACAATAAAGCGAATGAACTGCAAAAGTGAAGTAAGCAAAATTAACTCCTAGAGAAGGGGAGAGTGAAAGTTGGACCTGGAACTTTGAGTCGAAGTGGCCCTGGAAAAATAAAAGCAATGCGCATTCGATAGTCTTCGACATCCGAAAGCGGTCTGAGTCCGACTAAGGGAGGCCCGAAGTGTAATAAGCGCTTGGGGAAGTGAGCCCCCTTGCATGTTTGTGTTGAACTTTGTTCTTAAGAGGTCTGAGCCTGATGGAGGGTTGCCTATGCAAACTTCTTTGGGAACTCAGGGGAAAGACTTTAACATCGAAGGCCAAGCGGGCCTCTATCCACGTTTTGGAACTGTGTTGAAAACCGAGCCAGTGTGCGTCATCCTGCCTACAGGGACTGCCTTTGTGCGATCTAACGTGGGTAGGAGAGCTGGTTCAACCCCGTTCATTCTTTGGAACACTGATTTTTCCTTTGCATACATTTCTCTTTTGTACGCTCTTTGTAAAAGAAATGGGGCAGGCATTAGGTTTTTGTTGGCATAGGCTATTTTGATTTGACAGTCTCGGCAGTAATGTTTTGTCTGTCGTTTATCGTTTGATGGTCGATACTACTTCTATCTTAGTTATAGGGCGAAATAAGAGTTTTTTTAACTCCAGAATCTTCATGAAGGTTTTACAAATTGTACCTATTGTGTCAGTGTCATACCTGTGATACCATGCCTTTCAAGTTATAGGGCCTGTAAATTTGTTGTAGCATATTTTCCCCCATTTTAGGTACTGGAGCTGTGTGCAGAGACTTGTGAAGTTTCTTAGGTTCGAATGATTTACGTATCCTGCCATCTAGTGATTGGTTCAAGTATATCTACATTTGATTAGTTCCAAAGTAAGAAGTGCGTAGACAAGTGTTCCTATCACAATAATCCTATTCCATGTGTACATGTACCTCCATGTATTTACTACTTACTGTGTTTTCACTGTTTGTGTGGTCACAGGAGTCTGTGTAAACTTCTTTGAGATGAAAATGTGGTGCTGAAGTCTTAATCCCTGTCCAAGTTTGACTCATGTCGAAATGCTCCTTGTTGGACAATAAGTTTTAATATTTAGTAACCCACCTGCTGGCACCATTTATGTCTCTTGAGGGGAAATCCCCCCCCCCTTTCAGGTTCTATCCCTGTTGCAGTAGGTGCATACCCGGTGCAATATCCACGTGATTTGCAACCTCTGCCTCCCATGGGACCATGCAGAGGCATATTGCCCAGCATGTGAACGTCTTTCTTAAGGCCACAATGCTTGAATCACAAGTTCATCTGCTGGGAAGCATACGCTGTCAAAGACAAAAAGGAAGGCACCACCGAAGCACAGTTCCTATGTTTCTGTATCTATGGCTAATGATGGTGCTGAACTTGTTTGCACGCCATCTAAATGTGGCGGTCATGAGCGTGCCGCAAAACTTAGTCTGAGGAGGGCAAAGATGTCCTCAAAACATGGACCCCAGGCAGAGCGCACTGCAAAACTAAGTGCAGACACCCAAGGTGATGACACAAAGCAGCCATCAAATCACTTGAAGTCTACACCTCCTGAACTTAAGTCAGGCAAAACAGAAGTCCATAGTAGCAGCACCTGAGCTTCCTCCCAACAACCTTCCGTTCTTAGTGGAAAGTACCAGTAGTAAAGGCTGTTCTCCAGCATTAGATCTTTAATAGACTTGAATGCTGTGAATATTCCCCATCGTCGAGCTAGAACTCCTCTGTGATAGAGAGCAACTTAAACTGAAAACGTAAGTCGCGTTAGAGCTCTAATATAGTCATTTTGGGTTATACTTCCCACAGGCAATATGAAGGGTTCTCTTCGCTCCAATCCTGGAGGCCATTTTCATATTTTTTACTGCATGTTTCGTGTTGGGAATTCTCTGAAAGATTTCTTAATTACTCCAGTTTTTTCACTGTTTTATATGAAATGTTTATACTTCTGACAAAACTCTGAGGTTCCTGCGCTCCGGTGGTGTCCGGGATCTCACTACAGTGTAACATCACTCCAGTGAGCCGCTCCACATCTCCGACTCATCTCTGGGATCTGGGCCTATGATGGCAGAATCCAAACAAAAGTCTCTTAAAGGCCTGCGGTCCGAAGAAGTTCTTCATGAAAGATCTCCAAGACAACCGTTTATTCTGCCTGCAACCAATTAGCATTGTCGAAGAATGTGACATCTGCAGGACGTTCTCAAATCAAACACTCAGACTGCCGGCGACGTCTCTGACTCCGCCTCGGTCCATAGTCATGCCACTTCAGGCGACATCCTGAAGAAGGCGCATACATCCCCTTCTCCAGCAAGGGGTCTGGAATGGATTCACATGCTCATGAATATTCCCTGTCGTTAGGTTAGGATTCCTCGGAAAAAGAAAAAGTTTCACTTTCACTTACAAACTGTATTTCTCCTTTAAAGCAATCCCGGTTCTATGGGTCATACTTCCCCCATAATGACAGTCCTCTCCCTAAGCCCCTCCTCTGGCAGCCATCTTCAGATTTTTACTGCACACTTCATTGTTGGAAGGCCTCGAGTTTGCTCTGCGAGCTACTTCTACGTTTGTTCGTGTTCATTAGAAAAAGATTCTATTTTTGTTCTGAAACAGCCTGTGTGCTCTCTTCTCCATCTGCCCACAGCAGGGATCTATTGTCTGTGAATTTCAGCGCCCCTCAAGGGCGAAGATCGTCAAGGTTTCCAGAAGGCCCTCGGGCCTACTTCGCGCTCTCAGACCATGACGGAGGAGAAAGAAAATCCCTCCAAGTCCTGCACCAAGTGCAGGCTACGGAACGTGTTTGCTGAAGACAAGCAGCTACAATGCTTCTACTGCATGCATCCAGACCACAAGGTAGGAGAATGTGAGATATGCCTCAGTTTCTCCAAGGCGACGAAGGATAGGCACAGTAGACTGGCAGCATGGATGAACGCCAAGGCTTCTGCCCCGTGCTACGAGCAGGATCATGCCTCACCTAGGACCGGCCGGTCCGAGGAGCAGTCGTGTAAGTCCTTTGAGGGTACCTCATTCATGGGGACCCAGGACGCGGCCAAGAACCTCAAGTCCGGGTCCGCCAGCATCACTGCAGAAGAATGTCCCACGGTGGACGGGGCGCGATCAACGTTACCCTCCGCCTCCATTGCCAGCCGGCAATCAGGCTCCTCCTTAAAGAAATTGTCCAACCCGGCTGAACTGTGGGAGAAGCCTGAGAAACATTGGATGGAGGAGAAGGCCAAACTGCCCAGGAAGGCCCAATCGGCACAGGATAAAACTTCAACGATTGAGTTGGTGGTGGCTGCTCTCATGAAGGCTGAGGGGGTTGACCTTTTAAAGGTAGCCCCAGCAGTGCAGAAGGTATCCCTGCCCTCAAGGCGCGAAATCGCTGCAGTGACTTTGGCAAAGTCTGTTGGCTCGCCGGAGAAGGGAACACTGACTCAGAACCCGGTTCCATCTCCTCAGGGTGGAAAAAAGGTTGGGGGGGAAAGGAGGCCCCAAATCAGTCCAAGGCTGTGGTGCTAACCATGGATGTTCCGTCCACGAACGAGAACCTGGACGGACGACTAGGACCTGGAGTCATTGCACGCGGTCCACGAGGACATGGAACGGGGCTGCAACGGCGCGGTGCCTAGTGTTCCGATCACGCCAGCTCAGCCGAGGGATGCGTCTCTGGACATCCAGTCGACCCTCTACAACTTCGTGTCAGATTCAGAAGAGGATGCCACATGGCCCGGTTCTTATGGTCCCCAGGCTCCTGATCAGCCGCCGGCAAAGAGGACGCTTCATCCAATACCCCCATTTCAGCCTTCACATCCGCGTCGTGCCGCCTCTCCCCCAGCAGACCCAGACACTGGTGTGAATACGGCCACATCAACTACAGACTATATAATCGCAGACAGCAGCGGTTCTCTGCAGCCTTGGGTGTCCCCACCGGATGAGGTGGGGTCATTCCATTCATGATCACCAGAGCCTCTGAGCTAGTCCAGCTTGTGCCCAAAGAAACCAGGAAGGGGGGTTTCTTGATCCAGAGGCACGAGGCCAAGAGGAAGACAATTATGGTGGTGCCCCTTCTGGACGACATGTGGGAGGACTGCCTGGCCCTCTTGAAGAACCCTTGCACGGCTCCAGCCAAATGGATTAGGCTGGAGAAGAGGTGCTGGTATCCGCACGCAAGTGCATGAGGTCTCAACCATCACCTTATTCAGTAGTTTCAGCGGCCGCGAGGAAATGGTGGGCTACCCCGTTCTAGTCTTATGTCCCTCTGGATAGCAATGGGAAGATGATGGATTCCATGGTAAGGAAGGTGATTTACATAGCAGCGTCCAACATCAAGGCGGTCAATGCACTGGCGATTCTAGCTGGGTACGACAGGGAGCTGTGGTACAAGCTGGGTCCAATTTTGGAGTTCCTCCACAGGGACAAGAAGATGGAGGTAGCGTCAGATCACGCCATCACTGTGGTGCTGGACATTGCCGACACAGGGTTCCAGCATATGGGGAACGTTGTTTGCCTTCGTCGCCAAGGCTGGATGAAGGCTGCAAACTTCCGCAGGTGGTCCTAGCAAAGGTATAGGACAAGCCTTTCGACAGAGAACCTTTTCGGGAAGGTTGTGGATGAGTCCCTACAGGCTATCAAGGCGGATACAGAGATAACTCGCCCAAGGACATACCCTGGAGTTTCATTGCAGGTGTCAGTGGACCCTTACGGTGGCCATACAGGAGCAGCACATCAGTCAGCTCTTGGAGGTGGTACTGGCCAGTCTGCGTAACAGGGCCATAAAGCTAGTTCCCCAGCGACTCCGGGGATCCGGAGTCTATTCCAGATACTTTTTGGTCAGAAAGAAGACCCGGGACTGGAGGCCCATTCTAGACATGTGACGTCTGAACAAATGACTCGAGTCCCAAAAATTCAGGATGGTCGTGTTGCAACACCTGCTCGGCCAACTAGAAAAAGGAGACAACTTGACGTCGCTGGACCTGGAGGATGCCTGCTTCCACAGGAAACACCGCAAGTTTGTCTGCTTCGTAGTGCAAGCACAGCACTACCAGCTAAAGGCCCTACCTTCGGGCTTGAAGTCGGCCCCCAGAGTGTTCACAAAGTGCCGGGCACCTGCGGTGGCCTATCTGCGTCAATGTGGTATACACATATACCCGTACCTCGACTGTCTCATTCCGGTGGGATTTGGCCATCGGACACACAGAGGCGACAGTCCAGCTGCTGATGTATCTGGGATTCTCCATCAACTATGCCAAGTCCTGCTTGACACCACCGCAGAAGGCACTGCTCCTAGGAGCCAGATTCAATACGGTGTCCTGCTTGGTGTCCCCCTCGGAGGAGAGGGAAGTGGCCCTTTAAGGGAAGGTACAGCAGCTGTTGTCGGTGAAGACTGGCAGTGTGAACCATCAAGTTGTTGCTCGGCATGATGTCCTGCATCTACCTTATTCGGCTCTACAGGTTACAGATCCTACTTCTTCAGGAGTTCCTGGATGCTCGCTGGATACAGGTGTCTGGAAGCTTTGCAGACAAGTTCCCGCTCAACGAGGAGTTCCATCAGACAATAAGGTGATCGGGCATCCGCTCCAACATCACCCGGCGCACAGGGTTTGAAAATCCTCCATACCAGGAGACGGTTACCATGGATGCTTCCCTGGAAGGCTGGGGTGCCCACACCGGGCGTCTGCACGCCAGAAGCCTGTGGCTGCCGTAGAAGCATCTCCATAACATCCTGGAGCTACGAGCAGTGTTCTGGGCCCTGAAGTCATTCCTTCCGTCTTTGAAAGGAAAGTTGGTGAGGATCTTCATGGACAACACCACTGCAATGTTCAACATCAGGAAACGGGGACACTCAATCCCCAGAGCTCTCCAAGGAGCGCAGCCTTTGTGGCGCTTGGCCGTCAGACAAAATGCTCCTCTTCACCTAGCGGGAGTCAAGAACACTGTTGCAGACTCCCTCAGCAGGTAATTGCGCTCCTGCCACGAGTGGGAACTTCGGCAGGACCAGGTGGACCACATCTTCATGTGATGTAGGCCCCAGATCAATCGGTTTGCGACAGCGGCGAACTCCAAATGCCAGAAATTTGTCGGCAGATTCCACCGACCGAGAAGCCTCTGGGACGTATTCTCTTTCCTGTGGGAAGGTCTGTTTCTGTATGTTTGTGTGTTTTCTCAGTTGCCGCTCCTGCTATGAGTCACCAATATAATCACAGTACCGATGCAGGATGATACTCATCGCCCCGGCGTGGCCGAGGCAGATTTGGTACCCAGACATTCTCAGCCTGTCGGCATCACCTCCGGTCAAGCTGCGAGTGGTTTCCGGATCTTCTCACCTGAGGAGATGCAATCCTTCTTCACGACCCAGGTTCGCTGAACCTGAGGGCTTAGCTCCTGCAGCCCTAGAGTTTGGAGGATAGGAGTTGGCTGCGGACAGTAGGGAGGTCCTCGCCAAGGCCAGGGCGTTGTCAGCTTTGAAGTCCTACAGTCACAAGTGGAAGTTTTATGCTATGTTTTGCCGGTCTCGGTAGATTACCCCTCTGAGGGTCACGGCCCCGCAGATTCTTCCATACTTGCTATCATTGGCCAAGGCCAGACTGGCGCACGCCTCTAGCAAGGTATAGCTGGCAGCTGTCTCCCGCTACACCAGGTCTCCAGGAAGATCTTCACTTTGGTCTCACTGACTCGTCGAGGAGTTCCTCAAAGGACTGTTTCGATCTTTATGCCGGTGAAGGCTCCTTTACCGACGTGGGAACTCAACGTGGTGCTGACGAGGCTCATAGGGGCGGTGCCTTCGAGTCTATGCATCAGGCCCCTCAAGTTCCTCTTGTGGCTTTCCTGCTGGTCATCACCTCTGCCAGGACGGTAAGTGAGATACAGGCACTATCCTGTAAACAGCCATGCCAGACTTTCCACGAATTGAGGGTGGTGCTGCGGACGCACCCCTCTTTTATGCCAAAGGTTCAGTCGGAATTCCACCTCAGCAAGTCTTTGGTTATGCCTGTTTTTTTCCTGAAGCCTTCATCACCAGCTGAAAGGGCCTTGCACTCACTGGACGTTACTCTTGCACTGAAGTTCTACGTGACACGCACAAAGTTTCCGGACGACTTCTCAACTGTTCGTGAACTTTGGTTCTGTGAACCATAGGAAGGCCTTGTCCAAGGTTTCCATCTCAAAGTGGCTCTCTGGCTGCGTCATGCACTGTCATCGGTTGGCAAACCGACCGATTTCCGGCTGTCTGAGAGCCCACTCCACCAGAGCGATCGCTGCGACGACCGCATTCCTGTCTGGTGTGCCCCTGGTGGACATCTGCAGGGCTGCTACGTGGCAGTCCACGTGCACCTTCACAAAATTCTGCTGCGTTGACAAGGATTCCAGAGAGGATTTCAGAGTCGGCCAAGCAGTGCTACGCAACCTGTTCGCTTGAGGCGAGTCTGTTCCACAAGTAAGAGTTGATTGCTTCTGCTGAGCCTTGCCACCTCCCGTGGTTGTGCAATGTTGTACTGCTATGTATTCGTTATTCATGAGCATGTGAATCCATGCCAGATCCCATGCTGGAGAAGGAACAAGTTACTTAACTGTAGCTATTGTTTTCGAGCCATGCGTCTGGCATGGATTCATATGCAAACCCTCCCGCCGTCCCCTTTGTGGCTCTTCTTGGTCATACTGCCACTGTACATGCTTACGAAATCTGAAGTTGGCTGGCGGAGGAGGGGGTTAGGGAGAGAACTGTGATTTGGGGGGGCTGTATGACCCAGAGGACAGTGATTGGTTTAAAGGAGAAATAAAGTTTGTAAGTGAAAGTGAAACTTTTTGTTTGACCGAGGATTCCCAGCCTGACGGGGGAATATTAGAGCTTGTGAATCCATGCCAGACCCATGCTGGAGAACAACAGCTACAGGTAAGTAACTTGTTCCTTCTCCTCTAAACCAATCACGATCCTCTGGGTCATATTGTCCCCATCCAATGATATTCCTCTCCATAAACCCTGCATCTGGCAGCCATCTTCAGATTTTTACTGCATGCTTCACTGTTGGGAGTCCATGAGTTGCTCTCCAAGCTATTTGTATGTTTTTTCGTGTTTTCTGACGGAAGTTCAATTTTTGTTTTGAAGAGCCTGTGCTCTTTTCTTCATCTGGCAGCAGCTAGGACCAGTTGTTGGTAAAGTTGTGTGTCCCTCAAGGGCGAAGATTATAGAATGCCATCTTGGGCCTACTTCGTGCCCTCCGACCATGAAGGAGGGAAGGTCCCTCTTCAAGCTCTGCACTAAATGCGGGCTACGGAATGTGTTTGTGGAGGACAAGCACCTACAATGCCTCTACTGCGTGCACCCGGACAGTAAGGAAGTTGCGAGATATGCCTTGGTTTCTCTAAGAAGACGAAGGACAGGCATAGTAGGCTGGCAGCATGGCTTAACATGAACAAAGCTATTGACCCGTGCTCCGAGCAGGTTCATTCCTCATCCAGGACCAGCCAGTCCGAGGAGCGGTCTTCTAAGTCCTTTGAGGCCTCCTCATCCGTGGGGGCCCAGGATGAGGCCAAAATCCACAAGTCAGAGTCCACCGGGTTCACTGCTGAAGCAGGTCCCAAAGTGGATAGGGCAGGATTTGCATCACCTTCCGACTCCATTGCCAGTCTACTATCGAGCTCCTCTTCAGAGGGGAAGTCATCTAACACGGCTAAGCTACAGGAGAAATCTGAGAAGCCATGGACAGAGGAGAAGGCCGGGCAGCCCAAGCAGGCTCAGCTGGCACACAGTCCTAGTTGGTGACTCCGTTCACGGCTACTACTACCACGTCAGCTACGGGTGCTAATCCGAGGGTAGCTCCCACAGTGCACAATGTGTCTCTGCTCCCAAGGCCCGATACCACCATGGAGACTTTGGCAAAGTCTACAGGCACGCCAGAAGGGGTGAAACCGGCCCAGCTCCCGGTTCAAAACCCTGAGGGAGAAAAAGGGGGGGGGGGGCAAAGAGGCCCTGAAACAGCCCTCCCAGGTCATCGCCCAAACTATGAAGGACTTCGATGAAGATCAGGAGTCCTTGCATACGGTCCATGAGGGAGACAAGGCCACAGGGTCTAGTTTTCCTACCCTGCCTTCTCAGCCGAGGGACATTTCCTTGGTTATTCTGTCGAGACTGCACACCTTGGTGTCGGAGATCCAGATGAAAATCCCCCTGGCGCCGGGGGCCTGTGGTCTCCCAGGTCCCTGTTCAGCCTCCGAAGAAGTGGAAGCGCCATGTGACATCCCCCATATCAACCTCCTCTGCCATGTCACGGCCCAACTCCCCCAGCAGACACAGGTACAGGAACGGAAACAGCCACGATGATGAAATTGTCGCAGAGGAGGGTGAATCGCCACATTTGGATTCCCCCACATAGGGTTTCACCACTGGATTAGGTGGGATTTTTCCACTCGATCGCCAGGTGCTCCGAACTATTCCAGCTGGTGCCCAAGGAAACCAAGAAGGGCTTTTTGTATGTTAATGTTAAAGGACATTTGTACCACGCACTATCACCACCGGAGTGGTCTCCTGGCGCTCTGCCGGCTCTGAAAGAGTGAGGGAGGGAGGGAGAGTTAGTGGGATGAGGCTGGAAAAGTGCAAGGGAGCATTGATGCACTGTTTGCGGCCTCAGCCCGGTGGGACCATTGGCCGGACCTGGGGTGTTTGCGGCCGGTAGTTGTGTACTGTTGTGCGAGTCTGTGTGTTTTTTGTCTTGTTGCAATGTAGTGAAGTTTGTGTGGTTTGTTGCGCTGTAGGTTTGTGGTTGTTTGGTTTGGCGTTTGAGAGGTGTATGGAGAGGGGGAAATTGTTAGTGGATTGGTTAGTTGGCATTTCTGTCTTGAAGTGCGGCGCTGGGTTTGCGTAGATATGGCCAAGATATGGTGTGGGAGCATTTCTGCGCCTCTGTCCTGATCCGGGTTTGTTTGGTATTCAAAGTCCCTTTCACATCTGGCATCAACTTCCTTCATAACCTTACCTGTGTTCCTTTCCCACTCATATGGCCAGCGTACCTGCTAATGTCCACAACTCAGTTCGAGTGTGGTGATTGCTAACATTTAGACAATTCTATAACAGTGTGGTACCTGGTAGCAACAATGGGGCGAGTGAGGATGTTGGCTGGGATTGGCTGGGGGCATTGATTTTGTCTTTATGGGTGTCGCTCTGTTCTATTTGACTTGCCGTCACCTGTCTGGGTGTTGTAGGGGTTTCTTAGTCGGTTCTGAGTGTTGTCAGTATCCTCTTAAGTTTAGTCATTCCTTTTCCTTTGTTTCGGTTTTCAGTTTGAGTCTGTGGTGTTGAAGAGCCAGGTTTTTAGTAATTTCCTGAATTTTAAGTGATCTTTGATGTTATTTCATTCAGGATTTTGTTCCAGGTTTTTGCGGCTAAGTGGTAGAAGGAAGTGCCTCAGAGTTTTTTCTTAAGGTATGGTTTTAGTTCCAGGCGGATTTCGTTGCTTGACCGGAGGAATCTCGTTGGCTTGTAGGAATTCTGCAAAACAAAAGAGTTGATGGCTGGAAGGTTTAGAATAAATCTTGACCTCTGGCATTGCTCTGGGCAACCCTCCAGACCATCGTTCTTCGCCTGCCAAACCATTAAAAAAGGGGAAAAACCATATGCAAATCAGGCTTGGTCCCACCCCCAAAGGGGTAGTCCAGCCCGAACTGCTAGGTCACATCCCTTTTGCACGAGACCACAAGCATCCCCAGACATGTTTCAGCCTTGTTGGCCGTCATCAGTGAGGAGTAGCTTGGGTCTCTGCTCCTTGTCCACTGATTGCCCTGTGCGTTATGCACATTGTTTTGAAGGTGATGCAATGTTTTACTGGAAGCCAGTGTAGTCTTTTTAGGGCATGAGTGATGTGGTCTCTTCTGGATAGTTTGAGGAGTAGTCTTGCTGCTGTATTTTGGATCCGTTGTAGTTTCTTCAGGAGGTATTCTGGTATTCCGAGGTAAAGGCTGTTTGCATAGTCGATTCTTAACATGATGAGGGCGACGATACTGAGTTTTTTCTGCTTGAAGGAGAGGAAATATAGGATGATTCTTGCCGTGTGGAGGAGGAAAAAGCATTTGACTGTTGCATTTATTTGTGGTTCTAAGGTCAGGTTGTTGTCCATCAGGACTCCCAGGTTTTTTACTACCTTAGATGGTGGTGGTGCGGTTCCCATTTCCATTGGCCATGGGATGGCGGTTTCCTTCTCTTGGTCTTTGGATATGGTCATGATTTCTGTCTTTCCTAGGTTGATTTTCAGGTTGTTGGCATTTATCCAGTTGAAGACTTCTTTTAGACACTAGATTAGGGTTGAGTGATCGGTTTGGGTGTCTGTTTTTGTGGATGATTTGAGTATCATCTGCCTAGTTCTAGCATGTAATGTATTTTTTGAAGATTCTGAAACTGGAGTCTGGTAGATGTTGAAGTACAGTGGTGATAGTGAGGATCCTTGTGACACTCCAGTCGTTAACTCTTGGGGTGGATTTGAAGAGTTTAATCCATATGGTTTGTTTTGTCTGCTAGGAATGATTTAGTCCAGAGTAGTGCTATGCCTATGTCTTCTAGTCTTTTGGTTAGGGTGTCATGGCTGACTGTGTCGAAGGCTGCAGAGAGGTCGAGCAGGATGAGGGCTGAGGTTGTGTTCGAGTCTGCGTTCGTTTTTAGGTCGTCCCAGATGGATAGCGATGATGTTTCTGTTCCTCTTGCGAGTCTAAAGTCGACTTGAACTTGGTCTAGCAGGAGGTGTTTTTCTATGTGTTCTTGGGTTAGTTTGTATGCATAGGTTTCTAGGAGTTTTGCTGGGTAGGGAATGTTTGAAATCGGCCTGTAGTTGGAGAGGTCTGCAACGTCGCCACTTGTGTTTTTTAAAAGTTGATTGATGTATCCTGATTTGAAGGTCCTTGGTACAGTTCCTGTTGCTAGTGATAGATTTAGAAGGTTTCTGTAATATTCTGCTGGCGTACCTTGTGCGTGGATTGATTTGTAGATGTCTGGGGGACAGGGTTCCATGGGTGATCCTGCTTTCTTGCTGTGTTTTACCAACAAGGCAAATGCCTCTGCTGATATTTTGGGAAAGTTTTGGAGCTTGTGCTGTGGTTCTGTGTTGGGTTCATTTGGTTGTGTGTTGTGGTTGGTTGGTCTGTTTTGTATGGCTTGTCGGACGTCGTTTATTTTTTTTCTTGAAGTGTGTGCCAGGTCGTTGCATAGATTCTCTGAGGGAGATGGGGTGTTGTCGCAGCCTGGCGGGTTTCTCATCTCTTTAATGATCATTTCTTTCGAGGGGATTGGGACCTCCGACGTATTCCATATCTATGACAGATAATCACCACAGCTATGCTGCTTCGGAAAATGTTCTGCGTCATTGATGTCGATACGCTGTCCTCGATGGCCTCCGTCGAGCCGACGTCACCGATGTTACAAGTAGGGCGCACGACGCCTGCAGCCTTGGTTCAGTTTTTTCCATGAATGTGTTCGCTTCAGAGATCTCAGCGCGCCTCTGGTCTTCTGAGTTCGATTCTGTCGGTTCTTCAAACCTGTTTGTTTGTGAAGATTTCCATGATGTCTTCATCTTCTACCCCGCGGCCGGGTTTCAAGAAGTGTCGGGACTGCGGTTCCAAGATGTCGCTGACGGACCCGCACAACGCCTGCCTCTGGTGCCTCGGTGAGGACCACGCAACGGACGATTGTGACGAGTGCCAGTCGTTAACATCGAAGGCCTTGCGGGAGCGTAAGAAGAAGCTTTCTGTTGGTAAGGTGGCCAAGCCCGGGATGTCGAAATCCACTGGGCTTTCGACTGACGATTCGAGGAGCGACTCTCTGCATCGTTGGCGTAAGTCCAGCGGGGTCTCGGTCCCAGATTGGGTCCCGCCATTCCTCTGCCTCTTCGAGGCATTCATGGAAGCGCTGTCACCGGTCGCCGTCCTCGTCCGAGGACTCCGCCCATCGGCGGGTTGCTTGTCCCAACAAGTATTCCACTCCTGCGGGATTCATTTTGTAAGATGATGGCGATTTTTCAGTCGCAGGGCTCCGTTCCGTCCGCGCCGTCGAAGGACACCGGCAGGGAACGTGCTAGAGACGCTGTTCGCACGCCTTTGGGCTCGAGCGGACGTCGCGATCACCGGGCGCCTTCGAGGTCCCGGTCGGACAAGGTGGATCGCTCTAGCCATGCCCGCTCCAGGTCCCGGTCCTCGACGCCCTTGAGGCCGTCGGAGCCTGTGAGGTCTTCGAAGAGGCAGTCGACGCCATCGGCGCCAAGGCCGTCGAAGGACGCACTCGGGCCCCGCACTCGAGGCCTGTGTCGAAGCCATCGGTGCCATGCTCGATGATGATGCCGATTCTGTCGACGCCTTTTGAGGAGGCATTTGTTGGAGGTGCCCCGGAGACCGGTGGAATCTCCGGGAAAGTCCCTGCAGAAGTCAGTGAGGCCTGTATTTGAGCCTTTTTCTGTGCCCTCATCCAGGGATTTGTTCCAGCCTCTGGATTACATCTGAGGTGGATGATGGGTCTGATGAAGCTATGGTTCCTGATGAACTCATGTCTGGTCATAGCCAGCTGGAAGACCTGCGTCAGTCTTTGCATGACGCCAGTGGTCTGGACACCTCTCCGGAGGTTCAGTTCAGGTAGGCCTTATGTTGAGGGTGACGGAATACTTGGTGTGGTCTGCGCCACCAGTTGATTTTCTGCATGATGACCTGACGGATATCCTTGACCAAGGTCCACCAACTGACCCGGTACTGCCATTCCATATGGCTTTGCAAAGAAGGGTGGCAGCGGCTTGGACTGCTCCGGAGTCTCTCCCAGCAGTGAGCAAGTCTTTGCCGAAGAAATACCGTCCAGCCAGTAGTGACCCCAGCTACTTGACTATGCACCCCACTCAGGAGAGTTTGGTGGTGCAGGCGGCTACGGCCCAGGCAAAACAGGCGTCGTACCCTACCATCCCTCCTGATAGGGACGACAAACGTTTTGATGGCTGGGCGAAGAAAGTGTTTTCTTCAGGGGGTATGGCTTTACAGGCAGCCAACTCTGTGAGTGCCTTAGCATGTTTCACTCATACTCTGTGGAATTGTCTCTTTGGCGGCTGAACATATTCCCGAAGGGGAGGAACGGGATGGTTTTCTTGCTCTTGTTCAAGAGGGCAAGGATGCCATGTGTGAATCCGTTCGGTCGGGTCTGGACATGGCAGACTGCGTCAGCCGGTCCATGGCGGCGAGCACCATAATGCGCAGATTTGCGTGGTTGCGGAAGTCAGGGTTTGCTCCTGATGTACAAGTGTTACTCACCTGGCTCCCACAGAGGTGTCGATCTGAACTGGACAGCTGCGGTCTCCACCAATGTGACGCGTAGGGCCGAGATGACAGACTGGACTGGCCCACCTAGCTTCGTTTGCTTGGCCCGTAGGAATATTCTTCTGCAAATGGAGAAAGGGAATTAACCACCCATGGAGTTGAGCGTAAATCCCCCCACCCCTGCTGTTCTCCCAACAGATCACCTTTGATGTCCCCTCTTATAGTCCCACCTGATGGTTTGAAAAGATAAGCTCTCCATCCTGCATTGAGCGCAGGGGCGCGTTGATAACCAGTTGCTTCACTACCTCGAAGGAATTGGTGAGTTCCAGAACAATATTGACTCCGAAAAGTATATAGTTCGTAAGAGTTCACATGTCTGACTTTCACTCTTGTCCGATTCCTTGCAGTTTGCAGCTTGACCCCAGCGAAGAGTTCCTCGTGGTAGCTGATGAAGTTCAGGTAAGGATTTGGCTTATCCTACACTGTTCAATAAAATAAGGCCAGAATGTAACCTGTGGCTTGCTCCCTTATTCAGGTGTGGAGAAAAAATATGAAGTTCAGGGAATAATGCCTCCGGCAGTAAAATAAGGTAAGTCTGTTGTGGTGAGAAGAGTTCCCCTTGTTTGTCCCTTCGTCTCACTTTGTTGTCCTTTTGTTCCCCTTAGGGGCCGGGGTACGGCGAGGATGCAATGGAGACTGCGCCGACCCGTGAAGAGGAATAGTACCCCCGGCGGTAATCTGGTAAGTCTATGGGGGTAGTTACTATTGCCTCTGTTTATTCCCTTGGCTCACCTTTGCTTTTCTTGTGTTCCCCTTAGGTGCCAGAGTGAGGCGGGAACGTGCAGAAGGATGCAGTGGATCGTGAGGATGCTGCGAAGGCCGGTGAGTTCAGCGCTGCAGCAGGCGAGGCGGCGCACGTAAAATGCTTCTTTCTTCCAGCTCGAAGGCGCGGTGGATCCAGAATTCAGGCAAGGATCGAAGGTTTTGCTCTTGCTCTTATTCTAACCTCTTCTCCTCCTGTTGCTCCCTTTTTCTAGGAGCTGCAGACTCGAGGCAGGCGTGGCAGAAGACTGGATGCAGGCTTGCAGGCACGGTGAGCGTTACGCTGCTGGATGCAGAATAACGCAAAGCGTGTGCTGCTCTTCGGGCGTGGTTTAAATAGCCTCCAAAGTAGTCCCAGGTAAGTATTCCTCCCCAGCCCCACCTGAGTAAAAAAATAGTCCCTTCCAAGCCTCATTTAGCTTGGAGCTCTGCAGCACGGTATGCATCAGGTAAGCTTGCAGCATGGTCTGCATCAGGTAAATTCTACTCTGTGCCTGGCGCCTATGGCGCCGGGCCTGACTCGCCATATGAGCCTGGCGCCACAGGCGCCAGGATCACACCCAAACAGCCCCTAGCACGGGTTTTTGGGCTTGCTCAAAATAACTTGATGCCTGCTTCCGGGGTTGCTGGACCTGGTCTGGTACCCCGGGGTTAGGCATCATGACAACAAGCCCGGCTTCTCAACATGCCCTTTGATGGTGAACAACTTTTTGGCAGCAGACCTCCAAAGCTTGCAGCGAAGTCGTTGAGCACTGCAGTACGCCAACCTCCGCCTTTTCGTCCTAGGAGACACCAATGGAGATATGGTTCCTTTCGATATTACTCATCCTTTGGTAGATCGAGAGGAGCTGCAAGTCAAAGGGGCCACTGTAGGAGTACCAGAGGTGGAAAGCAAGGTACTCGAGGTGCCAAGGCAGCTCGGCAGTTGCCTCTTTACCCTCAGGCAATGTCGCCACTTCAGTTCAGTCATGAGGCCATGTCCCATGGTTCGCCAGTTGGGGGAAGGCTGGCGCAGCATCTTTTATAATGGCGTGCCATTACTTCAGATGTGTGGTTTCTGGAGATCCTAGCCCACGGCTACTGTCGTCCTTTCCGGCAGTCCACCAGGGAATCTCTTTGAAGAGTCCGGATCCGCTCCTTGTGCAGGAAATACAATCCCTGCTGGAGAAAGGTGCCATAGAACTGGTGCCTGTAGCAGAGAGGAACAAGGGATGGTATTCCCCCTTATTTTTTGATTTCGAAGAAAGACGGAGGATTGAGACCCATCATGGACTTGTGTGGTTTGAACAAGCTCCTCAGGAAGGAGAAGTTCTCAAGATGGTTACTCTCTCTCTCAAGTCCTCCAGGCCCTTCAACTTTAGGACTGGTTGGTGTCTCTCGACCTCAAGGACGCTTACTTTCATGTGCCGATCCATCCCAAGCACAAGAAGTACCTGAGGTTCGTGGTTGGCGACTCGCACTTTCATTTTCGGGTCCTGCCGTTCGGATTTACCTCCGCCCGCGGGTTTTCACCACGCTCAGGGTGGTGGTCACAGAGTAGCTCAGGAAAGGGGGATTCACGTCTTCCCCTACCTGGACGATTGGTTGATCAGGGCACGCTCTCCCGAGCAAGTCCTGGATCATCTGTCAGTCACTTGCCACTCCCTTCACAAGCTGGGCTTCTCCCTCAACTTAAAGAAGTCCCACTTGACGCCAACTCAGCGGCTCCAGTACATCGGAGCAGTGCTAGACACGTTCCTGGGGCAGTGTTTCCCTCCCCCAGGTGAGGGCTCATCACATTCAGCAGATGGTGCACAAGTTTCAACATGCCCAGAGTCTCCCGGTGTTTGAGTTCTTGAGGTTGCTCGGCCTCATGGCATCCTGCATTCTTCTGGTGCCAGAGGCCAGGTTGTGGATGCGATCTCTGCAATGGGCTCTCAAGATGCAGTGGTCACAGTCTTCCGGTATGTCGGACCCTGTTCAGGTGCCGCCCTCTGTCGCCCAGGACCTTCTGTGGTTGGCCGTCGAAGGCAATCTGATGAGAGGGGGCTCCATTTTGGCTACCCTGGCCATAGGTGACTATCATGACCGACACATCACTCACAGGATGGGGAAGTCCTGCCAACAAATTGACAGCGGTCGTTGGTCTCCGTCGGAGTCCAGACTCCATATCAATCTGTTGGAGCTGAGGGACGTCAAGCTTGCCCTGAAGGCTTTTCTGCCGTCTGTGCGAGGAAAGGATGTCCTGATTCTGACGGACAACACAGTGGCCATGAACTAACTCAACAAAAAGGGGGGGCAAGGTCACTTCCTCTGTGCAGGGAGGCGATGCAGCTCTGGTTCATCTGGCCAGACGCGAAAATGAGACGGACGCTCTGAGCAGGCAGAGTGTGATCTCTCACGAGTGGGAGCTGGCTCAGGAGATTCTCCTGGAGATCTTCGCCCTTTGGGGGACCCCACAAGTGGATCTCTTTGCCTCCAGTGTCAACCGGAAGTGCGAAAGGTTCTGCTTGTGGGAATTGCCTCCAAGAGGAGCCTTAGGGGACGCGTTTGTGGTGGAGTGGTCCTTCCCACTGCTGTACACGTATCCTCCAGTCTCCGTCATCCCCCAAGTGCTGTGGAGGTTACGGAGGTTCGGGTCCCGGATGATCCCCATTGCTCCAGCATGGGCCTGGAGAACGTGGTACCCGGACCTTCTCGACTTGTCCATCTGCCCTCCACGCCGTCTTCCCTACCGAGACGATCTGCTCTCACGGGATGGGGGGGGGGGGGGGGTCAGGTTCTCCATCCAGAGGTCATATCCCTCAACATTCACGCTTGGCTTTTGAAAAGTTGAGGTATAAGGATTGGGACCTCCCTGAAGACGTGATGGAGGTGTTGCTTTCGGCCAGACAGCCTGCCACAAAGTCCCTGTACCATTGCCGTTGGAGAAAGTTCTGCGACTGGTGCAGGGTCAAGAATGTGGATCCTTTTTCATGTGACATTCCTGTGGTTCTGTCTTTTTTGCTTTCGTTAGCCCACAAGGACCTGCAAGTGGGTACCATTAAATGTTAACTGGCGGCGCTGTCCATATTTAAGCGCTCGTCTGGGGAGTGTTCTTATTTCAAAATTCCTTTAATTTCTCAGTTTCTGAAAGGGCTCACTGTGTTTCCACCGTCACCTTTCCATGTGCCCGGTTGGGATTTGAACCTTGTTCTAAAATTCCTAATGGGTGCTCCATTTGAGCCTTTACATTCCTGTCCTTTGAGACTGTTAACCCTTAAAACTGTATTTTTAGTTGCGGTTACTTCCGCTCGCAGAGTGAGTGAGTTGCAGGCACTTTCTGTTAAGCCACCCTTCACGGTGTTTCATAAGGACAGAGTTGTCCTTAGGAATCGTCCTTCCTTTCTTCCGAAAGTGGTGTCGGAATTTCATTTAAGCCGGAAGGTCATTCTTCCGGCATTCTATCATCCTGGTAAGGAAGAGGAGAGGCTCCATAGGTTGGATTCTAGGAGAGCTTTAAGTTCCTACATTTCACCCATGTCCCGAGTCAGAGTGGACGATCAGCTCTTCATAGGTTACGCTGGAAGGCGTTTGGGACAAGCTGTTACTAAGCAGACTGTCTAGATGGATTATCTTGGCAATTTCTGAATGTTACCGCTTGGCGGGTAAGGACCCTCCAGTAGGCTTACAGGCCCATTCTACTAGGGGTATGGCTGCCTCTACTGCCCTGCAGAGGGGTGTTCTTATTCGTAACATCTGTGAAGCAGCCACTTGGGTTTCGGTCCATACTTTTGTAAGACACTACTCCTTAGATTCTATCCATGGGCAGGATCTGGCCTTTGGCAAGGCGGTCCTTTACTCTGCAATTTGATTGGGCATTCTATATTCAAAAAATGTTTCCCTCCTCCATACGTTGGTACTGCTTTAGGTGTCTGTCATAGATATGGAATACGTCGGAGGACCTAATCCCCTCGAAGAACAAGTTACTCTCTTACCTGGTAACGTTCTTTCAATGGGATGGTCCGACAACGTATTCCATATCGCTCCCTCCCTCCCTACCTGCCCCGCTACAGAATTTCTTTTGCGATTGCAGCTTACGTTTCCGCAAGGCTTTCTATGGTCATACTGGCAGGAGATTGGTGCCACACATTCTGGGGAAAAAACTCCAACTGAGGCTACAGGCGTCGTGCGTCCTACTTGTAACATCCGGTGACGTCGGCTCGGCAGAGGCCCTCGAGGACAGCGTATCGAGGTAATCGACGCAGGACGCAGACGCCGAAAATTTTCCGAAGCAGCATAGCTGTGGTGATTATCTGTCATAAATATGGAATACATCGTCGGACCATCCCATTGAAAGAACGTTACCAGGTAAGAGAGTAACTTGTTCTTCTGTTTGTTGGTGGCATTTGGTATTTCTGTCATCATAATGCCTTCTCTTCACCTTTTGAATTTCCTTCTTGTATGCACGGATTTGTTTCTGGTAGTGTTTTATTTTTCTGGGTTGTATTCTTTCCTCCATTTCAGTTCCATCTTTTTGTTTTGTTGTTTTTTTCTGGAGCTTAGTAGTGGGGTGAACCATTTTGCCATTGCTCTTTTTTTTGATGGGATGAATGGTTTCTCTGGGGCAGTCTTGTCAATTGTGTCTGTAATCCATTTGTGTAATATCTCTGCTTTCCAGTCTAGGTCAGCTAACTCTAGTTGAGGGTTTGGTTATCTCTAGTTCTAATAGGTTGCTTTCTTTGACGTGTTTCTAGTTTTTTTGTGATGGCTGTGAGTTTAGGGGGTTGGATGTAGACTTGAGTTGGCGGAGTGATCACAAATGGGATGATGAGATGGTCGCTCCTCAGCATTTGTATCGGCAGCGCCGTGGTGATGTGTTTTTCCTTGGCAAAGATCGTGTCGAGGGTGTGTCCTGCCGAGTGTGTTGCCCCTTTGACTAGTTGTCGTAGTTTCAAGGTAGCGCGTTGTCCAATCAGTGAGTTTATGCAGTTGGCGTGACTGTCGTCAAACCAGATGTGGAAGTCCCTGAGGATGATTAGATGTTTGCGGTTGATGACTATATTGGTGATTGCTTATATGAAGTTGTCGACGAAGGTTGCATCATATGTCGGAGGTCTCTACACCAGGATGAATCTGATGTTGTTTTTTGGGCTCGCTGTTAGGTGTATAACCATGGTTTCACAGATGATGATGTTGAGGGATTCGTCTGTTTTCATTTTCAGGTGTTCTTTGAATGCTATTGCAATGCCTCCTCCTTTTTTGTTTTTCCTGTTTATTTGAAGGCATTTGAAGTTGGTTGGAAGGCAGCTTTGGAGTATGATTTTGTAGCTGTCCAGCTATGTTTCTGTGATGAATAGGATATCCATGCAGATGTCATCGACTAGGTCAAAGATCTGAGTGTTTTGCCCTGGATCTTGCGTTTATTAGATTGCAGTGGAGTTTGGAGGTGTAGTGTGGTTTGGACTTTGTTGTTGGGGTGGTCTTCTGGTCGGTTTTGAGGTTTCCTTTCTGTTCGATCATTTGTTAAGGTCTTGGTGCCGGAGTTTGTGTCGTTGAAGGGTTCTTCTAGGTTCTGTCTTTGATTTTTGTTTTCATCGGGTTGGTCTTCCAGGAATTGTGGGTGTCGATTGGAAGATCCTCTTGTTTTGGTCATGTATGGTGTTATTGCATCGATCGTGTTTATGTTGTCTCTAGTGTTCATCCTTTTTCTGCCTGGTTGTGTTTGGTTGGTTGGTTGTTGCTGGTTCTAGCATTGGGTTGGTTTGTTCTGATGACCAGTTGAAGGCGAGGTATGAAGTAAGGTAGAGGGATTTGTCCCTTCTCCCAATGTTGGTTTGATTTGTTGTCCTGTCCGTGGTCGTGCATTCTGCGGTTGTGGTTCTTTGTTGCTGTTCCGCAGTTTGTTCTTTCTTCTCTTTTTCTTTCTCTTGGTATGGGTCGTTTGCGCAGCATTTTAAGATTGAGAGATTTGTTTGCTGATGCTGAGTTGGTTTTGCTTTGGTCTGGTTGTCTTGTGGTGTAGTACTGGGTGTGAGGATTGTCCTCTATCAGTTAGGGCTCTTGTCTTGAGAGGGGTAGTGGGGGTGGTTAGGGGTTATATAGTTGGGTGTTATCGGTGGCTGTCCTTACTGCCCTTCTTCCGGGACGCGATACTCTGCAGTGAGCTAGCTATGTGAGTTTAAGGATATCTACCATCTAAGGTGACTTTGAGGGCACAGCTAGGGGTCACTGTGTTAATTTATGAGGCGTGAGCCCCTGGTCGTGGTGTCACTCCACCGTAATACTTAAAATGCAATTTGGGAGCAGAACCCCTGCTAAATTTGAGAGATGCATACATGCATGGGCATGCTGTGTGCAGCTGATGAAAATGCAGACAGTCACCAATAGACCGCAATGTCGGGGGCAGTGCCAACTGCACTGGCACCTCTAGCACACATATACACAGGTTACATGTCTTTCCATCGAAAATGTTCCATCTACACATTTTTCCATTGAATGTTTTCTAACGAAAAAATGTTCATCTAATGCATTTTTGTAAAAATTTGGGAGGGTCCCCCACCCCAAGCCTCAGTGAGGAACAAGGGATGAGAACCTGCAGAAAGTCAGTCAGTGAAAACATTGTACTATTAGGAATGGGGTCAATGGAAAGGTCCTATCTGCAAAATTGATGGAAAATCACAGATTATTGGAAGCCTTGTGAGATTTGGCAGGTAAGAAAACTGAGAAATTATTATTTGCTCGGGATATCTGTTTTTTACATGAAGGGGGTCCAAGCAAGAGAACTCTGGTACTCTCGCCCAACACTAAACCCATCCCATCCAGACTAATCAAGCTATGTTATTATTTTAACTCCTTAAATTAAATTATCCAGGTTAGTTATTCGGTTCAAATTTACTGCATGAATAAACCACGTACAGGAGTTTGAATTCTTTTTTTAGCCAAGTGACTTTCTACTGGTATTTTCCTGCCTTCCTTCACAAGGAACCATGCCTCCTTACTTTCCACTATTTCTGATTCCCGTGTGTGACTACGGGAAGCCCTTAACTCACTATGGCTAGAATCTTAGCAGTATCGTATCCCGGCGGGGATTCCATCCTTCCGTGAGAGGCAGACGATCAGGGAAAGTCAGGAACTGTTATCTGAGATCAGAGCGATGCGGAAGAAGAGAAAAGATAGATGACTGCATATGGTGGAACAAGTCAGGCATGGAAAACCTTCCCCGAGAGCACATCCAGGTAGGCAGACTCAGAGGAACCAGATGAGTTTCAAAATTAGACCCTCTTTAGGAGAAAACGGTTACTAAGCAGAGCACTTAGTAGTGTAGATCAGGAAAGCAGAGCAAACATCCATTTATGTAAATAATGGGGGTTTCGGGGGTGTCCTGTGCAAAAGCACCTTGAAATCTTCTTTCAAGTATGAAATTGTTGTTTATTGAATGCTAGCAGAAGTACCCATTCTCCGAACAGGTTCTGTAGACAGACATAACACATTATTTTTTTTACATGAATGATCCTGTAGGTCGCTGTTCTGCCTCTCCCTGGAGTGGTGCAGTTTGTTGCGGTGCAAATATCTTGAAAACTGCTCATCCTTTACCTGGAGTTTTGTTCCTCGTGCCGGGACCAGTTTAGAAACAACATTTTTTGTTTCCCTTCCCGTTGAACATAGTTCACAGCATTGTAAAGCTTGTGTAGAAACATGTTTTGCTTCCCTTGCCGGTCAACATGGTTTACGGCTTCGTGGGCAGGCACCATCTCGCAAAAATCCTCTGGAAAAGTAACTTCACCTGATGTAGCAAAAATGTGGAAACTTCTGGAATGCTTCCTGCCTTCACCTCTGCCTCTCAGGTCCATTCACTTCTCATACATTTTGTTTCCCTCCCCGGTGAAATGGTTTATGGCTTTGTCGACAGGCCGCAAACCCACAAAAATGTGTTAACTTTCACTGAAATCCAGGGAAAGGGGTGGGGTGTCCAAATGTCATGTAGCCCGTAATGTCCTCAGGGTTCTAAGAGGTAACGATGCAAAGTTTGGTGCAGATTGGTGAAACAGTGTGGAATTGTAGAAGGAACAACGCTTGAGGCCACACAAGGGTGTGAGGCCAAGAGAAAGACTATCATGGCGGTGCCCTTTCTGGACTATACTTGGGAAGAGGGACTGGCCCTTCTGAGGAACCCTTGCACATCTCCAGCCAAGCGGGGATAGGCTGGAGAAGAAATATAGGGTGCTGGACTATGCACCCAAGTGCCTGAGGTCGCATCCATCGCCGGACTCTGTGGTGCCAGCGACCGCGAGGAAACCGTCGGCTAACCCGTTGTCTTCAGTCTCTCGGACAGCGAAGGGAAAATAATGGACTCCATGAGGAAGAAGGTGATTTATACTGTGGCGTCCACAATCGAGGCAGCCAACACGCTGGAAATCCTAGCCAGTTACAACAGGGAATTGTGGTACAAGCTAGGACCGATCCCAGAGTTCCTCCCCGATAAGAAGATGGAAGCCCTTGCGGTCTTCCAGGAAGGGGAGAGCGCATTAGATCACGCCATCACAGTGGCAGTGGAAGTAGCCAACTTGGGGTACCAGGAAATGGGGAACAGTGTCTACCTTCTTCGACAGAAATGGATGAAAGCCACTCATTTGCATCAGGAGGTCCAAGCGAAGGTGCTGGACATGCTCTTCAATGGGGAAAATCTGTTTGGGAAGGCTCTTGACGAGTCCCTCCAGGCCATCAAGACGAATACAGAGACGGCCCGTTCCCTCAGCACTCTCCAGCAGCACTGCTCGTCTTTTCGCTTCTCCAGGGGAAAATTAAGCAGATCTTCAAAAGGGTTCTGAATGTCATACAGACAGCCTTCCCACTCTTCAGCACAAAAAGCCTACAGAGGGCGCTCCCAGGCCTATGGTAGCGGAGTACAGCGTCGCCCGCAGGGCAGGACTCCGGTGCCCAAGCAAGCCTGAACCGGCCAGGACATCTGGCCCCTGCTCATGCACCCCGCTGGGAGACCAGCTGACTTTGTTCGTCCACTAGTGGAGAAAGATCACCAATAAGATGGGTGCTGGACTCTCTCGCCCAAGGAAACACTTTGGAGTTCCAATGGAGGTGTCGGGGGATCCCACTGGTTCCCCGTCAGGAGCAGCATATCCCTCAGCTTCTGGATGAAGTATGAGCCATGCTACAAAAAGGGGCAATAGAACTAGTTCCCCAATGGCTCTGGGGCTCGGGAGTCTATTCCAGATACTTTCTAGTCAGAAAGAGCACGGGACTGGAGACCCATCCTGGACCTAGGACGTCTTATCAAATACTTAACTCTTTAACTGACAATGGTTTTTCCTCCCAGTGCCAAGCCCTTTTTTTGGTTATTTCAGTATGTCGCCATTCAATCCTTTGTCACTTTTTTGTTACATGTGACATCTGGGCCCAATTCGGCCCCTGTTCTTCCCACATGTAGGCGGTCATAACGCCGCCAAGGAAGCCTAGTTTGCTGTATGGGGTATTGGGGTGAGAGAAAATGACAAAAAAGAGCACACTTAGTGTTTTTACAGAAAATGCCAATAAAATGTACAAAGAAGCCTGTTTTTTTTCCTTGTAAGAGCTCGGAACAAATGGTTTACTGTTCTGAATTCGCCATTTTCCAGGCTTTCAAGAACAGGTTGAGTGGAAACAAAAACATATTTTTATAAAGTTACCATCAGTTTTGTGAGAGGTAGGCTATTTTTCCCTTTTTTTTCCAATAGGACATGCATGGACGGAATGGAAGAGGAGGGAGGGAGGGAAGGAAAGTGGAATGGGAAGACAGAAAGGCATACATTTCTGAAAAGTAGATATAATTCCATGTTTAGGAAGGCATCATTTGCGCAGGTCAGGCAACAACTATGTAGGTACAGTTCCCATAGTTTGGGGAAGAATTGGAAAAATGACTGAAAAAAAGGTATGTGCTGGACATGGTTGGGCATGTAAGGTAATGGCTTCTGTGAATATTGAGAAAAGCAATGCACTGCTACATTCCGCCGACTCTTCTAGTCGGGGCAATCGCACATTTTTCGGATTGTTTCACAAAACAACCAATACCACAAGCCAAAAACTGAGCCATTGCACACAGGATTTTTATGCCGACAGCCTAAACGGACGTACTTCGTATGTGTAAATAAGGAAAACAAATGTTGTTGGGAATGGTAAGCGTACATTTTATGAAAGAGCACAGGCAGACCTTTTGAAGGGTAGGCGACTTGTGCAGGTTACAAAAGCATACAGTGCCTAAAGCAGCGACTAAAGGAAATGAAAGGGTTGTGTAACAGTGCAGTAGCAAATGTATGAAAAAACATTCTCAAAACCAAGAGAAAACCACAAATGTTCTACCTTCCCACAGGTGTCCCGACGAAAAAAAAAAAACGGTACCTCATGTGTGGGTGACCTACCCGGCTGCGAAGGAAAAAGGCTAAACCACTGCTATCCCAAAAGGGTTTCGGGAAACGAAATATTTAGGATTGTGCTCTTGTGGACAAACTACCAATTTGGGCCTGGGGTGTCGCAGTCGCCAGGGAAAACAGAGAAACCCATGCATTTCTGAAGAGACACCTGTGGGAATCCAGAGGTCTGACTTGCACCAATTGCCCTCGAATTTATTAGGCACAAGCCCTGGCAAAGTCCAAAATATAGGGGAAAAAACACAATTTAAAGACATTTGCCACGAGGAAAGCACCGAAACACGCCGTAAACAACACATGTCCTACCATCCAATTTTCTGACAGGTGTCCCGACGAAAACGGTACCTCACATGCGTGGGTGCACCTACCTGGGTGCAAAGAGAAAAGGCTAAACCACTGCCATCCCTAAAGGGTTTGGGGGGACAACCTACAGATTTGGGCCTGGGGTGTCGCAGCCACCAAGGTAAACCGGGAACCCCATGCTTTTCTGAACACACCCATGGGAATCCAGAGGTCTAACTTGCACAAATTACCTTGGAATTTATTACACAAGGCCCGGGCAAAGTCCAAAATATAGGGGAAAAAACACAATTTTCAGACATTTGCCACCACCGAAACACACCAGCAACAACACATGTTCTACCTTCCCACAAGTGTCCCGACGAAAAACGGTACCTCACATATGTGGGTGCACCTACCTGGGCGGAAAATAAAGTGTAGACATTCCACAAGCCCAGCGGCTGTCACAGGGAGCCCCGACAGGGTCCCTATCCCTACCCAGAGTGAAAAGCTCGAGCGCAGCCTGGCCTGTATTCTAGAATACAGGCCAGCCAGAGCTCTAGGATGGTCGAGGATGCTGTCCCTGGCCTTGCGTGGCTGTCTCCCATGTGGGTTGAACGTCCCCAATCCCAGCAGTGGTTTCAGAGAGGCCCAGCAGGGTTCCCTTCCCGGAGGGAAATAGACAACCCTGCCAGAGCTCCAGGATGGTTGGAGGGGGGGGGTGGGGGGGTCATGTCAATAAAGCTTAAAGGAGGAGGAGATCAATCCCCTCTCCCGAACCACAGAAGCTGAATAGATCGACCCTCCCACCGTGGTTGGCACGGGCGCCTGAGTATTATAAATACAGGAAAGCACGTGGCAGCCAATGGGGGGGAAGACTGAGTTAGGGAAAGGGGATAGAATGACAAAGGGAAGGAAGGGTAAAACAATATGCATACATGGAAAAAAAACTAAACACAATTTATGCCTAACCCAGCAGTTCCTGACTTGATACCTCTGAAATTCTACCATATACCCCTGGGCCTTGACCTAACAACTTGAACTTGTAAAGCATGACGTAATTCCTATGGACTCACAAAGCACATTACATAGAACGTGGATGGTAGTGATAAGGACTTGAATGCAACAAAACATCAATAACCATCTGACACTTGACATAACATTGCGTAAGCAAATGACACACACACAGAACTGTAATGAAATGATGCAGACCTACCCTGTCTGCTGCCTTAAACCTAGCACTTGCAAATTGCTGGCTGCATTACCACTGTTCGTTGCCTTTATTATTTATTTATTGTTATTTATCTGTTTCTCCTCTGCTTCGCACTTTCCACCTCTCCCCCCTTCCATGCACTTGCGCGTTCTCAATGTCACTGGGCCTAGTAAGATCGCTGTTGTGTTCTCCTCTGTTCCCCTCCCTTGCCTTGTCGTGCTCTGAAACACTTGTGTACGAGCGCGATAGGAATAAAATATCAATCAATCAAAAAGACTGGGACACATGGCCCTAACAGGGCAAGCAAAAGCAACATAACATGGAACATAACACTGCACATATTGGGAACATCAATGTTGTGTGTGTGTGTGTGCGCGCACAGAACCCTCCACGAGCCACTCTTGTTAGCAGAGCCTCTCATTAACCAAAAACTCAGTCATTTACTTGTCTTAACCAATAGATGCCTGTTTGTAAGACTCTGCAGGCATATCACCCACATGGGTGCTGAAACAGTGTCTTAAAGAAATGAGGTGCTTGGAGCCACCTCACACAACTCCCGACATATAAATGTTTGGAAAAGCACACTTAACTGCTTGTTAGGACGCCTCCTGAGGACGTCCGGACCCAAAAGGAATGAAGCCAAATTGTAGCGTCTGGTCGCCTCAATCACCGCCGCGACCCGGGTATTAGCAGATTCATCCCCCACATCAAAGCAAATACAGGGAACACTTAACGGGCTGTCCGGGCGCGTTCTGCGGCTGCCCCAGACCTGAAGAACATATGCGGAAAGAGTTTTAGATGTTTCACTGCCGCGACCCGAGTCACGAGCCTGAAGACTTTTATTTCCAACGTCCTCTCCAGCGTTCCGTTGTGCCTGCCAGCTTCACCTTCATTCTGCTGCCTCGCGACCGCCCGTGCTCTCCAACATTAATCAGCACCACCGGAGCACGGGCGGATGGTCGTTATAAACACGCCTTCCTGTTTGCCTGCAGCTGGTCACTGGCGCGCATAGGGAACTACACATCCTTCTTATGCCAACTGGGAAATGTAGTTCCTAGACTAATTTATGGACAATACGCCTTTTTCTGCTCAACCCCTAACTCCTGACAGGCTATCTCCTATTTGGGTTGAACATCCCCAAGCCCAGCAGAGGTTCCAGGGAGGCCCGGCAGGGTCCTGGTCCTTTCCTGGAGTGAAAAGCTGGAACGCTGGCCAGCCAGAACTCCAGGATGGTCGGGGGTGATATCCCTCGCCTTTGGCGCCTGTCTTCATGTGAGTCGACTGTCCCTAAGCCCAGCCTGAAGCTCTGGCTGGGCTGTTACAGCTTTTCTTTCTGGGGAGGGATGGGGACCCTGCCGGGGCTCCCTGGGACTTCTGCTGCACTTGGGGTTGGTCGCTCCACATGGGAGACAGCCGCTCCTAGGGCAACACCAATGTTCTGCTGGCATGGGGGTCAATTTTTGGCCTGACTTTGCAATTGTGTTCCAGTCCACCAAAATACCTCCCCAGACTGCCCACTCCCACCCATACCACCAACAATCCAACCCCAGTATCACCCACCAACCACACTGACAATGGGCCCAAACCGTAGAATGAAAAAAAAACTACTTAACATTGAAGCTCCTTGTGTAAAATAAACTGTAAACTAAACAGAAAACATTCATTATCTGTGGTCCGCCCAGCAAAAACAAATCATAACTATCATGCTCTGTTCGCCCCCCCCCCCTTTCAAGCCATCCCTGGTGGTCTAGTGACCCTCACCCCCAGTAAAATCACATTTGCCCCTTAGGGGCAGATTACACTGCCAATCTGCCCCCAGGGAGATCTAAATGACATGCCCCATCTATGTGGGGAGTGGGCCGCACTAGCAATCTGCCCCCAGGGAGGGCTACATGAATTGCCCCCCATTAATTTGGGGTGGAGAGGGCCACCACCCTTTCCATTACAAATAATCCCTGGTGGTCTAATGTGCCCTTGACCCCCACAACAACCCCACCAAAAAAAGCATGTTTTTATTTTTTTGTTTAGTTTGCCCTTCCCTAGCAGCAGATGGGAACATTACTGTGCCCATCTACCCCCAGGGTGTGCAAAACGTACTGCCCAATGCTTTAGGAACCGGGGGAGAGGGCTGCTTACTATGTAAGCTGCCCCTTCAACCCCGACTTCAAAAGTAGATCCCTGGTGGTCTAGTGACCTTGCTGGATGCGGATCGAGCGATCCGCGCCAGCAATGCTCCAAGGAAGTTGTCGTTGGAAAGGGGAGAGTCTCCCCTTTCCAACGACACCTCTCTCGATCAAAACTGCATAGAAATGGCATTGATTGAGGGAGGAATTTAGCTTACATTTCACCGCCGCAGCCAGAAATGGCTGTGGCAGTGAAATTTACATTGTGTCACCTCCGCGCACATTACGTGACACTGAAAAATCCAACCCCCAGGCCGTGAGGATGAACCTCCTCCTCACGTAGCTTGGGGGTTGGATTTGGAGTTTGTGCGATTGCTTATTTGCAGTGTTCACACAAACACAAGTTCCAAAAAGGACAAGCTATCTCGTCCTTGGCACTGGAAATGTAGTGCTGAGGACGAGAACTCATTTTTGGCACTAAAGGGGTTAAAGTCCCAAAAATTCTGAATGGTCACGCTGCAGTACGTGCTCGACCAACTGGAAAAAGGAGACTTCTTGACATCGTTGGACATGAATGCCTATTTCCACGTCCCCATTCACAAGAAACATCGGAAATGTCTACGTTTCATGGTGCAGGGCCAGGACTACCAGTTCAAGGACCTACCATTCGGCTTGAAGTCGGCCCCATGAGTGTTCACGAAATGCCTGGCAAGAGTGGCGGCCCATCTACATCTACAGGGCATACAGGTACTTGGAAGACTGGATGATGCGTGCCCGCTCGTGGGAGCTGGCTGATAAGTACACAAAGACAAATGTCCGACTATTGTCGGATCTGGTATTCTCCGTCAACTATCCGAAGTCTTGCTTAACGCCATGACAGAACACGCAGTTCCTAGGCGCCAGACTCAATATGGTGTCTTGCCTGGCATAGCCCACGGAGGAGAGGCTAGCAGCCATTCAAGGAAAGGTGCAGCGATTGTCGTCAACGAAGACGGCCACGGTAAGGGCCATCAATTCGTTACTAGGCATGATGTCCTGCATCTACCTCATCCGTCTCTGCAGGTGCAGATGCAACCTCTACATGAATTCCTGGATGCCCGTTGCATCCCGAAGCTTCACGGACAAGATCTCTCTCAACAAAGAGTTCGACGCATGATGGTATGGTGGGGCATCCTCTCCGACTGTCATGATCTCTGCTTCCAAAAGATCAGGACTTGCCCGACTCCCTTGGAAGCAGACCGATAACCCCGGTTCCGAGTGCCAGCCAGTCCCAATTGGGACCTTTTGGACCCTGTCCTGGCGCCAGTGGCACCAGGCTCATAAAGATGCCCAGTCCCAGCGCTGGAAGCGCCGGGCTCATAATGCTTGGGTGGACTTACCTGCAGCAGACCATGCTGCTTACTTACCTGCCAGTTGAACCCCTGATCCTCTTCTGTTTGGGACTACTTTTCCTGTTGGGTGGGGCAGGAGCCACTCCCTAGGTTCAGAACACTGGAACTCTTCTGGAAAGCAGGAACTCTTTTCTTAGGCGTGGCTGTGGAAGGAGACACCTAAGCACTACAGGAGGCTATTTAAACCACACCCGATGGATGAATCTTGCTTTGCGTTATTCTGCATTCTCTGCAGCAGAACGCTCATCGTGTCTTCTGCTTCTGATCCTGGGCCTAAGGGAACAAAGGCTTACCATCCTGGACTCCAGTCTTCAGCAGCACCTTTAAAGACAAAGAACAGGTTAGCACTACAGTCTTCAGTGGCAGCGCATCTCTTACCTTGTCCATCGGCTGTCACCAACGCCTCGCGCTGCATTCCGGCATCTGAAAGACAAAGGCTTACCTACTCTTCGCATGCTCCGGAGGTCTTCGCACTGCATTCCGGCATCTGAAAGACAAAAGCTTACCAGCTCTTCGCACGCTCCGGAGGCCTTCGGCGCTGCATCCTGCATCTGAAAGACAAAAGAAGGTGCGTTTAAAGACATTTGGCAACTTTATTACTCACGTGCCATTACTCCTTCCCACGCCGAATCCAGTGGGTATTCCAGCAACCTTCAGCTTCTCTAAAGCTCCGAACTTGTACCTGCAAGATAAAAGGGACAGTTAGTGCGCATCGTGAAGCAGGCTACAAGCGCTTACTTACGTGCTTCCAGGCGCTTCTATTCCTCACGCGGGTTCGATCCTCAACTCTCATCAGCCAGCCATCCGCCATCGCCGGAACCCTGCAAAACAAGAGATATCATTACAAAAGACTTTTAAGACATTTGAAGTGCCCAGAACTTACCGTTCGTGCAGTTAACGATGGACAGCAGTCCTCTGAGGTCAAGAGGCCTGCACCCTTATCCAGTGAAGAAACTGGTTACGGCACCCTGCCCCGAGGCAGATGGAGAGCTCGGCGTTCACTTACCTAAGGTGAGGGTGTTAACCTTTGGGGTTCTACAGGAGAAGAGAAAGGGAAGAGGAGAGAGGCACCCAATAACCCCAGTTCATTAATCCCATATTTTCTATCTGCAGACATCTTACTCTTCAAGTCAGACATACAGTGCACAGAGGTCCAGCCCAAAGAGCCAACCGTGTGTTACACATCACCTTTGAAGATACGGCATTCACCCAGTCAAGACCGGCGCCTCTGCGGGAATCAGGTGAGCGTTACACCGACATCGCCCAAGGCACATGATTTCAACCCCCCCTACCAGAAGATGGTCACCACAGACACCTCCCTGGAAGGTGGGAGAGCGCACACCAGACGTCTGCATATCAGAGGCCCGTGGCTGCCTTAGGGGAAAGATCTGCATATCAACAACGTGGAGCTACAGGCAGTGTTTCTGGGCCCTTAAGTAGTTCCTACTGTCTCTGAAAGGCAAGGTGGTGAGGAACTTCACGGATAGCATCACCATGTTCTACAACAGGAAGCAGACGGGCGCTCGATCCCCAACGCTTTCCAAGGAGCGCAGAACTTGTGGCACTGGGCCGTCGGACAGGGGATGTTCCTCATACCTCTTCACCTGGCAGGAGTCAAGAACACCATTGCAGACTTCCTCCACATGGAACTTCGCTCTTGCCACGAGTGGGAGCTTCGTCAGGATCAGGTGGACCACCTTTTTGTCAAATGGGGCAGACAACATAACTGTTTGCGATGGTGGCACATTCCAAATGCGTACGATTGGCAGCAGATCTCACGAGTTGAGGAGCCTGGGGAACTTGTTCTTCTTCCAGTGCGAAGGGCTATTTCTGTACCAGCTTCCTCCGTTCCCTCCCCTGCTACGGGTCAACACAGTGTCAATGCAAGATGATACTCATTGCCCCGGCATGGCTGAGGCAGATTTGGTATCTGGAAGTTCTCAGCCTTTCAGCGTCGCCTCCAGTTAAGTTGCCAGTGGTTCCGGGCCTTCTCACCAGAGAAGGAGGTGCAATCCTTCACGACCCAGGATCGCTCAACCTGAGGGCTTGGCTCTTGCAGCCCTAGAACTTGGAGGGTATGAGTTTCCTGCAGACTGCAGGGAGGTCCTCACCAGGGACAGGGCGTCGTCGACTTTGGAGTGCTACAGTCACAAGTGGAAGCGATTCGCTACGTGGTGCCAGTCTCAGAAAATTACCCCTCTCAGGATCACAGTCCTGCAGATCCTTCCATACTTGTCATCCTTGGCCAAGGCCGGACTGGCACACACCTCGATCAAGGTACATCTTGCAGCTATCTCCCGCCACACCACGACTCCAGGAAGATCATCGTTTTGGTCCCGCCGACTTGTCAAGGTATTTTTCTCAAAGGATTTTTTCGATCTTTCCCCCCAGTGAAGGCTCCTGCCCTAGCGTGGGAACTCGACGTGATTCTGACAAGGCTCATAGGGGCTCCCTTTGAGCTTATTTATCAGGCCCCTCTCATTCCTCTATTGGAAAACCGCTTTCCTTGTGGCCATCACCTCAGCTAGAAGGGTAGGTCAGATCCAGACCCTATCCTGCAAGCAACCATACCTGACTTTCTATGAATCGAGGGTGGTGCTGCATATGCACCCCTCTTTCATGCCAAAGGGTCCATCGGAATTCCACCTCAACGAGCCCTTGGTGTAACCTGCTTTTTTTCCCGAAAACTTGGTCACCTGCTGAAAGGGCTTTGCACTAGCTGGACATTGCTCTTGCCCTGAAGTTCTACGTGACACGCACAAATAGTTTACGGAAGATTTCACAACTGTTTGTGAACTTTGCTCCTGTGAACCATGGGAAGGCTTTGTCCAAGGCTTCCATTTCAAGGTGGCTCACCAGCTGCATCACGCACTGTCATCGGTTGGTGAACAGACTGCTGCCCGGCCGTCCGAGGGCCCACTCCACCAGAGCAATTGCTGCGACAGCGGCATTCCTGTCTGGTCTGCCCCTGCTGGACATCTGCAGGGCTGCAATATGGAGGTCCATGCACACCTTCACAAAGTTCTACTGCGTCGACAGGGATTCCACGGAGCAGTCCAGGGTTTGCCAAGCAATGCTACGCAACCTGTTCGCTTGAGGGGAGTCTGTTCCAGAGATTAGTTAATTGCTTCTGTTGAGCCTTGCCGCCTCCCGTGGTTGCGTAAGGTTGTACTGCTATGTAGTCATTATTCGTGAGCATGTGAATCCATGCCAGACCCATGCTGAAGAACAATAGTTATGGGTCAGTAACTTAAATAGACTACTTCATAGCCATCGGATAATTGTGCATTTAATTGGCAAGTGCAATAGCTGCATTCTCCATCTCAATGTGAGCTTGAGTGGGAGGAGCAAAGAGGTGTGTTCATTCAGCATCCCGTCAACGGCTCATGAACAGTCAGGTGATGGGAGGAGCTGAGCTGATTATGTAATGCAAATAGAGCTAGAGGAAGGCAATGAGCTAACCCCTTTTCAGTGACACTTTAAGCTTGGCTATGCGCTCTTTTAGGGGGCCATTCAGGAGTTCGCAAATGCTGTTTGCTTGCGGGTGATAAGTAGACGAAAATGTATACTTAACACACAACAGAATGGTAATGTGCTCAAATACTTGATTTACAAAATGCGGTCCATTGTTTGTTCTGAGCACTTTGCACACTCCCCACCCCGAGAAGGCCAAACGTACTAGTAACCTTGCTGCACATGTGACATCAGGATGTGTGCATGGACCGGCTTCAATTCATCGGGGGGGCGAAGTGCAAACGACTACCAGCATATATTTATAGCTGTTGCAAATTTGGATCATATCAACATAATCTAAATTGTGCAGCCGACTGGATATTACTCCTCTCAATGTTTGCAAAGTATGTCCAGCTGTATACTGCTGGCAAACCAAAAAAATTATAACTAATTCTGCAACATTTTCTGCCAGGTTTTGAATAAACCAACACTCCGAGATTCTTGCTGCAAGAGAATGGCTTGGTGTGTACTGGGTAATGCAGTTGTTATAGTGCTATTTTAAGCAGCCCTAGAGACATAACTGCATGCCCCATGCTGTCCTGCCCATCACATTGCATCAGTGGGGTACAGTGAGCACCCACTTTGTTTCCATAATTACTGCTCTTCTTGTGGGGCTCTTCCCTGTAATTCTGTAGTCTGCTATGGACAATGTATTAAACCCCTCACATTGCCATATTGTGCGCGCGTGTATTTGTTCGGTGCAGTCGCAAAATCAGATACTTCAGAAAAATATGCAGCCCTTTTAGCTTCACGTTCAGTGGTCACCTTACCACGAGAAATCAAGTCTGCACCTCTTGTGTGTGCTGAGCGCTTCACCACAGCGATGGCCCATGGGAGCTGTAGTGCACTTATGAGTCTGTACAATAATGGCACATGCTGCACTGGTGTGCCGTCAGCGTGTAAAAAGCCATGCCTCTTCCATCGTTGCAGTCCTGCATGTACTGTTGACATAGGCAGTCTGAGTACACGGTTACGTTGTTGTCCTCATGCGCTTCAAGTGCCAAAATCGGCGCTACAAATTTTGCTGCATGTGCAGAGAAATGCAATGACAATCTCACACTTGTCACTGTCTCAAAGATGCTTTTATTACTGCTGTCCCACTGTCGCTCACCTGTGCTCTGGTCTATCTATGCAGACCCATCAATGAAGAGGATTGTCACCCATCCTAAGACATTCTCTTTAACCTGTGGCATCTCATAGAATTCAATATATTTAGTGCAGTCATGCACATAATCCCCTTCTTTTACTACACATGTGGCTGGATTTACCACTTGACACATTACAATTCTAATCAATGGGTTAGATAGAGTTACCTCAAAACTGGGAGGCTCGCTGTATGGTCAATGAGCTTTTGTGCTTTTCAAGGGTAGTAAATGGGGTAAGCGCAACATATGATGTGACTGTGCATCTCATGGTTATTATGTTAGCAGATTCCTCAATCAGTCTGCTGCCGCCAATCCTTGTTCACATTGATAATGGCCTCTCATGACTGGATCTAGGATCCCACTGTAAAATGCTAATGCTTTGTGCCCCATGGTAGGCTTTTGTACCAGGACTGCTGTCATCACTACTATGTTTGAATGGGAAAATGGAAAGAATTCTGCATTGTTATACGGGATCCCTTACAGGGATGCTGTGCTTATTGCCATCTTTAATTCATCGAAAGCATCTATCATTTCCCCTATCCAGGCTATGCCACTGTTGTCCTTCTGGGCTTTGAGTCCTTTTAAAAGTGGGCTGACACACATGCTGTAGTCAGACCTTTGCCCTGCAGCAATTGCAAATGCCTAAGAATTGCTGCAATTCTCTTACTGTTTGTGGTTATGCTGTTTTCATAATCGCTTCTGCTCTTTCAGGGGTCACTTTTCTTCCTTCTTGGGATATTCGCTGGCCTTTGCATAGGACTTATTCCTGACAAAGAGAAAATATGTTGTCTACCTTGTACCCTTTCTCCGCAAACACTCATCAACTGTTCTTAATCTCTCCTGCACCGTTCCTCTGTTTTGAAGTGCACCAAATGTCGCCTATTGTATTACTGTTCTGTCAAGTTGTACATTTCCCAAGTCCATCTGAAGTACTCAGTTTGAAAGTGAACCCCAATTTACAGGGCTGCCCCTTAAATATTTTGGTGTACTCCCTGATCACGCTCACACCAGATTAAATGCACTCAAGGGAATAAGGGCCATGAGTCTATCTTGCAAGGGATAACAAACTTTAATCTTTACAGATCATGAGGATTGGGGAAATAGCAGAGGACTCCGTCTTTCGTGGCTAGCTCCCAGGTCCTCAAGACTGGTGCTGGGCCTGGAGCTTAAATACTCTTGATTTGGTTACTGGATAATGGCAGAGCTCATCCACAACTGTCCACAACTACTGTTCTTGCCATACAAGGGATGCTGTAGTCACCAGTGTTGCATGGCCAGGTTTACATTTAGACTAATCCTACTTTAACCTACTGCTGCCTCTGCAGGAATACATTGTATCTCTTGTTTAGCAGTGTTTGCTATGTTATAAACATTCATACATAAACACATCTTTGCGCCGTTCTCTCAACACTTCACTCCATAAAATTATATTTTATCTGGTCCAGTAATTTCTACAAACAACCCTGTTTTCCTGTAGTATTCTGTTGTGCCTTGAATCTTTAGTTGTCTCCATTGGCTTGTGATGGACAGGAACAGCTGCTGAGTTACCACATGCTCTCTGCTAGCCGGGCCCCACGCAATGGCTTATCTATTTTTAGTACAGGCTGCATCCTTTCCAGGATGGGGGCGGGGTGAGTGCTTTTGAGTCATGTGCTAAAAACTGCATAAGCTTTAACATTTTTTGTGGTGCCTAGAAATAGTAACAAAATCTTGACAAAAAAGCAATTAACAGAAGTCTTGCCCAATTCTAAAGTGCTTGCAAAGTTTGGACATGAAGGAAAGCACTAGGCTCATTCCCAACATTTCCCCCCTTTCGTTACTTCTACAGTAACAAACTCATCCCCACCTCATATAGATATAACCCCAAAAATATTAAGTTTGAGTTACGCTGTTTATTGTATGGCAAGGTGTTTTAGATTCCCCAATTGATACCATCATCTTTTCACTATTAGGGACTGTAGGAACACATCATCGTAGACCCCATTGGCACATGCAGAAGAGAACCAAGAAGAACATGATCACAGGAACCAGTATTTGTACCGCTACCTCCAGCCATGACGAGACCCAATCAAAGGCAATTGATGGCCAATCTGTGTTCTTGTAACGCTCACCTGATTCCCACGGAGGCGCAGGTCTGGCTTCGAGTGCTGGTGCTTCTTCAATGGTGAAGCGCAGGACTCTGAAGATGGACAGGAAGGGCCCCTCTGCTCTGGCTTCGCTGGCTCGCAGGAATATTCCCCTGTGCGTGAAAAAAGGGAGTATTACCTACTGACTGAGTTATGCTCAAGCCTCCCCCTCTCTTCCAACCCTTCACGATACCCTTCCACGATTCCCCGTGAAGTCTCACCTTAGGGTCAGGAAGGATGAGCTCTCCATCCTGCTTCTGATGCAGGGGCGCGTTGAAACCCAGTTACTTCACTGGATTCAGGATTGATGGGAGTTCAGGGAAGCTTGACTATTCAGGTAAGGCGCTGTAAAAGTTCTGCTGCAAGTTCAAAAGTCCAAGCTTTATAATAATGTTCATTGTCTTGTTGCAGCAAGTGCTAATGCTTATGTCTTTTTCCCCTTAGGGGCCGGGGTTCGGAATGCCGGAGATATGGCGCCGACCTGAGGTGAAACGTGCAGTTCCAGTAAATGACAGGTAAGTTCTGGATGAGCGCTCGGGTAATGTCTTTGCATTCGCTCATTCAATGTCTTTGTCTTTTTTCCCCATAGGGGCCGGGGTCCGGAAAATGCCTGGAAGCGGCAAGACCCGAAATGAAATGGGAATGACCCAACAGGTAAGTCTTAGAAGGAAACTGAGCTTTTCCTCTTCCTTTCCTTCTCTCACCTTGTTCTTGTCTTTTTCTCTCTAGGCTCTGGGAAGTGGCTGTGGATCCGGATGATCGCTGCTGAAGATGGAGGCGTCCAGGATAAGTGAGTGAAATGCAGCGCTGCAGCAATCGTAGCGAAATGCTTTTAAAAATGATGTCTTCCTTTTCAGGATCGTCGGTGTGATGTCTGCGTTGTGCTGATTTAGCAGGTAAGGTCTTTTGTCTCCCTTTGCAGGTGACCCAGGATACTGACAGGCGTGGCTGAGGTCCAGATGCAGGAGCTGACACGGTGAGCGTCCAGCTGCGAGGAGCAGAACAACGCGAAGCGTGAGTTGCTAATCGGGTGTGGTTTAAATAGCTTTGGAAGAAGTTCCAAGTGTGTATCCTTCCACCGATCAGGTATGTATCCTTCCCCGACCACACCCGGGTGGAAAGTAGTCCCACAGGTAAAGTAGTTCCATTCAGGCCTCAAGAGGGCCTGGATGTAGCAGCATGGTCTGCATCAGGTAAGTGCACATTAAAACACTTGAACACATGTCTAGCTTTATGAGCCTGGCGCCTAAGGCGCCAGGACAGGGGTCCAACATGAGCCTGGCGTCTAAGGCGCCAGGACTGCGTCCAAAGGGCCCCAGCTTGGGCCCGCTGGCACTCCACTGGGGGAAATGATGCCTGCCTCTGGGGTTGCTGGGTCGGACCTGGCTCCTTGGAGGTAGGCATCATGACAGTTCTGAACTCCTTCATTTGAACACCTAAATTGTGCACCACCTTGATGACGTGGGATAGTGACCCATTCTAAGCATCCTTCGGGGGTTTAAAAGAGCAGCACCTGCTTGTATCCCAGAAACCAAAAAGTTGAAAAAAAGTCTCAGCTGAGCTAAAAAGCCGAAACTTGTCAGGTATTCCTCTGAGCAGTGCGGAACAGTCTTTTGAGACAGTTTGATCTCTTCTTTCTTCCCCGCCATTGAAATTGTCCTTTTTCTGGCAGCATACCAAATTCGTGTGTGATCTGCAAGCTTCTTTAGGTGCTAGAGTGGCTGTTGACACATAGACAGGCATTTCTTCTCCATTCAGGTGTTCTTCCAGGATTAGTAGCAGTGAGTGCAGGGTGGCTAGTGAACACTTGCCCCTTCAAGATGGTAGGAGTTGCAGGTAGGCTTCTTGGCCACAAACCCAGTAGTAATCCATCGCTGCTGCTGCATCTTTCGTCATACCAGGGATCACAAGAGTGTGGTTGCACTGTGTGTTTGTGCCATCAGGAACTGTTCCTTCATTGCTAAAACAAAGTTCAACATTTTTGGCACTGGCTTCTTCATTGTTGCAATTTGTGTCAGCCTTGTGATTTGTTGGGACCATATTTGCGCACACATAGTCTGTATTTGGGATATTGCTTCTCCACTGAACTCGATCAGCCCATATGCCAGTGTTGGGGAGAATTCTCAATATGTGCTAATTTCCCTTACCCTTTGAGACCCCCAGCAACTTTGCTGGATTTCTAGGATTTTATTTTTTTTTTACCTGGAAAGAGTTTGAGCCTTTTTTCCCTCTCCCATGTATTTTGATGTGTGTTACTTTTGTGTTCTTTTGGTAATGGAGTTTTAACACAACTCCATAGACGGCATCTTTTTCTGTGTCACACAACACCTTCAGTGCAGTGGCACTGGAATGTCTTTCAGACTTCCCAAGGTTTAAATACCTTCTCTGGGACTGACTACTGTCTCCCAGAGTATGTAAAGTTAAATTGACTTTACTATCCATTTTAAATTTTCGGGCCCAGCAGACACTAACTTCCTATAGAGTGCTGGAGGGGTTGCCTAGCTTCCCCTGAGTCAACACACTTGTGTAACAGTAAAATGTTACCCTTTCCTACTTTAAATGGCTGGTGGCATTGGTTTAGATCAAACTACCATGATTTTTCCCGACCGCTAACAAAGGTAGCTAAAAATCGGGTCAGCCATGTTTTTCAATATGGTGGCCAAGACCTGTCTGTAAAAACAGACTCTGGTCATCTTTTTTCGCCATTTCGTTTAGGAAAGGTCCTTGTGTTTGTCTGCGCGCCAAACCAGGTTTGGTCCCTTTGTTAGCTTGCCTTTGGCGGGCTTCAGTGCTGAAGCCCTCCTCTGGCGCCTGAGTATCTGGGGTGGACAGAATGTGAAGGAGGTGCCCGAAACACCCTGTGCTTAGTCTCCTAGGAGACCTGAATGCACTCTTCCATGATTGGCCAGCTGGCTGTCCAGCAAGGACAGCCACCTTGCTGTGTGAGGGACAGCCAGGCTGGAATGAATGGGGGAAACTGTTGAAAAGCAGGTCTCTGGGACTTGGAAAGCAGAGTTGACCACTGGAACGAAAGAACCGAAGAAGAGCTGAAGGAAGAGGACTGCTGCAACTCCTGGACGACCGGTGAAGCCCTGCTGCAGGTCCGAATTGCCTGAAACGCCATCGACGGAGAAGCCCTTTAAGGTTAACTTCTTCCCTTGAGTTTGGTGGGAACAACCAACTTGCAAGCCACCTGGAAACCGCCCCCATCTGGTCGAATTTTCATCCGAGTGCTGTTGAAAACTGGATAGCCAGAGGTTATGAAACCAGTTGGGGACTTTAAGGCACTCGCACCTTAAACCAATGTCTTGCTAAAGCTTTTGGCATCATCCTTGGGCAGTGCAGGAACCTCCCGACGTCCTTATTGTCCCCACCACTGAAGCAGAGGAACAGCAAGATCTGCTCGAATTGCCAGAAACTGCCTCAGCTACAGCTCTTCTTCATTAACAAGGTACTGTGCAAACGCGGTCCGGAAATCTTTTCGGCCATCGAGAAAGTGTGTGAAACTTTCCTCAACTACGAAGGCTTGTCCTTCCCTTAACATTCGTCACATTTTTTGCCTAGCCAAATTCTTTTAATCTCTGTGGCAAAGACTTAACCGTTATTTCTCCAGCATGGGGTCTGGCATGGATTCACATGCTCATGAATATTCCCAGTCGTCAGGCCGGGAATCCTCGGTATAGAGAAAAAAAAAATCAGTATCCGTTTTGTTTCTGATCTGTCTTTCTTAGTAGTAAACAATCACTGGTCTCTGGGTCATACTGCCCCCAGCCTGACTGCCCTATCCCTAAACCCCGCCTCTGGCAGCCATCCTCAGATTTTTAACGCATGTTCAAGTTTTGGGAGTCCTCGTGCTGTAGCTCTCGAGCTTTTACTGCGTTTTCGCGCTTTTTGAGGAGACTTTTCTCATTTTTTGGTTAAATAGAGCCTCAAGCTCCACCGTTTCTACATCCAATCAACGGGGATCCATTTCGGAGTTTTCTACGCCCCTCAAGGGTGAAGATTTCGTCGCGTTACGCTTTTGGAGGATTCCAGAAGTTCCAAGGCCTACCCCGGACATGGCCCAGGAGAAAGGAAGCTCCACGCCCGGGAAGCTGTTCAGGACCTGCCCTGGATGCCCGCTTCAGAATGTTTTCAAGGAGGACGAACATTCGTTATGCCTCTACTGTCTCCATGAGGACAAGAAGCACACGGAGAAGGACTGTGCGTTTTGTGTGAACATGTCGGAGCGGACCATGAAAGATCGCCACCTCCGTCTCGCCAACTGGCTGGAAGGGAAGAGCCAATCGGGCAAGAAGAACTCCGAGCGGTCTTCCAAGTCCTGTGAGGGCGCCCCGGCGACGCGGGCCCAACAAAAGGCTAAGCACCGCGAGTCCGCGGGCACTAGGAGCGCCGAACAGTCGGGCTCCTTGGCTGCCAGGCAGGGCGCATCCTCCCCGGCGCCATCAACCACGAGCCAACGCTCTGGCTCGGGTAAGAGGACGTCTGAGAACCCGGTGAAGCATCTGGAGAGGCCCCGGTCGATCTCAAAGATTCTTTCAGAGGGGGAGCGAGGCTCGGACCCTCCCCCCAAGGTGAAGGCCCCAGGCGTACAGAAGGTGACGGTGGCCTTAATTCACCCTGCTAAGACCTAGATTGAGGATGTCGCCGCGGCCCTGGCTCAGCCTGTGGAGCCTACACCAGTGGAGGCGACCTCAGGACCCAGTCTCCCTGCCACCGCGGAGGGAGTCATCTTTCAGGCCCATTGAGAAGACCGCCACAAAGTCCTCATTGGAGAAGGTGGGGGAGGGGCTGGTGGCCATCGTGGATACGGACACGACCTCTGAAGAAGAGCTCATCGAAGTCGTGGAAGAGGCCCAGCCCATCGGGAGGGATCCCGACGAGGGCGGCGACGGTGTCGCCGACGGGGCTCCTCAAGAGCCCTCGCGCCCGTCGTTTCCGGCGCCGCAGGACACTTCAGCAGCCATTTTGTCAGCGATTCAGTCCTTATCCTCGGAGATAAGGACAAGGTTGCCCCTCCCCCCCGACTGAGGTACCAGAGCCAGACCCGATGGGGGAACCGGAGCCAGGACCTTCAGAAAGTCCACCGCATAAGAGGACGACGCATCCTACGCCACCTCTCCCGCCTCTGTGGCCTGCTCTGCCTTCCCCCTGGTCTACTACCCACGGGGTTGATACAGGCACGGACACGGTACGACAGGTACAGATGATGACAGAGGCGACAACGGGATGTGTCCCCCGTCGCCCCCTGCTCCGGCGTGATTTCCAGGGCATCCGAACTCTTCCAGCTCTGCCCAGAAGAGAAGGAAGGGTTCCTTTACCAACGGCGCGAGGCTAAAAGGAAGATGGTCCTCTCCGTACCACTTCCTGATGACATCTGGGATGAGGGGCTCACGCTCCTCAAGAACCCTGCCAGGGCGCCGGCAAAGAGGGACCGGTACGAGAAGAAGTACCGGGTCCCCGACGCTGCCCCCTTGTGCCTTCGGGCGCAACCTACCCTGGATTTGGTCGTCTCGGCGGCCTCAAAGAAGAAAGCTGGGGGGGCATCGGCCTCGACATCAACTTCCCCGCCGGACGGCGAGGGCAAGAAGCTGGACACGATAGGACGGCGGCTCATCTCATCCGCAGCAACGACTATCAAGGCGGCCAACGCCCTGGCTATCGTAGCCGGCTACGACATGGAGTTGTGGTTCAAAATGGCCCCTCTGTTGGACTTCCTTCCAGACGCCAAAAGGGCTGAGGCCCTTGAAATCCTACAGGAAGGTGAGATTGCTTCGGATCACGCCATCACGGTGGCAACGGACATTGCCGACGCCGGTTTCCGTCAGTTGGGCAACGGCGTTTGCTTGAGACGAGGATGGCTCAAGGCCACGGATTTCCGCCAGGACGTACAAACCAAGGTTTTGGACATGCCCTTCGACGGGAGCAACCTGTTGGGAAGGCGGTTGATGAGTCCCTTCAGGCCATCAAGACAGACACAGAGACTGCCCGGGCACTGGGAGTGCTCCAACGACGACGGCCGTCCTTTCGGAGCTCCGGAGGCAGACAAGGTGCCTCCAAGGGATCCGGCAGTGGCTCCTCCACATACCGCCAAGCGACAAGATCTTCGTCCCAGGAAGCCTACAGGGGACGCGGCAAGTCAGGTGGTGCCCGTCATCGTCGACAGGGAGGTCAAGGAGGCAAGGCGGCCTCCAAACAAGATTGAACCGACCGTGGGGTCGGGCCCCCGCCGAAGCACCCCGGTGGGAGGACGGCTGGCGAGGTTCGTCAGCGTGTGGGAGTCCATCTCCACCGACCGCTGGGTGCTGGACGCCCTGGCCCAAGGGCACACCCTCAAGTTTCAGAAGAAGTGCCCTTGCGTTCCACCCGTGGCCAGGAAGGAAAATCACATCCCTCAACTACTGTTGGAAGTAAGGGCGATGCTCAAGAAGGGTGCCATCGAGCTCGTCCCAAAGAGGCTTCGGGGCTCTGGAGTTTACTCAAGGTACTTCCTAGTAAAAAAGAAGACAGGGGGATGGCGCCCCATCCTGGACCTGCGACGACTGAACAAGTACATCAAGGCACAGAAGTTCCGTATGGTCACCCTCCAGCACGTGCTGGGACAGCTGGAGGAGGGCGATTTCCTGTTGTCGTTGGACTTGGAGGATGCGTACTTCCACATCCCCATTCTGAAGACACCGAAAGTTCCTCAGGTTCGTGGTCCAAGGGCGACACTACCAGTTCAAGGCCCTCCCGTTCGGATTGAAGTCGGCACCCAGGGTGTTCACCAAGTGCCTCGCACCGGTGGTGGCGCGGCTGCGCCTACAGCGGATCCACGTCTACCCCTACCTGGACGACTGGCTCATCCGGGCAAGGACAAGGAAGCACGCCGTGGAGCACACTGCGAAGACAGTCCAGCTGCTCACGGACCTGGGATTCTCCATCAACTTTCCAAAATCCCACCTGGTTCCGTCGCAAGTCGCCCTGTTTCTGGGAGCCAAGCTCGACACAGTGTCGCGGCTGGCCTCGCCGTCGGAGGAAAGGACCAGGACCATTCTGGGCAAGGTGCAGCGTCTGCTGGTCACGGACATGGCCAGGGTAAGTTCTATCAAGTCCCTCCTCGGGATGATGTCCTGCATTTATCTGGTGCGCCTTTGCAGGCTTCGGATGCGCCCCTTACAAGAGTTCTTCGACGCCCGCTGGGTCCAGTTGATGGGCAGCTTCGAGGACAGGATCCCTCTCAACGAGATGTTCCGTCAGGCGATCCGGTGGTGGGGTACCCGCTCCCATCTATCGGCGGGCACAGACTTTCAGACCCCAGCTCACCAGGTGACGGTGACGACGGATGCCTCCCTGGAAGGTTGGGGAGCGCACTCCGGAGATCTCGCGAGAGGCCTTTGGCTCCGGGAGGAGAAGTCACTCCACATCAACATCTTGGAGATCCGCGCAGTGTTCTGGGCCCTCAGGTCCTTTCTTCCGTCCCTCAAGGGCAAGGTGGTGAGGATCTTCACCGACAACACCACCACGATGTTCTACATCCGGAAGCAGGGCGGAACCAGGTCCCCGGCCCTATCCAAGGAAGCCCAGGATCTGTGGCATTGGGCCGTCGCCCAACGGATGTTTCTGGTGCCTCTTCATCTGGCAGGAATAAAAAACACGATCGCCGACTCACTCAGCAGAGAGCTGCACCCGTGCCACGAGTGGGAACTATGCCAGGATCAAGTGGATCGACTCTTCCGACGATGGGGCGAACCCCAAATCGATCTGTTCGCGACGGCGACGAATTCCAAGTGCCGGAGGTTCGCCAGCAGGTTCCCCCAGCCGAGGAGCATGGGCGATGCTTTCTCGTTCCCCTGGGACGGCCTATTTCTTTATGCGTTCCCTCCGCTGCCGTTGCTGCTCCGGCTCATCAACCAGCTTAGGAGGTCCCGGTGCAGGATGATCCTCGTAGCACCGGCGTGGCCGAGACAGATCTGGTTCCCGGACCTTCTGGACTTGTCAACGTCCACACCAGTCAAGCTGCCGACGGACGCAGACCTTCTCTCCAGAGAAGGAGGCGCCATTCTTCACCACAACCCGACCACAACTGCTGAACTTGCAGGCCTGGCTCCTGCAACACTAGAGTTTGGAGGGTACGACATCCTGGCCGACTGCAGAGAGGTTCTTGCAAATGCCAGGGTGTCCTCAACTCAAGTGCTACGGACATAAATGGAAGAGGTTCTCTGGCTGGTGCCGTGCACAGAAGATTAACCCTCTGCGGATTAAGGCCCCTCAAGTACTGCCGTACCTACTGTCGCTGGCCAAAGCTGGACTGGCCCACGCCTCCATCAAAATACATCTGGCTGCAATCTCCCGATACACCAGGACTACGGGACGGGCGTCCTTGTGGTCTCATCGCCTGGTGAAAGAATTCATGAAGGGACTATTCCGATCATTCCCGCCGGTGAAGGCTCCTGCCCCGGCGTGGGAGCTTAATGTGGTGCTGACCAGGCTCATGGGGGCCCCATTCGAGCCTATGCATTCAGCGCCTTTGAAGTTCCTGTCATGGAAGACAGCTTTCCTCGTGGCCATCACATCCGCACGACGAGTGGGAGAGATCCAGGCCCTATCTTGCAAGCCTCCATACTTGACTTTTCATGACACGAGGGTGGTGCTGAGGACGCACCCCTCCTTTATGCCCAAGGTGCCGTCGGACTTCCACCTCAACAAGCCCTTGGTGTTGCCAGTTTTCTTCCCGTCGCCTTCGGCGCCGGCCGAGAGGACTTTGCACTCGCTGGATGTAGCTAGAGCGCTGAAGTTCTACGTGGACCGCACAAAGAGTTTTCGGAAGACGTCACAACTGTTTGTGAACTTTGGGTCTGTGAATCAAGGGAAGGCTCTCTCGAAGACTTCCATTTCCAGACGCTCTCTGGCTGCATCATGCACTGTCACCGGTTGCCAAACCGACCGCTGCCCGGACGTCCGAGAGCCCATTCGACCAGAGCGATCGCTGCTACCATGGCGTTCCTGTCTAGTGTGCCCCTGCTGGATATCTGCAGGGCTGTGACGTGGAGGTCGACGCACACCTTCACACGATTCTACTGCGTCGATCGGGACTCCAGGGTCGGCCAGGCAGTGCTGCGCAACCTGTTCGCCTAAGGTGAGCCTGGTGAAGGAGGTAAGAGATGCTTAATGATGAGTTGTTGTATTGCTAATTGTTGAGCCTGTTGCAACCCTCCCGTGGTTGTGCATGTGTGTACTGCTATGTATTCTCTTATTCATGAGCATGTGAATCCATGCCAGACCCCATGCTGGAGAAGGAACAAGTTACTTACCTGTAACTGTTGTTCTCCAGCATGGGTCTGGCATGGATTCACATGCGAACCCTCCCGCCTACCCCTCTGCGGCTCTTCACTTGGTCATACTGCCACTTTACGTGCTACCAAATCTGAGGATGGCTGCCAGGGGCGGGGCTTAGGGAGAGGGCAGTCATTGGTTGGGGGCAGTAGGACCCAGAGACCAGTGATTGGTTACTACTAAGAAAGACAGATCAGAAAGGAAACTGATACTGATTTTTTTTTTCTCTATACCGAGGATTCCCGGCCTGACGACGGGGAATATTCATGAGCATGTGAATAGCTCGGAGGAGCCTGAGAAACTCGGAAAGAAAAACCGCAGCATTTTCAAACACAACCGAGTTGTGTTTCTGCCTGCTGTGGCTATCACTTTGGGTCTCCGGTGCTCCCCCATGGGAGCACCGGAGACCCAAAGTGGAAAGCCAAGGCAGGCAGAAACACAACGCGGTTGTGTTTCTGCCTAAATCTGCTTTCCCATTTGGGGCTCTCGGGCTCCCCGTGGGGAGCTTCAAAAGCGACCGCAAACATAAATACAACGTTTTTAAAGCTGCGGTTTTATTTCTAAGTTTTCCGGGCTCCTCCAGCCTGGAAAACTTAGAAAAAATAACGCAGCTAATGCTTATTTAAAAAAATAAATAAATAGCACTTACCGAGATTCAGCTGCAGCTTTCCTGCTCTGGTCTCCGGTCCCCGTCCTCCGCGTACAGCACCAATGAAGGAAAAGCTACCCAGCGGTAGCTTTTGTTTACTACAGCTGGCTGGCTTTTCCTTCATTAGTGCCGCAAAAGCCAGCACAGGCGGGCATCCATTTCACAAAATGGATGCGCCCATGTGCTTGCTTTTGCGAATTCTGAGCTTGAATAGCTCAAAATTTTACATGGGAAGTTTAAAAAAAAAGTGCTAGTATTTTTTTTTAATGTTGCCTATCTATTTTTTAAATAAAATGTTTTACTGGACTATCCCTTTAAGCCAAGATAGTTGTGAGCTCGCACTCCCTTGAATGTTTGAGAACAGTGAGCAACAACCAGGTCAACTACAAAATTAAGACTTTGGCTGATGGCCTACTGATGCCAGATGATGGACTAATTGGGAAAATGGGATGTAGTCTGATGGGATTCAAACATGTGTTTTGTTTTGTGTACATGCTGCGAAGGAGCTAAAAGCCAAGGCTGGGATAGATTGCCAGCCAATCAGTGAGGTTGAGGGACAACCTAACCTATAAAGTTGCAGGAGCCAATCCACTGATGATTTGTTGGTTGTAATACGTACTGTGTGTTTAGAGGTAGTTCAAAGCGTGCCTTACAGCCAAGGGGTAGCCAATGAAGCACTGATCCTTGTATATTCTAGAAGTAGATGTTCCCTTCACCAATACCTTCCCTCGATAGGTTTTGTATTTTGCCACGTAGAATGATGTCATAGATGACGCATATTGGGGTAGAAGACCTCCATGTAATTAAGCTGCTGTGTAAGTGCAAACATCAGTCCAATGTTTGTCAGGTCTCCCAGCTTTATTAAACTGAGAATAAAGTAGTACTTGCCATACTGTTTGAGTCTGTCTGATTATTTGGTCTAAGATCTATTATTGTAATTCCATTTAGCACAAAAGACACTTAAAGTTACTAGAGCACAGTCTCTCCCGGATAGCCCATGTCCAATTGTCGTCGGACCTCTTCCCCAAATGTAACAGCAAGCAAGCTTTTTCTCACCTACTGCTAACATCATTTCAGCTGTCATTCTTTCTAATTCATAAATCCATTTCTCCAGCATTGGATCTTTCATGGATTCACATGCTTAGAATATTCCCTGTCGTCAGCTGGGAAACCTCAGTAAGTTATATAGACATTTTCCATAGGAAGAATTCGGACACTTTTGTGTCCTATCTATGTTGTTTTGGGCCGCGCACGCCGGCACCACTAGGAGGTAGAGGTATATATAGCCCCGCCCCCGTGGCTCCCTCAGATTTCAACCGTCTTCCAAAGTAGTGGGATTACCTCGCGGATCTGCTATTTGGTTAGGTTGTACATTCGACTTCTGCGACTGTTTTTTCTTCTCGAAAAAATGTCTGGAAAGGCGTTGTTTCGTCCGTGTGCTACATTCGGTCTTAAGAAGGTGTACGAAGGGGATGGTCATATGGACTGCATTTACTGTCTTCATCCTCACCACACAGCGGACACATGTGAAATCTGTCAGGGCTTCTCCCAGAAGACCCTCAAAGACCGAAAAAGACGCCTTGTCGATTGGCTCAATGACGGGGCGGGTGCGTACCCGGCATCGGAGGTGGGCTCCACGGCCTCGAGAAGTAAGTCAGAACCCCTGACGAAGAAGGCGCGTTCTGCTGAAAAACGCCCCTCAGAGAAACATTCAGAGAAACATTCGAAGGCCCCCTCTTCACACAATGCGTCGTCTTCTTCCTCCTCGTCTAAAAAGGAGAGAAAAGAACCATCTAAACCCTCCTCAGGAGACCGTCATAAGTCTACCTTGAGTCGAGAGGCCTCGGCCAGCAAGTCGGCCCCGAAAGCGGCGGGAACACCTCAAGGCCCTGCGCCACTTGCTTCGTCGACGGCCCGCTCGTCGACGCCTGCGTCATCGGCGGCTCCTCCCACGGTTCGGACTGCGGCTGCAGGAAACATATCGTCATCGACGGTGGTTTCCTCTAAGGGATGGCAACCAGAGGTTTTCGACCCCATTCTGCCTGAGGCCCTGCTGCAACCAGAGGCGGCGTTTTCCATCTCGTCGGCTGACGAGGAGAGTGGCCCGGTCGCGCACCCAACCGATCTGGGGTTGCAACCAACCAGTGCGGTGACGCTCTTGAGTGAGGGTACCATCCCTATGACCTCGTCATTACTGAACCCCCAGGCAGTTCTGTCCTTGGAGGTGCTAAATACGCTACAGAAGTTGTTAGAGCATTTGGACACACAGATACCTCAGCCCAGTGCCCCGGCACTGCTACAGTCCACGGCACTCGTCGACGAGCCGGGCCCGGCTCCTCGCTCGACGACCAGGATTACTGCCGCTTCCAAGTTGCGGAAGATCGCCCTCGCCCACAAGAAGAGGGAGAACTACCGGACTCTGATTCAGACCGCGAAGGGTCGGGTTCAGACATCTCACTATCCCCCTCAAGGGACCCAACATGGGGTTCTGAAGCGGGAATGGAAGCTCTGAGAAGTCCGGCGGAACCATCACCACCTCTCGACGTGGGGGCGTTCCATGCCATGATAAGTAAGGCGTATGCTGAGTTTGGCCTAGTCCCTGAAGAAGAGAAAAAGGATTGTTTTCTTTTTGATCATATGGGCAAGAGAAGGAAATCCATATTCGCCATCCCTATCATCCCTATTTTAGACCATGTCTGGCAAGAGGGCCTGAAGACCATGCGTCATCCTTTCTCGGAACCGGCAGTAGAAGGTCGTTTGGAGAAGAAATTCAAGGCTCCGGAATCGACTCCCAAGTGCTTGACGTCTCAACCTTCGCCGGAATCGGTGGTATCTGCGGCGGCAGCTAGAAAGGCCAGTTCTCAACATAAATGCACAACCCCGCTGGACAACAAAGCCAGGAGGCAAGACGCTTTTGGCAAGAAGGTGCTGTCGGTCGGCGCGACTACAGTTAAAGCAGCCAACTCCTTGGCGATTATGTCTAGGTATGACAGGGAAATGTGGCACCGGCTGGCTCCTATCTTGGAACATTTGCCTGAAGAACATAGAAAGTCCGCCATGTTGCTAGTACGGGAAGGAGAAGAGGCCTCCAACCATGCTATAAACATTGCTGTCGACCTAGCCGAGTCCGGATTTAAGCAAATCAATAATGGCGTAGTACTACGAAGACAAGCCTGGCTCAAGTGCACTACGTTCAGACCGGAGGTGCAATATAAAGTCTTGGATATGCTGTGTGAAGGGGAACAACTGTTCGGTGATAAAGTTGATGCGGTCTTGAAGGGCATGAAAGAGGATACTGACACGGCGCGGTCACTCGGAGCCCTCCAGAGTGGTAGGAATTTTCGTTCCTTTCGTCCTTCAGAGGGGCTTCTGGTAACTCCCGGTTTGGGTCGTCTAGAGACCGAGGTTTCAACAGACCCTCCTACTCGTCCCAAGGCTACAGATGTGCGCCCAGTCTTCTCGTAGAGGCAGAGATTACCAAACCTCCAGACAGCGGGGTGCCTACCCTTAGTCGACAAAAGATAAACAAGCCAAGAACCAACAATGACATGTTTCAGGACGTCCTGGGGAGCCGAGTGTCGCGTCGACGAGTGGGAGCGCATAACAGACCAATGGATTTTGGACACGATTCATCTGGGCCACTCTACAGTTCAAGGACAAGCCACCACACATTCCACCGGTGTTCTCGGCTCAGCCCCACCTTCAAATACTACTGCAGGAGGTGGCGCTTACGCTGCAGAAAGGGGCTATAGAACTGGTCCTGGTGGCAGAAAAAGGACGAAGTGTACTCCTGTTACTTTGTCGTCAAGAAACCAAATGGAAAATGGCATCCCATTCTGGATCTACGAGCACTCAACAAACTGCTCAAGAATTTAAAATTCAAAATGCTTACGCTCCAGGAGGTGATCCGATCGATACAACCCGAAGATTATTTGTCGTCGCTAGACCTTCAGGGCGCATACTTCCATATCCCGATGCGTCGACGACACAAAAGATTTCTGTGGTTCGTCGTCGGACGAACCCACTATCAGTTCAAGGTCCTCCCTTACGGACTAAAATCGTCCCCCAGGATGTTCACCAAATGTCTGGCTCCAATAGCTGCCTGGTTAAGAAAGGAAGGTCACCATGTGTACCCTTATTTGGACGACTGGCTAGTGAGGGGATTGTCTCCGGAAAGGGCACAAGAAAGCCTAGATGCCACCATGTCCCTCAGACAACATTTGGGCTTCGCAGTGAACTTCGACAAGTCCTCATTAAAGCCATCAAGGACCTTGGTCTTTTTGGGGGCAGAGTTCCACACAGTCGGGGCTGGTGAGGCCATCCCTCGAAAGGAGTCACAAACTGCAACAAAAGGCATCGGAATGGAAGGTCGACACGAGTGTCAGTGCGATGGTACATGTCCCTGCTGGGGACCATGTCGTCCTGCATACTCTTGATCAACAATTGTCGCCTCTACATGAGGAATTCTTGGTGGATCGATGGGCACAGAGTCAAGGGCGCTGGTCAGACAAGTTGACCATCAACGGCCAGCTCGTGCAGGCTCTTCAATGGTGGAGAATTTCCATACATCTGATGAAGGGATTGCCCCTGCTGGAACCTGCGTTCCAGAGGACAGTGGTGACGGATGCTTCTCTAACTGGGTGGGGAGCTCATCTGGAGTCCCTACAGGTTCAGGGTCGTTGGTCATCGGAAGAATCTCCCTTCACATCAATCTGCTAGAGTTGTGGGCTCAGTGGTGAGAATCATGACATACAACACGACAACAATGTTTTATCTACGAAAGCAGGGAGGAACTCGCTCCAGGATCCTGTCGACGGAAGCCCAGGAGATCTGGCATTGGGCCCTCCAGCACGACATACATCTGTTGGCGTTCTACTTACCAGCAGTCAAAAATGTGCAAGCAGACGCTCTCAGCAGGGAGATGAATCATCTACACGAATGGGAACTGAACGACCAACAACTGCACCGTGTCTTTGCGAAATGGGTCATCTGGCCCTCGATCTCTTTGCGATGAGAGACAACAAGAAATGCTCACAATACACGAGCAAATGGCCACAACAAGACTTGTTAGGGGACGCATTCTCCTTCCCGTGGATGGGCAAGTTTCTGTATGCCTTCCCCCCCCCGGCCCCATCGCCTCTCATCCATCAGACTCTGCAATGGATCCACAGATATCCATGTCGGGTGATCCTGGTGGCCCCGTATTGGGCCAGACAAGTGTGGTTCTCCGATCTACTTCACCTTTCAGCGGCAGAACCAATGACATTCCAGAAGATCCCCAACCTTCTGTCTCAGGAGAAAGGGGTCGTTTGGCATCACGACCCGGACAGCCTCAGTCTGACGGCCTGGCTCCTGATTTCTCCGAGTTTGGCGCGTTAGCGATTCCAGCAGATTGTCACATTTTGCAAGCTGCAAGGGCACCTTCCACGAACGCTTCATATTCATACAAATGGAAAAGGCTCTGCATGTGGTGCGCAGGTCAACCAGGTTTGGTCCCGCTGACGATCACACCGGAACAGCTCCTACCATACTTGTTGCTCCTGGCTAAAAACGGTTTGTCTGTTTCATCCATAAAGGTGCATCTGGCTGCCATCTCGAGATTTACTCGGAAGAGACATTCAACTCCATTGTTCAGTGACCGCCTAGTTAAACACTTCCTTAAAGGGTTGTTTCGAACCTTTCCTCCCACGAAGAAGTTTTCTCCGATCTGGAGTATAAACCTGGTTCTGGCAGGTTTATACTTTTGAAACAATGTCATCGACATCATTGAAATTTTTGTCTTGGAAATTGGCTTTCCTGGTGGCCATTGCTCGACGTCTGTCAGAAATACAAGCTTTAGTGATCGACCCTCCGTATTTGAGGTTTTTCAGTAATAAAGTTGTGCTGGCCACTAACCCGCATTTCATACCTAAAGTCCCTTCCATGTTCCATAGCAACGCTTCTATAGTGTTGCCTACATTTTTTCCAACATCGTCTTCGGTGGCGGAGAAGACTCTCCATACATTGGACGTGAAAAGACCTTTAAAATTTTATCTCCATCGCACTCAAAGCTTCAGAGACACGAGACAACTTTTCGTAGCTTATGGTCCTGCGGCTAAGGGTAAGGCGATCTCCAAACAAGGACTATCCAGATGGGTTGCTTCGGCCATCTCTTATTGTCATTCCAAGGCCGGAAAACCGCTAGAAAAGCGTCCAAGGGCCCATTCGATGAGATCTACATCGTCGTCGACGGTGTTGTGGTCCGGAATTCCGCTCTGGGATATCTGCCAGGCGGTTTCCTGGTCGGTACCACACACATTTACCCGGCATTACTGTCTCGCACAGCAACATGCTGAAGATACACAGATGGGGCGTCCAGTACTATGTCACCTGTTCCAATAAGGTAAGCCCCAAGTAGGGGTTACACCCTTCGGCAACTATGCTTTAAAGTGTCGTGTCTTTCACTGTTAACATACTATAATGTAATGTGTTGCCATGGTAAATATGCATTGTGATTATTGTGATGTTGGTTTGCATACACGCCTCCAATGTTGGAGGATACTGCTATATAATCTATTCTAAGCATGTGAATCCATGAAAGATCCAATGCTGGAGAAGGGAATAGTTTCTTACCTGCATTGGTATCTTTCATGGATTCACATGCGCCCGCCTCCCCTGACCATGCAAACCAGAGATCCCCCCCATACTACTTTGGGGGCCCAAATCTGAGGGAGCCGCGGGGGTGGGGCTATATATACCTCTACGTCCTAGTGGCGCCGGCGTGCACGGCCCAAAACGACGTAGATAGGACACAAGTGTCGGAATTTTTCCTATGGAAAATGTCTGTATAACTTACCGAGGATTCCCAGCCTGACGACAGGGAATATTCTAAGCATGTGAATCCATGAAAGATACCAATGCTGGAGAAATGGAGTTACAGGTAAGAAACTATTCCCTTACCTCAGTGATCCCCAACGTGTAGCTCGCGAGCAACATGTTGCTCTCCTGACCCTAAAATGTTGCTCGCCAGTTGCTCTGGGCCATTGTGTGGAGGCTAAGAAGAACATCATTCAGGGATGAGACATCAATGGCAGTGTAACCTGAGCCAGAACTGCGCAGGAAGGCTAGCCAATCAGTCTGCTCTATTTGATTTACATGACATACTGTTAATTGTTAAAGCATTTGTTGTGGAGGCATCAGTAGAGCGATCTGAGTGGGGGCAGGCTATATCGGTGCAGGGAGCAAGAGGTTGGCTACATAAATTAATCTCTTGGGGCTTCAGATGAGACAGACCCCAGTGATTGAAGAGAACTGAAGCACAGAAATTAGGCTGTATTGATCTGTCATTAGGACTAAAAAAAAAAACTCCCTTATTCAGACAATCCCTGTTTTAGCACTCTAAAATGTCACTTGGAGCTCTGGTACGCTATGAGGTGCATCACTGGCTAGATCAAGTACACAATCTACGAAGATAATGTTGCCGCCAACTGAGCCTTCCCCTGCTGCACTTAGGTAGACAGTTAAAGGGTTAGTTGCTGAACAGTACGAAAATAAGTAAGAAAAGAAGTTACTTGAATGCCCAATTGTCAAGGAAGTTCCAATAAGCTTGTTTTGTACATGCATGATTTGCATCTGTTGCCAAAATGCAATTTCTTGGTCCAAAATGTTTCACATTAATTGCATAATCTTTGTTAAGACATTTTCATCTTCTGATTCTTCTTTCCAGTACGTAAGTGATTTAATGGCGAAGATAATCGTACCAAATGCCCATGTTTGTGTTCTGGCGACAATTGCCAACTTCTGTGTCTTTATACAACCGGAACTGCATATTGGACAAAGTGGTATGCATGCTCAAACATTCCTTCTTAAACAATTGGCTCATGCCAATTTCTTTACATGTGAAGTTTGAGTTTGCGTGGCCCATGCATCTTAATTTGCAAACCTGTTACATACTACTTGCATTGTAATGCACGGTGTGAAAATTCACACTGTATGATTCTTTGTTTATCTAGCATGTAACTAATGGGTTGGCAAGGGGAATGAATTTAGTGTAGCTACCAATTCCATTTCACTTAAGTTACAGAAAATAATTTCTTAGTGACATAGTAATTATTTTTACTTTAGCATAGTGTTTCTTGCTAGATACTTCCTGCTTCTAAATTCTTTAAGAACGGATATTACCCAATGTAATGTACTGAATTCATCAACCTCGAGCGATGAATTGCTAAGTCAACCCTTCCACACATTGGAACAAGCGAAGTGCAGGCTGACCCCATGTCAAGGAAGTGCGCTTAACAAGTGAGGTATACAACCATAAATGTATAGGAAATGAAAAAAGTAGGTCAGGCGCGCACCCTAGTTCCGAGTCAAAAATTCTTAATGCAAATAGTAACTGGGTTAAATCCCAACAACATGCAGTAGTAACAGGGTTGAATCCCATGATGCAGAATAACAGGTTTGAATCCCATGTGTTGCAGTTCCAATTCTTCTGTTGATTTTCTCCTCCTAGTACTTTCCTGTATCAAACATTCTTCAGGGAGGCTGTAGCCTTTTCAGGTGCTGCTAACTAGTTTCTGATTTCAGTCTCAAAGGAGTCTGGTACATGTAGTGATAACAAAGTTCAGTCATTTCAGGTGGCCAGGAACCAACACCCCTCCAAAACACAGTTCGTACCCACAATTGGGGGAGGGGAGAGTACCAGCATTGTGGTCCTCCATAGTGGGGCATGGTAACCCTGGTGCTGCTGCCTCGGAACTCATGTAGAAAAAATGAAAAAAGTAGGTCAGGCGCGTACCCTAGTTCCCAGTCTGGTACACTCCCCTGCCCCAATTTGGGGGAGGTGCAATTTAAGAGGAAGAAAGGTCTGAGGTTGAGGAACCTGGTGACCTTGATGATGCTCCACTTTTTTCTGGAGACAGTCAGTTGGAGGAATTGCGGCAGACCCTCCATGATGCCCGGAAGGTATTTTCTGCTGGGAGCATGGCCCTGAAATCTGCCAACACCACGGGTGCCTTGGCAAGGTTTTCACACACTCTGTGGAATTGTGTTTCTTTGGCGGCTGAGCATATTCCTGAGGGGGGAAGAAAGGGATGAGTTCCTTGCTCTTGTGCAGAACAGCAGGGATGCCATGTGCGAATCCCTTCAGTCGGGTTTGGATACGGCCAACAGTGTTAGCCGGTCCATGGCTGCGAGCACCGTTGTACGCAGATTTCAGTGGTTGCGGAAGTCGGGCTTTGCTGCAGATGTTCAGGCCTGTCTTCTGAACATGCCCTTTGATAGCGCACATTTGTTTGGCAGCAAGGAGAGCCTTAAGAGGTTGCAGACCTCAAAAGCTGCGGCTAAATCTTTGAGCGCTGCAGTGCATCAACCTCCGCTTTTATGTCCTAGGGGACAGCAGTGGAGGGGAGGTTTTTTCGTTACTACTCCTCCTTTGGTAGAACGAGAGGTGCCGCCAGTCAAAGGGGCCAGCAAAAAAGTACCTGTGGTTTTGGGGAAATCGTGGTGCCAAGCCGCTCAGGCAGCTGCCTCTTTGCCTTCAGGCACTGCCGCAGCCGCTTCCAAACAGTCATGAGGCCATGTCCCATGGTTCGCTGGTTGGGGGCAGACTGTTTTAGCATCTCAAAGAATGGCAGGCCATTACTTCAGATGCGTGGGTTATGGATACCAAAGCCCACGGCTACTGCCTTCCCTTCCTTCAGAGTCCTCGCGACAATCCCCCGGGGAAACTCTCTTTGAAGCTTCCGGATCCGCACCTTGCGCAGGAGATATTGTCCCTGCTGGCAAAAGGCGCAATAGAACTGGTGCCTGTAGCGGAGAGAAACAAGGGATGGTATTCCCCTTATTTTTTTATCCCGAAGAAAGACAGGGGTTTTGGACCCATAATGTACTTGTGTTGGGTGAACAAACTTCTCCGGAAGGACAAGTTCAAGATGGTCACTCTTTCTCAAGTCCTCCAGGCCCTTCAACTCCAGGATTGGTTGATGTCTCTGGACCTCAAGGATGCTTACTTTCATGTGCCGATTAATCCTGTGCACAGGAAGTACCTGAGGTTTGCGGCTGGCGACTTGTATATTCAGTTTCGTGTCCTGCTGTTCGGATTGACCTCAGCCCCTGCTTCGAGCTAGCGTTGGATCATCTTGGTGTCACCTGCCACACCCTCCACAGGCTGGGCTTCTCCCTGAATATCAAGGAGTCTCTTCTGAAACCTTCCCAACTGCTCCAGTACATTGGGGCTGTGTTAGACACATCCTTGGGGAAGTAATCGCCTCCCAAGGTAAGGACTCATCACATTGTGCAGATGGTGGACACGTTTCAACATGCCCAGACTATCCCGGCTTTCAAATTCTTAAGGTTGCTCTGCCTCATGGCATCCTGCATTTTTCTGGTGCCAGAGGCCCGGCTGCGGATGAGATCCATGCAGTGGGCTCTCAAGATGCAGTGGTCACAGTTCTCCGGCAAGATGACGGACCGCGTTCAGATTCCACTCTCGGTCTCCCATGATCTTTTGTGGTGGGCCAACGAAGGGAACCTGATGAAGGGGTAACAGTTTTGGCAACCATGGCCGGAGTTGACGGTAGTGACGGATGCTTCCCTCACAGGATGGGGTGCTCATGCCAACGACTTGACCGCCAGTGGTCATTGGTCTCCATTGGAGTCCAGACTCCACATCAATCTGTTAGAGCTGAGGGCCATCAGGCTAGCCCTGAAGGCTTTTCTGCCCTCTGTACGGGGGAAGAGTGTCCTGATCATGACAGACAACACAGTGCCCAGGAATTACCTCAACAAAAAGGGGTGGGGTAGGGTCACTTCTGTTGTGCAGAGAGGCAATGCAGCTCTGGTTCTGGGCCATCCAGCAGGAGATTTCGATCTCGGCAGTTCATCTGGCTGGAGACGAAAATGCAGCAGCGGATGCTCTGAGCAGGCAGAGCTCGGTCTCCCACGAGTGGGAGTTGGCTCAGGTAGTCCTTCAGGAGATCTTCGCCTTTCGAGGAACCCCGCAAGTGGATCTCTTCGCCACCAGCGTCAACAGGAAGTGCGAGAGATTCTGCTCAAGGGAATTTCCTCTAAGAGGAGCCTTAGGAGACGCGTTAGTGGTGGTTTGGTCATTCCCACTGCTGTACGCATTTCCTCCAGGCCTCGTCATTCCTCAAGTGTTGCAGAGGTTCGGTTCCCACATGATTTTCATGCTCCGGATTGGGCCAGGAGAGCGTGGTACCCAGACCTTCTAGAAATGTCCATCTGCCCTCCACGCCGTCTTCCCTACCGAGAGGATCTGCTCTCGTGTGGGGGTGGAAGGGGGGTGGGGGTCAGGTTCTCCATCCAGAGGTCAAGACTCTCAACCTTCACGCTTGGTATCTGAAAGGTTGAGGTATAAGGATTGGGACCTCCCAGATGATGTGATGGAGGTGTTGCTTTCGGCCAGGTGGCCTGCAAGAAAATCCCTGTACCGTTGCCGCTTGCGTAAGTTCTGCGACTGGTGCAAAGATCACAATGTTGATCCTTTTCAGTGCTCCATTCCTATAGTTTTGTCTTTCTTACTTTTTGGCCTACAGGGGCCTTCAAGTGGGTACCATTAAAGGATACCTGGCGGCGATGTCTACCTTTAAGAGCTCGTCAGAAGAATGTTCTTACTTTAAGATTCCTTTTGATTTTTCAGTTTCTTAAAGGACTGACAAATATATTCCCGCCGTCCTCTTTCCAGGTGCCGGTTTGAGATTTGAATTTGGTTTTGAAATTTCTCATGGGTGCTCCGTTTGAACCTTTGTACTCTTGTCCTTTGAGATTACTGTCCTTCAAGGCAGTGTTCTTGGTTGCGGTTACTTCCGCTCGCAGAGTGAGTGAATTGCAGACACTTTCATCTAAGCCACCCTTTACTGTGTTTCACAAGGACAGGGTTGTACTGAGAGTACGTCACACTTTTCTACCTAAGGTAGTTTCTGAATATCATTTGAGTCAAAAGGTGGTTATTCCATCTTTCTACCCTTCTCATCCTGGCAAGGAAGAGGAGCGACTCCATCGGTTGGATCCTAGGAGAGCTCTGAGCTTTTACATTTCTAGGACATGCAGGGTTAGAGTGGACGATCAACTCTTTGTAGAATATGCTGGACACTGATTGGGCCAGGCTGTTACCAAACAGACCTTGTCCAGGTGGAGTATCCTTACCGTTAGTGTTACCGATTGGTGGGTAAGGACCCTCGTGAAGGGTTGAGAGCTCATTCCACTAGGGGCGTGGCTACTTCCACCACCCTCCAGCGGGGTGTTCCTATTAGGAATATTTGTGATGCTGCTACATGGGCTTCCATCCACACCTTTGTTAAACATTATTCACGGGATACGATCCATGGTCAGGATATGGCCTTTGGGAAGGCGGTTCTTTATTCCGCAATCTAATTGGGTACTCTGAATTCTTTTTCCTCCTCCATTTACTGGTACTGCATTGGGAGTCTGTTAAAGATGTGGAATACGTTGGAGGACACAAGCCATTCTAAGAACAAGTTACTTACCAAACTGGTAACGTTCTTTCGACTGGATATTCCTCCAACGTATTCTGCATCGCCCTCCCAGCCTACCCCTCTGGAGAATTTCCTATGTGATTTCAGCTTCCGTTTCCGCAAGGCTAAGTTCAGTCAAGCAAGCATGAGACTGGTGCACATGTTCTGAGGAAAAAAACTTAAACTGAGGCTACAGGCGCTGTGCGTCCTATTTATAACATCCAGTGACGTTGCCCTCGACGGAGGCCTTCGAGGGACATCGACCCAACGTCATCGACGCAGGACGCCCTCTGCCGAAAACGTTTCCGAAGTGCACAGCTGTGGACATTACATGTCAAAGATGTGGAATATATTGGAGGAACATCAGTCAAAAGAACGTTAACAGTTTAGTAAGTAACTTGTTCTTCCCAGGGGATTGCTTGGGAAAAGAGTACCCAAAATTCATCAGAATTTTTTTTTTTATTCGTAATCACTTTTCTTGAATGTGACAGACCTTGAGTGCTTTAAAAAGCACTATTTTCCACTAGATTTCTTGGGTGGATAACCCCTCTCACAAAGCATGGCTGAAATGATCTTTACATTCTACCATATTCTGTCCAATGTTACTCATCCTGTTCTCCTAATAATCTAAAGATCCTGACAATCCCTTAGGATTTGGGTGGGGTAGCACCAAAATAAGGCTTTATTTTTTGGAGTAAATGCTACTGTGGAAACGTGCTTAAAACACATTTGCCATTAAATCGCTTGAAAATTTCCTTGGAGAGTACTCCAAGCACTCAAATATTTTGTTGCATCCTGTAATGTTTTTGAATAGTTTTGCTGGCATAGCACCTAGAAATGCCCTGTTTGCCACTTTATTTACTAAACATTGTATTTCTATACCAATTTAATGTCAAATGATGTGTAAGGCCATTATGAATTGCCTGGACTAGGCTTACACCTGGATGAGAATTTTGTTAATTACTGACAATTAACAGTGCTATCAGCAGTATTGAGTTTAGTACAGTTATGATTAGTTCCAATCATTTTACCACCGACTGAATCCGATAAATTACATCAAAGTACTGAAGTTGCTCACCATTTCATCTGATGCTCAAATGTTGCTCATTGCTAACAAAAGGTTGGGGACCCCTGCCTTACCTGCTCCCGAGGTCAGAGTTGGGAGTTTACAAACCAAATTATTTGTGGCCACGGAATATATTGTGTCAGTCCTCCTTTCTCTAATAAGGGGAACTGTGTAATCCCCACACCCTTTGTCTTTGTCCCTGTGCCTGTCATATCACTTTTTTTCTGTAAACTTCTCAACCTATTTACAAATTGTTTTGTCCTATATGCTACTTTATCACATTTTGGGATCTTTAGTGTATTGACTGGGTTCTGGCCTCCTTACTGGTTCTTTCAAATACAGCCACGCTAACTCTTTCCCTAGTCTCATGCTTGTAGATAGGGCCAGTGTGGCCTCTGCCTCTCCACCTTCTTTCTTCGTCTTCAAACATAGTGTAGTCACTTTCATCATCTTCCCTGTCTTGGAAGTCTGGTCTTCCAGTGGGACTCGAGCTATACGTTCCACCTATCGTTTCCTTCAATACGTTCCTTCTCCCACCTTGCAAAGACCCTTTCCTACTATCCATCATGATGCTGGTACCATCCCTTCTGCTCCTATACAGTTTACTAACCCTCCTTTGTATGGGCCCTTCTCCTTTGTCTGGAAAAGTATGTTTCACACTTGTGAAATCTCCCTGAGCTCCTTTCTCTTCCTTTTTGTTCCCTCTCCTTGTCTGGAAGTGCATGTCCCCTGATATTATCAACTTCTCTTCTCTGTCTTTCTCTGCTTCTTTCTATTTCCTGTTTCCTTTCTCTGTTCCTCTTTCTCCTTCTGTCTTGTTCTACCTCTGTCTTTCCCTTTCTCTCACTGTTTTTCTTTTACCTTTCTCTATCTTCTTCTCACTTTTGTATCTTTCGTCTTCATTCCTTCTTTCCTATTCTCCAGCATGTGGTATGGCATGAATTCATATGCTCATGAATATTCCCTGTCAGGCTGGGAATCCTCTGTAAATATGAAAGCAGTTTTGCTTTAGCCTGAAAACTGCTTGTCTCCTCTCTAACCAATCATTGTCCTTTGGGTCATACTGCCCCCATCCAGTGACAATCTTATCCCTAAGTTCGCTCCTGGTGGCTATCGTGAGATTTATAACTGGATATTTCAGTGTTGGGAGTCCCCTCCAAGTGCTCCTCGATTATTTTTTTTTTAAAACTTTTGTTAGTTTCTCCTTCGATCCTTTCATCGTTGACCAGCAGTGGGGATCCATTGTCGAAGACGATGGTTACATCGTTGAATCTTCTCTCAGGTTTTTGGCGGGCCCAGACTTGGGCCTACATCTTACCTCGGCGACGTCTGACATGGGCCAGAGAAGTCTCTTCATGGCCTGCAAGAAATGTGGCCTGAACCTTTATCGAGGATCAGCACCTCAAGTGCCTGTATTGTCTGCACCCGGACCACAATGAAGATGGATGGGAGATCTGCCATGTGTTCCCGGCAAAGACCACGTGGGATCGTTATCACAGGCTGATGGCTTGGCTGAAGGAGGAGACGACCGGCGTGGGTGCAGCCATGCCTCGTTGAGGATCGGCCATTCCTATGAATGTGTTCCCTCTGAGAAAAAGTAGTAGAGGTCCTTTGAGGATGCCCCTTCCAAAAGAAGGTGAAACACCATAGACATGATCCCACTAAGGTCACCGCTGTTGCGGGATCTGGTTCGGGAAGGGCCTGCTGCCTGTCAGTCTACTGAGAGCCTGCCGGTTGGTGAGGTGCCTTCTTTGAGGAAGTCCCTGATCCCCTCCAAACACAAGCCCTCACCCAAGGACAAGTCTTCAAGGGAGAGGCTTGCTGGAGACCCGTCGACTTCGTCAGCTGCTGCAAGGACCACTACCTCATCGACTGCTTCATCTTCCAAGACTCCTACCTCAACGACCTCTGCAACCGCCTCGTTGACGGCCCAGACGATCACCACCATTACTTCGAGGGGCCTGGCGACGCCGATAGTTTCTATGGTCACAACTAATACAATGCCAAGCATGGCTTTGCCTCTGACGCCTCCATTTGCTGCTGCTCCGGCAACAGACTTCCTTCTGACACCCGCGAAGGTGTCTTCCCCCAGTGCTTGTGGGGTCCCCGAGGAGGTAGCCTCAGATTTATAGTAGCTATGAGCATCTGCTGGAGGACTACTACTCAGACCATGAAGGGGGCCAAGGGCCCATATCCCAGGAGGGGTCGCCACGCCAGGAGCAGGATCATCCTTTTGCTCCTCACTGAAGGTTCAGTCCAGACCCTTTACCGTTTGCTCCTCAGCGAGCACCCAGGGACATGTCACTGGACATCCTCTCCACCCTTTACACCTTGGTGTCGGAAATCCAACAAAGACTGCTTCCTGCCCTGGGACCAGGCCTGGCACACAACCCGCCTAGGGCCCCGGCATGGAGTCTGCCAAGGCACCGTCTGCCCAGGCCGAAGCATCTGCCTAGCCCTTCGAGGCCAAAGGCCCCTTCTGGACCAAAGTGTCAGCCGACGCGCCGCCCCATAGGACCTTGGCACCAGTGGAGGAGCCACCAAATACTGGCACGGGTACATTCACGGATACCATGGCTACCCAAATGGGCAAGAATTGGGATTATGTCCCTGCTGACAGAGAACCTCTGGGTACTGACAAGCCAGCCAGGGCTTTACCGCTGGACGAGATACTCATTCCATGCCATGATTTCAAGAGCATCCAAACTGTTCAGCCTAGTGCCAGAGTAGAAGAAAGAGGGGTTCCTCTTTCAGCTATGTGAGTCCTCGAGGAAGATAGTCATGCCGGTTGCGTTGTTGGTGGACATCTGCGAGGAAGTTCTTGCCCTGATGAAGATGCCAAGAACCACACCCTCCAAGAGAGACAGGCTGTAGAAGTAGTATAGGGTCCAGGACTCGTCCCCCCGGTCCCAGCCTTTTCCAAACTCATTGGTGTCAGCTGCCGCCAGGAAGCGCTCTTCAAACCCACCATATTCCATGGTTCACCCATATCCGGAGAGGAAGAAGTCGGATGCAGTGGGCAAACCCATTTACACTGCACCTTCCATCGTTAATGCCGCCAATGCCCTTGCCATCCTGTCTCGCTACGATAGGGAGCTCTGGAATAAGCTTGGGAAAATATTGGACTTCCTGCCTGACGACAAAAAGCACAAAGCCCTGGCCCTGTTCCAGGAGGGCGAGGTGGCCTCTGACCACCATGGTGGTGCTGGGCCTAGTAGATTCGACTAGATGGGCAATGGGGTGGCCCTCCGCCAGGATTGGCAGAAGGCCACGAACCTCAGGGCGGACGTACAGTCCAAGGTGGTGGACATACCCTTTGGGGACAATTTGTTTGGCAAGGTGGTGCACGAGACGCTCCAAGCAATTAAAACTGAAACAGAGATGGCATGCTTGCTGGTGACACTGCTGCAGAGGAGATTGTCGTCCTTTCAATCCCTGAGAGGGAAGTCCAGCAGGTCCTCCAAGTGGTACACTACCTCCTATCGCCAGCCCTCCTGCTCCACAACCCAGGAAGCCTACAGAGGCTGCTCACAGACCTACGGCAACAGAGGCCAGTATAGTCACCCGCCGGCTAGGAAACAGATGCCCAAGCAGGCCTAAATCGGCTGTGGAACTGGGACCCCACTTTTGTACTCCAGTGGGAGGCCAGCTAGCAAAATGTGTCGACCAGTGGAAGGCCATTACCATGACAAATGAGTGCTGGACGTTCTTCATCAAGGGCACAGCTTGGAATTCCAACACATGTGCCGCCGCATTCCTCTTGTAGCGCATCACAAACTGCTGATGGCTCAACTGCTGTAGGAGGTTCAAGCCATTTTAAGAAAAGGGGAAAAAGAGCCGGTCCCTCAGTGACTCAAGGCATCCGGAGTGTACTACAGATACTTTCTAGTACGGCGGAAGTCAGGAGGGTGGTGGCCATTCCTAGACTTAAGATTCCTCAACTAGTACTTGAAGTCCCAAAAATCAGGTTGCAGCATGTGCTCGACCAGCTGAAGGAAGGGGACTTTCTGGCGATGTTGGACCTGGAGGATGCCTATTTTCCCATCCCCATTCACACGAAACGTCAGATGTTCCTGCGTTTCGTGGTCCAGGGACAGCACCATCAGTTAAAGGCCCTGCCCTTTGGAATAAAATCGGTGCCAAGGGTGGTCACAAAGTGCTTGACTGAAGGGCATCTGCGCCTACCCTTATCTGGACAACTGGCTCTCCTGATCGTACGCACTGACCAAATGGTACACAGCTGAGACCTTACGCCTACTGACAGAGCTTGGCTTCTTCATCAATTGTGCGAAGTCTTGCATGAAGCTAACGCAGACTGCACCGTTCCTGGGCGCCCGTCTCAACACTGTTGCATGCCTGGCTAAAGAAGTGAGGGCGGTGCCCATCCTGGGGAAGGCGCAGTGCCTGTCGTCAGCACGCACCACAACAGTGCGAGTCATCAAGTCACTGTTGGGCATGATGTCCTCCTGCATCCACATCGTTCCCTTTTGCAGGCTCCAGATGTGCCCTCTTAAAGAGTTTCTAGATGTACAATGGCTGCAGGTTATGGGCACTTGGACGGACTCGATCGCCCTCACCCAGATTTCTGGCAAGCTCTACGATGGTGGAGAGTACGCCTGCATTTTAGGCAAAGAGCTCCTTTTCAGACCCTGCTGTACAACGCCACAGTCGCCACAAATGCCTCCATGGAAGGGACAGGGAGGTGTGGGGGTCAACACTGGATAGTCTCACACCAGAGGCCTCTGGCTCCCACAGGAAAAAGACCTCCACAGCAATGTCCTGTGGCTTTGGGTAGTCTTCTAGGCCCTCAAATCCTTCCAACATCAGCTGTGGGGGAAGGAGGTGTGGATCTTCACGGGCAACCCCACCATCATGTTCTACATCCGGAAGCTGGGCGGGATGCGCTCCCTGTCACTTTCCCTGGAAGCCCAGATCCGTCATCCCCTTTCACCTGGCGGGCACCAAGAAAACCATTGTGGACTCGTTCAGCAAGGAACTGCGGTTCTGCCATGAGTGGGAACTTAATCAGCCTCAAGTTTCCCCTTCTCTTCCACAAGTGGGGTCAGCCCCAGATCGACCTCTTCATGACGGCAGCCAACTCCAAATGCCAGAGGTTTGCCAGCGGGTTTCCTCAGCAGAGGAGCCAGATGGATGACTTCTCATTCCCATGAGATGGGCTCTTCCTGTATGCCTTCCCTCCAATTCCGCTCCGGCTACGTGTGATCAACACACTCAGACATTGCCATTGCAGGGTGATCCTCATTGCTCCTCAGCAAATTTGGTACTTGGACCGGCTCTGTCTGTCAGTGGGTCCGTCCATCCGGCTGCCTCCACTTCCTGATCTTCTCTGCAGAGAAAACAGAACAATAATGAACCACAACCTGGCGTTGCTGTGCCTCAGAGCTTGGTTCCTGCAGCCCTAGAGTTTGGGCATTATTCCCTTCTGCTGGAATGCAAGAATATCCTGGCCAAGGCCAGAGCTTCCTCTACGTCAGCGGTATTCAAACTGTGGGGCACGCGCCTCTGGTGGGCCGCAGCCTCATGCCCAGAGGGGAGTGCATCCACAGCCTGAAAAGCTGCAGGACAGATTAAGCAGCCTGCTGTGCCGGTGAGCGCTGCTCTCCCGATGTGCGACTGGCTGATCTGTTAACTTGTAGATGACAAGGATGTGTTCGGAATATGCAAACAAAGGAATTCCTATTCCAAACGCAGCGTATCAGATGCTCTGGAGTCACACAACCTGCGCCCCTAATTCTTTGTGTTGACAGCTGTTCAAGTGGGGCAATTTATAAGTAAGGGCTCCCTTAACAAGCCATTGTTTTAACACAGTATGTGCTTAACATTTCAGTGTTAAGAACTGAACATGTGGCATTTGTATTCACCAGGCCAGAACAAGTATCGGTTAGATGACCAAACCTATGCATTCTTCAAAGAGAATTAAAATGCCACAAAACAGAAAAAGTTGTAAACTATTTTCTTTATTTTCAATTTTCATGTCTCTTTATTTGACACACCAAACCTTTTTTTTCCTTTTTTTTAATATTACTTCTTAGTCACATATGACGCATCCCTGGAAAGGTTAACTCAATGTCACTTCGGATGGACGGACCCACTGACAGACAGAGCCGGTCCAAGTACCAAATTTGCTGAGGCCACGCTGGAGCAATAAGGATCACCCTGCAATGGCAATGTCTGAGTGTGTTGATCATACGTAGCACTTGGCACCTTGATAAGGAAAGTGGAGTTCATTGTGTGTCACCATGCAGACAGTAGTCCATGGCAAATCAATGCAGGGATGAGGCCATTGGAAAAGGCTTTCTCTCTGCAGCTCCGCTGCGAGGGACCGTGTCTGCTGAGCAAACTTGTGTTGGCCGGAGGAAGGAAGCACCCCCCAGAAACCCGCCGCCCGCCCAATCCACATTGCTGCCTAATGCTGCAATGGCAACCCGCCACAACAACCTGGAGAGCGGGAAGCTGCCTGCGAAATCTGCACCAGCGTTGGACTGCTGCCATTGGCCCTTGCACCCTGCCAGCTCCTCCCCTCCTGGCTTATATGGAGGAGGAGGAGACCGGCAGGCGAAGACACAAGGAGAAGGCCGTTGGAAAAGGCCTTTCTCCCTCTCTGCAGCTCTACGCTGCTCGACGGCACGGAAGGCGCTGCCGAACACTCTGTTCCAAGGTAAGGCTTCTAAAGCTACCGTTTCAGATATGCGCCCCCACCCAGGGAAACCTCTCCCTCTCCTTGTATGCCACAGAAATGCACGACTGTGATCGCGCACCCGCCTTCACCTACAATCGTACCTCATTCCCAGCCTGACCCAACATAACCTGAGGCTAGGCTACAGATGCGCACCATCTTCAGCATGCCCTCATAACACTCATTACTGCGGTGAAACCCGGCCTCTCACACCCCATCACTCTGAGGCCCAAGCACCAGTGAATACAAGAAACAAAAACATTGGGACCTCTATGCACCTAGTACTTCAGCCCCCTGTGGCCCCTATGCCCATTACTCAGAATTCATGTCATACTACGCCTAACCCCTCCATCGCCCCTGTGTCTAATGTTGTGTTGCCCATTACTGATGTTGCACTGCCTACTATGCCTGAGCCCTCCATGGTCCCTATGTCTACTGTTGTGTTGCCCATTACTGATGATGCACTGCCTACTATGCCTGAGCCCTCCATGGCCCCTGTGTCTACTGTTGTATTGCCCACTACTGATGTTGCATTGCCTACCATGCCTGAGCCTTCTGCTGCCCGTCTGCATGATGCATCCACACTCTCAAAGACCAATAGGACCCTCAGGTGTGCCCTAGTTAACGCCCATTCATTACCTGCCCATGCATTAGACATTAATGACCTCATCATCAATGACAACCTCAATCTCCTAATAATCACTGAAACCTGGCTCACTGAAAGCTCAGGCCCAGCACTATCACTCGCCCTTCCAATTGGGTACACCATCTTCAGAAAAGATCGGGCCCTCCAGAGAGGCAGAGGTGTAGCCCTCATTGCCCGGGACAGTTTATCTATTGGAGATGTGGAAGGGAAACTGGTCCACAACTCTAACTACCTCCCTCTAAAAATTAATTTTTCCCAAAATTGCACTTTTAACATGCATATTGTCTACAGACCACCTGGTCCTATCATAGACTTCCAGGATGCCCTCATCCACTCACTGTCTAACAACATTAAGAAGACCTCACAAGTAATCGTACTGGGCGATCTTAACCTAGGGCTCGATGACCCTAAGGACTCCCACGCCAGATCCCTCAAGAAGGCCCTCACTACCTTGGGCTTCACACAGCATCACAGACCCGACCCACGTCAAAGGACGCACCCTTGATTGGATCAGCCAACACAACTGCTCCATCCAAATCGTCGCTAACAGCCCCATCCCCTGGTCTGATCACCACTATCTTCAATTCAACATCGACACTAAAAAAGGACCTCCTGGTCCTATCACCCCCCTCCCTGCAGCACTCGCAAGGAGCTCATGCCTACTCACTGCCCAAAACTTAGCACCCTACCTACAGGTGCCAGGCCTTCAGGCCCCCTTCTCCAAAGATCCAGATACCTTAGCCAACACCTTCAAAGAGATTGTCACCCAAGCAGTCGAAGCCATAGCTCCACTTACCCTAAAAAAAGCCAAGAAAATTAAACATTCTAATACTTGGCTCTCAAAAGATCTGCTTGACCAACGTTCACGGAAGAGGGCTGCACTCTCCGCCTGGAAAGCTAATCCCTCAAAAGCCACAAGGAATGCCTTCAAAGCCATTTCCATTTCTTACAAAGCCAACATCACCTTAGCCAAATCCTCATCGTTCAACTCTAGGATTAATGATGCCAAATTGGGCTCCAAAGAATTCACTATCTTCAGGGAACTAGGAAAGCCCTCCACGCCACCTCCCTCCCTAAAGATGAGAAATGGTGCAACAGCATTCAGTCAGCTATGCTAGACAAACTTGACTTACTCCAAACCAAAATCCGCGGCCACCAAAAAGCTCTGAATAACCTCATAGCTAACCTACATAAGGTTACGCCTAAAGCGCCCATGACTAAATCCTCCCCACCCTCTACCTTCCATTTCAGAGATATGACTGAGCTGGAAGTGACCACTTTGCTCAAATCCATCAAACCCTCAAACTGCAAAGGAGATTGTAACGCTCACCTGATTCCCGCAGAGGCGCCGGTCTTGACTGGGTGAATGCCGTATCTTCAAAGGTGATGTGTAACACACGGTTGGCTCTTTGGGCTGGACCTCTGTGCACTGTATGTCTGACTCGAAGAGTAAGATGTCTGCAGATAGAAAATATGGGATTAATGAACTGGGGTTATTGGGTGCCTCTCTCCTCTTCCCTTTGTCTTCTCCTGTAGAACCCCAAAGGTTAACGCCCTCACCTTAGGTAAGTGAACGCCTAGCTCTCCATCTGCGTCGGGGCAGGGTGCCGTAACCAGTTTCTTCACTGGATAAGGGTGCAGGCCTCTTGACCTCAGAGGACTGCTGTCCATCGTTAACTGCACGAACGGTAAGTTCTGGGCACTTCAAATGTCTTAAAAGTCTTTTGTAATGATATCTCTTGTTTTGCAGGGTTCCGGCGATGGCGGATGGCGGGCTGATGAGAGTTGAGGATCGAACCCGCATGAGGAATAGAAGCGCCTGGATGGAAACACGTAAGTAAGCGCTTGTAGCCTGCTTCACGATGCCCACTAACTGTCCCTTTTATCTTGCAGGTACAAGTTCGGAGCTTTAGAGAAGCTGAAGGGTGCTGGAATACCCACTGGATTCGGCGTGGGAAGGAGTAATGGCACGTGAGTAATAAAGTTGCCCAATGTCTTTAAACGCACCTTCTTTTGTCTTTCAGATGCGGGATGCAGCGCCGAAGGCCTCCGGAGCGTGCGAAGAGCTGGTAAGCTTTTGTCTTTCAGATGCCGGAATGCAGTGCGAAGACCTCCGGAGCATGCGAAGAGTAGGTAAGCCTTTGTCTTTCAGATGCCAGAATGCAGCGCGAGGCGTTGGTGACAGCCAATGGACCAGGTAAGAGATGCGCTGCCACTGAAGACCGTAGTGCTAACCTGTTCTTTCTTTGTCTTTACAGGTGCTGCTGAAGACTGGATTCCAGGATGGTAAGCCTTTGTTCCCTTAGGCCCAGGATCAGAAGCAGAAGACACGATGAGCGTTCTGCTGCAGAGAATGCAGAATAACACAAAGCAAGATTCATCCATCGGGTGTGGTTTAAATAGCCTCCTGTAGTGCTTAGGTGTCTCCTTCCACAGCCACGCCTAGGTAAGAAAAGAGTTCCTGCTTTCCAGAAGAGTTCCAGTGTTCTGAACCTAGGGAGTGGCTCCTGCCCCACCCAACAGGAAAAGTAGTCCCAAACAGAAGAGGATCAGGGGTTCAACTGGCAGGTAAGTAAGCAGCATGGTCTGCTGCAGGTAAGTCCACCCAAGCATTATGAGCCCGGCGCTTCCAGCGCTGGGACTGGGCATCTTTATGAGCCTGGTGCCACTGGCGCCAGGACAGGGTCCAAAAGGTCCCAATTGGGACTGGCTGGCACTCGGAACCGGGGTTATGGGTCTGCTTCCAAGGGAGTCGGGCAAGTCCTGATCTTTTGGAAGCAGAGATCATGACAGAGATGCTTGTCCTGCCCAACTCGTCAAAGATTCGGCACAAATCCTAGCGCCTTTCCTTACTGCATTCATTAACTCTTCCTTCCAGTCTGGACACGTTCCATCTGGTCTCAAGGAAGCATGGGTACGCCCACTCCTCAAGAAACCTTCCCTTGACCCAACGGTTCCAGGGATCTATAGGCCCATCACAACCGTCCCATTTCTACTAGAAATTCTTGACAAAGCAACCTACCTGCAAGTCCAAGAATTTTTGGAAAAGTAGTCTTCTTGGCCTATGGCAATCTGGCTTCCGTCCACGTCACAGCGCTGAGACGGCCCTCTTAGACCTAAAGCACCAAATGGACGATATCGGAGACGCCGGCAAACCTGCGCTCCTCCTGCTCCTAGACCTGTCAGCAGCCTTTGATTTGGTCGATCACAACACTCTGTCGCCATTTAGCTACTGAGGCCAACTTTTCCCCAAAGGCATGTGAATGGATCACCTCCTTTCTCCAGCAGAGAGTCATGAAAGTATTCTCTGACTCTGCCTGTACCACCCCCAGCCACATCAAATGTGGCGTTCCACAGGGATCGTGCATTGCACCGACCCTCTACAACCTTTTTACAAGACCCCTGTTCAGCATCCTTGACGCCATGCACATCTCATATACTAACTATGCTGATGATACGCAGGTGCTTATCCCACTCACAGGGGACTATGATGCAGATCTTAACACACTCACCACCATTTACTACACCATCCAATCCTGGATGGCAGACAACTGGCTCTGCCTCAATAGCGAAAAAACGGAGCTCCTGCTCATAGGGTCACCCACCACCCTGGGCAACCTTGATGAGCAGTACTCATCCATCTCCATTGACAACATTCCTATTAAAGTCTCTAACAACGTCAAGACCCTGGGAGTCTACCTGAATGCCGACTTGACTATGGACAGGCAGGTCAATGCCATTGCCTCATCTGCGTACTACACCAAAGTGCTCAACGCAGCTAGACCTTTCTTATCTCGTAAGAACTGCCTTACTTTTGCCAGGGCTATAATTGGTTCAAGGATTGACTATTGCAATGCTCTCCTCATAGGAACTTCCGAAAAAAAAAACTCAAACTCCAGTTGGTGCAAAATAATGCACTCAGGGCAGCCACAGGAACCTCAAGAAGAGCCCACATCTCTGAAGTGAGAAGACAGGTTCACTGGCTTCCAGTCAAAGAGAGAATTGTCTTTAAAACTCTTGCCATCACCCACAAATGCCTCCATGAGCTCGCACCCCCATACCGATCCCAGAGAATCACGAGGCATACTGCCTTGAGGCCTCTCAGAGAAGGCTACTCCAACACGATTCTCACACCAAAAATCCCGATCAGGTGGCTCCAGCTTTCCCACACTGGCCGCTACTCACTGGAACGCACTCCCTTCTCACCTAAAACAGATCGAATCTCACCAAGTTTTCCGCAAAGCCATCAAGACTAAGCTCTTGAACTGAACGATGTAAACCTCTACCACCCTTCGGAGGTAGAACCACCATACTGTTACTCTTTCTCTGCCCGTCACGTTTACTATTCTGTATGTTATGTATTTTGTCATGTAATTTTGTAATCAAAAGTAGCCCAAGGGCGCCTGAACCTGTAATGCAAACTTCTTACATATTCTTGTAACAGCGCCTCGATGCCCCTGGGCTGCAAGTTGCGCGATGCAAATGCAAATAAATAAAATAAATAAATGTGGCCAGCAATGATTTGTGCGCTGTACAAGTCGCCACCCTGTTGTTTAATGGTGTCTGTGGTGCTCCCTTATGTAACAGCACATATACCTGGTTTTGTAGGATGTGGCCAAGTCCATTCAAGAGCACACTGTATTGTTTTGTGTAATCCTGAAGGTAATCCTGGAGTATCCTACATTAGCAAGGTCTGCAATAGTCTTTTAGCCTTTGGGTCTTCCTACTTGTGAGAAATGGGCTTTTCAGCATTGTCTGTACTGAAAACGAAATGCCTCAAGGCTGGAAATGGAGGACAACCTCAGAGTGGCGGTCTCAAAAATACAGCCACACATTGACTAACTTTCTGCAGCGACAGGCCCACCCTTCCCATTGCTACTTGCTCTGTAAAATCAAATTGCCTTCTGCTGAATATACTAATAGGAATGTATTTTGAGAAAACAAAGCCCTTCTCGAGAATGTTGTTTACTTGCACGGTTTCTATGTTTGGATTGGAAGTGATTGTCCTACTTTCTTGGAATGTCTCCCCAACAACATATGCCTTCAAAATTATGGCACCACGCATTCTGCAGGCATCTCAATGAAAATAACACCAACACAGAGGGATGGTGCAGGGGGGTCCCTGAAAAATTTACTTTTTTGCTCAGGGGGGCCTTGGCATAAAAAGTTTGAAGACCACTGCTCTACATTGTCGTTCTACGGCCACAAATGGAAATGCAACAGATTTAAACACAAGAATATGGATTGTGCAGTTATACTGCGCAAAGGGCTGTGTTCTAAAATTCATATCCTTGGCATTGGCTGAATACTGTAAAATCTCTGAACAAGCAAAAATTGTCAATCCATTGGTGTGTATGGTGATTTATTGTGGTCAAAGCCGACACGTGTTTCGACCATTCGCTCGTCCTCAAGGCTGTTATAGATATATACATGGTTATTTCATAGTGAAAACACATACATAATAACCATAAAACAAAATCGTAATAGTGAAAAATTGTGAATAAAACCATATAACGGGGTAACATGTCCCCCATAAACCATACAAAGAAAACATCTGTTCAACATTCAAGGTCAGTTTGACAATGATTTATACACAATAGCAAAGAATTGGTTTCACTATGACCAAACGTGGGCAGGAGCAGATGCGGGGAAACAAAGGAGGTATTCTTAGCAATGTATCATTGAATTCTATATTTAGTGTTAGTCTCCTGTGTTCCATAACTGATAGTGCCTCATGCACTTCCATAAGCAATTTAACAAGTCCCGTGAAAAGCAATTCTCAAGTTGTGCTATGCAAAGGTGATTCCCAAAAACAAGGATGCCAGTTAGAGTTACTCAAAATTGTGTAAAAATTGGTTTTATTGGTGCTGAAAAGAAATATCCTGATAGGGGTGACATGCTGATTGCCCGGGTTAAGGTGAGCTGAGTAAAGAACTCACCATTAAGTGATGGGGAAAATTCCTTGTAAAATGGATAACTGCAGGACATAATTAGGCGATGTATTGATGAGACCCCATACCAGGATGCCAGAATTATCACTCCTGTCTCATCATTCCACATGCCCCTTCCTCACACTGCTTAACATACTCCATGGGCCCTGCTTTGACCCTGTTTCTATCTACCGCATACATTACCCTTCCACCAGCATATCTAGGCTGCAGTCTCGCTATTCATATCAATCACTCTGTACTTTACTTACTTTTCACTTTCTCCAGTTGTCAGTCTATAAATCTAATTTGGGACCGCAAACGCATTTTGGTGGTCGTGGGCCAACCGTCTCATGCACGATACGACAGAATACAGGTTTTCGAGTTTTCTAATGAACAGCCATTTTGATGTAACAAGAATCGCCATTTTGTTTTCTAACCATTGCTCATTGCTTTCTGTTCCTATTGCTTCGCAGTATATTTTCCGCTTACACTGCTCGACTGTGGAACATTGTTGTCTGTATATGAAAAGGACAAAGCCACAGGGCCGAGAGGATAACAAGAGTTTTGCTGAAACACAAACTCAGGCAACGCCAGAAAGAATGCCCGGCTCTCTCCTTAATGTAGCCTTGAAGCAGAGCCGCAGGGCATTTAATCATTTCACAGCTGCCAGCCAGTCTCGTTATGTGGTAGAATATGTTAGAATAATACCGCTAAAGGCTTGAATTATGCTTTTCTAACGCCCCCCCTTCCCGAGCCCGCTAGAGCATGTCGGCTCCCAGGACGCGAATAGCACCTGATAGATGGCAAGGTCCGGAATGCAACTCCCTCTGTATGTAGTTCGCTTCCAAGAACAGAAGCACCATGTTCTATTCAATAACCGAAAGATGCCTACGCTCTCACTAATTGCAAATTGTTACTAGAATAGAAGTTTGAAGGTGTCATAGTGGTCGGAGATGTCCATCATCACACCAAGTTCAAAGAAACCCAATGAAGAGGGGTGTTAACCATGTCATAGCTGATTGTTTGATATGCATTTTGTATATATGTAACTGATGTACGTAATTCACTCTCTTGCGTCCCTCGAGGTCTAGAGATACACGTCGCGGGGCGTGAGACCGAGTTGGCCAACTGAGACTTTTGCTTTGCAATAAAACCCTAGCTTTGGGAATACAACCTTGTGTCTGGCGTCTCTATCGTGTGTGGTGACCCGCCTTGTTTCCATAGACGTCAGGGTCCCCTAGGGGCCCCTTTCAAGATGGCACCCGAATAGGGACCCTCCCCCACTTGTTCCTTCACGTAACGTTATAATTGAGAAAGGCAGAGAACGGCGAGGACGGGACGATCGAGCCGGGATCAGGAGGTGTTCGGGGCGCCCTGTAAAAGTGATGAGACTCCTTTGCAGATCTGCACACATCTGATCCCTGATCGACGTGCCTGGCTAGAGAACAAGGAGGCGAGGGTCCCGAAAACGAGGCGGAAGCCAAGAAACGCAGACACGACGTCCTTTGGTGCGTCAGTATACAGACGACTTGATTTATCAGGTGAGTCATTCCCCGATTCAAAGCATCCTGATATTGGTTGAGACTTGACTTTGCAAAATCAAACGCCCTAGGTAAGGTTGATTAACCAAGGGGAAGGTTGAAACATGCCTGGGGTATTGTCCACCTTAGCGGGGTTTTTCCACTGCGGTAGACAATCTTTGGAAAATGGCCAAATTGTACCACCTGGGGGAACGCCGGCATATGAGATGTATGTGAAGTATGGAGTGGGTGCGATAATAATCTGAGACTTGGCATAGGCAAACCAGAAAGCAACAAGACCATCAGTGGACGATTAATGGTAGTTTTGAGATGGTGAGGATAGATAACTTGGAAAGGGTGTTGATAAGAAAGAAAGCGCGTCCTGCGGCATTTGAAATTATTAAAGACTGGAGAAAGGAAGCAATGCTCCGATTTAAAAGAAGAGCAAAGCATACGCGCAGGCATAAATCAAAAGGTGAAGTAGCGGAAGAAAAAGAAGAGGAGTGGACTGAGAGTCTAAGAAGGGCAGGCAGGCGTGACCAGTTGAATATAGAAAAGATATACCCACAACGAGAATTACACATGACAGATGAATTGATAGAAAATATATTGACCCATACAAAACAAGGCCCAAGATCAGAAGTAAGACCAGATACGTCAGTAACTATTGCCCAGACCCCGCCCGTAGCTCAAGCTCCCCCTCCGGTAGCTCAAGCCCTCCCACAACCACAGACCGCGCACGTAACACTTCCTACTAGCCAACCAGGCCCACAACAGGCACTCGCTGTTCCCATTGTTCCATCTGCACCTCCCGCCTTAGACACAGACTCGGTACCGTCCGTTCCTCCTGCGGTTGAAGTTTAAACCACGGGGGCAGGAGGCGGGACTGACCAATGGCAGTGCACAAGGGTAGCCCGCAGCACAAACAGCAAGGAAATGAAGGTGGAATTGCAGCAACAGGCACAGATGTATATAGACGGGAATGATGGGACGGCAACATTGGCTTCGATATGACTTTCGTAGAAGCAACGAAAGACAGGTAGTGTTGGAATGCATGGGTGAATATTTGGTGGAGAGATGGAAACAGCTAATTGGGAAATTACCACTGCAGCGATTGTTAGATTTGTATGCATTAGCACACTGTAGGGAGAGGGATGAAGAAGTAAGAGAACATGTGTATAGACTTTTTGAGTTAAAGGATGAATTAGATAATGACCATGCCGAAATTTTTACTGCACCCGGATATAGGAGTAAAGATATTGGGAGAAATAGAAAGGAAACTGTAGAGCCATATATACAGCGACGACATTCGATGTCATCAGTACAAAGGGGCGACAAGTTAAAAGTATGTATGCGAGAAGCGTCTAGATGGATGTCAGATCCTAGTATTCCCACAATGGAGATAAATGAGATATTTGATAAATATTCCATGCCTATGAAAAGAAAAGTGCTACAATCGATGGTTGAACACTTATTAGATAAAGATATAAAAAACGATAAGGCCAGCCCGCCTGAAATAATGGCAGTATATAGGAGAGCATTAGAACGAGGAACAGGAGAAACAGCCCTATCATTGGATCTGGGAATATTGTTGCATCTAAGAGAAGGGGGAGGGACGGTAAGTGGGGCATTTCCTATGAGAAAGATCCCACCTACCTTTGTGCCCAAAGTGGAGGTTCCCGCAGCGGGCAATGTAGCGGCACAGGTAACACCAGCCCATTACACCGCCCAATACGTGCATGTCCCCTTTTCCAAACAAGAGGTGACAACATAAAGCAGACAATTCCGGATATAAGAAAGAATCCTGCAGGGTTTTACAAGGAAGTAGAGTCCTGCCTACAGTCATCCGTGCTTACCATGGGTGATACAGACCTAATATTCCCGGTGATCCTGCCAGCAGATATATGGAAATAAATAAGGAAGGTAGATGACAAAACTGCCTTTGGCGCCACATGGGTGGATTTGATGATAGAGGATAGAAATAAAGCGGTTGGAGGAACACCAGGACCGAACCTGGTGGCATTACCAGCACGTATAGTACAGAAGTTAAAAACAATTGTTCCAGAGAAAAGAATCCAATGGGACAAATTGACTGCATGTGTACAAGGCAAAGATGAGTTGGCTACAGATTATTTTAATAGATTTGAAGAAGTATTCACAGACTTCAGCAGGCAGGATGTGGGTTCAGAAGCAGGGAAGAGGTTATTTGTTGACAAATATGTGAGGGGGTTAAAACTTCCAATTCAGGATCTAATAATGACATCAGTGTGTGCATGGCAAGCAAAAACATTGGGCGAAGTACTGCATATGGCCCAATATTATGAGCGCAGAGTGACTGCAGGAAAAGATAAAGGAGAGGGATAGGTTAAATCTAAAGACACGGGTATTAATGCAGCAAGTAGTAGGACATAATAGAGGGCGAGGGAATGCACAAGTAAGGAGTAGTTCGAATATGCATGGGGAACAGTAGGGCTGAATCAATGTGCATATTGTAAAGAGGAAGGACATTTGCGAGCGCAATGCCCGCATCTACAGAACAGAAATGGGTCTGGTCAGAGGAGACGGCATAGCGGACACCCAGGAGCGAATGGACCGAATAGGAATAGTATGCAGCAGCATCATAATAGTGGAGGTAATCAAAACCAAAATGCCCCAAATCAGAGTCAGGGACAGCAAAATCAACAATATGGAAATCAGAGTGGGGGAAATAGAGGGAAGAATGGAAATGTTTTCGATACACAGCCAAACACGTATTACAGTAATAGTAATGATTATACATCGGACGATGTGTTATTTCCCCAATAGGACAGCCCAGGACAGGGGTCGGAACCAGTGTCTATTCCCGTGAATCAGAGAGGACCCTACGTAGAAATGAGTCAGGAATGAGGAACACCGCTTTCTTGTAGATACAGGAGCACAGAAGTGTTCAATAGACCATCACTTGGTTCCGAAGATACCACTGTCAGGGCAAAAGAATATTTCCGTAGGGTTCGCAGGTACACCAGTCATAGACCCAGTGTCCAAACCAGTCCCAGTTACCGTAGGGCCATTCACCGAACATTGTCCTTTCCTTCTAACAGAAAATTGTGGAGAAAATTTGTTGGGATTGAATTCATGTAGGTTCTGTTATACATCGCACGGCAGACGGAGTGTTTCTAACGATATGGCCACACGATGCCCCTGTGTCAGAATTCATGTCCGATGCGTTTCCAGGGGAACTAAGTAAAGTACCAACCTGTATATGGGCAATGCATGACAACGATGTGGGATGTTTAAAGATAGAGCCAGTAAAGATTATTTTAAAAGAAGGTATTACCCTACCGCGAATACCCCAATACAAAATTTTGGTTGAAGGTGAGAAAGGATTGAAGAGTATTGTTACCGATTTGGTGAAATTAGGGGTAATTGAGGAAATCACAAGCAGTACATGTAACAGCCCGATCCTTCCGGTTTATAAAAAAGGAGGTAATGCGGTACCATACCGTTTCATAATTGATCTACGCGCATTAAATAAGGTAGTACATCCGCAATTTCCTTTAGTGCCAGACGTCACTACAATATTGACAATGATACCTGTTTCAGCAGAATATTTTAGTGTAATAGATTTGAAGAACGCATTCTTTAGTATTCCAGTCGACAAGGACAGTAGATACTTGTTCGCGTTCACATTAGGACGACGGTCATTTACATTTACACAGATTCCGCAAGGTTACACGGAAAGTCCAAGTATTTACAGTAGAGCATTAAAAGAGCAGCTAGACATGCTGGAATTACCCGTGGGTTGTGTACTTTTGCAATACATAGACGATTTATTGCTAACTGCAGACACAGAGGAGATTTGTAAAGAAAGCCCTGTATTACTACTGTCACACCTAGCGGCACATGGCCATAAAGCTAGTTTGAAGAAATTTCAGTATAATCGAAAGGAGGTAGTTTACTTGGGCTACCTACTTTCGAAAGGAGGGAGAAGACTAACGCCAGAACGCATAGAAAGTATTTCTTGTATGACTATTCCAAAGACACAAAAAGGAGTCAGAACCATAATAGGCATGGCTTCATATTGCCGACAATGGATTGGTAATTTTGCGTTGATTGTGAAACCATTAGTGAATTTGACTAGAAAAGATGCGGTTATGCCTTTGCAGTGGGATGAGGAATGTCAGAGAGCATTTGATGGATTGAAAACTGCATTATGCTCAGCTCCAGTTTGGGGTACGCCGAACTATGTTCAGACTATTTGTGTGTGCAAGTGAAGGATGTGCATTGGCGGTTTTGACACAGGAACAAGGTGGAAGAAATAGGCCGTGCAGCTTTTTTTCATCTGCGCTGGACCCTCTAGCGCGCACACTACCACGATGTTTGCGATCTGGCGCGGCGACTGCTGCGTCAGTGAAACAAACGGAAGGGATGGTATTGGGGCACACTTTAATTCTGATGGTGCCACATGCCATAGACATTCTATTAAATAGGACACAGACGCAACACCTCACCTCTGCTAGATTGACAAGATATGAGATTATCTTGTTCGTGCCCCATATCCAAATTATGAGGTGTAGCGCTTTGAATCCTGCAGAATTAATGCCATTAACCATAAAAGAAACCCCCCACGATTCCTTAATGGTCACTGAGGAAGAAACTAAGGGGAGAGTTGATTTAAGTGATATTCCACAGAAAGAGCTGGATGGAGAGTTATTTTGTGACGGCTCATGTTTTAAATTACCAGATGGCACGACAACTGCCGCATACGCTATCACTACCCTAGAGAGTGTTGTAGAAAGTAAAATAATCCCCTATAATTCAGCACAAGCCGCGGAAATAATAGCAGTAACCAGAGCCTGCGAGATTTCTGAAAATTTGAATGTGAATATGTATATACTGATAGTCAGTACATGTTTGGAGTGGTTCATAACTTTGGACGACTCTGGGCTGAGAGAGGGTTTCTGACATCACATCGTGCCAGAATTCAACATGGCCCTTTGATTGTACGATTGCTGTCTGCACTCACGTTTCCAAAGCGCCTAGCAATAGTGAAATGCGAGGCACATAAAAAAGTAACATGCAAAATAGGAGAGGGAAACGCGTTTGCAGACAGGATTGCGAAACAAACTGCCACTGATTTGAATACCAAGATGATGACGGTTCAGACAGAGGAAGTACCCTGTATGATAGAAGATGAGTTGCGACTGTCAAAGAAATGAAGGCCGAGGCTACGGCCAATGAAATACAGGGATGGGCAGAGGGATCTGCTGAGTTGGATTTGGAGGGTTGTTGGGTGGACAAGGGAACTAGAAACTGGATGTTGCCAAATTCATATGTGACTGCAATGGTCACAATGGCCCACAGCCCTACGCACATCTGTGCCAAGAAAATGATACAGCACCTTTCTACAGTATGGCAGAATGCGAACATAAAAAAGAATGCAGAAAGGTTGGTGCAGAACTGTATCACGTGTTTACAACACAATGTAGGAAAGGGAACAGTGACACCAACAGGAAGTTTTGGCCCGGCCTCCATGCCGTTTGAGGTAGTTAATTTTGATTTCATAGAGATGGAAAGGTGCCAAAACTTAAAATACGTCTTGGTGGTAATCTGTGCATTCAGTAAGTGGGTGGAGGCATATCCTTTAAAAGACTGCACAGCGATGGCTATGGCAAAAGTAATGTTGAAGGAGTATTTTTCCAGATTTGGCTTGCCCTGTGTCCTATAGTCCGATAATGGACCACATTTTGTGGGTGCAGTGGTGTTCCAGATATGTGCAGGTCTCCAGATTGATAAGAGATTCCACAGTTCAAGGCATCCGAGTTCTGCCGGTCTTGTGGAGAGGCACAACGGGATACTTAAATCAAAGATTAGCAAGATTTGTGCGGGAAGCAAGTTGAGTTGGGTGGATGCATTACCAATAGCACTATTATGGATGGGTACATCTGTACAGGCTAAAACTGGGCTCTCCCCATATGAGATCATAATGGGGAGGCCGGCAAATGTATGGTGCGCACCTCAGCCAAAACGACTCTGTGAGATAGAACATCCTGTGCTTAGTACTTATTGTGGCCTTTTAATGCAGAAATTGCGTTTGATTCATCAGCAGGTGCAGGAGGCATTACCCATGCGGTATACCGGTCCGGGGCACGTGCTGGAGCCAGGAGACTGGGTTCTGCTAAAAAAACTTCGAAAGAAAGTCATCATTAGCACCCAGGTGGCGCAGGCCCTATCAAGTACTTTTGGCGACGCAGACGGCAATACGGGTGGATGGAAGGAAGTCGTGGATCCATGCCAAGAAGATTCCAACTGCACTGAAAGTCTTGCCTGACACTGATGACTGGAAAGAGACGGCAGTCGCAGAAACAAAAGAAACTGTTGCCAGTGTGCAGCCACCTGATCTGCCAAAACGTGAAGCCTGAGACGATTGCCAAAGAGGGGGAAGGGCAAAGAGTGCCCCAACGTTGCCCAGCAGAATCGACATCACTGCTGACCGACGTGAAATCTGCCTTGCAGATACCAGCAAAACCAAATCATGTACCCCTTTGGCGCCCACCAGCACTTGCCAGCACACCAAAGACCGAATCTGCATCATTGGTGTGGCGCTCCAGCACCTGCAGAAGGTCCGCAGGCTGACTTCAAGCCTGAAACTGAAAGTGCCCCGGCACTGTTCACGGATCATACGATACCAGGAGCAAGGCGATACAACCTGCGGCCTCGGAAGACAGAGTGATCCGCATTCTTTTTCTTTTGGTGTTTGTCAACCTCTGGTTCATCTCATGGACGGAGAAGGAACCAGGGGTGTAGAGGAGAGAAGCGTGAGAATTGTGCAAGTCGGACAATTCAAGACTCGCGGCTCCTCGGTGCGATCATAAAAGTACATGTGTCCGGAACCAGAGCGGACAAGCTGGGCGCACATGATACTGAGGCGAAAACTGATCAAAGGTCCTCTGAGCAGTATAAGAAGGGACAAGTGATCTCGCCTAAAAACGAATAATCTGATCCAGGCAAAAAAAAAAAGGGACAGGCAAAACTGAACTGGGAGAATTCAATTGAACTCATAGACATCAGAGCAAGCGCGACAAAGAGAGATATCCACAACGAACTGTGAGAAGGAAGGATGACGAGAAACATGCCAGGACCGGTTCCAGCCTCCTCCTGCACCACCACTTCTGAAAATGAGTCAGTTATAAAGACTATAAGTTTAAGAAAAACGCATGGTAAAACAAATTGTATGCTGACACTAAAGATAATAATGTGCTTTATGAGCGTGGTAGCACCAATATCGACAGCCCTAATATTATGGTGGGTAGAAACAATACACCCATTAGAAATGTTTTTACCGATAATATATCCACTACTGAAATCCCGGTTCAGATGATCACTTATACCCTACCCCCAATGGAAGAAAGACACAGGGAAGGTTTTGGGAATAATACATTATTATTAATCATGAACATGACACATGCAACCCTGAAGAAAACAAACTGCTGGGTATGTGCCCATTTACCACAGCATGCTGGGAAAGGAATAGGGTGGTATGTGCAGCCATTACCATTAAGTTCTGCATGTAGTGCATCTTTAGGTGCAATGTTCTATGGGAAGTGGAAAGAGAGTAATACGGGTCAATTAGACAGAACCAACATGAATGAGTTTGAGGAGATAATAATGAAGCCTGTGGGTTGTTCCATTTTCCATAAAGCACAAGTAATAGCCCCAAAGCCCATGAGGAAAAGCACACGAAAGATAACACGACAAAATAGACGAGATCGATTGTCCCCGCCAGAAAAAACATCTGTAATGACGTTTCGTATAAGAACAGAAGGGAACAAAGATGCGATTCCCCCATCTTACACAGTGAATTATAGCCCAAGAACTGTCCCGTTTTGCCTGAAAAAGAAAGGATCTTTTTCGGTCGGAACATATACTGGTTGTATGAATACGGTGGTACTAAAATGGGAAATAGAACCAGTATACGTAGGTGATCCAGTTTATTTTATATGTGGAGAGAAAGCATACCCTTGGTTGCCCAGAAACTGGGGAGGTACATGTTATCTCGGGCTATTGTTATCTGGAGTATTCCTCCTGGAAACCGCAGCCATGGCCAAATTATCCAGAACTAGAGTCAAGAGGACTGACAAAGGTGTTTTAATAGCAACTGATGTAGCGAAATCATTCATTCCATTCTTAGGACAGATAGTGAACTCCTATAATATAAGGCAATTGTCCAGAATCCTAAAGAATACAATAAACACAACAACAGATATATTATTTAACATGACGTTGGAAGAAAGAGGAATCAGGTTAATGATGCTGCAAAATAGAATGGCTCTCGATGTGATCCTGGTTGATCGTGGGGGAATTTGCAAAATAGTGGGATCAGCATGTTGCGTTTATGTCGATGACTATTCCCCCACGATCTTTGAAGCAATAAAGAAAATGCACATTCTAAGCTCTGAACTCCCCACGGGAGAAGGGAGCTGGGAAATAGGATCTTGGTTTTGGGGAATACTACGATCTTGGGGATGGAAGCTGATCTCAATACTAGTAGTGGTGTTCGGAATATTCCTAACGTCGTGTTGTTGTATACATTGTTTGCCCATAGTTTGTACAGAGGTAACTGAGGGATGTACGGAAGGATGCATGCAAATGATAACGAAGAAAAAACAACCTTATGATCGAACTAGCCCAGACCCAAATGAGATGAGTAATGAAAGAGTTGATGGCAATAGATATTAATGAAGGCAATGATGACCACGATAGCATTCGAGACTCAGACATAAGTACTTCAGATTCATCATCACTAGAGGAGGTTTCAATAAATAGATGAGAAGTTTGGCATACGGCCAAAGGAGGGTTTGTCAGTCTAGAAATCTAATTTGGAACCGCAAACGCATTTTGGTGGCCGTGGGCCAACCGTCTCATGCACGATATGACAAAATATAGGTTTTCTAATGAACAGCCATTTTGTTTTCTAACCATTGCTCATTGCTTTCTGTTCCTATTGCTTCGCAGTATATTTTCCACTTACACTGCTCGACTGTGGAACATTGTTGTCTGTATATGAAAAGGACAAGGCCACAGGGCCGAGAGGATAACAAGAGTTTCGCTGAAACACAAACTTAGGCAGCGCCAGGAAGAATGCCTGGCTCCCTCCTTAATGTAGCCTTGAAGCAGAGCCGCAGGTCATTTAATCATTTCACGGCTGCCAGCCAGTCTCGTTATATGGTCGAATATGTTAGAATAATACAGCTAAAGGCTTGAATTATGCTTTTCTAACTGCCCCCTTTCCGAGCCCGCTAGAGCATGTCGGCTCCCAGGACGCGAATAGCACCTGATAGATAGCAAGGTCCGGAATGCAACCCCCTCTGTATGTAGTTCACTTCCAAGAACGGAAGCGCCATGTTCTATTCAATAACCGAAAGATGCCTACGCACTCACAAATTGCAAATTGTTACTAGAATAGATGTTTGAAGGTGTAATAGTGGTCGGAGATGTCCATCATCACACCAAGTTCAAAGAAACCCAATGAAGAGGGGTGTTAACCATGTCATAGCTGATTGTTTGATATGCATTTTGTATATATGTAACTGATGTACGTAATTCACTCTCTTGCGTCCCTCGAGGTCTAGAGATGCACGTCGCGGGGCGTGAGACCAGTTGGCCAACTGAGACTTTTGCTTTGCAATAAAACCCTAGCTTTGGGAATACAACCTTGTGTCTGGCGTCTCTATCGTGTGTGGTGACCCGCCTTGTTTCCATAGATGTCAGGGTCCCGTAGGGGCCCCTTTCACAGTGATTCCACTCTCCATTGATTATGCCAGTATCCAATACATGTTTTATTCCCATATTTTTTATGATTCGTCTATGTAGATTTACCAGTGGCATGCCTTATCTAGCCGCAAACTATTATTTAAAGAATAATCTAAGTAATTGTCCACCATGGGGCGTGCGCACGATATCTGGACCTGCTATTAGCTCAATACAACATACTAACCAATGTGTTAGGGCTTCTCTACCTTTATTTCGTGATACAACACACTAACCACTAACCACCATATTTCGTGGTCCTTGCTATATTCTTGCACCATATTTCTGACAAAGTTTTGCTTGAAATACAGCGGGACGAGCAGAGTGACATCGGTCATTCTACGCATATGCGCTACGTCACGCGCATGCGTATGACTTCACACACCATTTCGTCATCTATTGAGGTATTGAGGCCTCTATTATCCCTCATCACCAGCAACAGCAGATGAACAGGACTTTGCGAACACTAGAAGCGGGATCAATCCCCAGAACTCCTATTCAGGTAAACGTGGCAATTCACAATACAGTATTCCCGCATATACCTGAGCCTCCTGTGCTTTTATTTCTTTATCCACTAAGCTTACACACATTCATTACAAACCTTTTACCATCTCTCAGGTATTGGAACCTTATATTGTCTCCTCATACTCGAGCACAACACTGAAGTTAGGAACTTCACACCCATTTCATTGCGGTGCACCCACTGACTGTCATTTTGGTAAGTCAGAGTGCAGGTCATCCATTTTGGATGCTTTTTCTATTCATCTTTAATTTGCCTACCAGCAATAATATTGGTTTAGATACTGCAATACTGTGCGCTATTATCCATTGACCAGAATTTGTGAAACTTGGCAGCGAAAATCTCAGAACAAAGAACCCACCCAAAGGTTCATATATTATGAATGTAGCAGTAATAAATGTTAAGAGATAATATTCAGGGGCTACATTTGCTCCATCTTTAGCCATTTTGTTCATGTCCCAATATGAGGACAAACATATTTACCATCAAGTAAGATACCAGGACAACCTGATACAATGTAAAAGATACATTGATGACATCATATAGAAAGGCACACTGGAATCATTCGACACTTTCATACAATACGCTAATACCAATGCATATGGCATCCCCTAACCGGACATGCAAGTCTTTTGGAGATTGACTATTTGGACCTACACATTAAAGAAGGTGCATTACACACCAACACTTTTCGTAAACCGACTGAGGTAAATTCAGTGTTACACGCTACCAGCAATCATCAACGCAGCACGAATTAACAACATTCCAGGGGGGGAATTTGATCGGGCTAGAAGGAATTGTAGTATGGATTCTGACTTGGAAAATGAGTGTAAATTATTGACCCAGCGGTTTTTGAATAGGGGTTTACCACACCAATATCATTAAGAAGGCTTCTGACAAATTTGTGAATGTCAAACAATCAGAGCTTATAATAGACAAACAGAAGGCCAACAGCCAGCCACAACCACTATCTATTATCACTTGATACTCTTCTGATTCAAGTCTACTTTACAAATTGGTAGCCAAACATTGGCATATTCTCAAACTAGACAAAGATCTGGTATCTTATTTGACTGATTACCCTAAACTCATGTTTACTAGAGCTCCATCAATCAAGCAGAAATTATGTCCTTCCTTTTTAAATTTACCAGCTCAGAATATGGGCACTAATTGGTTACAGACAAGCTTTGGTTTCTACAAATATGGCAACTGCAATCAGTGCAGATATGCGTTTGACAATTGCCGGATGTTCAAACAAATCAAAATTACTGAGTTAATTATTTGTAGATCAAGCTTTGAAGTTTATGCTATCGTATGCATATGTGGGAAAACCTATATTGGCAGTACTATCAGGCAACTAAGGGTACGCATTTGTGAGCATATAGCCAGTTTTAATAATTCTGATCCGAAGTTACCATTAGCCATACATTGTAAACAAGTACATCAGATGAACAACCATGAAGATCTTCGTTTTGTGGGTCTGATGAAAGTGAAGAAGAGCAAAAGGGGAGGTAATATACAGCTAAAATTACGTCAAATGGAATCAAAACTCATCTGTTACTTATGGGCCACAGAATTTGGCTTCAAAACAGATCATGAAATGTGCATGTTTCTGTAAATACAATGACATACAAAGCTTTGTTTTATAAGTTCATGCATTATGTCTTACGTAATAGAAATTGTGGATTTCACTTCCAGTGTGAGTGCAATATTGATCCAACCCTGTACCCAGACATTTACCACAACCTAATGACTTCATCAAATCAAATGAATGAGTGGATGTGACAAATTTTAGGGAAAAGAATTAGGTTCAACCTAATTGGATATTGTCAATACTTACCATCCCAACACATAAAAATCCCCAATGTATACTCCATACTTTTTAATCCTGTGCTCATCAACATGCACCCATTTTCAATGCGGAACATCGCAGGACGTCAGCATGATAAATACACATACATATATTTCTTCGAGATTATAACAACTCTAATGCAGATCCGGTTTTTCATTTCTGTAACAAAGTATACAAATAAATCAATTGCCATTCTATTTCATGCCGAGATAATAGATTCACAGCAATTGCTGCACCTGGCAACGTCGTGTTGATGACGTGATTTGTTTTTGTTGACATAATGACGTCACACGCTTTGTAGTGTATGACGCCAATACGTAATAATGTTTTAGGAACATAACAAGATACCTTCCAGATACGGAATGTTTTTGAATTAGCGTGCCGTTAATAGGCAAGGCATTGACATTGGGAGCTAACCCCGAAACGAGTAGGGCAAGCCTATGATGAGAAAAACATTGTCTTTTGACAGTCGCTGTACCCCGCAAATGTTTTTGTTTACATAATGGTGTTGCAAGGATTATTGCGGGTGACGTCATCATGCAATGACGTTTTATAAACATAATAGGTTTCTTTGCAGTTACCGGAATGGTTTGCGAATCAGCACGCCATTGAAGGCAGGACTTGACATTGGGATTTAACACTGAATAAAAGGACCGCTAGATAGGGTAAGTTCACATGCATCTTCATACAATTCACGATGGTGGCACACTTAGGCTTGGGACAACTATACTAGACGAGATGCTGTACAGACATTTAATACCATTTAGCATGTTTCTCGTTCTATATTCACAGGACGGCAGATTCATTATTTGATGACATATGCATGATACCGCGCAATCAGCAATTTCAAAACAAGCTACAATTAATGGAGAATCTTCACGAAGGTAGATATTTGGCATCATGTCTCTACCTTGAGTACATCACATTATTTAATAAGTGGATGGACGTTTAAACACAGTTCTGTGCTCTGCTTTACAGACTGTCCATAAGTCATCTAAAGTTTGGGGTAAGCTTTCTGGTCAACAATGGTGGCTCTCTCACTATCCTAATCAATCACAAACAGGGTGTTTAGCAAGGATATAAATATAGCATGCATCCATAAAATCATTCATACCACATGGCAAATCCATCTTGGGCACGAATCCAGCATGTTTTATTTTCTTGCCCTTAAGGGGCTCACAGTCTAGCACAGGGTTGGATTGATTTTTGTGACGCACTGGTGGGTAGATGGCAACTAATAAATACTGGTGTAAGGAATACGCACTGGTATTCTATCCCAGATGTCTAGGAAGCATGATTTACATAAGAATATTGTGTTGTCCTTGACATATGACAAAATGTAAGCATCACATTCTAAACAAATTCAATTTCCTTTTAATTATTGGAAACCTGTTGCTCCACGATGCGGGTCCCCTCGATTTGTGACATCATGTGTGGCATGTGTAATTTTTCTTTAATTTATTTTCGTTTATTTGTGTATTGAATAACAATTGTTTTTTGTACGGTCACATTTAATTTAATTTACTTGTAATATCGTTTACTTTAAAACAATTTATCAGCCTTGAGAATGACCAAAATTGGTCGAAACACGTGTTGGTTGCTTTGTTACATCTTGGAAATAAAACAGAATAAACAAAACTTTGATGGTGGAAATCCAGTGATTATATGTCAAATGTGTGTCACAAGAAATTTGAACTCTTGAATGAATTCAGTCTTTTGAGCGTGAATATTATCTCAATGTTTATTACTGCTACAGCAATAATATTGATATGTTAAATATTGGTTACAACTTTAGTTTATTCGCTTTGCAGGTTCTTATTAAGAACTGGGCATGAGCTAACACGCAAGTGTCTGAACGCATGCTACAAGGAATTTTCCCTATCACTTAATGGTGAGTTCTTTACTCAGCTCACCTTAACCCGGGCAATCAGCATGTCACCCCTATCAGGATATTCCTTTTCAGCACCAATCAAACCAATTTTTACACAATTTTGAGTAACTCTAACTGGCATCCTTGTTTTTGGGAATCACCTTTGCATAGCACAACTTGAGAATTGCTTTTCACAGGACTTGTTAAATTGCTTTTGGAAGTGCATGAGGCACTATCAGTTATGGAACACGGGAGACTTACAGTAAATATAGAATTCAATGATACATTGCTAAGAATACCTCCTTTGTTTCCCCGCATCTGCTCCTGCCCACGTTTGGTCATAGTGAAACCAATTTGAATATGGGTATGTATACCCTCTTTGCAATTGTGTATAAAACATTGTCAAACTGACCCTGAATTTTGAACAAATGTTTTCTTTGTATGGTTTATGGGGGACATGCTACCCCGTTATATGGTTTTATTCACAATTTTTCACTATTATGATTTTGTTTTATGGTTATTATGTATATGTGTTTTCACTATGAAATAACCATGTATATCTATAACAGCCTTGAGGACGACTGAATGGTCGAAACACGTGTCGGCTGTGACCACAATAAATCACCATACACACCAACGGATTGACAATTTTTGCTTGTTCAGAGATTTTACATTATTCAGCCAATGCCAAGGATATGAACTTTAGAACACTGAGGCCTTTGCGTAGTATAACTGCGCAATCCATATTCTTGTGTTTAAATCTGTTGGAGGAACCCAGGGGAGCCTCCTGTTCAGTTCCTGCAGCATTGGGCAACTTATAGCAAAAGAAAGTTGAGCGCACCCCATCAATTCACTCCCCTTCTCACACTCCTTACTTGGAAATGCAACAGTGTGGTGCCGGACTAGGAAGATTACTCCGCTGTAATTCTCAGCTCTGTAGCTCCTTCTGTACCTGCGTTTGCTGGACTGTCTCACGCCTCCATGAAGGTGCATATATAGCTTCCATTTCCCGGTAGACCAGGGCACCTGGTAAGCCCTCCCTGTGATCACACAGGCTCTTCAAGAAGTTCCTCAAAGGCCTCTTCAGGACTTTTCCCCAGGTGAAGGCTTCTGCTCCGGCATGGGAGCTCAACATTGGTTTTGACTAAGCTCATGGGGGCCCCATTTAAACCAATGCATCAGGCCCCTCTGAAGTTTCGCTCGTGGAATACTGCTTTCTTAGTTGCCATCACCTCAGCCAGGCGGGTCGGGGAGATCCAGTCTCCCTCTTGCAAACAGCCTTACCTGTCCTTCCACGCTAAGAGGGTGGTGTTGCGGACCCTCCCGACCTTTATGCTGATTGATCCTTCTAAATTATATCTCAACAAGCCTTTGGGTCTGCCAGTCTTCTTGACAAACCCTTTGATGCCTGCTGAAAGGGCCTTGCATTCGCTTGACGTCTCAACTCTTTGTGAATTTTGGACCTGTGAATCACGGTAAGGCCCCGTCTAAGGCTTCCATAGCCAAGTGGCTATCCGGCTGCATCATGCACCATCAGCCTCTGACTGCCAATCTGGCCGAGGGCCCATTCCACCAGAGCCATCACGGCAACAATGGCGTTTCTCTCTGGTGTGCCCCTGCTCAACATCTGCAGGGCAGCTAGGTGGAGGTCCACCCACACCTTCACAAAATGTGACTGCGTCAACAGGGATTCCAGGGAGGAGTAGCGGGTCGGCCAATGGTGCTGCGTAACATGTTTGCTTGAGGCAAGTCTGTTCCAGGGCTAAGTTGGTTTCTGTCGAGCCTTGCCACCTCCCGTGGTTTTGTATATGCACTGCTGTGTAATCGTATTCATGAGTATGTGAATCCTGCTAGGCCCTATGCTGGAGAAGGAACACGTTACTTGCCTGTAAGTCCTATTCTCCAGCATGGGTCTGGCATGGATTGACATGAAAACCCTCCATCCACCCCCTCTGTGGCTCTTCTTGGTTCATACTGTCGCTTTACTTGTTCTCCCAAATCTGACGGGGTGGAGCTTAGTCTGTCATTGGATGGGGGCAGTATGACCCAAAGGACAGTGATTGTTTATAGAGGAGACAAAAGGTTTTCAGGCTAAAGCTAAACTGCTTTCTTTTTTTACCAATGATTACCAGCCTGATGGTGAATATTCATGAGCATGTGAATCCATGCCAGACCCATGCTGGGGAACAGGAGTTACATGTAAGTAACTTGTTGCCTCTATCTTCCTTCTTCCTGCTCCTTTTTCTCTTCTTCTTTCTCTTGTCTTTTTCTTACTATACATTCTCTTTCTTTAAAATCGTCCATGTCCTTTCCATCTAGTTTAAGCATTATCTGTCCTCTGACCCACTCATTCGGCACCATAGCTGTCTCAACTGTCCCCCTGCATATCTCTCGTTCTCCATACCCCCTCCTCCTGCCAACCTTGCCTGCAAATCGCAGCACTCGTCATATTCCACATGCGTGGACACAAGTCTTTTTCTTTTTCTTCTCATTTATAATATCTTGACTGCTATACGCGGTGGTGCATATGTGGGGTTAGTGTATCCTGCTGCTGCTTTTAATTCTCATAATGGATATGCTCTCTGCGCTTCAGGGGATGGATCAGTACTCTGGGAGGAGGAGCTGTGGGCGTTGTGTTCTCCTCGTCATGCTGATTAGGAATCCATTCTTTCACTGGCGCTGTTCCTCCATCTGCTCTCCATACTTTGCACAATTCTAAAATGGCTAGTGTCTTCTGCAACTTTCTACCTTTGTATACAGCATGTGAATATGTCGTAATCAGTTGCAGCACTGATTTGGAGTAAGTGCCCTCCCGCGGCCCGGGCCTGAACATTTTGCCCGCACAGTCCTGCACCCATGGGCATGGTTCTTGAGACTGTTGTCCTTATTCCGGGGTAATGCTTTACACAAATGAGTAACAGGTGTATCTACCATCATAATGTCAGTTTCTCTTACCAGTATACCTTTATCAATATACTTAATCAGTTAGTTTCAATTACCTTTCACCCCCTCTGTACCACCCTTCTCACATCCTTCTCCAACAATACTCTTCCCTATGCGTCTCTCTGCGGGACCACGCCTACCGCATCACCCATTACTCACAAACGACACCACATACTGTTTACACCCCAGGCAGCACCATTTCACCACTCCTGCACCGTACCACATCCTTCGGGTCCTAACTACGCCTTGTCATCCTCCACAATATGCACCAATGTACACAGAAATTCACTTTTCACGCAACCTAAACGGCCCTATAAACACAATGCTGGTGCCAGCAATCACTGCACAAATAAATGCACTACGGCCATCTGCCCAACTCCTGGTGAGGTTGTCCTTCTCATAATTTTTACATCACGCGAGGTGTACTACGCAATCTTCAGTGACCTTGTTCCGGGAAATCTCATCACCATTAATAACTCATACGAGGTGTATTGCTTAGTCTTCTGGGACCTGCTATTTAAAATCATCAATCCTTTATTTTACCACCATTCCCTCCCCCATTTCCTTTTTGCCATGCTGATGCTATACTTACTTTCCGTGAGTCAGCGGAGGGCCTTTGGTATCGAGTGTCCCCTCAATCGCCAGCTGTCCTCTGTCCTACTGGCATCCTGAGAGGGTCAGACAAGAATCATGGGCGCTCCTGTCGACCCCTCTAATCACACGTCATACCGCTCTTCACAGATTCCCCTCGTAGTTCTTCAGGCCACAGCAAGGAACCCTCGACAATCTGGTAACTCCAAGCTAACCATCTTCTTCTACCCTCTGTAAAGATGCCCTGGAAAACTCCAGATTATGCAGTAGTTGTGGATCCAGTAAAACTTACTCGGTGATGAAATAGTCAAAGTGTAAGGCAAAACCCAGCTTTATTAACCTCCAAAATAAAGCCGGGGCAGCATACATGCACGAGTCACAGCTTTCAAAGGTTCTCGTACAGAACAGATTATAAACCAAAAACACGTCATGATGATGACATAATACTAAAACACCAACGGGACAAGGAGCTAGGTTAGGGGAATTGTCTAAATATGGACTCTTTATGTGTTAAACATTTGATTGGGTTATGCATATCTGATCTCTCCACACGAGACCACCCCTAAATTAATAATAGTGAATATGTCCTCTCTAAAATACGATTGGCACGGCATGTTCTGGGTGGCTTAACATTGAGGATCATGATTGGTTGGCATTCCACTGTCCAATCTTGGGCAACTGACAGGTCGACAACACATAAACCAAAAGGAGAGGTGACCGCGAACAGCTTTCCTTCAATTATAAAAGATACTATCCCTTATTCCCAGGTCCCAGATTCTGTAGTTGGCCTTGCATGGGGCCTCATCTCTGGCAATCCGTGCAAGGAGTGAAACAGGTGTCCTATCTGTGTCTATGAAAGGATGTTTATCTTCAAGCTGGGTCACGTGTGCCGAGTCCAGGTTTGGATTTATCTCGTAAGACGTTTATGGGAATTTTAGCTAATTTTAATACAAGTGTTGTGGTTTTCAATACCACTAGGGACGTGCTTGATCCATTGCCTATGAAGTCTTTAGCTCATAATTACTCGGCACCTGGCCTTCAAAGACCAGTTGTTCTTTAATCCAAGGAAAATATGGCTTGTTCCTTAGGAATTATCTTGTGTGTTCTCTGAGCCTTCAGGACCTTCCTTAATTTCTTGGTAACCTTGGCTTGGGTAGCATAGCTGTTTGTACCCTGAACTGGGTCTGTATTTCAGTGAATTCAGCAGTTTGAGTTTTCATGGAGTCTCGAGGCCTTTAATTCACTTAGGTGCGTGCTGTGGCTGCCATTTTGAAAAAGATGGATACCCCCATTACTGTCGCGTTTCCATGTTAGTGAGCGATGTAAGTGTGTAATTCATGTTGAATTCAGCTTATACATTGCTCATGTTAATATTCTTCATGCTTAGATGGATGCAATCTATATTCTTCATGTATAAATGCATATATGACCTAATGTCCGTGTTTCTTCATGGCGAGTGCGTGTTTGCTTTGTGTCTGTTGCATGCACATATTATTTCACTGCGAGTTTGCTTATTCTCGCAATCTTTGGTTACATTAAGTCCATTTCCTGCTGTACCTGCCTGGGATAAGGGCGGTACGGTCGGCCTTAATGAGTAACATTTTTCACTGTGCAATATTGGGGTGGGGGGGGCAGTAGCTATGGATGACTAATTCACCTGCCTCTCAACATTGTCATGAATAGGTTTACGTCCTGCCTACCAGACGGACACCATGTTGTCCAAATGAGGACGTTCAGTTCTTACCGACTCAGTCTGCCCTGCGGATTCCCTCAAGGCTCCATCCTCTCACTTATCCCCTTTAACCTTTACATGGAGCACCTGGGCATGCTCCTCAAAGATCCCGATATAGCCAACCAACAATATGCGAATAAAACTGTAATAAATCTGTGTAAAAAGCCCACTCATCTCGCGATTACCTAGAAATCATCTAATCCAGGATGTTGACTGCCTGGTTTAAACCTAACCCTTCAAGTCTAAATTCATCCAACAATGTCTCAATGATGTGTGCCTATAATCATTTGTTTCACAACTCTGGAATTCAGCTAAATGGAAGTTCATTTGGGCAACTTACAGATTTGGGCCTAGGGTGTCGAAGCCAGCAAGGAAAACTGGGAACCCCATGCATTTCCCAAAAGAGGACGCCCGTGGGAATCCAGAGGTCTGCCGTGCGCGCATCGTACCAGAATGTATTACCCACGATCCCTGGCTAAATCCAAACTTTGTTGAAAAACACAATTTTCAGACATTTCACTCTGCTCACCCACCGAAACACGCCGCCAACAACACATGGACTAGCGTCCTGCGTTCCCACAGATGTCCCAATGAAAACGGTACCTCACATGTGTGGGTGCACCTACCGGGGTGCAAAGGGCGAAGCTGAAAACACGGGTAATCCCAACTCTTTTCGCACAGCAGGATTTTGACTCATGTGCACACCATGCAGATTTGGGCCTAGGGTTTCCAAGCCACCAAGAAAAACTGGGAACCCCATGCTTTTCTGAAAAGAGGACACCAGTGGGAATGCACAGAGGTCTGACTTGCACGAAGCGGCCCAGAATGTATTACCCAGAACCCCAGTCAAAGTGAATATTGTGTTTTTGCCCCACCAAATATCACACTTTGTCAGGGATTGTGGGTAATTATCGGCCGCATTGCGCAAGTCAGACCTCTGCGCATTCCCATGGGTGTCTTCTTTTCAGAAATGCATGGTGTTCCCAGTTTTCCTTGGTGGCTTGGACACCCCAGGCCCAAATCTGTATGCTGTGCACATGAGTCAAAATCCTGCAATCCTGCTGTGCGAAAAGAGTTGTGATTACCTGTGTTTTCGGCTTCGCCCTTTGTGCCCCGGTAGGTGCACCCACACATGTGAGGTGCCGTTTTCATTGGGACATCTGTGGGAACGCAGAACGGTAGTCCATGTGGTGTTGGCGGCGTGTTTCGGTGGGTGATCAGAGTTAAATGTGTGGAAATTGTGTTTTTCTTCCCCCCCAAATCTGGACTTTGCCAGGGATTCTCGGGCGATTTGCCCAAGTCAGACCTCTGTGGATTTCCCCGGGTGTCCTCTTCTGGGAAATGAATGGGGTTCCCTGTTTTCCTTGCTGGCTTTGACACCCTAGGCCCAAATCTGTAGGTTGCCCACATGAACAAAATGTGCTGTGCCGAAAGGCTTGGGGTTACCAGTGGGTTAGCCTTTTCCTTTTGAGCCCAGGTAGGTGCACCCACACATGTGAGGTACCGTTTTCGTTGGGACACCTGTGGAGACGCGGGAAGGTATGACATCTGTTGTTGGCGACGTGTTTCGGTAGTGGACAGAGGGAAATTTCTCTGAAATTGGCTTGAAATAAACACAATTCTCAGACATTTTGCTCTGGCCACCCACCGAAATACGCCACCAACAACACATGGCCTACCTTCCCGCATCCCCACGTGTCCCGATGAAAACGGTACCTCACATGTGTGGGTGCACCTACCTGGGCGCCAAGGGAAAAGCCTAAAACATGGCTAACCCCAAGTCTTTTCCGACAGCTGAATTTCAGGATTTTTTCAGAAGCACACACCATACAGATATGGGCCTAGGGTGTCCAAGCCACCAAAGAAAACGGGGAACCCCATGCATTTCTGAAAAGAGGACACCCGTGGGAATCCACAGAGGTCTGCCTTGAGCAAATCTCCCCAGAATGTATTACCCACAAGCCCCAACACAGACCCACATGGGAGAAGGGTGCCCAAGGCCAGGGACATTACCGCCGACTTTGCTGGAGCTCTGGCTGGCCTGCGTTATAGCTTCTCCCCACCAGGGAGTCCCGGCAGTGTGCCAATACCTCCCTGAAGGGAATAGCTGTAATGCAGCCCAGCCGCAACTCCAGGACGGTTGGAGGTGATGTCCCCGTCCTTGGACATCCATGTACCATGTGGGTGTACCGTCCCCTAAGCACAGCGGCAGCTCCAGGGAGCCCCGGCAGGATCCCCATTCCACCCCAGAGGTGTCATCTGTAACGTAGCACAGCCAGAGGTGCATTCTGGGCTTGGAGACGGACAACCCACATGGGAGGCATCCGCTCCCAGGGAAATACCAATGTTCTGCTGGCATGGTGGGCAATGTGTGGCCTCCCCCTGCAATTGTCCCATCCCACCAAAATATCTGCCCAGACAACCCATTCCCACCCACACCACCAACAATCCAGCCCCAGTCTTACCCACCCCTCTGACAGTGGGCTCTAACCATAGTATAATAAAAAACAGTACTCACATAACGTTGCAGCTGCTTGCATAGAAAAAGCTGTAAACAAAACAAAAAATGTCATCTTTGCAGGGATCACTCAAAAGAAGGTGCCTAAAAGGACGAGGTATCTCGTCCTTGGCAACAGGGAGGGAATTCCAAGGACGCGATACCTCGTCCTTGGCACTAAAGGGGTTAACCTGGCTCGCCCTGATAATTTGCTATATAAAGCCTCCAGGGCTTCCATAGCAAGGTGGATGGTGATGGCCATCAAGGAGGCGTATGAGGAGCAGCACAGGCCTTTGCCAGCGAACATACACGCCCACGTCATCAGAGCCAAGGCCACGGCTCTGGCTTTCCAAAGACATGTTCCATGGAAGACGATCAGCAAATAGCCACTTGGGCTTCCCCATCGGCCTTTTGCGAGCACTAGTGCTTGAATGCCAGCACTAGGTCGGACGCAGCATATGGCCAGTCAGTTTTGAAGAACTTGTTTTCTTAGATGGGCATCTCTCCTCCCCACGGCTGCATTCAGTTGTAATCTCCCATACAGTATGGAGGAATGGGGACGGGACGTATGAGTAATTATAAGTTACTCACCGTAGTGACTCACGTACTCCTAGTCCATCGTCCCCTTTCCTCCATACGTCCTACCATCCCCCCGTAATAAGCCTGTGTAATTAGGCAATTGTAATATCGACACATCAAAGGGGAGTGGTGCCGGTGGGAGGATTCAGGGGCGCAGATGCTCGCAGGGCCATGCCCCTATGCACATCTCAGTTTAAAAGGGAAGACAATTTTGTCTAGTGAAAAGGGTTCAGTTTCCCGTCTCTAGCGAGGGATGCCCATACAGTGTCGAGGAAAGGGGACTATGGACTAGGAGTATGTTTGTCACTCTGGTGAGTAACTTATGTCATCAATATAGGCCCCACAGAAATCGGAGTAAGGCTGTAATTTCCTGCAATATCCTGTCCATGAGTCTTTGGAAAGTGGCTGGGGCCCCATGCAGTCCAAAGGGAGGACTTTGAATTGGAATAGTCCTATTGGCATCAAGAAAGCTGTCTTTTCCTTATAGGGTCCATATACAGGGACCTGCCAATATCCCTTGATTAAATCTATGGCTGACTGGAAAGGGGCATTTCCAAGTTTATCTATTAACTCATTGACGCGTGGCATAGGATAGGCATCGAAGGCGGAGATGGCGTTGACCTGCCTGAAATCTATGCCTCTAAGAATGATCAGGTTTAGTCACTAACACAATTGGGGAGGACCATGGACTCGAAGAGTGCTCGATTATATTTGCCTACAGCATTTTTCTAACTTAATTACTATCTGCTTTTGAGCTTCGGGGAGTCTATTTGGCATCAAATGGATCACTTTTCCCTGGGAGTTCCAAAATAAGTACGCTGTACTCTCCCTGGTTTCTCACAGAGTACATCTGGGAATGCTGTAATAAGGTCATTCAAATCTTCTTGTTTCTGTTTAGATATTTCTTAGGGAATACATACAGAGTTGTTTATCTCCTCGGTACCAAACAAGACAATATAGAGGAGGTAGTAGCAGAAGGATTTTCTTTCCACTCTTTTAGGAGATTTACGTGGTAGAGGTGGGTCTTTCGTTTTCTATCAGGTTGGGCTATTTTAGAAGTACAGGTTCCCATTTTCTCTAGCACCTCAATGGGCCCATGCCACTTTGAGAAAAGTTTATTTTCAGAGGTAGGTAAGAGGACCAATACTTTCTGTCCCACTGAAAATGATCTTAAATGTGCCTTCTTGTCAGAAGTAGATTTTTGTTGGGCTTGAGCTTTCTCCATGTGAGTGTGCACTAGACTCCGGATGAGTTTCATGTGCTCTCACAATTGGGTAGCTGTCTGAGAGGGGAATTGGTGCCTCTTCTTTTTCCTCCGAGGTCTCCCAGTGCATGTTTAAGACATCTCTTGGTTCTCTACCGTAGAGTAACTCAAAAGGGGAGAAACTGGTGAATGCCCGAGGGGTCTTTCTCATTGCAAATAGGGACCACAGGATCATACGATCCCAGTCCTTCCCATCCTCGTCAGAATCATTTTGAGCATGTTGTTAAATCTCTCTACCAATCCGTCTGTTTGGGGGTGGTAAACTGAGGTTCTTAAGGTGGTAATGTGTAGTAATTCCTTAACTTCACCCATAAGCTTACTCATGAAATTGGATCCGTTAGAATTTCCTAGGGAAACCAACCCTAGAAAAGAATGGCAACAGGCGTTCTAAAATGTGCTGGGTTGTGTTGTTCTACATGGGAAAGGCTTCTGGGTATCGGGTAGTGTAATCAACGATTACAAGGACAGGTTTATTACCCAGTCTAGAGGTTTTCAACGGTCCAATGATATCCATCCCAATTAGGGATAAAGGGACTACTATTATCAATAACAGGTTTAGAGGGGCATGTAAGGGAATATGTGAGCTGGTTTTTGGCAAAGCTCACATGTTTGAATACAGTTCTTTGTCAGCATGGATACCCAGCCAATAGAATTTCCCACTGATGTGAGCTTGGGTTTTAGATTGTTCAAAGTGTCCCCCTGTCCAATGAGTGTGCAATCTCTAGCATGATCTTACGATGGGTTTTGGGTATAACTCAGTTTCCCTTGTAAATGGTCATCCCTATTTCAGGAAGAAAAAGGGGCTCCCCTTTTCTTGTCCTTCTGGCTCAGGAATCACATGAAAGAAAACCTCTACGAGTACTGGATCATTTCGCTGGGCGAAGTGTAGATCTGGAAGGATGGTAGGCTCCCCTTCTCTTTTTACTTCGATGATACGCATCTCATCAGCCTCTCTAAAGCCTAAGTTTCCTCGCTGTTTCCTCTGGTTCAATTTCTTCCTCATAAGTGGGAAATGGAGACTTCTCAAGGATTCCCTGTCCAGTTTTGTCCCCAGGGCATATTTCAAACAGGGTCTCGCCATGGTTCTGTAGGAGAACCTTTGTCTTCCCGAAAGTCTGGATCTATAACGCGTGCTAGGAGATATAGACCAAACTTCCAGGCCAGATTTTGGGGGCAATCTTATATAACAACCTGCAGGGGATATTAGAACCAAGTCTGTGGGAATCATCCCTCTTTTCCCAGGAGGGATATTGGCTTCTCTGCTGCAACAAATGTCAAAGCCTATGGATTCTTTTGTGGTGGTAGAGGGGTCTGAGCCTCTGAGACTGTTTCTGGAATTTTAGGGTCACCCAATTTATCTCAATTGAATCGTATCCCATTCCTGACACCATATGTAGGGGAGGGATGGTACCACAAGTGACACTGACACAAAAGGTACAATTTGTAAAACCTTTAAAGTTTCTGGGTTTGGAAAAACTCCTACTTTGCCCTGTAACTAGGATGGGAGTAGTCTCAACCATGAAATAATAAATAAAACAGTCCTAGTTGAGTCTGTCAAATCAAAATGTCCTATACTAACAAAAATCTAATGCTTGCCTTATCTCTTTTACAAAAGTGTGCAAAGGAGAATGTGTATGTAAAGGAAAACTGTGTTCAAATATTAAATGTGGCTGAATCAGCTCTCCTCCCCCATGTAAAACAGCACGGAGTAAGGTGGTCCCCGTAGGCAGGATGACGCACGCTGGCTCAGGTTTTTAACACAAAGGCAGTTAAAAACATGGATCGAAGCCTGCCTGGCCTACCACGTTAAAGTCTCTTTCCAGCTTGCAAAACACAGTTCAATCAAAAAGTTCATGCTGGTCCCCCTCTGTCGGGCTCAGACCTTTAAGTTCAACAACACTTACAGGAGCTCCTTTCCCCAAGCTTAATTCACATCCTTTTGGGGTTCCATTCCCCTAATTTATTACACTTTGGGTCTCCCTCATTCATGCTCGAACCGTTTCCTGATCTCAAAGACTTTCGAATGTGCATGTATTTTTCTACATAGCCTCCGAAGGAACACTTTGACTCAAAGTTTAATCTTCACCTTTTTACTCTCCTCTTTTCTCTGAGTTAATTTTTATCACTTTGCTTTTACAGTTCATTCGCTGTATCGCTACAAACCTACAAACATTTCACCTTTCATGGAGACTTGCTAGTGGGCTACTTCCTTTCGCGGGACCACTCCGTTACTCAGTATCGCTGGTTCCACAGATAATCTTACTTCAAAGTTCATTCACAGGTCTGCATTTCTTCACGTCTCATACACACACACATGGAGCCTTCACTTGGGCAATATAATGTTGCAACTCCAATCTTTGCTTAACACACACCGGTCTTTTATATTGCTTGCCAACTCACTGGCTGTGTGCGTGTCTTTCTAGTCTTTAAAGTTTTTTCAATTTTAGTCGAGGTTAGTACCACAGGCTTGGCCTCGCATGCCTAACTCTGCTGTTCACCCGGGAGGGTCGCTGGCATTCTTGAAACACTTCTTGATTGGAATGTGGCCTTCTCCACGTGTCTTTCACTGCCTTCTGGAGGCAACCTCCTCCTGCAGGGAACTCCTGGGGTCCTCGACCAATTGCTCATGTCCCATCACTCTGCTCCAGTAGGTTCACCTTCGACCCAGAAGTTCTGCTCCAACTCGTGTTGCACCTTGCTCACTGTGTGTCTATGTTCCGCCTTTTATCCATGTGAGGAGAGCTAGTTGGTATCAAATGTATTCACTTAGTCAAGTGCCTGACTCGAATAGCGGGACATGTCCAATGAGATGTGTAAGAGTTAGTCTTGTTACTCTGTCACCCTCTTCCACTGCCCAGTGTTTGTGTAGAAAGGAGGGTGGGGGGAGTTGGGAAATCGGAAAATCGTAAACAATTGGATGGGTTAGGTGTACGGGAAAAGGGGGAATACTGCTTCTCACCATCGGTCGCCTCACCCCCACCCCTCTAAAAACCCTCGCCCAGGTGATCTTCCTGCACTGGTCCACCACCAGGGTCTGGATCCAAAGGCGATGGCCATGTCCTGGCCACCTGAGATCCCCCCGGGGACTGGTAGGTGAGACACCCTTTAGTTTCTCAAAGTAGGCAACACCATCTTGGAATTGACTAGAGTGTGGACATCGTAGTGAATGAGGGAGTAATGGGTGCATCTTAGGCGGGGCAAAGTTAAAACAGGGAGTCTGTTCCGCCTAAGGACCATGAATTGTACATTTTCGTGATGCTCTCATCCCCCCCCCCCCATCGCCCTGTAAGGCTGCGAGGCAGACTATTCCCGAGAGGCAGAGGTAGAGTTGCCCAGAGAGGTGCAGCTACAGCCACCATCCCATCCGCAGCCCAGGACGCAAAACCTCATTAATGGCTCCATCACTCTACATCGGTGAGAGGGAGACTTTCCCTGTTCAGCTCGGAATGGTCCAGGACCACGTCTGACACATGGGCCTTACAGGCCATTCATCAGAGTTATTGTCTCCCACTCATTCAGCACCATTCGGACCATGGGCCTCAGACCACCACCCTGCCTCCGGACCCCCTTCTCTTGGTGGTGTTCAGTCAGCTTCTTTCAAAGAGTGCAATAGAACTGGTACTGTGCTCGGAACAAGGCAGAGGGTGGTACTCCACCTATTTTCTGGTGCCGAAAGAGGACGGAGACTTGCAGCCTGTTCTGGATCTGCGGTTGCTGAGCTTGTTCCTTCGCAAGGACAAGTTCAAGATTGTTACATTAGCCCAAATACTGCAGGCCCTCGACCTTACAGGACTGGTTGGTGTCACTAGACCTCCAGGATGCCCAACTCCTGTATCTCTGTATCCTGTATCTCTGATGAATCAGAATGTGGAAGTACCTGAGCGTCATACTAGGCCAGCAGCATAAACAGTTCAAATTCCTGCCTTTCAGTTTTTCCTCTGTGCTCAGTGTTTTCACGAAGCTTCTTGTTGTGGTGGCAGCTCACCCCATGAGGGTGGGCATTCATGCCTTTCCCTCCCTGGACTGGCTTGTCCACGCTCGCTCAGTTACTCTAGTGTTGCAGCATCTTCTCAACACATGCACTCTTTTTGTGCAGCCTGGGCTTTTCCCTGAACTACAAAATGTATCTGTGGTTTTGCCGTCCCGGTCTTTCGGATTCATCAGAGCAGTCTTGGACACTCCCCCTTGGGCAGGGCAATCCTGCCCGAGGGCGGAGTGACAACATTTTTTCAGATGGTTCATGTTTTTCAATCCCAGATAAGAGTCTTAGCCTTCTTGTGTCTCTTGGGCATCATAGCTTCCTGCATCCTAGTGGTGCCAGAGGCGAGCCTGCACGTGAGAATGTTCCAGTGACTTCTCCGTTGTCAATGGTCGCAGTTTAGGGCCACATGTCAGACCTTTTACAGGTTTCAGGCCAGGTGGCTTGGGATCTAGCGTGTTGGCCTGTGCAAGACAACTTGCTGAAGGATCTGTCGATGTCGGACTGTCCAAAGCAAAACCGTCCTGTGTCCAGAGCACTTTTCTGGCCCTCACGTTCTAACAGAATTGGCTCTAAGGTGAACAGGTTAATGTCTTTGGCCTTGAGTGGTTTCCAAATGTTCAAAAAGGAAAAATGCGTATCTCCAACAAAATGGAGTGCCTTGTTCCAGAGGGTGGTTCCCTTCCCCTGGATTTATCTTACTCTGTTGTATATTCAAAGATATTGGTTCCTTTAGTCTCTCTTGATCAACAACCAAACTGGTACACAAAACAACTTGGCTCTTTGTCTTCATCTTTTTAGGATGCCAGATGTACTCTCCTGCCAGGTTTTCACTCCCCTTCTCTTGATCAGCACAGTCTTTTGCTAATCCTGATATCTTTTTCAGGACCTCTTTAGGTGATGTATTTCTTATAGACTGTTCAGTTTATCCTTGCTTGGTGTTCTTCCCTACCAGAGCTTTCATAAAAGAACATCACCTGCAACTGCCTGGTATACTCTCCTGCCAGGGCTTTTTTTATGTGTGTATTTTCTTTGCAGCTTTAATTTGCCTGATGTACTCTCCTTCCAGGGCTTTTTTCTCATGTGGCTCTGCACACACTTCCAAACATGTTTACTTTATCTCATAGTGCATCTGCCTGCTACAGTATCCTGCCATGGCTTTTCGTATACGTGTATTGCATACACTCACAAACTTGAAAGTTTTACTTTTGTTCTGTTTTCCCTTTTTAAAGAAATGCTCACTATCTCTTTCATGCACTTAATTTGCTTCATTAACAGGTAATCGGATTCGGCATGGCTGCCAATATGCCCCGCTGTCCCTTCTTCCCTTGGGTGGACTCACTGGCTCTTGCTAGCGTACTGTTTCTCCCACTGCAAGTCAGTGGCAGTCGTTCAGCGATTCCTTCCATCGCACCACCTCTGTTCCTCAGCTTCTCCACCTCATGCGGTTCCTGTTGGGCTCTTCTGCTTCGTTTCAGGCTTCGGTAAGGCAAATGCTGCCTCTCAACAACTGCGAACGACCAGGAGCCCCGAGTCTGCTTTTAGCAAACCTGCAGCGTGTTCTCGCTCGCGGTCAGCATTCCTGTTCTTGGTCCTTGAGCCGGATGGCTCCACAGAACTCTCTGCAGCCCCACGGTCTCTTGGTCCATACCGAGAGAAGCAGCTTTCTCCCACCAGCAGCACGCCTCAGTCAGTTGCTGCTGTGGTTTAAATTTTCCAGCCACAGGTATGCGGACGCAAAAACCAGAGTGCAGCTTGTTCTCTTGGCCTTCTTTGCCCTGCATAGCTCTGCTCCTCTTCCTCGTCCCAGTATTCTTGTAGTTATGGGAATGGAAGTTCATTTTTCATGATTTGTATGTAAACTCTGGGTAAGTGTTCTTAGTGATCTTTAAGGACAAGCCCGTTCTGGATGACTTGTAGTTAGAATCTGAGAAGTTGTTTTCATGAGTCTTAAGACAAGTCGGGTTTTTATGGCTTGCATACAGAATTCGTTAGGTCTTCAGTATCTTTCCTAGGTGGATGAGGGGGGGTAGAACAATATGCAATTGAGGCATTGGGCATGGATAGGGTATCCTCAAAAGAAGGAATACCATATCTTGTCTGATGGTGCTCTGATACACTTCTGGAGTCTGCCCCCTCCCCCCGCCTCTCCATGTGATCCTCCCTCATATATCCACCCCCAGGGTCAGGATCAGGTACTGGCTGCCGTCCCCTGGCCACATGGGGAGAGGTCACCACCGGGGAAGAAGTGATGACCCCATCAGATTCATCACAAATGCAAGACACTGCACATTCTGAGGGAAAACACAGTGGCCATACACTACCTTAACAAACGAGCAGCAATGCAGCTGTGGTTCTGGGCTCTGTAGAACATCATCATGGCAGCCCATCTGACTGGAATAGAGAATGTCACAGCAGATACCTTGAGCAGACAGACTTCAGCCTCCCATGAGTGTGATCTCGTTAAGGGTGTCCCGGAGGAGATCTTACTCTGTTGGGGGGAAGGGAGGGGGTCAGCAACTCCTCAAGTAAACCTATTCTGCTCTAAGAAATATTATCAGGGAGCTCTGGCGGACACACTGACTGTCAAGTGACTCAACTTCTTTTATGTGTTCCAGCCCATCCGTTTCATTCCGCTGCTTCAAAGGTGATTGCGCCTGTTCTGGACCACGCTGATTATCACTCTGGACTGGGTTTGGAGAGCATGGTATCTGAAGTTGCTGGACATGGCCATCTGCCCTCCTTTGTGCCTTCTGATGAGAGTGGACTAGCTCTCCCCCTCGGAGGGGTGGGTGCTCCACCCGTAAATCAGCATCCTGAACCTTCATGCTTGACTACTGAGTGGCTGAGATACAGGGAGTGGGACTTGTTGTATGAGGACCTCCATGTACTCCTTTCAGTTCTGAGGCCTGCCACAAAGTCTATTTATGCCTGTAAGTGGTGTACGATGTTGGCTCATTTATCCTGTCCTTTATCCCTCTGTGTTGGATGTTCTGCTCTTTGGCACAAGCGAGCCAGCAGATAGGCACTGTAAATGTGTGCCTCGCCGCTATTTTGTTTTTCAAGAGGTCCCCTGGAACAGTGCGCGTTCTTCAAAATGTCCACTGTTGTGTAGTTCTTGCAGAGTTTGTGTAACTAGTTTCCTCCATGCCACTTTGTTGTTCCAGTGTGGGATTTAAACGTGGTCTTGACTTTCCTGATCGGAGCTCCGTTTGAGCCCCTTCTTTCCTGTTCTAGTAGACTGTTCACCCTAAAATGATTTTTCTGGTTGCCATGACTTCTGCAGGACAGGTCAGTGAGCTCCAGGCATTGCCTGTTCAGTTCAACCTCCCTGTTTGGTTTTTCTCCAGAGAAATTGTGACTTTTGAAAGTGAGGCCCTCCTTTCTTCCGAAAATGGTCTCAGATTTTCATTTCTTTCAGAAGATCCATCTTCCTGTGTTTTTTCCTCCACATTGTATTTCGAAGACAGAAGAACAATTCCATCAGCTGGACCTGGTGCGGCCCCTCATCTACGAAGTCTCTCAGACACAACAGGCTAGGAAAGATGAAAAGCTTTTCGTTGGTCATGCTAGTGCTCGTGCTGGCAGCGCTGTGAACAAACTGACCCTGTCAAGTTGGATCATTCTCTGCATTTCAGAATGCTGCAATTTGGCATGGAAGGATGTGCCTGAGGGTCTCAGAGTCCCATTCTACAACCTCTGCCCTGCAGAGGGGAGTACCTGTCCTTGAAATTTGCAAGGCGGCAACGTGGGCATCTGTGCACACGTTTGCTAAGCATTACTCCTTAGATTTCCTTGCAGAGGAGGATGCCTGTTTTGGTAGGACAGTCTTCCAGAGTTTTCGGATTTAGTTGGTGTGCTTGCTTCCTCCCTCCTACAGATGTATGTACTGCTTTGGGAGTCTTATCATAGATGAGGAATCTGTGGCAGGAAAGAATCCATTAGAAGAACAAATTACTTTCCGTGCAGTAATATTCTTTGTGATGGATGTTCTCCCACAGATTCCTGATCATCCCCCCATCTGTCCTTCTTAGCGGTAGACTAGTACACCATCGGTTCTACAGTCCCTCAGCGTCAGAGTGTTAAGGATAAAGGATGGAAATGAGATTACGGGGCACAGCGTCTCTAAATATACTGGCCTTGACTTTGTGTCCAGCGTGTAGCAACGTCAGATGGAGCTGATGTGGGGCTGCACTGTGCCCCCTTGCTGGCAGAAATGTTTCAGAGAACTGCTGCACTGGTAATAGGATTATGATAAATGAGAAGTCCATGGTTAGAAAGAACATTACTGAAACTAAGTAATTTATTTTCTGTCTTCCTCCTTGTGCCTCTATTTCTCTCTGGTTCTAATCTACTGTTTGAATCTCGACTATGTCTTAATTGGCTTGCCCCTTTGTATCTTTCCTCTAGTCTCCTCCTCCCCTGCTCATCCTCTTCATTCTCTGTTCCGTCTTGGTGTTGCTTAGCCTCCCTGCTCAACCTCTTGTTTTTGTTTTCCTTACTTTGCCCCTTTTTACTGGAACTCACTATCTTTTGCGATCTTTTCCACTTATCACATTTTTTGGACTTGCCTAAAGACACATATCCAATCTCTTCTCTCGGATTCTTAACACTCGACCATGCGTTGCTGTGTTTCCATCAATGCTTTATTTGTTTGTACCGCTGTTTCTTCATGTTAAGCGCTTTGATGGAAGCGCTATATAGATCTCAATAAATATCACGTACAACTCACCTCTTGAAGGGACTCCAGGCTGCTCACCAGGCCTCCCTAGAAGCAGTTGGCCACGTGGCAGCACACCTCATTATGGAATGGTGGAAATTTGACAATCACCCCTGTCCTACGTGAACTACACTTGCTTCCTCTCCAGGCTAGGATGTTGTTTAAGACTACACGTGTCATCTACATTGCTGACCATTCTTTTTGAGGAAATTGCCCAGAGGGCACGCATCTGAGTCCTGGCACAACGCGTGTCGCAACAATTTACAATAGGGGTGCGAAGACCCACCCTAGGAATTACCGCCCTAATACCATCTTGGAAGCGGAAGGTAAGGTCTTTGCATCCCTCGTAATAAGACATCTGGAAAGTTGGCCTATTGAAGCTGGTTAAAAAAGAATGCCGGACAGGCTTTGGAATATCACAGTACCACTATTAATGGCATCAAAAGGTGTCTTCAGAACCTAGCTTGGTCTTGAAAATATGACGGTCTACGCAGCCTCAATAGATTTCGTTTGACAGAGTGGATTAGCATGTTCTGCGTTTCAAATTGTCTAGATGGAATATCCCAGAAGGCCTGTTAAAATGAATCATAAGGCTCCACGTAAACCGCTCTATACAGGTCAGAGTGGATCAGTCTGGGCAACTGTCGAGGAAGATTGCGACTCACTCTGGATTGAGGCGGGGGTGCATATTGTCCTCCTGCTTCTTTAATCTACACGTCTGACGTGGATGAGTACTTTGATCCTGCCCCATTCGCCCCTGCAACTGTCTATCTATGCTGATGATTTCCTTCTGGTTGACTGCCCCCAAATTGGCCTTCAGAGGCTTAAGTGCTTTCTCAAAGTTTGCAGGGGCGAATTCCCTGGCCATTTAACACCAAAAAAACGAAACTTATTGAGTTCACCAGGAAAAGGAAATTATTCAAGCTTTGTCCGGTTGCTGACCATGAAAAGCTAAAAGTCGTAAATAACTTTGTATCTAGAGTTTGCCGTCTGCAGCAGACCTCACAAGGTCTTCATGGACAGACAACTTAAACCGAGAACCCAACTCTTATCAAATCAAATGATTAAAGTAAATCAAAGTACTTGTACGTCCCATGCCCTTTCCTCTATCCTTGTGGGTGCCCCCTCCCTCCTGAAATGGGATGGTACCGGAACCGCTGGCAGCGAAAAATTGAGCTTCCCCCTTAAATTTAGTATAGCGAGAGGGGGCGCTGCCCGGGCATGAGAACAACTTCCCCTCCTCTACCGCCCCCCAGGTCCTGCCCTCCTGCGCTTCACCTCAGTCCATTTTTCCGCACGGACGGTGTCGGACCTGGCAGCTAATCGCAGAGACTTTTTAACTTTCCGCTTGCTCCCTGCTGTTTTGTTTTTCAATGTTATTCACCTCCCTTCGGTGCCTCGCCTCCCAGGCGCATGTCGGCTGCAGGAGGATTCACGAGAAGTGCCTCATGCAGCCGCTCGTTCCCGACCTTGGACCCCCATACCCTGCCTTGAGTGTCTGAGGCCCAACCATCACTGGGACACGTGTGTGGCTTGCAGCGCTGTCTGTCACTGGGCATTGAAGAATTGGCTGTCACGTTGCAGGAAGTTCTTCCACACTTTGTCTCCAGGACCTCTCGTTAAGACAAGCTAGGGCCTTTGTTTAGTACGGCTCCTCACCACAGTGACTCCTTCCCAGGGGTTTCCACAGGCAAAGGTTCCTTGGATTCCAGTTCTGGCAGGCCCGGGCCTCTAAGGCTACCAGCTCCCAAGCCGAGGGGGCCAGGGGCTCTTCTGGGATATTCGTGGACAGATCTGAGGCAGTCGAAGCTACCAGTTCCAAGCTGCACAGCTCAGGGGCCCTCCCGGGTGTCCTCGGAAGTGCGATCAAGGGGTAAAGGATCATTGCGTTCTACCGCCAAGAGTCTGTCCTTGCCATGACCCAGCATGACTACCTTAGTAGGTGCCGAGGGGCACAGCCTACCGGAGCTCGCTCTGAGATCATGAGTCAGGGTGATTTGACTACTGGCTAACAGGCTGAGGGCTCAGCGCCTACCAGAGTGATCTCTGAGGGCGACGCTTCTGTTTCGTGTTTGGGACCCAAGGAGTGTCCTCCCAAGCCTGCACATGGCTCAGTGCCTTCACGCCCTCCCACTCAGGGCATGGGGCAAGGCCACAAAATGGCAGATAGGCATGTGGCAGAGCCTGCTAGGCCAGCGGCTACCTTGGATTAGACTCTGGGCCCGCCCCTGCTCTCGCCTATTGAATGGGCCTTGCAAGAAGGTTCCTGTCCCTTTCCCTCTGGGAGCAGGGGCGGACTGTATGGTGCAGGCATCTGGTCTCCTCAGGGGTACATCTACCCATCATGGCCTTATGGCTACACGCCTCATGCGCCTCAGAGCTTTGACCTTGAGCGGAGACCCAGTGCTTAGGAGGGCCGGCCCCTAGGGAACCGGTGGATGGTGAAGACCACTTCTTTGAGCGCTTCCTCCTGATGCATTCCCCTAAGATGATGGGACTCCTCAAGGACATGGTGAAGGATGTGATCCCGCAGGTGGTGCCTCCCCGGCCTTCTCCTCTGGGCCCTCCACCTGTTCCTCCTGCACTACCGGTGCCAGTGCCAGTCCCACCCCCAGTGCAGGCCTGGCTAGTTATTCAGACCCCTCCGCTGCCTCCTGTACCCCCAATGTCTCCCCCTCGACAGCTGTTGGACTGGTCTTCACCTCCGGACATATGGGGGACCCCGCTGGCACCTGTATCCCAGGCCCCAGACTCACCTCTCTGTAAAAAATGGGGGGGCGATGACGACGATAGTGCCCAGGACAATGAACACTCAGCATCTGTTGAGGCCTTTCATGACTGCTTTCATGGCGTGGTGGAGTTCCTGGGGGTGCCTCTGCCTGAGGAGGCCCCCCAGGTGTCGGGAGCGCTAGCAGAGGTTTTGGGCAATCACACCATTATCCGTTCTGGCATCCCTCTCCAGAAAGATGTCCTTCAGGGGGCAAAAAAGGTCTGGGAGAAGCCCAGGGCCAACGCCCAGATGAACACGAAGTTGGACAGCAGGTTCAGACTGACGTACGGGGGAGCCAGTCCTCCTGGCCTCCCATCCTCAACCGCATTCTTCAGTGGTGGCTGCGACCTAGCTCTATTCTAAACCATCGTCTTTGTCGTCTTCCTCCTCGGGAGCCACCTCCAGTTATCTATCCAAGGAAGACAAGGTCCTTGAGTCTTTGGGCAAACGCTGCTATGCCATATCTGGGTTGCATTTGCGGCAAGCCAATGCCAACTCCCTTTTAGCAGTGGCTAACCAGAAACTGTGGCAGGAGCTCAGGGAGTTTCTGCCTGACCTCCCTGTGGAGGGGCAAGCCTCCTTCAAGGCTGATCTGGTGGATGCCCGGTCTGTTGCACAGGACCTCATGGAGTCTTCGGTCTCCCACATCGACACAGCCAGCAGAGGGCTGTGCTTGGGTGTCGAGATGAGGAGGATGGTGTAATGCATGCCACTACATTTTCATCTGATGTGCAAGAGCGGATCCTACATCTGCCCTTTGAAGGCGTGGACCTCTTTCATTTGTCAACTGATGACGAGTTTTCAAAGAAGAAAACCTCCACTCAAACCGCATAGTCCTTGGTCATCCTGACAAAGTCAGGGCAGAAGTCCTTCCCTCAGTATCAGGGCGGGACTGAATGCAAACCCTGCCCTTTCACTGGCTTCAAGGGGTTTCGGTACGCAGAGGCCCGACAGGTCGCTCAGCAACAACAGGAGGAAGCAGGAGAGGACTTGGCATGGGGTTTTCTGCTCCCCCTACCACTCCTCTGCCCCTCCCTCTGACGCCAAGAAGCAGTGACATCATGGTTATGGAACACAGCTCCCCAGTAGGGGGCCGGCTGGCTCTTTTCCAGGACAGCTGGAAGTGTTTTTCACGAGTCCCTGGGTCCTTTCTATAGTCTTGGGCTTCAGTCTTCCTCTTCCTCCCTCTTCTCCGTCAGATAGGGTTCCTTTTGTGGGAGATCCTTTCTCTTGTGGAGAAGCAGGGGGTGGAACTGGTTCCTCAGTCAGACAGGGGGATCCGGTTTCTACTCCAGAATTTTTGCGTTACCCAAGAACATTTAGGCTTGCCTGAGGGTAGTGCTGGATCTGCCATTCTTCAACCTGTTTTTACTGCTTGAACGCTTCAAGGTGACTCCCGTGAGTATAGCGGACTGTGTGCGCAGGGGACTGGATGTGTTCCCTAGACCTCAAAGATATGTACCTTGTCCCAATTTACCAGCCGCATCTGAGGTTCACAACTGGCGACCATTTCCAGTACAAAGTTCTTCCCTTTGGCCTCAATTTGACCCCTCTGGTGTTCACGAAACTGATGAATGCGGTGACTGGTCCCCTCTGCCAGGAGGGCCACCACTTAAACCCTTATCTGGATTTGCTTATATGCTGTCAGGGTCAGCTCCCCTGAGGGTGGTGCACTCCTGCCAACGACTGGCAGATGTTCTTCACCAGCTGGGCTTTTCCCTCAACCGGTGGACGTTGCAGCGGACTCCTGCCCAGGATCTGGTGTTCCTTGGAGTGCGCTGAGACACGGTGGTGCAGCAGGTGTTCTACATGCCTGAGAGACTCCTCTCCCTCCGCAAGGAGGTAGGGAACTTCCTGGCCAGCTCGTCAACCTTGGCATGGTGGTTCCAACACCTTCTGGGTCTAATGACATCTTGCATGCTCACTGTCCAGCACGTCTGTCTCTCTCAAGATGAGGTGTCTCCAGCTCCACTTGGCGGCCAATTGGGACCAGGAGACAGGGTTGCAGTCAGACAGGATCCCAGTTCCCCCTCTCCTCATCCCGCATCTTTGTTGGTGGCTGATGGACTGCAATGTGGCATTGGGAGTCCCCTTGTCCTGGCCAGAGCCCACCCTGGTGGTGACGAAGGATTCCTTGCTGTTGGGCTGGGGGGGATACTCTGGAGGGCTACTCCATTCATGGTGCATGGCCCATGGGGAAGCCCTCCTGCATATCAATCTGCACCAGCTCAGGGCAGAGGGCCTGGCTCTCAAGGCTTTTCTGCCTCTAGTCAGGGGCTCTGCAGTTCTGATCAGGACCGACAACTCCACAATGTTTTACCTGAACAAGCAGGGTGGCACCTGTTCTCCCCCTATCCTTCTCCTGTGCATGGAGGGGGTGGCAATATGGGAATGGGCCCTTACGGAAGGGATTCAGATTTCAGCATTCCGTTTCCCGGGGGACAGTAATGCGGAAGCGGACCAGCAGAGATGCTTGAGGTGCAACACCTATGTGTGGGAGTTATACATCAACTCCTTGTTGCCCCTGTTCCAAAGGTGGGGGTTTCCAGATATGGACGACTTTGCATCTCCTCAGAATTCCAAGTGTCACAGATTTGTCTCCTGGGCGGGCCATGTTCCGGGGTCTCTAGGGAATGCGTTCCAGCTCTGCTGGCACGGCCGCAGGTGTTATGCGTTTCCTCCTCCACCAATGCTACAGCGGACTCTCTGCAAATTTCAGACTTCAGTGGTCTGCAACCTCATCTTGAACCCCCCCACCCTCGTACTGGCTGTCGAGGGTGTGGTACTCGGACCTCCTGCAGTTCCCAGGGGCCTGTCCATCTTCCGGCCCTCCACAGGGGCTTCCTGATGCAGCAGTGCGGGGCAGTGGAGCACCCAGTCCCGGCCAGACTGGCTTTTGCGGCCTGGTTCCTGACCAGCTGAGGTTGCAGCATGCTCGGTTTTTAGAGGACAACTGGGACATCATACAGGCCATCTACTCGTTCCCAGTATGACAAGTGGACTAGATTTTGCCACTGGACTTGCAACAAGCGGCTGGACCCCCTTGACCTGCTACCTGGTTGACATTCTGGCGTTTTCTGCTCATCTGACTCTTTCTGGTGTTCAGGTTGATACCTGCTGCAACTATTTGGCAGCTATTGGGGCTTACAAAAATTCCCTTGTGCACTTTTTTTTGGCAGCCGACCCGGTGGTTAAGGCTCACCTCAATGGGGTGTCCAGGCTCTTTCCTCTGGTGCATAGGCCACATCCGGTCTGGGACCTCAATGTGGTTCTCACGGCGTTTCGAGCCGATGGCCTCGGTGGACCTCAGGCTGGTGACACTAAAGACAGTGCTATTGGTGGCGCTTACCTCTGTGCGAAGAGTCCGCAAACTGCAGGCATTGTAATCATGTGAGCCATTCACCACGTTTAACAATGACAAGTTCATCTTACGCACTCAACCACATTTTCTTGCCCAAGGAGGTCTCCCCTTTCCATTTAAATCAGTAAATCTGCGGATACTTGGGCCACTCCGGCTTTCTCCAAGCACTACTCCCTTGATACCAGCTCCATGCCTGATACAGAGTTTGGTCGGGGGGGTTGTGAAGAAACTTTTTGCTTCGTCCTAGATATGAGGCAAGCTGTCATGGCTCCACCCTATGGTCTTGTATGGTGGAATCACTCACAATGGGGACGTATGAGTAATTAAAGATACTCACTGCAGTGACTAGTGTACTCCATTTTTAGTCCCCTTTCTTCCATACGTCTAACCCACCTTCCCTCGCTTTTATGCCAGAAGCTAATATGTAAAAAGTGTAGCCACTGGTCTAAGCGCCAGATGTGTTCAAAGGGGACTGAGGTGAAGCGCCGGAGCACGGGGCCTCAGAGGTGGAGGGAGGGGTTCCCATGCTCGGGCCGCCCCCCTGCACAGTATACTAAATGTACAAGGGAAGCTCAGATTCACACAAGCCCTAGATAGCGAAATCAAGTGGTTGGCCTCCTCGAATGGCAATGAAAAAGATTGGCTAAAACAGCGATAACGACTGGTGTGGACCGACAGGGCAATCTGGTAGTTGTCGATAAACACATAAATAGATTTGACATTGCTATACGTGATGCTAAAAGAGCCATGAGGGGAAAGCTCTGAAGGCTTCGAGGCACTGCGAGACCACCTCATGAGATGAGCAGACAAATAAATGACATCAAGACAGAATATAGGCAATGGTTAAAATGTCAGCGATAATCTGCCAAAACTAGCCATTGGCAAGTTATGATTGGTGCTTTGCGAAGTAGAAATAGTAATATCTGGCAGATTGTGGCTCGGATCAAAGGTGATGGAACAAAGCAAATATTAAACCCCATTCAGGAAAATGAGTGGCTCCTTTACCCAAGTGATAGGACAGGTGGAAACATAAATGAAGATTAGAGTATTGAAGTAATGCTCTCGAAACTTACGAGCTCCAGGGCCCTGCTCCAAACGGTCTTGCCAGTATTATATTAAAACAGGACCCGAGTGGGTGGGCCCGGCTCTTAAAAATTCAGAATTAACTGAATTAAATGGTTTTGTAAAGATTCTTTAAGAATCAAATACAAATAAAATTAAAACAGAAGAGCCTATGCGAAAAAATGAATTGCCATGGATCACACAATTTGGTCAAGTGGAGAGGCCAGGATTTGGTGGTTCTAGTCTCCAATTTACCAAGTTGACCTCTTTTCCTGCCACTGTATCTTTAGCTTTGCATCAACATACAAAGATTTATGCATTAATTTCGTGTTCAATAAAGAGGATTGGCAAAGCACCAAACCACCCTCTAAATCAACTTGAAAGTATAAAACGTCTCTATTGATAGATGTTCATTAAAACGTGCAATGTATTCTCTACAGTGCTTGATGACATAACCTTTCCATCGTTTTATCAAGGTTATTAAAATGTTATCCAAATAATATTCATTTAAAAACCTTGTATGGATGAAAGCCCCGCTCTGCTTTATTGAATGAGGCTGCACACAAACTGTCAAAATTAAAGCTTTTTGTTTGAAGACAATAGTGTTTTATTAGCTAAGTAATACATTGGTTCTGTCCCCTTCCTCCTTGATCTCTCTTCAGCATTTGACACAGTGAACCATTACATCCTCATAAAAAGGCTCTGTGATACCATTGGTATGTCGGATCAGGCACTGGACTGGCTCACCTCCTTGCTTACTGTTCCTCCAACATCATTCTGGGCCCTTTCTCCTTCCCTACTTCCTCCTCCACATGTGGCGTCCCCCAGGGCTCCATGCTCTCGCCCTGGTTCTTTAACATACACCTTTCTCTGCTGGCATGGCTCATTTCCTCCTTCTCCCCTAACTTCCAGTTCTACGCTGACGACACACAACTCTTTTTCAAACTTGCCACTGATGCCCTTGCACCTTCCTTCATCCTTCATCTCTGCCTCACTGCCATCCAGGCCTGGTGCACTACAAATGACCTCTGCCTTAATGCCAGCAAAACAGAGATTCCCCCTATTGGGTCCCCAGCAACATATTTCTTCCCCTCACTCTGGCCTTCCTCCATAGGCACCCCCCCCCCCCCCCCGCCACCTCCTCTGTAGCCAGGAATCTGAGTCATCTTCGATCCCTCCCTCTCCTTCATCCCTCATATTCAGGACATTGTCAAAAAGTCCCACTTTCAGCTCTTCCTTCTTAAAGGAACTCTACCCTTCCTCACCTTGATATTTGACATTTACAACGTGCCTATAGACAAGTGTTTCAAGGCGCGGCAAGGGAGGGGGAACAGAGGGAAGACAGAGTCAACGATCTTACTAGGCCAAGATTGCCGGGGGAAGGGGACAGTGCAGTACATGGGATCGACAGTAAAGATAAATAGTATAAATAAAAGCAATAAGTAAAAAGTGCAGCCAGCTGGTGGCAAGTGCAAGGGTTAGTGCAGACATCAGGTGTAAAGTGCTAGTAGGGGACTGTAGGGATACAGAAACAGTCCCCAGGTGCGGGGATTGCCAGGGAGGCACTGCAGTTGTGCAACTGGCAGGGAGTGGACCTGGGCCTGAGATCAGAGGGTAGCTAGGTGACCAGTGCCGTTTCCGTTTCCGTTTCAGCCAGGAGTTCAGCAGGGGAGAGGAGGAGAGAAATCAGAAGCAAAGAGGAAGGTTTTGAGGTGCTTCTGGAACCGGAGATGGTTCTCACCTTCCCCCAGAGACTCCATGTTACCCGTGCTCTGGTTCTCTTCAGGTTAGACTATTGCAATAGCCTCCTCCTTAATCAAGAAATGCTTCTTCCTCCTTCGCACAACAAGCAGCATCTTACCTTTCCTCTCCACGCACAAAACACTCAAAATCGTCGCCCTCATGTCAAGAATCAACTACGCTAACAGCCTCTACCTCGGGATGCCAGAATACTGCCTGAAGAAACTACAATGCATCCAAAATGCAGCGGCCAGACTCCTCCTCAAACTATCCAGAAGAGACCACATTACTCTAGCACTAAAAATACTACATTGGCTCCCAGTCAAACATTGCATCACCTTCAAAACAATGTGTTTAACACAGAGGGCAATCAGCGGACAGGGAGCTGAATTCCTACAAAAGAAAATAACAATCTACATGCCAACGACACTCCAGATCAAGCAATGAAATCTGCCTGGAACCAAAACCATACCTCAAAAAAAAACTAGGGGGCTCCTCCTTCTCCCACCTAGCTGGAACATCATCCCGAAAGAAATAAGAAACACTAAAGACCACCTACAATTCAGAAAACTACTAAAAACCTGGTTCTTCAACACCGCAGATTCAAATTGAAACAACTAAACAATCAAACAGGAAACACAAAGAACAAGATGACTGAATCTAGGATGACGGACAACACTCAGAACCGACTAAGGGAAACTCCTACAATAACAAGAGACATATCGCATAGGGCACAAGCGACACCCCCCCAATGAGGACATAAATTAGTATCCCTGCCCACCGCCATCCGATAGCCTCACCCACTTCATGATTGCTACCATCTAAGATACTTGGATAGAGTTGTGTGAATGTTAGGAGTTGCCACACTTGCACAGAGTTGTGGACACTGGCAAGCGCCGGGCCCGGACGGAGTTGTGAAGGATGGCAGGTGCCGCGCCTGGACGTAGTTGCGAGTGTTGGCATGGGCCATGCTTCGAAGGGGCTATAAGCGGTAGCCTACATGAGCAGATGGATAGGACTGTGAGTGCCTACCACTGCCACATCTCGAAGGAGTAGCGTTGGTTGACCGATGCCGCGTATGGACTGGATTGGGAATGCTGTCTGGGCCAGCCTTGGATGGAATCACAAACACTTTCTGGCCCAGCATACAGACAGGATTGACGGAGGTGGACGGGGGCCAAACTTGTACACTGTTATGAATGTGGGTGGGCCTCATGTGTGGAAGGGATTGTGGATGTCGGCCGGTGGCGGATCTGGTGGGAGATGCAGAGATGTTTGCACGCTGCACTGGAAGGGAATGTGGAAGTTTAGCACTTCGCGTCAAGACAGCAATGCCAATTAACCAAACCACTAACCATTTCACCCCTCTGCATACACCTCTCAAACTCTAAACAACAACAACCCTATAGCCCAACAATCCGCACAAACTTCACTACACTGCAACAACAAAACAAACCACACATAGACTCGCACAACAGCAAACAACGGCTACCAACCAGAAAACACCCCAAGCCCAGCAAACTGTGTTCACCGGGTTGAGGCTGCCAGCGGCACATCACAGCTCTCTTGCGCTTTTTCTGCTTATTCCCACTATGTCCTGCCTGTCGCTCCAGGTACACCCGGCACATCTCTATCTCCTCCTAAATGCTCCTTATTACCTGTACATTCAGCTTTCAAAACGGCCAGGCCATTCTATACACGTTGGAGATCGTTTGGGAAGCACCCTATTAATGCGCTTACTGATGGTGTCACCTTGATAATACGGTCTTTTTCTTGTTCACGAAACATTTGAGAGTCCTAATCAAGTGGTCATTCTCAGAACTGTGTGCCGTATTCGTCATTACGATGGTCACGTGATTACGTGAATGTCAGGTGACTGTATTTAACACGGCAAATTCAAATCAACAGCGCTTCTGATCGTCGTTCTTACTCCACAGCGTTCCGGAGCTCAGAGTTTGCTATTTCCCTCGCAAACTCAGTGTTTTGCAGTCCGCATTTTTCTGCTTTCATATTGATTGCTCCAGGTTCCGCTTGGAGCGGTTGCTATTTCCCGCATTCCTACGCGGCGTTCGGCAACTCACCGCTCTGGTGTCACTCTGAGTCGCCAGCTGATTTCCATGGTCAGCATCCATTCGGAAATTCCATCCAGCAGAGCTCCAATTCCCTACCTGCCATTATCTCCGCTCCAATTCTGTTTGGAACATTCCTCCTCTGGCAACTTTACTTTCTGTAAGTCATCCGCTCTGTCTATTGCGGATATACAACTCCTGTTTATTTACCACCCGTATTTCAATTGGAGTGTCTTGTGCTGTTGTTATCGTGAGCTCAATCCCTATTTTTCCTCACAAAATCCTAATTGGACATTCTACTGCAAAAGGGCTTACCTACCTGGATCAAGTTACTCCATTTCTTCTTCTCACCTACACTGAATAAGTTCACTGAACTTGATTGGACGTTATCCTGCGTGCACCAACCCGACTCTAGTGCGGCCCTCGTTCCGTCCGGGTCAGACTCCTCAACTAACTCCCTTTCTTGTCGTTGTTTCCTTGGATTACCTTTGGACATTCTTGGACTTACCTGTGGCTGTGCTGATTTCAGGTTAGTGTAACCTAGATAGGCCCTTTCTGTCCTCTTGATTATAGCCCTGTTCTAATTTAGTTCCTTTCTACCAGCAGCCTGGTGAATCTTGGTCCACTAACGCCCTCTCCACTAATAGCTCTCTTTGGCTGTAGATTTCATTCTAGTCAGAGAGTGACATTAGTTGGAAGGTTTAATCTTGACAGGACGTCGTTCTCCTTCAGGTTACCAGTTACTTCGGGAAAGACTACGAGTTTATCCTTTTTGGCTACCAGTCTGTATCCTTTGATAAGTGTTCCATTGTCATAAATACGAGGCATCACCAATCTGTATCCTTTGTGTTCCACTGTCATAAACCGAGGATATAACACACTCACTCCCCCACCCCCTTTTCGAAGCTGCTAGAGTGTCAGGGGACCACTCCGGTGGTGATGGTGCACGGTACAAATATCCTTTAACATTAATCTTCCTGCGTCCACCCTGCAACCTCTCCAGCTAACCCAGAATAGGCTTAATAAGACTTATCTGTGTCCTCAAGCCCAGGGATAGCATGTCTCCTGCCCTACAAAGCCTTCACTGTCTCCCGGTCTCAGCACTGATTAAATTCAAATCACTCTATCATCCACAAGGCTATCTGGGGCCAGGGACCACTATATCTTCAACGCCTACTGACTAAATACTCCCTTCTAGACTCCTGCGTTCCTCTGGTAGCAACTGTAACGCTCACCTGATTCCCGCAGAGGCGCCGGTCTTGACTGGGTGAATGCCGTATCTTCAAAGGTGATGTGTAACACACGGTTGGCTCTTTGGGCTGGACCTCTGTGCACTGTATGTCTGACTCGAAGAGTAAGATGTCTGCAGATAGAAAATATGGGATTAATGAACTGGGGTTATTGGGTGCCTCTCTCCTCTTCCCTTTCTCTTCTCCTGTAGAACCCCAAAGGTTAACACCCTCACCTTAGGTAAGTGAACGCCGAGCTCTCCATCTGCCTCGGGGCAGGGTGCCGTAACCAGTTTCTTCACTGGATAAGGGTGCAGGCCTCTTGACCTCAGAGGACTGCTGTCCGTCGTTAACTGCACGAACGGTAAGTACTGGGCACATCAAATGTCTTAAAAGTCTTTTGTAATGATATCTCTTGTTTTGCAGGGTTCCGGCGATGGCGGATGGCGGGCTGATGAGAGTTGAGGATCGAACCCGCGTGAGGAATAGAAGCGCCTGGAAGCACGTAAGTAAGCGCTTGTAGCCTGCTTCACGATGCGCACTAACTGTCCCTTTTATCTTGCAGGTACAAGTTCGGAGCTTTAGAGAAGCTGAATGGTGCTGGAATACCCACTGGATTCGGCGTGGGAAGGAGTAATGGCACGTGAGTAATAAAGTTGCCCAATGTCTTTAAACACACCTTCTTTTGTCTTTCAGATGCGGGATGCAGCGCCGAAGGCCTCCGGAGCGTGCGAAGAGCTGGTAAGCTTTTGTCTTTCAGATGCCGGAATGCAGTGCGAAGACCTCCGGAGCATGCGAAGAGTAGGTAAGCCTTTGTCTTTCAGATGCCGGAATGCAGCGCGAGGCGTTGGTGACAGCCGATGGACCAGGTAAGAGATGCGCTGCCACTGAAGACCGTAGTGCTAACCTGTTCTTTCTTTGTCTTTACAGGTGCTGCTGAAGACTGGATTCCAGGATGGTAAGCCTTTGTTCCCTTAGGCCCAGGATCAGAAGACACGATGAACGTTCTGCTGCAGAGAATGCAGAATAACGCAAAGCAAGATTCATCCATCGGGTGTGGTTTAAATAGCCTCCTGTAGTGCTTAGGTGTCTCCTTCCACAGCCACGCCTAGGTAAGAAAAGAGTTCCTGCTTTCCAGAAGAGTTCCAGTGTTCTGAACCTAGGGAGTGGCTCCTGCCCCACCCAACAGGAAAAGTAGTCCCAAACAGAAGAGGATCAGGGGTTCAACTGGCAGGTAAGTAAGCAGCATGGTCTGCTGCAGGTAAGTCCACCCAAGCATTATGAGCCCGGTGCTTCCAGCGCTGGGACTGGGCATCTTTATGAGCCTGGTGCCACTGGCGCCAGGACAGGGTCCAAAAGGTCCCAATTGGGACTGGCTGGCACTCGGAACCGGGGTTATGGGTCTGCTTCCAAGGGAGTCAGGCAAGTCCTGATCTTTTGGAAGCAGAGATCATGACAGCACCCCCCCTCAAGGCCCCTCCCAAACCGGGCTTCTCCGGGGGTTTGGGCTTGTTAGGAAATGTTCGATGAAATCTTTTGATTAGACGAGGCGCGTGGACATATTCTGCAGGTTCCCAGGATCTTTCTTGGGGACCGTAGCCTTTCCAGTCAATCAGGTAAAATAGTTTAGATTTGGAGATCTTGGAATCCAGGATGCTTTTGACTTCAAACTCGAGTTCTCCATCAACTAGAATAGGTTTTGGAGATGTAGTTAGTCGGGTTTGAGGTTGCATGGGTTTTAATAGAGAGACGTGGAAGACCGGATGTATCTTCATGTGAGGGGGCAAGTCCAACTTGACCGCTACTGGATTTACTATGGTAGTGATGGAATAGGGACCAAGGTATCTTGGGTTGAATGTGCGTGGTCCTTTTAGAGGTAGATATTTGGTGGATAACCAGACTTGATGATCTACTTGATATTGGGGGGCTTCCTTCCGATGTTGGTCTGCTCCTTTCTTGTATTGTTCTTTAGCCCTTTGAAGGTGAGAAACGGCTTCCTTAAAGGCTTGGGTGATTGTAGAATGCAGGTGGTCTACTGCTGGTGTTCCAAGATCTTGGAGTGGATCCAACTCCGAGGTTCGAGGGTGACTACCGTATAAAAGAAAAAACGGGGTCTTCCCAGTTCCCGAGTGGACAGAGTTTATTGTAGGCATATTCGGCTATCCAAAGGATATCTTTCCAAGTTTTTTCAGTTTGTTGTAGCATGCAGCGCAAATACTGTTCCACAGTTTAATGGTCCTCTCGGTTTGTCCGTCGGTTTGAGGGTGGTGGCTGGTTGAAAGTCTCACATCAATTTGAGCCGACCGACAGCAACTTCGCCAAAAATGAGAAATAAATTGACTACCTTGATCCGAAATTAGAACTGAAGGAAAACCGTGCAGTCGGACGATGTTTTTTCGAGAAATTCTCGGGCCAGAGTTGCTGCTGTTGGTAAGCCTTTGAGTGGAATGAAATGCGCCATCTTGGAGAATAGGTCCACGATTACTAGGATCGTATTGTATCCGGAGCATGGAGGTAGATCGGTGATGAAGTCCATAGAAAGCGTATGCCAAGGGCGAGGCGGGATGTCAATAGGGCGTAAGAGGCCGGCTGGTTTTTCCTTTTGACTCTTGTTTTGGGCGCATACTCCACAGGACATTATAAAGTCTCTGATATCTTTTTTCCAAGACGGCCACCAGAAGTAGCGTTTGATCTTTTCCGAGGTCTTGGTCATACCGGGATGTCCTTCCATTAAAGAATCGTGATAACAAGAGATTACCTTTTTCTGTAAATCTGTGCTGGGCAGGTATAACCGTTCTTGGAAATATAATAGGTTGTCCTTCACCGTAAAGTCCTTTCCCTGCAGATGCCAATTCTGTATGTCTGCTGGAGTTACCAGTAGCCTGGCTTTATCCTTAACTTCCTCTATGGATTGTGTGGCGATTACACCTAGAATTCTTTGTTCGGGAATGATAGGTACAGGTTTAGGATTGATCAAATATTCTTCCACTTCCATCCGAGAAAGGGCATCAGCTTTACCGTTTTTTGTACCAGGTCGATAGGTAATTATGAAGTCAAACTCGGCAAAGAATAGTGCCCAACGGAGTTGCCTAGAGGATTGAGCTTTTTCGGTTTTCAAATATTGCAGGTTTCGGTGATCTGTAATCACAGTAACGGTGTGTCGGGCCCCCAGAAGATAATGCCGCCAAGCCTTAAAGGCGGACTTGATAGCTAGAAGTTCCTTATCAGTAATAGTGTAATTGATTTCAGGAGGCGAGAATTTGCGGGACCAAAATGCCACGGGATGCAACTGATTGGTTACTGGGTCCTTTTGTGATAGAACTGCCCCCATGGCAAGGCTCGAAGCATCAGTTTCAACGATGTAGGGGAGTTCTGGGCGAGGATGTTTTAAGATCGGTGCAGAGATAAATCTAGTCTTCAAATTCTGGAAAGCTTGTTCCGCCTCGGTAGACCATTCAAAACGTTTGTTTTTCTTTAACAAGGCGGTGATGGGCTGGACTATTCGAGAGAATTCGGGGATAAGTTAGCGAAGCCTAACATGCTTTGAACACCTTTTACGGAGGATGGCGATGGCCATTTGAGAATTACATCGACCTTCTTTGAATCCATACGCACTCCGCTAGGTGATATGAATCCCAAGAATTCAACTTCAGTCACTTTGAAAACACATTTTTCCAACTTAGCGAAAAGTTTGTGTTGACGCAATCTCTCGAGGACCATTTTCACGTGTTTCCGATGTTCAGTTTCCGATGAAGAATAAACGAGGATGTCGTCAATGTAAACAACAACACACACATCTATGAGCTCTCTGAGGACATCGTTCATAAAATATTGAAAGGCGGCCGGGGCATTGCAAAGTCCGAAGGGCATGACCTGATATTCAAATAGCCCATACTTGGTGCGGAAGGCCGTCTTCCATTCATCGCCCTCTTTTACTCGTACCAAGTGGTAGGCTCCTCTAAGATCCAGCTTTGTATATATGCATGCTTTTCTGACTTGGTCCAGGAGTTCAGGGATCAAAGGTAACGGATATCTATTCTTAACGGTGATCTGGTTCAGGGCGCGATAATCTATACAAGTTCTAAGGTCCCCTTCTTTTTTTGGAACGAAGAACAAAGCTGAGGAAGCAGGGGACTTGGAAGGACGAATAAACCCATTCGCTAGGTATTGATCCAGGTATTGTCGGAGGTGAAGATTCTCAGGCTCGGTGAGGGCATAAATTCTACTACAAGGAGGAGTAGATCCAGGTATCAGGTCTATCTGGCAGTCATAAGACCTATGAGGAGGTAGAGAGTTAGCCTGATCCTTCTGGAAAACATCTTGGAATTCTAGGTATTCAGGAGGTAACTGGGGAGCCTCCGAGGAAATCGCTGCCAGTGCAACACCAGGTCGAGGGTGACAAGTAGAGACACATTCTGGAAACTGAACCGTTCTTGCTCGCCAATCGATCTGAGGATTGTGCTTCTCTAACCAAGGAATTCCTAGAATAATCTGGAACTGAGGGGCCTTGATCACATCGAACACGATCTTCTCATGGTGTCCATCTTGACTTACTAGCGTCACTTCTTGGGTGGTATGCGTTACTGGTCCGGAGGCTATCTCCGTACCATCCACCGTAGTAATGACGTCCTTTACAGCCTTTGGACAAAGAGTCAGATTCATCCTCAAAACCATTTCATGATCCACATAATTGCCGATGGCACCGCTGTCGACGTAAGCTTCAATCGCATGTAATCGATTCCGGATGTTCAGGGCTAATGAGGACCATAGGTATCACGAAATGCGAGGTCACGGAACTGGTTTTCACGCTCGGCAAGAGGACCTCTATTCTTGTCGGGCGAGGTTGTTTCCCTGCTCAGAGTTTGTGACCCTGGTAACTGCAGCTCCTACTGCCTTCTTGGCTGGTTTCACCGGACAGTCTCGAAGAAAGTGCCCCGAGTTTCCGCAATAGAGGCATAATTGCAGCTGTTTTCTCCTTTCCCGCTCCTTTTGTGTTAGTGGTCCTTTCAGGCCCCCTATTTGCATGGGTTCCTCGGAGTCTACTCCTTTGGTAGGAGTTGGTGGTTTGGAAAATACTTGAGCATCAAACTTGGAACGATCGGCCTTCCTGTTCTGCAGTCTGTGGTCAATTTGAACGACTAAGTCAATATAGTCCGAACAGTCTTGCGGGGGATTCACTACTTGGGCTAACACATCTTTGAGCTCTCCACGTAGACCTCTATAAAAACAGCGTAATCCTTTTGTCCTCAGGCCATCGAGTTTCCACTATCAGTCTGTTGAAAGACGCAATATAAGCCAAAAGGTCTTGATTACCCTGTCGCAATGAAAGGAGCTCATTGTCCAAGGCCTGCCCCTGTGAATGTCTTGCAAACAGTTTTTCCATACTGAGCTGAAAAGCTTGAAAATCATGGAGAACCGGATCATCTTGATTAACTAGAGGGATCGACCAGTCTGCCGCATTGCCACTAAGGTACGAAAGCACGAAAGCTACCTTAGCTTGATCAGTTGGAAAGGCTGCTGGCTGGCATAACAAGTGCAACCGGCACTGATTAATAAATACTGCAAACCTCTTTGGGTCACCAGAAAATCGTTCGGGCGGAGCCAGAGGTACATTCCCAGGTAGGTTGATCTGCACTGGGTTCGTAGAGGATGTTGAAGGAAGATTTGCCCCTGATGCGGGTAACGGAGTTTGTCCGGCTTGTGACTGTAGCAATTGTCTAGCAAGATCGTCTGTTCGCTCCTTGGAAATAATCAGTTCCCTTCTTAGAGCATTCGTTTCCTGACGGGCTGCATGCACTTCTGCTCTTAGTTCCCCAAGTAACTGGGCTAGCTGGTCGGTATCCGAGGTTTCCATAGCGCCTGGGTGGGAGTTTTGCGGTAGGCTTTGCGTTCTGTAACGCTCACCTGATTCCCGCAGAGGCGCCGGTCTTGACTGGGTGAATGCCGTATCTTCAAAGGTGATGTGTAACACACGGTTGGCTCTTTGGGCTGGACCTCTGTGCACTGTATGTCTGACTCGAAGAGTAAGATGTCTGCAGATAGAAAATATGGGATTAATGAACTGGGGTTATTGGGTGCCTCTCTCCTCTTCCCTTTCTCTTCTCCTGTAGAACCCCAAAGGTTAACACCCTCACCTTAGGTAAGTGAACGCCGAGCTCTCCATCTGCCTCGGGGCAGGGTGCCGTAACCAGTTTCTTCACTGGATAAGGGTGCAGGCCTCTTGACCTCAGAGGACTGCTGTCCGTCGTTAACTGCACGAACGGTAAGTTCTGGGCACTTCAAATGTCTTAAAAGTCTTTTGTAATGATATTTCTTGTTTTGCAGGGTTCCGGCGATGGCGGATGGCGGGCTGATGAGAGTTGAGGATCGAACCCGCGTGAGGAATAGAAGCGCCTGGAAGCACGTAAGTAAGCGCTTGTAGCCTGCTTCACGATGCGCACTAACTGTCCCTTTTATCTTGCAGGTACAAGTTCGGAGCTTTAGAGAAGCTGAAGGGTGCTGGAATTACCCACTGGATTCGGCGTGGGAAGGAGTAATGGCATGTGAGTAATAAAGTTGCCCAATGTCTTTAAACGCACCTTCTTTTGTCTTTCAGATGCGGGATGCAGCGCCGAAGGCCTCCGGAGCGTGCGAAGAGCTGGTAAGCTTTTGTCTTTCAGATGCCGGAATGCAGTGCGAAGACCTCCGGAGCATGCGAAGAGTAGGTAAGCCTTTGTCTTTCAGATGCCGGAATGCAGCGCGAGGCGTTGGTGACAGCCGATGGACCAGGTAAGAGATGCGCTGCCACTGAAGACCGTAGTGCTAACCTGTTCTTTCTTTGTCTTTACAGGTGCTGCTGAAGACTGGATTCCAGGATGGTAAGCCTTTGTTCCCTTAGGCCCAGGATCAGAAGACACGATGAGCGTTCTGCTGCAGAGAATGCAGAATAACGCAAAGCAAGATTCATCCATCAGGTGTGGTTTAAATAGCCTCCTGTAGTGCTTAGGTGTCTCCTTCCACAGCCACGCCTAGGTAAGAAAAGAGTTCCTGCTTTCCAGAAGAGTTCCAGTGTTCTGAACCTAGGGAGTGGCTCCTGCCCCACCCAACAGGAAAAGTAGTCCCAAACAGAAGAGGATCAGGGGTTCAACTGGCAGGTAAGTAAGCAGCATGGTCTGCTGCAGGTAAGTCCACCCAAGCATTATGAGCCCGGCGCTTCCAGCGCTGGGACTGGGCATCTTTATGAGCCTGGTGCCACTGGCGCCAGGACAGGGTCCAAAAGGTCCCAATTGGGACTGGCTGGCACTCGGAACCGGGGTTATGGGTCTGCTTCCAAGGGAGTCGGGCAAGTCCTGATCTTTTGGAAGCAGAGATCATGACAGCAACTCCCTGCGTGTGAAGCGGTTTGCAAAAAGGAGAACTGGCGGTCGATCACTCTCCTCAGCGGCTTTCTCCTTTGGAACAGCCTCCCTCTTCGTCTGCGTCTTGAGCAGGACCTCCTTAAGTTCCGGTAAAGCCTCAAGACCTTTCTCTTTACCTCCTCCTCCTCCTCTCTTCCCTGCTAATCATTCAGTAGTGTGACTGATGTGCAGGGCCCTTGTGTATCCTAAGGGCTCTAACCCTCCCACATCTCTCCTCCGGGCCACTGTCTATTTACTTTACTTACTTGGCTCACCCTCCCCTTTGGAGGTTACACTTACGTTCCTCTCTTCCTAGCACTTTACCCCAAGCACTTCTCCATAAGCGCCACAGCACCCATCCCTTACCCCCCTCTACCCTGCACTTGCACATTCTGAACACTCACAGGCATAGTAGGTTAGTGTACCCTCCCTGTTAGTCTCACTATTTGTTTGTACTATTTTTTCAACTATTTATAGTTATGTATTCTCTGTCTACCTCCACTATCCCCACCCTGTCGCCCTGTGGGTGCTTTGAAACAGTTTTATATAAGCGCCCAACAAATTACCAATAAATACACGTGATATTCCCGCTTTTTGAGTGTCACATACCAAAAAGACCAATTTATTTCCGCCGATTTAGGGCGGCCCTCAAAAAGCATAAATATCACATTCCACCTGCCCAACATTCCAGTCAAGCTGTTCCCCTGCTTCCCCCCCACCTCTCCCACGCAAGTCAGAATATCTGGGAAGTAGGGGGCTTTCACTCCCCAAACCCCCTTTACATCTGGCCTGCATCCCCCACCTCCCTCCATCCCAAGAATGTCCGCCTTCAATCCCCCACCACACACATGCAGTCACTGCCACATTTACCCTCACTACCCCGTCACAAACATTCCCCTTCTCCTCCACTGCATAAGGCAGACATACGGCCACTCACCCGCGACTCCTCTTCCAGGCCCTGCCACGCATCAGCAGTGCGGCAGGGTCGTGACAGTTTGCTTTAGAAAGACCCTCTGAGCAATCGGGAAAGTAAAAACTATCTTTTCACTCCATACCAATAAATCACGTTGACATTTAAGTGTGAGTGCCAGCAAGACAGGGGTCACAAGTGCAGTGCTGCGAGTTCCAAGAGCGTGCAGATGCTTGTCCTGGCTACCATTAAATGTCCATTGCTCACAATAAGAACAGGGATACATTGATTGAGAAATCTTCCAAGGAAACATGAGATGGATTGGTTTGTGTGAACACATCTTCAGATGTATCGGCTGCATCATGGACTAAGTATGCAACATTGATGTATCACTGAGAAAGGCCCATCCCATCTACCAAAAGCTCTAAATAAAAAATCTGGCAATTATCGGATTTCCCTGCCACATAGTTCATTTCATTCTGCTGTCACGTTTTTTATGGCACAGTACATTTCGGCAGACGTTCGTGTATTGGGAAGCACCCACGTTTGGAAAAAGATAATATTTTGGTAAACTGGTACGCCTGCCTGTTCCAACAGGATTGTAATGCTCTTGTTTGAATACCATCCTGCAGTTTGTAGAGTTAGTTCCAATATTTTGATTCGTTGATGCTACGCTCGATTCAACGCCAGGAGTTTCAAGGTGCTTTGTTTATTTTATTTCTATAGCGCTCAGGACCCGTTAGTAAAAGGGCGCTTAGTACAAGTTACAGGCACAGTACATGGTAATAGGCAGTAATAGTAGGGCAGCAGCTATATACAGAATATAAAGACAGTCGAGGTAATAGCAACCAATAGTGACAAAATGAGACAAGTGCAATAAGTACAGTTTATTGCTAAGTCTAACTTAAGGTTGACTTTTTGTCAGAAGCCACCCGATGACAAGTTTCCTGAACGACTGGAAGGATTTAGAAGACTTAATATTCTGTGGCAGGGCGTTCCAGAGTTGGGAGGCGAGGACAGTGAAGCTCGAGCCTCCGGCTCTTTTAGAGGTAAATCTAGGTACTGTAAGACATAAGGTGTTGGAAGATCTCGTGGTTCTGATGGATGATTTCATGGTGAATTTGTTAGTAAGGTAGGGGGGGGGCTAGATGGTTGAGAGCTTCATTTCAGTGCCTTCCTTTTACCGCTAACCACATGGTTGCAAACGCGCTACCCTTCTCAGGCAAGCCGCAGGGTTCTTATAAAGCGAACATTTAAATCTCCTCGCCCTACCAACTCCACCAAAAAGAGATTTCCACATTTGTATACTCTGTATGGCTACATTTATATGTGATGATGTGCAGTGGCGTTGCCAGGAATCAAATTTAGGAGGGGCACAGAGGGGGCCAAAGACAAAAGTAGGGCGGCACCGACAAAAGTAGGGAAGAACATGGTCACTACTTGTCTAAGGTAAGGGGGGCACAGGATTTCACAGGGGGGGCGCCCCCCCAGGCCCCACCCTAGCAACACCACTGATGATGTGCTGTTGACCATCCTTTGCTGGCACCTTGCACAACTTTGTGTTTCTTTGCAGGAACACTAGATGGATAATTGGGCAGTGCTGGAAGTGGAACACATTTATTGGAGGAACCGTCACTTCTTAGGAGGGGCGGGGCCTAGTGGCAAGGCCCGGGCCAGGTAGCACAACTCAGTATCAGTATATCTATATAGAACCTAATACTGGCGATTTGCATGAAAAAGCAAAGAGCATTATGAGAACAACATTATGTCCAGAATTTTAAATGTTAAACATGTTTAGTGATTCATTAAGAAAACATTTTAAGCAAATAATGGACTTGTCTGTTTTGATTGGTCACACTATTCACCATAATAGAGATGTCTGTAAAATGAAGGACATATATACCAGATTGAACAGCTGCAAAACTGTATGGGAGGGTTCGGCCGTTACTGTAAGCAGGCTCCAGTACTTTGAAATATGGGTTGTACAGCGGGAGCAGACCGCTTTCAGAAGACTTGGCATGAATGTGAAAGACTTGGCATTAAACGTGAGGTTAAACCATGAGTAAATAAGAGTAACCCCGACGTGGAGCTCTTGCTCGCTGTGCTTGGAGAGGCACACAACAAAGGGTTCCTGGAATTCCCATCCTCATAGATGATGCTCAACACTTTTTGTCTGGGGTTGCTGTTAGTAATCCTGTACAGAGAATTGGCAAGTATTTCAGTGCAAGTATGTACTTGTGGCCGGCAGCAGACTGTGCAAATGAATATTTCTCCTATGTGAATTGTTCAGTGAGCTAAAATGTGGTTGTAGATGTGGAGTTGGAACCAACCTATAGGCCATGTTATTTGGCCATGTTCGTTCTCAGTCGAGAGCCCCTCACATGTCTGCATGAAACAAAGGACCTCTGGAATGCATCTCAGAGGAGGAACAGGGATTACAGGGGGAAGAACAAGCTAGGCCCCAGATATTCAAGCCAAAGCCTCCATCCAGCAATTACAGCAGGAGGAACAAGCTAGGGCCCAGATATTCAAGCCAAAGCCTAATCCGGCAATTACAGCAGGAGGAACAAGCTAGGCCCAGATATTCAACACAAAGCCTCCATCCGGCAATTACAGGGGGAGGAACAAGCTAGGGCCCAGATATTCAAGCCAAAGCCTCCATCCGGCAATTACAGCAGGAGGAACAAGCTAGGGCCCAGATATTCAAGCCAAAGCCTAATCCGGCAATTACAGCAGGAGGAACAAGCTAGGCCCAGATATTCAAGCCAAAGCCTCCATCCGGCAATTACAGGGGGAGGAACAAGCTAGGGCCCAGATATTCAAGCCAAAGCCTTCATCCGGAAATTACAGAGGGAGGAACAAGTTAGGGCCCAGATATTCAAGCCAAAGCCTCCATCCGGCAATTACAGCAGGAGGAACAAGCTAGGGCCCAGATATTCAAGCCAAAGCATCCATCCAGCAATTACAGGTGGAGGAACAAGCTAGGGCCCAGATATTCAAGCCAAAGCCTCCATCCAGCAATTACAGGGGGAGGAACAAGCTAGGGCCCAGATATTCAAGCCAAAGCCTCCATCCGGAAATTACAGGGGGAGGAGCAAGCTAGGGCCCAGATATTCAAGCCAAAGCCTCCATCCGGAAATTACAGGGGGAGGAACAAGCTAGGGCCCAGATATTCAAGCCAAAGTCTCCATCCGGCAATTACAGCAGGAGGAACAAGCTAGGGCCCAGATATTCAAGCCAAAGCATCCATCCGACAATTACAGGTGGAGGAACAAGCTAGGGCCCAGATATTCAAGCCAAAACCTAATCCGGCAATTACAGCAGGAGGAACAAGCTAGGCCCAGATATTCAAGCCAAAGGCTCCATCCGGCAATTACAGGGGGAGGAACAAGATGGGGCCCAGATATTCAAGCCAAAGCCTCCAACCGGAAATTACAGGGGGAGGAACAAGCTAGGGCCCAGATATTCAAGCCAAAGCCTCCATCCAGCAGCAGAAACCTGTCTGGTGTGCTGAGCAATTTTTGGATGACGCTATATACAAAATTGCAACTTCCCTGAAGGAGAGAGAGTGCAGGCTAAACTCCGTCAAATGCCAATTTCAGACCATGTCCCAATCAAGAAGCAAAGGATCAAGATAGTCTACTGAAGGCTCCAGAGATGAAGAGAAGGATTGTGCCAGCTGAGCACCAGGAGGATGAGATCCCAATGGACATCGGGAATCCAGAAGATTGACCCAGGAATCCTTCAGAGGAAATGCAACCGCCAATTAAGGCCTCTCATGTGGAGGTTCATTTGTAACGTGCAGCCCTCTTCAAAAGGACACTGGCCACGTTCGGTATTAGCGCACAGAAATCTGATGAGGATGTGATATCGACCTAATTGAAGATGCTGTAGAAGAGCGACAAACCAGTCTCGTTGCATTCCTCTGATGCAATCTGATAAAAATGCTTAGAACGCTTTTTGCTAAGACCAGCAGTTACTGAAACTGCTTATCTCTGCATCGAGAAGTAGTACAATCCGTCACCTTTAGACCCTCTCTACATTCAGAATCACCAGACATCCGACACTCATTGTTACAACAAACAGAAATTGGAGTAACGCACCCCTTCACCTCAGTACATATGCGTGAACGAGAGCAAAAGATGTACTCCTTGGGCCGGAATGGGCCAAGATCTGCAGATTACAGTGTTTGCATTGCTAATGCCCCAGGACCGATGGTGCATTATAACTGAGCACAATAGGACAAAATAAATACCATACTTAGAGGTCCCAGACACCTTCCCAACAGCGTTTCATAAAATTATGCGAGAAGGGAATCTTGGACCGTCTTAAGACCCTGGGTCTGATCGCCAGTGTTCCATTGCAGCATAAAGGTGCACCCACTAGCACGATGATTGTCATGGCCAGACCTATGCTCAATCATCCTCCCGGCTTCTACAACATTCATAGTTGATGGAATTCAGACACAGGGAGCCACTCATCATTTTATTCCAAACTGCAACGTCAGCAACACTGGGGGCACTGTAGAGGCCAAACGCCTAGGGGGTGGCCCCTTCTTCCAAAAAGGGATTCCAAGGTGCATGACCCCTCCCATTATACTCCAGTAAGAGGAAGATGATCATCATTCATCACTGCAGGCAAACTGCTGATAAGTACAGCAAAGGAGGGATTCTACCTAGAGCTTGTGGGCAAACGACAGGAAAGAAATGCCAAATAAGCATATCCTGCTATATCCAACGGCGGCAAGGTACGTATAATACACCACTCCACTGGCCGCAGGCATGACCAACCACACGCATCCAGTATACAGCAAGGACTACGACATATATGTGGTCGTGCTGTTCACATAAATTCTCTGCCTACGAACGGTAAAATTGATGCTATACAAATGACCAGTACAATACATACAGATATTCAGGCGCTTCTAGAAAAGGTAGCAATGGAACCAGTCCCCAAAAGACAAGCAAACGCAGGTATTTACTCTGGATTTCCTTGCACCAAAAAGACAGGACCTAGAGACCAGTAATAGATCTGTGTCCTGTGAACAAATTGTTAAGCCACAAAAGTTCAGAATAACCGCATTATTTGAGGCACTTCCCCTCTAAACATGGGGACCATATGGCCACACTGGGCATGTTCCTATAGCACCAGAAATACCTAGGATTCAAAGTGGACCTGCTACTTGTTCCGTTCAAAGTGTGCTTTCTTTTGGGACTGCATTGGAATCTTGTGCGTGTTCACAAAGATACTTGCATTAGTGGCAGCACATCTCTGCTGACAAAACATCCCAGCGTGTGTAGACAATTGGCTCAGAATGGGGGAGAGCACTGTTACAAAAACACTAAAGACTTTCAATCTTCTGCACCATTTATCAGCATACAAAGATCCCCAACTATCAATGTTCTCTTATCCTTCATTATCCTTGCAGGAAATGGGGTTGCAAGGGTGTCTCCCTGCAGTGGGTGATAACAGGGAAAGGGACGGTGAGAGGGAATGATGATTCCATGAAGTGTGAAAACCGGACTCGGCAAAATGAGTTTCGGCGAAATCGGCCTGCAGGGAAACCTCTTAGAACCTTTCCCTAGCCTTTTACACTTGGGATTTTCAGTCAATATATTTTTACCATTTTTGGTTTATTTCTAGTGTGCACATTTGCATTTACCAAGTATGGCTAGTGTCCTAAAGTGGTGACAGTGCAAGACTTTCGTTGGTTCTTTGGCCATATTGTTGTCTGACCTTCCTTCCTTGCCAGGTCAGGAAATCCCATATAAGGTCATGCCCTTACTTGGTAAAGCTGCTGCTTTCGCGGGCTAGTGCTGCCTTTGTGCGTGTGGCCCAGGAAGTTTACATATGTGGTGCCAGAGAGTCTTGGTGTGGTGCTTGAGTGAAACCAACAGTTGTCCCGGATTGAACAACTACTGGCTGTTTGAATTGTGCAGATCCTTATCATTGTGGGCATGGACTTGCTTCCAGGCTGGATTTTGGATAAGAGGACTCCTGCAGCCATTTCTTCAGATCAGCGTTGAAGCCAAGAATCTTTTGCAGAAGAACAGCTGACTGAAGATCTGAAGAAGACCCCTGAAGTGGCCTGGGATCCCTTCCTGAGTCTGGCTTATCGAATCCCTGTTGGACCACCTGATCTGCGAAGGCCCTCTGCAGTGCTTCAACCCCTGGACTGGTAGGATCAATCAGTCTCAACGTGTTCTCTGGGATTCGGCTATCCTGAGCTTTCGGAAGTGTCCTGGACCACCTGGTGGACTGTCCAGCTCTCCAGTGGGCTACCTTGCTAGAACAGTTGCCATCCACGGTTGAAGCCAGAACTTTGGTTGTCGCCAGCTTGTGGTCCACGTCACCATACTGCCGAATTTCAGCATCCCAGTCTCAAGGGATCCTGTTTTGAAAGGACTTCTACAACTATGACCGGAAGGATGCCTGCCATCGTCTTTGTGGCATGGTTGTCACTGGAACTCTCCTTCCCCCCTCCTGTGAAGTATTCAGAAGAGTGCTGCATCAGTGAATGTTGCATTTCTCCATCACCAAGGGTTGCACTCTGTTGCTGAACATGACCTGAAGAATCCTTGCATTGGCAGCTCCTGGGCGCCTCACTGGAACCAACGGCAGGAAATACCTCCAGCAACTCCCAGTTGACCCATCAAGTCATCTGGGAATATCTGAGTCGGGGGTGGCAGGTGCTTAAATGCCAAGCATTTGTCTCCCCCTGTCCTCCATATGATCACATTGAGAACCAGTCTCTTTGTATTCTGCCATTCCATTACACTGCCTTTAAATTGTCAAACCCGGGTAGTACTATCTGAAAGATAACACATTTTACTTACCTAGTAACTTTGTTGCTTCTCCTCTTCTGAACAATCACCAACACAAGTAACTTACCTGCTACAGATACATTCTGGGTTGTAGCATTCTGGCTCCTGTGACCTTTGGGCACAAGGCCCCATACTCCTACGTCTCGTCCCCTTTCCTCCATACTGTATCGGTGTACCTCACTAGGGAAGGGAGACAGAACCTTTTTCACCAGAAAAACCATCTTCCCCTTTAAATTTAGAAGCGCGTGGGGGTGCAGCCCTGGGAGCATTCCCTCTCCTGACTCTGCCCACCAGCGCCACCTTTCAGTCCTCTTTTCTGTGTTTTCACCAGTGCTCCTGTGTTATACCTCTGGCCTAGTAATTCCATACGTTCTTCCCTGGAGAAGTACTTGTGTCTTCATTTACTTCTATTTCTATCAGGTACTGCTCTGTCCTCTGGCGCCACGCCACGCTCCTCCCGGCACATGACGATGGCAGGCTCCAGCACGTGTCCCTGCCCTACGTCTGACCCCCACGCTCTCTGCCTCTGCTGCCCTGGCCCTACCACGGCTGGCAAGGCTGTACTGACACCGCGTGCCCTCAAGAACAGATTAGCCAGGTGTAGGTCGCCACCAGAGGACCTGAAGGCATTCGTCAAGCAGAAGACCAGGCCCAAGGTCATGGGCGTAGGACATGGGGGGGGGGGGAACAAGGGGGATAAATCCCCCCTCAATTATAAGTGGGGGGGGGATATAATGACATTTATCCATCCCAGAATATGTAAGTGTTGTGCACAGTGCACTGTCTCTACACTGTCTGCAGTTGCATCATGTAAAAATATGTCTGCAGCCGTCAGCGTGCAAAAAAAGGTACAAGTTCTGCAGACTGTCTGCAAAATAAAAGTATGTCTACTTCACAACAAATTTCCCAGAATGGCCACTGGAAATCCTGTCCATGGCCCGAAACAAATGTGTTCACCCAACCCTCTCCCCGATTCAGGATAATAAGAGTGAGGACTGAAGGGAGGCACCTGACCCCTCACCTGTGTGTACAGTGCATGCATACTCGAAGCCCTTTAATGAAGCAATTGCTACTGCGGCCTGAAGATAAGTACAAAGGCAAATGTGTGTTTGCCTGTCTTCGTGAGAGAGAAAGGGATGCTGTTCATGTGCAAGTGCTATATGGTGTATGGATGTGCAATGTGAGCTGGGTCGAAATGGGCCATAAAATTGCCCCGGGCACCAATGAAAAAGTGTCCCACAGTTTCAAATTGCTATTCATTCCTTTTGTGACACGGTTTGAATATTAACCAAGGAGAAGTTTTTTGATAATGTTGATGCAAATTGTGCATTTTAAAGAATATTTATTCAGCAACACTGGTCAAAACTACTAGCTGCAGAGTGAATAAACTCATCCGATGGCCCAAATTGCCCAAAAAAGTGGCCCATTTTGACCAACAACTGACCCACACCAGCATTTTGTATTTTTGGTTTGGCCATGGGCCTATTGCCCTACAGTCAAGTTCGGGCCCAGATGTGACCATATGTGTGTGTTCAAGTGTGAGTTTGTGTTAGAGTATTTGTGTGTGTGCTTGTGTGAATTCTCGAGTGAGATTTAGTCTGTGTGGGGATGTTGTGATGTGATGAAAAGAGATAGGGGGTTGCGGGCTGTGATGGAAGAAGCTGGTGCTTTGCGAGAGTATGGTGATTGGTAAACGTGGACAAGCATCTTTTTTTTTAATGTGACATGGCAATTTTATTGGCATTATGGGAAATGGCAGCATGACTGTTCTTAAGGGTGTTATCGCCTATGCTGGCATAGCTTGCATCAACATATTTGTATACAATACCCTGGCAATGTGCCTGGCATTATGGGCCAAGCCAACATGAGTTTTATTACATGTAGTTTCTTTGCTTTGTTGGCACAGCCTGCATGGGCATATTTTTATGCTGTGTCATTGCAATGTCACTGGCATTATGGGCAAAGCCAAAAATTAGTGTTCTTATTTGGGTAATTAGTACCCAGCGAGGGCGCAATCAGAATGAAAGAGCCATTCTTATTGGCCCTCGCCGAGTTGTTACCAGGCCGGGAATCCCTCCGTCGGGATTCCACGGCCTTTGTCCCCGGCGGGGGGCGTGACAGCCCCTCAGCCAATGAGGAGGCTCGAACCGGGGCCATCCCCGCTCCGAGCCTCCCCAAGGTTGAGAGGCTACCTTCTCCCCCCGCCAGGGACAGAGAAAAGGCTTTTATTTTTTCCTTCCCTCCCTCCTCTTGCCTCCCTGCCCTCCCCACCCCACTTACCTTCTATGCCTTGGTCCCCGGCGGGGGACGATGAAAGCCTCCAGCCGTGTGAAAACTCGGAGCGGGGCCATCTCCGCTCCGAGCCTCCACACAGCTGGAGACTTCCATCGTCCCCCGCCGGGGACCCAGGTATGTTTTTTTTTTTCCCTTTTCCTCTCCCTTCTGCGCTCCCAACCCCACTTACCTTCTTTTTTTTGGGAGCGGACGCGCTGGAAACGCTTCCGTTTACAGCGCGTCCACTCCCAATGGCTCCCATGGAAAGGGAAAACGGACTCTGTTTTCCCTTTCCATGGCGGGCATTTTCTTTGACGTCTTTTTTCTTTCTTCCAGAAACGCTGCAGCGTTTCAGGAAAAAAATTAAGCTTTTGGTGCCCCGGTCATGCAGTTTTTGTGGGCCGGGGTACTAATAGCTATATGCCCCTCGCGGCGGGGACATTACCGACTGGTAATACCCCGGGGCCTTCGTTAAGGCCCTCGCTTATCTCGGGGCCTATAACTATGGGCCCCGGGGCATTACCTGAGCCGGTAATGCCCCGCCGCTCGGGGCATATTGCTTAAATGTTACACAACCTGCATGGACATGTTTACAGTGGCAGCATGGGCATACTTTCTTCATGTGTCATGACAATAACAATGGCATTTTTGGAAAAGACGATGTGAGTGTTCTTAAGAGGGACAATGGCCTATAGTGCCATAACCTGCATGGACATGTTTATAATGGCATGGTAATATTACTCTGTACTGGTGTAGACGCACCACTTCTAACCACAGTGTATTGTCACTGTCCCCTACAAAGAGAACCATTGTCAAAGAGAACCATTGTCATTAACAATTTTGTTTGTTGTCACTATGTCGAACTGTTTTTTTTTTTGTATTTTACTATGTGAGTTTTCTGACAAACGACTGAGATTGAGTTCGTTTTACACACACAAATTGTTATCACGCCAAAAAATGTTTGGCCCGTGTGTTGTAAATACTTTTTGTCTGTACTTCCGGTTAGTTACCGTTTGATGTCATATCTCTAAATATTCATTTTATGTTGATTCATACAACTTTATATAAAACCTGGATTGTTCCATAAACAGAGTATGAAAAAGTGATTTTTTTTTCTTTATATATGCAGAGGGTGATGAGGAGTAGGAGTATACCTGAGCAAAATTCTCTCTCGACCTATTCAATTGTAATTTTTGTTTCATAGTAATATTACTGCCATTATTGGCAAAGGCATCATGAGGGTTCTTCCATGGAGATACTGGCCACTATTGCCACAGCCAACATTGACACTTTTATTTCGTTACATGACACTATTGAGGTATTATATGAAAAGGCAATTTGAGTTTTTATTAGATAAGGATATTGCCCTTAATTAGTACAACTAAGATGTGGCAACAACATTATGGGCCAATCCATCATAAGTATTCTTACGTGGGAGTACTAACATATGTGGGAATACTGCCATATATGAGTCAGGCCAGTGGGAACATTTCTTTTTACAGTGGCATTACTGACATTATGGGCAATACTGACCTGAATGTGTTCTTATTTTTGGAATAAAGGCGTATATTGAAAGTTGAAGATTGAAAATGTCTTTTGACACTAGCAGAATACTGCGATATATTGAGATAGAAGGATCCGGAAATGCACAATAGTCTTGTGTACTGTTGGTAACCTAGCATCCAATTGTTGTATTGTATTCATGTGATACCCCACCCGACCAATTGTATGTTTTATAGGTATTTACCCATTGTTTCAAAAAAGCTCTGCAATAAAATGCACACTTGTCATATTTTATTTTAAAAAAATCTAAGGTGGTTTGGGGGTTATCCCTCCGTTCTCCCATTGCTTGGTTTTGGAAGCTCTCACAATGGTTGGTTGCTCACACACATCCATGAGAAATGTATTCCCATCCAATGAATTCATTAATTCACCTGCAGACTCATGTGTTATCATTCATTAGCACTATCAATAGATGCTACAGCCAAAGAGTGTGCTTGGACATGGACTTTATCCATTTTAACCAGACCACTTTCTTATTTGGCTAACAGCATTTGCTCACTATCCATCGTCCCTGCTTTCACCTGTTTTTCCATTTCCTTCTAGATCTGGAATTAATGGAACTAAATGAATCAAAATGCATATGTCTGCTTGCTTACTCCACCCTGGCTCCCGACCCACATTAACTCAAGCACTGTGACTCAAGCACTAAAGCTCCCATTGGATTCTCCAAGACAGCTACCTTTTTGTAGTTGTATTTGTTTTTGAAAAACAAGTTTGCACTTCCAGCTTGTATCTGTTTGCCACAAACAAATTGGGTAATAGTGGTGATAAAGCATGCTTTGAAAGGCCATACTGGCAATAAAGAGCTCTGTGCAGCACCTGCCAAAAGCTCTCACTGCATTTGCACCTTAATTCAGATGGTGGCCATTACTGGTTGGGGCACACTGGCTAGTCATGCTTTATTATACAACCACTTTCTGCCTCAGTTGAACAATACAAACATAAATATGAGCTAGAACATAGAATTGGATCAGCATCGGTACAAATATATTTTATGACCCTTTCCAGAATGTTTATGGTGGCCAGGCCAATCAGAGTTGTGGAATTCTGGGCATTATTAGCTGTTTGTTGCCCAGAATTATCCTCTCATGGACGGCTTTCTCCAATGTTCGTTCCATTCCCTCTGTTTATTCTGTTTGTCCTCTCTCCAATTACATAATCCTGGCTCCCAACTCCTCGTCAATCTTTGCATACAGCTCTCATTCTCTCCCGTGCACCCTTCCCTCACATTCTGCATGAACTGTTCTCTTTCCCATCACCAAGCTCTTGGGCTATATGATCTCTGCACTGTTACTGGCACTATTCGCCCGCAAGCCATTTCCCACTGCCTGGGTTTAACCCAAACGACTCTAGTCTTCTTCCTTCACTGCCAATGCCTCTCACTTTACGTGCACCATTCAATGGTGGTGGGCAGCTCAACCTACTTTTTACTGTGCCATGCTCTCTGGTCTAATGCTGTTGGATTGCCCTGGTCATGCTGTCATATGCAGGCTCCTCTAAATTGCAGAATCCCAGCGCTCCGTTGCCACGGCAACACTGCACAGGTGTAACATACAGGATCATTAAAACCACGTTTGTTTCTTTTTGGGCCAACACAACCACTTGGACAGTACTTTGACACCCTTGGGAAGAACCAAAGTTACTTAATTATGCAAATAAACAAGGGGGGGTCCTGGGAGTCCCTGTGCCAGTCATTAGTCCTGGTTACTAGAGACTTACCCAGAGTCTTTAGCTCACTATCTTTCACAGAGAAGAAATATCCCAAACATATCAGTCTTTGTCCTGCCCTCGGGCAGTCCAGCACCGAAATGCCAGGCAATTCTCCCCTGAACAAGATACCAACAGCAACCCCAGACACGTGTTTCGGTCTGCTTGGAACTCATCTGTAGGGTGGAGCTGTGCCTCTCTAAGAATAGCTCCACCCTACTGATGAGGTCCAATCAGACTGAAACACGTGCCTGGGGTTGCTGTTGGTACTCTTGTTCAGAGGAGAATAGCCTAGCATTTCGGTGCTGGACTGCCCCTGAGCAGGACAAAGACTGATCTGTTTGGGATATTTCTTCTCTGTGAAAGATAGTGAGCTGAAGACTCTGGGTAAGTCTCTCATAACCAGGACTAATGTCTGGCAGAGGGACTCCCAGGACCCCCCTTGTTAATTTGCACACTTGGAAAGAACCAATGGCAACCATTATGTGGCATTAGTTCCTGGCCCAATAACACGCACGCAACACACAGGGCCATATTGTACCCGCTCAATCTGTCGTCAGGGAGTGGGCACCGCCTGCCAACACTTTGCGTAGGGAATCACGGCTTTTATAGGCAGGGGGAGACCCAAGACAACTTCCTGAACCCAGTTGCTATGGGATGGAGACGCACATAACCCGTATAGCAGCAGGGTGCACTACATGGACTGTCCGGCTGCTGGCCTGGCCTGATGGATTGTGCCATTTTACCATGTAAAGTCTGCTAGGTGTTTCCTGTCCCCCCCCAGATTTTGTGCCTCTCCTACGCCCCTGCCAAAGGTAGGTGCACTGCTCACCTCTACACCATGCAAGGGCGACTCCTTCCCCAGGAAGCTATATTGCTCTCTCTCTCTCAAAGGGCACGGAAGAACCATAAATCACCAATGCAATTATAGAGCAAATACTTCAACCCATAAACAGACAGACGCAATAACTCACAGCCACGCACTCTTTAGAAGATAATACGCTCTTTACGGCTATTCATTGAAAGATTACAAGTACATAGAAATAACTCATAAAAATACTACGGACATAAATCACAGAAGAGGTAAAGAAGTCAAAAGAAATACATCACCGTGAGCGTAATCCAAGTCCTCCTCTCGTCCAGAAGCGGCTGGAAGACTCCGTGGACAGCCAGGCCGAGAGTGCCACAGCTCACAGGAAGGCCAGACGGAGCGTCCTTCTCTGGCTGAAGTCTCACCTGACCCCCTCCGGGTTTCCACATATATAGGAACTCCACAAAAGGGGAGTTAATTCTCGAACCTTCTGGAATTGCACCTGCGCAGTTGAGGAACAGCCGTCGGTTGCCAGCTGGGTCAATCAAGAGCTTCCCCCCAAGGAATGCAGGGCCACCCTGCTCTAAAAACATGCTCCACGGAGAACAGTAGCAAGTCATAACAACATGAGCTTTTCCCAGCAGAAATGGCCTTGACTGCATACCAAGTTTGAAAAAGCATGTTTGTCTCAGCACTGTGAATCTAACACTTCAGCAAAATGTGTGCAGCCTTTCACTGCAGAGTGAAGTAAATATACAACATGGCTCTGAGCGCTCCCAGAATGCATTGCACGCCCGTGCCATTTTGAACCAAGCATAAATCGAGCAGAACAATTCCACCCTTTGAATATTTAGCTTCCGTAGCCAGGTGGCACTGGAACTGGTCTCTGAAACCTACGAAATGTTAAAACTAAATTGGGAACACATTGAAGGCATCAACAACAAGCAATTATAATGGACAGAATAATAAAAATGCAAGCAAAAATATAACATAGTCTACCCCCAATATCAGGTGTCCATGAAAATAACCAATCCCACCAGTTTTTGTTCTGATCTTGAGACACTTGAGAAATGAGATCCCTCAAACCTCGAACATGACTTTCAATGGATCGCGAGTGGTCACTCAAATTGAAGCAACACATACCTTCAAAGGCATTACACCCTAAATTATGTTTCAGCAATAGATAATCCACAGCAGCTCTGTTCTGCAAAGTATCTTTTCTAACAACTTGACTATCAAGGAGTAATTCTTCTAAAGCTTGCGAAGTATGATTAAGACTTTTAACTATTAAACACGCTAATTTCATCAAAGATTTGTAACCTCCAGCAGCTAAACCCCAAACACCTACTAATGAAAGGGTTAATGCTAAAACCTCAGCTTCTGATAGCAAATGTACATGTGAATCACAGTCAGGAGATAGTCCCATAGATTCAAAGGTTGACCTTTTACCTCGAGTTATCGCTGAGGCTAAAGGAAACATCATTAGTCCTAATTGAGTCAAAGCACATGGACCTCCAGAAATGTTAGCTGGAATATAAGTATATGTAATGTTACCACATGAAAAGAGCCATTCTGTTGGAAGTTTCACATGATTGAAATGACTAGCAGTTATCACTGTATGATTGCAAGACATAGTGTTATTTACACTGGTGCATTTGCGTGACATTCGTGAACAGTCTCCTCTCGAATGTAGTATGATTGTATTGATCGGTCAACTCTATTTGTCTGCATTTACCAATTTCTTGTGCTTTGCACATCATAATATAACACACATCACCTTGGGTTACGTTGTACGTAATCACACGTGTCAAATTTCTCCACTTCTTGCCGGTTTCTTGGCAGAACCTGCAGTACTCGTAGACTGAAAAAGATTGTCTAATGTCTGAGTCTTGAACTAAAGAATCATTATGTCTGATGCCGAAAATATGCTTTAAAACCAGAACACGCGTCGGCACCGCTACTAAACATGTAGTCAATAAAGCTTCAGCATTGGGCACATCAGTTAAACAAAAGTGTGATATATTCAGTACTTGCTGTGCTAAATAGATCCACATATTTTCTTCTTGAGTTATCATAGGAGAGTGTTTCCTCCGTCCTACAAAGGGCTCCTGCACAACTGGCATCAAGGTTGTTTTCACTTGCTCTTCATGTGTTTGTCGCAATTCACGGATCCATGTCTTCGGTCTGGCGGGCTTGTCGGCACTGGCATAGGGTTGCTTGGGGACGACATTATTCATCACTATCAGTATCCCCTTGATCACTGGCACAGATGTGACATTTTTTGCTGGTGACAGAAGACCGTCTAACCCTTCCAAATGGAGTCCATGTAGTGCCACAGTCGCACCAACCAGACCCAGGATCTACAAAGCAAACCCAGAAAAGAGATATCAGTGTTGCACATCACCCTCTTAAGTAACATTTGTCTACGGGTACATATTGCCATTTCCTTCTACCAGGCTCCATTACTAAAACCACTTGATCTTTGCCTGATGCAATGACATCTGCTGGCACTGGTGGGCCACTTGGTTGTTCCACCCACACCTGTGCACCCGGTACCATGCTGCCTGAAGAGCCAAAACCGTGATCCCCACGGGTAGTTAACACTGTAGGAGGCTCCCTTTTCTTAATCATGGACAACTTAATGGGAATAACTATCAATTGGGCCACTCGATCACCCTTGTGGATCGATAACATTTGATCCCCACTATTCATCAGGATGACTTTAATCTCGCCTTGGTAATCAGCATCAATTACCCCTCCCAACACTTGAACTCCCTTCAATGCTAGGCCAGATCTAGGGGAAATCCATCCCATATGCTCTGGGGGAATCTGTACCCCAATCCCTGTTTCAATAACAACTATTCCTCTTGGATCTAATCTGATTTCTTCATTAGAATGCAAGTCTACCCCTGCTGACTCTGGAGTTGCTCAATAGGGAGCTAAAGAACCTGGTGTAATTTCCCAGTATAACAATGTTTCTCTGACTGAATTGGGTTGAACCTGCAAAGTAGGAGTCATTAATCGCATCAAAGGAGTTTCATGTTCATACACAGGCCTATTGTTCAACACTTGCACCGCATCAAACACACAATCACGCCAGCCTGCCAAACTGCCGTCTCCAGATTTGCTCAACTGTTCTTTCAGTAACCCGTTCATTCGTTCAATTAGCGCTGCTGGAGCTGAGTGGTAGGGAATATGATATATCCACTCAATGCTCTTTTCCTGACAAAACTCCTGGACTAATTTGCCTTTGAAATGTGACCCATTGTCACTTTGAATCTGCAAAGGCACTCTATAATGTAGTATGATCTGATCTAACAACCTGATGGTGTTCAATTGGGTTGCATGTTTGCACGGCAAAACCATCAAATATCCCGAGTAGGTATCCACAATAGTGCATGCATACTGACAACTTCTGCAGTTTGGCATAGGACCGATATAATCAATCTGCCAAATTTGACTTGGCAATTTTCCTCTTCTCAATGTGCCTCGAACAATTTGAGGTATAGGTCTATGCAATTGGTGTTGGCACACGGGACACTGCAAAATAATTGTTTTCACTACTTCTAAAGGAAAACTGATGCCTCGAGTGTGTGCCCACCTCATAGTAGCCTTTTCTCCAAGGTGCCCACATTTCTGATGGGCCCATTTGGCCAAACCCTCCATATCGTCCTCCGCAGCCTCTGCATCCACTGAGGCAATCTTGGTGTGTTCATCTGCAACAGAATTAAACCAACGTTCATCTAATGAATCTGTGGCACAATGTGCGTCCACATGTTATACAGTGACTTCACTTTGTAACAACATTTCTGCAATATCTTGCCACAGTTCTTTTCCCCACAACTCTTTTGAATGAATCTTCCATCCATTATTTTGCCAAGTTGGCAACCACACTGCCAATCCATTCGCCACTGACCATGAATTTGTGTACACATAACATTGACCAGGGGTCTCTTGTTTCAATGCTTGGTAAACTGCGTAAAGTTCTGTGAACTGACTGCTCTTTCCTTTCCCTGTCGTTGTCAACATCTTTTTGGTTTTGGGATTGTACGACACTGCTTTCCAGTACCGCTCAGTTCCCACATATCGAGCTGAACCATCCGTGAACCAAGCATGCTCTGTTTGTTCCATGGTCAAATCACTGTAAGGTACTCCCCATTTCACGGGAGACTCACGTTTTTCAGGCACTTCCGGTGGTATGTAATCTGAGGGCGGTATGTTGGCTACTTGCTCATGTAATTTTGCCACTCTACCCTTCCCTGATTTGGCTCTGTCTTGAATGTACTATTTCCATTTAATTATACTGGCTTCTTGAGCATGTCCTATTCTATGTGTTTTAGGAGAGCTCAGTACCCATTGCATGATTGGTATTTCTGGCCTCATCAATACATCATGGCCCACATTCATTTGCTCGGTATCAACAAGAGCCCAATAGCATGCCAGCAATTGCTTCTCAAACGGAGTATATGAGTTACCAGCATCGGGCAACTTACGACTCCAAAACCCTAATGGCACACGTTTCCTGTCTTGTTTCTGCCACACACTCCAGTTAGCATAATTGTCTTGCACAGACACATTTAATTCCACTTCGCCTTCCTTCAAGGGCCATACATCAAGCACCTGCTGCACGGTGTCTTTCGCCATCTCAAAGGCTCTCTGCTGCTCTTCCACCCACTGAAACTCATATTTCTTTCGTGTCACTTTGTAGAGGGGGGCCAATATCTGCCCTAAATGCGGAATGTGCTGTCTCCAAAACCCGAACAGTCCTATAAACTGCTGAGCTTGCTTTTTGTTCGTTGGACTGGTGAATTCAAGTATTTTCTGTCGAGCTTTTGGCACCATTTCTCGATGCCCATGATGCCACTGAATCCCTAGAAATATCACTGTTTCAGCTGGACCTTGAATTTTACTCGGATTAATCTCCCACCCTTCCTTTTTCAATCCTTCCATAAGGACATCTAACTGACTTTGCACGCTGTGCTCATCCTTGCCCTGAATCAAAATGTCATCAATGTAATGAGAAATTTGTATGTCAGGTTTACACAGTATCTTGTTTAAGTGCTCTGCCACCAGCCGGTGACAGATAGTCGGACTGTCCATGTACCCCATAGGTAGTCTCGTGAAAGTGTACTGACGTCCACCCCACGTAAATGCAAACTGTTCTTGACACTCATCAGCAATTGGCACGGAGAAAAATGCATTAGCTAAATCAATCACTCCATACCAAGTCCCCTCAAACTTTTGGACATTTTCATTCAAAGTAATGGCATGTGGGACTGCGGACACTAAGGGAGGAGTATTTTTATTCAACTCCCTGTAATCCACCTTCATCCTCCATGACCCATCCCCCTTTTTAATGGGCCAGAGCGGATTGTTCCATGATGTGGTAATAGGGCGTAATACACCCGCCTCCACGTACTCTTTGGTGGTGTCTGCCATTTCCTTGTGCCCCCCAGGAATGCGGTATTGTTTCATTGCTACCCGCTTGGTTGCTATTGGCACTTGCACTGGGGGCATCTTCAATTTGCCTACATTAATGGGTGTACAAATCAATGCACTCACCCCAAACTGGTACGTTTTACTGCCAAGTCCCAAGGTTAGCCCTTCCAAAATGTCAAAGCCAATTACATACTCTGGTATCGAGACAATCAACACTTGGTATTTCTGCCTCTTTAAATTGCCTATTTTCATCTCCACTCGCGTTTGCACTGCAGGGGTCTCCTTTCCCCCTAAACCTGTAATGGTAAACTGTTTGCCTTTAAATCGTGTCGGATTACCATGAATCAAAGAGGCCTCCGCCCCGGTATCTATCAATGCTCGCACCCCTTGTGTATTTCCTGGCCCCCAAAAAATCTTAACATCAACATGAGGCCGCCTATCCACTTTTATGCGGGCAGACGCTGCCGGAGCTTGGCCGTAGCCCTAGTCAAACTTCGAATGAGTGTGACTTGACTCCGCCTCTAGCATTGCACTCACCACCTTTCTCAAATCAGCGTATATCGGCTGGTACGGGGAAGGTGTCCCCATAGACCCTTCATCTTGTTCTTCCGCAGGGGGAGCAGAAGGTGAAGCATCCCCCTGTGGCGTGGTGACTACTTGTTTCTTAACCTGTTTATAGCGCTCTTTTGCTGCAAGTCCTCGTTTTTTGTATAATTCATACATTACTCTGGTTTCAATGCCATCAATTTCTTCATGTGGCACACCATCTTTTAACAAAGCCAAAAACATGTCTTTTCGGGACACTCGGGAGTCTCTGCTATCTTGCCGCCTGCCTTCAGTTCTTCTCTCCCTGCGCCCCTCTCTCTCCCGTGGCTTGTTATCACTCTTGTCCCACTCTCCCAAATCTGCAAGTTGCCTAATGGCATCTGCTACCTCATCAGTAGCCTTGCCCGTCATGCCTACGAACAAAGTCTTAATGATACTTTTGTATGCGGGTGGCGCAGTTCTAATCACCATGTTGCGAGTTGAAACTGAGAGCGGCACGGCTCCCATGTGATCAGGAGCATCTATGTGAATCGCCTCTTTCATAGCATGCTCTCTGTCTTTTTGAATTGCTTCTGTCAATGTATACCACTTTGTTTCTTCACTAGGCCAGTCTGTGGTAATGGGGCATTTACGGTTACATGCTTCAGCTATCAGGTGCAACAAAGACACCTGCGTATCTTGACCATTTGCATCAGGGGGCGGTCCTGCTCTCCTGTACCTCCTGTACATTGGTGTCGATTGACAGGGGTAACAAACGCGGTGAATCAGTAGAATCTACCAACAACCCTGCAGCACCCCCATCTAGCAATCTCACCATCCATGTCAATAAAGCTCCCCTGATTTTTGCCTCAAACGGGTAATAATGACCCCAACCTCCTGTTGTGTGTAATCTTCCAACGTGGTTAAATCCACCATAACACCACCAGGATTCTGTGGGTGTGGTCCGGTTCGCCGCCTTCTAAAAGGCTTCGCCGCCACTGTTTTCTGTTTCACCCCTGGTTTGGGGGTCAGACTCTTCTGCAGAACTACTTTCTAGACTGGTCGAATCAAAAATATCACCATCCCACTTGTCTGGATCCCAGTCTGCGCCAGCGGTAGCGATTACAGTTGCCACCTTTCTTTTGTTGACCCCTCCCTGTCTTTTCCTATACTTATAACAAGCTACTCTGACTGCTGCCCTCTCGGCCACTGCCTGATATGTGTTGGCTTTATCTTTAAACAGTTTCATTTGAATCTGCTGCATTAACGCAGTCTGCCGTTCTGCAGCCAGCTCTCTCTAATCTCAAAACCTAATTTTTCATATCCATTTGCCTCTGATGTATTTTCCTATAAGCATGCAAAAGAACCCAACCTCGCCTGCCTAATGCCACACATTCTTAACCACGTTCTACTGAAACTTGTTGCAAGCATGCAATTACATCAGCCGGATCGGCATCCCCCAATCCTTGATCCCAAGTCTCACTTAGCCCGGCACCAAAGGCCCATGCCTGAGCCAACTTATCATATGGACTCTTAGTCCACCCTGGAATAGTAACATCAGAGCATTCACCGCCAACGGGAACACTCTTTTTCCTGAACAAACTATTCATTACTGCAAAATGGTACAAAACCTCTTTATATCTATTTTTTTTTCTTTCACTGCAATCACTCCCACAAGCACGCACACACCAGCAAGGAAAAAAAAAACAGCTTAAGACAGTTGAACACTCACTGCCAACTTACTTTTGTTTGCAAGATAACCGAAGCCTATCTACGTTCAAACAGATTCTTGAATATTTGGAACACTTCATCACAAATAACACTGCTCACAGCGCCATAATGTATTGCTCTCTCTCTTAAAGTGCACGGAAGAACCATAAATCACCAATGCAATTATAGAGCAAATATTTCAACCCATAAACAGACAGACACAATAACTCTCAGCCACGCACTCTTTAGAAGATAATCAGCTCTTTACGGCTATTTATTCAAAGATTACAAATACATAGAAATAACTCATAAAACTACTATGGACATAAATCACAGAAGAAGTCAAAAGAAATACATCACTGTGAGCGTAATCCAAGTCCTCATCTCATCCAGAAGCGGCTGGAAGACTCCGGGGCAGCCAGGCCGAGAGTGCCACAGCTCACAGGAAGGCCAGACGGAGCGTCCTTCTCTGGCTGAAGTCTCACCTGACCCCCTCCGGGTTTCCGCATATATAGGAACTCCAGAAAAGGGGAGTTAATTCTCGAACCTTCTGGAATTGCACCTGCGCAGTTGAGGAACAGCCGTCGGTTGCCAGCTGGTCAATCGAGAGCTCCCCCCAAGGAATGCAGGGCCTCCCTGCTCTAAAAACATGCTCCACGGAGCACAGTAGCAAGTCATAACAACATGAGCTTTTCCCAGCAGAAATGGCCTTGACTGCATACCAAGTTTGAAAAAGCATGTTTGTCTCAGCACTGTGAATCTAACACTTAGGCAAAATGTGTGCAGCCTTTCACTGCAGAGTGAAGTAAATATCCAACATGACTCCGAGCGCTCCCAGAATGCATTGCGCGCCTGCGCCATTTTGAACCAAGCATAAATCAAGCAGAACAGAAGTGCACGAGCGGGAGGGACCGAACAGGTCCTATTACCAGCACAAGTACCGAGGCTGCTTCAGCTACCAGTATCCAGGCCGAGGGGTCGCAAGATCCTACCAGCGACTCCTCTGAGGGACCGCAAGGTTCTGTTACCAGGCCGCAGCCCCAACACCAGACTGATGTCTGAGGGGGGGGGGCGCCTGTGCGCTGCACTACCGGCGATACAGCTGAGGGCACTCTGCCTACCAGGCCTTGTCATTATGTGCTGGGTAGGCCTCAACCGCCACTGCTCCGCCTACTGGAGTAAGCCAGGCCCAGCGTAGCGAGTACCACGACGCAAGCATGTGGCATGCAGCAACACAAAATGGCAGACGGGCCAGACAAAATGGCCGCTCACCCGACACATCCCCCTTTGTGGACCAGGTAAAGTGAACAAGTCTGCAGGTGGGATTGGTCTACACATGGCACTTGGCCCACAGTATACCCCTCTACTTCGCAGGGCAGATGCACCTTGTCCCACACAGCGAGACTGGGCATGCCTAGGCCTCAGCAACCTCAGGGCCCTACACCTATGCCGGTTCCATCAGGCACTCATCCGGCCTGTGAAGATAGTTTTTTTTTTAGAAATGACTAACGCTTATGAGGTCCCCACAGATGGGCAGCATCCTTAGGGAATGTTATTAGGGACATGCTCCCGCCGGTACAGCTGCTAGCACCGAGGCAATGCCTGCCTTTGGGGCCAGCTCTTCTGGGTCCAGCACAGCCTCAGTTGCCAACACCAGTCCCTACTACACTGGCTCCCATGCCTATCCCAGTCACAGCAGCCCGTCTCTGCTGCCACAGCAGCCTCTGGCGCTGATCATCAATATGCCACAGCTTCCTGCACCCAGCACTCCTCCGGCAGCACCGGACCATCAAGACACAATGGTGGACACCGACGAGGAGGCCCACCCAGACACTAAGTCATCAGCCAAAGCCTTTCACAAATGGCTGGCGGGCCTGGCTGAGTATTTGGTGATCCCACAGCCACAGGTGGAACATCCAGAGGTGCGGGTATTGGCAGAGGTTCTCATCTACGCCCCACGGCTAGAACAGGAATCCCAAAGCAAAAGGACGTGGTAGCGCTTGCCAAAAAAGGATGGCTCAAGACACATTCTACCCAGCATACCAATCGGCATTTCAACGCTAAGTTTAGGCAATTGGAAGGGGACCCCGCTCTTACTGTCGGTGCACCCCCCAGCCACACTCCTCAGTGATTGCTGCAGCATCACTCTACGGTAAGCCGCAATCGTCCTCTGCTACATCAGCTGCTGCACTCCTGGGTAAGGAGCGAAAGGTCCTGGAGGCGTTCAGAAAGAAAATCTATTCCAAAGCTACTCCATCTGCGCCAGTCCAATGCGGATGCCATGCTGGCGGTGGTCAACCAGAGGCTCTGGCGAGAGATTGCAGACTTCCTACCTGAACTCCCTGCTCAGAGCCAGGCTTGCTTCAATGCCAGGCTGGCGGAAGCCAAAATAGTGGCACAGGCTATAATGGAGTCCTTGGTGGCACACATTGATACATCAGGTCGTGCCATTTGCATTGCTACCGACATGAGGACGACGGCTTGGCTCAGGGCAACTAAGTTCAACCCAGATGTCCAGGAGCGTATACTGACCTTCCTTTCGAGGGGGGCGATCTGTTCCATTTGACCATGGACGAGGGACTTGATAAGAATAGTTCGCAGACTGCGAAGTCCTTATCAATCCTCACCAAGTCAACCCCCAAAGCATGTAGGCAGGCGCACCAGAACGTGTCAGTCCTTTGGAGACTTCAGGGGCTTCCAAGAGAGACGTTCCGGACAACCGGACGGATCCCCAAGCCAGCACAGGCGGAAGCAGCACAATGGCAACGCACAAGGTTTTTTTCAGTCCCCCTCCTTAGCCCCAGCCTCAGAGGGCAAGAAGGCATGACACATCTGTCCAGATCCACGAGTCTCAGTTGAGGGGCAGGCACGCTCACTGCTGGCATACAAATTTCTCGGACCCATGGATTCTCTCCGTAGTGTCCACAGGCTTCCGGCTTCCTATCCCTCCTTCTCTCTCCTCCTTTCCGCTCCAACAGATTGGTACAGCAACTGTATTGGCGGAAATTCGCTCGCTCGTAGAATCAGGCAGTGGAGGAAGTCCCAGCCTCTCTGTGGGGTCTGTGCATCTATTCATGGATTTTCACCATACACAAGGCTGGCCTGAGAGTTGTGTTGGACCTTTCCACCTTGAACCCTTCCCATCCTCTTCAAAGGTTCAAGATGGTTACCCCAGCGCTAATAGCGGAGACATTGTGTGCAGGAGACTGGATGTGGTCCCTGGATCTGAAGGATGCCTACCTACACGTCCCGATCTGGCAACCCCATTGGTCCTTTCTGAGGTGCAGGATTATGGAATTTCATTTCCAATACAAGATCCTACCTTTTGGCCTGAATTTGGCCCCCAGGGTCTTTACAAGACTAATAAATGCGGTGGCAGACCTACTCGGGGTGCGGTGATCACACCATCTACCCATATCAAGATGGTTGACTATTCAGGGTAAGATCTCTGGAGATGGCCATCACACGGCCTCTGCCCTCATGGATACACTACACGAGCTGGGATTTTCCATCTATCTCAAGAAGTCACAATTGGCACCCATGCTGGAGCTATCCTTCCTGGGCCTTATCTGGAATACGAGCTCAGAGGATTTTCCCATCAACGGACAAGATCGCAGCCATCAAGAGGGTCACTGGGCATTTTCTCAGCAGAGCAGTGACCGCTTGGTCATCAAGGCGGCATGTCTCCTGGCAATGCTGCATACGAGACTCCGAATGAGGCAGCTACAGCTGCACTTCGCAGCCTCCTGGAGTCAGGAGAGGGGTTCCCAGGTGGAGCAGGTCAGCATCCCAGGTCATCATCTCACATACTCTACGCCAGGACCTAGTCTGGTAGAGCATGGACAGCAACCTACTGATAGGCAGGCCGTTCCATCAACCAGCACCTCATGTCGCAGGCACTATGGATTCATCCCTAGAGGTCTGTGGAGCTACCTTGGGCAGCCACAGTGTCCATGGGGTTTGGTCCCATCTGGAGCAGGCGCCCCACATCAACTGGCTAGTATTGATGGCCATCTGGCTTGCTCTCAAAGCCTTCCTCCTGATGATTCGAAACAAAGCGATCCTCATTCAAACCGACAGCTCCACCAGCATGTATTACGTGAACAAGCAGGGTGCCACCAGGTCCCCTCCCCTCTGCACTCTAGCAGTCCCCATCTGGGAGTGGGCTCTGTAAAACATGCACCTGACAGCAATCCTCCTCCTTTGGGAGTCCAACCTAGAGGCGGACAGGCTCAGCAGGCTACGAACGAACAGGTGCTTCAAGGGATTTTCAACAGGTGGGGTCACCCTCAGTTGGATCTCTTCCCCACATGGGCCAACAGGAGGTGCCCCCCAGTTCCTGTCCTGGCAGGGACAGGCCAGGGGCTCTCTGGGTGATGCGCTGCAGATCCATTGGAACATGAACGCGTCTTCCTTCCCTCTCACTCCCCTGATGCACAGTGTAATCTGCAAGATCAGGGAGGCTTGGCACCTCTGCATCATTCTGATAGCTCTGTGGTGGCCAGCAAGGCCATGGTTCTGGGGAACTACTGAGCCTGTTGGATCAGCCCCCGGTCACTGTCCGCTGGGCCCAGCACACCTACTCTCTCAGCAGGAGGGCACAGTCATCCACCCAGCCCCCCAGAAGTTAGCCCTCGCAGAGTAGTTCCTGAACAAGTCACACTGAGGCATCTGTCACAAGCTAACCTAGACATTAAACAAGGGGCTAGGAGCAATGCAACAAGGAGCCATTACAAAACCAAGTGGACCAGGTTTTGTCACTAGGCTAAATCAAAAGGAGGTTGATCCTTTGACCTGCATGTTGGACGAAGTGCTTTCCTTCTCTGCACACCTCGCACACTCGGGGGTGCAGGTAGACACATGCCGCACCTATCTGGCTGCCATTGGTGCCTACAGGAACTCCGAGGAGGAGGGATTGTCATCCTCTAACTCGGTGGTTAAAGGATATTTGGTGAGCCTGACCAGGCTTTATCCGCTTATCAAGAAACCACACCATGAGTGGGACCTCAATGTGGTGTTGGGCGCCCTGGCGCATAAACTATTAGAACCTATCGCGTCCGCTGACATCGGAATGATTACCATTAAGATGGCCCTTCTGTTGGGCCTTACCTCGACACGCTGGCTTAGTGAAATCCAGGCGCTGGTCGCTTCAGATCCTTATACTACTTTTCATAATGACAAGGTGGTGCTCAGAACTCACCATGCATTCTTACCTAAGGTTGTCTCTTCGTTTCACCTAAATGAGGAGACAGTGCTACCAACATTCTTCGCTTCTTTGTAGACCCCACGGATGATGCTCAGAGGGGATTGCACTGTGTGGCCGTGCGGCGTGCGCTGAGATACTACCTAGACAGGACCAAAAGCTTCTGCAAATCAGACGCCCTCTTTGCCACCTTTGGTGGGTCAAAGTCTGGCTGTCAAGCCTCCAAGGATTCCATAGCAAGGGGGATGGTTGTGGCCATCAAGTAGGCTTATGAAGGGCAACACAACCCGCTTCAAGCAAATATGCATGCCCACGCAATCCGAGCTTAAAGACACAGCGGTTGCTTTCCGGAGGCACGTTATCAGCAAGGCGGCTACATGGGCTACACCCTCGGCCTTCTGCAAGCACTACTGCTTGGATGCCGGCTCCAGGTCAGACGCAGCATTTGGTCAGGCAGTGTTAAAAAACTTATTTTCTTAAGAGAGCACCTCTCCAACCTGGGGCTACATTCAGTTGTATTCGCCCGTACAGTTTGGAGGAAAGGGGATGGGACGTAGGAGTAATTATAAGTTACTCCCATTAGTGACTATTGTACTCCTAGTCCATAGTCCCCTTTCCTCCATACGTCCCACCATCCTCCCTCTAATAATAACTGGTGTCATTAGGCAATGTTAATATTGTCGACGCGTCAAAGGGGACTGAGTGGCGCCAGTGGGCGGAGTCAGGGGAGCGTATGTTCCCATGGCCGCACCCCACACGCATCTAAATTTAAAGGGGAAGATAATTTTTCTGGTGAAAAATGTCCCATCTAACGTCCCCAACGAAGGACGCCCATAAAGTATGGAGGAAAGGGGACTATGGAGTAGGAGTATGTTAGTCACTACGGTGAGTAACTTATTTCTTCTCAGGGATTGTACTGCTGAAGTTAGGGAATATCGCATGTGACTTGGTTCCATCGTCTGCATCACTTTACTTGCCTCCTGTGCCGATTTAATTCATTGCATTCATTTTAAGAACCTATGGGGAAGGTATATATGTTTATTGTTGGGTATTGTGCAATATTATCAACTGCTCGTTTCATTTGTTAGTGTGTGATTAAGGCCTATCGTGAATAACTGTATTAGACATTCCTGTCTAAATTGAACTATTGTGTGCTTCACTGTGTGGTCTCATTGTGGACCTCCGGCCGCACTGATTCTCTCCTGAGAATAGCCTTGACTGGTCTCCATGTTTACCTTGAATGGGTGTTGGCTAACCTCTCAGTTCCTTATTCACTATAACTAGGGTGGCCTCCTAAAATCTGTCCACCAGTCTAGATTCTAGAAATCCATCTTAACCGGACTCAGCCATGTTTCGGTGAGGTAAAGGTGGAACAGAAGCTAGTATAAATCACTATCAACCCCAAGGAAAACTGTCTACAAATGAGGGCTCTGTTATACTTTACACAAAGAAAATATCCAAAATGAAAAACATGCCTATTTGTCAGATGCATTCAATGTATGTTTACCGTGTCCGACCATATTTGAGAATTAACAAACCAATATAACATTTTGCCAGATAATTGGTGTAAGCCATACTGATACTTCAGGTATCCCCAGACAAGATCCATGGGGAACGCCCTGTGGAGGAATTGGTCAGGGGGATTTGCTTATGCCAATGCCCTGCCCCCCCAACCACTCTGACTTCTCCCCTCAACAGGATAGTCCACAAGATGCACCAGGAACATGTCAAACATATCCTAATAGCGCCAATGTCAACCCGGCAGACATGGTTCTCACACCTAATTAAAATGTCTTTAAAACTGCCTTGATTCCTTTTTTGCCCCCAGACAAGGAGTGTCACAAGTTTCTCCCCTTCTCACCTGTTTCTCCTTACTTGCGACCTTCTGGGAAGTGGCTTCCTTCTTTCTTACTGTCTGAGACTTTTATAGGACTGGGAACGGGTCTTCGGATTCCAGCGTGAGTTCTTGGTTGCCCTTCGCTAGGAAGCGTTCAGTATCCAGGACGTGGAACCAGGAGGGAGATACAGTCCAGGCTCGGAAGGAACCGAAGCATCGTAGGACCAAGCACAAGATTAATCCAGGAATGAACCACAGAAGGAGGAAAGGAAGGGAATGAACAGGTACCAGGAATAGGAAGGCGGAAAAACAAAGGAATCAAAAAAGAGCACGGAGCGGACTCCGACAACACACGTCTAACTACTCCAAGCAGTAGCGTTGAGACGCACGGTGCTGCCGTGGCGTGGCTGTTTTCTAGGAAGTCGAACGTAATACACAAGGGCTGGTGTGCAGTGTTTCAGAACCGTCGGCCATGTTGGAAGGATCACAGAGTTCATACCGTGGTGCATTATGGACCATGAAGTCCAAAATGGACGAATTTGGCGGTTCATGACTGTATGCCTCCTTCTAAGCCCTGCACCTCTGGGTTTGCCTGGGTGGATTCGATGATATCTTTGTATTAAACGGGGGGCATTCATGTTTGAGACAGGTTCCCAGGTGCGCTTGCTGGGAGGATATCCTTTCCATTCAACCAGATACTGGAGTTGGCCACGTCTGTATCTGGAATCACAAATCCTGGAGACCTCGAATTCAAGTTGATTATTGATGATTACTGGAGTGGGTCTTGGAGCAGTTTGGGTGGATTGTACAAACAGTTTTAACATGGAAGTGTGGAAGACTGGATGAATCCTTTTCCAGGACTTTGGAAGTTGTAGTCGGTAGGCCGCTGGATTAATGATTTCCTTTATGGAGAAGGGCCCATAATACTTGGGGGCCAGTTTATTTGGTCGCAGATGTCGAGGAAGAAGTTTCGAAGACAGCCAAACCTCATCTCCCACTGCGTAAGAAGGGCTTGGTCTCCTTTTGGTGTCTGCATATCGTTTGACATCTTTTCTGGCCTTTTCCAGTCTTTCCTTGGTGTCTTTGTGTACGTTGACCAGTGTTTCAATCCAGGAATCGACTGCAGGAACTGGGGTAGGATGTAGAAGAACAGATGGTAGAACTGAAGGATGAAATCCCCGACTACAAAATAATGGACTGGTCTTGATAGCTGAATGATCCAAATTGTTGTAAGCGAATTCAGCTACAGGAATCAAAAGTGACCAATCATCCTGGACTTTGGTGGCGAAACAGCAAAGGTACTGCTCTAGGGTCTGGTTGACTCGTTCAGTTGCTCCATTGGTTTGTGGATGATATCCTGAGGACAACGCGTGCTGGATTCCCAATATTTGACATAGTTGTTTCCAAATCTGGGATATGTATTGGGGTCCTCTGTCAGAGATGATTTTGGAAGGTAGACCATGAAGCCTAAATATATTCCAGGAAGATCCCAGCCAATTAAGATGAGGATGGTAGCTTGAACAAGGGTGTAAAGTGAGCCATATGTGTAAACAAATTGATGGTAACCATTATGGTCGTGTATCCTCTAGATGGGGGTAATTCCACGATAAAATCTGTGGCGATGATTTCCCAAGGTCGTGTTGGCATTGCTGGTTGGTGTAAGAGGCCTGCTGGTTTTCTGTTATCATGTTTATTCTGGTTGCAAACTGCACAGGATTGGACATAGGTTCCTATGTTGTCTTTCATCCTTGGCCACCAGAACTGCCTCTGTATAAGATGGAGGGTGGTGGTGATGCCTCGATGTCCTGAATGGAAGGTATCACGGCATAGATTCTTAATCTTACTTCTCAGTTGTGTCGGTATTGCCAGCCGTGTTTCCTTGAAGAGATATCCGTCCTTCCACAGGAGGTTCTTTAGATTGTTCCCCTTGTATTCCTTCCAGAGTTCGGAAGAAGGCATCTTTGCACGAATGTCCTCCAGGAGAGAAATGGCTTGAGCTACAAACACGGTGTTAGGAAACATCTTGGGAAAGGTCCGTGCTTCCATGGGCTCATAATCGGGATGTCTGGACAAGGCATCATCTATGATGTTATGTGTTCCAGGAAAGTGGTGAATTTGAAATTGATACTGGGCAAAAAAAAAGGCCCAACGGCTGTTTCTGCACTCCAGGGATTGTAGCACTTGTAAATTGCGATGGTCCATACGAACTTGTACTGGGTGTTTGGCACCCAAAAGAAGATGGTGCCAGTCGTTGAATGCTTGTCGGATGGCTAACCGCTCCTTCTCCAGGACGGAATAATGAGTCTCACTGGGAGTCAAGGTGCGGGATAAATATGCAATAGGATGCTCCATCTTGTCCTCAAGTTCTTGTTTTAAGACTGCTCCAATGGCATAGTCGGATGCGTCTGTCTCTACCAAGATGGTGCGATCTATATCAGGTTGAGCTAGGTTTGGAGCTCGATTGAATTCCTGTTTCAGTTGTTGAAAGGCCGTCTCTTGAGCCGAGGACCATTGAAATGGAGTGTCCTTCTTTAAGAGTGTTACAATAGGATGTATTATGTCAGAGAACGCGGGTATGAATTTTCTGTAGAAATTAGCAAGTCCCAGGAAGGATTGGATCTGTTTCACAGTAGTGGGAGCGGGCCAGGACAAGATGGAATCAACCTTGGAAGGATCCATTCCGATACCTTTGGAACTAAGTACGAATCCAAGATAATGAACGGTGATACATGGAAAAGGCATTTTTCAGGTTTGGCCAGGAGCTTGTGTTCACATAGGCGTTGTAAAACTGCTTTTACATGTTCTTGATGCGCCTGAGGTTCCTTGGAGTAAATTAGTATATCGTCCAGATATACAATGACAAAAAGGAACAGCATGTCAGAAAAAACCCAATTCATGAAGCGTTGAAATACTGCGGGGCATTGGCGAGACCAAAGGGCATTACCAGACACTCAAAGTGGCCAAAGATAGTTCTGAAGGCTGTTTTCCACTCATCACCTCCCATTATCCGAATGAGATGGTAAGCACCCCTGAGATCAAGTTTAGTGAAAATGACTGCACCCCTCAATGCCTCCAGAATGTCTGAAATAAGTGGTAATGGATAGCGGTCGTTGAGTGTGCATTGGTTGAGGCCACGGTAATCTAGACAAGGTCGAAGTCCTTGGTGTCTTTTTTTAGGAACGATGATGAGGGAAGCACCGGCTGGGGATTTGGAAGGTCGAATAGTACCGTTTGTCAAATTGGTGTCCAGATATTCTCGGAGAGCTTTCTTTTCTGGTTCAGACAAAATGAACATTCTTCCGAAGGAAATCGCCGCAGATGGGTCTGTATCAATGGCACAATCCTCGGGTATGTGAGGTGGTAGAGCTTGAACAATGGCTGTTGAAAACACATCTGAGTATGGTTGGTATGCCTGAGGAATTTGGATAATATTAGCTTGCTTGAGCTCCTGGAAGTCAGCTGAAGGACTTGGCAATGTGGCGAGAGGTGGGACATGCAATGTTCCGAACCAAGAAACAAGGACCCAGCTGCCCAATTGATGTAGGGATTGTGTTTCTGTAGCCATGGCATGCCTAAAACCATGGGGTAGTGAGCAGATTGTCAAATCTAAGTATTTCCTGATGGTTGTTTATTGAAAGTAGTAAGTCCTTGGTTTGTGAGTTATGGGTCCAGAAGACAAGGGTCTGCCATCAATGGCTTCAAAAGTTGTACTATCTCTTTGGTTTCTCGAGGAATGTGATGGTTGACAACCCAGTCATGGTATATGAAAACGCCCATGGCACCGCAGTCCACTAAGGCCAGGATGGGGTAGGATTCTTCTTTGGAAGGGGACACAAATGTCTGTAGAATCACGAGAGCGTTCTGTCCTGGAGATTTCAAGGTAGGAAGAGATGAGGAGCAGACATCTTTCTCCCGAAGCTGCGCTCTGCCTAGGATCGGGAGCTGGCGTTTCCCGAAGGCCGAGGTGGCGCTATAGGACATTCTCTTACCAGGTGTTTATCAGAGGCGCAATACATGCACAGTCCTGTATTAATCCGATGGATCCTTTCTTGGGGAGAGATTGGTCCTCGGAAGGCGTCTAGTTGCATGGGTTCTGGATCTGAGGCATGCGAAACAGGTGTTTCTTTTGGGCAGGGGTAACCTGTGGCTGTCTTTGGGGATGTTGACTTAGACTTCCTTTTTCCTGCCTTTCTTTCCTGGATCCGCAAATCAATCTGTAGGGATCAGTCCACGAGAGCTTGGAAGGAACTTGGGCGAGCTACTCTAGCTAATTCATCCTTTATCTCTTCATTTAAACTGGCTTCTTGGGACCAATTGGCTTCTTTTACTAGCTGTTTAAAGCGAGTCACATAAGTGAGCATATCCTGAGTGCCTTGTTGGAATTCAAGCAGTCTTTCTTGTGCACTGTAAACGAGTTCTGTCCGATCAAACATGGCCTTAAGGGTTCCACAAACCCATCATAATCATCCAGGAGAGCATAACCCACATTGACTAAGGGAGTTGCCCAGGTTAAGGCATTGCCCTTGACATGAGATATCATGAATCCAACCTTTCCTCGTGGGGTGGAAAAATATTACGGTTTGAAGGTGAAATGTACTAAACAAGAATCAAGGAAGGCACGTAGGGTTTTTGATGATCCGTCGTATTTGTCCACTACTCCCCCTAACAGGACACTTTCCTTGGCTGCAGTGTCACGAGATAAGACTAACTGCTTTAATGCCGCATTCTCAGCCTTGAGGTTTTGGACTTCAGTGGTTAATTCTTGCATACCTCTCATGAGGTCCTGAACTGCGGCTTCCATATCTGCCCTTGTATCAGGTTTGAGGCGTCTCAATCTGTCACAAGCTTCTCCCCTGCTCACCTGTTTCTCCTTACTTGCGACCTTCTTGGAAGTGGCTTCCTTCTTTCGTACTGTCCGAGACTTGTATAGGCCTGGGCACGGGTCTTCGGATTCCAGTGTGAGTTCTTGGTTGCCCTTCGCTAGGAAGCGTTCAATATCCAGGACGTGGAACCAGGAGGGAGATAGAGTCCAGGCTCGGAAGGAACCGAAGCGTCGTAGGACCAAGCACAAGATTAATCCAGGAATGAACCACAGAAGGAGGAAAGGAAGGGAATGAACGGGTACCAGGAATAGGAAGGCGGAAAAACAACGGAATCAAAAAAGAGCACGGGGCAGACTCCGACAACACACGTCTAACTACTCCAAGCAGTAACGTTGAGATGCGCGGCGCCGCAGGGGCGTAGCTGTTTTCTAGGAAGTCGAACGTAACGCGCAAGGGCTGGTGTGCAGTGGTTCGAAACCATCGCCCATGTTTGAAGGATCACAGAGTTTATACCGCGGTGCATCATGGACCATGAAGTCCAAAATGGACGAATTCGGCTGTTCATGACAAGGAGAGAAGGAGGTTAAATGCATGGGGACACAAGGTGTTTGCCTCTGGTAGTCTTTCCCGGAGGGTGGTAAATGCTTCTTGTACCTTGGTCAAGTTTTCTTTAGGCCTCTGGACTGTGTTCTCTGAGGCCACAGAAATATTTGGCAGTCGGTGAGAAATGAGGCAGGGCGCCACACGTTGCTGTCAGCTCTTCACACTGAGTGCCATGCCCACTGGAACTGTCAAGAGGAAACACTCTTGAAAGCAGACTTTGGGGACCACTGACTTTAAGTCAAAGCTCTTTGACATGCTGTTTGACTGGAATGACCTGTTCGGAGTGAAGGCTGAAGTCTGTAGGTCTGGCAATCCAACAGTCTCCAGTTCCCACCAATAGGGGAGCTGACTTTGACCATTTCCCTCCTAGGCCCATTGTGACAGGAGACCAGCACCCTTGGGCAAGCAGCAGTCACCACCATCTCTCCCGGGTCAGAGGCTGCAAAGCTCAGAGAAGTGCCCTCTTTGACACCATGTGTGAAAACCCTGTGGAGGATACTTCCAGCAGCACACTGCTTTGTGGCGGGAGGGAAGAGAGCAACATATACAGCGAAAACTGGAATCCTACCACATCTGATGCCTGTGCCTTGCAGGTAGTGGTTAGGGATACTGTTTCCGCTTTACTTAACCTCCACACCATCCTCCTACCAGCCCTCCTTTGCCTTCAAACAGTTTCCTGTTGGAGGTCATTAATCAGCTTCTGGCAAAAGGTGCCATAAAACACGTACCAAACTCAGTACAAAGCAGGGGCTTGTGTTCACTTTGCTTTCTGGCGCCAAAGGAGGCTGCGGGCCTGTGCTTCATCCTGTATCTGAGGCTCCTGCTTTGTTCCTGCACAAGAACAAGTTCAACATGGTCATCCTGGCCCAGATAAACAAGTCCCTCAATTTGCAGGACTGGCTGGTGTCCCTGGTTCTTCAGGACACCTACTTCCATGTGCCAATTCATCTGAGGCACAGGTAGTATCTGAGATTTGTGGTGTGGTCTTTCCACTTACGATTCAAATTCCTGCCATTTGGTTTTTCTTCAGTTCCCAGGCAGTGGTTGATTTAGGATTTCAGCTGCCGTATGCCCAATGAGCGACTTCTATGTTTTTTTTCATGTTTTCGATTGAAAATAATTCTATTTTTGTTCCAAAAGAGCCTGTATGCTCTGTCTCAATCTGCCGACAGTGGGGATCCGTTGTCGGTGAATTTCAGCGCCCCTCAAGGGCGAAGATCGTCGAAGTTTCCAGAAGGCTTGGATGGCTTGTAATTCTCTGGCCCTTAATGATAAAAAGACTGAACTCCTTATTGTGGCATCTAAAAACACCCAGGCAAAACTGGATCCTAACTACGCCTCTTTTCATATTGCCAACAACACCATCACAGTTCAAAAGAAAGTCAAGACCTTGGGAGTAGTTCTTGATGAGGTACTCTCCATGAAACCCCATATTTCCAGCAGAAAATCTAGTTGTAGTATTATAAACAAGAGAATGAGATATATTCGACCATTTATATTGGAAGAGAACTGTGCTCTATTGTCCACTGCATTGATAAATTCAAGATTGGACTATTGTAACAGCCTCCTGGCGGGCACCACAGCCTCTAATATTCAATCCTTACAAGTGGCACAGAACAATGCCGCGCGTAACATCTTCAATCAGTCACGTTGCACACACATCTCTACTTTTAAGAAAAGACTCCACAGGCTACCCGTTAAACACCGCATAACGCATAAGATGCTTACTACGACCCATAAATGCCTTTGTTTTAGCAGCCCAACCTATCTGTCATCCCGTATAGGCATCAAACCCAACGTGAGGAACCTTCGTTCTTCTTTGGCGGTCACTCTCAATTATCCCAAATTCAGGACAGCCAAATTTGGAGGCACAACACTGGTTGCTCAGGGTCCCCTTTTGTGGAACACACTTCCAACAGGTATATGGCAGATCCAGAGTTACACCGCGTTCAAATGTGCCGTCAAGACTCACTTATTCAACTTGGAATAATGTCCTGACCCATTTCTCCTTTTCCACTTTCTTGTTTGTCCTCGTCTTGTTTTGTTCTATGTGCGCCCTGAGGCCCACGGGCATGTTGGCGGGTTACAAAAATTAAAATAAATAAATAAATAAGGCCATTGGGCTTACTTCACGCCCTCTAAACTGTGGGTATTGTGTCCCTACCCAGAATCACCAGTGCTCAGTCTGCATGAGCAAAATGAAAGTAAGGTAAGGAAGATGGTGGTAGAGAAAAGATGGGAAGATAAAGGATGAAAAGAGGAATGAAAGGAAGCTTGAAATATGCATACACGTAAATGGAAATGCTGTAAATAATGACACCTGGATGTATGGTATGGACGCATGAGGGGCTAAAGGTCTATTATCAGAAGTATAATGAAAGGCCCAATTGACTGGGTCATCACTTAGGTAAACCCGTGTCCTATGAAAGTCTAGATAGATAGGCTGATAAGGCCAAGGAAAAATAGTCCAGAACGTGTGTTGCTTATGTATAAAAGCTTTGCATAAACGGTAAAAAAAAGGATTTAGAGGAGGAGAGGATTATAGGAATTAACCCCAGCGTTAGAATACATATTTACAATTGCACTCTATACATCAATAAACCAGTCATGTGTAAGTGGTAATGGCAGTGACCAGGTTTTCTAGTTTGAGATAGTTTTATCCTGGGCCAGGAAGGCCACCCTCAACCCTTAAGGCACCAGAGAGTTGCTATACACTTTAATAAAAGAGGTTGACGGAATGGCCCTGCCTCCATCACGAATTACAAATCTTAGGGTCCATGTAGTGCACCTACTGAAAGCAAATTCATATTTGGGTAGTTAGGCCGTCCAGTTGCTTTTGGCATTGCAGTCGGCCCCTAGTTGATCAAAATCATCTACCAATTGAATCATTTTCCCCAATAGTTATATTTTTACCTCGTATCATTTTCGTTCATGGCCACCCAAACTTTAGTCTTTCCAGAGTTTAAAACTAGCCCCATTGCCACACACTAATGTACAAATGTAGAGCCTGCAATCCCCCCATTGGCGTCCTAGATACTAAAACGAATTATTCGATATTCTGCTGGAAATTATAGGAGAGAAGTAGCCAAGTCATTAATGTAACGGGAAAATCTCGGAGCAGCCTTATATTAACGCCCAATAGGGAGGTCCATTATCCACCTTTGCTGCATCGAACAGTTGCCTTATTATCCCCGTACAATGATTGTGTGGCTCCTAGGAGCTAGGGTTCAATGTTCAAGGCTGTCCATGTTTCACAACACTGTGCGCTGAACAATGTCAATAATAGACGTAAGGTCAACAAATAAGATGTCTAGCTTCTTTTTAGAAATCTGTATATTTCTGAATTATGAGTTTGGCTACAGGCTCGATTCCCCATTCTCACTCCCAAAGCTTGCCTGACATCTAGTGAGAACATAATTATTTTCTGAATGATCTAAACGTGCAAGGAGAGGATTCTGAAAGAGCTTCCCCAAGCAGTCAATTAAGGATATAGGCCAATAATTGTCTGAGTCAATACGGCCCCCCTTCTTAAAAATATGGACAGTTACAGTTGAACGCCATGAGCAGGCTTGGGGATGACGTTATTCAAGCTAATGGTTTTAAACTTTGTTTAAAAGGGCCCCACACAAAATATTCAATCCAGTAAGTAGGCTGTCAGGACCTTGTACTTTCCCTTGTTTTTGTGATGCAAAGCCGAAGATGCAGCGGCAGCAGTAAAAACCAGAGCAGTAACCACGGTTGACAGTGGTCAGCAGGGCGATCTAAGGAACGTGTGGGCATCTGAACATTAAATTTGTCATTGCAATGCAGATCTCTGAAAAGAGCAAGCCAAGTTGTAGCAGGCGTTGCCTTTCATTCTGTAGGGAACTTTGTGGTATGGATGAGGGATTCCCTAAAAGTGCTTTGGTGTCCATCCTTCCTCATTTCCAAGAGTCACCCCTGGTTTCTTTGAGCCTCCATTATTTTTTCTTTTGAACCATCACTTTGAATTCTGCACATAGACTGCACAACTCGGTGCCTCAGTCCTAATGTTGTGATTTATGTACTTCTAATAAAACCGATGTAGTGGTCGTACCCTCTGTCAAATCAGTGAGAGCAGGAAGCTGATTTCATTCTCAAAATAGAGCTGGAGAAAGTTACAAAAGGTTGAGTAATGATGTTAGTTCATTATTAACCTCCTCCCCGCTACTGCAAACAGGAATGCTAAATGTATTGTGTAAGAAGGAAATTGGAGATTGATACATGATGGGTAATTTATCTAGGTTCAGATTTGCCCATTTTAAATTGCGGGAATTATTGAACCTAACATCTGTGCATACCTGAAGATTTGTACAAAAACTCACAGTAGGCTTGTCACTATTCCAAGATGCAATTATTGTGAGCGCTATTGGATCATGTTTGTTTTTCAATACGTGGGACCACGAGAAGAGTCTTTGCAATTCCCCAATTGGCCATGTCATTCAAAACATAATCCCAGTTGCTTATTAAATGCCTTATTTCAAATGTTGCTTGAATGGCGGAGTCTCCTGATAATCTTCTGTTACAAGCCCATAATCCAAGTTTCATCAGAACTGCCAACAAGCAGGGTTTCAATGATGAAGGCAAGGTGTGGTAGCAAAAAGCTTGGGAATACCCCATACAGAATCGTTTTCCTCAGTAATGATTGTAAATCCATTTAGTGGTTAAATTTGGGCATTAAGTTATCCCTCTCCCCAGCAGGTTTCTCTTTCCATCCTGATTGTATATCTCCTCTGCTTTGAGAAACCACTCCCCAAATTTATCAAAGAGGAGAGAAAGAGTTGGGAGCCCGGCGTCTAGTGTAAATATTGAAAAATAGCAGCTGCACTGCAGGTAGCACAATATTCAGAATCTGAATGTCTGGGGAGTCTATAACAATTGGCAAAATAAGGTCATTAAGAGCTAGATGAACCTATATCATTAGGCCTCCATTTGGCTGCCCTCTCACGTTGCTGGGATGGAATAACCATGCGATCCATGCACTGGATATTTCGCTTTGAGGCTCGGAGGAATGCTAATCCAGAAGACAGACTTCTCTTGTGTGGGTAATAGTTTGCTTGAACGCCCCAGAGAGAATAGGTCTGCGGACTCACACTTGGCTGCTGAGGTAAGTTACTTTGAATTTATAACATTTCGGTCCTTAACATGTATGCCTTGCGCAGCAAAACTACTACGACCACTACTACCCCTTCAAACTCTTTCTGGTATCAACATTAATACTGGGTTGCGGCTTGCTTGCACCCCCTCTGCCCACTTGCGCAGCTTGAATGGAATTCCATGCATCACACGTTTTCTCTCCATTAAATTTGACATGCCCGAAACGATTTAATCTACTGGTTTTGCTCCATCTGTTGATGCGAACATGGTTAACCTGGACAACAATAGCCAAGAGGACTTGGCCTTGTTGGCCTCTGCACTTTGGAATATCACCCCACATGGTGCGTTGCCTCTTGCCCTTGTACAATAACACCTGAACTCTAGCCCTTCGACAAACTCTCGAGCAGCTCTGTTCCACGTTGGGCTCTCTATTGGGCTCAACAGCACTTTTCGTGGATCAACAGCCGCTGATTCAAGACTCATCACCAACTAATGGTCCTATGAAGCCTCATCTTCCCAGCTTGTATGGACGTATTCTATGCACCAATCCATTCATATGGTTTCTAGTTCATTCTCTGCATAAAACCTTATCCCAACGTCATTTATTAGATTATATGTCAACATCAGCCCTGGCCTAAAAGACAAATTGATTCTAAACACTATGAATTCCAAGATCTGATATCTAGAGGGCTATGATTGGGCTGTCTCAGGCCAGCCCAGCCTACCAAACATTCCAAGCCAACTTAATCGCATCACAGGAGACACAGCTTGGCAATATTGACGTAGTACCGAGTGGCACTCCTGGGTTAATGTGGACCCAGAGTTATCTTCTCTGCACGCCAAACCATCTAATGGACCGTCACAAAAACATGAAAGTCTCAAAATGTAAAAAACCTGGTTTCTGCCTAAAATCGGGGCTCTCAAAAGTTTTTGAGAAACATGGAAAAGGTGCTACAAAGTAACACCTCGGACACTTGTGATGTTTCACCTTACGAGGACACTCTGAAAAAACTTTGAAAAAGTTAAGGGAAACCCAAGGAGTCTGGCCAATTGAAAGTGCCATTTGAATTTGTAAAGGAAGGATCCATAATTCCGTTCTTACGAAAAACAGAGATGTTACACAATGTTATTTATTTGTTTAGGTTCAAAGAAACTTTACAAAACACTAAAAAAAAATAAAAAACAGTATACCAAATACATTATACCATCAAGACAAGCACAGTATATCATACATAAAAACATCATAAATTTGCCAGGGCTTCAAATATCCAACAAAAATAATGTTTTTTTATTTTTTTTTTATTTTATAAAAGACAATTTCATTCTGACAACACATTGGTTCTTAAACTATCTATGCGTTTTTTTAAATAATTAACCACAGATGATACATAGCAATATGAACATTTTGGCTGTCTGTGTTGAGACAATAGGCCCAGAAATGATCACTCTTGATGCATTCAAAGTTATATACAAATGGTCCCAACCAATTCATATATTCTGGACCCAATGACCTACATCCAGTGAAAATATGCTTAGCTGTCTCTGGATATAGAGTGTTGTGACACAAACAACAATATATGTCTTTTTTAAGGAGACCCAGCTGTGGCCTTGTTACCGAAAGTATCTGTAACTGATTTATCCTCAGCCTTAGCCTAAATGCCCGCATACCCCTATTTGGGCATTGTCTAAGATAGGCTTGAGGCTGCAGGTAACTATGCACAACATCAGTCATGCAGGAGTAACTCTGAAGAGACTCTACATGTCTGTAATTTGCCACCCAATCCCACTGTCTTACCTTTTTTGAAAAAACCCAGTTCAATGTAACAAATGTTATTAATGGGCATTTGTATAGTGCCTTTATCCATTGATATGGTCTCAATGCACTGTAGGTGGAATGCCCTCGGGGACCGGAGTCCAGGTCATTGGAGATGGTCACAGCAGTAAGTAGTGCCTGTGGTGAGTAGCACCCTTTTAGAGGCCTCCCTCTCCCTGATGGTTTTCCTGTGCCAACCAAATTAACTATGCTCCCCTTTATAGGCATCTGGAACCTCTAGTATGAACTCGGCTCTATCCGCAATCCAGTCACATAGGCGAAATGCAGTTTAAAGCAAACTTGCACTTTTTGGTGAACTGCAATATTAGGCTAACCTACACACTCAGGCGAAGTGCAGTTTCGGCTGGCTAGCACAATCGTGCAGGATGTGAAATTTGGCTACCCTACTCAATCAGGCGAGTTTTATTTCTTGCCTCACGAACAGTCAGGCAAGATTGAAGTTAGGTCAACCTACTCAATCAGGCAATTTGCGGTTCTAGGCCAACTGGCACACTCGGGCAGAGTACAAACAGCCAGTGAGAGACAGCAGTGGGACAGTGCACCAAGATGTAAGACACGCAGTAGTGGAATGCACCTAGATTTGAGACACCATGCAGTTATGGAATGCACCCAGATCTGAGACACGCAGCAGTGGAGAATGCACCCAGATTGAGCCACACAGCTGTGGAAAAAGCACCTAGATCTGAGAACACAGCAGCGGAAAGATGCACCTAGATTTGAAACGCAGCAGTGGGAGAATGCACCCTGATTTCAGACGCACAACAGTGCAAAAAGATGCACCTGGATTTGAGACACTGCAGTTGAAAATGTACCTAGATTTGAACCTCACATATGATCAGCAGTGTAATGAAACCGCCTAGATTCAGACTTTTGCAGTGTAGTGGAACACCAGTTTACATAATTCAGCTGGAAGAGAGTAGGTCCAAGGTAATCTGGTAACTATGATTAAACTTCTATTATGAGCTTTTCAGTCTGAGTACTCTTTACAGTAAGTTTCCAGTCCCGCCCACTGTTACAGAGAAACGACCAATGCATATAACACACCATCTGGAAGGAGAAGTATGGGACTACACATGTCCTTTGACACATCAGCCTTCCAACATTTCATTTAGTGATACACACCCCAAAACTAAATTTACTGGCTGTCTAGGAATGTATACTTCCATGTTCGTTAAGATGCAATGTATTAGCCTTATTGCAAGACTCTGGATACTCCTCTCTAGTGACATTGAACAGATCAAATGTATTTACAGTAACAGGACTGATCTTGTTTTACCTGTTGCCTCTAGGATTGTCTCTGAAATGTTATCGGCGATGGAGGGCCTTTTTCCCATGGGCTGCGATTTGTATGTGCACGCCGACTACAGGAGTCACATTTCCTAAACCAAGACTAGCTGTTAATATAGGCAAGAGCTCTTTTGGACCAGAAGCTCGCCCTGATCTAAAAATCTCTTGTGAAAATGTTTTTTTTACTAAAAGATCTGTCCATTTTGATATAAAGGCCCAGGACTTGAAAATTAAAGAGGCAGACTGGTCTTGGCTCCTGTTAAGTCTGTCAGCTACATGAGAGCCATGGTATCCTCTTTTTTTATTTTATTTTTTTTATTTTATTTTTTAAGGGGCTGTGTGGATGAGGACTGGGGAAACTTGAACACTAGACTATTCCACAAAGCAGCTTCCTATCCCAACACTGTGTTTTAATATCCACCTCAGTCTATCACAGATTGCATATCAAATTAGACTAAAGGTACATGAACTTAAAATTTCCAAATTTGATATTTTAATCTTTACAAAACAGTTAACACATCAACATATTTAAATTAACATAAAATAGCTTAATTTACACCGCACCTTGGTATAACGGTCTTAATTCATTCAAGGCTGCTCAGTTTGAAAATATTTGATGTTACCATTGACCGACAACAAAACAAAAGTGAAACAATTCCTCAATAAATTATCCCTTCAAATTGCTTTCCAAACAAAAATAGTTTGCAACAATGTGTCAGCACCCAACATGTGTTCATAGAACCAATTTGTTAGCCACACGGGATTGAGTTAATCTTAATAGTGTGTTCTACTGGTTCTCTCTTCGGGATACTTCTTGTTTCCACCACGCTTTTACATTTGACTTGTTGTGTAGTCAGGCATACTCAATTCCAAGACAATCTAAAACCAAACAAACTTTCAATTACATTAACACCATGTACCCATAATTTGCACCGTGTAAAGGATTGTGGATATATTAAAAACAAACCTGAAATTTGTTTTCAGAGTGTAAGGAGATTTTTATTCTAATTTTCACGCTATTCAGAATTTTATACCATGCATGATTTTTCACAGCTAGGAAGAAACCATATATATATTTCTTTTTAGTATCTTAGTTCACTTGTTGGTCACTACTGCGAACCCAATTATCAATATGACAAGGATTTCTGCTTTTCACATTATTCATTCTATCATTTTCATCTAGTTTGTGCTTGTTGTTACACATTCCTAACCACTCCTGGGTTAGTAAAAGATTGTTCTCTTCGGGAGAAAACCTATATCTGCCATTGCACTATTTTTTCCTTTATACTGGTCATATTTAACTAAATTTTTAATTGCGAATTCCTCGCATCTAGTTGTCAACTTCTTCGTGCACCAAAGGACGCAAAGGAAAGAGTGTCGGGAAAGGAAGCTGTTTTGTGGAATAGTCTAGTGTTCCTGTTAAGTCTGTGTCAGCAAAAAGGCAATCTGGAATTGGGACAACAGTTTGTAGGATCAGGAGATAAACATTTTATAGTGGAGAGCACAAGGTTTTTTTTCTCACTTATTTGGACCTAGTGTGGGTTTGTTGTGTCAAATTGATTTTGAAGTACATATTTTACAAGTAGTATGGCTAAGGAGCCTGCCTTTCCTGGATGGTTATTCTGTGTTCCTGCAGCTGGCCCAAAACAGTATTCAGGGGCGACCTTATGGTGGCCTACTTACAGCTATTGGGCATGGTTTACTGATATTCTCCCATCGAGCAGCACCCCAAGATGCAAAAGATTTAGTAGGCTCCATGCAAGCATCTATGGCCGTAACGAAAGAGGTGGGGTAGCACTCTTTAGATTTGCATTTTGCCTATAGAGCCATGGCCTTCCAATCAACTATGGCCTCAAAGAGAGTAAGCCCAGTTCTTATCTCACTATCGGGATTGATACAGATCCGCGATAGGCAATAACGCTTTCCAGAATAAACGCTCAAGTAAATTCCAGTCTGGTTGACTCTCTGCCGACCTCGTATGTCCCCCTTAGGTCACTACAGGGACAACTTTCCCCTTGTAAAAATTCACCACAGGAACATATGAACATTTCCCATACCTCGATAGTAGTATTCTGGCCTGCGAGATCAGCAGCTGGATTTTGTGTCTTATGTCGTTTCGATATGCAATTTAATTTTTGGTATCACTAGCGACGATACCCAAATACCCATACTCATGAACTAAAGCCACTTGCTTCCTGCTTACATTCCGCTTATATGATTGGCGCGGATTGTTTGTTAGATTGCAATTTCATTACGTTCGATTTAGCGTCATTGATGGACAATTTTTTACTTTCGGCATAATTGGTTAAGTTAGCCAGTTGTCTCTGTAGGCCAATGGGGGTGCGGTTGATAATGACTAAGTCGTCCGCATAAAATAGGTAAGGTATTATGTCTTAGCTAGTTTAGGAGGAAATGAGTATGCATTATGGAATATAGGATTCATGTCTCTTATATAGAACTTGAACAGTGATGCAGCGAATAGGCAGCCTTGTTTCAGGCCACGATTGGTGATTTTTGGTTGTGTGAGAAGACCATGTTGAGTAATTTTTACCTGAATTGTGGTATTGGCATAACACTGTTGTATTGTATCTAATGTATAGGGCGGGCAACCAGCATTGCTCAATTTATGCCATACGATTTTCCTGGACACTCAGTGAAAGGCAACTTAAAAATCTATAAATCCCAAGTACAGCAAATAGTTGTATTGTTTTGCCTGATTTTTAAGCGCAGCCAAGATGGTTAAGTTGCATGAAGTGCCAAGACCAGAAACAAAACAAGATTGGTGGGGATCTCACATCTTTGTTTTGAGGGTCCACTTGTTTAGATCACGTAATATTAGTCTGGCATATCATTTCCCCAGTATATCGAGTAAGGCGAGAGGTCGATAGTTTGAGGGCAGATTTCTGTCTCCTTTGTTGAAAATTGGGACAATTATAGATTTTTTCCATGTTTTGGGTATCCAGCAAGTTCTTCTAATTCTACTAAACAGTAAGTATAAGATGTTACTCCATGTATCTGGGTTTGCTTTTAAAGTTGCATTTGATAGACCATCGGGGAGAGGGGCCCTCAAGGCACTTAGCTTCTGAATAAGTAACTTAATGTCTAGCCGGTCGAATTTTAAGAAGTTCTTGTCATGTTTTAGAGATGTGGTATTGGCAATGTATTAATCATAAACATAGATTTTCTGGTAGTATGATGACCAATCCGCTTCAGAAATTGAATTTGTCATTAATGTTTCATTACTTTTTGCTGGGATGGTATTTAACATTTTTCAAATCATCTTGCTGGATTTTGTGGCAAGGGCAGTTAGCATGCTTTCATTCTCAGCCTGGGATTTTAACATTTTATGATGGGCCACAAAATTTCTGCAGTTGGTATTCAAATTTTTTATCGCACGCTCATCCATATTTGCGTTTTTTTCAGTTGTCTCACTTTTCCTTTAAATTATTTTTTAGCTAAGCATATAGTTTGATCACAAGCATGTTTATTATTATACTGCATGTGCATACCTTTGTTTGCTGTAACTCTAAATGATTGGATACTCAAACATATCTTTATTAGAATCACAATTATCCTCTGTGATCAGTTTGTAAGAGGGCCAAGTGAGGCAGAGGTCCATATAAACCAGTTTTTTCCTTCTGTAAGAGATAATTGATGTCTGTAATACTGTAATCTGTAATACGTAGAGGTAGTTACTGACGTTTTGTCCATTGGGTCATTGCTGATTCAGATATGAATGTGTAATCAATTATAGCAGTAAATCGCTCCCTATGCCATGTAATCGGGGGGATTATCAGATTTAAAATTGACATCTAACATTGAAAAGTTATGCACGTCCATCATGTCAAGCCATCTTTTGGTTTTTGATTTAATTCTCCCAGGCCCAAGCTCAAAACATGACTTATTTAAGTTGCCAACGATAAGGGTTGTATAGACATCTTGTTAATTTGCGACCAAATCAAGTAATTCAGTGCCGTCATCAAGAAATTCATCGTCACTTAATACCGCAGGGTTCCAATAGGTGTTTAAGATGGCAAAATCAGTCTGGCAAGTTGCAGGCAGGGATGGGGAGACACCCATGCGATTCATTTACCCTTTAATTCTTTTTTCGCTGCTATCAATAAACCTGTCATACGGCGCCCACGTCTTTGCTTCTTTGCCAAAATACAGCATATGTCATAATTTGGCCATATCTGGTGGGTTGTAATCCATGTTTCCTGTAGTACTAGAATATCATATTTTGTTAAGTGATGCAAGTCCTTAATATCCATGAGATGAGCATGTCCTCTTGTGTTCCACACAGCAATCGTAAGTGTGGAATCAACTGGGGCCTGGCTCTACTGGTGATATTTGTCAGCTGACTCGCTCAAGGTTTTTCTGAGCCAGGCCCATGATGTTAGATCAGCATTTTTCACAGTTCTGTCTTCTGTATTATGTGATTGTACCATGGGATGATTTACTCCAGTCGCACTTTTTTGTTATGTGATTCATTTGATCTACACTCTTTAAAACTCACAGTTCTGTGTTGAGCCTGTCTCATGTGAATTAGAGTAGGGCAACTAGAAATTATTAGGTGGATGGTGTGTTTCTGGTACAGACAATAAGCTGCCCCTTTTAGCAAGTTTGCTTCACTCGTCCGAAATGTGTTCTCTTACTATTTGTGTTAGGAACTTTCAAAAGTACAGTATCGATTTTTTTCGAGCCAGTGTATTGAATGGCCTTAATGTCCCTGGAGACAACTTTCTTTAACCTATGGATTTGTCTAAATATCATAAGGATAGTTGTCCTGCATGGGGATGGGTCATTGCGCTTCCTGTCTTTCATCTGTAATGAAAGGTAGGCATCGTTCGGCAAAGAATTCCTACTAGTTGCCAGCTCGATAATGCTTTATTCTCCTGTGTGTTTCCAGAGGCGTTGATGTTTTTTTTTTTCTTTAAAGAAGTTGTATGCACGGGCTGAACGAGAATTAGGGCGTGAGGTTAAGAGATTGTCAAGCTTGATCACTATATCGGATTTCATTATTCTCTGCAGTCAGGTAATGAGATGACTGGGTACGTCGAGTATTCTAGATAATTTTCGTGGTCAGACACTTCAAGAATTTCTGGAATTAGATTTGTCGTCTCGTTGCGGAGACCTTTGCTCTAATGTACAAGGTTCACTCAAAGTGGGTAATTGTTTTTTAAGATTTTTTTGATTTTTAGGTTTTTGTGAAGATGGGGTAGTTTGTGCATTAATTAATTCTTTGGTGTGGGCATTGGGTATTTTCTCATGCAACTCTTGGTTTTTTGATGTTTTTGATACATTGGGTTACGATATATGATGATAGTTTATTTGTGTCGCGCTCATACAAAAGTGTGCACGATGGACCCCAGCCGGCCCATAGGACTGGGGGTTTCCAAACGGCACTTTAATATGAGCAGTGGCACCCTGGAGATGGATAGGGATGCAGATTCGTACTCTTGCACCAAATCAATAATGACAACTCAATAGTTTGGCAAATGGAGTCCTTTTAAAGACGAGTACAAAAAACGGGGAGTTCAATGAATATCAGCAATCGCTCGATCTTCCTTCTCGTTTCAACTCCAATTCATTTCAGAAAAAACAAATTTATACCAAAAACTCATCATCGCTGACGTGTAACTCTTAAAAATTAGGATGCAACTTGATTGGTTCTAGGAAGGTAACTTTAATATAGGTGCTATATCTGTATATGTTAACAGGGAGAGGGGATTGGATAAACAATGTCAGGTGGGGCAACTAAGCCCTTCCTTCAAAATGGCTACTGTAAACGTCACTAAAAGTATGACGTCTCATTGGTTCTACTAACGATAGAACCCTAGATTACACGGTCTATCATTGGGCTGGCATCAACCCCACTCATACTTTTCCACTTGCGCTTAGTAGCGTGCAGAATATTCAGCCAGGTGCTGGGAGTTGCACCCCAGCATCCCTCCAATTATTGTTAAAATCAATCATCACCTCAGTGGTTATGTGTCAATTATTTCTTTGTGGTTGGCCTCGAGTCTGCTTCTTAGTCTGGGAAAGTTAAGGCGTCTGTGTATGGCAAAGGTCCATGTGTAGGTGTGAAAGTTTCATCCCTTCCTGCTTGCCTGGTCACATGATTAAGACACCGTGAAATCGTCCTTTCTTTCATGCAACTTTGTGTATTTGATTTAATTCTGCCAGTCGTCTGCCATCTGTGGTTTATCTTGACCTTTCCGAACATGATACTCTGTTCTTCTTTCTCTTTAATTGTATCCACTGTTGGCATATTCCAGCTGATACGACCTTGGCTTCTTGGCATGGTTACCTCTGTCTGAGTTTCTCTCTGTCTTTAATTCTCAATTTGTTTGCTCCGAAACTCTCTTCTTGAGACCTTTAGTAACCTCTGGTTGATTCTGCTCTTGTGCGTAGTCTAAGTATACTTATACAAAGTGCTCTCTTGAGGTAGTTATATGTATAGGTGGCTCTTGCCACAATCTATTGTGCTACTAAGCATTAGCAAGCCTCACAATTTCTTGGCGTCTTGCAGTTACTTTGCATATGTACACGTTTAAACCAACTGGATATCTTCATCGTGCATGTGGCATAAGCTTCTACATTTTGACATCAATTGTTTCACTTTAGGTTCAGGATGTCACTTATCCACGGTAGTTCGTCCTTTTGTCATCATTCTCGGCCGTTATTCCTTCTATATGTGAGTCAGTCTGGGTTCTTATGATGTCATCATTCGTCTTCCTTCAGTATCTTCTTAGCTTCTTCAGGTATTACATTGTGACAATCGTAATTCTGTCTCACTTGTCGATATGGTTTTCTCAAAGGGTACCTTACTTTCCAGGTTTTCTTAGGTGTCGGTACTTCAGCAGGTGCTGTTATTCTAATAGGTACTGGACAGAGCCCACCTGCGGCTCTCTGCTGGTTTATTTGCTCACCATACGTCACATATTTCGGCATGAATGTTCCTGGTACTTCAAAATGGGCGGCAGGAGTGCAAATCTTGCTTGGCACTTCATCTTCACTCCCCCTTCTGTGCGATTCATCAACCACTCTAACTTCTTCCTTTGTATTCAGCTTTATTTCATCCTCTGATTCCAGACATAGAGGTCTGAAGAAATATCTCTTTGGGGTCCATATCTTTATGACTCCCTTCAAGCTTCCTGTTGTTCTTACATGCTCATCTTTATTACAAGTTATTAGTTGACATTCTCCACTTGGATCCATCTTCCCACATAATTTCTGTGTTTCCTTGGATATCAAAACTTTGTTCCTTCTGGTGCATAAATGCTGGCTTTCACAAAGTCTCTTATTTCTTCATCAGTCAGGTCCTTGGGCTTCCATCCTGACTCAACATCAATCATGATCTTCATCCCTATGGCCTTTTTTGCAGTTTTCTGGCACTGAGATTTTATCTTGATAACACAGAATCCAAGCTTTATCATGACTTGCAAGGCTCCTAGGAATTTGAATGCATCTGCCATACATTGCGGAACCCATGAAAACAGTGATTCAAACCAACTGTCGTCATCAACTTCATCTATCATTTGATTCTGTAGGTTTGTCAGCATACATATGGCTTCTGTTAGAGTTCCATTCTCATCATTGTGCGAAGGTATGAATGTGCAACATGATTCTCCGATTTTTGCACAAAGACCTCCATCCAGAGCTGTGATCATGTCAAGGACATATCTGTTCTGGAGAGTCATTAGTCGAATCGCCCTTAACTCTTTCTTGATTGCCTTGAATCCTTTTATGGTCATGTTGATGGTCTGCAGTAACTCCCATCTGGTCATCTGCAACCATTTAGTATTTGCTGCAACCTGAACTCTTGGCATCAGAATTGTCATGAACACTGATGAGGTTAGGCTGAACAACCGGTGTTTTTATAGGATTGCATGAAAGGCTTCTTCACATTTGGCAGACAAGTAATTCTGTCTCTGCATTCGGCTCATCAGTTCCACAGATCTCTTCTTTCTAAGGTGAGCATCTGCTTTCGGGAAACTGTCAATATTGAGTTCACTTTTTGAAATCACCAGTGCTGGAACATGGACATTTACTAATGTGCATATACCTCCCCAATTCTTCGGTAGTCTGATATATGCTTTGGATCCACATGCCCAATAATGATCCATGGTTACTGCTGTTCCATGCATCATTCCTGGAGCGTCAAAGATGCATCCACAGTTCTGATTTTCTCCCATTTTTCTTGTACCATTGTTTCTCAACTGAAACACAATTTGGAGTTCTCCAATGGCACTATCTGTAAGGGTTCTTCTCTGTCTTCGACCCATGTCAATAGTTTTGCAAGTCTCGGCCATAGTGGCTTGCATCCATTTTGCATTATGTCAATGGTACCCTGGTAACGTCCAATCACTACCCATGCTCTACAGATCATTACTCCTTTCTCCCATCCTTTTGCTGAAAGCACTATTCCCCAAATTTGCATTTAACTTCCGTTCTTCCAACTTCAAGCTTCTTCTGGAGTTTTTCCTTCAACGTTCAGCTTTTTATTTGTTTCTCTTCTGATCTCCGCTCCTTTAACTCCAGGCTTCTCATATCTGATCACTATGTCCTTGGTTTTTACATTGTTTCTTGTCTTTATGTCCTGGACATAATCATCTTCATTTGGATCAGTTGCTTCAGTTGCCCATTTGAGTGAAGCATCACTTCCCATGAACTGGCCTCTGGTCTTCCACATTGCTATGTGTGATAGACAGTGTGCTGTCAGGACATTTATTTGCGCAGCTACGAAGATTTTCGACTTCCCCATGCTGTATGGTAAGAGTGCACAAACAAAGCACTCTTCCTCTGAAGTTCGTCTTCCAACTTCTTTCATATGTTGGTACCATATGTTATTTCCCAAGTGTGCTATGCAGGTAGTCGTTTAGTTCGTTATTGTCTTCTTTTGTGTTTCTTCTGATTCTTAAGGTTTTTCTCTAGTTTGCTATAACCACATACTTAAACGCATCCATATAACTTCTTCTTGCTGGAGGATTCTCAGGTAGGTCCATCCGGTCCGCCTGAGTAGTAGAAAGCTCTGTTAGTCCTTTTTTATCTCTGTGACTTTTCCTGGCTTTGTCTATGAACAGCCATATTGTTTCTTCTGTCATCTCTGCACGTGATAGTTTTGCAGGACTTGTACTTGCCCCTTTCATTGCTGGATTAGGGGTGCTTGTCAATGCTCTCTCTGTCTTTTCTCCAACTCCTTTTGTCTCTTTAAATGTGCAGCTTTCTCCATTTTGTCTTTTGACTTCTCTTGGTGTGGAGCTTCTCATTGTTGGTTGTCCAAACTTCCCCCATTCTTCGGAATGCGGTTCTGCAGTTGTTGACACTAGACCAGGTGTGTAGGTACTCGTCTTTTGTGTACGTGTACTTTTCATCAACCCCTTCTCGGGTTTACTGTGCCGACCCGGTCTCCGGCTTTTCAATTTACTTGTTACCAAAAGTGTGTGTGTGTCATTGCTAATCACATCCATCTGAAGTTCACTCACCCCTCTATCAGACCTTCTAGGGACTCGAATGACTATGTAAGGTCTGGGCACCTTCGTGGGTTTCATGCGTGCATCATTAGGTGGGTGCACTGGAATCTGAACGCTTTGTGCACCAATGAAAAATGCAGTTTGAATAGTCAGTGACAGTAATATGATAATAAACACTATGCATGTCTAAATGATGCATCTGTAAGTTATCTTACAGCACTTATTCCTGGGCCAATATGGGCCTCTCTCCTCCTGAGGGAGGACAAGATTACTATTTTGGCAGCCCATTTCGATCATCTAAGGAAAAAGCTAACTCTTTAATGCATTCTAGATAGTGTTATATCTGAATTCTGCTTGTCTCTGCTTGCAGGTTACAGATACTGGAACAATTATCCTCTTTGCCTGAATGATTATCTCTTGTCTCTGGAAACAGTCCTCTTTTCCATATACAAAAATGTCAAATAAGGTAATAAGTCTTTAATGTGCATGTTCAAAATAAACAAGCTCCCAGTCAGTGCCTCTGATCTGTTTCACTCCAGACAACATGTCTTTTCCTTGTCAGCATAAACAGGAGTGAAGTCTCTGGCAACACTTTCGCTATCTGTCACTCGACAGAAAGTTTACACTCTTCTCTGGTAATTCTGATGATTAGAAAGTTCAATTTACATTGTACTCCCATGCAGGAGCATGCTCATCAGTGTAGAGTTCGCTGGGTCTCTGATGAAAGTGAGGACGTCAACACTGGCAGGTCTCCCCACAAGCTCTGGAAAGTCCTCAATTAGGCAAAAAAACACATTGCTTGCTAGTCTATCTTCTAGTGACAGGGACATTTCTCTTGTCCTCGCTGTGCTCGGAAGCAAAAGGAAATGCTCGGCAATCGCGATGAGCAGCCTCCTTATTGTCTTTTCGTTTTCAGGATCTTGAAGAAATTCAGTGATGTTAGTGAGCCTTCCCACTAGCGACAGGTATGACCTCAATACTAACTCGAAATAGATGAAAACTTCCTTAGTGATGTTACTACTGCGTGACACCATAAGTGAGTGCAAATAAGGCTTCTGTGTCAAAAGATTCAGGATACTGTATTCTCTTCTAATTTATGTATCCTAGATAAAAATTTGGCATAGCCTTTTCTTATCAAGGCTTCAGTGTGCCTCAGTCCAAAGTCAACAAGCTATGTTGTGGTTTATACGTGCGATTCCCTTCTTCACCCTGCAACTAGGATGCACAGAGTATCCGTTTTTTTTATGTCCTCATACCCTTATTTTGCTCAAAGGAAATGTAACAAAAATAAGCCACAAATTTGCACAAAAGTTCTTTGCCTTTGCTTTGCTGGTCATGGATCTCGTCTACACGTGCTGTGGTTGTCCCCGTTGTCTGTAGTCTCTACGCGTTGGGGTGAGGGCAGAGGGTCTTCTCCGATGTATGGCTTGATGTCACCCAAAAAGATTCAAGCTCTTCTTCCCTGCAACTTGACTGCAGAGGGAGTGACGTCCTCCACTCTGAAGGAACCGTTGAACCTTGGCTCGTCCCACTTTTTTCTCCTTTGGAATAATTGTGGTACACGTAAACCCTGAACTTGGTTTGTTGCAATATCTCCTTCTGTGTTCTGTGCTGCCCTGCACCCTTTTTGTCACTGCAGCTGTCCTGAAATTACAGTAAGACAAGATGTCATGCAATTCAAGTAATTTGGCATTTCTGATCCTAACACTTACCCTGTCGGGTGAGCATGGCATCTAGCTCTATCTTGGGGTGTTAATGGGGTGGTAATTGGGTGGCTAGTGGGTTTTAATGTGGTGTTAACAGGGTGTTAATTGGGTTTTAATGGGGTGTCGATGGGGTGTCAATGGATGTTGCTGGGGTGTTAATGGTGTCGTACTGTGTGCTAATGGTGTGTCAGTGGGGTGTTAATGGGGTGTTAAGTTTGTGTTAATGGGGTGTAAATGAGTGTTGCTGGGGTGTTAATGAGGCGTTACTGTGGGGTTACTTGGTGCTAATGGCGTGTTAATGGGGTGTTAATAGGGTGTTAATGGGGTGTGCATCCTTCTGCCAGTCAAGATTTCATGCAGCGTCAGATGGTGGTCAGAACCAGGCAACAATCATTCTCTCATGCACATCAGTTATTTCCACATTCATTATTATCTCGTCTTTTGTTGCCACATGTTTGGCTTCCGTGTCTGCTGCTTGATTTCCATGTGAGATCAAATCTGTCCCCTTCGTGTGGGCTGCGCATTACACGACCGCTATGCCCCACTGGGAGTTGTAGTGCCTTAATGAGCCTGTCCAATAAGGCTGCGTGCTGCACTGGCGTGCCAGCCGCTCAGAGGTAGACCCTCCTTTTCCAGCGCGCTAGGCCTGCATGCACTTTTGATGTCACATAGGCTGAGTCACTGTACACCGTCACTTCCTGGTCTACGTGATTCTCAATTGCGAGTATCAACGCCAATAGTTCTTCAGCTTGTGCTGAATAATGTGATGGTAATCGTGCACTAATGAGTACTTGAAATTCTCCATTTGCCGTGTGCTTCATCACAGCAGTGCCTGTATATCTCTGCCCATTATTTTGATTGATTCTTGAAGAGCCATCAACAAAGACGATTTCTCCTTTGCCAATGCATTGTTACGCTCACCTGGCTCCCACAGAGGCATCGATCTGAACTGGACAACTGTGGTCTCCACCAGTGTGACGCGTAGGGCCGAGATGACGGACTGGACTGGCCCACCTAGCTTCGTTTGCTTGGCCCGTAGGAATATTCTTCTGTAAATGGAGAAAGGGAATTAACCACCCGTGGAGTTGAGCGTAAATTCCCCCCCACCCCTGCTGTTCTCCCCACAGATCACCTTTGATGTCCCCTCTTATAGTCTCACCTGATGGTTTGAAAAGATGAGCTCTCCATCCTGCATTGAGCGCAGGGGCGCGTTGATAACCAGTTGCTTCACTGGCTCGAAGAAATTGGTGAGTTCCAGAACAATATTGACTCCAAAAAATATGTAGTTCGTAAGAGTTCACATGTCTGACTTTCACTCTTGTCTGATTCCTTGAAGTTTGCAGCTTGACCCCAGCGAAGAGTTCCTCGTGGTAGCTGACGAAGTTCAGGTAAGGATTTGACTTCTCCTACACAGTTCAATAAAATAAGGCCAGAATGTAAGCTGCTTGTTCCCTTATTCAGGTGTGGTGAGAAAATATGAAGTTCAAGGAATTATGCCTCAGGCGGTAAAATTAGGTAAGTCTATTGCGGTGAGAAGAGTTCCCCTTATTTGTCCCGTTGTCTCGTCCTTTTGTTCCCCTTAGGGGCTGGGGTGCGGCGAGGATGCAATGGAGACTGCGCCGACCCGTGAAGAGGAATAGTACCCGCGGCGGTAATCAGGTAAGTCTATGGGGGTAGTTACTATTGCCTCTGTTTATGTCCTTGGCTCACCTTTGTTGTTCTTGTGTTCCCCTTAGGTGCCAGAATGCGGCGGGAACGTGCAGAAGGATGCGGTGGATCGTGAAGATGCTGCGAAGGCCGGTGAGTTCAGCGCGGCGCTGCAGCAGACGAGGCGGCACTTGTAAATGCTTCTTTCTTCCAGCTCGACGGTGCGGTGGATCCTGAATTCAGGTAAGGATCGAAGGTTTGCTCTTATTCTAATCTTTCTCCTTCTGTTCCTCCCTTTTTCTAGGAGCTGCAGACTTGAGGCGGGCGTGGCAGAAGACTGGATGCCGGCTTGCAGACACGGTGAGCGTTACGCTGCTAGATGCAGAATAATGTGAAGCGTGTGCTGCTCTTCTAAGTAGTCCCAGGTAAGTATTCTTCCCCAGCCCCACCTGAGTAAAAAAATGGTCCCTCGGTAAAATAGTCCCTTCCAAGCCTCATTTGGCTTGGAGCTCTGCAGCATGGTCTGCATCAGGTTCTACTCTATGAACCTGGCGCCTATGGTGCCAGGACTGACTCTCCATATGAGCCTGGCGACGTAGGCGCCAGGACCGCACCCAAACAGCCCCTAGCAGGGGCTTTTGGGCTTGCTCAAAATAACTTGATGCCTGCTTCCGGGGTTGCTGGACCTGGTCTGGTTCCCCGGGTAAGGCATCGTGATAGCATTTTCTTTTACTCTGGGAATCTCATCATAAAACTCTTCATGGTTTGCACAGTCATTAACTTAACTATAACTTATTTGCATTTTTAAAGCCCTCACACAGCCGCGGGCATTAAGGCGCTGTTACAGGAATTGTTTGTTAGTTGCGTAATTGTTTTTTATTTTTTGTTGGTCTTACTTGTGTATTTATAACACGCTTAAATACCCAGAGGTGTCTAAGCACGGACCCGTGGATCGAACCTTTGTTGCTTTGTGTCATCTTGCTTCCAAGGCAAACGCGTTGCCGCTGAGCTATCCTCCCCGGTCATGGATGCCTCTCCTTCAGTGACTGGCTCTGCTATAAACCTAGCTGGGTTCACTATTTTGCATCAGATTATTTTAATCGATGGATTTGATATGATCACTTTATAAGCCGAAGCTCTCTGTGATGTCAATGTGCCTTTTGGTTTCTCTAAAATGGCAAATAGTGAGTGCTCGACGAACAACGTCATTGAGCATCCCATCACAATGGTTGTAGCCTTCTCTATGGCGAAAGCTGTTGCAGCTAAACTTTGTTCGCACGGGAAGTGACCCCTCATCACTGGGTCTAGATTCCCCTGTAGTATGCAAGGAGCTTGTACCCAAGCATGGTTTTCTGTGTTTGTACTGCCGTCATAACACTGCTATTCGTATGTGAAAACAGGTAGAATTCCTCTGCATAGTTGGGAATCCCTAAAACTGGTGCCCTGGCAAAATGGCCTTTTTGAGTTCAACAAACCCTTTTTCCATGGTCTCGGTCCACACAATTTTTTTCTATCGTCACCTTTGCCTTCTTTAAGGCTTGTAACAAGGGCTTGGTATAAGAGCTGTAGTCAAAGACCCATGCCCTGACATAATGGCATAATCCTAGAAAACTCTGCATTTGTTTTATCGTGTGTGGTTTGGCTGTGTTCAATATGGCTTCAGCCCTTTCGAGGGTAACCCTTTTCCCCTCATGCGAGATTAGCTGGCCTATGTACAGCACTTCTTGTTGACAATACTGTAACTTCAATTTGTCAACTTCATATCCTTTCTCAGCCAATATAGTCAATAGCTTAATAGAATCGTGTCTGCACATTTCCTCTGTCGTGCTGCAAATTAACATGTCATCCACATATTGCAAGACAACACTCTAATGCAATATTGCTTAAGTCTATCTCTAGGACTCTGTTGAAAATCGAGGGAGACTCACAGTACCCCTGAGGTAACCTGGTACTTTTCAGACGAACGTCAAATCTTGTGAATCTTTGTACAATGGGATTGAGAAAAATGCATTTTTCAAGTCAATCACCTTGAAATACTTTGAAATACTTTGCCTCAACGGATATATTACATAAGATTGCGGACAGGTTGGGGAGTAGAGGGAACTCAGCCTCTACAATATCATTTATTGGCCTTAAATCCTGGATTAAATGCCAAGACCCTCCCTTTGAATTTTTGATAAGGTAAACATCCGTATTACATGATGACTCCGACGTCACTAAAATGCCTTGCTCCATCATAGCGGAAATGTTTTGAAAATCCCTTCATCTGCTTCCCTAGACATGGGATACTGTCGTGCCTTTGGTAAAATTGCTCCTGGTTTCAATTTAATTTTCACTACTCCGACTCCTTTCAATAAACCTACGTCCTAAGGGCCTGTAGTCCATACTGAGAAAGGCACTTTTGCCATGTCATCAAAATATTCAGGACGTTTTTGTGCCGGCATCATTCTCTGGAGCACCTCTCTTTTGATCATTTTCACCCAATAAATGAGATTAACCTCAACTGTCGTTTCATCTACACCTGTTTGCTCTTCAACCAGATCGTCATCAGTGACGTCCGTCAATCTGTATCCTTCCTCAATGGCGATTACTGTGCACCATTGTCTGCCTTCGTCATCACAACCGTTGATCAATGCCGTTTTTCCTCGCGGTATGGCTGTGTGTATTACCAAGGGAAACACTCATCCCTTTTCCTCATAGGTATTCTTGGCCTAAATAGAAACTCACCTGGGGTTCTCATTGTTTTGTCTGTAAGGCCTGGTAGCCATGACATTATGCGCGCTCCATACGCAAATATTTCTGGTTCCAATGGAACAGCTCTCATAGCCTTTTGTCCTGCATATGCTCTGATAATTTCGCATACGTTCAAATAATGCATTCCTGGAGTTGAACATACTATGCCCTTCTCCGTGAACGAGATTGTCATGTTTAACTTTGTCATTAGGTCTCGTCCCAATATATTTACTGGGGTCTGCTTTGAATACAGCAGTGGCACATTCATGTCACATTCTCCCATGGAAACTGGAAGTTCTGTTGTAAAAGGAACACGACATGTTGCTTCTGTGAAGCCCTGAGTATTTATGGCATCGCCAGACCTAGAAAACTTTCCTTCACGTATACACGAGCATGTTGCACCTGTGTCAACTAAAAAAGAATACTCTTTATCCCCTATAAGGGCATCTTCCCTTTGTTCCACGTGAGGGTTTGGTGTCACTGATAGGACAGAACACATCAGGTTTCCCAGTGAGCTGTCCTAATCCATATATAACCTTGTCCCATGTTGAGTGAATGGACTTCCTCCATCACCAGTGTTATTTCTTATTCCAGAATTCAGTACCTGCCCTTTACTTGTAGTTTGTAACAGTTGCATCAGCGACTGTTGAGACTGTCCTTGCGGAATACTTGTCATATTCTGAGGTTGGAACTTTGCTTTGCTCCCAGCGCTTGCTGCTGCACCGTGTGAGTTTGTGCAACTCTATTTCCACCCTGCTGTAAAAACGCAGGTTGATTCACCATCCCTACTCTTGTTCCTTGGTCGTTTTGCACCATGCCTTGACTGCTGCATGTGCGTGCTAGATGCCCTGTCATCCCACACGCCCAACATATTGGCAGTGGTCTGATTATTTGCCCATTTGATATATCCTGATTGTCATTTTGCATGTTCTAGAAAACTCCCTGATTATTTTGGAAATCTCTCTGATTACTCTGCCATCCTCTTCCTCAAAAGCCTCTCCCTCTTGGGTAAAAACCGTTATTGCCTTGATCAACCTGCCTTTGATTATTGACCTTCTGTATGTTTGATTCGTCTGTTAGTTATCATTGCCCCTTCAGTGGCATACTTTGACAATTTTCTCTGCACTAATTTAGCCTCTTCACCTTTCGTGCAGCCTCTTTTTTGTGATTTTTCTCTTGCAGCAGCCTGCAATAGTGCGCTATGGTCAACTGTATTTCAGACCACAGTTTGGCCTCAATTCCTACCAATTTCTTGAGCTGCTTCTGTACTTGGTCTGGCAGCCCTTGGCATAATATATGGTAAAACACAGGTATGGATTTTCCCCAAGAGTCACGAGTTTCCAGCACCCAGGCATCTTGGAAATTCTAGATGTAAAGCAAAGGATCCTCTGACTCCTTCATTTTACGTGTCATTATAGCTCCCATGTCTGAAGTATCCGGGTATAGCAATCGTAATGCTTTTCATACTGCGGTTCTGTAATTGTTAAACGGTGCTCAATCATGCGCAGTATTCACTGTAGTCACACCAGGGTAACCTGCATGTGTCCACACATCGTCAGCTCTATCACCAAGAATGGCAATTAAAAGACCCTTACTATCCCTGATAGCTAACCTGTTCCCTCCCGTAATTTTTTCGTACTCCTGTATCCATTTTCCGGCTCCTGATGTCAACCTTTGGAAGCTTATTTTTCAGATTTTCTCGATCCATCTGTGGACATGGTATATATTGCAGCCTCATTCCTCCTTTTTGAGTAATGGGAATTGTGACACATGGCACTCCTTTTCTTCTCTCATCATTTTTCTATTTACTGCCGGGGTAATATTCCTGCATCGCCATCTACATGGCAATGTCCTTAGTCTGTTCACATAGGATGGTGGAGACACCCCCCTCTGACCGTAAGATACTCATTTGTGTTGGTCCGATTGTGTGGCTGACTCTGATGCCTTAGGTGCAGATCCACTAGAATCTGACCATCTTATTCCCTTTCCCTTAGAGAAGCATTTTCCGTGTCTTCTCTCTTCTTCTCCTTCCCATTCCTCTATTTCTGCATCTGATATTGTCTGTGCCCAACTCCTGCAACTTCTCACGTCCTCCTCGTTTATGGTTAGCGTCAACCTATCTAGGGACAGCTCTCTATTGCTGCTACTTCGGAAGGTGTCCTCAGTGTCGTACAACTGAGTGCTCTCAAGACGCTTGTCCTCTACTTCCCCTGGGTACCTGTTCTAGCCCAATTCATCATATATTCTATCGATCGTCTCTCTGATGCTCTTGGTGTCAAAGTCATCTTCCATATTTGCCTTAGACGTGCCTGGTACTAAATCGTACTCAGGAAATAATTCTTCTATGTCTTTCCAGTCTACTACTGGATCAGGTTTTTTAACCTCCCTTTGCAGATATTCAAGATCCTGTGCTCTCTGTCTTCATTTGTGTTATATGTCGTCATCAAATTCTCTGCGCTTCTATGCTTCCCCTCTAACCCTGTCTTCTTCTTGTTTCTACATTCATTTGCCCTTCGTATTTCCTCATCCCATCGTCTTTTTATTCTCTTCTCCCGTATTTTTTGTTCTTCTTCTTCTATTCTCCTTTCTATTCTCCTTTGTTCCTGCCTGTCCTGATCATCAGCTGTGCTCTGCTTATGATCACGTTTCCTTTCTTGCTCCTCACGATATAACTGCTCTCGTTTCTGTCTATTCTTTTTCTTAGTTCCTTCATCTCTCAATCTTTTTTTCTTCTCCTTCTCTTTCCTTTCTACTTCATCTGGCTCTCCCTTTTGTCTCATGTCCGCAATGCCTTTACCTTCGAGTTTTAATAAAATCTGACCTCCCATCCATTCGTTCTGTTGTCTTTTTCCTTCTCTACCCGTATCTAGTGATATACTTGCTTGTTCTTGGTCTCCTTTTTCCTTTTCGTGGCTCTCCCTGTCCCTCAGGAATATCTCTCTCTCTCTCCTTCCCTGGGCTTTCGTCACTACTTTGCGTAGGTGACTCATATGACGGGTTGCTATATCCCATGGCTGCTTTAAGCTTCCTCAATGGGTATAATCCTTTGTCTTTACTAGCTTCGCTTTTTGTTTCAGATGGGGCGGGTGGCGCAGAAGGCATTTCACCCCCCTCTGTGCATATGTTAAGTATCCAATCTACCAGCGGCTCCTCCTCCTTTTCCTCTTGGTACATCTTCCAAAGCTCTAAACTAGCTAGGCGTTTATCTAACTTTTTGCCAGTATATGTGGCGTGCAAATATGTTGTCATGTGTTGCAGGACTGTTTTAGATAGCGAGCCACCTTGGGTCCATGGCATAAACATTTTGTTTGCGGTCCCTTTCACCCATTCTGCCCATTTAAGTTTAGGTGCATGTTTTGACAACAGTTTACACATGTGTACCAATGGGATAACATCTTCCATGCTTGAATCTGTTTATCCTCTCCTTATATAACACTTTGTTATGCTTTGTTTCACAAAAGAGATCAACAATATGAGCGAGCACCAATCGTCGCAAGCTCCAAGCCTGTTTTTTCACAAAATATTTTACTTTTATTTTTTCAAACAACCATCAATCCATGCCATACAACTTCCTGTCTATTCATTCAGACAATTGTCATGCTATTTCCCCCAAAAAATGTCTTACCTCGTGACGTCAGAAAAAATAAAGAACAAAAAACAGACTAGACCAACGGCTACATAAATTTCATGCCATCTGCTTCCTCAGATGCATTTCTGCCCCTATCATCATTCCGACATGGAATGAAAGCCCATTTCTTTCAGATCGCCTTTAATCGATTCTGGTCTCCTATATTGTCCTATTAATTCAGGACTTTATATGCAGGCTTCTTCTAGTGCTATATTAAAACCTAGGTATCTGGGCTTATACTTCTCTCTCTGGTATCCTCCCGGTATCTCTCTCTATTGCTCGGCCCCCCTCGAGTCAATATTTTCCCCTTATATACATGATACTCTTACTCTGATGTTATTTTTGTCCCACCTCCCTCTGTTACCTTCCCTTTTCTTGTTCTAAGGCATGCACTTTTTTGCCAAAGCATTCATTCTTTTTCACTCAGCCTTTGCATTTTTTTCCTCTCCGGATGCTCGGTTTCACCGCCTTCGTTACTGCCTCTCCATGCTGTTCGTCCGATCGCCTGCTCGTAGAAGTGGGAAGGGGTTTTTGGGTGAAAGCAAAGGTTCCTTCAGACCTAACCTGCAGGGTTTTTACTTAGACTAACCATTATCTACGGGGAGCCTCTCGTTATACTCAGCCGGATGGCAAAGGACTCGGGATATTGCTGAGGAATCAGAGTTACGTATGACGACGGCCAATGGGTGTCTTATCTAATCGAACCATCAATCTCTGATGCCAAGTGTACACAATGGACCCCAGCCGGCTCATAGGACGGGCGGGGTTTCCAAACGGCACTTTAAGATGAGCAGCAGCACCCTGGAGATGGATGGGGATGCAGATTTGTACTCTTGCACCAAATCAATAATGACAACTCACTAGTTTGTCAAAGGGAGTATGCTTAGTGACGAGTACACAAAACGGGGAGTGCAATGAATATCAGCAATCACTCGATCTTCCTTCTCGTTTCAATTCCAATTAATTTTAGAAAAAACAGAACATTTATACCAACATCTCGTCATCACTGCTGTGTCACTCTTAAAAATTAGCATGCAACTTGATTGGTTCTAGGAAGGTAACTTTAATATAGGTGCTATATTTGTATATGGTAACGGGGAGAGGGGATTTGATAATGTCAGGTGGGGCAACTAAGTCCTTCAAAATGGCTACTGTAAGCGTCACTAAAAGTACATCTCATTGGTTCTACTAACTATAGGACCCTAGATTACACGGTCGTCTATGATTGGGTTGGCATCAAACCCACTCTTACTTTTCCACTTGCGCTTAGCAGCGTGTAGAATAGCCGGTCAGCTGCAGGGTGTTCGTCTGCACCCCATCTTCCCTCCAATTATTGTTAAAATCAATCATCACCTCAGTGGTCATGTGTCAATTATTTCTTTGTGGTTGGCCTCGAGTCTGCTTCTTAGTCTGGGAAAGTTAAGGCGTCTGTGTATGGCAAAGGTCCATGCGTAGGTGTGAAAGTTTCATCCCTTCCTGCTTGCCTGGTTACGTGATTCCGACACACTGAAATTGTCCTTTCCTTCATGCAATTTCGTGTATTTGATTTAATTTTGCCCATCGTCTGCCATCTGTGGCTTATCTTGACCTTTCCGAAACAGTATACTCTGTTCTTCTTTCTCTTTCATTATATCCACTTTTGGCCTATTCCAGCTGATACGATCTTGGCTTCTTGGCATGGTTACCTTCGTCTGAGTTTCTCTCTGTCTTTAGTTCTCGAATTTGTTTGCTGCGAAACTCTCCTCTTGAGACCTTCAGTAACCTCTGGTTGATTCTGCTCTTGTGCGTAGTGGAAGTATACTTATATAAAGAGCTCCCTTGAGGTAGTTATATATATAGGTGGCGCTTGACGCAATCTATTTTGCTACTAAGCATAAGCAAGCCTCATGATTTCTTGGCATCTTGCAGTTGCTTTACACGTTTGTACACGTTTAAACTAACTGGATATCTTCATCATGCATGTGGCATAAGCTTCTGACATCTTGACATCAATTGTTTCACTTTAGGTTCAGGATGTGACTTATCCATGGTAGTTTGTCTCTTTTTGTCATCATTCTCGGGCCGTTATACCTTCTATATGTGAGTCAGTCTGGGTTCTTATGACGTCATCATTCGTCTTCCTTCAGTATCTTCTTAGCTTCTTTGGGTTTTACATTCTGACAATTGTCATTCTGTCTCACTTGTCGATATGGTTTTCTCAATGGGTACCTTACTGTCCAGGTTTTCTTAGGTGTCTGTACTTCAACATGTGCTGTTGTTCTTATAGGTACTGGACAGAGCCCAACTGTGGCTCTCTGCTGGTTTATTTGCTCACCATAAATCACATATTTCGGCGTGAATGTTCCTGGTACTTCAAAATGGGCAGCAGGAGTGTGAATCGTGCTTGGCACTTCCTCTTCACAGTGTTTCAGAGCGCGACAAGGCAAAGGAGTGGAACAGGGGAGAACAAACAGCGATCTTACTAGGCCCAGCGTCATTGAGATCGCGCAAGTGCATGGGAAAAGGAAAGGGGGAAAGTGCATGGAAGGGAGAGAGTGGAAAGTGCGGAGCACAGGTGAACAGATAATAAATACAAATAAATAGATAATGGAGGCAATAAACAGTGGTAGTGCAGCCAGCAAATGGCAAGTGCTGTGTTTACGGCAGCAGAATTGAGTAAGTCTGATAAGTGCAGAAAAAGAAGAAAAAGAGGAAGGGGGGACTGTATGGGTACAGATACAGTCCCCTGTGCAAGGGGTGGCCAGGAGGCAGTACAGGAGGGTGGCAGGGTGAGCAGCTACCTGGGCCCAGGGGACAGAGGGTAGATAGGTGCACAGTGCCGAGAGAGAGCAGATCAGCAGGGGGGAGGGGGAGCAAAGGCAGAAGCAAAGAGGAAGGTCTTGAGGTGCTTCCGGAACCAGAGATGGTTTTCCTGAAGTTTTAGCGTGGCAGGGAGGCTGTTCCAGAGTGAGGCCCTAGCCAAAGACAGAGATCTGCCCCCAGCTCGTTTCTTCGAAAAACGACCGATCCAGAGGGCGATAGAGGTAGCAGAGCCGAAGAGCTCTAGAGGGGAGGTATTTTCAGAGGGATAGCTGAAGGTGTTTTGGACCCAGGTCCCAGAAAGCCTTGTGGACAATGCAGAGGGTTTTGAATGTAATCCTTGCATCCACTGGGAGCCAATGGAGAGATTTCAGAGCTGTAGAGATCCGATCCCAGGGCTTGAGGCCAAGGACAAGTCTTGCAGTCCTGTTCTGGATTAGTTGCAGAGGACGGAGAGTAGAGGCAGGTAGATTTAGAAAGAGGCTGTTACAATAGTCCAACCTAGGGAGGACCAGAGCTTGGGAGACGGTGAGCTTCTTGGGGAAGGAGAGGAAAGGTAGAGTACCTCTGAGGAGGTGAAGTAGGAAGTTTGACTTTTTAGAGCCCTCAGAGATGTGGGCGGAGAAGGAAAATATGGAGTCAAACATGACCCATAGGTTCTTAGCCTTGCAGGTGGTGGTAGGAGGAGTACCCAGAAAGGCCGGCCAGAGAGAGAGGGAAAAGGATGGTGAAGGTGTGCCGATGAGGATCTCCGTCTTGCTGGCATTCAGACAAAGATCATTGGCGGCACACCAATCTTGAATGGCAGTTAGGCATTCGGAGATGAGAGAGGGAGAGGAGGTGGCTGAGGGCAGCCTGAAAATTAGTTGTCAGCGTAGCACTGGAAATTTGAGCAGAAAATGGCAATGCATTGGGCGAGAGTTGCCAGGTATTGGTTGAAAAACCATGGCGTGAGGTTAGACCCTTGGGGAACACCACATGTAGAGAGGACGATAGATGATGGGAAAGACCCTAGTTGGACCTGGGAGGGTCGGTCAGAGAGGAAGGAGGTCAGCCAGGCTAGAACCTGATCAGTGATAGCCAAGTTATCACAGAGACAGTTGAGCAGGCTGGTATGGTTGACCGTGTCAAAGGCAGATGAGAGAGCGAGTAGGATGAGGACAGAGGGAATCTTAGTCAAGGTTGGAGAGCAGATCTTCACGTATGTTCAGGAGAGCAGTTTCCATGCTTCTGGCCGCTCTAAAGCCAGACTGGTGATCATGGAGACAGCCAACAGAATCAGAATGAAGGTTAAGCTGAGGGATGTATATATAACAAGGAGGACCGTTTTGGGATTTCCTACTGTGAGTTACCCAGTTCAGTGTTCACACTCACGAAACACAGTTTCTTTGTTAAAAGAGAGAGTTGCAAGGGAGCAGACGTGTCTCTAGTTTGATCCACAAGCGAATGTTCATGCACAGTGTTGTTCTAAAAAACACATATTAGACCATGCTGGGTCATGCGTTTGCTGCTTCTTAGATGAAAAGAAAAACAACATTTTTTAATAGGTTTTCTCTATTGAGCAGGTGCAAAGTGTTAAAAACAAGCGAAGAGTGATGGACTGTTCTTCGATAGCTTTTTAAATGAAATTTTAATCAATTCTTTCTCTTAGTTTTTTCATTAGAAAAGGGGATTCTCAGGGTTGTTTAAATTGGGGATCCATGAACCAAATGCACTGACTCCAGGTAGTGTTGTTATGTTCTTGGGTCAGGTCATTTCATAGCCGACCGGTTTCTGTGGTAAGGGGTGATTAAGCCACATTCATCAGGGCTTGAAATATGGGCCAGTAGGTAAAAGCCCTCTTCATTACTGGTGCAGCATTGTCTGCATTAATAATATACCTCTCCCCTGTCCATGTTGCTCATTTGCGCACCGAGGGATAATAACGGCCTGGGACCTGCAGCATCAGTCTGGGTCTGGCCAGCCGCGCGCGAGAAGTTTCTTAAGCTGAGGGATGGCCAGCTTTTCCAGGAGTTGGCCCAGAAAGGGAGTAATGGAGACTGGACGATAGTTAGCCAGACAGGAAGGATCAGCTGCGGGTATTTGAGAAGAGGATGCACAAGGGAGTGCTTTAGAGGGAAGGGAAAGGATCCTGAGGCAAAGGAATGGTTGCAAAAATCAGCAAGGGCTGGAGCGAGGGTGTCAATGTTGTCCTTGATGGTTTTAGAGGAACAGGGATGAACCTGTTTTGACGAGAGTTTCATAGATCGGACTTGTCTAGCAACCTCATTAGGGGAGAAAAGAGTAAAGGAAGAGAAGGAGGGTGGGGTGGTGGTTAAGGGGGGGTTAGCAAGCACAGACTGAGAGGGAATAGGAGGGGGAGAGGAGGAGAGGGTAGATAGGAAGTCCAGGGTTTTTGAGATATAGTGAGAGGCAAGGGCATTGCAGAGAGCCTGGGAGGCAGGAGGAAGGGTGGAGACTGCCGCAGGGTTGGCAAGCTCCTTGCAGATTTTAAAGAGTTCAACTGAGTTGTTAGATGCCGCAGAGACATGGGCTTGAATGTGGACAGTCTTGGTATTGCCTTTGGAGCAGGCGACAGGCCAGTTTGTCAGAGGATGAACAAGAAGCCCTCCATTTACTCTCAGCCGCCCTACACTTACCTTTAAGTGTAGCTAGGTCGGAGTCATACCAGGAATTACACTTGGCTTTGGACTTCAAGTGGATCCTCATGACAGGGGCAAGAGCATCACGAGTATCAGAAATAGAAGAGTAGAGAAGGGACGTGGTTGTGTCCGGGTGTGAGTCAGCTAGAGGAGGATGGGGGGGGAGGGAGAAGGTGGCAGCGGAAGCCTCAACTGACACACGTGTCATAGGACGGATGTCCGAGAAGGTAGGTGGCAGTGTTGGGGTGAGCTTGGCTTGGGGGGGAAGAGAGTGAGAGAGGAGAGAAGGCAGTGATCACTCCAGGAGAGAGCAGTGGTCAGAGGGATAGAGGGGGGGCAGAGGAGATCAGGACATCAAGTGTGTGTCCTGCAAGTGCGTCTGGCCAGAGGGGAGGATAGAGAGGGAGAGGGAATCGCAAAGGTCACGAAAGAGCAGAGAGGAGGGACAGGGAGAATCGAGGTGGATGTTGAGGTCACCAAGGAGGATTTGAGTGGTTGAGGTCAGGAGGGAGGAGGAGGGGTCAGCCAACTCAGAAAGGAAAGAGGTGATTTGCCCAGGTGGCCGGTAGAGTGTAGCAACAGTGAGAGAGTGGCTAGGAGAGGTTGAGAGCCTGCAGACAAGGCTTTCGCAAGGAGGAGTACATCTGAGTAGGAATTATAGTGGCAGGAATCCACTCTGGAAAGATTAGGGCTACGCCCCCTCCAGGCCAAGTGGATCTGGGTGCGGAGAGGATCTTGTAGCTATCAGGGAGGAGATTGTCAAAACTTGTGACAGAGCTGGCCGTGAACCATGTCTCCGTTAGACCAAGGACATCAAGATCCAGTTCTTCTAGGAGGTTGCAGATGTCAGAGGAGTGTTTGACAGCAGAGCGAGAGTTGAGAATTGCAAGATGAATAAGGTTGCCGGCCTTAAAGACCTTCGGGGAGGAGTACAAATCAGAGGTATGCCATGCAGAGTTGTGGAAGTACCCTGAAGAGGGGCACAAGAGGGGGAGAAGAGTGGGCAAGGTAGCCAAGGAATGAGAGGAGGGGACAGCAGGAGATGAAAGGAAGTTGATGAGGCGAGGGAAATGCCTATCAGAGAGGAGCTTGGCCTAAGGACCTTGGACCATGACAGTGTCATTTAGGTAGACATTTAGGATGACTCTAGAGGAGTCGATTGAAGCCACGAAGCCATCCCAGCGAGTGCCACCATTAATGGGAAAGGAGGAGACAGGACAAAGCACAGAGATGATGTGGTGGGTCCATAGATCTGGCGAAGGAACAACAAAGAGGATGCCGGTCAGGGTCTGTCTGGAAGAGGCACTGGTATAGGTGTCAGCGATAGGGAAACCAGGGTTGGAGCCCAAGATATCCTTTTTCAACTTTTTATTTCCAAACTTAGTGAGAGGGGAAGGATAGTTGATAGAGAAGCAGTTGGAATAGATGGGAGAAACAGAAAGTGCCATGAGTGGCAAGAGAGGAGTCAGAGGGAGGAGTAAGCAAGTACAGAGGTATAGAGCAGTCACTGGGCTAGCAGGTTTCAATCAATGGTCACAGTTAAATGCAAAATGCACCCAAGTTTGACTTTCAAGTTAAATGCAAAATACACCCAAGTTTGACTTTTAAGTTAAATGCAAAATACACCCAAGGACCCAGTAGTTAAGGAAAAAATAGGAGTGAGATGGTAAAGTTGCGTATGGAAAACAGCTTCAAATGAGTAACATAAGCGGGAGGGAGCTCAAACATGCAGAATGTGGTAAGAGAGTCATGGTAGTCCAGTAGTTCAGGGGTAGCAGCCTCATGGAGGGTCGGGCTGTGGCAGAAACGGGAGTCTCATTTGGCGCCCAGTTAGCGGACAGGAAGCTGACAGGGGCCTTAGAAGTGGGCCTTTGTAGATGGAGCCGGCTCCCACCACCTGGTTGCTCTGATTGGTTGCTTTGATTTTCCTTTTATCCTCCAATTTCTTGGTTGAAATACTTCAAAAACCTGATTGCGGGAGCAGTCATCTGATTCAGTCTCTAGCTTTGATACAACAGATATGTCAACAACAAAAATTGCATCTACATCATCGTGCGCAGGGTTTAGCCCATCATCTAGTGCAATGGACTCCACTACTTTGCTAAGTGAACCCACTCCAAGGTCATCCTTCGGGATTGCACTATCGCCATCTGTCTCAGCAACTACAATGCACTAGTCCAAATTAGAGGCAGAATGAGTAGGACTTTTTTGAGGGAAATTTTTAGCAAGTTCCATTAACTCATTCAGTTTTTTGTCTAATTTCCAAGGCTTGTTTGAATCAAAAAACAAGTTTAGTTTATTTTCAATTTTCGTTAGGCCATGTTGCTGATTATCAACTTTTTTAAAAATGGCTTCATATAACATAATGAGTGTGTAGACACTGTTTAGCACAATGAGAATCGGCTCATGTGATAGGATGGGATTTGAGTAGGAGGGAACCTCGAAGGATGGACGAGGAGTAGGTTTTACAAACAACAAACTGTTTGCGACAAAAGAGTTAATGATGGAATTAGGAGATTTTGGGTATAATATAGGAGATTGGGACAAATCTAAATGGGGAGTGGCATGTCTTTACTTATTTGGGTCTCCGGAATTGACAATACTGCTGAGTGAGGTGTTGGGGCAGAAAGTTTCTGTTTGGCAGCTGTGACCTTAATGCTCGCAGAGTTGAGAACGGAAGCACATGTCACAATCTTTTGGTAGGTGTTCAACCAGCAGCCCAATTCGTGGTTTACTGGCAGTGTTACCAACCTGATGAGATTTAGGCACTAGATCACCGGTTTGCATTGGTAAAGATGTTACAGCTTGAGAATAAAGCAGCGAAATCTCCAAAGAGTCCACCCTATGAACTTGCACAGACTGACGTGCAGATATATCCTCACTTTTCAACTTTTCGGGTGCAGATTCATTGGGTACTGTCGACTCGCCCATTTCACCAGTAGGCGGGAGCTGGGGCGGAAGATCGGCATCCAATATGGACATAGAAACAGCAGATGCATATGAGTTGTAATCGTGCACGTCTTGGGTTAGTTGGGTCGGTACTACCGTGCCTGGGTTGTCTGTTACAGCTAATGGTGTATAGTACAAAGAGATGTCTGAGACAACAGATTTGGAGCAAGATAATTTTTGGGAGCAAGTGAACAGACCACCTGATCTGAGCGGTTCATGCGGGGCAAGACATGGCATTTTGTCTCTACGGGATACTGGCGTAGTCATGGGGATAGATACAGGCATATCGGATTTCAACATATGACATTGACAACAGACAGCCAAGCCTTATCAGCAATCCACAGTAGTTAGGTACTCTGAAATCACGGCGCAGCAAGTAAGAAAAATGGGGCGCTGACCGGCTGTTCAGCTGATCAACTGGACAACTGAACAGCACTCCACAAAAGCATTCACACGAGTGTGCGCACATGAGTGCCTGATCTTATGGTCACGGTGTGAAGGGGGTGTGGCCAATGCCAAAAAAGTTCGTTCTTAGAACATTTGTGTGTGTTCCACACCGTATGAAGTTATCAGCTGGACAAATATATTCAGAGCAGCAGGTGCAGGCCAACAGTAAGCAAAAGCACTTCCACGAAAGCATTCACACGAGTTAGTTTCAACTATATATGGTGTGATGTCGTGTAGATGTAGCCACGCTCTTTGCCCCTTCAATTTCACAGCAGTGGGGCTTGCTTCCGCTACTTCCTAGGGACCCTCAAAACGAGGAGTGCTCCAGGTGCATATGGATTTTTGCAAGAACACCTGGTCTCCGGGATACAGTTTTGCGGTTTTGAGAAGATCTTCCATTTCCTGGGATTGATTGTTGCTATTGCTTCCTTTTGACCCCTCCCTCCGGTTTCTGATCTGTTGAGACATGAAAGAAACACTTGCAATCATTGTTAGATAATCGTACATCTTGTCACCTAGTGCCCTCCCTACACTATCGGCATCAGTTCATACCCTAGTTGGAGGTGTCCATGGGGTTCTCGTACAATGTCCATTCACCAACTCATGAGGAGTCAAATGGTGATCCGCACCAGGTTGGTTTCTTAATGCAAACAAAGCAAGGGGCAGACAATACAGCAACCATTTTTTAAAGTTATTTTAATTTTCACTTTGCTCTCGTTAAGAAGTAAGTTTATAGCCTCACAGATACCGCTGGTCTGTGGATGGTAAGCAGATGAAAATGTGTGCTTTATACCTAACAAAGTGCTCAAAAGGTTCCTTTGCAAAGTGTGGTCCATTGTCAGACTGCAAAACTTTGCACACCCCCACCTGGGGAACACTTTGCATACCAGAACCTCGTCAGCGCACGAGGCATCGGGGGGTGTGCATGGACCTGCTGTGATCAATCTAGAAAAAGAACATACTACGACCAGCATATATCTATAGCCATTACATAGCTGCAGCATAACTACATAGTCTATATTTAAATGTTAAAATGGGTCATTTGGTCTAGGGATTACTTTGCTTACTGTTTGCAGAGTGTGTCCTGTAGTAACCCTCTGATACACAATGCAATTCACAATGAACTATGGCACATGTTCTAGCAGATTGAGTGAAAACCATTCTTCTGCACTTGTTACAGCTAGACTCTCTCGAGTCGTGTGTGCTGGGTAGGCAAGTTGCTCCAGACCTACTCTAAATAGTCCCAGAGGCATAACTGGCTTTCGAGTACTATCTTGCCTCCAAACTGCCTCAGTGGGGGGGGTGGTAAAGAACACCCCGCTTCCTCCATATATCCTGCTCTTCTTGTGGAGCTTGACCCTGTATTTCAGTAAACTGGACAATAGACAGCATGTTAAAGCCCATCTTGACCAACATACATCGTCCTGTCATTTGTTTAACATCTTCATTCTCTAAACTGAATATGGATGGGTAATAGGCTGCCTTTTTAGCCTCTGTCTGCTGCTTCGTTTCCACAGGAAATTAAATCTGGTAGTTTATAATGTGCTCAGCATTTTAGGATTGCAAGGGTTAATGGAAGACTCCATGCTTCTATAAGCCTATCCAATAGCACTGCATGTTGGACTAGAGTTGCGTCTGCGTGGAGTAAACCCCTCCTTTTCCAGCATGACAGACCTGTGTGCACAGTTGACATCACATAGGCAGAGTCAGAGTACACAGTCACTTACCCATCTTCAAAGCCTTGCAGTGCTTCAATGAGTGCCACAAATTCTGCACCCTGGGCTGAGTAACTCAAATGCAACCTCATGCTTGTTAAAACCTCAAATTCACCTTCGCTAATCAGCTTTTCTACTGCTGATCCAGTATTTTTATTTTTTATTTATTTAGTATTTATATTGCGCCGGTAGCTCGCAAGCCTTGGGGCGCAGATACAAGGACACAGTGGACAGACAGCGACTAGACATGAGGACGGGACGACCATGTAAGTTTACTCTGAACTAGGTATTGACGAAGAAGGTTGTTTATTTGAAAATGTGGGTTTTCACCTGTTTGCGGAAGCAGATGTAGTTAGTTTCCAATCTTATGTGGTCTGGGAGGTTGTTCCAGAGAGAGGCTGCGATAGTCGGGAAGGATCTGCCTAGGACGCTTTTGATTTTGTATGGTGCCACTGGGATTTTACCAAGGTTGGATGATCGAAGTGTTCTACTAGGAACATATTGGTTAATCCTGGTTTTAAGGTAAGCAGGGGCTTTACCGTGGATACATCTGTGCACAATGGTTAGGGTCTTAAAATGTACCCTGTCCTCGATCTTCAGCCAGTGAAGCTCCCTTCTGGAATTGCTGATGTGCTCTGATCTGGTCTTGAGCTTAACAATTCTAACCGCATTGTTTTGTACAACTTGGTAAGTATGCCTTTCCCCAGTCGTCTGGTTGATTTTTGATGAACCATCAATAAAAACAACTTTCCACCCCTCCCAATAGCATTTCCTCAAACTTGGGGGATTTCTTTATAATTCTCACGATTCTTGTACAATCTTGTACATTGTTATCCTCTCCTTCTGGGTCTGCTATGAATGTGGCTAGGTTCACTGTCTTACATTTAACAATTTTAACTACAGAGTTTGAAATTATTACCTCGTACCCCGATGCCCTTTTGGGGGGGGTTATAAAATTGCAAATAATGCATGCTCTACAAATGTTAATGAATACTGCATCATACTAGTAGCTTTTTCAATTGCAAATGCAGCAGCAGCTAAAGACTGCTCACAGGGATAGTGTTCCTTCATTATTGGATCTAAAATCCCACTATAATATGCCAATGGTTTATGCCCATGTCCTAATGTCTTATGTGCAAGAACCACGGTCATAACGTCTCCATTTGAATGGGAGAATAAATACAATTCCTCACTATAATTTGGGATCCCCACCATAGGGGCTGTGTAATATTTGGTTGCAGATGGAATGTTAGACAATATTGTCGCAGGATTTGGAACTAAAGGAAACTCCGGTTCGACTATATTGTTTAAAGGGGTGAAGGTCATGGATGAATCTCCACGACCCTATTTTGATTTTATGACAGGGTACACAGACATTTTACATGAATCTGATGGCACTAATATGCCTTGCTTCATTAATGCGGAGATGGTCTCAAATATACCTTTGTCTGCCTCTTTAGACATGCGGTATTGTTTTGCTTGTGGTAAGAGCTCCTGGTTATAATTTAATTTGAACTGCCCCTATCCCCTTTAAGAGACCTACATCATATGGGCTCTTGGTCCACAAAATGTCTGGCACTTTCTCTACGCCACCCTGAAAAAATTATGGTTGTCTGTTTACCAATGCCATTCTCTGCATCATTTCTATTTTTTTCACTTTAATCCAATAAGTGATGCTTATAAAAAACACTAGTTCATCATCAGACTAGTCATCTCTAAACAGTTCGTAGTCTGTCAAATCTGTCAGCCTGTATACTTCAATGAGGGCTATCACTGTTCTCCACCTCTTCCCTCAACTGTTCCATGCAGCATCACCCTTTAATTTCTGAGCACTGCTACTTCTAATTCTAAGGGAGTGATCTGCCCTTTCTCATCGTCCAGTGGAACCTCTGGCCTAAACACAAACTCATCAGGTATTCTCAATATTTTATCTTCCAACCAAGATAATAAAATACACGCCATACAAAAATTCTTCGGGCTCTAAAGGTACTCCTCATAATGCCTTCTGGCCTATAAAGGCTAATGTAAACTCTCTCACATTCATATAGTGTATCCCTGCAGTAGAGCACGCTATCTCTTTGTCAGTAAAAGATATCGTCATGTTAAGCTTTGTCATTAAATCACGTCCTAGTATATTAACTGGCATTCGCCTAGAGTATAATGGCATTGACATGTCATGTGCTCCTATAGAAATTGGCAATTCATCTGTAAAAGGAACTTAATTAGCCGCCGCAGAGAACCCTTGAGCATTCATAGCAATACCTGGCATTGGACATTTTCCCTCGTAGACATAGGAACGAGTAGCTCAACTGTCTACTGAAAATGAAAATGTCTTGCCTCCTATTGTCACCTTGACCCTTGGTTCCTCTTGGGGGACTGGTGTCACTGATGGTACTGAACACATGAAGTCACTATCTGGGCTGTCCTATTGTGGATATAAATTCATCCCTGTACCTGTGAAAGTATTTCCTTCTATCACAGTCACACTCCCCATTTTAGGTGTGTGCCTCCTGCATTCCCGAAGTCATGTTCCATTGTGGTATCATAGCCTGTTGTACCCATGTTTGCTGTGGTGGTGCTTGTTGTGTTTGCATGGGTGCGTTCTGTGGTTGCCCTTGAAGCAATTGCATTTGCAGAGGTGCTAGCAGCATTTGTTGGAGTTGCGGCACATATGTCGGATCATACATGTGTTCTTGGGCATAATATTCCTGTGATTCTGCATTATATTGTTGGGTACAACCCATCCCCCTCTTGGAGCTTGCCAATTCTGTTGCATGCCTCCTCTGCTTCTGCAGTCCTATTTATATGTCCCATGTTTCCACTATTACAACATTGCTGCGGCTGTCCACCATTAAATCCTCCTCTTCCCTGAGAGTTTTGAAATCCACCTTGTCCTATTCCTCTAAACCAACTCCCTCTTCCTATTGGCCAAACATTTTACCCACTCTGCTCAGTGGGATATTCAGTGTTGTTTTGCTGCTCTGACTGTATCCCCTGTGTCACCCCTCCTTCATTATTTGCCAATACCGCTCCCTCAATGGCTATTTTTTCACAATTTCATCTGATCTAACTTTGGTTCCTCTTGCTTTCTACTCTCAGCTTTCTTTTTTTTTTCCGCATTAATCGCCAATGATGCACGATTGTCAATTGTATCTCTGGCCATGGCTTGGCTTCCATTCCCACCTGTTTTTTCAAATGCCTTTGCACTGGCTCAGGCAGCACCTGACACAAAATGTGGTAAAATAATGCTAGCGTTTCATCCCATGGTTCACGCCTCTCCTGACTCCATCTGTCCTGAATATCTTGAATATAAACAATAGGATCTTCATCCCCTCCCATTTTCCTAGTCGTAATCACACCCATTTCTGATGTATCAGTATATTGTACTCTGAGCGCTCACCATTCGTCTGCTCTGCAATTATTAAATGGCGCTCCATCGTGTTTTGTTTTGCGCAGTCACACCTGCATATCCTGCTTCCTTCCAAATGTCCTCAGCTCTCTCCCCTAGAATAGCCGCTTGCATCCCATTTATGTCACCTATAGCTAATGTCATTCCTTATGTCATCCTTTCTAATTCATAAATCCATTTTCCTGCACAGAAGTTAAACTCTGCAATTTACACTTTAAATTATCCTTATCCATCTGTGGCTATGGTATATTTTTTGGTCGTCCTCCCCCTTCTCCAATTATAGGAATTGCTAAAGCCCTGATTCATATTCATATTTACCTACACTCCTTGTATTCACAGCAGAACTAACCTCTCCCATTTGTTTCGTTCCCGGTAATGATCTTAACCTACTTACATATGGTGGGGATATATCCCCTCTACTGCGCAATCGTGCTGGCAGTTACTAAATATATGATATTGATTCTGGTGTCATCTTTAGAAAACTGTAAATCTGATCATTTTACCCCTTTAACTATGCTCAATTCTTTTGAAAACCTGCATGTTCCCTCTCTTCGTGCCCTTTCGTTCTCCTCCCTTTCCTTGTCTGACACCATTATACCCCAGCCTGTGTGACTATTGTCTCCTTCCGCATCATCAAGATCTAATCTATTTAAATACAATGTTCCATACTAGTCTGTTATGTCACCTGATCTACTTTTGGTTCCTTTTAATAGGGATCCTTCTGTATTATTTTGGGTTTTGTACCTTCCTTTGCCTATATAGCATCCCAAGCCTTTGCTCTATGTCCTCTGTTTCCTGCCTACCAGCCCATGCTGATAGCAGCATTCCTTGCAGTTCCCTACAAGGCTGTTGTGACCCTCCCTCCTTCTCCTGTCGTTCTTGTGCATTAATCAGCACTTTGCTGCTACGGCCTAAATATTCTATCTCATAGTCTTTTAATCCCCTACTCTTGTTCATTTCTTCTCCTGATCACCCTCAATTCATCTTCCACTCGCCTTCGTTGTAACCTACGTACTTTCATTCTTTGAGCCTCTATCTCCTCCCATTTCTTCTCTTCTAGCCTCTTCTCTTTTCTTGCCTCATGTCTTCTTTATTCTTCCCTTCGCTTGCACTCTTTGTCCCTCTCTTCTTTGTATGCCATTTCTTCTTCCTTTTCTTTAGTTTCCCGCTCTTCTCGTACCTCTTTCTTGAACCCCATCAAGGCTTTTATCGTGTAGCTTAAGTAATACTTGTCCTCCCATCCATTCATTCTGTACTATCATTATTTCCTTAGTTTAGTCTTATTTCTTCCTGCTTCTTCCTCTATCTCCATTGGTCTATCTTGCCTGTCCTTCCTATCATCAGGCTGTTTACTTTCATCGTGTACTGATCTATTCTTGCTTACTCTGCTCTTGTCCTCTTCCCTACTATAAGCGGGGGGTGCATATGTTGCATTAACATACCCTGCTGCTGCTTTTAATTCCTTCACAGCTTAAAATCCCTTCTCTATATCTGCACCCTTCTCTTCAGGAGGGGAAAGGGGAGCCAAAGGTGTTTTATCCTCCCCTTTATGCTGATTGAGCCTCCACTCCCTATAGTCTGGATCTTCCTTCTCACTTTCCTACATTTTCCAAAGTTCTAAAATGGCCAATCTTTTCTACAGCTTTTTTCCCTGTATGTGGCATGCAAATATGTCATATGCCGCAATAAATCTTTTTTTTTTAAATCAAATTTTATTGAAGACCAACAAATGCAAATAATTACATTATATCACAGTTGCCAAACAGTGCAGATGATTGATCTGGTTTTCTATTTTATTCTCCTCCCTGCCCACCTTTCCCCGCCACCCTCCCTTTCCCCCTTCGAGCACGTTAAAATTTTGGCATACAGCTTTGTTCAGGGTAGCCACTGCTTGGGTGGACTAGCTCAACCCTGGTATATAAGAAAAAACATGTTCATTTTCCATCAGGGCCTTAAGACGCTAGTTTGTTCTGTTCCCAGTACTCTAAGAAGGGAAGCCACATTGTGTCTATATGCAAGTGTGTTTCCATTAGTGTTGCCTTGAGGCTTTCCATCTCGTATATCTCTTTGGTCTTGCACAGCCATTCCTTCTTGCTCAGAAGCGTCCTTCCCTTCCATCATATGATCAGACACACCTGAGCTGCTAGAAGTAAGTTCCTGGGCAAATGGGGCAAAACTAAATATTGCTCTTTGACTAGCTAGACCCCAAACAACACCAAGGGTGGGGTCATGGCCCTCTTAATTCCCTCTGTCGTGGATCCAGGCCAAGATTTCCTTCCAATAGGTTTGGACTCTGGGGCAGTCCCACCATTGATGCCAATAATTTCTGATCTGTGAGGATCCCCACTAACAGTGAGGGCTTATTCCTGGATACATTTTCGCTAATCTCTTGGGGGTGAGGTGCCATTGCATGAGCAGCCTGCTGTTGGGCATTTTGTATTGGACTGAAATAGTGGAATTCCAAACAGCCCTGTGTACTGTGGCCCATCCATCTAAGTTGCCTTCCCATCCCATGTCTATTTCCCACCGTGCTTGCATGTGTGGTGTTGGTAGGTGCACTCTTTCCAATAGGGCGCTATAAAGTTCAGCAATCACCCCATTGGTGCCCATGTATGTGTTCAGTACGCTTTCAAAGAAACACTGAACTGTGGAATGCTGATACAGCTCCCACAGATTGGCTACTCAGCCCAACACCAAGAAGGAACAGTGAAATGGTCACAAGGCGAGACAATCCCTTAACAGGACCGCTTAACATTGCCTACGCCTTGACAAAGACTACGGTCAAAACACGTGTTGGCTCCCGCTTCCTAGGCACCTAGCACATTCTGCTGGGCCTTCTGGTATAATCTTGTAGAAAACATTAAAAACCTCACTGATGACAACAAATCAAGACTTGCTCAATTCTTTCAACAACCATAAAGTAAGGAATCGATGGTTATATTCAGTGGTGAATAACCAACCACTAGCCCCTCTACTAAACAAGGTTTTCCAACCCACATATTCTACAAACAGTCATTGGGAATCTTGGAGTTTTGGTTCCAAGACAAACCATGTGTTAGGCGGCTGGATACATTATAGCAACAAATCAACCACCAGTTAGCGTAGGAGTCCTCTCGTCCGCCAAACTCCAGCCAACCGTATCCGCTTTCAAAGAGAGTAAGTTGCCCCTGGGGCTGCTTGTTCCACTGTGGGTCCGTAAGTGCGCCTTTTAATTGCAGATACAACAGCGGTTGTATCTGTTGGCCTTGTTGACCACTTTCAAGCTCCTTCTTTGTCAGAAAGATCCCTTCCTTCCACATTTGTCCCACCCTAACCAGGCCCTGTTCATATTGCGGTTGGAAGCAAATTGGGTCTGCTATAAGATCTCGGATTGGAGGCGCCCAGATACAGTTTAGAGGAGAGGGCCATGTGGTGACACCACTCATGTCTGGTTTCTTTTTCAAAAGAGCCCACAACACGGCCAGGATTGGATGTTCCTGCACTCTTCTCGGTAGGGATTTCTGGGGGACCCAAAGCCACTCTCCCAACATGACTGGTGCAAGATAACCATTCTCTAGGCGTACCCATTGCTTCACATCGGACTCCTGTAGGTGGTCCACTAACACGCAGAATTGTGCTGCTCTATAGTACTCATAAATATCTGAGTACGCCATGCCCCCTATGTTTTTGTGGAGGATCATAGTTTTAAAAACAATTCAGGGCCTTTTCCCTTCCCACAAAAAAGTCAATAGGGAGTGCTTGATGTCCACCTGGAAGCAGTCGGGGGGTGGGGGGAGGGTGTTACCGGAAGAGACTGAAAGAGGAAGAGAAGCCATGTTAGCACATTCATTTTAATTGTTGTGAACCTTCCCGCCCATGATGGCTTTAGTTTTGACCATTTTTGTACATCCCTTTTAATCGCTGTTCAGAGTGAGGTGTGATTAGCCTGATATAACTCTCCTAGTTGTTTTGGTATGGTTATCCCTAGGTATTGGGTGTGATCATGACTTTGTTTCAGACCCCAGGTTTTCAAGAGCTTGTCTGGGGGGAGCCGCCAGTGTTTAACTGCAGGTCTCTCATTTCGCTTTGGTTTACACAGAACCCCAAATGGGTCTCGTACTTCTCTATTGCGGCTAGGAGTGCTAGGCTGGACCTGGACAGGTGCGTCAAATAAATGAAGATATCTGCAAACAGTGGTAGCTTGTATTCCCTCCCAAATGTAATAATTCCAGTAATTGAGCATCTCCCATTGGTGATGGAACATCTGGTCTGGGCCAGAGGTTCCATCACCAATGCAAAAATCAGGGGGTATAAGGGGCAACCATGTCTGGTCCCCTGGCTCAGGGCAAAGGGGGGGATGCCACGCCATTAACCATGACTTTTGCTCTTGTGTTGCAATATAGAGCTTGTGCCCCCGTAATCCACCATTCTCCCAGTTTCGCTTTTCTCAGGACTTGTAGCATGAACGGCCACTCCACCCTGTCGAAACTTTTTTCTGTATCCACTGAGACTAGGGTGGGGCTTAAATGTTAAGGGCCAATCAACGCTATTAAGTCCAGCGTTTTACGGATATTGTTTAAATCTTGTCACCCTATCACGTAACCAACCTGGTCGTTGTGTATGAGCCTCGATAGCACCCCTCTTAACCTGTTGGCAAGGATACAAGCGTACGTGATTGGTATGTAGGAATCACACTCGAGTTCATCTCATCTTTGGGGAAAACGATAATCCTGGCCTCCGTAATGGATGCTGGGGCCTGACCCGTTCCCATGATGTCATTGAAAATAAGGGTGAGCAAGGATGCCTTAGCGCCACTAAAAGATTTATAAAAAACTGGGGTGAAGTCATATTGCCCTGGTGCTGATCCTGCCTTAATTTTGAAATGGCCACACTTACTACTTCTGTTGTTATTAGAGCGCTTAGTTTGTCTATATCTGGGCTTGTCAATGGTTCAAACGTGGACATTTACAGGAAATGATCTATACTTTCCTGGGTGGAGACGCAGTCTGAGGTGTATAGGTGTTCATAGAACTGGGCGAAGTGAGCAATGATTTCAGTGGGATTGTTCAGCGTTGCCCCCTCTTACCGCTCTCTGCCCTCTTAGTCTAGCTGCTGATGAGGTGTGGGCTTTATCTTGTCTTTGATCATATTTTTGCTTGACAAACTAGAGGTGTGTTAGCGCTTTCCAACTCCAAACTTCGTTCAGCTCTTGTCTAAGCTCATGTATTTCTGCTAATGTCTTGACAGTCTCCCAACCCACCTAATAGGTCAGCCTCTTTGTTTCTCATTTCTCCCTTCAAGTACGCCTCTCGCAAGAGTCTGATTCTCTTCACGAATATCCCCTGCGCTATCAGAAGCCCCCTAATTGTTGCTTTTGTTGCTCCCCACATTGTGGCTCTGGAAGGATCACCATTGTTAAGCTTAAAGAATTCTCTGATTTCAACATAGAGTGATTCCTTGAAGACCCGATCTTTAAAAAGTGTATCATTACAGATCCATCTTTTGTCCGTCCTTGTACTTGGGCCTTAGCCAAGATTCATAGTACTCATGTCGTGATCTGACCAGCCCACTAGATCAATGTATGCCCTCTCGATATTGTGTTCAAGTACTGCCTCTACAAATATGTATGTGGGTAAATGTTTGGTGCGAGGGAGAGAAGAAAAGTGTACTCTTTTGTTTGCGAGTGTTTGGATGTCCATGTATCCACCAAGAAATGTTCCTGTATAAGGAGTTGAAAGGATCCTCTCCCTTGGTGCGGAACGGCTCCCTCCCTGTATGAAACCCAGTCCATGTTGAAGTATCCTCCACAGGTCAGTAATCCGGTTCTCCATCCTTCTAAGAAAGCAAAAAGCTCTCTGCTGAAAGGTGTTTGTTGACTGTTGGGTTCATAGGCAAAGCACAATGTAACTGCTTTTGATCGAATTATGCTGTTTATTACAAAGTACCCTGCGTCAGAGTTTCTATGGGTTTGGGTGATTTGCAGCCCCAGTGAAGCCTGATGCAAAATTCCCACACCTCCCTTTTTAACTGGTCCCAATGCCCAAATAGCTCCTCCCAATTGTCTTCCCTTCAGGGTGATCTCCTCTCCTTTCTGAAATTTGGTCTCCTGCAAGAAAAGGACATCCAGACCGGACTGGTAAAATGCCCTTGTCAGCATTGGTCTTTTTTGAGGTGAGTTAAGGCCCTTCACATTTAGTGACCCAAATTGTACCAGGTTATTCACCATGCCCCTGGTCTGTGAATAATCTCGTAAGCAGCCATGTGTTCAGCCCCAGTGTTTGCTTTCTCGTGTTCAAAATAGCTGTGGCCTGATATATGTTGCCTCTCTTCTGGTGTTCGACCCGTGTGCATGCGCAGCACGCTGGGTTGAGAGTAAGTGATGCCTGCTGAAGCTGCCTGCAGTTTGATCCCCCCCCGACAACCCACTGCCTTTTTCTCCCCTGCCCCCAAGACCCCAAAAGAAAAGAAAAAAGGAAGTTGTATCCCCTTGTAACTGGAGACGCCCTAGAAGAAAACATATGGCCACACTACAGGGGACACCTCGAAACCCGCAACTTTTAGCTACGGCACTCTTTTCGTCTGCGCTTATATTCTGTTACCCACACTTAACTATTCAGCCCGGTAAGTAAAAACACAAAAACAGTGTCTGGTCTGTTCTTCCTCCTTTGTCCAGGGTCGGTTCACCTGCCAGCCCCAAAGTGTTCAATGTTCATGGCAGGACACTCCCCTCTGTTCCAAATACAACCAGATAATTCGATCTTGTCAAATATTGTGCCCCCAGCGTGTCATGTGGTGTTATATCTTTTGAATTTCCTTGTACTGTTGGTGCACCCTCTCTTAGGACAGGGGCCCATCGGTTTCCTGAGTGACTCAGAGGACGACTGGAGTTTTCCATCTCTGCTCCCCTTGCTCCCGCTGTTAAGCCTTGTAATGCGCTATTTGCTTCTTCTGCCGAAACAATCTTGTATTACTCGTTGCTATGTTCAAAGGAAAGCGCAAAGGGGAAGACCCATCTGTAGTGGAGATTTTGCTCATGTAGCCATGTGGTTAGCGCACGACAATCTCTCCTTTTGGTAAGGGGGGCTGCAGAAAGATCCTGAAAGATTCTGAAACGCAAACCCTCGAAGTCGATGTGATCCTGCTCCCTTGCCCGTTGCACAATTTCAACTTTGTGCATGTAGTGGTAGCATTTAGCTAGAACGGACCTCGGTCTGTTTAAGGGGCCTCCTGCCCGGTGCACTCTCTCAAACTACGGATCCGGTGTTAGGGGGGGAGGGGAAAAGAGAATTAACCTGGGCTTTCACTTGCCTTTCCAGGCTAACTGGGGTTTCACGCGATGATTCCTTGAGGCCTTGTATTCATATGTTGGATCTCCTCTCCCTATTCTCGAGGCCATCAACATTGGCCGCCAGCTCTGCTTTTCTTTGCTCCAGGTCCTGGAAGTGACCTTCCATCTTCATTTTCACCACTTACAGCAATGTAACCGAAGCTGAACAACTCTCTTTTGCCTTCTGCGCCCTGATGCATCCGTGTCCAGCGCGCATTATAAATATTAAAACAAACAAACAAATCGGTCGGCAGCTGGTAATTTTCCAGGGCCTCCACCTTATACTCAATTTTGTTCACTCTGTCCTAAGGGGCATTCACTGTTATAGCCATACTGCTCTTTAAAGACCTGATCTGATCCAGGAGCAGGCGGATGTCTGCTTTTGTCTAAGTGTCCTGATCTGCTCCTTGTATGATCGGCAGGTCCGTTAGGGGTTTGGATGCCATGATGGGACTTGTACGGCGATACTCTTGCAATTTATGTGCACCTTCCCAACGGGACTGTCCTCCTGGAGTTGCTCGCACCTTGCGCCCAGAGCTTCCAAATTCTGATGCCGACTTCAGGTCCCGGGACTGAAAGCGAGCTCGCCAGTGCATATGTAATGTTCAAGCACGACGGTTCAGCCCCCGTGCCCTTTTATTCTGCGCAAGGTGTTATGGGCATGCGTGGGCTGCAGTTGTTGTTGCTTGCCTGTGGGGGAGGGGTGGGAGTTGGGGTTATCGCCTCATAATGGCGGTATAGGTTCCGGCAGGGCAGTAATTAGTCTGGGCGTCTGAATAAATTAGAGTGGAGCAGATGAGTGAATGTCTGTTATGCCCTGGGAGCTGGGCGCATGGAGCCCAGGGGCCACCCTCAAATGGGTGCTGCTTCCCGCTGGCTCTCAAGTTCCAAGGAGATTAACACGGGTGCTGTCTCCGCTCCTCTCCGTGGCACTAACCCCGTATCGGATGCAGCCCGCATAGCTCTCAGGATGATGCCTGCCGCTCCGTTCCACGCCTGTGATCCACGTTGGTCAGGCGACTTGTCCGGTTTCTTTGCACTGCTTCTTCTGGCCGGCACTTAGGAAGCTTGTTTCTGGCTATCCATTACTCTGGTCTCTCCCCCTGTGATCCGCTGGACTGGGCGGAGCTGCTAGCACGCTTGGGATATGGAGTGCGATGAGCCCGGGCCTTGGTGGAGGGCACCGGTCCGTGCTGTGTTCAGGGGAGGGGGGTTGCTCCCTCCATTTCTCTCCAGAAAGCTCCCTGGTGGGTGTCGGCCACTTCGACTCTTCGCCTTACTTCTTACGAACTTCAATCGGGCTGAATTAGCATTGTGCCACCATTTCCTCATGGGTCGCGGGGAAGACGAAGGCTAAGGCAGCCATTCTGTCTGCGCACCCTGGTGGTGGTCTCCCGCAATAAATCTTTTGACAACAAACCTTCTTGAGGCCAGAGCATGTGTCTCTTCTTGGTCGTGCCTCAAACCAATTCCAAATGATGGGTCCTTATTTTCGTTGTATATCTAGGTAGTGTTCTACATAAATGTAAAAGAGGTGTATCCCCAAGATTGGTTTCGATCGTCTATACTTACCCATTGTTTTATTTGATTTCTTTATTTTATCGAATATACCACACTGATCAATTGGCACAGGCACCATCAATCGTTGCTTATTATCTCTATCGAAATATATTTTAACTTCTCACTTATTTATATTATTTTTTTCAAAATCTATGCAATATTTTGTTTCCTCCTTCATTTACACTTTATACTAATCTTTGTTATATTCTTATATTAGTATGTTAAGAGTTTCTACTTAAATTGTTTTACTATCATTGTATATTCAGCAGTCTATACACAACAAAAAACAACACTGTTATAACCCCACACATGTGCACTATAAAAAGTATTTTTACTGTATACACCTTTCTTTACAATCTTAGTAAAGGTATCCCTTCTCTAAAGTAGAGATAGGGTATAATGTGTCCAAATGCGCTGAGACAGATCTATTTTATAGATGCAGCCTGCTGCGTGGTTAGTAGTTTATGGTTAACCCTTAAACCATAAAGTTACGAGAAATGCAGGTAATATCCACGAGCACTTAGCGCATAGCCTCCTGTTTGCGTTCTAAACAAGAATGTAGTTTCACAAACAGTCTTTGAAAGAAATATTCCTGATATTTGAGAGTAATGAGTGGTGCTTTTAATCATTCAAGGTATATTTTTTGTTTTTGTAACAGCCAACACGTGGTACGCAGACCACATGTGAGGTGGTTCCGTACAGGACACTCTCCTATAAACTGAACCCATGAAGGCAATACTTGCCAGTACGGGATTACTGACAACAAATTATTTGAACAATAGAAGAGGATACAAAGCCCACCTATTAAGGCTGTGTTTTCATTCTGTCCTGCTGAAATCCAACTTAGCTGTGTCCAGTATCTGCTTTGTGTTTTCATTCTGTACTCCTGAAATCGAACTTAGCTGTGCCCAGTGGCTGCATTGTTTTCTTTCTGTCCTGCTGAAATTTAACTTAGCTGTGCACAATGGCCGCATTTTGTTTTCATTCTGTCCTGCTAAAATCCATTTTAGCTGGGCCCAGTGGCTGCATGGTGTTTGCATTCTGTCCTGATAAAATGCGAACTTACCTGTGTGCAATACCCTCTGTCTCCCTCCCCTCCCTTGTGCCCCCCCTCCTCCTTGCACCTCAGTACTTCAGACTAGTAAGTGTCCTCCTCGCCACTGCAGCTAGCTATGTCACTATCTATCTCTCTTATCTTCTCTTAACTGCTTCGCTATCTCCTATCCTTGTCCTATCACTAAATCTGGCCAGAAGAAACTTAAGCAGGATAGACTGGGTTCCAACCCAGGCCTTCCTATTGCAGCCACGTATTTCACGGCTACCGCCAGAGAGAGACTCACTGACATCCTCTTCTTCATTAACGCACCTGAGCTATGGACTCACACATGGTCGGCTTTCTCTCTCCTCTTCTCCCATTAATGGTGGCACTCGCTGGGAGATTCTCCTTGACCTCTTTGCCATTTCCAGAGTCGTCATTAATGTCTATTTCAATGGAACCATCATGGTTCGGGGTCCTCAACCCAACCTCCTTTTCTTTGACAGGCTCCTCCTGCGCCTCTCTAACCTTACCTCTCCCTCCGGCCAGGCTCCCCTGCCTTCTGTGTCTACTTCTTCCTCTGCACAAACTCTCTTTCCCACTGTGCCTTCCTCCTCCTCCTTTGCACAGGCTTCCATGCCTACTGAGCGTTCCTCCTACCCTGCACAGGCTCCCATGTCCAATGTGCCTTCCTCCTCCTCTGAACAGGTGCCCTTGCCGTACTGTCCCAGCTCCTTTGTCTGCCTTGGCTCGTTGCCATCGTCCACTATATCTCTGATCCTCTTGCCACCCTTGGGTGGGGCTGGGGGGCACGGTCCCCTGCGCCCCCCTGCGGAAGACCTTCAAAGATGGCAAGCTGCTCCTATTGCTATGCTCAACACTCACTCCACTGTCAAATACTCGTCTGACATCTGCAACCTCCTCGGTCACAAGGATCTTGATGTGCTCGCCATCACACAGACATGGCTCAAGGATAGCTCTGTCACGAGCTTTGACAAACTCCTCCTGAAGGCTACAGCATCCTCTTTGCACCCAGGCCAAAGAAGACAGGTGGGGGAGTGGTGCTGATCTTCCCAGAATGAATACCTGTGTCCATCATCCCTACTCGGGCCTACTCCTCTTTCGAGTGCCTAGTGTGCAGGCTCTCACTCTCTCCTAAATCTCTCTCCTTATGGCCACCACTACAGTCCACTCTCTTCCTCTCGGAATGGGCTGACCTGGCATCCTCTTTACTTTCCTCTTCCCATCAACTCCTCCTGATCAGTGATCTCAACATCCATCTGGACTCTCTTGACTCCTCAGGACCTTTTCGCAACATATGCAACTCTGTCTCCCTCCCTATCCTATCCTATGGCTCCACCACACACACCGCGGGCCACACCTTGGATACTCTCTTCTGTACTGACATACCTCTCTCTATCCCTCTCACTACCTCTCTCTTCGAATGACCATTCTCTTCTCTGAACACACATGAAGCTCTCCTCTCCTCTTGCAGCGGCACACCCGGTACGGCCACTCAGCTTCAAAGTCACAAGACCCATGAAAAGAGTGACAGTGGCTGCGTTTGCCTCCACCTACTCTTTCCCCCACCACCTTTCCTGCGGCTAACTCCCACCCTTACACAGCCCTCGCTAACCTCAGTCGCTCTCCAACACGCTTGATACTCTTGCCCCTGTCATGAGGGTCCGACTGAAGCCTTCCAAAATGTGCAACTCTTGGTATGACTCCAATCTGGCCTTAAACGTAAGTGTAGGGCATCTGAGTGGAAATGGAATTCTTTAGGGGGACCCTCTGACAAACTGGCCTGCCTCCTCCTTCAAATGCAATATTGACTCTGCATCCGCTCCAAGAAAAGCGTCTTTATTCAAGCCCTCATCTCTGCGGCATCAAGCAAAACAGCCAAACTTTTCAAAGTCTGTAAGGAACTGGCCAATCCCGCAGCAGCCTCCTTTTCTGTCACACCCACCCAAGGCATTTGCTCTGCCCTGGCTGCACACTTGATCACAGAAACCCAAGACAAACATTCCTCGCTCTCTTTCACACTTTCACACTCCAGCATACACCAATACCGGAGCCTCCCTTGCCCACCCTCCACTTCCTCTCTCTTCTCTCTCCCCCGTCACACCCGATGAGGTCGCCATACAAGTCTGGTCTATGAAGACTTCATCCAAACAGGTAGACCCCTGCCCCTCCAAACCATTAAGGACAACATTGGCTCCCTCGCCCCAGCCTTGGCTGACCTCTGTAATCTCTCCTTTTTCACTGGAGTTTTCCCAACTGCTCTTAAGCACTCCCTTGTGCACCCTCTGATCAAGAAACCCTCTGCCGACCCCTCCATTCCGGCAAACTATCGCCCTATCTCTATCACTCCTTTCCTGGGCAAACTCCTGCAGAAGTTGGCTATCTCTCAGCTGACCCGCCACACTGAATCTATTGTTTGCTTCCATGACCATCGATCTGGCTTTAGAGCATCCAGAGGCACGGAAACCTCTCTTCTGAACACCTGTGAAGACCTGCTCTCAAAACTTGACACTAACACTCCCTCTGCCCTCATTCTCCTTGACCTCTCCTCTGCCTTTGAAATGGTTAACCACAACATCCTGATTGCACGTCTCTGACACCCTGGGAAACACAGGTCAGGCTCTGGCGTGGTTAACATCCTTTCTCTGACTGCCCGTCCCAGGTGGAACTCAAAGCCTTTCTCAACTATCGCTCTCTCAACCTGTGGTGTTCCCCAGGGATCTAACCTATCCCCCTGGTTCTTCAATGTCTACATGGCTGCATTGGCACGTGTGATTGCCACTTTCACCTCTAACTTCCAGTGTTACGCAGATGGCAAGAAAATATCTTTCAGGCTACCCTCAGCCGCCTCCTCCTCCTCCTCGCTCATATCTGACTGACTGCTGTTCATTCTTGGTGTGCTGCAAACGACCTCTGCCTCAACGCTAGCAAGACTGAGATCGTTCACATTGGGACCCCTGCTCCTGCTTTCCTACTTTCACTCTGGTCGGCCTCCCTGCGCCCTGCGCACGCACTCACCTGCAAGGCTGAAAACCTTTGGGTCATCTTCCACTCTACTCTCTCCTTCTCCTCTCACATTTCGCACATCTCTAAAAAGTCTAACTATCAGCTACACCTCCTCAGAGGTACTCTACCTTTCTCACTTTCCCCCAGCGGCTCACTGTCTACAGAGCCTTGGAACAGCCTCTTCCTCAACCTCCCTGCCTCTGCTCTGCGCCCTCTGCAACTCATCCAGAACAGAACCGCAAGACTTATCCTTAGCCTCAAGCCCAGGGACTGCATCTCTCCAGCGCTGAAATCCCTCCACTGGCTCCCCGTGGCTGCAGTGATCAAGTTCAAGACCCTCTGCATTGTCCACAAGGCCTTCTGGGGCCTGGGACCTACCTATCTGCAACAATGACTACCTAAATACTGCCCCTCCCGAGCCGTCAGCTCATCTACCTCCAACCTTCTGCGAGTGATCCGGTTCTCCATGCAGCGATTTGGAGGGAGATCTTTATCCTCAGCAGGGGCCTCCCTCTGAAATAGCCTCCCTGCCGCCCTCCGTCATGAACCTGATCTCCTTAAGTTCCGGAAACTCCTCAAGACCTTCCTCTTCTCTTCCTTCTCTCTCCCTCTACCCTGCTAGCCTATCCCTCTACTCACCCTCTCTCTCCCTCATTTTTTCCAGACAGTTGGTGACTGGCCGCCTTGTGTACCTCAGAGTCTCATAGGTCCCTAGCACCCTGCCAGTCCTCTCGCACTCGCCTCCAGGCACTACACTCACCTTATCACTGCACAGTAGCCATGACCCAAGAGAGTTGTTCTCTCTGCCTTTACCACAGTCTCCACCAACTGGGTGCACTTGGAACTCCCAACCCCATTTATTGTACCCCGCCCTCCACCTCCCCTGTAACCGTCTGTGCACTTGCACGATCCAAATACACCTTGCCTGAAGATCGCCTGTCTGTTCCCCCCTGTCTTCACTCCTTAATTGCACTTGGAAAAACTGCAGAATCGTAGTCGGATCTATTTGCTGTTATCGCAACTGTTAATTGTATTATATGCACTTACTCTGCCTGTGAAGACTATTAGCGTTTCAGAATTTCAAGGACTCTGAACGACTGTTGTTTTCCCCCATGTTCCCGCCCTCTTAGAGTGCTTTGAAACACTTGCTTTGTCTATAGGCACTATACAAATAAGGATTATCATTACCATTGTGAAAAGATCAAGACGTCTCACAATCAGTAGGTGACAGAGGGGGTATGCCCCACTCCTGGCCAAATCAGGGATCTTTTGACGGAAGCGTGTTAGAACATATGTCCACCTTCCTGATGGCAAAATATAAAGGGAGACTGCTGCAGAATAGAAGGGAAGTATTGAACCTCTGGAAAATGTTTGAGGACGCAGAGGATCCAATGGGGAAAGGAGCGACACATGGCCATAATAAAGAGGAAGGCTCAGGGGAAAATGGGAAGAATGTGGAGGGAAAAGGAATTTATCCACTAGCAACTCATCCAGCGGAAGGGTATACTAACCTAACACATGTATCAGCAGGTACAATGGTGGCGGCAACAGCCAAAGCCCCAACTTCCCTGCATATTTCACCTCCAGAGATTACTGCTCACACCACGATGAGCGCAAGAGATCTAGAAATAGCACTGGCATCGACACTGTAAAGGATTCCAAACGTGCGTCACACACTGGATCAGGACTCTTGCCCTTAGCCTAGGATGTAGTGCTCAATTAGAATTCTTCTTTATTTTCAACAAATTCGAATTGAGCTAGCACCCAACCCATCTCAAACCCCCTTTTACAAATACCTCGGGTCACAATTGACCATGAACCAGGCCGCTTGGTGGGAACACAATATTTATTTAGTTTTATATTGGGCAGCCATCACCAATGGGGTGATAATTACAAAGAAAACCACTGAAATACACTTGGGTAAACTTCTACAAGAACATATCCAAAGCACAAATGAATAGGAGCACTTTTTGTATTAGGATAGATAGCACCCGAGTTAAGGTTTCCCCCTGCAATGTTCCCTCAAACCTCAAAGCCCTCAAACCTCAATCAATCGAATTCTTAGTGGATAGGAAAAAGCAGCAGGGAGTCAGGGATAAGAGGCAGCAAACAGAATCAAAATCTGACCTTCTCTCACAAAGTTAGAGGCAAAAACCCTTAAACCTTTTGAAATGGCATACAATTACACTCTGAATTTGACCAATAATTAATTATATGTGTGGTTGAATAATGAGGTACATATGTTTTATCACAGTATCTGGGATGTAATATCACTAGCAACTACAAGGCAAGGTATCAGCAAAGGGCATACAGTTCAAAAAGCAACTTGAAATGATAACACAGTGCACCAAATTCACACGTTGAAAAGTTGAAATTTACACTTTTTTGCAGTTTTAAATGTCAAACGTATTTTTTTAAAACTGGTGAAATACAAAGAATTGAAATGATAGATGCACATCACAGGGACAATATAGAAGTGAAAGAGTGACTATAGCTGAATAATTGGATGAGATTTTCAAGGTGAAAGAAATTCGGTTTCGGTTAAAATAAAGCAGTTAAAAGGAGAGAATCGGTTTGGAAAGAAAAAGGACAAGTTTCACTTACACTAGATTTAATGGCTAGAAAACAGAGGAACGCCACCTGTGAATGTAAAAGTTAAGCTGCAGTTGTAACCCCTCACGCAGTGTACCCCTTTTCTTTCGGGAAAATTAATTTATTTAATCAAAATATTGCTAAGGAGTTACAAGACGGGGTGAATGAAAGAATGGCGCTAACACTACGAAATCAAGGACAAGATGCACAGAGAATTAGAATAGTTTTAAACAAGTTACCAGGGTAGGAATCGGATTACTTAAAGAGTAGGACAAAGACAAAGGGTCAAGATGGGGTAGCCTATTTATTTATAAATGTTTTTTATTGGCATTTTGGTAAAAGACATTCGTGTTACAAGAGGTTAATTATGCAGTGATGCCAGTTTTAAGTAATAATCATCAAACAAACAAAAACAAAACAAGCGATTCTCGTTAGTCTTGGCATGTGAAACATGAGAACGAGCAGATGTCTCCTCATCCGGGCTGCCGTTCTTGCCCTTCTTGGGGGCAACTCCTCCAGTTCACGCATGGTGGGGGTGGGCAGTTTGCCACCCAGGCGTGGGGGGAGTGCTCATCATGGTGTGCAGTTCGTTCATGGAGGCTTGTCGTCGGAAGGATGAAACATGGTCCATACTAGTGCTTTCCAGGCAACCCATTTGTCACTACCATCCAGTTCTGATCTGCTTACCGCCTCCGCCCATACCTTAGTCTCAGCCTCCGCCCACCTCTAGAATTCCCTATGCCAATGTTGGTACCGTGGCCCCCCAGCCCTCTTCCATGACGTAGCAATGGTTCTCTTGGCCAGGATGCATGCGAGGTCCATGAATGTATGCACATGCTTATGTTTGCTGATCCTGGGGTAAGCACCAAGCAGGCACTCTTTCGGTGACCACTCATACCGGGTGACGCCAGCAGCTCTACAGGCTTGTTCTATCCGCACCCAAAGATCCCTCACCCGCTCGCAGCCCCAAAACATATATATCATATCTGCCTCCTCCCTACCGCACCATGGGCAAACCGAGCTGGCGCTTCTGTTGAAGGTGGCTATTCTGTGTGGGGTCAAGTAAGTGCGGTACAGCACGTTTAGCTGTATCAGTTTGAACCGATGATTCTGTGAGACTGCTTTGGGGTAACTCAGTGCCCTCTCCCAATCCCGTTCTGTTAATGTCGTGCCCAGGTCTGCCTCCCATTGTTCTTTCAGTGCTTCACTCTTGAGGTTGGGCGTGTCTATGAGCATGCTACATAGGCTAGAGACTGGGCACCAGCCACCATCAAGGTTATACATTAGGGTAAGAATTGGTTCAGCCTGCGGCTCGTCCAGCCAGCCCTCCCAGCCATCTCTGGCCACCTTTCGGACCTGTTGATACCACAGGAACTGCCCATCAGGGACCCGCTCCCGTATTGAGCTGAATTCCCTGAAGACCCCTTCGTCATACATGTCTCTCCAGGTGTATATCCCATGCCCTTCCCATTTTTGCAGAGCCGCCTGGTCCGAGCTGTCCTGGCATGCACCTGCTGCTATTGGTATCTCTGGGATATAGGGGTGTGTGGTCCCCAGTACCGCTCGCGTTCTTTTCCATATTTTCTGCCCCAGTGTCACCACCATTGAAGTGTGTTTCGCAGTGTTACGCTCACCTGACTCCCACAGAGGCGCCGTTCTGATCTGGGCTGCTGCGGCCTCCTCCAGCGTAATGCGTAGGGCCGAGATGTGTCGTTTGTCTGCCCGGTAGGAGTACTCTTCTGTGAATGGAGAAAGGCGAATTAACCACCCGTGGGGTTGAGTGTAAATTCCCCCCACACCCTGTTGTTCTACCCAATGACCACCTCCGATGTCCCCTCTAAAGTCTCACCTTATGGTTTGAAAGGGTGAGCTCTCCATCCTGCTTCAAGCGCAGGGGCGGGTGATGGACCAGTTGCTCCAGTGGTCGAAGGAATTGGTGAGTTCCAGGGCTGTTTTGACTCTCCCGGCAAGACCCCGTAAGTATGCAGTTCGTAAGAGTTCAAATGCCTGCCCATCACTCCTATCCAATCCTGTAATCTGTGGTCTTCTCCTTTATTCAGGTGCTGAGAGAAAACCAGAGTCGAGGAGTTATACCTCCGGCGGTAAAATTAGGTAAGTCTATGGCGGGATGTGGCTCCCCTTGATTGTCCTTTTGATTCACCCTGTTGTGCTTTTGTTTCCCCTTAGGGGCCGGGGTACGGCGATGGTGCAGTGGGAGCTGCGCCGACCCGAGGAGAGGAATGGTTCCCCCGGTGGTAAATCAGGTAGGTCTTAGGGTGGTAACCAGTATTCCTCTATATGTTCCCTTGGCTCACCTTATTGTCTTTATCTCCCCCTAGGTGCCGGAATGTGGCGGGAACATGCAGGAGGCTGCGGTGAAACGTGAAGATGCTGCGAGGAATCGTGAGTGCAGCGCGGCGCTGCTGCTGGCGATGCAACGTGTTTAAAAATAAAGTCTTTCCTTTGGTTCAACGATGCAATGGCTCTGGAATCGGGTAAGAAGCTGGTAAATGTTCTGGTTCTAACCTTTCTCCTTCTTTCCCTTGTTTCTAGGTGCTCCGGGTTCGAGGCGGGCGTGGCTGAAGTCTGGATGCTGCTGCAGGCACGGTGAGCGTTACGCTGCTGGATGCAGAATAACACGAAGCGTGTGCTGCTCTTCGGGCATGGTTTAAATAGCCTCTAAAGTAGTTCCAGGTAAGTATTCCTCCACCGCCACACCCGAGTGGCAAAAGAGTCCCTAGGTAAAGTAGTCCCTTCTAGGCCTCTTGAGGGCTTGGATCCCTTGCAGCATGGTCTGCATCAGGTAAGTCCAGGTAAGTTTTCCCCTTATGAGCCTGGCGCCTATGGCGCCAGGACTGAAGTCTCATATGAGCCTGGCGCCAAAGGCGCCAGGACTGTGTCCAGATGGCCCCTAACAGGGGTCGCTGGGCCTTTCCCCGGGAACGTGATGCCTGCTCCCGGGGTTGCTGGACCTGGTCTGGTTCCCCGGGGGTAGGCATCATGACACGCAGCCCTGAGGGTTACCCAGAGTATTTCTTTTAGTGTGAGGGGCGCAACCAGCTGTTGTAGCAGGACAGTCTTCGAAGTGGGGTCATCACACAGCCCTTTGACCACATGGCTAAGTTGGGCCACCAGATAGTACTTTTCTAGGTTTGGCAGCTTCACGCCCCCCCAGTCATATGGCAGGTATAGGGTCTTCAGTGAGAGTCTGTGGCGAGCAGCACCCCACAGGAACCCACGGATCAGCCCCTCCAGCGTGCGGAAGAAGGAGGCCTTGACGTAATAGTGCACGTTATTAAAGAAGTATAAGAGCCTCGGGAGGATGATCATCTTGGTGATAGCGACCCTACCTAGCAGTGATAGCGGTAGCCTGGCCCAGAACTTCATGGAGTTCCTCATGCCATGCAACACCCTGGCCGTGTTGTTTTCGTGTATTTGTTCAGGCAAGTGTTTAATGTTGACCGCCAGGTATTTAAACGAGAGAGTCTCCCATCGGAGACCAACTGCAGGCAGGATGCTGGGGTCTCTCCCTATTAGGCCAGCAATTGGGAATATGCAGGATTTAGATCTGCTGAAGCTGATTCCAGAAACCTTGGCATAGTTGTCCAGTATATCTAGCATTACCGGGATATTTAAATGTGGGTCTCTGACGTATATAAGGACATCATCCGCGTAAAGCGATAGTAAGTGCCCCGCACCCCCGACCCAGGTGCCCGCATCTAAGTATTGCTTCCTTAGGTATATCGCTATGGGTTCAAGACCCAGGACGTACAGCATTGGGGAGAGTGGACAGCCCTGCCTAGTCCCCCTCTCAATGTCCCAGATGGCAGACACCAACCTCCCCGTTTTGACCCTGGCCTTCGGATTAGGGTACAGAATACAAACCCAGCAAATGATGGCCTCCCCAAATCCAAACCCCCTCAATGTCGCCAACAGCCACTCCCAATAGATTGAATCAAACGCCTTAATTGCGTCCAAAGAGAGTATAGCGTATTCCTTCTGGGAGCCCTCAGTCTGCGCCAGGACGTGTTGCAGTTTGCGCAGGTTTAGGGCAGTACAGCGTCTAGGGCTTCCCTGTACGTGTCCTCTATTTTGGGAAGGCCTATTTCACCTCGAGTGTCTAATATGTCTGAGTTTGCCACTTGGTGGTCGTGGCTGTATAAGCGGGAGTAGAAGTCATGGAAAGTGTCATTTATGTCTTGCTGCGTTTTATGTGTCATGCCCGTTTCGTCCTTTATCTCTGTGATTTGGTGCCTTGGATGATCCCTCCGGCATGGCCATGCTAACAGCCTGCCCGGTTTGTCACCTTCGGCGTGTGATTTGGCTGTCTTAACTGTGAAGTTAAATTTGGAGAGCCTGCCCCATGCCTCCGAGCAATTCCCTTGCAGCAATGCTAGTTCTTCCTCCTCCCCCCGTGTTCCTGTACTGTTGGTTTCCCTGTGTTTTATTTCCTCTTCAGTTTTTTCAAGTTCCGTCCTTAGTGTTTTCCGTATGCCGCCGGCTCCTGCAATAGCCTCCCCCCTGACAACCACCTTCATTGCTTCCCACACCGTGCCCCAGTGTTCTACACTGCCCACATTTGTTTCCAAGTACCCTTCTAGCTTGTCCCGTAACTCCCCCGCGAAGGTTTGGTATGTCAGGGCATCCGGGGACATGGGCCACAGTGGTATAGGTGGTCTGGGGCCCCTCACTGTCCACAACACCCGCAGCAGGGAGTGGTCCAATATTGACCTGCCCAAGTATTGAGCAGAGCCCATTTGTGGCTGGTAATGTTTGGCCATGAATATGTAATCTATCCTGGTGCGTGAGGCGTGGGGGGCAGAGAAGTAAGAGTACTCTATGTCCATTGTATGGCGTTCTCGTCACACGTCAACCAGGTCTAGGGATTCTATCAGCGCATTGACTGCCCCGGTCACTGCATCGTTTTTGGTTACTGGTGATCTAGATCTGTCCAGTTCCCAGTCCCTTACACAATTAAAGTCACCCTCCCCGACCCCCCCCCAGATGCAGAGGCTGTCATGGCAGCCAGCTAGTTTGGCTCCCAGTGTGTCTAGGTGCTTTGGGATTCCATAGTTGGGGACGTATGAGTTTATTAAGCAGATTTTGGTTTGCTCGATCCATCCCCTCACCAGCAGATAGTGACCCTCCCGGTCCGCCTCCCAGCTTGACACCTTAAACGGAACCAAAGGGCTGATCCAGACAAGCACCCCGCGTGCCTATTTGGAGTAGGGAGCCCCATAGCACTGCACGTCCCAGTGATCGCTCAGCACCCCCAGGGTTTGTTGGGTCAGATGGGTCTCTTGGAGCAGGGCTATGGACACCTTCTTCCTGTTAAGGAAGGATTTAATTCTGTTCCTGCGCATGTAGGTGCCCAGGCCCCGAACATTCCATGTTAGGATTCTAATGTCATTGGCCATTTTGGCATGTGCAACCCCACCGGCTGGATCCAGAACCATCCAGCCACTGATCTCGCCCCAGAAGACAGGCCAATCGCTTGCCTCAGCCGAGCTCAGCCGAGCTCACCCCCCACCCCAAAACCTGCAGCAGTACTCTCGCCCCTCATGCTACATGCCTCATTTTGCACTGAGATCTCATTGCTTGCGTAGTAAGAACAAACCAAAACCATACAAATTAATAACCGAACTAGAACTGGATAACTGCGCTCAGCAGCCACCTTGTGTCCGCGCCCCCGCAACTGACTGGCCCTCCAGGGCCAAGGCGTGCGGGCTGTGGTGTCAGCAACCGGCCGGCACTGATCGGTTCATGGGGTATGCGCCGTCGCCCAGTGGGAGGCCCCTGCTTGCCCCTGCCTCATAAAATACTGTGGCAGTCTTCTCAGTGTTCTTTTGCACCCGAGCAGGCTTCACTTGATGCGTTACCCCCCCGTGGCTGTCTGAATCAACGTTCCTCATGTGACAGCTTCACGGCCATCGTCCAGGTTGTTGTGCTCCAGTCACATGTTGGCCATAACAGGCATTTCAAGAAAGACGGCGCGCCCTTTGTAAAGGACTTTGAGGTGGGACGGGTACATGAGGGTATTTGAGGTTCAACTTCCTGAGTTTCAGCTTAACTGGCACGAAGGAGTTCCGGGCTCTCTGCACCGCTGGGGTGTAGTCCGGGTATATGGCTATTTTGGCATTGCCCGGTGGATCTCTCCTCCCTCTCTGGAGAACCTCAAAATGATTTCCCTATCGCGGAAGTTCAGTATTTTAGCTATCACTGGTCATTGGATGCGAACCCGGCGGCGGCCTTTTTTGTAGTGATCTGTGGGCAGGTTCCACCGTGAACCCCTGCGATAACTTGTCTGCTCCAATCTCCTGCAGTATCATGTTTTCAATGAAGTCTGTTGGGTTGGGTCCTTCCATTCCCTCCGGAACCCCCAGAACCCGTATGTTGTTACGACGGGCTCGCCCTTCGGCATCTTCTGCTCGGGCTTCCAGCGCTGCGTTCTTCCTCTCGATCTCTGTCAGTCGCCTCTCCAGGTCGCTGGTGGTTCCTGCTGTCTCCTTCAGGGTCGTTTCGGCCGTGGTGACTCTTTCCGTGAGGTTTCTCATATCTTGTCTCATCAGTTGCATGTCAGACTTGATCTCCCCAATTCTGGTGTCGATGAAGGTGTGTAAGGCTGCAATTGCTTCGAGCACCTGATTGTCACTGCTAGCGGGGCTCTCTGCAGGTTGTGCTGGTGCTTCTGGGGTGGCCTGTGGTTGCCCCTTCTGTTTGGCATTGAAGGAGACCGTGACCATTGTTTCCTTTTTTTGTTTCGTGGATGGCATGGCCCCAGTGATGGTCGAGAGTGGAGAGGGATGTAGTGGTCTTGCGAGGGTAGTATTGCACCTGGTGGTTCACGGGTTGCGTCTAGGGACCAGCCGCTCGCGGTTTATAGAGTTTATAGGCCCCAGGATCTGTGTAGTATAGCATGCGGTACGCTGCCCTTGTGCCTTGTTTCAATGTTTGACCCATCCAGTACCTTCAGCAAATAATGTCCCTGGGTTGTTTGTTGTTGCATGGGTGACCACAACAAATTATGTCCAGGAGTCACCGGGACCCAGCCCCTCTGCGCATAGAGTAGCTCTCTCGGTGGGCCTCGTGCGGGCGCGCCACGTACCTCTTATCCCCTCCGGCGTCTTCCCGTGTGTACCAGGTCTCTCCAGCTTGCACCCACCAGCCAGAGTCCTGACGGGCCAGTCTCTGTGTCCCTCGATGTCCTTTGTCACGCCTTCTCGGTGTGTCGGGCGGGCTCACTCAGAGTTGAACTTCCAGCCGCTCCTCCCTCTCACTGCTGAGCCAAGACCGCGTCGGCCATCTTGAAGCCTGGGGGGGTCTCGGGTTTGCTGTTGTCTCTTCTTCCGCCCACACTCCGATTTTGGGGTTTGTGCGGTTCGGGGGCTGGGAAAACGCTTGTTGGAGCCTCCAGTGCGGGTCAAGTCGCTCGGTCTTGCCTTTTATTTAAAGAACGCAGGATCTTTCCAGGATCAGGGCAGGAGCCACGGTTGAAAGCGTCCTCACGGCATGAGCTTAAGCCACGCCCCCTCAAGATGGGGTAGGCTATGTGTTGCTATGGGATGGGGAAATACTCACAATCCGCACTTGAGTTTGGGATCTGGGACAGCCAACTGGGTTTTTGGGCTCAAGGCTCTGGTCACCGCACGGCAGACTCTCCTGGCAAAAGACAGCTGGGTAAGTCTGGTCACTGGATGGCAAGGGTACAGCGGGCATGCAGGTAGTGAGCAAAGAGCCGGTCTGATCACAGGATGCTCCCAAAAGGGTATCACAGCTTTTCCCCCTTGTTGTTGCATTTTTTCTGGGGTTTCTGGATCAATGGCCTTGCTGGGATAGGGTCAGTTATGCTTGGCCTTGCTTGGATAGGGTCAGCTATGCTTTGGCCTGGCTTGGATAGGGTCAGCTATGCTTTGGCCTGACAGAGTCTGGAATCTTGCAAAGGTGGATCTGGAATGTCTGGATACGCAGGCGCTGGAAATTCAGGAGAGTGTGTCCCCTGTCCCTGTAAGCTCCCACCACTAATATAAAAGCGGGTGACATCACCGGGTATATTGTTGGTCAGAACTAAGCTAGACCTACCCCCAAGAAACAGATATGTCAGCCTAAATTGGTCGCCTCCTCCAGGAGGGGACTCAGTTTAGGGGGTTGTGTTTTATGAGGTGGAAAGCCATCCCACAGTCTTTTTTGCCAAAAATCAATCTTAACATAAACCACACATTTGCACAGTTGTGGCAGTTTGGCAAATTACATAAGCAGATTACATATTTCACACAGAGCATGGCAGTCCAACTCTCCAGTTTGTAGGACTTTGTTTCATCCATCTAATAGTTTTTCGTCATTTTCATTGAAATTACTTGACCTAAAATTCTATAACTTTGTACATGTGTATATATTATCATAAGGCATGTGAATATTTTTCAAAGTGCCATCATATACACTTTCCTCAGAATATCCAATTCTCTGCCATTTCTGTCCAAAATATGCCAGTGAAGGCTAAAACATTTATATTTAAACTGTTAAACCTTTACATCCCTGCGAAGGCCTGTTGCAGAGTCAAAGGACTTAAAAGTTTATTAATAAAATAGTCTTTTCAGCCAAATGGCCAGCATTGTCTACCAAATAAGGACATATCTTACAAGGCTGCTCTGGAGTTGGCTTTAAAGCTCCCCAGTAAAAGTTGCAGGGAGGTGTTACTTGAGTTTTCACACGTAGGTATTCCAGAATCTATTGTGTCAACCTGGAGCACAGACAGAAGTCTGACAAGCGTATGATATTCTGCCTCCTGGTCCATTCAAAGTTTCAAAGGGCATACCTATCACGGAGGTGTCCCAGAATCTACTGTGGCTTCTCTTGGGGGTAGGGCACTCCTGTTGTCAGCACCCAACTGTCTCTTGAGCCATGGCAGAAACCTATTTGGGCTGATTTACCAGTCCAGCCAATACATTTATTTCTTTATTTTATTTTCTTTTGTTCTGAATTAGAAGCAAGCCTGTTCAAATAAAACATCCCATATATGTTTCCCAGCAAAATCCCCTTTGCATTGCTAGGCATGGACAGGGCCTTATTCGAGATTACACTTTTAAAACAGGTATTTTTCTTATTTGCAAAAGCACATTTTGACACGTGGTGAAGTGTGCTGTGATGTCCCTCTCAAATTCGTTTTTTCTCTTCCATCTGAATTCCCAATATTGTTTTGCAGCCCTAGTCAGTTTCTCTCACACAGCAGTATGTTCATTGAAATTGACCTATGCGCAGAGAGCTAGGGTTTGTTTTGAAGGGTTTATTTTGACATTTTGTAGCACAAATGTCAACGTTTTCCTGTGCGGCTGAAAGTAAAGCTTCTGTTGATTTCCCAGATCTGGTCTGACACAGGCTGTCATTCAGAATTAATGTTCTCTTCTGCTGGAACACAATTTGAATATGGATGGGCATGGCAGGGTCTCACTGATAAAATCAGTGTTATATTAACGAGATGAAAAGAGCGTCAGGACAGCATCATTTTAAATGTAAAATATTCCCTTTTCAATGGGAACTTTTTAGCAGGCAGCAGAGCAGCGCGGCTTTTCGCTGGCAGCCTTTCTCGTTGTGCTCCCTGTTCCAGCTTGCCCACTAGGTGCTTGGCAAGACAGTGTAGCCATCATTTTGTAGCTGCAAAACGTAGTTTTGATGCACGGCTGTGGTGCTCAAAAGAGCCAGCGCAGCCATTTTGCTGTTAACTGCTGAAGTGCAGCTTGGTTATGGATGGGAATTCTGCTTAGTGGGTCAAGGTATCCCACAAATCGGACGGAGTTAGCCAGGCTAATGGCAGCATGTGATGTAACCAAGGCAGATACACACGTGCCACCTATGGGGGTGCCGGTGCAACCAGCGGGGGATGAATGGAAGTCAGATTTCTTATTCAGAATATACAATGCACCCATAAGAACCGTTCACGTAGAGTGTGACGAAGAGACTGATAGCTTGGGCTACGATAATGTAGGATGCCGATGAGGAAGACTGGAGTGAATTTGATGAGACAAAGGAGGATGGGGAAGGGGGCGCAGAGCAAGCACCCCAGCGCACATCAAGGTTAGAAAGTTTATGGGACGGAAGACTGAGGGAAAGATTCAGCAGGATAGCATTAGCAAGAAAAAGGGAAAGCGTTACCAAGGGCTTAAAAGGCAAGATGAAAATGCAAATGCCACTGATTCACAAGGGAGCAGGGAGGCCTCACTATGTACCCTGGGCATAGATGGACAAGAATAATCTCCTTGACCTCTTTAGTGGCAAGGACGAGCTATCTCATCCTTGACATTACGTACGCAGTAGCTCGTCCTTTCTGGCATACCGTTTTGTGCGATCCCTGCAAAGCAGAAAACTGAAATCCAACTACCGGGCCCGGGGGTTGGATTTCTGTCAGTTTTACGTCAGCACGTGTAATGCGTGCTGATGTGAAACTGAAAGCAATTTTCACCACAGCAGCCACTTCGGCTGCCGTGGTGAAAATAAAAGGTGAGTTGCGGCCTTTCTCTCCCTCGATCTGCAGCACTATTGTACCGTTCAGATCGAGGGAGGGGTCGTTGGAAAGGGGAGACTCTCCCCTTTCCAACAACACCTTTTTAGAAGCATTGCTGGGCGGGGATCGGGCGCAATGTGTTCAATCCGCACACAGCAATGCCACTAGACCACTAGGGATCTTTGTGAGGTGGGGGGTAGAGGGGACTGCTTACTATGCAAGCAGCCCTCTTCCCCCCTAGCCCCCAAGGCATGGGGACACCTTTATTGGCACCCCTGGGGGCAGATGGGTGATCTTCCCCCAGGGAAGGGGGCACTAAAATAAAAAATAAAAACATAAAGGGAGATTTGGGTGGGGGCCACTATTCACCAGGATATTTTGGCCAATGAGGGGGGTTGCCCTCTCCCCCGTCACCCTAAGTGGATGGGGACACCTCATGTAGCCCTCCCTGGGGGCAGATTGCTTCCCCTAGGAAGGGATTCATAAGATGCTGCCCATCGATTTGGGGTGGGGCGAGAGGCCACCGGAAATATTGGCTGAGGCCCCCAAGCCTGGGGCAGTATGCTTTGCCCCCCTGGGGGCAGATGGGCACACTCATGTACCCATCTGCCCAAAGGGAAGGGGCCAAACTAAAAAAGAACACAAAACGAAAGTTTCGTTTTGGGGGGCTGTGAGGCCACTAGACCACCAGTATTTGTTGTCATGAAAGGGGGGGTGTCCCTCTGTCCCCCACCCCAAGTGGAAGGGGGGCACCTCATGTAGCCCTCCCTGGGGGCAGATGTCTGCACCTATGAAGGGGCATCTGCCCCCAGGCAGGGCTACATGAGATGCCCCCCATCTATTTGCAGTAGGGGGAGAGGACCACCAGAATTGTTCTCACATGCCCCCCCAAGCATGGGGCAATACTTTTTGCCCCCCGCCCCTTGGGGCAGATGGGCACACTAATGTGCCCATCTGCTTCAAGGGAAGGGGCAAAACAAGCAAAAAATAATTGAAAATAAAATTAGGTTTTGATGGGGTTTGGGTGGCACCCTAGACCACCAGTGAGTTATATATTGAAAAGGGCAGTGGCCCTCTCCCCCCACACAAAATGGAGGTGGGGCATCGTATGCAGCCCTCCCTGGGGGCAGATTTCTGCCCCTATGTGGCCCCAGGAAGGGGTACATGAGATGCTTCCTATCCATTTGGGGTGGGGGGAGAGGGCTGCCAGAATTGTCACAGGACCCCCAAGCATGGGGCAGTACTTTTTGCCCCACCTTGGGGGCAGATGGGCACAGTGCTGTGCCCATCTGCCTCAAGGGAAGGGTCAAAACAAACAAAAAAACTATTGAAAATAAAATGGGGTTTTGATGGGGGTGGTGGGCACCCTAAAACACCAGTGAGTTATGTATTGAAAAGGGGGGTGGCCCTCTCCCCCCACCCAAAATGATGGGGGCATCTCATGCAGTCCTCCCTGAGGGCAGATTTCTGCCCCTATGTGGCCCCAAGGAGGGCTACATGAGATGCCCCCCTAACCATTTGTGGTGGGGGGGCAGTAGAAAACTTGACACAGGGCCCCCAAAGCCTGGGACAGTGCATTTTGCCCACCCTGGTGCAGATAGGCACACTAATGTGCTCATCTGCCCCATGGCGAAGGGGAAAAACAAACAAATTAAATGTAGACATACAGGGAGGTTTTGGGGGGGGGTTGTGGGCCACCCTAAACCACCAGCGACTTATATAATGAAAAGGAGGGTGGCCCTCTCCCCCCACTCCAGATGGTTGGGGGGGCTCTCATGTAGCCCTCCCTAGGGCCACATAGGGGCAGAAATCTGCCTCCAGGGAGGGGCAAATGTGTTTTTCCTGGGGGGGTGAGTTTCAGTAGACTGCCAGGGATGGCTTGAAAAGGGGTCCATGATTGGAGAGTAGTAGTTATGATTTTTTTTTTTGCTGCAGTGATCATAGGTAACAAATCTTTTTTTGTTTCATTTACAGCTTTTTCTACGCGAGCAGCTGCAACGTTATGTGATTACTGTTTTTTATTATTCTACGGTTAGGACCCATTGTCGGTGGGGTGGTTGGGACTGGGCTGGATTGTTGGTGGTGTCGGTGGGAGTGTGCTGTCTGGGGAGGTATTCTGGTGGGCTGGGACACAATTGCAGGATCAGGCCACACATTCTCCCTCCCACCCACATGCCAGCATAACATTGGTGTTTCCCTGGGAGCGGCTGTCTTCCATGTGGGTTGACTGTCCGCAAGCCCAGGATGCACCTCTGGCTGTGCTGTGTTACAGGTGTCACCTCCAGGGAGGAATAGGGATTCTGCCAGGGCTTCCCGGAACTGCCGCTGGACTTGGGGATGGTCGACCCACATAGGAGACAAGGCGCCCAATGCCGGAGCCATCTCCCTCCGACCATCCTGGAGTTCTGGCTGGCTTGCGTTACAGCTTTTCCCTCTGGGAAAGGACAGGGGCCCTGCCGGAGCTCCTCGCAACTGCCGCTGGACTTGGGGATGGTCGAACCACATGGGAGACAGCCGCCCAAGGCCAGGGATATCACCCCCGACCATCCTGAAGCGCTAGCTGGGCTGCGTTACAGAATTTCCCTTGGGAGGACGGAAGGGGCCCCTGCCGGGTCTCCCTGGAACTGTTGCTGGGCTTGGGGACGGTCAACCCACATGGGAGACAAGGCGCCCAAGGCCGGAGGCATCACCTCCGACCATCCTGGAGTTCTGTCTGGCCTGCATTACAGCTTTTCCCTCTAGGAAAAGATGGGGACCCTGCGGGGCTCCCTGGAACTACCGCTGTGATTGGGGATGATACACCCACATGGGAGATGGCCGCCCAAGGCCAGGGACATTACCCCCGACAAATCCTAGAACTCTGGCTTGTCTGCGTTAGAGAATTTCACTCGGGAAAAGGTTGCTGACCCTGCCGGGGCTCCCTGGAACTGCTGCTGGGCTTAGGGATGGTGAAACCACATTGGAGACAGCCACCCAAGGCCAGGAACATCACCCCCAACCATCCTGGAGCGCTGGCTGGCTGTAACCTAGATTAGCTCCCACATGCTTCTTTCCCTCTCTTCGAAGGCCCAATGTTACATTTACTAGTGGTATCACAAACATTGGACCTGATTCATCTTCTACCCATGTCAGTAACTTGGCATGTTCAACCCACAACTTTAAACACTCGTTTACCTTCTGTACTTCTCGTACGTATTCTGACTTCAATATATGAGCTGCACAGGACATCGATCCTTCTTCTCATCCCTTCTTGGTTTTCACTCTTCCATCGACTAACAGCTGAGATTGTTCCCAGCATCCAGGCGCCCAAGCCGTTTCTATTTTATCGGGACAGTCCATTTTCTTCATTACTTTTATGACCACTTCATCCTGTCCTGCCCTAGGATACGTGAGCATCTTGCTTTTCCATTCAGTCTCCCTTTCCATCTGTGTAGTCTTGATATAATCATCCAGGAATGGAAGCAACCATTTCGATCTCCACCGCAGAGTAGCCCATGTTCCTTGGAATTGTCCTAGAGTCATACATGCAGCAAGGTAAACAAGACACCTAGCATTGTATTCTGGAATTTCTCTTGAGATGAAAGTTTGGACGGCGTTCATGGCATAGGGTATGAGTACACAAACGTAGCAACTCTCCTTAGACATTCTCTCTCCCACCTTTTTCATGTGCTGGTACCACATGTTGTGACCCAAATGTGCTGTTCTATCTAGGTATGTGTTGATCCCATCATTATCCTCATCTGTATTTCTCCTGCATCGCCCCCTCAAAATGTTAGCCCATGGAAACAATTCTAAAGCGGCTCTATGCTGGGGAGACAACACAAGGGGCCTTGGCTCATTACTAATGGGCAAATCCATAAAGGTTCCTGGAGTGGGGAGAATCAAAGGGACTTCTGCCTTCTTTGGATCAAAATAATAAAAAAGGTGAATCATGCAAAACAAAATGACAACTGTGCATATAAATATCGCAAACCAACATATTAATCCCCACCACTTTTCCACTCTGGAATTTCTTGAGCTTGCTCATTCTCTGAAATCATGTTAACTTCGGCATTCCTCATTTTTACTGCAATTTAAGGAAGGAAAAAACACTACTCTGATAACCGCAATGAATTTGGTAACTGCAGTAATTCTTCTGATATTGCTACAAGCAACCTTCTAATCACAGGGCCATTCTTAGGATTGTGTATAAAAGTGTGGATGTCCCCATCTCTTCTAACAAGGGCAGGGTAAGCTCGAAGAATAAACTCAAAAACGGCAAGTACGAGATGATGCACATCACTTTCTGGAGGACCATAAATTCTGCCAAACAAATATTCAGTTAAAAACAAATTGGGGTATTGCTCACGTTTCCAATTCTTAACCAAGTGTTGTCATTTAGGCATTATCGGGTTATATCAGTATTTCTCTAAAGTTAATTCTCAAAGATTCCTGTTCCTCAAGCAAAGAGTTGCACGCCTGCTATAATATCCAAGGAGAGCCACAGTCCAAATGTAAATCAGCATTTATTAATCAGTTCATAGTCTTATCATCCTTCTTTGTCATTGATCGAGTCTGCACATGCTGAAATTCTTCTTCTTGTCTTGCTTTGGGATCAATGGCTGGGAGTGATGTGGCCTCGCCGCTGTAGAGCTTGACGTTGTTCTGGTGAACTCACGCTTGTCTGCTTTGAACCTTTACTGCTGATGGAGTAATGTTCTCTACTACAAACGGACCAACAAATCTTGGCTCGTGCCACTTCCCAGTGACATTTTTTATCAGCACAGTGTTGCCAGTAAAGATTCTTGGTGCTGATAAAAGTTCAGAAGATCTGGTTGCTGAATAGTTTTCATCTGTGTTCTGAGATCGACTCCCCCTGGCGCTTGAGTTTATCTGAAATGAGGTGGTCATACATGTCAAATAATCACGCAATTCATTTCCTAACATTTTTGCTGTACTCTGGGCATCACTTCTACTCCTCGATGGAGGAGTTAAAGGCGTTCTCATTCGTCTTCTTGTCACTAATTCATGGGATGTGAGGTGATGGTCCGAACCAGGCTGATTCCTTAGGGCATATAATGCCAAGGGGAGGCAATGCAGCCATCCCTTTTTTCAGTGTCAGCTTGAGTTTGGCAATCCTTTCTTTAAGGAGGCCGTTGAGTCTCTCACATATTTCATTTGCTTGCGGGTGATAATCACAAGAAAATGTGTGCTTAATACTCAACAATAATCCTATCTGTTCAAATACTTCATTGACAAAATGTGGCCCATTATGGGATCTCAGCACTTCATGCACTCCCCATTTTGGAAAGACTTCACATACTAAAAGCATTGCTGCACAAGTGGCATCAGGGTGTGTACATGGACCTGCTTCAAACCACCTGTGACACACCGCCACTATCAGATACCTGTATCTACTACATACTTGCAGCATAGCAACATAGTCGATATGTAAAGGATCAACAGGAGCACTCGGACTAGGAATTACTCTTCTAATCATTCACAGTGTATGCCCAGTGGTAAACCTTGGACATATGATGCAGTTTACTACATAAAATGCAGCGTGTTCCAACAGGTTTTGAACAAACTGATCTTCCGCAATTGTTGCAGCAAGACTTTGCCTAGTTATATGTGCAGGGTAGTGCAGCTGTTCAAGCGCTACCCTTAACAAGGCTACTGGCATCACCGGCTTTCCAGTACTGTCCTGTCGCTGTAATGCTTCAGTGGGGCATAAAAAACATCCCCTTCGCTTCCATAATTCCTCCTCTTCCTGTGGTGCACTGCCTTGCATCTGCATTAATTGCATTCTCAGTAAATGATTAAATCCTTTGTTCACTATCATATTTGTGACTACCTTCTCTTTGACATCTGGAGTATCAAAACTTGAAAAATGTGGTGACTATGCAACCCTTTTGGCTTCTGCGACTTTGTTCCCACAAGAAATAATCAGTTGGCTTAGTGTGCACTGCGCATTTTACTATGGCTACTGGGAGTAGTAGTGCCATAATAAGCCTGTCCAATAACGATGCGTGCTGCACGGGAGTGGCGTCTGCTCGGAGGTAGCCCCTCCTTTTCCACCGTGCTAGTCCTGTGTGCACGGTGGACATCACATAGGCAGCTTCCTGGCCTTCATGATTCTTGAGCGCAACAATGAGCGCTACTGATTCTGCTGCTTGTGCTGTAAAGTGAGACAGTAGCCTGGCACTTGATACAACCTCAAACTCGCCATTTGCTCTGTGCCTCACTACAGCTGCGGCAATGCCTTACTCCACTCGTTTGATCAATTTTCGAAGAACCTTCAATAAAGAGAATTTCCTCTTTCGCCTCCTGCCAATGCATTTTCCTTTATGTGCTGGAAAATCATCATAAAACTCCACATAATTTGCGCATTCATGCATATGCTCGCCCTCTGCCAATGGCTCAGCTACAAAGGTGGCAGGGTTCACTATTTTACATCCGACCATTTTAATTGATGTGTTCAAAATCATCACTTTGTAAGCCAAAGCTCTCTGGGATGTTAATGTTCTTTTGATTTCTCTAATATATCAAACAAAGCATGTTCCACAAAAAGCGTCATAGAGCAGCCCATTACAATGCTTGTGGATTTCTCAATTTGCAAACGTGGTGGCTGCCAATGAATGTTTGCAAGGAAAGTGTCCCTTCATGACTGGTTCTAGAATTCCACTATAATACGCTAGGGGCTTGTACCCCAACGTAGTCATCTGTGTAAGCGCTACATTCATGACCGTCCCATTTGTGATCAAAAATATAGAAAGATTCCTCTGCATAATTGTGAATTCTTAAAACAGGAGCTGTACAAATTGCTTTCTTCAACTCTTCAAAACCTTCCTCCATTTCCTCAGTCCCTTCTATGTTTTCCTTATTTGCCTGTGCTTTCTTTAAAGCATGCAGAAGGGGTCTTATGTATGTAGTCAAACACCCAGTTACATAATTACATATCCCCAAAAACTGTTGGATCTGCTTTACCGTGTGCGATTTCAGTCTTCATAATCGCCTCAGCTCTTACAGGTGTTAATCTTTCCGTCATGTGAAATTAACTGGCCTATGTATAACACCTCTTCTTGACAGTACTGTAACTTCACTTTGTCTACCTTGTATCCTTTGCTAGGATAGTCATCAACTGAATCGAGTCCTGCCTGCATTCATCTTCTGTGGTGCTACAAATTAAAATGTCATCTACGTACTGTATCACAGCACTCTTCAAATCAATATTGGCTGGGCCATCTGTAGGACCCTGCTGAAGATCGATGGGGACTCACAAGTATCCTTGGGGCAGCCTACTTTGTTTCCTACAAGTCTGGTGAAATGTAAATTAAGTCAAATCTTGTGAGTCTTTGTGCAACAGGATTGAGAAAAAAAACAAATTTTTCAAATCGATCACCGTTAAATATTGAGTTTCTACTGGGATACTGCATGGTATCGTCAGCGGGTTAGGAACTAGAGGAAATTCTGCCTCTACAATCTGGTTAATCAGCCTCATATCTTGTATAAATCTCCACAACCCTCCCTTTGATTTTTTTCACAGTTTACGCTGCAGTGTTGCATGATAATTCTGATGGTACCAGAATGCCCTGTTTCATCAGTGCTGAAATGGTCTTAAATATACCCTCATCAGCCTCTCGAGACGCGGGGTACTGTCTTGCTCAAGGTAAAATTGCTCCTGGTTTCAGCTTTATTTGAACTTCCCCCTAGCCCCTTCAAAAGGGTTACGTCATAAGGGCCTGTAGTCCATAAAGCGGTTGGACCTTTCCCCAAGTCTTCGTTCTCAAATTCTGGGTGCTGCTGCATTATCGCCATGCACTGTGGGATCTCCCTTTTCTCTATTATAATCCAATATGTAATGCTCATAAAGAACACTACTTTATCTGTTGGGTCATCTCTAACCATGTCCTTGCCAGTGACGTCAGTCAATCTACATCCTTCTTCAATAGCTATCACTGTTCTCCATGGTCTACCGTTGTCATCCGTTCGTTCGAGCATTGTCATTTCCCCTCATACTATGGCTGCATCTAATTCTAAAGGGATGGTCAGTCCCACCTCTTCCTCCATGGGCATCTGTGGCCTAAACAAAAATACATCAGGTATTCTCATAGTTCTTCCCACTAAGACAGGTAGCTATGTCAACAGAATGCTCGTCCCATAAAGAAAGACCTCTGGCTCTATTGGAATGCCCTGCAGAGCCATTTGCCCTGTGAATGCCAATATAAATTTGCCCACATTCATGTAATGTATTCCAGGAGTGGAACACACTATATCCCTTCATCCTTAAAAGAAATAGTCATGTTGAGATTTGTCATCAAATCTCTTCCCAAAATGTTAACTGGCATCTGCTGTGAACACTACAATGGAACAGACATATCACACTCTCCTATTGAGACTGGTAATTCATCAGTAAAAGGAACTCGAATCGTAGCTCCAGAGAACCCTTGAGTATTCATGGAAATTCCCAGCATTGGATATTTTCCCTCTCGTATACATGAACGAGTAGCCCCAGTGTCTACTAAAAACAAAAAAGATTTTCCTCCTATAGTCACATCGACCCTTGGTTCCTCTTGGGGGTCTGGTGTCACTGATAGTACGGAACACATCAAGTCATTCAGTGAGCTGTCCTGTTGTGGATACATGCATAACCCTGTGCCCGTGAAAGGATTTCCTCCTACCACAGTGACACCCCATATTCAAGGTTTCACTAATTTTCCTGTGTTTGCATTCTGCTGTATCTGCATAGGGGTGTGCTGCGACTGCCCTTGCAGGGGATTAATTTGTTCTTGCTGTGCCTGCTACATTTGAAGCGTCTGTGCCTGATACACTGTCTGGTCTTGGGCAAAACCTTCCCTAGCTTGTGAGCTATATGCTGGAGGATATGCTGTCCCCACTCTTGAAAATTGGTCCTTCTGTACATACCCTTGGCTCCCACATACGCGCGCAATCTGCCTGGTCATTCCACAAGTACAATATAAAGGAGGAGCCCGTCTGACTAGTCCCCCTTGGTTTAACCCTCCTTGCACATTCTGATTCTCATTCTGCGCGTTTTGATACCCACCTTTGTTGTTTTTGAATCCACCCCTTCCCCTGTAGCCAATGCCTCTACCTCGTGGTACAAGCCATTCCCCACTTGGTCCATCAGGCACTGATTATTCCCCTGCGATGTACTGCGGCTTGCTGTACTCCCAATCCTTCACCGCTCCTCCATACCGCCCCTATGGTGTATTTTGACAATTTCTTCTGAACTAGTTTAGCTTCCTCAAGTTTTCTAGCCTCGTCTCTCTTCTTGTTTTTCTCCTGCAACAGCCGACAGTGATGCACTATTGTCAACTGTATTTCTGCCCATGGATTTGCTTCCATTCCCACTTGCTTTTTCATTTGCCTCTGTACTTGCTCGGGCAACCCTTGACATAGAATGTGGTAAAATAATGCCACTGTTTTTTCCCACGGTTCCCTCGTTTCAAGAGTCCAGCGCTCTTGAATTTCCTGAATGTAAGCAAGAGGATCTTCATCTTCTTTCATCTTACGTGTCATGATTGCTTCCATGTCTGACGTGTCAGGATACTGTACCCTGAGAGCCCTCCAGACATCTGCTCTACAACTATTAAACAGTGCTCCATCGTGCGCTGTGTTTGTGCTGTCACACTCAAATAGCCTGTTCTCTTCCATATGTCGTCCACTCTGTCCCCAAGAATGGCTGCTAAGAGGCCCTTAATGTCCCCTATGGCTTCCCCTATGAAGCCGAGCAGGGAAGGCTGTGAGGAAAGGCCTCCCATGCTCTTATCATCTGTGCTGCGAGGGGGGCATGGCCAGCGCGCATGGAGGGAGTACGTGTTCTCTTCGAGCTCCTGCCCGAGATCCTACAACGGACTGAATCGTTCGGCCTGCTTAAGCTGAACAAGCACGCCTTCAACAAAGTTTCCGCAAGAAAATCGGACCGAGATAACGGTTATCCGAAGCGTACAGAGAGGAGGCCCCGGCCCAACAAAATGGCGGCACCCGCCGGTCCCATTTGAGACGCACCACTGGAGGGCGGATAGCCTCCAGAGGCAAGAGAAGAGGGCCCACAGCATCCAACCCAGTGATCCGGCGACACCCCGGGGGAACGGCCCCCTGGGACCGGCTGTGACCCGGGTCTCTATCTCTGAGACCGAGTGCCGGGAGGAGGAGACGAAGGGGGGGGACCCTCAGCGTGAGACCGTGTGCAGGAGAGGCCCTGGATGGTGGAAGGCCGCGAGAGACACGAAGAAGAGAGAAGGCGACGTGTGGTTCCCTCCGGAACATCCGCGGGCTGACGACTCCCCATCTGCAACGACCGCCCTTGCTACCGACCCTACATACACGTCCCCGCTGAACGGGAGAAGGCGACGTGTGGTTCCCTCCGGAACATCCGCGGGCTGACGACTCCCCATCTGCAACGACCGCCCTTGCTACCGACCCTACATACACGTCCCCGCTGAACGGGAAAAGGCAGCAGAGCACGCCCAAAGACAGGCGATGTCGCCCCCCAAAAGCAAATTAAAAACCGCGACCATGGACTCCTTCACCACGGTCAGGGCGAAACAACAACAGGGGACAGAGGCAGCAGACGACCCGACGGCTAAGGAGGACCATCCGACAAATACGCAAGTGCTACAAGCAATAGCGGTGCTACGAACGTCCATCGAAACCAGGATCGATGAAATCAAGTCGGACATGCAACTGATGAGACAGGACTCCCGTAACCTTACAGAAAGGGTGACCACAATGGAAGCAACACTCCAAGACAATGTTAACGACACCACAGAACTTAAATCCAAGGTCCAAGACCTTGAGTTGCAAGTAGCACGTCTAGAGGCGCGATCAGAAGACGCTGAAGGACGTGCCCGCCGCGGCAACATCGAATCCTGGGGGTACCGGAAGACACGGAGGGCCCAAATCCGACCGAATCCGTAGAAACGATGTATTGCAAGAAATCGGGGCTGGCAAACTGACCCAGGGATTCTCAATATAACAGGCCAAAGATCGCTTCAGAAGAGGCCCCCTTCGGGCTCCCGACCGCGCCCTTTTATTGCAAAAGTCTTGAACTTTCGCGACAGAGAGACTATACTGAGATTCTCAAGAGAAGGAGGGGAGATCGAGAAACATGGTGCCAAAATAGTCATTTACCCAGACTATACCCCTACGGTGCAGTGAGCACGGAACTAATTTGTACCGGTGAAAGCTAGGTTGCGCAAGCTAAACTTCAAGTACATGCTACTGTACCCGTCCCGCCTTAAGGTACTATACAAGGGGAAAGCTATCTTTCTTGAGACTCCGGCAGCGGCAAATATGTGGCTTGAGGACAACAACCTGTGGCTTGAGGACAACAACCTTGCGGATGATAAGGAAAGCACTGCGTATGAAGTCACAGGCCATTGAAAGCACCAAACGACAGGAAAATGAAGGTTTGCACAACTGCCAAATGAATACCGGACCGTTTGAGATCTACAACTCTACGTACGCCATGACGGGCAGGAGCGCACCGACCCATGCAAATTCCAACGAAGCCGACGCACCCCCCTGCAACGCGTGGAGGCCGACTGCCGACACACCACCCGCACAGGCCTGGAAGGATCGGGTGCCCCCGAGCGCTGCAAGTTTGAGGCAACTGCTGGGGGCAGTTTTGAGTTGAAAGGTTTGTTGCCCTTACTCACTAGAGTAAGGATTGTTAATGTTAATAAGTCTCCAATTGGCACTGAGAGGGAGGGGGGAAGGGAGGGAGGAAACGATGAGGCTCGTGCCCCAACCATAACACAGACCGACCCCAGGTTAACAGCTCCAGGCCAGGGGGCGGCAGAGGCGGGGAAAGGGGGGGACAACAAATCCGTTACTAAACCCCTATGGCTGCGACCACCATAAAAATAATGACATGGAATGTAAGGGGCCTAAGGACTTATCTCCGGAGGAACAGGATTAAAACCTACCTGCACAGAAAAGGGGTAATGATCGCATTACTACAGGAGACCCACTGCACGGTGGACTCGGTGGCCAAGCTACAAACACATTGGGGTGGACAGGGGTTTGGTACCACTTATTCTAAATACGCAAGAGGGGTCTACACCTGGATTCATCCACAGCTCCCATTCCGGGTGGACAAAACTGAGATAGACCCGGAAGGTAGGTTCGTCGTAATTTGGGGATTCATTGAACAAGAAGCAGTATGCATCATGAACTCGTATCTCCCTAACAATAACATACCGTCCTACCTGAACTCACTGTACCCTAGGGTTGCACAGTACAGGAACAATCTCTTTATTTGGGGGGGGGGGATTTTAATTGTGTACATGACCCACGGCTGGACAGATCCACACCACAGCTAGGAGGCCCATCGACCGCTACAACAGCACTATCCGCCATGTTGGGGAGGCTGAAAATGACGGATGTGTGGCGGGAAAAACATCCTCAAGCACGCGAATACTCATTCTACTCATCCCCACATAAGTTACACACAAGACTAGATTATATATTCATAGACAGGGAACACTTACCCCGGGTGGAGGGAGCACAATACTTGGGGAGGACTATCTCTGATCACTCCCCGCTTCTGATAACATGGAACCACAGAGGGCCCAGACCCCCCATTCCCATGTGGAAAATGTCCACAGACGCCCTGAAGGACCCAGCCTTCCGAGAAGAATTACGCAATTCTATTGATGCATACCTAGAGGTTAACACCGGTAGTGTAGCTTACAATAGCACAGTGTGGGAGGCTCTAAAGGTGGTAACCAGGGGAGAAGTAATTGCAAAGGCGGGAGGAATCAAGAAGCTGCTCAGGAAAGAACTAGACCTAGTGGAACGGCAGATTGAGCGACTTGAGGCTACCCCCGTAGACACCCAACAGAGGGAAGAGGAGCTTGTGAAACTTAGAGAGCGGAACATAACTTCGTGGAACAGGCTGGAAAAGTTCGACTATACTGCCAGAACAAATAGAGCACATGTTGAGGCCGACAGACTGGGCAGACTACTCGCCTGGCTCTGCTGTAAAGAGCACCCCATACACCCCACCACCTCACTACAAGATGAGGATGGAAACACACACTGTACGCAGCAGGGCATAAATGACACTTTCACTCGCTTTTACACCCACCTGTATTCAAATGAGGAGCAGGTCCCCCACGAACGGTTGATAGAAACACTAGAAGAGATAGGGCTCCCCAGGCTGTCCCCTGAGCAAGCCGACTTCCTAGAAGCAGAAATCATGCCCGAAGACATTACCGATGCAATCAGACCCTGGCCACAGGCAAAGCACCGGTAACAGACGGGTTGCCCACGGAGTTTTTTGAAACGTAGGAGTTCTCCCTGACCCCCCTATTACACGCAGTATAGCAGGAGGCATACGAAGAAGGGATGCTACCCAAAAGTATGAGGGAGACGCTTGTGATCCCGATCCTCAAGCCCAATAAACCGGCACACCAATGTGACTCATATCGCCCGATTACAATGTTAAATTATGACGTTAAAATCCTGACTACGATCTTAGCGAAGCAGCTGTCTAGAATAATAGGAGACATTGTTCACCCAGATCAGTGCGGCTTCGTGCTGGGCCGAAATACGTCCATGAACCTACGCAGGCTGCAGCACATTATAGCGCAAACCGATAAAGACAAGGACTCATACGCGCTGCTGTCCCTAGACGCAGTCAAAGCGTTTGACTCCATTTACTGGGAATGGCTTGTGGCAGTGCTTAGGGAGTTTGGCTTTGGTCCCGGGTTTATCAGGTGGATTAACATCTTGTATGCTAAACCTAAGGCAAGGGTGAAATCTGGGAAGTATGTGTCGGAGGCCTAGGATATATGCAGGGGACTAGGCAGGGTTGTCCACTATCCCCAATGCTTTACATACTGGGACTACATAGCTGTCTACTTTAGAAAGCAATTCTTCGATGCAGGCATTAGACAGGAGACGTGGATCACATCATCTCACTCTACGCGGATGACGTTCTCATATACGTCAGGGACCCACACCTCAAGTGCTGGACAATTATTCCAAGGTCTCTGGGATAAGTTTTAGCAGGTCAAAGTCTTGTATGTTCCCCCTAGAACCACTCCCGGAAGTTGGGATCCAGTGGCAGAATACGTCATTCCGCTACCTAAACACAAAGGCAGCACTCCCCGCCCTGCGCAAATCAATGGCGTTCTGGGAGAAACTCCCCCTCTCGATGATGGGCAGGGCTTCGATAACTAAAATGATCGTTCTCCCACGTTTCCTTTATGGGTTTCAAAATGTACACTACTATATACAAAAGCCCTTCTTCCGACTGCTTGAGACCATACTGCGAGAGTTCCTATGGGGGAAAGGCAGGCATAGAATAGCGTTGCAATTGCGAACCCTACCATATAGCCAAGGCGGTATTCAACTTCCAAACCTAGAAAAATATTACATAGCAGCACAGCTTAGTTTTTTGACCAAATGGCTCAATGATGAACCCACATCTGAAACACCATTGCTACAGGCCATGCTGCCCCAATTCCATCTGAAAGAACTGGTCTGGGCACCGTCCAAACTGCTGGGAGCTCTACCCTTTTTGGCTGACCTGTGAAGGAAAATTTGGCCCCGGGGCGAAAATGCACACTAACTCACGGAACTCCTATACCCCAGAAGTCCCCCTGATCGCAGACCTATGCACAACACTTTTGGATTTGAAACACATCAGGCTCTGGGAGAAAGAAGGGGTCTACAACTGGGGGGGATCTGTATGATGAAGGCACTTTCAGGGAGTTCACCTCGCTGCAGGAGACGGAAGGCATTCATACCGGCCAGTTTCTGTGGTACTAGAGAACTCGCGCTGTGGCCTGACGCAAATGGGACTCCTGGCCAATAGAAGCAGATACAGACCCACTCCTCACCTTGATGTACAACTTGGGAGAGGGCGGTAAACCCGTTTCTCAAATATATGGCCACCTGATCGACATGCCAAATCCTCGGAGCATGGAAATGAAAAGCAAATGGGAGGAGGATATAGGCCGGGAAATGACTGAAGGGGAGTGGAACAGAGCTCTCACATTCCCCAAAACGGTGTCCAGAAATCATAGATTTAGGCAGATTCAGTTGAACATACTACACATAACTTACCTGACCCCGTGCCGCATAGCCACCTTCAATCCCCAGGCACAACCGACCTGCAACTGGTGCAAGGGGGAAAAAGCAGATCTGCTCCACATGTTATGGGAATGCCCCAGGACAAGGGCTCTGTGGGACAGGGTCCAACAAACTTGTGAAAAAGCAGGCCTGAGTAAATATAATTGGACACCCGGCGAGTGCCTCTTAGGAACCTACCCCAGACCAGCCAAACTCAAGCATGCAACAAGGCTCATGGACATATCGTGCATACTCTCCAAAAGAACTATAGCAATGGCCTGGAAGAAAACCATGGGCCCCCAGTTCAAACTATGGCACAAAGAGACTGAACGGTGGGTGCTGGCCGAGACCGTGGCATGGGAGGACTGTGTGGCCAGATCCACAGATGACTCTAGTATGTCACTCGAGGCATGGAAGGAACTCACCAGACACATGTTGCACCCCTCGGATGATAAACCCCCCTGAATCAGAACTTAATCCAGGCCCATGCGGGACCTGTCATAAAGCCAGCAGCAGCGGAAGTACTGCAGAGGATAGAGACCTTGCGGAAGCCTTTCCCCTATTGTAGTTGCCGGATGGTTCCCCTTCGCTCCCACCCTCCCCCCGAAACAGTTAACAATATATGAAACGGACAGAATATGGAGACTGTTATGGTTGTTTTGTTTTTGTATTTGTAATTTTTTTTTACGTTAAGTTAATCGTATGTTTATAACTATTTGAGATTGGCTCCATTGTGCACAACTTGTTTGATATTATTGAAAAATGCCAATAAACAAATTTGAAAATAAAATAAATCAGTTCTGCTGCGAGTTCACAGACACATGGATCAGCTGGGAGATGATCCGATTGCATTTGGATAGTCGGAGTGTTTCATACACTCATCTCCATTCGCCACGTGTTCCACGGCCCGGCAACCTCCTAAAATGGTGTCCATGGTTGCCATGGACGCCATCACAACAAAGAAGCCAGCTGTGATCACCGCCGCGGGCCTGAGCGCCCATTTGCTCCCTTCCTCTGCCTGACCCTCCTCTCCTGCTTTAAATGGAGGGGGAGACGGCGAGAGGCGAAGCCGAGCAGGGAAGGCCGTGAGGAAAGGCCTCCCATGCTCTTAACAGCTCTTTGATACTCGTCTGCCGTCTGCCCCATTTCTATGGCGCACCACGGAGGTAAGAAGCATATCTACAGCAAGCCTCGTTTAAACCCTTGCCTTACTTCCAGATGCCTCAGGCTACGTGCCCGCACTCTGCAAGCCACTGCCTGCCCCCAGCCCATCCCCACGAGCACGGAATTTGCGAAAATGTACAAAAAAGAAATAACCAAAGCCAAAAAGAACACCTTCAATGACAGGATTGAGAAAGATAAATCCAACACTAAAGAATTATTCTCCATCCTCCGCGAACTAGAATCCCCAATTCAACCGGTAGACAATGCCCCAAAGGATAAAGTATGGTGTACTAACATACAAAATGCTCTATCGAATAAAATCATGTCCTTACAATGCAAAATTGCAAAAAAAGGCCTCACTACCACTCACTGACCAACAAACTAGTCAACCTTCGCTGACTAGGACAACCACACCCTTTAGATTCAAGACTATCTCCATAATTGAAATAGAAAAAATAATACTCTCCCTCAAACCTTCTAACTGTAAAGGCGACACATGCCCAGCACAGATAATAAAGGATGCAGCTAGAGACCTAGCCCCTTTTATCTCCAAGTTGATAAACTCCTCATTTAAATCTAATACAGTACCGGCCAATCTTAAAGAATCCTGGGTTCTACCATTACTTAAAAAACAAACTCTGGGCCCCTCTATCCCTACCAATTACAGACCCATCACCACTGTGTCATTTCTACTTAAAATTTTAGATAGAGCTGCTTACATACAAATTCAGGACTTTCTAGAAGCCAACCACCTACTTGGCTCACGACAATCGGGCTTCCGCCCTCTCCATGGCACTGAAACAGCGCTGTTAGACCGTAAGACACAAATTGAAGAACTAAAGGACAATGGAAAAATAGCTTTGCTACTCCTACTGGACTTGTCGGCAGCGTTCGACTTGGTGGACCATGCAGTGTTATGCAACCACCTCCAATCTGCTGCCAACTTCACCAAAGATGCTATCGCTTGGGTCCAATCCTTCTTAGCTAACTAGACCATGAGAGTCTTCTCTACTTCAGCCTCTGCCGACCCCATTAAAATAACCTGTGGGGTCCCACAAGGTTCCTGCGTCTCCCCTACTATGTATAATATCTTCACCAAGCCTCTGTTTGACAAGTTGGATAGACTGGGTGTCACCTACACTAATTATGCAGATGACACACAGATCCTCATACCCCTTTCGGGCAACTTCGAGACTGACTCAGCCTTGGTAAACAAAATATACACCCACATTCAGGCATGGATGGCATCCCATGGCCTCTGCCTGAATGACGAAAAAACTGAATTACTAATCTTAGGTTCTGAAGCTAATATCCAAAAACTCAGCCCAAACTATCGATCCTTAAACATTGATAACAACCCTATCAAGGTGATGTCTGTAGTTAAAACTTTAGGATTCTACTTAGACTCCTCTCTCACTCTTAAAAAGCAAGTCAATTCCGTTGCCTCATCCACAACGTACACTTGCAAACTCATCAGAGCTTCCAGACAATACCTCACGAGAGCGAGTTGCACCACACTAGCCAACGCTCTTATCATGTCAAGATTAGATTACTGTAATTCCCTGTACTCGGGAGCCAACAAATACATTGCAGACAAAATCCAAAGACTGCATAATAACGCCCTGAGGGCAGCATTGAACATCCCTTACAGAGAGCATATTACCGAATTCAGGAAGGAGGTTAACTGGCTGAAAATAACGGACAGAATTATCCTCAAAACAGCATCCCTCACCTCCAAATGCCTGAATAACCTAGCACCCCCATACCTTATGGATAAAATTACCAGGGGAATAGCTACCCGCCCTACGAGATCTGCTAACTCGTTTATGTTAGAGATTCCTAGGTTCAAACGCTCGACAGCAGGAGGAACCAGTTTCCCTGTTACCAGTTGACCTCAGACTAGAACACCCCTACTCTGTATTCTGACATAAGATACTCAATTGTCTACACACTAATGACACCTAACTACCGAACTACACTTCTACTTCTCCAGCCCCTATACGACCCTTTGTTCCCTCAAACTACACTGTAGATTGGTTAACTATACACGCATGGTCGTCTGTTCTGTCATATTTGCATGCACCATGGATACACGTTAACGTAGACATGTAAGGTTGCATATACATATATGTATATGTATGTGTGCATATATTGTTACTCACGATAATGCCTCCTTGACTTACCAAGACCATTGCTTTGCATTTAATGCATCTTTGTACCTGTATTTTTGCTCCTACTGCAATCACTGCTCTATGTATTGCTACCTTGTACTGTAACTAAGTTTTAAGATTTCTTGTTTCTGTTGCGCCCGTCTACCTAAGGGCTTGGTGTGCATTACCAAACAAACAAACAAACCCGCAATGCCCGGCTATGCTCACGCACCTTGCCACCTTCTCCACTTGTGAATAGGGTTAGACTCTTCCGCCCAACTCCAAAATCCAAAGCTCCTACAACTACTGCCAATATAACGGCCAATGAAGTACTCTACCTCACTTACAACTGTACCGCATCTGAATCTAATGTGATACCACCTGTGCCCACCACCACTGAAAATGAGCCCCCAGTGTAAAATCTGTGATGTGCAATTCTTCTACCCCCATTTTGATTGCTACTGTGCCGAATGTGATGCCACCTGTGCCCACCACCACTGAAAATGAGCCCCCAGTGTAAAATCTGTGATGTGCAATTCTTCTACCCCATTTTGATTGCTACTGTGCCAAATGTGATACCACCTGTGCCCACCACCACTGAAAATGAGCCCCCAGTGTAAAATCTGTGATGTGCAATTCTTCTACCCCATTTTGATTGCTACTGTGCAAATGTGATACCACCTGTGCCCACCACCACTGAAAATGAGCCCCCAGTGTAAAATCTGTGATGTGCAATTCTTCTACCCCCATTTTGATTGCTACTGTGCCAAATGTGATACCACCTGTGCCCACCACCACTGAAAATGAGCCCCCGGTGTAAAATCTGTGATGTGCAATTCTTCTACCCCCATTTTGATTGCTACTGTGCCAAATGTGATGTCACCTGTGCCCACCACCACTGAAAATGAGCCCCCAGTGTAAAATCTGTGATGTGCAATTCTTCTACCCCCATTTTGATTGCTACTGTGCCAAATGTGGTACCACCTGTGCCCACCACCACTGAAAATGAGCGCCCCAGTGTAAAATCGTCGACCATGCCCACCACCTCACCCACTCTCCTCTCAACCCCCCCCCCCAGCCATTACTGAACCCCATCTTAAATGTGCCATGATTAACGCCAGGTCCATCGATGCCCACGGTCTTGACATCCACGACCTAACCACCCATGACCTCGATCTGCTCATGATCTCAGAAACATGGTTACATGAGGCCTCCGGCCAGGCACTCGCCCTCACACTACCCCCTGGATACTCCATCACTAGGAAAGATTGCCTCTCAAAGGTGGAGGTGTAGCAATTATTGCCAAAGACTGCCTCCCCATCAGAAAGGTAGAGAAATCCTTGCACAACTGTGACTACCTTCAAGTCAAAATCAACCTTTCCCCCCACTGTACCATTGCTGTTCACACTGTCTACCGCCCTCCAGGCCCAACAGGAGACGTCCAAGCCTCTCTCATCCACCTCCTCTCGGATAACCTCAAAAAACAATCAAAAGCCATTCTCCTGGGGGACGTTAACCTAGGTCTCCTGGACAGTAAAGACCAAGCAGCCAAATCCTTGGACTCAGCCCTCAAGGCTCTAGGCTACAAGAACACCATCTTTAGCCCAACTCACACCCAGGGCAGAACTCTCGACTGGATCGTGCAGCATAACTGCCCACTCATCATCACTGGAAGCACTCCCACCCCATGGTCTGACCAATATATCACCTTTATCATCCTCACCAATAGCTCCTCCACCCCCTCATCCCAACCACTGCCACCCTGCCTGGCTAGAAGCTCCCGCCAGCTCACTAAGGAAAGGCTATTGCCCTTCCTCCAAGGCCCAGCCTTCAGACCTCCTTTCTCCACAGACCCAGAAACACTCGCAACAACCTACGATGCTGCCATTAAAGCAGCTATCAACTCCATTGCCCCACTCAAACCTCGCAAGTCCAAACCCACCACCCACTCCAACTCCTGGTTCACCCCGGACCTCCTCTCTCTACGCAATGAGAAAAAGGCTGCTCTTACGCAGTGGCAAACATCCCACTCTGACAAAGACACGTTTATTTTGAAAGCCTGCTCCACTAAATATAAGAAGGCAATCACCCAAGCTACGGCCAAATCTTTTGAATCCAGAATCTCTGAAGCCCAATCTAGCACCAAAGAAATCTTTGCCATTTTAAGGAAGCTAGAGATACCCACTCCCGCCCCCCAGAACTTCACCAAAGACAAAGCGTGGTGTGATGATATACAAACAGCCATGCAAACTAAATTGAGCCTTCTCCAAAATAAAATACTAGCCACTAAACAAGCCCTACCCAATACGCACATCCCTGCCCCACCACCAGCCCCGGACCCCCCCCCCCAACCCTTTTCCTTCAAACCCATTCAGGAAAAAGACATCAACATAATGAGGAACATCAAACCCTCTAACTGCAAAGGTGATGCATGCCCAGCCACCATTAACAAGGACTGCACTGAAGTGCTAGCTCCCTTCCTTGCAGTCTTTGTAAATGCCTCCTTTGCCACAGGTAAAGTCCCCGCCTCCCTCAAGGAAGCCTGGGTCCGCCCTCTCCTAAAAAAACCAACCCTCAACCCCACCTCCCCCAACAATTATAGACCTATCACCACTGTCCCATTCCTCCTCAAAATATTGGAGAATGCAGCCTACCTGCAGGTCCAACACTTCATTGAAGAGAACAATCTTCTAGGACTCCGCCAATCTGGCTTTCGCCCCAGACACGAGACTGAAACTGCCCTACTTGACCTGAAAAACCAGATGGACGATGCCAGAGACATGGACAAACCAGCACTCCTCCTACTTCTTGACCTATCCGCGGCTTTCGACCTCGTGGATCACGACATCCTATGCCACCACCTCTCCTCAACTGCCAAATTCTCCCCTGATGCCACGGCATGGATCACCTCCTTCCTACAGGACAGAACCATACAAGTATTCTCTCACCTAGCCTCCGCCTCACCAACCATCATACTCTGTGGTGTGCCCCAAGGCTCCTGCCTCTCACCCACCCTCTACAACATCTTCACATGACCCCTTTTCCTCATCCTCGATGCTATGGGCATTTCCTACACTAACTATATCGACGACACGCAGATCCTCCTCCTCACCCTCACCGCTAACTATGACACTGACTCCTTGACCCTCAACAACCTCTACAACACCATCCAAGCCTGGATGGCAGACAATGGACTATGCCTCAACTCCGACAAGACTGAACTCCTCCTAGTAGCCTCCCCCGACATGCTAAAAAATCTAGACTCCCAATTCAGTCATTTCACCATCGACTCCATAAAAATACCTGTCTCAGAATCAGTCAAAACTCTCGGAGTCTACCTGGATTCCAACCTATCGATGGATAGACAAGTCAATGCAATAGCCTCCGAAGCTGCATATCATGCTAAACTAATCAACGCAGTCAGGCCCTTCCTCTCCAAAGAGAACTGTACAAACATAGCCAGAGCCATCACTGGTTCCAGGCTTGACTACTGCAATGTACTCTTTCTAGGCACCTCCAATAAAAACCTAGAGAGGCTACAAGTCATACAGAATAGTGCTCTCCGGGCTGCCCAAGGCATTGCCAAAAGAGAACACATTTCGGAGGCAAGAAAACTAGCCCACTGGCTCCCAATAAAGGCAAGGATAGTCTTCAAAGCTCTGAAACTTACCCACAAGTGCATTCACCTCACTGCTCCTGCTTACATCTCTCAAAGGATCCACCCCGTCTCCTCTACAAGGCCAACCAGATCACCATATACCAACATGCTCTCTGTGCCACTAGTAAAAAGAGCCAGAGCGGGCAGATCCAGCTTCCCATACCTAGCACCTACGCAGTGGAATGCCTTACCTCCCACTATCCGAGGTGAGGCCTCTCTCAGCGCCTTCCGCAAAGCCATAAAAACCACCCTCTTTACATAAGGTGCGCCGCACCAGTTTGAATACCTCTCATTTGACCCAATGCATATGCAGGAATGTTATGACCAATTTGTACCAGTCTTAATATCAGTATTATCCCTTGTAGTATTCAGAATGTGCCATGGAATGTTACTATTCCTGTGCCCTTGTAACTAAGCTATTGTACGTAACAGCGCCTCAATGCCCTTGGGGTGTTTGCACGCTATATAAATATAAATAAAAATAAATAGTGTGTTTCCTCCTGTCATTTTTTCCAATTCATAAATCCATTTTCCCGCACCTGATGTCAAACTTTGGAATTTGCATCTTAAATTGTCCTTATACATCTGTGGCCATGGAATATACTGTGGTCTTGCTCCCCCTTTTCCAATAAAAGAAACTGCGTAAACCCTAACTCGCAATCAGCTCCCATCGTCATAGTAGAGACTAAAGTTCCCGACAGCCTCCACCCTGGCAACAATTGTAACCTGCTTACATATGGCAGTGACTCTCCCGTTTCACTATGAGATCGTCCTTGGGGATGCTCTGAATATGCTATAGGATCTGCCGTCCTATTCTTTGGTTGCTCTAGATCAGACCATCTTACTTACTTGTCCTCCTGCAGGCTTCCCTAGGGTGAACATGCACCTCCTCCCTCTTCCCCACTGAAAGGATTCCCTTTCTTCGTCCGACATATCTAGTCCCCAACTAGTGTGACTCTCGTCCCCATCACCCTTACCTAAGGTCAGTCTACTTAAGGATAAGGGTCTATGCCTGAGCTGAATGGATTTCCCTCTTTGCATCGTGATTGGAAGACCAGCGTGTGATTTCTCTTCCCTCGGCTTCCCAATTTGCTACCTTCCCTTAATTCTTGATATGCGTTATCGATCCTGTCTCTGATGCTTCCTATAACAAAGTTCTCTTCTACGGATACTCTAGATGGCCCTGACATTGCTCCCTGTAACGGGAGGAACTCCTCTATACTGTCCCATTGTATTGCTGGACTTCGCTACATTAGCCCCTTTTGAATGAGCTTAATATCACGCTCCCGCTGTCTTCTCTTTCAATCTAATTCTCTTCGCTTTCTCGCTACCCATCTAACTAACTCCTCTTCCTGTCTTGTTTCTTCTCTTCTTGCCCCTGCTCTTCTTTCTTCCTCTTCCCTTCATCTCTGTATTCTTTTGTCCCTTAATTTCTCTCTTCCTTTCTTGCCTATCCGGTTCTTCTATTGCTCTCTGCCTGTTATGCTTTCTTTGCTCCTCTGCTTATTCTTCTTTCTTGTGTGATCCTTCTGATACATCTGTTCTCACCTCTGTCTGCTCTACCTTTTATGCTCATCTTCTTTTAATCTTTTTTTGTTCACTGTCTTTTCTATCCTTCTCATCCTGATCTTCTCTTTGCCTTACTTCCTCAATGCTTTTCCCCTCTAGCTTGAGCAAAACCTGTCCACCCATCATTCATTCTGTATGAGCGTTACCTCGTCAGATTTATCCTTCTTTTCTTTTCATCTCTTAATCTCTCGTTCTAATTCTGATGATACATTCGATTGCTCACTTTTCCCCTCTTGTCCGGTAAGATCTTAAAGTTCTCCTCTTCTCTTAACCTCCTCTGGACCATTGTCACTGCTATAAGCGGGAGGTTCGTATATCTGATTACTTAACCCTGTCGCTGCTTTCAGTTCCTTTGAAGGATACAACCCTTTTTCTTCCGTACTATCGCCTTTTACTTCTGGCGAGGTAAGGGGAGCAGAGGTATCAACACCTTCCTCCTTACACTGATTAAGCATCCACTCTTGATGTGGCGGATCTTCCCTCTCTTCCTGATACATCTTCCAGAGCTCTAAAATAGCTAACCTTTTCTCTAACTTCTTCCCCGTGTACGCAGCATGCAAGTATGTGGTCATGTGTTGCAATACTACTTTTTGACAGTGATCCTCCTTGTGGCCATGGCATGAACATCTTATCTTCTCTGCGTTTCACCCATTCTGCACTATACTGTTTGAGCTTGGGCATGTTATGTTACTTGTTATGTTACTTGGCATTTATATAGCACCTTATATATCATTGGTATGACCTCAAAGCGATGGTAGGTTGAACGCCCTCGGGAACCGCAGTTCAAGTCAGTAGAGAGCGAGTGTGTTGTATGGTGCGTGGGTGCACCGGATATGTGTGCAGCTGGTGTAGTTGTTAGATGATGGCTGCTTCTTAGCGATAGGTGTGCTGAGGAAATCAGTTGGATGTGTTCAGTCTGGTAGGAGGACACCCAGACTGGGTTCTGGCTGCGTTAGGCCTGATGAACGCCTATGCAAGCTAGAATGTGCTTCAGCTAGCTATGTTTTATTAGGGTGATGAGGTGATTGTGAGGTTGTGTTTGTATGTGAACAGCTATCCCGAATTATCAGGGGTATAAGCTGTGTTCCAGTTGAATGATGGTGTATGGAAGAGAGTGCGCGTAGTGGTGTGATATGGTGGTTATCAGTAAAACGCCTGAGACCGGGCACGTGAGCAGGCCGGTGGGGACGTACATAGTGACATACATATGTAAAGCGACAGGATAGATATGGGATACAGATATACATGGGGATACAGGTACATAGCATATATATATGGGATACAGATATTTGGTAATATCATGGTGAACAGGTGTTGCCTCTATCTACAACATCTGCATCATCCGTAACATCTGCATCATCTGCAACATCCGCACCATCCGCCCCGTCTGTGACATCCGCACCGTCTGTGACATCCGCATCATTCGCATGTGAAGCTTACTCGCCAGGTGAGCTGGTGTGCTACTCGTGACTCATTTGTAGATTATACATGTCATCTATTTGGTTCTCGTAGTACAGGGATGATTCTGTCAAATTTGCATGCACCTGTAATAAGACATGGTGCAGCATTGGGGACTGCTTTTAGGGCAGCCAAGTAAGCAGCTGAGAGTCTCATCACGAGGGCTTATCCGCCATTGATGTGCAAGACCACAAGTCCTGTGACTCCTGCGAGTTAATTACTGTACATGCAAATTCGCAGGTATATTGCTATATTCCGTTCTGATGTACTTTGTACAAAGACCACTACATATAGCAGACTTTCTGTAATAATATCTCAAGAGCAGTGCATCTCAAGAGCTAATGCAACGGCGAATGTCCTATCATTTAAGGGCATCTAAATGCTCACAATTCTATTATTAACAGGGTGTGGTGCCACTGAGGCTACATCAATAACATAATCCTTTCCCTGGATTACTAACTGGATTACTCACTATTCGGGCCCTGAGATCATTGCAACCAAAAACACAAGGGAACTGCGCCTCATAGATGCTCATGTGGGCTACTGCCTTGACACAAAACAGCAACTTGTGAATTCCTGTGAAAGAAATGTGAACATGTGTTGCCTCCTTTATCTTGCTCCTCTGTAATCACAGGGCATGTAGTCTGGTTCAGGACAATATGGTCAGGAGTGTGTCTGTGCGTCCTCAAACCCCCAAGGTGTGTGTGCTTTTTGTTTGATCATGCCGAAACGAAGGGTCAAAGTGATGATTCTGGTTTGGGTGAGCCTCGATAGCCCTTCAGGTAGTAAGTGGTTTGAGCATGCTACAGGGAACATGAACCGAAGGATGTAGGTGCTGGACTACCATGGTCATGGTTTTTTGGCAGTCACCAGGTTGACTGCCTTCTGGAGTTTTGTCCAATACCATGGCAATCTGCACCGTGCCAGCGGCATGGTATTGAGGTGGATCGAGGTAGTTAGCAGCACCTCGAGTGCTCTCTAGGTTCCACCTCCCACCTTTCTCCAGTTTCTGACCACAGATTGGAGTCTCCCGCCCTCTCTGGAATGGTGGTGACAGTATTCAATGGCACCAGTTGTCTCCTGTCTGGACTGGATAGGATATCCCAAGGTTTTACGTTAAGTGCCATGGTGTCTTCTAACTTTAATCCTCTGGTCTCAGCCCTACAAGCAGGTGTGATATTCCTGCCTAGTCATGTTACTGGGTGGGGTCCCTGTTTTAGGCAGATCCTGTGCTCTGGTCTTCTTTCCATCTTTCCTTCAGGGGCGTCCTTAGGTCGAAATAACCACAACCCCTTCCATGGTGAACACTTGTGGTGGCTGCTGACCACCTTCTGGCTCATTTTTTCTACCTGCAGGTAGCTTGTGACCTGTTCTTAGCAATGTAGTAGTCGTCCATGCTTGGAGCATTGGAACATAGTTGAGTGGGTGCTCCCATTCAGTCCTCTGACTGTCCTGTTAGTTGTGATCATGAGGTCGATCCCATGCTGGGGAGGGGTTATTTCCCCTCCCATTCAGGTGGTTTGACCAGTGTTGCTTGATGGTTTTGGTGACAGTTGTGACTCAGCAACTGGCTCCCTTTTTTTCAAACCTCAGATCCTTTAGTTGCAAAGGTAGCAATTAGGACTTGCTGCTACATCATATGAGATGTTGTGGATACGGGCCCGTATTTGGGAACTTTGGCACCTGGCTCTTCCTCATTTTGATATTTGCTTCATCAGCCCATCTGTGGGGCGGCTTTAGCGGCTGTAGGCTGGAGGGAGGGCTCACTTGTTGATTGCTTTTGAGACACAACCCTCTGGGTAGGAGGTCTTCAATGCAGCCCCGTCAGTTGGGGGGGATAGGTAACCCTTGATCAGGGATCACTTGTTGGCTATCAGGGTCTTAGGAGCTCCAACCTCATTTGCAGGCCCTAGTGAAGGGTGCCTGCCCTGGTTCTCATTCAACATCCCATGACCCAGGATAGCTTTTTTGCAGCCCTTTGTTTCCCCTTTTTCCCCAATGTTGGCTGTTGGACTTCTGGTGGGCAGTAGGGGGGCATTATTGGATTAGATCTTTTATGATAGACTGTTCCTCATCATCTTTCTCTTGGAATGCTGGGCCCCTGACTTGCTGGGTTTCACTTCGGGGTTCCTCGTGTTGGGAGTTGGCTTTGAGCTTCTTTCTTCCCTGGCCATAGGCTGTCTCTTCTTCTATTCTCTGGCAGTCCCAGTAGTTGGAGGATTCAGGTCTGGAAATTAGCCTGTCGACTTACCTGACATTTTGGAGTTCCTAACTCTTTGCTCTCCCATGTCGATCACTGTTAGGGGTGTCCTCAACACTCCCTCTCTTTTTTATCTCCTTGGAGAGGATTGCAGATGATGCCCCAGGGATGGTCATAGCATCCATAGTGTAGGGGGGAGATTATTACTTTTCCAGTCGAATTGAGTGCTGGCTCAGTCTTTTGATTTTGGGTATACTTCATAGAGTTAGGACTGGACTTAGGACTGGGATCAAGAAGAAGGAACGTGGAAGAAATACTTCACCGCACCTAGGCCCACTCTTCTTCATCATAACATTACTGAAGGTCTGCCTCTCCCTCCCCGGTGGTAAGATTGCCCAGGTTATGTTGGTCGTATGCTTCGGTAATGTCTTACATAAATGCATCAGAGGAGTAATGTCTCCCATTGTGACGAGTCTCAATTGACTGTGAGTACTTACCAGCATTTACAAAATATCTTTATAAAAACAACAAACATGAGCACGCTCCAACAATCGCAGCTCAAATCCTTTATCACTCCAATTTTCACTATCTACCGCTGGGTTGGTACCAACTGTTTCCTAGATAGTGTAACTTCTTAACTTTGTCTCAATATTTTTACCGCTCGTTGTTGCTCTTCGACACTTCAATTAAACATAGAAACCGACAGACTAGTCGACTCTTCACATAAAAACCACAGTGATCACCCCTTGTCCTTTTGCCCCTAATAATACCCTGATCAGAGTTTAGATTGTCTCTTTATGCAGACCTGTCCTGCACATAGCCTAATTTACTCTGATTGGAGTGTGAGACTATCTCTTCTAGAACCCCTTGGGTTAGAACTCTTGGGCCTTTTATCTCTTTCTCTCTTTTCACACAATATTTCCTGTTACTCCTGTTACTTTTGATACTTTTTTAAATTACCACAACCCTTTCCCCTTAGTTATGTCATTCCCCTTAGTCTACTCACCATTTGCTCGTTTGTCCCGAAGCCTTCGGTATCGTATCCTCCTCCAACTGACCACTTTCACCTTCCATCCACAAAACGCCAGTGGAATCTAGGTAGGGTTTTCATCAAAGAGGGACTCTGCACACCGTCTCGATTTTACTTGCAAGTTTTCTATTCGGCTGCTCTCCACAGGAAACCCTGTGATCTTCCAGCTAGATGGCAGAGGATTTCCGATCGTCCGAAACTCTGGAGTGAGCAGGTTGATGGGTCTTCTATAAAACCATCCTCTACTACCACGTGAACCTTGGGGGCTCCTTAAATCAGTAACACGTCATACTCAGGATGGGATGCAGAATAACTCTTACACCAAATAAAAAGACCGACTCAGGAAGTTGGCAAAAAGTCTCTCCCAACTGTTTTATTTTCAATTGTCTAAAACGGGGAGTTACAATGGACATCAACAGAAGTCGCACAGCATTCTCGATGCATTTCATAAAAAAATCATACTTTTATAACACAAACACATCATACGTGATGTCATACTACGTGGCAAAGTAAGAAAACCTACAGGGAGTTGTGCTTGGTTTAAGGGGAACATCCAAGTATACTTTCTATAAAGGGGTTGGGTTGTGATTGGGTCTCTACAGTCAGGAGGACAACTTATGCCCACCCCTAGTGCAAGTCATCATCAGTTACTAGATACACGGTATCTGATTGGCTCTCAAACTATAAGGCCCTTCTTTATATGGCCTTCTACAATTGGTTGGCACGCTTGTACGCTTCTGGAACATTCGGCTCACTAGCAGCACGTAAGCTGGTACCCCAGGTGTCAGTGGGTGGACTTTACCATTTCTCCCCACCCAATTAGCCCAATAACGCATCGCTCATGCCATCTGCCATTCATATTGCTTTGAACTTGTCCTTGTAAAGTATCACTGCTCCTGAGAATAAAAGGGAGTATAGGCATACTCTTATTGCATTCAGGTCTGCATGCCCCAACTCCTATTTCCATCCTTAACTCACGTGACAGGAGACCATATTTTGACCTGTTTTGCAGCATTTGTCTTGAATTAATAAACTTGGCACTCATGGTGCTTTTTCTTGCACCTTAACAAGGGCTGATTCAGCTTCTCACGTTCACTGTTCTTCAAGGATTAATAACCGGTTCTTGGCTACTCCATCCGTTGACACCAGGCCAGGCGGCTATTTCAGGCCATTGCTCGATTCCAGCTGCTTTTTTGCTGTGACACAACATTCAGCTATCTTCTCCATGGGCTTAAGCTTACCAAAATTGTGACACCAAAGTCCAGATTCTTTATAATGGCAGCACCGCCTGCAGTCTATTCACTATGTATATCTAGCCTCTAAGATCACTTAGTTTACTTGCGTTGCTGCATCTGTACAGTTATAAAATGGCTTGCATTTTCTGCAATGCTCTTCACACATGCAATCTTCATTCCGCATATGGAAATGTACTTGATTCTTTACTTTGTCATCAGATTCCATAAGGTCTATGCATCTTCTTCTTCGACCACTCTTCTCAGTGCATCATGCTCATTTCCTGTGACGTCACCAGCCTCTTTCTCTCATCTTCATATTCCTTCTGGATTTCCTGCAAGAGATTGTCTCTACGGGGGGCATCATATATGGTCTTCTAAATGGATACCTTTTCTCGAAGACTCTCTGTGGAATAAACACAATCAATGGTGTTGTGCATGTCATGACTTCTGGTTTCCAGCATATAGGAAGAATGGGGGCGGGACTTCCTGCAGAGTCATTCAGCTGCTCCTCTACACAATATCTAGACAGCCCTGCACTATTTTCATAAGCTGGATCACCTATTTATGCTACCAGGATGTTTCATCAAATTCATACTGCACAGCCAATCCTGATGAGTAAAACGGGCTACGCAAAAAACAATGTCTGGTTCCATATTCTCTTTAAAATAAGCTAGTGCATCTAAAGTTGAGCAAAGCTCTGCTGCCCTCAGCAACCGTTTCAAATAATATAACCTTAAAAATGTAAGCTTGTTCCATATAAAACTGAAATGAGTAACAGTTTCAGCACCAGAGCCACATAGGGGACATGTCCCTGAACCATTCGGGTCCCATGATTTTTTGAAGGGAGCCAGTCTGAGTATGCCCATCCTGAAATGGGAATACAGAGCTCTGGCATAAGCCGGTTTGATGGTGTCAAGATAAACTTTTATCCCAAAATCCCCCTTAATCATGAGGTACTCTGGGCTTAGTCTCAACCTATGCACAGAGTCTTCCATTGTTCTCCTGTTCCAGGTAAGAGCAGCCTTTTTTTTAATTCTCTTGTAGGCTTTGTTTGCATTCATTGGAACCTCCCACAAATTAGACTCATTCAGAGTCAATAAAACTTTCTTTTACATGCACAAACCAGGATATATTTGTGCCCCCCTCAGATCAAGGAGTTGTTTGAGGGCACCATGATATTGCTCCAGCACCTGATCCAGTATCAAACTGACTGCAAGAAAATTGTTTCATCAATTGGGCATAAATCCAGCTCAAGGTGCACTAGTGCACTTGGGGAGCCCATGGTAGCAGTAAAAGGTACTTTAAAAACTTATTTTCACCTTCACTAGTTTCTGGGAATTTGTGTAACCCCAAAGTTCAGCTGGGATGTTATGTTTTTGTAATAACACAATGGTTGGTGACACTGCTCCCCTCCCATGTCTATTGAAGAAAGATTTAGTAGCCCTGCTATATTTTTCAAAGGTAATTCGAGCTTTATCTAGTTGTGCAGTACACAAACCATTCTCGTTGAATCTAGTTCCTAGGTAATCATAAAATGACACGTGTTCCAACCTACAGCCTGCCATGTCAATAGCCAGTACATTACGCTTTGCTGATTTTAGTTTAAAAAACAAAACCTTTGTTTTCCCTGGGTTTTTAAATTCAGAAACACAGCAAGAGTTGCCTTAAGCCCTATGGGGTTGTGGCAAATAAGATTGCATCGTCTGCATAAAATAAAGCAGGATATTTGTCACAGCCTATTTTTAGAGAGTCCAGGCTTCCCAGCAGTACGCTATGAATGAGCTCTTCGATGTATATTGTGAGAAACCAAAGGGTGTCTCACCTGCTAGTCCCTGGGGAGATATCTCTCTCAGGTGGCCAGGCCATCGCCTTTGGATCCAGACCCTAGGGGTGGACCAGTGTGGGAGGATCACCTGGCTGAGGGGTCTTTGGGAAGTGGGGGTGAGGCAGCCGATGTTGAGACACAGTATTCCCCCCCCCCCTTTTATGTACACCTAATGCATCCTATTTTTTTTTAGAATTCTCCTATGTCCCATTCCCCCCTACCCCTTTCTACACAAGAACTGGGCAGAGGAAGAGGGAAACTGAAAGTAAAAAACAAACTCTTATACATCGCTCTGGACATGTCCTGCTAATCGGGTCAGGCACTTGACTTCAAGGGCATACATCTGATACCAATTAGCTCTGCTCACACAGATAAAAGAAGGAACATAGAGACACACTCTGAGCAACTTGGAACGCAAGTAAGAGCAGAACTTCCGGGGTGAAGACTGACCTACTGGAGCAGAGCGACAGACAAAGGGACGAGAGCAGTGGGTTGAAAACCCCACATGTTCCCTACAGGAGGTTGTTGCCTCCTAAAGGCAGCGAAAGACACGTGGAGAAGGCCAAATCCTAAAGCAGAAGGCTGCATTGTGTTTCAAGGACCCCAGCGACCCTCTCGGGTGAACGGCAGAGTTGGGGAGGTGAGGCCAAGTCTGTGGTACTAACCTTGACTCATGAATTGGGAAAACGGTAAAGACACTAAAGAAACACGCACAGCCAGCGAGTTGGCCAGCGACCTGAGAGACAGGTGTGTGTTAAGGAAATATTGAAGTTGCAACATTATATCGCAAGTGATGGCTGCACGCATGTGGATGAGATGCGAAGAAAGGCAGCTCTGTGAATGAACTTTGAAGTGAGTAACGGAGTGGTCCGGCGAAAGGAAGTAGCCCACTCGAAAGTCTCTTTGAAAGGTGAATTGTTTGTAGCGATAAAATGAATGAACTATAAAAGCAAAGTGATTAAAATGTATGATATGATATGATAATTTATTTATATCGCACTCGTACACAAGTGTTTCACAGCGCGACAAGGCAAGAGAGGGGAACAGGGGAGAACAAAACGATCTGACTAGGCCCAGTGACATTGAGAACGCGTAAGTTCATGGGAAAGGAAAAGGGGAAAAGTGCATGGAAGGGAGAGAGTGGAAAGTGCGGAGCACAGGAGAACAGATAATAATAAATACAAATAAATAGATAATGGAGGCAATAAACAGTGGTAGTGCAGCCAGCAAATGGCAAGTGCTTTGTTCAGAACTGAGTAAGTCTGATAAGTGCAGAAAAAGAAGAAAAAGGGTTGCGGAGCAGAGAAGAACATATAAATAATAATAAATAAAATAAACAGTGGTAGTGCAGTCAGAAAGTGCTGTGTTTAAGGCAGCAGACTGGGTAAGTCTGATAAGTGCAGAAAAAAGAAGAAAATGGGGATGTGTGGAACTTTATGGGTACAGATACAGTCCACCAGTGCATGAGGGTGGCAGGGTGAGCAGGTACCTGGGCCCAGGGGACAGAGGGTGGCCAGGTGCACGGTGCCAAGAGAGCAGTTCAGCAGAGGAGAGGGAGAGCGAAAGCGGAAGCAAAGAGGAAGGTCTTGAGGAGCTTCCGGATCCAGAGATGGTTCTCCTCAAGTTTTAGAGTGGCAGGGAGGATGTTCCAGAGGGAGGCCCCAGCCGAAGACCGAGATCTACCCCAGCTTGTTTCTTTGAAAAACGACTGACCCTGATGGAGTTAAAAGTAGATGAGCGAAGAGCTCAAGAGGGGAGGTATTTGCGCAGGGATAGCTGAAGGTATTTTGGACCCAGGCCCCAGAAAGCCTTGTGGACAATGCAGAGGGTTTTGAATGTAATCCTAGCATCCACTGGGAGCCAGTGAAGAGATTTCAGAGCTGGAAAGATACGATCCCAGGGCTTGAGGCCAAGGACAAGCCTTGCAGTCCTGTTCTGGATTAGTTGCAGAGGGCGGAGAGTAGAGGCAGGTAGATTTAGAAAGAGGCTGCTACAATAGTCCAGCCTAGAGAGAACCAGAGCTTGGGAGACAGTGGGCTTCTGGGGGAAGGAGAGGAAAGGCACAGTACCTCTGAGGAGGTGCAGTAGGTAATTTGACTTTTTAGAGACCTCAGAGATGTGGGCGGAGAAGGAAAGTGTGGAGTCAAAAATGACCACAAGGTTCTTAGCCTCACAGGTGGGGGTAGGAGGCAGGCCAAGGGAGGCCGGCCAGAGAGTGAGGGGAAAGGATGGTGAAGGTGTGCCGATAAGAAGGCTCTCCCTCTTGCTGCCATTCAGACAGAGACCATTAGCGGCACACCAATCTTGAATGGCAGTTAGGCAATCAGAGATGAGAGAGGGAGAGGAGGTGGCTGAGGGAAGACTGAAAATGAGTTGAGTATCATCAGCATAGCACTGGAAGTTTGAGCAGAAAATGGCAATGCAGTGGGCAAGAGTTGCCAGGTATTGGTTGAAAAGCCAGGGCGAGAGGTTAGATCCCTGGGGAACACCACAGGTAGAGAGGAAGATAGATGATAGGAAGGACCCAAGTTGGACCTGGCAGGGTCAATCAGAGAGGACAGAGGTCAGCCAGGCCAGTGCCTGATCAGTGATACCCAGGTTATCACAAAGATGGTTGAGCAGGATGGTATGGTTGATCGTGTCAAAGGCAGAAGAGAGATCGAGTAGGATGATGACAGAGGGAATGTTAGTCAAGGTTAGAGAGCAGATCTTCACGGATGTTCAGAAGAGCAGTTTCTGTGCTTCTGGCAGCTCTGAAGCCAGACTGATGGTAATGCAGACAGCCAACAGAATTGGAATGAAGGTTAAGCTGAGCGATAGCCAGCTTTTCCAGGAGTTTGCCCAGAAAGGGAGTAATGGAAATAGGGCGATAGTTTGCCGGAAAAGAGGGATCAGCTGTAGGTTTCTTGAGAAGAGGATGCACAAGGGAGTGCTTCAGAGCAGAGGGGAAGGATCCTGAGGCAAAGGAGTGGTTGCAAAAATCAGCAAGGGCCGGAGCAAGGGTGTCAATGTGATCCTTGATGGTTTTAGGGGAACAGGGATGAACCTGTTTTGATGAGGCCTTCAGAGATTGGATTTGTATAGTGACCTCATCAGGGGAGAAAAGGGGAAAGGATGAGAAGGAGGGTGAGGGAGTGGTAGAAAGAGGGTCAGCAAGCTGACTGACATGGAATAGGAGGTGGAGGGGAGGAGAGAGTGGACAGGATGTCCTGGGTTTTTGAGATAAAGTGAGAGGCCAGGGCATTGCAGAGATATCACGGAAAGAAGAAGGGGAGAGTAAAAAAGCTGACTGAACATTGAACTTTGAATTGAAGTGGTCCTGCGTCGGTCTGTAGAGAAAGCCACGCACATTCGAGAGTCTTCGATATTTGGAAACAGTCTGAGCCCGACTGAGGGAAACCCGAAGTGTAATACATTTGGGGAAGGGAACCCCCTGCAAGTATTGTTGAACTTTTTTCTTGAAGCGGTCTGAGCCCGACAGAGGGGGACCGGCGTAAACCTTTTGTTGAATGTTGTTTGGAAGACTGGAAAGAGATACTTTAACGTAGAATGAAAGGCGGGCTTCAATCCATGTTTTGAACTGTTTTTGTGTTAAAAACCCGATCCAGAGTGTGTCATCCTGCCTACAGGGAGCGCCTTACTCCATGCTGTCTAATGTTGGGAGGAGAGCTGATTCAGCCACATTTATTTTTTATATTTGAACACTGATTTTCCTTTACACATATTTCTCCTTTATTCACTTTTTGCACAAGACATAGGGCAGGCACTAGGCTTTGTTAGCATAGGCCATTTGAATTTGACGGACTCAACTAGGACGGTTTTATTTGTTTGATGGTCGAGACTACTCCCATCCTAGTTATGGGGCAAAGTAAGAATTTTTCCAAAGCCAGAAACTTTAAATAAGGTTTTACTAATTGTACCTTTTATGTCAGTGTCATCCTTGTGATACCATGCCTCCCCTACAATTTACCGAACAAAGTTGGAGGAGCACGCAGGCCTGCCTCACACCTCTAGTCACCTTAAAAAGGGCTGTTAAGTCACTATTAAGTCTGTACCGAACAAGAACATTGTTATCAGAATATAGGGCTAGTATGATAGAAATCAAGTGGGTAGGGGCTTAATTTTTTAACAAAATCTGCCAGAGAATGTCACAAGAGCATGTGTCGAAAGTTGCCTTAAGGTCCACAATTATAGCATACAACCTCCTCTTTCTCTGCAAGGTGTACTTCTGGACCAATAAGAACAAGCAAAAGCTTTGATAAACAGTGCTTTTTTCTCCTTTGAAACCCAGCTTGGAGATAACTAATAATCGCACATATATCTGCCCAGGATTGCAGGTGGAAAATAATAACCTTTGCAAAAATCTTCCGTGCAATATCTTAAAGGGCAGTAGTTGGCCAGGGTATCTCTTTGCCCTGTTTTATATATGGGTACAAGCACTGCCTGCTGCCAAAATAAACAAACAGTATAAAAATGAATTACTGCGTTAGAGTCTTGCCAAGATGGTCAATTCATCCTTGAAAAGATCAGTTGGCACCCTATCTGGACTAGCGTCCTTGCCGCCTTTTTGGAACTCCTAATACTTTGAGAATTTAAACAGCTCCCAATTGAAATGCCCCTACTCCATTTCATTTTTCTGAGTCTACCCTAGGCCTTATAGAGTCTATCGATCTCATTACCCGCGCAGCCATCATAAAGTTCTGAAAAGTGGTTGAACCAGGCCTTTTCCTGGGATGCAGCATTTGAGTGATGTATCCCTGTTAACTTCAGCTCCTGTAACTAGTTTCCAGAAGGAGGCACAGGCGCCTTCTTCTTGCGCCTGTGCTAAACGAGCCCATTTAGAACGTACAAATGCTTCTTGTTTCTCAGAGAGAATTCTCTCATAATTATGTCTGCTGGCCCGAAGTAGTTCTTTGTCAACAGCGGCACCTGCATCTAAACAGGTTAGAAGCCGACATTTGGCAACCCTACATTCCTCATCATACCAACTTAGTCTTAATGGCCTTTTCTGCAACCAGTGACTTGGAGGTAGTGACAAAAGGTAAAATCTCAACAGAAAGATCATTGAATTCACCTAAGATGTCGAAATCCAAAACCCGGGTGGCACACATTTTTTCTTGATTACCTAGTATAGCTTCATGTACAGCCGGCCTCTGATCCTATTTTGTACCTTTATACCATCTGATCGACCTGTGGGCATGCCCTGCCACAGCGACTAACTGAGCCTGGGTAGACCCCACGGAGGGAGTCGCTTTACTCTTGCCAAATATGAAATAAATGGTAAGTGGTCTATGGTCACTGTTGGAGTTAAGACCTCAAAGCCTGCAACCCTTCACCAGTCCTTTGCCAGGACCAGAATATAATCAATGTTAAATGACCCATTGTGCCCTCAATTGGTTGCGGGAGCTGGCTGGTCCATAAATAATTGGCCATTGCATGCCCGTAATTCCAAATAAATAATTATGCGGGCAGTGTCAGAATGGTGCCCCTTCTTGGGAGGAGCAGCCAACAGGGCCGGAATGTCCCAGATATAATCCTGATCCTCCTACACACTCCAGCTCTCAGAGGGGCTCAAACTGGAGATTGAAATCTCCAGCCATCAGGATATGGGTTTTCATTGGATCATAGTCTTCACAGAAACATATTAGATAACTAATAGCACCAAAACCAGCTGTCCTGATGGTGCGTATGGTCTATTATAAACATTAGTTTCGTTTATTTATTTAAATAGGAGAATGTGGTCCCCCTCTGTAGTGGAAGCCACCACATGCTGCAAATACCAGGACCACTATATTCCAATTCAAAGTCAGGTTACAGCCAAGTCAACAACCCACCATAGGGGTGACGCATAGGGACTTTCCTGGCTGGAATCTGAAATGCTTGATAGCCATGTAGGAGCAAGACCTCCATGGCCCGTTTCCTGAAAAAAAGGATGACCTGAAAGCTCCTAATAAGGTCAATCCAGCAGCGATCTTCCATATGCTTGGACACTCCTGCAATGTTCCACGAGATCAATTTACACTGTGGACCTCGTGCGGAATCCTTGTGTCTCTGTGCCAGTCAATCTACTTTATCTAGTCCCTCTTACCTTGCTGTGTCTTCCCTCCTTCTATGCTCAGTACCCAGATATCTACTATCAGGACCCAGTAACACCCAATCTTTATGGCCTATTCTCAGCACTCCTCTTTGGCCTTCCAAGCCCAAAATTATAGATCTGATTGGGGCGCAGGCTCGAACAACAATTGATGAGCCCTCAGGTTGGTGAGTCCGAAAATCTATTGCGAGCAGGTCATCCACCAATTCTCTAGTCCAAATGAATATCTGATTGCAACCTTCTTTGCTATTATTCTCAACCGGATGCACCCGAAATATCCTCCCTAATGATGGAAAGACAGCCTTTCATGTTCCTGATCCAATGAGTGCATTTGTTGGCCAGTAAATCCTGGTCTTTGAATGAACCAGGAGCTAGAGTGGGGACATTAAGCAAAGTCTCTGAAGGTTCCCCATTTGTACCCGCGAGGACTCTACGGCCCCCTAATTTAGCATAGGTATTTGATTGTGATCTATTCTTGCTCTGGATGGGGGGGATTAGTGAACTCATACTGATCAATAATAGCAGTAATTGAACTTATTTTGGTATTCTGTCTCTTGGTTCCTCAGGCCCTATTTGCTTCAACATCATTAGATGCGTCCACATAACAAATGGGGGAGCAGGTATCAGCAGAATCCACTCACTGTTCATCTTTTTGGCTCCCACCTGAGACCTGGCTTCTGCTTTCTCTCACCTGTTGAAATGACCCCAAGCTAAGCTTGTGCAATGGAATAAAACTAGGATCACCCCTGAGGCTCAACTTTAGATGTAAACACCTCTACTTTATCTTTTAAGGACCGTACGTCACACACCAATTCTTGCAAAAGGTTACAGAGCTTACCTTCAATTGTGTCTTTGAGTCACCAATCAGCTTAGAAAGACTATAGGTTTGAGCTTACCTTACTGCGGCATCATTTATTGCCCTTTTTCCTACGCACAATCCTCTGCTTGCTAGATAGGCTATACCTTTTGGTAGTTGGACTAATCTGTTAGAATCTTCTAAGGGTGCAAATCTATTAAAAAAGGGACAATAGGATCAATAATAAACTCCTCTGAATCCGATAGTGTAATCACTTTTTTCCCGACAGCAACCTCTCCGCATATGGCCAGGGGACGGTGACCGCTTCCTGACCCTGCGGGAGGAAATATGAGAGAGGATGACATGGGGGAGGCAGCCCTAAGGGAGGTGTCATGACCTCATTGGATGAGACATGGTATCCCTTCTCTTTTGAGGATACCATCTCCATTCCCCTTTCCTTAATGACATATTATTATAGCAGCTCCTTCAGAGCCGGCTCCTGCTAGTGTCCGCAGGTGTCAGCAAGGGAAGCCAGCAGTCAGCCATCTACCAGCAGCTACTAAGGAAGGTAGGAGTGGCCCGGGTTAGGTATACAAACTCAGTCTACCCTGCAAACCTGCCCATATAACAGACTCTCAAACTTAGGTGCGTTTTTCTCCTGTTTTTAAAATTGCATTGTGAAAGCAGTGCTGCTCTGTGGCCGTGCCACCTAGCAAATATTGAACCCTTCTACCACTATCTAAGTGCCTGTCGACCTGTCCAATTGTCTACTTGTCTCGTCTCCCTCTGTCTCATCTGCTTGCACCCTGCCCTGTGTCCGTCCCTAGTATTCTCCCCTTCACACTCCCCTCCCTGATTACTCTATGATACTCTCTGTCTCTCCCATCTTTTCTAACTGCTTCTCTATTGACTATCCTGCTCTCCTCACTAAATCTGGTAGGAAGAAGTTTAAAAAGGACATCCTGGTCTCCAACCAAGGCCTCCCTATCGCTGACACCTATACCAGTGCCTCCTCCAGGCAAACTTTCACTGGCATCCTCTTTGTCGTTCCCTCGCCAGACCTATGGACTCTACATATGGTCTCTGTGTTCTCTCCATTCTCTTCCAATCTCCCATTAATGGTGGCACCCGGTGGGAGGCCCTCCTGGCCTCCTTAAAATGTCATCATTAATGTTTACTTGAATGGTACCATCTTGGTCCAAGGCCCTCAAGCCAACCTTCGCCTCTTTGATTGATGCTTCCCACGTCTCATCAATTTCATCTCTTCTCCTGCTGCCCCCCTCTTCCCTCCATGGCTTCCTTGTCTCCCCCTTGGCTCCCTTGCCCTCACCTCCTTCCTCTTCTGCACCACCTCAGGCTCCTTCTACAACTCCGCAGGGTGTACCTCTGATTTATACCCCTCCCTCGAAATCTATCAAGGTTGGCAACCTTCTCCATATTGCCACTCTAAACTCTCACTCAGCTGTCAAACACTCCTCTGACATCTGCCGACTCCTGGAGGAACTTTACCCTGATGTCCTCTGTCTCACTGAAACATGGTTCACGGCCAGCTCTGTCACGAGCTTTGACACTCTCCTCCCTGATGGCTACAAGATTTACTCTGCGCGTGTGGATTCCTACCTCTTTCATTTCTACGCAGGCCTACTCCTCTTTAGAATGCCTCGTCTGCAGGCGCTCTCTCTCTCCCAGCCATTCCCTTACTCTGGCTACCATCTATCGGCCACCTGGTCAGATCTCCTCCTCCTTCTTCACTGAGTGGGCGGACCTCTCCTCTTCCCTCCTGGTATCAGCCACTCAATTCGTCATTCTTGGAGACTTCAACAATCACCTGGATGCTTCCTGTCCTTCCACTGGACTCTTTCGTAACCTCTGACACTCTCTCTCTCTCTATTTTCCCCTCTGACCCAACTCACTCTGCAGGGCACACTCTGGATGTTCTGATCTCTTCAGACCTTCCCCTTTCTATCCCTCTCACCATTCCTCTCTCCTGGAGTGATTACTTCGTCCCATCTCACCCTCTCTACCCCTCAGGCCAAGCCAACTCCAACACTGCCACCTACCTTCTCGGTTATCTGACCTATGAAGTGTGTCTCAGTTGAGGCTTTTGCCGCCACCTTCTCACCCCCAACTCCTCCTCTGGCTAACTCACATCCTCACACAGCCCTTTCCATGCTCCACTCTGCTTTATTTTATCTCTGTCTTAATGCCTGTAAGACCGAGATTCTCCTCATCAGCACACCTGCTCCCTCATTTCCTGTCGCTCTCTCGGGCCGGCCGCTCTTGTCCCTCTTTCTGCTCCCACCTGTGAGGCTAAAAACCTTGGAGTCATCTTCGACTTCACACTTTCGTTCTCTCCTCACTTTTCTGACATCTCTAAGAAGTCACACTACCAGCTTCACCTCCTCAGATGCATTCTTCCCTTCCTCGCCTTCCCCCAGAAGCGAACTGTATCCACTTGTGTATAGGCATGTTATAAATGCCATATCATATCATCATATCATATCATATACCTCCCCTCACCCACCTAGTAAGGGTCCTGAAAACACTTTTCCCATATTCTGCATACAAGTCATCAAAAATTGACTTGCCTTTCAAGATCGAGAAACCTGTCCCAGACTTTGCCTACAAGTTATCAAAAGAACAGACTTCTATTTCCCTAAATGCGAAAGTACCATGATAAAGCTGAGCCAAGTAATGAGGATTAACGGAGGCCAGGAGCGCGAGCCGCGCTCTAGTTTTTGCAAGAACATGTCTAATGCAGGAAGTTTTAAACCGGCAAACCATCTGACAAGCAGACGCTGGCTGGAGAACGCAAGACCTCTCGGTATTGACAGAGAGACAATGGTGCTGGTGCGAGGTCTGTGGAGCCAACCGGCTCACTGAAGACACTGCAGAGAGCTGGAAGAACGATACGGTACGCTGCAAGGATGCCCAAAGCAGGGGAAAGGCTCCAGAGCATTTGCAAGTACTGTGAAGCAGCCCCCACAATGCCTGAGCTTAGAGAGATGCCAAACAGACGAGCAGGAGCCGTGGGAGGGACAGAAGCTACAGTGAGAGATGGCAAAAGGGAGCAGAACTCTAAAGAGTTACCACAGGCATACCGCAGGAGAATCTGCATGCACCACCAAGAGCCAGTGAGTCCACCCAAGGGAAGCAGGGACACTGGGGCATATTGGCAACCTTGCTGAAAGCAAATAACGGCAAATGCAAAATATTAGAAAGAATGAGCAAGCAAAGGGCAGTTAAAGAGACAGAGCAAAGTAGATACAAGGGACTGTCGAGTTTCTAAATGTGTACAGTGCCCATAAAAGGTAAGCCCCAGCCAGAGAATATACCAGGCAGGCTCAAGTCACAGGAGAGAAGCACTGGCAAGAGAATACAGCAGGCAGATGCAAGCCACGAGAGAAAAGCCCTGGCAGGAGAGTGTACCAGTCAGTTGCAAGTGTGTTCATATAAGAAAACCCTTGCAGGAGAGTATACCATGCAGTTACAAGTGTTTTCATATAGGAAAGCCCTTGCAGGTGAGTATACCAAAATACAAGTGAGTACAGGCTACCCCACCCTTTAACACAATTTGGTACAGGTAGGCACCAACAGCGGGACAGGGGGTAAGGATCACTCTGTCATTAAGGAACAGGTAGTAGTATAGATCTGATAAAACAAAATGTATTCATGGTTCAACAAAACACCAACATTAAAAAACACATGGATCGGAATTGAACAACATTTCTAGTGAGTTCAAATCTATTACACACAATAGGACAAAGAACACAACAATGTGTTGGGGTTAGAAGTTGAGGTGACTTTGTGTGTTGTATTTATTAACAGCACACTTCAAGAGTCGACACATTTTCTGTTCCCAGAATGGCAATATCGGAACATGGTTTCAGTTAGAATGTGTACAGTATCCTCTGTGCTTTGATCAGGACTGTGTTGCTGAGAGGGATGTGGTCTCTATGTGGCACCCTCTTAGGATCGAGGGAGTTGTTTCTAAATAAAAAGGTGTCGAGATGGAGTAAACCTGTCAGGAAAACCTAAACAATGGAGGGCGGTAACATGTACCCATATAACTGTTGATCGCTACCTACCTTTTAATGCTTCTGTGTTTCTTGGGATTTCTTATGGGACTGTCATCAATACAGTGCTCTGTCTTGCTTGTGATCTGGGAAATGCTACATGGAGGGGCAAGAGAGGACAGCGTGTTCCTCGTTACATGATTGCTCAGTCTTAATAATATGAATTATGGTTGTTAATTTATGTTGTCAGGTGGAGAACTGTAGTTTAGCTGATTGTATGGTGAACCCGGCCTGGTAGATGGGTCTGCCGTGGCTCTATAGATGCTCTTCAAGCAGTGCATGCTGTCGCATTGTTCAGGAGGCCTTCTGTAAAAAGAGAGGTGCCTGCCGTTATGCTGCGTTCTGGGTTCTTTTTTATATACCTATTACGTGTGGTAAGTATTAATCTATAAATTAACAAGGGAGGTCCTGGGAGTCCCTCTGCCAGACATTAGTCCTGGTTACGAGAGACTTACCCAGAGTATTTAGCACACTATCTTTCACAGAGAAGAAATACCCCAATCATATCAGTCTTTGTCCTGCCCTGGTGCAGTCCAGCATCGAAATGCTAGGCAATTCTCCTCTGAACAAGAGTACCAACAGGAACCCCAGACACGTATTTCGGTCTGGTTGGACCTCATCAGTATGGTGGAGCTGTGCCTCTCTAAGAATAGTGAGCAAGGGGTTCACGTCTGGATTCCCCTAGTAACTTAGGGCGAGACCCAAAGTTACTTAAATATGCAAATTAACAAGGGAGGTCCTGGGAGTCCCTCTGCCAGACATTAGTCCTGGTTACAATCTATGCCACAAGATTTACCATAACTCGTTTTTATATTCGTTATGTGGTCTGGCTGTGTTTATTTACAGTGCTGGTCACCAATGTGCGATAGCGTGTGGGACCATAATGGCATATTCTCGGCTGTGTTGTGATAACTATTTGTGATTGAAAATCTAGCAGACTGGTGAGCGGGCTAGAAGGCAAGCTGGCCTGTAGCGAGCTGTGCTCACGCCAGTCAGTCATTGCTAAGCAACACACTGACCACAAAAGTGATGGGTGGAAGGTTTTGAATGAATCTAAACCACTGGCAATTGCTCTGGGCAACCTTCCACACCACTGTTTTTTAGCCCGTCTGCGCCATTGCAAAAGGGGACCAGCCATGTGCAAATCAGTCAGCAGCTGCTGCCACCGAAGTTAGCAGCCCAGCCCGAACTGCTAGGCCAGGTCCCCTCTGCACAGAAAACCAAGCAACCCCAGACATGTTTCGGCCTTGTAGGACCTCCTCAGTGAGGTGCAGCCTGTTTCCCAGTGGCGCAGCGAGCAAGGGACCCACGTCTGGGCATACCCTCTCTCACAAGGAGAAACAAACTGACCACAAAAGTGATGGGTGGAAGGTTTCGAATGAATCTAAACCACTGGCAATTGCTCTGGGCAACCTTCCACACCACCGTTTTTTAGCCCGTCTGCACCATTGCAAAAGCAAAACAGACACCATGGCTGAAATGCTGTGTTAGCGCTGTGTTGTTGGGTGCAGCATGAATAGTGTGTGGTACTGTAATGACATGTTTTCTGGCTGTATTGTATTAACTATTTATGATAGGTAATCTAGTTGACTGGTGAGTGGGCTAGAAGGCAAGCTGGCGTGTAGCAAGCTGTGCGCCCGTCATTCAGTCATTGCTAAGCAACACAGGCACCATGGCTGAAATGCTGTGTTAGCGCTGTGTTGTTGGTTACAGCAAGAATACCCGTAATACCATGGTAGCTTCAATTTACTGGGTTGCCTGCGCCGGAAAACCGTCTCTGTGAATCCTCGGTCAGGGATGCGCTGTCTCTGCTTCGCACGTGCATAGCAGGAAAAGATCAGCTTGTATGTCGTAGAACGAGCTTTATTGGCTCTTGTGCAGCCGGCGTGACAGACTTGGGTTGCTAGGCGACATGGGACGGGCAGGCTACGGCAGCAGAATTGTGTATGAATACAGCAATAAAAGAGCGATATCTAGGCGGATTCGTGCCATGTAAAGCTTGTATGTTTTGCGATTGAGCTATAGGGGCAATGCTACAATAAATAAAGCATTGTCAAGTGTAACTAATTTCATGCTGTGTCACAGTATGTTTGTGTCATAAGTGGACACTATAATTACATTTGTACTGGAGATCCCATGACAAGGACCATGGGAAGGACTGGATATATGCGCCTAAAATTGGATACATCAGCTGAGTGTTCTATGCCGGTAGGCCTAGCAAATGGTCGAGTACGGCTGAGAGTGGTCAGATGTCAACCTCACGGCTGGTTAATGATCTTTGGAGAATGAAATACATAGTGGATGCTTGTGCGATGGAGCTGTAGGGGCAATGCTACAATAAATAAAGCATTATCAAATGTAACTAATTACATTCTATGTTACGGTATGTTCGTGTCATAAGTAAACACTATACTGAAATTGTAAATCCCATGACAGGCACCATGGGAAGCACTGGATATATGCGTCTAAAATTGGATGTATCAGCTGTGTTCTATGCCGGTTGGACTATCAAATGATCGAGTAGGGCTGAGAGTGGTCAGACGTCAACCTCATAGCTGGTTAATGATCTTTGGAGAATGACATACATAGTGGATTCTTGACGGTAAGGGATCCTAATTGAAAAATAAATTCCATTCGATCGCCACATTGAGTACTTTCTTTACAGAGTCTAGGCGATAGATCCCTTTGTGTTCTGTTTTCCTCAGTGCCAAATCAGTCACCCCTTCGAGGTGGGTTTGTTACTGTGTAGATAATGAACCGGAATATGTCTGTGTGTTTGTTTTTTTTCTTTGAAATGTGCCACCATGGGCTTGTTGGCTACTTGATTTTTTAGACAAGATCTGTGTTTGCAAATGCGCTATCTGATTTCTGGCTTGCATTTTCTGGCATAGATTAGATCACAGGGGCATTTGATGCTGTATATGGACCACTTGCTGTGACAGTTTGTGAAAGACTTATACTTCCATTTGAATCCGTAGAGATCTATCTCTTTGAGGTCTTTTGTGAGTCCGCATATGTAGCATTTTCTGTACTTGAAATGTCCCACTACAGGTGGTAGGTTCCAAAGGTTCAACTGGAGATCTTTTTTCGCTCATGGTGTTTCATATGTGTGTACCAAACAGTCTAAGTTCTTGCTCCGTTTGAATGCGAAACGTGGTTGAGGATATCCCAGTGGCGTAGAATGTTTCTTCTCAGATGGTTTCTTAGTGATAAGGTTGTGACGCATGTCATTTTATCTACTTGTTGGACACAACGCTGTTTTGAGAGGCATGTTTGTCTATTTGTATTGTGGGTCCTCTTGCGTGCCCTGCGTACGACTTTTGATGGGTAGCCTCGGACTACTAGGTGGTTGCTCAGATCTTTGCTATTACTGTCGAAGTCTGTTAATGTGGTACAGTTTCTGCATTGACCGTATGGTAGATTTTCTCTCAGAACCAAGGGGAGAAAACTGTTAAAGGTCAATAGTGTTTTTATGGGAGGGCTTCCTATATAAGGTAGTAGCAATCGAATTCTGCTCAATTGTATAGATTTCAAAGTCTAAAAACGGGATGCCTGCCAGATCATAATGCATAGTGAATTTTATGGAATGGTTGTGTGTTTACTCACGTTAGGAAGTGCTGCAGTTCCAGTGAGACCCTCCAAATGAGGAAAATGTCATCGATGTACCAATGCCAGCACCTGAGATGGGTGGTAAATGTGGTGATGTCGCAGTAAATTGATTTTCCCTCCAAGTTATCCATGAAGAGGTGTCCACGTTTGGTGAGAAGGTGGCCCCCATGCTGGTCCCATGGCATTGTGTGTAGAACTTATCTTGGTAGAGGAAAACGTTCTCACTAAGGGCTAGATGTATGCATTCAAGAATGAAAGCGGTGCACACTGTCTTGTTGTCCCTTTTTTATAGGCATGTTTTCTGGACCTCAATGCATTCTTCTTGGGGTATACTAGTATAGAGAGACTCAACATCTAGGTTGACAAAGATGTCTTCTTTCTCCAGGTTCACGGTGGCTAGTATCTGTATCATTGCTGTCGTATCTGCGACAAATGATTTCATTTTGCTCACAAAGGGACAGAGGAACATATCTGGATAAATGGACAGAGGCTCTAGAACAGATCCAATACCAGACACGATTGGTCTGCTGGGTGGGCATGTTTCATTTTTGTGGATCTTGGGTATACAATAGAAGGCTGGTGTGGTAGGATGTTTCTTGACTAGGAAAGCCTTCTCATCATCATCATCAATCCAGCCTTCCATCCACGCATGAGACATTAAGCTTTCGATCTCTGTTAGAAGTCGTGTGGTAGGGTTGGTAGCCAGTCTCTTGTAGAAATGTTCATTACTGAGATATGATATGATAGTTTATTTATATAGCACCTATACACAATGTGTTTCAAAGCGCTTCAAGGCAAGGGAAAATACAATGACATTCTTACAGGCCATGAACCGTAAGGATGTGAAATTATCTATCGTAATTGGCCTGATGACAATTCAGATAGTGCAAGAGCAAAGACATAGATAAGGAAGGGAGGGGGAGAGTGGGAATGAAATGGAAACAGACAGGCGACTACCATACTAGGCCTGACGACATTTCTGGTAGAGCCGGAGAAAAACGAAAGGGGAGGCAGAGGGGTGCAGCAAGGGAGGGGAGGAACAAAACAAGCGACTATCGTACTAGGCCTGACGACATTTCAGATAGTGCTGGTGTGGGCAGGAACAAGTAAGGGGAGGGGGGAAGAGACAGACGACGTTGCTATCATGCTGGGTACAATTCTGATAGAGTAAACCCATAGAAGAAAGTAAGGGGAGGAGGGGAGGAGATATGAAAGGGTGAGGAGAAGAGAACAGAGTAAGCAGTCAAAAAGAGTGGAGAAGCAAGAGGGGAGAGCAAATACATTTGCAGAAGTGAGTAGTAACACATAATGTTGCAAGCCAGGATAGAAGATGAAGATGGGAACAGCATGATTCAGGGCCACCACAAGTACAAGATGCAAAGGAAGTCCAGCATGAGAGTGGAGACAGGGTGACGCACCGTGAATCAATGCAGTCCATAAAAGTCAAATCCAGCATTGGCCACAAGACAGTGCTGGTGAAACCAGAATGTATCAGGACAGACTCCGGCAGAAGTAGGCTGGAGAGGGGTGAGGGGGAGCAGGGTAGAAGAATTGAGCAAAACAGGCAACACCTGTGTGCAAGAAGGGAGGGGGGCACAAGGGAACATCACAGGGGGACCAGAGTAGGTGGGGATGGCATGCGGGGACAGAGGGAGTAAACATATGCATGTGCATGCTTACCTGCTGTCTGAGTGGGGGGTCGAGCCCTGGGTCCTCCTGGTCCGAACAGGAATTGCCCTTTTCTTCATCTGCCCTCCCTTTTCTTCTTAGTCTGCCCTCCCTTTTCTTCTTAGTCTGCCCTCCCTTTTCTTCTTCGTCTGCCCTCCCTTTTCTTCTTCGTCTGCCCTCCCTTTTCTTCTTCGTCTGCCCTCCCTTTTCTTCTTTGTCTGCCCTCCCTTTTCTTCTTCGTCTGCCTTTTTCTACGAATGCCCGGGCGAGAGACGCCCTTGATTTTGGGATTTTTGCTTTGTATAATGATCTGGACCGCAGTACAATGCCCCGGCCCTTGTCGGACAGTTTTATGACAAAATCATCATGGCCTTCTAGGTTTTTCAGTGCTAGTCTTTCTCGTTTGGTCCGGTTGTCCGGATAATGATTTTTGGTCAATAACATGGTGTCGATCTCCTTGAGTATCCTGTTTTTAAAGGCTAGGATTTCTGGATATACCATCGAGGACAGAGGGGTGAAAACTGATGGAGGTTTTAACCCTGTTGTGTTTGACTGATCTGGTCTGTCTTGAGTTGAGTCACGGAAAACTCATATGCGGAGGATTCTAAAAATCTTCACGAGTTCAAAATCTTTGGAGAACCGGCCTGCGGCAGTGTTAGGGACGGAACTTAAGCCTTTGCTGAGGATGCTGCTTTCTTCTTCTGTTATTATGTGATTACTGAGATTGAAGATTGGGATTACCAGCAACACAGTCCTGAGGAAAGCACAGAGGATACTATAGACGTTCTAACTGAAACCATGTTCAGATATCCCCGTGCCGAAAACACAATGTGTCGACTCTTGAAGTGTGCTGTTAATAAATACAATGGACAAAGTCACCTCAACTACTATGTGTAATAGATTTGAACTCACTAGAAATGCTGTTAGATTCTGATCTCGGGAGGATAGCTCAGGGGCAACATGCTCGCCTTGGAAGCAAGACGACACGGAGCACCACAGCTTCGATCCCCGGGTCCACGCTTAGAAACCTCTGGATATTAAGCGCGTTATAAATAACCTATCATATCCTATCCATGTGTTGTTTTAATTTAGTTTTTTTGTTGAATCGTGAATAAATTGGGCCTCATTAGGACCCTGGCGGCCGCAGAATGAACAGTGCCGGTAAGGGACTGGCACCGTTCATTACGGCCGCCCTATTACGAGGTCTGCAGTGGGTCCCGCTAAGGAAGGTCTGGTCAGACCAGGCGTCCTTAGCGGAACCCGCTAGCAGACCAGGATGCTAACAAAGGGCCCGTCATTAACAGGCCCGTTGTTAGCATCCTCCCCATTCCTATTTGGGCCCCAAATGGTAATGGGGATTAATTTTTACCATAGCCCAGAAAAGGGCAATTACTGGGTCCGCCAAGGTCGGCATGACCCGGTTATTGCCCTTTTCTGGGCCCCGGTAAAAAAACATTGCCGGCGGCAGCCATGCTCTTGATAAGGGCACAGCTACCGCCAGGTTCGTAATGAGGCCCATTGTGTTTTATCAGATCTATACTATCTGTTCTTTAATGACAGAGTGATCCTTACCTCTGTCCAGCTGTTGGTTCCTACCTGTACCAAATTGTGTTCAAGGGTGGGGTAGCCTGTAATCACTTGTATTTTGTTCCAATTGAATAGTCCCTCATGAGTCAGGTGCCCGATAAGAAAAGAGGGTCTTCACCTATATTACCTATGAGGTGAGTATACCAGACAGTTACAAGTGTAGTTATAGGAGAAAGCCCTGGTAGGGAAGCACACCAGGCAAGGACAAGCTGAACAGTGTAAATGAAATATATCACCCAAAGAGATCCTGAGAAGGATATATCACGACCAGCAAAAGGCTGTGTTAAAACAGAGGGCAATACACCAGATATCTTACCAGGATACAGACTCTCAGCCAATTTGTTCTATTTACCAGTTGTGTTGTTGATCAAGAGAAATTTAAGGAACTAATATTCTTGGAAGTATAAAACCGAGTGAAGAGAAATCCAGGGGAAGGGAACCACCCTCTGGAACAAAGAACTCTATCCTTCTTGAACGTTTGTGTTGGAATTACACATTTCCTTTTTGAACATTTGTGCAATTGCCAAATACATTTTCCCTTTCACCATAGAGTTGATTTTTAGAATGTAAATGCCAGAATAGTACTTGGGCACAGGACGCTTTACTTGGGACTTTGACATCTGACAGATTACTAGTTTTGTTTGAGGTAGGGAAATGCCTCTTAGTGTAGGGACAGAGAGGCCTTTCCCAACCCCCTTTTGTTTAGTCAATAAACATTTATGGGCAAAACCATAAGTCTCTATATCCGGGCCTCATTCCTGGTTCCTCACATATGGTGTCGGGAGTTGGATACTGACTCAGTTGACTTAAGCTGCAGGACCCACTAGAATATGTTAGACTTTAATTGCCATCTTCTATGATATTGGTTATCAAACACTAACATGGTGAGGAATTTATTCATGAAGTAGCTGTAGATTAAACTATCCTTAACATTAAACAGGCAATAGAAAGTAGGTTCCATCTCCTCACCAAATGCCAAAGGCTGCTTTTCCAAGGTAGGCCTTTTACTAAATGCTTTTAAGATTGACAGATTATGTGGTAAAACCCAATAGCAAGTTAAACCTTGTGTTGAAGATCAGTATATATCTCCCACCAGTAACTGCCTTAGGCATGAAACCAAGCCTTAGAAGAGCCCCTAGGATCCCTGCAGGGAAAGAGGATTTAGGAGAACCTGCCAAGTCGAGGACACATCTAACCAAAAGGACCAGATGGGGATAGATCAATCTAGAGAACCAGAGGAAGTGTTTTCCTTCTCAACCGAACAAATAGAAAGTCTTCTAAGGAATCCTGATCTTTAGACTTTTGAAAAAGACATTGGCTTTATTGTAGAAGAATATACTCCTGAAGTCTCTCCACCATCACAGAGAGGCCTGAAATGGGCACTATAGAAAATCTGTTGACTCAACCACCCACCAGATCCAAGCCAAAATACGGTTTCAAACTGGGCTGGATCTAATTGTTGCCTCCTGGCAAAAACCTATATTGCCCGATGGAGTTATACAGCCTTACCAAGAGGGGCAAGACATGGGCCTTTTATTTTTCAATTTTGAAAGGCTGGCCCAGCAACACCACTGGAGAAATTACTTTAAAACGTGTTATCTGGGTCTATTGAAAGGAGAACTAGAACATTTGTATCAACTTTTGAATAAACAGAAACTGAGAGAAATAAAATTAAAACCCAGAATATCATGTATAGAATTGGTAGCCAGAGTACAAAGTACCATCTCTTTATGGCTTTAAACATAGAGCAATATAGAAACTCCTTGCCACCTTACTTACAAAGGGCAGTCCATCAGTTAAACAGACCCAGTTTTGCAATGGCTATAAAGTTGTCCCAAAATTGTGCCAAAGCAAACAGGCACTTAAAAACCATCCACCGGGTGAAGACACTAAGAAGGAACAAAAGTAAAACCTGTACTAAAAGATCTTAGATGGGGGAGAAAAGAAACCCATGTTAGGCAAAGAAAGAGGGGAAATAAAAACAGAATAAGGGTGAGCCTTTAAACTTGCATCAATCGTGTGTTTCTTGTGTGGACAGTTAGGACATGTAGCTAGGCAATGTCCACTTAATAAAAAGGAGGAACCCATGGAAGTTGGGTATATGACTGGAGGAGAGTGGACGGAAGGTAGCATCCCCGAAGAGGAGTTTGCTCAAACTGCAAGTAATTTCTTCTGCAGAATTGCACCCGACTCCAAAATAGTGAATGGGGTGCCTGTAAGGGCCTTAACTGATTCAGGTAGCAAGCAGACAGCGGTAAGAGCTGACCTAATCCTGACCTGGGAAGGTGGTTGTCCTGTAAAAATCACCTGCATTCATGGGGATGAGGAAGTATATCACAAAACCCCAGTAACCATCCGAGTCCAGGCAGAATTAACCCAAGTAAATGGGACCAGGGTTGGAATCCCGTGACAGAGATTTTTGTGGGCGAAAAGACCAAAGATTATTTTTCCGAAAATAACCTACAGTCTTTTCTCCCCTGAACATTTCCGACTTGGCCCTCGCCCACAACAGCACCCACACCCCCACACCCCACTTACCTTGGAGTGGCACACTTTGCTGTGTGCCTGCAACACCTATTCCCTTTTACTTCTGTGATCGGGAATCGGCACCGCAGGGTCCTTTCCTTTTTTCTTTTTTCTTCTTCTTTTTAAATGTTTTATAACCATTTTCATTCCTGGGAAGAAGATGGGCATATACCTGAGAGACCCGTTTGGAGATGGGATACTTAGGTTGACAAAGGAATTCCTTCCCTGGGGAAACCACTGCTCAAAGCAAAGAGAATAACCCTTCGGTGGGAAGCAAGGTCTTTAGGGGAAGGGTATTTGATTAATCCAATTTTGTCATCACTTCTTTCCTGGCGGCGACCTCTGCCAATGTGGCCATGGGACGGCAGCTGCTAGCTGATCCTAACCCTGGGGGAGGCTATATGAGGGAGGTTCTGTTGGGAGGACGCAGCCCTTGGGGGAGGTGCCAGATGAGACATGAAATTTCCCCCTTCCCTTTTGAAGATACCACCGCCATTCCCCTTGCTTTAATGACATATTGACATACCTCTTCTCACTTAAGAAGGGTACTGAAAACACAGAGGATCTGTATCCAGATCATCAAAACCTGACTTGCCTTACAAGACTCCTGAAAACACTTTCCCATATTCTGCCTACAAGTCATCAAGAACTGACAAGCCTTTCAAGATCATTGAGAACGCTGAGCAGGCCCCAAATCTTTGAGATCAATGGGAATCCTGTCCACTCCAGGCGCTTTGCCTCTTTGAGATGTTAAAAAAAGCCATGCTTATCGACTCTAATTTCTAGTAGGACCCAGGTGTCGACGTGGGCCTTGGTCAGCAAGGAGTTGCTCTCTGTGCTAGATACGTAAAGAATACTATAGTGGAAAGCCTGTGTGGTGTAAAGGTGGGTGTCTGCGACCGCAAGGTGTGAAGCAGTGAAATCCATCCAGAGTGGTTCAAGGGCAGTTGTCGGTGACTGACTGCAGGGTGTTTGGAAGGAACCACTGTCAGATTTCATGTGTCTAATCTGGCGCACCAGCTTTTTAAACTAGCACCCTAACACGAAGAGGTGAAAGCCTGTGTGGTGTAAGGGCATTTCTGACAGATCGCCAGTTTGAGTACGCCTCTCAGTGGAGGTTCAGAAGTTTGCTCCAGGGAAGTTGCTGATGGTCAATTGCCAGCAGGTCGAGGGCTCAACGCTGAGAAGCATGTATGTCGCTGACCACAGCCCAAGCCCAAAGGTAACTGATATACAGACTAATTGGGTCTTGTTTCACTGCCCAGTCTGGGCGATTGTTAATCCCAGTCCCACTGCACGCTGTACTCTGCATTATACTTTGCAATTTGTGCATTTGTCTTTCCCCGTAGGGAACGAAGTAACGATTGAACACGAGTCCAGAATCAATTGTGTTCCAAGTATTCAGGTGCGAAGCCAAGTTAGGGTTGTCCTGGTGCGCTGTGGTGAGCATTGGTGCTCTGGTGCTTTTATGTTTTTGAAACAAACTTCTGTCGAAAATAAGACTGCCGCAACACCCGCATTCTGGCTTGCCTTTATTGGCCGATTAGTGTTTTGCGAGTTTAGACGCTTTTGAAGGATATACAGTGGTGTTTTTGTCGCAGGGGCCTGGCCTTACTTGGCGTTGTATGCTCAATTACGACATAAGGCGCATACACCCGGGGGGTAAGGCAGGGATTAGGGGAGAGTCAGACTTTGAGTGCCACTTGAGCCAGTCGGGCATTCCCTAATGTTGACTCTAATGTGAATGTTTACAACGCACATGTTCTACGATTCAGTGTGGTGTCTTGATGTTTTATAAACTGAATTTTAACACTGCAGATATTGCTAATTTTATTTCGGTACTTTCGCGGTCTTTGCGCTGCATTAGCACCTTGTATACAGCCCTACTTCCAGCAGAAATGTGCACATTGTGGCTCTTTTGCAGATTATGGGCCTCATCACGAGTTTGGCTGTAGCCCTTAAATGCGGTGGTAACGGTATTACAGCCGCATTTAAGGGCTGGCCCTATCACGAGTTGGGCGCTAAATCGACTGTTTTACCTCCAGCTTTTTTCTGGAGGTGAAAATCCCTGTTTTCGGCTGTATTACAGCCGGCTGTATTAGCCCGCATAATTAGCGCCGAAAATTCCCCATTGGATCCAATGGACCCAATCAGGAATGGGGATTTACCGTTCAGGCCCAACTCGTGATCCGGTGGTAATACCACTGGACTGGTCGGTGTTAGGGCTATTACAGTCAACTGTATTACAGCCGGGAATACAGCCCAACTCGTGATGAGGCCCTTTATCTGGATATTGGAAGCTGGCCTGTCGGGGATATTCTTTTATGATTAGGTTCTGTCAGAATTAAAGTCCTATACCTGCACCTTTTTGTGTTGGTATATTAACTGTAATTATAATTGTTACTTTTTTAGGGGGTTAATTTAGTTTTTAATAAGTGTGAGAAGTGTAATTGTTACTGGTGTTTAAATCGGCATTAAGATGTCATAAAGAAAGGCAATTACATTGATATCTCCTAAAGATAGACAAAATAAACTATATCAGATGTTTCAACCCATTAAAGAAGTTAACATTTCAATATCTGAAATCAAAGGTCTTTTGCACGATATTGATCATTCTGAGAGCGCTATTAATTTGGGGGGTGGTATCTGTCAACTAAGCGTGCAGCCCCTAATTGTGGTGGAGGATGCGACAATTGTGCTGCCAGTAACCCCTTCAGTCAGTTCTGGCTCTATTCCCCCTTCCTCTCTGAATACTAGGAATGTGGGGGATGGTATTATGTTGTCCATCAAGAGTGGAGCTTCTAATTGTGTGGCGGACGACGCAACAACTGTGCTGCCAATAACCACCTTAGTTGGTTTAGGCTCCATTTTCCACGCTCAAAATTCATTACCACCTATTGGGGCTCTAAGGAATAGTAAAACAGGTAATGACCCGCTCCAAGTATTTGAGGTAGGTAGACTGTGCTTGATTAGTCATTTTTGGGTCACACTGCCCACAGCCAATAGGAACATCTCCCTTAACTCCTCCCCTGTTGGCCCTTTTCAGATTTTTTACTGCACGTTCGTGTTGGGAGTCCTCAAATGTTCTCTCTACAGATTCTTATTAAAAATACTTTAATTCCAAATTTGATGAAAAATCATCTTTTTTTGACGACTCATCGACAACTGCCGCAGGCGGCAATGGTCCATAGAACGTTCCTGATAACTGACTTTTTCCATCGTCTGCACATTTGGGGCCTACCTCATGGTTGAATGCGCGAGGAAGAGCCTGTTCAAGGCATGTGCTCATTGTGGGCTGAAGAATGTCTACATCGAAGACCACCACGACTGTATCGGTTGTCTTCATCCCCACCATGTGATACAAGACTGCTAGCTCTGCCAGTCCTCCTCCAACAAAAAGATGCATGATCGTCACCAGCATCTCTGTGCATGGCTCGAGGATGCTGGCATGGCCTCTGACTCCTCTTCTGTACAGAGCCACGCCTCTCTACGGCATTGCAGGAAATGACCAATGAACCACCTCCAGTAAGAGATCTAAGTCACATGAAGACCACGCCAGCTGCGGGAAGAGGCACAGGTAGGCAGACAATGAGTCAAGGTTGCCTCACAAGGGCCGGTCATCACCTTAGGTAAGTGCCCAAGGGAGTTTGAAAGAAAAGAGCAGCCAAGGCCTTTTTTCCCCGCCCGACAGAGCCAACCCCATCAAGCAAGCCCTCTTCATCGTCAATGGTCAAATCTACCCAGTCGACGACCTCTTCGAAGTCGGCGCTGCCCAAGTCTTCCTCAGGCTCGTCCACGCTGAGACCATCTACACCATCCACGAGTGCCCCGCCAACAACGAGCAAGCAGGCTACCCTGTCAACGAAGACCTCAGCAACATTGGTATCCCCGTCAACGACAAAAACAATGTCCTCTCATGTGGTCAAGACCATCGCACCATCGGCTGCAACGACCACTTCAGCCACCCCCACCAACACGGTATAGGCGCTGCAGTGCTCCCTTGAGCTTCATACTCAGAGCTTGGAGTGGGGGCACGCCCAGAGGATATCATTATAGTGGAACCAAGTCTCTTCTCTGAGGATTTAGAAGAAAGCGTTGTTGAACTCAGTATGTCACCTCCCTCCCTCTCCACCGCAACGCAAGACACTACCTCCTAGGGAACAGACCAGGTCACCACATGGGAAGGCAAGGCCGATGAGGACACCAGTATTGCCACCCTTTCACCCAACCCCTGCAGGTGGTGAATTACCTCCGGTGCAGCCTGCTCCACAACCGCCTTCACCAAGCGATGTGCCACTGGACATTTTTTCCACCCATACTACTCTGGTGGCTACATTAGAGCAAAGGTTCTGGCACCGGCACCAACACTGCTATCCCCACCGAGGCCTTCTGCGAATGTCCCTGGTTCATCCAGGGAGGATCAAGTTCCTCGACCAACTTAAAGGGTTCAGCACAAGGCAAGACCAAAGCAAATGTCAGAAACAGGGACGGACAGAGACCCAGACCACCTGGATGATGAGGCGTAAATGCACACGTCACACACTGACGGGTTCGAGTGTTTCGTCCCGGCAGATGGGGAACCGGATGAAGCCCTTATTAGGGAATCACCACCATACGAAGTGGGTACTTTCTGTGCGCTCAGAGCAGCAACGTTTTTTGGCCTGACCCTGGAGGAGCAGCACAAGGACAGTCCCTTGTACCAACTGAGGGAGCAAAGGAGGAGATTGGTCATGTCCATTCTGCTTTTAGAGGATGTCTGGGAGGATGGTTTTGTCCCCATGGCGCATCCCGCTCTAGCAACGTACCGTTTTGGCAAAAAATAGAGGACACCAGACAGCGGCCTGCCTGCCTCCACGCACAGCCTACACCGGATTCTGTTGTCTCTGCTGCAGCCAGGAAAAGTTCAGCCAACCCGTCATGTTCCTGCTCCGTTCCCCTGGCTAAGGAGGGACAACTCCTGGATGCCTTTGGCAAGAAGATCATAACCACCACACCCTCTACCATCTGGGCTGCTAACGCAATGGCCATTCTCGCCAGCTATGATCGCGAGTTATGGTACAAACTGGGCCCCATCCTATAGTTTCTGCCTGATGACAAAAATCAAGAGGTAATGGACATTTTCCATGGAGGAGGATTAGCATCAGACCATGCCATTACAGTATCAGAGGATATTGCCGACATGGTATTTCGCCAACTTGGTAATGAGGCTGTCCGCTGACAAGGCTGGCTCAAGGCCACAGATTTTCGGCCAGATGTCCAATATAGTGTTATCGACATGCCATTCAATGGCATAGACCTGTTTGGAAAGAGGGTCAACAAAGCCTTATCCTCCATCAGAACGTACACTAAGAATGCTCGCTCCTTGGGTACACTACAAGAATGGCGCCAGTCCTTTCGCTCTGGAAAAGGACACTTCAGTAGGACTTCACGGAGCAGCCGTTCCATGCACCATTAGTCTTCCTCGTACAAGACACCATACTCAGGGGAGCAATACAGGAAGAAGTTGCAGTCCTACAGAGGTGCTGTGCACCTCGTGACTCCTCCCAATCCAGGGGCCAAACTTGCAAGTAGCAATGACCAGTCCTTCCGCTTCAGAATCCTGATGGGAGCACGGCTGTCAAGATTCGTCAGGGAATGGAGAACCATCAAATCCAATCAATGGGTGCTATCCCTTCTCCAGCAGGGCCACTCGCTGGAGTTTATAAACATACTGCCGGACATTTCACTACACAGAAGCTGGAGAAGTTGCGGCACCTCCTGCTACAAGAAGTACAGGCCTTGTTAGGGAAAGGGGTGGTGAAGGTGCCAAAGGACAAGCTGGCCACAGGAGTCTACTCCCACTACTTCTTGGTAAGAAAAAAGGCACTGCACAACAAGTCTGGGGTAAGGGGGGGTTGGAGGCCCATATTAGATCTAAGGGTGCTCAACAAATTCCTAAAGGTACAAACGTTCCGTATGGTGACGCTGCAGCAGGTCCTGTCCCAGCTGCAACAAGGAGAATTCCTGGTATCCCTCGATCTCGAGGATGCTTATTTTCACATCCCTATTCGACGCTCGCTCTGGCGCTACCTGTGCTTCATAGTGGCAGGAATACACTACCAATTCAGCGCCTTACCCTTTGGCCGTCATTCAACTCCACAGATGTTTACCAAATTCCTTGCACCGGTGGTGGCCGACCTGCAACAGAGGGGCATTCACGAATAACCCGTACTTGAACGATTGGTTAGTGATAGCCCCCTCCCAACCACTGGCCGAAGACAGCACAGAGTCCACCATCCAGTATCTGCAACAGCTCAGATTCTCCATCAATTTCCCAAAGTCGCGCCTAGTGCCATCAAGACCGGCTCTCTACCTGCGAGTGAAGCTCAACACTCAGTCATGCACCACAACACCATCAGATGAGATGGTGGCAGCGCTCCGCACTTAGGTGCATTGCCTCAGCAGTGCCCAGGTAGCCCCTGTTTGCGAGTACCATTCTCTACTGGGGAAGATGTAATCATGCATTCCTCTGATCACTCACTTCAGGCTGCGCATGCGGCCGGTGCAGGAATTCCTGGACGCTCGATGGATTCAGGCCTCAGGGTCCTGGGCCCTAAGGGATCGTATCACTCTGACACAGGAATTCAGACAGAGTCTTCGCTGGTGGGCAGTAAGGCTGCAACTAGTGAAGGTGAGCCGCTTTCAGATTCTGGCCCGTGCTCCATCCACTTCAAAGTATTACAAGAGCAAGTGGAAACGCTTCCAGGTGTGGTGCAGCAGTCAGCAGTTGCAGCCTCATGCCATCCGGCCACAAGACATTTTGCCTTATTTGTAAACCTTGGCTCGGGCAGGCTTGACGCACTCTTCAATCAAGGTGCACTTAGCTGCAATTTCCAAATAAAACTGTTCTGCAGGTGAGTTCTTCTGTGGGCTGTTCAGGTCTTTTCTACCAGTCTGTCTCCCAGCTCCAGCATGGGAACTGAATGTGCTGCTTTCAAGGTTCATGAAGCCACCTTTTGAACCTCTGCACAGGGCATCCATCAAGCATCTTTCCTGGAAGACTGCCTTTTTGGTGACCATAACATCAGCCAGGCGGGTAGTAGAAATCCAGGCATTTTCTTGCAAATCCCTTTATTTGACATGTCACAAGGAGAAGGTTATTCTTCATACTAACCCAACGTTCATGCATAAGATCCTTGCATCTGAATCAACCAGTGTTTTTTGGCATGCCGACGTTTCCAGCTAAGCGGGCATTACATAACCTGGATGTGCTACGCACCCTGAAGTACTGTGACCCGTACTAAGTCACCCCATCTCACGGACCAATTGTTTGTCTTTTGGCCTGACTGGACCAGGGAATGCTTTGTCGAAGTCTTCCATTTCAAGGTGGATTGTGGCCTGCATTTCCTTCGGCTATGAACAGGCTGGCAGGCTCCTCCTGGGCAGACCTCTGGCTCACTCCACCAGAGCGATGGCTGCTAACACTGCCTTCCTCTCTGGGATCCTGCTGCCTGACATCTGCCATGCAGCTACCTGGTGATCGGTGCATACATTCACTAAGTTCTACTGTTCCAACAGAGATTCGGTAGAGGAATCTAGAGTTGACCAGTCGGTTCTGAGGAACCTTATTGTGTGAGGTTAGAAAGTCTCCTGTGGTAAGTTGTGCTGGGAGCTTGCCTCCGCCCGTATATATTGTTTATTAATACTGCCTTGTAACCTATTCACAGCATGTGAATCTATGAAAGATCGAATGCTGGAGAAGGAATAAGTTACTTACCTGTAATTACGGTACTCCAGTATTGGTATCTTTCATAGATTCACATGCAACGCTCCCACTTACCCCACATGGCTCATCTTTTGGCTCTTACTGCCACTGACATGCGCTTGCCAAATCTGAAGATGGCCAACAGGAGAGGAGTTAAAGGATATGTTCATATTGGCTTGGGCAGTATGACCAAAACATGATTCTAATGGAGCTCAAAAGTGACTGAAAGTTTCAGTTTAAATTTAAATTGCTCTGTTACCGAGACATTCCAACCTGACAGGGAATTGTCAATCTATGAAAGATACCAATGCAGGAAAACTGAAGTTACAGATAAGTAACATATTCCTTCACACATGGCCCGTTGCAAGATACAGGAGTGAGCTCTGGGGGCTTAAAGACACTGTTCTATTGTCTACAGTAGAAAACAAATGTATTTAAAAAACACTTCATTTTCCTGCTAATACCCCAGTGGTCTCATTACTTATGGAAACAAGGATTAGAGCATTAAAATGTGTTGCCCTATGTAAACCTCTTCGTTTCTGGCTATGGATGAACTAGTGAAACAATACAAGTCATTATAATGAGATGTTCTGGGATGTGGCCAAGTCCCCAAATGGTAAATCTGGACATGTTGCTGAATATAATTGGTTTGTCTTTTAACCAGGAGGATTGTCATTTTGGATGAAATTATTAGGACTGGGAGCCCTCCTAACCACACACAACATCCACCAATACTCTGATGACACACTGCTATAACTCAAGATCTACACCACAAGGACATCCTCAGGCTGAAAACCTACCTTTCGCCGATTGTCTTGGATGTCCAAAGCATACTTGAAGCTCAACCCTTCCCAGACAGAATTCCTACTCCTCACTAACAACCCCGAACACCCAGACATACAGACCTGGCTATTAACCATGAACCCTGAGGGCTTCACACCCAAGCTCACCTCCTGCGGCAAGTCCCTCGGGTCCACATTGACAAACACCTATTTTTCAATACACACATAACTATGAAAACTAAGACAGCTTGGTATCAGCTCTCCCTCCTGCGGAAAGTCAACCCCTGCCTCCCTTTAGATCCACCATTCAAGCACTGGTCCTATCCTTCCTGGATGGGGTCAATGCCCTCCTCGAAGACCTCTAGCCATCCTCCCATCTGCCCCTGAGAAGTATCCTACATGCGGCTGGTTCTACTCCGATACTACCACATCACCACTGACCTTGTCGCCCTTTGCTGGCTCCCACTACACGCACACATTTTTATTTTAATTTTTCAAAAAAAAGTATTAAGCATATTATTAGTTTACATTTTAAACCTTTTTACGCTTCAAATAACTAGACAAAACACAGAAGAAAAAAGACAAAAGAAAAAAAAAGAAGAAATAATTAAAATAAAAAATAAATAAATAAAATAAGTAAGGAAAGGATACATAAACAAATTATTCCCTACAAAATCTGCATTTGAAAAACCTTTGTACCATCTTAAAAAAAGGTTTGTTTGCCTTTCATTACTCCAGTCCGTTACATATGAGTATTTTCCTACACACACAAATCACCTTTGAGTCTTGCTGCATCATCTATCAGGCAGTCACCCTCAAATCACCCAGCTACCTCGTGGAGAAACTCAGCATCTCTGGCAAGCAGTGCACCACCAGAAGCCAGGAGACATACAGACTTGAAATCTGCTACTGCAAAAAGGAAAGGACTCCATGTGCTCCAAGACTATGTAACCTCCTCCCTGTCAGCAACAGCCTTGCCACCTTGCTCCTACAATTCAGAAAAGAACTCCAGATTCACCTCTTCATGTAGTCTCTCCTCAGCACCTAGGCCATCATGTCACCCTCTCGCCACCTGACTCGCTAGATGCTGCCCGCCCCTCTCCTCCCTGCTATCCTGTACAGCTGCACCCCTCCTCTGCCCTTTCTGTATCCTACCCCCTGTATATCTGTTCTGTTGTTACCTCTGAAAAGCACTTATCGGTTCTGCTGTATACCTCTGTAAAACACTACGTTGCTTCTTGAAGCTAGGTCTGCTCTCAATAAATACCATAATTATTCATTTTTTAAAAAAATAAGAATGTAACCTGGTCTAGGATTGATATTTTGTACATGGAGACCCTGATTGACTCACTTAAGATAAGACTTCAAGGATATTTACCTTTCAAATACAGCCTGGCCCTGGAACCATTTAGTGATTGCCCTCCATTAAACCCTCCTCCTTGCAGGGCTTGAAATCCAAACCTTCTGCCTCTGGGTGCAAACCCTCTCCCTCTGGTGTCATAATTATATTCACCCCTTCCTGCAAAATTCCAATATGCCCCTGGCTGCATAGATTGTGCTCCCTGTGCATTGTGGCTCTCCCCAGAAAAATTCGGGACCAATTTTGCTTCCTCAATCTTTATCTTCAACTTTCATTTTGTCCTTTTCTTGTTAATTGACAATGGTGGACAATATTTAATTGTATCTCAGGCTCTGGTTTTCCTTCAATTCCCACAATTTTCCTTAATTGCCTCAGCATTTCTTCAGGAAGACCCTGACATAAAAAGTGGTAAAAAATAGTTATATTTTTGTCACACTCTTCCCTTGTCTCGGAGCACCATTTCTCCTGAATCTCTTGTATATAAGCAGCAGGGTATTTGGCTCAATTTTTCGCATCATTATAGCACTCATATCTGATGTGTCTGGGAATTGTATTCCAAGTGCCTTCCAAACGTCTGCTTGACAATTATTAAAAGGTGCCGCATAATGACTTTTATTTTGAGATGTCACACCAGGATATACTGCTAGTCTCCAAATGTCGTTTGATTGTTCGCCCAATATAGCAGCGACCAAGCTATTCATATCACCCACACCTAACATCATGTCCGCTGTCTCTCGTTCACTTCCCTGTACCTGCTGTGAGTGAAGGTAATTTGTAAAGCAAATTATTTGTATCGGTCTGCGGCCAAGGTATATACTGTGCTAGTCCTCTACCTTTGTGTAAAAGAGGAAATTGTGTCAATGCAGTTTTATGTAAGGGTGCAGTCGCACCCTTCATTCTTTTTGGCACTTCCATTAGGTTGGCTTTCTTTCAACCCGGTAATTCTCACAGTCTATGTACATATGGAGGTTTCCTCTCCACCCCCACAGGCTCATCTCTGGGAGCCATGGATATTTAATACGTTCCAGCCTTATCGCCGGCTTCTCTAAATCTGACCACATTACCTCTCTCCCTACACATGTGCCCATAGGCGGGGCCTATTCAGCCTCCTCTTCCCCACTCTCCTCGTCACCTTCGTCTTCCGACATTGTGTTTTCTTCCTCTTCGTCCTCTCTATCCTCAGAATCTAGTCTTCTAACAGCATCTATCCATATGTTTTGCTCATTGACTCTTCCAATACAGCCCTTCTCATCATGCTGATAAGTTACCCAACTTCCTCCTCTAGTGGTGCCATTCATTCTGTTCATGTGTATTCGGTCACTTTTTCTTCTCATAACATCTTCCTTTCCTTTATCTAACACCGTGTTTGTACTCATGATATCAACTTCCTTGCGGTGTCTCAACTTCACCACTTTTCCATTTCTCCATCTCGTCATTCTTTTTCTTTCTCTTCCTCTTTTATTTGCTCTTTTCCCATTTCTTGTCTTTCCCCATCTTCCTGAAATCTGCTCCCTTTCTCCTCACTTCGTCTTTCCTGTTCTTTTTTCCTCCACCCTCTTTGTCTGTCTTTCTCTGCCTTCCCTTGGCTTCTCTTCAGAATTGTGGGGTAAATTTTAAGGCCCCAAGCAGAATCCCCCTACAACCAAAAACTGCATCTAACCAAGGCCACGACAATGGCTGTGCTTTTGTCTGCTTGGTACATATGTGGCAAGCTTCAAACACTGCCACCCAAAGAATGGCTGCATTTGCCTTATTTCATTTCAATTATAAGGAAAGTGACTAGCATTCAAAACAGCTACATTTTGTTGTCTGCCATGTGAAAACTAAAAGCTGTGCCCAGCAGTCAAGACGGCATTACATGTTCTTTTTTCATTTTAAACACTCCAAAGTTATGCGCTCCATTGAAACACAGCCATCCTCATGTATTTCATCTGATTTCATCGAAGCAAGGCAATACATCTCCAGAACGGCGTTATGTTACTGGCAAAATACTTAAGAGCAAAGAATTCTGTTTTCATGCAGACACAGATTTTGTTTTCCTCTGAAATGAATCATTGCACTGGAATCACAGAAAAGGAAAGAGGTAGCGCATCTCTCGCTCTTTTTCTGTGTCCATTTCGAAGAAATTCTTTACAGTATCCTGTCGTGTTCATAAACTCATAGTACATGCAAAAGCACCCCCAAAGATTAATGGAAAAAACAATCCTGTGATTTATAGAACCACATTTGTAGGTGCTATAACTAGGAAGAAAAAGAAACCTGCACACGGTTGAATTTGTTTTTGGAAAATAAGCAAAATGTTGTTTAGAGGTGAATGTTAAGTGACAGCTGTGGCTCGCAAAGAAAGATTATTGTATATGGGGGTGGAGGGGCTGCAAAGCCATATAAATTATGCTCCCCCCCCCACAAAACTTCAATCAGCCTGGTTGAGGCCCAGGAATTCCAGTCAAACCAGTTTGGCAGGAAGGCTTGCTTCCCACTTTTCACACCAGCCAGTAAACTGATGCTGCAAGGCCATGTGCTGGGACTGACAGGGTGATAATTACTGGTTCTGCTAGACTGGCAGGCAGGGCTGCTCAAAAAGACAAAGGAAGGGAGTGAAGCCTAGTGTTGATCCAGAGGTGCGATTTCCTTAATGAACCCATTTCCCAAGATGGCCTTTGTACAGGCTGATCCAGGAGGAAGACAATTTGGCTGTGGGGGTTGCAGGACTGCCCACACAGTGACTAATCCTGCCCATTGACCCTAAAAACTGTTGTACATTAAGACAATTATCCCAGCACCCTAAATAAGCAATAATTTGATATTATGCCAGTATTTCATGGGATTTTTGGACAAGCATAAAGAGACCAAGGGCACGTTTCTGGCACTTGGTGAACTGGAAGGGCAGTAAAATGCATTTTCGGGTGAATTATAAATGGCACAGACATGAAACTTGGTGAAAAGATGCAAGATATCGGTGGGCATGTGTGTAGCTATTTGCAGCATTTTAAATATTACGCTGTTGATGGAAATGACGAAATTGTGCCAAAGGGTGATGCAACATTGCACAGAGTTGGCGATCAGACTGTCCAATTCCCTGTGACATATGGAATCTGCATATCTATTTTTCATGACACTGACTAGTATAAATCTGATGTTTTGATCCATAACTAATTTTTGTTTAGAAATAGGCTTGGTGAGACAAAGGAAGTCATAAATGCACACACATAAAATTATTTCATTTCCCCTGAACCAATCAGCCCTGCGTAAGGAGGGGACACTGCCCTATCCCAGCAGAAGGGTAAGTCCAGAGTACTCCGCCCCCCCACCCCAAGTTGTAAACCGATGATGTATTATGGCTATTTAAGGGGGAGACAGGAAAACGCAAGAGATTCAGACTCAAAAACCAGATCCAGAGACTATCCGGGCAGAACCACCCATCCAGATCCAGACATACACAAGCATCCAGGGAGAATGAAGGAAAAGCAGCTGATCAAATCTAGGAGAGGTCAGTGACCAGACCTTGGCCAGCTGACCCATCCCGCTGTCCACAGAGACCAGACATTACCCAGCTGGTCCCATCCAGGAGAGCCCAGCTGTCCCAGTGATGAGATCTCTTGACCCCGCTGTCCCAGTGACCAGTTCCCCTGGCCCCACTGTCCAGAGACCTTGCTGGCTGTCGAAAGTCCTAAACTGAAGCTTACCTTGTAAGTATCACATCACCCAGTACCCAGAAACTGCATATCCCGCTCTTTTTAATTTTGCATCCTATAGAAAATCCCATTGAAAGTCCCATATTGTATCCCCCTCTTTTGAATCCTGCATATCTTAAAAAACCCTATTGAAAATCCCAAATTGCTAGTATCATCTGTTCACCTTTTTCATAGAAAAATCTGTTTGTCTGTTAGCGCATTCCTTTTCCAATTCTTTCAGTTATCTGTGTAAGTCCCTAGTATCATTAGAAGTAAATCAATGAATTTCCCCCACCGAAAATTCACGTTCATTATTGTTGCCCTTCGAAAGTAACCATTTTTTGAGTGTTTTTACTAATCATAGCCATTAAAATATAGTCTTAACAGAAATGGCCTAGTGCAACAAAACCGAATTTGCCTGTGCATTGTGCTTTTCTATACATTCTGATTTGCAATTCCCATAGACAAAACAACACTATCATCCTAGTAAGAGTAATACCTTTCCCCCAGAATCCTATCTGTCATATGCCTGTGTTTCTGATCCTAAAAAACGATTTTTGGTTTTTCATTTTTGACAGTTCAGCCCTTCTTTGTGGCTGCCTGTCATCACAAGTTCCGTGTAGAAAAGAATTGCCATTCTGCCGCGTGTTTCTTTTTGCATTCTGTCTTTTTCTCAAAATCTATTTTCTTACCTGTGTTCACATTGCATTGGGTCCTGTTCAGTAGTCTGAAAGCTTCCTTGTCTCTTAACGTGCAGCCACATGAATTTCCATCCTAACCATCCCACTACAATTACAAGCTGATGCACAAATAATAAGTAAAATCTGAGTATGCCAAAGTGATTTTGCTTCTGTTTTCTATTAAAGGTTTATGTAGATTATGTTAGGAATATTGAATTAACTGTGTTGTAAAATAGTTGCATTTGTATTGCCACAACAGTGGTGGCTGCTGCCCTATTATTTGATTTTTCTATGATCCTCTTAAGCTTCTATTAGTTTTGCTTGCAAGCTGCGGCGCTCTTCATATTCTGCAGGTGCGGACAATGGTTTTTGTTTGCTTATTTTATCTCCACTCATAATTTGTTCATTACTCTATGCGGGTGGGCACATATGTTGGATTAGTAAACCCTGCCGCTGCTTTTAATGGGTAGAACTCCTGTACCATTCGAAGACAGATCATGCTAGTAGGAGGAGCGGTGGGTGTTTTAAACCCCCATCATGCTGGTTAATCATCTATTCCATCATACTTGGCTCCGCACTCTCCTCCCTGAAAAGCTCAAGTATGCCTAGTCTGTTCTTTAACTGTTTTCCCTTGTAGGTGGCATGTAAATATGCAGCATCATTGTTGAGTGAGTGCTTTCTTGGGACCAGGGCATAAACATCTTAACCTCTGTATCTTTAACCCATTCTGTATGGTTTTTGATAATCCTGTCCTTATATTGGGAAGTGACTTACACAAGTGACTGATTGGAGTGTCCTCCATAATGACAATTCAAAACACAACTTACCACTGATCAATGAACACAGTTTCAATTCTTGCTCAATTCTTTTCGCCTTTATGGTCCTCTCCCCAGCAAGATCTCCCCACAATTTACCACCCCTGCATCTTTCTCTCTGAGATCACACCTCCTGCTTCACTCAACCCTTCTGAGCAGCACCACAAATGCCATTCACGTTCCGAGCAGCTCCACCTTGCTGCTCCCACACCAGACCCCACTCCTAAGTCCACACCACCACTTTATGTCCTCCACAAATTTAAAGAAAAACACCTCTAAAAGCCTACGCTACCTCAACACATAAGGCTGGCACCAGCCATCATTACATCAATACAATACAGCTGTCTTCTCACACTCTGGGAGGGATCCATCTCTTTACTTTTGCCCCATATAGAGGCTTAGCATGTGATATTTTCCAACCCTTGTCGCAAGCTATCTTTTCCTCAATCTCGTTTTTATTCAGAAACCCATAATATACACAAACCCACTCCCCAGTTTTGCCATGCCTATGTCATATTTATTTTTCCATTTATAAAGCGTGCTAAAATACAGAGCCATTGAGGCGCTGTTACAGTACCAGTTACCCAGTTCAAGGCCTAGTATAAGCGTAGTGCCATGTGCAGTTATGCGAACAGTCAAGTTTTTAGCGACCCACTGAAGGCCCACTATTGTTCCGCTCTCAAGATGGGGGAGCAATTTCCAGTGTTTTGCTGCGAAGGAGGGAAAGCTAGTGCTGCCAGCTTTGGACTGTTTGTATTTCGGTTGTATCAGTTTGTTAGTGTAGGCTAGTCTGCGCGGTTTGGACGATTGATCATTGATATTCTGGGCCAAATGTGTGATAGAGTTTTGAAGATAATTCCCTCTTGGATATGAAACCAGTGAGTTATTTTTCTTGCGGCCGAGATGTGCTCCTGCCTCAGTATATTAAGAGCAGCTTGGATGGTGTTATTCTGGATCACCTGTAGCTTTTCAATGTTATAACAGTATGGGCCAGTAAACAAGGCATTGCAATTGTCAATTCTTCTTCCTATAACTGCTTGTGCAATTGTGAGTCGGCTGTCCTGAGAGAGCAAGGATCTAGAGGCGTTGATCAGTTTAGTCGCGTTGCAGATGACGAGGAAATAGCATTTGCTTGTCGTATGGGTGAGAGGGTTGCATCAAGGTAGACTTGCAGTGTATTTACTGATGATGAGACCGTCATTTGGATGCCGTCTATATTGAAGTAAGTGTATTGGGCATTGTGGTTCTTGATTATTGCTGGCTGCCCTATCAGGAGGACCTCAGTCTTCTCATCATTCAGACAAAGATGTTCCGTGGTCATCCAGGTCTGGATCATAGCGTACACTTTGTTTAGTGAGCAGGTGCCATCTGAGTAGTTGCCAGACAGGGGGAGGAGGATCTGTGCGTCATCTGCATAGTTGCTGTAAGATATGCCAATGGAATCAATAAGATTGAAGAGGGGCCTCGTAAATATGTTGTAAAGAGTGGAGGACACACAGTATCCTTGGGGCACCCTGCACAGGATGGGAGCTGGTGGGCACTGTCGTTCTCAGTGAACACTCTCATGGATCTGCCCTCTAGGAAGGCTGAAACCCATGTAGTGGCTTCGGTTGAGGAGTTTACTGCGGAGATGACATGTTGGCAGATTATTTGAAAGCAGCAGTGAAATCAAGGAGGAGTCGGAGGAGTAGGGCCAGTTTTCTCCTCATCCCTGATCTCATCGAGCTGTGCCGATTCTGTGCCAGAAACCAGATTTATTGTGTCTCCAGGATGTGGTGGGCTTCGAGGAATTGTTGAATTTGGATGTATGCTGCTCTGTCCAATATTTTTAGAAGGAAGGGGGTGGTGGTGATGGGTCCATAGTTGTTGGGGACTGCTGGGTCAAGCAAGGTTTTTTGATCAATAGAGAACCCCTGCTTCTCTGAGGCCAAGTGGAACTTGGCCAGAAGAGGAGACATTAATGCATTTTATGATTAAAGGGACCAGTTCTATATCCAGAGATCTGCAGAAGTACTCTGGCGTTGAGTCTCCCCTATCAGCCTGCTTTACTCCACGCCCTGGACAGGACTTATCTTCAAAGCGGGTCCCTGTTGACCACTTTCTATTATGCACATGACCCCGCTCTGCATAGGTTGCCCTCTGGGACAGGGTGGGGGTCCCCTCAACAGCCCTGAGTCCCTATGTGTGAGCATCCTCTGTTACCATCTGTAGAGGAGGCCCCAAACTACCTGTGTCTGATGGCTCCACCTGGAACGATCCCTATATTGGTAAAGGTTATAATACATCATCTCTACGACAAATGGTTGGTTGGCTGGCATGATACTTCATGGGCGGCATGACAACAGTGACTTCTATTGGTTGGCACTTTGCTAACGAACCTTGGACACTTGACAGGTTGTCGCGTTATGAGCCAGGCATAGAGTAGGGGGCGAGAGGCCCATGGACTGCTCTTCCTCCCTTTAAAGGTTACCACCCCTCAGTCTCAGGTCACAGGACTGGGAAATCCCTTTGTACTTGGCCTTGTGGCAATTCACATCCATGTGTGATTTTAGGGAGAATTGCAGGTTCCCCCATCTGTGTTAGCTTCTAATGAATGGCTAGTGTTCTCCATGTGTGAGTCACGTGTTAAGAGACACGGTGTGAAATTGAATTCCCTTTTATTTACTAAGCGTGTCGTGTTTTCTCTTGCCACTGAGAACACTCTTGGGTTATTCTTCATGAAGTCTTTTGGCTTATTACTCTACTGCACCTGACTATCAAATGCTGTTTGTGCCTCTTCTGAACCCTTATTCTGGGAGGGCGCTGCTTGCGTCTTGGGAACCGTTATCTTGTGCCTTCTCTCCGACGTCCCAATCCTCCCATATTTCACTCTAACCCTGGCACGTGTTGCAAGCTACCGTCTGAGCAGTGCACAATTGTGTTTCTGTGGATCCCGCGTTTTCAGTTTTTCGAGGCCTTGGTGCCTGTGTTCATTCTGAGACATGCTGCAGTTTCCATCTTTGGGAAGATGGCTGCCCAATTACACTTGCGCTTCCATGTTAGCGAGTTATTTTTGGGGGTTGTTCATGTTGCATTCACTTTATTCATTGTTAATGTTCTTCCTGTCTATGGATGCTATATTACCTATTGTATGTGTTCTTCGTGTGGAGTGCATGTTTTCTTCATGTCCAATGCATGCACTTTTGCTATGGCAACTTTAGTTTGAATTGCCTGCAATCTCTTTAGCTTGAATTGTCTCCTATCCCTGCGGTAAAAGTGGAGGATGAGGGAAAAATGGCTGTCTTAATTTCTAACGTTTCTCGCCTTCGCAGTACCGACGCGGGAAGGTTCTGAAACTGTTGATGATGTATTCATATTCCTCCTATCAGTTGGATCTCTGGGGGTCTATTGGGACAAATGTCCCAACAGACCCTAACAAAATGTTCAGCCCCCAACCCCAGTTCCACCCCCTTTCCCGATTCCAAGAATTCCATCTTTTATATCAAACAGCACAACACCCAGTGTCCTGAATGTGATATCCTTTGACATAACTTGCTCATGAATATCCTTATCCCTGTCATCTGTGTGGACTGTGTTATAGAAGGGCATCCTGTTTTGTGCCTAATAGCTACGGGAGATGGTAAATCGGCTAAATGATTTGAAAGCTTTTCAACTGTTCCTCTTTCGTCCACCACTATTAATGCTGTTGAGATTTCCAATACACATGTACCACATCCTGTCACTGTCTGCATATGCCTCACTAGATCCTAACATAGATCAGATAATTGCTTAACTGTTGTAGATCTCTGTTTTGCTTTCTTCTCTATTACAGATAGTCAATATATGTTAGCTTTTTCTTTCCAAACCCCTGTACTTGGCTCCCACATGGGCTCACACCCTGTTTTCCCAGCTCTTGATGGAGGCGTTGGATGACATCTCATTTGCAGGGAAGTTTGTGTTGATTCTGTATGTAGACTTGTTTTAGCCTTTTATGATGCTTTCAGACAAGATACACTGGTGTTATTGACTGCATTTGCTCACGAGTTTGACAAAGCATTCACACATAAATTGTAGCGTTGTCTAGAAAGACGACATGACATCATAGCCAGATACCGACTTTTAACAAACATTTGCACCAGTACCATAATAAAGGTACCCTGCCCCAACACAATAATACAGATGCACGCTTTTCCAGTTATGGCAGGATACTGTCACCAATGGATACTAGGTTGTGCTGCACTGGTCAAGCCTTTACAGTAGTTTACCAAATTAAACACACCAGAACCACTGCCATGGTTGGCAGAGGCGAAATAGTATTTTACTTCAGTAAAATGCAAACTTGCCAAGGCAGCTGTCCTATAGGGGCCAGGTAGCAACAAAAAAGTACATTTCGTATTGACCTGAGACTAATGCTTTTTCACTAGCAGTTCATACTCAAAAACATGGTGAAAAGCACCATCCAGTTGCATACTTTAGCACCACACTTAACCCAGTAGCTGCAGGTTGTCACCTTGAGTTCCAATGCTGGAGAAGCACTTGCAGTACACCGATGTGAATATATTGGTTTGGGTTCCCTACTGGAGGTTGCCGTACTACATGCCATAACTCTGTTGCTATTGAAAATGGAAACGCAACACCGTTCACTTTCTCCCCCAACGAAGAAAGAAATGTTATTATTGAATTGATCTCATATTACACTGACGCGCTGTGCTGTTTTAAATGCTGCATCTCAGTTACCTAGTGCTACTGAGAGTGAGCTCTATGACTCTGTAGCCACTACTAGTGCACGTGCACAATCAAGACAGACTTTCCTGATGTGCTCTTACACAACCCTGGTTTGTTTTATTTTGTTGATGTGCCATATTTCTGTGATGGCAAATGGAAATTGGTTGTTGGATATGTGGTCTGTTAAAACCAGACTGTGATTGAGAGTGCCTCATTATCATATGTATCATCTGCCCTGGCTGCTGAATTAGTAGCTCTGACCCAATCATCTCTGTTAGCTGAGCAACAGATTTGCATCATCTGCAGTGATTCGCAGTGTGCCTCTTAGGGTAGCACACGATTTTGGCCTATTGTGTAAACAGCCGAGTTTCCTTAAATCCTCAGGTTCCTAGATTAAAAACAATGAATACCTCTTCACCCTACTAGATGGTATCATGTTACTAAAACAGATGGCCATAGTAACATATGCAGACCACCAACCCCTCTGTGATGACTTATCACCCCTTTGTGATGTGGCTGTTCCCGGCTCTCAGGATGAAGTTTGTGTTAAGACTAATGAGTCGGGCACAGACCCCCATCATCCTCCTCATTGCAAGCGTTGGCTATTATGCAGTATGCAGCTCCAGAATCGGAGGAAAGCTCTTGATGTAAGGTGGGATGACACCTGCACCCTCAAACTGTGGCAGAAATAACATGGTCACCTAGTTGCAACAAAAGTAGTGTAAATCCAACTTTGCTAGTATTTATCATGGATTCACCTGTGTAGGCAAAGGGGGGTATGATCACCTGCCGGAGCGAAGATAGGTATTCACCCAACTTTTCCCTCAATTTCCCATATGTACTTTAAACAATGTTTTTTGCCAGCAACTTAAAGGTTAAATAGTAAAAGCAACTGCAGAAACGCAACCTTGTCCCTGGGGAATGCTGGTCTACATCCAGGGTTATTTCATCCAACTGCAGCAGTGCTGAGGTAACTAGTATGTGCTGGTCATCCTGGATGCCTTTTCAGGCGTGGTAGTGGCATATCCTTGCCGCAAACCAGCCACCACCACAAAGAAAAATAAACAAACTGGTTTGATTCCTCATGAAAAGCTGACACGTCACCTTGCATGCCTCCCATCATCACCAAAATGAAACAATTCCCACACAACAGCTATCTGACCGATGATACAGTGCTGGGGTACCGTAAGAGACTCGCTACTCGAAGTACGTCTGTCCACTCGCAGGCAAAAAAAGTCTTACCAAAGAAGCCAGAGGAGGTACCCCATTCGATGGGGACAGACTTTCTTTATTTGAAGGTGCTTCAGCAAAAACATTGCACATTGATTTATTGCATATTTGCACAGGATGAAGCTCAATTTTGAAGAAATAAGATAGGAATTATTCTATATTCTTTTTATACTACATGTGCATTTGTTTGTATTTCTTCTTTTAATGTTTTTATTTGGGATTGTTAATTGTGATTGTTTTTATCGTGTTGTGTAAGGTTGACTAGTTTCAACCAGGATCACAATAAACAATTGAATTGTTGGTCTCATCAGGCGTTCGTTACCACAAATACTGCAGTAAAGGTAAAGGGGTTCCTACCTTAGTCACTGCAACCTACTGTAAGAAAGGGCCTTTTTTCATATTTATTTATTTATATTATTATTACTATTTATTTATTTATATTATTTATATATTTTTTATTCTGTTTGTTGTTTTCTTTATCTCTTGCTATTATTAAATGACTTGGGGCTATGGAAAGGGAAAACAAGCTTGGAGTGGTTATCTAGGCGCATCAATCTCAGCAAGGTCACCACCACAGCTGAAGAGATGAACTTTGTGCGGTGGAGAGAAAGATATATTATTGCATGGCAATCAGGAAATTGCGGGTGTCTTGTGTATTGGCACTGTGGGGTGGACTTATTGTTGGGCTTCATTCCATGTGCAGCAAAATCTCAATTGGGACAGGTTATTCCCCCGAGCTGTGCCCTCCCAAACTGGATTTCAGAGAAAGACTATAAAAAAATCAATTTCTGCCACTACTGTCAAGCCTTAAGCACACCCACAAATTACTCCCACTGTCCTTTTATTGTCCCCACTCAATTCCTTCACACAAAATTGCATATGATTGATCTTGTCGGATATTGAAGTGATTACTATGGAATGTTAATGTGGTATATGTGGACGACAAGATTCTGGTAACTATTGGAGGAAAATTACAGGTCTTGCAGTGCGTGAAGGAGACACTCACCTTAAAGTTCCCCTCGCTAAAGCAGTAGTCATGGCGAAATTCCCGTTTTTTTGCGACATTGATCGGGGTATAGATAATGAGAAAGTTCCCTACCATTTTTTAATGCCACACATATTAACAAAAAAGATACCACCACAAAGAGGCTGTTCTCCAGTAGGCCTCATTTTTAGTGAAAACAGGAATATTTAGCAAACAATTTGTCTTGCTCAGTGATTCAATATTCTATCTGCTATGTCATGAATGCAGCTGAATTTCACTTCCTTACTACTGTAGTAAGCCGGGATCTGTGGTATGAGACGGCAGCTGGCCTGAATGTCATGAGATATCCAGTTGTTGTGCTACAGAATATTTACTGCACATATGTTTCAGGGCAGAATATTCACTGCAATGAAACTCGCCGAACGTGTTAAAAAAATAAATACAAGGACAGATGGTTGGTTTGGAATAGGGCTTAATGAGTTCAAAGGGGTGGGGGGAATTGTGTGCAAACAGTGTGCTACAGAGGGGTGCGTGTTGGCTGCATTTTGCAGCAGAAAATCATTGAAACGTAAAGGTTCAGGGGTAAAACACATGGAACCATGTCAGTGCACAGGTTGTTGATCTTAAATATTACTCTAGACACTATCAGTTTCTCATTACATTTAACTGCCTTTCAGGTGTCTTTGCAGTTTCAAAGTTGTTCCAAGGGTGAAGCTATTCCCCTAACAAAGCAGAGAGCCTTGTTCAACATGATAAATAAGCCAGATAGAGATGATTGAGTGTGAAATGGAGCATAGTCTATGCTTGCAGCTTAGAGTATGTACAAGAGCAAATCACTTAATTGGATTGATCAGAGAAGGTAAACAGCCTTATAACTGGGGTGCAAATGACAAATGTCACTGCTAACGCCAACGAAAGAAGTAATTTCTTCAATGAGCACCATCACCAAAGAATCTGTTTGACGACCTTGACATGGAACATCACCTTGGCTAGCGGTGCAATGGAACTTGATGTGGCTTTTTCGGAGGTTCAAGATTTACTCAGAGCAGTTGACAAGAAATCCTGGTGATGTACAACATGAAGCCTGACCCAGAGAACTCACAGAAGGGCCTGGGATTATAGTAACTCGAACTGTCTGAGATCTCGGTGCTTCTTCCAAGCTTTTGGGCCAACTGAAGGGATCTATGACCCTACCAGTTGGATACTTCCCGGGACATGGGCAGTCTATGGGACTGGTAAGAGAGCTGAAACAATTGTGTACATCAGGCATGTACATTGTCGTGCCATAATGTATTCCATACAGTATTTTAGCATCACATTGTGATTGGCATGGCAAATGTTTATCATTACCTAGAGGCACAAGATCTACCCAGCAACTCGGAGCTACAGAACGGGTATATGGGAAAGGATGCATTTGGTCAGGCACTGTTTAAAAACCCATGTGTTATCCTAACAAATAACAACCCTGTTCGGCTGCTTACTTTAATGGGTTGAGAATTGCAAGGGAAGATGCAATTCTCATATCCAGAAGTACAGGTTTTCTCTTAACGCTTTGTTTAATAAAGATGGCCCATTTTCAGCTTGTAGTGTTTTTGTTGCTGTCACAGCTGCTAGAGATTGCCCATCCTTCACAATAGTCTTTCCTCTATGTAATGTTCCAGGCACATTGTGTAAATGAGTCCACCACAATTAACAAGTATCTATTTTTTTATTTTATTTTTATTTACTTGTTTTAATCGGATTAGCGATTATTACAAGATGTGAGTAGGTATAGTGCATAAATTATAAAAAATTAAAAGTAGACTTTCTTTCATTCTCGTTTTGCAAGTCCCTCAGTACTGTGATCAGGTCCATTGAAAGGTTTGGATTCAAAACCTTGGGTTGTTTTACGTTTGTTAGGGCATATTTCATAATCTGTGCCTTCTCTATTACCCATGCAGTCTTTTGTCCGCTGATAAGCCGCGTCCACCACAAGTCCTCTTCAAAAATGAATGAAGAAGCAAAGAGAGGATTCAGCTATGTCGATCTTATGTTTTGGATGCCAGAGCATGACAAGAGCAAGTGCCTTATTGTTTCAATCTGATCGTTGTTGCCAGGATTTCATTTGTTTCCAGAAAATTGAGGCGTGCTCTTAGGAAGATATTCCTTAAGGATTTGTTTGGGAATGTTTTCATAAATTCCTGTGTTCGGTTTAGTTTCCTTATCTGTATCGGCAAGTGAGATGTCAGTTTATACTTTGCCACTGTTTCTAAGGTGAAGATCCAGTATAGTTTGTCAATTTTTATTTTCACCTTTGTCGGATTCTGGATCAATTCTTCAAAGCTCCTTGTCAATCACCATGCCCAGCATCTTAACTTTAGGGAGGGTGGCAATAACACAGCTGGCTACATGAAACTCATGATAGTCCGGACTCAGTTTCCTTAACCGTGCTACTGTGCCCACAATTATTAGCTCAGTTTTCACATCTTTAAGCTGTAAACCATTACCCATCATCCAGGTTTGTATGAGGGGGTAGACGGTGTTGATAGACTGTGTCCCTGATGTAGTCTTCCGAGAGTGGGATGAGACACTGAGTGCCATCAGCATAATTTGTGTATAGTTCAAAATTTCAAAACACACCACTTCCAGTTTTTCAACGGTTGCTTAAAATAATAATGCTGTTTGAGGGCAGACACCCTAGAGAGTGGTTGCACAGCGATCTGCCAGTGAGGTTTGGTGAGTTACACATATGATTGGAGATTGATTTACTTACAATTTCTAAGATTTTATCTTCATAAGTGAAGGTCAATTGTAATACTGTTCTGTTTTGCTTTCCTGTTCCTTTCCACACCCCTAAGGACTTCCCATAGAGGTGGGATGTCTGCACTTGCAGTCCAAATAATTCACTGAAAACAGTTATGCTTAGTTCGGCTCGGTGCATGTAGATGTATTCACATGTAAAAAGTCATTGTTGGTGGCTTTTGTGTTTTCAATGCCAGTACACCTTAAGCTCCCAAAAGTGGGAGACCTGAATACAGTAAAAGTAGGCGAACATGGTTAATCGGTTACGCTGTTCCTTAAAAGCTACAAACATTAGATCATTGTGGCCTAAACTTATCTTATCAAAGTGCACTTTTCTTAGCATAACCAGCTGCACTTGCAGAGTTACGGGATAGTCACTGCATGCCCGAGCATGATTTATGGTTTACTTGGCTCTGATGCCATCCATTAGCGTAGTATAATACAGTTAATCACTTACAATTGTTTTACAATGGTGCAGTCCCACTTTCAATAGCAGTTGTATCATGTAAGGCAGAGAACATATGTTCATTTTATCATGTGACAATGGATTATTTTTTCTCTCACTATGTGCTTATATCTTGTTCTGTCTCCCTGCCATGGTTAGTTAGATATGATATCGGTATCCTTTGGGATTATGTTGACCTCAACTCTTGAATGGCAAAATTGTTCTATTGTAATATTTTCAAGCCATATATCAGTCCACCTTGCTTTTCTTCCCTCACCCTTATGCCCTGAGTGTTTGTTTCTTTTCCGATTGCAGGCATTCAAGCACCTTCCACCTTCTTTCACAAAGGATCCCCCCGTGCCCTGCAGGGTGTGGGATCTTTTTTGCATTGTTACCAGTGTCCAAACCTTCTTTAACCATCCAAATATCAGTGGGGGTTCCCGTTGTTTCCAACTCTGGGCTATCCCCGACCATGCCGCTATTAGCAGTCCCATAATGCTCCTCCATTGCGATTTAGAGAGCTTCTCTGCTGCAGGGTCCTTGAACACACAGATCCACACCTTCTCCCCCATCTGAGCCACGTTAGGGAACATCCCCTGCATCTGTGCCTTTACCTCATCCCAGAAGCCCTGAATCCCTTTGCAGTCCCACCAGATGTGCCTCCATGTACCTTCCCCACCACACTCTCTCCAACACAGTTTGGATGTGTTTGGGAACATCGCATTCAAACGCACTGGTGTCAAGTGCCACTGGGTCATCATCTTTACCCACATTTCCTTCATTTGGACCGAGCGGGTCAGTCTTGGGACTGAATGACCCAAATGATGCAATTGCCTCTACTATTGCAAACTCCATCTCTGAGATAGGCCTTACCCAAAAACTCAACCTGCCTACACATATTATAGGTTGCACCTTAGACTGCTTGCGGACCTCAGCTCTAAGACCACTATAACTTCAATTGAACCTTGTGCATGGACTCATCACCATCTTTTCTCCTTCTCCATTCAAGAACTACTACAACTCACCTTACGTAGCCAAATGGCTTTGCCAACCTTAACCAGGAATAAGCACAACATAACTGTAACAACTTATTACTGTTGCTCCATAATATCATAAACTCCACTGATTTCAGCACAGACCCAGTTGAACTAGTAGGGCTCTACAACTCTACACTCAACGAAGCTATTGACAAAATAGCTCCACTAAAATTACGCAAAGGGAAACCCAAAGCTCACCTTAACTCCTGGTATACTCCTAAACTTAGTTACTGCAATGAAAAAAGGCATGCAGAATCCCTGTGGAAAAACAAGCCTTCGGCTCAGAATAAGGACAATCTTAACAAAATAGCTGCCAGATATAAAGAGGAAATACTCCAAACAAAAAAAGACTCTTTTAATGAAATAATTACTAAAGCTAACTCCAGTACAAAGGAACTATCCTAAGAGAGCTGGAATCTGCTGCCACTCCTACTGGCACCTGCAATAAGGACCAAACTTGATGCACTAATATCCAAGATGCGCTATGTAATGAAATCTCTCTGTTACAGGAAAAATCTTAAGTGAAAAAAGCTAATCTAACACCTACTCCCAATAACCTACACTTGTAGGATGCTCCTAAGACTAAACTCAAACAGGTTAATCAGTTTAAGTTCACCCCGGTTTCCGTCCTCGAGGTGGAGAACATAATAATATATCATAAACCTTCCAGATGTTTATGGGACTCTTGCCCAGCATCCATAATCAAAGAGGCAGTCAGGGATTTAGCCCCATTCATCTCTACGCTTATCAACTCCTCCTTTGACACATGCATAGTCCCTAACAATCTAAAAGACGCTTGGGTTCTTCACCTTTCCAAGAAACCTAACTTATACCCGAGCATCTCCACTAATTACAGACCCATCACCACAGTACCTTTTCTTTTGAAAATATTAGACAAGGTAGCATATCTCCAGATCCAGACCTACCTGGAATCTAACAACCAGCTAGGACTGGTATACACGCATTTCGTCGAATTATTTTACATCGTGGGACTTTTCATCGCCAACCCTTTCATTGCCAAAAACGTTTTTTAATATACACCTCTGAGGTGTCATGTATGCTCTATGCGTTATATACAATTGTATTTCTTTTAGTCTCGCATTTCTTGACACTTTCTTGTGGTATCCCAGGGCACGTTCCCACATCCCATCCTCTATCGGGGCTCCTACTTCCGCTTCCCAGTCTAGTCTCAATTGTGTTAGCTCCTTCCCGACCTTAGTCATCACCATCTCATACAGTCTAGAAATCTCATGCCCCCTTTCCGATATGTCATATATTGCCCCCATGATAGCATCTGGTTCTTCTTCCAATACTGTTTCAGGCCACGTTTTCCGAATTCTCCGTACCATTCTATAATTTGCAGCTGGCTCGCTATATAATAAACCTCGAAATTAGGCAGCTTAACCCCCTCCCCTTTTCATAAAAGTTCTGCAGCTTCCATAGTGCCACTCTATTACGGGTACTGTGCCATAGGAAGTCCCTACACATATTGTTCAATTTAGTAAAAAACCTTTTGGGTATCATGTATGGAATATTACTAAAATAATGCAAGAACCTATGTAGGACCACCATCTTCAGCATTGCACCCCGTCCCATCATTGCCAGGGGCAACTTCACCCAGAAATTCATACATTTCTCGATTTGTACAATAGCTACCTCAGTGTTGTGCCTATTTTCCTCCTCCGCCATGTGGTATACATCTATCCCGAGGTATCGGAAATAACTAACCGCCCATGGTATTTGTAACACCGGTAAACTTCTCGCAGGGAGTCCCCTATAGCTGCCCAGCGGAAAAATGCTTGATTTTTGCGGATTCACTGCTATCCCAGACAGCCCCGCAAACCTCTCCATCACTTCCAGGATATACTGGATATTTTCTTGTGGGTATTTCAAGTATAATAACAAATCATACGCATATAAAGATATCGGGTGTCGTTCTCCCCCTATCTCAATGCCTATCATATCATATGGTTGCCTGAGGTATATTGCTAGGGGCTCTAGGGTTAGAATGTAAAGCATCGGGGACCAAGGGCATCCCTGCCTGGTGCCTCTACTAAGTAGCCACCTATCGGATATCACTGATCCAGTTCGAACTCTGGCTAGCGGCTCACTATTTAACATCTTCGCCCATCTAATGTAACCAGGCCCCATTCCGTACCCCTCCAGGGCCGCCAGCAGCCATGGCCACTTGACTGAATCAAAAGCTTTTACCGCGTCTAGAGACACAATCGCCATCTCGCCTTCAGTTTTATTCCCCCATTCGACCACCCATTGGAGTCGCCTGTGATTGTGAGTTATGTTCCTATTCGGGACATAGCCCGTCTGGTCATGGTGTATTAATTTGCTAATAACTCTTCGCAATCTGTTTGCCAGGACAGCCGTTAATATCTTGCTGTCCTGATTCAGCATTGACAAAGGTCTGTAAGAGCCGCAGCTAAGCCCAGGTTTATTAGGTTTGGGGAGCGGTATTATGATCGCCTCCCTTAGCGACTCCGGCAACCGTCCTACCTCAAACGCTTCATTAAGCATTTCTAGCATTGGGGGGAGCACTTCTTCTCTATATGCCTTATAGAATTCACTCGGGAACCCATCCGCCCCTGGGGTCTTACTGGAGGGCAACTGCCTCACCACTTCTTCTAACTCCTCCAGAGTGATTGGTGCATCTAGCTCTTCTCTTTCCTTCCCACTTATTTTAGGTAGTCCTATATCCTCTGGTGTTTCTGTTATTTCTTTGTGGCTGCCTCCCTCCCCCTCCCCATACAGCACCTTATAATAATCCGCAAACTCCTTGTTAACTACTCCTTGGGTGTCCGCTACCCCACCATCCTCCCTCATTATTGTTCTAATTGGGGGTATGGGAGTTTCGCTCTTGTACAGCCATGCTAAAAGCCGTCCTGTTTTATCCCCTCCCGCATGCTGTCTCTCTATATACTTTTTGTAGTTTAGGTTGCAGAGCCTTTCCCAATGTTCCGCACATTCCTGCTGCAGCTTAAGTACCAGCTCCATATCTATGCTACCATCCTGTAATACTCTTTCTAGTTCCCCTTCTGCTCTTTGTAGGTCAGCCAGGACCCGGCCCTGCAGGCCTTTCGATTTTGCTATGGCAACCCCCTGCATCACTACCTTGAAGGCTTCCCACAACGTGCCTGCCGAGTCAACGCTACCTGTATTCACCTCAAAATAGTAATCTCTTCCCTTATGTCCTCTCTAAACACTGGGTCTTTAAGCGCCTCTGTACGGAGGTGCCAAATTGGGATCCGTGCTCTCGGGGGGGCAATATTGCCACCCAAGAACCAACGGCGAGTGATCTGAGAGGACCCTCGCTTTATATTCTATCTGAGTGACTTCTGTAATTACATCCGATGTGGCGAAGACATAGTCCAGTCTTGTGTGTAATTGCTGAGGGGGGCGGAGTGATGCGAATATTGCCTTTCTTGGGGGTATTTTGTTCTCCACACATCTGCCAGGCCAAAGTCGTCTAGTAGTGTCTGCAATGCTTTAGCTGCCTATCAATATTGCCTTCTGATCTATCTATCTTGGGGTTCAATACAGAGCTAAAATCCCCTCCCAGATCACCGCACACACACTAAGGTTGGTGCACAGAGTCCTGAAATATGCTGCCGTGTTTTGGTTAGGGGCATATGTATTTACAATGCTTATCCCCTTATTCTCGACCAGTCCCTTTAATATGACCATCCTCCCATCTGTCTCAACCAGTTCCTGTAATAACTGAAACGGGACTTGCGGCGCTAACCAAATAAGTACTCCTCTAGCATAAGGATAGCATGGCGAGCCCACCACAACCCCTTTCCATTTCTTTACAACCAACTCCATCTTTTCCCGTGTCAAATGCGTCTCCTGCAGTAGTGCAATATCTATTTTTTGCCTTCGCAGATACAGCATGACCTTATTCCTTTTCGGATAGCTATTAAGTCCCCTGACATTCCACGTGATTATTTTAAGATCACCCATGGCTCATTAAAGATCCTCGCCATTACCTCCAACCGATCCCTCTCACCTGCGCGATACTGATTTAACCATCTAACTCTTCTATGTAGGCTCATGTTCAAACTTTTCAAACTTAAACTCCCCAAAACTATATACACAACCAACGCTCCCGCCAACCTCCCGCCCACCTCCCAACCCTTACCCAACAACACCCTCACCAACTGTTGCCCAGCTCCATCCCCGGATCTCAGGCACCCCCACATCTAGCCCTGTCTAGCGAGTCTATACCAGGGCTCAGTAGGGTGAAGTCGCCCTAATGGCCACTTAACTACAAATTCTTAGGGGTAGGTTACATCACCCCTTTGCTCCTATTACTCACTTTACTATGCGTTATATTAATGCTATTCAGCTCCAACATGCAATTAATTTACTATATTCCAGTCCAGCCGTAGCATAAGGTCCAAAGGCTGCAAAATGTCAATGTTCCCATGATAGAGCCTCCCGCTTATCCCATCAATGTCCATGACACAAACTCCTCACTTGTCCTGCTCCTGACGATCTCGTTCAATCTCCTGTTCCGGGCAGCCTTGCAGATCCAGCCACGACGCCGCCTCCTCTGGGGTGTCAAAAAATATCGCTCTATTCTTGTGCAACACCTTTAGTTTTGCCGGGTATAGAAGCATATATTTAATGCCTGCCGTGCGCAGCCTCCTCTTGACGGCCACATAACTATACTGCTGCCTCTGCACCAGCATTGTGTAATCAAGGTATGCCGTGATATTGGTGGCTGCTCTCTCAATTGTTCCGTCCTTTCGAAAATACTCCAGGATCTTCTCCCTGTCTCTATAGCTCAGAATCCGCACGATTATCGGCCTCGGCGGGGCCCCAGGTCGTGGTTTTCTCACCAGTGCTCAATGCGCACGCTCAACAGTAAACCCCTGCGAAAGTTTGTCTGCTCCTATCTCCTGGAGGATCATGTTCTCTACATAGTTTGTGGGGTCCTGGCCCTCTTCTCCTTCAGGCAGGCCAACCACCCGTATGTTGTTCCTTCTCGCCCTTCCCTCCGCTTCTTCCACTTGACTCTCAAGGTTAGCGACCTGCTGTTTTAACACGTGGACCTCTTTAGCATTGTTCGTGCTGACATCCGTATTAACCTTTACTGCACTTTCCAGTCCGCTCGTTCTCTCTGCCAGTGCTCTAACATCTTGTCGCAACAGGGTGACTTCAATTCCCACAGCGTCAATTTTGTTCTCCAGGGCTGTCCGCAAACCCGCCATAGCTGCGCCCCATTTGGTGCTCAATTCCGTTATGGCCGCTAGGACCTGATGGTTATCCCCTTCCGAGGCGCCAACTGCAGGGGCCGCATCAGTGCTTTGTGTCGCTGTTGTAGGGGTCCGTTGCGCTTTCGCAAAGACCTCCATATTGGATTGTTTGGACTTGGCTCTCAGTCCTTTCACTGACATTGCGCAAACCTCTTATGCGTCTGGTTTTTATTATTCAGTGTCTTTATATCAATCCCAGGTCTTCCAGGCACTGGGGTATCCGCCTCAGCGGGCTGCGTTATGGTGCTGTGCATGAAATTGGATTTAAAATGGATTGTATCCTCCCACGTTACACACCTGCGTGCAATTCTCCATGCGCCATCATCCTGTGTGTAAGGATCGCTCAGTCCGCTCAACCGTCTCTGCAACAGTGTTTCAGGCCCTCAGTTAGTCTAGTGCCACGCACCGGCCTCAAAGGGGGGCGGGGGGGTTTCGCTTGGGCTCCTGTGTCTGGACCGGACCACCCTTGTGTTCTGCAATACAATATTCCAGCGATCATGCCAGCTCCTCCGGTTTCCACGTCTAATCCCGGTTCAGTTGCTATTATCTGGCTTTTCCTAACGCCGCTTCTCCCGCTGCGTTGTCACATCAACAAGGGACTCTGCCAGTCCAGCCACTGCGCCATCTTGTCTCCGTTACACAAGCCTCTATTCTCCCATCTGATTGCCTGTTCCGTTGAGTGCCTGGGTCCCAGAGCCCAGGGGCGCACGTTTACCAACACACAGTGTGTTCCTACTCCCCTGTTTTACATTGGCCTGCCTGGGCATATACGGATTATTGCAAAGTTCGGGTATGTGCTTGTTATAGCATGTCACAAGCACACACGCATCAGCTGCTAATTTATTTCCATTACTCCCTCCACCATCCGTCCACAGGGTCATTCGTATGTGGTTGTAAATGCTAGTATTGTAATGTAGGACTCCCTTTAATCGTGGTCTCAGAGTGCCCCACACAGCTCTCTGCTGAATCCATGCGCATCCACTAACCAGCTACAGATTGTCACCCCTGGATGCGGCATGCTGGTTTTGGCTTCGCCGCCTTAAACCGTGTGCTGGGGATCTCGCGTTCGGTGCTCGCAGCCCGCAGCACTCGCCTCGGGAGCTCGCGGCCGCAGGCCCGCACTGGATATATGTTGTAGCGGCAGCCTGCTGGTTCGCAGGATCAGCCGCTGTCCTCTGCCTCTGACTCCGTGCACAGGAGGCGCACCTCTTCTATTCCATTTTCGTGCCGTGTGACTGTACAGGCAATAGGCACACACGCTTGGTACGCGCCTCCCTTGTGTCCCAGTCTACGGCTATGCCAGCAGAGGACACGCGCTGCTGATGGCTGCCAGCAGCAGATAAAGTCAATTGTGCTTCTGCTGTTACTGTAGCCTTTCAACGGGGACGGCACTTCTCTCACAGGGACACGTCCATCAGGATCCCTTTGTCCTAAACTACCACCGCCATTTTTGTGTTTCTCTCGGCTGATCTTACGAATACAATGTAGCCGTTCGGCTGTTCCTCGGCATCTGGCGTGCTGCCAGCTTTCATGCTCTGCCCGATGCCTTCCCACGCATCTCCATATATTTATAGTCATGAACGGGTAAATCAGTCAGCGTTTGCAGTCGGATCTGGTCTTCGGATCACAGAGCACACAGGGTTTGCAGCCTATTCCATGGCTGCTCAAGCCACACCCCGACAACCGATCTATGAGTGTGTTCTACCCTACATCGGCAGCAGATCCAGTGCCAGTAACCTGTGGAATACCGCAGGGATCTTGCTTCTCCCGTACTATGTACTATTAGCCGTTATTTGATGATATGGATAATCTGGGTGTCTCCTACACTAAATATGCGGATGACACCCAGATTCTCATTCCCATTTCAGGCGACTATGTCACGGATGTAGCAAGGATTAATAAAATATACCTGATCATACAAGCTTGGATCGCCAAACACAGACTTTGTCTTAATGACGAGAAGACAGAGCTCTTGCTCATTGGCTCACCAGGCAAACTAAATATACCTAGTAACTATTTCAAATCAGTTGTCATTGATGGCATTAACAATAAAGTTTCCAAAGAGGTTAAGACCTTAGGTTTCTACCTCGACTCAGCACTGAACTTGAACAAACAAGTGAATACAACTACATCAGCTACGAGCTATACATGCAAACTTATTAACGCCTGTAAACCGTTCCTCTCCTCTACCTTAGCAAGAGCTCTCATTCTGTCTAAATTAGACTATTGCAGTGCACTTTATCTGGGAACTAGCAAACACAACATTAGTAAACTGCAAACGCTCCAAAACAATGGGCCTCATTCCGAATACGGCGCTAACCAATGGCGCTATTAACGCCTTGGTTGACGCCGTACCCGGACCGGCAGCGCCTTGGTGGATGGCGGAATTACCGCCCCATTCCAAGGTTGGCGGGGCGGTAATTCCCCAATCCCCATTTACCCTTCCCCATTCCCATTTTTGCCCCATAGGGCATAATGGGAGTGGGGAAGGCGTTAATTACGCCACCGTAAATTACGGTGGCGTAATTAACATCAAGGTCCCTTAGCGCCATGGATTTTAACACCTGCTAAAAGCAGGTGTTAAAACCTCCATGGCGCAAAGGGAACTCGGAGTATGGCGGTAAGGGATTACCGCCACCGCTCTCGTTAGCGGTGGCCGCTATCCCTTACCGCCATACTCGGAATGAGGCCCAATGACTTAAGCACCCAAAACAATGACTTACGAGCGGCGCTCAGCATCCAGCACATCTCGAAGGACAGGCACACTACCACATGGATTGCTATCAAGGACAGAATCACATTCACAACCCTAACCCTTACCTATAAATGCCTTTCTAATCTGGTCCCAAAATACTTAGTGGACAAATTCATAAGCAACCCTCAGAACGCCCTATCACAACTATGCATGCTAACTGCCTCAAGGTAAGGTCCCAAAATTTAAATTTAAGAAAGCAGGAGGAAGCCGTTGGCCAGTCTTTGCAGCACAGTTATGGAACTCCTTGCCTGCAACCTTAAGATCATCCCCTTGTCACTCCAGATGTAGGAGAGGAACCAAATTGTGGCTGTTTCCCACAGATGTATAATATTGGCACTTCCACTAGTCAGTTCCACATAGCCTGAATACTTTGCCTGCATCATAGACTACTGTAAATATATTTTGTATTATAATGTACTCCTAAGTTTTTTATTTCCTGGAATTTGTGGGAAAATTAGTTACATTTCTGTGTGCCCATGATGGAATTAACTGTAAATAATTTATTATCTTTAACTGTAAACAATTGCTCTTATGTGTTATGTAAACTGCCTTAAGTAACTGTGTAATATGTAATGCGCCCAGATACCCCAGGGTTTGGAACGCTCTATAAATAAACAACCAAACAAACAAACTTGATTTAGCATAGTTCCACACACCCACCACTGGACGGTGAGCTCGCCACTGCCCTAGTGTCTTCTCGCACAGCTGTTGCTACTGGCCCCACTGTCACTTCCTGGAAGCACGTGGCAGCTTTCGACCCTCTCACTTAGCTGTGAACGCTAATCCTGCACTTTTAAGCTTTGCACTCTACTCCAAATCCAAAATGGGTGAGGCAAATGAAGGCCTACCATATGACCACGAGGCCCAAAACACTAGCAGCCTGGCAGAGTACATCTCCAGGCGATCCCTGCTTTAACAAATGTTCATCGTCAACATCAAACATGAATGGTCGCCAGACCAAACATTGCCCAGAATGCTTTAGTATCGTGTGACCACCAACCACAGCCCTTAAAAGACCACAACACCAACACATACGAATCACTAGTACCATGCACAATTGCAAAGCCAGCCAACACAAGCAAAAATTCAACTATGGTGCATTGCATCTCATCACCTGCTTGCCACAAGTCGAGTACCTTGAATATCCTAAAGAGAGCACAGCTGTGGGCTGTCCAAACAGGGTAGCTAGTAAGCAGTCATACTAGCCTCAAACTATCAAACAATATGCCCTCATTCAACCGCACCATAAGTGCTCACATTAGCTTCCCAGTGTATGACACTGTCCCACAATTTGGCCTCAAGACATCCTGATAAACCCTGCAACACCATCCTGGTGGCACTGAATATTTTATCTCAAGAGCGTCTACTGTGTGCCTGCAGCTGTCACTGCACCAGGGACACCAAACCCATAGCAGGCAACTGCTCCTCCCCGCCTTGGTCATTGATGCGGGAGAGCCCCGGGTACCTCTGACACACTGTGCAGGGTTGATTAGCCTTAGTTCCTGGTCTTTCTTTTCTTACTTCCCAAGGCTCTTGTAAGTAACGGTCTTCATAGGTTAAGGGTGCTTCCCTTCTTGCAACCCTATCCGGTCTCAATGTCTTTCTCCTTGTATTAAACTGCCATCTTGGAATTGCTGTTTCCTCGTGTATTTTGCCTCGCTCAGACTGTGCTTTCATGCTCCGCTTTTTATACATGTAGGGAAGTGTGATGGATGTCAGGTGTGTATAATGATCCGCCCTTGCCTGACTGTGGTGTTGGGACATGTGAGTTATCCGGCTCTGGTGTTAGTCCTTTGTCGCTCATTGTGAACTGTCTGTGAGAAAGTGTTTTTTGCAGGAAAGGGGTGAAGAGGGAAAATGGGACGATCCCTGTCCAGACCATGGCTAATGACATCATGACCTAAGCACCCAGCGCGGGATGAGTTCGACCCTCTCACTGCTGCCCTGGACGTCAAGATCCACCGTGGCCACACCCTGCCCCCACACAAAGCACATGGCGGGACACCAAGTGGAGCTGAGACCTACCATATGGATTAACTCGACTAAACCTCACCAACCAATACCGCCATTGCTAGAGATGACATGGCGACATAGCCACGGTGGACAAGAACACACATGCTGCCAAGCACCTGGATCAGACGCACACCAACCCACACAAACATACTCAGTGCTATGACGTAGAGGACCGCGCACACTCACAGACATGCATCGCTGTTATTTTTCACATAGGCCAACTACCGCACCGCAGAAACGCAAGACTCCAGAAGAGTTTGTGTATATGCTTGCAGACGTTTCATGCTACTAAAACCCTGAAGATGTCACCCTGTAGATGGACTAATGTATAAGGACCCAAGTCGCACCTCACGACACCCGCATTATGGACTTTATGCTGCCACCCATAAACTAGGGCAAGGTAGGCCGCCAACCAGAGTCCCCAGGCCCGGAGCAGGTCAAACAGAGCTGCAAGTTGCTGATCATGCAGAACAACCCCACAGCTAAGGCCGCGAAGTTGCAATCTACACGCCGTGCTTTCATCACCAAGGTTACACCTGCCACTGCTAACCACTCCTCGGAGCAGAAATACAAATCAAATCCCCGTACTTCAGCTTCAGCCACAGTCTTTCAACACGTGACCAGGCTGACCTGATAAAATGCCACGTTCCAAGGACTAGAGAAGCTCTGGGGTCTCATATCTGGGACCCAGACTGCAACAACAACGTTACAAATTGTACACCGGCAGCGATGGGAAAGGAGCACCCAACAGCCAGTAGCAAGACCTGTCCATTGTCCACCACTGACACATAGTCACACATTGTTGTCAGCACCAGGTACATCGCGAGCTGGGAACAATGATGGTCCCAGGGCTGGGGGCTCGTGGATGAACCAATCAGAACACAAGGGGCTAATCACTGACGACACCATAATTCAACCAATCACTAACTTTCTTCATGGAACAATTTTCATGTAACCATTCTTAGGGATGACCCAAGTGTACCACTTGACCTCTTCTCTACCACTAATATTTCCTTCTATACTGGACTATACTGACCCTACCACTCGGGGAGCCAACCCGGTGTAGCGTTAGATTTGGGGATACGTTTTCCCAGGTGACGCACATCGTAGCATCACCCCATTAGAAAAAGGGCCTGCAAGCCCATCTCGACTGAGACGTTCCTTGGGTACCTGCGCTCCGAAAACCTGTCACTGTCTGTTTTTTATGCAATAAACAGCAGTAACTCTTTGCTCTTGTGTGTGCCTCATGCTCCTTTGGGACACGGGAGGAGTTGGTGCCTCCCCACCCCTGGAGGTCCGCGGACGGCCCTGCCGACCCCTGGGAAATTACCCCGACAGGGGGTGGGGAAATATACCTGGTAGGATGGGGAAAAGATGTTACAAATTTTGTAAAAGGTGTCCTGGCCACCTGGATGACAGATCCCTGGGTACTAGATGGTGAACACCTTCAGGTTTTTCACACATGTGACCATCACTCATCAATCAATAAAATACACCTAACAGTTCACCTACAACATTGATCCTGCAGCATTTGGCAACATGCCATTCACAAATCACAGAATGTGGATTGGGACATCAATACCAATGAGAAACTAATGTACTTTTGGTCTCAACACAGGGAAGGCAATCTCTGACAAACCCAAAGCAACCATGGAGCACAGCACCAGCTCACAGACAGTAGTGGTGTCTGGCACATTATTATCTGTCAAGCGAGGTGGTGTTTGTGCATCGCATTGTAAATAAATTAATGGTTTGTGATCAAAGGCACAGCAAGCTTAGTAATGTGCATGTGGGATATTGCCTGATAGAATATCAGAATGGGTGGGGAAATATGCCATATGTGGTTACCGGCAAGAAGAAGACCAGGACCATAAGACTTCTCATTCAATCTTTATTGGGGTGTGCCACAGGCACATTATCGCTATTGGTACATCAACGTTTGCGAGTGGAACTTCATGATTATCGTGGGTATATTGGCATTATAGGTATATATGGAATACTCTAGCCAAGAGATCTCAGGGCACTACTCCATGTTTACGTCCCATCTCAACGAAGGCAGAGATGCATTGGTCGATGTCTTCCTCACTGTGAGCAGCTGAGATCTGCACACGTATCCGTGCCTTGCCCTTCGGCACAACTGGATAACTACAGCCGATCACGTAGATACCTACAGGTAAAAGAAAGGTATATCAGAAAACCAATTAAAGCCATACAGTGACTGGGAACAGGATGGGGGCGCCAGGCCACCAGAGGAGGCCAGGTGAGTGAGGGTGACTTGGGTCATGGATGGTGGTGAGCGGGAGACAAGGTGGCCGCCAATGTAAGCGGAAGGATGTACAGGGCAGGGGTCTCTATTTAATGGTTTGGGGGGTTCCAGAGTTGTCTCTAAGAAGTAGGGTGGTGATGGGACCATGGAAAGGGCTGGGGAGGTTGTGAAAGTATAATCATTAATCCATTTCACAATTCCTATTGCGCAAGAGTCCCAGTGGAACGGGAGCTGCAAAATGGATTCCTTTCAATAACCGCACATAGGTCCATTGCTGATAAACTGGTGTGGGTCTGACTCCTCTAGGACTTCAGCAAATGTCATACTATGACTACCCGTTGTGTCCCTGCCTTCAGAACCTCTGCAAACCCCTTACTGTGGCTGGCCGTTGGGTGCAGCCGTTTCTTTTCTCTCAGTAGAGCCAGTGGCAGCTGCTACAAGCGTCAATTAGAACCCTTTTCCGACAGTGAGGAGTCAAGATCAGCTCTGCTGTTTAAGACCGATCACAACTATGCATCTATGCACCCTGTGGAATAATTGGGATGTATGAGAGGTCTAAGATGTAAAAATTGTGAAGGATAGTTATGCAGTACAAGACCTGTAAGATTTCTGCAGGGTACGACGTTCTGGGAACAGAGACTGTCGGATCAATCTCTCTGCCCTGAGCATGTAAGATGCTTGAAGCTGACTGTATAAGATGTATGTAGCTTATGGGCCTCTTTGCACTTTGAAGACGGAAATATGTGTGTAACCTAAAGTATTTCTCTTCTCCTAGACTGCAGAATCCCTCTATTGTCCAGCCATACCCCTCTCCAGCATGTCCTCGGCCATGTTTAATGCCAGTTGGGCATCTCCAAGCATCACCGGACAAATGGGATGATTGTTGCCTCCAATGGTGAACCCGGCTTCAGTCATCTGAGTACGAAATCTGCGAGTAACAGAGAGAAATAAAAAGACAGAGTATGAGCCTGCAGTTGGGGATTTTGACGAATTGAAATGGACAACCACTCTTAACAAATTTCCTGACGCCCATGGCAATAAAATGGGGTAAGAAAAGGGGCATTAAAAGGTGGAAAAATAAAGGGAACTCAATTAAGGCATGGCAAAAAGGAGCAAAGTGTGAGAGGGAGGAGGAGGAAAGGAGGACACTTGGAGGGGGCCGGGGAGAGGAAGATCCCACTTTAATAAGGTTAAAAGGTCCAGAAAAGAGAGTTCAGTGAAAAGGCAGTCATTAGTAAGTAGCAATTCTGGACAAGTAGTGAATATGGAATTCATATGCGACCATCTCAGCCACGTGTGGGAAAACAAAGGCCCAATTCTGAGGAGAAACGCCAGCCATTCACGGGGTAGGTAATCAAGTGTTTGGAGATGGCATTGAGAAGCTGGCTACTGGATATATGGAGAGCAAAGGCGTATGTGGGAGGAACCAGCATGATATGGGAGCTTTGGTCTGGAAGCTACATCTGCTGGAGGAGAGCAAGCCAGCCGTGTGTGGTGAATGCGTAATAGCCCTGGGCTAGAACAGAGGAGGGCAGAGTGAAAGTGAAGATATATAGGGGGTGGGACAGTCATATGTGGGGGAAATAAACTGATGTGGAGGAGGGACATGCAGCAAAGCAAAATGCATATGTGGTGGAAGCCATATGCTTAGGTAGGTGAACCAGTAATGTGTGAGGGCGCAAAAGCAGGCAACAAGCCACATGTGACTGAAGCATACTCGAGTTTCATAAATAACTTTTATGTGGGGCTGAAATCAACCAAATGTCGCGTGAGAAATGTCTACTCGTACCTTATGTTTTGCATCATTGTTAATGTGCGCAACTGCCACTGATCCGGCCTTGGGGTGCTAGAGGGGTTGGGGATGGCCTGTGAGGACAGGAGGAATAAACACATGTTGGTGCGTGCTTACCTGCTGTCTGAGTTGAGCCCTGGGTCCTCCTGGTCCGAACAGGACCAAACAGGAATTGCCCTTTTCTTCATCTGCCCTTTGCTACGGTCACCTGGGCGAGAGACACCCTTGATCTATGAGTTAAGAGCAGGAAGGAAGAGGCAGGGCTAAGAAGATGGGTGGTGCTTAGGCCAGGTGACCTAGATCCACTTGCACCTGCTACCCATCTGCAAAGGAAAAGAGGCTGAAGGGCTCCTTAAGTAGGGAAAAAGAGCTGCAACCTGGAAGGAACCAGGAGGGTTGGGCTTGCTAAGTGGGGAAAAAGAGCAGAAACTAGGAAGGCACCAGGTGGGTGGGGCTTACTACGTGGGGAAAAAGAGCAGCAACCTGGAAGGTGCCAGGTGGGCGGGGCTTAGGTCAGGTGATCTAGATCCACTTGCACCTGCTCCCCATCTGCAAAGGAAACGAGGCTGGAGGACACCTTAAGTAGGGAAAAAGAGCAGCAACCAGGTGGGTGGGGCTTGCTAAGTGGGGGAAAAAGAGTGGCAACCAGGACAGCACCAGGTGGTCGGGGCTTACTAAGTGGGGAAAAAGAGCGGCATCCTGGAAGGTGCTAGGTGACCTAGATCCACTTAGGTGTTTTTCCCCTTAGGTGATTTTCTAAGGGGCTAGTAGGAACATGCATCCTTCTTTATTCCTTTTGGGGGAGGGGGGTGCAGTGAGGAGGTCCATTTGCCATGCCTGCTAAGGAAAGGGATCAATATCGGAAATGGGGTGGAAATAAGCCACTTAGCACGTGGAGAAAATGTAACCCTATGATGGGACGATTATACCATATTGGTGGAAACATCTGAGTTTACTGGTTGATAAAGAGGCGGTCCATAAGAGAGGCTTTCACAGTGACACGAGAAACATGCACAATACAAAAGACTGCATCCTGAAGAAGCTTCTAAAAAAAGACCACTATAGGATACTTGAGGATAATGGGATAGGCTCAGGTGTAAGATCTGAGACTGGAGATGGCTCAGAAGAAACAATATATATACACCAGTCACAGTCACCAGCAGAAGTGATGGATACAAAGTAATTTAATGCAGACATCTTTGGACAAGCCAATAGGTCCACCTTTGTGAATGCAGATTTTCATTGCTCTGCAGTGGTGGGATAGGCTTTAGAAAAATAACACTAAAAACAATGACAAAGTGCTATGTTTTCCAGCATCAGTGGGGAAACAAAACATGCTTTCAAAGCATTATTCACAAATCTCTGCACAACTTAGCATCACTTGCTCCAAAAACAGACCCCACCATCTATAACAAAGCTTTAAGCCAGGAGGCACTATCAAGGAGAAGATGAGTGGCCCTGGGTCACCTCTAAAGTATGCAGTTTAAGAGCTCTGGCATAGATCTTAAAGCTCTCTCTAGCCAGACCTAAAAAGAACTGGAAAAGTTACAGAGGGGAATACTATTGGATAAGTATTTGTGAAAGTGGAGACCATGGAGGATGAACATTAGTCAGAAAATAGGCACACTATGTGCGCCTGGGGTCTGTATTGTTTTTTAAATGGCAAGGGTGAGACCCTTGCAAACATATAGATGGCTTGGTGGCCCTAGAGGGCTACTTCACTTACCTCTTGGTTTTAGCCGCCAGAGACTGAGCAATTGTGCTGCTGTCATTGAGGAGATCCAGGGCCTTAGAGGCACTGCCCAAAACGGCGGGTATTGGGGTATTGCTGTAGATGTAGGGCCTCGAACGCTGGCGCAAGAGGGAGATCAGCTCCTTAGGTCCTGTGGTATAACCCCCTGAAAAGGGAGAGAAATTTGGAGGGAGACCGAGTGAAAGAGCGAATGAATGAGAATGAATATGCATGTGTTAGGTAAAAACGTGGCTATGATCAAAGAGGAACACAACAGATTCTGATATCCTCATGGTCTCCGCAACTAAGACACGCAGAACTACTGCCTTTCTCCTCCCAGTCACTAATAATATGGATTTGATTCCGTCATTGCCCTCTCTGTTAATAAAGACGAATATACTCCCTTCATAGACTCATCTGCTACTTGAGAGCTACCAGTTTCCTTATCTCATCCATTAATATAAGCGGACCTGCTCCCCTTAGCAACTCCACACACTGTTACCCGACATGTAATGACTTCAGTGTATCCACCCATTGCACAGCTGTGTTGCCTGGATCTGGATTACAGAACGATTACAGTTTTCATTGAAAACAAAACTCAACTGGTGACAGTATTTTGTGTCCTAATAAAGTGTAAGGTCTCTAAGAACAGGATGCCACAACTGAAGTCGACCCTGCCATCGGATTCGAACTTGCAAATGCAAGATGGCCCCACATGAAAGGGGATCACATGACTCAATGCTATCCATTCAGCAATGCCAAAACGACACAATAGTGCGTCAGTCTCTAAATACACTGGCCAGGGAAAGAAACCATCCAAGAGCATTTTAAGATATGTTACACCCGCCGCCTGGATTTGGGTGGTTTTGTTTCCATGAAAACTGAGTCCTCCGACCGAAGTCTTCTGCTCCCTTTAGTTAATGAAGAGAAGTGATGCAGCGCCTCAGTTCAATGAGATAATGGTGTTTTGTAGAACAATCACCTTGGTAAAAACAAAAGTCAAAATGGGACCTTTGCTTAAAAAAAAAGCTTTGTAATCGTGCTGGGGTACGGGTGGTGTCCCTACACACTCTCCAGCCAGCCCCCCCCTTTGCTTCCATACTCACATTGCCTTTTTTAATTTCTAAAAAAAAAACTTTATTCAGCAATATGGTTTACATTAAACCTTTTTGCTATATAAATCAACATATTGTTAACCACAGCACATAATCAAAACATACAACCAAAAAACAACCCTTACCCCCTGCAATTCATCCTTTTAGCATATCAAATGTTAATTGTATTACTTTGAAGTTAGGATATTTATTTTCTATTATATGGTAAAATGAATGAATTATAATGCACATTGAAATTTTATTTCCTAAAAACAACCTATGCCAGAATTCAATTCTGCTTACAAATCCACCATTACAAAAACGCCGAAACGTTGCCTTAAGAGGAAGAAATTCATCACATTCCACAAACAAATCTCTTAGGCTCCCCATATACCCTTGTTTATTCTAAACCCTGCAAGTTCTCGTGTGTTTCAGAACTTTAATCCTATAATTCATAAGATAATAGGCTTCCTCATTAAAACAGATGCAATGGCGCACACAAGCTGCACCCCTGACCTTGTACTAAATGTATTGGCTTCACCTCCTCTCTTCCTGTTTCAATCACAAGATTTTTCAGACACGGCTCCCCCCTTATCTCCTCCCAACCCTAGGTGCCCAGGGATGACGTGACCAGGGTGCCGCTCTTGAGTCTGAATTTCGAGGATTTGTTTGCTTAAGTTGTGTGTCTATGTGTAATTCATATGGGGTGTCCGCCACGGGGTGAGGGCAGTAGTTTTCTACATTTTCGCCTGGCTCCTTGTCACCACAGAACCTTGTGTCCTATGCTCATGAATGTGTCCTTCAAAGGACACATCCCTTCCTGTTCTTCTACCAACTAACATTCCGTTCCCACCACGTTCAGGCCCCACAGCTGGATACAATTAGTGCCCATCTGCGTACCATGGGTGCCTCTGACCTCGCTTCTCTCGTGAGGAACGGGAAAAGAGGGTTTGTTTTTGGAGCTGAACTACCAGAGCTGCAGGACCAATGCCTTCATTCTCTTCTGTTAATCCTGTGCTAGGCCTTTACATCAAAATGGTGACACTTCTTTCAAGTTAACACACTGACCTTGCTGACTCCATCTTCCGCTCAGGTCAATCCTTCTCGCACATCGCTCCATCAATCGTATCAAAGGCAGACTTAAGATCAAGGAAGGCCACATACAAAGGTGCCTTCCTTGAACTGCATTCCTCCTCTTTCATGCAGTCTATAGTAAAGCCTCTAAGCTGGGTACCAAGGCCTTCATCACGAGTTGGGCACAAATACGGTGGTAATTCTGCCCCAACGGTATTACCGTTACCGTTGTGATGACTTGAAGGGCGTGCACCCCTCCGCCCCCGGCTGTAATTGTATTACCGTCCAGCAGTAGTACAGCCAATATTGTTCATCTGAAAGTAATACTGCCCAGATACACCGGTATTACTGTTATCGCGGGCACAACCAGCGGAAATAACATCAATGCTGGAATGGGTCACTTGGCAGTGGCCATCTTTAAAAACACAATCCAATCTGCATCTCCCATTTCCTGTTGACATCCGGACACAAAAGCAAGGGAAAGTGTCACTGGAGAAAGGAAAGGCGCGCCTACCCAAACTGAGGCTACATAAGCCACAGTTCAGAGTCGGAGCTGAACACACTGGCGGATTAGGTTTTGCATCATGCAGAGGAGCTGTTTGGCAAACGGTGGAATGTTTTGAAGTCTAGGGTCCGCAGCCTCATTTCACGCCACAAGAGAGAGAGTGGAACCCTTCACCCTCACACCGTGAGAGGAGAAGGCCAGCGCCATCCTCCACATGGAGGGGATTGGGGGTGCAGAGGCTGGAGCAGGAAGCCACAGCCATGGCAGTGTCTATCAGACCCAACTTACATGTCAATACACTGGCCAAAAGCATGCACCCCAAGCATAAATGGCCACAATGGGCACGGTAACAGGCAGACACATGACAATCAGTGTAAATGCACAGTGAGTACACACGTGCCTGGGGAGTGAGCGCAATGTGACGGTGCAGACGCACTGTACTTGAAACGTTCATGCCCACACATGGAGGAGCTAAAAAATAATACATGACACCCCGATATCAATGAACAGCATAAAAGGCATGCGTAAGTCTTTGATTTCAATCCTTATGGTCATGGCTCATGTCCAATAATGTGCATGTCAGAGAGGAGGGGCAGAACGCAACTTGCATTGCCTCAACCATCTTCCTTTCCACCGTACACATGCTGATGCATAAATGCTGGCATGGATCATCATGCCAGCTCAGATGGTGGCGAGTTCTATGGGGTCTGCCTGCTTCATGCACCAGCATAAAGCAGGAGGTCCCCATAGGGTTCCATTTTAAATGTCCCCCACCCTGCAAGCATGGCAAGCAGCGCTCACAAACAAATGTAAACGCTGACTGGCACACACTTTGCACTTTGGAGTGCACATGTGAAGGGTATGAAGTGGCGTACACACTTGTACCTTGCATGTGCACCCTGCAGTGCAACAGACAGACTTTTCCACCGGGAAGCCACTTATCACTGTCTAAACAGCACTCATTTGGCCTACATGAGCCCTGGAAATATGAGAAGCACTCATGTCTGCCAGAACAATCCATGTGCGCAAATGTACCCCCAGCACATGTACAACAAGCTTTTAAAGTTGCCAGAACAGGTAATGGTATACTGTCATTATAAAGTATCTGAACCACCTATAAGAACTGTGGCTCTGAACGCCTTTAAACCTGGACAGACCTTAATAACAGACCATGTAAGGTAATTCGGAATAAAAATCCTCCCTACTCTCAAATGTACAATGCAAAGGAAATAAGAAATATTGCCTTAAGTAAATTGTTTTCCTCTGTAACAATTACAAAATACAAAATACTCTGTAACAATTAATTCTAATGTTTCATCCTTAAATGATTCTAAGGGAAATAAATCTACCCTTAAAACTAAGAAGTTACTAAAAAGAGCTAACTTTGTTCTTGGGGACTACAAGTACCATAATCCCATGAGTACTGGGACGAGGAAGAGGGCTGAAGAGGCATGATGTGGTAGTAAGGCAATTAAGCATAACCACCCACACCTGAAGGAACCTGCGAGGCATAAAAGGAGCCCTCAGGTGCAGGTAATGGCAGGTAGGAGCTGGAATTGTGGCTGGGGTTCATGCAGGAGTAACAGAGGCAGAAAGAAGAAGGCACAGTGCTGGCAATCTAGGCAGAAGTGGGAGAACCAGTGATGCCGGAACTCTGATGTAGCAGTTTTCACCTGTTTTCAAGCATGTCAGAGACCGTGGCGAGGAGCTGTTGTAACTCTGTGGGTCTTAGGAGTGAAAGGGGCTCCTTAATTAAGTGGACGGAGCTGAGACACCTTCAGCAAGGAAGGGTGTGGGTCTCAAGTGAAGCCCAGAGCAGTGGAATGGTTGCAACACATGGAACAAGGATCACAGAAGCTGGTGAGTTAAACCTGGTGTTCAGATTCCTTGCGCGAGCACTACCGGCAACAGCATCCGGCTTAATATTCACTTGCAAATAAGCAGAAGTGAAGTGTTCATTGAATTCTTAACAATGGGACAATTGTAGCACTCATGTGTGATAGGGTATTCTCTTACCTGCGTGAAGAGCAAATGCTACAGAAAGCCATTGTTGAACATTTAAACCTTGCAAAACTTAAGAAGTGGTCGAGTGTGCATAATTTTGCTTTTCCAGAGAAGAGTGAACTTGGAATCTGTATTCAAAGGAACAATTTCTTATAAAGAAATGTCAAGTGTTTAAACCTAGTGTCTGAAGTTGGAGAGATAGCAAGCATTGCCCAAGCCAAGAGTATTCCCCTATTAAGACTGAAAGCAGCCTTTCTCAAAGCCAGAAAACATACCAATGAGCGAGCCTAATAGAAGTTCAAACTTGCCTTAGATACAAGCATTACCTGAAGCCAATAGAGTGGCACCCAGGCTTCTGGGTAATTACTTTGGCGAACCATTGGCAGAGAGATGAAGACAAATTTGGGGAAAGGAAACCTGCTGTTTATAAATATGATTTGATGTTGACACAACCTATATTGCCAAAGACTGTAAGAGAAAGAGAGAAGTGGGTCCTAAAGGCAAATTTTGTTTGCTGTTGGTTGTAGATTGACAAGAGAGGCAAAGAGGCTGCCCCTTTGGTAGAGGGATATTCAGAGCAAGATTGCCTTGCCTATTTAGGTGTTGAAGTGCCGGAAAGTGAATCTTGTCATGACCTGTTTGAAGTCACAAAACACTAAAGCTGTGGTGGTATAGTTATCATTATTATTGCGTTATGATCTTTCACAAAACACCAAGATATTACAATGTACTATTCATGAGGTAGAAAGCATAATCAAAGCTAATAAATATTAATATCACAAGAATTTATCTAAAATATATATTTCATTTAACATTTGAAATACCAAATTAACGTAACATTCTCACAACTTCAGTGGTTAGAAAAAGTTAATTAGCTGCGTTCACATTATTCAATACATTTTCTGTGCATACATGTTTGCTTAGTCTAAAAAAACACCCCAAGTATTTCGATTTGTTGGAGATCTACATACAGGGGCCCTCATTACGACCCTGGCGGAAAGTGACTGACCGGACCGCCACAGCGTAAATAGCGTTTCCGCCATTGCAAGAAGGAGCAAAGTGCGGCCCATTCCGACCCATCGGGCACGAGCACCACGGCATGGCGGAAGTGCAAAGTCCGCGATGGCGGAAATGACCCCAAAACGGCCCACACCGCCGCCGTACGGCGCCCTAGGTGCAATACCGCCACCCATCACAGCGGACACCGCAGTGTGCGCCTACCGTAAAGTACGGTGACCGGAAATATACGGAAACGGAAGTTAAAACACGGGCCCGGAACGGGAAACAACCCGCCGTACACCTATAAAACCACTAAAACCACACAACCACTAAAATCACCACCCTGAGACACAACCCAACCCGTCATCCACCCTAGCGAAACCAAGAAAAATGGGAAAAGTAGCGAAGAAAGCGTGCGACCGCAAGCGGCAGGTCCACTTCTCCCGTGAGGAACTCACCGTGCTAACAGAGACCCTCCAGGAGAATGCTGCCGTCGTCTTTTCCACGCAAATGACCAGGACGGCACTCGCAAACAAGAAGGCCATATGGGCTCTGGTGGCACAGCGGGTAAGTGCGGTGGGGACCGCACCCCGCACCCCGCACCCCACAGCAATGCCGTAAGCGATGGGACGACCTGCGGATACGCGTCCGCAGCATACTCTCTGCCAACCGCAACATTGCCACAGCCACCGGGGGAGGGTCGGAATCACCAATCAAGCTGACCCCCTGGGAAGAAATCTGTGCCTCCACCATCGGAATGGAGAGCATAGAGGGAGTCGGAGGGATGGAGAAAGGAGTGCAGACATCCGAAGATTCAGGTAGGTGGGCCTAATGAAACAATGCCAAAACCACAAAGTCCATCCATGTGAAGCACCATGTGTCCCCATAGTGCAACAGAAACACATGTCCAGGAGAACGTCCACACACATTGGCCTGATAGCGCACGTTAAAACCCACAATAAATACATAAATAATTAAAAACCCCTAAAACACGCACTACACGTGCAGCAGGCACACCCTAACTGCAGGCTGCCAAACAACTGCACCCTCACTCCACACACAAATGGAAGCACCTCCAAGGCCCCGACCCAAATCACCCTCAGGTACCACCCCAATGCATGTGATACAATGCCATTCCAATTCCCACAGACCCACCAATAACCCTCGCCCTCCTTTACTCCACCACAGGGTCCGATCCAAACGACGAGCTGCAGGACACCCCTACCAGCACACCTGCAAAGAGGGCCAAGACCGACGGCCAAAGACCCTCCACCTCAGCTGCACGCATCAAGACACGGCAGCAGCACAAATCAGGTGGCAGCACACAGGAGGGAACATCAACAGGCACCCCAGCAGCCAGCATGCCCACAAAACCACCACCACAGGTCCCCCCAACGGATGCCACAGAAGGCACTGCCTCCGGTGGCAGCAGCACCATAGGTGACACCCCATTGATGGCAGCATGCTCCGACACAGAAGACGGGGATGTCGAAGTCAGATCCATCCATGACCTGTCCCAATCCCCCTGTCTGTTCCATCCCGTACTACATGAGGATACCACGCAGGGGCACCCACAAGACGACGACTGGCCATCCCCCACAAGCCCTGTGGCAGGGCAACATGAGGACAACAGCCCCTCTGTGACACCCCCGCAAATGGCCATGGCCCAGCAGAGGCAACAGTCCCTCGACCAGTTAATCGTGCAACAGCAGCAACTGGCCACGCTCCTCAAGGACCATGCCGATGAATGTGGGGGCACTAAGGCAGACATAGAAACATCAACTGAGACACTTAGGGCACAAATGGAGAGAGGCACAGAGACACTAAGGGCACAAATGGAGAGTAGCACCGAGAGCCTGAGAGTCCAAATGGAGAGAAGCACCGAGAGCCTGAGGGGGGAACTGCATGCGACGTCCAAAGACGTATGTGCCGAACTTGCCGCAGTGCGCCGTGTGCTCACTGAGCTCTCGCAAACCCTTAGGGACATGCATGGACGTGAGCAGGCAGAGACATCATCCATTGCAAGTTCCGTCCAGGGCAGCCCCCAACGTAGATCTGGGAGGAACCTGCGCTCCACAGGCAGGGGTGCCCCTGATACCCGCAGAGGGGGCTTGCAATAGCGACTGCCCACGGACGATGAGCATCTTTGGACACTGGTGTTCGGGGGGGAGGTGGGAGGGTGGAGGGGGTGTGTTGGGCTCACTTGGGTGGCGGGTCGATAGGGTGTACAACATGATATCACATATGCCATAAAAAGTGCACGATCAACCAATGAGATGTGTGGACATTGATCTTTGTGTACTAGGCCATCATAGGCGTACAGTCCATATTGTGCATGTCCCAGACACACACAGTGCCACGAGTCCCGTGTCCATGTATCAGCCACCAGGCGTGAGTGCTAGAAGCATACATCAATGAGATGCTGACGAATGTCACGGGCCTCCGGTGCCTCGCAGACTCCTTGAGGTGCTGCCACATCCCCACCCTCATCATGACCATCTTCAGGTGCTTGCAGTTCTGCGTCAGGGGGCATGGGCACATTTCTACGTACGCACATGTTGTGGAGCATGACACATGCCATCACCATCTTTGCAACCTTCTCATGGCGGTACAGGAGTGCCCCGCCAGACCTGCTGAGGCAGCGGAAACGACCCTTCAGTAGGCCGAATGCCTGTTCAATGACTACACGGGTACGTGAGTGGGCATGGTTGTAGTCCTCCTCATGCTGGTCCCGTGGGTTCCGGACTGGTGTGAGGAGCCATCTCTTCAGTGGATATCCAGCATCACCTGTATGTGGACGATAAACGTATGATGTGGAATGCCATTGCTACGTACGCACACCCCCCCCCGCCCCCTTCCTGCCAGGTCATTGCCGAATCACATACCCCACATCATCATGCATGAAATGAGACTCACCGAGTAGCCAGGATCTGTTCCCTGCGTGTCGCTCCATGTAGCGTGGTATTGTTGAGTTCCTCAAGACCATAGAATCATGGGTTGATCCAGGGAATCTGGCACAACAATGTGTAATGATCCTGTTGGAGTCACACACCATTTGTACATTCAGGGAATGAAATTGTTTTCGGTTGCGGTACTGGGCCTCCATGGCATGTGGGACGACCAATTCCACATGGGTGCAGTCGATGGCACCAATGCAACCCGGTATGCCGCCAAGTGCATGGAATCCCACTTTTGTGTTGGTAATTTCCTGCTCCGAGCGTGGTAGAGAGATGTAGTCGTCTGCGTGCTGCAGGAGGGCATCGAGCACTTGCAATAGTGTCCGTGAGAACAGTGGCTGTGATATGCCATGCAACTGTCCGACTGTGTGCTGGTAGGTGCCTGTGGCCAGGAAGTGGAGTACAGACACCACCTTCAGTAGGGGTGGGATGGCGGTTGGGCTATCTATCATGCTGACAAGGTCAGCCTGTGTCATGTCCACAATGGCGGTTATGGTGTCCCGGTCCAGACGGTAGAGGGTGTGGATCTGCTCATCAGTGAGGTTGAACGGATGTGCTCGGAGGCGTGGGATTGCGGGCTGCCTGCGTGGTGGTAGTGGCTGTGCTGGCGGCCCTTGCTGGCCCTGCCTTGGCCTCCTCCTCCTCCTGCGTCTCCTCCGTGCGGCCGGTTGTAGTTGGTGTTCGTCTTCTTCTTGGAGTTGGAGTACTTGCAGTGCTATCAGGTCCCCCAGGGCCAACATCGCGAGTCCTGCCGGTAGCATTTCGGAGTGGTTGTGGGAGGAGACTGGCTGTGCAATTTATGTGTTTCCAGGCTGAATGGCCTCCACCTGTGGTGATTCATTCCACCTGTGCAAACTGCTCTCCCCTTTGGCCGAGCACGTCCCGCGCACAACGCTGCAATTCGTGGAATGGCATCTTGCTATTGCAATCTTGTATTTGTACCCGATGGCCGTGTAACATTGGTTGATATGTTCATTCTGTTGTGGTCCCATTGTTTCACATACTATCTGTGCAGTCGCGAACAGAGTTGTGAAGGGTCAGTGGAACGTAGTACTCGAGTGACGGTGGGCCCTCATTCATCACTGTACCGAGTTGCAACGACGGGCGGGGCGTCCCATTCGTGGGTGAAGGCAGTTGCCATTTTCACACACAGCCGCACTCGATGGATTAATTAGTGTTTTCAAACGGCCACAGATGCCTCTTCGACGTGATGTTGCAAATGAGGAATTCGAAGGGCGGCGCTTTCGGTATTCAGCTAGCGGCGAGGAGATGCCCACAGGTCTGACTGCAAATATAACGTTCTATTGTTCAATGTCCTTGGGACAGGGGCCATGGCGAGAATGCTATGATTGATATGAATAGTATGGGATGCGCAATTGCGTAGTGGACGATAAGGCAGGACGTTCCCAAATACATGTTACTTCACTAGACTGGAATTACGGGCTGGGGCACTGTGGATTTTGCAGGCTGCATAACGCACAGACTCAATGGATATTTCTAATGTTATGTGAGTAAATATTCAGGCGTTTTCATTACGGGATGAGGGAATGATGAATGGATGCATGGGCAGGTGATTTGATACAGTGTTTGCCATGTACAGGGCTTCTTGGGATCTGTCCGCCCCCCCTGCGCTATGTGATGCAGGGCTGCCATAGTGGGACCATCGTCTATCTGGCCTTGTTGAGCCCTCCCTGTCTCGACGCGCCTTCAGACACTTGTGTCCATGCACGTTACCAATCCCATCTGAAGGATTCTGTTTTCACAGGCGCATGCACAGGTACACTCGTTTGTGATGGTGTTTTCACCTCGATATAGATAGTTATGATTCGCAAGTGGTTTTGGGGTGGTGATGATCCTTTGGAGTGGGCTTGCATGCATATGGCTGTGGATCTAGTGTGATCATTGAAGTGAGTTGTTCGAATGTAGTTCTGATGGCCATTCTATTCTGTTTCTTTTCTTTTGGTTGACAGGTATCTCCTCCCCTTTTGCCACTGCCATCTGTATGCCACTCCTGCAGATGGATTTTACTCCCGACACCTGCTGCTTCGTGTTAATCAGTGGAGCAGCATTACGATCTTATGGGACGATCGCCAATGGGCCACATGCCCTTACGCAGTACTGGTGGCTCGGAGCAACATTTCGGCCTTTCAGCTGGACTAGTGCCTCCCCATTGGGACGGCCCTGCGGTTCTGTGCGCTTCCATGTTGCCTTTTCGTACGTGTATGTGGCTCTGTGTACCATGAGGGAACAGGGCGTCACACGAGTAGTGGCTGGTCATTTCTTGCGGATGCAGCCCACAATGGTGAAATGTGTTTTGGAGTTCATGGCCTGATGGCTGTATGGGCTTGGTGATATTGATGTGCATTAAAATTCTATTCTGATATGGGCCGTGTAGCGTTCTTCTTTGCAAGTGATGTGGCATATTCCTATTTGGGGAGCGATGTATTGTGAGGGGATCTGCATTGGGTTCCAGCTTCGGAGTTTTGTTGCGTGGTCCTGTACTGGGCGCGTTTGCCTACGAAGCCCGTGAGGTCAGGGATGGGGGCTGCCAATATGACAGTTTGAATGTTGTCATGCTCAGGGGCGGGGGATTGGGTTTTGTGTGACAGATGCCGGTCAGCCAGGTGGACTGGTGGAATGTTGTGATTTTCTGAATATTGCTGGTCACAGGTGCCTGTGTTTGCGTGCGTTTCTTGGTGGGGGACTGTGGTCATGTCCATTGGGATGGCTTCTGTATTCGTGCCATCTGTGCCCTGCAGCTCCCATTGGCCCCTCTTGAGGTTCATTTGTTCGTTGGCATGCATGGGTGACTTGTGCATTTCACTGGTTGCATTGTGGCTTCGTTGCACCTACGGGGAGTTGTACTTTGTGGGCAGGGAGCGGTGTACGGGCAGTCAGTGGGGCCGTTTACGGTTGATTCGCGATGCCGTACTTCTCACCATGGCGGAATGGTGCATTCCGCCATGCTTGATGGCGTTAGGTACATGTCCGCTGGGGTCGGAATTGGCGTACCGTTGCGCCATGGTGGTGTTTACGGTTTGGCATGGCGCGCGCGCGCGTGCTTGGTGCAGTTAGCGTTGGCGTTCACTACGGTGTCGCTAATGGCATCGTACTTTGCGGTGACGGGTCATAGTCGCACCGAGCGCTATTCGATGGCGGTATTGCATTTCCACCATCGTTTTCCGAATTCCGCCAGGGTCGTAATGAGGGCCCGGGTGTTCTTAGGGGGTGAATGATTTTTTCCTAAAAGGGATACCACTCTACATTGAAACCAGGCTTGGAGTGATAAGAGATTGAGCTCATAATGTAATGAAGCCATGGGCATTGAGGGCAGGTTCAGGTCTCTTACCAGACTTTACCCTCTAATCTTTCCCACAGCAAACCATAAGCCATTGGCTCAATCTGTAGCCCATATAACAAACACCTTTGGGATGACCTTCCCAACATAGAACCTTAATAATGGCTTGATGGAGAATTTACAATATTTACGATAGATTTTCTCCTTTTGGACGACTGCTTGGTCTATTTTATTCCCAATTATTTTAACAACTTCCTTGTTTGGTTGCATTGTACGATGTACCTGTACCTCCCTGTAACCATCATCTTAAGTATTAGCGTCTTGATGCCTCTGGACTAAGCACGCTCTATAAATGTAAAAATAAATCAATAAATAAATAGTAAGACAGACGCCTAATAGATGATCTCACTCATTACATCTATCTGGATTCCATCTATAGACCATTAGAATTTTCATCTCTTGTTCTTGTAGTTTATGACTAGATCATTCGTTCTTGAGTAAGCACTCAGGGTAGCTAGTAGTCGCTGAAGGCCAGTCGGTGTTGCATCTAGGAGTGCAACGTCATTGGCATATGCCAACCAACTAATTCCCTGACCTCCAATTTCTGGACTAATCGGCGCTACATCCTGCAAGGCCTCTTTAAGATCTGCTAAATACATGTTGAAAAGGCAGGGAGCTAAAATGCATCCCTGCCTTAAACCCCTTGCTGTGTTAAACTACCAGATGCATCAAGTCGAACTTTTACCATTGTGTCATTATGGATATACTCCAAGATGGCTAACAATGGAGGAGGGATATTCCATTTCTTCAGTTTGTGTCAGGGGAGTTCACTGTCAACCATGTCAAAGGCTTCAGAGAAATCTATCATCGCCACATATAGAGACTGTATGGAAGATTTCTTACAAGACCATGCCTTATCCTTCAGCACTGATGAGATCAAACCATTCAAAGTCGTTTCCATCCCTTTCCTGAACCCAGGCTGGCATTTTGAGATGATTCCTTTTTTCCAGGACCCAGGATTCCAGTATTTCAAGAATCAAGGCAGTGAAAAACAGTGGGCCTCATTACACGTTGTGCGGTAAGGGATTAATGTTACCGGTAAGGGAATACTGGTAACGTTAAATCCCCATGCCAATTACGACCCGGATTACCGCTATTAGCGGCACCGCTAACTACAGTGCCACTAATAGCGGTCAGTTCGCGTGCGCGCGACCCTTCATCCCGTAAATAGCGCCATGGCACTAATAGCCCACCATCACAAGCCATGCGGACATGCTAATAGCGTCATGGTAAAGCCCTAAAAACCCCTTACTGGCATGGCGCTAATACCGGCATCGCGAACCACCCGTTAAAAGAATTGAGCAGTGTTCCCACCTGCCACAGGTGGACACAATCAGCACAGGTGGAGGCAATGCAGACTGTAGCAGCACAAAAGGAGCACACCACACCCCTTCTCACACCAAGATGGTTCCAATACTAGCAGCAATACATGGGCTGTAGGACATGATTGCAGTGCAGCAGCAACAACAACAGGCAGCACAGAGGAGACGCAGGAGGAGGAGGAGGAGGAGGGCAAGACAGGTGCAGCAAGCACCACCAGGGCACCTAGTCATACCACAGAGGCAGCCACCAATCCCGAGGATCAGAGCCAGTCCATTTAACCTAACCCCTGAGCAGATACACACCCTGTACCGTCTGGACCGGGATACCATCACCAGCATCATGGACATGATACATGATGACATTGTGAGCCTCATAGACATCAGAACTGCCATTCCCCCTCTACTGAAGGTGGTGACTGTGCTCCACTTCCTGGCCACAGGCACCTACCAGCATACAGTGGGGCAGATGCATGGCATCTCACAACCAGTATTCTCACGCACGCTGACCAGGTACTGGATGCCTTCCTGAAGCATGCACGTGAATGCATATTCCTGCCCCGGACTGCCCAGGAGATTGCAAACACCAAAGTTGGCTTCTATTCACTGGCAGGCATCCCAAGTTGCATCGGGGCCATCGACCACCCATGTGGAATTGGTGGTCCCACATCACAATGAAGTAGTCTACCGAAATAGGAAGCAATTCCACTCCATCAATGTCCAAATGATATGTGACGCTAACAAGATAATCACACATTGTTGTGCCCGATTTCCCGGATCAACCCATGATTCCATGGTCCTGCGGAACTCAAGCATACCACGCTACATGGAGTGACAAGCTGGACAACGTTTGTGGCTACTCAGTAAGTAGCTGGCCAAGCACATGGCAGTGTGATTTTGGGGGGGGGTGAGAGATACATACTCCAACTGGGTTCGTTTAGGGGGGGAGAGATACGTACTCCAAATGGGTGTTGACTGTCGTCCGTAGGAGAAATGGACATACAGATGTACCCCAATGTCCATCAGTGAAGGCCGCAATGTACCTGACAATAACCCACATGCAATGATAAGCTGCACAACATAGAGAACAATCCAGATCAACGAATGCTACACATCCATCCACATCCACATTGCACACCATGTCACACCACATAATACACAAATCAGCAACATGGCGGCAAGATGGTAATACAGAATTAGCGCAGCACAACATCAATACAGAAATGTGCCCTTGAATGCATGCAAAGGGATCACCCCTAGCCATAGCATTCAAGAACACACCTATAGCACCTGTGAAGTGATTCTACACAGCATTGCAACATCGATGTCGGAATGCCACCACACTAGCAGTGTGGTATCAAATTTGCCTGGGCCCAGGGACCCCTAAGACCTGGCCCCACCTAGGACATGTCAATTGATGTCGGAGCCATGATTTGGGCATGTCCACTTGCAGGGTCAAGCTCACCTTTGCACATAGCAGTCACACAGATTGTCTGCATGCATGCTGCTAGTCGTGGATATTAATCACAATGCAAAGTCGATTTGTGTGATATATACAGGCCACTCCAGAGGTGACCAGTAACAGGTCCCTATTCTTCCCCCCATACAGGAGATGCCGGCTATCCCCTGAATAGGTGGCTCCTTACCCCTGTACGGAACCCACAGAACCGGCACGAAGACGACTACAATCGTGCAAATAACCGTACCCGCGTCGTGATAGAGCAGACATTTGGCCTTTTGAAGACACGGTTTAGGTGCATTAGCAGGTCTGGTGGCGCTCTCCTGTACAGCCATGAGAAGGTGGTCAAGATCACCATGGCATGTGTCATGCTGCACAATATGTGTATCAGACGGAATGTGCCACTGCCCCCTGACGTTGAAATACAAGCACCTGATGAGGATGATGATGGTGATGAGGACGGAGGTGACGGGGATGCAGGTCATGCAAGAGGCGATGGCCAGGAGGGACGTGATGTGAGACAGCATCTGATCAACCAAATATTCTGAGTAACATGGTTTCACTCTGTAGGATGGATATGGGTAGTAATGCACTGGTGTCTGTGTTGAAGCGCACAATGGACCCTGTCACCAATAAAGTACACATACACAATGAAGAAGTCCAAGCCTGTGTTTTGAGTAATCACCAGTGTATTAAGGAATATTAAGATGAAAAAGTGCATGTCCCCAACTATCCCACCACCCTTCCCCCTCCCCCACAACAGTCCCGAAACACCCTTCCCCCCTCCCCCCAAAACAGTCCCAAAACACCCTTCCCCCTCCCCCCACAACAGTCCCGAGACACCCTTCCCCCCACAACAGTCCCGAAACACCCTTTACCCCCTTCCCCCCGACAACAACCCCTTATGTGTCTTGCACAATGTTGTTGTCCTGCTGCACACGTGGAAGGTAGACCCTGCAGTCCCTACTCCCCATTGCCACCACCAGCATTAGGAGGTTGGGTTGACGTGCGCCTTGTGGTGCGCGTGGAGCAGCAGAGGGGGCTTGCCTGCCTCGAACTAGCAGATGATGAGGTGGCTGTCTGTCCCTGTGGTGGTGGTGGGAACTGGCGGTCCATCGTGTCTGCTATACGCGTGAGGACCTGCCTGAGTTGGCCAATCTCCACGCACAGCCTGTTGGTACAGGCTTCAATCGCCACCCTCGAGTGCCTGGCAGTCTCTGTTATCTCCCCCCTGAGACGGGCAGCCTCTTCCACATGCTGCCCAACCAGCACAGTAATGTCCTCCTGGCACTGCCTGATGCTGGCCAGGTCAAGGGCACTGTGGCGTGCTCGTGGTGTGGCTGCAGCGCCTTCCTCTGCGTCCAGGACATCTGGTGAAGCCGCCGATGGGCTACTGCACCCTTCCGTGTTGTCCTCGACAGACTTGCCATGGACACTGGACCCTGGTGTTTGCTGTATCGGGTCCTCCACATCTGAGAGCGGCGCTGTGGCTGCCGCCTCACCTGTGGAACTTGTGGCAGCAGAGGGTGGGCCCTCCGTGGCTGGAATCTGTGGTGGGGGGTTCACATCTGAAGTTGTGGCAGTTGTTGCTGGTGTGGACTGCGGTATGGTAGCAGTGGCGCTCCGACGATATTTGGCACTCTGCATGGGAACACTTCTCCCTTTGCCTCTTGATGTAGTGGGGGTGTCCCCTGTGTCCTGTGGCCTGGGTTCTTTCTTGGCAGGAGGTGCCTGAGTCGCAGTGCCAGGTTCTTCACTGTCTGTATGTGAGCCTGTGGGGGACAAAAAGGGGGATGGCATTGGTGATGGTTCAATGTACTTCATGCAGAATACGTTAATCATGCTGTTGAGTGCATTGGGACTTCATTGGTAGGGATGCAGGTGATGGGTCTGTTGAGTGGGTCATCCATGCATGGTTCTGTGTGGCACTTGTCTGTGGTGATGCGTGCATGTGTGTGTGTTCGGGTTTGACACTGACATGGCCAGGGTTGTATGCATGTATGGATGTTGGCGCATCCATGCGGTGAATCTGGGCTCACATTTGGGGGGGACCTCAACATTCACAGTGCATAGTTTCAAGTGTACACTCACCTCCACCGGATTAGTGGGCACACCATGCTCCATGCTCCTGACTCCCTCGATTGATTCAACACCAATCGTGTTGGCGCGGGTCTCCTCCCACTCCTTCAATTTTATTGGCGATTCGGAACCACCTCCTGTGGCCATGGCCATGTTGCGGTTCGCAAACAGTATGCTGCGGACCCGGAGGCGGAGATCATCCCACCGCTTTCTGCACTCCCGGACAGTGCAGGTGGTGGTGCCCATCGCACTCACTTTCAGGGCAACCTCTGCCCAGATAGCCTTCTTCCGGATCAGGGTCTCCCGCCGCATGTCATTGGCAAATACCACGTCGGCATTCGCTGCAAGGGTCTCAATGAGCATTGTTAGCTCCTCGTTGATGAACATCTCCTTGCGCTGGCGGTCGGTTGTTTTTTTATGGCCTTGGGTATGGCAAGGAAATCCTTGTGGCTTTGGAATGACACAGTTCTCGAAACAGGTCCAGGGGGCAGAGGATGGCAATTGATTGTGTTTTTAAAGATGGCCGCCGTGCTCTTTCCCGTTCCTGTGCGATGACTCTATTTCCGGTTCCGCTATTTAACAGTGACCGCTAATTGCGGTGACCGGTAATTGCGATGGCCGCTATTAGCGGTGACCGCTGTTTGCATGTTGCGGTTAGTCGGAAGTGCTATTAGCGCTTTCATTGGTGCCGCTAAGGGTCTTTTGGGGTCTTTAGCGGCATGGTGGTAGGGTCATTACCGGCATGGCGCTATGCTCGTGTCCGCGTACTCGTAATGGTATGCTATTAGCGGCCTCTTGCCAAGGCGGACATGTTAATAGCGCCATGCCGGTAAATGTCGATTTTTACCGCACAACGTCTAATGAGGCCCACTGACTGAGTCCAGTAAAGCTATATGTCAAAGGTTACTTGGATCCACGCGATTAACTTTCTTATAGATAGGGATTATAATGGATTCTTTCGAGGTTCGTGGCCTTGAGTGTTGACTGAAAATATCCTTGAAAAGATGAGTTAACAGTGCTGACCACATCCCTTTGTTTAATTGTATAATGTTGTTGTCAACCCATTTTGTCCTGCGGCTCTAGAAGCTGAGGACTTAGTGATGAGTAGCACTAGGTCTTGTCTCTCAAAGTCTATATCCCATACGGTTTTGTCATGTGTTCTTAATTGACTTAATTTCACCATTCATTTCAATCCAGTGTAAACGCCAATTAGTTTCACTCACCTCATTGCTTTGGGATTCAATTTGTGGATTACCTCAATTGATAATTATTGACCGAAAATGAAAGCGCATTGAGCATTATCTCACAATTCTTTTTTACCATTCAATATCTATGGTTATGGATCCAATATTTTTATACTCTGGCTGACTCACTTTTCTTTTCACAGAATTTCTCTTCACTGAAAGGATTTAATCTTAACTGACAAAGCTGGTGTCGATAGATTTTCTTTCTAGCCCATTCTAGTCTATCAGATTCATGCTTAAGGGTAGCACTAATTTTTTGTAGACATTTTGGCATCTCATTGTACCACAGGAATTCCTTGAACCCCTGACTTGAACATGCAGCTGTCGATTCCCCCATAGAAACATTATTGATGAATTCCTCTAATTTCTTCACCAGTCTAGTCCCTCCACTTTTAAATGTCTGGATCCGATTTGCCCCCACAATTCACAACCAAGGAGCTATGCCAATTAGAGGATTTTCTTTTTGCATCAAACTTAAGCGATGTCAGCAGCAAGTTATAGTCACTTAAATTAGTGTATTTCACCTCAAATGTGCTACATGTATCAAAGATGGCTCTAGATAGGATCACATAATCAATGATAGATGACTGAGCCCCCTTTTCCAAGTTACATTTTTCTGCAAATCCCCACTTACATTACCATTGACAATCATCATGTCCCACTCTTGAAACAAGGCTCTCAATTTTTTCCCATTAAGGCTGTTGCGGCTTCTATCAATTATAAAATTATTAAGGCAATGAGAATGTGTCACCAGCCAAAATCACATAAGGTTCACCATCAGACAGCTATGAGCCTGATATCTCTGATATTTTATTCAGGAATATATGTAATTCCACTACTACTAATAGTCTGCTATCTGCCCTTAGCAAATTCCTTCATGTTGTAACCTTGTGCTATCCTGAGGCTCGTACTATTCTGTAACCCGGCCCATTTTGTAACATTGATGCTATCCATTGACTGTAACCTGGTCTTTCATGCTATTTATTGCATTTATTATTATCATTTGCTAACTACTGCATGTGCAACCTCTGTAACCTATGCTGTTCTCCAAGTGTAATGCGCCCAGTTACCCCAGGGTTTGGCTGTGCTATACAAATAGACAAACAAACTGGGTTCCAATAAAGATTGAGCAAGACGCATAGCTTCTTTCTATTTTCTTCAGTCTCCATAGAGACGGTTAAGATACTAAGAAAGTTCTCCTTTGCTATGCTCAGAGATTTTATTTTGGAGTTTCTAGTGGCTAACAACAAACATCCCTACGGTCGCCCACTATTAGATTTAAGGGCCAGTAGCTGAATTACAGTGAACCCATCTAAGTACATTCTAGTGGAGGGCCATGTTTCTTGGAACACAACTATATCACTAGTTTCAGAAATATGATTTTAATCCTCATTTTTCATAAAGCTATTGAATCCTCTTGTATTCCAAACCAGTAGGCACGTTTCGTCTAATATCAGAGGTCATTATTGGTACCTTCTTCCTATGTCAATTCATGCTTCAGAGTATCCAACAGCCATGACCAATTCCCTCGAGCATCAGCCACTCTCAAATTACTCAGTCTTTCTATGAAAGTTTCCACTTTCCTCACATCGTGACTTGAGCTACCATCACCTGACCTAGACTCTTGTACATGTTCACCATCTGTCCCACTACGTATGTTATCCTTCCTTTGTAAAAAAGGTCCTTATTTCTCTCCTCTCTTAGTATATCATACACCAAGTTTTAACAGTTCATTTTTTCCTCTAATAAGGACCTTATGTCAAAGAAAGACCTCCAGTGAACCTCCACTAGATCTGTACGAGCCTCATATGGAAAACTGATGTAATCGCATGCAGTAGTTTCAATATGTTTGCCTGATTTGGAATTATATCCAAATGTAATTATGGTTGAAGTTCAAAATATAATGCCCTGTCTTCTTCAGACTTTTTAGTTGTGGAATCCCCTTCCCAAACACTTTGGCCTCGAGGAGTTTGACAATTCTTCTTATGTTTTTCCATATAGCTTCATCCCTCTTTGGTTGAGTTTGTTTCCTTAGGTGCAAATAATGTAAGCAGACGCTCTGTCCCCAGCATCCATTCTGGGGTGGTAAATAGCCTGGAGACTGTACTGATAAGGCCCAAGTCAACAATTTGTGTTTTACTCGCTCACAAGCTTGATTTAGAGGTCCCAATATATGAACTCTTATTTACTTGTGGGAGTTTCCCTATGGTAGTAGATACCTAATCTGGGAGCTTAGGCATGTTAAAAATTGCAGCCCTGCGTTCTTTTCCCCCCATATTTTCCCCCTTTTTCTAAACTGACTTGTTCTATATCAGTACTTTTTATTATTATAGATGAAGTTGGATGTGGACCAATTCAACTTTTGTTGATGTGTCGTCCTGTTCGCAAATCATCCTGAACCATTTGTTCCACAAGTTCCTCTCTAATTTGCATCGTCTGGATGGCCTGATTATGGGTCCAGATTCTCCTGAAGTAATAGCATGATTAGCTCCCACACAGGACACTGCTTTATTAGCTTCTTTATCCTTTGGGATTTGGATGACAGGATTGTTATTAGTTAAAGCAATACATTCAAGGTACCTCCTTTCTGGTTTGCCTTGCCATGTTTGAAATTGTGATGAGAGGAGTCCTGAAATGACTCCCTGTGCCTTTTCCTGGATAGCATTATCAATATTAACACCATATTCTTCATCATTCTCCAAATGGAGATTTCTGAGAAACTTTCTAGAATTATACATAAGCTGGTTTCTCCACCCATTTTTAGATTTTTTTCAACAAAAAAAAAAGATCCCTGGAGGATAGTGCAGTGGCAACGTGCTTGCCTTAAAAGCAAGACAACACGGAGTGACACAGGTTCGATCCCTGGGTCCACGCTTAGAAACCTCTGGGTATTAAGCGTGTTATGAATAACCTATCATATCATATCATCATGCTTTTTTTTAATTGCTTTCCCAATGTATGAGGATCATCGTTTTGTCCATCTGATATTATTAGTTCTCTATTCATATTTACAGATCTCTTAATGATACAAGAATTATCATTTATTTCTGTTTATTTATCACATCTGACAGGAAGTTCCTCTATTATAGTCTGCTCTCAATTATTGGCAGATGGGGAGCAGGTGCAAGTTGATCTAGGTCACCTGGCCTAGGCCCCGCCCACCTCGTGCCTTCCTGCCTGCCGCTCTCTTTCACCACTTAGCAAACCCCACCCACCTGGTGCCTTCCTGTTTGCCGCTCTTTTTCACCACTTAGCAAGCCCCGCCCACATGGTGCCTTCCTGTTTGCCGCTCCTTTTTCCTACTTAAGGAGCTCTCCAGCCTCTTTTCCTTTGCAGATGGGCAGCAGGTGCAAGTGGATCTAGGTCACCTGGCCTAAGCCCCGCCCACCTGGTACCTTCCTGCCTGCCGCTCTTTTTCACCACTTAGCAAGTCCTGCCCACCTGGTGCCTTCCTGTTTGCTGCTCTTTTTCACCACTTCGCAAGCCCCGCCCACCTTGTGCCTTCCTGTTTGCTGCTCTTTTTCACCACTTAGCAAGCCCCGCCCACCTGGTGCCTTCCTGTTTGCTGCTCTTTTTCACCACTTAGCAAGCCCCACCCACCTGGTGCCTTCCTGTTTGCTGCTCTTTTTCCCTACTTAAGGAGCCCCCAAGCCTCTTTTCCTTTGCAGATGGGGAGCAGGTGCAAGTGGATCTAGGTCACCTGGCCTAAGCCCCGCCCACTTGGTGCCTTCCTGTTTGCCGCTCCTTTTCCCTACTTAAGGAGCCCTCCAGCCTCTTTTCCTTTGCAGATGGGGAGCAGGTGCAAGTGGATCTAGGTCACCTGGCCTAAGCCCCACCCACCTGGTGCCTTCCTGTTTGCCGCTCTCTTTCACCACTTAGCAAGCCCCACCCACCTGGTGCCTTCCTGTTTGCCGCTCTTTTTCACCACTTAGCAAGCCCCGCCCACCTGGTGCCTTCCTGTTTGCCGCTCCTTTTTCCTACTTAAGGAGCCCTCCAGCCTCTTTTCCTTTGCAGTTGGGGAGCAGGTGCAAGTGGATCTAGGTCACCTGGCCTAAGCTCTGCCCACCTGGTGCCTTCCTGCCTGCCGCTCTCTTTCACCACTTAGCAAGCCCCGCCCACCTGGTGCCTTCCTGTTTGCCGCTCTTTTTCACCACTTAGCAAGCCCCGCCCACCTGGTGCCTTCCTGTTTGCCGCTCCTTTTTCCTACTTAAGGAGCCCTCCAGCCTCTTTTCCTTTGCAGATGGGGAGCAGGTGCAAGTGGATCTAGGTCACCTGGCCTAAACCCCAGCCCACCTGGTGCCTTCCTGTTTGCCGCTCTTTTCCACCACTTTGCATGCCCCGCCCACCTGGTGCCTTCCTGTTTTACGCTCTTTTTCACCACATAGCAAGCACCAACCACCTTCTTAGCCTGCCTCTTCCTTCCTGCTCCTAACTATTAGATCAAGGGCGTCTCTCGCCCGGGCGTCCTAAGCGAAGGGCAGACGAAGAAAAGGGGAATTCCTGTTTGGACCTGTTCGGACCAGGAGGACCCAGGGCCCGACCCCCTGCTCAGACAGCAGGTAGGCATGCACCAACATGTGTTACTCCCTCTGGTCCCCCCGTGATGTTCCCTTGTGCCCACCCATTCTCGCACACAGGTGTTGCCTGTTTTGCTTGATTCTTCTACCCTGCTCCCCCTTCACCCCACTCAAGCCTACTTCTGCAGGAGTCTGTCCTGATACATTCTGGTTTCACCATCACCGTCTTGTGGACAATGCTGGATTTGACTTTTATGGACTTCATTCATTCATGGTGCATCACCCTTTCTCAACTCTCATGCTGAACTTCTTTTGCATCTTGTACTCATGGTGGCCCTGAATCATGCTGTTCCCATCTTCATCTTGTATCCTGGCTTGCAACATTATGTGTTACTACTGACTTCTGCAATTGTATTCACTCTCCCCTCTTGCTTGTCCACTCTTTTGACTGCTAACTCCCTGTTCTCTCCTCCTTTCACTTCTCCCTTTCCTATCTCCTCCCCTTACTTTCATCTATGCACTTACTCTATCAGAATTGTCCCTGGACCTAGTATGATAGCAACCTCGTCTGTCTCCTGTAAGAATGTCATTGTTTTTTCCCTTGTTCCCTCCCTTGCCTTGAATCGCTTTGAAACACATTGTGTATAGGCGCTATATAAATAAACTATCATATCATATCATTGGTGGCAGACCTCTCTAAACTGTCAGCTTTATCTGTGGTTCCCACTTGTTTATTACATCTAACTCTGATAGTTTGTTTTTGTTTGAAGACCCAGTAACTTAATATGTCAAATTTTACGTTCAATTCAGTTAATATTAGGGCATGTGCTTTTACATCATATCTGATGTTGTCATAAAGCTCTACAGATGCACTAAGTATAGAATAATTTAATGCCGAAATCGATGGTAATGGTAGGTTAATTTGTTCGTCAACTTCCCTTAATGTGTGGTGCATCCTTCTAGGGCCGTTAATGTTCAGTTCCCTGCGCTAGATTACTGGTAGTCATGAGTTCCAACAACTGTGAGGGGTGACCAGGGGTTATCTCACAGTTAAATGAGGAGATATCACCTTCCATGATAACTATCTTATTGCCTGAAAATGTTGTTTGCACCAGACTTTCCTTTTCTTTAGAGCTAGTCTGATCAATATTGAATATTAGGCATCCTATGTATTCCTGTGAATACAAGACAGATTATTTGTTTTTTCGAAATTACTTGCTGCCTATTTCTGGTCACAGCAAGTGACAGTGTAATGGAGGTCCCAACCTATATAAATGTGTATTGAATCAACAGCTGAATGAAGTGGAGGCCCCCCCCCACTTAAACCTAACCTGAGAAAGTCAAAGGGAGTTATGTGGTGTTGAATTATGCGAAAATTGGTTTTATAATGTTACAACATACAAGTATTCTAAGGCATTGTGTTTATAAAGTCGAAAATGGCATTACCATGTTGTAGTAAGGTGGCAAAGCACAGAATGGACAATGAGATATTCTATACACGGACAGGAAATCATTCAGGCTAAAAATGCCTTTAAATGAAAATGCATGTAACCAAAATGTGGCTTGAACAAGAAGACTGAGGAGCTCAAAGTATGCAATGATGAGATCATTTTAAAAGTTGAGACGTTCAGGGACAATCATGCCTTCAGAAACTTGACTAATGGACAAAAACTTTGATTTTTTATGAGGCTGTGCCTGAAGCCTTATCTGAAAGAATCCAGCTGCACAATTATAAGTTGAACCGAGCACCGAAGCCGAGATAGGAATGCATGTTAGAGTGTATTTCATTTTTGAAGGGTTTAGTCCAATTAAAATAAATTGGACAATGAGCTAATGTAATGAAGTAGTTGCTTAAGACTGTGCAGGGAGAGGGGGGGCATTTTGCTCCCTCCATTTTGCTATAAATGTGTCTGTGTAATGCTGAGAGGGGGTTCTCTTCCGAGGCAGGGAACTTGTGCATAACAGATAGTGCTGCGCTGTGTCACCAGGGAAATGGAATAAACCCTTATGAACTTAACAGTCTCTGTGCTGATCCATTTGAGTGGTCCTTATTGAATTGTGTTGGAGTATGTGAACCCTGCACCCCAACCTCCTTGAGGTGCAGCTACTTTGTCTTAAGGTATTCGAGGGCCAGCCCTGATCCCATGGGCCCGTCATAGGTCATTAGGTCCTCGTTTAAATTTCGTAGCAGAGGATGGTTTCTGACCATCAATTATTGATTAAAAAAAAATGTCACCTAATGGCCGTTGACAAAGTAACTCTAGGTCTTCGGCAATATCACAAGTCCTTCGCCATTTCGGGCTGAGTGGACTGTGAAGCTCCCCATAGACAATGACTGCAGGCGGGGCCTGAAGGGACCAGCGGACCAGACGATAACCTGAAGAAAGCGGTGATCAAGAGAGGGTCGGGAGAACAGAAGGTGAGTGAAAACTGCCATAGCCAATAGAGAGGGGGAACAAAACAAATACGTTAACTGCATTTAAAAATTAATAACAAGAGTAAAATATTAATGAGGGACATGCATGCAGGTGGTAGGGGTCTGTGTCTAACTCTGTTACATGTCAGCTATGTGTCTAAAGTTGTATGTTGTGGCTGATTCATGAGGCTCGCTTCGTGCGTGCGCAGTTAAAACATTGGAACTAGTATAAAAAATTATATTTTAAGCTGAATAAAAATTGGCGTCAAGCCAAGATTTGGAAATTGCAAAAATTGCATCAACAGAAGTGGTCAGATATTGTAGTTTTAAAGCACACAAATTCGTGGTGATTGCAGCCCAAACAGAGTTAGACAACCTGTCGGACGTGTAAAAATGCTGGTACTTCAAGCTAACACATTGGGCCTCATTACACGGAAGGCGGTAATCCAGGGTGCTATTAGCACCCTGGACCATGCCGGTAAATTACCGGCACCGCCTTGGCGGAAAGGGGATTTACCGCCCCATTCCAAGGTTGGAGGGGCGGTAAATCCCCTTTCCGCCATTGCCCTTCCCCATTCCCATTTCTGCCCCATAGGGCTCTATGGGAATGGGGAAGGCGCTAATTACGGCACCGCAATTTTGCGGTGCCGTAATTAGCTCCGAGGTCCCTTAGCGGGTTGGTACTTAACGCCTGCAAGAAGCAGGCGTTAATTCCTCCAACCCGCAAAGGGACCTCGTAGTACGGCGGTAAGGGTTAACGGTCACCGTTGCCATTAACGGTGACCGTTAACCCTTACCGCCGTCCGTGTAATGAGGCCCATTGTGTTTCAAACCAGCAGCTATGGAGTTAAAGTTGTATTTCCTTGTAGCAAGATAACTGATAGATTGTGCTGAGAATGATGGATTTTCGCATTTGAAATGGCTGAGTTGTAAATTATTTAGGGGAGCGCTGTTCTCATGTGTTAAGAGCGCGGCAAGAGAAACAAAAACATGCTTGCTTTATGGCCCACAAAAATTAGCAGGGATCTGTCAAGGGAGGAATGTGCAAAGACAGTTTGAGATAAGACACGGACCGGCAAACAACCCTGCTTTGCAAAACTGTATGTTGTGAATGAGGGAATAAAAGGTACACATTTAAAGATAGGGGAAATTCACTAGTGCAGTTACATGTATTAACCAAGCGCTAAGGTGATATGTATTAATGAAAACAACAGCTAAATATTTCCGTGCAATGGCTGGGAAACACAGGGCTCAGATCTGGCTGGGTCATCACATTTTTATTGTTCTTAACTCGTTGCAGACATGCCAACAGCCGATGTAATTGTGAGGTTATTTCAGTGACCTGTAGAATGTTTTGAGTGCATGTGTGTTAGATATTGCATTTAATGTATAGGACAAAGTGCATTGCATGCAGTATAAATGTGTCTTATGGCAGAGCAGCCCCAGCAATTCGGCCTGTTGTGGAAAACACTGCAAGGTTCTTTCATTTTAGTACTGGCAAGCAGACATCCCAGCTCTTAAGAGCCGGATGATTAAAGCTAGCATTCCGGGACGGATGAATGAGCGCGGACGAAAAGACATCTTTTGTGCGCTACCAATGAGGTTAACAAGAAATCCATTCTTACTGATAACCTGTGCGCTTCTCTTATGAGAGGCACCTGTATGGGAATATTCAGTATTACCTAGAGATCGTACTCTCTATGAGACATACTATGCTGCTGTTCAGCATTTAAGCTAAGCACGTTTTCGCCCTTTTGAGGCCCCTACCCTCTCCATTCTTGCGCTATTCAGAATGAGAAACAAGAAACATTTGAAGGCCCACATTAGTAAATCTGCAAAGAGGTTACTTCTCTTCTAGTATAGAACCAAGATACCTTGAGCATCCGGAAAAGTATGCAGCCTGCAGTATTAATGTAGGACTATTTGTGACAAGATACATGCAACTCTGAATAGGCAGATTAGAAGCTGCCAGGAAGGAAGGTAGCTTTATCCAGGCAGACTGAGAGTAGGAATGGGACCTGGTTTACAAATTGTGTCGCCATTAGAGAACGAGGGGACAAGTGCCTGTAATATGCATCATGTCAACGCTCACTATCACATTGGGAACGACCACATAGCCAGTAAAACCATGAGGAGTGCCACGATGAAAAACATACACTAAGAAGAAAATTACCCTGAAGGACTGACGATTTTTGAGAGGGTAAGAGACTGGCAATTAAGAAGTATTAGGCAATAAAAGATTAAATGAGAAGTCCAGGATCACACAGTGTTTAAGGGGTGAAGCTGAGATTTGTGCCAATATTGCAATTCCTGCAGTTGAGCGCTTCTCTTCCAGCTCTTAACACGAACTAATACAATCTGATTTTATAAGATGACTTGCAAAAGTATGCAACCCGCATTTCCAAGCCTGACAACTTAAAAACCAAAAAATTACAGAAGGTGGATACACAACGGCAGAATGAAGTTAGCATCAGTTCTCCATTTTCAAATGGATTTCCCGCATGCAAGTAGGTAAAACCTCGCAGAAAATAGCACAGGAATGCAAGTGATCCTATATGTGTTGACCAGGATCACAGTACCGTCTGCTGGCATAGCCAAGATACAAGCATTAACACAGTTGCGGCACAGTCTCGAATTTGCATACTTGTTTGCCGCTTGGACAGATATTCTATGCACATCGTCCAAGGGATTGCTTAGGTTTTAAGAAATGCCCAGGTGAGCAAGCTAATTTTAACCCCTATTTGGTGCAGGAACAGTGCTGGTAAACACGCCGCTTGTGCTGCAAACCCCAGTAATTGTGCAGGTATATTTGTGAACTTCAGATTTAAAAACGGTTCAGCCAGCCTCACTGGGATGTGCCCTTCTGATCCTTCACATGAACACATATCCCTACAATAAGTGCTTGACACACTAAGACAACTTCTGAACCCCCATGGATGAATATGGATTTCAACTTTGGCTAGTGCACACGAGCAGCAACATTCCCACAGGGGGAAAGTAACGCTACAAAGATTGTGGTACCCAAACTATGTATTCCACAATGAAAACGAAAAGGCAGTGCACGTTTTAATTAATCAGGGCAGAATGTACTTGTCAAAACCGTCAGACAATGGGTTTGAAGCCTCAGCAGCATGCAGTCAAATTTTCCTGGCATGAGCTATTTTAGCCCAATATAAACTGGAATATTGCTTTAGACCAGGCAGCTTTGTGGGGGCCATAGACAACCACCCCATGAGCCCTCCAATAAAAACGTCTCTGGGGTCTACTGTTGTGTGGCAAGGAATGAGCGATTCCTAGTAGCACGAAGCATTCAGAAGCCCGTAGGCATTGTGGTGCTATTGAAAAAGGGGCTTGCAGAATTACAGCAAAAGACATACACTAGGGGCTGCGTGATGAAGCATTGCCTGTGGTTGTGGGACAAATAGATGTATGTTGTGGTTATTATGAATGGGCTGCATGTTGGGCTCACACTGGGAGGAGGATGTGCGTAGGGCACAGCATAGTGGTTAATTTAGCAAAAGGGGAATGAGTGCAGACACTGCTGGGAGAAAAGATAGAGGTAGGTAACCAAATCAGGGTTGACAATTTTGCGAGAAATAAGAAGGGATGGTTCTGTGCCAAATCCACTAGAAAAGCATTCCATGATCTGGGGACAAGACGGGGGAGCTTAGCCCTGTGGCATTAGCCCTTTTGGTGAAGGAGGAGAGTAGTGCGTAACAAGGAGCAAGAGCACTGGGGAGTAGCGCAGGATTTAAGAAATGCTTGCTTCTCACATTGCATAGCGGAAAAGCTTCTCACCTAGGTAGGCCCTGCAGTGACGTGTGTGTATGTGTTTATTTATTAAGTGCTGTATGGAAACAGAATGCTAGCAGTAGTGGTGATTTTTAACACTAATGTTGCAGGATGAGCGCGCATAACTGAATTATTAAATGAAGATTTTTATCCTTGCATGAGAGGGGGAGATTCAAAGCTGTGTATGACCATCCTGCACACCCAATGGGGCAACCAGCGATGACAATGAAACAGGTCTTAGCTCCATTTCTATTCCTTTATATTGTGGGGTGGCAAGCAGCCTTGTGCAGGTAGCCAATCTGGCCCTGGCCAAGCATCGCAGAAAATATTGGCTGGGTCATTGAGCCAGCAGTCACAGTGGCACATACATACAGGACTGCCAGCAACTTAGACAAATGGAATATGGCAGTCAGTGTATGAATGTCGCTTTCTATAGCATGCGTGGCTCTGAAGGAGCCATAGAATGGAGGTCATAGCCTAATTTATCTGTCTCATCGCTCTCAACCCCCTTCTGGGCTAGCAGAGATCCTGTAAAGGGCAGAGTCTGTGCCTGTGCATATCTGTGAATACCACCAGCCTCATACATGTTGCTCAATGGGGTGATGTTGTAAAAACAAGGAAAAGATATCGAGGCTGAATACCCCAAAAGGAAATACACCGAACGCAGGTTACAAAGGAACATACAAAGATCTTTATTTTATACTGAACAGTTTCAAAGGGCAATGTAACCGATAAGCTATTGTGCCCTCAGTACAACACAGCGAACTCCAGCATGCTTCGGTGTGTTCAGTGAGCAGGACTGTACATTAGAATAGTCTTGCTTTATATACCTTTGAAAACAGGATGTTCAACCCTACTGCGCGTTAATATTGGTTAATGCATTACAGATTTAGCGTTCGCGCCGAGTTCACGCATCTGTACATTTAGGGTTTGCCTTTAATACATTCGCCAACACGCCTCAATGGCGACAGTGTATTTTCTCGCAGAGCCTTCTCAAACAGTTTTATACAATGTAGTCAAACAAGTGTCCACAGTTGAGCATTTGGATACATTGTGTTTGACATATGCTTGCGGATTAGCTTCATTGGCACAGGTAATCCTCTACACACAGGTCAGCGAAGGACAAGGTCTCAGTTTATGACCCTAACATGTGGCCTGCGGGCAAGTTACACATTAGTTTGTACACGGAGGTCAAGATGGCCATGTTACATGCAGAATGACACTGTCCACCATTTTAGACACAGGGCGACTTTACAGAGAGAACCTAAAATGGCGGATAGACCAAAAATGGCAGCTTACATTAAACTCTGAGGTCAAGACCTTGCGATGCGGATTTCCTTGCAACTGGCTTATAAGCAGCTTGGTGTAGGCCAATACACGTTTATTCATCGAATAGGAGGCACAATATAATTTCCAGTTCGACACTGTTTGGACACGTGGCTTTCGTACCCTTTGGTTGCAGACACCTTGGCTCAGATATTGCTGTGTATTTCTGATATGTGGACCTTTTAGTTAAGTTTATTGTGTGTGTGCGTTGTATGGCAGAGGTGCAGTGTTCCTAGTTTTTGTGAACTGCCTTTGGGGTTGTTGATAGGTGCTTTATTTTAGAAAATTATATTTGTGTGCATTATTTGTTAATGCCCACACATTAGTCCAGACCATGTGTCCGTGAGCTGGGAAAAAAACATTGCAGACATTTCAGTGGATTCCAGGCAGTTTAGACTCATAATTAGACCAGGATTTGTGATGCCATATGTCTGTAGTTGTATTTTGTATTTATTTATTTATAGTGCGCACCAAACCCAGGGGTAACCAGGCGCAAGGCAGCAAGAGGGTTGCAAGAGCTTAGTTACATACAATAGGGTGAGGTCCCGCTGCGGTTACAGTGCAGGACGTATCACGCCGAATAGGAAGGGAGGAACATGTACACTATAAGCAATACTATATACATATTTACATACAGTGAGGTAAAAAGCCAGGTGGTAGTGACGCATCAAGGCAACAGAAGGTCGTTATGAGTCGAGTGTTTTAAGCTAGTGGATAGTTCTGGCTCTGAACTGGTGGTAGGGTAGGTTCCTCCCTGCAGGTAGGGGGAAGGGAGTTCCAGAATTGCGCTGCTTTAACTGGAAAGCTGTTGCCTCCATAGTTCGTTTGAACCTGGGCACCAGAAGAAGGTTGGTATTGGCCGTTCTCACGGGGCGAGAGAAGGTGGGTCTAGTAAATCTGGAGATGAGGTATTGAGGGGCTGCTTGGTGGAGGCCTTTGTGAATCAGAGACACCGATTTAAGGAATATCTTGTCCTTGGTGGATAGCCAGTTGACAGATCTTCTGGAGTCAGAGATGTGGGCTTTCTTTGGGATACTGAGGGCCGCTCTAAGGGCATTATTTTGGAGGATTTGAATTTTGTTTGAGATGTATTTGTTACATCCTACATATAGAGCGTTGCAATAGTCCAACTTGGACAGGATCAGTGCCCTGGCCAAGGTAGTACAGTTGGTGGGGGAGAGAAAGGGTTTGGCTGCCCTAATGAGTTTGCAAGTGTATGCGGTGGCGGAGGCCATTGCATTCACTTGTTTGTTGAAGGTGAGGGAGGAATCTAGATAGAAGCCGAGGGTTTTAACCTCCTTAGCTACCTTGATCTTGTTATCGTCAATTGTGAATGATGAGTATTTGTGGCCCAGCTTGTTGAGGTAGTGAGTTGATCCAAGAATAAGGAGTTCCGTCTTGTCATCATTCAGGCATAGACCGTGTGAGGCCATCCATGCCTGGATGATGAGGTACACTTTATTAAAGAAGGCCAAATCCTTGTCATAATCCCCCGACAACGGGATGAGGATCTGGGTATCATCGGCGTAGTTAGTGTAGGTGATACCCAGATCGTCTAGATCATCAAAGAGAGGCTTCGTGAAGATGTTATAAAGTGTAGGGGAGACGCATGATCCTTGAGGCACACCGCAAGTGATAGGTGTAGGGTCGGCTGCTGCTGACAATGAGAAGACTCTCATCGTGCAGTTGTTAAGGAAGGATTGGATCCAATTGGTTGCTTCTTGAGAGAAGTGGGCAGCTTTTTGTAGGTGGTTGCATAAGATCCCATGGTCGACCAGATCGAAGGCCGCAGAGAGATCAAGGAGTAGCAATAGTGCTGTCTTACCCTGGTCTCTCAGCTTGTCTATTTGTGCTTTGAGATCTATAAGTGCAGTTTCGGTTCCATGCTTTGGCCTGAAACCAGATTGTCGGGCGCCTAGGATATGGAAGTGCTCAAGGTAATGTTGGATCTGTTGGTAAGCTATTTTGTCGAGGATTTTAAGAAGGAACGGTACTGTGGTGATGGGGCGGTAGTAAGTTGGAGTGGATGGGTCTAAATTCGTTTTTTTAAGCAGACGGAGGACCCAGGACTGTTTTAAGTTATTAGGTACGGTGCCTGATTTGAAAGACGCATTTATTAGTTTGGTAATAAATGGTGCGAGATCACGGGCTGCATCCTTTATACGTTGAGCGGGGCATAGGTCTCTGTGGCAATTTGAAGGTTTGAGGGTAAGAATGGTATTTTCTACCTCTTTGGTAGATACTTTGTGGAAATTAAAGTGGGGGTTGTGCGCTGGGGGAGCTGATTGGGTCAGGTGAACCTTTTTGTGAATGCCGGTACTCGGCTTAGTAGAGGCAAGCAGAGATTCTTTTTTAATGTTTATCTTAATCTTAAGGGAAGAGATTTTGTATGCTAGGGAATTTTGTATGCCCGTGCACCAGTTTTTATCTTTGATACATGAGTCAGGCACTTGAATTGGGGATTCAACCTCTTTAAGTATTGTGAAAAGCTCTCTAGTGCTAGATTTAGCTTGAGCGATGCGTGTACTATAGGACGTTTGTTTGGCCAGTATGATTTCTTTCTTATATTGGGACGCTAGACTGCTCAAGTTTTTTTTGTTGTTATCTGAAGGGTAAGCTCGCCAGATTTTTTCATGGCGACGTTTTTCCTGTCTGAGGGCTTTGAGATGAGGTGAAAACCAGGAGTTGATGTGTTTTCGGGGCTTACTCTTTTTTAGCTTCAAAGGGGCTATGGCATCAAGGGATGAAAGCATGATTTTGTTATAGATGTCCACCATCGTGAATGGATCTGTACGATCCGGGATGGCATTCAGAGTTGGTGTGATAAGCGGGATCAAGTTTTCGGGGGTGATGTTTTTTTATTTCGGGATTGGACAGCTGGAGCTATGCTGTTAGCTTGTGCTGGGGTTGCCTCTAGGGTGAACGAGATCAAGTAATGATCTGTCCAGGGCTGTGGGAGTATGGCGGAGACTAGGACTGGGCAGTTGTGCACCGCTAGCCAGTCCAGAGTTCTCCCTTTGATATGGGTGGGCTCGGTGATCTTCTGGGTGAAGCCCAGTTCCTCTAGGGTGTTATTAATAGTACTTGCATTTGTGTCTGCGGGGTCACTAAATCCGCGGTTAAAGTCTCCTAGTAAGAGGCGTTGTGAGGAATTTTTAAGATTATTGGATAAGATGTCTGTGAGGTCTTCTTCAAAAGACCCTAGAGGGCCCGGTGGTCGGTAGATAAGGTGGATGGAGATGGATTGAGCATTAGATAAAGTTGCCTTGGCGGTTAGAGATTCACAAGAGCTCACATTAGTGGATGATTCAATTGTGATATGGAATTTGGTTTTGGCTATGATGGTAAGACCTCCGCCTCTAGAAGTGGTACGATCAAGTCTTAATAGCGTGTAGTCATCTGGTACCGCTAGCATAATTGCAGGGCCTGCTGTGGGGTGAAGCCAAGCTTCGGTGACCGCTAAGAAGTCCAGGTCTTCATTGTGTAGCAGGTCGGCAATGTCTAATGCATGGGCTACCATGGAGCGGGCGTTTATTAGAGCACCCTTGGTCCTGAGATCTACTAGGTTTAGGGGTGGTGGCACAGATTCATGTGTACTTTTCTGGTCACGGATGGGCTCACGGTGGAGTCTACTGTTCAATTGAAGAGGGTGTAGGGAAGGATTCCTATTCACCTTGTTGTAGGCTGGTTTAGGTAGAGGGTCATAGAGCCTTGGGAGCCTGGCCCGTAATCTAAGGTTCCTCATGAGAACAGGGCAAGGTATGGAGGTCATTTCAGTTAGTGTATATGGGTTATATGCGGGCTCAAGTGCTGGTAGATTAGGTGGCATGGTTGGGTATTGGTTGTTCAAGAAGTACAATATTGATCTCAGTAACACTGTATAAAGCGCATGGAGATACATTGTGATGTAGGGCAAGAAGGGCTAGTACAGTGAAGTTGTAATCACTAGCAGGGTGCATAGGCAGTGGGTTTCGATTTGGCAACCAAGGCACAAAAGCTTAGGTCACTGGCAAGGTGCATAGGCATAGGGTCACCTAAATTCGATTTAGCAATCAAGGCACAAAAGCATAGTTCACTGGCAGGGTGCATAGGCATAGGGTCACCTAAATTCGATTTTAGCAATTAAGGCAGGGTGCATAGGCATAGGGTCACCTAAATTCGATTTAGCAATCAAGGCACAAAAGCATAGGTCACTGGCATGGTGCATAGGCATAGGGTCACCTAAATTCGATTTAGCAATCAAGGCACAAAAGCATAGTTCACTGGCAAGGTGCATAGGCATAGGGTCACCTAAATTCGATTTTAGCAATTAAGGCAGGGTGCATAGGCATAGGGTCACCTAAATTCGATTTAGCAATCAAGGCACAAAAGCATAGTTCACTGGCAAGGTGCATAGGCATAGGGTCACCTAAATTCGATTTTAGCAATTAAGGCATAGGGTCACCTAAATTCGATTTAGCAATCAAGGCACAAAAGCATAGTTCACTGGCAAGGTGCATAGGCATAGGGTCACCTAAATTGAGAATACAGGGTGCGTGGGTCAAGGGGGTGGCAGAGACGGCAGATGCGGCTCAGACAGGCTCGAGACAGACGTTAGCCTTGATTCGGCGGGCCTTGTTGCAGGTGGGCCGGCTTCGCCGGCGGGCGCTTGGTTGGATGAGGTAGTCGGAGCGTGTGCCAATCAGGGTTCGGCAGCGTCAGCTGGGCTGCTTTGGCTTAGGCAACAATGGCGGATGGCCATGTTGGAATGGGGTGAGACCTAATGGTGCTCAATGGGGGCAGTGAGCATGAACTTGCTACTACTACACAAAAGGTGCGGATAAGCAGGTTTTTCCTTGGTGGCTCCTCCGGGTGCTTATATGCGGTAGAGCGGAGGCACGCTCATTTAAATTTTGCTATTTCAGCATCGTGCCTGTAACACTTACCGCTTCGTGCGGCTGGACATGGTGCCTTCCTCCTTGAGTCCCGCTGCTCCTGCAGGGTCGGGAGTAGCTTGGAAGAGCTCCTGCTCCGCTGGCTGATGAGGGAAAAATGAGGCTCAGGCTCGAGACAGACGTTAGCCTTGATTCGGCGGGCCTTGTTGCAGGTGGGCCGGCTTCGCCTGGCGGCGCTTGGTTGGATGAGGTAGTCGGATCGGGGGCCAATCAGGGTTCGGCAGCATCAGCTGGGCTGCTTTGGCTTAGGCAACAATGGCGGATGGCCATGTTGGAATGGGGTGAGACCTCATGGTGCTCAATGGGGGCAGTGAGCATGAACTTGCCACTACTACACAAAAGGTGCGGATAAGCAGGTTTTTCCTTGGTGGCTCCTCCGGGTGCTTATATGCGGTAGAGCGGAGGCACGCTCATTTAAATTTTGCTATTTCAGCATCGTGCCTGTAACACTTACCGCTTCGTGCGGCTGGACACGGTGCCTTCCTCCTTGAGTCCCTCTGCTCCTGCAGGGTCGGGAGTAGCTCGGAAGAGCTCCTGCTCCGCTGGCTGATGAGGGATTTGTGGACTGGGACAGTAAATTGCACATCTTGGAAGCCTTTTATTCCAAAAATGCCTTGCAGAGGGAGAATCCACCGGTGGTTTGAGGTGGCCTAGCTCATTCCCAAATTCCCGCCAAGACATGTAAGCCCCACCAACTTCCAAATCACCAGCCGCCACTGGGCTGAATGGACCATAGCAGCAGCACCAGTTAAATGTACCAGCGCTGTGTAGGACTTACATTTGTGACTTTAAAAGAGTAGCCTTTCCTCCATGGTTGGCCAGTGATCAGCTCATCTGGCACAAAGTCAGCTGTATTCTTTCAAAGAATACTGAGAGTTGCATACTGCGGCACCATGCACTTTTAGAGCCTGTGAGGATCTTTGTGAGATGCCTGCAAGGATTGCGGTGTAGTAATACAATTTAACACTGATAAGGACCCGTGAAATATGAGCAGGTGGGGTAGGTATGGCAGGGAAAGGAAAAGGCTGGAGGCATTAGCGTACATAATATTGAACGGGAAGTAATGACACAGGGACGTCGTCCCACCAAAAGGATAAGAGGTAGCCAGTGACATCTCATGACTCTTGACCTATGATGATACCACTATAGGAAAGGGCTTAAACATTTTTTCAATTTCTAAGGTAGCAAAGGGGACCGCAGGGCAACGGGATACCTCCAGGGGTGCAGCCACAACCCTTGGCGAACCCCAAAATGACTTCCCTGCAATGGCACTGTAGCGATAAAAGAGCAGCAAACAGAGTGTAGCATGTAACCTGGCATGGTATGAGCAAGGGTTATTTTACAGCTACAAAAGTGAGATGAGATGAGGAGCAAGTGATTTTACATGGGGTTTTAAATCAACGTGCAGGCAGGAGCAGGCACTGCCCTGTAGCTGAATGATCCATAGCCACTCATGTGTTCTATCATTTTTATAGAATGCCCTGAAATTAAAGGAGATTACTGGATCACCTGCAACCAGCTTTTGGGAAATTTTGGGGATAACACACATGTAGTGAAGGGGGTTTTTGGGGTGCTCCTAAGAATTGTTTCTAGGAGCTCCACCGTGACTGGTAGGACAGTCTGCATGGAGTCTTACCAGGGGTGGTAGGTTACAATTTGAGACCTTGTCAACCGGAGAAGAGAGCACTTTATTAAATGAAAAAAAAAATGAAAAACAACTTTCGGTTTTGAGACGGGCAGTTGAGATTCTGGTACCATAGGAATTTGATGAATGAAGAAAGGCTTGAATGACAAAGCATGAAAGCATGATGACAGTGTTGAGGTTACCAAGGAAAGCATGATTATTTAGGGCATGCCTTACTTAAACACAAACAATTTTGAAGGCATGAACGCGGCAGAAGACCAATGAGATTGGGTGAGTGAGAAGTAAAAGATTACAGTATTTTTGCAGCATAATGAATATAGCCAGCGGTTTGACCAGGAAGAAGGACATATTCTTAGAAATTCAGGCGCAGACTGCGAATTATCAACATTTACAGGCATGAGGTAGAAACAGATGGCCTCCAGGAAAATAAAGGCAGCCAAAAACTAAGGAAATATGGAAAATAAATAAAAGAACGAGCAGAATGAAATAAGAATCATGAAGGACAGTAGTGGTTCAAGTAAGAATTCCGGGGGGACACCCGAGATAGAAACACGAGAATTCTGGGGGGACACCCGAGATAAAAACGTTAGAATTCCGGGGGGACACCGGAGAGAAAAAGTAAGGATTACCAGGGGGGCACCTGAGACAAAAACGTAAGTATTCGCCTTGTTTCTGCGCTTTAAAGAGTGGTCAGAAGAAACGTGAACCCAGAGCCCACATAATTGGGGACGATAGGCTACGGTGACGATTAAAGACGGCACAAATGGGGTTCATTTAAACCCCATGTCGGGGTATTCATTAGAAGGCAGGTATATGTGTGTCCAGCTGGTGTTTGTCTAGTCTGTCAAGTGCCTGTTACACATGTCCTGTTGTATGTCAAATGTAAGGAATTTGGTCTCCTTGTTGGTTGAAATCAGGTAAAAATTAATGCGATTCTGCAGTTGAGAAGGAATCGCACATAGATTGATGATATTGAGTAAATTGGCGGTAAAAAATAATTTGCGAGAAGGGACTGGATTGGAGCTTGCTTATTTGATGCACGCTCATAGTAATGGGAATTTTGGACTCACATAAGGATATCAATAGAAACAGAGTTAAGCCCGGAAAACATTGCTCCAATACGAGGAGTGGGTTAAAGGTACCGCCCACAAGATGTTATTCCGCGGCCACAAATTGAGCCTTAATCTAAAGCCATTTTACCACGCCTGGCAACTAACTTGCATGCCACACATACAAACAAAAAGTTAGAAAAACGCTATGCTGCTCTTGAATTGTAAAAATATAAGAGCAAGGAAAGGAGGAAGAGCCTCCAGCAGCTTGGTTGAAATAGGCACTGAGAGGGGGGGGGGGTGAGACACCTGCAGACACCTGCAGACACCTGTTTCAGGCGGCGCCTGCCCCGCCTGAAACAGGAGCCGAGGGAAGTAAGCCTAGGGGACTTTGCCATTATAGAGAGCTAAAAGCAACCACAGGTTATAGTGACCCCGCTTATGAGCCACCTTCATACAGTAGTAGCAAAAAGCAAGAGAAGGTTAAGAACAAGAATCTCACATCCCTAGCCAAGGGACAAGGGGAGACACGATGATGCGTTAATGAAGGAGGGGATCAAGCACAGCCAAGGGCATCTCTCAACAAGGGAGAGAGGGAAGGAAGAGGAAAGAAAGTGAAGACAGAACTGATGAGATAGCATTTACAAAGGACGAATGGATGGGAGGACAATTCTCATTGAAACTCGATGGGAAAGATGATGGGAAGACTAAGGCAGAGTTAGATGAGGCACAGATAAAAGAAAGAGAAGGAGTTAAGGGACGGAAGGATAAGAAGACAAGTTAGGCTAAGGCGTGAACAGCTTTATCGCAAAGAGTAAGGAAAGCAGCTCGATCGCAAACCAGAGAGCAGCCTATGAACATGACAGACAGAAACAGCAAAGGTTAGAAGAAAAGCAAAGGTACGTGAAAGAAGGGATGAGGAAAGTCAAAGGAAAAAGGAATGTAGAGATAAGAAGAAAGGGAGAAGATAGGGTCAGACAAGAGGTGAGGAAGCGTAAAAGGAGTGGTTACAGAAATAAATAAATAAATCAGGAAACACTGAAAATGAGTGGTTATCTTGAGTAAAACATGAATAAAAGGATAAGGGATACACTCAGAAGCATGAAGGAAAAAAAAGAGCAAAAAATTGAAAACAAATAGCACTTATGAGGGTTCCTGGTAAACAGGAAAAAGAATATGGCTGATAAAATGGGGTCAATTAAACGAAGGAAACTTGCACAAACCATTTTAAAGTAATTATGGTGAAGGAATCAAAACAACTTGTGAATGTTAGTAACAATGTTGATTTATTTTACAGACAAGCCATGGACCTCTTGCGTGGAAACACAAGAAATTGTCTGTATGGCCTTAAATTAGGGAGAGAAGAGAAAAGGTAGGTACTAGTTCACACCAAAAGGGGGTGAACATGCCATTGACCAATGCTAAAGGTAAGAGGATCCAGGTGAGTAACAGGAAAAGGTAGCAAGAGACACAAGGTCTTCACAAGTTAGCTGTTTTTTACAAGATAAGTATAATCAGGTGGAAAGAGTAGAGAAAAAGATAAACAGCATGGCCTTACCAGACAACCACAGAAAGCAGAAGTGAAATTGAAGGTGAGTAATTATTTTTATGTTCATAATGTCAAAAGAATTGTCATGTTATGTTATGTTATGTACATGCTTATTACGCGCCGGTAGCCCGCAGGCATCAGGGCGCGGGAAACCAAGAAGATCAAAAACATGAAACACCTCATTAAGACAGGTGGAAAACCTAGGGAAACGAAGCTCTAATGCTCATTGAAACAATGAGGTTTTTAGCGATTTCCTAAAACTCTGGTAACTAGCTTCAAGCCGTAATGCCATCGGCAACTTCTTCCAGAGGTCTACTGCTTTCGCCGGGAAAGATTTGCCTTGCCTAAGTGTGGACTTAGCCCCAGGTCTGTTCAGCGTGCCCCTGCCGGCTGATCTTAGACATCTTCCAGGAGCATAGAAAGAGAAATGTTTTTGAAGTAGCTAGGGGTCTCTCCATATAGGCATCTGTGAATTATAGTCATAGCCTTGAACCTGACTCTCTCCTCCACTCTTAGCCAGTGTAGTGCTCTTCTCCCTGTTGACACATGCTCTCTATTATTTATGTTTTTAACTATGCGAACTGCGTCGTTTTGTATGACTTGGCACTTTTGAATCTCCCTTTTTGTGGCTCCTAGCAGGAGAGCGTTGCCATAGTCAAGTCGCGACAGGATGATGGCCGTAGCGATTGTCGCAGCATTGACTTCATTAATGAAGGGTCTTATTGCTCTCAGAAGTCGTAGATAGCAGGTGTTGTTTTTCTGCAGGTATCTTACCTGTACCTCTGCGCCCACAGAGGCCTCTACCATCATCTCGAGAGTTTTAACATTTGGCAACACCGGGATGTTAGCGTCCTTGATGGTAAAGGACTTATATTCATTCCCTAGTTTGCATCTGGCCTGTCGCGTGCCGAAAATCAGCAGCTCTGTTTTGGTATTATTTAAACACATCCAATGATGTTGCATCCAGTGGTCTATGATGTTATAAACCTCTGAGATTTTAGCACTATCAGTGGTGTAATCACCAGTGAGTTCAAAGATGAGCTGCGTATCATCAGCGTAATTTGTAAAGAAAATGCTGATGTGTTCCAGGAGTTCACAGAGGCTTCTCAGATATAGATTAAACAAGAGAGGTGACAGGCTAGCTCCCTGCGGGACTCCGTAATGGATGGGAGCGGAATTGGAGAAATTGTCACCCCAATGTATTCTAGCATTCCGATCTTTGAGAAAGGATGATAACCAAGCCAAAGCCTTAGGGGAACAACCAACAATGTTGGCCAGTGCCTCCTGAAGGAGCTGGTGATCCACCAAATCAAAGGCCGCGCTTAGATCGAGAAGCATGAGAATCCCTGTTTTGCCTTTATCTCTCAGGCCCAACATATGCGACTGGAGGTCCAGCATAGCAGATTCAGTGCTATGGGAGGCCCTAAAACCTGATTGTTGATTGTGCAACAGCTTCAGGTCTTCCACATGTTTTTGCAGTTGGTTTGTGGCAACTTTATCTAGCACCTTCAAAATAAAGTTCGAGTTAGTGATGGGCCGTAGGTTCCCAGGATCTTTGGGGTCCAATCCTGCTTTTTTAACTAGTGGGGTAATAGTTACCTCCTTGATGTCCTTAGGCACCACCCCTTCACTGAGAGATGCATTTACTATCTTCGTTAAAACCGGTAGGAAGAGTTCTTTGTGCTCCAAAATAATTTTGGTAGGCAGAGTATTCTCTGCACACGATGTCGGTTTCATCTTGGCTAGGACCTTACATAAATCGTCCTCTGATATGGGTAGGAACTTAAAACTCCCATTTGCTTCCGCATTAGTAGCTGCGGCTTGGGTGATAGGTCTGTCACTATCGGTTCTGGCTGTAATAATATTGTTTCTAGCCTTTTGGATCTTATTAGCAAAAGCTTCTTGCACCTTATCACAATCTTCTCTGGTAGGTGTATGTGGTGGTGTTAACACCCTGGGTTTTTCCATCCCCTTAAGTATGTCAAAAATGTTACTATTGGTGTTGGATGCTGCTTCAATTTCTTTATTGTAATAGCTTTTTTGCCTCCTTAATCCCCTTCCTATAACAGTGATCAGCCCTTTTCCAATTTTCTTTATTACTTTGGTTGGGATTTTGCCTCCATATCCTTTCTTTAGTTCGTTTCTCCTGTTTAAGATTATTAAGCTCTCCGCTGTACCATGTACGGTAGTTGTTGTTTCCCCTCACCAATTTCTGTTTCAGAGGGGCATATTCCTCCACCAGAGCTTGCATATGGGTATTATACTTCTTAAGCATGCTCTCACAGTTCTCTTTTTCCAGAAAGGACTCAGCAACCTTCTGTAGGCGTGGTTTTAATATTTCAGGGCCTATATTTTTAAAATGTCTGCTCCAAACTTTAATGTGGGGATTTTTGATTCGTGCGGAAGGTGTGTTTAGTTCTATTTCCAGAGTGACCAAATGATGATCCGACCATATACATGGTACGGTAACAACGTTATGGCACTTCAAGTTATTGGTAAAAATCCAATCTAACTGATTCCCTTGGGGGGTGGTTGGTTCTTTATTTACTACCGGGAAGCCCAGATTCTTCATGGACTTCTCCAGCTGTATTGCTTCCTTATCTTCGATGTTCCCTCTCCATCAATTCATATCTCCTACCAGCAGTGTGCAGGTGTTGGTCGAGATAAGCTTAGCAGCTTGAGAAGTGACTTCGTTTTCAAAACCGGAGATTAGAGAAGGTGGTCTATAGAGGGCAATGATATTAAGACTATCGTTCGGTGAAAATGTAAATTTTAGTTGGATTGCCTCACAGCCCGAGCATACAAAATCAGCCTTGTATAGCTTCAAAGTGTCTCTGGCAATGATGGCAACTCCTCCGCCTATACCGTTTTCTCTGTTTTTGTTATATATTATGTAACCCTCTGCCACCGCATGTTCACACACTGGACCAATAGGATCTTTCAGCCAGGTTTCCGTTACACAAAGTAAATCAAGGTCCTTCTCTTTGATGAGGTCATGAACATTATGGGCATGTTTATTTAGGGATCGGGTGTTGAGCAGTCCCACTTGCAACTTTGCTATGTTGCCAATATTGTCTGGTTTCGGCGCTCCTGCTCTCTCTCTCTGTGTTATGGAGGGGTTCTTAGTCTGAAATTGGTTCCTGCTGACTGCCGCCTTACCATTTTGGTCTCTATGGGTCTCTGCCATGGGTTCCTACTTTTTTATCTCTCCCCACCTGTACCTATGAGGCTGGAAGTTTAAACCCCCGTTCCTATGTCCCACCAAAAGGCTGGAATATGCGAAAGGCAGAAGAATTACACTGAAACAGGCAAAGGTGGGACTTACAATGGAGGTATGCAAGCATTAGAATAGGCAAGACATTAATGGGAACGATAAAGGTGGAGGCACGTAGTAAGAATTGGTGCCATAGTCTTAGAAGACAGGGGTAGGCTAGATCAAGTCAGAGAGGGATGGTGTGTAGCGAAACGCCTCTGTTTTTTCTCCCTAGGATGAACACAAAGCACAAGCATAGACCATGGTCCAACCAGCGAAGAAGAAAAGAACAGGAAGAATGGCTACTAAGCTGAGGAAGTATGTGCAGCTAACCAGGAAGAATGGCTGCTAACCTGGAAGAAATACAGCTAATCTGAGCAAAGAACCCAGCAAAAACTAAGTATCCCTGCAGGGCGGTTTGGACATTAGTTGTTTATGTGCACCAACGAATAGGGAGAATGAACCATAGAGTATTTTTGATAGCAGAAAGGGAGGAAAGGGGTTAAAGTCCAGAAGAAAACCTGGCCCCTTGCAAATGCCGAATTACTTTTGCCTTTATCTTGACTTTCTACAGACAAAGGGGATCCCCAAGGACGTTTCATTCATACTAGGGACGTGCCGTGAAGACCAGGAAAGAAGACAACATCTTTCTTTAATTATTTTGTCTCCTTAGGGTTGCATATGGCACCCGGAAGGGGAAAATGTGTCCCATGAAGGACGTGGTGTATCAAGTGTTATTGAAACCAAAAATCATTGTCTAAGCCAGCTGACACAGTGCTAGGAATGGGGGATATGTTAGTTATGGTGTAAAAATGACCCACAAAAGGGAAATGTTTAAAAGGAAATGTTTTGTAGCTTGTCTAGGAGGCAGGGGTGTCAAATAAAAGGGAATGTCTCGATTTCTAGGATACAGGGTAAAAGAGCAAATGCGAAAAGAGGTTTTAAGGAAATGGGTTGGGAGGAAATGTGTTAGATAAGTAGAGACCCGGTTATTTACAAAAGAAACTCATTCAGTTTTATATTACAGGTATACATCGAGGGACCTGTATGACTTGGGAAATTGGCGGCGAACCGCATGAGGAGAGAGGAAGGTCATAGAGGAACCCAGTGAAAGCCCAACGCTGAATTATGTCTGCAAAAGGACTCCCCCCAACCCTGTACCCCATGCCAAACCGTCCCCTCTTGTGGACTCATTGAACCATGAACTCTTTTGAAAGAGAGACACTCTGGAAAAAAAAAACACTGTACCTCATGTGATAAAGAAAAAACAATGGACTTCTGGTCTAAGTATCAAAAAAGGAACCTGGGAGACCAACTGTGAAAACAGCACAATGGAAAGGAAAAGGCGACAGGACACAGACGGTCCACTAACGCCAAACTCATGACAACTACAATGGAAGATACAGAAAAGGAAAGAGTGTGGACAAGAGGAAAGGACGAAGTGAAATGATATTCATGGGCAGGAGAAGATGCTCAAGGAAAGACTGTGCCTTGATGGGGTAGGAGTTGCAGACAAGGTGTGACATACAGAGAGACAATGGGCTAATGGGATACCTTATAGGTTGACCAAACCTCTTGAGTCTCACACTGGCTGTTAATAGTCCAAGGCATACAGTTAGATTAAAGGCACACAATTACAGGAAGTAGACACACATGTTTGTTTTAGTATGACAATGCGTTAGTATATGCCGAATTATAAGATTGTGTTAAGAAATATTTAGATAAATGGTAAGGTGAATGGAAATAGAATATAGTTTAAAGTTGTTGGTTTACAAACAAATGAACTTTAAAGACGAGGGAGTGTAATGGAGGTCCCAACCTATATAAATGTGTATTGAATCAACAGCTGAATGAGGTGGAGCCCCCCCCCCACTTAAACCTAAACTGAGAAAGTCAAAAGGACGTATGTGGTGTTGAATTATGCTAAAATGGGTTTTATAATGTTACAACATACAAGTATTCTAAGGCATTGTGTTTATAAAGTCGAAAATGGCATTACCATGTTGTTATAAGGTGCAAAGCACAGAATGGACAATGAGATATTATATACACGGACAGGAAATCATTCAGGCTAAAAATGCCTTTAAATGAAAATGCATGTAAGCAAAATGTGGCTTGAACAAGAAGACTGAGGAGCTCAAAGTATGCAATGATGAGATCATTTTAAAAGTTGAGACGTTCAGGGACAATCATGCCTTCAGAAACTTGACTAATGGACAAAAACTTAGACTTTTAATGAGGTTATGTTTGAAGCCTTATCTGAAAGAATCCAGCTGCACAATTATAAGTTGAACCGAGTACCGAAGCAGAGTTAGGAATGCATGTTAGAGTGTATTTCATTTTTGAAGGGTTTAGTCCAATTAAAATTAATTTGACAATGAGCTAATGTAACAAAGTAGTTTCTTAAGACTGTGCAGGGAGAGGTGGGGGCATTTTGCTCCCTCCACTTTGCTATAAATGGTTCTGTGTAGTGCTGAGAGGGGGTTCTCTTCCGAGGCAGGGAACTTTTGCATAACAGATAGTGATGCGCTGTGTCAGCAGGGAAATGGAATAAACCCTTATGAACTTAACAGTCTCTGTGCTGAACCATTTGAGTGGTCCTTATTGAATTGTGTTGGAGTATGTGAACCCTGCACCCCAACCTCCTTGAGATGCAGCTACTTTGTCTTAAGGTATTCGAGAGCCAGCCCTGATCCCATGGGCCCGTCAGAGGTCATTAGGTCCTTGTTTACAACATACTTAAGGTTGCCAGATGAGTACACAATTTGAGTACCTATTATAGTGATATCTGATATACAAAGTGTTCTGCTTAAAATATGCAGTATTTTTGGGAAACTATATATTGTCTATACACCTAATTGCCATCAAATTAATTATAAGACGAGTGGCCCACAATTGCTCTCACTCTAATATAGCAATATGATTATAGGCCACAAACTGTGAATGACATGTTTTTCTTAATACAGTAATAAGCCTGATCATTTACACCTACAATTGTTACTTTCCACATGTTTAGAGGGTCAAAGACTCTGTCACCAACAGTTGCTCTCTTCTGATAACACAATGAATCAATTGTAAGCAGCAGTAGGCAATAGAGGTGCTGGGCAACCAAGCTAAGAGAAGTTGAAATGATCAATGTGCGGACGTTGGTCTTTTTCGAATTGCACAATAAGCACACCATCACTTTCTTATTAAATTCTTCTAGTTTCAATTAGATGTGTTCCAATGTTCAATTATTGGGATTTTCCAATTATGCAGGGGTTCGGACACAAAATAGCCCACAATCAGTCCCCTCATAAATTGGCGGGTCAAGAATTATGAGTAACATTAGTTAAACAATGTTATGTTCATTCAGTAGTTCATTAGACCTCATTTCGTTTCAGGCCGAGACTGCCATCCAAGTACTAGTTAGAGTTACGTCCACCTAGATTGCTGCAAGATGGCAAAGTCAGAACTGATATCGAAGGAGCTCAAAGGTATTACCCTGCAGTCAGTCAATCCTTCAACAGCACCAATTGCTGGGATTGCGGCCGCAGATATGTAGCCGGTATAAAGAAGTCAAGTCCGACAACCGAAGGAGCTCAAGGGCATTAGCCCGCAGTCACTCCTCCGCTGCCACCAATTAGTCGGTATTGCGGCCGCAGTTTAACGCATTCAGAGACGACAACCAAAGGAGCTCAAAGGCATGAGCCCGCTGTCACTCCTTCGCTGACACCGCAGGCACCATTTTGCAACAGAACTAAGAATCGATGTTCGGTGTGAGTTTAGAATGAACCAAGTACATTTTGAATTTTGGGAGCCTGGTCTGCAGAAGTCCAGCCGTCCACCAAACACTTGGCTTCTGCGTTTGCACTGGCTGCTAGTAATATACTATTGAACCTCCTCATTAACAGTTAAAGGGCCAGCTGCAGAGCCCACAGCCAAACAATTCCTGGAAGTAAATCCTCTGAGCACCAAACACCAAACTCCACCAAACACTTGGCTTCTGTACTTGGCACTGTGGTGGTATATCTGGTTGTCAGTGGATGCAAGACTTCAGCAGTACAAGTGAAGTGGTATGCTATGAGACAAAGGAGAAGTTCCTCATGGTGGACTGTGGTGGAAGTGAAGTTGTTGAAGTAGAAGCAGCAACATTGTGAAGTTATAATGACAAAGATGTCTATTGTGAATCCTAATTTTGTGAAGAGAGACATATTAACTACTAACCAAGAACTGTGTTTCACTAACATCTGCAGAAGCTGTATTTCCTTTGAATTGTGATAATTGTTTTGGGAAAACTAGAAGTTGTGGAAAAGCATTGTGGGTAGGAAGAACACGGATACTGTTGTGGTGAAGTGGAAATTCTTAGCACCAACAAAAGCTTTGTTGTTGTTGGAACTTTGTTTAAAAAGGCTTTACCTTGACATCGAACCATCAGGAAATGAACTGAGACTGTTCTATCTACATGGATTTACTTGTCTCTTTTTGTTTAACATTCAAGCTGAATTTTCCTTAAATCCTGGGGAAGGGTGTTCACCCAGGTTACTAAAAGGTTATCAAGGAACTGTATATGTAATTGTTAACTTAAATGCCATATATTTTCTTTGTAATTGATATCTAAGTGTGAGGGCCACACATCCTGTGTTAGTGTTTCCCCTTGTTTTCATTAGGCAGGGAAATCCTCCTCTGAGTAGACATAGTGAGGCGTTTAATAACTTTTATAATTTAATGAAATGGCACATTTTGAACAAACCTACGAAAGTTTTCCACCTTGCATTGCTGACCCCTCACAACACCCTCAATAGGCACTACCTCCACCTAGCAGTAGCTACACTCATTGGCCTAATACCACTCATGCCAATCATACAAAATATCACTTCAGTGTCTGCAAGAGGACTGACAGCATGGCATTATTCTCCCAACAGGTGCACAGTCCATGAATAGTGAAGAGGCTGGACACTCCACGGCTGCCACTCTGTCCAATTCCTACTCCTGCACAGGCCGGCCCCATAGGCAGCGGGAGTAAGAGGAGGAGCGAGGCAGCAAGGCCACAAGACACCACCACTGTGGAAACTCAGGTAGAGACAGACGAAAGCACCATCCCCACATCGACATCCGTGCCCAGTGGCCCCTCCACAGGCCACACAGGGGGCACGGCTGACACCAAAGTTGCCACAGAGTCCCTTGTAGAAATCCATTTGGCTGCATTCCCTGCTCTGGCACCCATAGATCAGGGAACCAGCACACCCTCCTCACCATCTCAGGTAGTGCATCACTAGCCCCAACACCATTGTGGCACAGGTAACAACACCGACGAGGAAGATGACCCAGGCTTCCGCTCCCTGTGCCTCAGCCCCAAACCTATCCACAGACCACAAGGTCTGCATTTACAGAACATGGCAGCAATTTGGACATGGCTAAATGCCATAGAGCAGCTCCAGGCAACATGGTTGACAATTGCGAGCCAGCAGGTGGAACACATGCAGGCCATGAGCGGGGTTGTGTCGCACGATTTTCTGTTCTGTCAGCCTTCGCAGAGCCTCTAAATTCCTGCATGATGCTGACTCAGCAGCATACCTCAGGCCAGACATCGGATCCCTCCACCTCTGTCACCCCACAGATGGATCACAGCCCAGTACCTTAGGTGCCACTCACAGCACCCTCTGGCACCTAGGGTGCTGGAGAAGGCTACTAGGCCACGGGGCACCGGAAGTGACTGCTATGAGACGCATTTTGTTTGACATTGCAAGGGATGGTATTTTGGAGATGGCTTTTTGGGGAGGGAGAGGTGTTTTGGAGAGGAGGGAGGTGTTGTAGCGATGGTGTTTTGGGGATGATTTTTTGGAAAGGGTTGTTTGAGGAGGGGAGACGTGTTGTAGGGATGGTGTTTTGCGGAGAATTTTTTGACATTTGTTCATCAAAAGGTTCACTTGAAGCAATGCTAGGACATTCCTTATTGTGTGCAAGTGTTTAATTAATAATGTGACTGAATACAGAGGTGCATAGCAAGTGCATATCAATTGGCCTAAAATAATTGTCAATCAGTACTTGCCGAACTAGATGTCCATCCCTTCCCCCTTCCTGCTTACTGTGAGTCCTCCGCTTGTGCGGGTGGCATGTCCTCCTCAGAGGGCCGGGGGACATTCCGTCTGAGGCCAATGTTGTGCAGCATTGCACAGGCAAGACCTTCTCTGGCCTTCATATACATTAAGGCCCCTCCAGACCGTTGTAGGCACTGGAAACAAGCCTTCAACAGGCCAAAGGTACGCACAACGCAGAGCCTGGTACGGACACGGGCCTCATTGTAGGCCACCTCCTGTGGCATCTCTGGACTCTGCACGGGTGCCATCAGCCATGGTAGCTGGGGGTATCCAGAGTCACCTGCAAGGGCAAAGGACATAGGTGCTAGATATATAGCATTGTGGACGTGTTGCCTGTTAGAATGGCATGCTGATAAACGGTCTGTGTGTGCATTTCACAAGTATTGTCACACTACATAATTTACCATGACACTACTTGCATGTAGAGTAATTCACTCAGGGGGAACAATTGCTCTGTCGTCTAACATCATACACACAGCTCATGGCCAGCATTCGTCGCTTTCAGGGTCTGTGAGTGACATGTCAGAATGCCATGGTGTCTGTGTTGATTTGATATGTTTAGAGCGCACAAACACTCTAAGGCAACTTGGCGCTGAATCCAGAAGGTAGAAGAGCCAACCTAACCATTAAAAGTCTTTATGGCGCGCCGAAAGACAAAATGGTTCTCCGTAAGCCGCAACTCATGTGGGAATGAGTTCTAAAGTTTGGCGGCCGCAACACAAAATGCGTGGGTGTCCACCCGAGAGAGCCGGATACTCGGGATTGAGAAACCAGCATTATCACGAGAGTGAAGGGCTCGACTGGGAAACATAGGGGCATAACATTTGTTGCAAGTATTGAGGCCCTGTCTATGAAAAGCCTTTTGAACTCCGCAAAGGGATTTAAACTGCACTCTTTTTTTCAATGGGAAGCCATTGCAATTGGCGAAGAATAGGGGAGATGTGAGAGGAAAACGGGACCCATGAGACGACACGTGCCGCAGAAATTTGAAGTAGCTGAAGGTGTCGAATGAGATCAGACGGTTGAGCTAGAGAGAGTAAATTGCAGTAGTTGGCTCCACTGAAAATGTGGGCGGTGACCACTGGAGCATGAAACGACAGGGAAACACTCACCTTGCTGTGCCCCTGGCACCTTCATTTGAGCTCACTTTCTCCTCACTGTGCCTCTTGCACATTAACTTCTTTGCTTTTGTGCACCCTTGCACCTGGCCTTTCCTTTCCGTGACTCTTGCACACTTGTTGCGCTCTGCGGTGCTCACTTGCACCTTTCCTTCACTTTCGGGTCACTCGCACCCTTCATATTCACTTTCCACTTCTTTTCTTGCTTTCTGCTCTCTCAGCGCCTTTATTTATCTCTCTTGCTTTCTGCTTTGTGCCACTTGCAAACTCTGTCTTTCGCCCTTCCCACTCCAGCTAGCCGCACGCTCCTGAGTTTCCCTCGCTTCCAAGCGTGAAACTCCAGGTAGCGTTGTCCTGGCGTGCGGTCCTCTCCAGGAATAGGGATCAAGGTCAGGGTCTCACCAGCTGCCCCTCATTTCCCCTTGAGACTGGAACACGTCCCAAGGGAACGAGCACTTCTCCACATGCTACCAGCAGGACACGGGCTGCCACAATCCGGCTCCCCAGAGACACGGTCCCCAAGCCACGCTGCAGCCCCTCACAACCACCGTGCCAGCGTCTCGGCATGCCGCTCTCTTCTGTATCCTCCAGACTTCTCTCCCTTCAGCTCCCTGCTGCTTGGATTCTTGGCTTCTCTCAGCATACACAGCTCGCTCTTCTGATTGTGCAAAACCACACCTTTTATATTTTAAACGGGAATCAAGTGTAGTCAGGTGCAAGTAGTCGGTGTTAATTGCCTGACCCTGCCTCACTCTATTAAGGGGACAACCAAATGGTAATAGGTAGCAGTCTTCCTTTCATTTCTCAAGGTGTTTCGTGCAGGTAATCCTCACTACTCTAGGTTGCCTCTTCTCTTTCCCAGTATTTGTCGGAAATGGGGAGGGGTAGATGGAATGGGATTGTAAATATCCCATGAAAGCTGAGGAAGGGGTTTCTGATGGGAAATGGGGAGAGAGGGAATTGAATTGGGATTGATGGTTACTTCTATTTACCACAACACTGTTAGGAGATCGACAGCTGAGAGAGGAACATTATCTAGCCTTGGTGTACTTAACCCTTTTCCTTCTCTTACTTGGACCATGAATAATGGGCTTTGAATTTGGAGTAATAAGACCTTTATCAGGGCTACGAGAGTCTGAATACCCCATAAAGGCTTCCGGAACTTCTTCCTCCTCTCTTATTGTCCCGATGGGATAGCTCGTCTCACCTGGGGTACTCCAATGGGAACAACCCCAGGCTCCCCTACCCAGGTGATCCTCCCTCGCTCATGCACCCCCAACGTTGGGATCCAAGAGTGATGGCCCTGCCCTGGCCAACTGAATAGAGGATTCTCTGGGACTACATTGGAGAATACCCCTAGATTTCTCACATTGGTCTAGCTAGAAGTGGCTAAATTGTTTATTGTGGAACCACAAACATTAGGGTTCTAATCCTGGATCCCCCTATGTCTGAACCCAATGATCGTGAGCAGATTCTTGCATCATCTTGTACCTTGGGTTTACATTGTGGCTCTAACTATTTTGCTGGGCAGCGGGATGCCAGTGGCCTCCTTATGGCTTAGGGGCAGCCGGAAAACACACCATTACCCAAAAACAATTGTGTTGCATGTGTATACATTGAACAACCCCATTGCTCACTAGCGTATGGAATATAGGGCAGAGCTATGTACATAAGAAAATGCTTTTTAGGACTTTTTACATAGTTGCAGGGTGCACTTTTCTGTTAAAAACATGATCAATGAAATGACCGCTTGCCAATAATGGGAGCAGTGGTCAGAATCAGTTTATTGTTGGAAGCGTGAATCTGTCCGGCTTGCATATTATATTTACACAGACTGAAAATAATCATTGCAAATCCACATGCGTGTATAACAGAGAGAGCATACCACTGGCAAAGACAAGTTATAAACATCCCACTGCAGGTTTGGGTGCAGCCGTCGCAACAGTTGCACTCGCTACTCGCAGTGACACTGCCATGCCAGTGCCCAGCCCTAGACGGCTGTTGATTTGGATTCAGCACCTACACCAGTGATTGCCGAGATTTTATCAGAGACAATTGTCACCTAAAAACACTCCTAAAACGTGCTGGGGACGGAAGGGGTCATGAGAACGCCTCTTTATTAGCCCTTATACCCAAACTCTACGTTTCATCATATTATTTTTGCTGATATGGTAATTTTTAGCAATCATGATTTTGTGATATAAAGTTATTGTTTTGACTGAATAGCAGTGGTCTTCCTGCATAATTGAATAAGAGTCTGTATCTTCTCCCTGGAACAATGAGCCACGGCGCATGTCGGCAACTGCAGCATTTGGCAATGTGGCATGGGTTTCACGGGTGGAGGCCATGGCTTTCGGGGGGTTCAAGGGGTATATGGGTTTTGGGGGGTACAAGGCTCTCTGTGTGCCAGGCCCCAAAAACTGTTAAGATGGCCCTGGGTGAGGTGGGCCAATTAATATGCAGACATGAGCAAGTACTGCGCCAGTGCCAAAGTAGTAGCAGATTGCAAGAACAGAGGAAACAAGACAGTGCCATAATCACCAGGATTCAATAAAGTATGTTGTTGTTGTAACATACTGTGTCTATGCCCCATCTGTATGTTTATAATGTAGTGTGATGTTTCTGACTTTTGTGACTTATCCGCAACATTTTAGGTGTGTGCTTGTTTTTCTGCTTATTTGCATGGGAGTCAGCTTGTTTTGAATGGACATTCAGCTTATTTTTTTCTTCCAACCTGGCAACACTGCTCTTGACCCGAAACCAAACATCTGCTGCCTGAAAGTCGGGAAACAGCCTGCAACCCTTGTTACGGCTGGTTCAGAAACAGGTAAGTCTATTTCCTTTGCCCCTTTTGATACAGGACCATGGCCATACCTCGGTACAAGGGAGTTCAAGATGGTTGCCATAGTCACCCTGGCAACAATGGGGCTGTCCTAGTTGAAAACCTAACAGTGAAATTCGGCCAGTGTTTTAGTGAATAGTGTTTTTCACATGCCATTGCAGCTTCACAGTGAAGCAATTTGCTCCGTTTTAAGACTAAGCGGCTGCATGTTAGCTTTAGTACACAGTTTCAATCCTATGTTCTTCAAACATTTTCTCGAACCTCCGTACTAGTTTATGAATGATCTATGTGACCCCTCCTTTTTTAGTTTTGTTCATTAGGTGGTGCTGAAAGTGCTACCTATAAAGCCGAAACTCTTGTCATTAAAATAAGAGCTTTTACTTACTAGCTTGAAATTGGGGCTTTGGATATAGGTTTGGAATGCTTTTTCAATGCAGATGATATATGAGGATGAATTTATGTAGTTTGGCTATGGATCCCACCCATATAACACCCATTGCTAAGTGAAATCTATAGGATTTTCCGCCAATTCTCACCCATTTTTCCTCCAACCGCACCTTTTTTTTACACTCTTTGGCTGAATTTTTACTGTGTGGTGAATTTGTCAGACATTTTTACTTCCAAAATGGCAGCTGCCATCTGTTAATATTTTTTAAAGGTTATTGACTTGATTGATGCTTTAAAATATATTTATTGCAGCTTTCAAGTTATGTTACACATTTTACAGTATTTTTTTTATTAAAAATAAACAAGGTAGTGTATTAGTATGTTTTAGTTAAAATGGCACCGAAAAAAAGGAAATCTAGTGATTTGTGTGGTATTGGTCTAGTGTTTTTGATGTAAGCAGCACCTGATTGGATGTTTAGTTGGTGATGTCATTCGGATGTGATTGGCTGTGCAGTGTCTGTTTGTTTCTCCAAGTAAGGCATTTTGTTTCTAGTAAGCCATTTTCCTTCCACATTTGAAGAGAGCTGTGAAGCTGTGTGTTTTGTCTAGTTAACATTTGATGAGAGAGGTAAAGCTGTCCTTTGTCTGTTTAATTGATGTGTTTGTATTTGGTTAATGAAGTAATCTATTTCCACTACAGTTTAGCACTGAGTGATTTTTGGGCTTACATTATTTACCATTGGGACGGCTGCCCTTGCCTGCAGGGCTACAAAGTATCTGCATTTCCTCCATGCTTCGGGTATAGCAGCGGATTGGGGTGGCTTGTTTAAGTTGGATGCCGGATGCATTGTTATTGTTGCAGTGTTTTGAAAGGATGCTGCAGCACAGGCACAGTGGCGATTTTCCAACATTTTTGATGGATGCGGCAGGGGGAATTTATTTGACGGTCATTGGTTTAGGGATGGTTGATGTTATTACGGCCTGCGTTTGTCACGCTGGTTCCTTTGTATTATTGTTTTTATCGTCCGTGTACATCGGTTTAAAAAGGGCAGACTCCACAATTGTTTTGTATTTGTGTGCTGGGTAGGCCTCCTTTCCCATTATTGTGATGCAGTTACTGGGGGCTAATTGAGTAAGTACCACAGAGCACAGAGCACAGGATTGCTAAGCAGTATATGTATGTCGCTCTGGACCAGGGTGATGATTTTCACATGCCTTGTTTGTGTGGTGCAGGCGCAGGGAATTCACAGGAGGGAAGCATGCTGGGGGCTCATACATTTGCCATCATCCCTGGGTTTAATATCTCTTTCCGATCGCTTTTAAAAATGCGATCGGAGACTGCATGGGAAAGGCAGTGAGCGCACATGAGTGGATCATTCCATCTAATCTGATGTGTCTGAGTAGGGGCCCAGCAGTGCAAGGCTCCTGGGACACACAGCCAAAGGGGAATGACAGCATGTGGCAGTGCCAACTGCTGGCTGGGCTACTGTGACCAACGGCTCAGGTGTGCTGCTTTGAATGGGATACACGTTGTGTGGACACCAGTGGTCTGTGTCTGCACACGTGCCTTTTAAGTAGGGCTTCCTTTTCTGTTAATCATTTTTCATTGTGGCAATAGGACTCGAGGCGGTGGGCCAATACCACCCCGGGTAATGCCCCCAGGGACCCTCGTTATAGGCCTGAGTGTAGCGAGGGCCTTAACGAGGCCCTCGGAGGCATTACCATGGGCGTATTGGCCCGCCACCGACGGTCTTATTGCCATTAGGACCCCGGCCCGTTAGACCGGGGTACTAATGGCATTTCTTTCGAAACAGAAAAAAAATGAAGTCAAATAAAATGGGTGACGGGAAAGGGAAGACATAGTCCATTTTCCCTTTCCATGGCGGCCATCGGGAGCGGACACGCTGGGAACAGAAGTGTTCCCAGCACGTTCGCTCTCAAGAAAAAGAAAAAAGAAGGTAGGTGGGGTTGGGGGGCAGGAAGGGGATAGTTTGCAGGGGAGGGGGTTGAGGAAAAAAAAAAAACTTACCTGAGTCCACGGTGGGGGACCAAGGCAGCCTCCAGCCTTGGGGAGGCGCGGAGCAGGGATTGCCCCGTTTCGAGCCTCCTCATTGGCTAAGGGGCTGCCACGCCCCCCCGCCAGGAACAAACCCAGGCACGTACGTTCGTCCACGGGAATACAGTGTGGTATGGCTCGGAAAAGAGCCAATCCACGTGTAGTATTTCGCGTGGACAGCGCGTGCCGGGTACTAATGTTCGGTAATGCAAGAGCACACAGCGCAGAATAAAATGCCACGCCCAGGCAGGGCTTTGCCCATGCCAGCTCAGCCACTTAATTGCCTTGCTGCATAGATCTTCGTGGGCACATCTCAGGGAACAAGCTTGAACCTGTAAAAGAGGCTCAATGTTTTGTATTTCCAAATTGATGGAAAAGTCGTAGATTGTTTAGTATCATCTCAATGCCAGCAAATCTCTCGTGTTGCCTGACCTGTGCAGATTACAATGTTGGAAGTAGGGTAGGGGTACGCCCCTCCTGGGGGATCGGAGCAAGGAGCAGCGATTCACACTCTTCGAAAACACAAACTGGCCCCAGATCCGTGGCGCCTTTACTCTCGAGATGTGGCATCTAGACACGAGAGCCCTCGGAGGAGGGATATGACAGTCTTGCACCCAAAGTTCACGTATTGACATATTATTTGAATTTACTTATGTTTATGGTGCTATCGCTGTTTGCACATTCTTAAATATACAACAACGCTCCATGGCTGACTAAAGTATTGCTATGCTGGGGCTGTGAGTTGGAGTGCATATCTGTTTTTTCTGGGGTCTAATAATTTGACATATAGGTATTTTGAGGCCTCTGCTCTTCTCATGCTTAAAGTTTGAAAAACAAATTGCACCACGAACACAAAATAATATTTTGGATAAGAAATTGACAGTACAATCTTTTCAAATGTCTATGCTTGCAGAACAGCGAATCACTATTGGATTTCAGGCCATGCATGCCACAATTTGCTGCTTGCTACCTGCTAACACAGAGTTCCGCTCTGATAGATTTGTGTAACCCGTTACATAATCGAAACACTGCTGCAACTTATTCCTAGCCAGCGAGATCAGCTGTATCCGGAATGCAAGGATCAGTTGACCCGCATGGGCTTCTCAACTTTCACCTACAGACCACAATGAAACAACCGCCGTGGAACACTAGCAGCCACAGGGTAGCGCTTCATGCACGCGGCAAATGTTTAGCTATTTATTAATATCCCTGTGCTAAGCGTTTAGCTACGGGGGATGTGGACGTCGTGTCCTGCTCAAGCTCTGTATTGTGGGGGGAAGCAACACCCGAGAGCTAGGGCAACGTGCCCGTTCCATTTGTTTGCACAGTCCTTATGGTGCAGTGAGAGCCTCCCGCACGCGAGCGTGGGGCCCATTGGTGTACACTGGATGTGCAGATTTCTCAGGGGTTGTTGTGCAAGCCTCCTGCACAGGTTTTTGGAAGGGAGCTCCACTGCACTCAGCGTGCAGCACTTGTACAGCAGTACATGCAGTGAGCAATGCCCAGGTTGTGAGGGCATGCCTCACCTGGAGCAGTTGGGAATTTCCCCACAGTTTGATGGGGATTGGGAACAGATATTGACAATGTTGATGACGTTATAATAAACAATTTGCCATTTTTAAATATGAAATAAATTTCTTTAAGGGAAAAACTTTACAAATCAATGAACCGATTGACTAAATTACAAACAATCTTCAAGTTGGACAAACATTACATTTTGCATAGAAACTTCAAACTTTCATATCCTAAGTAATATTTATCATGTATAAAATCAATATATATTTAAATACATTTTTATAAAACAAACACATTCATCATTACTATTCATCGAAATAAAAACAAGATATTCAAAGTTTCATTGTCAAACTTAGTTTGTTCAAAAATGTATTTGAATATATATTGTTGTATTCATGCTAAAGATTAACAAACGTCATTAATATACTTCACAATACTAACAATAAATTGCCAAAACTATTGGCTTTGCCAATGCTTGTTTAAACATGGGCACCAACCCTTCAAACAAAAAGCGGAACAACTGTAGATATTGCTGAGAGGAAGGAGGCAATATACCTGTGCCTCCACCCAATGCTTTTCCGAGTGTGGAGGTTACGATTGCTACTCGGTCCATGACCCCAAGCAGCTCATCTGTGCCCCTAAAATGGAAAAGAGAAAGGACAATGTCAATAAGGCAATGCCTCCCATTTTACCCACCTCACGCCATCCAATGGCATAGGACGTTCCCCTGACTTAGAAGGTGCTTCCATGAAAGTCTTTGGCCATTATGACACGGGTAGTATACCCGAGTATTATAGCTCTGTGGCAACACGTTCGTCTTAGAAGTAGAAGCAAAACGACGCAGAGCAACACAGGTTCTAATCCCGGATCTGCGCATAGAAACCTCTTTGGCATTATGGGCGTTATAAAAAAAACAATTATAATTTTAATAATCAGTACTTCACTGTAGCTGTAGGCGAACTCTAACCATGCATCTGTAACGTTAATAACCATGAGCGGATTTTCAGTAACTTGGGTATCTTCTTCTCCCAGTTCCTTTAATAACCAGGAAAGAGCCAGTCTGCTCCCAGTGATGGGAAGACCTGTTCTCGGTACCCCAATAACCATAACTGGACGCCCCCAACCCCAACCCTTCCGCTTAGCAGAGTTCTCAGTGTTTTCTCCTGCCTTTGATAGCATGGAATACCCCCAGCCTGCCTATCCATAGTGACTTGATAGTCAATGCTCCCACCCCAACACTTTTTATAACTCTATTATTTAGAGCCCACACACCTCCCTGTAGGTCCCATGAAACCGGTAGAATGGCTTTCATCTATGAACACCAGTGCCTGGTACTGCTCTGCCAGGTCACAGATCTCCCTCAGCGGTGCAATGTCTCCATCCATTGAGAAGACACCGTCAGTGACGATCAGACGGAGCCGGTGCTTCTGAAAATGACAGGAAGGAGAGAAGTAAAGGAGAAATTGAACTTTACCTGAACCCAAAATGCTGCAAAACATTCCTCAAATGTTGCCAAATATCGTTAAAAGGATCATTTTGTTATTGTTTTTTAAGGTAAATGAATAAAACTCTGGCTTATGTTTTGCTTTCCATTTGTGCCTTCATAATAAGGTCAGCGCCTGGGGAAGTTTACTTCTACGGAGAGCTTCTGGTATTTCCAGTTATGGAGGGTGGTTGGGGTACCAGTTTTTACCATTGGTGATTCGCTTAGTAACCTGGCAATGTCCTTGTATCACTGGTCGCAGACGCAGTGCCAGCCGCACAAACAAACATCACTCTTAAAAGATCATCAGGCCCCCATACTGAGATTCTTTTGCAGGACCTCCAAAATACTGCATGTGGGCTAATCATCGGGCCAGTCCTCACTTTCAGTGTTAAGGAGTTATGACTCTGGGTCGCCCACACCAGTGTACCAGGACTTTCTTGAGTTTATCCTCCAGACAACCAAAAATGTCAAGACCCACCCTCCCCCCATGTCCATATTCACCAGCATTCTTGTGTTATTTCCTAAGGCCTCCCCATGATATCCTGCATGCACCTCCCTCCCCTTGCATGGGCCTCCAAGTCCCCCATGATATGCAGTCCCCCCCCACACATGGCCGTACTGGAGCCTCATTGTGTTACTCCCATAGGCGCACCCCCATCCCTGTACCTGAGCATCCTTGAGTTTCTCCTCCAGGTCCTGCAAGTCCACATGCTTGTAGCGGTACTTGTTGGCTTTGCACAGGCGGATTCCATCAATGATGGACGCGTGGTTCAGTTCGTCTGAAAGAACTGCATCTTCATGTGTCAGGAGCGCCTATTGATGATAACGACCTACTTATTCCTCTAACAGTTACTTTTTACATGACAATGTTCATTGATTTCATGTAATGTTGGCTTGCATCCTAGATGGCTCAATATCTATGTCCAGATGTTTAATGTGATTGCAGATCCACTCTCCTTTAGTAATTATATGTACAGCAGCACACTTTAAAATCAATCAAATATATTTTCTAAAAAGTAAATGGCAGTACTGTGATGGCTGGGAAGACAAGATTGTGATGGTAGAGGCCAAGATAGGATTGTGGTTGCTGAAGGGGAGACACAGGAGCGTGCTGAAAAAATAATACTCTGCTTTTCAAACCATCCCTCCATTGAAGAACACAGAACAATAAGGTTATATGGGAACCGCTGCCACATGTCTCAGTGGTATTCCTCAGTCAGTCTAATGCCAGTTAAGTACATTGCACACGTAAGAGCCTATCTTTAATTTCTTTATGTCTGAGAAAACCCCTTTAAAGGTTATTACTCAGAAAATGTATTTTTTTAATTACATTTCCTGGTTGCATCCAATACACTTGATTATCTTCGTTTTCTGCATCTCTTCAAGTTTAGAATTTACAGCAAATGGTGATGAATCTGACTTTGTGCAACTGGACACTACTCTCCTTAGAATCCTACAAGATGAGACTTTGCACCAAGCGTGAGGTCTTTGGTTGGCAAGATGATCCCAGGCGCAGAAAGAACTCTGAGACGTGCATATGAGACTTCTGCACAAGAGCTCCTGTGGTGAATGTACAACAATATTAATCCCTCCTAGGCTTACAAAAGTATAACCTAATCACTACTCACTAGGCCTGTGCATTTCATATTGGAGGGAGAAGGGAAGAAGAAGGTGGCTGGTGTTTGGGGTGGGAGGAGAGATGCAAGCACAGACCTCTTAAATATGAGAAATGCTATCTTCAAGCCAAATATTAAACAGTGTTTCAAACTAAGCCTAGCAGGCCTTAAATATGATCTGCAGCCAGCATATGTATAAGGAGGAGGAGCAGGTTAGGAGTAGACCAAAACCCTACTTATGCAGATTAGCCCAAACCTGTTAACTCTCTTGATGGTCAAGGGAATTATTGATGATATTCCACATATTGTATCTTTGTTCCGTAATCATTAGATCTGCTCATGTATTGTCACCTTGCTGACGCGGTTATACATGCCACATTTTAGAAGTTTGCAATCACAAATTTAATGACGACCAATGGACAAAATCTCAGAGCGCTGTTATAGACACCTACCAGTTCGGTAAGGGTGGGTGATTCCATAATCAGGATAATCTAGGAAAGAGTGGAGTTTGTGTATAATGTTATAGATCACTTTCCAAGCAGAGTCCCAATAAGAGTGTAGGTCATTGCAGGTAAAGAGCATCTGCTGTATGGAACCCACATCGAGGTCACAGAACCCACATACAGGGCCGGTCTTACAACAGATTGCACCCCAGGCGGGAAGCATCGTTGGCGCCCCTCCTCCCCCGACCTGTGATCTCATGCATGTGTCATGGGCTGAGCAGTGGGAGTGGGGACTATGAGTTAACAAAATTGTCAATGCTGGCATCTGCTAAATTTCATGAACCTCAGAAAACAGCAATAAGAGGGTCAAACCCGAACAGGCATGGTTATGTTAGTCTGCTTTTGCTCTTCATTTTTAGTAACACTGACCAGTTTGCTGCTGTGACTCAGGTCAGAGAATCGACAATTTCAGATCTACACTAATGTCATTCGTATGACCTCAAACCTTTAGCCACTCTTAAAAGGTGATGAACTGGTCTTGAACAGTGTTACTCAAACCTCCAAGAGCAAGCACCAGCAACATACCCACAGATAGCTGTACAAGCCCGTCTATCTCAGCATTAAAATACATGCATTTATACAATATGTATTGCATCAAATATTTCACGGGAAGTTAAATATATTTAGGAGGGACACACGTAAACAATATCAATACTCCATGTGAGTGGTAAAGTCTACTTGAAACATATGCAGAGAGTTAACATGCATGTACAATTCAACATAGCTCCCAATGTTAATGTTGGAGAGGTGGCGTTCTAAAATTATGACATTACAATGAGGACTTTATATTGAAACACACTGCAGTGCATTACCGCGGAAGAAAAATGGCAGTTCGAGTATTGGGGTTTGTTTCACTCATGCTTGTGAACTCTCCAAATTCTTAAATGTTTCCTTCATGATCACTAATTTTAGCTCCCGACAGCACCATGAAACTGTGAGATCACAAAGAAAAATGATGCCTACCATCCCAACATAAAAACAAAAACAATCAAATTCTTAAAGGGTGGAAGATGACCGTTTCTTGGGACTCGTTAAGTTTACTTTTTGCAAATTACTAGTCACATGCTGCTTGAATAACAGCGGCCCTTGCACATTGTGCAGTGTGTAGACAAATTTTATTTCAAGGGACTTGGAGTACTGCGGGTATCAGCGGAAGCATCTCCATTGTACCCCAAGCCTAGTGCGCTTTGCCCTCCACCCTCACCCCCCAGCCTTGGGCCCTGCGCTTTTTCACATTCTCCATTATGGTAAAGAACATTGTCCCGAGCTTGGGAGAGAAATGGACTATGCAGAAGGAGCTGCCTCCCCAGGGTGTGTTTAGCTGCTGGTGTATCAAATGCAGAAATGGGCGGCATCAAGAGCCCCACGCTCTGAAACATCTTTTGGGCACTGGTTGGTCAAACGACAGAAAGTGTGAGCTGGTGATTCCCCAACACTTGAACCATTCTTTAGAGGCCTGGCTTCGATTAATGTGGCGTTAGCTAGTCATGGCCATATCCCAGCGTTTGTGTTAAAGGAGATCGGAAGCTGCACCGTGCAGGGTATTTTAAAGGCCATGAATTGATGCTACAGCATGTTGCCCCCAATGGAACAAAGAAAGTGAAGCATGCATCCTACAAGTCTGGGTATTTGCATTATACGGAAGACGGGCCAACCGTCCACGGGGATGGTTTCTACTGTAGTTGCTGAGTCGCTTTCCCAAGCCAGATGCTGTGCAGACTTCGCTCAGCTTTTGGTCCAGCGCCTGCATCCATCCTTCACACCATCATTCACAACGTGCGTTCGTGTAGGTGTTTATCTTGTTAGACTAGACTGATTGCTATTCCAAAAAAAAGAAGCACAACAACAAAGAAGAGTATAAGACAAGTCTGAGCGAACAGTGAAATGAATGAAACTCTTGCACTAACATAAAGTCAGAAGTGCATGCCCAGGAAAGAGGGAACGACGAACAATATGCTTGGGAGCAGGAACTAGGGGGGCGTAGTAACCCCCAAACTGGCCCAAGCGTGGTACCGGCCCCCAGGGCATCGCCCTGGAAGTGATTTTGGGCCGGCCAACGGACCGACCAATCCAACCCCGCTGGAATGTGCAACTGACTAAGATCTGATGACGGTGACACTCTGCCCAGGTCTTCCGAGAACCGGCCTTTTGATCTCCTGAGGAGAGTCCACCACCAGTGCTCGCTTCCTTTTTCATGACTACTTGAGCCTTGAGAAAAGTGTCTAGCTTTGTGGCATCCAGAGGCTGTTCTTGGATGGCCCAGTCATCTCCGCAATAACATTTTAAAATAAATAAAACGCCTATGCAGCAATAGGCCTCACCTACGAGGACGGGAGCAGGAGGAAAGAAGTGTGCTTGCCTCGGCAGGCTGTAGTTACTGACAGGTTTCCTGAAACAAGGACAATCAGTGAGGGCGGGATGCAGAAGCTGTTTGTATTTGCTGATTCTGCTGCTGCTTGGCCGTGTGTGCTTGTGATGGGAACAACTTCAGGATTTAGTGACCCACTTGCTCCTCTTTTCTGTAATGGCCAGGGCCGACAACACCAGCCAGCCCCAATCGATCCACACTTCAGTGTCAGTGCGCACCCATAGCCTGGAGGAGGGCACACCGCAAGTGCGCCCATGGGCCTGGCTGGCGCCAGCAGTGCCAGTGCCACCTGGGGCCGGGGGAAGGTAATAAAGCAACAAATGTTGCTAATTTATTTGCCAATTGCCTTGCCCTGCCCAGCCTGAGGGCTGAGGCCAGGCCTGTTTCTTGGACTGGACGAGGTGGGCAACTGCCTGGGGTGCAATAGCCCCGGGGGACGCAATTGCCCCGGTCCCTGGAGCCTCTGGAGGGGATGGAATTCCCCAGTTTGTGGGGTGGCGCACTGACATGGGGAAAGTTCCGCAGGTCAGGTGCTGGCGCTGCCCCTTCCGACTGTAATGTCACGTAGTAAAAAAGTACTACGTGACATTACAGAAGTCAGAGGCTCCCTCTGACCTCTTTTGCGCCACTTGGGGTGGGGGCCTAAGCACACCAATAAAAACACTTTCGGTCCCACTGCAGCTAAAACCAGCCCTTCCATCACAATGCCGACAGGAAACTGCTAATGGTGGATCATTAGTCACTAAATGGTTTCGTGCTTGCATTGAGATGGGAGGGGAGGTGCAGTGGGCTGTGGAGAGTGTGCGTGCCTTGCAGGGACACACCATGGGCCCCGACCCATTTGGGCCCATGGTGAGTCCCTGCAAGCCCAGAAAATGGCCAAAATAATAGTTTAAAGCAGCGCTATTTCTTTCATTCTGCTTCTTTTCCAAACTATATATCAATTACACTTTAAACCACTTCCATGGCACTGGTGATGAGTTACTTCACTATGCGGATAATAGTTTTGACCAGTGTTGCTGAGTAAATATTCTTTAAGCTATGAACCGGTCTATTTATTTATTTATGCAATGTTTGTCGGGTACATGGAAACGGATAATTTATTTATTTATGCAATGTTTGTCGGATACCTGTATCCGACACACATTGTATAAATAAATAAATGTGCAGGTACCCGACAAACATTGCATGAATAAATAAATAATCCTGGTCCATGTATCCTTACAACAGTCAAGACTTTACAGTATCAAAGCATAACCCTTGATTCCCATTCAAAGAATGTTAAAGTGATTGTTTATTGGGTTCAGGTGTCTCCTTGTGATTGCCCTTTTGGCTTAGGTTGCCTCCAAACCCCCTTCAGCATCTTGTGTTCTTTGTTGGTTGTATATACTGCATTCATGGTCTCTTGGTTGGCGTGCCAAGTCCTAATTATCTGCAGCCTAAGTGGGACTGGGGCATAAAATTGGCTTGGGCACCAGTGAAAAAGTGGCTCACCGTTGCAAATGGCAATACATTCCTTGTGTGACAGACTGTTTGACTTTGGGTAGGAGTTCCTTAACGGTGTAGTTTGGGAATGGCGCGCAGGGTGCAGTGGGAGTGGTGCGCAGGGTGCGGTGGGAGTGGTGCACGTGGTGCGGCGGGAGTGGAGTATGGGGTGCAGTAGGAGTGGCGCATGGGATGGGGTGCCGGGGAGCGCATTCCTAGTGTTTAGCCCTGGGCACCAAATAGACTAGAAACTGCCCTGGCCGAGGCCACAGCCTGCAGCAGTTCCAGTGGTAGAATACACGTGTAACACTTTTGTTTCCTAACATTATAAAAATGAACAAGCACATTCACTTTTATAATTTTAGGAAATGAACGTGTCGTGTATTCTAGCACTGCCCTGCCTGAGGGCAGAGGCCGCATCTTGCAGCAGTGCCAGTGGTAGAATACACGTGTAACACGCTCGTTTCCTAACATTATAAAAATGAACAGGCACATTCACTTTTATAATGTTAGGAAACGAACGTGTTACACGTGTATTCTAGCACTGTGGACTGCTGGTGCAGCGCCCCCTAGAGGCTGACTGACGTCAGGCAGCCGCCTGGGCTGCCTGACGCAAAGACCGGCCATGCCCACATATGTCCTGATCAGGCAACTTCAGTAGGTGCAATTTCAACGGAGTCCAATGAATTCTGAGCCTCACCCAATACAATGTGACATTGATTCTGTGGTAGAGGAAGCGGTCCTTTCTTTCTAATCTCACATCATATGTCGTCTATTAAGGAGCAAATTTAATGACACTCCCAATGGGTTGTAGATTTAAGGGGATTCACTGTTTCCATTGAGCATAAGCACTTAATTTATACCCTTGTGACATTTCCGGTCAGACATTAAGTGGGGGTATATGATAGGACTATTTGCAGTGAGTAAATCAAAGTTAAAGCAGCCCGTTTGAAGTGTGGCATCATTCGCCTTTTGTAGCTGAAAGTAATGCAATCATGCACTGTCATTTAAGTAAAAATGTCTTTAACCTTAGAAAAGGGTTCAATAGAGGAGCCAATAAAGCATGGCCAAACCAAGAGCAGGCCTTTGTAGATCGATTTCGCCCATTTCATTGAGGTTTACCGTAAGGATCCTTGTCAAGAAGCAACACATTGTAGATGTGTTTGCTTCAATAGTTTCTAATCTGCCCCACCATGGAAGATAAAACGTGTTTCATTTTTGAATCGGGAAATAAGTATCTTCTAGAACCTGACCGATGTTGGATGTCCTAGTGAGGGAGCAAACCCAAATGATTTCCAATGGCAGGTAAGACGTATTGTTGGGTTTGCAACGAATTGACTTCTGCCCTGCAGGAGTACAGGGATGAGTAGAAGCTAAAATATCAACTCAACCCTCATGCTTATATAAACTAAGCACAAACACAATAATGAAGGTAAAAGAGGCAAAGTTCAGATATACCTCCTTCACCTTTTGTGGTAATGCGGGCCGAGGGCAGGCTATGCTATTAAGAGGGGTGTGAATGTGATCGGGTAGTGACCCAAACAGCACAGAAGCACAGTCCAAAATAAAGGGAATGTCCAATGAAGGTTCTATACAAATATATTTACTTTAATCAAATACACCATCTGCAAAGTAACTAAATAGAAAACACTGTACAAAACTGACCCCTGTGAAAAGAACAGAGAAGATGTAAAAGAAAGAAAATCTATCACTCTGAGCATGAATACAGAGGTGATGAGAAAATTATAAACCACAAAAAGGATGTGTCTTTAGATGTAAATGCTGCGCAGGTGACCTAACTAGTCTCTAGGGCCCAAAAGGGACTGTTATTGGCTGATGGCACCTTGTCTTGGGTATTTGGATGGTTAACAGGATCAAAACGTGCTTTGAGTAGTGATGCGAGTGGATCGTGCTCAGTTCTGCTATGTTGGATTGTATGTGCCCAAGTGGCAACCAGTTGTGGAGAGGGTTTGAATGTGGTAGCTCTGTGCTGTTCGAAGACTGCTATCAGTGAAGCAGATTGGGGCACTTACCAGGATCTGTTTGAGGTAGTCAGTTGTAACTGCTGGGAAAGATCGATGAGTGACACTCCAGTGGTTCGAGTGGGCAGATGGCAATGGTTTGAAACAGTGATCCTTTTGCTCCAGTGTGTGGTTCACCGAAGATGCAGTCCTAGGGCGAGTCTTGTTGAGTCATGGCATAATCCCTGGTACGAGTCAGTAAATGACTGTCTAGTGGTTCGAGTTGAGCCCTGGTGTCAAGTGGTTGATTAGAGCCTAGCAGGCAATGGGTTCAGCAAGGACACGATGCAGCGTTGAGCGGGTTCAAGATGCAGGCACTGTTGTTCGAGCGGCAAAAAGCAACACTGGTGGGATCCCACAGTGTGGAACACGACTTGACATCAGTTTAACCGGTTTTGAGGTGGCAAAACTGGGACCGTTACCTGATCTTGTACTCCAGATGCTGTGAGACCCACTTCAGGGGCTCAAGGACAAAATAAGTCCTTTCAGGGTCTGCTCTCCCAGCCTTGGGAGATTCTGTTGCACAGCAAGTCACCCCCAATGTGCCCTGGGAGTGTAAAGGGGGTCAGAGCTCTCATCTGCCTTAGTCTGCTCCTTCATCACCTCAGAGGTTGAGGGTTTTGGAAAGTGCAACTCTTCCAAAAAGGTCCAATGAATCCTTCTCAGGTGTTTGTTCCAGAGTGATTAAAAAAAGTGGCAGGAGACACCTTCTTTTAAAAGTAAAAGTCCACAAGTGATTGGACTAAAACTATTGCGCCTTAGGCGTCTAATCCCTTTTCTTGGAACCAGTGGACATTGCCTTTTGACATTGCACCCAAAGTAATTTGTTCTACAGGAAGTGGAGGGGACAGGAAAGGAGATAGAGGTAGGGAAATAAAAGATTGTAGAACCTTTCCTCTAGTTGCTGAGAACCCACTTTGCCTACACCAACCCCACCTTAATAGAAGCAAAGGCCTCTGGTGTGGAGCTACTTCTGTGTGAATGCAAGTGCTCCTTTGATCCATGTTGCCAGGCTAGCTTCCTGTGGACTCGCTGTCTCTCCGGGGATGGGTTACTTGCCCTCACAATGAAATCAAAGAGAGGTACTCCACAGGGCTACCAGTGTAGAGAAAGCCCTGTCTGGGGAAAATACACTTACCACCTTTACAGATGAGCTAGGTTCACAGGGCTGACACAAGTGTGATATAAAAATACGGTGGCTGTAATAAATATGAGACTACCATCCACCATACCCTAACCAGTTATGGCTTTCTTTAGGGGTTATTCTGCCACCAGGATTCTAGATTTATATTTATGAGTTTGGGTACATGGGTGCATGTCCTAAATGCAGCCCCTGTGCCGCAGAGACTGGGGTGTCACTGCAGCTGTCAAATAAGCACTTGTCTACACTGAACCTGCACTGTGCCACTGATAGAAAAGGTTCTGCAGATCAGAATACTGATTCAGCACGGCACAAGTATGCACTATGCTTTTGGCATGGTGCCTTTGAAAGGGGAATGTGGAATTACCCACCTCATTTTATTAAAAATTAAAAATCCCATGGCTTCTACACTGTTGGAAGCAAGACAATGCAGCGCAATACATGTTCGAATCCCCATCCTGTATTATAAAAGAGCAAGTATAATGACAATTCCTCACATGGTAGAACCTCCGTTTTATCTCAATTTGCTTTGGAATCTGATATATCACCATATTCATTCATTATTGTCATTAAACCAGGGATAGAATTGCTGGGAACTGTAATGTATACAAGTACATCTTCGGCATAGGTCAAAACTTTAACTGTCTGGCATTTAATTGTAATCCCTTGAATACTGGGCTCTCTATGGATTCTCTCAAGCAGGAGTTCAAGGGCCAAGGATATTTAGAATTGGTGATAGTGGGCAGCCCTGCATGGTGCCTTGGATCAATTGGAAGACATCAGAGAAGGTATCAAGAATATGGACTTTGAATCATGGTTCAGAATATAGACATTTGATCATAGTAATAAATTGGAAACCAATTCCCATAATTCTAAGCAACTCAAAGAAATAATCCCAGTCAACTCGATCAAAGACTTTTTGAGCATCCCTAGCAACAGCTTCCCTTGGTCGATCTTTGGTGCTTGCGTAATAGAGAAGGCTGCAAAGCATGCACGGTTTTCTGATGCGTGGTGCCCTTTGCATAACCAACTTCATCAACTGCAAATAAACCTGCAAGAACAGTATTTATGCTGTATGCAAGTATTTTCTCCAGTACTTTGCTCTCATAGATCATTAGAATGATTGATCAGTAATGTATAACCTGAAGGGGATCCTTATCCGGTTTGAGAAACACTATCAGTTGAACATGCCCCTAGATATCTTGCGATTTAATCGTCTATAAACAGCTTCCGAAGCAGGGGTGTGAGAATGTAAGAAAATCTCAAATAGAATTTAATAGGTTTAAAGAATGGAGGGGGTGTCTGTGATAATACCCACTATATTGTTGGGGTAGAGGCACAAAGACACCCCAGCCAAGACTCTCAATTGGTAGCACTGGGCAAACAGCCAAGGCTGAGACTCAACGGAGGTGAGGCAGGCTGGTTCTTAGGTACAGTAAAGCCCCCACAAAGCAATGTCCCCACACTGTTATGTGCTACTCTAGATCTTTTATTAACTAACATAAAGGTTATGTGGATACATACAAATAAATAAGACTCACTTTGCATTGTGACATTCTACTGAAATAGTCAACACAATATATACAGTTCTATGTGGTAAAACAGTTACTCTTAGTTCAGCAATAATGCCCCGACTGGTAATAGTTATTAAAAAGCATTAAAATTACTAAACACCGTTTAACCCTACAGACATAATTGTAGACATGCGCTAATACTTAAGAGCATTGGCAGAATAGTTTTCAGAGTAATAAAATGCAATTCTGTGTGGATACCCGCCCCCGTATTGGGCAACCTGTAAGAAAAGGCAAGTTATACTTTGCTTTCATGTCCAGTCCTTATGTGTTCATTGTCTGCTTTTGTTTCTACAGATCCCACCACCCCAAAGTACCTAGGAAGCATCAGGAGAGCAGGACTCGAGGTGAATCTAGGACACCTGGAAGGACCCTGAGGGAGGAAGCCCCTCTTCCATGTCCCAGTACCTTGTGTGCCATGGAAGGCAAAGTGGTGGAGTTTCTCAGGTTCACTCAGCGATGCCCCATGAGGATGGAGCCCCCCCCCCCTGCAAAAAGTAATCACTGGGTAATTGCTGCTGAGCAGGAGAAGGGAACAAAGCAGTGTCGGAAAGGCAGCAGTGAAGGTCTATCACAGTGGTCTCCTTGGCTGGGTTGCTACACTGGTTGTGGATGTCCCATGAAGCTGAAACTCACTGTGGACCTCAACAATGTTTGGGAGGTGAGGGCGAGTCCTTTGGTTTTGTTTTCATCAACCTTCAATGGCAACCGGTGCAGTGGCACCAGTAGGTGTCTGGTCTCGGTAATTCGCATTTGGCCGCTGTTCGGTTCTTCGGTGCTGCAGCTTCAGCACGGATGACGGTATGGCTTCTGGCAACTTGGCTTGAACACTGGATGTCTTTGCTAGCCACCACCACGTTTGGACCCTTGGGACTCATTCGTTGGTTCGGATTGACGGGAAACTCACTGACTGCCACTTCTCTGCAGGTGGCGACACTGGACTTCCTCAGCCATGGAAAAGTGTATAGATGTTGTGTCTGCAATGTCACGTGAAGATTTCTTTGCTAAAATGAAACTTGGCAAGCTCCATGTGTCGAGCAGAACTATGCCAGGCTACCCCCTCTTCTGGGTCAGACACTGCAATCTGGCTTTCCAAAGTTGACAGACAGCCGCTGGACCCTGGACTGTGCTGGTGGACTTCTTGGGCTGAAGATGTCCAGACACTCTTCTTCTGAACCCACAAAGATACCTCTGCAGGAAGATAGACACTCAGGACTGCCTTCCAGGACACTTTGGATGAAGAACAGCAGTTGCATGATGTCCCCTCTGTGATGAATCCGATGATGTCATCACTCCTTTCCCTGGGGTAGTCTCTCCCTATGTGCCCAGGGGATGGCAAATGCTCCCTGGTCCTGACCCTGGGGGCGGCTATTTCAGGGAGGACCAGCTGGGGGGAGGCGACCCTCGGCAGAATGACATGACATCAGTAGAGGATATCACATGCCTCCATTCCCTTGTGCAGGTGTTCCCTCCATTCCTCATGCCTTCATGGCATACTGTAACACTCTCAATTACTTAATAGACCCACACTTAGTATTCACCAAGCTGACACAAAGGCCAGTATATCAATTACTGAGACAAGGAAGAGACAGGGAGCAGTAATGATCATGCTGAATAAGATCTCATACCAGCTTCCTCAACATCATATAAAGAAGGATGTGGTAACCACTGAGATGAGGAAGAGGAACAGAGTAATGAAGATCACTAATACTGGTAAGCCCACAATGCGGTCCAGTCTTTGGAGATTATTCAGTCATGCTGGGAAGTTTGAAACCAGCACAGGTGACAGCCAGCAGAGAGAGCTGCAGAAGGTGTGCTGCACAGCGACTTGCACGAATACCAACCAGTACAATGGCGAAGAGGACACCACGGGAAACTGTGTTACGGCTGATCCAAACAGTGGAAGAGAAAACCGGAATGCAGTTGGCTTGGCGCCCGAGAGAGAAAGCCAGCGCATGCTGCATAAAGCAGAGAATTACATGGCGAAGGCTAGCAGCTGACTGGGCGCACACCGAGTCAGCAACACAGATGAAAAAGAAATCGAAGAAGCGCAAGGGACACTACAAGCACCCAGTAATCCCAGGGAAGGCTGAAGGGTTACCGCATTATCTAAAAGTGTGCGCTGCTTCATAAAAACAACACAGGAACAACATGAAGAGGTTTACACACCTGTAAACCATGCCACAAACGGGTCGCTGAACCTATATCCCGAAGAGACAGATTTGAGAAAGAAAGTCAAATAAATACTAATGGACCTGGAAAAGGGGCAAAATACCATTTTATGGAAAAGATAGCTATTATTGAAACGAACATTGTTACACAAGGAATGATACAGCAACGTTGGGCTAATATCATTTCATTGATAAAAGGGAAAAGTAAACTTGTGACAGTCCTGGCAGGAGAGTATACCAGGCCGAGTCAAATGGGTGTAAAGGCTAAAGTGTAAAGTGTGTACAGAAGGAAAGAGAATATCAAAGAAGACACATGCCTTTGATAATGTGAATTATCAAAGGCATGTAAACTTGTGACAGTCCTGGCAGGAGAGTATACCAGGCCGAGTCAAGTGGGTGTAAAGGCTAAAGTGTAAAGTGTGTACAGAAGGAAAGAGAATATCAAAGAAGACACATGCCTTTAATAATGTGAATTATCAAAGGCATGTCAAAATCTCGTATCCGGAAATCTGCACCTTATAGATATGTTTAAAGGAATGAGCTATCCCATGCCATCAAGCCTGTATTATGTGCACTGTGGATTATCCGTCTACAGCTTTTTTATGCATATTCGAGCAAAACCATTCAGAAGGTATAACATAAGATCAGTAAAAAAAAAATAACCTGCTCATTAAACCTAAATGTGTGCAAAAAAAAAAAAAAAAAAAAAAAAGGATAATGTGAATTGCTATACGAGTGAAGTAGAGCCTGGCAGTATAGTATACCAGACAACTTGCAAGTCTGGGACCCGTACCCAAATTCTAATACAGTAAAGAAGAGAGTCCCCAGGAAGTCACATGCCCTTAGGAATTTTACCCTAGCTGAAACCTGAAGAGAAAACCTGCAGAAGGGAGTAATTCCCCAGAACGGAGAAGGAGCTTAAACATTCTTTGTTGGAACTTTTGTTGTTGTGGAATCTGGGGAAGGAAGCCATTTTGCCCAATTGGAACTTTTTGACTTTGTGTTGAATTTGTGCACCTTGAGATCCAAAAACAATATCCTTTGCACCTTAGAGTTAGTTTTAGAGTGAAAGGGCCAGAATAGGATTTCAGACACAGGACTTATTTGTGCTTTGGACATCTTGATGAAGGACAGACCCATTAGTATCGGTTTAGGCAGGGAAATACCTCCAAGATTAGGGATAGTGAGGCCTTTTGCAACCCCTTTTATCATTTCAAATAAAGGTTTCTAGCCAAAACCATGAGTCATCTGGGTCCGCGTCTCATTCCTAGCTCCTCGCACTTTGTAGCTACTGGAAGATGTTACCTGTCCAGGTCCTCGCTTGGTCAGTCCTTGAATCAGTACAGCAGCCTTTGGATTTCTTGAAGAGTTGCAGCCACAGATGACTTCTTCCAGCTGGATTCAGGATATAATCTTCCAAGCTTCTGACTTTGACTTGCAGCTTCTGGCACAGAGGTGAGTGAAGGGTCTTCTGTTATATACAAATCCCCCCCATTCACACTAGGGCATTCATCATGTAGCACCTAATCAGGCGCCCAGGCATTCAGGCCATTCACCCTAAACCAGACACTCAAAACAGTAGATGTGAATTGGGGGCAAATCCCAGCCTTTCAGAGCACCCACTGCATTTACTCCAGTTTCTGACAGGGCTGGCTCAAGCAGACCACAGACATTGTGACACACAACCAAAACCAGACACCAACAACACAGAACATGATTTGACTCCTCTCTCCATTCAGTCAGGTCCCACCCCTTTGGTGTACCCAAAGGAAGCAGTACCTGGGATGGCTCCTACCAGTCTAGCAGGGGCAACCCCAGAGCTCTCTATGGTCCTTCCACCCAACATCCAATCAGGGAGAAGGGGAAACAAAGCCAGGGGTTCTCAGGACTTTGAGAAACAAGAGGCAAAGGCAGAAAGTCATGTGGCTTTCAGTGGCCATCTTGCCTTTGTTCAGGAATCCATTGATTCCTATGGCAGGGCCTCGGCATCCCGTACTAGGTCAAAAGACCTTTTTCTTTTTTACAAAAGGAAGAAAGGCTGATTTAGAAAGACCACACCATGCCTGCATGGAGCAGACTTTATAAATCAAACTGTCATGCCCCTGCCACACACTACTGCACACAGGGTCCGACAGGCTCTGTGAGCCCCAGCAGACTCATTGTGGGAGTGAGAGGTAAATTTTTCAACTGTATGTGTGTGTGCTTGTATGTGTCTATGTACGTAGGTGTTGGGAGAGAGCGTTTAGAGGTGGGAAGGGTTTGGTGGGTGGGGAAATGGGAGGATCAGGGGTTCAACCCCCGTTTAATGAGGGAATGAGTTGGAGAGGGTGGGGATGGAGGGGGCAGTATGTAATATTTCAGCATTTTAAAGCCAACACAAAACCAGCCCCAAAAAATCTGTCTTTTTGTGTTTGGGCTTTAAAATATGGAATTATGAGATAGAACCGGGTATCCACAATGGGGGAGACCCAGAGCCACTTCAAAATCAGCATGTAGCTGCCATCAGCCCATATCCTGCTTTGTGGGCAACATACAAGTGCCGAAAAACACATACTAAGTGTGCCAAGGGGTACCCCTATCCATGGGTGTCACAGGCGTAACGCATGGCCTTTGCTCACCAATAATAAAAGTGAAGAACTGCACTGCCAGAGGTCCAGACTGGATTCATGTGGCAGAAAATCATACAGAAAAGCACATACAGGGAAGGAGGGGGAAAAGGACGAGGAAGCCCTGTCCCTCCACAGCATTTCCAGCATCGCAATAGGAAAACCATCAGAGCCCGGAGTTTTTCTTTTTGCTAGAGATTTGGTGGCTGAGGAAATTTCTTCTCATGTTATGTGAAATGTGGCAGTGCTAGTTGTCGTAGAAAGGCAGCAATAGTTTTAGGATGTGTTACTTCTGATAAAAACAGGCAAAACATTTCTGTGTCGGGGAAGAATTTTCCCATCTTAATTTTCAATAGCTGCAATTATGTTCATATTCTTTACATTTTAAGACATTTAGCTAGGAGTTTGCCTCCTCTATCTTTCCTGAAATGTATCTTTGCAATTTATTTTTATAATGAGGACTCCTAGTCACTATTCAGTGTAACTCCAACCTATATTTGTGCATTTGAGGGTTGTTGCTATCACCATATGCTGCAAACCATCCCTCTTCATTATCCGCTTTCAGGTTTATTTATTTCATGCTGTTCAGCCTTTTTAGAATGAGCTATTTTAGGGATGACCATCTCTCTGCAAGGTCTTGTAGGATGCCCAGTTAGTTTGCAGATTAATTTCAGTCAGTGGATTATGTTAATGAAACTACACAGTGGACATGGATAGACATTCTATCCTCCTCTTCAAGCATAAGGGATGGATCAAGGTGCCAATAGTGGCCTTTTCGAGAGAGGTCTCCCAATCGAATATGACTGAGACAGGTGAATGATCAGATATTGACCTTTTGTCTATGTCAGATTGAAGTAGGTCAGGGACCTGGTCACTACTCAGGAGGATGTCATCAATGCAAGAATGGGTATGATGTTGATTAGAAAAGGTGCATTCTATATCTAAAGAGTGCAATATTCTCCAAGCATCCCTTAGGTGTGAGGACTCAAGGGCAGATAAGAGCGTTTTATGACTCTTAGACTTGAAAAAATGCATTGATGGCCACCTGTCTAGATGAGGGTCTAGTGGGAGTTTAGGGTCTCCGGCTATAATCTGTAAATAGTGTATTCAAACCATAGCTTTTGTAAGGGTTCCCAAATGGATGGCTCATCAGCCGTCAACTCATATACATATTCTTCAATGCAAATTCCAGTGTGTGAACTGGGGCAACTGCAACCACAAATCTACCATACAAGTATTCAACTACCTGTGGTATCTGTGGAGTAATATTGAAAACCTCTTTCTCCTAACCACAGGCATGGGAACTTGCTGGGATATCCATTCATTATGTAGTATACAAAATTTAACATCATTAATACGTTTCCTTCCTGGAGACAGAATATATAGCATTTTGCCTTCTTGAATGCAGATAGGATCTCAGTTTGTTTAATGGGATTGGCCATGCCCTGTGTTTTTCATGACATTGGGCCTCATTACGAGGTTGGATATAGCCTTGCCGGTAAAATCGAAGAAAACAGATGGTGGGACAGCAGCGCTCATGGACATCTACTGGGTGTGTGGGGGCCTTGCCTTCACCCAGCTGCCACCACTTTGGAAGGGAGTGTGCACCCTAGTGACTTTACAATCACCAGTATTTGTTGTGCCCCAGACCAAACTCACCACAATAAAAATGAACCCCTTGGTGAAAGAAGTGCACCTTGGGCATCAATGGGCCCAGTGTTCTTTGGGCCTGCAACGTCAACAAATTAATAATTATTTATCACAGTTAAGCATTGACATACTCAACGCCATACCTGAACAAGTTAGGTTATTCAGTAGGATGGCAACATTTGTCTCTTCCCTTCTTGCACCAGGCATGTAGGCAGCAAACACAAAATGGCTGCAGATCACCCACTGTGAGCTGATACAGCTCGCAAATGATGCTGAATGTGGTTTGAACTGAATTAGGAAAGAACTTAGTGCCATCAGGTTGGTCACCCTCTAAAACAGGTATGTCCTGGACTTGTTGACGGCCCTGGAGGGTGGAGTCTGTGCCACAATAGGTAGTTCATGCTGCACGTTCATTCCATCCAAAGATGCTGAAAATAGCTCCCTTACCCAAGCAATGTATAACCTCCATAAATTGCACACTACAATGGAGAAAGATGGTGGGGCCACAGAGCAAGCTTGGTTTACTGGAATGTTTTCATGTGCACCTACATGAATTGGGGATTTCCGTAAAAGTGCAGGTACCCATCCTTGTCCTGCTGATTTTCATCTTTCGCTTCTGCCTGGTGATTTTAGCATGCTGCAAACATGGGGAAGGGGGGATGACCCTGAAGAAGCTCACACTCAAGGAGGGTAGAGCCACTCCCCTTTTGAAACATATGCATAGATAAATGGAATGGCGAGATTGAGCATAGGATGGTAAGGATAGATTGTCTGATTGTCCCCCTACAAACTTTCATGCCCAACACCTGATCAAGATCTATAATAATTAGTTTTTATATAGCGCTACAAACCTGCAGGTATCTAAGTGCTGCAGTAACAGTTGTTATTACTATCCCTCTGCGTGGTACTCAATTTATCAACCTTGGAAGCATGAAAGGCAGAGTTCACCCTTCCGGGATTGGAACATGCGTCAGCAGGCTAAGCACGGATGTCAGAACGAGCGCTCAACTAGCTGTGCTATCTGACCGGCTTCAGAACATTGGGTTGATGGATGTGGGAGATGGAGATAGCTGTTTCCTAACATGTACCCCAGAGAAATATGGCCTGAGTCGAGATAGCTTGCGTAGTGTGTGTAAAGACAGATTCTTGACAAGCCAAAGGAAGCAAGCAGATTAATTAAAGGGGGGAGTGTTGGTATGCAGGTGCAATGTCCAAAACATGAAAGGAAGTGCAGGCTGTATAAATTCAATTAGCATGGAGAGCTGGTCATTTTTAGTATCCGTACTCTTGCCATTTGCTTTTGTAGTTCTGTCCACATGTGAATTGCACACTAGAGAAGATTATATGGTGGAATGAGGGGCAGAAAAAGACATTGTCCATTACACTTAGCATTTAGGCTTATGCCACTCCAAAGGTTTCCTAGCGAGCATCATTCAATAGATTATGCCTTTGCTACATTGAAGAGAATTTGATTGTGCCCCTTTGTATTTGGGAAAGCTTTATTAGTGTTGAGTATATGGCTGAAGGGCCAGGTAGTGCAAGCATTAAGTAGGGTACATATAGATTTTATTTTTGTTCCTGACATTAGATTAGTAAAATAGTTGCGGAGGGCAGATCTTGATGAGAACAAGGCCTGAGTTGAGGAATTGCCAGAATACTGAATCTAACTGTAGTAATATGTGCCCCTTGGGGATTCAGGATAAGTGGGTCCATAGTAGAAAGGCATGGTAGCACAAATAAATCAAATACATTAATTTCCAAAGAGTGAAGCTTCTGCTGAAGTTTTCATGAAGTCATCTTGTTCGCAGGAGATAGTTAGGATGTGTGCAAGGAAAAGCAATATGTTTCAAAACGGGAGTTGCAAAAAGTGTTGCAGAACAACCCACCACAAGGGCTGGGAGCTGTACAATTTGGCTAAAAAAAGTGAGAAAAGGCACCACATTAGGCCTGACAAGGAAAGGAACATCCACGCGTGAAAAGCTGTGCAGATCCGGAAAGAAAGCCGTCAGTCATGGGGATTCCCCGACTCCCACTTTGCTCTTTTGCTACACATGGGTGGACCATTGGCACATCTTAAAACCAAGGTAGGTCCAGCCCAAGACTGCTTCATGCGGACCTATTCACACGGCTTTGGTGTTCGGCCCCTGCTGGCTCATCCCACCCACCTTCTGGCTATCGGGATCTGAGTGCTTTACTTACTGGCTGACTGTTCTGTTTTGAATCCTGCAATTCACCAACTGCCTAACTGTCCCGGCTGACTGACTGACCAACTGACTTAATCCTGACCAACCTTTACAGATTACACGGTATGGATTATAAACTACAGGCAAGAGTTTTTTGTACCCTAATATGGAGTACTGTTACCCTTCCCTCTACCTCTGCACTTGATTCTTCTGGAAAATATGGCCCCCTGTGTCGCCAAAAGGAATACCACTTATGGTCAGTCTCCCGATGACCACCCCTTGCACTTTTACTCTTTACCTCTGAGACATGATGCAACAGAAGTTCTGGGGTAGACGGGTAGGAAGCTGCTGGTGTCCTTGCTGAATAGCAACATGTGTGGAAGAAACCGAGTCTGCACAATGTCATTTTGAAGAGTAGCAATGAACAGAGGCACTTTAAAACAATGCAATGTAATGAATAGTAGACTGACAGCATGTCTCCTTCTAACCTTTGTAACCACCTTCTCAATAGGACACATGGCTACATCAATACAGTTTTAGTTTTTATTATGAAACCACATACAAAAAGAGGCAATTGGGACTCTAAGTCCAGTGGTGGCCCTGGGGGCTTGCCCCCCAATCATGAAGGGGGCTCCCAACTGCCTAACCAGGCTCCCCAAGTTTAATAGATGATCTGTTCAGCCAGGGTACCCATGCTCTTTAGGCTAACCCTAATCTTGAGAGGCCTAAAGACCATAGCCATAACAATATATCTTTCTGAGGGGCTTCGTAAGTGTCCTTCCTCTTTTTAAAGTATTTCACTTCCTCTTCTAACTCTCTCCTAACACTTTTCGCCTCTACTTCTCCCTCTGCCTCTCTAGCCTCCTTACCTCTCCTGGTCTTATCTCTTCAATCACTTCTCTTGTCTCCACTCTCCAGCTCCCTCCTGGTCTCATTCCAACTGTGTGTCTCTCTGGCTATTCTTCTTCCCCTCTTGGTTCTATCACTTTTCTGCACTGTACTCCTAACTCTGCCTCACACCACTCCCTCCTAACTCTCCTTATCTTACTCATTTCACTTTCTTGCTCACTCACTTACACATCTACATACAACCATATTGGTACTACTCACTCAATCCCAACACATGAACTCCACTCTCTCCAACCACATCAAACCCTCCTCCACCTACTGCACACCCTCTCTGATCTCCTGCTCCTCCTTCTGGGACTTGACCAGCTTTCACTGCAGATTGATTCTTCCGGGTTCATATAGCTATCCCCTTCCTGTCTAGATACTTCCTTCAGCCTCCATGTGATTCATAAATCAGCCTTTTACCTGAGCCAATCTCTATCTTGCCTATTCCCACTTCCTCCCCTTATGGGCTGGAAATTCTTCTGTAAGAAACAGTGGACATACTCCAGGCACTCATGATAATCTCAGTAAATAAATGTCAGTGACTGCATAGAAGTCCTTTTACCGTCTGGTTTAGATGTTTCCATATTTGCAGAGAAACGCAAACACAATTTATACACCTACACAACAGCTTACAGAAGTAAGTACTTCCACAGAACAAGCGATCCATTTACTTACAATCTACCAATAGAGGGAGTTACCAAAGGGGATTGAGTTACTGTTTGGGCCCAATCGACCTTTAAAACAAGATAGCCAGCTAAAGACTGGCCTCCACTATACATTAGAGAAGGGTCTAGGGCAGACAATGTTATTAAACCAGCTTTTTCTGAAGAACACTTAATAAATGCATACACAGAATATTAGGCTGCTTTGGGAGCAGTTCAAATAATCAAGAACTATGTTGGTCATGACATTGAATGTCCACCATTCAAAATACTGTTGTACTCGACATCTAATCCTCAAAAATGATATCCCACAAAGCACAAGCTATCCCTTAAATAAAAGCCATAGCAGATCAAGGAGTCATAATATAGCAGGCAACTCTATACAATACAGCCATTCTTACTGTGGTCAAACCAGATGGTATTATCATTCAGTTTTGGATGACAGAATACTCAAATAAACGCACATGTCCGCACACTCACACAAATGCACTGAGGCAATTCAAAATCTTCACAATTCTGGACTGTTGAGAAACTTCCAGAGGAGCATATAGAAAACAGTGTTAGGTTTGGGTAATGGGTTCTTCACACACCATTAGACCCAGCGCGTTTTACCTACACTGCATTCACCTTTCAAGGGAAACATTACTGTATCGAAAGAATTCCCCAAGACTACAGAACAGCCCAGGAACATTCTCAAGTAGAACACAGAGCCTATTCGAAGGCATTCCAAAGTGTTGGCAATAAGTAGATGGAATCTCTTGTACAGATGAAAAATTAAACACCCATCTAGAAAAAGGGGATTTAATCATCATGAAATTGCCTTGCTTCAAAGGACTATGGGCCTCATTACAAGTCCGGCGGTAACCGCGGCGGTAAAACCGCCTGGTTACCGCCGGACTCGTATTACCATTCCGCCTCCGTGATTCCCGGAATTACCGGGGCATTACAACCCCGGTTTTCCGGGAATCACGGAGGCGGAATGGTGTTAATCCCCATTCCCATCGAGTCCTATGGGACTCGATGGGAATGGGGATCATGGAAACACCGGCAGCATCTCGTAATGCTGCTGGTGTTTCCTCGTCCGCCTGCAGGCGGGCGGTGTTAAACCCGCCACATCACCTCCCGCCTGCAGGGGTCGGACTCGGGCGGTCCGGAAACAACAGTGGCGGCGGGTTTACCGCCACCGTTATTTCCGGACCGCCTGGGTCGTAATAAGGCCCTATATATTCAATTTCAAAAATCAAACATTGCACACAAAGAGGTTATATATTTGGGCTTTTCACTGACAGATGAGGTGAGTGGGCACTCTTCACAATTTCTAGAGAAATGTGCACAATTAAAAAACGCCTTCACACTCAGACAGCTTCAAGTATTACTCGGTTTGCTAAATTATGTATGCACGTGCGTGCCTGCCTAGCTATGCATAGTTAGCTCATTAGTGAAACTGAATTAATATACATCAGACTAGAAACCAGAACACACAAACATTCTGCAAAACATTTACAATTAAATGACTCAAACCACTCCCCTTCAATACAAGAACAATGATATGGATTTATAAGTAACATTACTGCCTGGTCGAAAAGCTTTTATATACACAGTTTGTAACTATGAAAACCAAACCAATAGCATAGCAGCCACATGTTTACACAATTCCAGGAAAAAGTACACCCCAGAAGAGAAGTTCTTAACAGCAGTATAGATTATAGTACAGAAAGAAAGGATTCTATCAGCCAACAAAACTATGCACTTGAATACTCCAGTAGATCAGCTGAAAGCAGCCACATGCTCAAGCATCTTGAATGATAAAGTACTATGAATTCAATGGACTGCTATTCAGGCTGCTCCTGATGTCCAGTACGATTACTAGCCGGAGTTCAAGCAAATGTGTGGACTTGAGTGTTCCTAGCAAGTAGAAGTAGCTGTACCAAACATTCCGTTCTTTCCTGAAGTTTTTTTTATTGTGATGGTTCAGAAAATCCAGCAATTAAGACAATATTAACTACTTGGCTGCATGTGCTTCTTTTAAGTGTAATCTGCTGAGTTACAAGGTGTTGTAAATGGTGTTCCGGCAGGTTGTTCCACACAAGCCCACACATATTCTCTCTGATTCAGATTACCTAGTCCGAAATACATCTTTATCCTACAATGGTGGGAACAACATTATTTTGAAGATTCTAAAAGGAAACCAACAGTATCTGAACAGCTTTGGCAGAAGGTTTGGAACATCAAAAAGGTTAATTCTCTAGTTTGGGTAATGCACACTAAGGCACATGCAACACATTTTTAATAGCACCTGTCACAAGCGTTAATTGTCTCATTAATACACTGATGAGGACATACAGCCTGCCTTGATACAAGCTGTCCTAACCTGAAAGGATTCCCAAGGACATGTAACTATTGTCTGAAAGACAACACCATAATAGTCAGAATTCCTAAAAAGGTGGAGACCCAGTTGAAAGGGTACTTCCAAACAAGAAGGACAGATTAACATTAATCTCTGCTGCCTATGCAGAAATGGCTACTGCCCACCTTGGGATATTACCAACTACTCAGCTTTTGTTGGACATATATTGGTGTCATGACCCGGTGAAATTGCCCCTTCTGGACCTCATGGTCATTGTCACAAAGGGCTTGTACTCCTTGTTCCTCCCAACATGGCAGTACCAAGCTACGTGCTACGCACTAGCTTTCACGTCGTGGCACGTACTATAAATTGGTCACGCCCCTGCGGGTCCGCGCATCTCAACGCTATCTTCGGTAGTGACCCGACGTGTGCTTACTCTCTACTTAGTATCCTTTGATCCTCTTACTTCCTTCCTTGCCTTTTATCCTGTTCCTGGATTTCCCCCCCTACTTACTCGTTCATCGCTATCCTGGATACCCTGGAACCACGAACCTCCCGGAACTCTGAACGCGTCCTGCAACCCGACGAGGCTCGGGCGAGCCTATTCAAGACCCGAACGATCTACAGGAAGAGTCCTGCGGCTGAACAAGGGAGATCCCCATCACAGGTGAGACGGGGGGAGATTTACGACAGTCTGAGACGCCAAACGATCAATACGGATTCTACCATGGAGAATGCTATTCAGGACCTAATGCGTGGAATGCAAGAACTTTCCACAGAGATGCAGAATTTAAAAGCCGAGAATGCGGCGCTAAAACAGCTTGTCTTGTCACGTGACTCCGCGAACAAGGACAGCGTATTATTGGGAGGAGTGGTTGATAAATACGACGGTTCAACAAAAACCTTACGTGGATTCCTGGATTCTTGTTTGGTACATTTTACCTTCAAGCCCTACTATTTCTCAACTCGTAGGGCTAAGGTGGGCTTCATAATATCACATCTTTCCGGTAATGCCCTTACATTGGCCACTCCTTTACTCAATTCAGGGGATGCTCTCCTGGATGATTATGAAGGGTTCATCGCGGAACTCAAGACCATGTTCGAACGACCAGAGCTGGTCCACGGTGCTCAAGAGAAGTTACTTGACTTCCAACCAGGATCCCAAGACATGTTGACCTATGTTACCAGATTCAGACAACTAACCAAAGAGGCGGACTGGCCCCTGGAAGCCTGTTTTACCTTGTTTCGCAGAGGTCTAAATGAAGACATTAAGGACGAATTAGCCAGGGTGGCACGTCCTAGTTCATTCCAGGCCCTCCTGGACTTGTCTATGCAAATAGACTTCAGAATCCAAGAAAGAAAGGCCGAAAAGAAAAAGAATAAAGTCTCAATTCAAAGAAACTCCCCAGAGAATACTACAAGGACAGAATCTGCCAAGAATCCGAGCACTGATTCTGAACCCATGCAACTTGGAGCCTTTCGTGGACCAATTTACCCACAGGAAAGGTTAAGAACACACTGGCTTATGCATGTATTGTGCCTCAGATAAACATCTAGTTAAAGAGTGTCCTCAGGATCCTCCCCGACGCTCGGGAAACGCCAGCTCCCGATCCTAAATGGAGCAAGGTTTCGGGAGAGCGATGTTTGCTCCACATCAATTCCATCCTTGAACTCTCCTCGACAAAACAAATTGGTGATATTACAGGCCTTTTTATCGCCATCCAAGGACAAGGTCTAACCCATACTGGCCTTGGTGGATTGCGGAGCAATGGGAGTCTTCATTGATCAAGATTGGGTTAGAAGTCATAACATTCCATATGAAGCAAGAAGTTTTTCACAGCCAGTGGAAGCAATTGACGGAAGACCTCTTTCCTCAGGACCCATAAGTCTGCAAACAAAGGAGATTCATCTTTCCATAAATCATCATCAAGAAAGGATTGTGCTTGACATTATAAAATCAGCCCATTACCCCTTGGTTCTGGGCATGCCCTGGTTACAAAGGCACAATCCATATATTAACTGGACGGCCGGATCCTTATTCCTGGGCTCGGAGTTCTGTATGAACCATTGTTTAAACCTGGATACCTCAGTCACAGCTCCTATAAGTCTACCAAGATGTCCAGAGACACCACTCATGGTTTCCAATATTGTGCAAGTTCCAGAGATCTATCAAGGGTATGCTGATGTATTCTCTACTGCCATTGTTCAAGCCTTACCTCCACATAGACCCGAAGACTGTGCCATAGATACTGAACCCTCAGCAGTGATTCCCTTTGGCAGGATGTTTATCCTTTCAGAACCCGAAAAGAGAGCCCTCCGGGATTACCTAGACACTAATCTTGAGAACGGCACCAATAAGACCTTCAAAATCACCAGCTGGTGCTTCATTGTTCTTCGTTCCAAAAAAGGATACCAAAGAGCTCAGACCTTGCCTGGACTATCGGGGCCTAAATCAATACATCCTGAAAGACAGATACCCACTACCCCTGATCTCGGATATCCTTGAAGCTGTGAGAGGTGCAGTGATATTTACGAAACTGGATCTCCGAGGTGCTTATCATTTGAGCCGTATCCGGGAAGGAGACGAATGGAAAACAGCCTTTAGAACACCCTTTGGTCACTTTGAATACCTAGTCATGCCCTTTGGTCTGACTAATGCTCCCGCAGTCTTCCAGCGTTTTATGGATAGGGTGTTCTCTGACATGTTATTTCTCAATGTTATCGTCTACTTGGATGACATATTGATCTTCTCCAAGGACTCCTTGAAACATGAAGAACATGTAAAAGCAGTACTTCAACGTCTCCGTGAAAATCAACTCTTAGCCAAACCAGAAAAATGTTTGTTTCATGTTACATCAGTTCACTATCTGGGATTTGTTCTTAGTTCAGAAGGAATTATTATGGACTCTTCAAAGGTGAAGGCCATACTGGCTTGGCCCGCCCCAGAATCTGTTAAGCAAATTCAATCCTTCCTGGGGCTTGCCAACTTCTACCGGAAATTCATTCCCACCTTCTCCGAGATTGTTCAAACCATTGTTAATCTCCTGAAGAAAGACGTTCCATTTAATTGGTCTATACCACAAGACAAGGCATTCCAACGCTTGAAAGAAGAATTCACTCAGGCCCCCATCCTGGCCCAACCTGACATAAATCGTCCTTTTCTAGTGGAAACTGATGCCTCCAATTACGCCATTGGAGCAGTTTTAAAACAAGAATCCGATGATAAGTTGGAACATCCCATTGCTTACCTTTCACGGACCCTGACCACCAGCGAGACTCACTACTCAGTTCTGGAGAAGGAGTTATTGGCTATTCGTCATGCCTTCACTGAATGGAGACATTTACTCCTGGGTGCTAAATATCCAGTTCAAGTCTGTACTGATCATCGAAATCTTCAGGTCCTACAATCCATGGAGTGCAGGAACAGTAGACAAGCTCGATGGGCCTACTTCTTTGCTCAATATCAATTTCAAATTTCACATGTTCCTGGATCGCAAAACTTGATTGCCGATGCCCTTTCACGGCGTCCCGACTACGTTCCCTTGGAGGATAAGATCTATCCTAAAATGTTTCCACCCACAATCTTTGTAGCTCAAGCGATCAATCTCCTGGAAGAAATCAGAGCACAAACTCAATTATCTGAACTCTGAAGGACATATCGAAGAAGAATCCCTGGCGTTTGACAATCAAGGAAGGATATTTATTCAAGAACAATTCAGTGGTCATTCCGACAAAAGAACTTCAACAGAAGGTAATGAATCTATGCCATGATACTCTTCACTCCGGCCATCGAGGAGTAACCAACACCTTCCGTCTTATACAAAGACAATTCTGGTGGCCAGGGATGAAGTCCAGTGTAGTTCAATACATCAAGACCTGTGCTATTTGTAGTCAGAACAAATACGATAATCAGAGGCCGGCGGGTCTGCTTCTACAACCTACGTTGCCAACCAGACCCAGGGAAGTTATTGCCACTGACTTCATTGTTGAATTACCACCTTCCCGAGGATATACAAACATCATGATAACCATTGACTTGTTCACTCATCTAGCTCATTTTACACCATTGTATAAACTACCATCTTCCTCAGAACTTGCTGGAATTTTCCTGGAACATATTTTTCGTCTTCATGACCTTCCTTCCAAGATTATTTCGGATCGGGGACCTCAGTATATTTCACAATTCTGGAAACATCTCTGTTGTGTCCTAGGAATCCAACGTGCCCTTTCTTCAGGCTATCATCCACAAACCAATGGGGCAATGGAATGAGTAAATCAAACCCTGGAACAATATCTTCATTGTTTTGCCACCAAGGTTCAAGACGATTGGTCTCTCCTCATACCTTTGGCCAAATTCTCCTACAATAACTCAGATCATTCAGCTCTCAAGATAGGCCTTTCTATTGCAGTCAAGGTTATCACCCGTCTGTTTTACCATCAGTTCTTCCAGAATCTACTCCGGTACCTACCCTTGACTCTTGGATTCAGACGCTAATCGACTTACAAAGAGAGGCAAAGGATCAGTTAGAACAGGCCCAGACTCGAACCAAAAGATATGCGGACTCTAAGTGAAGACCATCACCTTCCTATTCAGTTGGCGATTAAGTCTGGTTAGCCTCGAAAATGTTACCTCGACATCTACGACCAAACAAATTAGCTCCTCGCTATTATGGTCCATTTTCTATAAAGGAGATCATCAATCCTGTCTCCTTCCGACTTAAGCTCCCGGATTCCTGGAAGAAGATACATCCAGTCTTCCATACTTCCCTGTTGAAACCCTACGTTAGTTCTACTCGAAAACCCTTCAAACCCACACCTGTTGTTGTGGACGACCAGTCGGAATACGAGGTGTCCAGGATGTGTGATTCCAGGTATAGGAGGGGTCGACTACAATATCTGGTCGAGTGGAAAGGCTACCCCCCTAGCGAGAGAACATGGGAACCAGTTTCTAATTTAAAGACCCCTCGTTTGCTCAGAAGATTCCATCTTATTCACCCAGGCAAGCCTGGAGGAACCAGTCTTCGGAGGGGGCATGTTGTCATGACCCGGCGAAATTGCCCCTTCTGGACCTCATGGTCATTGTCACGAAGGGCTTGTACTCCTTGTTCCTCCCAACATGGCCGTACCAAGCTACGTGCTACGCACTAGCTTTCACGTCATGGCACGTACTATAAATTGGTCACGCCCCTGCGGGTCCACGCGTCTCAACGCTATCTTCGGTAGTGACCCGACATGTGCTTACTCTCTACTTAGTATACTTTGATCCTCTTACTTCCTTCCTTGCCTTTTATCCTGTTCCTGGATTTCCCCCCTACTTACTCGTTCATTGCTATCCTGGATACCCTGGAACCACGAACTTCCCGGAACTCTGAACGCGTCCTGCAACCTGACGAGGCTCGGGCGAGCCTATTCAAGACCCGAATGATCCACAGGAAGAGTCCTGCGGCAGAACAAGGGAGATCCCGATCACAGGTGAGACGGGGGGAGATTTACGACAATTGGCGGGCAGAGCTGAGAAAATATTTAAAACAGTACATTGCTAATGGCTCAATATGCTTTCAAACTACTGTTTATTATACAAGTACTGCAAAAGAAGCTCCTTTACTGAAGACAACAGTATCATTTGAAACCATGTTCATATATCACCTTGGTCCCTTGGTAGCAGTTAATACTTCATGACTATAGTAGACTAGTGTACTAAATTCACCTTCAGCATTCCCCAGACGAAAGATGATATTAAGGAAGTGATGAAGGATTTGCGATGTCTTGTTGTCATTGCGTCACCTTAAACACTCTAAGATGACTGGCCAAGTTTTTTTGGGGCAAAGCCTTTAGGGAAGCCCTGTCTTGCTTGAGATGTATCTTGTAATTCTCAAACCCGTTTTGGCCTCTGCCCAATAGGATCTTGGGGGGAGTGAATGAGATTATAAAACAGGTTGTGATAGACATGCACCCTTTCCTCGGTAAATATCTGGTAAATCACTTGCGTTTAGTAATGAGAATTAATCATTTACCACACCAATCACAATGTGATGGTAAAATGCCATATGGAATTCTATTTGGCTAGCAAATGTATATGCCTGACTTATACAAAACCCCTAGATTCCTTCCCCAGGGAAGATTGTCTGCTTGTCACTGCACCACTGAGAGATTCACAAAAAGATTCTCTAAAAGTAGGGGTAGCTCCTGGCAGAAATGACCATTATTAAAGGGAGTACTAGGGTTTTTGAGAAACTGCACAACACAGACCATTTTGGTCCTAAGTAGAAGCAACCAGTGGAGGTTATCAAGCGTGTTGGTACAAGAACAGCAGTGCTTCCAGCTCTGCTCCCCATAAAAAGAACACATCAGGTTTCAATTGAGCACCTGAAACCAACTCCAGATGGTTACTCCCCTATACCCAAAAGAGCATATTTTTCTTCTTGAACAACAGGCATGAGATGGGGGGATGAATTAGGGAAGAAAGTAAAGAAGAAACATCACATTTTGGCTGTTTAATTAACACACTGACAGAGACATTTCCAGATCCAAACAAAGTAACAAGATCTTCATGTACACCAGCAGCCAGTTCTGGAGCAATGGATGGAAGATCATATGTGGGACAATAGCTCGGTTTTTGATTTTGTGCTGTGGATGAGCCTCATTCTTTTCATTTCTTTAACCACTGGAACCTTTTTGGCACCTGCAACAAGACAATCTGCCAGCAGTCTAGATAATTTGTCATCAGCCTACCCTCATTCACGACACAAGAGAGACGCATAGGCTAGAGTGCAGGCAACCCTAAGCATTTACCCACTTCCTTTAGGTCAGTTCTGGGTAAGACAATACAGAACATATAGTGGGCTTACCGTGCAAATTCAGGTACACACATTAGCATTGATAGATGAGTCCTTAATGTTTTCTCTCTGTGTCCCTGTTTATGAAGCATATAGGGGTATATTAATGGCTCGACTTGAGACTTTTTGGTAAGGAGCTCTATTAATCCCTGAAGATGACATGCAAGATTGACAGGACATGGCTAAACATGTCTGTTTTTCTCGATACTTTGACACATATTTGTTTTTTCAAACATTTCCCAATACAGTGGATTAACAAGACCCACTGGGAGCATTGTGTACTTCCATTCTCAGATTCCCCTTCTGAAATTAAATCAGTTTCCCCATATCACACTGGGACCTCATCAAAAGGTGGTATACAATTATACCCAGGACTATAATTTCACTACAGCACATTATATTGGTCATAGCATGCTAACATGCCAGAAGATTTCTGGTTAGAATCAGTTCCGTTCCTTTGAACAAGACATAGGGGGATGAGATTCTTGGCAAGCACATGGAGAGGACACCTGGCTTAGTCCTAGCATGTAGGAGTTCGCATTTCATGTTTCTATTTTAATAATAACCACTTTCAAACGTTCACACAATATGTAGCAAGAACAACACAGCCTTTTACCGATATTGGAAAGCCAAAGAGGGCACACTCTGGGATAAAAAGAGAGTAAAGGGCCTGCTTCCGGTATGTTAGCATCATGGGGAATACAATTCAATGAGTGCAATAAAAGGTGCTTTGAATACAGTGCAGGTCCACTCAGCGCTTGTGCTTCATACAAAACTTCAGAAACCTTTGCAGTCTCAACTTGGAAGCTTTGCCAGTCGATGCATGCAAAGGTAAACTCTATCACACGTGGCATTGACACTTGGAGTTCAGTCATTAATTGGATGGCCATCATAGAAATAGTTTCACAACTAGGAAAGCCTAGAGATAAGCACTCCAGTGAACAGAACACATCTTTAGAGTCCTAACAGGATGCTATCTCAGCTATACAGCATGTACATGGTGAGGAAGGATAGCACAGGGGCAAGGCGTTTGTCTTGGAACCAAGACAACACAGTGCAACACAGGTTTGAATCGCGATCCTGTGCTTAGAAACCACTTGCTGGTTATTAAGCGTGTTCTAAAAGAACAATTATAATATAATTATATTAATACAAGATCACACCATTAAGAGAGGTTTCTAGGCCTAGATGACAACTTCAGTGAGCTACAAAAAGATATCTACCTCCTTAGAGATGGAATTGTGGCTATTATTGGCAAAATACACCACAATCTAGAGATAATAAGAACTGACCAACAGTCCTCTGTAAATCAGTTAAAAGTGACTGCCTCGCTAGACACACAAGGATTATTCCAGAGCGGAACTCACTAATTTTTCTCATTCAAATCAGGGAGCTCGATCTACACCACCAAGGAGGCAGGTCCTATCAGACACTACATGTACACTTTTGAGTGTAGTGAGTAAACACATTTTTGCACCATTTGCCTGGGCTACAGATGCAATACCTTTTACCATCCATGGAGTCTTGCTTATTGCAGTAACTATATTCCAGGAGGCTAGCTCGGCTGCAACATGCTCGCCTTGGAAGCAAGACGACACGGAGCGACACAGGTTCCATCCCGGGTCCGTGCATAGAAACCTCTGGGTATTAAGCGCAGTATAAATAACCTATCATATCATAACACCCACTCTGCTTTGTCAAGCACTACACTCATCCTGGGGAACCCTACATCAAGTAGATATATACTGAATAACAACCTCCTATGAAGTTCTCTACACACACACTCCTGTGTGGAACAACAGGATTGAAGCATCAGCCAGTATTCGCCTAAAGACTGTATTGGCACACAACAAGTTAAGTTCAAAATCATCACAAAAACACTAACTGTCATTACATTCTACAGCCTACATCATGAGTGGAGAAAGGGTTGAGACTTTTGCAGAAAAGTAATATCAGCTACTCAATGGGATACTACATTGTCCAGTTCACTGCTACTTGCCGCGGTGTGCCTGTGGGAATGAATAGCCTGATCAGAGTCATCCATGTTCTCAATTGCTATGTAATAATTGGTCCAACTACCAGTTCATGCTGAACCAGTGCAACTGCAATGCCCTGAAGCCAATCTTAGGCATCTCCAGTTTCCACTGCTGTCACTGAGGTTGGCACACTTCAAGAAATTTAAAATAACAATTGACAGCACAGCTGGAACTTTTAAAGGGGCACATGCAAAGGCAAGGTACCTGGCCAAATCCTCCCTGAAAGACACTCAAACACAGTCAGATACGATAAGCACAATCAATGAAAAGCTCTACCATGTCTGAAGTCGCCTCCTGCATTACCATAGATTGTGTACTTCACATGCCCTCCGCATCTATAGAGAATCCTTTTTGGACGTCCTTCCAGGGCTAGAACATTACCGTGGGTTAAATATGCCTCCAGATTAATTAGGAAACTTGGTTTCCCCCCAATATCTGCTTCCAATTTTCAAGATCATATGATGAAGAGAGACTGCATTAAGCAAACGTATAAGGATTGGCACTACAGGGCATACATCTTGGAGATTGGTCAGGTAGGCACTAAAGCAAAATATGTTGAGCTGAAACAATCGTTAGGCCAAGAATAATACCTATCCTGCATCCCAGATAAGGAGGGTCGTACCTTGTATTTGACAGCTACGTTGGGGATTCTCCCTCTTGCGTGGGTTGTCAGCTCTTGGGGCAGAGTTGACTCAACTAAGTGTACTGTTTGTGGGAGTGCTGTAGAAGATCTTATTAATTTCCTATTTCTATGTCCCCTGTACAGGAGCTTGCACCTTAAGTGGCTTGTTCCCACGTATAAAAAGTATAATTTAAATGGCACAAAAGACCCCTTAACTTTTTTATTAAGCAATTACAATAGTGCCATGCTTCAAACACAATTGTTTCATCAAAAAAGTGCATGGTGCTTAAGAAAGACATCTACTCTGCCATTGAACTGCTACATATGAATTGGTTCTTATTACTTATATTGTTTTTATTGGGTTTTATATGTTATATTGTACTTGGTGTGTTATCCTGGGCTTTTATGGCAGATGCCGAAATAAAGTTATTTTACTACTACTTCTAGGAAGAGCCACAGAGTGTGTCACACACTTTGTCTTCAATGCAGGATCAGGCTTTCTAGACTTTTTGTCAAGACTGGGCACTGGAATTTCACCTTAACATAATTGCAGCTGTAGTCATCCTAGTTCTCCTCTTTCTCTCCAGGGGTGGAAAGCAACTGAAACCATGAGGGCTACAATCCTCATGGGCAACAGAACTACAAGGCAATCACGAATTCTACATAGACTCTCCCACATAGTGTTGACAGAGACATTCCTACAAGAGGCCAAGAATTAGCTACTTAGAAGTTGCTGTTTTTCTTTTCTTCTCACTCCCTTCCTCCCTCCCTCCCTCCCTCCCTCCCTCTCCCCCTCCTCTCAGTTTTGACAAGTACAACACATTTGTATTGTTCCTTAGAATGTTTCGCTCTACATGGGTTGGGGGTGGTATCATACATTGCATTTATATACCTGTGATTTGAGCTGTTCTCACTCCAAGCCAGGTCACATAGGCCTGTAGCCACAAATGGAATTTTCTCATTGACTTTGACAGGGATGCATTTCACAAACGGAACATTGATTTATACTTTGACAGAAGATGCACAGAACATTATAGAACCTTTCAGAGCATGATAGGGTTAAACTGTTCACTGCAGGCCACAAAAAGGTTTGTGCATTTACAAAAACATATATTTACTATGCAAAAAGCACAAGATCACAGGACTGAGCAAAATACCTAATTTGGAACTCATGATGCTTATCAACTGCTTTGCAAAGCAAATTAATTCTGCTCTTCTATAATGAGGGTGTACTCACATGATGAGCATTGTTATTAAAATGCAGTAGCATTGCGTGCAACAATTCAAAACAAAGTAATTGGTAGTTGTTGAGTACAAGATGTGAATTTTTAAAGGATTTAATTGCACATTTCAAAATACGCAGGGCAAAATTATGATGGGGTCTCCTTATCTAAACAAAAAGGACAGATGTTAAAGCTAATAAATAAAATCACCAACCAAGTGCTAACGCCTAATTGGGAAAAACTGATAGCTGATATTGGGAAAAACTGATAGCTGATATTTTGGGGGATAACGTCTTGTGTCATCAATAACAAGTTGGCTTCTTTTCACATGTAAACAAACAAAATGGTCAGCTCTACTGTTTTGGATTACAAGAATTACATCATCCCCTGTTAGAGACCCCAGTTCATCAAAATGGTAGGGGTAGCAGATGTGACATCACAGATCTGATAGCTTCACGGACCTTTGACCTCATTGATGTCACAATAAATGTCATGGGAACTTTGTCCCTGATTACATCATAGGGTGTGAAATTACTGGATGTGAAAACTGAAAAAAACTTCCATACATTAATAAAATGACTAATAGTTATTAAAACAGACAAACAGTTGAGTAACCAACCATTGATATGCCATGATTCAGTCAAGATATGCCTAGGGCACACCATCGTATGATAAGCGCTGTGTGGAATCTTATGGCATCCTCACTTCTTCCCCCTTTTATACTCCCCCCAGGTGGCAAGGGAAAGGCCGTCACAATCAGATCCTGACCCTGCAAGTGGATATGCATGGGAGGATCACCTGGGTGGAGGAGGCTTGGAGGGAAGAGATGAGGTACCCTTAGATGAGACATGGTATCCCTCTCAGAATGTCCCCTCAATCCCTTAGACCTTTATGGGCTATTGTAGTTCAGATCCCTATTTCCCCATTGACATTCACTAACACACACACCACTTTAGTACTGGGACGAGGAAGAAGCAATAAAAAGAGACAAAAGACTCTAGAACCAACAATGTGCGGTCTAGTAGTCAGACAACCAATCATCTAGGCAGGATGTTTAAATACCCGCATTTCAGGAAACAGGAAGTCAGTGCCGGCTCTGGCTTTGGACACAAGCGAAACACATCTTCCTTGGAAGCCAAGCAGAGAGAAGAGCAAATGCGGTGTGGTAGAGCAAGGATGCTCACCGACGAGAGCAGACGTGGGGATGCCGAGAGCAGAGGAGAAGCTTTAGTGCCTGCGCAGGTGCAGGTAAGCCAGTCAAAGCTTATTGGAGCTCTTACCCAAGACACTGGAAGAAGCAGCCACCGCGGAAGCCAGAGGGAGCCGAAGGAAGCAAAAGCAAAACAGACTTCAGTGTAGCAGGTGTTACGGTTCACCACGAGAGAAACCAAATGCGCCAGAAGAGACTAGTGAGTCCCACGAAGTGGAAAAGGGACACCAGGGCATATTGGAAGCGGCCTGTATAAAGAAACAGTGGATGTAAAAGACATTTCAAATAGAAACAAGCACTTTTGAATTCCGATCTGCATGAAAGCAAGTATTTTGAATACTGATCTATATGAAAGCAATTTGGTGTGGAAACGTATGATTATTCAAAAACTATGTACTTCGAGAGAACAAGCGTTGGCCAAAGCCATGTGAATAGGAAGGAACTGTGTGGTTGGAAAGCATTGGACAGAGTCATATGAATATTAAGGAACTGTGTGTTTTGAAAGACTAACTGCCCGATTCATTGAATTCATTGTGCCTCAAAAGGGGGACTTGCGCGCGTTTGTCGATTCATGGAACACCAATGTGTGTGGCTTACCAGAGTCTTGCGATGAATCCGCGTGGGTCCAACATGTCACTGCGACACCACGAACACCTTGCGCGAGACTTCCAGAAAAGGGGCACACCATCTTGCGCAGTCACCTAAAAAAGGGGTCAGAACACCTATAATGGGGAACACCAAGCGTAAATATGGGCGTTATGTGGGAAGTACCACAGTAAAATGCTTGCAACGCCCAAACGTGCGCTTACACACATATTCATGGAATCAAACAGGGCTTACCGGCACTCAGGAAGAGACACGCTAATCCGGAAACACGTCCGCCAAGTGAAAGCAGGCGTAAGCGTCACTGTGCACAAATACAATGCATAAATAGACACGCAAAACACAAACGCCCGTATACAGCTACGATGAATGTGCTATTTCTCGCAGCAGTGATCGTGGGGCACGGCAGGAGGAGGAGGATCGCCAGGGCCTGCATTTGTTTTACCCAGGACCAGCCTTTTTGGGATGCCTGATGACCAGGTGTATGGCAGGTATAGGTTCCCACCTCATATCATCCTAGACCTGGTCAGGGAATGGGAAGATGACATCACATCACTCACCCTGTGCTCCCAAGCACTCAGCCCCTTGGAAAAGGTGCTCAATGTACTGCATTTTTTGGCCACTAGGTCATTTCAGTAGACAACTGCCATTGTCAGGGGCATTTCACAGGCCACGCAGTCACGCTGCCTACACCAGGTGTTGGCAATCATGACTACATGCCCCTCAGTCCGCAGGCACATACACATGCCCAGAAACCCCACAGAAAGGCAAGCCATGGTCCAGGACTTTTACGGGGTTGCACACTTCCCTAAAGTGCTTGATGCTATTGATTGCATACATGTGGCCCTACATCCACCTAGGGCCACTTAGCACATCTATTGGAATCGCAAGCACTGGCATTCCGTCAACATGCAAGTTGTATGTGATGCCAAGGAAATCATTACCTCTGTATATGCTAACTATCCAGGGTCCACCCATGATAGTTCCTATACAGAATGTCACCCCTACACAGGGCCCTGGCAGCTGGGCATGGCAACACATATCTCATTGGTGAGTACGAATGGCTCTGCAAATGCATGGATGTCTCACACAGACTAAACCACACCACTGACAAGCCATCTCACCTCCACAGGGGACAGTTCCTACCCATTGAGCAACTACATGATGACGCCAATACGGAACCCCACCACACCCCCCCAGGTAAGATACAAAGCAACCCATGTTGCAACTAAGGGCATGGTGGAGCACACATTCGGATTGCTAAAGTCATGCTTCCGCTGCCTTGACCACTCTGGTGGAGAGCTACTGTATGCACCACCAGTAGTGTGCAAGATCATTGTGGTAGCATGTGTTCTGCACAATGTTGCAACATGGTGGGGCGTAGCAGTGGACATGGTGGTGCCCCCACATCCCCAACCACATGTGTGCAATCAATAGCACCAAGCAATTTAGGCTTGGTGCTATTGATTGCACACATGTGGTTGGGGATGTGGGGACACCACCATGTCCACCGGTACGCGCCACCGGCTGCTGCGCATGGGAGGGTGAAAGGGCCCGTACCCAGCTCGTGGCACACCTTTTCACCTAAAATCCAACCCCTGCAGAGTGCACACAGGCCTGGTACATTCCAGGTGACAATCGATGATGACAAAGGGACAATCATCTGTCACAACCTTGCCACCCTGAGAATCTGTCCTTGGAAGTGCTATATTGTGTGCATCCCTTACAACTAAAACAAAACCAATCTTGTGTACAAAAAAGGCACACATGGAAGATGCAGTATGCCACCAACCACATGCAAAAATACATATCTAAATGACGGCATGTCACCTAAAGCCTCCCAAACTACATGTCACCTGTTTGTAACGCCATGCCATGCCAAGCAATGTCAACAATGACACATAAATGCCCAAAGCATAACAGTACTGTCACAAAGCACCCAATGATAAACTGAACAAGCACTGAAATAACTCACTCTCACACATCAAAACAATCATGTACACAGCAACATCAATTGGCCAGCATGACATACCCAAAAGACAGGACACAACGGTGAATATGTCTGACAGTCATCAATCAGAACACCACAAGTGTCTCAATGTGCCCAAACTACCACATGGCCCCCTTCCATTAGTAGATCTGGCCTGCCAACTAAAGGTGACATGGAAGCGTATACAGCAGGAAGGCCAACAACAATGGAGACGGGCAAGCAAATACATGAAGATGGAACATGAACAAAGGATGTAAAAAAAAAAAAGGATGGCAACCATGCACTGGACAAACAATCAGGAATCCCACTAGGGGTGTATACACAGTTTGGACTTGAGACTGCCCAAAGATGAAACAGAACCTTAATGCCTCTGTGTAAGTTACTTTCACATGCTGCACTCCTTGCAAGCCCATGGAAAGGGGAATCAGGAGTCGCATATGTGTCTGGACCCTAAGGAACAAACAAGGAGAGTATCAACACGAGACAAGCCTGTATGGGCCCAGCTGGAACCTACAGAGGATGCCCTCGGACGCCACGCAAAGCAACACACTGTCACATAAATGCACAATAGACAAAAAATATAAAAAGAAATACAAAATGTCCATGATGGACCAGGGGGATGTGGGGACCACCCAGGAAGGTGAAGGGGCAGGGTGCACCTCAACACCCTAAAGTGTTGATGCTGAGGGAAAATAAAACTCCATGGGTTTGTGCACGGCCATCATTAATTGGGAGAGCTGTCGCTGCTGTCGCCACCCTCTGGTGTAGCAATAGAAGGTGTCAGTGGTAAGGGAGGCTCACCACATATAGACCTGGCCTGGTCCTCCATGGCAGAAGCCATGCGGGACTGAGATGTGCGCATCTGCAACATTATGGCACAGGTGTCTGCATGCAACACCTCACGGGATGCACATAGTTCTGCTTGCAACACCTCACGGGATTCACGTAGTTCTGCTTGCAACACCTCACAGGTTGCTCGCAGTTCCTCAGAGATGGTGTGCGTCAACTGTTGCATGTGCTCTTCTGACCGTCTACTGTGTGCTGCCACAAGTGCAGTCAGTGTAACTCGCAGTGACCTAGCCTCTTCCCTCTGGACAGCCCTGTGGGCCCGGCCCTCTGCAGCCATGGCTGCGCGCAGAGACCACATTTCTGCCCTTTGGCACCTGTTGCTGGCCTGCATCTGGAGCATGTGTGAGCAGCATGTGGACCACAATGCCTGCTGTCGGAGCTGCATCTGTCTTTCTGGGGAGAGCATGGAATTAGCCACCCTATCCATGCCCTGAGCCAACATCTCATATGCATCCCCCTGCTGTTGTGCAACAGAATACATGGACTGCTCCCCACATTATCGCCTGTTGGCACACATGCCTGTGGGCCCCACGCCGGCTTGGCCCAAGGAAACCTGGGCCTTGATGTGCTGGCACTATCTGTGGCTGCAGGACTGCATCCCTCCCTTGAACAGCTGTCCCAGGAACAGGAGCCAATACTCTGGAGCGTGGCCTTGCACCTGTAACCACCACAGAACGATGTTCAAACACTGACTGGCCTTGTGAGGGGTCCTCCCCCACTACAGATGTTTGGGATAGGCCAGCAGTCACAGTTGATTCACTCACTGGTGACAGTCGAATAAATCCATGTCCAATTCACCACCAGAACCATAGGCTTCCACAGAGGCAGAGTCAGAGTGAGTAATGGCCAGGATGGACTGTAGCACCAGTGGATCTTCATGGGCTACCACACCACGTCCTCCACTGGTGCCTGGTTGCGGCCCAGTCTCCTGCATCTCCTCCTCTGCATCCAGTGACTCATCACCTGCAGAAGGAGAGAAAAATACATGAATACACTTTAAAATAGCATAGCCCACACACAGGTATCACAATGTAGTCATGCTATACATCAACCGGCCATGTCAGTGAGGCCAAAAACTCTGGCACGCACGCAGTGTCATTGGAAGGCAAGTGTATCATGAGAGTAGACATGGATGTGTGTCAAAGGGCACAACACCACATGTAGTGCATGGTGCATAGCACCTGCTTCACACACAAGCACCAGACTGGCACAGTGGAGTCACCAGCATCACTGAAGCCCACATACGGATGCCACTAGCATGGCCATGCCTGAACCATCAAACAGCATGACATGGAAGTTGATGCCTACTGTCCCTGATCCATTACAATGCTTGTGACATGACATGAAAATACCAATTACCAAAAACACAAGTGTCACACAGTGCTACGATGCTAGGGTGGTGGAACAGATGAAGGTAGGCACACTGATTCCAGGAGTGCAGGTCACATTGACAGAACGCAAGGGGATAGGCATGCAGAAGCTGAGGCCTGGGTTTGGAACTGCGAGGGGCCATTGAAGTACATGGGAAAATGCTCAACGTACAATAAAACAACATTATCCGGAAATGCAAAGTTGCAGCCTGATGGCAGTGTAAGGGCGAGTGCATGAATCAGGTGTCAAGTGTTGTCAGTGGGTTGCAGGGATCTAGCAAATACCCCCCAAGTGCGGGTGGTGCCTGGGAGCCAGTGCCATCATCACAGTCCTAGGGAGATACCTGGCCCCAATACAAAAGGACCATTCACACAGTCCAGTCCTGGATGAGTTGCAGAGGGAAGAGAGCAAAAGCACTGAAATATTTGTATAGTCTGTCACAGTAGGCCACCATATGAATGACCAGTCCCCTGGAGAGAGTGATCTGCTGGGGGAAAGAGCTGAAAGGTAGGATACCTCTGGGGAGGTACAGCTGTCAGGGTAACCTCTCACAGGAGAGGATGCGAGTGTGCATAGGAAGATCATCACAGGCAATACACCATAAAAGGTTGCAGCTGGTAGAGGGCCAAGAGAGGCTGGAGAGAGAGTGACATGGAATGAGTGAGCAGGAATGGTGATAAGGATTGACCCAGTGTGCAGCACATTGTCTGTATGCAGTTTGTATGTCAACCCGCACATACCAGTCCACCGTGACATGGTCAACCCATGTCAGTCATGAAATTGTGGCTATCAATGCAAAACAATCCTTACACTTCATCCAAGCAACATACACGTGTCCTGGACACACATGCATCACCCCTCACCAGACGATTTCTCATAAATCGGCAGGTCTCCCATGCCATGGATCTGCTCCACATCAATGAGATCACTGACAATCTCCTCATGTGCATTCAGTTCCTTGTGCTCTGGTTGTGTCCCACCTCCATTCACCATAGTTGAGGTGTAGGCGGCACCCAGCTTATTCTTGGATCTGCCTCAGAGATAATTCCAATGCTTGACCACCTCCCGAGCTGTGTGCCTCTCATGGCCCATGGCGTTAATATGATCCGTGATGGCCTGCCAGTGGCCCATATGCTGAGCAGGCGTATGTGTGCTCCCTGCCTGCACAAGCATGTCACATGCATGCTCCAACACGTAGTCCACGAGAATGTCAAGTTCCTCATTGCAGAAGCTCTTCTTCCTCGACGTGTGGTGCTCCTGTGCCGTGCCCTGCGTTGGAGCCTGTCCCGCTACTGCACGCTTTTGCTTCTTGCAAGGTTGTGCAGATCTGGAGTGGCTTGGACCACGTGGGTCAGTAGGGGCTGGGGTATTGGTGGACTGGCATCAGCCACTGATGGGACAACAGCAGGCTGGCTTGCAGGTATCCGTACCAGGGTGCTGGTGCCAGTAACTTGCACTGCACTTCCCTTGCCCTTACGGACAAGGACATCTGCCCCTGAGTCACTGCGGGCCTGTCCCGGGACCACTACAGTCCAGGCTGGCTGACCCTGAGCCTGGGTGGTGGTAGCCACAGCTGGCCCTGCAGCTTCCACACCCTGGCAGCTCTGGACAGCAGATGTCACTGCTGGCCCAGGACTACGGGTGCTGGGGATGTCAGCATCGGCTGCATCTCCTTGACCCTGTTGGTTGGGGGGCCGTAGCTCTCCCTGCACGGACCTTGCCACATTGCCCACGTCACCCACCACGGCCACCTCGACCATCGTTGCCTCCCTTCCCTCTTGTTGCCCTCCCAGTCATGGCACTGATGGATTAGCGCAATGGGAGCTGCAGCTATCAATTGTCCTGGGAAATTGGAGTGAGGGGGCAGGGTATGTGATGTAATACGTACCACTGTGCTCCAGCAAGGCTCTATGCAACCCCTAGTGAAAAAGTAACGGGTCGCATAACGCACAGGCACCCCAAAAACAAAAATTAACGTGTACGCTACCTCTCGGTAGCCCACGTGTGAAGTAAAAACTGTGGCGCCCAGCAACACAAAAATTGCATGCGCGAGGAATATGTAAGGTGCTATGACCTTGAAAATGGGTTACACGACACACACGGGCAAACACAGTATGAAAAATGCATGCGCGACGCACCGTCTGCCTCGTAAAAATAAAGAAATTCACACGTGCATGTGCGCATAGGCAACTCCCCCGCCAAAACAAGAAGTATGCACTGTCACAGTAGTGAAAAAATCGCGTGTGACCCCAAAAAACTCAGAAGTCCACGGGTCCGTACCCACGAGATGCACGTACATTGCACTGTTGTCCTATGATCACCTTTATCCCGATACTGAATGGCAACGCCCAACATACAGCGCATGTCACGTAACTTACGCGCTTATGGCCTTTCCTCTGATTCCACGCTAACATGCTGTTTCCACACGTGCGGAGTCACTTTGTTTCTGGGAGGCATCTGCTTCCACGGGAGTTGTTTGTGTATCACGGGGTATGCGCAGGCCTTTCCACACGATTTGGCTGGTGCGACTGGGGTACGCGAATACGCTGGGATGCAGACGGGGTACGCGCAAACCTTTCCACGTGATTTGGCTGGTAAGAGCGGGGTACGCGATTACACTGGGGTACAGAAGGGGTACGCACGGGCCTTTCCATGTGATTTGGCTGGTGTGAGTGGGGTATGCAATTACACTGCGGTGCGGACGGGGTACACGCAGGCCTTCCCACGTGATTTGGCATGTGCGACCTGGGTACGCGATTATGCTGGGGTGCGGACGGGGGTACGCATGGGCCTTTACACACGATTCGACTGCTATGACCGAGGTATGCACAGGCCTTTCCACGCGATTCTGCTGGTGTGCAACCGGGGTATGCGATCACGCTGGGGTGCAGACGAGGTGCGCACAGGCCTTTCCACGTGATTTAGCTGGTGCGACCGGGGTACGCTCTGGTTTTTCATGCAATTACGATGGGGGGGGATGTGTGCTGTCCCATGGATAGCACGGGTCCTTGTGCATTTGTAGTAATTTCACTGGCTTTTTCCTGCGCACAAGGGCATGTTGGGGGCGTAACTGGCGCTTCTTGATGTTCATTGCGCCACAGCTACTGATGCCTCAGAAAATCCATGAATACGCATGCAGCGCACACTCCTTCTCGCCGCATGGCGTTTTTTGCTACTTCTGCGCTGGACTCCATGAATTGGGCCCTAAATATTGGCTAGAGCCATATCAACTATAGCAAGTGGCAAATGTGTATGGTTTGGAGACAAATAACTATTGGCAAGAGCCACAACAATATGGGAAACTGTAACATGTGCATAGTGGCCAACAAGTAAAAGTAAAGCATCAAGAGTATATGAAATAAGCCTGAACTGAATCCCACTGTAAAACTAAAACAGTGGTAACATGCAGGTGAAGGAGAAACTAGTTAGGTGTATCCACTATGTGACCTGTGATGGGTGGACTGTGTGGTCCAATAACTGCACCTAGACCGATGGCACCCACCTATGGAAAAGCTAATTGAAATACCTGCAACATAGCTTGTGGGGAAATCTAAAGCAAACCTAGTGTGAGCTGAAACTGAGGATTTGAACTTTGTGAAAATTGTTTAAAGACTTGAAGCCTTGCGGAAGGGAGATCCTTTCCAATCCAGAGCTGGAAGAAGCCTGAAACTGTTATTTAAACACTTATGATTTTGAAGCCGACATCCTTATACATTGTTTACATCTAGATATGAGGGCAAATATAGGTTTTTGACACAGACAGATATTTACTTTAGACATCCTGACATAGACTATCCTTAGATTCATTTAGGTAGGGAAATCCCACCTTAGTATAGGGCAAGCTGGCCTTCTTCCAACCCTCCTTTTGATTTATTAAAAGAACAAAGAGTACATTTGAGCTCAGTTGTCTGTGTCTACTTCATGATGCCTTCACAGCGTGCTACCTTCAAATAGCCCCAGTGCTTTGCATGAGCCCACCTGATATACCTTCCCTTTGTCCTGATTAATCTATCGTCTGCACCGCGGCCACATGTAATCATGCCACCCCACATTTTCTCTGCATATCTGAGTCAGCTCCTGGAAGGGGGCATGCAAGTGGAGTAGCTCTCTTATCACTACACTAGGGCTGCCATATCACTTCAATGTACTTGCTAAAATGGACATGCCCTTTTCAGCAGTAGGCTATTCCTGACCCATGGCTAGCATTTTACATGGTCCGGCTGGGGATGGGTGGGGTGATGTGCTGTGGCAGGTGATGTAGGGCTGAACGTCTCAGAAGACTTTGCTGATATTGCAAACAGTTAGTGATGGATTGATGTAGTTAGTGAAAAAAACACACAGTGCCACATCTATGCCCTGTGATTCATGTGGGTAAGGAGTCAAAGGAGGTTCATTAGAGTAAAAAAACAACATTTGGGTACAGTACCTGAAAATGTTTGGTTAGGCCCGCTGTAGGTGTAAATTTACTCAAATGAGCTCTGATAGTGTCACAGTGACTCCAAGCAGTGAGAAACTCTAATATAACCGAGGCAGTAGTTTTTTTGGGAAAAGGAATCTGCTCCGGGTCAGGGGCGATAGTGGGAGGACCATCAAGCTAACACTATCCTGCCCCGTTATTTACTGGGTGAACCTTGTACAGATGAAGTCTGGTTATCTGTGGTTACTGCAAGGAAGCTCCACTGGGAACATTTCTCTGCTTTCAAGAAATGTGTTACCCGTTTCTGGAAAATCAAGTATATGGAGCAATGCTGAGACTGCTCCACCTAGCTGATGTTGCTTCTTATCTCCAGGCATGCTTTCAGGATGTGTGTCTTAAATTACTGGCTCAGAGGTAAGGGTCCTCTGTGATCACCAAATAGTTATTGAAACGCTGTTGTTGCTTGCACATTTGTTTGTTTTAGTTTAGATAACACATACCCCGCAAACTGAAATTAAACATGTGTTCAGCATGCTGCACTAGACACAGAGGAGAAGGAAGACTTCATCTCATGCTCCAGCGCTCTGCCCCTGCCTTCCCTCAATGAATCCCGGCGAAAGCCTCTGAAAGTGCCACCTGCTCTCAGCCAAAGACTAGTGGCAGTGTGAATGACAGCGATGGGGGAGGGGATGTTTTCCGAGACAGCGTAAATTACTCAGCCCTGGGAACAAAGAAAATGCAAACGGTACACGAAAAATAAATAGTGACCCATCATGGGATTCAGAGCTCTGCAACCACACAAATCTACACAAGCTCTACCTATGTAACCATGGGTTGTGGAGCCACGGGTACCAAAGGGATTGGGAGTGGTCACAGCTGCAACCACCGGTGACCCCCAATTGACATCCTTGCAATGTGTTAAGATTAGATTGCCTAATGGGGACAGAGTGGAGGGTCTAATCCTTTAAAAACCAGCAGTTTTAACAGATTGAGACGAGTTCCTGAAATTACACTGAGTGTTACCACACTGTGGATCTTGAGGGGCAGGATCTGGAGGACAACTGTTAAACCACAAGACTTGACATTGCATGGATAAGGTAGCAAGCAGAAACTTTAATGACTACGTCAAGATTGTAATTCTGGTCTTTGGGCCTAAACATTGGCACTTTATCAATTTTTACAAATTCTGATTTTTAAAACTTGCTTCAATAATTTGGAGGGAAGACTAAATTATGAAGGTATTCTGGCTTTTTTAAAACAAGCAGCATACACCTTTTAGATACCTTCACCCCAAGACAAAACAAGGCAAACTGCCCATGGGGCTACAAATTGACACTTTGACAATGTTTTTAAATTCTAATTTGTTTAATCTTTCAATATTTTGGGAGCTGAATTAAGCCATGTTTACCTATTTGTTTCCAACATATATTTTTCTTTTCCATGGGAGAACGATTAAGAATAAGCATGATGTATTTTTGTTAGGTTAGACTTTCAACTTTCCCTGTTATCCAAGGCTGTAGATCACTTTAAGTGTGCCTCTTAGTTAACTGCCCATAGAAGACATTTTGACAGAGTTCTTAACCCTGTCTATGTAATGGATCTTGCAGAAGTTGGTCTGTGTAACCTCAGCTGTCCCCTGGCTTGCCAATTTGCAGTGAGCATATGTTTCTTTTGCTGGGCCACAATGGCTACTCATACATTTTTGATTGGTTATAGGTAGCTTTGACATTGCAGAAATGAATAGAAGAGTAGGATCCTGGGTATCTACTCAACTCCTTTATTGCTAATATTGTGAACGGTATATTGTTTTGACTATTTGTAATGCTCACACGAGAATAAATATACACAAATGCTAACCAAGACACTGAGAGCATCATTATTGTGTTTCTATTTTTGACTATAAAAGACACTACAAACAAAATGTGCAAACAGTTGTTGGGTTAGTGATAAAACTGTGTAGGGAAGATACTGATAGCATCTAATGTTTATCATACACACAAGGGTAACACACATTGATACATAGATGAACCCAAAATGTAGACACACAATAATAATGGTGTTCAATAGTAACCCTGTCAGGTGCTCACGGACAGTAGTTCCTCTTGCACTGAAGAGCAGATACCGAACATTCTCCAGAGCCTTGCTTCGGGTACAACACTATTCTCTGCTGCAAAACCTGACACAGCCCCGGGTGGGAGTTTAGACCACCTCTGGGTTGGAGGTTAGGCTCTAGCATGCAGGGTATGATGTGAATCATGACAGTATGTAGAGTCTTTCAGGCACAGCTTGAATTGCCATATCAGCGACTATGTGACAGATGAGTTTAATTTTTCATGGGGTTCAGCCATATTCTATGGGTTTAAGTGTAGAAGGCGGAGCTGGGAAAGTATAAGTGAGTCTTTCAACCTCAAGGGCAACTGTTAACAGTTGAGGGCCCTGCAATACTTTCCATGCAACCCACATGCAAATAATGATCACATTTGGGAGATAAGTCAAAGATACATGAAACCAGAAGGTGTCTCACCCACTAGTCCCCGACGATCTGTCATCCAGGTGGCCAGGACACGGCCATCGCTTTTGTATCCATTTCCCGGGGGTGGACCAGTATGGGAGGATCACCTGGGTGAGGGGTCTTCTGGGACCGGGACACCAGATGGTGTGATGCAGTATCCCCTTCCCAGTAACACATTTACCCTATCCTACCAGATAGGATACTTAAGAACTTTACCCCACCCTTGCTTTACAACACAAACACTTTCACACGGACAGCCCGCTATGGGAGAAAACAGACTAACACCTGAGCCGTGCATCTGACATGTCCCAATGCATCGGTCAGGCGAGGTCAGGCAATTACTGACAATTACTCACACCTGACTTCCATTATGCTTCCCCACATGGATAAATGGCGGCGCACGAGAGCACACTTTGAGTGAGGCAAAGCACACAAGGAAACAGCAGTTTCGAGATGGCAGCTGGATGAGAGAAGAAAGACAGCAAAACAGGAGGAGTTCGCAAGGAGGGAAATACCCTTGACCTTTCCAACAAGGAATCATTACTTTCAAGACCCCTTAAAATTAGAACACAAAAGACCAGGAAACCAGGCTGAAGAATCCTGCATTGAGTGTCGGAGATAGCAGGGGCCCTCCCCCATCATTAATCAAGGTCGGGAGAAGCAGAAGCCACCATGGTACCTTCCTTGGCTCCAAGAACAAAGCAGCATCAGCCAGTGAGTTTGGGAGACCGATACAAGACTGGTCTCGGTTGCAGCCAGGGTTGCAAGCAGCAACATTGTATGGCGGGCGCTGGAACGAACATTGTTAAAACGCGCGTGATAAAAGACGCAAGTAAAGATGACTGCTAATGAGTGTTTGAACTTTGAAAGGAAAAGATACAATACTTTTGACAGAGTGGTCTGGCACCGCGTGCGTGCTCAGTCGAATATCTATGTAAGGTATCCAGCTGAGAAGTGGCAAAAGTGAAACCCACAGAATTATGAAGGAATTGTAAATCAAAGTGGTCCTGTGTTGGGTCAAGCAAAATACTTCTCACAGTCGAAATTTTTTGATTTTGATACAATAAAGTTTGATAAATTGGTCCGAGCCCAGCAGAGGCAGACTAATTGAAGGTTTTGTGTTATAGTGGGTCTGGTGAAAAGTGAATCACCAGAGAAGTTTTTCATATGAGAATCCTGAGGAAAAAGGAACTTTGAATTTTTGTTTGCCACATCAAGCCCTCTGAAAAAAGAGACATGAATGGCAAAGAGACTTGGGCACAGAATGCCATCATACTGAAGATTTTGAACTGCATCCTTGTGCTAGAAAAGCCAGAGTATGTGCTAAGCTTGAGTGTGCCGCCTTGTCCCGTGCTACAAACGTGGACAAGGGAAGCCAACTGCTTAAAGGGGTAGTCCAGCTAAAAAATGTATTTAAAAAATAGATAGGCAACATTAAAAAAAAATACTAGCACTTTTTTTTTAAAACTTCCTATGTACAATTTTGAGCTATTGAAGCTCAAAATTCGCAAAAGCAAGCACATGGGCGCATCCATTTTGTGAAATGGATGCCCGCCTGTGCTGGCTTTTGCTTTTGCGGCACTAATGAAGGAAAAGCCAGCCAGCTGTAGTAAACAAAAGCTAGTATTTTTTTTTTTAATGTTGCCTATCTATTTTTTAAATACATTTTTTAGCTGGACTACCCCTTTAACTATCATTTCTTGAACACTTTTCTTTTGTACAACATTGTTTCCCACAACATTTATATGTAGAAGTAAGGATTGGCAATAGGTGTTTTAGCATAAGCCCTTTTATTTTGACAAGACACCAGTAGAACTGCGTTATTATTATTTGATGGTCATAGCTTGCTCCCATCTTTTAGATTTCGGATTAGAAAACCAATTGAAGTTCAACAAAAACCCTTGAACTTTGGTCACTTGTGGCTGTCTTACTGTCTTACTGTTTGATACCATGCCTTTGTTAAATGGTTCACTTGTCAGTCCAAGGCCCACTCCCGATGTACTATGAAAACCATCAGATGCATCTAAGAGACGTAACAGTTTCCCTAGTAAGAGCTCATGTTTGCTACACTGAAAAACTGGAAAACATCATTGACTTGGGGAAAAATGGTAGGACAATCAATAGACTAGACAATGTCAGAGGGTTTCAATTATGCACAAGGGGCATGTGTGGATTGTATAGTGTGTTGCAGTACAATGTATTGTGTTATCTTGGAGTACATATTTCATATTTGTAGCTAGAGGACAACTAGCCAACATGTAGCAAGTGAGGAATCATCATAAGTAGAGGATTTAAAGAGTCCTATCCGGTAGACCTGCAGGTCTGCATCACTCTCTATCAGTTCCACAGATGTGCTGCTTTTTTACAGAAGGGAAAGGGATGCTGCCATGCAGGGAGCATTACATGCCCTATCAATGTCTCCTGGCTTCCCCTGGAGACCAGTGATATTCATGTCTGAAGATTTAATCCCTAAAGGTGCTTTACCAATCTGTTCTTGAGACTCCATTTGTGCTCTTATGTGTGAGGGCTGCTTGTTGCAAATAAAAAACCTTGCAACATGTACCTGAACCAGGAATTAAGGGGCACTGTTACATAAAAAGAGAGAGCATTGATAGGCTGGCTCATTTAAATTGACAACCAAGAGCTGTATCCACTCTGCCAATGTTCAAGAAGGAGTGAGAAATTGGAGCAGGGTATTTGTGATGCTTCCATAGAACAGTGCAAGAGATGAAAATCTGAATCCAGTGCTCCTTAGACTGCCTTCCTGTCATTGTGCTAGCGTACCACTTATAGTAAACATGAACGGAATACAAACTAAATCAGCTGATCTGAAGTTCACTGGTAGATACCTATCCCAAAGTAGTGGAGCCAATTAGCACCTGCTAGTCATAGAGAGGCTTCTTGCCAGTCATAAAATGGAAGACCTCAACCTAAAAAGTGTCACTTCAAACAGTTCCAGGATATGCAGTACAGACGTAAGTAGTCGGATGAGATTCAGAGGGTGAAGGGGATCATGCGTAGGACTTGGAGGTATGGTGAACAGCAGGGAGCTGATTATGTGGGTGGGCGTGCTGGGAAAAGCCATGCCACCAGAGCTTTACAGAGGAGGAGATTGTCATATGAGTTCCGGATTTTGTCGGGAAGGAAGTTCTAATTTTTTAAGGAATGTGGAGGTGGAACCGGGGCCTTAGTTAGGCTTGTAGTTTGGAAATGTCTGTTGCCAGAATGTAGACCTTGTAAGGTGAAAGGCTTAGATTTCAAGGTGGCTCAGCATCCAACCAGAAGCCAGTGGAACATTTGTAGAGCAAAGGAGGCATGTACTCTAGGCCATAAATGTAAGTGCAATCTTGAAGTTTTGTCAGTTGAGTGGTAGGTGATGTGAGTTATAGCGCATTAGCATAGTTAAGTCGTAAAAAGATCATTACAATTACTGTGGTCACTCTGTGGGGTAAGATTAGGAAAGTGAGAAATGCGCTGGTGTATGTGGATATGTTGGTGGCATCCTTTCATTACTCAGTTGATATGAGGAGTTAGGGACAATTTGGAATTCATGAGACAGTTGAGATTTTGTACTGTGTTAGATGTGGCAGGAGAAGGGCCAGTGGGAGAGTGCAAATGTGAATATGAGCCGAGTGTCATCAGCAAAGTCATAGCAGGATAGATAGCTCATTTGAGCGAATTGGGGTGCGCCACTTTTGAAAAGGAGCACAAAATGTGTGCAAAAGATGTCCAAAGTGGGTGGGAAGCAAAATAAACCAAATTAAGCATGCAAGCGGGACCGACCACAGAAAGTGAACCAAGGTGTACCAAAATCCTGATTCATAAAACCTGACCAATGGATTTGCTCCAAAAATGCCCTCTGGCATTTGTTCCTTTGTCAATGTGGACCAAGTGGCCTGGAAACAAGGGCAACTGATTTTTCCAACCATGGAAGCACACATTGCACCCCAGTCACAACCAAAAACACAATATAAAAGCCCAACACAGGGAAACAGGTACACATTCCCAATATGGCCCATCTAGTAGACATCATGCTGCTGCACTAACTGATGAGCATAATTATATATAGGAGGAGCATCACTGTCTTTCAACTGAGAGGTCATCCAGAGGTACCGCTTCCCACTGGAAGTTGTGAGTTAGTAGAGGGGGTCCTTATCTTACACAATGCAAGCCCATGCCATGCCGCCATTAGTCACGGTAGTATCAGTCCTGTATTTCTTTGCTACAGGCTCTGTCCAGATCACCAGTGGTGATCCAGTCTCCACAGTACAGGCCTTACGTAAGGTGTTCAAAAAGGTTTGTATATCTGCCAGGGTATATATAAGAATGCCTCATTATACATGTACGGCGGCAGGAATAGAGAGGGCGTTTTATGATATAGCTGGTTACTGTGCATTTGTGTTGTCATTGATTGCACCCATGTGGCCCTCATACGCTGCAGCCATAGAACATTTGTACAGGTATGAAAGGACATTAGGAAGCAGAACACTTTCCATGTAGTTGTATAGCAATCGCAATGCCAATTTGTACATGATTATGTGAATTAAATGCATAATCGTACCCTATGTCAACACAATCATAGACATCGGTCTACAACATTTATTCATGACATGGCAAAACTACAAACGGTGAAATTTAAATGGTATACGCTTACTCCCATGCGAAGTGATCCAATTTAGAGAGTAAACTCACCACACAGCTGAAGTTAAATAATATACATTATTTCTTATTGTCAGACTTATATTTCACGTGAGACAAAAAGACAAAGAATATTTAAACAAATTGTCTGAAATATTTTGTGTTTTTCAAGATTAGATTCTCATTTTTGGGGCATCTGATATGCACATTCTTTAGCTCAAAATGATGCTCATGTCATCATTTTGCACATAGCGTGCATCTGATAGATGTGCCAGAAACATGCCCATCTCATTAGATGCACCACTTATTTGCACCTGCTTTGAGCACAATTTTGCACTGGGCATTTTGTTATCTTTGTGTATTTGCCATCTTCAATGAGATGCGCAATGGCGCAGGGGCAGCTTTGCGCCATGGCGCATCTTATTGTGATGTGCATATTTTTGAGAATCTGCCCCTATTTTCTTGGATCCAGGAAAGAGGCATAGTTAAGATAATGCTTCTTGATTAGCCAGTGTATTATGAAGGGTGGTTATTGGAAATAGGCCTGTAGTTGACAACGTCAAGAGAAGAAGCTTGTTGTCGGAGGTTTTAAATTCAGCTGGGAGGGGACCTGAGTTGAAAGTGATATCAATGATGGAAAGGGCTAGATTACCAGCACACGCGGAGGACAGGATCTCTTAGCAGGGCAGGGGGAGCTGGGGTCCTGCTTTCGGGCTGTTAGACAGGAGTGTGAGGAAGGTGGCAGAGGATAGCTGAGAAAAGGATGTGAAAAGGGGATAAGTTGGAGGTTGGCCTGTTACGGTGGGTAATAAAGGTATTGATACAGGAATCAAGGGGAGGGGGAGGTGTGAGATTTTTCAATAGGAAGGAGGTGCGACTCTTCATGTCTTTTTAATAGAAGTAGTCAGAGAAATGGTCATAGAGGCATTGATTGACAGCGTGTTGTGGTGGGTCGGAAGAAGTCAGATACGCTGAGGACATTATTCAATCTCTTTAATTAAACTATAAATACAAGGCCTAACTTTCCCTATTGCTAGACGGAATACCCTACCTATCTAAAGGAACTAAAGGTGCTTGTCAGTAAATGTGTCCTCTGTCCAAACTAACTCTATCTGACCCTATCACTATATCTAATGAAATTAATAGGCCAGAAGAGTGTCTTATATTCGCTTCGTCTTCTCTTCAGATATTTTCTTTAGTTACAAATTTTCTCCTCATGGGATTTGTTTACAGTCTCTGGTTGTTCCCCAACTGAGTTGGAAAACCCCCGTTTGTGTAGTCTTTTCACTTCTCTTGTTAAATGGTTTCCTTTTCAATATCTCCTCCTCAGGACTGGGACGGGTTTCTCTCCTCCTATGATAACCTTATTCCCCAAAAGGGATAGTTGTTACTTGTTTTCTCTGCTTTTTACAATTCCAATTACACAGTCTCATGTTCACATCGGTAATGGCGCCCCTGCGGCGTCCTACTTCTCCCATTTCCCCCGGTACCATTCTGTATGCAGAGGAAGATGGTGGGGCTCTGTTCTCGCTCTGGTATGCATTCTCCCTCTTCTCAGTCGATGGCTTCTCATTCGGTTCCTCGTCTGGACCCTGCCGTACACTGCCATGCACGATTGGAAGCTATCATGACTTTCCTGCAATTGTGATCTCTGCGTTGTTGTTCGGGCGTCCTGCCCACCATGCTACATTTGTGGTCACACCACCACTGGATATCTCGTTCCTTCTTTCCTGCTCATAATGCTTTCCTCGCATTGGCACACACCAGGCCTCCAGCGTTTCGTACTGGTATTCTCTGCCTTGTTGAAAGTCGCAGGCTCTGCAACTTGCCTTTGTTCCACCTAAACAAGGTGTGATGATGCCAGGGGGCTTTCCCTTTGCACAAGACTCTCCTCCTCATCTCACTCATCCCAGTTAAATATACATCTCTTGTTAAAGAGACATTGTCCCTTTTTTTCCACATTGGTTTCTCTTTGCATTGTCTTCAGCCAAATGAAAATATGTTACAAAATGTGTTGTTATTAATAGGCATTCCCATGCATGCGACTATAGGAGGCGGTTTAGGAAATTTCTCACAGGAATGGGAGTTTTTGTCTCCAAAGCAGGAGTCTCTCCTGGTGAGGTCCCACTTGCCTCAACCCCTTGGGAGAAGCTTGCAGAGTGGGCTCATCTCCCTAGTCTCACAGTGGGAGTTTCCCCTTTGGGGGAAATTGACAAATACCTGTGATTTGTCACATACCCTTCCCTGTAAGGTGGTGGCTTCTCCATCTCCATTGAGAGGGAATTAACTAACTAAATCCACATTTACTTGTTCTTTACCCTTCCGTTGTTCCACAGTGGAGCAAAATGGTTGTAGATCCAGGAACCATCTCATTACTCTTGGGTTAGTGTCTTTTCTCAGGGTCATCCATGTTAAGGTGATTGATCGAAAGCAACCTGAAATTCCATCCTGTGAGATAGTACCTCAGATGTACGATCACCCATTTGATGACAAGGGCTTCAAGCACTACCGTGGCGTAAGACTGTTCGCAGGAGAAGAGTTTCAGGCTGGTATATAGAGCCAGTTTTTCGACTCATACTTGAGAGAGTAATGTGATGTAATGTACCGCTTGTAAACCGCAGACTATCACCCAGAGGCATTTAGGCGCTGAGAAGGGAGAACCCTGGTAAGATGCAATGTCACATAAAAAATAAAAAAATACATTTTCAGCACTTTTCGCAACTGAAGATGGTCTTCGATCTTACGCATCGAGGCTGGTAGCGCATTCCACAAGGTAGCAGCAAGGACTGAGAAGGAACAGCCCCCAGTCCGGGCTCTCTGATAGCATGGAATTTTAAGTAACTCTTGCGAGGTTGAGCGAAGACAATTTACAGGCTGATATCACTCAGTTTTGTCTTCAAATAAACTGTCCATGAATTGTGAAGAGCTTGGTGAGAGATGCATAAGATCTTGAACTCAACTTGAGCCTTCATGGGCAGCCAGTGAAGCTGCCACAGTAGACCAGCAGAAGGGATATGCCTTGGTGCATCCAAGGCCAGCTGCACTGCTGAGTTTTGAAGAACTTGCAGTCACTGGGATACATCGGCTGGTCTAGGTAAACCCCATTACAGTAATCCAGTGATCCCATGATCGCTGAGGTCACTACCTTTGTACGACAATCGGCAGGAAGAAAAGGGATTATCCTTCACAATACTTTTAAGTTTTTCCAATAGGACTCCATGGGAATGGGGACACAGGCGCACTGGCACCATGGCTAACGGTTCTGGTGCTCCTCTGAAAACTCTGCGAGCAGGTGACATCCCGCCCGTCAGGTCTGACCCTGGTGGGCGGGACGGCAACCACCCGCAGAGTTGTAGTGTGACGGTCTGGAAACAATGTTGCCGGTAACCTTACCAGCACTGTTGTTTCCAGACCGGCACAGTTATGATGAGGCCCCAAGACTTTTTACAGAAGCACTGGGAGTAGGACATGGGCCCAGGGAGTTGGCCAGTACTCAGAACTCCAGGTGGTGTTAGCCAATTGGTTAAAGCTCAATGAGGAGAAAACAGGGTGAGCTGGGTGTTCCCAAACAGCCCTTTAAGATGCGTAGCAATACCCTGGAGATGGATGGGGATGCAGATTGTATTCATACATCAATAATCAAGACAACACAAATAGTTTGGCAACATGTGTCTGTTTTAATGTCAAGTATCTAAAACAGGGAGTACAACGAACATCAGCAATCGCTCGATACTCTGACTCTACTTACTTCATAAAAATGTTGGGCTTTTGTACCCAAAATAGGTCATCACTGACGTTTGACCTTCGTCATTACCAACGTCATCCTACATGGCAAACTACAAAAACCTAACGGGAGGTGGTATTGGTTCTAAGTGAATAACTAAATATAGGTTCCATATCTGTATAGAGTAATGGAAGAAGGTAATTGGATAGTTAACAGGTGGGGCAACTAAGCCCTCCCATCAAAATGGCCAATATGAACGTCACTAAATGTACGGCGTTCCATTGGCTACACAAGCTATAGGACCCCAACTACGTGGTCCCCTACAATTGGTTGGCTTCTAACCCCGTCAGTACTTTTCCACCTATGTTAGCAGCACGCAGACTGAACAACCAGGTGCGGGTCAGCTCGTTTTAGCACCAGCTTCTCACCAATTAGCATATCATCCATCATCACCTCAATAGTCCAGTGTCAATTAGTGCTTTGAAATTGGACTTGAGTTTGTACTGTTCTCTGAGAATTTTTAAGGAGTATGGACACCAGCCGGCCTCCGTGCGTAGGTGTGATCTTCTCGTTCGTCCAACTTCCCTCTACCACGTGACTGGACACCATGAAATTGAGCCTTTTCGTATATTTGATTTTATTCTTCAATAATCCACCGACGTCTTTTGTTTTTGCTTGACCTCCCTGAACAGAAGCTTCTGTTCTTTCACGTTAATTGTATCCAATGTCAGAAAATTCCAGTTTGATGAGACCTTGGCTTTCTTGGTTCAGTGAACTCCTTAGCTGAACTTTTATTCTGTTTAATTCAATTGCTTTTCTTAACTGAGACACTGGAATGAGGGTGTCTTGCTTTGTTCAGTACTGCTTATATGCGTAGTGGAAACATCCATCCTTTACTTGTCCATATGTTTCTATAGAGGTATATATATATTTTGGCGCTTAGTGCGGTCTAATCTATTTAAAAGCATGTGGCTAGCTTCATGATAGCTTTGCTGCTTGCGTTTCATTACATCTGTACACGTTTAAACTAAGTATCTTCATCAGGTTTGTGGCATAAGTTTCTTCATCTTGATCCCAAGATGTCACTTATCCTTGGTACTTCTTTATTTTTTATAAATCATCTGCTTCTCTGGTCTGGTTATCTTTCTATGTGGGTGTTGATTCACTTTGTATGACATCACCATTCATCTTTGCCATTTAGTTTTTCTGCTTCTTCAGGAATCTCGTTCAAATTGCCATCATATTGTCTTGTATGCAGGTATGGTTTTCTCAATGGGTACTTTACCTCTCATATTCTCTTAGGTATAGGTATTCTTATAGGTACTGCACAGAGTCCACGCTCTTCTCTTTCCTGGTTTAACTGTTCAACATACGTCACCTACATTGGTTCATACTTTTTAGGTAATGTAGGCGGGGCAGTTGGATTGGGGGTACTTGGCTCCTCCTCTACACTCCCTCCCCTGGGCGATTCATCAAGAGATCCTGGTGTTTGGCCCTCAGATGGCTGACATCCAACTCCCTATTGCCGACGGACAATATCTCAGTTTGCATGGATGCTCCGATGTTGGGGAGTCAAGACGAAACACAAGCTATGTGTCATCGGTGTGTGTATAAAAGTGGTCCCTAAATCAGAGACGAGGTCCACCAATGGATGCAAGTAAAGATTAAAAAGAAGCAGCGACAAAGCCGATCCTTGGGGCATGCGTGAAAGGAGACAGTTTGCATACGTTCTGCAAGAAAAGATGTAAAGCACACCGATGGATCGCCGGAGATCCCTGCTTGTTTCAGACGATGTAGGAGGATGCAGTGATCCATTGTATCAAAGGCTGCAGAGAGATCAAGTAGTATCAACACTCCGACCCCTCCACGGTCCTGAAGCATCGCTAGATCATCTACAAGTGAGATCATGTTTGACTCCGTGCCCATCAGGGGCCTAAAACCTGATTGACATGGATTTCAACAATGGTTTGCTTCTAAGAAACACGAAGTGGCGGGGTAATTATAGTTAAAAGGATGAAGGTGGGTACTACTTAAACATAACTTTGTTATATCAACAGGTAAATCTATTCTTTACAAACAGTAAATCAGAGTGTCTGGAGCAGACGGGTAAAGAAATTCTTAGCACCAACAAAAAGGATCAGTGATCCAACCTGATGCTCACAGTTAGTATTTACTTAAACTTTCATAATATTTGATGTGTATTAATACATTCCTTAATATGACAACTCAATTCTCTACAAAGTACAATGAATAAACTCAGTCCATAATTATTTCATCTTTTTAGAATGCAGTACGCAGTAGATAAGCCAATGCATTTCGGAGCAGTCTCCATCTTCAGGGCTAAAAACGAATCATAAAGCCCTGTATAAAAATCATATACCCAACCAATGTTGTGTATTATAGTACAATGTCGTGATGCATGGCAGACCCAAAAAAAAATCATAAATTGACAAGCATAGACAAACAAGTCAATAAAAAAAGATTAGTAAAACATTGAAAACAATCTTATTAGTGTCAATATTATATACCATGCGAAACGATGTAAATGTATCATGTTATGCTATTTTACTTGCAATCAAAGCATACCCTCTCGTAGAACTAAAAAAAAATCATTAAAACAAATCACTCAGCACATGTACTGATACATTTTGCCAAAAGTCACAATTTGAAATTTTATTAAGTACAGTGCAGACAACTGAAAGGATTACCTGAGTATTCTCTTGCTACCCAATGGTGGTTGTAGCAAAGCACTAGATATGGAAGCACATGCAAAGAAAACAAAGGAGGGGACATTCGAAATAATAAATAAAGCGTATGACCATGTGTGGTCTTTTAAACAATAGCCATAGTTCATTTTAGATATTCACCTGTGGCTTTAAAACCCTGCGGATTCTGTCAGGAGTCAGTGGGCCTCATTACGACCGTGGCGGTCCGGAAATAACGGTGGCGGTAAACCCGCCGCCACCGTTGTTTCCGGACCGCCTGATCCCGACCCCTGCAGGCGGGAGGTGATGTTCCCGCCAGGTCTGACCTGGCGGGTTTAACACCGCCCGCCAGCAGGCGGACGAGGAAACACCGGCAGCATTACGAGATGCTGCCGGTGTTTCCATGATCCCGATTCCCATTGAGTCCCATAGGACTCAATGGGAATGGGGATTTACACCATTCCGCCTCCGTGATTCCCGGAAAACCGGGGTTGTGATGCCCCGGTAATTCCGGGAATCACGGAGGCGGAATGGTAATACGAGTCCGGCGTTAACCAGGCGGTTTTACCGCCTCGGTTAACGCCGGACTCGTAATGAGGCCCAGTGTCTTTTCTCAGGAGGCTGTGCGTCAGCACAGGCCATTATTTACTCTTTAAACACTGCGCACCGTTCGCGATGTCATGGCGTTGGTGTCACGTTGCAACGTCACTCCCGCGGCCCGCTTACTCTGTGCGATCGTGAAAAAAGACTTATGTAGGGATATGGACTGAGATATATAATGTTACAACACCTGGTGTGGTGCGACAACCAAGGGGATATTTACTCATTAAAAAAAGTTGAGTATCTGAAGGAACTTTGACATTGGACACAATAATTAAAGTAAGTGACAAGTTTGGGTACAAACATAAACAAATAATATGATTTATACACAATTGGTGCATATCCTGGTGATCAATCTAGATATATTATATCCATGGACATGTGCAGTGCTGATCTCAGAATGACTATGGGTAGTTTTATACACAATTGCTGCAAATCCTGGTGATCAATTTAGAATCACACAACTGCCAAAACAGTGATAAATAAGGGCAAACTTCACATAGCAGGTGCTGTATCCATTGCGCAGATCTGTACACAAAATACTTGGAACGTATAAGAATGCAACCATGGTTGCTAAACAAAACACTAATAATAGTCTCCATAAGTTCTCTTAGTACCGGCAAAGAAGATATGGGCCGGTCGTTACTTGCCACAGACGGATCAGTTTTTGCTTTTTCAGAAGCGGGGCGACCAAAGCGAATCAATGCGACAGGAACCACCCGAGATGTGAAAGATTGTTGGAGAGCCGCAGTGAAGACAAAAATTGCTTTCTGAGGAAGAGCCTGAAGAATATGTAGGGGCACGAAGTCCAGCAAGGATGCTGATTTAAGTCGTCTCAGAGCCCTAAACACCATTGTGTTATCCACCAGTTCAAATTGAAATGGTTCAGATAGATACGGTTCCACTAATACAGTAGAGAGCCCTGACCTTTTGTTAGCAGCAGCTGACGTCAGACTATCTCTACAAAAAAAAGGCATTGATGACATCGCATTGGGTCTGCGCATCAGAAATATTGTCTTCCACAGGGCGGAGGAGGAGAGCTCTTTAGCAATTTTTAAAAGCCCACATGTGGAACAAGCAGCCCTACTAATAAGTAGAAATAAGTAGTAATAAGCTCAGCGTGGAACCGTGATTCAGCCTCCAAAATAATCTGTGATAGTGGGTTGCTGCTTTTTGTAAGCTTTCGTGCTTCCTGATCGTAGTTTACACACAATCTGTGCTCAAGGCTTGTTTACAGGTGCACAAGCTAGGGGTGAACCAGAGTTCGGACGGTTTAGATCGTCCAAACCATGTTTCCACCAGAGCAAAGAAATCATCTCCTTCTGTCAGAGCATTAAGTAAGGCTCTTGGCCGTCACATACTACGGCACGATTGGCAGCAGCCATTAACCGGTCTGCCAGTGTACAGGGGTCCATCTCACTCCAAAAACACTGTGTTTGAAGACCGTTCGAAGACTTTCGGGGGCAGGCTGCTATAGCAATAGTAAACGGTAGCAAAAAGTGGTCTGACCAAAGCACTGGAAGGGGATTGAACGTGTTTTTTCTGAAAAGACTAGGCTGAATGTATTTCCACCACAATGGTTGGAAGGTTGGAAGGTGGTTCCGTAATAGGAAAGAGGAACCACTGAGGCTCATCACCAAATTTTAAAAGGAATGGTCATTTCTCAACAAGCCCAGAGGCAATCTGGAGTGAGGTGGAGACAGCGCAAGACGTTCCAGACATGTGTACCTTCTTCACACAGTTTATGCCTTTCCCCTTGAAAGCATGGGGATAAAGTCTATATTCTGGCATAGATCCATGGGCCACGGACCAGCCAGCACCCAGACGTTCCCAGAAGTGCTTGCATATCACATGCATTTGGCGCACTGTCGGTGCGTCGCAGGGCGCATCCGCTACGTGTCTGCTCCAGCCTGCAGTTACGTGCAGGCAATGAGCGCAGGAGCATGACGCAATACTACAAATAGACATAAGACTTCCCGAGCACTTGAGGAGGATCAGACCAGTTTCCTGCCTAGAAATTTAAACTAATTTAGCCCAGCAGTAATTGCACAGTTTGCAATGGTAAAAATTGTAAAAATGCTACATACAATCCTATTAAAATAACAATTCTAAAAGTACAGTATTTTTTTTTTTAAAAAAAAGAAATAATTCACCCAACAACGTGATAGTGCCTAAGCAGCCTCACAAGGGATCGGCCAAGCAGCACCCAAGCCTACTTTCGATCCATCTGTTTGTAAAAGAAATTCTTTATTAAAATCTAGCATTTTAGGACAGGCTCCTGACAGAGGATGGCATTCAGGCCTTTGAAACTCGCGAAGTCTTCTTCATTCATTTCTGAGTTTTTAGTTTGTCCATCAGATTAGCCGCTAGGGTAGAGTAGTTGGGAATAGGCCTTCTGCAATACCCTGTTAGACCTAGGAAGGCTCAGCGATCTCGCTTGGTTTTAGGGGTCGGTGTTTGTTGCACCGCCTTCACTTTCTCTGTTTGAGGTTGGATTAATTGTATCACAAAAGAGGGCAACACCCAACTGTATGTCATTAAGATTAGGCAGTGGGAGAAACCCATTAGGTATAGGGCAAAAAACACTACAATGAAGTGGCCAAGGAGATACAGGGTCAGTCGGAAGACAGTAGGATAGAAAGGGAAAAACTGTCTGACCCTGTCCTAACCCTGAGGTTTAGGAGAAAACCCTTTCCCTAGGAAGCGCTGATGTGCCGCTTACAAACAGGGGGGGACATTGCAATAAAAAAACTTCCCCCTCGTTTTAGAAGACTGTCCTGATGAAAGTGGTTACACCAAAACTACACCACTGAAACCGGTAGACGGTGGTTGCCACATGGTGGAGAACCAAAATATGCTCTACCTTTACCATGAACAACCTGTTTTATGTCTTTTTTTGATGTTTCACGCCCCTTCCTATCATTCAAACACTCTATAGGAGTGGTCAACGTGGCCCACGTGTTTGTCTTCATGTTTTGTCTTCACTTGAAACTGGCTCATCCCCACCACGGGGTATTTGCTGGAATAATCAGCTTGGATTACAGCAATACAACAACACTGTGTTGAGCCCTTTTCTCTATAATTTTCTCTATATTTTTATTTGTAGAGTCACCTTGGGAAGTCTTGACCTGTCTATGGGATAGTAAAAGTGAAATGTACCCACAAGAGACAGCTCAGATTTGTACTTATCTATTTGGATCTCTAGACCAAGGTGTAAACTTTACTTTTACACCTCTCCTTTCTGCTTATTATTTTTTCCTCTGTGAAGACCTACAGTGACAAAGGACATGCAGGAGTCTAACAACCTTCATGTTGTTGTTTTTCAAAAATGAATTCTCTTTTGATTTCTTTTACTGTCCCCCCCTGTTTGTAAGCGGCACATCAGAGCTTCCTAGGGAAAGGGTTTTCTCCTAAACCTCAGGGTTAGGACAGGTTCAGACAGTTTTTCCCTTTCTATCCTACTGTCTTCCGACTGACCCTGTATCTTCTTGGCCACTTCATTCTAGTGTTTTTTGCCCTATACCTAATGGGTTTCTCCCACTGCCTAATCTTAATGACATACAGTTGTGTGTTGCCCTCTTTTGCGATACAATACTAGTCCGTTAGGGCTTCACCCTGCTTACTGCACCTTGAGTGCCCTTCTGTTTATAACTGAGGTTGGATTAAGCCATTCCCCACAAAGTATCCAAGATATTTGACAGCGGTCTGGGCAAAGTGACACTTACGAGGATTTGCTCTTGGACCTGCTTTCCTAGGAGCACGGGTTGTAGAGTAATGATGGTGCACATGTTTTGGTCAGTTGTAACTATGTACCAAGATGTCGTCGAGGTAGACCCCACAGAAAGCAGCGCATGGTTTCAATATTTTGTCCAGGAGCCACTGAAAAGTGGTAGGAGCTCCATGTAATCCAAAGGGTAAGACTTTGAACTGAACCTTGTGGTGTTGAAAAGGCAGTCTTTTCTCTATCTGCTGGATGTAAGTGATCTCGCCAGTATCTTTCATTAAACTGAGGGTAGAAATGTACTTGGCCGCCCCTAACTGCTCGATTAAATCATCAATGCGTGACACAGGATAATTGTCAAAGATGGAGATCAAGTTCAGTTTCCTAACATCTACAGAAAATCGCCAAGAGCTATCAGGTTTTGCAACCATGACAATAGGGGAGGGCCAAGGACTCTCAGAAGGCTCGATGATATCAGTCTTGATCATCTCTTCTATTTTTTGTTCCATATATTTTCTTCTGACCTCAGCAATCCTATAAGGTTTTAAATTAACATTTTTCCCTGGTGGTGTGAAGATGTAATGGAAGAAATTAGCGGCTCTCCCTGGTTGTTCCGAAAATACTTCAGAAATTGAGCCAGTAAGTTTCCCAGAACTTCTTGATGGGACAATGGCAAATCTGGTTAAATCATTTGGGTCTTAATTTCCGGGTCAGTATGGATGGTAGCCATACTGACCCTAGTAGTCTCAATGGGATCTACCTTCCTCTCTTTTAAAAGATTAACATGATAGAGCTGGGTTTTCTGGCACCTATCAGGTTGAGAGATTAGATAGTTCAGGGGATCTGTTTTTCTGGGACTTCCTAGGGACCGTACCACTTGGAAAACATCTTATTATCATATGACAGAAGGAGAACTAAAACCAACTGCCCGATAGAAAAGGACCTGGTTACAGCATGTTTATTATATGCTGCTTTTTGCTGATCTTGGGCATGACCTAGATGTCTTTTTTACGATTTCCCTTCCTGCCGCCATATGGGCCTTCAGTTTTTGTGCCGTTTGGAAAATGGATAAGATGGCTTCCTGTCTTTCATCCTAGGTTTCCTTTAACATGTCCAAAACATCCTAAGGTTCTCTCCCATAGAGTAGCTCAAAGAGGGAATAACCCAGGGAAGTCTGAGGGGTCGTCCGGACAGCAAACAACGGCACAGGGTATCATTACATCCCAATTGTGCCCATCGGTTTCCACCAGCTCCTGCAAGATTCTTTATAAGGTCTAATTAAACCGCTTTACTAAACCATCAGTCTGGGGGTAGTAGACCGACATTTTTGAGTGTTTTGATGTTAACCAACTCCTTTACTTCTTTCATTAGGTGAGATATAAAGGTGGTACCTTGGCCCGTAAGGATCTCCTTTGGGAAGCCCACCCTGGAGAAGAAGGGTATCTCAATATCTGTTGGCTAGTGTTTTGCCAAAAGTGGAAACACCTTGGAATATCGGATGGCAAAGCCCACAATCACTAGGATATATCAATTTCCAAACTTGGAACTTTCAAGCGGACATACGATGTCCATTGCTATCCTAGAGAAGGGGACCTCGATAATCGGCACGTGTTCTAGGGTTGCTATTGGTACGGGAGTGGTTGCATTATTTTGGCAGATATCACATAACAATACATCATTTTTAACATCTACAAAAAAACTCCTGGCCAATAAAATCGAGGAATCACTTAACTCTGTGTTTTTTCCTACTTACTGATAAGCAGCTGTCAAGTGTGCACAGGCTATTTCTATTACCACCCTTCTATGGCTTTGTGGAACACCTAGCTGTGTTTGGGTCAATCCGTCTTTTGTCAAGTCACCTCTATACAAAAAAACCTTCTTGATGAAGAAGAAAGGTCCCACTTGGTTGCGCCTGGCTCCCTCAGTAGCTACTCTACTGAAGGCCTCTGTAAGAGCCGGGTCAATTCTTTGCACAAAGAATAGATAGGGTAGGGGTGCAACTTCCTCTAGGTCTTCCCGGTAGGTTTTTATTTGGGGAATGTTGGCTTCCCCAAAACCTCTTGACCCCCTCTCTATCTCCCCTAACTCAAAAGTAATGTTTTTCTAGAATCCATCGGGCTACTTTCTCTCCCTCGTTAACGGTATAGGGATTGTTACCATTATTGTGAAGAAGAATTTTGATGTCCCCTTTAAAATTAGGGTCTATGATGCCTGCCATAACATCTAAGTCATATCGGCAGGCTTATCCTGACTTTGAGTCTTGCCTAATATAGGTACCTCGGAGTAGTGCAAGAGTTTCTCCTGTGGGCATCAACCGTTACTCATTTGGAGGAGTCCATAGTTCTTCAGTACTTTGTAAATCAAAAGCTATCACTCTACCGTTGCTACAGTAGGGGTTTTGGCTTTAGGGCTTAGTTTGGTAAACATAATAGGTCACCAACTTCTATCAGTTGGTTGAAATCCCACTTCTTTAACACAAGATGTGGTGGGTTGGAATAAGGAGTTGGACATGCCAAGGACATTATTCAATCTCTTTCATGAACTTTTAAATAGTCAGTAGTCAGGAAGTCCAAGGTAAATGTGTCCTCCTTACAAACTAACTCTATCTGACCCTCCCCCTATATCTAACTAAATTAAATAGGCCAGGAGAGTGTCTTATAGTCTCCTGGTCTTCTCCTCTGCTCATATAGTCTCTTTATTTACACGTTTTCTCTGTGGTACAGATATTTCTTAACATGATCTCCTTGTATAGTCTCTGAGATCAGTTCTTGTAGTTCTTCAAAGACACTCTTGGGTTTCGCGCTTTCTTTGGTCCTATATTTATAATGTTTTCTCTGGCCGTGATTCTTTACATGCTTATCATCCCTTGTAGACTCTTCCCAGTCTTTAATTTCAGGCTTTCCTGAGTTGGGTGTATGCTGGACTTTTTTTTAGGCTTTCCTTGCAATGAATCGTCTGTCTTAAACTCTCTTTTCTTCTATCCTGTTCATAGGGTATCTTCCCTTCCCCCAGGGGATTTATTTATAGTCTCTGCTTGTTCCCCACCTGGGTTGGGCAATCCCCTTTTGTATATTCTTTTCACTTCCCCTGTTGACTGGTTTCCTTTTTAATAGCTCGACCTCAGAAATGGAATGAGTTTCTCTCCTCTTATAATAACCCTCTTTCCCAACCAGGCTATTCGTGACTTGTTTTCTCTGTCTTTTACTGTTCCAATTACACAGTCTTATATTGACTTTTTGTCAGGTACCTGGTCACGGTGAACCCAGGTTTGTGGTCGTGCTGCTTCACTACTAGTTCTTCTCTTGTCCTCCAGAGTTCCAACCAGTAATCATTATGGCATAGGGTCTGACCCTGATCCCCCTCTCTGGGATGGAAGGAACAGAACAGAAACCCAGGGGCCAGCTCCCATGCCACGAAGCAGCTGTTCCCGGATTAACATGGAGACAGCGCAGTGCGCTGGCCTGGAAAGCTGGTAACAGCTGTGCAAATGATGAAGATGTTGCACCAGAAGGCAGTCAAGATGAAAGGAGAAGACCGCCCCAAGGCCCGATGGACAATGACTGAAGACCAGTGGCATTCAGTTCCCAAGAGAACAGATGCTGGAAGGAACAGAAATAGGCAGCAAAGAGAAACGGGAAAGGAGGCTGGGTAGGGGCAGGCAGCAAACAGGTGTAGCTGGTATCCAGAGCAAGAATACGGATCAGAGGATCAAACAGAGTGAAAGTATGGAGTGTATTGAGATGCATCTGTATCATGGACAGCTGGGTTAAATAGCATGCTGCTCCCACAACACGATCATTGCAGTGGGCATTGTTGCCTGGCAATGGAGGACACTGTGCGCTGAGTACAGGCGCAATGAGGCAGTGTTTGTACCTTAGTGCATGTGTACTGTGGTCCATTATGGCAGCGCCCATGTACGGAGTCCTACCGTGATGCCTGCCACTGGCTTGGGAACTGTACTGCAATCCACCACCTCCAGCCTGCCGGCCAATCCCTCCATTCTGCAACCGCCAGCGTGGATAGAACCTCCAGGTGAGCAGTCCAGGCTGCAGCAGTGACGAGCCCAGGGTGTAACACTTTTTCCTCCTTACAAATGGAGCGAGTTTCTTCAGATCGGCAATGTTGCCCCAGCGGCCTCCCGTTGCTCTCATTTCCTCTGGTACCTCTCTGTATGCAAGGGAAGGTGGCGGGGTTCGGCTCTAACTCAGGGATGCTTCCTCGTTCTTCTCGTTTATCGGCTTCTCATTCTCGGTTCCTCGCCTGGTCCCTGCCGTACACTGGCATTAATGATCAGAAGCTATCAAGGTTTTCCGCAATGGTGATCTCGGCATTGTAGTTTGGGCGCCCTGCCCATCACGCTACACTTGCTGTCACGCCACCACCGGAATCCTCATTCCTTCTTTCTTCCTCACAATGCTTTTCTCACATCTGCACATGCCAGGCCTCTGGCATTTCGTACTGGTGTTCTCTGCCTCGTTGAAAGTTACAGGCTCCGTGGCTAACCTTCGCTTCACTTCCACAAGGTGTGATGATGTCAGGGGGCTTCCCCTGCACACAAGGCTCTCCTGTTCTCATCAAACTCATCCCAGTTAAAAATACGTCTCTTGTTAAAGAGGCATTTTCCTTTTGTTTTCTACATGGGTTTCTCTTTACATTGCCATCAGCCAAATTAAAAGATGTCCCACTATACGTTATAATAGGCAGTCCAATGTATGTAACTATAGTAGGTAGTTTAGGAATTTCTTCTCAGGAACGGGAGTCTCTGTTGTCCCATAATGGGGAAGTATCTCCTGGTCTAGTCCCACTTGCCTCGACTCATAGGGAGGTTTTTGTGGAGCAGGTTCACCTCCCTAGCCTCACAGAGGGCGTTTCCCCCTTGGGGGGGGAAAGGACGAATACCTCCGATTCATCACAGTGGATTATGTCAAACCCTATAAAAGACAATGGCCCTCATTACAACTCTGGCAGTAGCCGGCACCCGTGAATGGGCAAGAACCGGGTCTTGCCGAGTTAGGTGGACCCGATATTTGCCCATTTTCGGGTGCCGGAATCAAGGGCCTCACCATCCCTCATAGGGATGAATGGGGATGAGGACGTCGGATGCAGCGGCACATTCAGAGTTGTGCCGGTGCATCCAAAATCCAGGAAAAACCTGGCGGATGAAACGGTTCCCACAAGCATAGTCCGTAGTACGGCGGTCCGGGAAGTACAGTACCGGCATACTTACCGGTACCGTACTTTCCAGACCGCCATGCTCGTAATGAGGGCCAACATAATTTCAGTAGTGCAGAGCATTCCTTTGGGGTGTCTATTTAGGACTAACGTTACCTATCAACCGGACTTCTGACCTGCCTTAATTTGAATCAAGCCTGCTGCTCTGCCATAGCTACCAATAAGGAGTTTGGTCTATCTTTAGCTTGGAACCCTATGCAGCCTTAGGATAGATGGTTTCACACCACTCAAGAGAAGGCTACGGAAAAACCTCCCTAAAATTGAGCTCTACTGCCAAACTCAGAATGAGTTTTAATCCTTAATATAAATTAAGTGTCCTCAACACCCACCAGCGGAAGGCTTAGTAAATATCATCCAGTGCTTACATGATTTTTTATTAATTTAAATTTACTGAACATTGCCCTAATCAAACAACATACTCCATTCATTCTGGGCCCTCAACATCTGCCTGGGCCCACTGGCCTCACTCCTTCGCTCCCTCCTTTTGTTGCACTTTCTGTTCCTATGCTGTTGCCACCCAGGTCCTTATCACAAGAGGCAAAGAACCTTGACTCCAACTTAAACAACTCTGTATATACATGTCATCCATCAATGTTTGTGTTGTCACTGTTCAGTTTGACCTATGATCATGTCTCCACATATCCCCCTCATTACCAACAAACCCCAAATATTTGCCAATATTGTTTTTGTCCCGCTCAGAATGTTAAATGCTTAGGCATCAAGCTTGACACAGACCTCTCATCAACCCCCTTAGCCCCTGAACAATACAGTAATCAACTCCTGGTGTTTGCCATCTCCAGATGCTCAATGAAATTCGCCAGACCATCATTTTGCCACACAAAGCTACTGTGGTGAATGCCCCCATCACTAAAGTAACATGTTGGCCTCCATTCCTTCCTTGTCCACCAACTCCAACAAGTCCATCAATTTGCTGCCAGTTTTGTTCTGAGCCTCATTAAATTAGAACATATTGCGCCAGCTCTCCCTGCTCGCCACTGGCTTACAGTCACCAGGCGCATCAAACTCCAATCAATGCATGTTGGGCAGAGCGTTCAACAACCTTGGAGTACCTTGCCTGAACTGTAAACTCCAGCTATGCTATCCACACAGAAAATTGAATGCTTTTTGGGGAAAAACCTCTCTTTGTTCCTCGCTTCTGCAAGTCATGGCCCAGAGGGTGCACCTTCTCCGCCATCACTCTCCAGCTGTGAAACAGCCTCCCTTCCTGGATTGGCTCCTTCCCTCACACCTTGCCAGTAGAGAGGCTCTGAAAACCTGGCTCTTTAATCAATAACAACCAGTCGCTTTGGATTGCCCATTCTGGTACCAACAGCAAGAGATCACTCTGGTGGCGAAATTTATAACTTTATTTTTCTTCTTTTTCTTTCTCGTCTCTTCCTTCCAACCTTGTTACTCCTTTGAGTGTCTCGTGACTGTCCTTCCCCATAAGAAAGGACTGGTTTGAACTAAGAAAGGGCATATGTTAATTGTTAAATGCACTTATCATGTTTATGCTTTAATGTTATATAAGACTGTACAGTCTAAGTTCTCAATCTCGTATGTTTTTAAAAGAAGCTTGGTGATAGTTTATAAAAAGTGGCAACTCACCTCAAAGATCCCAATATTGGCCCCAAAGCAGCTAGAGTATAGGATGGCGTCTTCACGAGCGTGGAAGCGTGCAAGCTTAGCCTCCAGTGATTTGTGGATATCCTAAAAAAAAAGAGCAGGATACGTGAGAACGGGAGGGGTGTGTGGGCAGTTGGGGAGCAGATGTGCAAGAAGGGAGACAGGATTTGGGTAGCCAGGGGTCATCATCCAGCGATTTATGGCTATTTATGTGGGGATGAATGCAAGGTAAGAGGGCAAAGTCATGGGGGAAGGAGGGACAAGTGAAATATGTGGGCGAAGATAGTGATGCAGGGCACAACAATATAGAACTACACCTCCCGTACACTATTCAGAGCGTCTCTAAACAGGATGATGCATTTCCTTGTCTCTGGTCACCAAAATTGATGCAGATATAAGCACACACAATCACTCAGATGAGTTATTGATTTTACTCCTGGGACCTATGAGCTTGAATGTACATTCTTGTGTTTCTCAATACCTTATTGAAGTCACTTGCACTGATTTCTTAATTTGGCGATGACTCTACTTTAACATTCCCATCAGAACATAGTCTTTGGGCCAAGAATGATGAACACACCATATTTTGAAGACCACAACAAGAACACAAGTACTTTAAACTTTACTCAAACCTTTTCTACAAGTTATTGGGTACTTGTGCTCTGCGGGGAGGCAGGATTGCTGCTCATACTTAATATTATTATTGCCATTCAACTTCATGTCACTTTTCATCCAACTTTCTAGCCTTCATTCTCACTCTGAAAATGGGGCATTGGATTGGTTGGGATACTGCAAATTGGCTCTGGGAATTGTCAGACACTATTGCCGCCTCCTTCTCCTCCCCACATGGCCACTGGGAGCAGCAACATGTGTGGCATCCCTGCACAAGCTTGTCCCTCATTGGGCTTGGCATCCTGTGGGGTGGGTGTCATGTGGTGTGGGCTGTATGGAAAGACATGTGCTGCTCAGCTACACTAGGGTAAATCGTTAATGCACAAGGCACAAAACAGCTTCATAATTTGATTGCCATGCCTCCTTTGTCATTTTCCCACACCCTCTTTTCTCCCGCATGCCCATCCTAATTTGTCTCTCCTGACTCTCCTGTCCCTTACCCATGGTTAGGTTCTAGAAGGGGTGATGTAAGGAGACACACTCCTTTGTGAGAGCTACAAGCTCCTTCAGCGCTACACCTAGGCAGTGAATTCAGCCCTTGCCACCATGCCAACAACCTTGCTTTTAAGACTTCTCAATCAAAAAGGACGCACTGCAGTGAGTATTGCGCTTCTATCAAGCCACCTACTTCAGCCCTGCAGAGCTCCACAGAGTCCCCTGTACCCTGGTCCAGTCTTCTCAGCTGCCACCACCAACATTTTGGATGCCAACATTAGCTATCTGGCTCAGTGTGAACTCCTCCGCTCCCACCAATGTGATGTCCCAGCAACGTACAATGTATGGCCTTCAAGCAAAATTGTATGTAGACCTTGCTCACTTCTCTGCAAGCTTCCCAATCCCTGAGAGAATGTAGAAACAAGGAGCCAGATCACCAGCATATCCTACTATAGGAGAAACAGGGCAACCTCCAAGCACCAGAATTACTGTCCGCACATGAACCCTCCCAAAAGGTATTACCAAAAATAGGGATTCCATCAATCTCTGGAGAAGATGGAAGACATAGGGGGTCATTACGAGCATGGAGGTAGCCATGGTGCTATTAGCGCCATGGTTACCCCCATACCGCATACCAGGTCCGGGTTCCCTGAATTGGGAAATACCGGGCCATTCCAACCTTGGAGGACCCGGTATTTCCCCATTAAGGGAACCCATCCCCATTCCCATTTGTGCCCGCATAGGGCTCAATGGGAATGGGGAGGGAGCTAACAACTGGCATGTTAATAGCGGGCCCGTTATTAGCTCCCTGGTCCTTTACCGGCTCCCACTAAGGGCACATGGTAAAACCAGCCACCCTTAGCGGGACCCGCTAAAGGACCTCGTAATGCGGCAGTAAGGGGTTAACGGCACTGGCACCCTTACCGGCGCCGTTAACCCCTTACCGCCAACCTCAGAATGAGGCCCATAGTTCATTAACTATTTGGAAGTCACTGACCGAGCAGATAAGTCTCAAGACAACCGAATAGCCATTGATCGGTGTGCAATGCTTAGTATCAGAAGTCCATGGATGCCTTCTACATTTTCAAGCTACCGTTCTACTTTAAGGTGAACAGCAAGACAGTTTCTCCTATACTAGACAACAACAACAAGGCAGAACTATTGAAGAACACGTAGAACGATAGCTGCCACATGCGACTTCCTAGAGGAAGTAATTCAGGACAAGATCATTGATCATGCAAATTGTAACCAGATAAGGGACAGGCTGTCGCAAGCTGCTGATCCTACACTGGAACAGGCAGTGTCTCTAGTGAAAAACATAGAGCAATCCATGACCTGGAGTTCTGCCCTTGCAAGAGTGAAGAGAAGGATGGCTGAAAGTGCTAATCACGTATGTGTCCGCGCGAAACACACGCCGAAGAAAAACAACTCCTACAGCACTACAATGATGAAACCACAGAGAGAGGTGAGTTCACGGCACACAAAACAATCTGCTACCATTGCAGCTCCTCAGCAATAAATTGGCCATCTTGCAGAAGGAATAACCACTTTGCCCATGTCTGCAAACCAAAAAACAGAAGAGGGCTGCATCAAGGCAATTCAGTCACCATACCTGGTGGCCATGTGAATGCGACAATGAGGAACTTGGAGACTACCATGGTGACACCATACTTATGTTCATAGTGTTGGAAGAGCAGGACGTCCCACAGAACAGGTTAGAATGCAGAAATCCACCTTATATTATATTTGGGACCCTGTAAACTGTGATATTCTGCTATCTGTTTAATGAGAAATTCAAGAGATAAGTCACTACTCTCATGCCTCCAATCACCTTCCAGAGAAACTACTTTGGACATTAAATACAGCTCCATGGCTGGGTCCAAGCAGCAATGCATTGCAAAAGGGGTGAGTGACGGTGGGGAAAGCATATGGAGCCACAACAGGTTTACCCATAGAGGGTTGGAAATGTCAGGCAGATTTCAAAATGACCCTGAGACCTGAGCGCCCAGAATAAGTTCTGTCAATAAGTTAGGACACAATAGAGGATGCTAAAAGGTATATCATCAAGAAATGACTGTCATTCTTCAGCCCCCAGCTGGGCAAATTAAACACAGGCTTGTTCCAAGAACCAATGCCAAACCAATGAAAACCAGGGTGGGGACATTTTCATTTCGCTTACAGGTGAATCTTAAAAAATACTGTTATAGCTAGCCTGTTTTGCCAGCCTGCCCCTGTCTGCATGGTTGCATGGTCTACACCAGCCGTTAAGGTCGGGTCCCGCAAAGGGACCTCGTGATCAGGCGCTAATAGGTTAACGGCGCCGCAGCCTTTTACGGCGCCGTTAACCCATTAGCGCCTGGGTTGTAATGAGGCCCAATTTCTTTTAAATTGCAATTACAAACCTATTGTGCAGTTCCAAAATTCATCCACCAAATCACAATATACATACTACATTCATCCAAATTCTATAAATATGGTTTTTAGAATAAAAAACACAGTCCGTCCACGTGTGAATTTCATCCAATAGTCATTTGGGATTTAACAATAACATCTAAAAACAGTACTGTGGCCAAGACTAAAGATGTGTTTTCTCCCCTTGGCAGAAGCAACCACCATTCCTCTGCAGATTAAGTACTTAAAGAGTCCAGAGAGGATTTAAAATAAATTGATCTCATTGCTGTCCAAGCTGTGCAAAATAGCAAAGGTTTTTTTTGTTTTAAACCCCCCAACCGCCGGATTTTGCAATAATCACATTCCCCTCCTATTGACCTGAGCCTCAGTCTCAAAGACAGTGAGCCTCATTATGACTCTGGCGGTAGCTGTGCCGGTAAAACCGGCGCGGCTGCTGCCAGAGTCCTTTTGTGTCACGTTGCCCGGGAATGGGCAATTACTGGGGCATTACAGCCCCGGCAGACCCGGTAATTGCCCATTCCTGGGCGCCAGAAAATATTACTCCCCATTCCCATTTGAGTCCCATTGGACTAGGCCCAGTTCTCACCTAATAATTTGAATAGGAGTGGCCTTGGGAAGGTTTAAGCCCCTTTTTCAGAATAAGCCTTCAACCACCACCCACAAAGAATCAGGAATGTGAAATAGAGCTTCTGCGCCATATATCAATGTCGCAGTAACCTTGAGTTTGTAGAACTTTACGATCGGAATCAGAGAAAAGCGGCAGAATATTTTACATAGGAGTCTTGCTTGATTTGCCAACTACTTAACTTTATTACCTTAATAGCTTAACTGTGTTGGCCTCAATGTTACTCGTGTTAATCAAGACACCCAAGTATTTAAAATTGGTCACTTCTTCGATTTGGTTCAGACCCACTCACCAAGTAGCACACCGTCTTTTCCTACTCTGAGCTTTCTCCAGCCTCAAAATGTTTGTTTTCTCTCTATTTATTTTCAAGTCGTTTTCCGTCACATATTCTTCCAGTTTCTTTAACGATCTTTGCAAACCGAGTGCCATCTGATCTATGAAAGATGCAATCATCAGCATATAGCAGGTAGCTAATTTTGGTGTTTCCTATTGTTGGTGGAAAACTTTTAGCCTCAGATAGGCTGTCCCCAATATCCGAAACAAAGAGATTGAACAGCGCGGGGGCCAATGGGCATGAATCTCCTCTTATAGAAATCCCTCCTTATGCAGTTGTTCCCGCAGGTCATTTGGACAATTCCATTTGCTGAGTTTTCCCCATACTCTAATCTATTTACACTGTTGAATGCTGCTACTAGGTCCACAAAGGCAATGTAGGTCTTCACCTTACCTTCCAGGGCTTGTCCCTTCAAAATAGAGAGCACTGTGATATTAGGGCTAGCGCTGAGACCCCGAACAAAACCTGTTTGGAATCTCTCACAGTGATTCTCCTTTAGTGACCAAAGGTTCAATCTAGATAACAGCATGGAGCAAAAAAATCTTTCTGATAACATCAAGGGGGGCTTAGGGCAATAGTTTCTTGAGTCGTCCTTATTGCTCTTCTTGAATACCGGAATCACCGTGGCTTGCCTCCACGATTCCAGGATGTCTCTGCACCTTTCTATTTTTTAAACAAGATACTCAGGAAAGATGCCCAGGCTTCGGAATCCTGTTTTAGGATAGCGTTACATATCCCGTTCCCCTGGATGAACTTGCCCTTACAATTAGGGATTTTATATCCTCCTGGTCACAAGAGATTGACCAGTTACCTGAGAGGGCGATGTTTTTGTTGCAACCCTGATCACCTCCAGTCGAGTAAAGATTTTTAAAATTAGCTACCCAGGCAGCCTTGCAGACACTATTTGGCTGCAAAACTCACTGAAGAGAATTCTTGTTTTTTAGCAGACTCCGTGGCTCTCGAGTGTCCTTTCTACAGACCACTCTCAACATCTCCTCTGCCTTCTGTTGGATTAGTGTAGCTCTATACCAGTGGGTCCAAGCCCTACATTCCCTCTTTACCTTGGTGACCACTGGATCAATCACATTCACATTTTTTGCAACTCTCATCAAGGCTCTCCTTAAGTTACTTCTTTTTTCCACCACCACTCTATGATAGGAGTGCTGGTGTGTGGACTTAATATCACCAGAGAAGACTTTCATGGTCCTAAAGTTCTGCAAGAAGGGAACATTGTCAACATATTCACCAGACTCCATTAAACTATCTACATTCATCTTTCCTACAAATTGATTAACAAAAGACCTCATGTTTTTCCCTGACATTTCAAGCCTGCACCACCCATTAGTAACCTATACCACCCAACCCATCTTGACCAGGGTTTTATCATCTCTACCCTGCCAGAACAGGTTTAAAAATGGTCAGTGTGTCTCAGCACTGAGGCATTAATGGGCGACAAATACAATTCAGGAGGTGGAAGTCTCTTGAGTCCTTCGCAAGGTTCCAAGCTAGTCCTCTTTTTTCTAACAAAGGCATGTGCCGTGATTTGATGCTTAACACTTCCCCATTCGCTCTTAGACATATGCAGTTCAAATCTCCACAGATTATAACAGTTCTCCTCCCCAAACTATTAATTACTGTGTCCAACAGCTCTGAGACATTATCAATAAAGTCTGCATTACCCTCCACTGTTGGATTCCAGTATAGGTTCAGGATCACCAAGTATTCAATTTCCCCTTTCTGGATTTGTGCTTTGGGTGTGCACCATTGTAACTCTACCATTTGGAAGTAAGGGGTAGGATTGCTCATGAGACCAGGTTCCAGACCTATGCCACTACATGGACACAAGAAGGCCCAATTTTGGTCTTTCCCTTGGCCCATGTATAGCAGGGTTTGAAAAGACGGAAAAACCATCCAAGCTTGGATTAAGGCACAACCATGGCTTTTGGAGGCAGATCAAATCATCTGTCTTCAAGTTCACCTCCCCTTCTTCCGGGTGTTTCAAGAGGCCAATGAAAGGAATTTCAATCCTCCCTTGGCTGCCATTAATTTGAAGTCTTACACACCGGGGCCACCGGCAGCCATGCCCAGGAATCCCTCTCACTAAGCTCTTTGTCGCTCTCCTCTAGGACCTCAACCTTCCTCATGGTGTTCACCCCATCTTTGGATCCTATTGTTATAATAAATAGTTGCTTGGGGGGGGAGGGTGGCACCTTTCCTCCCGCCTTAGATTGCGGAACACCGGCTACAGGGCCACCTCCTATACAGATAGGATGGAGAGGCCCTTTGCTTAGCACCTTATGGTTACTTTTCCCCTACTGGATTAGCTTCCCTTTTACCATCGATGGTACAGCTTTTTACTTCCTCTTTTTGGTGGTCATCTACAGGAGTAATGTCAAAGCCCACAAGTCTTAGTTTGAAACTTTTTTTTATATATTCCTATTTTTAAAGCACACATCAGCCCTGGCGCATTGTGGCGCTGTTACATTTATGAACATTGCTGGTTACAGGGGAAGGCTTAGTAGTTACATTGAAATTTGCGTTACATTTTCACCTTTGGGTTACATTCGTACATATAGTATATAAGTACATTGTGGTACATCATGGGGTTACAAACATATGTAAGCATATAAAAAAAGTGGGTGGCTGGATGAGGTAGGCTGGATAGTCAGGGTATGGGGAGAGTTATGTGAAGAGTGTGGTTTTGAGGGATTTTCGAAAGGCAAGTAAGAAGGGTTCTGCTCTGAGTGCGTTGGGGAGTGCATTCCAGAGTTTGGATGCTATGTGGGGGACGCCAATGCCACCAGCGTTAGCTCTTTTTATGGATGGTACGCAGAGTTGGTTGGCAAGGTGGCTTCTTGCAGGGCGGGTAGTGATGTTGTTTTTGGAGATGGTTTCTGATAGGTGGGATGGGGCGGATAGATTGATGCACTTGTGTGTGAGGGTGAGAATTTTGAAGATAATCCTTTCCTTGACTGGGGAGCCAGTGGGCTTCGCGTCTGGCCTGGGAGATATGGTAGTTTCTTGTGTAGGGCTGCACGGAGAGCATTGTTTTTAGTTATTTGGAGCCTGTTAATGCTTTTTGAGGAGGAGATTATTTGCATTGCAATAATCGAGTTTGGCTCCTATTGTGGCTCTGGCTATGGATAAGCAGTTTTGAGAGGTCAAAAGGGGTTTTATGTCAGTTATAAGTTTAGTGGTGTGCGCCGAGGCAGAGGAGATGGCGCTGACCTGTCTTGTCATTGAGAAAGTGGAGTCTAAGTAGACTCCAAAGATTTTGACAGCTGTAGACTCTGGTATAATAGTGTGGTCAATGGTGATATTGTATTTGGTGTTGAGTTTGGAGAGAGTTTCCTTGGGGCCCAGGATGATGATTTCCGTTTTATCTCCATTTAAGCAGAGACCATTGATGCCATCCAGGTTTGAATGGTGGTATATATCTGGAGGAGGGTTTCTGCATCATGGTCGTGTTTTCCAGTGAGTGGTAGGAGGATTTGGGTGTCAACAGCATAGTTGGTGTACGCTATGCCCAGCGCATCCAACATGTCAAAGAGTCATTTGGTGAAAAGGTTATAGAGGGTAGGGGCAGTGCAGGAGCCTTGGGGGGCTCCACAGATAATAGTGGTGGGGGCAGCGTTGGGTAGGTCAGAGTAGACCTTCATAACCCTTCCTTCCAGGAAAGAGGTTATCCATTAGGTGGCTTTGTCCGAGAAGTGGGCAGCTGGATGTGAAATATACAGCGTACATTCAGACCTCATCTACAAACTCAATTATTGTAAAATCATCCATGTGAATTTGTCTTAAATTGGGTATGTAGTGTAGAAGAGACAATACATTGCGTTTACTTAGTAGTAGTTTCCCCTCTCTGTCAACCAGCCTTTCTAGTTTCAGGCTCCTTGTAGTTGTTCTTTTAGGGAGTTGAACTCAATCCCTATCCCTGTCATTCTGAGGGCCTTTAGCCCTTTTAGGTCATTCCTGGTTGACTGCTGGATTATTGAAAGAAGGTTTATCATCTTTCTGGGGGGAGTCAATTTCTGTCAGAGGAACCAAAACCTCTGAAATGCTATCACAGTTCTGATTCAGGGCAAATCTCTTCTCGGCTCCCGCTCTTTTTTCTGCAAGTGTCCGGAATGTATCTTCTGTGCTAGGCACGCTTTTGTTCAGCTCTATTATTCAAGATGGTAAACTGCCAAATCATGCCAAATCATAAATTCGGTACCACAGGCATAAAGTCTGGCTGCAGGTCATTGCCTTCAATTGAGTAGACCGATAGTTCAGGCAATGAGGTCAATGCCTCCAATGTCTCTTGATCCTCCACAGATTCGGTCGGTTGGGTCATTGGGTGGGGTCAATTTTGCCTTTTTTGTTTTCTTAATAATCTTGTTGGCCTTGCCCAGGCTGATACCTTTTTTTGCCTCCAGGATAGGTAGATATCTGAGGAATTTTCTTGAGGTCATTCAATCTTACCAATTAGTACAATTTTTGGTTCCTCATTTTTGGCTCTTCCTAGTGTTTTCTTCCTTCTGCAGGCAAACATCGTGTTACTCTCTGGAGGGGGATGGCCCACCAGAAAGTAACTTGTTGCTCGATTCAACTAAGCCAGACTGATTTGATATGTTATGGTTTTATCCAAGACATCAACTGCCTTCGCCGAAGCAGGAGCCAGTGGTTTGGTGGTAGGTTCTATAGGTAACTCACCCAAACATATAGTCTCAATAGCAACTCCAAATTGTGGACCATCACCATCCCTCATGACTAATGACACTATAGGATACTCAGGAGTTGTAGTGGCGGCAAAAGAATTGGATTTACTACCTTTTGCTGAGTTGGTGAACTAACGGAGGGCATTAGAGGATCATGATCATCAAAGTTTGCTTCTGTAGACTTCGGGAGCTGATGATCCATTTCCTTTCTGTCTGTTATATAACCCTCCATGAACAGCATTTTTTAATACAACATGGCTAACAAAGTAGCCTGGTCCGTCATCGTGTCATAAATAGATTCATTTAACTTCAAGAAGGGTGCTAAATGCGGTAGAATTGACATTACATTCAGAGCTTCCACCATTGTTCACCCTTCTCTGCGAGGGGTGCCATTTCCGCTCTCACTTGTCGCCCTCACGGAACGTTCTGCAAAGGAGGAGTGGGAAGCGGTCCCAGAAGTATCCAGCTCCTGCATTCTTCCTTCCTCAACCTCCTCTGCCCTTCCGAACCGATCATCCGGTCTTAGGGCTTCGGTGAGCTTTCCCCAATTGCTGAAAGTTCATTCCAACTGCCCCTGGCTAGCGTGGATAGTCACTGAGTTGACCTCTCTTCCACCTTCTAATACCTCTGGTGGGCTAGGTCTTGAATTAACGGGGGTTATCAGGTTCAGCATTTCAGCAATATCCATTTGCAGAGATGACTCCAGGAGACGGGCATTCAATTTAACCCCCGGCCGCGCTATCATTACTTAGGGTACTGGTACAATGTAGAGGTTGCACCCCCCCACCCCCATTCCTACTTCAAAAAGATGTGTCACTACTGTGCCTTCGTTTAAGGGCCGGATTATGTCCTCAAGCATCAAAAGATTCTGTTGCCGGTTTGTTGGTGTAGGGGGTAAACTAGCACAGCAAGTGACAATGGGGCTATCCCCTTGGAGGGTAATGAGCTGTGTTACTGCTAGGGCATCCTCTGTCGTTACGGAACCCTCCAATGATTCGGCATCAGTAACTTTGGCCAATGAGTTTCGTTTGGGATTTCTCTGGTATTCTGTTTTTTTCAAAATTTCGTCAAAAACGCATAGATTTTCCCTCTATTTTTAGGGTCTGATTCCAAGCTGTTTTTTGTTGCCGTTGGATTTGCCAGGTTAGATGGATGAGACTTGAACAGCTTGTAGTTGCGATGTCACTACATAACGTATTACGGGTGCCCAAGGCCTTCTCCCTGTCAGCCCTGGATGTCTCTCTTTGCATTAGCACTTTGCCATCTTGGGTGCTGCATCCCCCGGCGCCCTCTTCTTCCTGCGCCACGGCAAGAATAAGGGCAGGGGTAGAAACCAGCTGCTCCAACCCAACGTAGTTTTCCCCCCCCATGAGTCCTGTTTGTAATACTGTTGCACGTGTTCGTTTGCTCCAGAGTCTGCAGCGCCGAAGCAGCAATTTCAATAGACGTTGTGGCACAGATAACGGTTTTTGCCGTGGAAGTTAGGTTTCCACACCCTCCCCCTGCAGTGATCTCAGAGGTGCTTGAGGGCTGTAGGTGGGCTGGCTGTTCAAAGTCACCCATCAGCTCTGGTGCTAACACAGGATCAGGCCCCCTTTTGCTCTCCTCCCTCCAACACCCTTGTGCTTTTGGTCTTTAAAGCAGCACTTAGCATACCACCTACACCAGGTTTGCAAGGGTGGGGGAAAGTCATTACCAGTATCAACTGCCCTCAGGTCATACTCAGACATAGACTCAGAGGAATGCTGCTGGCTGGATGGATCTGGAGCCATTGCGGCAGGATTACCTCCTGTTTCCTGGGTCTCAATCAGATTCTTCTTCTCTGTGAGTCGGGACTTAAAGCCAGCAGGCAAGACCCCAGCATGTCTTACGTGACCACTTCTAAGATTTCCCCCTTCGTTCATTTTTGCTTGCTGACAAGCGGTGGGGAAAGGAGTTTTCTCCTGGGCTTCGGCTTTGGCTCTGGCAACTTCTGGCTGAGTGGTGAGTGACTGGATCCGTCTGCCGAACTCCGGCGCCAGTGCTCCGCACCCCCAGTGGGCTTTTGAAGTTTTCTTAAAGGATTATTCCTGTCTGAATTTCACCAGCAGTTGTATGAGTTCTGGCACAGCACAAACAATTAACTGACAAAAGCAAAAGGCATGCCAAATAGTACATTACAGGAGTTTGGTCACCAGCAAAACATTTCAGGAAAGACCTAAAACCATGTCTCAAGGTAGCCAACAAACTCAAACTCTGTGGCAATGCAACATACCCCCTGGAGTCTTCTAAGCAAAATCATGCAAGGATCTCACAACGGCCTCCCAGTCAACCTAACAAACATATTAATTCAAGAAGACTTGTGGTAGTCTGTTGGGGGTGTGGGGGCATGCTACTGTCCTTGTGGCCGTAGCCACCGTTAATAAGCCCTGGTGCTGCCATACATTAGGGCCCTGGACTACATTACCCAGAAGCCTGGGTGTCATTGCTAGGGGCATCGGCACGCAGGGCTGGCTTGATGAGGTGTGCCTCCGGCCATGCCAGGTGCTGGTGATTGACGATTGGGGGCACGGGCAAAGGGCGTTGCTGAAGTTCCTGGTGGAGCGTTTGTTTCTTTCAGCTGCTGAGAACACAGTAAACCTTATGAACAATGCTTCCCGGGCCGTGGCACTGATGCTTTCTGGGTTGCAGCGGTGAGATGGAAGAGTTGTTGTGAACTGGTGCGGTGCCGACAGAGTCAGAGTTGGATACTGACTGACAACATTTGCTCGGGAGTCCTCACAAGGCTCCTGAGCCTGAGATAAGTGGCCTTGTTCAATGCAAAGCATATTCTCAGAATACAAGGGCATTAACATGTCATGGTGCAATGTTACGAAATAAGTGACTGTGTTACAAAAACCAAGTTGATGTGGAGCACACAAGTGTGGGACATGCTTGTAAACGTATTCACAGAGCTGTGTAACTTACGCAGGCTCCGGTGCAGGGAAGTTATGGTCGCCTAATATCCTCTGTGTGTGAGGTGAACTCATGGAGGGGGAAGATTCAAGGTGTACTGAGCGATATGCATAATGCTGATCATTCATTATATGTTGTATATGTTATCAGTTAACCAATTCATCATGTTATTTAATTGTCCATACTACTAGTATGTTTTATTTTGCTTGTGTGGGGTATGAGTTCAAATACCACCAGAATTGAACAGGAGATGTTATAATTGAAGTCAAGTCTGTGAAGAGATGTCAGGTGTTCAAAGTACATGAGATAAGGGTGTGTGCAAGTTGTAACAGAGTCACAAACGAGCGATTTTGTGTCTAAAGATATTCTTTCCCTAATTCCCCTGTCCAACGCTGTGAATATTCCATGTGGTTAGGCTGGAAATCTGCGGTAACATAGAGCAGTTTAAACCTAAACTGAAACTTTCAGTCCCTTTTGTGCTCTAGTACATTCATTTTGAGTCCAACTGCCCACAGCCAATAAGAACATCTCCAATAGCTCCTTCCCTGTCGGCCATCTTCAGAATTTTTACTGCATGTTCGTGTTGGGAGTCTTCAAAATTGTTTCTCTACATGTATGTACTAAAAGATATACTTTATATTATCTTCTGATGAAAGAAAATCACCTTTTCAATGACCCATCGACAACCGTTGCAGACGGCGGAGGTGCGGAGTATGTAGACCGTTTCTTGACGCTGGTAACTTTACATTTTCATCGTCTGCGCATTTGGGCCTACCTCATGTCTGAATCTACGAGGAAGAGCACATTCAAGGCATGTGCCTGCTGTGGCCTGAAGAATGTGTATATATCGAAGACCACCACGATGACTGTCTCTACTGTTTACATCCACATCACGTTATACAGGACTGCAAGGTCTTCCAGTCGTTTTCCAACAAAACGCTGCATGATTGTCATCGGCGCCTCGTCGTGTGGCTAGAGGATGCCGGTGGTCCTCTGACTCCGCCTCTGTACGGAGCCATGCCTCTCTATGGTAGGTCAAGACGGTCCAGTGAACCACATCCAGTAAGAGGTCTAAGTCGCATAAAGACCATGGCAGCAGTAGGAAGCTACTCAGAGAGGCGTCCGACAAGGTTGAGGCAGAGGTCGTCTCACAAGGGCCAGTCCTCACCACCTAGGGTCAGTGCCCCAGATGCATCTTAAATGTCTATCGCAATGGCACTATCATGGCCCAGGGTTCTTAACCCAATCTACTCCTCCTTGACAGTGGTTTTCTGTCTCTCATTAACTTCCCTCTTCTCCGACTATTTCTCTGGTTGCCATACCTGTGGCCTCTTTGCCTCCTACGACAGGTGTGCCCTGCCCCTGTACCCCACCTCAGAAGAACTTTAAATGTCGTACCAAGCTTCACCTTGCTACCCTCAACTCTTGCTCTGCTGTCAAACACTCCTCCAACATCTGTCACCTCCTTGAATACTTTGTCTTTGACGTCCTCGCTCTCACTGAGACATGGTTCAATGCCAGCTCTGTCACGGCTTTTGACACTCTGCTCCCAGATGGCTACAAGATCATCTCCAAGCCTATGGCTAACTGGATTGGTGGAGGAGTAGCACTTGTCTTCCCTGATGGGTCCCTGCCTCTATCATACTCATTCAATCCTACGCCTCCTTTGAATGTTTTGTATGCAAGCTTTGTATCTCTCCCACCCTCTCAATCACTCTTGCTACTATCTACAGACCCTCTGGGTCAGGCCTCTCTTCCTATCAGAGTGGGCCAACCTCACCTCTTCTCTCCTTACTTCTACCTCTAACCTTCTCCTCTTCTGGGACTTAAATAGTCATCTTGACTCTCCTGAATCGGCCATCCTACTCTTCCGCAACCACTGTGACTCTTTCTCTCACCATTCTTCCCTCTGGCCGAAACCACACAGCTGGACACACCCTGGATGCGCTCATCTGACCTGTCCTGTCTCTCTCTTTAACCCTCTCTGCACACTTCTGTCTCAGTCTAAAGATTCTCTCCTCTCTTCTCAGCTGGAGCTCCCTGGCTCCCCATCCAAGCCTCTGCTTGGACTGCCAGACACCTTCTCTGTCATCCGACCTATGAAGCGAAAGTCAGTAGTTGCCTTTGCTGCCTCTTTTAGCCCTCCCCCTATTCCTGCTCTCAACCCTCATTCTGGCTCAGCCTTTGCTAACTTTAATAATTCCATCTAAAGCGACCTTGACATCCTTGCCCCTGCCATAAGGGCCTGCCTCCAAATGCAACAGTTGGCATGATTCCGACCGAGCCTTGCTGAAAAGCAAGTGTAGAGTTGCTGAAGGGAAATGGCTGGCCTCGTGCACTCCATCTGACAAACTGGCCTGCCCTCTGCTCCAAAGGCATTACAAAATCCCCATGCAATCCAAGAAGTGGGCCTATATCCAATCCCGCAACTTGGGGTCCACCAACAACATGGCTGAACTTTTCAAAATCTGCAAGGAACTTGCCAATCCTACTGCAGTGTCTACTTCTCCTCTTCCTTCCCAGACCCTATGTACGGCCTTGGCATCCCACTTCCCAATCAAAACTCAGGACTGTTGTCACTCCCCTCTTCGTCCCCTCCCACACTTTCTCTTAGGCCTCTCTTGTCCCCTCTCCCCCCACCCTCCTTTGTTCCTCGTTCTCACACATTGCACATGATGAAGTTACCAAGACTGTTTGCTCTATGAAAGTCTCCTCCAAACAAGTGCTTCCCTGCTCCTCTAGAACTATAAAGAACAATATTGCTGTCCTCGCTCCCTCTTTGGCTGAGATCTGCAACCACTCTTTTGCCATTGGCTCCTTCCCACAACCTCGCAAGAACTCCCTTGTGAACCCCCTTTTAAAAAGGCTGTCTTCTGTCCCTTCCTGCTTGGCTAACTACTGCCCTATTTCCACTACGCCCTTCTTGTACAAACTTTTGGAGAAGTTGGCCATCTCTCAACTTAACCACCACACTGATGCTGTTGGTTGCCTCACCTATGTGGCATCAGAGCAGCCAGAGGCAGAGAAACTGCTCTCATGAACACCTGTGAAGACTTGCTCTCTAATCTCGACGCCTGCTTCACCTCTGTTCTCATCCTTCTAAATCTGTCCTCTGCCTTCGACATTGTCAATCATATCCCCCTCTTAAACCACCTCCATGACACCCTGGGTATCACAGACGGGGCCCCAGCCTCGTTCCTTTGGAATAGGCCCTCCAGGGTTCAAATGGGCCCTTTTCTCTACACTACCTCACTCTCTACCTGCAGTGTTCCACAGGGCTCTACGCCCTTGCCGTGGCTTTTCAACATTTACCTTGCCCTCTTGCCCACTTGATACCCACCATGTCCCCACATTTCCAGTGTTATGCCGATGAAACACAGCCTTCCTTTAAGCGGCCCTCCTCTTCCTCCCATCCTTCTCTCATTCCCAATTGCCTGAGTGCTATTAAGGCATGGTGCGCTGCTTATGATCTTCGTCTTAATTCCAGTAAGACTGAGATCCTTCTCATTGGAACTCATGCCCCTTCGTTCCCTCCTAATCTCTGCCCGCCCTCCTTGGCCCCTCTCCCTTCACCCTCTTGTGATGCAAACAACTGGGAGTCATCTTCGATTCATCTCTCTTCATGTCACCTCACATCACAGGCCTTGCCATTCTTGGCCTCATCGGAAGCATTCTCCCTTTCCTCACCTTCCCCCAGAAACTCAATGTCTCAAGAGCTCTGGTGTCTCCAGGCTGGAATACTGCAACAGCCTCTTCCTCAATCTGCCTTGTTCTTCCCTCTCCAACTAATCCAGAATTGGACTGCAATACTTATCCTTGGCCTCAAGCCCAGGTACCGCATATCTCCAGCCCTAAAATCTCTCCACTGGCTCCCGGTGGCTGCAAGGATGACATTCAAGACCCTCTGCATCATTCACAAGGTTTTATGGGGCCTGAGTCCACACTACATCATACTTTCCCCTCCCTAAATACCTCCCTGCTAGAGTCCTTCGGTCCTCTAGCTCTGACCTGGTCAACAACAAAACTGTCTTCGCGCATTGTCACAACCAAAGCGCCTTCATCTGTCATGACCACTTCATCTACCCGACCAACATGGTGTTGGCGCTGCCTCCCTCTGTCCCCGCAATGCAGGACATTACCTTCTAAGGGGCAGCCTACGTCACCATGTGGGAAAGCAAACCAGATATGGCTACTAGTATTACCACCCTTGCATCCAACCCCTGCAGCGGGCGAATTACCTCTGGTGCTGCCAGCTCCACTGCCGGTTCCGCTAAGGGACATATCGCTGGACATATTACCCAACCCAACAACGCTGATGGCTGTACTGCTGCAAGTTTTCCCAGAACCCTCATCTACCCCATTACCACCACAACGGCCTCCCACAGATGCCCCTGGTCCATCCTAGGGAGGCTGAACGTCAGGCAAGACCCCGACAACCGTCTGAGACAGGGACCGACACAGACCCAGATCACCTGGATGATGTTACGTCAACACACATGTCGCACATTGACGAGTTTGAGGATTTCATCCCAGCCGATGGGGAAGCAGATGAAGCCCCAATTAGAGACTTTCCACCAGATGAAGTGGGGGCCTTCCATGCTCTCATGGCCAGGGTGGCGAACATTTACAGCCTCACCCGGAGAAGCAACGCCAGGAAAGTCTCTTGTACCAACGGAGAGAGCAGCAGAGGAAGTCCATTATGCCCATTCTGCTTTTAGAAGATGTCTGAGAGGATGGCCTTATCACCATGGCACACCCTGCAACATCTCTGGCAAAAAAGAGGACCGTTTTGACAAACAAGACAGGGCCCCAGACAGCACCCCCTCCAGTTGCTGCACACAGCCTACGGCAGACTCTGTTGTCTCCACTAAAGTCAGCAAAGGATCACCCAACCCATCATCTTCCTTCTTCATTCCCCCGGACAAGGATGGAAAACACCTACTTGCCTTCGGCAAAAATAATTAAAACCATTACAGCCACTACCATCAGGGCACAAAGGGTCTTGGGTATGCATGTGTTGACTGCAACCTTTTCTGAAACCCATGCTACTCAGTTAACTCCAAAGCCCCATTTACTGCTCTTGTTTGGGCAAGGCACCACCTAGTACATTAACAGATTATGGAAACTGGCCTCCTGAAACCAGAACAAGACAACTGAATGCCAATAATTGGCCAGTCTTCCCATTTAAACAATCCTGCACGTTTTAATAAAAAAAAGTTCTTTGTAAGAAGTCTCGATAAGCCACACACTAGCAGATGCATCCTTGCTGAGTTGAATTCATAAAGATGTCACTTGGCCAGTGACAATACCAGGTTCTTGTTCATCCTCTGACAAACTGGCATGTCACCTGCTCCAAAGGCAATACCGACTCTCTGTTCTCACCAAGAAGAGAGTCCACATTCAAGCCTGTGTCTCTGTAGCATCTAACAACTCGGCTAAACTCTTTAAAATCTGTTAGGAGCTGGCCAACCCTGCTGCAGTCTCTACCCATCCTGTTGCCTCCCAGGCTCTTTGAAATGCCCTTGCAATGCCCTTGCCTCTCACTTTATCTCAAAAACCCAGGACATCCTGTCCACCCTCTTCTCCATTGCCCCTCGTCTCCCCTCTCCGTCTGTGCTTGCGGACCCCCCTTCAGCCACCCCCCACCTTCCTTCTCGTCTGTTCTTCTTTTCTCTCCTGATGAGGTTGCTAGACAAGTCCGATCTATGAAAGCCTTGTCAAAACCATCAAGGACCCCGTTCACCCTCGCTCCGGCCCTTGCCCATTTTTCCAACCACTCCTTTGCCTCAGGATCCTTCCCCTCCCCTCTGAAGCACTCCCTTGTGCAACCGTCTTCTCAAGAAACCCACAGCAGATCCTTCTTGTCCGGCTAACTATCACCCAATTTCCATTACTCCCTTTCTGGGCAAAATCCTGAAAAAGCTAGCCATCTCTCAGCTTAACCTTCATTCCGATTATGTTGGCTGTCTCCAGGACCACCAGTCTGGCTTCAGCTCTGCCAGAAGTATGGAAACTGCTTTCCTGTACATCCATGAAGATCTGCTCTCCAACCTTGATTCTAACATTACCTCTGTCCTCATCCTACTCGATCTCTCTTCTGCCTTCGACACAGTCAACCATATCATCCTGCTCAACCGTCTCTGTGATAACCTGGGTATCACTTATCAGGCTCTGACCTGGCTGACCTCTTTCCGTTCTGATCGACCCTCCCAGGTCCAACTTGGGTCCTTCCTATCATCTATCTTCCTCTCTACCTGTGGTGTTCTCCAGGGTCTAACCTCTCGCCCTGGCTTTTCAACCAATACCTGGCAACCTCGCCCACTGCATTGCCATATTCTTCTCAAATTTTCAGTGCTACGCTATCGACACTCAACTCATTTTCAGGCTACCCTCATCCACCTCCTCTCCCTCTCTCATTTCTGATTGCCTAACTGCCATTCAAGATTAGTGTGTCGCCAATGATCTTTGTCTGAATGCCAGCAAGACGGAGATTCTCCTCATCGGCATACCTTCACCATCCTTTTCCCTCCCTCTCTGGCCGGCCTCCCATGGGCCTCCTCCTACCCCCACCTGTGAGGCTAAGAACCACGGGTAATCTTTGACTCAACACTTTCCTTTTCCGCCAACATCTCTGATGTCTCTGAAAAGTGAAACTTCCTTTTGCACCTCCTCAAAGGTACTCTGCCTTTCCTCTCCTTCCCCCAGAAGCTCACTGTCTCCCATGCTCTGGTTCTCTCTAGGTTGGACTATTGTAACATCCTCTTTTTAAATCTACCTGCCTCAACTCTCCGCCATCTGCAACTAATCCAGAACACGACTGCGAGACTTGTCCTTGGCCTCAAGCCCTGGGATCGTATCTCTCCAGCACTGAAATCTCTCCATTGGCTCCCAGTGGATGCAAGGATTAAAGTCAAATCCCTCTGCATTGTCCACAATCCTTTATGGGGCCTGGATCCAAAATACCTTCAGCTATCCCTCTGCAAATACCGCCCCTCCCTCGCTCTTCGCTCCTCTACCTCTAACTCCCTCAGGGTCTGTCGTTTTTCAAAGAAACAAGCTTGGGGTAGATCTCTGTCTCCGGCTGCGGCCTCCCTCTGAAACACCCTCCCTGCCACTCTAAAACTTGAGGAGAACCATCTCTGGTTCCAGAAGCACCTAAAGACCTTCCTCTTTGCTTCTCCCTTCGCTCCCCCTCTCCCCTGCTGATCTGTTCTCTCTTTGTACCATGCACCTGGCCACCCTCTGTCCTCCAGGACCAGGTACCTGCTCACCCTGCCACCTCCCTGCATTGCCTCCGGGCCACCCCTTGCACTGGGGTCTGTATCTGTACCCATACAGCCCGCCTCCCTTTTTCTTCCTGCACCTATCAGACCTACCCTGCCTACCCTGCCTACCCTGCCTGCTGCCTTAAACCCAGCACTTGCCCCTGGCTGGCTGCACTACCACTTTTTTTTATTATTTATTTATTATTAATTATCTGTTTCTCCTTTGCTCCGTACTTTCCACTTCTCCCCCCTTCCACGCACTTTTCCCCTCCTCCTCTCCCATGCACTTGCGCATTCTCAATGTCACTGGGCCTAGTGAGATTATTGTTTTGTTCTCCCCTGTTCCCCTCCCTTGCCTTGTCGCGCTCTGAAACGCGATAGTAATAAAATAATATCAATAGATGGTGAAACCTACTGCATTGTGAAACCTGGGCCTCTCTCCCACTGTACAGGATTCTCAAATCTAAGGGTAGCCCGCATCTTTGTTTATTATATGCTGATACCTACTGCATTGTGAAAGCTGGGCCTCTCTCCCACTATACAGGACTCTCAAATCTAGGGGTAGCCTCCATCTTTGTTTAGTATATGCTGAAACCTACTGCATTGTGAAAGCTGGGTCTCTCTCCCGCTGTGCAGAATTCTCAAACCTAGGGGCAGCCTCCATCTTTGTTTAGTACTTGGTAAAACCTACTGCATTGTGAAACCTAGCCATCAATGGCATAGGACTCTTAAATCTAGGCCTGTTTCCTCTGCTGCACTGGACAGAGCTCACCCCAGCCGAACAATCTCAAAACTTACGGTACGCATATCTCATACAACCAGTGTGAACACAGGCCGCAGGCATGGCCAAGCATCCGTGCACGATAGAATGCTGCTATGGCTATGCTCATCCGGTATAGCATCACATGTAGACGTCCAGACAGAAACACTCAACGTACCTCAACACCTCTGCCACTAGCATACAGCGACTACCATCCAAAAGGAACTCGGTATAGCTGGCCACACATCGACTCTCTCAACCACAGCAATCTATTAAAAACCTTCAACAGCGCCCACCCACATACCTGACCACTCTATGGGCTGCTTACCTGAGCCTTGCCAGCCACCCAAGTCCTAGACCGGCAACATGCACACATGCAGCTCCTAAGCTAAACTCCTTAGAATTCTCCACCACACTGACTACGGTCATGGAGGTCGTTCCAACCAGAAGAAAGTGCATTGAGGCCACACAAGTGGGGAAAGAGCGCTATATAAATAACCCAATACAATACAATATAATACAATACAATGAAGCACAGCCAGAACCTACCAGTGTCTTTTGTGTACTTGGAGAGCAGCATCTTTACACTTTTGTAATTCACCAATCTCCTAAAACGAAAAATGTATGCACTCAAGAGGGAGAGGGTAAGACTGCCGCATATCCTGTTGCGAGCAAGCATGAACCCTCATCTGCTGAAGACCTTAGTTGAGGCATTAACAGAACCTTTTGCTACATATTGATCTAAAAAGTCAAAGCTTATGTTTTCAGAATAATGTTAGGCTTCCCAAACAGCAAGCTCCTCAATGAACGAAAAGCTAATAAAATTAATGTTCTAGCCTTACCTGGGAATAATCATTAGAAGCACCATGAGAAGTCAGAATTACAGCTATTCTGGCCATGATAACCTTTTTCCAAACATTTTGAACTGAAAGGATGCTTTTGAAATAAAAATAGCACATTTTAAAAACTGGTGTTGGCTAACAAGATGTGTGTGAGAGTACACTAGGTTCAAACATGTTTTCCAGGCTTTCTGATCCACTCATTACTGCCTGTGCCATATTTCTAGTGAAGCAACATGGGGTCCTCCTGCAGCACTTATGCAGTAAAAAATTAGGCCCACACTTATCAGGAGGCATTTGAGGGGGACATTGGTGGCTGGCTGAATGCTATTCAGGCATGGTGCACTGTCAATGATCTCTGTCTTAATGCCATTAAGACTGAGATCCTTCTCATTGGGACCCCAGCTCCCACCATAACCCCCTCTGGCCACCCTCTTATGGGTCCCCTCCCCTCACGCAAAAAAAACTTGGTGTCATCTTTGACTCCTCTTTCTCCTTCTCTCCCCATATCGCGGACCTTTACAAGAAGGTCTACTATCACCTGCACCTCCTCTGAGGCATTCTCCCTTTCCTTTCTTTCCCCCAGAAACTCATTGTCTCCAGAGCTCTGTTTCTCTCTAGGCTTGACTACTGCAAACACCTCTTCCTAAATGTTCCTTCTTCCTCCCTTCGCCCCCTTCAACTAATCCAGAATAGGACTGCTAGACGTATCCTTGGCCTCAAGCCCAGGGACTGCATCTCTCCAGTCCTAATTCCTCTTCACTGGCTCCCGTTTGAATCTCGGATCATTTGTTTTTGGGCAGTTACAGAAGATTCTAGGAGACACAGGAGATTCAAACCTGTATCACTGGTCCAAAGGCAGAGAGCTCCAAGGATGCTGGCATTCTGCTGCATCTGATGATCAGAAGGTCCGCAGAAGCAGACCAGTGCACAGCATTGTCGAGAGGAGGAAGGGAAGCGGACGGCAGCAGTGAATGCTGTCGCACAGCAGAAGGGAAAGCAAGATGCCGGAGAAGCCGAACTGAAAGCCTGCCATCCCAGGAAGCCCCAGTGGCGTGCCAAAAACCCCAACATGGTAAAGGGTGGCATGGGAGACCTGGAGGCGGGGGAGCGCGGACGGCTCACCAAGAGGGTGAATGCAGTTATCCCTAGACCCATTTGCAACCATAATGTGTGGGTAGCACAGCAGGGGCAGATACCCTACAAACCATCTCCTCCTCATCGCAGTGGTAGAGCAGAGTTCATTGACCACCAGGGAAGGGTCGAGGACCCCAAGCCCTATAAAGAGGACTTGAGAGGGAGAGTCTCTCCCGACTGGCAGAGGGAAGCCCATGGCCAGCCAAAGGAGGGTCGTGGACCCTAAACAAAGTATAAGTCACCTTCCTTGTGGTCTTGCTAGGCTGGGAAGTGAATCAAGCAGACCAGTTCAAAGAAGAGGAGAAACTAGAGTCTGGGACCCAAAGCAAGTCATCTTCCTCATGGCAGTACTTGGTAGGGAAGTGAACAAAGTGGGCCAGTTCAAAGCAGAAGAGAAGCCAGGGTCGTGGACCCTCCTAACACTTAAAATTGGGTGTTGTAGGTGTAAAGCCAAAGGAAAAGAAGACCAGGGGAAGGGAGTCATCCCCCCTGGTTGGAAAGAACTGATAACAAGATACCAGGGGAAGTGAGTCATTCTGGTGGTAACCTGGACCAGAAGTGAGGCCCAAAAGCCTGGGGAAGGGAGTCATTCCCCCAGGCTATGTGATACCAGCCACCAGTAGAAAGGAGGCGTTCTCCTTGCCCTTCCAGAAGAGGAATACAAGTATTGTTTGGAACCTTTACCATCAGGGGAAGGGAGCCATTCCCCCTGACAACGTGTGAAAACACTTGACTATGTTTTGAACTTTTACCCAGGAGAAGGGAGTCAATCTCCTGGGACAAGAGCAGTACTGACTTATTCTTCAGTTTTTATTGTAAGGGACAGAAGTAAGGTTTTTCTTGACACAGGACGGTGGACACTTTTCCGAGTTGACAGACATCCTGCCAGTTACCTCTCGGTCGTTGAGGCAAAGAACCCCTCAAAGAAATAAGGAAAGCTTTGTTTTCTTTTTCTTTTCTATTCAATAATAGTCTTTAGCCCCAAACATGCCAATTTTGTGTAGGCCTCCTTCTTCTGCATCCATACATGAAATATGGAGATTTGATGCTCAAATATTCCCTGCAGCAGCTGTCCATTGTGCAACGGCCTCCCAAAGTGGCACTTTTCTTCATCAAGGATGACTAAAGCACATGACCTAACCAGAACACCTTTGAAAGTTGTGTCCAATTATTGTGGGGATGCAAAGTATATCACTGCCTCCAAATGGTGTTCTGGAGCATCCTTCGCCTGGCATCACTACAATATTGGCCTATATTTTGGAATGGGAGAAGAACACAAGTGCTCTTTGGAGGAGATCAAGTTAAGAGGTGCAGGCCGTCCATGCAGCCATATCAATGCAGGACAGCACTTCCCAATTTAAAAGCTGTTGAGAGTCTTTGTTCTTGCCATTTGATGTTGAACATGACTGATGACATCACATGTGCATTTACCTTTCAAGAAAACTCTGTAAAAGGGATTCTTATTATAATGTTCACAGAAAAAGTGTCAATGATCATTGGAATAGATATCTTGAGCTATGTAGTGCATTAGGCAATGCATTGATATAAATAGCATTCTATTATGAAGTGCTTTACAGTATACTAAGCTACTCATGTACAAATATAAGCATTGTGTGCAGCATACATGATGGAGGTGCAATATTCATAATCTTACCATGTTGAATAGTGAAATGATAAATGCTTTCTTATTAGAGTGTTGTGTGTACTCTTCCTATGTATATGCTTCATATGCTGTGAATGGACCCTAAGTGAATTATTGTAAGAACATATTTGAAGTATAAGTCTACAAATATAGTACTTTTTGATTTCTTTGTTCCTAACTATTACTGTCTAAGATATATCACCAAAGGAAAAAACAGCGAGTGAGACATGTGATGTCATCAGTCATGTCATCAATGACATTTGTGATGTCATCTTTGATGTCCTAGGTGGTGGCGTGAGTTTTGGTTGCTTAGCTTACCATAACTGGCAAATGTCAGAGGTTTTTCGGTTTTACTTGGAACCATAACGTCCCTTTAACAAAGTTTTTTTTACTGATTTTCATAGGTTTTTTATTAGTCCAACTTAACCATAACGTCCCCTTAACAACGTTTTTACATTGAATTGCATAGGTTTTTAAACTTAACCATAATGTCTACAAACATCGGACTTCATTTCAGACCTTCCAGAGAATGCCACATGACCATATGCTGGCGCGCAGCATGATGACGTGTCCGAGAACCCATACGCACTTCACAGTAAGATCTGTGCTTTCGCTGACAGTTCAGAACTGCATTTTCTACTGATCTAGGAACTTTCAACTTCAAAATTTCCCTTGCACAGCTCCAACACCTATTCCTACTCATCCATTAACAATCTAGTACACAGTACATACTTTTAGCAAAACTGCTATTTATCTTAAAATGGCATCAGCTAAGGCCATCCCTCCTCCCCAAGAGACACCACCACTGCTGTAATCAAGGAGCATGAGAAACATTGCCCCCTACCTTAGAAATAACACCCGCGCAACATTTTCCCCTGTCCACCTGCCCCTCCATATTAGTGTTTGGTGCCTCTTCCCTCATTTCCCTCCCCACCTTTCGTTATAAGCTCTCCTGCCAAAAAAAATGTATCCAAAAACAAAATAAATGTTCCTTTAGGAACCACCTTTCACAGTCAAAAAATAGAAATAAAAAAAACGTATAGACTCCATCTACTTTATATTTCTCAGTAAAGATCATAGACTCAATTTGATTTTCCAACATTTCCATTTGCATTTTGTGTTATACTAATGGAAATATTGGGACGTTCATCCTCCGTTCCAGCGACTGGAACGTTGGATACCGGCCCAGCAGCCCAGATTATCAGCTCAAGCGAAGCAAGGATGGATAACGAGGTCTCTGGACCATTATCCCCCCATTCCAGCCACTGAAATGGGGGATGAAGGCTATTAGCAGTCTAGGTTCCCAAAGCGGGAACCCGGGGTACTAAAAAAGAGGATTTTTCGTCCTACACTGGGACGCCTGTGGCGTCCCGGTTTAGGAAGAAAAATCCTTTTCCAAGATGGCCACCATGGAAAGGGAAGGCAGGGATTCCATACAGGGCCCCTCTTCGCATTCCATGGCAGCCTGCAGAAGGCAAAAAGAGAACCCTATGACCATATTATGGCACAAGCACATTTTTCTTCCCTTTCAAATCTATCCTAATTCCGAATAACTTTACCACAAGGCCAATCCCAGGTGGACATGGCCACTTTAATCCTATGTTTTGTCCCTTCTGGTCATGGCCAGTAGCCAGATTGTCCGAATCATGACCTTATTCCATGACCCGGACAATCTGGCCACTGCCCTTGGCCACAGGCTGCCCCTCCGTCACTAAAGCTATACCGCTATTTTTCTAAACTACATTATGACACTTGTCAAATAAGAAAACACTGCCACATTTGCAAAACCATGCTTTTAGATCCTTGCTAATGCGCCTTACGCAAGTTTGCTGGAAATCCACCCACGTTTTATTTTTTCAAAACTGTCAAATGAATGCACATACAATCGTCATACAAGCTCTGCCCAAAATCCCACCTAACTTTGTAAACTCATTCGAAATCACGTCAGAAATATCCCACCAATCGTCATCACCCGTCAGCTCCCCAGACATTATTTCATAAGTTTCACAAGTGCAATGCTCAGAAAATATTATTGTCCCGAGGGTTCGGCCATGTATTTTTATACATACGTTTATCTATCGCAAGCATTTCCAATCCACCTTACCTCACTTTTCCTCTTTTAAAAACATACGAAATCTGGCAGCAGGGCGCGTCCATCTGCTGCTATTCTTATCCATTGCTGCATCTGCCTAAGGTAAACTGCCCTTACGTCACTAAATCATATGCACCGCCCCTGACCCTCACATCACCAACCCTAGTAATATTCCACACCTTTCTCAGTGACGTTCCTCTTCAGCATAGCCAAACGCGCCCATAATCACCTACGTGACGTGACACAGAACCCGAAAATGAACACACATCGACTAAGAACACAGCACGTCACAATTCGGAATATTAAACTGTACTTTAAAAGAAAACAATAGCACTGTACAATTTGTAAAGTACTTTTATATCACAATAAACGCTCCGAGAACATCCGACTATTGCCATATTTAATCAAATTGCAAATTAGTTTCTTTGCTCGCGATCCAAAATGTTTATTGAGAGGCACACGTTGTTCTTTTTGCGTACACAAGGTGAACGTTTTCGATAAAAGAACCGATTGGGTCGCACAGTGAATTCCAGGGCTTCTGCATCAACTTGGGCCTAGACCACCATAAAAGATATTACGTTACTCCTAATCGCTAGTACAGTGTACGGGCACATGGGCCCTGGGCGATCGTCCCAAAAAACAGTCACTGTGATCCAGGCGTTGAAAACTATTTGCAGCTGCCGATTAAAGAAGCTGTCAGTTGGCAACTGAAATCTATGACAATCGCAGAAAGGCAGATTGTATCGGTTTTAAAAACATAATAGAAAATGTGTCTCAATACATGAACTTTATTACAATGTATCTATTGACTTTCTAATTCGGCATAGAGTTTAAACTAACGATTAGCACACACATCAAACAATCTCAACAAAGAGAAAACAACGTGGAAACTGATACACAATTCGATATGGTCATACATGACATTTTAATGAAATATTAGCGTTGAACCTGGGTGAACCTAGTGATGGTCTACATGCACCTTGATGCTGCACTCCCCATAACCACGTAAAAAAGACAACTACACACAAAGATAGTACTTGCGTTACATTGCAATAAGCAACACAGAACAAACGAATAGAATATAACCCAAAATTAATCTTCAGATAATAATAAGTTAATGCTCGTTCCGGTAAACAATCGTCGAAAATCAAATTTACATAATATTCATTCTCTTCGCGTAAATCAGACCGTAACGTTCACTGCGTTCGCACCAAAGATTCTTCATAAACTGAATTTACATGTTCTGTACACACTTTTGGAATGCATAACCTTATCAAATCTTCATTATTACAAAACTCCTCTCATTGCATTCCTTACGGAATGGTTCCTTTCTCTCAAGGTCAAAAAACAATTGAACCTTATACTGTGTGTCCCATGCGTGGGCTTCCTTAGCTCGCAACCAAAAATTCAAAGCTGGTGACCTTCACTCAGAATCTAAATACATACTCACTTTGCAAAAACTTTCCTCACCGACATATGAGAACTGTTATTCTCATACACGTGCAGGGCCGCTCTTTGCATCAGACAATGCAGCTGGCTGCCTCAGATGCCAGACTCTAGGGGGCGGCAGTCTGACTCCATTATTATTTTAATTACATTTTAACACAGACACATTGGTCCTTCGCCTGTACTTTACACCATTATATTGTGGAACACCTCCAAATGTACCGTATGACTTTCGTGACAAAAAAACACCAATTTTTTGCTTCTTGCTGCCATATCCCATCCCATCCTCATCAACCCTCACCTCCCCAGACAGTATTTGATAAGTTTAACAAGTGCAATGTTGTGTTTTTTAATATGTTTTTGCGGCGATGTCCGCGGACAACAAAACACGGATCCAAGATGATGGGCGCATTGGAACAATCTGACGCACTTCACGCTCTTCACCATCCAATCAGCAAACGTGTCACATGTCCGTTCACATTACGCAACTGATTAGCCAATCGATATCTTGCCCGCGTAGCGAACAGGGAAGTGTGTCCGCGGAGCGGACATAGATATCATTAATTTTTTGAGAGCTACTTTTTGATAGTTTTAAAAAAAACTACTAGACAGATTTTCACCAAATTTACAAAAGCACGCTTTCAGGACCAAGCCGCTGCTCCTGCTGCAAATTTGGTGAACATCCGTCCAGCGGTTTGGGCTGTAGACGTGTGCAAAGTTTTTCCCCCATTCAGTCTATGGCAAAAGAAGACATTTTGGGACCCACCCCTATAACTTTTTCCCCCCTGGACCAAACCTCTCCAAACTTTGCAAAATAATTTAAAGTGGACCATATACTTTTGTTGAAAAGTTTGGTGTGGATTCGTCCAGGGGGAGCGAAGTTATAAGCCGCCCAAAAAGTGCTTTTCCTATGGGATGAGCAACTTAACCATAACTACACGGCCACTACCGTGGCCGTGTAATTCATATATATATATATATATATATATATATATATATATATATATATATATATATTCACTCAAAAAAACTTTGTTAATGGGACGTTATGGTTAAGTTGCACTACTGAAAACCTTTGCATTTCACTAAAAACACTTTACAAACGTGTCAGTATGGTGCAAAGTAAAACCGAAAACCCCCTGAAATTCACCAGTTAAGGTAGGCTAAGCGACCATAACTGCCCGCACCACTGTGCTCTGCTAACACTAACACCCAGGACATGAAAGATGGCATCACAAATGTCATTAATGACATCACTGATGACATCACATGTGCATTTACTTTTCAAACGAGGGGTTGTGAATGTAATTTTAGCAACAAAAATATCAGGGATTATGGGGACATGTGTAATAAAGTACATACCTCATCACGCACTGTAGTGTTCTAAATAGAATTCCATTGCAGTGTTCTTTCTAGAACAGGAACCTACTCATCCAGAAATGTACGTATTGGCTGAAGCATACACCACAGAGGTGCTATGTTTGTTATTTCCAAAGTTGTATAATTAAAAGGGTGAATATTTCTGTATCACACGTTTCTGGTCTGTGAAACATGCACTACATTGGTAATAATGCATCACTTACTACATATTTCTACCAAAACAAACAAAACTTAAATAGACTGCAATGCATACAAATATGGGGTTTATATACGGAGAGTAAAGTAAGCATACAAGACGCAGTATCCTTACCAACTGTGTATAATCTCCATGATTCTGTTCACACACAAAAATGATTGCGGTGTTTCAGGCCTGCTTCTTCCTCTATATATGTACATCAAAAGATGCAATTAAATTGTAAGAAAAGTATTGTACGAACATGTGACAATAGCAATGTCTATAAATGTAATACCTTTTGAAAATTTACTTTCTGACTGTCAACAAACTGTCAGAGACCATTTGAGTAATCCCAATTTCGATGCAGTCATCACAATGGGTCAAATGGCGGCATTGCAAATGTTAAAGATGAGGAACATGTTGGTTTTTCGTCATACAAAAAGTATGGGTTCTTGGTTAAAGCAGCCCCTTTGTTTCCACAGTAATTTCCAAGAAGTCGCCATAATCTTGACCCTACAGCAGCATAAAGGATGTAATGTTGCTCCGAATAGCGAGTTCAGCATATGGACAAAGCGAGCTTAGGGTATCATCCAACATAATTGTTATGGACAGACACCTGCTCACGAGCAGTTGTATTTGCCGGCCGAAAAAGCCCTCACTCGGCATTTGAAAAACATGGCACCGACAATACGGCAAGATGTAACTGCCCGGGAAACGGAACAGAAAATATGTGTCAGTAATCAACCTCTATCAAAAAAAAATCAAAAAAGACACAAAAAATTTGCAAAGTAATACACAATCTAAGTGGAGAAACATGACATTTTAGTGAAATGTTACTAATGACCATTTGTAACTATAGTCACAGTCTACAAACGCTGAGATTGGAAACTACACAGGAAGACGATAGTGCAGTTATGAAAGCAAAAACGAATGGACAATTTAAATAAATTACGTCTCGTGATTACAAACAAGACCAATAGAATGTGCAAAGTGATGCACAAACCTTTGTGCAGAAACATAACATTGCAAACAAGAAATATTAATGCTAAAAAAGGATGAGTGTAGGCATACCCTCCAAATGCGAAACATGTGCACTTGGCAATATTACAGGAAAAATGTAACAGCGCAGAAACATAATACGTTAGTTATATTGGCACAATTACATTTTCTGTAATGTAAAAATAAAGCACAGTTCCTTGTACAGTGGGAAAAAGTAAACTTACATAATATTTATTGCCTCCATTTTTTTCCTGCAAGTCAGACACCAATGTATTTGCATCGAAGATTCTTTGTGGACTAATATTGCATGTCCCTTACAAACTTTTAAAAACATAACCTTATCAATTGCTGTTTTTTCAACCGTTTCCTTGAATTTCTTCAAAGCTTTCCGTTTCGCACAAGGTCAAAAAAGAATTGCCCCTTATACAATCACTCGGATGCGTGGGCGTATTGAGCGTCCAACCAAAAAAGCAACTCATGTGACCTCCACTGAGAAGGCAGAAAAATTCTTAGTTAGCAGCAACATATTGAAATCCAATTATGAGAACCGCTACTCCCATACAAATCCAGAATCACTGTTTCCAGCAAACAGTGCAGATGGTGGCCTTAGTTTTGAAAACTTAGGATGCCAGTCTGACGGCAATATTATTCCAAAAACATTTTAACCCATGCACACTAATTGGTAGTTGTTTTGTATGTGTTTCTGGCGATGTACGCGTACGCCAAAACAATATTTAAAGACAGTGGGGGGACCGAAGAAAGCTGACGTACTTGACACTTTTCCACAGCCAATCATGAAAAGCGCCACATGTTTGCGGCCACAAACTTTTCCCCCCATTTCGTCTAAGGGGAAAAGAGACGTTTTGCAAACCCCCCCACCTATATAATTTTCCCCCACCTGCACTAAACATCATGAAACCTTCTAAAGAAATGTAGAGTGTCCGATATATTTTCTTTGCAAACTTTGGTAAGCATTTGTCCAAGGGGAGCACAGTTGTAAGGCACCCAAAAAGTGCTCTTCCTATGGAAACAGCAACTTCGGCCTACGGCCTATGGCCATGCATCCAAGACTCTAGGCCCTGGCCACAACCACTGCAGCATGTCACACCCATGACGGCGTACTAATCAATACCACACTCATAGGAAAAAATAATGTTATAACGACATGTACTCAATTTCAATGTTCGCTAACACCACGCGTGTCCTTAGAACAGTTTCAAGGTGCCTGTACACAGCACAGACTGAAATACTACCCTTAGTAGACCCCTCATTTTCTGCACGTACAAACATCCCGAACTAAGGGGGCATAGAGAATACATTATTAACACCTGCCGCCCAAACAAGTACATTATTTCACCCACCTCTTACTCTCTAAACCTTCCCAGGCACTGTAGGGCATCAAAGTAGTTGCCGAAACAGCATTTTGCATGGCGAATACATCATTAACACCTGCCGCCCAAACAAGCACAATAGTTGACCCATCTCTTACTATGTGAACCTCCCCACGCACTGTGGGAGACCAAAACAGTTTCCGAAACAGCATTTCGCCTCTGGTGGCGACCGCACAGACTTCAAATCCAAGATGTTGGGCGCATCCACACATTCTGACGCACATCACTGCTCGCTGCAGCAAATCGGTGAAGGCGTTGCGTGTCCGCGGTCATGATGCCACCCCCTGGCCAATCGGTATCTTGTCCGCGGAGCGAACAGGGAAGTGTGACCACGGAGCGGACATAAATATCACAAATTTTTTGAGACATATTCTGTGGTCGTTTTAAAGGAAACTACTGGACGGATTGGCACCAAATTTACAAAAGCACGCTTTCAGGACCAAGCCCCTGCCCCTGCCGAAAATTTGGTGAAAAACGGTTTCACCTGTAGGCATGCGCAAAGTTTTTCCCCATTCACTCTATGGCAAAAATAGACGTTTTGGGACCCCCCCTCTAACTTTTCTCCGACTGGACCAAACATCACCAAACATTGCAAAAAAATTCAGAGTGGCCCATATACTTTTTTTTTACAAAGTTTGGTGAGAATTCGTCCAGGGGGAGCGAAGTTATAAGCCGCCCAAAAAATGCTCTTCCTATGGAAACAGCAACTTAACCATAACTACACAGCCACTAACGTGGCTGTGTAATATATATTACATGGCCACTATAGTGGCCATGTAGGTATGGTTAAGTTGGTGTTTCCATAGGAAGAGCACTTTTTGGGCGGCTTATAACTTCGCTCTCCCTAGACGAATCCTCACCAAACTTTGCAAAAAAAGTATTTGGGTCACTCTGAATTTTTTTGCAATGTTTGGTGATGTAGGCATGCGCAAAGTTTTTCCCCATTCACTCTATGGCAAAAATAGACGTTTTGGGACCCCCCCTCTAACTTTTCTCCGACTGGACCAAACATCACCAAACATTGCAAAAAAATTCAGAGTGGCCCATATACTTTTTTTTTACAAAGCTTGGTGAGAATTCGTCCAGGGGGAGCGAAGTTATAAGCCGCCCAAAAAATGCTCTTCCTATGGAAACAGCAACTTAACCATAACTACACAGCCACTACCGTGGCTGTGTAATATATATTACATGGCCACAGTAGTGGCCATGTAGGTATGGTTAAGTTGGTGTTTCCGTAGGAAGAGCACTTTTTGGGCGGCTTATAACTTCGCTCTCCGTAGACGAATCCTCACCAAACTTTGCAAAAAAAGTATTTGGGTCACTCTGAATTTTTTTGCACAGTTTGGTGAGGATTCGTCCAGGGGGGGCAAAGTTTAAGGCGGGTCCCAAAACTTTATTTTTTCCCATAGACTGAATGGGAAAAAAATGTTGCTCGCGTCTACAGCCCAAACCGCTGGATGGATTTTCACCAAATTTGGACCAGGAGCAGCGGCTTGGTCCCGAAAGCGTGCTTTTGCAAATTTGGTGAAAATCCGTCCAGTAGTTTTTTTTTTAAAATGACCAAATAGTAGGTAAAAAAAATTAGTGATATCTGTGTTCGGTCCGCGGACACACTTCCCTGTTCGCTGCGCGGACAGTGTCCTGATTGGCCAATCGGCTTGCGTGATGTCCGCAGACATGCAACGTGTTCGCTGATTGGACGGCGTGGAGCGTGAAGCGCGTCAGATTTTCGGTAGCGCCCGCCATCTTGGATTCGCGGTCGTCCGCGGACAGCGCAGTGAAACTTTGTTCAAAGTTTGTATTTAGTAGAGTGTGTTGGTGTGTAGGAGTGTTTGGGGAGGGTGGGAGTGTATGAGATAGGATGAAAGTTGTGTTTTTTTATGTGCTAGACGTTCTTTTTGTTTTCGATTTGTCTGCGGACATCATGGGTGTTCTGAAATGTTCTAAATAAACTGAATGGGGGGTGTTCTGAGGACTCAATATGTGTCTGTTTTGTTCGCAAGCAAACTGAAACTGTTCTAAGAACACTCGCAGTATCCTGAAATGTTCGCAAATAAACAAAATGGGGGTGTCCTGAGGACGCTGTCCGTATTGTTCGTTGTCAAGTTGAATGTGTTCTAAGAACACTCGCGGTGTCCTGAAATGTTCGCAAATACACAAAATGGGGGTGTTCTGAAGATGTTGTCGAACACTCGCTGTGTCCTGAAATGTTCGCAAATATGAATGGGGGTTGTGGCTGGCAAGTTGAATGTGTTCTAAGAACACTCGCGGTGTCCTGAAATGTTCGCAAATAAACAAAATGGGGGTGTTCTGAAGACGCTTCTAAGAACACTCACGGTGTCCTGAAATGTTCGCAAATAAACCAAATGGGGGTATCCTGAGGACGCTGTCCGTATTGTTCTCTGTCAAGTTGAATGTGTTCTAAGAACACTCGGTGTGTCCTGAAATGTTTGCAAATAAACAAAATGGGGGTGTTCTGAAGACGTTTCTAAGAACACTTGCGGTGTCCTGGAATGTTCGTAGGGGGTGTCCTGTCCACGGACATTAAAAGTTTCCATAGACCATAGTTGAAATGTTTGACTCTATGGATGTGATATGCTGCGGTGGTTGTTGCCAGGGCATAGAGTCTTGGGTGCATGGCCAAATGGCCATGCACCCAAGACTCTATGCCCTGGCAACAACCACCGCAGCATATCACATTCATATTTGCTCATAACTTTGGGTTAAAAACAAATGTATAAGGAACAAAGGTATTAGATACTATGGATGTGATATGCTGCTATGGTTCTCCTTATTATTGTATACTTACTGTTTGGTCTAGTAACCGGAGTACATGTATTTCTTGTTAATTTCTGTGATAAAAGAAAATAGCATGTTAGTATTAGTATTTTGTAATGACTTATTACATTGTATAATCATACTTTTTTTTTTTGGACCCTCATATTTAGTAGATTACAAATCAGAGTACTGTGCAATTTGCTCAGTTTCTGTATTTGTTGCTAAAATCATTGGGTCTGTGGGAGAAATAAAAATCCATGTTGGATTAAAAAAAAACCTTTTTCTGTTATGCTACAGTTTATTTGTTTGTTTGTTGTCAGTGTTCACTTGTTGTTTCTGGCTAATGCTTTATACTTTGGCTTGTTGCATTTTTTTGGAGCAGTAACATATTATTTATTTGTTTGGATATTATACAATTTTGGAGCAGTTAGATACCAGTAGGCATATTCTAACTGTCTATTTTTTTTATATATTTTAGTGGCATTGATTTATCTATTTGGATATTGTTAAATTTTAGGACAGTTAGATACCAATTGGCATATTCTAACTGTATATTTTTTGGTCTAATTTAGTGGTATTCATTTATCTGATTAGTTGTTGTAGAATCTTTGAGCAGTTAGATAGCTTTTGGAGTATTCTAACAGTTTATATTTTTTTAACACAAGTTTACTTAGGGTTTAAATACAGTTTAGTTATCAAATTTTGGTTTTAAGAACATCAAATAAGCGTTTGTAAGATTTCCTGGTAATCTCTGCTTTAGAGTAATGTACTATCATTACATTTAAACCATCCACATTTCTTTTTTATATTGCAGTGTAGTGCCATGGATTGGTTGTGGCTCCTGCGTGGTAGATTATACCTATTGTTGTGAAGGTTTTCTTACCAAGTGATATTTGACCATGTGTGAATCCAGTCAGCTTGCAGTTGTTTTTGGTACCATCTGCATTGTAACGTAGAAGCATTAGTATTATGTATTTACTATGTGTTTCTATTACTAACGTGGAGCGATTATCTGAATTGCAGGTAGAGCATAATCTACCATGGTTTGCATTTTGTACAAGTCGCTGAAATGGAATGGTTTCACAATTTGGTATTGATATATATACATGAAGCGTTCATTGGGGATTTCTTCGTGTGTCACATTGTTGCAGAGAGTGCATGTACGTTTCCACATGTATGAAATCTGAAAGATTTCATTTATAGGTATGTTTTTGTTTTCCAGTACTTGTAGTAAGTACATTAGAAATTCTTGTGGATCTTCCTGTGAATTTATAGTGAATTTCACCATTCCAGCACAGTAGTCCAATTGTTGTCTTATTCCATAAACACTATACGTGTTGTCAGGATTATATGCTGCATTTCTGTGAAGTACTAACATTTGCAAACACAATGGGTCTGTACTGTGTAAGTAAATGTTGTCAACAATTGGCGGTAATTGAAATAGAATATTCATTGCTACATTTGCGTAGCAACTTACACCAACTATATTTGAGAATTTAAATGGTCCAGGTAGTTCTGTATCTAACTGCTCTTTTTGGAGTTTGTCTTCCTTCTTTAAAGAAGTACCTGGTTTACTTTCCCTAATTGATTCTTTTTTGCTTGTGGTACTTGATGAAGTATTAGTTTCTTTTACTCTCTTTGGAGGATTTGCAGTGACATCCTGTTGCAGTTGTGTTTGATTTATTTTTTGTTTATAAAGTTTAACTTTTTGTGGAACAGAATATGTGTTTAGGTGGGGGGTGTATAGTGAGCGAAGTCTATTGTATTCTAAAATGCAAGGAATATCAGCGTTTATTTTACTTGCATCAAAGTTGACTAGAAATAGACCGTCAAGTGTACGTTAGCTTGATAGTGCTATGTAACTCATGCCTCCTTTAAAGACTGTGTAACCAATATCTATCATTGCTTTGTCTAGGGTAAGACGTTGTGATTTATGAATCGTGACTGCGTATGCAAGAGTTAGAGAAACTTGTTCTCTGCGTACATACATATCTTTGAAGAGAAGGAATGTAGCTGTTGAGCGTCCTATCCTTTTTACTTCTGAAAGTGTGTCAAAGAGTATATTGACAAACTGAATTTTGTTGTCGCGTGGGTATGTTTGAAAGCAAACAACTGTACCCAGTGCTCCATTAACTAGTCCTTGGTCCACGTCAAGGTTACGTTTAAGCATTACTCTGTAATTTAATGATAATTTTAATATCTTTTTTAAGCCTGCTGTGTTTGAGATTGATTTTTCTAAACTATTTAGTCTTGTTGTGGCTTGGTCACACATGGGTAGTGTCATACCATGTACATATAGTTTGTCTGTGGCGCTAATTTCCATGATTGGTTGCATTTCTTTACTTAGCATGATTTCATTGAATTTGAAACAGCTTGCAAGAGTTGGCATTAAGGCCATACAATTGACATTTTTGTGGGCTAATTCTTCCATAACATCTGTAGCACATGCATTATCGCCATAAAGTGCATTAATGTGACGGGTTTTCAATATTGCTTCTGCTTCTTTAGAAAGTATACCAACTCTGATACTTTTTAAAATGTTGGCATAAGTGAGATCTGCAGATTGCCGCATGTTTTCTGTTAATTCTCTGTATTGGAAATGTTGCCAAAGGTTGACATTTCCAATGCTGCCAACAGTTTTACGGCAGGGTTTGTGTCCTAATGTTTTAAACATAGGCTCACCTTTTACTGGTGTTAATTGAAGCAGATCTCCAAAAACAATAATATGTTTTCCTGCAAAGAGCTCTTCATAGTCTGTTTTGAGTACTTCTTGTAATCTGAGGTGAATCAAAGCTAACATCAGGTTGGAGACCATGCTCACTTCATCTATTTTTTTTTAAAGTTTTTTATTAAATCCAACAAAACAATACAAACCAAACAGGCAGTGCGTATATCATCAGATCCATTATACATTTTACTTCAATTCACTGCTCCCCCTGCCCCTCCCCCAGTCCAAGCCTAACCATCTTCACATTCCGTAACTGCGTCCTGTGGCAGTTTCTCCCCCTCTGTGGGTTCGTATGGATCCGGAATCGACCCAAACAGTTCTGCTATTAGCAATTTCCAGGCCAGCAGGGACTCTGTTCCCTCCAATCCCCCAGCACTACTTGCTTCTTGCCACACCATGGTTTCTGCCTCCGCCCATTTCTGCAAGTCTTTCAACCACACCTCCATGCTCACTTCATCTATTAGTAGCATTTTCATTTGTTTCAATACTCTGCGTAATTCCATTGCAGCTTCTGCAGAAAGTTTGTAATAGTCTAATTTGTTCTGGTGTTCTACTGGTAATAGTAGTAATCGGTGTAATGTAACACCACCTATGTTGTAGGCAGCTAAACCTGTGGGGGCAGTGACAACAGCTGACAGTTTGTTGTTTGTCAATCGTTGAAGGAACTTACTAATGATTTTGATTAGGAATGTTTTGCCAGAACCAGCTTCACCACTGACGTACAGTAGTATAGGTTTATAATTATGGCAGGAACATTCTTTATTTTCATGTTTTACACCATGTGCAATTTGTTTTGTTACTTCTTGAAAAATGCTACTTTGCTCATTGTTTAGTTTTGATTGTAGTATAGTTAAGTCTTCTTTATCTTCATACTGACACATGGTGTTTTATACTTCTATCATAGCTAATTATGCCTCATTTATTATTAGTGGTTCTCCCAGTGGTTCTTGGCTTCCTGTTACAGAAGGTTGACTACTGTCAGGAGTGTCCTTATCTAGTTGGGCTTGGAGTTCTTCTTCGTGTTGCTGTTCATTGTGCAACATTGTTTTGTACTGTGTAAAGTTTACATCAGTTATAGTGCTTTCATTTGCTTTGAAAGCATCCTCATATGAGTCATAGTTATCTATTAATTGTTCTTCTTTTCTCCATGGTTTGAAGAGTTGTAGCAGGGACATGTAATATACTTCTTTATGTTGAGGAGTCTTTAATGACAATTTGATATGATTAATCAAATTTGGTTTAGTGAGTTTAACTAAGCTGCCTTCAAAGTTTGTCACTCTATATTTACCTTTTTTTTTCATCAGGTTTCAGATTAATTTTTGTATGTGTAGTTTTGGGCTATGTGGTATAGACACATGTTTTCCAAAGTATTACTTCTGTTTGGGTAGTATGTGTCCAATAAATTGTTTTTTAAAATGTCTTGGCTGTTGGGATCATGTTTGGCTATTGTTTCTATATCTTCATATGATTTTAGAACTCTTTTTCTAGATTTAGCTGGACCAAGACTTAGCCATACTATAATTTCAGATTTACCATACAATGCAGTACCAGTTAAACGAGCAGCTGCTTCATATGATCCACATTCTCTATGGGTGAGCATTTTTATGCCCAAGCTGTATAATTTCTGAGACACTGTTTTATCTGATGACAGGTCATTCCAGAGGTCTTGGAGCTCTGTCTTTTCTGCTTTAGTTAAGTATGCTGTGACATATCGTGCAACTGCAGTAGAATTGTCTGCAATGTACTGCACATCTATGTTTGCATTCCATAAGTGGGCAATGATTGCATTATAATTATTGATATATTTTTCTTCTTCTTTTCCTTTTATGTAATATGTATTTTTAGGTGACTTACCTTTAACACTATGTCTAACTGAAGACATGAGGTTGTTCACTTGACCTGTATTTGTAACTGGTCTAGGGAAACCAAATCGGCATTTGGTGTAGTATTTCCCTTTGTTTTTGTATTTGCGACGACAATATTTTCCACATTTGTGTCTTTGAAATTGTAAAATTTGTGCATGAAGATCACTATTTGTGGCTTCTGATGGAATTTCACAAGTGACATATTTTTCAATAAACTATAAAACAGTGGCATCACTATCTTGACCAAATTTAGGAGCATCTTTAATCCATAAAAGCATGTGGATATGTGGTGCTCCTCTGGCTTGGTATTCTTTTCTCCAAAAGAAGTGTTGCACTTCTCCAAGGGGAGGAACAGTTTTATTACAAATAAAATGTAGCATAGCAATGAAGCGATGGTGAAAATATCTTGAAATATTTAACAGGATCCAAAGAACAAAGTTCTCCAGGTGTTAGTATATCTATGTTTGTTTTGTTTTTATTTGATATGCGTAGGAAATCATGCAAATCTTCCCATGCATATTCTGCACAACTTAATGTAACAAACCAAGTGGGTGGGCCAAGGTTTCTGATCATACAACATACATCTTCATGACGTTGAAAGCAGTACTCTTTAGTACGACGCATATTTGCTAATAGATTTGTAATATTTGATTGTAAAACCTCATCCTTTTGTTGCACTTTTTCTAATAATTGTGTAGCTGTCATATTTTGAAAGTGTGATCCTGATTTTAATATGTGTGCAACTCCGTAACATAAAGTTGCTAGTTCACTTTCAAAGAGTAGGTGGAATATGTATTCCACATTTTGTCTAAATCTGGGAACTTCAGAATACATCCGTAATGAGCGTTATTCTGAAGCTGATATTTGAATAGGTCTATCATCATACCTTCCTCCTTTGCCAGTAGGAAAGAGTAGAGGAAAAGCATGTGCTTCTATACTTTTTTCCCATATGCTGATTGGCGATCCTTTTGTTTGATGCATTTGGTACGTTTCCAGTACATCTTCTACAGTGTCATTACAGTGCAAAGGATGAATTGTATAATGGTCTAAAGTATTTGATATTGTAGCAGGATCTAGTAGCTCAAATTGACCAGCTTCTTGTGTTTCTTGAATTATTTCAGTTGTATCTTTCAAGTTTTCTTCAATATTAATTTCTTTGTAATATTCATTATTCTCTTTAAGATATTGGAAGGCTTGTCTAACTTTATATAAATCTACCAGCTGTTGCCATATTTTATTGTCTTTTGTAGGTACTCCATTTACTAAGATAATTAAAGATTGCTGCATTGGACGTTGCACTCCTAGAGTATGCACATTTTCTTTTAGATCTAATGGTAAATAAACTACTTTTCCACGAATGCCTTTTACCAATTCAGAGGGTGACAATTTTGCTGTTTTTGTTGAAGGCGTATTATTGCTTGAAATGGGTGTACTGTTTAAATTATGATGCTCTCATATAAATTAAGTTGTTGTAGGGGTTTTGGTACTGGGTATAATTCCAAATTATTTGTGAAAGCACGTGAAGGAGTTTGGTTGTTGACAAGTTTTGTAGTGCAGTAACTGCAAAGTATTAAGGGCTCAGTTATTTCGTATTTGTTTTCTGCTACAAGGTAGAGAGCTAATTCAAACCATTTAGAATCTTCATTGTCTTCTATTTTGTATGATAGGTCTACAGTTTTTGTGTTACTTTTATAAAAAGTTCTACGGCAACATACACATACATGGTTTGGTACTTCAGCTGATGTACTTTTAAATTTGAGTATTTCTTTTTTGTATGTGTTTAGCAAAAGGTTGCCATGTGTAGAATTGTTGCTTAATTGGTTTAAAGCTATTTCATTCTGTAAATGGCTTTCACTTCCAAAATATTATTTCTGGATATAGTGAATTTCTTCAAGTAGGTCTTTTGCTGTACCATGTAGAAGGATGTTATTTAACTTTGCTAGTGTTAAAGCAGGACTTTTAGCATAGTACAGTTTATAGACTAGATTTCTTATAGTTGAATGATGTGTTGATATCCTTTTGATATCATGGAAAGTGGTTTTATAAGTAGGTCCTGTAATGCAGGCCAATGAATGTCCTTGTAGTCCTGTGTACTTGCACACTGGACAGGTATCCATATTTTGCAGTGATTTAATTTTGATTTTGTCTTTGCTTTTTACATATTTATTGAGGAATTGGCGTAAAGATTTGAAACATTGTTTGGGAATGTAACACATTGACGTGCATGGCCATTTGTACACTAGACGTTCTGATTCAGTTGAATGGATGGGTAATTCTAAGTTTTCAGGGCATATTTTTGTAAGGAGTACTTCTTGTTCCATTATGGTATTATTCACTTTTTCATAACCTCGACCACTGCTATGTATGGCAATTGTATTTGTTTGCTTTTGTTTGTACGCTTCTTCATTAAAATATGGTTCTGTGCTCGTAGTGTGATTCCATTCACCTCTGCAGATACTTAAGAAGTTCTTTCTGTTGACATTTTGCTTATTGAGAAGTCTTTTTTGTAATTTAGTTATTAGTTTTGTTAGTGGTTTCATTTTGTTTAACAGTAAAATAAATAACTTTCTTTTGAGAAGAATTGCGCTGTCCACCAATGCTTCTAAGATTAATTTTCTACGTTTAAGCATTGAACCTGATTTCTCACCTGCTTTTATAAGATTTTGAAGGACTTTGTGACGGTACATTTTGGCTAAAATACTTTTCTTGGTATGCTTACTTTGCACTATATTAAATGTAGTTTTATCTGTAGTGATAGCTGATTTTCTGTTAATTGTTTTTTGGTTTGTTTTACATTTTGATAGAGGAGGCAAAGTTTTTGTACTTGAAACTTCTTGTGTTTCACTAAATGACTGTATTAGCTGTTTTGTTTCAACTTTTTACAAATTCTGCTAGAGATGGATGCTTATGTTGGACACTTTTATTTCATTTGCTCTACTTTTGTGTTGCTTTCTACGGACTTGACTTTTGGTAGGCATTCTTTAGGGTCTGTTGAAAAAAATAAAGAAGGTATGGGTTGGGGTGTTCTGGAATGTATGTGTGCTGTGTGCATGAGTGTTTGAGTAAGATGATAAAGATGTATGTAATGGTGTGTGATTGTGCATTGGGAACTACAACTGGTAGGGATAGGTATTCTTAAATTTATGTGTTACTAAACTGGGGTTCAGATGACAAAAAAAAAGTAAGCGAGTGGTGTGGAAAAATACAAATAGTAAATCTAATGTATACAATTAAAACAGTTGTTTTTTCTATAATATGAAAATTGTAGTGGTTCAGTTGGGTAATTTGTGTGTCTAAAAATAGGAATTTGTGGGCCATTCTGGCTGTAAATCACTGTTTAAGACATGGAGATTTTTGGACAAAATGGTACACAATCTTTATTTTTAGGCACAGAAATGGCTTGTATTAACGTTATATTATGTTTGAGTAATAATACAAATATTATGGTTATATTCTACTTACTTTTTTTCTTAAATTAACAGGTAACTTCTTAGTTCTTCTTTGTTCTTCGAATTCGGCTGCTTCTTTTCAGGAGACTGGTCTTCACTGCAATTGTAAAAGCTTCAAATTAGTAACTTTGTATATAGCGCTGTTTTTAATTTAGATATTGATTTTTTTAATTGAAATCCTCAGTGCCTTCTTTAAAACCATTAAACTAATTTATTTACATAAGATACATTGCATCAGTTCAGTACATATATGTTCTTAATGAACACATTGTATTGAATGACTAACTGTAGCAAAAAAATATCTTTACTATGTCTTGTGAAATTTATAATATACCAGTGAATACCACTATTCCTGTAACTAAGCTGTTCTAGGTAATAGCACCTCAATGTCATGTCTAAATTAAAGTAATTAAGTAAATAAATAAATAAAAACAAAAAATATGAAATTGTATAAGTATTTTCTTTTAAAGATTTAAACATAGATTGTGCTTGCATGCAATTTTGTTTGAATATATGTAGTCTATATATTTCATTTAAAAAATGTTAGTTTAACATGATTTGAGTGTGTGTGTATAAAGAAAGTAAATAGTATAAAGGTTTATAAGTGATAGTTGATTTTAGGAAATTGAAAAAATACAGTAAGTTCATTTCACAGATTACACAAGCTAAAAGTCTGTTTGAAAATGTGTTCATCTACTGTACAGAAAATATGCATACCTGAAGTTTGTGTTCATGCATATGGATATGCATGGAGCTGCAAGTAGAAATCTTGGAGTCTTGTACAGTATTTCTGGTAGATGGTGCTTGCCAATGATATGACACTTGTACTCAGAGAGATTCACAGTACATTTGCAGTGCTGATCTATGATGATGCAGTTAGATGTAGAGGTCTTGAATGTGATTGGTGCATGGTCATGTGATTTCTTAGCTACATCCATTGAGGGAATGGCACAGAGAGTGAAGTGGAAATGGTAGAAGGGCTGTGCATGTTACGATATGTCCGCGGACATGGCGGTAGTTTGCGGACATCGGGAGTTACATCCAGGGATTTTTGGGTTCAGAATTCATGCAAATGAGAATGAGTACTAAAAGGGATTGTTCAGGAAAGTTTAGTGGGTGTGTTGTGCCAGAAGAGAGTTTCTCATATACTGTTTTTGCTGAGAGAACAACAGATAGCTATGTCTGTGTATTTTAGGAAAAAGATTGTATGGATTTTGGGAGATTAATGGATATATTGGTTGAAGGTGCATGCAGAAAGCTGTGGAGTAGCTGTAGATCTTGGATTCCCACATGTGGAAGTACACTGGCATGGAGTACGTGGAATGAAGTGGTTGGACTTGCTACCTCTCTGTGCTACTTTGGAGACAGAGCAACATCCAGACATAATTGTAATTCATTGTGGAGGGAACATACAGCTATGAAAGATCGATTTGGGAAGGTTATGGACATGTTTCCTAATTCTCAAGTGATATTTTCACGGATTGCGCAGAGACAAATGTGGCTTTGTTCTTCTTCATTTGGTCCACAAATGGAAAAAGCAAGGCGCAATGTTAATAAAGCTGTTTGTGCCTTTCTAAAAGATTTTGGCATGTCTTCTTTTCACAGTGAAAATATTCTGTTTCGTAGTACAAACATTTTTCGCAAAGATGGAGTCCATCTTACTTATGGTGGAATTCAGATTTTTCTGAGAAATGTACAAAATGCATTGCTACCTTTTTTGGAATTACAACATACATTTTGAAGTAGGTTTTAAGCATTTATAATTTTTGACTTACAAACACCTCCCAAAGGCTATTTTCAGAGCCACCACTTCCTCCCAGAGAAAATTGCAATGTTTGTGATAGGGTAGCAACCCAATTTTTTAAATGTTTGCGAACTGTCCGCGGACTTCTAAAAAAATACAAAGGGCCCTGCTTCATTTATTTTCACTTCTATTTTTTAACTGTGAAAGGCGGCTCGGAAAAGAGCCATATTTTTTTTGGATTTTTGATATTTTGTATTTTTTTGGTTTTTTATACACGACACACTAGGAGAGGAGGGGAAGGAAGGTAAAGGGGGGGACACCAAACACAGGGATAAGAAAGGGCGAGCTGAGAGAGGAAGATGTAGAGTGGGTTTTATTTGGGTAGTAAGCAGATCTTCTCGTGCTCTGAGACGATAGTCTCAAAAGCACTATGAAGTCGCTCCCCCCTGCAGAGTACTGTGTCACAGTACATACATACAACTGTGACCCTCGAAAGGTAAGGGTCATCAGCATTCTGTATGGCCTGTGAGGCAGCTTGAGGAAGACACTGTCCCACAGAGGTGGTCCTTGTGGTGACGGGATCAGAAACAGAGGATGAACTAGAGGAAATCAACCTGCTACATTCTTCGCAAGGTACAACCCTGCGAATAGCCCCAGAGTGAAATGACCTCAGGTGTCGCTTCATAGTTGTGGTCCCAAAGCTGTACTTACCGTGCTTCCCGCGACTGAGTATCATTTTGCACTCATTGCAGGTAACACGGTTCGCACGAGCCTTAGGAACATTCCCATGAATGGTAAATAACCACCACACCCAAGACCACCATACCCACGCCTAGTGCGGGTAGTAGGGTTTTCCTCTACCTCATTCTCATCATCCTCTTCTTCCTCCTCTGCATCCTCACTCCTGTTCCCCTCTTCAGGCCCTTGGGGAGGTGGTGGTGGTGGAGGGGGTGGGGGTGGTGCTGAAGCAGGTGCAGCACCATGTGGCAGTTCAGCAGCCAGGGATGCCATCTCGATGATGGTGTAATCTGCAGGGGGCAGCAAAAATCGCTGTGTTCTGAAGAATAGCCAGAAACACAATGAGAATAAGCTCTAGGGCGTGGTCTTTTATAGGGGTGCTTGTGTGTGGTCCGGGGACATGCGCGCTGTCCGCAGACAGATCGAACACAAAAAAAAGTTCGAAAAGTTTCAAAAGGTATGTAGAAACTCAGGATTACTATGTGGGACTTGTGCCATGGTGAGATTTTATTGAAACATATTATGGATTAATTGAAAATGTACTTTTAATTTGTTCAGGGACACGAACAGTGTCCGCATTCAGAACACGCGATCAGCGTGGGCGCGGTCATATGATCTGTTCGCGAACAAGTCCGCGAAGGAAGCGCATGTCCGCAGGACACCAAATGCACGGAGATTGGCTAGCGCATGCGCGTTGATGTTCTACGGACACTGTTCGGGTTCTGAACTAATTAAAATTGCCTCACACGTGAAACGAACATTTCAGGACACTGCGTGTGTTCTTAGAACAGTTTAAACTTGCTAGCGAACAGTAAGGACAGATATAGTGTTCTTCAGGACACGTCCAATTTTGTTTAAGTACAAACATTTCAGGACACCAATTGTGTTCTTAGAACATTTTCAACTTGCTAGCGAACAGTACGGACATGTATAGTGTTCTTTAAGACACCTCCAGTTTCGTTTAATTACGAACAATTCAGGACACCGCGTGTGTTCTTAGAACAGTTTGAACTTGCTAGCGAACACTACGAACAGGTATAGTGTTCTTCAGGACACCTCCATTTTCGTTTATGTACGAACATTTCAGGACACCAATTGTGTTGTTAGAACAGTTTAAACTTGATAGCGAACACTACGAACATATATAGTGTTCTTTAGGACACTTTAATTTTTTTTTTTTACGAACATTTCAGGACACTGCGTGCGTTCTTAGAATAGTTTAATCTTGCTAGGGAACAGTACGAACAGGTATAGTGTTCTTCAGGGCACCTCCATTTTCGTTTATTAACGAACATTTCAGAACACCTGCACTGTCCGCAGACACCTACATTGTTTTTTTCTTTTTTAAAACGAAACTATTTACAACACAATATAAAAATTAAACTTTATTTAACATAAATTAATAATTTATGACAGAGAAGGTGAGGCAGAAACAGAAACAAAAACAGGAGAATTAGGGGTTTCAACATGATTGTTATTAGGTGAAGAAGGGATGGAAGTCTCATCAAAACGTTTTGGGTTATGGAGGGAGTTTGGGGATGGATAATTGACTGGGATATGGTGAGGAGGGACAAGTACATGTGGGGCAATGGTACGAGGTTTTTGGTTTAAAATGATCTTCCACAAAAGTTTTCAAATTATTAAAATTAGTCAACAATAAATCAATTTTTTCTTCTATACTGTGAAAAGTGTTATCCATAACAGGTTTTTCTGAAATATTTTCTATTTTGGTATGCTCTGTACAAAAAATATATATATATATATGTTAAATGTATACAAAATAATAATGAAATGGTTTATATTATAAAGTGTTTACCATTAGTTTCACTATCTTATGACATTTCGTCATGTGGGAAATGCTCCTCTAGCCATTCCAGAGTACTAGACATTTCTGTGAGAGAAACAAAAAAGATAATATATTTTTTTATCTAATACAGAAAGTTTATAAATATATGAATAAAATTAAGTAAACTTACTATTTCAGGTAAGATATGTCCTATGTAGTCAGTGAGTCTGCTCTTGTTCTCAGTTCTGTCATGTTTGTGAGGTAATTATGTTGGAAGCCAATTTATCTTCTTGTGGTATATTCCATTTTAGAACATAGTGCATTTAAATGAATGGTTAGTGTGTTGTATATATGGGTTACATTTCTTATGTATTAGTACTTATAATGTGTTTGTGTGCTCCTTTTTGAATGTGTTAAATGTTCCTATGTTATGATATAACAATCAAACATACCCCCCAGAGTTTTTAGGTAGTGGTACTGTTCTTTCGAACATGTCCGCGAATATTAAATGAGTTCGCGGATATCAAGTACAGTAGAAGAGATTCAGTCAGTTCCATATGACATGTATATAAAGTCAAAGTCATTATTGTTAAGTTGCACTACTAAAAACCTACGAAATTCAGTGAAAAAACTTTGTTAAATGGACGTTATGGTTAAGTTGCACTACTAAAAACCTAAGAAATTCAGTGAAAAAACTTTGTTAAAGGGGCGTTATCGTTAAGTTGCGCTGTTAAAAACCTATGAAATTCAGTGAAAAAACTTTGTTAAAGGGATGTTATGGTTCCAAGTAAAACCGAAAAACTCTTGAAATTCGTCAGTTATGGTAAGCTAAGCAACCATAACTCGCGCCACCACCGTGCACTGCTAAGACTAACACCCAGGATATCAAAGATGACATCACAAATGTCATTGATGACATCACTGATGACATCACTTGTGTATGTACTTTTCATGAAATATGTGTACAAGGGATTCTTATTATAATGTTGCGAAACAAGTGTCAAGGATCATTGCAATAAATATCATACCCTAATTAGTGCATTGAACGATGCATTGATATAAATAGCATTCTATTATGGGGTTCTATCTAGCATACTAAGCTTCTCATACAAAAACATAACATTATGTGCAGTGTACAAGATGAAGGTATAATATTCGTAATGTTAATATGTTGAATAATGAAATGATAATTGTTTTCTTAATAGATTTTTGTGTACTGTGAAATATGTAATAAGTAGCTAATAAAACACATGTATTACATAATTGCATTACTATAGACAAGACACAAAGACACAAGAACACATACCAATATGGGTATATACAGGGAAAGGGAAGTTAGCAAAAAAGCACAAGTAGTAGCAGAAACAATTCATAATTTAACTGATTATTTTCATGCAAATAAATGATTGCTCTGTTTCAAAGCTGCTATTTACCCAAGGTATATGTATCACTTGATGTGATTGGACCCTAAAGAAAGTAGTGTGAGTACAATTTATACAAATATGACCATATACAGGGAAAGTACAGCCATAAAAAAGTAACAGAACTATCAGAAAGTGCTCATAAGTCTATTGATTATCTTTATGCACAAAAAGGATTGCTGTCTTTCAAGCTTGTGTCTTCCCTTATGTATATGTTTCATATGATGTGACTGGACTCTAAGGGAATTACTGTAAGAACCTACTTGAAGGATATGTCTACAAATAAAATAAAATTTTGAGTTTCTGACTGTTACTGAAGAAAACCATGTGGCCTAGATATGTCAGCAAAAGAAAAAAGAGTGAGCCAGACATGTGATGTCATCACTGATGTCATCAATGACATTTGTGATGTCATCTTTGATGTCCTGGGTGTTAGTCTTAGCAGTGCACGGTGGTGGCGCGAGTTATGGTTGCTTAGTTTACCATAACTGGTGAATTTCAAGGGTTTTTAGGTTTTACTTGGAACCATAACGTCCCTTTGACAACGTTTTTTCACTGAATTTCATAGGTTTTTAGCAGCGCAACTTAACCATACCGTCCCTTTAACAAATTTTTTCACTGAATTTCATTGGTTTTTAGCAGCACAACTTAACCATAACGTCCCTTTAACAAAGTTTTTTCACTGAATTTCATTGGTTTTTAGCAGCGCAACTTAACCATAACGTCCCTTTAACAAAGTTTTTTCACTGAATTTCATACGTTTTTAACAGCGCAACTTAACCATAACGTCCCTTTAACAAAGTTTTTTCACTGAATAGATATATATATATATATATATATGCATATATATATATATATATATATATATAATACATTTTATTTATTATGTGTGTCTGAAATAGTTTTACAAATGAGATATAATTGATCTTATCTTTCATTATTACATCAATCAATCTATTCTATTTCAAAGATAAAATCATATCTTAAAATTCCTATAGGTCACAGAGGTGGCCAATAGCTATTTTCCAAATAAAATATGAAGCAGCAGTGATTACTAAAGAATTGGCTGAATAGATATTAGCCCAGAGCTGGTCAGTAGTTATTGCAAAGAGGATACCAAATTATTTTACCCCTTCCAATACATCACTGCTAGTCGTGGATATCAGTAACTATATGATGTGCTGTTTCCATTTCAATATTACAGACTTAACATCTCTTGGATTCACAAGTAATATGCTTCCATGCCACTGTATATTCCAATACAGGGAGAATATTTAGAGGGAGATATAAAATAAAGTGTCTAAGCCCCAATTCACAAGGCTTTATTAGGTAGATATAGGGGCGACCAGGACTACAACTCTGTCTAATCTAATGGGCATAATGTGATTTAAGCGTGGGTTTGTCTACATTTTGTGACCAATACCAAACAAAAGTATTATATTAAAATTTATCAAGAAATTCAATTCATGGTTTTGATCCTCATCAACCAGCTCAACATATTAATGGTTTTAAGATGTTCTGTCATAATACACGACAACTAACAAAAGGATGAATTAACCAGAGTTTGTGAAGTATTTTTGGAAAATAGGCACAAAAGACAGTCAGGTTTCCCTTCCACCCAGGGTAACTTGGCATATAATTTAGATTTGCTTATCTGCCACAGAGCAATAAGCAAAGTTAAACCTAATTGAAGTCTAAGTGCCTCAACAGGGACACAACTAGGAATTCCCAACAAAGAGCCTAACAGCTTTCTTTCAGAAACCTTCAGCCAAACTGCATGCAGATAATAACATTTGTACCCTAAAGGTCAAGAGCCGACAATATATTGCTCACATTCACACACACCTTGAAACCATTACAATGTGGATGACAAGTGCCTACTTAAAGCTTATCCCCAATAAGACCATATTTGCTCTCCTGGGCCACCCCTCCAAGCAAGAACCCACTGAAAAGTGGGGGTTCAAAATGCACTTGTATGGGTTCAGCCCTCAACTCACCCACTCAGCAAAATCCTTAGACTTCATTGTAGATAGCACCTATGCTTCCTAAAATACCTTGCGTGAAAGGTTCAATCATTTTGGTATCATACCTTCCTACTATGCAAGATCACCCCTTCCTCCAACCCTGGGGCTTCCAAATGGTGGTGCAGGCCCTAGTGATCTCCCAAATCGATGGGGGCAATACCCTCCTCGCAGGGATTCTGGCGTTTCACCTGGCCCCCTCACAGTGGCCCACCACTCTGCACCTTCATCACCGGCTGTAGAAATGTGTCCACATCACCCCCATCTTTCCCAAATTACCCTGGCTCTCCAACCTGCCTAGGATCTGATTCAAACCCACATGCCTCACCTACAAGACAACCACCTCTAGGATGCCGACCTACCTGATGACAAAACTAAAAACATTCCACGACACATGGGCATCTTGCAGTAAGACCATCACTAAACTGGAAACTAGACTGGCTCGCAAGGAGGAAACAGTCCTTCTCATGCTACGATCCGTTCTTCTGGAACGCCATCCTGGTGCCAACCTGGACTGCTGCAATTCTCCTTTAGTTTAGGAGAGAAGTGAAGACCTGGCTCTTCCAACACACATTGCTGTAAGTTATCTCCATGCTCTCATCTTCACACCCCTTCACACCCCTGCCTGTATATTATACTGTGATGATTATGACTAATTTTTACTTGATGACTTATTAAATTCTCACTTCCAATGTTTTGATCTACGACCTGTACAGTGCTCTGTTACTTCTGTGCTAGGTGTGCATGATGAAAATATGTCATAATGATAATAAATAAATAAATGCCCGCTCTTTTCGAATTCAAGAGCAACTCTTTCTTGCAGTGCATCTGGATAGTTAATTTCACAGAAATGCATAAACCCATTCACAAATAGGTAGCACATTTGTGGGATATGCATTTGCACACTGTTCCTGATGACCTTCAAACTGTTTAAACTACATTGAAGGTTTGCAATTACTTCCAAGAACCACTAACTGCTCAATCCTGCTTGTACTAACAACAACCTCCTATTCGCAGGATGGGTGGAAGTGCTTTTGTACTAGGCATGGCATGTATTTGAAATGTCATTATGCTTCTGCCCTCCTCTTCCTTAGGACTCTGGGGAGAATCTCAGACCCTACGACATGCCTGTATTTGGTATAATGCAGGGCCTCTTGGAAAATGGGATAGGATAACAGGTGTGAAATACTGCACAAGCTACCAGATGTGCAACACAATTAAATATCAGCCTCACCTGAAATTCATCTGAGGACTGTGAAGGACTGCCATCTGGCAAGGGTGTTGATTTATATTAAAACATCAAATGAGGCTAGTAATTCTCTCTGAAAGAGGGCAGTCTACATAGGACAAACCTCAACCCAGCTGAATAAATATCTTGATCTACAGGCCCTGTTCTCCAGTGGCACAGAGCAGGTTTGGGGCACAGGTGCCCACTTGCCACCTGCTGTAGTGGACAAAGTCACTACAGCGCCTGGGCTGCATTTAAGTATGAACCTCTGTTCCAAAACCCATAATTGTGAGTTTACTGTCCTGTTTAACGTTAAATACAATCCATACCTCAGTTAGGGTATGGTTGATGATATTTCCCATGATTATTGCAGCCAGATCCAATTGATATCAAACATGTGTCAGCCCTGTGAGCCCCGCTGAACTGTGGAAAGGTTATTTGTATTCCCTCCAGCCAGGCTGCCCTTGCTGCTACCACCAAGATTGTAGCTTTGGTGGTGGTCGCTCCTTGTTCCTTTGTTGGGACAGGTAACCTCCCCATAGAGGCAGCCACTCCACAGGAAGCTGTGCTGAGAACAGGAATCAAAGGACACACCCATTCACAAAAGGAGTAGCCTCACACTAGGGTAGGGTCCTACATACCAAAAAGGCCTTTGATTCTATTGAGAAGGGAAGGGGCAGGGTTATTGTAGACAGGTGGAGCTCCTTACAATAGGAGGAAGGCACTACCATCTTGTTTATCTCTACCTCTATCTTTCATTCCTGCCCCCCACACACTTCGTGTAGAGCAAAGATGCAAGAACAGGGATGTGGGCCCTAGAACAAGTTGGCTTTATCACAATTACCCAAAAAGGGATCCCCTACTGCTTCTCAGATTCACTTTGGGACAAACACCCAAAGCAGAATATTGTTGCACCTCTGTTGGAATAGTTGGCTTTCAAAAGCCCTCCACCAGTGAGGTGAAGACTTGGTATGCACGGCAGAGGCGAGCTCTGTTCCCTCCCCATCGCAAAGGCACATTGGGGGTGAACCTGCTGCTGGAACAAGACCTGGATGTCTGCCAATCACACCGCTGCACTGACCCTCTTCGTGGTGAAGAACTCCTAGAAATGTGCATTAGAGTCCCTTGCATGGGAGAGTGAGAACAAAGACTACACTTGTCCCAGATACCCCTGAGAGGTACTACTCGCAGCACCTGAGAACCAGGACAGCCAGGATTCCTACCTTTACCCCTCCGACCTTGATTCAACCATGTTTGATTGTAAAGAACCATCAGGACCCTCCGGACCTGCCTTTCGCACGCACCCAATCTTTGAACCACTGGAATGCATGTTTGAACCTGTTCACTGCCACACACATTAGATGTGTACATCATTGCCTCAGCCCAAAGTACGAGCTCCTGGTGCATCTGCAACCTTTGAACTGCTGCTTGCCCCACCAGCGTCTTTACTGCCGATCTTCATAACCAGTCAAACCAACCCTGGTGGATCATCGAGACCCGATAATCGGATGCTGCTTCAAACCACTTGAACCAAACTGAGCCTCAATTCTACAGCATGTTTGCCATTGAATCAACGGTCAATCTGACCCTGGTGGCCTTCATGATCCACAACCCCTCAAGTTTTTCATCGAACTGATCACGTAAGAACAGTGTATCCAGTCACGGGCATCTTCACAGTTGAACAGACCGTCAAACCAACCCTCACAATCTGCACTTCTTCAAGCATCCCCTTCTAACTCCTACAATCTTATCTTTGACCCTGCTTAACACACCTCCACATCTAGACCAACATGACCACTGCACTCAAACTGTGTCAAACTGCACAAATAGCACCAAGAAGAGCGGTTTGCCATGGTGGAACCGCCAAGAAGGTACCATTGGTCCATAACTGCCCAACTGGTCCAGTTTGGACCATAGAGACTAGATGGGTCACTTGTGTACCTGTGTCCTCTAAGACATATCCGTCTAAAAAAATAATGTGGACATTAATTGTCTTTCACCCGTGTATTCTTTCACAGAGTGTTGCATTCTCTCTTTTCTTGCATAATTTCATAAATAGGTCTATGTTGATCACCTGAAGTAGGAGGGGACCCTGCACTGTTGTATACCCTCTAGCATTCACCAGCCACACGCATAGGCTTGGAATTGTGTTGGAAGTATTTACCATTCCAATATTGCAACCTGTAGTGCTAGAATACAGTTCATGCCTTTATCAAGACCTATGGAGTGCAAATGACTGTGGCAATTCCTCCTGCTCATCTATATTATCTTTAATGTGTTGACATCTTCACTTCATTTTTTCTAATCTGATTGAAATATTTCTTGGATGACTGTGTGTCTTTTGTTGTTTAAGAGGGCACTTACTACGAGATGGCAGCATGTGCTAGACCACTTTATATTCTCTTAGTAGTGCGCAATTTCGGTCATGATGGTTCTACGCAGTTGAAGTGGTGTTCGCTTCTGGCCTATACCGACGAACTAAAAGCGTCCTGAGTTTACAAAAGCATGAGCAATCCTTGGTTACACAGGTTATGCTGGCTGCATGTGGTTGCAAACGGCAACAGTCGCTGCTAACCCTGATGCTCTCACAGTGTTCGCGTCTACTTTAGAACAAGCAATGTATAGTCATTCACTGGTAGGTTTGTCCCACGCTCATGGTTGCCTGAAATGATCACATAATCATTCCTAGTCGCTCTTCTTTGCCTCCTCCTAATTACTTGGTCATATATCGCCTCTGCCTTAGACTGGGATGAGCAAGCTGCTTCTATAACGCGTGAAGTGGATGCCATAAACCTTACCTGGCAAACGAGTGCGGTCAGTGATTTAGAGTACACAGATCACCCTTCCTGCTCACCGTGTAAATCAAGATACGTCTTCCCTATTAGCAGGTTATCAATGCCCTTATTGGTATTTTACCTGTTTAAGATATTTGATTTTCAGCAGGTTCTGATTTAGCTATTGGTGAGCTTTCTACACAGCGTCACAGGGATTTTTCTGACACCTGGCACACCCAGTAAGTAGTATTGCTTGGACTCGTATGCTTAATGTGATAGTTGCTTGTACCTCATTAGATTAATTTAATATTGTATAATGCTCTATTCCTTTTTTAGATCAAATTCATAATAAGTGTTTATTGAGCATCAGACATTAAACTGCCAATTCAGCAGGATTTACAAAATGAGAAAAGCATTTCACACCAGAATTGTTAAGCTCTGAACGTTTTAATCAGTCCATATCAGTCCTGCTGCAGGCGTTATCCAAAACTCCCTTTACACCGAAACATTTTGTACAACGAGCAGATAATATAGAGGCTAATCAAATAGATGTACTGATCGTATTGCTTAATTTGTGCAAATCGTTTTTCTTTTCCTTACAATATATGGACATTTTTGCTTATGCTCTATGGATTAACGCTGTGTTTTTTAATTCCCTTTATATTTCTTTATTTTCTAATTTTTGTTGTGATTGTTTATCTTTGTATGAAGAAGAATAACTGTAATGTTTTGAAATATTTGTCAGTTTGAATGATCATTTTTAAATCTTCTAGCACTGCAAATCGAATAAATTACCATAGTATGCTGATTTGCTTTTCGACTTAACCAAAAATAAGTGGGGGAAAAGACTAGTAATATGTGATCAGTTTCATTAATTTAGGTGTCTTGTTTATTGTTTAGTTTTATGCCCCAGCTCCTGTGCTATTAACGTTTGGGGCATACCCTTTTTTGATCTTTATTATTATGGCGCAACAGTTGTGCTGTCAAGCCCTCCTTTCACAAACATCAAAGATGAGCTGTAGTGCTCTAACATTCAGGATACAATGCAATCGAGAATCACCACCTCAAAGAAGAAAATAGCTCTCAAACTAGCAAATATCAAAATCACAGAAACCTATCATGAAATGATATGATAGGTTATTTATAACGTGCTTAATACCCAGAGGTTACTAAGCGCGGGCCCGGGGATCGGACGTGTGTTGCTCTTTGTCGTCTTGCTTTCAAGGCGAGCACGTTGCCCTTAAGCAATCCTCCCGAGACCATGCCGTCCCCCTTACCCCCAACTGTCAAACCACCCCCTTTCAGTTCAAAAAAATGACTGAAGCAGAAACCTCCCTCAGCCTCAAAAGCCTAAAGCCCTCAAGATGTAAGGGAGACATCTGCTCAGCTACTATCATCGAAGACTGCACAGAAACCCTAATAGCCTTCATCGCAAAGTTTATCAACGCGTCATTCACCTCAAGCACAGTCTCTGCCATCCTCAAAGAAGCTTGGTTCCTCCCACTACTGAAAAAACCCTCTTTAGACCCAGAAGCACTGAACAACTACCGCACAATCACCACAGTTCAGACGACAAGTCTTAAAAAATAAAGTGGGGGCTCATTAAAATACCAATTGAATGCGGTGTCACCAGAAATTAGCGTATCAAGGTGCCCTCTGAAAAAGGTGAAGGGACTCCGTCCTTCTGAGTGCACTCTACACTTGAGCACTGCCAAAGTCCCATTCATACTGTTTTTTGTTATCACTTTTTATTAAAGTTTTCATAACATTAAGTAATTATAACAACTTCAGGTATTTTCTATCCCACCTCCCTAACCCACCCCAGACCCACCATCAACTGGTGCTTATACATTTATAACTGTTACACAGATTCAGACCAAACATAGGAGAAAGGCTAAAACATTTTACACTACATGACATTGGGATGTGTCATTCCGGCTGGGCGATTTTATCTTGTGCAGTACTGGTACCCCCACCTCACATTGTGATTGCCCAATCATGCCACTGTCCTCTGTCCGGGTCCAGGTGAGGGGGTATCTATCTCAACTAAGAGGTATGTCTGGAATGGGGCCCAGTAGTCAGCAGGTCTAGCAGCTGGGGGGTGGGGGGAGAGGAGACACGGTACAGTGATTCCGTGTTTTCACAGATTTTCAACATGTGGATCCATTCTTTTACCACAGGTGGTCTTGATCTTTTCCATGCTTTAGCTATCAATGCCCTAGCAACTACTGAAGCCATAGCCAGGAGTTTTATCTCCGTCTTATTAGGGACGTCAAAGAATGCCAGTAACTAAGCCATCACTGAGTCATGTGGGCAGTCTGGGACCATTGTTTTCATAGCTCTGTAAACTCCATCCCAAAAGGATTGCACATGACGGCAGTCCCAAACCATGTGCATGTAATCTGCCGGGTCAAAATTACATCGTGGACAGGTAGCCGCTCTCTCAGGGTATTATTTGTGAAGTCGAGCAGGGGAATAGTAGGACGGGTGTATGAATTTAAACTGGATCAGGAGAAATCTAGAATTTAGGGATATCTTCCAAGTCATCCCACAGATCGCCTGCACTTCTCAGACGGGGGTGTATCCAGTGCCCTATCCCACCTCACCCTGAAAATTCTGGGGGGGAGGGTTGGGCATAAAGATTTGATGAGTTTTTATAATGCTGAGACTACACCATTGAATTTAAGCAGGTTATTCACAAATTGGGCCAGAGGGGAGGGAGGTGGTGCCTGAGGGAACCCGACCACTTAACTCGAAGGGTTGCACGTAACCGAAATACAACAACATAGTGATAGCGTTCCAGGAGCTGTGGTTCTTAAGTGCATCCCACAGAATAAACTCGCCATTTTTATCACTATGGCACCCAGAGAGTGGATCCCCTGCTCCTCGAATTGAGTTCTAAAAATCTTCTCCTGAGTTAGAGGAAGCCCATGAACCGCATATAGAGTAAAGTCAGTATGAAAACTACTCTTCGTGGTATCACTGGAGGTGGCTTGATCCCATGCCCAGCAAGTCACAGCAAGAGGCTGTATCTCCACCTCGGAATGTCTCTAGGTGTACCACAGAGCATGCCCTTCAGGTCTTCAGGTCGGGCAGTAGCTTTCTCGAGTTTAGTATGCGGCAGATCAGCCGAAGGGTGCCACCACCATATGGCATACTGGATCTAAGAAGCAAGATAGTAAGCATATATATCTCGATAGTGTAGACCCTCAGCGACGTATGGTTGTGTCAGTGTATCGAGTGCAACCCACGCTTGTCCCCCTGCCTATACCAATCTGGATAGCAGTAATCGAGCGCGTTTCCAATACGAAGAAGGTGGGATCAGTGGAACATTATTATAGATGTATAACATCTTGGGAACCACAAACATCTTGGCCAGTGCCTGACAAGTGGCAGGGAATAGGGGAAGGCGGTTCCAAATACCGACCCTGCATTCCAGATTTTCGAGGGTTGCACAATAATTTTCTTCAAAGAGTTTAGATGGGGAGTTGGAGACCGTTATACCAAGGGATTTCATTCCTTTGTAGCACCATCGTAAATCTGTACCAACATCTGTCTGGAGTGCTGTTAATGTTAAGGGCAGAACCTCTGATTTTGGCGTGTTAATCTAGAACTCCGAAAATCTGCTGAATAATGATATTTCCTGCACCAAGGGTTGTAGATTATGTTTTGGTCTTTGAAGTATACGAGTATGTCATCAGCATAGAGGGAGATGATTGCGATATGTGAGGAGATCTGCACCCCCCAGCCCCCTTTGTTAATGAAACACCCTAATGGTACATGCAAGGGGCTCAACTGTCAATGAAAAATGGACGGGAGAGAACGGGCAACCCTGTCTCGTACCTCTGGTTGGGAAAATGCTATCCAAAGTCTCCTGATTCGTCAATATCGCAGCTCGATGGGCCGTGTAGATCAGTCAAATCCATTGAATATACTGGAGCCCTAAACCGGAACTGCAGAGGATTTAAAAAAGAAAAGGCCATTCGACGGAATCGAAGGCTTTTTCAGCATCAATGGCCGCAACTACTATGGGTACATCGTCATTAACATTATGCATTAGGGAAAACAACCGCCTCAGGTTATTTTGTGTTGACCTGCCCGAGATAAACCCAGCTTGGTCAGGGAGGACCAAAGTGCTCATATGAGGGAGGAGTCTATTGGCCAATAGCTTCGCTAGAATGTTATTGTCCGTATTGATGATTAACAGGGGCCTATAGGACGCGCAGTTGCAGGGTCTTTATCAGGTTTGAGCAGGAGAGTGACCACTGCTGTCTTGGTGGTCTCAGGCAGAAGACCCGCAGACATGGAGAAGTCATACATATGGCAAAGATGTGGGGTAAGAATAGTGGCATATTCCTTGTAGAATTGGGCAGAGATACCATCTTGTCCAGGGGCCTTACCACTAGGAAGGTTTAGAATGACCCTACAAATTTCTTCGACTGTCATCGAGTTCATCTCATCCGCGTGAGCAGGGTCCAGCCAGCCCAGGGCCACCGGTCCAGGTACGATCTGATTTCTTTGTGAGAGTCTGTTAATTGTGATGAATATAATGTACTATAATAGTTAGGAAATATCTTGTTGATTTCCCCAGAGTCATGAACTGGGTTCCCACTAGAGTCAGCAATTGCTGCTATCCCACCCTGGTTCCCATCTTTGCGGATCACCCAGGCAATGGTATAACTAGGTCAACCACCTTCCGCATATTTGGTCGCCAGAACCGGGTCGCCCAGAAACCTATCCTCCCTGCTTGCTGTCTCAGTATCTTACTGGATAGCAATTTTCCTACCTGTGGATATCCTCCCGGGACTGCTGATGTTCCAGTTCCTTAATGTCTTTTTCCAGACTAGGAAATGCAACAACCCCTTATAAAGACCTTAAAGGCCTCCCATACCGTTCTATAGTCGGGGACCAAATCTGTTTGAAAATATTCAAGGATGTCTTCCTGGATCCTGGGCTGAATACCTCGTCCTCTAGGGCACGAGGGCAGAAGCACCAGCGTGGAGTATGGGGTACTGTATTAGTGGCTGCCACTATCGGGGAGTGGGCAGAGAGTGTCTGGGTTAACATCCTGGCGGACTGTGTCACAGCCACCAGGTGGACGGTTAACATAATGCAGTCTATCCTGGAAGCACTACCAGGAGCCCCCGAATAGAATGAGAATCCCCTTGTATTAGGGTGAAAGTGTCTCCCTTTGTCCACCAACCCTAATGATTTATCACCCCAGGCAGTGGCCGCCTTAGATAGTATAGTTTGTGTTGTCATTGAGCGGTCCAGGTCCAGGGACATAGCCAAATTAAAGTCACCCACCCATATCACTTCAAACACAGGAAATTTACAATTCACAGCAGTGCAGTTCTGGAAAAATTCAGGTGAGTCCACATTAGGAGCATGTACATTGATAAGAGTTTTCAACCCCAAGCATTCACGCGCAAGGAAGATGTAGTGACCCTCAATGTCACAAATGTTGTCATGTAATCCGAAGTTCAATGACTGATGTATGTATATATATATTGCAACATCTCTAGACTGTGACAAATAGGCGGATCCATATATATATACCGCCCAAGCCCTGGCCAGTGGGAGAGGCCCATCAGCAGGAAGATCTGTCTCCTGCAGACAAAGTACGTTACCCGCGTGCCGTTTCACACGGTTAATCACCATTCAAAATGTCGTGCTGTTGGTGACCCCTCTAATATTCCAGGACATTACATTCAGTGTTTCACTCCCCATGATTATTCATGTTAAGGACCAGTAGTGAGACATCTTGACACGGCCAGAACATCCCGGTGAGATTCAGCCCTAAAGTAATCAAGAAATCATATTTCATAGGACTCTGTAAGAATGGACTATGATCTGGTAAGCACCTTAAACATAGAACAGTTATCCTTACCTACGCCAGGAACACCAACATACCAGCAAATTACCCCCTTAACAAACCAATACACATCACAAACCAGACGCAAACCAGACACAGAGGCTGTGTCAACGGGGTGCTGGACACAGCTGCATTGCTCGCGTAGAGATCAGCAACACCAATGTCACTCTATTGAAGCCCTGGGCCAGTCCACCCGGCCAGTCCACCCACCCGATGCGGATGTTGTTCCTGTGCGATCTGCCCTCCAAGTCATCATTCTTGGCCTCCACGCGCCTCACTGATTGTTGTAGGAACACCATCTCTCTCTGCAAGTTTGCCACGCTATCCTCGTTTCCTATTCACTGCTCCGCCTTGGTTATGCGACCACACATTTTATCTACTTGAATGGCTGAAGTCTCAACCTTGCAAGTCAGCGTGTCTATCTTGGAGTCCATACTGTCCATTACAGTTTTTGCTTGTTTCTTGTTGTTCCCCATTGTTCCAGATGAGGGTTAACAGCTGAGGATGGCATTCCACTGGAACCCCGATTCAACAGCAATCCAAACAGGGCACAGTCCAGCACCTGGTGAGCCCCCGGGACACAGTGCAAATCATGGTGTCACCCTCGCAGCACCACTCTGGCCCACAGCAACAAGTGGACCAAGTGGGTGAGTAAATGGGACTTAGAGCCTTCCACTTCAGCGCAATGGCCTCTGCAAGGCCCAGCCAGAGCCTTACTGCCACGTCTGGATCTGGCCCAGTGCTAGCAAACGTGTGTGAGGGTCATGTCCCTAGGGGCACAATGCTGATGATCCAATATGTCAGGGTATCCCCCACCAGGATACAAAACGCCAGGCCAAGAGCACCAGATGGATCACTGCATCCGGCAGTCTACAGAGCACCGCTAGGCAGAGGGCAGGGTCCACAGGCACGGCCGAGATGATGGACAATGAGGAGGTAGGGGAGAATTCAGGGCTCAGTTCACGCAGCCCGGCAGGTTGCGGTTAGGATGTGTCCAGAGCACTAAGATATCTACAGTGGGAGACCCACAGGGAGGAGAGCTGCGACAGAGCGGGACTCACCGGAGTGCTATGCAGAGGTCGCCGCACACAGCGGGTACCTTCAGGAGACAGGCTTCAGGGTTCTTCACCATCAGGGAGCACACACAGTACACACATCAAATTCCTTGGGGTGGCTGTGGGGCATGGGGTGCGTTGAGGGTCCACCCCCTCCACAGGGTCACTCAGCGCCGAGGCTACTGGCTCAGATGGAAGCCGGAGCGCTCAATCAATAAGAGAGAGTGTGCAGAATAGGCTCAGGAAGGCTCAGGTGATGCCTCGTAATGTAGTTAACACAATGCTGGTATTCGTAACTTCCGACCGGCACGGTAGAGCAGGATGCTTTAGGATATTAGTAGCTGCTAAGCGCGAGCAGTCTCAGGTGGCGTCCATCTTACAGCTGTGCAACAGCACCCTTCAGTGCCATTCCTACTTAAGATACTGGATAGGGCAGCCTACAACACTTCTTGGAGTCCAACCATATCCTAGGTTCACGTCAATCAGGATTTAGGCCAGGATACGGTACTGAAACAGCACTAGTAGACCTGAAAAACCAATTTGACCTTCTTAGAGATGATGGAAAGTCTGCACTTCTCCTTCTCCTCAACCTATCGGCCACCTTTGACTTAGTGGATCATAGTATATTATGCCACCATCTTACAGCAGCAGACAACTTCTCCCAAAAAGGCACCACTTCGGGGACCTACTTCCTTGAAGAAATATGTATGAGAGCCTTCTTTGACATAGCCAGCACCCCCCCTAGTCATATCTCCTGTGGGATCCCCCAAGTCTCCTTCGTCTCCCCCACCATATAGAACGTTTTCACCAAACCCCTCTTCGACCTCCTGGACTCCATCAGTATCTCTTACACAAACTATGCCGATGACACTCAGAACCTCCTTGCCCCGTCTGGCACCTATGACAATGACTCTCTCGCTATCAATAAAATCTACTCAACAATCCAGGCCTGGATGGCCACAAACCACCTTTGCCTCAACGAAGACAAGACTGAGATCTTATTGGTAAGGCCACCAGCAATACTCAAGAAGCTCAATCCGCAATTCTCAACCTCCACTATTGACGGCAATCTGATCCCAATCTCTACATCAGTGAACACACTTGGGTTCTATCTGGATGCCACCTTTTCCCTCACACGGCAAGTGAACTCTATTGCTTCATCTGCCTACACACCCAAGCCGATTAATGCAGCTAGACAATTCCTGACTCCGTTGAGCTGCCTCACCATTGCTCGAGCAGTGATAGGAGCCAGGCTTGACTATTGCAATGTCCTCTTTGCAGGCACTTCCCATCCAAACATCAATAAAATGCATAAGAAAGCCCTACACTCTGCTCTCAACATCTTGAAAAGAGAACACATCTCTGCAGCCAGAAGGGAGGTCCACTGGAACACCATTCGTGAAAGGATTATTTTCAAAATGTTCTCCATCACCCACAAATGCCTCCCTGATACTGCGCCAGTGTACCCGGTACAAAAACGTGCAATAGCCAAAACCCTCAGACCAGTTAGATCAATGCACGCACACCGTCTCGCAATACCTAAATTCCATTGAGATGAAGGAGGAGGCTCCAGCTTCCCAGCACTAGCAGCCAACCACTGGAACACCCTCCCACATGCCCTACGAGCAGAGTAATCATACTGGGCCTTATGAAAATAAGCGTTCAGCTTGCCTCGAATAGTAACCCTGTTTAGCCTCTAAAGATGTATGTAATGCTCTGTTGTTGACTATGTGGAGCCACGCTGGGTGTAACATGTCCTGAAACAGCGCTCTGATGCCCTCGGGCTTAGGCAGTTTACAAATAAATAAATAAATAAATAAATAAATAAGGTCTGCTTGTAGAAATATCCATGTACATATTTGTTGCAAGTTTCCACTGGTTTTGTGTGGTCACAGAGGATGTCAGTGACTGGCTGTCAATTACAATCTAGATCAGATTCAAGAGATTATTTATGGCTCGCCACTCTTCAACCCCAATGGGGACATGAATAGTGTTGATTCTAAGTCACCTGGTGAAGACTGGACCAAGCTGAAAAAGAAATGTTTAGAAGGGAGATTCCTTTTCATTTTCTCAGAGAATATTTGAACATGTACACCATAGCTGCAGGATTAGTATGAGCCTTGCCTGTTCTTGGATTACATTGAATACAAGACTTATTTTAGTCACATAGCTAACAAATGTAATGGTGACTTGATGGATTTAACTATGACTATGGCACACAGGCAAGGTTTGACAATGCAACACGAATTAGATGTGACAGAAAAAGGAGGTTTTACTAACTTCACAATTGTGAATGCTAAAGACAAGCTTATTAATATTAACAAGCGAATAGATGACTTCAGTGCAATCATTATAACTAGCAAATAGAATACATTATCCAAAGACATCCCTGACTTCAAAGCTGAAATTGTTTACCCATATCTAACATATGACTACCTTTCTAAACAACAGATTCTTACAAAGGGTGCAGAGATTATTTTCAAAGAGGCAGTCCATTGCAAAGACTTTCACCTTCCCTTTTCTACATGTCGCGACACCTTCTGTCCTATATATAGCTTTAAACCAAAGGGAAATCCCCCAGTCTCTAGCTTTCAGATTCTCTCACATTGTTGAGGATTCAGCTTCGTAGGATTGAACGTAAATTGTTGAAATCTATGAGCGCTGGTAAATATTCACTCTTCTCTGATCTCTTGCACTGATTTTCCTATCTTCTTAAACAGGCTAAAATCAATTATTTTCAATCATTGCTTCAGTCCCAGAGTTCCTCGCCCCCAATTCTGCATAGCACATTAAACAAACTTCTCGCTCCTCCTTCTCCTGATCCTTCCACTCTCTCTCTTCTCTTGCATTTAATGACCTTGCAACTTTCCATCACTCTTAAAATTGATCAAATTCGATCCTCATTACCTCCCCAGATGTATTCTGGTTTTTAAATAAATTGACCAGATTTTCAACAAAAAAAACGGGACGGCCAGCAACATAAAAGAGGGACTACCCCATCGCAGCCCACAAATTACCGCCCCTCCCCCAACACGTCCCCACAACTACCACCCAACCATATTTCCAGCACTTCTCCTTTCTTTAAACTGTATATGATCTCATTTGTGCAGTTTTGTCTGTGAATCTTGGCATGTTAATTCAAAACAAGCGTTAGTTATAATTGATATAACGTGGCTTGCTTCTATGTGGCACAGTCAGTAAGTGTTGTGACTTGTACCTTAGAGGTTGGGGGTTCAAGCCAAACCTCTGACTTCTAAATTCTGAAAGTGTTGTGAAAAATAATTGTGGTTTTAGTGATTTCCCTGGACTGTCCCGGGAAAACCCGGACATCTGGTCACCTTATTTTTATGTGGCCTCCTATAAGTCCATTATCGCCTTAGACCACTATAGTTCTTTCTCTTTTACTTCAATTTCAGAAAACAATGTACCTATGGCCAGTTCCTGTTCCTATCCTACTGATGCACCCTTTGATCCTCTTTGTGCTTCTTATCAAATCTATTTTCCCTTTCTTCATTCCTTTTCTAACTTCTTTTTTCAACCTTTCTTTATTCTCTGACCAATTTACTTTCTCCTTTAAAGTGAACACTATAATTCCTTTTCTCAAAAAGAAAAACCTCTTAACCCTGCTGATCCTTCTAACTTTTATCCTATTTCTCTTCTCCCTTACCTTTCTACAATCCTCAAGCGCCTTGTCTACTCTCAACTCAGTCCTTACCTTAATATGCACAATGTTCTCCCCCCTTTTCAAATTGCTTTTCACCCGGGCTTTTCTACTGAAACTTCTCTTTTCTCTGTATCAAACGCTATTCTCCATGCTCGTCACCATAAGCTTTCTTCTATTCTTGTCCTGCTAAACCTTAGTGGCACTTTCAACACAGGTGATCACCCCATTTTCCTCTTTACTTTCTCATCACTTGGTCTTTCTGATATGTCTCTTGTCAGTTTCATTTATAATTTTCTAATCATTCATTCACTGTTTCGTGGAAGAGTTCTACTTCATAGTCTTTTCATCTTTCTCATGGTGTTCCCCATGACTCTGTTTTAGGCCCACTTATTTAACCCTTTGTACTTCTCTATCATCTTTAATTCTTGACTTTGGATTCCAGATACATCTATATGCGGACGATAGCCAGATCTTTCTCTCTTTCCTGTCATTCAATGATTACATTCATCAACGTCTCTCCTCTTGTCTTTCTGCCAGCAAATCTTGGATGTCCTCTCGGTTTCTTTGCCTTAACCTCAAAACAACAGAAATCTTATTTTTCTCTGCCAACCCAATCATTTCTTCTCCCATGACTACCTCTTTCCTACTGTGGAGCTTCCTGTTGGCCTTCAGGCTCGAAATCGTAGGTTCAATTTTGACGCCTTCTTTTCTCCCCAACCCCAAGTTGTATCTGTTGTCCAATCATGCCGGTTTCATCTGTTTAATCTAAAACAATCTGCTTTTTATTGACCTTCACTTCAAAGTAGTGCACTTTCTAGTCTTAGCTATTGCTGCTGTATGTTGGTCTGCCCAACTTTCTTATTCTTCCTCTTTGCTCTATCCTTTACTCTGCTGTTCGTATTCTGTTGTGCCTTCCTTGGTCAGCTAGTATTTCTCTCTATCCCTGGCTAAGCTCCACTGGCTGCCAATTAAACAGAAAGTCGAGTACCAATTCTTGTCTTTAGTCTTTTAGTGTATTCATGCCTTGGCCCGCCGTTACTTATGTGTCTTGATCTCCTTGTATCACCCCACTAGAGACTTATGTTCTGACTCCCAGTTTTACCTTTCTGTCCTGCACCCTGCGCTTCTTCTTGGCTCCACCCCTTCCAACTTCTTCCTCTCTCCCTCCGGAATTCTCTTCCTCTTCAGATTTGTTCTTGCTCTACTCTCTCTCTCTCTCAGGTTAAAAACATCTTAAACTCTACCTTTTATAGTCTATTCTTTAAACTTCTCCATGAATCATCATTGCTGTGTTGGACTGTGGCTGAAGTCTCTGCCTACTCTCTTTGTTGTACTGTATTTTGCATCTGTTCAGCGCTTTGGATAAAAGTGCTATGTAAACTTTGTATAAATAAATAAATGTAAATGGGTCATGTTTTCTAAGTCATTTGGGAGTGATTCAGAGCAGGAAGAGTCATCCTCTTTTGATCACGAAAACATATCATACAGTTGACAACCTGTTTTAGACTGGGGACGTGGAAGGGGGCAGCAACAAGGCCCATATTCCCAACGGTATCCAATTTTGGGGCCCCAGGGATATTTCTCACCAGAGGACATGCATACCAGCGATGATCCGCTCTGACCTTCTGCCTATTTTAATGTCACTCACAAGGCACTGTTTGCATCTAAAAAGTGAGTGCTTAGTCATGGGAGGCAAAGCAGGCCTCTACAAAAGGCTGCTGCATGATGTCTCTTCCGGCCAATGCTATACAAGATCAGTGTCTTCCTGTCTTATGGTACCGTAATTCTGCCATATAAGGTAAGCCCTGCCGGATGTTTGAAGCATGTGCATCGGCCACAAGCATTATTGTAACTTTGTATATTCAGCAACATGGCCCTGCCTCAGATCTTTTCCTGATGCAATCGCTATACTAAACCGAAGTCTTAGGCTGTAGCAGATGTAACACTCTGCCTACTGTAAGAAACCTGAAGGTGTCTCACCCACTAGTCCCCGGGGATCTGTCATTCATGTGGCCAGGGCACAGCCATCGCCTTTGGATCCAGTTCCTTGGGGTGGGCCAGTGCGGGTGGATCACCTGGATGAGCAGTTCTCGGGAAGTGGGAGATGGACACCGGAGGGTGAGACGCGGTATCCCCTTCCCAATAACACCTTTTCCCCATCCTACCATATAGAATACCTAGGAATTCACCCCTGCCCCTTTCTGACACAAGCACTTGTTCACGGAAAGTTCACTGTGATCGACAACGGACTAACACCAGAGCCGTGTACCTGACATGTCCCAACACCATGCACAGGCAAGGTCAGGCAATTATGGATTATTACACAAACCTGACTTCCATCACACTCCCCCATATGGATAAATGACCGTTACTTTTGTGAGCCTTGGAAAGAAAGAAACCGAAGATCAGGAACTAAGGCTGATCAAACCTGCACAGTGTGTCAGGCTATTGCATCCAACATGCGGAGCAGCCAGAAAGGGCAAGAGGCGGAGTGGCAGTCATTTACAGGAGCGATTGGCCATGCTCCATCATCCCCTCTCCCAGAACAAGCTCCTTTGAATCACTCACCTGCCGGTTCCCTCTATCACGCAAGGAATCCATCACCTGCCACCTCATCTACAGACCATCTCACAGGAATGACTCTTTCATTGCAGACATTTCCAACTTACTCGCCTCTGCCAAATTAGCTCATTCAAATAATGTGTTTCTCTGTGACTGTAATGCCCCTGAGTCACAGGCGGACTTCCACACTCGAACCATGCTTTTCGCACTGACCAATTCCATGGATTTGAATGCTCTTCCCTATGCACAACAAAGGCATTATCAGTCACCCACTTGACTACGGCTCACAAAGGTCAGGCTAAATGCCCCCCCACTCAATGCCGATAGTTGAAAACTTTCCCTGTCAATGAGCTAGAAGCAAAAATTGCAGACTTCCCCACCACAGGGAATGCCTCGGACCTCCTGGAATTATTCAGCAACTCTGCTATGAAATTGGTGGACACTCATGCACCCCTAAAATCCAGGCAGGCTAACACCACACCCTCCGCCCCATGGTACACCCCTGAGCTAGCCTCCAACTAACGTTCAATCAGAGCCCTAGAGAAAACTGTGGCACAAAAAACGTAACTCAGGAGATCTCACCAACCTCATATCTGTGTGCGCAAACTGGAGGATTCTGATTACTACGGCCAAAGCTGCTTACTACTCCACCACGATTGTGACAGCCTCTAACAGAAGCAAAGTCCTCTTTGAAGTAGCAAAGCATTGTACCAAACCCTCAACTGACCCCGAAGTACAGGCAACTAAGGAAAAATGTGACAGAATCAACACATTTTTTATTTAAGAAATAGACAAAATCTGAGAGACCATTGACTCAACCTCTCTCAGCATTAGTATCCCTTGCACCCTGGCATGTACACTGCCATCTGGACTGCATTATCTCCTAATTTTACCCTGGATCTCCTAAAAATTATTGCCTCCTTCAAACCTACTTCTTACTCTGACAGTACAATTCCGGCCTCTATCATCAAACAATTGATGGGCCCGGTGCTCAATGCGCTCCTCAGCATCATCAATGCTTCCTTTGCAGAAGGACTATTCCCGGACACCCTCAAGACTGGTCTTATACAACCTTTTTTGAAAAAAACAACCCTACATCCAAACGACCTGGCCAACTGCAGACCCTTTAGGAACCTCGTGTTTATTGGCAGTATCTTGGAAAAAATAGTTGCTACATAGCTACTTGCCAGAATCGAACAACTCCACCTCCTAAATTACTATCAGTCAGGGTTCCGCCCAAAGTGTAGAATTGAGACAGCCACCATCGAGGTGGTGGATGATGCTCTCCAAATCATGGGTGCGGGAGACTCATTCCTCCTCGTCCTCCTTGACCTCTTGGCTGCATTTCATGCCGTCCACCACTTCATCCTTCTCTTCCCTCCTTGCTGACAGGATGGGATTCTCTGGCACTGTCTAGAATTGGTTTACCTCCTTCCTCTCAGGAATACACCAGGCTGTCTAGTTGAACTCATTGCGTTCTAACAGACTCCAGGCCTCCTGCAAAGTACCTCAAGGCTCCATCCACTCACCAATCCTTTTTAACCTTTACATGGAGCCTGTGGACACTCTCCTCAAAGATCCCAATATAGTCATCCACCAATACGCAGACAATACTCAGTTGTACATGAGAGTAAATAGCATGCAGGACATCATTCGTCTCCGTGATTACATAGCCTCATCCAGTCCCCGATGTCGACTGCCTACCTCAAGCTAAACTCATCCAAGACTGAATTTGTCCTCATCTGTCCACCCGCTAAGAAACAACTTGTCCAACAATGGCTCAATGATATGTGCCTAGGAGGATTTGATCCACAATGCTCAGACTCTGCAAAATCCTTAGGCTTCACCATTGACAGCAATCTGTCCTTCCAGAAACACATAGCTAAGAAGGCCCAAACAGCCTGGCTCAGAATCTCTACCGTTTGAAAAATTAAACCCTTCATTCCGCTGCAGGTCTTTTTCAGACCTTAGTGCAGGCCCATGTTGTCTCGCACATCGATGCAGGAAATGCTCTCCGTATCTCCAGCTACTCACTTGGCTCCCCTGAAAGCAGTCCACCACACTGCAGCTTGTCTTATTAAGGGAGCACTGAAATGTGCCTGAATTTCCCCCATCCAATGCGAACTATATTGGCTTCCACTCCAAGCCAGGATACTGTTTAATACTGCATGTATCATCTACAAAGCAGTCACAAGTAGCACTCCAGCGTACCTGGTGGCTAAGCTCCACATATCTGGTGGCACACACTCCTCGCACAGCAAACAGACCAACCGGCTTGAATAACAAATCGCCCGCTGTTAGGCAGAATCATATGGAGTACCCTTTGGGAACACCACACACAATTAAGACTACAAGTGACAGTACAAATTCACCTTTGGTACAAGCCTGAGCTACACAGTAAAGTGGTAGCTATGGCTGAGCAGCCAGACTTATCTCAAGAGTAAAGTGAGCAGTATCAGTAGTTACACAAAGGACAGCAGTCACTATGGTTCAAGCAAACACTGACTCAAGGTTTCTGAGTAAAAGAATATACATTAATTTACACATCATTTGTAAAACAGATCACTAAAGTAAAGCAGCAGAAAATCACAATCTTAATATACCCCACAACCTCCAATGAATTCTGGACAAATTAAGTTCAAAATGAAGTGTGAGCAAAATGGAACTCCAGTAATGTAAAAGGGAGGGAAAGACAAGGTTATTCACAATTAAGGAGCACCAACAAGTAAGTAGGCAGGGCAATCTAGAAAAGGCTTGCTACAATGAGGATTCAATTCAATAAGCCTGGGCCAATGTCTATGGTTCAGAGTCTTTGAAGAGGATCACAATAGTTTGCGGTTAAGTCTTTGCCAGGAGTTCGAACGAAGTTGGTCGGAAGAAAAGTTACTTAAAAGAGTAGAGAAGGACAACCCTCGGATTGGCGAAAGATTTCAAACACTTTCACCGCGGTCTTGTTGAAAAGAACTGTCACCCTTTTTGAACAGTGCTGGCGCCCCAAAAGCAAAACAAAATGTATTAAGGTAAAGAGTTCTAGTGTTAGACGGCAGAGATGCTGCAATTGAGGGTTTCCACAGAGGCTGACCTGGGCTTGAACAAGTCTGAAACTTAGAGTCCCATGGTTGCGCTTCTCTGGTGAATAAATGATGAATTCAAATTCGTTATGTTTTGAAATTGTTAGATTTTTATTTTTCAATATATAGCAATGTGGGATTAGGTTGGTGAAGTGAACAAAGGTTGTGAGAAAAAGTGAACAGAAAAACAAGTAGGAACAAACTTAGAACAATGTAGTTAATTCACTATTGCATTGAAAAAGAAGGAAAAACAAAGATTAGTCGCACAATCTGGTCAGTTTGTGACTTAATGTTCGATTGGTCAGGACTTCTTGTCAATGAATGTCCTTTGAGTCATTTATTCGAGTCAACTGTTTTCCAAACACTTGAGTTTTTGTTGAATCGGTCGGACGTTTCCCAGATTCCTGATTTTTGAATGATCCTTGAGTTAATTGTAGGGAAAACCGACAGTTAGGTAGAGGCCTGGTCTCCTGACGATTTTGAGACTTCCTTGGGTTTTTAGTTGAATAGCCTTTATATTGATGGAAGCCAGGTTTCCTTAATATGTTGCGAGCCAAGGATCTAAGATTGTTGTTGTTATTTTGTTGAAAGCTAAAGACTCTGAGTTCTGGAAAGGTCCTCTGGTTTTTTGAGAGGTCCTCGAGGTCCTTGACACGTGTTTCCCCACTCCAAGTTCGGAGTGGTTCGTCAAGAGGAAAAAATAGGTGTTTACAGTGAAAATTCCAATTGCAATGGTAGGTTGGAGACTTTGATGATGGTCTCCATTAGATAGAATGCTAGGTGTTGCATAGGTGGAAAGCGCTAAAGAAAAGAGATGAGATTGCAAAGTATTATGTCTTGCACACTCTCTGTTTACAAATAGAGTAATTCAAGACTCAGGACTGGTATACTTACGAGGCGTTTGTATCTTATGTTTCTTTAAGTTTTCAATTGGTTTACAACAAGAGATTCGTTATGGATTCATCTGGTTATTGTCCAATATGTCAAACGTTATCTACCTAAAAGTGTGAAGAGCGGTACATATGGTCAACTGGGTTTAATGTGATTGGTATTCCATTGAGTATAATTGAAAAGGTCATATGCATGGTTGTCAGAGTTTGGTTGTAGCATTTTAGAAGGAGGCTCAGAACATAGAAATAAAGTATAAGATATGTGGAGTCAACTGCCAAGTATAGGCTAGTTGAATGTGGGCTAAACATGGAAAAGTAATTAAGGTTAGGTTTCAAATCTGCTTACCAATAGGTTTCTGGTGCTCTCCCTGGGTCCGCCTCGTCTGTAAGGATGGTCCGTCTGCCATAAGAGATGGGTGGCTGTGGCCATCTCTAACGCTATTTAAAGACGCGGTCGGATGGAACGAACAACCAGGTTTGCACAGTACCTTTAGAGCAGAAGAATGCTGTAGCAAGGCAGAAGTTCCTGGCAGATCCTGCAGGCTCACCATTCCTGAAGCAACTGTCAGACTGACACGAAGGATGAAGACTGGAGGGTCCCGCACTGCCCAGAGAAGAAACCAGCAGCAGAGCAAAGCAACAAATAAAAAGTGCGCTCCTTAAAACCCAAGCAGGGTCTGGTCCTCCTGGCTATCCGGTTCACTCTAGCTGTGCACAGCAAATTCGACCAGAGGAGGGAGGCCTGGCTTGGAGTTTGGTGAACTGGTTGGTCCCACCAGCTCAAGGGAAGAAGATTCCTTGCAGATCTTCTTTGACGCGAAGTTTGGAGATTCGGACCCGCAGAAGGGCTTCACTGGGAGGTTCAGTCGTGGTAGTGGTCCTCTTCCTTCAGCTTCTCTTCGGTTCTCTCGATCCAGTGGCGACTCTGCCTTCCAGTCCCAGAGACCTGCTTTTTATGCAGTTTTCCCCCATTCACACCGTCTAGCTGTCAATCACGCAGCAGGGTGGCTGTCCTGGCGGGACAGTCACTACAGCCAATCATACAGAGTGTGACATGGGTCTCCAAGGAGTCACTGTGCAGGGAGTCTCAACCCCCCCCTCACATCCTGTCCCCCTCAGACATTCAGGCGCCTAATTAGGGCTTCTGTGCAGAAGCCCGCCAAAGGACAGCAAACAAAGGAACCAAACCTGGTTTGGCGCGCAGAGTAAAACACAAGAAAGACCTTTACAAAAAGAAATGGTGAATAAACCCAGCCGGAACCAAAATAAAATAAAAGGGGTTCAGCGGATTTAAGTTTGAGGCTACTAAATTAGCCTAATACAGTACCAAGGCTATTTTCATAGACTGCGGTAGGGATAAAATGGTAGATACCACTGCCACCAGCCAAATCTTAAAGAATGGGGAACGAAATAATGTTCCATGAGAGACAGATAAAAAGGGATAACTATTAACCCTTTCCAGTACTCTATGTAAGATAGTTTGTAGTGGGTCTGTGAATTTAAAAAGACTAAAACGTCAATGGCAACTTTACATGTTCTGGGGGACAGTAGTCAGCCTCAGAAAATGGAGTTTAGATTGGGAAATCTGAAAAAGACAACCCTGTGTCACTGCACTAAATGTGCTGTGTGACACACAGTAAACAGATGATGCCTATGGAGTAGGTGATCTCCATAGTCTATGAACACAAAAATGTAAAACACACAGCAAAACACATGTAAGAGTGGGAAAAAAGGCTCACAATCTTACCAGGTGAAAAAAATAAATCCTAGAAATCCAGCAAAGCTGCTGAGGGACTCAGTAGGGGTTCCATGTCATTCCATCGCCCGTAATAATTCGTGTCACTCCGATATATATATAATATAATATCTTTATTTGTGAGACCCCGAAGCGGAAGCAAAGATCTCCCTCAGCTCCAACGGCCACTGTGGAATGTTCATTCTCAACACGCATGAACATTCCACCAGTGACCTATGCACGAGCCCGTGCACATTACAACATATCCTCTTCCCTTGGATAAAACTGTTAATACAATTTGAATAATGGAACATAACAAATATTTCATTACTTGTCATTAATACCTCTTCCACTTAAACACTTACAACCTTATAGCAATTAAATATACTATTTAATTTAAATATACTAGTACTCTTAACAAATGTAATCTCTCAATTTTATGGGAGGACCACAGGTCCTAGCCCCACGACCCCTAGGTTGTCTCTCCTCATTTTGCTGATCCATAGCATTCTGATATTCCACATCTGCCTCAGGACCAACAGGAATTGAAATTGGACCGATCCCTTCTTGCTCAATCCTTATTTCTTGTGAATCCACAGGATCATAATCCAGAACGGTTTCTTGCAATTCCAAATTAGATCCCACACCTGGTCTATTCCTACTCTTGCATCCACTCACCACCACCCTTCTTTTACTCCAAACAGAACCATCCTCCAAGTGCACATGCCCCTTTCCTACCTTGACCACTCTTTTTGATGGCATGAAAGAACTGTAACCCTTGTGAACCATCCTAGGATTCTTAATGTACACTTCATCCCCAGGCTTAACATTCAACTCCTTCCTGCCTTTTTGTGAAAACATTGTGCTCTGCTGGCGCTCTAAAACACTCCGATGAATGGCTCGCATATCCATATCACATGGCCCCCCACCCCCCATGGCCAAAGTTCTCAATGTTGTACCTGCCTTCCTACCCCTCATGAGTTCAAATGGAGCTCTTCCCGTAAGTATGGCAGGCGTTCTCCGATATGCAGCCAAAAATTGTGTCAACACCTCCTTCCAATCTAACCCATTAACCAAAGCCAATTGTATTGCTGATTTAATGGTACCATTTGCTCTTTCTACTAATCCATTCGCAGAAGAATTATATAAAGCTGTCCTACAATGCGAAATGGCATGCTGCTCCAAAAAATCTCTCATTGCTCTAGAGGTGAACTGCACCCCATTATCCGTCACTAACGTTGCAGGCAATCCTTCACGGTCAAACACTTTCCTCAAAAAATCAATAACTGATTTCGTTGTAACACTAGAACATGCTGCCACTTCAATCCACCTGGACGTATAGTCCACCAAAACCAACATATATCTGGACTCAGGTTCTAAACAATCAAATGGACCCATGATATCCAAAGCCAATTTCGACCATACTTGCTCTGGAACCTCTACTGGATGTATAGGTTGTGGATGCAGTACCTTGCTCTTATCACTCAAAGAACATGCCATACAATCTTTCACTACTTGCTCAACATCCTTATCCATAGACGGCCACCAGTACTCCTCTCTCAATCTCCTTTTAGTCAAAGATCGTCCCAAATGCCCAACATGTGCCAATTCCACTATTCTAGCTCTCAAACTGACAGGAGGTATCAATTTACAACCCCTAGACACACCCCAGGGACCTTCGGCTAATTCATCAATAACCTGGACATAAGGTTTTCCTTCTAACCTGTCCTTAACAGTGTGCCACCCCTTGAGCAAACCTTCCCTAATTCACCTCAACTCAAGATCACTCTCAGACTCCCTATCCCACAATGACTTCTCCACAGCTGAAGTTACCAAAGCAACCTGACACTCCTGTGAATCATCCTCCTGTACTTCTTCAGCCTCATTGTCACACCTCCCCGCTGGCAACCGGGACAAACAATCCGCAACAACATTCAACTTTCCTGGGAAATACTGTAAAGAGAAATTGTAATCCTGCAATTGTACTGACCACTTTGCAATCCTCGGAGACACTGCCATGACCCCTTTGGTAGAAAATACCTGCACCAATGGTTTATGGTCCGTTCTAACAATATAAGGTATGCCCCACAAAAATGTCCTGAAGTGTTTTGAAGCCCATAAAACTGCCAAAGTCTCTCTCTCAATCACCGAGTACCTCGTTTCCACCTCTCTTAAACTCCTTGACGCAAACGCCACTGGTACCCATTCACCATTTAACCATTGCTCTAATACTGCCCCCACACCCACTTCACTAGCATCCACTGTTAAAGCAGTTTTATTTTTTATGTCAAATGACTTCAATGAAGGAGCGTTCTCTACTTCCCTCTTAACCAACTCAAATTCTGCCGCACATTCCGCAGACCATACAAACCTTGCACATTTCCTCATGAGAGCTCTCATGGCCACCGTTTTTTCCGCATAATTTGGAACAAATTTAACATAATATTCCGCCAGACCCAGAAAAGCCCTTAGCTGATCCTTATTGCCCGGCGCTGGCGTATCTCTCAACGCTTGTACTAACTCCTTTTTTGGACTCACACCTCGTGAACTCAATGTGTGTCCCAAATATGTGACCTCCTGCACACCCACCTGACACTTGGTCAACTTTACAGTCAATCCTCTCTCTTTAAGAATGTGCATGACCTTCCTTACCCTGCTATCATGTTGTTCTTTGCTACTACCCCAAACCAAAATGTCATCTTGAAAATAGCTGACACCTTTCACCCCACCAAACAACTGCTGCATCAACCGCTGAAACACAGCCGAAGCCGAAGCCAGGCCAAAAGGCATGCGACAAAACCTGAAAGCTCCAAACGGAGTCACAAATGACGTAAGGGGTCTAGAATCCACATGTAGATCAATTTGGTGATACGCGGTTGACAAATCAAACGTTGAAAAATATTTAGCTTCCCCCAGCGTCAACAACAACTCATTAATATTTGGCAAAGGATGCCGATCCACCCATATGCTGGAATTCAGTTCCCGGAGATCTACACACATTCTTATGCTTCCATCATTCTTCTTCACTAAAACCACCGGGAACAACCACTCTGAACACTCAATAGGCTCAATTATTCCTGCTGACTGCAATTTAATCAATTCCTCTTTGAATGCCTCCCTGGCCGCAACAGGCACACCCCTCACTTTGTGCACTCTCGGAATCGCCCCTTTCTTCAACACAATACGATGTGTAAAACCTTTAAGCTTGCCCAAAGTATCTGAAAATACCTCAGGAAACTCACTCATTAGGACTGTGGAAGTGACCGTTATATCATTCTCTTCCCCTCCCTCCTTGACACTTAAAACTGGTTCCTTTTCCCCAGGATGTATTTGTATTTTAAGTGCAGCCTGCTCATCCCAGCCTAGTACACTTGTACCCTTTGAAGCCACATACAATTTACCCACCGTTTGCCTCCCCTTGAAAGCTAAATTCGACCAATTATAACCAAGCAGGTCAATAGACTGTTGCCCATAAGCGTATGGTCTTATGTCTGGGGGCAACAAAGTAGACATTTCTTTACCCAACACTTCATGATAGACTTCCGGAGACACCAAGGTATAAGGTGACCCCGAATCCACCAACATATCCAAAGGATGCTGGTCCACCAATACCGACACCCATGGACCCTTTCGCCCTCCACCCTCAACATGTAAAATGACACTCTGATTAGGGCCACCACCCGATGCCCCTTCTAACCCCTTGGTAACATCCTCTGTAGTTACATTAGCAACCACCTGCCCCTTACACATGCGTGCAAAATGGCCCACACGTTTACATTTCCTGCACTCAACATTGTTAGCAGGACATGACTTTGAATCCACATTGTGACTCGACCAGCCACAATTTCTACATCCCTCCTTGGCCTTAAGTGCTCTATTGCTTTGTACCCCCACTTTATCCCCCATTTTTTTGTTCCTTGGCACCACAACATGTACCATCTCCTTATTTCCATCCCTTTCCGTAACCACCTGTACACTCGCCTTTGAAGCTTCAATTGCTCTGGCAATTTCCAAGACCTTATCAAGAGAAGGATTGTTCTCTATCCACAATCTCTCTCTAATCTTTTGGTTTGATGTCTTCATCATGATCTGATCCCTTATATGTTCTTCTCCATTCCCCGGGAACCCGCACGTAGCCATGAGTGCACGTAATGCTGTAACATATGAATCTATGCTTTCCATAGCACCTTGTGCCCTAGAGAAAAACTTATACCGCTCCAAAACCACATTAACTCTTTTACCAAAACGTATTTGCAATTTTTTTAAAGCAGTCTCATAGGCACTTACCACCATTTCCCCTTCACCTCCCCCTTGAACCATCACATTCTCTCCAGGCAAATGACGAAAAACCCTCAACCCCTCCGTACCAATACAGTTCAATAAAGCAGCCTCCTTTTCATCATCATTAAATTTTGCCCCACCTGCAGCCCTCAAATATACCTTGAATGCATCTACCCATTGCTCCCAAGGAGCAACCGGCTCTCCAGGATTCGATAGAAAAGCAGGTGGAGGCCTAGCCGCTGTATGCAACATAGTTAAATACACTCCCCAGTCTATCCCCAATAATTACTTGGTACCTCCGTGCACTGTTAAAAGCTCTTAATTCCTTAGGAGCAGATATTATCTCACAGACCTTTGTGTACCCGCCCCCCAAAGATGCATATAACCTCCAAATTAGTTGTTGGTATAGATCACCAATACACCCCCCAATGCAAAGACATATAAATCACTCCCGCTGTTGCCTTGGACACGTGCACCCACACGTATATGCAGTACATCCAAGTTCTGGCACTGGGTGAGTCTCGACAGCTTATCCAAACACTCCACCACCTTCGCTGCCCACAGCCTTTGGGACTTACTTGCAGCCCTTTGCCCTTGCCTTGGTTAAAAACACTGTCCAGAGCGAGGCAGGCAGCCGGCCACGTTGTTACCACCACCACCTCAGCCCCCCCTCCTTCCCGGAGACACGCAGTCCCCGAAAAACAGCGTTAATTGAAGACACTGCTCAAAACGGGACAGAATCCAGCCTCTACATGTGCGCACACTCACTGCTCTGCCAGCCTCTGAGCAGCTAGTGCCCCTCCTCCTGCCAGCCCCATCAGGATCCAAGCAGCAGGAACAGCGTTAAGTGATGCACTGCTGGGGCGGAGCTAGCCGCCGGCCTCTGCTATCTGCGCACTTCTCCACAGCTGATGCACTGCTGGGGGCGGAGCTAGTCGCCGGCCTCTGCTATCTGCGCAGACTCTAGTGTGCCGGCCTGCGTGGAGCTCAACACCCCTCTTCCTGCCAGCCCCAACAGAATCCACACGGAAACCTCCTCACACGATGGAGCTCACAAGCCCCCGTTTCTGCCACAGTGGCCGGGCTCCCAGTTCCACACCACGGACTCCTTAGGACTTCCGCCGCCCGCCACGAACCGGCAGCAGCTGGCCTGCGCGGTGCCTCCACTAGGCGCACAGACCTCTCCTCCTTGTTTACGTTCCTCTTGCGTAAACTGGCCCGCGGCTGTACCCAACAGGGGCGTGAGACCCCGAAGCGGAAGCCAAGATCTCCCTCAGCTCCAACGGCCACTGTGGAATGTTCATTCTCAACACGCATGAACATTCCACCAGTGACCTATGCACGAGCCCGTGCACATTACAACAGGGTTCCATGTCATTCCATCGCCCGTTTTTATTTCGCAGCATTTTTTGCCGCAGATTTTTTGCCGCAAAAACTCATCGAATTTTGTAAATAATGTTTTATGGGGGGATAACCCCCCAAACTCCACCTCCCACCTATTTTAATCTAGCACCCAAAACCCCCAGAAACATTATATCCCTCTACCCACCCCCCATATGTTTCGATGGTTTTTTTTGCAGCAAAAAATCCACAGCAAAAAATGCCACAAAAAAAAAAAACGCTGATGAAAGGACGTCGTACCCTCAGTAGGTAAGGGAAATTAGCCACTCTGAAGAATTTTCCCTAACACTCACCACCCACCCCGACCCCCAGACTAAGGGATAGAAGGATCTAATCCCCACCAGGATGGATCTCCTGTTGCAAGTCGGTTAAATGGCCTGCTGAGTAAACCAGCACCTTTTGTAGCCCTTGCTATGACATTTTTTCCCAATGGTTTTCATTTGCAGACTATGGCCCTCATTACAACCCAGGCGGTAAGTTCCCTACTTTACCACCATGGTGTAAACTCTGTTTACACCATGGTGGATGGCGGATTTACCGCCTCATTCCAAGGTGAGTGGGGCGGTAAATCCCCATTCCCCATTTACCCTTACCCAATCCCATTCTTGCCCCATAGGGCATAATGGGAGTAGGGAAGGCGCTAATTATGGCACCGTAAATTACGGTGCCGTAATTAGCACCAAGGCGGGTTAGCGCCTTGCATTTTAACGCCTGCCGTTAAACCCTTAACGCCTGGGTTGTAATGAGGCCCTATATAACCTACAAACCTGTTGTGGTACACCTCTCTTTTTTAATGTATAGGGGATCTGTTCTAACAGCCCCTCGGAAGTTGTAACAACCTCTGAACCTACAATAGGCTTTTTCAAGGGGTCCTGGGAAAGGGATCCCTTAGATCTAGAAGGGCCTCCATGGTTCCTCACCACCTCTCTCTCAAGAGCAGGTTGGGTCTCAGGTGTCTTGGTTGGAGGGCTGTGGTCAAGCAAGGTACATGCTGCCACTTCCTCTGAGATCTGACCTTACCTATTTTAAATGTTTCCCTCCTAACACTAGGATTTACATTGGAATCTTCAGTAGAAGCTCCAATAGTCTTAAGGTGTTTAGCCCTAGAACTATTTTTCCTGGTTTTCCACCAGCTTTGACAATTACCAGTTCTCACAGGCCTAGAGAGGGGTCCAATCTGTCTATCCACCTCGTCCTCAGAAGCAGGGGGAGTCAAAGACTTTATAATTGGAGAGGCAATGATGGAGCTTGGTTGGGGCTCCCATTTCCCTACTATACTAGCCTCAGATTTGCCTGGGTTAGAGGTCAACTTACTAACACCAGGGCTTGCAGTGGGGTTCTCGGTAAAGGTTCCCTCAGGTTCAGAGTGGTCTCTTAAGGTTGCCTCTTTAGCCAATTTGGTTTGGTTCTGTTTTCTCTCACTAGGAGGCATGGGGGTACTGGATACTACTCCTAGAGCTTTTAAATCATTCCCCAGCAGGACTCTCCCAGGCACCTCATTCTGGACACTGACAGGGATCCCCATTGTCACATTATTACACTGAATGAGAGCTGGCACAATTGTAACCAACTCGACAGGGCCTCCAGAGAATATAGTGGGACCTTTGGGTGCCTTAGCAACATCCTCAGGCCTGACAAAGCTTTCATCCACTACTGTTCTGCTGGCCCCAGTGTCTCTCCTGCCAGGAGTATCCTTGCCATTGACAAGAACACTGTCCATATAATACCCTCTAGAGTTTTCTGGAATGGAGTTGTACATATCCATATTCTGTTTCTTACCCAGACCCATGGACTCTAAGGATACAGTTGCCTGAATACCCAAGGGTGCTTCAGCAAACAGTTAAAAGTGGGCATTAGCCATTTGTACTTCTTCCTCTGGGGAGAAGGCTAAGGAGGCAGTGCTGATCCCTGCAGGTTTACCCTTGCACCTGGGATCTCCTTTCACATGGTCAGTTAACCCACAAACATAGCATTTACCAAATGCTTTCTGGAATGGGTGTTTCTGTCGACCTCCCTCTGGTTGTGCGGCAGAGGAGTCACCAGCCCTATTTTATTTCCCATGTTGCTTACCCTGGGTATGTTTGGGGGCCTCTTCTGGATGGGAGGTATTAAAATTCTTCTTGTTATCTTTCTTTGGCTGCTTTCCCTCATCCTTCTTCTGAGTTGCCCCAGAATCCTCGTGAGTAGCCTTGTTGGCAACCCACAAGTCGGCAGCCTTAGATAACTTCTTGGGATCTATCTCCTTAGAATCAGCCAAGTGCTGTCTGAGCTCAGGAGAGCAGGCATCATAAATTGACTCCAACATAACAAGATTTCTCATACCTTCATAAGTGTTTACTCTTTAACCCTTAACCCAACCATCTAAGTTTTTCAAACATTCACATACCCAAGTAGCCCAAGGGGTACGATCATGCTTTTTAAGGGTCTTAAACCTCTTAAGGTACTGGGAAGGGGTCTTCCCAAATCTAGCAATTAAAGCTAGCATCACACACTCATAATCCATCCTATCCACCTCCCCCAACTCCATCACAACATCAGATGCAACAGTGGGTAGCCTAGAGAAGAGCCAAGGAAGCAACTGATTCCCTATAATGTCTTGAATCCCATGATTATATTCAAACATTGCAAACCAATCCAAAATATCAAGCTTAGCCTCATGCGTATCAACAATTTCTTTAGGCATACAGGGTCTCTTAGGATTGGAAGACCTAGAAGACTCTGAGAGAGAAGCAGTTTCCAAAGACAACTTTTTCATTTCTAAGGTATGATTCATCTCCCTTTCTCTGAGCTTAAGTTCTTGATGCTTTTGTTCAGTTTTAGCATTAATATGTTTGAATTCCAATTCAAGCCTCATCTTTTCTAGAGCAATGAATTCAGGACTGAGTGTAGGACCCGTAGGGGCCCCAGTGGACAAAGGTTGGGGTTGCTAAGCAGGTAGAGGAGCAGTAAGGCCTGCATGATATGATATGATATAACATTTTATTTGTATCACGCTCATACACAAGTGTTTCAGAGCACGACAAGGCAAGGGAGGGGAAACAGGGGAGAACAAAACAACAATCTTACTAGGCCCAGTGACATTGAGTACGTGCAAGTGCATGGGAAAGGGGGAAAAGTGCATGGAAGGGGAAGAGTGGAAAGTGCGACGCAGAGGAGAGACAGATAAATAATAAAAAACAAATAAAATAGATAATGGAGCAATAAGCAGGGCTAGCACAGCAAACACATGGCAAGTGCTGTGCTTACAACAGCAGAACTGGGTAAGTCTGATAAGTGCATGAAAGAAGAACAAGAGGGATTGGGGGACTGTATGGGTACAGATACAGTTCCCAGTGCAAGAGGTGGCCGGGAGGCAGTGCAGAAAGGGTGGCAGGGTGAGCAGGTACCTGGGCCCAAGGGACAGGGGGTGGCCAGGTGCACAGTGCCAAGATAGAGCAGATCAGCAAGGGAGAGGGGGAGCAAAGGCAGATGCAAAGAGGAAGGTCTTGAGGTGCTTCCGGAACCGGAGATGGTTCTCCTCAAGTTTTAGAGTGGCAGGGAGGCTGTTCCAGAGGGAGGCCCCTGACGAAGACAGCTCGTTTCTTTGAAAAACGACTGACCCTGAGGGCATTAGAGGTAGAGGGGCGAAGAGCTCGAGAGGGGAGGTATTTGTGGAGGGATAGCTGAAGGTATTTTGGACCCAGGCCCCAGAAAGCCTTGTGGACAATGCAGAGGGTTTTGAATTTAATTCTTGCATCCACCGGGAGCCAATGGAGACATTTTAAAGCTGGAGAAATACGATCCCAGGGCTTGAGGCCAAGGACAAGTCTTGCAGTCCTGTTCTGGATTAGTTGCAGAGGGCGGAGGGTAGAGGCAGGTAGATTTAGAAAGAGGCTGTTACAATAGTCCAGCCTAGAGAGAACAAGAGCTTGGGAGATAGTGAGCTTCTGGGGGAAGGAGAGGAAAGGAAGAGTACCTCTGAGGAGGTGCAGAAGGAAGTTTGACTTTTTAGAGACCTCAGAGATATGGGCAAAGAAGGAAAGTGTGGAGTCAAAGATGACCCCGAGGTTCTAAGCCACACAGGTGGGGATAGGAGGAGGGCCAAGTGAGGCCGGCCAGAGAGAGGGGGGAAAGGATGGAGAAGGTGTGCCTCCGTCTTGCTGGCATTCAGACAAAGGTCATTGTCGGCACACCAATCTTGAACGGCAGTTAGGCAATCAGAGATGAGAGAGTCCGAGGGCAGCCTGAAAATGAGTTGAGTGTCGTCAGAGTAGCACTGGAAATTTGAGCATAGAGTGGCAATGCAGTGGGCGAGAGTTGCCAGGTATTGGTTATAAAGCCAAGGCGAGAGGTTAGACCCCTGGGAAACACCACAGGTAGAGAGGAAGATAGAGGATAGGAAGACCCCAGTTGGTCCTGGCAGGGTTGATCAGAGAGGAAAGAGGTCAGCCAGGACAGAGCCTGATCAGTGATACCCAGGTTCTCACGGAGACAGTTGAGCAGGATGACATGGTTGACCGTGTCAAAGGCAGAAGAGAGATCCAGTAGGATGAGGACAGAGGGAATGTTAGAGTCAAGGTTGTAGAGCAGATCTTCGCAGATGTTCAGGAGAGCAGTTTCCGTGCTTCTGGCTGCTCTGAAACCAGAATGGTGGTCATGGAGGCAGCCAACAGAATCACAATGAAGGTTAAGCTGAGAGACGGCCAGCTTCTCAAGGAGTTTGCCCAGAAAGGGAGTAATGGAGATTGGATGATAGTTAGCTGGACAGGAAGGATCAGCTGTGGGTTTCTTGAGGAGAGGATGCACAAGGGAGTGTTTCAGAGGCGAGGGGAAGGATCCTGAGGCAAAGGAATGGTTGCAGAAATCGGCAAGGGATGGAGCAAGGGTGTCAATGTGGTCCTTGATGGTTTTAGAGGAGCAGGGAAGAACCTGTTTTGACGAGGCTTTCATAGATCGGACTTGTCTAGTGACCTCATCAGGTGAGAAAAGAGGAAAGGAAGAGAAGGAGGGAGGGGGTAGTTAAAGGAGGGTTAGCAAGCACAGATTGAGGGGGAACATGAGGGGAGGGGAGGAGAGGGAGGACAAGATGTCCTTGGTTTTTGAGATAAAGTGAGAGGCAAGGTTGTTGCAGAGAGCTTGGGAGGTAAGGGGAGGGGAAGAGACTGCAACATGGTTGGCAAGCTCCTTGCAGATTTTGAAGAGTTCAGCCAAGTTTGTAGATGCCACAGAGACACGGGCTTGAATGTGGACTCTCTTCTTGGTGAGCACAGAGAGTCAGTATTGCCTTTGGAGCAGGGGACAGGCCAGTTCGTTAGAGCATGAGCAAGAAGTCCTCCATTTCCTCTCAGCCGCCCTGCACTTACGTTTAAGTGTAGCTAGGTCTGAGTAATACCAGGAATTACACTTGGCTTTGGGCTTCATGCGGATCCTCATGACAGTGGCAAGAACATCAAGAGTATCAGAAATGGAAGAGTAGAGAAGGGAAAGGGTTGTGTCTGGGTATGATTCAGCCAGAGGAGAAGAAGGGGGAGAGAAGGTGGCACGCTTCATAGGTCAGATGTCCAAGAAGGTAGGTGGCAGTGTTGGGGTGAGCTTGGCTTGAGGGGACGAAAGTGAGAGATGGGAGGAGTGGTCACTCCAGGAGAGAGGAGTGGTCCGAGGGATAGAGAGGGGGAGGCCAGAGGCGATCAGGACATCGCGTGTGTGTCCTGCAGAGTGCGTCAGCCAGAGGGAAGGATAGAGAAGGAGAGGGAAGCAGAGATGAGGGATGGGGGAGTCAAGATGGATGTTGAGGTCACCAAGGAGGAGGAGTTGAGTGGTAGCGGTCAGGAGGGAGGAGGAGAGGTCGGACCACTCTGAAAGAAAAGAGGAGGAGAAAGTAGCAACAGTAAGAGAGTGGCTAGGAGAGATTGAGAGCCTGCAGACAAGGCATTCGAAAGAGGAGTAATTCTGAGTGGGAATGAAAGTGGCAGGAGTCCACTCAGGAAAGATCAGGGCTACACCACCTCCGGGCCGGGTGGATCTGGGTGCAGAGAGGATCTTTTAGCCATCAGGGAGGAGAGTGTCAAAGCGCGTGACAGAGCTGGCCGTGAACCACTTCTCTCGGTTCTCTCGATCCAGTGGCGACTCTGCCTTCCAGTCCCAGAGACCTGCTTTTTATACAGTTTTCCCCCATTCACACAGCCTGGCTGTCAATTACACAGCAGGTTGGCTGTCCTGGCGGGACAGTCACCACAGCCAATCATACAGAGTATGACATGGGTCTCCAAGAGACCCTGTGCTTGGTGTCTCAAACCCCTCCCTCACATGCTGTCCCCCTCAGACATTCAGGCACCTAAGTAGGGCTTCTGTGCAGAAGCCCGCCAAATTAAGGTGAACAAAGGAACCAAACCTGGTTTGGTGCACATAGTAAAACACGAGAAAGACCTTTACAAAAAGAAATGGCAAATAAACTCACCCAGAACCAAAATAAAATAAAAAGGGTCCAGCGGATTTAAGTTTGAGGCTATTAACTTAGCCTAAAACAGTACCAAGGCTATTTTCATAGACCACGGTAGGGGAAAAATGGTAGATACCACTGCCACCAGCCAAATCTTAAAGAAAGGGGAATGAAATAATGTTCCATGAGAGACAGACAAAAAGGGATAACTATTAATCCTTTCCAGTACTCTATGTAAGATAGTTTGTACTGGGTCTGTGAATTTAAAAAGACTAATAAAGTCAATGGCAATTTTACATGTTCTGGGGGACAGTAGTCAGTCTCAGAAAATGGAGTTTAAAGTGGAAAGTCTGAAAAAGACAACCCTGTGTCACTGTGGTTCTGTGTGACACACAGTAAAAAGATGAGGCCTATGGAGTAGGTGAGACTCCATAGCCTCTGAACACAAAAAATGTAAAACACACAGCAAAACACATGTAAGAGTGGGAAAAAAAGGCTCACACTCTTACCAGGTGAAAAAACAAATCCTAGCAATCCAGCAAAGCTGCTGAGGGACTGAGTAGGTAAGGGAAATTAGCCCCTCTGGAGAATTCTCCCTAACACTTGCAAACAGAGGACCCCCAAACAATCCTTCTCTTGTCATGCACCCACCCTCTGGAACTTAATCCCCGTGTCGGCTTGGAATACCCCCACAATTCTCCAATTTCGCAAATCTCTCAAAACATGACTCTATCAACAGCACCTGGCCAAGAACTAATTCCAGTGGACGCACATACAGACCACAGACCTCACAGTCCTGCGCTACTATTAAAAGATCCAGCCCAAATGCCACTATCTACAGTGCTCTGCTGCAATAGAGCTAGTTCTGTGCTTTAAACAATAAAATAAAATAAAAAGAAGAGTGAGCATTTTTTCTTGAGGAGTAAATCCCCCATGCTCAAGAGGAGAGGATCTGTGGTGGGTCCGGGCTGGCACAGGATTTGCTGGAGGCTGGAATGCCATGTGCTTGCATTATGCGCCCTGCTGCAGTGGAGGATTGACAGCAGCAATGGGGCCCAGAAGTAGCAATTTCCTCTGAGCACTGTTGGCATATTAGGGTGCATCTTGTCGCTGATCGGGGCTTGCACCCCAGGGGAGAAGCCATGCATGAAAAGTCTTGTGAGTAGGATGACTTATAGCCCCACTTCCTTGTGCCAGCTCGACATGCTTGAAGCCCTAGCAGGGAGTTTCCAGGATCTAACTCAATCCTGTCCACTGCTGCTGGTGACTATGCTTTCCGGTAGGACTGTTCTTGGAAAACAGTGTCTCCGTGCCATACCCCATACGTACACCATTGTGCTGACCTCACAGTCTGGCTGTGGAACTTTGGGTTCCTAGTGATTCCATCGACAGCCAGACCATCGACAACCATACCATTGACAAAAAAGAGCATCTAAAAAAAACATCAAATGCATTTTTTTTTAATGGGGGGTTCCCTCCAACCCCCTTTTTTAAAACATTAAAACACATGTTTACTAAAGTAAACCCTTTACCATTGAATAAAATGCATTCAATTGGGTTTTTTTCGATGCATTTTTTTCAATGGTATAGTCTGTCGATGCTTTGGATTCGATTCAATGAGCGGATACCGAACTTTGCACATTCCACTGCCCCGATGCCATTTGGCCCCATTTTGTGATTAAGGGGCTGGTGGCATTCGAACGTGGAGCCATGGGGGCAGTCTTTTGAAAGCAGTTTTATAAAAGAATCCTTGCAGCCGCAGCAACCTGCCTGCCAACTCTGGCGCTAATGCAAGGTGATCCTGATGCCTCCTAGCTCTCGACAAGGACAGGTACTTTCATTGTCCCCTGTCAATCACAGAAACTTTGGGGGAATCCTGGTGAGCCGGGCCCCAGAGCTTAGGACTAGCAGTGTCTGCAAGCACATATGCCTTTTTAAGTATCATTCTCTGAGCTTCCGTCTATATGTGCTTTCTATCATTGTGCGTCAGTTCTTTGTGTGGGTAGTGGGTAATCTGTGCCTGACATTACCATCAGCTTCTTCTTGTCAGTATTGCTACTGCTGAGGTGGGGGTACATATGAGCCAGTAATGCAAAATAAGGGACCTGGTATTCAGCCCTGACTTCCCAGGGACCACAAATGAGACAAAGATTGTCGAAGGCTGGTCAATTATAGCCCAGAGGCCTTCAATCTTCAAGCCAAATGAATTATCAACAATGTATACGGAACAAATCACTGAGGGCATAGGTTTTTACATTTTTGGGGTGGGGGGCAAAAGTGATTAAAAAGAAGCTTTACTTTAAAATTTGTGAACCTAGGAATATCGTACATGAAATTGAAAAGGCACATTTCATCATATAAAGTATCAACATTTAATCTAGATTCAACCACTCTGATTCCTGTGGAAGTTTAATAACAGAGTGTTCTGTGTACAGTCAAATAGACCATGCTCAATGTTAGGGAGAATTCTCAGAATTGTGCCAATTCCCTCTACCTTAGAGACCCCCAGCAACTCTGCTGGATTTTGAGAACTTGATTTTTTTTTACCTGGAGAGAGTGAGACCCTTTTCCCCACTCTCTCATGTATTGTAATGTGATTTCTGAGCTTTGTGTTTCTTTTGGTTATGGAGCCTGACAAACTCCATAGGCATCATCTTTTACATTGTGTCAGCACTTTTAGTGCAGATTTCCGAAGGTTTAACTACCTTCTCTGGGATAAACTACTGTTTCCCAGAGCAATGAAGTGAAATTGACTTTACTTACATTTGTAACTTTCTAGACCCAGCACACACTATCTTACAATAGGGTGCTGGAGGGGTTACCTAGTATCCCCTTTGTCTAGTCTAGCTTCTCAGGTAACATTTTTATGTTACCCTTTCCTCACTGAATGGCTGGTGGCAGTGGGTTTGTTTTTACTACCGTGGTGTGCATTTACTGCGGGCTGCGTTCGCAGCTGCAGTAAAGCACCCAAGGGTGCCTTTTTTGTCAAAATGGCCCTGGTCTTCTTTTTCGGCATTTCTTTGTGTAAAGGTCCTTCTTGAGATTTACTCAGCTCGCCAAACCAGGTTTGGTCCCTTTGTTTGTTTTGCCTTTGGTGGGATTCACGAATGACGCCCGCTTCTGGCTCCAGGGTGTCTGGGGTAGGCAGGAAGTGAGGAAGGTGCCAGAAACTCCTTGTGCTTAGTCTCCCAGGAGACCCAAATGCACTCTGTGGTGATTAGCTGGCTGACTGTCCGCAAGGACAGCCACCCTGATGGGTGAGTGACAGCTAGGCTGGAATGAAAGGGAGAGAACTGTATAAAAGGTGAGTCTTTTGGCTTGAAAGGCAGAGTCGACCACTGGATGAAGGAACCGAAGAAGAACTTCAAGAGGACGCCTGCTGCAACTCCTGGACCGTTGGTTTGCCCGGTGAAGCCCTGCTGCAGTGCCGAAATGCCAAGTTCGCATCGACAGAGAAGCCCCTGCAAGGACAACTTCTCCCCTTGAGTTGGTGGGACCAATCAACTCCAAAGTAAGCCACCTGTTCATCCATATTGGAGCTGGTTGAATTTCCAGAGTTGCTGCTGGAAACAGTAGGGCCAGGGAGAGGAACACCAGTTTGAGTGCGTTGCTTTTAAGTTGGCCAAGAGCTCCAGGAAGATCTTCCGGACTCCCAGGAAGCAGGACTGACCGAGCCTGAGCCCCCTAAACAGAGTGTGGGACCCCAGAACCAAGGAAAGTAAACCTCGACAGCCAGGAACCGCGGTGTTGCTATTTGTAGTAGACGCGAGGAGCTGAAACATTGAACAGCTACTGAAAGTGAAGTTTGCCGGTTGCTGGTTTTGACCATCCCAGTGCAGTGCAGGAGTCCCCCGACATCCTCCCTCTTGTCCCCACAACTGAGGATCAGGAACAGTGAGATCTGCAGAGCTGCACAGGAACAGGAGTCATCTGCTGCATCTTTTCTTCATTTTAAAAGGTACTGTACAAAGTCTAAGAGAACTTACCTCTTGCTGTAGAGTTGCTTGCATCTTCTATTACTCACAAGTCTAACAGTTTGTGGCCCTAAGGTGATTCATATTTTTCTTCAAAGACTTCTGAAACATTGTGCTTCAGCCTATCTAGAGTCTTGCCTATTGACTTTGGCTTAGCCTGTTGTAACTGAATGACTCTTATTGGGGGATCTGAAAGTATTTGCCTGCTTAAGAAATATTTGTGATATCTTGTTTGCTCTAATAATCTTTGCATTTTGACTCGCTCTTAACTAATTCTGAAGGCCAACAGTAATACTTCAATGTCAACAGCACCCTAGCAATTGAAGTCACCTGAGGTTGTAGGTCTCTGCTGTGTGCCATCCCAAATGGGTATTTACTGATTCTGAACTAAGAGATTGTGTAATTTAGAAGTATATTTGTGTGGTGTTTCACGTTGCTCCCTTCTGAAGAAGGCTTATATTAACTGACTGCTAAATAAATTAATAACTGTTTATTAAGAAACCCTGTGTCTAAGTGTCTGTTTGAATACTTGTCACTGTGACCATCTATGTAACTCCCCTACAGCTCACATTGACCCCTCTTGAGATAAGCCTGGCTACTCGTCCACACTACCAACCTGTGTAGTACAGACCAAAGGTTGGGTTACTACTGCCAGGAGGTCAGGGCTGTTGTAGTGCACTCTATGGGTACTGCATACAGTCTTGCCTAACAATCAACTATCAAACATATATAAACTGTGACACGGTGTGTCTCTGCTTTAGTAGCACTAATTCATAGATTGCTCTATTTGGTGTAACAACCTTCATTAGGATACATTTACATTTTCAAACAGTTAATGAGGGCACCCATGTGCTAACAAACATTTTGGGTTTTGACTCAGTTGAAGAAGTGTTTCTGCCACTCTGACGCAAACGTTATTGCGGTTCTCTTTAGTTCGTAAATAGTCCAGTGATCGACCATTTTAATTGCACTTAAAGCCGCATTAACTTTGCTCATTTCTGTTCACCTACAGCTATATGTCTAAACAGAAGATGTTGGAAGTCCAACTCTTAATCTGTGTTTTCTTTTTGGGGATTTCATGTTGGTAAGAGGTATATTTAATTAGCCATTGTGCACGTTTTGCTGGTATCACCTATGTAGGGGAAGGGGCATAGCACAAAATTTGGGGGCCATGCTGAGGGGGCCCCTCCAGCCCTGCAACAAATCATGGGTCGCGCCATTATCGGGGCCGGCCTAGATTACCACACTTGCGCAATATGCACAAACATGCTGCTGCAAGGGTACACAGCAGATTGCACCAGGTGAAAGATATATACATGTGTTTAAATGCATTATATAGCACACTTTCTGAAAATAATTAGCTTGCTTGAATGTAATGCTTTGCTATAAAAAAAAAAGGCCTGCAGTGGACTATCAGAGACTCTTTCCTTGCTTCATTGGCTTCCTTTGTGGGCGGACCCACCAACTGTTTCCTGCTTCCTGCTACCTTAAAAACCCCTCTGTGCCACGGAGCGACCGCGGAGTAACGGAGAGTAACAGTCCTGCAGTGGACTATCAGAGACTCTTTCCTTGCTTCATTGGCTTCCTTTGTGGGCAGACCCACCAACTGTTTCCTGCTTCGTGCTACCTTAAAAACCCCTCCGTGCCGCGGAGCGGCCGCGGAGTAACAGAGAGTAACAGTCCTGCAGTCCTGCTGAGGGCTGAGGACGGCGACCTGCCCCTTTTTACCTCCGTGTCCAGCTGGGTTTGGAATGCCGGAAGAAGGACGTTTGTTGCAGAGCGCCCGCAGGCGTGAGGATGAGGTAAGAACGCTGAAATCCCCATCTACAGCCTCTGACGCCTTTTGAGACTACTCTTTCTCCCACACCCTGCGGGTTGTCTCCAGCCTGCCTTCCCCCAGGCTCCGGGAGTCACAACATTCAAGAGCGGAGCGATGTTATCACTGAAACCATTGAGGTAACAGACACACCAGACTTGGTTCCCGCAGTGTCTTTCCCATTGGGATTTGTTTTATCACCTGCGGATTTAACAACGCCACTCTTTCCCTTTGCCCCCCTTGCTCCCACCAAATAAATGGATGCCGTGTGCCTCTCTTGGTACGATCACAGTTCAAATTCACGCCCTCCCGCCTGATACCCAACCTGTGCTAAATGACTTTCACTTACTGCTTGATGGGGGCGGCCCAGGTGGTGGCGGGCCTGGCGCTTCCTGCCGATGCTTGCCTTGGACTCCCGTCCGTTGTTTTGCCGGGTCTCCTGTTGGGTGCGCTCAGCCGGGAGGCGGGTGGGGGCGGTGCTTCCAGGGAGAGCGGAATGGAGCCGTTTGAGGAGCCGTCACAGGGGCCCCTTGCTGGAGGGCACTGGGGGGGGCGCTGACTTGGGGGGGCTGGGTGGAGGGGGAGACCTCCCACCGCCTCCCTCTGAGCTTCTTAGCCTCGGCACGGCTGCTTCGTCAGCCGAATCCGTCAGAAGCAACGATGCTTTCGCCCACGGCTGTTCGGAGAGAGGAGTGGCTGGGCGGCTACCGAGGAAATCACGCCCCAAATCTCTTCAGGGGCGTTCCCAGGGACGTCAGCCTAAGAAACAAAGCAAACCACAACCTTCTCCTGTTTATGATGCAGATGGCACCCTCACTAATACAAACCCCTTAAAAAAAACCTTTAGGTAAACTCAAAATCGGTGCCCCAAAAACATTAAAGCGAGTTTACAGGAAAATCAAAGGTCACCATCCATTACTATCCACTGATTTAAAAGACTTCTTTCTGAAACAAAGACTGCCGGCCCCGGATCAAATGGGCACTTCTCCTCATGACCTCTCTGATGCAGAGCTCCTGGAGGGAGCCTCAAATGTTATGAAGGACATGGTCTTTCTTCCCTCTAAAGTACCACTACCAGAAGATCAGGAACCTCCCGGCTCTGTCTTTTCAACTGAGAAAATGACTGCCTCAAATGGTTATGATAAGGAAGCGTCAAGCAAAATGTTTGTAAAAAATAAGAAAATAGACATGCAATCAAAAGCCACAGACTGCTCGCACCCACATACACTACCAGAGCAGAGAGATCCATCGTTACCTCACTTACACCAGATCCCACCGGAGACGACTGCACCAAATGCCCTAGCCCAGAGCCCTGATCTTTCCTTTTCCATTAGGCCAATTGCGCCAAGGGTAGAGGCACACGTACCCCAGGCGAGGGCGATAGATCTACCTATTAACTCTTCAGAGGGCTTAGAGAGAACAACGTCGCCGACTCAAAAGAGGAGGAGCAGCTACCGCAACTCCCATCTGCTCATATTGCCTAACTTGGAAAGAGGCGAGTCGACATCTACCACTCTGTGCCAGCCCGAGAGAAGCCGGGATAGCATCCCGGACCAAAAGTCTTGTACTACCCCTAAAAATTTTGACTTAATGTCACTTATGCCCTCTATTACTATCGCTCTACGCATCTTTTGCAAAACTTTACGAAGGCATAAATGATCCTCTGAGAGATCATACGTCTTTGATCGCTATGATGCACACTAAATTAATATTCTTGGAAGGCTTTGTCACAGCTTTGGAGAAATCGTCTCACCTGCCTCAAAAAACTAAGCAGCCTCTCTTAGACGTAGGCTGTCAACCAGCATTCTGCAGCTAGCTCAATCTATACCTTCTGCTGCAACAGCTTTAAATCCTACTACGCTCCCCCAAATTGACCTCACAAGAGACATGCATGAAGTCTCAACACAGACTCCGAACTTATTTCAACCACAAACTCAGGAAAAATCAAAGCCTTCTTGGGGGCAGCAGGGGGTCTCTACCGACCCCCATTTACGCGGGCCTAGTAATGGTTGCCTTGTCTTGAAACTGGCTTATCAACTACGGTTCTCACCCCCTGGGCATGACCTTAGGACCGTGTCATTCGTGAACAATCATGATGATCAAAGAAACAAAGACTATATGATATTTGAGAAAAGGAACATGAAGTCTGGTAAGCCAGACTCTAATGCTGCGAGCCACTTCACTGACATCCAGCTTACTCTGTGTCGAGGACTGATAGATACAATTCCTGGAACCTGCAACAAAGACTGCCCAGCCAGCAGGGCGATGGATAAACCCCTGGTCATTGCCCACCGGCTTCCACTTGGAACTCTGTGTGCAGTCGACGATCCGGATGTGGAGCAAGATAGACAAATCAGAGACTTTAATGGATTTGATTAATCTCTCTCAACTGAGCACTTCAGTGGTTGATGACTCAGTAATGGCACAGTGCGACGAAGCCGCTGCTCTGAATGTGCAAGCTCACCAGAATTTTTGACATTATCCGAAAAAAGGAGAATCATTAACGAAAATGCTGCGGCCCATCTTCAAGGAACAGCTGTCCCTGGCCCGCCAAGCTTACCAAACTTTTTGACACTATCAGATAAAAGGAGAAACCTTCTCGACAAATCAAATCTTGACGCATATAAATCTACGCAGGGCTCAGAAATCCAAAAGGCCATTTCAAACCACAGGTCTAAAACAAGCGCACGGGAGAATGGTGAATGTATGGAACCACTAAAGGAGTGGCCGAATCGTGATTTCCCACATCACTTGAAGCGACCTACAGACCCTCCTACTGGCACAAACCATGGGAAATCCAGCAGCCAGAGACCGCACTTTTCAAACACTGAATTAGGAAGCTCCACCCACGCCAGATGACCACCTGGAGAAAACCGCAATCCTTGCAAGGATGCGCCCCAGCAAACCGATTCGAGTAGAAATAGGTCTTTTAAACTGGAATCCATTCTGGACAAATCTACAAACCTGATTCTGATTCGCAGAACAAATGTCCAGATCTTGCATAGTATTCCAAATTTGCGTCAGCTAAGGTCTGAAGACATCAAAATTGTAGAGTTCGGAATCAAACACAGAACCGATTCCGTTTTCCTGCATATTCCATCACAACTGGTACGTTATATGTTGGTAAATGAGACAGAAAACCTCTGAATCTTGGGATTTGACTTAATTCTGATCAAACAACCAAGACTCCCTACTGCAACTAGGGAAGGACGAATAACTGTAGAATGCGGCCAGCATCAAACCATCGAAAAGGAATTTGTCCTGCCAAGCGAGGAAAACACTGAGCATTTGAGAGCTCTAAAACCACAGATGTATCTTTATCCCCTGAACAACGGAAGAAAGCCGTCTGGCCCTCGTCCAGACATCAAGATAACCGTGATCCAAGAGAATTTGCCTTCAGATGGACATGAGGTAGGGCATCAGGTCGAAAAAGACTCTAACGAACAAATGGTTGGCGACTGGTCACGGATCCAGGATGCACTTTGTAAGAGGAAAACATAGCCACCCAGATTAGGGTACTTGTCTGGGAAAGGAGCACAGATCAAACCACCGCGGAACTTGGACCCCTGACAAAATTAATGAGATGCCTTTAAGGCTGGCATCCTGGAATACCAGAGGGTTTTACCACCTCACTGTTCCTATTGACGTAAACTTGAGTGACTATGATATACTCTGCTTACAAGAGACATGGCTGATTGACCGCCCACATCTAGACGGGTATGATGTGATAACAGCAGACGCAGCAAAGGGCGACAAGGGGCGCCCCTACTCAGGCCTCTTGACAGCTATTCGAACAGGAGTGGGCCTACACCTCAGCAAAACCATGTTCTCAGACCTGTCCTGTCTGGCGTCCATTGTGGAATGGCAATCAACGACCAATTCTAATAAGATCAGTAGTCCTGCTATTAGTCACATGCTAATGGAATCCAGCAGCAATTTCAGATGTTAATTTCATCGACCTGGTCTTGGCAATTCTGGATGAAGCCCTTGCAGAAAAGGAGATAGACTCCATCATAATTTGCGGGGACTTAAACATACTGTTGGAATCCCCAACAAAAGGATCAAAACCCCAAAAATCTGCTAACACGGCCGCTTCAAGAGGCCGAAGATGGTGCTGTTTTGCAAAAGTGAGAGGCATACTCCAAGTCACCAAAAACAAAAATACAAAGGAAGGTCCGGATCACACACACATCCCTACGTGGGAAAGGGACTCTCAATCTGGAGATCTGTATCATATTTTTGTCTCTCCAGACATTTTTCAATTGACTCCAGAGTACAGACCCCTCCTGCTCCCTTTTAGCCGTGGCTCTTTTAATAAAAAAGCTGCCATCACGTGACGCCACACTTTTGATCTCGAAGTACACGAGAAAAAAAGGGCTATGAGGTGCATCAAACGACAGGCCGCAAAATCATCCAACATGGAGTTTAAACTTAATGCGACGCTCTTCATCAAAACTTATAAAGCCTGGATAAAACAACATAAACAGGCTATTACAACAAGATGCAGAACAAATGCTAAGAACACTCAGCAATAAAAAATCCCAAGATTTTTGGGCACTGGTTAAAGGTGCCGCTAAGACAAAACCAGAGGTCATACCTAACAGTGTAAACGAGAGAGCCTGACATCTCATTTTGCATCCCTTTTTGACGACCCATACCAGCACAACAGATCTGAAGAACCACTGGAAACAACAGCTATTTGGAACTTTAATCATGGCCCATCCGAAATTATGGAGAAAATAAAAAAGCTTAATAGCTCAAGGGCACCAAGTCCGGATGGATTGACAAATGCTATCCTAAAAGAGCATCCAAGGGAATGGTCTGCCTTCATCCACGCTATCTTTTGTGACATCTCAAAAGTAAAATCAGTTCCTGCTTCCTGGAAGCTAGCGGTGATAGTGCCAATTTTTAAGAAAGGGGACAAGTCTGACCCGAAGAACTTCAGACCGATAGCGTTATTAGATGTAAAAGGCAACATTTTTGGAAACTTCCTTTTGGAAAAATGTGTGGCCTGGACAACAAGTATCAACGCAATCGACCCTTTCCAGACAGGTTTCGTTAAAACCATGGGAACCTCTGTAAACATAAAGCTCTTAAGCATCGTGAAACACAAGGCGCATTAAAAAAAGCAACCTTTTTATAGCATTCGTGGACCTCGTCCAAGCCTTCGTCAGAGTTGATCATCAACTCCTCTGGACGAAGCTAGAAATCTTGGGTTGCCCAGAAACTATATTAGGCCCTTTAAAAGCGCTTCACACGGAAACTAAAATCCAGGCCTGTGTGAATCAAGTGGGGCTTTTGACATCACAAATCCCAACATATCGGGGGGTGAAGCAGGGCTGCCCACTGGTTCCGGCAGTGTACAACTCTTTCACTTCGGACATCCATCATTTTGAGCCAAATCTGCGATCATTCCCTCCCACAATAGGCGGAGAGAAAGTGACCCTTTTGGTCTATGCGGATGATCTAATTTTAATAGACGAAACAAGAAGTGGCTTACAAAGGCAGTTGGACAGCCTGCAGAGATACACTGCCTTGAATCGCTTAGAAATTAATCAAGCCAAGACTAAAATCATGCAATTTAAACGTGGGACCCAGAAGATCGATCGGTTTTCTTGCCAAGTGGACTCGACCCCGATTGAAAAAGTCGTCACCTTCAAATACTTGGGAACTATCACAAACAACAGCTTGGTAGAGACCCCATTTCTAGAAGACCTGAAAACCAAAGCTAAACAACTGGCAAGCCAAGTTAAAATCATGGACGCAAAATTTGGACGATTCTCTTTGGCAGCAGCTATAACATACTACAAGGGGAAGATAGTCCCGTCCTTAATATACGGCACAGATGGAATCCTGGGTATTCCAAAAGAGATCTGAGGGCGCTTGGAATCAATCATCTGGAAAAAAACACAAAATCTTCCAGACTCAGTCCAGATAGATGTCCTGCGTAGAGAACTATCACTATCATCCCTGGAAGCAGTAGTGGATTGGAAAAGGCTATCTTTATATCGAAAAATGGCTAGACTGGCAGCACCCAAATGCCAGCCTAGCCAAGTAATTACACCTAGCAGGACTGCTTTAACAGAGATGCACAATTAAATAAAAGTCAAGCCAAACTAAGAAATGACTAGACTGGCTGCATCAAAATGCCTCTCTAGCCACTAATACCACATATCATGTCTGCTTATCCTGGACATGGATGACCATTACGATTAATCGCACAAACTGAGTCCCACCCCCCCACCCCGCACATCCTCTCTCCCTCTCATCCCCTTCCCCAACCTCCAAAATTAGCTCCTCGGCCCAGAATTACCTTCACATCGCTCTTCCTTGTCCCAGTGCTTATTTATGAGTCACCTTGCCTCATAGGTAACTGCAGGAGGAATGAGTCTAGGACTAATGAAGATTATAAGTAACTAAGCCAGGCATTACCTTAATGTCCTGCTACCTCATCCCAGTACTTGTGAATGGATAAAGTGCCTCATACACAAGTACTGAGACGAGAAAGAATAGGGCAAGGAGTAATGAAGGTTACCAAAAAGTAATCATGGAATTAAACACAAGCAGTGGTGCAACACCATTGATCTGACTGGGCTTCAGCCCCCTAGGAATTTTGGGTTATGTCGACTCGACTTTAATCATCTACAGCGCTGTTCGCGGGCAGAACAGGACACAGATGTTAAACAGCGCCTGGGTTTCGCCGTTAACAAAGGCCCAGCAGTTCCTGAATTCAAATGCATTATTTTTTAGGCAATTGAAATCGTGATGTGGGTTTATTACTTGCATGCCAGGGGAGGGACTGGAAGGGTAGAGAGGGGACAGGAGACAGCTCATTCTCACAGCAGTCTATAAGTGGGTGCTTTCAGACTTTAAGGAGAGTTAACGGCTTGCGATATTGAAGCTGCACTAGAATAGTCAATAGTCTCATTAGCATGCGTAAAGAAGTGAGATGCCCCCACACAAATAAGTTTGCCCCTCCCCACCGACTGTGAAGTTAGCGCCTCTCCCAACATGAACATGAAGTGTTAGCATCCCGAAATGTAGGTTTTGTTGCACCCCTTAACACAAGCACACACACCATTCATCATGCACACACCCAGCCACCCATACATTCAAGTGTGCACCCTTTCACCATATAGACACACCCGGGAACCCACTCATACATTTAATTGTTCATCCTTTCACCATACAGGACACCCAGGCACCCACCCATACATTTAAGTGTGCACTCTTTCACCATACAGGCACACCCAGGCAGCCACCTATTCATTTAAGTGTGCACCCTTTTACCATACACTCACACAAGCACACCCAGGCAGCCGCCCATACATCATGCACTCACTCATTCATGCACATTTTTTATATATATATATATATATATATATATATATATACACACATATACACACATACATACACACACATACTTACATGCACGCACACACATTTAAAGAAAATACATTTTCTTACCTTTATTGCGTTTGTCCAGGGAACAAGGCCTCAGCTCCCTGCAGCAGTCAGAAATGCTTGTTTCCATCATCTGCCCAGGATCTGGAAGCCTCCATGTCATGGGGTGGAGGGGAGCCCTATTACTTCAAAAATAACTGGTTTCTTGTTTAAGTCACTCTGACTTCATGAAGAAATTATTTCTGTTAAAGGACCGAACTGTAATAGAAACAATTTCTTCGTGACGCCAGAGTGACTTCAAAAGGACACTATTTCTTTTTTAAGTCATAGGGCTCCCCACACCCCATGACATGGAGACCACCAGCCTGGAGTCTTCTATGTCATGGATTGGGAAGAGCCCTGGACATCTTTTTTTAGTCACTCTTCTTTCATAAAGAAATTATTTCTGTTAAATAATGTATTTATGAAGGTAGAGTGACTTCAAAAATAAACAATTTCATTTTTTTATGTTATGTAAAAAAAACATTTTTTCTTTAGTCCGAGGGGGCACTCTCCCAGGACATGTGGTGGTGGTGCCCCCCGCACCACGGGGGCTGCGGAGCTCCTGCTACACCAGTGTGCAGGGGAACTTACAGGTTATGTATCTACTGAGCATTTTTAGTCTTGGCGAATTTGGTGATGCCAAGCATTATCAGAATGCCAAACCATTGCTACAGTTAAGTGAGAGAAAGGAAGGGGTGTTAACGCAGAATATCTGGTTGGCATAGCAAGTAACATATCTCGTGTCATAGGGCCTGTGCCCACCCTGCTCAACTAATCTCTGTTCCTTATTGAGCTGCTCTTTTCCATGCCAGACTGTTGTCCATGATTCCTACTATTTTAGTGAAGGTTTCTTCTAAAGGTTGGGGAAAGGTCTGTCACAAGCCAATTGGGGTTTCTGGACTCACCCATTCTAGCACACCGGGCCCTACTCTAAACAGCCTCCCTACGATCTACCACACCCTCCCTACGATCAACCATCAACCACCCACCTCTCTACCCCAACAATCCTTACCTTGACCCTTTCGACCCTCACCTATTCTACCTCCATCTACTCTACACCCGCCCACTCTACCACACCCAACACCGACCTACTCTATCCCCACCCTACCTCTCGCTATGGTGGGTAGACACATACCCACCCGTACTTCACCCTGTTGGTGGGGAGTCACCAATCACCTCTACCTCACCCTCTCACCTTACATCACCCCTCATTGCCACAATCCCTTCACCATCTCACATTGTTGATTGGTTGATCCACACTCACCTTATCTCACCCCCTGTACCCTATCTTACTCCACTGTTCCCCATCTTACTCCACATCACTCTAACTCCAATGACATTGCCTCACAACAAACCAACATACCACTAACCAGCTAATCCTATTGATAGGTAGAGTGCGCCCACTCCCTACCTCATTCACCTTACCCCCAAACGCTTAGCCTTCATGACTCCCACCCCTCACTTGTTCTCACCATGTTGGTGGTTAACCCCACCTATTCTACTTCACCTCTGACCCCACCTGTCACTCTAACCCAACATTCTAACCCACCTGACTTCACCCCAACCTACCTTACCCACTCACCACCACCCACCCCACGCTGCCCCCACCCACCCAACCTCACACAAGTCCAATCCCACCCTCTCTGCACCCACTCTAACTCCATCTATCCAACCCCCCCACCACCCCATCTACTAGCATACCTGCTGTACACCAACCACTGTCACCATCCAACCTCTCTACCCCACCACTCTATCTGACCACTCTAAACCACAATTCTTACCCCCTCTACTGCACACCACCCACCCAAGTCAACCCACCCACTCTAGCCCATCCCCACTCTACCCGCACTCATTGTATTCTATCACTCATTCTACTGCACATACCCTAACCTTCCCCCACCCAACTCTAACCGAATCACCCTAATACAACTCACTCTAGCCCTACCCAGTCACACTACCTCACCCCACTCTCCCCCGACCTGCACGTGCTACCCCACCCAACCCAATCAGTAACCCTACCTCACACGACTCTACCCCCAACCCCTACTTTACCTAACTTTACCCACACCCACCCTACATACTCTCACTCAAACCTAACCACCCAAATACTCAAATGTACCTCTGCCCACCACACTTAAATCAACACTACAACTCACACTACCTCACCCAACTCTAACCCCACTCACCCAACGTCCCTCGACTTTGGATGGGTGGAAATAATTTCCCTTTATCCCAGTTCACTCTAACCCACCCTTCATCACCCAATGCTACCCTCACCCACCCTACCTCACACGACCCCACCCACTGAACCCCACTCCACTCTACCACACTCACCTGACTACTCCCATGCCCCACTTTACACCTACCTACCCTACCTAACACTACCTCAGCCCTACCCCCATTTCACCCCACCCACCCTCTCTACCACACTACTGTACCCACACACTCCCTACCCCTCCACCACCACCACCTTTCCTCACCCCTCTCATAGTGAAATCACACGACTCCTACGCCAATTACCCACACCCCCCCCTCCCCCTGCCTCAGCCCTGCTGGCCAACACACACCCGAGCTCAGACAGCCTGCCACCACCAACTCACCCACCCTAGCCTACAAATGCCTACCATGCTCCCACCTGCCTACTGCCTCTCACACTAGCTTAACACTACTCCCTCCCACCTTAGCTCATCACTGCTCCGCCATCCTCGCTCATTCCCGACATCACAGTGTTAAAAGTTCCAAACGTGTCTGCAAGCTATTTGCTGACGTAACATTAGTAATAGAGATCATAAAAGGACTTCTGAATTGTGCATTATTGTGTGTGATGTTGCTTCTGTGATTGCTGTTGCGTTGGAAGGGAAGTGTATAGCATTCGGCTTGACAAAGCCAATTAATTGGCGAAACATCAGTGCGCGTGTGCCGAAGGTGATTGTTGGCTAAGAAGACCAATTCATGTGAACGATTGACAATGTCACAGAATGTCACAGAAGTCACACAGTTTGTTTCTTTGTGATATGAATCCATATTTTGAGCATAAAACTGAATAAATACACAACAAAGGAAAGACACAACCCAAGGTATTGGTTATTTATTAAGATATAACTGGACAAAGATCGCACTATTGTGGGGAGAAAAACCTCTTGTACCTTTTTAAGAAACAACTCAACAAACCTCATGGACAAAGGACCAGCACCAAAGAGGGCGAGGCATCCCGAGCCAGCACAGCTTTCAGCTTACACTTCCCCTTACACCACCGGACAAAGGACCAGCGCCAAACAGGGCGAGGCTTCCCGAGCCAGCACAGCTTTCACCTTACACCTCATCTTACACCACCTGACAAAGGACCAGCGCCAAACAGGGCGAGGCTTCCCGAGCCAGCACAGCTTTCACCTTACACTTCCCCTTACACCACCAGACAAAGGACCAGCACCAAACAGGGCGAGGCTTCCCGAGCCAGCACAGCTTTCACCTTACACCTTACACCACCTAACAAAGGACCAGCACCAAACAGGGCGAGGCTTCCCGAGCCAGCACAGCTTTCACCTTACACCTTACACCACCGGACAAAGGACCAGCACCAAACAGGGCGAGGCTTCCCGAGCCAGCACAGCTTTCACCTTACACTTCCCCTTACACCACCGGACAAAGGACCAGCACCAAACAGGGCGAGGCTTCCCGAGCCAGCACAGCTTTCACCTTACACCTCATCTTACACCACCGGACAAAGGACCAGCGCCAAACAGGGCGAGGCTTCCCGAGCCAGCACAGCTTTCACCTTACACTTCCCCTTACACCACCAGACAAAGGACCAGCACCAAACAGGGCGAGGCTTCCCGAGCCAGCACAGCTTTCACCTTACACCTTACACCACCTAACAAAGGACCAGCACCAAACAGGGCGAGGCTTCCCGAGCCAGCACAGGTTTCACCTTACACCTTACACCACCGGACAAAGGACCAGCACCAAACAGGGCGAGGCTTCCCGAGCCAGCACAGCTTTCACCTTACACTTCCCCTTACACCACCGGACAAAGGACCAGCACCAAACAGGGCGAGGCTTCCCGAGCCAGCACAGCTTTCACCTTACACCTTACACCACCAGACAAAGGACCAGCACCAAACAGGGCGAGGCTTCCCGAGCCAGCACAGCTTTCACCTTACACCTCATCTTACACCACCAGACAAAGGACCAGCACCAAACAGGGCGAGGCTTCCCGAGCCAGCACAGCTTTCACCTTACACCTCATCTTACACCACCGGACAAAGGACCAGCGCCAAACAGGGCGAGGCTTCCCGAGCCAGCACAGCTTTCACCTTACACTTCCCCTTACACCACCAGACAAAGGACCAGCACCAAACAGGGCGAGGCTTCCCGAGCCAGCACAGCTTTCACCTTACACCTTACACCACCTAACAAAGGACCAGCACCAAACAGGGTGAGGCTTCCCGAGCCAGCACAGCTTTCACCTTACACCTTACACCACCGGACAAAGGACCAGCACCAAACAGGGCGAGGCTTCCCGAGCCAGCACAGCTTTCACCTTACACTTCCCCTTACACCACCGGACAAAGGACCAGCACCAAACAGGGCGAGGCTTCCCGAGCCAGCACAGCTTTCACCTTACACCTTACACCACCAGACAAAGGACCAGCACCAAACAGGGCGAGGCTTCCCGAGCCAGCACAGCTTTCACCTTACACCTCATCTTACACCACCAGACAAAGGACCAGCACCAAACAGGGCGAGGCTTCCCGAGCCAGCACAGCTTTCACCTTACACCTCATCTTACACCACCTGACAAAGGACCAGCACCAAACAGGGCGAGGCATCCCGAGCCAGCACAGCTTTCACCTTACACCTTACACCACCGGACAAAGGACCAGCACCAAACAGGGCGAGGCATCCCGAGCCAGCACAGCTTTCACCTTACACCTTACACCACCGGACAAAGGACCAGCACCAAACAGGGCGAGGCTTCCCGAGCCAGCACAGCTTTCACCTTACACTTCCCCTTACACCACCGGACAAAGGACCAGCACCAAACAGGGCGAGGCTTCCCGAGCCAGCACAGCTTTCACCTTACACCTTACACCACCAGACAAAGGACCAGCACCAAACAGGGCGAGGCTTCCCGAGCCAGCACAGCTTTCACCTTACACCTCATCTTACACCACCAGACAAAGGACCAGCACCAAACAGGGCGAGGCTTCCCGAGCCAGCACAGCTTTCACCTTACACCTCATCTTACACCACCAGACAAAGGACCAGCACCAAACAGGGCGAGGCTTCCCGAGCCAGCACAGCTTTCACCTTACACCTCATCTTACACCACCTGACAAAGGACCAGCACCAAACAGGGCGAGGCTTCCCGAGTCAGCACAGCTTTCACCTTACACCTCATCTTACACCACCAGACAAAGGACCAGCACCAAACAGGGCGAGGCTTCCCGAGCCAGCACAGCTTTCACCTTACACCTCATCTTACACCACCAGACAAAGGACCAGCACCAAACAGGGCGAGGCTTCCCGAGCCAGCACAGCTTTCACCTTACACCTCATCTTACACCACCTGACAAAGGACCAGCACCAAACAGGGCGAGGCTTCCCGAGCCAGCACAGCTTTCACCTTACACCTCATCTTACACCACCTGACAAAGGACCAGCACCAAACAGGGCGAGGCATCCCGAGCCAGCACAGCTTTCACCTTACACTTCCCCTTACACCACCACCAGAGAACACGAGATTCGTACGTGGAAGGTAGATACAAATAGAAACAAACTCACAAGACAACGTGTAAGACATCTACTAGCCCAACAGATCTGCCCAAAGAATCCAGCCGACTAACAACCTCACTTTTCAAACACCTCAAGGCATGTCACTGACACAAAATATGGCCAAAACAAATACTTTGCCCCATCATAACTTAGTCAAAACTCTACACCTCTCCAAACCACTGCTAACCCCACAGCAACACACAGATTCTGCTGCTCCCTAAGGTCTCCCATCTGGAAACAGGGAACTCTGGGAGAACACCAGAAACCACCTAGAAACCTTGCCCACACTGATGCCAGCTGCTCCTGACTCTACCAGCACAAGCAGTTTATCACAATGCTTTGTCTTTTCCTGCTAACCTCCTAACCCCCTCCACCTTTCTTCATTTACAGATCCAGAAAAGTGCCCGGAGGCCATGAACATAGCAGCGGTCATGGTACAAACCCCAATAGCATGAGTGTAGCGTATATGTATTCTACCTCAGAATTCCTAGTGCCATCCTAGACCACTTGGGAACCCCTGAATGAAACATTTCCCCATAGTTGTTAGCTGCCCATTCTATCTGTGGGTGCTTGGTTTCTTGGGGGGAAAGACAGCACCAAAGCAAAGGGGAAAGGAGTGGGTCCGGGGAGGCGCATACCTGAGTGCCACCGGTGAGTCGCGCTGAGCTGATTCCGGCCCCCCAAACCTCCAGGGCTTGTCGGCTGCTCTCAATCACCGCCGGATTTCTACACAGACCCAGGTAGTCGTTGCTACAGAAGTTTAGGAACTCTGGGTGGGAGAAGAGAACATTGGAGTCAATAGCCACACTGCATCCAAACTAGTTACATGCCTTTATAACAAATACACATATAACGAACGCATTATACCGACAAAACATAACACATTATTTTTCTTCTTTTTGGGGGGGTGCTCCGCAAGCCCCTGTTTCCCATCCCTAAAAACCACCACAACCGTTCCCCCACAGGATTTAACCCTTTACCCCATCCCCACATGCATTTTGATTATGTTTTTCGTTATAAGATTTTCGTTATGTGTGCATTCCACTTAAATGTTTCGTTATAAAGTTCAACTTAAAAGTTTCGTTATAAAGACTGCACCCCATCTAAACCGGGCTCTCCCTCGCCTCAGCAAACGAGGAGGGTCTGAAACGGGGACGCTCTGTATTGTGGGGCCTAGCTTCACCATCAATCACAGAGCCTGTGCTCGCCATACCTGGACCCCCTGCATGGCATCGTCCAGCTACTGCTGGGTTTGCTGTAGCCAGGGTGTTTCACATGCTCAAACTCAGATCCTCTTCAACTAACCGGGTGCTGCCAAGGCCGGCTGAAGATGCACAGGGGCCCATTTCAAAATAATGCCTTGGGGCGGGGGAGCGCAGGGGGCAAAGCAGCCCTTACCTTCAGCTAGGAAACATTGGGCCTCATTACGAGTTTGGAAGGTAGCCATGCCGTTTTTAGCGGCATGCCTACCTCCAAACTCGGGTCCTGCTAAAGGGAACTTACTCGGCCATTCCGACCTTGGAGGGCCCGGTAATTCCCATTCACGGGACCCGGTACATCCCCATTCATATTTGAGCCCCCATAGGGCTCAATGCTAATGGGGAGGAAGCTAACAACAGGCCCGTTAATGACGGGACCGTTGTTAGCATGCTGGGTCGCTCGCGGGACCTGCTAAGGACGCCTGGTCTGGCCAGGCGTTCAGAGCGGGACCTGCTGCAGAACTCGTAATGTGGCCCATTGTCTCCAAATGTAACCAACAAACATGCATTCATTCGGTGAAGTATAAGGTTCTCAAAAGAAAAGGGGCAGTGGAAAAACAATACAATTATTTGGGGCACAAGCAGTATCAATTGGTACAATTTTGTATTAATGGTGCACTGGTTTGATCACATAATATATTATAAAGAATGAGAAGAATTCTTGTAAAATTGTCTGTTTTCTCTCCTTTACTTTGCAGCAGTTTTAACATCTTCCTTGCTGGATCACAGGTCTCCTCGATCAATATAATGATAAGGATGTGGCTTCCTTAGTGAGTGAGTATGGGCATTTCCACAGCCTCGGCGTGTGCCTTGATTGTATGTCGGAGTTTTCAATAAACCAATGCATGTAGCGTGCGGATTATCAAGGGACATGACTATTGTAAACTGTACAGCAGAAAGTAGAAAGGCAACAAGCAGGGCAGCTGAGGCCCCAAATGACCATTTAGGAAAGGTGTTTAGCTTTCTTTGTCACTCAAAGCCACAGTCTCCCAAACCCACAGTGTGGGGGCCCAATCCAACTGAAATGCCTGAAAGGCCCTGGTGCCGTACCTGGATGCAACACATATCATCGAAAGGCTCAGGCAACTACCCTAGTTCGTCTTGCTTCAGCAGAGTTCTAGGTGACGCGCCACAGCTCACATTTCAATTTAATGAACTACATCCCACAATACACGCTGACCTACTGCTTCAGTTCCCGCAGGCACTGTGGCCCAATTACCACTGTTGTATTGCACGGACCTGTGGGAAGAAGTGACTCTACTGATGTATATTTATATATATATTTTACTTTAAGGGGGGAGATGCGTATGTTCCACAATCACTACTCATAACATCTAAAAAACAAGCACTGGCAATGCCAACAGTCAGGGCTTTTTTTGTATGGAAAGTCACTAGCCAGGCGCAGCCATAGTGGTATTAACTGCCCATTGATGGTAGCAGGTGCAACATAGTGTGCGTACCTGAGCATCTGATAGCAGTGCTTCTAAATCGAGTGGCTGAAGGCCAAAATGTTAAGACATTTTAATTACACCAGTAGTGGGTTTAAAACTACAATTGGGTCATTAACTCTAAGAAGACTGCTTTGAAAAAACATTGGCAGGCACTTCGAGTGCAAAGTTTGATGGTAAGTCTTGAATAAAGCAGGCTCCGAGTATCCATGAGGAGGTGTTTTTGGCGTGAAGGGTCAGAAACTGGCTGGTAATGGCCATGGGAATTAGCATGGCCCTTCTCAGTCAATGGGTGGGCAAATAACCAAACAATACCTTCAAGCTATGTCCCTACTTATATGCCCCCCTTCCCCATCTGTACTCTAATACAATAGTTTAGGCCAGTGGTAGTCACACTTTTTCATACCGAGCTCCTCCACCAAAGGATGTCCAGGGGGGCTCCCAAGCTCTTTAAAATATAATCATATTTTCTACTGCTTATATTTTTCTATTAAAAGCAGTCACCTTAATCTTTTTTTATTTAAAAACAGTAATCTAAATAATTTTTCAGAGTCCGGCCTCCCTCCTCCTCCAAGTCCTCTGCCTCCACCTGCCCCTTCCTTCGTGCCCACCTAGGGGGACAGCCTCCAATTTTGAAGACCACTGATTTAGACTCATATGTGTTGACACCTATTAGCCCACACCAAACCTGGCCAGAACCATCAGCTCCCCAATGTCGGTGCGCTCTGGGCACCCAAGCACCCTCCATTCAAAGACCTACGGTGCCATTGTTCCGGTCTAGCCCTGATCGCGTCCATGCCATTTTTTTTTGTTGCTTGCCAGTACTATTCTGGTTCCCGGTGGGAAATGCGTAACTGCTGGCACCAAGAGGCAAAACGAAAAAAACAGCGCTGCACTAACGGCCCACGCACCGCTCGTTCAGAAAAACGCCCCCCGCCCCCAGCAGCCCTTCACACAGATCCACGTACAATGGTTGAACGATGACGCACTACGTTTCTAGTCCTTTGCGTTCCTTTTGCAAATCCCTGAAATCGGATCTGGCAGTTCTATATACGTGAATCGGCACCGTTACTCCCTGAAACGGGCCCAGTTGAAGATATGTAGGGACCCATTTCATCATGATGGCTTGGGACCCCCATTGCTTAGAACTGAGGGGAAAAGTCCGAGGCACGCATGGGTTATATACATTATAAGAAAGGAATAGAGCTCGGGCTTAATAGCCGCCGATTACCGACCTCCCCCACACCCTTCCACTCCGCTGGAGGTTCCCTTCAAGTGGAAATGTTGAAAGACCCTGACGCCGCCACTGCCCTGAAAACATTAGGTTGTTGAGTGAAAAGTAAGGCTGACTGTGAGCACATTGTGTGCCACACTGAGAAGTGCCCATCTGATAATCGTATCATTCACCCCTCACTCGTGCAATCACACACTCAATCACTCGCACATACCTCCCGGGTGCCCTTCAACCTGTACCCTCGGCCCCTGCATCGGACGGATCACACTCTCGCTCTTCCATTTAACTTCACAGTGGATGGCATCCAGTTCCGCTCTCACCACCTGCAGGAGCTGGGCGAGGGCACTGAGAGGGCGGCGAGGGGCCACAGCGGAACCCCTGCACACAGGCACCCGCGGGTCTAAAGCCTTGCCAAGGAGCATGTTTCTGTGATGTCTGATGGAGAACAGGAGATCACGGCTGAAGAGGTGCAAGTGGGTGTTGCAAAGGGACACACCCCCATGCCACGCCCCTCCAAGCAGCAGCCAGTCTGAACATTATGGACAGGCTTTGACCCTGGTGCGCTCATAGGAAGTGAAATGAAAGGTCGCGCCATAACAGGCACTACCCGTGGGTGGCCACTGGCTAGTGTCTGATTTCCACCGAAACGAAAAGCGATGGGCCGGAGGTTTTAAACGAATCCTAACCACTAGTGTTGCTCTTGCAACCTCACATAGACATGCTACACATTGGTGTCAGAACCAAGATTGCTTTGCAACTGGCTGGTCCCTTTCTGTGATGGGGCAAATAACGGCCTTAAAAATGATGGCATGGAAGTCTTCCCGCAGAATTGACGGAACCTTTGGGTTAATTTCCAACCTGGCATCCATTACTTTTGCAATGGAAAAGGTTGCGCTATACAAAATCCAGTTACATTACATCACGTTACGTTTTCATATTACTCTGCATTGCCCTGCTGAGTTACTTTTATCCTATATCAATCATTATGTTTAGCTTTTCAAACATTTAAATCCACAGAATTTAGCACTTGAATATAATGTGTAAGGTACCTGAGCTGGTTGATGCACCTGCTACGGCGTGCAAGCTGCGGTTCACAAGGTTGCATCCTAGATGTGCTGTCAAATCATGTAATCCTTCTGAAGCGGATACAGTGAGTAACACTGAATTGGATCCTGCCCCCCGTCTGGGAAGGGACGGCTGAAGATGTGTAAGGCCGCCTCAGGGCCATTTCAAAATGATCTTGGGCCGCCCCCCTCCTACAACTGTGACAAACAGTCTGATGTACCCTGGGGTGCTTAAAACCTACCAATTGAAAAGAAAAGAGACGGGTATCCCCTACATCACGGACATGAGGGGAAAGTACCAGATCAAGTATCAAGAAGACATGTCACATGGAAAACCATTGTTAATTTATACAATATTAAACAGACTTCAACTGAAAGGCTGAACGGAAGGCAAACTCAGAACATCACATACCACAGATAATGAAAAAAAACCCCGATATTTATTAATATCTCATAAAAACATATTGAATCAGAAATGTGCGCCCATAATTCATGTTGGGCTCTCAGAATGGAAGAGCACAATGTACATTGTAATGCTAATATATTCTATTCCATACACCGACTGTGTGGACAGAGCCACACAAAAGAATGCCAGAGGGACCAAACTGCCGCCAGGTGCAGGGGATCACATGGAAGGAGGCTGCCTCTCACCACAAAACCACAAATACACGGTCAATCACGAATTTTAAACAGTCAATGTAGATTGCCAACTGGCCAAAGTGAAAATAGTGCATTAGAAAGCCACTGGGGGCAATTCTTAGTACAAAGCATCACTTAAAAAATTATTATAATTATTTTATATATTTTTTACTTGTTTTTATCTAAATTTAGATTTTACAAGATCTGGTATGAAAGTGCTTCTTCTTGAACATTTTTTGTAGCAGGGCTCCAGAGGCCAGTCTCTCAGCTATCTTCTTTGCACTGCTGATTGCATTTTGTCGGGGCAATTTGCAGAATCTTAGCTGTGGCTAAGGTCCAGGCAGTCCTTCCTCCCCCAATTAACTGCGGCCACCACTGCTCTTCTTCCGGCTCTGTGAACGGACTCAGTGTGTCGCGTAAGTAGGCTAGGCGTATAGTGGACAAAGTCTCGCAGATAATAAGCAAGTGTCTCACGTTTTCCATCTGGTCCGGCATCTTGCACAGTCTGCAGGTGTTGTATTCTGACTGGCCTCTAATTTGAAGTATTTCATTTGTGGCAAGTAAGTTTAGACGTGCTCTTAGGAATAGTTGGCGAAGTGGTCTACTCGGGAACCTTCTTAGATATTGAGCTGTTTCGTTCCTCTTTAGTGCATAGCATGGAAGGTGTTTCAAGAGTTTGTTGTTCGACGCTTTTTCCTCAGTAGCAATCCAGTCAAGGTCTGCCAGTTTCTTCTTGACTTTATCTGGATTTCCAATTAAATCAGCTTCTGTGCAAGCTACAAGGTCTAAATTTTGCTTTATCTTTGTTGACCATTTCTTCAGCATTTTGCACTTTTCTCTGCACCCTTCCTCGTTTATCAACTGGTAGAGCGGGAGGCGTTGTGAAATGATGGTTTTCTGATATAACGCCAGATTTTTTGCTTCAACCGACGATTTCAACGACGAAAGTCCCAATTCTCTCCTTATTCGGGCCATTGCAGTTGATTTTGGTAGGTTCAATACAGTCCTCCAGAAATAACCTTCTAGCCTCAGCCAAAGGTATCTCAGGCATGGCTTCGGAACCATATGTAAGAGCCGGAACTGCTTTTGCCTTATAGAATTTGATGGTAGGTATAAGGGAGAATCTTCCATATTTCCTTTCCAGTATTATGGCTTGGGTTGCCAGCAATGTTCCCCCTAATTATTTTTCGCTATGTGCGCAACCGGTTGGCTGTTGTGCGCACAATATTTTCCATGTTCAACTGACTAATGAGGTAAGCCACTTTGTGAGTTACCGTCGCAGAAGAGAGTTTGTAAAGGAATTTCCTCTTCCCAGCCACTGTAGTTCTTTAAAAATCTTACAACACTTTCAAAACACATAGACTAAAATAAAATATGTACTATGTGATTAAACAGAAAACTCATCAACCAGTCCAAGACTTCAATATCTGTCACAGTACCTCTGCGTAGGGAAGAATGTCAGCCTCCATACAAGTTTGGTGGTAAGTGGTAAAGTTGGTGGTAACTCCATTACCGCCAACTTTATCACTATGCCAACTTACGATTTTGGGCCTGGAGTAGAAGATTTGCCTCCAGAAAAATCCAGGAGGTAAATCCTCCGACTCAACGCCGAAATCGGTGGACTTTCCACTCCGGTAATTCCGCCAAAAAGCCACATTTAGTCCAATGGACTCAATATGGACTCTATATGAATGGGGAATTACACCGCCACCACCAGTTGCAATCCGGCGGAAATTCCTTCGGACAAAGTAGGCGTTAACAGTAATTTGTTTGGGTGGTATTCTGGCAGATTTACGCTGGGATACAGTCGCAAGTATTAATGAGGCCCTGTATGTTTTATGCCACTGGAATATCACTCATTTGTATTAAAAAACACAAATATCTCTTAGTTGTGCTCCCAGATAGCTTGTGCAAACAATATTTATTCTTAAAGAAATGTTTCTTTGTATTCTTATTTATTTTTTTTTTAAAAAGGAATTTCATTCTTGATGCGCTAATCTTGTGGTCAGCCGACACGCGTTTCGACCGAAGGGGTGTTTATCATGGCTGATGCGTTATTGTTCATTGACCGTTAGGTCGGTTGGCTCTCGATGGTGGGTTGGGGTAGGTGGGTTACACTCCTTGAATATGCTGGCTTGTCATCCTGTTACTGCTGTGAACGACGTACATGGCATTTGGGGCTCGCAAATATCTCTTGTCGTAACTGATGTGGCTGTCAAGAAACTCAGACAGAATACATTTGCGGATGGATTAATGGCCATTAAAAGCAAGCACCTGCAGAAAGGAGTTCAAGTGCCACTTTAATGAAGTAATACAAGGGACAGGAGAACATGCTTCTAATAATTTGTGTAAGGATGATAATTGCATCAGAATAACTACACCTTAGAATATGATGATCCAAAATTCCTGTGCCTCTGCTTACTATCCACATTACGTTCTCCTGTGGGTAGTGATAACACCAGCCTTAGAGCTAAGACACCTATGCACCATGCATTTTTACTCCCTAAAAAAAGGAAAATCTGCCCAACGAAAGCGAGAAACAATGAACATGTCATTGCTTCAACCCACAAAGCTTCACTTATATTTTTTAGAATTAGTGACCAGTAGAGCAGTGGCATAGGAAGGAAGGAACTCTAATAATATTAATGCACAATCTCAAAAGGAATTCATGGGGAAAGAACATCTTTTAAAAGCACAAAGTATCCCTATTGGTAAAGCTAATTCCTTTTTTACTCCCTGAAAAATCATTTGACTCCAAGTAGGGAGCAAAATCTGGTTAGAGCCCTGCTTGTACCCCTGACATAGGGAGTGAAATGACAGGGCACATAGTAAAGTGTATAGTTTTGGCCACAATTCCGCACCACAGCCTAGATAAAATTAAACAAGAGCCTTACTGAGGTGTATTATGGAGCCCTGTTGAAGAAAATCACACGTATATGCCTTTTAATAATTGCATCAATTAATCAGAGATACAAATGATTTAGTGCCTTCTTCTGTAACTATGGATCCCTCTTCTGTAATGATTTGTGATCGGTTACATAAAATGCATGGAGGTGCTAGAGCTGCACACACAGAACACATAGTTACATTGAAAAGCCCTCAGCAGTTGAGCATAGAAAGAAAAAGAAGGTGCTGTTGTCTAGATGGGTACTAGAATGTCCTATCCTTTAGCAAACACGCTACACATTTCCTTCAGTGTACTACCAAAACTTCTGACTTGGTCTTTGAAATGTGTTGCTTCGTTCATCACCTACAAGGAATGATGCTTCCACCGATACCCTTCCCCGGCCCCTGTGCTAGCCGCCAATACTAGTTGATAGAGCACTGTAACAAGTGAGGGATTTTAGCAGTAAACACTCACTGGGATATTTGCAGACCCACAATATTTTGCAAGGAAGGCATATTTAAATGCCTCAACATATGATGTGCATTTTAAGAATGTCATGACTCTGCATGTACACAATTCTTTTGCAGTTCATAAAAGATTGTTTGCAAAATACCCCACACTTAAATAATTGTGCAGGATTACACAAGTGCCAGTGAAACTGTTTTTGCATAGAAACTAGTTACCATATAATGTGTGAAGATCTATGCCCAAAGGAACTCTGAACACTTGGAAACGATGCAGATTGTGTGAAAAGCATTCTCCTGTCTGAATATCCGGACCCATTATCCCTTGTATAGTCCATACCCATTATCCCTTGTAGGCTAAGTAAATCATATTGCAATGTTGCTCTCCACTTATAGGGTGATGTTAGCAAAGCTAAAGTAGGAGATCCTGAGCATCACATTTGTCTTTTCAAAATCTTTAGAGGGCAAATTAATATTTGAGTTTTATAATGTGTTAACTTACAAGGGGCCGCTTCAAATCACTTGCAAGACATTTGTACAAAGAAGAGAAAGTGTGGAATTTGATTACACATCCAAGTAGGCTGCTTACTTGAGTCAGTATCCGATATTTGAGCTGGTAGTACGATTATATAGTGTGGGTGACGCTTTTGGTAAGGCACAATGAGTAACAGAAATTCTGGCGCATGAACGTTATTCATGTTACAACAAACATAAAACAAGTGGATGTAGGTACACGTCTGCTAACCTTTCGCAGAGCCAAGAGAGGAAGAGTCAAGGTTGTCCGGTAGTATCCTAATGTACTCTGGGGCAGACGTTAGAGCCATAAGATAAAAGTGTGAGTCAGGTTTAGGAGTCATGGGAGGGGAGGGAACATTTTTGGTTAATGTGTGCAGGCATATCTTGGTTAGATTCTTCTGTTCATGGAGCCAGTTCATATTAGTTTGTAACCTCTTGTGTTGTATTTTGCTTTTAGGGATTTAGGTGCATAGTGGCATAATGCAAATTAGCAGAATATCAAGACTAGTTGCTTATTTTAAGAAAAAGAACATTTTAGGTAATTGCTGTGGCTTGTGCCTTATTAAATCTTTTTGAATAGGTGAGAATTGTCTTTGTGCGCTGCTAAAAATCTTCTGAGCGGCACCCAGAAGGAAGTTGGGCAAGCGCACATGCGCACAGCTTAGGGGGAACATTGGTTGCCAGTGATCTTACTTTTGCCCATATGTGTTCTTGCATGCTCGTTTCTTGAGGCGAGTTGTCAATAATAATACCCAGAAATTTGAATTTTGTTGTTTTCTCAATCGGGACGTTTTCCATGGTCCACTTTTCTGTTTCTTTGTTGATTTCCCCAAAGTTATGATTTTTGTTTTTTCTTTATTTATCTCCAGGTTTTAGAGCTTGATGTAGTTTGCCAAATTATCTAATTGACGCTCCAGCCCTATTTGGGTTAGGTCCATTAGTACTATATCGTCTGCGTATATTAGACGTGGCATTGATGTATTTCCAATTTTTGGCGGAAAAGCTCTCACCGAGGCGTAGGAATTTTTGAAATCGCCCATGAATGCGACAAACAGGGCCGGTGCCAGGGGACAGCCTTGTTTCACCCCTCTTCGTATAGGAATTTCTTCCGACAGGTCGCCTTGTATGTTTAATTTCACTCTGATGGAGGTGTTCGTATGTAACGCTTTGATTGGAGCCAGAATGGCTTGCGGGCAGTTCCAGGAGTTCAATTTCGTCCATAGGAGTTCTCTATCCACCCGGTCAAAGGCCTGAGTCAGGTCTATGAAGGCCACGAACACTGAGGCCCCTTCCTCAGCGACTTTGCTCTTGATTATGCTAAGGAGCATGATGTTTATCGTCGTGGATGAGTTTTTCTTAAAGCCTGCTTGAAAAAGGTCGTTACATGGTGCCTCCGTTGCCCATAGTTGGAATTTCTTTAGGAGCAGCATGCCAAAAACTTTCCCGATCGTGTCGAGCAATGCTATGGGCCAATAGTTGCCAGGATCAGACTTGTCTCCTCTTTTGTAAATGGGTACCACGTTAGCTGAGGTCCAGGATTTTGGGATGGCTCTTGATGTTTCACAGTATTTGAGGACTAGGCTGATAAAGGGAATCCATTGTTTTTGAAATGATTTTAAGTCGATGTTAGTGACACCATCTGGCCCGGGTGCTTGAGAGTTTTTTAGTTTGTTGATTATCTCCCTGATGTCCTCTGGGTTTGAGACGTCCACCCAAGGGCTGTCTTGTTGGATACAAACTTGGTCCTCATTTCCCAATGGTTTTCGGAACAGCGCTTCGAAGTGTAATATCCACTTTTCTTCGCTTACGTGGTTTGCTGGCATATTGGTTTTCTGTTCTATACCAGTTATTATGAGGTTCCAGAAGCTCCTGGAGTTTTTCCCCGCTCCATTTATCAGGATCTCTTCTGAATCTTTCTGATATAGATTGATTCTGTGAGTTTTAATCCAGGCTTTATAATTTCTTTCTTCTTGAATTACTTGTGCTGCTAGATCCGGTGAGTTGTGTTTTTTTTTGGCTTTTCGCTTTAGTTGTCTCAAGCTAGCCCTTTTTGCCACGACTTGTTTATCGTATAGATGGTTCCCCATAGGTGGCTTTCCAATTCTTTGACAAGCGGGGACTTTGTACGGGCTCAGAAAAGGGCGATAATCGATGGTTTTTTGCTCAAGTTCCACCGTTTTCGTTTAGGCTTTATATGCTTTGAACAGGTCTTCTATTCTCTCGGTGGTCAACTTTAAGCGGGTTCCCTTTGTGTTACATTCAATTTCCGAGTTCATTTTTTGGTGGTGGGGCACCTCTTTTGAGATCCATGCTGCTCTTAGCAGATTGTGGTCACTTGGGATAGTTTGCATCACTTCAAATTCTATGATCACTTCCAACATGGCCTCTGATACATAGATGTAATTTAATGTGCTGTTTAGGGCACCCCTCTCCCAAGTTGGCAGTCTGCTGGAGAGTGGGAATGTCTGATCTAGATTGTAGAACCCTCTTGAAGACATCAGATTGTGCCACAACTCCCCTCCAGATTCTAGGGTGGATTTTTTTCGTTCAATGATGGATGTAGATGCGTTTTTTGTTTCAGATTTAGATCCCCGCAAATTAAGACATGGGCGATGTTCTTTTCCGCATGTAACCTGTCGATTTCTTTTTCCAATATTGTTAGGAATTTTTTGTCTGTGATTGCTTGTGGGTTCCAGTAGATATTAATTATTCCAATTTCTTTAACTGTTCTCTTTTCTGGCTGTTTCTCTGGAATTGTCCATGTCAGTCTAATCACTTGCATGTGGCTTGAGGCTGTGATAGATTCTGTAATGCTTAGCCCGCAGTCCACTCTAATCGCCACCAAAAGCCTGGATGAAGGGCGCCCCAGTCTGTTCTTGTTTGCTTGGGCAAAGGCGATCTCGTAACCCTCCAGTGAAGGTTTCTCAGTTAGCCAGTGTTCCTGAAGTGCGATTATTTCAAATTGACCCAGATCCGGACCCCCCCCGTCGTAAGATGTTTATATCCACAGGTGTTCCATGAGGCTATCTGGATCTTTTTTTCCCTCACACATCGAGTTGTTGGAGATGTTCGTTCTGTGGCCCCGTCTCCTAGGGCGGATCGTTGCTATTTGGTCAAAGTTGCTGTAAGTGATTTTGGTAACCAAGCCCATTGTGGTTTTGATGTGGGCACAGATATAGCCTGAGGGACTTCTTTCAATGACGGAGTCTTCATTTGGGGTGCTGTTTCATAATTCCCCGTTTCAACAGAGGTAGCTCTTTTTCGACTTGTTGATTCCGTTGATCGGGTGACACCTTTGCTCTTCGCATCTGTTTTATTGTTTGTGGTTGTTTTTGGTTCGGTTCGTCCTTGACTCGGTTTTTCTTTTGGGTAGTAGGGTCTTTCTTTGTCGTATTTGTCATGATGCCTACCCCCAAGTTGCCAGACAAGACCCAGCTACCCCAGAGGCAGACATCATGTCTTCAAGGGAAGTCACAAAAGCCTCAATTAGGGGCTCTTTGGACTCAGTCCTGGCGACTTTGGCGCCAGGCTCATAAAAGGGGACTTTGTGTTAAAGGTGCTTAGTGTTAACTTACCTGATGCAGACCATGCTGCAACATCCAGGCCTTCTGAGGCCTGAATGGGACTACTTTATCTTTGGAACTACTTAACCACACAGGTGTGGTCAGGGGAGGAATACATACCTGAGAGGAAGGATACATACCTGGAACTACTTTGAAGGCTATTTAAGCCACGCCCAGGCAGCAACTCACGCTTCGCGTTGTTCTGCATCTAGCAGTTGGACGCTCACCGTGTTTGCTTCTGCATTCTGTCTTCTGCCACTCCTGCCAGCATCCTGGAACACCTGCAAAGAGAGAAGAGAAGAGAAAAGGGTAAAGAAGAGTCCTTACCTGCTAAATCTGCATTCTGGAGACATCTCACCGACGGTCCTGAAAAGGAAGACATCCATTTAAAAGCATATTGCATTGATCGCTGCAGCGCCGCATCTCACTCACCTGTACAAGGTACCACCATGTTCTACGGCGACATCTGGACTCGCAGCCACATCACTGCGCCTAGGGAGAAAAAGACAAGAATAAAGGTGAGAGGGGAAAGAAAACAAGGAAACCTTAATTTCCATTACAAAGCTTACCTGTTGGGTTATTCCAACTTCATTTCGGGTCGGTGCCGCATCCTGGCATTTCCAGACCCCGGCCCCTAAGGGGAAAAAGAGACATCAGCGTTAGTGGGCGCATGAAAAGACGTTACCCAACGCCCATTAAAGACTTACCTGATTTCTTCTGGATTGATCTTTGTTTCGGGTCGGTGCCGCATCCAGGCATTTCCGGACCCCGGCCCCTATGGGGAAAAAAGACATCAGCGTTAGTGGGCGCATGAAAAGACATTACCCAAACGCCCATTAAAGACTTACCTGATTTCTTCTGGATTGAGCTTCGTTTCGGGTCGGTGCCGCATCCAGGCATTTCCGGACCCCGGCCCCTATGGGGAAAAAAGACATCAGCGTTAGTGAGCGCATTGATACAAGGACACTGAGAGAACTCTCATCAAGCTCACCAGAGTCTCATTCTTCGGTTCCACAGCTCTTCTCGGAATAGTTTCCGCACCTGAAAAAGAGACAACGAACAATTATTATTGCGGAATCATACTCATTAACCGAATCCTTACGGTACTATACCGGGAAAACAAACCTTGAACCCTCTACAATCAAAATTCCAGTGAAGTAACTGGATACACCGCGCCCCTGCATGAGAAGCAGGATGGAGAGCTCAAACTTTCAACCCCTAAGGTGAGACTTCACGTGGGGGTCGCAGGAGGGTTTCGTAGAGGGGTGAGAAGGGAGCGGGAGGCTTATACTTTCTCCCAGCGATTGTTAATACTCCCTTTTCACATACAGAAAGATATTCCTGCGAGCCAGACAAGCTAGATTCGAAGGTCCGGTCCAGTCCATCTTCTGGGTCCTGCGCTTCACCATAGAAGAAGCAACAACACTCCAAACCAGACCTGCGCCTCCGTGGGAGTCAGGTGAGCATAACAGAACGCGAAGCCTACCTACAATTTCCCACCCGGGCGCTATGGAAACTTGTGAGACAGACCAGCTGGCTCAGCTTTTGGGGGAATTAAGGGCAGAAGTTCACTCCGCCCGCCAGGAAACTAATGCTCTCAAAAGAGAATTAATCTTATCCAAGGAAAGAACTGATGACCTGGCCAAACGATTGTTGCAGGGTCAAGCAGGACAAACTCCTTTACCTAGTTCTGGGGGTAATGCCTCGTCAATGGTTTCGAATAACCCGGTACAAATCAATCTACCTGGAAACATGCCTTTGGCCCCGCCTGAACGTTTTCCGGGGGACCCCAAGAAATATGCGTTTTTATGAACCAATGTCCCCTACACTTTCTATGCAGACCTGGGGCCTTCCCTAATGATCAAACCAAGGTAGCCTTTGTATTATCTTATCTCAGTGGCTGTGCTGCCGATTGGTCTGTTCCGTTGGTAAGTCAGGATGACCCAATTCTCCAGGATTTTCAAAGCTTCCAGGCGAGCATGGAAAGATAATTCGCTCAACACTATCAGGGACAGGCCCTTGACAACAAACTATTATCCTTACGACAAGGTAACCAAGATCTCTTATCTTATATTGCCACCTTTAATAGGCTGGTTGTAGAAAATAAAAGGATCACACTATTTCATCGAGGCCTGTGCGGAGAACTTAAGGATGTTCTAGCTCAAATAGTAAATCCACCTCAAGCCTGCGCAGAATACATAGACTTAGTGGTCCAACTTGACCACAGACTGCAAACTAGAAAAGCAGATCGGTCCAAGTTCGAAACTCGAGTGCTGATCAAAACTCACGCTAACCCTAAGAGTACCGACGTTTCAGAACCTATGCAGATCGGCAGTGTTAAAGGACCATTGACGCAGAAGGAACGAGAGAGAAGACGGCAAAAGCAACTATGTCTCTATTGCGGGGCTTCTGGTCACTTTCTATGAGACTGCCCGGTAAAGCCACCTAAGAAGGTGGTTGGAGCCACGGACAACAATTTAATAGAACCTGATTCGGGAAACGGTCAAGCCCGACAAGCGTAGAGGTCCGCTTGCCGAGCTTGAAAACAGACTCCTTGACCTCGCATTTTGTCATGCCAATGGTGCTCGTGGACCCGAAACAGCCTCAGCGGTTGCATGCTATAAAAGCATACATCGGCAGTGGAGCTATTGGAAACTACGTAGATCGTGAATTGGCCTCCAGGATTAATCTTCCTCTCCGTCCGAAAGTTAACAAGGATGTCATTACTACAGTAGATGGAACCGAAATAGCCTCAGGGCCGGTAACACATTCCACTACAGAAATGACACTAGTGGGACAGGATGGAAGCAATTGTGTTCGATGTAATCAAGGCCCCACAATTTCAAGTAATTCTAGGAATCCCTTGGTTAGAAACATATAATCCTCGAATTGACTGGCGAGCAAAGAGAATAACCTTTCCTGATTGTGAACTGACTTGTTATCCAAGAAATCCAGATATGGGTCTGGCCACAGTAACTTCCACCACGATACAACTACCGGTTGAATACCAAGAGTTCCAAGACGTTTTTCAAAAAGAACAGGCGAACACGTTACCTCCCCAACGGTCGTACAATTGTCAAATCGACCTGGTACCCAATGCTCAACCGCCCTGTAGTAGGATTTATGCTCTTACTGAACCTGAGAACGTTCATTTGCGTCAGTATTTAGATCAGTATCTTGCCAACGGGTTTATTCGCCCGTCAAAGTCTCCTGTTTCCTCAGCTCTGTTCTTCGTGCCGAAAAAAGAAGGCGACCTTAGAACATGTATTGACTACCGCGCCCTAAATCAAATAACGATTAAGAATCGTTATCCTCTGCCTCTGATCCATGAACTTCTTGACCAGGTAAAAGATGCTTGTATATACACCAAGTTAGATCTCCGAGGAGCTTATCACCTGGTACGTATAAAAGAAGGCGATGAATGGAAGACTGCATTCCGCACCAAATATGGGCTCTTTGAATATCAGGTGATGCCCTTCGGATTATGCAACGCACCTGCCGCCTTTCAATACTTTATGAATGATGTTCTTCGGGAACTTATCGATGTTTGTGTCATCGTATATATCGATGACATCCTGGTATACTCCTCCTCGGAATCCGAACACAGAAAACATGTCAGGGCAGTTCTTGAGAAATTGTGCCACCACAACCTGTTTGCGAAACTCGAAAAATGCGTTTTTCATACCACAGAGGTCGAGTTTCTCGGATTCATCCTGACACCTAAAGGAGTCCGAATGGACTCGCGAAAGGTGGACGCCATCCTCAAATGGCCATCTCCTAACTCTGTTAAGGGGGTTCAGAGTATGCTTGGCTTTGCCAATTTCTATCGAAGATTCATCCCGGAATTTTCTTGAGTGTTTCAACCCATAACAGCCTTCTTACGGAAGAATAAACGTTTCGAATGGACTCCTGAGGCAGAACAGGCCTTTCAAGACCTAAAGACCAAATTCACCTCCGCCCTTGTATTGAAGCATCCGAGCCCAGATCTCCCTTACATTGTTGAAACCGACGCTTCCAGTTTGGCCATGGGTGCTGTCTTGTCTCAAAGGGATCCAGAAACTAACCAGATGCACCCTGTAGCCTTTTGGTCCAGGAAATTCACGGCTCCTGAAATCAATTACGCAATCACCGACAAAGAATTACTAGCTATTAAGTCCGCCTTCAAGGCTTGGCGTCATTACCTCCTCGGCGCAAGACACACCATTACGGTGATTACAGATCACAGGAATTTGCAATATCTAAAAACGGCCAAAGCCCAATCATCCCGCCAACTCCGATGGGCTTTATTCTTTGCAGAATTTGATTTCATAATCACCTACCACCCTGGTTGCAAGAATGGCAAAGCGGACGCTTTATCCCAGATTGGAATGGATGAAACAAATTCAAACTTAGAACCAGTACCAATTATACCCGAACAAAGAATTTTAGGCTTGACCTCTTTGCAAACTATAGAGGACGTTCAAACTCGAGTTAAACAACTTTTAAATTCCATAGCCTTGCAAGAATGGACTCAAAAGGGGTCACACTTTTCCGTTAATAACGATTTACCGTACTTCCAGGGGCGGTTATTTCTGCCCAACAAAGAACTGCAAGAATGGTCATTGCTCACTATCATGATACATTAATGGAATGACATCCTGGTATCGCAAAAACTGAGGAAAAGATCAAACAACAATTCTGGTGGCCATCCTGGAGAAAAGACATAAAATCTTTTGTGATGTCTTGCGGAGTTTGCGCCCAAAATAAAGGTCAAAAGAAGAGACCAGCCGGTCTCCTACAACCCTTGGATATTCCACCGGCCCCTTGGCACACCTTGTCAATGGACTTTATTACCGACCTGCCTCCTTGCTATGGATATAACACTATCTTGGTAATCGTGGATCTGTTCTCCAAGATGGCCCACTTTATCCCTTTAAAAGGGGTACCTTCAGCCTCCATCTTGGCCAAGGAATTTCTGGAAAACATAGTTCGTATGCATGGTTTTCCATCCATATTAATCTCAGACCGAGGAAGCCAATTTATTTCCCATTTTTTGAGGAAATGTTGCCAACTGGCACAAATTGATGTACGCTTATCCACTAGTCACCACCCCCAGACCGATGGTCAAACCGAGAGGACTAACCAAACCCTTGAACAATATCTTCGGTGCATGTTGCATCAATCTGAAAACAGCTGGAAAGATATTCTATGGATCGCAGAGTATGCATATAACAATTCTGTACATTCTGGAACAGGACACACCCCTTTTAACACCTTGTATGGTCATCATCCTAGAACCTCAGACCTAGACCCTCCTCAAAACCTGGAAATGCCTGCAGTTGATCATTTGCATTCTACTATAACCCGAGCCTTCAAGGAAGCTACAACTCATTTGCAACAAGCCAAGAAAAAATACAAAGAAAATGCTGATCTACATCGAGTGAAGCACCTTCGTACCAGATTGGAGACCAGGTGTGGCTGGCAACCAAGCATTTGCCTCTCAAAGGACCGCAGACTTTTAATCCCAGATACATTGGACCCTATTCCATCAAAGCTATAATTAACCCGGTGGCCTTTAAACTCGATCTACCAGCCAACATGCGAATTCATCCCGTTTTTCATGCATCACTGTTAAAACCGGTGGAGCCTGGAACCAGACTAAGCAAACCACCTGAAACAATTCAAATCGATGGGGAATTAGAATTTGAAGTTAAGGACATATTGGATTCCAAAATGTTAAAATCAAAACTCTTCTATCTAGTTGATTGGAATGGGTACGGACCTCAGGAAAGATCTTGGGAACCAAGTGACCATGTACACGCCCCACGATTAGTGCAGATTCCACCGAAAATTCCCAAGCAAGCCGAAACACCCGGAAAGGACGACCTTGGGAGGGGCCTTGGGAGGGGGTACTGTCATGATGCCTACCCCCAAGGTTCCAGACAAGACCCAGCTACCCCAGAGGCAGACATCATGTCTTCAAGGGAAGTCACAACAGCCTCAAGTAGGGGCTCTTTGGACTCAGTCCTGGCGCCTTTGGCGCCAGGCTCATATCGGGCCACAGTCCTGACGCCATAGGCGCCAGGCTCATAAAAGGGGACTTTGTGTTAAAGGTGCTTAGTGTTAACTTACCTGATGCAGAGCATGCTGCAACATCCAGGCCTTCTGAGGCCTGAATGGGACTACTTTATCTTTGGAACTACTTAACCACACGGGTGTGGTCAGGGGAGGAATACATACTTGAGAGGAAGGATACATACCTGGAACTACTTTGAAGGCTATTTAAGCCACGCCCAAGCATCAACTCACGCTTCGCGTTGTTCTGCATCTAGCAGCTGGACGCTCACCGTGTTTGCTCCTGCATTCTGTCTTCTGCCATTCCTGCCAGCATCCTGGAACACCTGCAAAGAGAGAAGAGAAGAGAAAAGGGTAAAGAAGAGGCCTTACCTGCTAAATCCGCATTCCGGAGACATCTCGCCGACGGTCCTGAAAAGGAAGACATCCATTTAAAAGCATATCGCATCGATCGCTGCAGCGCCACATCTCCCTCACCTGTACAAGGTACCACCACGTTCTACCAGCATCCTGGAACACCTGCAAAGAGAGAAGAGAAGAGAAAAGGGTAAAGAAGAGTCCTTCCCTGCTAAATCCGCATTCCAGAGACATCTCGCCGACGGTCCTGAAAAGGAAGACATCCATTTAAAAGCATATCGCATCGATCGCTGCAGCGCCGCATCTCACTCACCTGTACAAGGTACCACCACGTTCTACGGCGACATCTGGACTCGCAGCCACATCACCGCGCCTAGGGAGAAAAAGACAAGAATAAAGGTGAGAGGGGAAAGAAAACAAGGAAACCTTAATTTCCATTACAAAGCTTACCTGTTGGGTTATTCCAACTTCATTTCGGGTCGGTGCCGCATCCTGGCATTTCCGGCCCCTAAGGGGAAAAAGAGACATCAGCGTTAGTGGGCGCATGAAAAGATGTTACCCAACGCCCATTAAAGACTTACCTGATTTCTTCTGGATTGAGCTTCGTTTCGGGTCGGTGCCGCATCCAGGCATTTCCGGACGCCGGCCCCTATGGGGAAAAAAGACATCAGCGTTAGTGAGCACATTGATACAAGGACACTGAGAGAACTCTCATCAAGCTCACCAAAGTGTCATTCTTCGCTTCCACAGCTCTTCTCGGATTAGTTTCGGCACCTGAAAAAGAGACAACGAACAATTATTATTGCGGAATCATACTCATTAACAGAATCCTTACGGTACTATACCGGGAAAACAAACCTTGAACCCTCTACAATCAAAATTCCAGTGAAGTAACTGGATACACTGCGCCCCTGCATGAGAAGCAGGATGGAGAGCTCAAACTTTCAACCCCTAAGGTGAGACTTCACGTGGGGGTCGCAGGAGGGTTTCGTAGAGGGGTGAGAAGGGAGCGGGAGGCTTATACTTTCTCCCGCAGATTGTTAATACTCCCTTTTCACATACAGAAAGATATTTCTGCGAATCAGACAAGCCAGATTCGAAGGTCCGGTCCAGTCCATCTTCCGGGTCCTGCGCTTCACCATAGAAGAAGCAACAACACTCTAAACCAGACCTGCGCCTCCGTGGGAGTCAGGTGAGCGTAACAGTATTGCAACCGGCTGTCTATGTACAGTTCTTCCGTTCTGGATATATAATGAGTGTTCTTGCCCTTGTTTATTTTTGGAGACTTGGGCTTGTTTACCTTTGTCTTTGGGGTGATCTCGCTTAACCATAGGCCTTTCTCAGCTAGTAGTTCTTTGGCTTCCTGCAGTTGAGCTCCGTAGTTCTTCCCTTTTATATGTAGGTAGCATTTTGCTTTGCTGCCTGAGTGGTACGGTTCTACTAGTGTTAGATCCTCAGTCGACAGACGATGTACCGACCTTAGATGTCTAAAGATTTTCAGAATTGTGCTTCTGTTTAGAATTAAGTCCTCTTTGTTTTCTCTCATTTGTTCCAATTTCAAAATTATGGACGATTGGTCGGGTTCGGACTCTGGCTTTCTTTTCTGACGGCCTCGGTCGGCATAGTGTCTCGAATCGCTTCTCTCTTCTGCAGAGTTATGGAAGTACCAGTGTTTTTCCTTCCGTTCCCAAAGGTCTCGTTGATAGTCAGACTTGGAGTATGAAGGAAGATGTTGAGTCCATCTGACTACCTTCTTTTCCTCTTTATGTTCCACCCGATTTCTGACAGTAGTTGATTCTGATTGTTCTTTACCTTCCGTTCTTGCCCTACTGTCTGGTGGGTCTTGGATAGAGTCTTTCCTTGTCCGCCCCTTATCATTGATGTGTTTTTGGGGGAATACCTCCCTTGCGGATTGACGCGTCAATGATTGTTGATGGCACCTCTCCTCCGGCTCTTCATAGACGGATAAGTCCATCCATTCTTTGTCTCTTAAGAAATCATCCGCCGTCATTGGGGAGCTGTTTGACTTCTGAGCCGTGGAACCCCGGGGTAAGTTGTTTTTCTTTTTTGTCACCTCCTGTTCTTTTACTACTGGTCGATTTAGGCTCTTGCTCTGAGATTGATTTTGAACCTCCGCCCCATTTTTCTGTTGTTGCGCTGGTCCTTTATTTGATGTTTCCTGGGATTTTATAGAGGTAGTCTGAATTGTCCTTGTGGAAATGCTACCCTCTTTCTTTGAGTTCTTATTAGCTGGGGATTCTTCTCTTTTTTTTTTTGTAGACCAGAGGTTGATGGACTGTCCAAGTCTGTCATTTTTTGGTTGAAAGTGAAGACCTTATTTTGTGACAACGGGAACGATGGTCCAGTTCCCTGATTCATATTAAAAATGCTGAAAGCGCCCTGCATTTGCACTTCGGCGTTTGCCATCTGTTTAGTTAGGTCAATGGCGTTTGATGTCCCTGAGGTCTGTGTCGACCCATTTTTAGATAAAGCTTTTTTCTCCTGCTTGGACTTCTCGGAGTGTTCTTTCGCTTCAGACAAGTAGTTTTCCTGACTTTCCTTGTATTTCACATTTATGAGGTCGTCGATCCGTTTTTCTTAGGCCTTCACGTATCCTTCCAAATAGATCAATTTTGTCAAGGTCATGGCCGACACTGTTGTTTGATCTTTCATTGAATCATTTAGTGCTTCATATAATTTGCAGAACGGAGCCAGGGCGATTGTAATGGCGGACATAATAGTTGCTAAGTCCGATTTTTTTTGCTGGAGTTTCTTTTAGACCTGGACTGGGTCTGTCTTGTTTGGGGCGACCCCCCGAAGGATGGTCGTAGGCCGGGTCAAGCGATTGTCGCCTCGAAAGCGGGGACGCCGACCCGAGGCTTCTGTTCGGCCCCCTTTTCTTACTGGTGTATTGGAGCGGAACTTCCGTTGGGTTTGGATTCACGTAGTTAGTTGTTCTTTCTTCTCCATAGTTGTGTTTTGATCGTGGTGGGGTCTGCAGTTCGAAGAGACCGAGGATCTGCTTTTTTGGCCCTGACAGGGTTTTTTTCAGTTCCTTATTGCCCGTCTTTATTGGGCTTGTTGTACTTGGGACCGTGTGTTCTTCTGTCCTTTCCTGTGCTTTTTGAGGCAAAGCCACTTGCATAGCGCTTTTTCGTGCCTCAGTTCCCATGCATATCAGAGAGGTGGCTTCTTTGTCCTTATTCTCTGCTCTGTTTTCCATACCGCCTTCCCCTTTGTCTTCCATCGAAATCGCCGTAGGGTTTGGATTGGGATTGTAGTCATCGCTTAAGTTGTCTTGATCTACCTCCCTCGCGGCTTCCTGAGGTAGGCACATAATCTCACTTTGAGGTTTTTCAATTGGACTCACAACAGGTGGCGTCATTTTGCGTGTTTTAGGTGGTGGTGAGGTTTCCGTGATTGCTGCCAGGATTTCCGTGTCAGATAGTTCCAATATGTCGTATTTCCTTTTTCCTTGATTTTTAAAGAAATCCAACAGTGAGTTTAATTGTCCTTTTTTCAGGGGCGTCTTGCATGGCTGAGTGTTTTTCTTGTTGGCCTTATTTGGCCCTTTATTTTTGTTATTTGTTTTGGATCCTTTCGTTTGGTGGTCTTTTGTTTTTTGTGCTTCATGCGAGGGAGATCTAGTTGTTTCGTCGTCGATCTCTATCCACATCTCATTTGGAGGTGAGTTGTTGATTAGAGGATTTTTCTCCCTCTGTATCAAGTGTATGGATTTCCTTTTTGTTTTTTCCGTTATGTTCTTTTTTTTGTTAATTTGGTTCTTTTGAGCTTGAGAGGAAGCGGATATAGGCCCTCATTACGACCCTGGCGGAAAGGGGAAAACGATGGCGGAAATGCAATACCGCCATCGAATAGCGCTCGGTGCGACTATGACCCGTCACCGCAAAGTACGAAGCCATTAGCGACACCGTAGTGAACGCCAACGCTAACTGCACCAAGCACGCGCGCCATGCCAAACCGCAAACACCACCATGGCGCAAGGGTACGCCAATTCCGACCCTAGCGGACATGTACCTAACGCCATCAGGCATGGCGTAATGTACCATTCCGCCATGGCGAGAAGTACGGCATCGCGAATCAACCGTAAACGGCCCCACTGAGTGCCTGTACACCGCTCCCTGCCCACAAAGTACAACTCCCCGTCGGTGCAATGAAGTCACAATGCAACCATTGAAATGTACAAGTCACCCATGCATGGCAACGAACAAAAGAAACACAAGAGGGGCCAATGGGAGCTGCAGGGCACAGATGGCACGAATACAGAAGCCATCCCAATGGACATGACCACAGTCCCCCACCAAGAAACGCACGCAAACACAGGCACCTGTGACCAGCAATATTCCGAAAATCACATCATTCCACCAGTCCACCTGGCTGACCGGCATCTGTTACACAAAACCCAATCCCCCGCCCCTGAGCATGACAACATTCAAACAGTCATATTGGCAGCCCCCATCCCTGACCTCACTGGGCTTCGTAGGCAAACGGGCCCAGCACAGTACCACGCAACTAAACCCCGAAGCTGGAACCCAATGCAGATCTCCTCACAATACATCGCCCCCCAAATAGGCATATGCCAAATCACTTGCAAAGAAAAACGCTACACGGGCCAAATCAGAATAGAAATTTTATGCCCATCAAAGTCACCAAGCCCATACAGCCATCAGGCCATGAACTCCAAAACACTAATCACCATTGTGGGCTGCATCCGCAAGAAATGACCAGCCACTACCTGTGTGTCGCCCTGTTCCCCCATGGTACACAGAGCCACATTCACGTACGAAAAGGCAACATGGAAGCGCACAGAACCGCAGGGCCGACCCAATGGGGAGGCACTAGTCCAGCAGAAAGGCCGAAATGTTGCTCCGAGCCACCAGTACTGCGTAAGGGCATGTGGGCCATTGGCGATCGTCCCATAAGATCGTAATGCTGCTCCACTGATTAACACGAAGCAGCAGGTGTCGGGAGTAAAATCCATCTGCAGGAGTGGCATACAGATGGCAGTGGCAAAAGGGGAGGAGATACCTGTCAACCAAAAGAAAAGAACAAGAACAGAATGGCCATCAGAACTACATTCGAACAACTCACTTCAATGATCACACGAAATCCACAGCCATATGCATGCTAGCCCACTCAAAAGGATCATCACCACCCCAAAACCACTTGCGACTCATAACCATCTATATCGAGGTGCAAACACCATCACAAACGAGTGTACCTGTGCATGCGTCTGTCAAAACAGAATCCATCAGATGGGAATGTTAACGTGCATGGACACAAGTGTCTGAGGGCGCGTCGAGACAGGGAGGGCTCAACAAGGCCAGATAGACGATGGTCCCACTATGGCAGCCCTGCATCACATAGCGTAGGGGAGGCGGATAGATCCCAAGAAGCCCTGTACATGGCAAACTCTGTATCAAATCACCTGCCCATGCATCCATTCATCATTCCCTCATCCCGGGATCAAAACGCCTGAATAATTACTCACATAACATTAGAAACATCCATTGAGTCTGTGCGTTATGCAGCCTGCTAAATCCACAGTGCCCCAGCCCGTAATTCCAGTGTTGTGAAGTAACATGTATTTGGGAACGGACGGCCTCATCGCCCACGTAGCTATTGCGCATCCCAAACTATTCATATCAATCATTGCTCCCTCGCCATGGGCCCTGTCTCAAGGACATTGAACAAAAGAACGTTACATTTGCAGTCAGACCTGTGGGCATCTCCTCGCCGCTAGCTGGAAACCGAAAGCGCCGCCCTTCGAATTCCTCATTTGCAACATCACGTCGAAAAGGCATCTGTGGCCGTTTGAAATCACTAATTATTCCATCGAGTGCGGCTGTGTGTGAAAATGGCAACTGCCTTCACCCACAAATGGGACGCCCCGCCCGTCGTTGCAACTCGGTACAGTGATGCATGAGGGCCCACCGTTACTCGAGTACTACGTTCCACTGACCCTTCACAAGTCTGTTCGCGACTGCACAGATAGTATGGGAAACAATGGGACCACAGCAGAATGAACATATCAACCAATCTTACACGGCCATCGGGTACAAATACATGATTGCAATAGCAAGATACCATTCCCCGAATTGCAGCGTTGTGCGCGGGACGTGCTCGGCCAAAGGGGAGAGCAGTTTGCACAGGTGGAATTAATCACCACAGGTGGAGGCCATACAGCCTGGAAACACATAAATTGCACAGCCAGTCTCCTCCCACAACCACACCGAAATGCTACCGGCAGGACTCGCGATGTTGGCCCTGGGGGACCTGATAGCACTGCAAGTGCTCCGACTCCAAGAAGAAGACGAACAACAACTACAACCAGCCGCACGGAGGAGACGCAGGAGGAGGAGGAGGCCAAGGCAGGGCCAGCAAGGCCCACCAGCACAGCCACTACCACCACGCAGGCAGCCCGCAATACCACGCCTCCGAGCACATCCGTTCAACCTCACTGATGAGCAGATCCACACCCTCTACCGTCTGGACCGGGACACCATAGCCGCCATTGTGGACATGACACAGGCTGACCTTGTCAGCATGATAGATAGCCCAACCGCCATCCCACCCCTACTGAAGGTGGTGTCTGTACTCCACTTCCTGGCCACAGGCACCTACCAGCACACAGTCGGACAGTTGCATGGCATTTCTCAGCCACTGTTCTCACGGACACTATTGCAAGTGCTCGATGCCCTCCTGCAGCACGCAGACGACTACATCTCTCTACCACGCTCGGAGCAGGAAATTACCAACACAAAAGTGGGATTCCATGCACTTGCCGGCATACCGGGTTGCATTGGTGCCATCGACTGCACCCATGTTGAATTGGTCGTCCCACATGCCATGGAGGCCCAGTACCGCAACCGAAAACAATTTCATTCCCTGAATGTACAAATGGTGTGTGACTCCAACAGGATCATTACACATTGTTGTGCCCGATTCCCTGGATCAACCCATGATTCTATGGTCTTGAGGAACTCTACAATACCACGCTACATGGAGCGACACGCAGGGAACAGATCCTGGCTACTCGGTGAGTCTCATTACATGCATGATGATGTGGGGTATGTGAATTGGCAATGACCTGGCAGGAAGGGGGGGGGGGGGTGTGCGTACGTATCAATGGCATTCCACATCATACGTTTCTCGTCCACATACAGGTGATGCTGGATATCCACTGAAGAGATGGCTCCTCACACCAGTCCGGAACCCACGGGACCAGCATGAGGAGGACTACAACCATGCCCACTCACGTACCCGTGTAGTCATAGAACAGGCATTCGGCCTACTGAAGGGCCGTTTCCGCTGCCTCAGCAGGTCTGGCGGGGCACTCCTGTACCGCCATGAGAAGGTTGCAAAGATGGTGATGGCATGTGTCATGCTCCACAACATGTGCGTACGTAGAAATGTGCCCATGCCCCCTGACGCAGAACTGCAAGCACCTGATGATGGTCATGATGAGGGTGGGGATGTGGCAGCACCTCATGGAGTCTGCGAGGCACCGGAGGCCCGTGACATTCGTCAGCATCTCATAGATGCATGCTTCTAGCACTCACGCCTGGTGGCTGATACATGGACACGGGACTCGTGGCACTGCGTGTGTCTGGGACATGCACAATATGGACTCTACGCCTATGATGGCCTAGTACACAAAGATCAATGTCCACACATCTCATTGGTTTATCGTGCACTTTTTATGGCATATGTGATGTCATGTTGAACACCCTATCGACCCGCCACCCAAGTGAGCCCAACACACCCCCTCCACCCTCCTACCTCCCCCCCGAACACCAGTGTCCAAAGATGCTCATTGTCAGTGGGCTGTCGCTATTGCAAGCCCCCTCTGCGGGTATCAGGGGCACCCCTGCCTGTGGAGCGCAGGTTCCTTCCAGATCTACGTTGGGGGCTGCCCTGGACGGAACTTGCAACGGATGATGTGTCTGCCTGCTCACGTCCATGCATGTCCCTAAGGGTTTGCGAGAGCTCAGTGAGCACACGGCGCACTGCGGCAAGTTCGGCACATACGTCTTTGGACGTCGCATGCAGTTCCCCCCTCAGGCTCTCGGTGCTTCTCTCAATTTGTGCCCTTAGCGTCTCTGTACCTCTCTCCATTTCTGCCCTAAGTGTCTCAGTTGATGTTTCTATGTCTGCCTTAGTGCCCCCACATTCATCGGCATGGTCCTTGAGGAGTGTGGCCAGTTGCTGCTGTTGTTCGATCAACTGGTCGAGGGACTGTTGCCTCTGCTGGGCCATGGCCATTTGCGGGGGTGTCACCGAGGGGCTGTTGTCCTCATGTTGCCTTGCCACAGGGCTTGTGGGGGATGGCCAGTCGTCGTCTTGTGGGTGCCCCTGCGTGGTATCCTCATGTTGTACGGGATGGGACAGACAGGGGGATTGGGACAGGTCATGGATGGATCTGACTTCGGCATCCCCGTTTTCTGTGTCGGAGCATGCTGCCATCAATGGGGTGTCACCTATGGTGCTGCTGCCACCAGAGGCAGTGCCTTCTGTGGCATCCATTGGGGGGACCTGTGGTGGTGGTGTTGTGGGCATGCTGGCTGCTGGGGTGCCTGTTGATGTTCCCTCCTCTGTGCTGCCACCTGATTTGTGCTGCTGCCGTGTCTTGATGCGTGCATCTGAGGTGGAGGGTCTCTGGCCGTTGGTCTTGGCCCTCTTTGCAGGTGTGCTGGTAGGGGTGTCCTGTAGCTCGTCGTTTGGATCGGACCCTGTGGTGGAGTAAAGGAGGGCGAGGGTTATTGATGGGTCTGTGGGAATTGGAATGGCATTGTATCACATGCTTTGGGGTGGTACCTGAGGGTGATTTGGGTCGGGGCCTTGGAGGTGCTTTGATTTGTGTGTGGAGTGAGGGTGCAGTTGTTTGGCAGCCTGCAGTTAGGGTGTGCCTGCTGCACGTGTAGTACGTGTATTAGGGGTTTTTAATTATTTATGTATTTATTGTGGGTTTTAACGTGCGCTATCAGGCCGATGTGTGTGGACGTTCTCCTGGACATGTGTTTCTGTTGCACTATGTGGACGCATGGTACTTCACATGGATGGACTGTGTGGATTTGGCATTGTTTTATCTGGCCTACCTACCTGAATCTTCGGATGTCTGCACTCCTTTCTCCATCCCTCCGACTCCCTCTATGCTCTCCATTCCGATGGTGGAGGCACAGATTTCTTCCCAGGGGGTCAACTTGATGGGTGATTCAGGACCTCCCCCGGTGGCTGTGGCAATGTTGCGGTTGGCAGAGAGTATGCTGCGGACGCGTATCCGCAGGTCGTCCCATCGCTTGCGGCATTGCTGTGGGGTGCGGGGTGCGGTCCCCACCGCACTTACCCGCTGTGCCACCTGAGCCCATATGGCCTTCTTGTTTGCAAGTGCCGTCCTGGTCATTTGCGTGCAGAACACGACGGCAGCATTCTCCTGGAGGGTCTCTGTTAGCACGGTGAGTTCCTCACGGGAGAAGTGGACCTGCCGCTTGCGGTCGCACGCTTTCTTCGCTACTTTTCCCATTTTTCTTGGTTTCGCTAGGGTGGTTGACGGGTTGGGGTGTGTTTCAGGGTAGTGATTTTAGTGGTTGTGTGGTTTTAGTGTTTTTATAGGTGTACGCCGGGATGTTTCCCGTTCCGGGCCCATGTTTTAACTTCCGTTTCCGTATATTTCCGGTCACCGTACTTTCCGGTAGGCGCACACTGCGGTGACCGCTAAGAGGGGTGGCGGTATTGCACCTAGGGCGCCGTACGGCGGCGGTGTGGGCCGTTTTGGGGTCATGTCCGCCATCGCGGACTTTGCACTTCCGCCGTGGCGTGGTGCTCGTGCCCGATGGGTCGGAATGGGCCGCACTTTGCTCCTTCGTGCAATGGCGGAAACGCTATTTACGCTGTGGCGCTCCGGTCAGTCGCTTTCCGCCAGGGTCGTAATGAGGGCCATAGTCTCACTTTCCACAGTAATTTCGTCTATATTGATTATTTGAGTCACATCTTTTGCCTTTTTATTAAAGGACTGTATCCCCGTAGCTGCGTCCTTTTCGTGTTGTGCCTCTGCTCCCACCGACTGTGGGTTCCCTGGGACCAAGTCCTTTGTGGATCGTGTGGCAGCCTCAGGCTGAGCCCGGTGAACCTGGGTTATAATACTGTTCTGTTCCGCTTGGGGCGCCTCCTCCACGTCATCGGCCTGTTCCTGTATCTCATGGTTCTCCGGTAGGATTTAGTCTGGATTTGTGCAATGGACCCGCACTGTGGCTCCGGCTCCACACGGCATCACGGGACCCTTCCCGCTCCTAGCGGAGGGAGAGGGACCCAGAACTGCCTTCTCTCCGGACCGCCGGGGATCTCTGGCGCAGTCCTCTGTCGTCCATATTTCGGGTGCATTTCTCGCAGCCCCTATGAGTTCACCCACCTTCCTCTCGTCGAGGCCCGCCCCCGTCCGCCCTCCGGCAGGCGAAGGGTGACCCACGAGCTCCGAGTCGGGCGGGGAGATCACTGTTCCCCCTTGAACGCTATCTGTTAATTCTGTTCGTCCCATATTCTGCCACGCTGCACCAGGCGAGGTCAGATCTTTACCCCTGTTTGAAAGGGCGTTGTTTTGTGGTGTGCATGGTATTGATTTGGCATCACACATGCCTTCACCGGTGTCAATGTCTGCACGTGTTTTGTGCAGGTGAGTGTCAATGGAGGACGCTCCGAACCTTTGCAGAGGGCGTGTTGTACGTGTTGGTCTTTTGTCTTTGTATCCCTCGGCCGGGAGTGTTTGCTCCGTCTGCATGGACATGATGGATAGCTTTGCTGTTGTTTTGTGTCTTAAGTTGAAAACGATGCACGGACCACTTACCGCCCCATATGGTTTCACTTTTGTGACTCGTGGCTTGTCGGCTGTCTATGAAGTTTTGATAGCTGGCGCAAGAGAGTAATGTTTGGCCAGCTGCCAGCGTACAGCAAAGCAGCAAACAGTGAAACAGTCACAGCAGGAGACTCGCGCCCTTGACTAGCGAATTGCCTTATAGAATTTGATGGTAGGTATAAGGGAGAATCTTCCATATTTCCTTTCCAGTATTTTGGCTTGGGTTGCCAGTGATCTTACTTTTGCCCATAGGTGTTCTTGCATGCTTAATTAATTAAACATCATATTTAATCGAGAAACGTTAAATCGAACATATGAGTAAAGTGCATGGAGTCAACTACAAACTCTTGGGACAACGATGGTGAATGGCAAAGGTGTCAACCAGTAATCTTTAAATCAGTAGTTTTCGGCAAATGTATGCATCTAGTTGAAAATGCTGATACACGTCTTCCTCAGGACGGAGCACTCTAATCAGACCGGTGCCACGATGTTCAACTCGATACTGACCGATGCTGATCATACATGGCTCATTCTAGAATAGATGATGTTCTTGATTTAAAAACAAGCATTTTTCTGTAGACAGCACACAGACAAAAACAAACAACAACGACAATATGTTAAAAAAATGTTCAGAGAGAGCCAAAACTGTCAGCACATTGAAGACAAAGTTCAGTAGAATAAATGGTGGAAGGGAGAACAAAAAATAAATACCATGTTCTCAACCCGATTGTGGGACCTCGTCAAATAGTTACTTCAACAAGCGAGTAGAAACCACAATGGACAGACATCAATTATTTCGTCTGTAGAGACAAAACAAGAACAATGAATGAATTGGGGTAAAACAACCCCTAATTCAAGAAAAAACAGTGAGAAAATCGGCTAAAGACACAATAGCACTGTACTATAATGACCTCACTCAGCCATTTAAAAGGTATAAATTGCTCACGTGTGCGTTTAAACAGAACAGAATCTCAGAATTCCAAGGGAAGACCTAGTTAATCGTGTCTTTAATTTGGTACAGGAAAACTCGTTCCGTTCGTGGACCGTAGTAATTCACCTCCTCAATTGTCATGTGAGGAAGCTGCAAAAAGACATAACGCACAACCAAAGAAAGTGGTCAGCGTATGGAAACTAACGGACGTACATGTAAATGTATCAAAAAGAGTGAACAAAGTAACCGCCAAGGCACGACTGCAATGATACTTTTTGCAATGACAAACGTAAAGCAGAATAAACTGGACCGTTTCAAATCTGAACTTCAACGGATAAAGCCTGCTAGTGAACAACGAGCTAGATTTAGCTGAAAGGGCCAGAGCCCGGCGAATGGAAAATGTACATAATGCGTTAAATGCTCAGACATGCCTCGCTGCTTGTCACTGCAACCATGCCACTATTAAAATGATCCATGTCGCGGTGCAGCAGTAACAAAACTGCAATGAAAACTATACGGAAAAAGTTATAGATGTTATAACTTACCCGAATGCCATGGCGACGGAGCAAACGACACAGCGTCACTAAGCAGGCTAAGAGAGTAAAGGACCTGCAAAGTCTAATGGACGTAAAAATGGCTGACATGCAGATGCAAACGTTGCCCATGTGACCTTACGAGCAAATGTAAAACAGCTCTGAAAGAAGTGGCCTTGGTTGCCGGAATGACCAAACAATAATGGTCAGCTGGCAAACAAAGCCTGTGCATCTCCTTGTATAAAGAATGACTGTCCCATGCAGAAAAATAAATGAAATAAATGGAATGCAATAAAAAAGAAGAAGAACAGAAAAGAAAGAAAAGAAAAAGCACCAAACACCCATAATGGTAGTGTCAAGCAATGCAGCATAGAAAGGTGACCAACCAATGGTTATCACAATAGACTAGTGTGGTCTAAAGCCACAAGCCATATCTCTTTTGGCAAAATAAGAAAAAAGAAAAAACCAAAACCAAACAGAATATTGACCAAGAACTAAAAATAAAATTTGATTAACAGGAAGATCACGAGGGAAAAGCACCTCAGAATTCATGGCAAATGATTGCACATAGCAATAGGGGCAGAATAAATGACCCGCCCTACACCATTTGTCATACGAATCAAGGAGCATGGCCTGCTTCAAAATTGGAATAAGCAGGAGAGGGCGCCCCATGTAAAAAATGCAACTGAAGTGGGCCAATCAAAAACAGGACAACCATTCCTCCTGAAGATTGAGTCCCACTTGATAGCTCTGTGTGTTATAGCCACCATTGTTCGTGCTGGGATAGCCTGTTAGCGATGGACTATGAGCCTACACCCCTGATTAATTCAAGAGCCCACCATCTGAGTTCATCACAACTGTGATTTAATTCAATAAAGTGTAACGCTCACCACTGGGGCCCTGCAGGAGTGCGGGGTCCGGTGTGTTGGTGAGTGCTGGTCCGGTCTGTGAACACCTTCTGATGTTGCCCAAAACACTCCCTCCCTTCTGCTCACTGCAGGTTTAATCACCCAGTGGTCAGAGAGGCATGAGTGATCTGGAAGACTTGATTCCGGAACAACATGGTTTGCGTTGTGCCTCCAGGCGTTTTGCACCAAATGTCTTTCCAGTTTATAGTCACTGGTTCATAGATGCTACTGCCCAGTTTCCTCACTAGGCTCGTACCAGTTCAGTTCTGTTTACTCCCCAGTTCCTTCACTGAGGCCAGGTGGATGGCCAGTTGCTTCACTAGTCAATGGAATGTCCAGGCCTGCTGCGACACCCCTAAACCACCTTTCGTGTTAATGTAGGCACGTTCGGTATAGTGGATGAATGTTTCAGTGTCCTAATGTCTTTCTGATTGTTTTCCCCCCAGGAGCGGTATGCCAAGATGGTCGGTGCAGAGTTTGAAGCGACATTCCAGAGCACAGCTGTCCGGGTAAGTGATACGCGGGTGGAGGGTGGGATGAGACAAGTTAGAACAAACCTCCACTTACCCTTATGTCCTTTTGTTCTTTCAGGGCAGCAGAGGCGCGGGAAGAATTCGACAGATGACAAGAAACGGAGCTGAAAGAAGACTGCGGTCTGAACACGTACCGGTAAGTATTTACAATGGATCTTGCCTCACGTCATGTAGCTTCTTGAGGTTACCGTGTAGAGTTAATCTGGTCCTCCTGCGTAGTGCAGAGCTGGTTTCCTGGTATCTTGACCCGTAGTGCAGAGCTGGTTTCTTGATATCTTGACCCATAGTGCAGAGCTGCTTTCTTGATATCTCGACCCGTAGTGCAGCACAAAGGAGCTCCGTGGCAGGCAAGCGTCACTCTGGCAGCGGGAGAAAACGCTAAGCACTGGGTGTGGTCCAGGGCGGGGCTTATATAGCCCTGGGCCCACCCAGAACCACTAGACCACCAGGGAAACTTGCATTGTGGCCCTCTAGTGGCCATATTGAATCATGTTCACTGGTCTAGTCCCGGGTGCCATTTTGGATGGGGCTACACAGGCAACAGACTGAGCCTTCCTAGAGCCTTGGGGTTGGCCCGGATCGTGACATTGGGCCTCATTACAAGTCAGGCGTTAAGGGTTTAACGGCGCCGTTGGCACCGTTAACCCTTAACGCCTGATTCACACTTTAACGCCTGCTTTTTGCAGGCGTTAAAGTCCAAGGCGCTAAGCGACCTTGGTGCTAATTACGGCACCGTAATTTACGGTGCCGTAATTAGCGCCTTCCCCATCCCCATTATGCCCTATGGGGCAAAAATGGGAATGGGGAAGGGCAAATGGTGAATGGGGAATTACCGCCCCACTCACCTTGGAATGGGGCGGTAATTCCGCCAGCCACCATGGCGGAATCCGGCATGGGTCCACCGCCTGACTTGTAATGAGGGCCATAAAGTGGGAGACCAACGGTGATGTCAAACTTTTGGTCCTAATCTTGGACTTGTGCTCTGTGATTCGAAGTTTAACCGGTCTAGATGTTCTGCCTATATATGATTGAGAACATTGACAGATAATAACATATATGACATTCTTAGAATTACAGGTCGTATGATCTTAAAGGGTCCAAAGTCTCTTGTTGATAGTAACCGTGTTGAAGGCCGTAGTGGACTCGCATTGGCAACAGTGTCCACATGGAAAGTGTCCGCAAATCTTTTTAGAACCCCAGAGACCAGAGATGGTCTTAGGACCTTGTTTAACCCCTGCTCTGTCAGCTCTAGATAGCCAATTTTTCAAATGTAGGCCTTTTTTAAAAGCATAGATCGGATATTCCAGAGAGGGATTATTAAATTGCAACAAAGGCCAATATTTACAAATAGCCTTTTTGATGGCATAATGGTGAGTGCTGAAGGTCATTGCACACACCAATCATGAATTAAGCACATTTTCTTTGGGATTCTTTGCTAGTAAAATATCCCTTTGTTGATTCCTAGCCCTCTTGCGGGATTGTCTAAGTACATGTGGTGGATAACCCCTACTGCGCAATCTACTCTGTATTATATCTGCTTGAGTAGAAAAATCCTCCTTATTGGTACAGTTCCATCTGGCTCTCAAAAATCGGCCATAAGGAATACTGACACATAGAGGCTGGGGTTGGAAACTGTCAAAGTGAAGAATAGTATTTCTGTCTGTAGTCTTGCGATACAGATCAACGACAGTAAGTCCATCCTTCGTCTTGACTAGGAGGTCTAAAAAAGGTAAACACTGATTGCTGGCAACCATAGTAAAACATAGATGGATGTTCAAGGCATTGATCCATACAAGAAATTCTTCGTGGTTACCCTTGTTCTTGTCCCAAACAATGATGATGTTGTCAATGTACCTTTTGTAGAATATGATATAATGTTTAAAGGGATTGGAATTGTCTGAGATGAATGTTTTCTCAAACAACCACATATATAGAGTTGCATAGTTGGGGGCAAAAGCCACCCCCATTGCAGTGCCCTTGATTTGCAAAAAAAACGATTCCTTGAAGCAAAATAGTTCTTGGTTAATGCAATCTCCAAAAGCTAAATAAGAAATTAACTAGGGATGAGTTGAGGATCACTCCTCGAGTCGAGACATTCTTTCATGATCGGAAGGGACTCAAGCTGGGGAATGTTGGAGTACAAAGATTCAATGTCCAAAGTGATGAACAAATTGGAGGCAGGACTGAATGGTAATCCTTCAAGATGTAAGATGGAATTGGTGTTGTCTGCTAAATAAGTAGCTGTTGAGGCCGCTAAAGGTTTGAGGAAAAAATCTAAGAATTGGCACATGGGCTCTAGTATAGAGCCACAAAGAGAAAAAATGGGCCTGCCTGTGTGGATTCAGGCTATCCTTGTGGATCTTAGGAAGAATATATGTGAGTGGGGTCTTAGTGCCCTTAATAGTAAGGAACAGGAATTCCATCTCACTTAATATACCAATGTCACGTGCCCATGTGGCTAAAGCCTGGATTTCATTCCTGATGCTTTGTGTCTGATCACACCTGAGTTTAAGACAAACAGAGGAGTTATCAAGTTGTCTCATCACCTCTTTATCATAGTAGTCTGCATCACAGACTACTACCCCTCCACCCTTGTCGGCTTGTTTAATAACGGCAATTTTTACGTCCATTAGACTCTGCAGGTCCTTTACTCTTTACTTTTTGTGACTTGTCCTGCACAAATAAAGAAACCAAAAGGAGAAAAACCACTACCATCAGAATTAACAGTACTACATACAGAACAAACAGCTAGTCTCCTTAACATTGGTGAATTGGAAGATATCCATTCATTAGAATCAGTTGCATTGGATCTGCAAATTGATACTGGTCTAACAGAATCATCAAAACTAAAAAGTAAGTCAAAATTCACACCACAACTAGCCATGGAAAAGGTGATAGACATATTTGTCTTAGTGGTACAAAAGTATTTAAGAAAGAACTACTTATCCAAGAAAACATTAAATTGGAGTAAGTACAATTTGAATAGCAAGGAAAGAAAGGCAATCATGGATCTAAGAAATAATTATGATATTACAATAAAAGAGGCTGATAAAGGAGGCAACATAGTCCTCCTAAACACTACTGACTATATCCGAATGGCGGAAATGCATCTAAATGATACGACTTGTTATGAAAAACTGACAGAGAACCCCATGCCTCAAATACTGGAAGAATGGAATATATTGAGTACACGAGGGAGACACATCAAACAAGGGAAAATTCAGTGCTCACTGAACATACTATACTTAAAGAAATTGGGTGTTTAACGAAAAAACTTTTATTTCTTGAGAGTGAAAAACAAATACTATACTGTATGTAAATAATACGGAACTGCTGGAAATCGGAAACTCTGTACAAATAAAAAACAAAGTAAAAGGACACTGAGGTTTGGAAAACGAGGGAGACACATCAAACAAGGGAAAATTCAGTGCTCACTGCACATACTATACTTAAAGAAATTGGGTGTTTAACGAAAAAACATTTACCTCTTGAGAGTGAAAAACAGATACTATACTGTATGTAAGCAATACGAAACTGCAGGAATTCGAAAAATCTGTACAAATAATAAACCAAGTAAAAGGACACTGAGGTTTGGAAAACAGGGAGACACATCAAACAAGGGAAAATTCAGTGCTCACTGCACATACTATACTTAAAGAAATTGGGTGTTTAATGAAAAAACTTTTACTTCTTGAGAGTGAAAAATGAATACTATACTGTATGTAAACAATACGGAACTGCAGGAAATCAGAAACTCTGTACAAATAAAAAACAAAGTAAAAGGACACTGAGGGTTGGAAAACAAATATTTACAAAAGAAGGAGAAACTCTGTATGAACAAAATACAGAGTTTAAGGACACTGAGGTTTTGGAAAACAAAAATTAACAAAAGAAGGAATCATAACAATTGTTGACATACAACTATTTTTTTGGAAAAATAACAACTTAACAATACATTTTCATTCTTTAGAGCACACCTATAAGTCTCTGTGGTTTATTTACATATTTAGCAATTCGCACTGGCCAGTCGCAGTGATACAGAGTCAGGGTGCTGCAAACAATATCAGTAAAGTATATAACTCTTTAAACTTCAAGGAAACTCGCCATAGTTGCCACAGGCTGGTATTTTAAAATACTCCTTTACTCTCTTAGCCTGCATAGTGAGGCTGTGTCATTTGCTCTGTCACCATGGCATTCGGGTAAGTTATAACATCTATAACTTTTTCCGTATAGTTTTCATTGCGGTTTCGTTACCACTGCACAGAGACATGAACCACTTTAATAGTGGCATGGTTGCAGTGACCAACAGCGAGGCATGTCTGAGCATTTAACAGCATTACGTACATTTTCCATTAGCTGGGCTCTAGCCCTTTCAGATAATTCTAGTTGTTCACTAGCAGGCTTTATCGGTTGAAGTTCAGATTTGATATGATTTACGTTTGTCATTGCAAAAAGTATCATTGCAGTCGTGCCTTGGCGGTTACTTTGTTCGCTCTTTTTGATACATTTACATGTACGGCTGTTAGTTTCCATACGCTGACCACTTTCTTTGGTTGTGCGTTATGTCTTTTTGCAGCTTCCTCACATGACAATTGAGGAGGTGAATTACTACGGTCCACGAACGGAATGAGTTTTCCTGTACCAAATGAAAGGCACGATTAACTATGTCGTCCCTTGGAATTCTGAGATTCTGTTCTGTTTAGACACACAGCTGAGCAATTTATACCTTTTGAATGGCTGAGTGAGGTCATTATAGTCCAGTGCTTTTGGGTCTTTCGCCGATTTTCTCACCGTTTTTTCTTGAATTAGGGGTTGTTTTACCCCAATTCATTCATTGTTCTTATTTTGTCGCTACAGATGAAATAATTGATGTCTGTCCATTGTGGTTTCTACTCGCTTGTTGAAGTAACTATTTGACGAGGTCCCACAATCGGGTTGAGAACATGGTATTTAGTTTTTGTTCTCCCTTCCACCATTTATTCTACTGAACGTTATCTTGAATGTGCTGACAGTTTTGTCTCTCTCTGAATTTTTGTTTTAACATATTGTGGTTGTTGTTTATGTTTGTCTGTGTGCTGTCTACAGACAAATACTTGTTTTTAAATCAAGAACATCCTCTATTCTAGAATGAGCCACATATGATCAACATCAGTCAGTATCGAGTTGAACATCGTGGTACCTGTCTGATTAGAGTGCTTCACCCTGAGGAAGACGTGCATCAGCATTTTCAACTAGATGCATACATTTGTTGAAACTACTGATTTAAAGATCTACCGGTTTGACACCTTTGGCATTCACCATCGTTGTCCCAAGAGTTTGTAGTTGACTCCATGCACTTTACTCATATGTTCGATTTAACGTTTCTCTATTGAATATGATGTTTAATTAATTTTTAAGTGATGCTTTGTACTAAGAATTGCCCCCAGTGGCTTTGTAATGCACTATTTTCACTTTAGCCAGTTGGCAATCTTCATTGACTGTTTAAAATTCGTGATTGACCGTGTATTTGTTGTTTTGTCGTGAGAGACAGCCTCCTTCCATGTGATCCCCTTCACCTGCCAGCAGTGCTGCTCCTCCGGCATTCTTTTGTGTGGCTTTGTCCACACAGTCAGTGTATCGAATAGAATATATTAACATTTCAATTTACACTGTGCTCTTTTATTATGAAAGCTCAACATGAATTATGGGCGCACCTTTCTGATTTAATATGTTTTTATGAGATATTAATAAACATTGTTTTTTTGATTATCTGTGGTATGTGATGTTCTGATTTTGCCTTCCTTTCAGTCTTTCAGTTGAAGTCTGTTTAATATTATATAAATTAACCATAGTTTTCCATGTGACATGTCTTCTTCTTGAAACTTGATCTAAAACTTACTGATTGTTACAGGCCAGGCAGCCACTGCAGAGCTGAAACACTTAGGGCCTGATTTATAGAATTTTTGCGGGCTGAAAAGTGACTTTGAGCACTTATCAGAGTGCAAAACTCTTTCAGTGATTCATGGAATGGACTTTGTGTGCATTTCCGTGGCTTTGTGTGGGCCAGTCACATCTTTGCTTGCAGTCGAGCGCTGTGTGGGCACTCCACGCAAAGTGTGGGATGGGCCCAAGCAACAAAATAAATAAGGGGCGCAACATGCATATTCCCCATTCCCCCCCGGCAAAATCAGGAAGAACAAGGATTAACGTGGACGTGTTGAGGGACGGGCCAGCCAAAGAAATCACACGCACCTACCAAGCGCAAACCCAACAGAATTCATGGATTTCTATGCACAACTTCACATCGGAAAAGTCACACGCAAACCTTGTGATCTTATCGCCACATGATAGGAGATGCAAAGTACAATGTGCAAAGGAGCCAACACGTATAAAGCATGCAATGCACACCATTCCAACGTCGGACAGCCAATATGAATGCAGGTATACTGGGAGCTATCGTACATGGACACAGAAGGAGGAGGAGGATGCAGAGGCCCCCGATTTACTCAATACACACCATACTGTTTGGGATGCCAAATGACCAGGTGCATGCAAGGTACAGCATCCCCCATGTCATCCTAGACCTGGTCAGGGAGTGGGAGGAAGACTTTGCATCACCCCCCTGGAGAAGGTTCCGACAGCCCTACATTTCATAGCGTCAGGATTCTTCCAGCGTGCCACTGCCATTGCAGGGGGCATATCTCAGGCCACACAATCTCGGTGCCTACACCATGTTTTGGGCTGCATCACATCACGTGCATGCCTGTATAGGCACATTTACATGTCACGCGAACTGCTTGAAAGGCTGAGCGTTTGCCAGGAATTCTATGTAGTAGCACACTTCCCACGTGTATTCAGGCCCATTGATTGCATGCATTTCATGCCACAGCCCCACCGAATGACATAGCACTTTTACCGCAACTGGAAGAATTGACATTCCATCAATGTGCATGTCATCTGTGATGCCAAAGGAGTCATCATGCAAGTCAACGGCAATTTTCTTGGAAGCACACATGACAGTTACATCTTCCGCTGGTCACCACTCTACTGGATCCTGGCATCAGGAACCGTCGGCAACAGCTTGCTCCTAGGTGAGTATCAACTGTCTCATGCATCACGTGACACACTGAACAGCTGACCATGACAATCAATGCCAATAACAACTGTGTACACACTTGCAGTGGACAGTGCCTATACTCCCTCACCATTCCTGCTCACACCATTCAGGAATCCTGCCACCCAGCCGAGGTAAAGTACAATGCAGCACATATAGCCACTAGGAGCATAGTGGCACGCACATTCGGGGGTGCTCAAGTCACATTTCCACTCCGTTGACTACTCTGGTGGGGTGTTTCTATATGCCCCAGCAGTAGTATGCAAAATCATTGTGGCAGCTTGTGTCCTGCACAATGTCACAACACGGCTTGGCATACCGGTAGAGATGCAGGAGGGACATCACCCTCAGCCACAGGCACCACCCATGCCCTTGTTTGGACAAAGGGCACAGGGAGAGGCTGCAGGCAAACAGCTTGTGCAATCTTACTTCACATAAAAACCAGCCCCTGCAGATAACACACAGTGAAGTCCCATCCCTGGTACCATCCATTGATGAATCAGGGCCAATCCACTGTGCTCATAAAAATACCCTGAGAATGCGGGTCTGGGGGAGGCAAAATGTGTGTGTCCATAGTCAGATAATCAACTGCACCAACCACTAACACAGTCATAGCAAGTGGAAATAACAGTATACATGTCGCATTCAACAAAGCACATAACATATACAACACAATCCCTTAACCATTACACATGCCCCACAACAAATTATGTGCACGCTGACCCCCATCGACACATAGAAAACAAGTGAGAATGCACACTGCAAAAATCAACCAGAAACAAACACATGTGAGCACTGCCCTGGCCACGCGATGTGTGTTGCACAACAACATACAGGTGAATTTGCCACTCCATTCCCTGACAAAAATCATGTACACATCTATATCAAAATAGTCCTATGAACTGAGAAAATTGCAAGCTTAAATCAAGAAAGGTGTACATCTCACCTCATATCTGTTCCCTTGTGTGCCTGCACCAGCAATATCCAGGAAGCAATTGTTGCTCCATTTTGTAAGTCTCAAAATCAGCCGCCACTGATGAGTTGCGTGCAGGCATCACACAGCACAGTTCCCTTAAATATCAGCAACCAACTGCCCTTGCACAATGCTTCATTACTGAAAAACAACACAAGGTCAGAGCATCTAACACATCCATGCACCCAATGACACCACACTCTGTAGTCCATTGGATGACATGCAATGACTGAAAGCAAAGAGTCGCCAGCCCACCATCACCATGCCACACCCACACCCATGCAGCTGGACCAGCTCACCTCAAGCCAATGCAATGTAAAACAATGCACACAGTGACACCATCACAACCCACATCACCTGCACTGCCTGCCCCCTGTGTGGCATGCTGTGAAGTACCAGGTTCCACTTACCCCTTGTCCCGGTGAGGGGTCACTGTGACACATCAGATCAGGCTGTAGTCAGAATGACACTGAGAAGACCCTCAAAGAGAGATCCCTGAGAAGTTGGAAACCCAAGATCCCCTTGGAAGCCCTCCCGCTGCCATGAGTTGACATCGCCTCATTAATGTGGCATCAGTTTAGTGTAGGAAACACTGGCAGGGGAGCTGAAGATGGAATGTCCACGATGATGGCATGTGAAATCCTCAGCAATTCCTGTGAAGACAGGTGGATCATCATGTGGCTTCGGGGTCGTGGTGCATCCTGTTCACACAGTGCCAAAGCCTGGCCAAAGCCTGGTCTTCATTGGCTAGGGCAAGCCATGACACAAATGACACAAATGCATGCACCAGCACCCCAAAGGTGGTAAGGTCATAATGCACTTCCTCCTGAATGGCCACAGAGTCTGTATGTGCACTCACTTGTGATGCATCAAGTTGCTGGGACAGCGTCTGCCTCGAGGTGTCCATCTCTCTGTGGAGTTGAGTCCTTGTGGCTGAGAGATCATTGGGCAGTGAAGCCCTCAAGCTCTCCATCTCATGGTGATTGGTGTCCTGAGATGCCAACATCTCCTATCTCAGGGATTCTCTATGTGCCTTAGCATATGCATGCAGGGGGTCCTGCATACACTTTAGATCAGCCCGTCAGCCATTGATGTTGGTCTGTGGGAGAGCCTTGAGGACCGCATCTCAGCATGCAGTTTCTTCTCCAGGCTGGACAAGAGTCGCTGGTGTTGTGCATCCCAAGCTGCTGGTGTGGACATGTTCTCGGCCAGTCGATCCATGCCCTCAGCAACATGATGCAACATAACACAATGCCGGATGATGGCACTCTACATATGCTACTCCCACACTGTCTCTATAGCATGCACATGTGCACCACGTGTGCAGGGCCAACGTTGGTGTGATGCAAGGGACTAGGCCCGTTGCTGCAGGGCGCTGTCATTGGCTGCAGGTCTGCAACCCTCTATTGGACATCAACCCCAGAATCTGACACCAACTCATGGGGGAGAGATCTTGCAGGCAAGGGAGCTGACGTGTGGCTCACCACTGACTGGCCCCGCGAAGCCTGGTGCACTGTCGCAGACTCATCGGCCCCATCCGATCTGCCCATTGGTTACTCACCTTCTCCCTCAGTGTGTCATCCGCATCTGGTTCTGCATTCGAATCTGTAGAGTCAGAAGAGTCTGAAGAAGCAGGAGCAGGACTGAGGATTGCCTGTAGCACCTGTTGATTTTCATTGCGAAGACCACCACGGCCTCCACTGGTGGACTGATGTACCACCTCCTATTGGAGAGGACACGGTATGGCAGAGGTCTGGGGGTTACTGCAAGCTCACCCATTCAGCTCCCAAGTGCCCAACAACCCTTCCCCCAGAATAAACAGAGGACTGAGCAAAGGGCAAGTTAGAACTGTCGTTTATTACAAAAACCGACAGGGATCATACAGGACATTCACAAATCTCCAGAATCTCCATTTCCAAAAGGCATGTCTCCTCTTTTTGATGCAGAATGGCGTCAGCGCCTGGGCCCTCCCCCAAAAACCTATCACTCGTGTTCATTGGGTGCTGGGAGTGGTAGACCCTATGGATGACCCATATACATCTTAGTCTACTGGTATTTCCATGTCAGAATGCTGGCCTGCCCCGTCCCCAAGAAACTATCTATTACATAGCTGCAGGATCACCATTAGGATTGGCTTGAACTGGTCTGCTCGGGCCTGGGATTCAGTTTGGTTCTCAGCCCTCTGTGCACCTCTTCAAGGTGATGTGAAATTACTATGTGTTCCCGATGTATCTGGTAGCAACATCACTTTTGCCTATGGGAGTGCTCTCCATGTTGCAACATTGTTAACTTGTTCATGTTTCATTTCTCGTCTGGGTTGCAGCGAGCTGTTCTTCTTCCCACTGTGGGCGAATTCCCATTGTCTAGCTCGGCCGTATCACGTGGTTGTGGACCACAAAATTGAGCTCTCCGGTTCTGTAATTATGAGGATTTATTCTGCTTTTCTGCAGCTGGCCCCTTGTAGTTTGAGGTTTGGAATATGCTGTCTCTGACCTTGGCTGTGAGCTCTGGCCTTCCCGCTCTTTGCAGCCTGGTTCTGCTTTCATCGCCTTTCAATCCTACGGCTTGAGGCCTTCTGTGGTTTTCATTAGACTTATACTACGATTTCTACACACTTATTTCTTCCTACATTTCCTATAGGTTAGTTGTACTTGGTCCTACCAGGCTCCTTATGTAATTCTGTCGTTCCATAGGGTTAGTTGCTATAGGCATCTGCAAGCTTGCTCTGCATCTCCTTGTTGCCTTAAGTTCAGTTTTTCTGCACTTGGCTAATGACAAAAATAATAAAAGCTTCGGCAGTATGTATATGTATCAGTCCTTTATCTACAGAACTGTGTAAGCATGTTCTTGTGTATACAAGTGTGTGTGTGCTTGTAAAGCTGTGTATGATTGCGAGTGTGCTTCATGACTAACGTGGCTATATCATGGTACCACAATGACAACAGCACTGGGGTTTCTCAGCATTTAGTCAATGTTGTCCATTATGGCATTTGGATCCATGACCACTGTTGAAGCACCTGTATCCATAAAGACATAAACTGGATACGGATGGAATGGCTGTCTGAGAGAATATCTCTCTACATACGTGTCAGTCACTGGCGCTCCTGGGGGTTGTCAGCATAATGAGTGACTTTGTGCGTTCTTGACTCTTCGGCCGTCATGTCCATAAGGATATGGGGGGGGATTCCGGGGACGCTCTCTACATTCCTGCTCTTCTACCTCTATACCCGCTGCATCATCACCTGTACATGGACAGATAACAACCTTTTTGAGTCATGTGTATCCTGACAAAAATACACATGTGTATGAAAGTGCCTACAGAGTTAAAATGGCTGTACACCCATACATCAGACATTGTGACTTGTCACACTGTGAGCAGTATGCCACATATGTGCGGCTATTGTCGACATATGCCCCTGCACACCACACTGGGTCCTATCCATGCCGTTAGTGTGGACATAGCTGTACAAATGCGGCCTACTCATACATGATGGGCCATGCAGCAAGCATTTGAGTACACAACCCAGGAAGAAGTACTGCATACGTGGCACTGTAAAGCTAAAGGCCAGCACATGGCATCAGTTAGCCAGCGAAATCTACTTATTCTACCAAGAACAATATATGACGGACACTACGTGATTCCAACTATTTACTTGATAACCATGTCATGTTGATTTCCCCATGAACTCTTCATACATTTGACTTCATTGCTAGATCATTCACACAGTAGTGTTCCTCTGCACCCCTCTTCCTCGTCCCAGTACTGAGGGAATTATGGGACTTGACGTCCCTAGCAACAAAGTTAGGTTTTCTACTTTGCAAAAAGACATCAATTGATTGGGTTTCGGGAAAAGTTAAACAGTTGAGTGTCCCCTACCTCCTGACCTGTTTCCTCCCCCCATGTGATTCACCCACAGAACACCACCCCCAGGTTCGGGATAAGGAAGTGTTTGCCTTCCCCTGGCCACATGAGGAAGGACCCAGATAGAGGTTTTGGGGGGAATTTGTACTGATTCATCACACACCTCTCCATTACACCACCACTGCTCCACTGCCCATTTCCAGGACCCAATTTGCCAACCTACACATGCCTCGGGGGTTGCCATGTCTGGGCTATCCTCATCATCACTGAGTGGCACCACCACAGCAGCGAGGCAGAGGGCTGCCAACTCCACCTGAGGGGGTGGCAGACAATTGTCCGAAGTAGACTGTGCATAAGTGATGGGAGGACCTGTCTGAACCCACTCCAAGGCTCTAGCGGGCACAAGACTGGTGCCACTGTGGAGGTGCACCGTGTGGGTTGCTACAAGTTTCCATCGACCAATATGCGGGTCCTGGAGAGGTTCTACCTGGAGCAATATCTCCAGATCTGTGAGTGGCAATGGCGTCTGGATGCTGCTGGTGAGTAGCCATATGGTGCACTGCTCTACAGTGCATGTGTGTTGTGCATGGGCTGCATGGTTGCAGTTACTCCCTTCAGTATGCAGCATGTGTGTTTCGTGATCCACAGTGGCATGCAGCCCACAGACAATGGTCTCCATGTGTGATGTCAGACATCTGTTGATTGGACATGCGCTGGTATGTACATGCAATGCCAGTTGATGGTTACACGTGCTTGAACAGTAAGACTGCCGAATTACGATGTTGTGCCCTTGTGAGCAGCATGCATGATGGAAAATTGTTGTGTGGTTCATTACAAAGTGTAGCCAACGTCTGGAGGAGACACGTGTGTATGGATATTGGTGACTATCATATTGGTGCATTGACCTTTCAGGGACATTGATGTGATCTCTCATACCACTGCATGTGAAGTCTGAGTTGACATGTGATCATGTGTCATGGTCATCGGGCCAAGGACGCAGACCTTACAGGGTCACACACAGCGGGGGCCCGGATGGACACAGTCCTGGCATCTTTGGCGCCAGGCTCATAAAGAACAATAAACAAGACATTCATTTGAGAAAGAAATGCTTTTATTATGGACATGGCATTATCATTTTGGGTGCATAGTTTATTTCACATGGAACTTTCATCTTTAAAGCAGCTCCACGTGTATTCTTGGGTGGGGCTACTGTTATTGGATTGCCTGGCACGTGATTCACTAGGAGTCGCAGGCAAGCGTTATTCTGCACTTCCATGCAGCGTAACGCTGTCCGCCGCCTGGGATTCACCTTACCTTTCAAAACCTTGTCTCCTGCCTCCATACTTACCATCTGGGGGATCCTGCTCTCACCTGTGCGTGTCTTCACCTTGGCACCACTGCTCACCTCCCAATCTACCGGAGAGCAGACATCTTCGTCTTGGCACCGCAGCTCACCTCCAAATCTTCTGGAGTGCTGCAGACATCTTCATCTGGGTACCGCGGGTCACTCCGACACCATCCGAGATGCTGAAATCTTCATCTGGACACTGTAGCATGGCGCGCTTCACCCACGACCGCAGCACCTGCAAATAAAAAATGAAAGGCAAGGTTAGACACTAAACAGACATTACGTTTAAGGTCGCGCTACCACCGAACCTCGCGCTTTCCCTTAAACTATCACTCACCTGTTGTCGGACATTGCAGTTTCAGTCATCTTTCTCCCGGCCGCGTTCCGCACCTCCACAGTTGCTTTGGGCCATATTTCCAGCTATTGAGAAGAAAACAGAAGAGAAAATGTTATTCAGGAATTAACAACAAAATCGAGAGCAATAATATCAAGACAAACAGAAAGGGGAAAAGGCAAGAGGCAGTGAGAGAAAACATAAAAGGGAAAAGGCAAGAGAGATTAATAAACACTTCCCACCAACCAGGAAAGCATAGTCGCGACTGGACTATTACTTACCCAGATCAGTGAAGGAACTAGATCCCACCAACAAGCGCCCCTGCCAGAAGTAGCAGGACGGAGAGCTCATCATCCATACTTACCAGGTGAGCCTTATGGGCCGGTACGTGTCCACTGAAATCGCACCTTGGGTAGAAGCGTTGGAGAGGTACAACAGTCACCAATCAGCGCACTCACATTTTCTCATATACACGCAGGAGCAGTGCCACCACTTGTGGCCACCCAGAGCTTATCCGCAGGGGGAGAGACCTGAAGGGGGAGATCTAATTCCTGGGAGGGCTGCAACCATGCCCAAACGCCTCCGCAGAGACCAGGTGAGCGTAACATCATGCCATGTGTACATGCTTGGGGCTACAGCATACTCAAGGGTGCCTCTGCAATTTGCGCATGTATGTGTTGTATGCTTACAGGTCGGGCTGTCAGGGAGGCATGTTGCTTCTTGTAATTGTGTGGACAGATGCCCAAGCAGGTGTTTGCATGGGCATGCTGTGCGTAGTACAATCGTGACTGTCTTCTGAGATCCAGTATTCAACTGGGTGTTTTGCCACCAATGTGTTTCCAGCAGTACCCCGGTCCATCTGTGCTTCCATGCATTCCGTGGTTGTCCAACCTCCCTGTTGACTCCCTGCCCACCCATATACCCCTGTGCCATGACTCCTCTGGCAACGCAGCAGGTTGCTGTTGGGTCACTTTGCCATTGTCATTGTGCCACGTCATGTTTCTTGGTATGCGTTTCTGGACTGCTGTGTATGTGCAGTGTTGACATGTGAATGTGTTGTGATTGTACTCATCATTGACCCTACACTCATTTGTCAGTTTTCATGGGAATTACATGTGTGTGTGTGTGGCTGTTGCTGATTGGCCCATGGTGACTTCATGTTACTATAAATGTTGTGTATGCTACACATGCGTTCACACTGGTGACTGATGTCAATGTAGTATGTCTGCTTTCCCACAGTTGCTGCAACTGGTGAAGAAGGAGGAAGCAGTGCTGTGGTATTGGATGCAGGGACCAGGCTGCCAGACAAAGGCCCGGACCCGAGCCACTCCCCATGTGACAACTCCTGTGTGGTTGAGTGAGCACCTGGACCATCAGCCATGGCTGCTGGGGGTAAGTCCAGGGAGGTGAAGGAGGAAGAGGACACCTCAGCAGCGGTGGGACTGGGTGATGCCACACAGGGGCCACCCACAGGGGAAGACACCCTGGAGTCATCCAGGTTGGTGGAGGAGGGGGCCATTTTAGGCCAGCCAATGGGGTCAAGTGGGGGCATCAAGGAGGGTGTGCATGCTGCAACCCTGTCCCAGGGGCATGAGGCTGTGCAGGCCACTGTGGAGGTACCTGTGCAAAATTCTGTCCCTGATCCATCGGCTGCAGCAGTGCCGACTTTCCTGGATGCCTCCACCCAGACCAGCAACCCCATGCCAGCCGAGGTGTCCATCTGGGATCATGTTCTGGCCCTGATGGCTGGTCTCACGAGGCGGACCGCAGTCATATGTGATGCTGTACAGGCTACTCATAGTAGGTTTGTGCGTCATCACAATGAGCTGTTTCCGCCTCATGGCCTTGCTGGCAACTGCAATGTTCTCTGGTGGGCTCCATGGGCTGTTCCCTGTAGTGATCCCCTCCTCCACATTCTTCTCTTTGCACCAATCCTCCTCCAGGGTGCCTGCCGGGCCACACTCCAGCATGGCCCCCTTAGCACCAGTCCCACCACCGCCGCCCCATTTGGTTGAGCTAATGTCCTTGCCTGAGGTGGGAGTCTTTTAAACTTCAGATGATGTGGTCACTGTGCCTACTGATGGACCGACACAGACACAGGCAGTTGAGGATCAGCAGGCACCTAAGGGGAGTGCAGGTGCAGTATGCCCCCGACGACAATCATCAGGTTGGATGGCGTATCTATACAGCTTGCACTCTGCATGGTGGCAGCAAGTGGCAACCATGAGGAGGCAGACCATCCCTGAAGATACCACCCTGAACAGGCATGTGGCACCATTGAGACAGGAGTACCATATGGGGGCCGTGGAGGCTTTGTCATCCGTGTTTCGGAGGTACCAGAGGCAGCTGGTGGCAGAGAGGCAGCAGACAAGGGATGCTGTGGTAATGATGGCCAAGGCTGAGGTGACGCTGCGGTAAGCAGAGAGGCTGGCTGCCATCTTGGAGGCAACTTGCAGGTTGGCGGAGGAGGCAGAGCAGCAGATGGTGGCCACTCAGCAAGCCTAATTGAGGGAGGATTATATTGCTTGTGTCTCAGCCCTGGTCGAAGCTTTGTCTGAGATTGGAGAGGACAAGCCAGCTGCATGTGTAAATAGGTATTTAGGATTAGGTTACATTTTTTACCTTTTTTAAAAATTTGTATTCCCCGGACCTTTGACATTCCTTCCATTTTATTATGTTTATAGTTCAATTGTAATACAGGTTTTTACATCAGTTAATTCCATGCTTCGTGCAGTCGATTTGTCTGTCTACGCATTTAATTTTTTATATTCTTGCAGTGCATCTGTTCATTGTCGGTCATGTGTATTTTGGCCTCACTATGTGTGTCATGTTGATGCTGTGATGGTTGTTTGGGGAGGGGTGCACATGTGCCTGACAAGTGGGGGTGTGGCAGACAGCTTGAGGATGCACTGGATGTTTTGCATATACCATTCCATGTGTAGGGGCACTGTCTGTTTGGTGTGAGTGTGTTGGTGTCGTTGGCGTGAGGGCTTCAGTTGTGTGTGGATGGTGTAGATATGGGTATGGTTGTGGTGATTTGTGAATGTCTTATGATGGTTTTTAAAGTCTCTCATTGGGGATGGATTGCCACCTGTTCACATGTATTGCCACATGTTCCACATGTTTTCATTGTGTGTTGTATCTGTTATCTTGTGTCATCTCTATTGCCTCTGCACATTTGCTATTGGAGGTGGAGTTTATTGTGTGTTGATTTTATTTCAGGTCCACTGTTCTTCAGGTGTTTTCTTGGCATATGTTGGGGATTGTGTATGTGCCCACACTCTATTCACTGTTGTGTGTATTTGACATTGTGGGTGCTGCAGTGGGAAGTGGGCTCACTGTGAATGGGTGGCCTGGACACATCACTTGTGCATTTGACATTTGATTGCTGTGTCACTCCCATTTCATGGTCACTCACCCACCAACATCTGCAGCCACGCACTGCCTGCTCTCATGTCATGAATCACCTCTACCACTGGAATGCAGATGAGTCCCATGATTGCTGTTTCTTTGTGGTGGCACACATTTCCTATCTCACTGAGTAACACACTCTCTGACTGGATTCCCATCGCCCATGCTCAGGCCTGTCATGTTTTCAGCCATGACAGGGACTTTGCCAGCCCTACCACCCTGGCTACTTTTGCACGGGGTGTAATGCACCCAGTCATTCTTCGTGAATATGCTCAATCTATGATTCTGTGTACTTCTGTCCTCCCCAGGCATTCACTTGCTGTGCTTTGAGGCCATTGTAATGGCACATGGGCAATATATATCACACAAAAAAAATCACAGGTTTATAAGTTAACAGTTATTTCACACATTTCTACCATATATGTAGCCTCAGTCTAGCTTGCGCTCCAACATGTCTGTCTAAACCCTATTGATTTTCTATCCCTAGCGAGCGCTGGCGGGTGTAATAAATCGCGACTATGGTAGAGGTGAGAAGGAGCTTTTATTTAAGGCCCCCGGAAGGTGGAGCAATCAGCTGGGAATCGGAAACGTTCCGTGGTGGAACGAACAGAGATGGGGATTCTCCGTTCTGGAAGGAGCAAGATGTACATCAGCATATGTACATATAACATCTCCTTATCTGAAAAGAGAAAAAAAAAACGGGAAGGATGGGTTGGATGGGGGAAAACAGGGAAAGGTGAGGGAAGGATAGGTGAACAATATATAGATCAATAGTAAACAAAATCATTCTTGAAATTCTGGATGATGTTGCGGTTCCTTCTCGACAGACTTCTGGTGGTGGAGTTCTCATCGTTGGAACGGTGCTCGCTGTGCCTTTTTGTGCCGACGTGTGGGTCTATGGAAGTACTGGATCTGTAACTGTCAGTGGTTGTTCTTTTCACCTCTCCTCTTGTCTGGTTACCAATGTGGTTGTTGTGGTTGTTTTTGGAAGTGCTCGCTCTGTGGTTGTCATTCGTTATTTTCACAAGATCATCGTGGGACCATTTCTTTCCATCCTCTAATGTGACTGACTTTCCGTGGCAGCGCGTGACCTTTTGTGGGGATCTAAATTTTGACTCGCCCTTGAGTGTCTTTTTGGGTTCTCTGACACAGACCCAGTCACCTTCCTTTAGTGTCATTTCTCTTGTTCCATTCTTCTGGTCGTAGTAGTCTTTGTACTTCCCTTGTTTCTCTTTTATGTTTCTATGGATTTGTTCCATATCCACCTTCTGTTCTGTGTTTATTCTTGCTTCGCCAGTATCTAGGAAAATCCATGCTGGTCTCAGTTGGTTGGTTGCTGTTCTTCCACGCATCAAGGTGAATGGTTCTGAGTTGGTGGTGGAATGCGGCGTTGTTCTGTATGCAAGCAGGGACTCCTTGAGGGTTTCTCTCCATGGCATGCCATTGGCTGTGGCTAGTTGGATGACACTTTTTATTAGTCTGTTCATTCTTTCCACCAATCCATTGGACATTGGGTGGTAGAGCGATGTGGTGATGTGGTTGATGGATTTCTTTGCAAGAAATTCGTGGAATTCCAACGAGGTGAACTGGGACCCGTTGTCTGACACTATGTCTCTGGGGTCACCTTCCCTGTTGAATATTTCTGTAAGGAAGTCAATGACTTTTTGTGTGGTTGCGCTGTTCTCTACCACACCCCATCGGTCCATTTGGATGTGTAGTCCACGATCACGATGATGAATATTTTTTTCGGCTTCCAGATTTTCAAAAGGGCCCATGATGTCTACGGCCAGCTTTGACCATACGTGTTTGGGAGCTTCTACCGGCTGAAGAGGTGTTTTTCTTAAGATTTTCGATTTGTCGCTGGAAGCGCAGGCGCTACCGTTTTTTACTGTTTCTTCTGCTTCCTTCCACATGTTAGGCCACCAGTAGTTGCTCCTTATCCTGTTCTTTGACATACTCCTTCCCAGATGTCCTTCATGAGCTAGTTCAAGTAACTTTTTCCTGAGTGCGACAGCTGGAATAATTCTGTTACCTCTCAAGATAAGGTTGTCTTTAATGGATATTTCGTCTTTGAATGGTGTGAATTTTGCCAAGTCTTGCCCGACATGTTCCCAGTCATTCATTACGGCTCTTCTGATTTCTTGCTGCTCCGTGTCGGCTTTGGTGATGTGTGTCCACTCCTTGGAGGGGATGTTGGAATGGATGGTAGCTATGATATCTTCATCTTGAACTTCATTTTCAGTGTCTGTTTTGTCTTGATTGGTGGTTAGTCTGGAAAGGCAATCTGCCACTTGGTTTAGTGGGCCTGGATTATAAAGAACTTGAAGATTATATTGCATCACATCCAGGAACCAGCGCCTTATTCTAGGGGATATCAAGTGTGGCGTTTTGGATTGAAGGATGTTGACAAGAGGCTTGTGATCAGTCATTAAGAGAATGGGTAGACCCCAAATTAGATTTCTGAAGTGCTGTAGAGCCCACTTGACAGCCAAAGCTTCTCTCTCAATGGTGTAATAGTTCAATTCTGCATCTCTGAGCACTCTCGATGCGAATGCGATGGTCACGATGTTGCCCTTCTGTTGTTGTTCTAGTACTGCACCAAGGCCGATCTTACTGGCATCCACTGACACTATTGTCTTGGCCTTGTAATCAAACATGCTTAAAGCTGGAGCTTGGTTGATGTCAGACTTGAGACTCTCAAACTCTTTTTTGCAATCCATGGACCATTGAAATCTACTACTTTTTTTCATGAGTTTCCTCATGTTCTCTGTCTTATTAGCGTAATTACTGACGAATTTGGAGTAGTACTCCGTCATTCCTAAAAAACCTTTCAACTGATCTTTGTTGGTGGGATCGGTCAGGTTCAATATTGTGTCTAGGAGTTTTTTCTTTGGACGGATGCCTCTGGCATCGATGGAATGGCCAAGATAGGAGACTTGATTGCATTTTATGTTGCATTTTTCTAACTTGAGAGTGAGTCCACTCCTTTGGATTATCCGTAGTACGCCCATCAGTTTGGCATCGTGATCTTCCTCGGTTCTGGCTGATATAAGAATATCGTCTTGGAAGCACCGTACTCCATCAAGACCTCCAAAGAGATGTGACATGAGTCTCTGGAACAGTGCCGCAGCCGACGCAAGCCCGAACGGCATTCTATTGAACATGTAAGCTCCCAAAGGCGTGACAAAGGAAGTGAGGGCCTTCGAGTTGTCATCTAATGCAATTTGGTGGTATGCCGATGAGAGGTCCAAAGTGCTAAAAAAACTTGCCGGTTCCATGGTTGAAAGAAGTTCTGATATATTGGGAAGTGGGTGTCTGTCGACCCATATGTTTTTGGTCAGATCTCTTAGGTCAACGCACATGCGTATGGATTTGTCGGGTTTCTTTACAAGGACGATGGGGGCAAGCCATTCAGAACTTTCTATGGGTTGTATAATGTTCTTGTTGCACAAACGTGCGAGTTCATCTTTGAGTGCCGCCTTGGTCCCAAAAGGCACTCCACGCACCCGATGGACCACAGGGACAGCACCCTTTTTTAATATTATTCTGTGCTGGAAGCCCTTGAGTAATCCGATCTTATCACAGAACACCTTGGGAAATTGTTCGGCCAGGTTGCTTTTGATGTTGGTATCGTTTCTTAGCACACTCAGTATGGGGACATCTTCTCCGGGATGGATCCTCACTTGGAGAGCCGCTTGTTCTTCCCATCCTACTACGGAGGACCCATTCTTGGCTACAAACAACTTGCAGTATGTTTGTCTGTCCCGAAATTTGAGCTTGACCCAGGTGTATCCCATGATGTGAATGGGTGTCTTTCCATATACGGTGGCTCTCACTGAGGAGCTTCGTAAGTCATGAATTTTGCCAGAAAGTACTTTTACAAAGGTTTCGACATCTTCCATGGTATATGGGGATCCGGTGTCTACCATCACTCTCAGGGGTATGTCATTTACACACATGATAACCCATGGACCATTCGCCTCTTGTAAGGAGGTGACTGTGAGGATCTGCACCTGCGGGTGCGTTTAATTGACGGATAGCATGCTGTCTGACGTTTGCTCATAGTCTACTGTTTTCACTGACCCATATCTGCTGATGGCTGGTCTGCTGCCTTTGCCAGATCCACGTGGTCTCCCGCGGGTGTTTCGGCAGAGTTTGGCAAAGTGACCTAATTGACCACAATTGTAGCACTCAACATTATTGGCAGGGCACATCCTCCCAGGAATATGGCGTTTGTACCATCCACTCTTTTGACAACTCGTAGGATTATGATCGTACACTGATGTTCCCCCCTCCTGGTCCTTGAACTTCTCCCGATGCTTTGGGGGGCATTTTTTACTGACGCTATTATTGCCCCATCATGGTCGTAGTCGGGACTGCCTTCCACGTACTTCACTTCCACTCCAGTTCCCTCCTTGAGAGCCTGCCTCTCTTTCATACAACGGTCTCCAAATTCCATGCTTCTGACTATCTCGGTGGCTTCGTCCAGAGAGGGATTCTTTGTTTGCCATAGTTTTTGCTGTATGCAAGGTTCTGCTACATTGAGGACTAGCTGGTCTCTCAAATACTCATCACTGACACCTGTAAATTCGCACGTAGACATGAGTACTCTGAGGGAGGCTAAGTATGCGTCAACAGGTTCACCTTTGGTTTGTTTTCGAGAAAATAATTTATATCTTTCTAGTACTACATTTATCTTGTTGCCGAAGTGCTTGGTGAGTTTTGTTAGTGCCGTGTCGAACTTCCTGGTGCCATCTCCACTTGCGCCGTCTGGCTCTGGGAGCGCCCTGAATATCCTGAGGCCTTCGGTTCCTAAACAGTTTAAGAGGGTCGCTTCCTTAAGGTCGTCGTTAAATTTACTTCCGCCAATTGCCCTGAGGTATATTTGAAAACTGTCCAGCCATTGCTCCCTGGGGCAACTTGGGGTTCCGGGGCAAGGAAGAAATTTGGTGGGGTGCGGCACGTTCTGCATGTTTGGGGAATAGATGTAACTGGATTCTGTTTTGCAGAGTTTGTGATGAGTACGATGTTAGAGCTTAGCTGAGAGTGATGTTCACTGCTTTATGAGATTGGGTGTTGAGGTAGTGAAATTTTGCGGTTGTCAATTTCAATAGGTGGAAGGACTTTTTGTGGTTGCCGCACACATCTTGTGTGCTTTTCCAGAAGGGAAAAAAAAATATATATATATTTTTTTTTAAAAAGTCTTGTGCACCTAGCACCTGTGAGGGCGCTGTAAGACACGGCCTTGCACTGTATGACGCGGCCTTGAGGCGGCGACTGGAACAGCTGATGAGTTATGTAATGCCTCCTGCGGCCTGCGGGGCGTTGTGATGTGTGGCCTAGTGGTGGTCACCAGGATACGAAAAGCTACAGCTGGCCTGGATAATATGGCCGCACGCAGGGCACGTTGCGAGGTCCTTTCCTCGAACGGCCGTTAGTTTGTGCTCAAAGAATGCACTGTAACGCTGGTGGCATGCGTCAGTTTGTAATAAATGAAAATGAATCTGTACCTTTTCCTGACGATCTGGTACCTAGTGTCAGCCGGGTGGCCTGCCGGATGGGCCCCCTCCCCACTGATGGCAACAATGGGGTGGCGGAGGCGACGGCAGAAAGGGAACAAACTACCGAGCGTCGCTGTCGCCAGAGGAGGGCTGTGGCACCGGCAATGGAGTTCCGGGGGCCGGGTGTCAAGGAAGGGGAAACCTCGTCGCCAATTGTAATAAATCGCGACTATGGTAGAGGTGAGAAGGAGCTTTTATTTAAGGCCCCCGGAAGGTGGAGCAGTCAGCTGGGAATCGGAAACGTTCCGTGGTGGAACGAACGGAGATGGGGATTCTCCGTTCTGGAAGGAGCAAGATGGACAACAGCATATGTACATATAACAGCGGGCCGCTTATCTATGGTGAGGGGATAGGAATAAAGAGACTTGCCCAATCACAATCTAGTCACCAGAACATTCGTTTTTATTTTTGCTTTTTCAGTTTTTCAAAAACACTTAACATTGGGGTGTGTACTTTGCTTTACAAATGAAACTCCTCATTTTTTATTGTATTTCTTTTTGTTCTGCAAAGGTCACACTTTAAAAATAATTACAGGACCATATTGGCACCCATTGCAATATATTAAAAAAGATCACCATTTGTTGGTGTCACGTAGAATAGAATTTGCACCCAAATGCTCTAATCTGGTGCAATGTTTCACTCATAAACCACTTTCTCTCGCTGTCCAGTTGAGGTGCTGCTGATTCAGGTCTACCAGGGAGTGACAGGAGATGCTCCAGTCCTGGATTCAACAAAAGTGCTACCAGTTGATCGTGTTTGTGGAGGACATGTGGCTGGTCTGCTTCATGGTGGAAGCAGACCAGAGAGGTTGAGGTAAGTTGCAGCTCCACATAGGACTGGTATGGTGGCAGACTGTCAGAAAGTTGTCTCGGTAGTGACGGCGGTGAAGGGGGCTGGTTGGTGGTGTCAGAACTTGAGGGTAATATCTAGAGTAGTGGCAGAGGGCAGGGGTCTGTGGGGAAGGGGGTGTACTGTCAGGGTGCTGCCTGGTGTAGTGATGCAGGTCAGGGGGTCTGGTGGGAGGTGTCAGGACTTGAGGGTGCTGCCTAAGGGTAGTGGCAGAGGTGAGGGGGAAGCTGGGTGGTGTCAGGACGTCAGGGGGCTGCCTGGGGTAGTGGCAGAGATGAGAGGGGCTGGTGTATAGTGTCAGGAATTGAGGGGGCTGCCTGGGGTAGTGGCAGAGGTGAGAGGGGCTGTTGGGTGGTATCCGGACTTGAGGGGGCTTCCTAGGGTTAGCGGTGGAGTTGAGCGGTGTGCAGTGGGTGGCGTACTGTCAGGGTACTTCCTGGGTTAGTGACAGAGTTGAGGGGGCTGGTGGGCGGTGTCAGGACTTGAGGGGGCTGCTATGACTGCAGTTTGGGTGCCTTGGGAGTAGTGGGGATGGTTCCCAGTTTTGCCAGGGTGCAGCCGTGACTTACGGAGTACCACGTGCAGTTCTTCTGGGGTGCAGCCATGACTTACAGGGTACTGTGCTCTGTTTCGCCGGGGTGCAGCTGTTACTTACGGGGAACCGCACACAGTTTCATAACACTGCTAACGCGGGGCAGATGCTGAGGGCTCCCCTGAAGCTCAGTGCCCATTTGAACTGAAATACGTGAAACGCCCTGATGCAGTTCCTAGCTATGGGCAACCAGCACACCGATCTGCCAGTACGCTTATGCACTAGGGGAGCTTTCCACATGTAATTGTGGCGGCTGCAGTGGCACCCTCATGTTCTGGATGGTAAGAGTGAGGGGAGAAAAAGTAAAGCAATGTGTATAAGATAGCAAGCCTCAGGATTAAGCAAGCAGACAACATGCCTAACATGAGTTTCCTCTCCACCATAGCACTCACAAACTGTGCAGCCAATGGAGACCCAATGGCCATTGCTCCTAGGATCATGGAGGGTGGGGGGAGAGGAGAGAGGGTACTAATACTACAATAGGTTAGCAACCTCCTTGCGGAGTCAAGGAACAGGGAGTCCCATCGACAACCAATCAGTGCAGTGCTTCATTTATTTACTTTTTCGTTAGGAGGGTGTCATGTTTATAAGTGATGGTATAAATCAATAAAGAAATAATTTAATTTGTTTGTAACTACAGGAGTTTATTTAAAAAACGGTACTAATATACAAAAAGACAGCATCACATGGACACACTGACAATTTATAATATTGAAAGATTAACGCATCTGGGTCCAAATAAATAAAATGGTTTGTGTATTGATTTATAACTCCAGACCTTTCTTTCCGCATCCAGGTGCATATTTCCCTCAGGTTTGGGGGATCTGCGTTTCCGTTTTCTCACAAGTGATGGTGCCAGGAACAATTACCAAGCTAAGGGGCAATTCAGCATGTGATGCACATTATGTAAACATGAAACACTGTGCCTCTGCAGTGTTGATTGGCGCAGTATAAAAGCTTTAGAGCATAACAAAAACGCATGGAGCAAACAACATAGGGGCTGATTCATGGAATTATTTGTGCCGAAAAACGTGGATTTGTGCGGCATTCTGGCCGCAAATCCCCATTTGTTAAACAGGGATTTGCGGCCAGAATGGCGCACAAATCTCCGTTTTTCAACGCAAATAATTCCATGAATCAGCCCCTTAGTCTATTAGCCAGGTTATGAAGGAGGCTATTAGTGGAGTTAATACTTCACAGGATCCCTTCCAGGTGATTCCAATTTTGGCAGCCAAAGAAAATCAGATCCATTAGGGAGATTGATTGCCCAAGGAACACAGTGATTGGTCATGGGTATGGAGTCAGAGTAGCCTCAAAATATAGATATTTTACTGTCAACACGTCCAAAAGATAGAGTCAAAAGATAGACACGCATACCTGGCTGCGAGAGAACTGGAACGCCACTGGAAGGGAGCATGAGGCTGAAAAACAAGGCAATCTGAATGAGGGGAACTATTGAATATAAATGTGTTATTCAACAATTCCAGTTTATTTAGGGTTTATGAGAAAAGGCGTGGAAGAGACAGGCAAGGAAGGTACTGGACTGAAACCCTACATTTAAACATGTAAATCTTTTACCCTGATTTTTCATTTTAATATAGATCTGTCGCTCTTTGTAGAAGATAAACCTTCTTTTGCCTACATTTTGACATGGAGATCGTTTGATGTACATCATAGGACATAAAAGGCAGGTCAACCTTTGTAACTAGTGACTTGACATGGGGGTATTCTCATGCAGATCTAAAAGCATACAAACTGGGTCAAACAGGGAAGCCAGGCTGTGAGCCCATGTTTTCATGTTGCACAGTTTGCAAATGTGAGCACGTCATACTGGCCATTTTGCTGTGGCATCTTTAGTTGTCGTGGATGGGTGGTAAGCAAGGTATGGATGTTTAGCTTGCATCATTCTATATATATTACACAGCCACAGTAGTGGCTGTGTAGTTATGGTTAAGTTGCTAATCCCATAGGAAGAGCACTTTTTGGGCTGCTTATAACTTTGTTCCCCTTGGACGAATCCTCATCAAACTTTGCAAAAAAAGTATATGGCTCACTCTGAATTTTGCAAATTTTAGTGAGGTTTGGTTCAGGGGGGCAAAGTTATAGGGGGTCCCAAAAAACGTTGTGCATGCCTACAGCTCAAACCGCTGGACAGATTTCCACCAAAATTGCGGCAGGAGCGGCGGCTTAGTCCCGAAAGCGTGCTTTTGTTAATTTGGTGTAAATTCGTCCAGTAGTTTTTTTTATAAGCGGCCAAAACGTAAGGCAAAAAAATGTGTGATATCTATGTCCGCTCCACGGACACACTTCCCTGTTTGCTTTGCGGACAGGACACCGATTGGCTAATTGGCTTGCGTCATGTCCGCGGACAGGCAACGTGTTCTCTCATTGGCTGGGGTGAGGCGTGAGGTGCGTCACATTGTTTCGATACGCCCGCCATCTTGGATCCGCCGACAGCGTGGTGGCGAACAGAGGCAAAATGTAATTTTGGGGAATGTGTCGGTGTGCAAAAGTGCTTGGGGAGGGTTGGGGAGTAAGAGATGGGTGAAATACTGTATTTGTTTAGGTGGCAGGTGCCCCTGATGTGGTTGTAGTGGTTGTCCGCGGATATAGTCAGTGCACTACTGGCTATTTTACTTTAGTATGATGTTGGTTTTGGGTTGTTAGTAGATGATTGATTGTAATTAATATCCCCTATAAGCAGCCCACATACCACAGTCAAAATGTTTGGTATTATAGGTGTGTTGTGCTGCAGTGGTTGTGGCCAGTGCCGAGAGTCTTGGGTGCATGGCCGAAGGCTGTAGGCTGTAGGCCATGCACCCAGGACTGTATGCCCTGGACACAACCACCGCAGCATAACACACCCATAGAATCAAAGACTCATCAAATATCCAGAACATAAAAGTTTGTGTACTGTTTCATTTGTAGAGTTTGAATGTGAAGTTTTGGCTAGGCTAAGCAGTTAAGATTGTAGAGTTTGTAATGAGACTGCGTTATAAGATACCTTTGGAAGTAAATATTTTGGATTATGGTGTATGATTGTGTACATTTTCTTTGAGATCTAATCGTAAACAAACTACTTACCCATGAATGCCTTTCACTAATTTAGAGGGAGGTAATTTTGCTGTTTTTGTTGAAGGCGAACAGAGGCAAAATGCAATTTTGAGGAGTGTGTTGGTGTGCAGAAGTGCTTGGGGCGGGTTGGGGAGTAAGAGATGGGTCAAATACTGTATTTGTTAAGGTGGCAGTTGCCCCTGATGTGTTTGCCATGTCTGCGGTCATAGCGGTTGTCTGTGGATATAATCAATGCACTACTGGCTATTTCACTTTAGTATGATGTTGGTTTTGGTTTGTTAGTGGAGGATTGATTGTAGTTAATATACCCTATAAGGAGCCCACATGCTATAGTCAACATTTTTGGTATTATAGGTGTGTTATGCAACACACACACATGGTTTGGTACTTCAGCGGAGGTACTTTTAAACTTAAGTATTTCTTTTTTGTATGTGTTTAATAGAAGGTTTCTATTTTTCTATTTGTACAATAGTTGGTAGTTTGTGTAAAGCTAATGCATTTTGTAAGTGGCTTTCACTTCTAAAATATTTTCTCTGGATATGCTCTATTTCTTCGAGTAGTTGTTTGACTGTACCATGTAGAAGATTGTTATTTAAATTGACTAGTGCTAAAGCAGGACTTTTAGCATAGAAGAGCTTATGGACCAGACTTTTATAGTTGCATGATGTGTTGATATCATTTTGATATGATGGAAGGTGGTTTTGCAAATAGGTCCCGAAATGCAGGCTAATGAATGTGCTTGTAGTCTTGTGTATTTGCGCACAGGACAGGCATCCATATTCTGTAGTAGTTTCATTTTCATTTTGTCTTTGCTTTTTACATACTGATTGAGGAAGTGGCGTAAAGATTTGAAAGATTTTTTGGAAATGTTACACATTGATGTGCACGGCCATTTGTAGACTGGACCTTTTGGTTTATTAGAATGGAGAGGTGATACTGAGTTTTTTCGGGATATTTCTGTGAGCAGAGTTTCTTGTTTCATAATGGTGTTATTTTTTCATACCCTCGTCCACTGCTATGTATGGCAATTGGGTTTGTTTGCTTTTGTTTATATGCTTCTTCATGAAAATATGGTCCTGTGGTCGTGGTCTGACTCCATTCACCTCCACAGATGTTTAATGAGTTATTTTTATTGATATTCAGTTTATTGAGAAGTGTTTTCTGTAATTTAGTAGCTAGTTTTGTTAGTGATTTCATTCTGTTTAACATAAAATAAATAACTTCCTTTTCAGAAGGATTGCACTGTTTATGAGAGCTTTTAGGATTACTTTTCTATAGTAGGTTTTAAGGGTTGTCCATGATTTCTCTCCTGTTTTTGTAAGGTTCTGAAGGAGTCTGTGGCTCAACAATCTTTGTAAAATATTTTTTTTGGGTTTGTTAGTTTCTACTATATCAGTAGGATTTCATATAGAGGCAGTGGTGTTGTTTGAGCTGGGAGCCTTTGTAATTATATTGTCTGTGTGTGTGCTTGAATGAACATGCATGTACTCATCCTGGCTGTGTGTAATTTTATAAGACACTGTACAGTCTTTTTCATAATTATACTGTTATTTCTGCCATCTTTTAATATGAAAGAAATTTCTTTTAGATAGCTTTGTGAGTAAACAAAAAATTGGAGAGGATACAGGTTTGCAATTGATACTTCATTATACCAGATGGGATAAATGAAGTAACGTCATTTTATAGTTTATACAGGGTAAGTGGAAGTTACTCTGTTTATATGTATTCTTAGAAGAGCTGTACATGTACTGTGTAGAAAATATTCATGCCTGTTGTCTGTGTTCATGCATGTGGATGTGTATGAATCTGCAAGTAGAAATATTGGTCAGTTTTATAGTAATTGTTGCTGTAGGTCTGTTGCAGTGACAGCGGAATTGTACTGAGGGTGATCAATAGTATATCTAAAGTGGTGATGTGTGATGATAGAGTTAGATGTAGAGTTCTTGGATGTGATTGGTGGATGATTGGGTGACTGTTTAACAGTAGCCAATGAGGAAATGGTGCAGAGAGTGAAGTAGAAAGGGTAGAAGGGTTGCCCCAGTGTTACGCGCTCTTCGCACATCGTGGGTGTCCGAGGGCAGATAAATGTAGGAATGTGGCAAACAATTTTGATGTTAAAGGAGTGGAGGTGGTGTCTGGTGTCAAGTCTTCATAAGTATATATTATTAAAGTCTATGGCAGTCTACGCTACGGAAGGTAAGGTAGAGTGACAGGGGCTTTCTGGAGTAGAGTGATTGCTCTACACACCACCCCTGCCACACTCACAGTTTTGTTGGTGTCTGCTGGCTTCCTTGGCTTCCCCTGCTGACACCTGCAGACACTTTGTGTATCCGTCCTTTGCCTCGGGGTCCTTAGCTGTAGGGGCTGCCGGGCAGGGGCTGCCATGGGAAGGTAGCTTAAGAGCCTTGATGGACCAATAGGGTTGAGGGGGTGGGCAGAGAGGCGGGAGGAGGGAGGGAAGGGGAGCCGCAAGAGAGGGACGCTTCGGGGCATGGCGGGGGCTTGCCGGGGCCACTGCTGGCCAAAATGGAGGCAGCCCATGCCCAGCCTTACCTGGAGTGCCGCACTCACCTGCAACGCCAAGATGGAATCAGGCGTGCAGGGAGCGCTGGCAACTCCATATTGAAAACATAGGCCTCAGCCTGGCCAATCACTGGATGGGGCGGGCAGGGAGGTGGGAGGAGGGAGGGAAGGGGAGCCGCAGGAGAGGGACGCTTCGGGGCATGGCGGGGGCTTGCCGGGGCCACTGCTGGCCAAAATGGAGGCAGCCCATGCCGAGATGGAATGTCAAGAGCTTCCCCTCAGTTACACTATCGAGTGAAAATAGGGTTTCTGTAGGGTTTGGTGGGGAGCCCATATGTATCGCTGTCCCAGAGAATTGAGACATCTTGCAGAGGCTGTACATCACAGGACATAAAAAGCAGGTCAACCTTTGTAACTAGTGACTTGACATGGGGGTATTTTCATGCAGATCTAAAAGCATACAAACTCGGTCAAACAGGGAAGCCAGGCTGTGAGCCCATGTTTTCATGTTGCACAGTTTTCAAATGTGAGCACGTCATACTGGCCATTTTGCTGTGGCATCTTTAGTTGTCATGGATGGGTGGTAAGCAAGGTATGGATGTTTAGCTTGCATCATACTATATATATTACACAGCCACGGTATCTAAAGTGGTGATGTGTGATGATAGAGTTAGATGTAGAGTTCTTGGATGTGATTGGTGGATGATTGGGTGACTGTTTAACAGTAGCCAATGAGGAAATGGTGCAGAGAGTGAAGTAGAAAGGGTAGAAGGGTTGCCCCAGTGTTATGCGCTCCTCGCACATCGTGGGTGTCTGCGGCAGATAAATGTAGGAATGTGGCAAACAATTTTGATGTTAAAGGAGTGGAGGTGGTGTGGAGCACTATGCCTGGTTTTAATGTGCAGGGAATTGGTCAAGTTTGTGGAGATATGGGCAGGGTAAACATTGCACATGTTGTTGTTTTGTACTGAGGTGCTTTGTATTTGGGGTATGTCAGTGCCCCTACTTTATTGGCAGATTTTGAATATTTGGTTCAGGCAGTAATGAAAATAATTCCAAATGCCAAGGTTATTTTATTCTGGTTTAGTACCTAGGGCAATATGGGACAATAGTTTTTTTTTTTGCTCAGCAGGAGGAAAGAAGAAGATGTAGGGTGCGGTTTACTGAGGTAAGTGACAGAACTTCTCATTCTCTGTTTTACAGTAATGTTGGTATCATTACATTTGACCCATCCACAATTCTTTTCTATATATGCAGTGTAGTGACGTGCATTGGTTGTTGGTGGTGCGTGGTAGAATATACCTAATGGTGTGAAGGTTTTTTTTTTTACCAAGTGATAATTTACTATTTCTAAAACCAGTTAGCTTACAGTTGTTTTTGGTACCATTTGCATTCGAACGTGAAAGCATTACTATTATGTATTTACTATGTGTCTGTATTTGTAAGGTGGTAAACGCCCACACCGTTCATTTCGCTAGTGACCGAAAGTGGGATAGTACAAACACACGTGTGCAAATTATAGGCTATTAATAAATAAGTGCGGTCATTGTGGGTCAGGGTCCGGGGCGTGGCCGGAGGCGCTTGTAGCAGGGTTTATTCGGACATTCTCATACGACCACTTTTTGTCAGGGCTGGAGACTTGCTCCTTTCAAAAATGTTTACGTGAGTTGCCATGTGAAGAGGAGATGCGATGAGGTGACAGGTGGTGTGGTCTGACTGTGGCACTCGCTGGGAGAGTGCAAGGTTCTCCAGAGGAACATAATACATTTGTCCAAATGTCATCCGCATTGGTGAATGGTAGCAAACAATTCATATGTTTTTCAAAAATATTTGTAATGCCACTGTGGTGTGAAGCGCCATCGGCTCCCATTCTGAGTGAAGGTCTGCGCTGTTGAATTTTTGTTTTCTAGCTAAGCAAACCCACGCATGGTACACAGTATAAGGTTCAATTGTTTTATGACTTGAAACAAAGGGAGGATTGTGAACGGAATGCATGAATGGAGGGATGTAAGACTTTCAAATATTATAATGTTCACCATTCAAAAATTGGACAAAGGAACATATAATTTAATTTTATGAAAATTCGTTGAAGTGCACGGAGTGCCTGTTTTACGCCGATAGAATGGAAATGCCGAATATTATGTATGTTTTACTTTGGACGATTTTATACACAAACTAGTCAAATTATAATATATATATATATATATATATATATGTATATATATATGTATGTATATATATATATATATATATATATATATATATATATATAATATATTACATGGCCTGCGGTAGCGGCCATGTAGTTATGGTTAAGTTGATCATCTCATAGGAAGAGCACTGTTTGGGCGGCGTATAACTTTGCTCCCCCTGGGCGAATTCTCACCAAACTTTGCAGGAAAAGTATATGGCCCACTCTGAATTTTTCTTGCAAAGTTTGGTGAGGTTTGGTCAAGGGGGGCAAAGTTATAGGGGGGTCCCAATATTTATTTTTTTCCAATAGACACAATGGGAAAAAACTTTGCTCACGCCTACAGCCCAAACCGCTGAACGGATTTTCACCAAATGAAAAGCGTGCTTTTGTTAATATGGTGCACATCCGTCCAGTATTTTCTTTTAAACGACCAAAGCGTGAGGCAAACAAATGAGTGATAACTATGTCTGGTCTGCGGACTCACTTCCCTGTTCGGTCTGCGGTCTGGACTCTGATTGGCTGCACTGTCTGCGGACTGGCCTCTGATTGGCCAGAAAAATTTGCTGACTTTTGCGTGGTCCGCGGACATCGGTGCGCGGCCACTGATTGGATGGTGAGAAAATGTCAAATGCGTCGGTTTTCCTGAAATGCTCGCAATCTTGGATTTGCAGACTTTTTTGGAGTCCGCGGACAGCGCAGCGAAAACATTTTTTTAAAAAGCAGCATTGCACTTGTCAAACTCAACAAACAATCTCTGTGGATTTGAGGGCATCGGGATTGAATTGGATATGACCATACGAAGCCCATAAATGGGTTGTTTCACCCCCCGAAAGTCTGCGAACACTCCAGATGTCCTGGGGCAGTCCTTTGGTGTTCGCGGATACTTCAGATTGCCTATGACATCTGTACCAATTTCAGCATTACATGGTTGGGGAAAAGCAGTTTTTGGATGGCTTATAACTTTTGCACCACTCAATGAAACTGCAAAATATTGTAAATGCATGTAAATTCATATAAATGTGGTGTCATTTGACGAATCTGCACCACATTTGGCAAAACGATTTTGGATCTAGATATAAATGGTTTTCTAAAGTTTGGTGGGATTTTCTCAAGAGGGGCGAAATTAGAGGGGGGCGGTCTCAACATTTTTTGTTGGCTTATAACTTTGTTGCTATTTGACGAATGTGGACAAAAGTTTTGAGAAAGATTATAGACCCAACCTTCAATGTTTGTGTAAAGACTGAATGGATTTTCTCAAGTGGGGGCTAAGATATATGACTATTGTATGTGCATACATTTTGACACTTAAAAAAAAAAAATGGGCGGATTTCGAGCAAACTCGTGAGGAGCATTGGCAAGGACATTAAAGCATGGTTTTGCAAATGTGCCCCTGTTTTATTTTTTGACAAGTGTAATAATGTAGGTACAAAAAATAGTCATATACCTTTGGTGACTGAGGTATAGCCTTTGGCCATGGGCAGAAGCCAGATTGACTGGGTCATGGCATAAAGTTATGACACAGACAATTTGGCTACTGGCCATGACCGCTAGGGACGAAAAATTGTGTCAAAGGGAGAAAAAGTGCTTGTGGTAATATGTTCATAGGGTTTTGCAGGCTGCCATGGCAAGGGAAGAGGGGCTGTGTACTGAGCCCCACCTTCTCTTTCCATGTTGGCTGTCTTGGAAAAGGATTTTCCTTCCAACAGCGGGATGCCGGAGGCGTCCTGCTGTAGGAAGAACAATCTATGTTTTAGCACCCTGAGTTCCCGCTTTGGGAACCAGGGGTGCTAATGGCTTTTATCCCTCATTTCAGGGGCTGCAATGGACGATAATGGCCCATAGACTTATTTATTTATTTATTTATTTATTTCACACCAATGCCCGCAGACATCAGGCTGTTTGGTTACAGTATTTGTTGAGGAAGATGAGGTGGAGGAAGACAGTTTACTACTTGCTGAGAAAGCAATAACCTTTCTGAGAGCATTGCGGTCATTGGATTTGGTGTGGCTGCTCATGGAATGGGTCCCGTAGGAGTACTGTCCAGGTAGTCTGCGACTGAGTACAAAATTGCACTCAGTGCATTTCACTTTGATAGCTATAGCCTTTGGTACACTCCCAACAGTAGCAAAGAACTGGCACACCCATGATACGATCTTGGTGCTAGAAGTAGGCACTTCCTCTACCTCAACTTCTTGGTCCTCTTCATTGTCTTTGAAAGTACTGCACTTTTTTGTTGTGAAGGTCCTCCAGCTGGTGGTGGCGGTGGCTCTTGGGGAGGAGGGATGGCAATAACTGATGCCATTTTTAAGATAAATAGCAGTTTTCATAAAATAATTTCAAGTATGTACAGTGTACTAGATTGGTAATGGATAAGGAGTATGACAAGGTGTTGGTGGTGTGCAAGGGAAATTTTGAAGTTGAACGTTCCTAGATCAGTAGAAAATGCAGTTCCGAACTGTCCGTGAAGGACGGATCTTATCCTGAAGTGCGGATGGGTTGTCGGACACATCATCATGCCACGCGCCAGCGTATGGTCATGTGGCACTGTCCGGAAGATCCGAAATTAAGTCAGATGTTCGTAGACATTAGCGGATGCAAAACTTGTTGAAATAGTTGCAAAAAGTGTATAGAAGTCTTAAAAATGATTCTAGACGGTGGGGAATGCAGAGTTTTAAGGTGACACGTTGTAAATTGGACGCAAATATTGTTATATATGGTAAGTATGATATTAGTAAGTTGTAGGAAAATAGCATGCACTGGTAAAAACCAAATTCACTGAAAAAACATTGTTAAAGGGATATTATGGTTAATTTAGACTAATAAAAACCTATGAAATTCAATGAAAAAACTTTGTTAAAGGGACGTTATGGTTAAGTTGCACTAATAAAAACCTATGAAATTCAATGAAAAAACTTTGTTAAACGGACGTTATGGTTAAGTTGCACTAATAAAAACCTATGAAATTCACAGAAAAAACTTTCTTAAAGGGACGTTGTGATTAAGTTGGACTAATAAAAACCTATGAAATTCAATTAAAAAACGTTGTTAATGGGACGTTATGTTTAAGTTGCACTAATAAAAACCTATGAAATTCAGTAAAACAACGTTGTTAAAAGGATGTTATGGTTACAAGTAAAATCGAAAAACCGCTGAAATTCGCCAGTTGTGGTAAGCTAAGCAACCATAACTTGCGCCTCCACCATGCACTGCTAAGACTAACACCCAGGACATCAAAGATGACATCACAAATATCATTGATGACATTGAAGTTAGCTTGTATAAGTGCTTTACCTAATCTTGACATCCCCATGTTTAAAATAAATTGTTCCATCTGAACTTTCAATGCAAGCCAAATATGTAATTAAGTGATATATGAGAGGTATATCATTTCCCTCTAAGCATTGTAAGGGTGCAGAAGTAAGGCTCGGACACAATGGTGGCATTTTTATGGGTATACCTTTATTAACTAAAGTAGGTTGGAAAAATGATTCGCTGTCCCCAAAGCTAAGAGGGGTATCTCTACCTCAACGGAAACTTGTCATATTGTCGAGAAGTCCAAAACTGAAAAGTCTGTCACTATTGTGTCTCCAAAACCCACCTCTGTCCCCAACACTAACCATCTACAATAATTGTGCAAGGAGGATCTCTTCTCAAAGTCAAAAGAGTTCCAACAGAAAAGTTCTCAGTCTTGCTGGTAAATAAAGAAGTGATGCCAATAATGTTCTGAAATACAAGGTTCCAATGCTAGGGAAGTGCTCCTTTCTCCTATCCCTCTTCTTATCTTATGTCACTGGACAACTCACCAGGAACTATTTCTTGCTTTCACCGTTCTGTATCCTACTAACTTGGTGGCCACCACTACCAAGTGTAGGATCTCAATGCTGGGATTGTGTTCCTTTCCCCTTAGTTTTCATCTTTATTACTTTTGTTGCTTTAGGCTTCTGTGCCCTTTTATTCTTTTTGATGAAATGTCACTAGACAATTCACAATGGTTTGTGTCTTGTGTTCACGCTTCTTCATCCTACCAACTTGGCACAGTTTGCTATCAAGCGTAGGATTCCTTCTGTATGTTACAGTTTTCCTGACCCTCCTGTTAGCAGTCTTTCAATTGGGTGTGAGTCCCGGACTTGCAAAATAGTTTGGTTCAGTCTCCTATCAAGCCAGTGTATTGTCCTGGGGCTTAGCCACTTTATACTTTACTTCCTCACATGGGTCCGGGTCCCAGACTCATTTTGTAGCAGTTTGTCTACTTTGTGTACTTCCCTGCCAAGCATACATCTATTCCTTGTTTACTTATTTTATCATCAGGGTCACAGACCCTCTTCTTCTTGATTTCTTTTTTGTGTGTGGGTCCCAGACTCGCACCGTTGCATTGTACCTATTTGCTTCACTTTCCTGCCAAGTATACAACTCTTCCCTGGTTAGCTTTGTTCATACTCAGGGTGCCAGGCCCTCTTATTCTCAATCTATTATTTTGGGTCCCAGACCCCCTTATTCTCGAACTCTGATTTGGGTGTGGTTCCCAGACTCGCACAATATCGTTGTATCTGCTTGGTTCACTCACCTGCCAAGTATACAATTCTTTCTGCTTTGCTTCAGGGTCCCAGACCCTCTTCTCCCAGCTTCTGGGTTTTCCCCATTGCTTCCCTGGCCCTCTGACACATCCCATGCAAACACCGTACCTGTTTGCTTCCTTCTCATGGGTATCAGCGGTTTCCATGCAGCTGCGTGCCTTCTGCAGGGTCTGCAGCGGTTTTGTAGTCTTCTTATCCTTTCTGGCTGCGTGTTCTCCTTCTCTCTCATGATTTTCTAGGGTCTGTGGCTTTCGGAGGATTCACTGGATGGCAACCCAAGTAGTCCTCACATAGTGGACTTCATTGGGGTTCTCCTCTTCCTCAGGTAACTGCTTCCCTTGCGGCTCGTGTCAGCTGCTTCTGCTGTTCCTCCTCAGAGGATTGATCTCCTCCTTCTGTGTCCCAGTTGAGTTTTCAAACTCCCGCGTGGGACTGCTGTACTGCTTTGGGCCAATCACTTGCATTGAGAAGCAAGACCACTCACTCTGCTTCTCTAAAGTGATCCTCAGACTCCCGGTCATCATCTTCGTTGCAGTACCAGTAGCAGTTTTAAAACTATATGCATGATACTTTGTACTTTCTGTTTTTTCAGTCTTGTCCTGTATCTAGTTTGACTAACTCCACAAAGAAACACACTGGCTCTCTGATAATGGTCGTCCCCAATCCCATAGAGGGATTCCTGCCCCATGTGATCCTCCCTCGGTGAACCACCTCCACTGGGACTAGTGTACTGTGAACACACCACCCTGGGGAGAAGAGACGACATCCTCAGATTCATCACAGTATATACTCCATAAATAGAGGGGTCGCTGTGATATATCTTCTCTGATCCAGCCGCCTTCAGTGTTCTCCTCTGCTCCATATTCAAAGTGGGACAGTAATTTATAAAATGTCTGGCAATCTCTAAGTGGCTTGAGCCACAAACTCTACATGTGCGCATTGGTCCGTTCAGTTTCAACCTCGGTCCAAGAACTGCATATATTCCAGCCTTAAATGTTCAATTGTCGGATAGGAATTGGGAAAAGATAATGAATGCTCCTAAATCATGAGGATTGAGTCGCCCATTGATGTATCCCCCACTATTAGGCTTAGTGGAGGGAACAATCCACAACCGTGCTCTACTAAGATCTCTGAGATGTACTTTAATTAAGGTCTTACATTTCCTTAGGGGCAGCTGGGAGGAACCCACTCCCAAAATATGTTCCCAATCTTTCCCCTTTTCCCATATACCAGTACTAGCATTTTTTTTTACCATATTCAAATTTATTTTTACTTCAGGTTGAAGGGCAATTTGCCAATGATTGAGGCTAGGATTAATTAAATTCCACTAATACTTGGCTTTCTGTACTTCAACCATCGTCGTGGAACATTTAATGTTGAGGTCACACACTGGATACTCTATTGGAAGAATAACAGGTGAACTGTGTAAGAACTTGCTATAGCAGCTCTCCAAACGAAATACATCTTCATCTCGCTTTCTTAACCACACCACTGCCCCATATGTTAATTTAGGGAGGATTTTCATTTTATATATCTTAATGATCGATGAAATGGACAACCCAGCATGACTGATTTCAAAATGCTCAATTGCACCTATTTGCTGTTTCATTTCAACATCTTGTTTTTCCAGCTGGGGTCCCCAATTTCATTTGGAGCCCTTTGTAACTCCAAATAATTGTAAAGTTGGACCTCTTCAAGAGAAGTGGCCCGTAGCCACCAAATGTGTTTCTTAGATTAACTTCTATTTTTACAATTAAAAGACCATAATCTTAGTTTTGGCAGTATTGATCTTCAGGTCACGCAATTCAGCAAAGTTGGACAATTGTGTAAGCAATCCTTGTAGGCCCTTAGTGGTGTAATTCATCAAGATGAGATTGTCAGCATAACCAAGCCAGAAGATCTTAATGCCACCCAATTTAGGACGACAAGTGTCCACAGCATCTAAATAGTTAGATACGTCATCCAAATAAAGGTGGGATAAGAGAAGGGCCAGGATGCACCCTCTTTTAGTCCAGTTACAGGTTTAATACTATCCGTAAGAGCACCTCTCATGTTTAATCTAATCGAGACTGAGATCTCCTGATAGAAATTGCGCACCATGTCATGGAGACCCAGTGGTATCCCCCAAGCTTCCAGTGTCCTCCATAGAGTAGTGTCATTAACCATGTGAAATGCAGCACTGAATTCCACATAGACCATGAATAAAGGTTTCTGTCTAAAGCACCATGCACTCTCAACAATGGTAGTTAAAATAAGGATGATTTCAATGGAGGAACACTGTTTCCGGAAGCCAAGTTGGATAAAAGGGGAGGGGTGTAACAGGTTGTTTTCAGCCCAAGTTGTAATTTCTTATAACAGTACTCTTGCAAATATCTTAGCAGGCTCATCGAGCATCGGTGATATACAATAGGTCTTAGGGCAGTTATTCAGACCTCTCGTGTAAACAGGAACCACAATACTCTGTGTCCATGTTTTTGGTAAAGTCCCAGAGAAACTGGTAGACTGGAACAAGAGGTTCACCCCATTTGGCTGGTTTTAATTTCACAAGAGAATAACAAACCTCATCCTGGCCGGCGGCTCTCGAGTCCTTAATGTGTTGGATAAACATGACAATATATGAATACAACACCCATATCGCTCGGGACCAAGCATTGACGCAATAACAGCAAAGCCATTCAAGATGTGGTTTACACATTCAAGTGTTATTTCTAATCTAAGTCTATTAACTCTTCCAAGACCTTGAGTGCCAAGTGTACGCGCAACGCCAACCTTTGACGGGTATTTTTGTCCAACCATAGAAGACTTGCCTTGACAACGACCGCTGTGGTCAAAACACGTGTTGGCTGAACTACTTTGAATAAATTCACTGTTTGTTGAAAGAACATTCTCTTGGAATACAATTATCGCCATTTTACTTTGCAGAAGTTGTTAACTTATAGACAGTGCACAATTTACTCCTTTCCGATCCCTATTCATAATTGTACAATATCCAGGCTCTGGTTTGGGTGGGCCATGTGGAGGGGCGAACGCTGCTTGTCAAACTCTAACATTATTTCTGAAGGTGGACACTAAGGGCACAGGTGTCTTTTTGAACCCACTTGCTAACCTATCCATTCCACATTCAGGATCTGGTGTATTTCTTCTGTCAACCCTGGAGTAGCTCAAGTTGGCATTCGTAAGTGTCAGTTTAAGAATATTATTTGTACTGGTAAAATGGTGAGGAACTGACGTTTGATCATGGGTACTCTATTTTGTAGATACACTCCAAGAAGTTGCAGAACCCAAATGTCCTTGGGTCTTAAGAGTATTGACTCTGATGCGGTTGCTTAAAGGACTATCCACTATTGTGCGCTTGTCTCCCACCTCATTAATGGATACGTTTGGAGGAGGTGCCAGTTCATTTGTACTGAAAGGTAAGTCAATGCCCTCTAGATTGAGAGATTTATATGGTGTTTGTGGGTTGCACTGGGAATTGACAATCACATTAGGAATCTGGGGTAATTGCAGAAAGTTCCTAATGTCCTTCTTCCACTTCTGTGGGGAATCATTCTTGTTAATATAGGGATAAATAGTTCCAGTAATCATTTCTTAGGTGGCACACACCCTCATGGATTTCTTTGTTTATGTGGCTTTCTTAGTTCTATTACCAATTTTCTTTTTCCTGGTCTTACTCTTATCCTTGCCTTGTTTTCTAATCGGCAGTTCTTGATCATTTTTGGACGTTGCCGGGCAAGTATTTGGCGTGTCCACCGATGGCTCTTCTATAAGAATTATAGAGGTTTGCAGAATAGATTTCGGGGAGCTTGTAGTATCCCTCGAAGTGGCATTCTTAGGATGACTATCAATGGTTATCAGAGAACCTTTGTCAGGCGTTATGGTCTCTGGTATAAGACAGGCCACGTTAGAGGTTAGGAACGTATTACCTAGATGATTGGAGATCTGCATCAAAGTTTTTGAGTGAGATATGACTACTCACTAAATAAGATCCCATTGCTTCACCAGAGAAGTGAGAAGGAAGTCTAACACTTGCATTTTTAAAGTGGATGATAACGAATTATGCGAGATCGGATTGTTGTCTGTCCCTAATATAGACTCATTGACCTCCAAAGGAGTAGGCAGGGTTGCTAAGTTCTCTATCTGTGTGTTGTTTGTAGCGGGCAGTCAGTCTCAGCTCCAGTATTCAGCCAAGTTTGGGTTGTTTCCTGATGTTCGTTTAGCGATTCCCTGATGGTCGAATTGAGCAGTAGTAAAGGGGGTGGGGTATGTCATAAACCAATTTCCAATGACAACTGCACCTTCTATATTCTTGTAAATGATTTGTAGTTTTATTTATCCATTATAGAAGACATGGCTACACCTTCCTGAATGCAATCCGATGAGAGATTCAAAGCCAAGATTCGAAGAGCATCGCACATGGGCCAAACTGAGATGTCTTTATTATGCATGTGTGACAAAACCATCTGCTGTTGGTAAGTATTTCAACCCGCAATGTGTTTTTATATATATATAATATGGGGCCTGCGGTAGCAGCCCTGTAGTTATAGTTAAGCAGCTCAGCTCGTGGAAAGAGTGCTTATTGGGCAGCTATTAACTTATAACATACGCGCCAGCTGATTGGTCAGTTAAAAACGTGAGGTGCGTCAAAACCTTTGAAAAGGACGCCATGTTGGATTCGGGAACAGCGCTCGTAGTCCGCAGACATCGCAGTAAAAACATATGAAAAAACACCACATTGCACTTATCAAACAAATGAAACAATCTCTGGGGAGCTGAGGGGTGAAGAGGATGGGATGGGATATGGCCATAAAAAGCCAAAAAACTGGTGTTTTTTTCTTCTACAAAGTCTGTGAACATCTCAGATGCTCAGGGACATCCATGCATATTTCTGTATTACAGGTTTGGTGAAAAGCAGTTTTTGGATGATTTATAGCTTTGATGATTTAGACCTGACCCTGAATGCTTCTGCAAAGTTTGTTGCTGTTTCTCCAAGAGGGGGGAAAGTTAGAGGGGTGTCCAAATGTTTGCAAACAGATTTTAGACTCAGTTGTGAATGTCTTTACAAAGTTTGGTGGGATTTTGTCAAGAGGGGGCAAAATCAGAGGGGGTCTCAACATTTTTAGATGGATTCTAACATTGTTGCTGTTTGACAAAACTGCACAAACGTTTTCAGAAAGATAGATTAAAGACCCAAATTTGAATGTTTGTGCAAAGTCTGAATGGATTTTGTCAAGTGGGGGCTAAGTTATATGACTATTCTTTATACGCACATTTTGACACTTTTCAAAAAACAAAACCTGGACAGATTTGCAGCAAACCTGTGCAAGGAGCATTGGCAAGGACCCAAAAGCATTGTTTTGCAAATGTGTCAATGTTTTATTATAAATGTCACAATGTAGGTACATTAAATAGTGATATACATTTGGTGACTGAGATATAGCCTGTGGCTATGGACAGTGGCCAGATTGTCCAGACAATCTGGCTACTGACCATGACCACGAGGGACCTGCAATGGGGTTAAAGCGGGCATGGCCACCAGGGACCGGCTATGTCATAACGTTTTTCGAAATGGGGATAGGTTTGAATGGGAAAACAAATTCTGCTTGTGGATACAGCCTGAAGTGCTGGGCAGGACTGCAGCAAACATCCGCGAGGAGCATCAGCAAAGACGTCAAAGTATGGTTTTGCAAATCTGTCCTTTGTTTTATTTTTTCTAAAGTGTCAAAATGTAAGTACAGAGAATTGTGATATAACTTTGGTGCCTGGGCAATGAACCTGGCCCTGAGCAAGGACAAATGTGTATTCTGATTTGCTGATTGGGGCGTGCGGTATAGCCGAAGCCCTAGGTTTGAATGGAAACAAATATTCTGCTTGCGGCAACAGCCGGAAGTGCTGGACTGGATTACAACAAGCCTGCGCGAGGAGCATCAGCAAGGACCTTAAAACATGCTTTTGTAAGTCTACCTTGTGTTTTATTTTTCCAAAATGTCAAAATGTAAGTTAAAAAAATTGTGATATAACTTTGGTGCATGGAGAGTGGGCCTGGCCCTCGGCGAGGACGATTGCCTCCTCTGATTCACGTATTGGGGAATGTGGCATTGCCGAAGCACTAGGTTTAAATGGGAAAATAAATTATGCTTGCAGTTGCAGCCCAAAGTGCTGGATGGGATTGCAGCCAACTTACACGAGGAGCATAAGCAAGGACCTGAAAACATGCTTTTGCAGACCTGTCCTGTGTTTTGCTTTTTTGAAAGTGTCAAAAAGTAAGTACAAAATATTGTGATATAACTTTGCTGCCTGGGGAGTGGACCTGGCCCTCAGCAAGGACAAATGTCTACTCTGATTTGCCTATTGGATAATGCGGCATGGCCGAAGCCCAGGCTCCATGGATTGTGGAGACTGGCTATGGCTGTAAGCCATGAGCACTGGCCATTGTTTACATTATGAAGGTGTAGTGGACAGTGAAATAGGATGCAAGATAGGTGCAGTGGATGACAGGGGTGGTTTGGTGGGGCTGGGGTCATGGTCGAGCCTCATGCCATAGGCAATTCAACCATGGCTTGCATCCTCAGCATGCTCTGCTGATAACCACACTCATCAGTATGCGTTGTAAAAAATATGTTTGTTAAAGGAGGTTTACAGTTCTTTCATATATGTTAAAAGAGGACTTATAAATAACATATATACAGTGATGTAACATCATGAAACATTTTCACTCATAAAAACCCATGAAATTCACAGAAACAACTTTGTCAAAAGGACGTTATGGTTAAGTTGCACTAATAACACCCTACGAAATTCAGTGAAAAATCTTTGTTTAAGGGATGTTATGGTTACAAAGAAAACCGAAAAAACCCATACATTTGTCAGTTATGGTAATCTAAGCAATCATAACTCATGCCACCACCATGCACTGCTAAGACTAACACCCAGTACTGCAAAGATGAAATCACAAATATCATTGATGAGTTCACATATGAAATACATTTTAATGAAAAGTTCCTGCAAGGGGTTTCTGTTTGTAATGTTGGTAACAAGACGTCAGGGGTGATCGGGAGACCTATCATGAACTGCTTCATGTATTAAAGAATGTACTCATCTAAACAAAACATTATCGGGCCAATTCATGGAATAAATGTGCGCCGAAAAGGGGAGCGCAAGCGGGAAAATCACAGCGCAAACGTGAAAATCACAGCGCACGCGTGCCAAAGCCGCGCACACCAATTCATGTAATTCAGTGCACGTGTAAATCCTGGGATGTGCGCTAAAATCGTGGGTGGCGCAACCGGGCCCACATGTCATCAAACGGCATGCATTACGCGCACAGGGAAAGCGCACATAGCGCAGCGCACACAACAAAAGTGGGCGGAACACGGGGCGTAACATGCAGAATGGGGAACAACACGTGAAAATGTGGGCATTACGGGGGAAGTACAGGAGGTAAATGCTTGCAACGCCCACACGCGCGCCAACAACACGTATTCATGGAATCGAGCAGGGGATAGGCATGTGCCAAAAAAGATGCGCTAATCCGGAAACATGTACGCCAGCAGGAAGCAGCCGTAACAGCCCTGCGCAGAATAAAAGTGCATACAAACAACAAACAAGCTCAGACGCTATGATGAGTATAGCGTTCCTCGCAGCAGTGGTCGTAGGACACCACAGGAGGAGGAGGATAGCCAGGCCCCGTATTTTTTTACCCAGGACCACCCTTTTTGGGATGCCTGATGACCAGGGGTATGGGAGGTACAGGCTTCCACCACACATAATCCTAGAACTGGTCAGGGAATGGGAGGATGACCTCACATCACCCACCCTGTGCTCCCAAGCACTGAGCCCTTTGGAAAAGGTGTTCAAGTACTGCACTTCTTGGCTACTGAGTCATTTCAGCGGACAAGTGCCATAGTGGGGGGGGTGTCACAGGCCATGCAGTCACGCTGCCTACACCAGGTGTTGGCCATCATGACTGCACGCGCCTCAGTCCGCAGGCACATATACATGCCCAGAACACCTGCAGAAAGGCAGGCTGTGGTGCAGGACTTTTACGGGGTGGCACACTTCCCCAAAGTGCTAGGTGCCATTGATTGCACCCATGTGACTCTACGTCCTTCCAGGGCCACTGAGCACATATATCAAACCGCAAGCATTGGCATTCAATCAACGTGCAGGAAGTATGTGATGCCAAGGGAATCATCACTTCAGTATATGCCAACTATCCAGGGTCAAGCCATGATAGTTTAATTTTCAGAATGTGACCCCTAAACCGGGACCTGGAAGCTGGGCGGCATGGCGACACATGGCTGATTGGTGAGTATAAATGCATCTGCACATGCATGCATGTCAGATACTGAGTAATGTGACAACACCGCTAATGATAGCAATCCTCACCTCCCCAGGGGACAGTGCATACCCTCTGAGCACCTACATGATGACGCCAATTCGGAACCCCACCACACCACCAGAGGTAAGATACAACACAGCCCATATTGCAACCCGGGGCATAGTGGAGCGCACATTCGGAGTGCTGAAGTCACGCTTTTGCTCCCTTGACCGCTCTGGTGGGCAGCTGCTATTCGCGCCCCCAGTAGTGTGCAGGATAATAGTGGCAGCATGTGTCCTGCACAACGTTGCAACACGCCGGCACATTCCGGTGGACATGGTGGTGCCCCCATATCCCCAACCACATGCACGGCCGCTGCGCATGGGAGGTGAAAGGGCACGTGGTGAGGCAGCCTGTACCCAACTTGTGGCAAATTACTTCACCTAAAATCCCACCCCTGCGGAGTGCACACAGGCCTGGCACATATCAGCTGTCAATCAATGATGATGACAAAGGGGACAGTCAACTGTCACAACCATACCAGCCTGAGATTGTTCACCTGCAAGTGTTACATTGTGTGCATCCCTACCTACTTAAAGACACCTAATGCTGTGTCACAAAAAGACACACATTCATGCAGCATGAATGATTACCCTCTTGCAAAATACCACATCAAAATAGTGCCATGTCACCCAACCCCTCCCCATCTCAGCTACCCAACACACCATGGCATGGCATGCAATGTGAAAGCAACTAAATGAATGCACAAAACATGACACGAGTGCCACAAAGTGCAATCTCCCTAATGTAAACAGTCTACAGACAATATGCTCTCAGTAATCAATAAGAAACACCACACATGAACAAATACTTACCAGCAACACAAAACAGCAGTACAGGCAGGGTGAAAGCATGGCAACATATAACAGCAAACAATTAAAGTAGTGCAAGTCTCACAACCTGACTAAGGCAGCACATCGACCCCTTCCAACTGCAGAGTGTTGCTGTCAGGCAAATGTCTCAGTGTACTGTATGCAACATGAACTGCATCTGCAAAGGAGATGGCCTTGTGAAGACATGAAGAACCTACATGTCTATAAGGAGAAAGACATGGATGCACAAGCACATATCAATACACCATGCATTGTAGAATCCAACAACAATCCCCACTAGGGGATGTTTGTGTGTGGATGCTGCTGCCTAGTGCAACATTCCTGTTGATTTGCTCATGTGTGTAAGTTGAAATGACATGTGTGTTGGGGAGTGTGATGCCATGTCTGAAGTTTGACACTGCCACTCATGTACAACTGTCATATGTGTATCAGATCATTGTACAGTGCCCTGATGCCTGTGTTCTATCTCTCCCTGTCTGCAGCGTCAACTGATGAAGAGGGCGGAGAGGGTGCTCTGGAGAAAAGCAGCAGGGATCGTACCGCCAGCCGGAGACGCAAGGCCCAGCTCCCCTCCCATGTGGTCATCTCGTCGGGAAGTGAGGAATCTGGTGCCGCATCCCAGGCCGCAGCTGCCGAGGGTAGGTCCAAGAGGTGGAGGTCGGAGGTGGACTCCTCGGCAGCAGAAGGGGCAGCCGAGATCTCACAGGGTCCGACGGAGGAAGATGGCACGGAGTCATCCAAGTTGGTGGGGGGTTTGGTGGAGGAGGAGGCCGTGGAAGGGACACACACAGGGTCTGCAGGGGGGATTCCACTGATTGATTGATAGTTTATTTATATAGCGCCTATACACAATGTGTTTCAAAGCGCTTCAAGGGGGGAAGGGGACATAGGAAAATACAGTTACATTCCGAGAAGCCCTTGAAACAATACAGAATGTGAAAATAACTATCATAATAGGCCTGTCGACATTTCTGATAGTGCAAGTGCATAGAACAAGTAAGGCAAGAGGTAATGGATAGGAAGGAGAAACAAAGCAAGCAGTAACATTACTAAGTCTGACGACCATTTACGCAGTGCAGGTGGTAACAAGAGGAGGGGAGGGAGGGGGGGCCATGGGATGGAGATGGGAGGAGAACAAGGCACGCTACATAGCAAAAATGTCGGTGACAAAATTTGATAAGTAGGGGAGGGGGGAGGGAGAGTACAAGGGGGGAGGAGGGGGGACAGACAAGCTGCTATCAGGAGTCAAGGAGCAGGTGATAGCAGTAAGTGCTAGGAGGGGGAGTCAGAAGAGGAGGGAGAATAGGAGGGGGGGAGGAAGATAGTAGAGAGGATGGAAGTAAGGAGGCAGGAAGGGGGGGTGGAACACAGCAAAAGGAGGGGGGGAGCAAGCAGGGTGAGGGCACACAGATACTCAAGGAGGGGCAGGGGGGCACACACTCAGAGGGGGCAGGAGGGGGGAAAAACAGACATTAAAGGGGGGGCAAGGGGGCACACAAACACTCGCGTGAGACTCTCAAATAGGAGGGCAGGCATACTGGGGGGAGCGGAGGGTGAAGACACTGCACGTCATCTCGGATGCCTCTTTGACCGCGTTGACCTACTAGGACGGGTCACCAGTGCTGGATTCCTCTGTGTGCTGGACCTTCTTCCGACCCCCTCCTCACCTGAACCCCCTATGCGCTAGTCATCCTCCATGCCATCTTCCCACCCATGTATCACCTGGGTACCCTATGGAGCTGCCTCTGACCCAGCAGCCAGGCTGGTGGAGGACACATCCCTGCCACAGTCGGGAGTCGGACGTTCAGCAGGGGTGGCCACCAAAACAACTGCACCCCAGCCGGAGGAGGACCTGCAGGCAGCAAGAGGCAGGGCACAGGCACAGCAGCAGCAGGCACTAGCAGGCACAAGGTAGGAGCAATGATGGCTCGGGGCCATCAACATCAGAGGAGCAGGCATCAGCCAGAGGGCAGGAGGACCCTGGATGGGGAGTGTCTTCCGTGTGGCAGCGGTTGGGCCAGTCCAGGCCATAGATGCGGAGCGGCAGCGGGCAGAAGAGGCACGGCTCACAATGGTCAGGGCGGAGAACTCCATGCGCAGGGCGCTGAGGCGGGCCGAGTGCCTCGAGGCAATTCGCAGAGAGTTGGAGTTGAGCATGGCATTGTCCCTGCAAAACCTCGGGGCTATGGAAGAGTCCCGCATCTAGGACATAAACGAGGAGTTCTATGATGCCCTGACCCGGGAAATCAAAAAGTGAGCCGTCGGACTAGCCCGCCCCCATTGTATATAGTTTGTAGTGTTAGATTTCATTTTCGTTTTGCTTTATTTTGGGGTGCTTGGACAATGCCCCACCCTTTTGTATATAGTTGTTTCTTAGGCATTTGTTTTATAGGTTTAATTTCATTCGTTGGGCTTTTGGTCACTGGAATGAATCCTTGTACATAGTTGAAGTGTGGATTAATGAAAACATTTTTTTTTTATCACCATGAATCAATGGATTTTGCAATTTACGTTTCCTTTGGATTTGCTTTGGTGGACGGAGAGTTTGGACAAACTTTCTTTTGGATTACTTTGGATTGAGACTTCATTTCTTTTTTTATTTTTTGGACATGCATTTCTTTTCTTGTTTAAAATATTTTTCATGTTTTCATTCCATTACCTTCATTTTGTCCAAAATACATTTTGATTTATTACTTCCATGTGTGTTATTTGCTCATTGCTTTACTGCATGCCACAATGTGGGTTTACACAATCACTGGCACCCAGTGTGAGTGTGTGACGGACATGTGTTGATGTACATAGTTTACTTTTGGTTTGTGTCATGGAATAGGCCTTTCAGTGTGGGGTGAATGGGAAACTTGATTGGGTCTCAAGACTGGGGTGGCGTGCAGTGGGAGTTTGGTGGACATGAGGCCCATGAATGTGCATCTTTATGACATGTTGGGGGGACATGAGTCGGGGCCTGCAGGCAGGTGCCAGTCAATGCTGGATGGGTGGGGGTACAGGGGGACATGAGTCGGGGCCTGCTGGCAGGTGCCCTTCAATGCTGGATGGGTGGAGGTGCTGGGGGACATGTGTTGGGGCCTGCTGGCAGGTGCCCCTCAATGCTGGATGGGTGGGGGTGCTGGGGGACATGAGAAGGGGCCTGCTGGCAGGTGCCCGTCAATGCTGGATGAGTGGGGGTGCAGGGGGACATGAGTCGGGGCCTGCTGGCAGGTGCCCCTCAATGCTGGATGGGTGAGGGTGCTGGGGGACATGGGTCGGGGCCTGCTGGCAGGTGCCCCTCAATGCTGGATGGGTGGGGGTGCTGGGGGACATGAGTCGGGGCCTGCTGGCAGGTGACCGTCAATGCTGGATGGGTGGGGGTGCTGGGGGACATGAGTTGGGGCCTGCTGGCAGGTGACCGTCAATGCTGGATGGGTGGGGGTGCAGGGGGACATGAGTCGGGGCCTGCTGGCAGGTGCCCCTCAATGCTGGATGGGTGGGGGTGCTGGGGGACATGAGTCGGGGCCTGCTGGAAGGTGCCCTTCAATGCTGGACGGGTGGGGGTGCTGGGGGACATGAGTCGGTGCTCACTAGTGCATGGTGACATGTGGGCTGGCTGGGGGGCATGCCCAGGGTGGATGGGCTGCCTATGGGACATGACCAGGGGTGCAGGGTAGTCCCCTGTGGTGTGGGCTGCATGCAGGGGCTGGGGAGGGGGTAGAGGGCACACCTGGGAGGACCCGCACTGCCAATTAACGTGCAGAACTCCCCGCACACCCCTCAGAATAGACCTACCCCGCTCTGCAAGCGAAATCGCGTGTGAAACTCCCTGCGCACCCCCCAAATAGACGTACCCCGCTCCCCAAGGCCTATTGCATGTGATTCTCCATGTGCACCCCCAAAATACACGTACCCCACTCGCACAGGGCCTATCGCGTGTGAAACATCCCGCGCACCCCAGAAATACATGTACCCCGCTCACACAGGGCCTATCGCGTGTGATTCTCCCCGCGCACCCCTCAGAATACACGTACCCTGCTCCCCAAGGCCTATCGCGTGAGATTCTCCATGCGCACCCCCGAAATACACGTACCCCGCTCGCACAGGGCCTATTGCGTGTGAAACTTCCCACGCACCCCAGAAATACACATACCCCACTCGCACAGGGCCTATCGCGTGTGATTCTCCCCGCGCATCCCTCAGAATACACGTACCCCGCTCCCCAAGGCCTATCGCGTGTGATTCTCCATGCACACCCCCGAAATACACGTACCCCGCTCGCACAGGGCCTATCGCATGTGAAACTTCGCGTGGACCCCAGAAATACACGTACCCTGCACGCACAAGGCCTTTCGCGTGTGATTCTCCCCGCGCACCTCTCAGAATACTCGTACCCCGCACGCACAAGGCCTATCGCATGTGATTCTCCATGTGCACCCCCAGAAATACACGTACCCCGCTTGCACGAGCCCTGTCGCGTGTGATAATTCCAGCGCACTCCAGAAATACACATTCCCAGCTCGCGCGATAGCAGTGTAGAGGACCTGTAAACTGGTCCAGGGTTAGCGCGGCCCTTTGTGCTGCATTGGGGATTTCAATGGCTTTTCCTTGCGCAAGGGGTGTTCTTGGGGGCGTAACTGGGGATGCGGGATGTTCTCTGCACCACCGCTCATTATGGCTTGGAAATTCCATGAATACGCAGTGCGCCAGAATGCTGTTTAGCACACACGGCCTGCGCTGCTCGCGTGCGCTTCCTCTGCGCTGAAATCTATGAATTACCCCGGATATTGGAGTGTTGTTGTTAATGCAGGAACCTAATCATACATACACATAGGCAATGGCTGCAGCATGCACCATATAAGTACAATATTTTTAATCTGGCAATTTTGGCTAGTAAATTAATTAATGCTACTTTATCAGAGTTTTGAGTAATGGTGAACATTGAATAAATAGCTAACAATTCAAGGCTTACTAGACACTTGTGTAAGTACAAACAATACATATGAAGACCCACAATGCATACAAATCAGAGGCACATACAGGGAGACTAAAGTGAGGAAGAAAGAAACCTCACCAGAAAATGCCAATAACATCAAAGTTCATATTCAAGCATACAAATGAATTGTGTGTTTGAGGTCTGCTTATTGCCCCATGTATGTGCACCAAGAGCTGAGACCAAACCCTAAGAAAAGTACTTTAAGAACATACAACAAGGTTAACGTCTAGATCAATAGCACCTTTTGAATGATCATACTATGATTGTCAGTGAAATAAAACACCTAGCCTAGATATGTCAGTGAACAAAAACAAGTGGCCTAGATATGTGATGTAATCAGTGATGTCATCAATGACATTTGTGATGTCATCTTTGATGTCCCGGGAGTTAGGCACCAGCATACTGGTCTGGAGGATGGTGGTAGGAAGGATGAGTGGTCAGTAGGGGAGGCATCCCATTCCTCCAATTGGAGGCAACTGGCAGCTGCATATCGAGCCCTTCTGGCATTCTCTCCAGCTTTACAGGAAGTCAGAACTGCTCCAGATGGACTACTCCAGGGCTGTCTCATACATCAACAGGCAAGGGGGACCCTGCTCCAGGTCTAGCAAAGAACCAGGGATTTGGGGTAGAGAACAGCTTCTTTTCAGTCAGTTCTATCATGGACCTGGACATCTTGGTTGTAGACAAGCTGAGTAGTCTCTTTCTGTCAGTGGAGTGGGAACTTTAGGGGATGCTTTCCTCAGCATACACAGGAAGTTCGGAATCTCCCATCCTCAACTTATTTGCTTCACCTCAGAACGCAAAAACTGCCAAATATTGTGCGCAGCTCCTTGGCCTGTGGGGGAATAGAGAATACATGCTATGGTCATTGGTTATGTATGCATTCCCTCCACTTCCTCTTATTCAAAGGTACTTTTAGAAATCAGGGATTCAGCGGCAGTGGTTATCTTGGTGGTCCCCTACTGGCCCTGCAGGCGTTGGTTCCCCATCTAATGGATCTTGCAGTTGCATCTGTTTTCCTCCTTTTCAGACACCAAGTAACAGGAGTAGTCTGGCTTCGAGGGATTTGAAAATTGAGCAGGAAAGGTTGCAGCGGCAGGGTCTGTCCCGAAGACTAGCTGAATCAATTGCGAAGCATAAGAGGCCTTCTACCCTGAAAGCATATGACAGGCGGCAGGGGCTGTTTCAGGGTTGGTGTACCAAGAAGGGGATTGAGTTGTCCCTCAGCCCGGCTCCCACTGTCCTACAATTTCTACCGGAAGGTGTTGATTTGGGGCTTGCTGTCCCCACCTTAAGAGTCCAGTTGGCAGTGATTAGAACATTTTGGGCCTCATCACGAGTTGGGCGGTAACGCTGGCGCTATTAGCACCGTCGTTAATAGCCCTACCGCCAAACCCCCCGGCGCTAATAGCGCCGGATCACGGGTTTGGCAAAATGGGTATTGCCCATTCCCCACTGAGCCCATTCGGGAATTCCCCATTCCCCATTGGGCTCAATGGGGAATTTTCATGCTCTTGCCGCCCAGCTCAAAGCTGGGGGGAAATCTGCCAAATCTGTTATTTGGCGGACCCTTAAATGCGCGGTAATAGCTCTACCGCCGCATTCAAGGGTTACCGCCAAACTCGTGATGAGGCCCTTTGTGAGGCAGAGCTAATGGACTCTGAGGAGTGCACCTTTGGTGAATAGGCTTTGGAGACGTTTTTCTCGGGCTAGATCGGTGACCGCTTTGAGACTTTGGAGGACATTTCTCTCTAGAGAATGCTTTTGGTGGCCATAACTACGACAAAGCGGCTGGGGAAAATGTGTGTGTTAACCTGCAGACCTCCCTATCTGGTGGTTCAAGAGGAAGCTCTCTTCCTTGAGTGTGAACCCGCTTTTCTCCCTCGGGTGGTTTCTAAGTTTCACGTTTCTAAGGAGGTTGTACTTCCGTCTTTCTTTCCCAATCCATCTTCCCCAGAGGAATTGCTTTGGAGCCACCTGGATGTTAAGACATCTGATAATCTCTTTGTAACTTATAGGGGGTGCAGTCTGGTATAAGGCAACAGTCCTCACAGTCAGCCGATGGATGATGGAAGCTATCTTCATTACTTACCAAACCTCAGGAACAACTTCACTGCTGATAATCCAGGGCAGTACACTAGGGCAATGACTGCTTCCTGGGCAGAGGCACAGGGTGTGTCCATTCAGAATATTTGCTGGGCTGCCATGTGGGCCAACCCAAATGCCTTTCATAGGGTACTATCACTTAAGCGTACACAAACAGGGGGCAGGTTCTTTTGGAATGAGGGCCCTGAGTGTTCTACTAATAGAATGGTGCTCGGTGGTACCCCTGGTCTCTGTGGTTTGTGCGTTTCTTCAAGCCAATTCAGTGTTTACAGTTGCTATCATTTACAAGTAAGTACTGGAACGAGGAAGAGGGACATGCAGGTAATGTGGGTATTACTTAATGGTAATCTTTATTGCTCCTAGTCCAACTCTAGCTCGTCGCAGTATGTGTGTCCTGCCTCTCCTTCTGGACATGACTGAATGGGGAAAATACTTTTTTATGCTTAATTGCGGAGTCTCAGGTGGGACAAAGGGGCAAAAACAATAGAAGTAGGAGAGGGGTTTCTGGGGGGGAGTTGGGCCACCTCCCAAATAAGTACTGTGACAAGGGAGAATTGGACTAGGAGTAATGTAAATTACTCATACGTAATCCCCACATTCTCACCCAACCCTTGCCTATCCTGAGGCAAACCCCCACCTACTGAGGGATTCTTTAGCTTTCTTACCGTCTATGTGTCCTCCCAGTTGCAGGGTGGTAAACATGGCTGCCATATTGCATTGATGTTGCTGTGAGGCTTGTTCTTTATTAGTCACAGGTCTTCACCTTCATCTAATGCCTAAGTCCAAACCACCTCAGGGAGGTTCTCAGTTCAAGACATTACTTGGCTAAAGCCTATGCATGTGGATATTGTGGGTTTACTATTCTTTTCTGTGTGTTGTGCACTGAAAGTTGTGAGAATGTGCCTAGCTTCTACCAGTGTCATTTGACTATCTGTAAAACTTCAGATGCACAAACACCCAGCTTGACTCGCGTTTTCATTTCCCTCTACTGCACACATGCCAACATGCTCCATTCCATTCAGAGATTCTCTTCCAGCCCAGGTTTTAACTTTGCATTCGGGAGCTCTTAGTTCTGGATTTCCTAATTGTAAACCCAAGGCTTCAAGTCCCAGAATGCACACTTAAAACCAGGACTGGGCTGCCATCTCCCCCAATAGAATGGGGAATGTATGCTTACTGAGTCCTCCTCTGTGCATGGCATTGGAGCCAATGCCCCAGAAACTGACACATGCAAACTGTCAGGGGCAGCGTGTTGCATCATGGACATTACACTCAAGTCACTGCCATTAATCAAACCTGCATTTAAAATGTACACGAGACACCAGCGATTTACAGAGATCTGTTTCAAATAATGTTGCCACCTCTGCAATGCATGCTTCACTGGTTCTGTACAGCGTGCTCGCCTCATGCCGATTTGTTTTCATCGCAGGGCGTTGTGCTAAAGCGCAGCTCCTTTCTTTTTTTCCGTTCAGTAATTTTTATTGAATATTTCATGAATACAATAAATGAATGCAGGAATAAATGTTAACCATGGTTAGATGCTGCATATGAAATTGATAAAGCAACTTTGAAACAGCAACATATTAGCAAATTGCCCAGTGGGTAGAAATGGTGTCTAGTCAAATGGTCGACAGACAAATGGTCGACACAATTTGGTCGACAGGACAAATGATCGAATTTTTTTTATTTATATATATATATATATTTTTTTTAGGTTTTCGTCTATGGGAAAAAAGGGGTTTTTAGCAAAAAAAAGGGGGTTGGGTGGGGACCCCCCCGGAACCCCCCCCCAAAAAAAAAAATCAATCATTTGACTTGTCGACCTTTTGGTGTCGACCATTTGTCCTGTCGACCATTTAAATTCGACCAATTGACCTACAACCGGTAGAAATGATATAATTTTTCCAGTAAAAAACAAAGAGGACATGACAAAAACAGGAGGAGAGGGAGGTAAACAGAAGAGGGCCAACAGAGAGCATATGGAGGTTTAGGAACATTAGAATAGGGATTAAAAAGTTCAACTCTTGAAAGAGGTGGATTATAATGAGGAAATTGACTCAAGTACATTACTTCTTTAGTTGGCTACAAGTTCAGTCGTAAACGTAAGGATTGGTCACAATGATAACGACTGGGGAACCTCTCCAGATATTTCATGATGTATTTGACTGCTCCAACTTCACTCATTATTTTTTACTGATGATGTCAATCCAATCCCTGTAGGTCAACGTTCTCTTCGCTGTGCAGGGGTTGTTTTTTAATGTATTAATCGATATGTCCAAGTGATCTAGCTGTTCTAGGCATTTCTTATGCCATTTGTTTAGACGTCCTGGATATGTCCCAGATGATGGTAGACATAGTATGTGATATGGTTTCGCTGAAGATGTCATTGTCACTTTCTGCAGTAGTGACAATGTTTTCCATAACACTATTACTTGCAATGATGGTAGCCCCAATTCATTTCAAATAGCTGCAATTGGCACATATCTTAAAATACGCCTGACCTTTCTCCAGAAGTATCCTTCCAGAACATTGCAAGATCTCCAGCTTATATTTAAGCCTGTTTCGCTTCAAAATGTTATTGTCGCTGTGACCTTCTGCGTATAAAATATTAACGGGTGTGCGCTATGTGTTCCTGTGTGACTGATTACTGAGAACCTACTCTGCTGCCTGCTGACACGATCCGGAATTTGGAAGTCTTTCTATCAGCTTCACTACCGGTAAACCACGTTCTGAGGGACTGGGCTGAAATAGCCTCCGACATGCGGAGCACGTGGTGTGCGTTGTGTGTTCCCCTGTTCCTGCGGAGTCCAAGAATGCAAAGACACGGAAGTAGGTAATTACAAACTTACGTCGTTTTAGACGCATGTTAACTACTATGCAATATGTTTTAAATCCAGTAAGTGGAGCCATTCTTAACAGTTCTGGCGAAAGTGTAATTTGGACCAACCTTTACAGCGCTGGGAGTGTGCATTCATAGCCCTCGCTGCACTCTAAACTTCTAGATTCCATTACCTCTATAGGCCCAAAACAATGGGTAAACAAAAAAGTGGCCACATACTTGCATTGCTCATTTTGAAAAATCTTGATATTTCTTAAGTGACAGTGGTCCTATGCATTTGGTCGGACCATGCTCTTATTCAGGCAAAACTCACCCTGCCTATCCACCCCCAAACTTAATACCTACCCGCGTATTCGTCAGCTGGCGAGGAATTTAAAAACCATTACTGCCATAAAGTTTACTACTCTGCTGTCATCTAACCTACAGCCACTTGCTAACTTCACTGACTCCTCTGCTTTAGTTGAACATCTTACTTCTGCCATCAAGCAAGTCATTAATGAACTAGCCCCCTTGAAAATGAAGGGGACCAAATCTGAAGCCATAAAAAATACCTGGTTCTTAGATGAAGTCATCACTGCTAGACAATCCAAAAGGGCCTTAGAAAGATCCTGGTGAAACAACCCTAATGCGGATACTCTTTCTGCCTACAAAAAATCCATACTGGAATGTAAAGCACTCATCACTTCTGCTAAAGGTACTTATAACAATAAGAGAATCATTAATGCCCAGTCTAATGTTGGAGAACTGTTTAAAATTCTGGCAGACTTTCAAGATCGCCCAGCTCCTTCAAACAACCTTACTAAGGACTCTGAGTGGTGTCAAGATATCCACAATGGGTTCTTATCTAAAATTACTGCGCACAAGCAAAATATTAAAAACTCCCTTAATCACAAGGACCCTGTGTTTTCGGCCCAAACCGACTTGCCCAACAACAATCTAGAGAATATTCCTCCATTTTCCTTCTCTCTCTATTCAGAGAAACACGTGCTTAGGGTGATCTTAAAGCCACATCTTGGCCAGGTGACGATTCTCCAACTAGCATCTTTAAAGAATCACTAGATTTCCTCGTCCCCTGGCTCACCAAACTGTTCAACTTATCCTTTGATGAGGAACTGTTCCATCTGCTTTGAAATCAGCATGGATAACCCCGTTATTGAAAAAAGACAACCTAGATCCTACGAATAACGACAACTATCGAATCGTCACCAATGTACCTTTTATTCTGAAGGTCCTTGATAAGCTTGCATATATTCAACTTCAAGCTCATGTTGAAGAGCATAACATCCTGGGCACTCGTCAATCCGGTTATAGGGCTCACCATGGCACAGAGACTGCTATGCTTGACCTAAAGTCCACCCTGGCAAGCATAGCAGATAAAAACCAATCTGTTCTGTTGATGCTATCAGACCTCTCTGCAGCCTTCGATCTTGTTGATAGCAGCCTTCTAGTGACGAGGCACGGAAAGTTCGCAAACTGTTCCACCTTAGCATCGAAATGGATTGCCTCCTTCTTAGGACCACGTACAGTGAGGGTCTGTGTTGGCAACAATCACTCTACTCCAATCCAACTCCAAATTGTTGTAGCGGGTGATTTGAATTGCCACTGTGCAGAGGCCCATGGTACTTGGGTGAAGGACAAATTTACGGCTAGTAGTTCTATGCCTAATAACTCAATGGATAACGAGGGGGAGAGCTGGATTAGATTCTTTCACTTCTGGGAACTGGACATGATCAATGGTCGTACTAGGAGTGATTCCCTGGGCAATTATATAGAGAACGGGTGTTTTGGTTGGTTTCCGCAGAATACAGCGGTTAAACCTCGAAATCTGTGCCTAACTTAGATACAATCTGCAGGAAGAGATCGACAGGGAGCAACACGAACGTGGGGCTTTGTTGTATTTTGTATATCCAATATCCACTTGGACCAACGAGAAAGCGTCCGTACTACGTACAGTGAATTTCACCCGAACATCAACAGGGAGTGCCCTCGAGATATGACAGAGGCACCGACACAGGAACTCATGAACAGAACATAGGGAGATAGAGTTGTTTAGATTTTCCCAGATCATGATGCAATGTTTTAGCCTGTAAAACTACTCCATAATCTCTCGCATGAAATGCTGCATTAGCCTGGCGCAACCCTGTTTGAATGTGTAGTATTGGAGCAGGAAACACAGAAGAATATGCATAGTGGAACATCTGTGAAATGAATTCAATCACACACCCGCTTGAGTTATTTTTAAGAATGTATTTTTATATCTACATGTCCTGATGAGGTGCAATGGTTGGAAACTGTTTTACCGACTAGTTGCCCGAAACTCGAGTCGACACAACCATAGTTCCTTCTCCACTCGGGAGTTGGACATTACTTGGGTTAGATAGAAATGGTGTGGCAATTGAATATATTGAAAGTAATCTGACAATATACACCAGTTTCAGAATATACATTGATGCACTTTAGGAGACTACAAACACTGGTCAGCATCTAAAGGTCTATGGGCTAGACTGGCTGTTCTCTCTTCAGAACATATAATATAGATCGCGGTTATTTGCACAAGTATGAATGATATTGGTTTGAATGGGTATAAAAGGGTATGTGGTGAATGTTTTTGATACATAAAGTCACTGCTTGGTGTGGTGCTTTTTTACAATCCAGATTTGTGTAATGCAGATTCTTATGATTGTTAATTAATTGATCGCTTCGGTTTTATGTACACATTTTTATGATCATGTTGGTGAGATTATAAAAACAATAAAATAAAATAAATTAATAATGCCTTTGTATATATCTATACATTTTAAGTCGTTTTTTCAACAGAAGGGATTGGTTGGCGTTTGTCAAGTGTTTTTATACTATAAATGATAAGAGGGTTGGCACTTGTCAACTGACATTTGTACCTTTTTTGTATGGTCAATTAAACATGGAGGTCAGGTAAATGTAAGGCTGTTTTAGATTATATCTTTATGAATAAAATCATGGCTATGGGGATGGAAGACCTTGGCCTAAGCACCAACACTTGGAGCGATCGTGAGGCGATAATATTAAGGCTGGATCTTGCCCCTATACAATCAAAAATTAATTATCTGGGTGAGACAGAAGTAAATCATAGTGGCAATCGATTAAAATGGTCTGAAAATAACATCATGAAGGCCAAGTATGCCACAGCCCCCTCGAAGAGACCTGATATCTGTAACTTCCAATAAATGTCCATGGATGACATTGAAGACTGGATTGGGTCCTTCTCAGTTATACACGCAAGGGCTAAGACTCCAGCCTCATTAAAAAGTAGAAAGGGACGTAGTCCTTATGACAAAGTTATCCAAGAAGCAAAACGTACCCTTAGACGAGATCTGCGTAGGTTGGGAAACACAATTGTACCAACAGAGTCTCTCCTCAAACTTAGACTTGCCCTTAAAAATACACATCGTAATTGGTTGAAATGATGGCGCTGGAATTGTAACAATTTGTCTTGCTAAAATATGGCCACAGTACTTGCTTCAGGTAACACACGTAGTATCTGGGCCATACTAGGGGAATCCTAATCATAAGATGATCAACCGCATTAAGAGTAGTGATTGGAGAAAATATCTGGGTAAGCATAATATCTGTACTTTGACATCTGTACCTGCCCGGTGCGAATACATGCCATGTGGAAACGCAATAAAAATGACCGAGGAGGGCATCTAAAGGAAAATTAAGATCATGAAATCTTCCAGCGCCCCAGGCCCAAAAGGCCTTGCCAATGTGGTGCTATGACACAATTCCTATTTTTGGACCTCACTGCGTAAAATTTTATTTGACAAAGTACTCAGAGAAGGTAACATTCCCACTTCCTGGCAAACAGCCCACCTGATACCCATATTGAAGAGAGGCTTCCCTCTGGACCCTAGTAACTATTGGCTGCTATCGATGCTAGATACCAATGGGAAGCTGTTTGCCTCTTGTCTCCTTAAAGAACTTCAGCAGTGGGTTGAGCATGACGGCATACTGGACAAGTTCCAGAGTAGCTTTCATGTGGGGTATTCTACGGTCCATAATTTACTTCTATTGGACCATCTGGTCGCGCAAGCTCAGGTAGCAAATAGACCCCCTATGTATGCAATTTTCATCGACTTTAAAGCAGCGTTTGATACCGCTAAGAGAGAACTGCTGTGGAATAAATTAGATCTTTTGGGTTGCCCGCAGGGCCTAATATTTCCTGAAATTATTTCACAGCAATAATACAGTCTCACTTAGTCTTGACAACAAGGGTTCAATGACCCCCCGCCCCCCCTGTGGTGCAAATGTGGAAACAAGGGTGCGTTACGGCTCCTATTCTTTACAATCTTTTTGTATCTGATCTGCCAGACTATCTAGCACTGGTTAAAGCTTGCCCCCCTAAAATCTGTGATTCCCACTGTCGGATCCTGGCATACGCTGATGACCTGATCTTGCTAGACCATACATTTAATGGTATTCAGCGTATGGTTAGTGCCCTGTGGGAATATGTAGAGAAAAATGGTCTTGTCAATAATGAAACTAAAACTCAAATCATGCTATTTTCATCCAAGCAAGTGGCAAAACCTAAAATGCATATTCAAGATGTTGAAATCGCCTATACTCCAATGTATAAATATCTGGGGATAGAGTCCAAAGCCATAAAGTGCTATAAAATCTGTATTGAGAACTGCAAAAGAAAGGCCACACAACTCACAGCATTGATTAATCAATTTGCTACGAAAACGGCAGGCTATTCCTTATTGGGCATCAGACAACTACATACACAATGCCTGACTGCGGCAGTTATATATGGGCTGGAGACCCTTATGAAAATTGATCTTGAGTGGTTACAACTTATAGAGGCCGGATTCTGGAGAAAGCAACTGGGCTTATAAAACTGAATCCCTATGGCAATCCTAAAACTTAAACTCGGCCTACACTCACTCAAATCCATGGTGATGAAAAAAAGAGCCATCCCAAGTGTAAAACTGATGTGCGATATTCTAATATGCTATTTGGCACCATGGGCACAATGCTGCGGAGAACAGAAACCAAGTCAACCCTCAGTAGAGGAATTGCCTCTCTTTTCAAGGAAATAGGGTGGACTCCCTCTGGGGAAATATATAGTCAGAATCTGTGCCATCACCTAATTAAACATCTTGACTGGTGCGAAAATGTTAAACATCTGGGTACACTCAAACGTTATATCTTTGTTAAAGACAGATGATACATCTACAATAAAATGCAATTGCACCTTGCACTGTGTCCATATAAGGAGCTGAGGGGATGTATACTAGCAATGTGAATTAATAGGCTTCCAGTGCTGAGTGTAGTGGGACCTGCATGGCTTTGCCATTAGCCGATTGTTCATGTCAGATATGTGGTAAGAGCTCTGAACATGAGACGATCAGACATGTCCTTACTGGGTGTAGTAATCTGAAAATGGTCTACTTGAAGTATCTTGGTAAATATGTTCACTACCAAGACTCAATAAAAGCTCGACTTTCTAGAAAACCTGCCTAATCTCACAAAATAGGGTCAAGCTTATTGCTCTCTTTAGGGTATGGAATGTGGCAGAGTCTCACCCGAATAAGGCACAGAATAGTTCTCATAGTCCTAAAATATAATTGAATATGACTGCTGCACAGGACTAATTAGCCAGTTGCTGGATATTCCTGAATGGGCCAATTAATATTTTATCATCACAAATATTGTAGGGTCTCCAAAAAGCAGACTTGCGTTTAAAGTTTTGATTGACTATGTTTACTATCAAGCCTACGCACCTTATGGGACACTGAAGGCTACCTGGGATGTTCTGATCCTCTCACTGAAATGAATGGAACTGAGCATTCTGTATTTTCATAAGCCGGACTGCCTAAGTGCCTGTTTGTCTGACTGCTCGATTGCTTGTTTGCTTGTAATTTTACTTTTATATTGTATACATATTCATATTCATATTTACACCTTATACTTACATTTGTATTCCTGAGGTGTGATACTATACTGTGTAAGGTCACCTATGTGTACATGCAATCAGTTATGAATTGTATGTATTCTATGAATTATGAATCATGGATTATGAATTACGAATTAGGAATTCTATGAATTGTATAAATCAGTGGCGTAACACAAAATGTGGGGGCCCCCCTGCGAGCCATGCTGAAGCCCCCCCCCCAGCTCAGCAACAAATCGTGGGTCGTGCCACACTTTGGGCCGAACGTGCTGCTGAAGGGGTAAGCCGCACAGTCTACTAAGAGAAAGATATAAATAAGTGTTTTAATGCAATATACAACACACCTTCTGAGAGCCAGAGTGTTTGCAATTGTTTTGTAGGATAAGACCAATCTAATACAAGCAAGTAACCAACACTGCACAGCAACATTAATGCTTTGCTATTAAAAATGGCATGCCACCTTGAAAACATGTCCCAATGGCTGCACAATGTAGACCACTGCAGGCACGTAATAACATTACAGTAAAGCATGCCAGGTCACATTTAGACATACCTAGACTGGTTGCCCCAAAATGCCAGTCGAAGCAATAACACTCACCAAGAAGACAGCACAGATTCCAGCCGGGGTCTCTGCAGCCTCTAACAAAACGGCTGAGCTCTTTAATATCTGCAAGGAACTGGTCAGTCCTGTTGCAGTCTCTAACTCTCCTGTGCCCTCCCAGGCTCTCTGTATGGGTCTGGCCACTCACTTTTCTGCTAAAACTCAGGACACCCTGTCCTCTATCTCCTCTTCCTCTCCCTCTTCCTCTCTCGGCCCCCCTTTGGCCATCTCTACCTCTCCTCCTCCTTTCTCCTTTTTTTCTCTGATAACACCTGATGAGGTTTCTAGACAAGTCCGATCTATGAAAGTGTCGTCCAAACCGGTGCTTCCCTGCTCCTCCAGAACCATCAAGGACCATATTGACACCCTCGCTCCAGCCTTGGCCAATTTCTGTAATCACTCTTTCACCATTGGAATCTTCCCCTCACCCCTTAAGCACTCCCTTGTGCATCCACTCTTCAAGAAGTCGTCTGCCAATCCTACCTGCCTGGCAAACTATGGCCCAATATCCATCACCCCTTTCCTGGGCAAACTCTTGGAAAAGCTGGCCATCTCCCAGCTTAATCTCCACACTGAATTTGTTGTCTACATTACCATCAGTCTGGCTCTAGAGCTGCCAGAGGCACGGAAACTGCTCTACTGAACACCCGTGAAGACCTGCTCTCTAACCTTGATTCCAGCATTCCTTCTGTCCTAATCCTCCTCGATCTTTCCTCTACTTTTGAAACAGTCAACCATGCCATCCTGATCAGTCGACTATGTGAGAACCTGGGCATCATGGATCAGGCTGTGGAGTGGCTGACCTCCTTTCTCTTGGACTGCCCCTGCCAGGTCCAACTTGGTCCCTTTCTCTCCACCACCTCTCTCTCTACCTGTGGCGTTCTGCAGGGTTCTATCCTCTCACCCAGGTTTTTCAACCTCTATTTGGCCCCTTTGGCCCACCTGATCTCTACCTTCTCCTAGAACTTTCAGTTGTATGCGGATGACACTCAGCTTTCCTTCAGGCCCCTCTCCTCTCGCTCATTACTGACTGTCTATCCACAATTCAGGGTTGGTGCGCCTCTAACCATCTATGCCTTAATGTCAGTAAGACAGGGATCCTTCTCATTGGGACCCCTGCCCCTGCTTTCCCTCTCACTCTGGCTGCCCACCTTGGGCCCTCTTCCTTCATCTTCCTTGCAGGCAAAAAACCTTGGAGTCATCTTCGACTTCACTCTTTCTTTCTCTCTGCACATCTTGGATGTCGCCAAGAAGTCCCACTACCAGCTGCTCCTCAAAGGGACTCTTTCCCCCAGAAGCTCACTGTCTCCAGAGCCCTGTTTCTCTCTAGGCTGGACTACTGCAACAGCCTCTTTCTCAATCTGCCTTCCTCTACTCTCCACCCTCTGTAACTAATACAGAACAGGACTGCAAGACTTATCCTTGGCCTCAAGCCCAGGGATCGTATCTCTCTAGCCCTGAAATCTCTCCAGTGGCTCTCGGTGGCTGCAAGGATCAAGTTCAGTGACCTACCCGTCTGCTGTAACAACTAGTTGCTTGGCTCTTTCTTGATCAGTCACCCTTTCACTGCCTCCGGGCCTACCATGCATTTAAGGGCTGTAACTGTACCCCTTAAGTCATTTGTTCTCCGTGCACTACCCAGAGCCGCACTGCCCTGGCTGCTCTTACTCAGAGCATTACTGCCGTGTTTTTCCCTCCCCTCTTCCTTGCACTTCCCCCTCTCTTTCCCTTAGCATTTCTCGTTCTTGCACGTACACGATCTAAAAGACACAAGGCGTAGTAAAATTGTTTGTCTTGTACCCCCTCTATCTTGCCTCCTTTGTCTTGTCGACCCTATAAACCCTTGTGTCCAGGTATTTTATAAATGACTTATATCATATCATTTTATCACAGATGCCCAGAAAAACATACAGTGCAGCAGTAAGAAGCGGCTAGACTGGCAGCACAAATGCCAGTCTAGCCAGGTAATTACACTTAGCAGAACTGCTTTATCAGAAATGGGCAGTTAAAAAAAGTCATACTAAACTGACGAATGACTAGACAGGCTGCACCAAAATGCCTCTCTAGCCACTAATACCACATATCATGCCTGCTTAGCCTGGACATGGTCAACCATTATGGTTTATCGCACAATCCCACCCCCCACAGATCCCCTCTCCCTCCTACCACCTACCCCAAACTCCAAAATCAGCTCTTTGGCCCAGAATTACCTTCATACCCCTCTTCCTTGTCCCAGTGTCATGATTCCTGCCCCTCATGTCCCCAGCCCTCCAAGATGTTAGGCTGGAGCCAGGCCTCTCCATCCCGCCAAAGACCCACTTGGTGTCAGACCTGGCGCTTGTGGCACCAGACTCACTCACTCCATAGGATAACATTGGGGATTAGACTTGTAGTGCTTTGATGGGGACAAGATGGATGCCCCCACATATTTCGGTTCCCAGAACTGCATGTGCAGTCTAGTCTTTTGGGTGTGGTTCAGCCCAGAGACACCTGGGATAACCAGAGACTATTTAAGCCACGCCCAGGCTGAGAAACATGCTTTGTGTTTTCTGCACCTGCAGCGTGACACTCACCGTGTTCGGATCGGTCTCCAGTAGGCCTGCATCTTTCTTCTGCGCACAGCTCCTGCAAGAACAAGAACTCCGTTAGGAACAGCCTTACCTTGCTGCGCTTCTGCCCATCATTCATCGCTTCTTCTGCGGGCATCTTCGGCGATGTCATTCCCATCCCGGCACGCCGCTTCCTAAGGAAAAGGGAAAAGAACAGAAAAAAGGCATTAGTAAGCATTCAGCAAATCTTTGCTTATTTTTATAGACTGTACGAGCTTCAAACCCTTACCTGAATCCCAGCCGCTCTGGGGGAACTCTGTCTCTGGAACTTCTCATCCATCTGCAAGAGGGAAAAGACACTCCAGGTTAGCGTGGAAACATCTAGAGGAGCTGCATACCGCGCTTACTCACGCATTTCTTCTTCATAACCGGCATCCATGCTGAAAACGTCGCGGCACCTAAAAGACACAGAAAAATAACTCACTTCAATACAAATACGAAAGGGTTGCATCACGCATCGCGCTCTCACTCACCTTCCGCGCTACTCATCTCAGCAGCACGTCGCCATCCCCGGACGCCGCCCATCTTCTAAGGAAGGAAAGGAACAAAGTTAGAGAACTGTTCAAAAGACTCATTATACTTACCTGTCGGACTCTTGCCAGTGAAGTAACTAGGCAGCAACAAGCCCGCATCAATCAACGCGCCCCTGCGCTGAAAGCAGGACGGGGAGCACACTTTCCAAGAAAACAAGGTGAGCTGTGGATCAAAGGGAAAGGTTGGACCCTGGGGACGAAGGGGTTCAAGCACACAGAGACAATAGGGAGTTAAACTCTACCAATCCTGTGTTTCAGGCCCAGTTTCCTGTCGAGTAGACTCCAGGGAAGGGTTTGAGGTCGCAAGAGGTCAGAACAAGCTGAGTGATGTTCCCGTGGATACCAGGTGAGTGTTACAGAACACAAAGCCTCACATCAAAATAGACCTGGGCATCATCGAAATGTCAGAAACCAACCAGTTAGCCCACATGTTGGGGCAGCTACGTCCCGAAGTACATGCAGCCAGGCAGGAGACCAACACCCTGAGGAGAAAGCTGATAGTAGCCAAAGAACGCACTGATGATTTAAGCTGGCAACTTCTCCAGTCACAAGCAGTGCATGCACCATTGCCGGGGGGCGTGCCCTCGATGCCAGCACCATCAACCAATCCTGTTCAGATAACGCTTCCTGGGGCAGTTCCCTTGGCCCCGCCCGAACGATTTACGGGGGATCCCAAGAGGTTTGCAACGTTCATGAACCAGTGCTGCCTGCACTCCCTTTGTAGACCAGGGGCCTTTCCGAATGACCAATCACGGGTCGCTTTTGTGCTATCCTACCTGAGTGGTAGCGCCGCGGACTGGTCTGTACCCTTTGTGGCCCAAGACAATCCTTTGCTGCATGACTTCAGGGGCTTTCAACAGGAGATGGAAAAGCTGTTCGCCCGTCGTACTCATGGGCAGGCATTAGACAACAAACTTCTGTCCCTACGCCAAGGGAATCAAGACCTATTACATACATAGCCACGTTCAATAGACTTGTAGTTGAAGCAGAATGGCCAGTGGAGAAGAGAACCACGTTATTTTATCAGGGGTTGCGGGGGAAGCTCAAGTATGTTCTCGCACAGGTAGTGTTCCCCCCAAAAGACTGCTCAGAATTCATTGACATTGTTGTTCAACTGGATCATAGGTTGCAGGACCGAAGAGCAGATCGAACCAGACTGGACCCTTGCCTTATGTATGTGCGTTCAAAGGACAATATTGCCCGCACAACGGAAGGTTCAGGAGAACCAATGCAAATCGGGGGGGTCTGATCCCCCTTGACTAAAGCGGAAAGGGATTAAAGGAGACAGCAGCATTTATGTCTGTACTGTGGAAGGTCAGGTCACTTCCTTAAAGAGTGCCCTGTGAAGCCACCGAGGAGGACGGTAGGGGCCACGGACAAGGAAGATACCATCAAGGAATCAGAAAACTCCCCAGCCCGGCAAGTGTAGGGGTCCACTTGTCGAGCGAAGAAAGTGAACTACAGACCTCCCATTTTGCACTATCTGTGGTCTTGATCAATCACCAACAACCATCTCGGATGCACGCATTAAGAGCGTACATTGACAGTGGAGCCGTTGGGAATTACATCAACCAGGATCTGGCGGCAAAGATGGGTTTTCCGTTACGCTCTAAATCACCCACCGACACTGTTACCACTGTCGACGGCACGGAAATAGCTTCTTGTCCAGTATCCCAATGCACTGCAGCCTTAACCCTTCTGTGCCAGGATGGACACCAAGAATCTATCGTTTTCGACCTCATTAAGGTACCACAGTTCCGGTTGATTTTGGGAATGCCATGGTTGGTAGCTCACAATCCTCGAATCGATTGGCGAGCAAAAGAATTGGCCTTTCCCGAGACTTGCGCCCACACATGTTATCGCCAAGAGAAACAACCAATAGACACCAGAACCTCCACGCTTGCGACTGTGGCAATCGGCACCCTACCAAGTGAATACCAGGACTTTCAAGATGTCTTTCAGAAAGAACAGGCTAATACCCTGCCACCGCATAGACCATACGATTGCCAAATCGACCTGATACCTGGTGCACAAATCCCTTGTGGGCGAATTTACGCACTCACGGAACCAGAAAACCAGCACTTGAAGGCCTATCTTGACCAATACCTGGCCAACGGGTTCATCCGTCCCTCGAAGTCTCCTGCAGCCAGTCCTCTATTCTTCGTACCGAAAAAAAGGAGGGGGACTTGAGAACGTGCATGGACTATCGCGCACTCAACCAGATTACCGTAAAAAAACGCTACCCCCTGCCACTGATCCCTGAATTGCTTGATCAAGTCAAAGATGCCCACATTTACACAAAACTAGACCTCAGGGGGGCATATCATCTTGTTCGCGTAAAACAGGGGGACGAATGGAAAACCGCTTTTTGCACCAAATACCGCTTGTACGAATATCAAGTAATGCCCTTTGGCCTTAGCAACGCGCCTGTAGCATTTCAATACTTCATGAACGATGTCCTACGGGAATTGATTGATGTCTGTGCTCTAGTGTACATCGACGATATTCTAGTATGCTCTGCATCAAAGCAGGACCACGTTAAACACGTCCGATCCGTATTGGAGAAACTCTGTCAACACCAGCTCTACGCCAAGCTCAAAAAGTGCTCATTCCACGTCTCTGAGGTGGAATTCCTGGGCTTTATTCTCAGCCCCAATGGAATCCGAATGGATGTACACAAGGTAGAGGCTATCCTGAACTGGCCATCCCCAAATTCATTCAAGGGGGTTCAAAGTATGCTGGGTTTTGCAAACTTCTACCGCCGGTTCATCCCAGGATTTTCGCAAATCGTGCATCCCATCACGTCATTGCTAAGGAAAAGCAACAAAAAGTTCCAGTGGACAACAGGAGCCGAGGAAGCTTTCCAGGAACTCAAAGCAAGATTCACATCTGCCCCAATCTTACGCCACCCTCGCCCTGATCTCCGATACCTGGTGGAAACGGACGCCTCAAGCATGGCTATGGGAGCCGTCCTCTCACAAAAGGACCCCGAAACGGGCCAGTTACACCCTGTTGCCTTCTGGTCACGTAAATTCACACCCCCTAAACTCAATTACGCTATCACAGACAAAGAACTCCTGGCCATTAAGTCAGCCTTTAAGGCATGGCGGCACTACCTCTTGTGCGCCAGACACACAATCACCATAAAAACTGACCACCGGAACCTCAAGTACCTAAAAACGGCAAAGGCCCAATCCTCACGACAACTACGTTGGGCTCTTTTTTTTGCTGAATATGACTACGTGATTACATTTCGACCAGGGGTGAAAAACGGGAAGGCTGATGCCCTTTCCAGTATGGGGGTGGAAGAGCAAGGGTATCAGACCCCTGACCCAATAGCAATCATCCCGAGTGACAAGCTCCTAGGAATCACAGCAACCATAACTCAGAAAGAATTACATGAAGAAATCCAAAACCTGATGAGTCCGAAGCAATTATAATCGTGGAGTGCACAAGGAGAACATTACATGATAAAAGATCAGTTGCCCTACTTCAGGAATCGTTTATTCTTACCAAACCAAGAACTACGAGAACAAGTCATGTCCGGTTATCATGATTCCTTGATCGAGGGCCACCCCGGAATCGCTAAAACCCTAGCCAAGGTAAAACGAAATTATTGGTGGCCCACGTGGCGTAAAGGCATTATCCAATTCATCCTATCTTGTGGAGTGTGTGCTCAAAACAAGTCATCCAAGCAGAAACCGGCTGGGCTATTACAACCATTGGAAATCCCACCAGCACCCTGGCACACGTTGTCCCTCGATTTTATTACTGACTTACCACCCAGTCAAGGGTTTAATACTATTCTTGTGGTCGTGGACCTATTTTCAAAAATGGCACATTTCATTCCTCTTAAGGGGCTCCCAAATGCTTCCACTCTGGCAAAGGTATTTCTTGAAGGCATCGTGCGGCTCCATGGGTTTCCTTCAGTTTTAGTCTCAGACCGAGTTACTCAATTCGTATCTAACTTCTGGAGAAAATGTTGCTCTATGGCCCAGATCGACATCCGGCTATCCACCAGTCACCATCCCCAAACGGATGGTCAAACTGAGAGGGCAAATCAGACGCTCGAGCAGTATCTGCGTTGCATGTTACACCAAGCTGAAGGAAGCTGGTTCGACCTATTGTGGATAGCTAAATATGCTTATAATAATTCCCTACACACCAGCACTGGGCAGACACCCTTTTATACCATCTATGGCAGGCACCCAAGTACTTCTGAGTTGGACGTTCCTACAACCCTGGAAATGCCAGTAGTCAAAACCTTGCACATGACCATTTCTCAAACCTTTAAAAGGGCAGCTGAAGACCTACTTCAAGCTAAGAATCGCCAAAAGAAGTTTGCTGATCAACACCAAGCACTGGCCCCCAACTACCAAGTGGGAGACAAAGTCTGGCTGGTGTCTAAACACGTGTCCATTAAAGGAACCCAAACTTTCCGTCCAAGATACCTGGGTCCATTCACCGTCACCTCCGTGATAAATCCTGTGGCGGTCAGACTAGCTTTGCCGCCAAACATGCAGATTCATCCTGTGTTCCATGTGTCTCTCCTTAAACCTGTTCAACCTGGGACCCGGGTAGCAACGGCACCGCAGCCAGTAGTAGTCGCCGGGGAGCCAGAATTCAAAGTCAAGGACATCCTGGATTCAAAGTATGTCAGATCCAAATGATACTACTCAGTAGACTGGAAGGGGTATGGTCCACAAGACAGGACATGAGAGCCTTGTGAGTACATCCATGCACCTCGCTTGCTTGGACAATTTAATCAAAACCATCTAAACAAACCAGGACCAGACAGAAGAGCCACCTTGAGAGGGGCCTTGGGGGGAGTGCTGTCATGATTCCTGCCCCTCATGTCCCCAGCCCTCCAATATGCCAGGCTGGAGCCAGGCCACGATCACCTACATGGCCCACAAAGGCCTCTCCATCCCTCCAAAGACCCACTTGGAGTCAGACTTGGCGCCTTGGCGCTTGTGGCACCAGACTCATTCACTCCATAGGATAACATTGGGGATTGGATTTGTAGTGCTTTGATGGGGACAAGATGGATTCCCCCACATATTTCGGTTCCCAGAACTGCATGTGCAGTCTAGTCTTTTGGGTGTGGTTCAGCCCAGAGACACCTGGGATACCCAGGGACTATTTAAGCCATGCCCAGGCTGAGAAACATGGTTTGTGTTTTCTGCACCTGCAGCGTGACACTCACCGTGTTCGGATCGGTCTCCAGTAGGCCTGCATCTTTCTTCTGCGCTCAACTCCTGCAAGAACAAGAACACCGTTAGGAACAGCCTTACCTTGCGGCGCTTCTGCCCATCATTCATCGCTTCTTCTGTTCTGCGGGCATCTTCGACGGTGTCATTCCCATCCCGGCACGCCGCTTACTAAGGAAAAGGGAAAAGAACTGAAAAAAAGGCATTAGTAAGCATTCAGCAAATCTTCGCTTATTTTTAACGACTGTATGAGCTTCAAATGCTTACCTGAATCCCAGCCGCTCTGGGGGAACTCTGTCTCCGGAACTTCTCATCCATCTGCAAGAGGGAAAAGACACTCCAGGTTAGCGTGGAAACATCTAGAGGTGCTGCAAACCGCGCTTACTCACCGCATTTCTTCTTCATAACCGGCATCCACGCTGAAAATGTTGCGGCACCTAAAAGACACAGAAAAAGAACTCAGTTCAATACAAATACGAAAGGGTTGCATCGCGCATCGTGCTCTCACTCACCTTCAGTGCTACTCATCTCAGCAGCACGTCGCCATCCCGGACGCCGACTGTCATCTAAGGAAGGAAAGGAATGAAGTTAGAGAACTGTTCAAAAGACTCATTATACTTACCTGTCGGACTCTTGCCAGTGAAGTAACTAGGCAGCAACGATCCCGCATCAATCAAGGCGCCCCTGCGCTGAAAGCAGGACAGAGAGCACACTTTCCAAGAAAACAAGGTGAGCTGTGGATCAAAGGGAAAGGTTGGACCCCGGAGAAGAAGGGGTTCAAGCACACAGAGACAATAGAGAGTTAAACTCTACCAATCCTGTGTTTCAGGCCCAGTCTCCAGTCGGATAGACTCCAGGGAAGGGTTTGGGGTTGTAAGAGGTCAGAACAGGCTGAGTGACGTCCCTGTGGATACCAGGTGATCGTTACACCCAGAGATTACATATGATATGATATGATAGGTTATTTATAACGCTCTTCGTACCCAGAGGTTTCTAAGCGCAGACCCGAGGATTGAACCAGTGTTGCTTTGTGTCATCTTGCTTCCAAGGCAAGCATGTTGCCCCCTGAGCTATCCTCCCGAGACTCCTACACGGTTACATGACTACATGACAAGAAGTAAGCAACCCCTTAGTTTTCAGTACCTTTGGTTAAAAGAAAGTGGTTCCAGCTGGCTTCTGTTCCCGTGTAGGTCTGCAGATCCTGGTGTTCCTGGGCCTCAGCCATGGAGACAAGAGGGAGGACATCTGGGGGTTCCTGCACTACGAATGGAAGGTCAGCGGCAGCAATTGGCAAACTTCAGATCAGTGGGACTTCATGGTTTCAGCTCCAGGCTTCTCTCGCAAATAGCACCACTGCGGTTCTCGCATGCCACTCTGGACTTTCCTCGCATCTGGGGTCCAGCACTCTGTTGAGGTCCTGCTTCCTGAGAGTCCGGAGTCCAACTTAAAGACACTCACTCGATTCCGGTGTTCCCCACCCTGGCACTCTGTTCCTGCAGCAGCAATGGAAGTTTAGCCAGCTCCGATAGGATGTCTAGATGAGCTTGTCTTGGGGTCGATTGGTCCCACCAACCCAAGGGGAGGAGTCATCCTTTGCAAGTCTTCTCTAGTCGAGGCAAATTCAGAGCTTCAGCACAGCAGCAGGGCTTCCCCAGGCAAACCAATGGTCCAGGAGGCTCCTTGCCTCATAGGTAAGTACTAGGATGAGGAAGAGTGGTACTAGGAGTAATGAAGGTACAGGTAGCTAAGTCAGGCATTACCTCCATGTACCTCTACCTCATCCTAGTGCTTGTGTATGAGGCAGAGCGCCTCATACACAAGTACTGCCTCATACACAAGTACATGGACGAGGAGGAATAGGGCTATAGGTAATGCTGATTACCATTAAGTAATCAAGGCATTAAACTCAAGAAGTGGCATAACACCATTGAGTTGATTGGGCTTTAGCACCCCTCACCCACAGAAAGTTTGGGCTATATTGACTCAACCTGGCTGATCTTCAGAGTAGTTGCCGGCCAGAACAGGACACAGATGTTAAACACCACCTGGGTTTCGCTGTTAACAAGGGCTCAGCAATTACTAACTTAAAGCATTTCACTCTTAGTACATGCATTCAAATGCCAAATTTTTTAGGCAATTTAAATTGTGATGTGGGTTTAGTACTTGCATGCCAGGGGAGTGATTGGAAGGGTAGAGAGAGAACAGGAGACCACTCATTCTCACAGCAGTCCACACGTGGGTGCTTTCAAACTTAAAGGAGAGAGTTAAATGCTTGTAACATTTAAGCAGAACTAGAATAGTCTCATTAAAATGCGTAAAGAAGTTAGATGCCCCCACACAAATCTGTTTGCCCTTCCCCCACCGCACATGAAGTTAGCACCTCTTCCAACATTTGAAGGATTAGCCCCCCGAAATGTAGGGTTTGTTGCGTCCCTGAACACAAGCACACACACCATTTAGCATATACACACATGCCCACCTAGCCATCCATACATTTAAGTGTGCACTGTTTCACCATACAGGCACACCCATGCAGCCATCCATACATTAAGGTGTGCACCCCTTTTTTCATATAGGCACACCCAAGCAGCCACCCTACATTTAAGTGTACACCCTTTCACCATAGAAGCACAAACACCCAGGCACCCACTCATACATTTAAGTGTGCACCCTTTCACCGTACATGCACACCCACCCACCCATAGATTTGTGTGCACCCTTTCCCCATACACTCACACAGGCAGCCACCTACACATATAAGTGTATACCCTTCCACAATACACTCACACATGCACACGTCATGAGGTTGAGGGGAGCCCTGTTATTTTAAAAAGAAATTGGGCCTCATTCCGAGTCCAGCGGTAACCCTACTGCGTTGCCGCCTGACTTGGAATGATTTATCGGCACCTGACTTCCCGGTGCCCCGGCGTCCCGAAAAGTCAGGTGCTGGTAAATTGTAGTTCCCCATTCGTCGTCAGGGTATATCACCCATGATATCCGATGCCCGTTTACACTTGGTGGAAATATGTTTCTGCTTTTCAGTGCTGCAATTAAATCCGCTAGATAGAGTTTGAAGATTAGTTCAGCTAGGGGACATCCTTGCTTCATGCCTTTCTCAGTTTTTATTTCCTCAGTATGATCTCCTTCGGCATTAAGTCTAATACATATGGATGTCCCACCACCCCCACCCCCCCAGTCACCAGGGGCAGGCTCCACCAGGCCCCCACCCATGTTTCCCACCACCCCCACCCCCCAGCCACCAGGGGCAGCCTCCACCAGGCCCCCACCCATGTCTCCCACCACCCCCACCCCCCAGGAGTGCAGGGGCAGCCTCCACCAGGCCCCCACCCATGTCTCCCACCACCCCCACCCCCCAGCAGCGCAGGGGCAGCCTCCACCAGGCCCCCACCCATGTCTCCCACCACCCCCACCCCCCCGCCACCAGGGGCAGCCTCCACCAGGCCCCCACCCATGTTTTCCACCTCCCCCACCCCCCCGGCCACCAGGGGCAGCCTCCACCAGGCCCCCACCCATGTCTCCCACCACCCCCACCCCCCAGCAGTGCAGGGGCACCCACCACCAGGCCCCCACCCATGTCTCCCACCACCCCCACCCCCCAGCCACCAGGAGCACCCACCACCAGGCCCCCACCCATGTCTCCCAGCACCCCCACCCCCCAGCCACCAGGGTCAGCCTCCACCAGGCCCCCACCCATGTCCAACTCATGTTCCCCACCACCCCCACCCCCCAGCACTGTGGGGCACCTGCCAGCAGGCCCCCACCCATGTCCAGCTCATGTTCCCCACCACCCCCACCCCCCAGCACTGTGGGGCATCTGCCAGCAGGCCCCCACCCATGTCCAACTCATGTCTCCCAGCACCCCCACCCCCCAGCACTGTGGGGCACCTGCCAGCAGGCCCCCACCCATGTCCAACTCATGTCTCCCAGCACCCCCACCCCCCAGCACTGTGGGGCACCTGCCAGCAGGCCCCCACCCATGTCCAACTCATGTTCCCCACCCCCCCCCCACCCCCCAGCACTGTGGGGCAGCCTCCACCAGGTACCCACCCATGTCTCCCAGCACCCCCACCCCCCAGCAGTGCAGGGGCAGCCTCCACCAGGCCCCCACCCATGTCTCCCAGCACCCCCACCCCCCAGCCACCAGGGGCAGCCTCCACCAGGCCCCCACCCATGTCTCCCAGCACCCCCACCCCCCAGCAGTGCAGGGGCAGCCTCCACCAGGCCCCCACCCATGTCTCCCAGCACCCCCACCCCCCAGCCACCAGGGGCAGCCTCCACCAGGCCCCCACCCATGTCTCCCAACACCCCCACCCCCCAGCACTGTGGGGCACCTGCCAGCAGGCCCCCACCCATGTCCAACTCATGTTCCCCACCACCCCCACCCCCCAGCACTGTGGGGCACCTGCCAGCAGGCCCCCACCCATGTCCAACTCATGTCTCCCAGCACCCCCACCCCCCAGCACTGTGGGGCACCTGCCAGCAGGCCCCCACCCATGTCCAACTCATGTTCCCCAGCCAACATGTCATCACAATCTAGATCCCTGGTCCCTATGGTCAGCCTCCAAATGCAAAACACCCACCCGAGTATTGCATGCACCCACTCATAATTTGCAATTACATCACAGAACACCAATTGCAAGTTCCGAAACAAACACATTTCCCTCACATACACCCAATGGGTGTCAGTGAATCTCAAAACACATATCATGAAATGCATGAAACCAATGAGATACCACACATTGAAGTTCACCAAAATAAATATGTATTAAAGGAAACATAAATAGAATAAAAAATGAAGAAACAGAAATGTGAATGTACAAAAATGAAAAGAAGCATGTCCGTTAAAAAAAGCAAAACCAAAAATAAAATTCCAAAGTAATGTTGTCCAAAGTCAATGGGCCTCATTCCGAGTACGGCGCTAACCAATGGCGCTATTAACGCCTTGGTTGACGCCGTACCCGGACCGGCAGCGCCTTGGTGGATGGCGGAATTACCGCCCCATTCCAAGGTCGGCGGGGCGGTAATTCCCCATTCACCAAGGCTCTTCCCCATTCCCAAATGAGCCCCCATAGGGCTCAATGGGAATGGGGAAGATGCAAATAACGGTGACCGTTCATTACGGTCACCGTTATTGGCTTGGAGGCCCCTTTGCGCCCTCAACTTTAACACCTGCTCAAAGCAGGCGTTAAGGGCGAGGGCGCAAAGGGAACTCAGAGTATGACGGTAAGGGATTACCGCCACCAGTCTCGTTACCGGTGGCCGCTATCCCTTACCGCCATACTCGGAATGAGGCCCAATGTCCACAAAACAAAATCCAATGGGAAATAAAAAAGAAAGCCATTGGTCCATGGTTGAAAAGTGAAAATAAAAACAATCCAACTGTGAACTATGTACATGGGAACAAGCCAGGGTCCATTATCCCAACAAAATAAAGGAAACCTATCTAACTACACTAACTAATAAAAAAAACTATATACAAAAATGTGACCAATGTCCGAAAGGTCCAAATAAAATAAAAACAAAAATGAAACCTAACACTACCTACATAACTATGTACAAGGGCAGCGGGCTAGTTTCACGGCTCATTTGTGGATGTCCCGGGCCAGGGCATCATCGAACTCCTCCTCAATGTCCCGGAGGCGGTCCTCCTCCATGGCCCCGAGGGTCCGCAGGGCCGTCGACGTCTCCACCTCCAAACCCCTGTGGATTGCCTCGAGGCACTCGGCCCGCCTCAGGGCCCTCCGCATGGAGTTCTCCGCCCTGACCATTGTGAGCCATGCCTCTTCCGCCCGCTGCCGCTCCGCATCTATGGCGTGGCCCAACCGCTGCCACACGGAAGACACTCTCTGTCCTGGGTCCTCCTGCCCTCCGGCCGATGCCTGCCCCTCCGATGTTGAAGGCCCCGAGCCTTCATGGCTCCCACCACGTTGCTGCTGCTGCTGTGCCTCTGCCCGTGCACTGCCTCCTGCTGCCTGCACATCCTCCGCCGGCTGGGGTGCTGTTGTAGATGTGGCCACCCCTGCTGGACGTCCGACTCCCGACTGTGGCAGGGATGCCTTCTCCACCAGCCTGGCCGCACCGTCAGAGGCAGCTCCACAGGGCACCCAGGTGACTGATGGGTGGGAAGATGGCACAGAGGACGACTGGCGCGTAGGGGGTCCAGTTGAGGAGGGGGTCGTAGCAAGCCCCATCAGACGGAGGAATCCGGCCTGGGTGACCTGTCCCAGCAGGCTGACGTGGTCAACGAGCCATTCGAGATGACGTGCAGTCTCTTCATGAAAAGACTGCAGGTCACCTCTCATGGCCCGTTGACGCAACGCCACACCAGCCAGGACAGGCTCAACCCGGGCCTGGATAGCCACGTCCGCAGGCAGAGGAAGGCCAGTTGACGTGAGCTCATCCCCTGCCTGAAAACCGGTCTGGACGTAGGCATCCCTGCTGGTGCAAGATGATGCAGGGACAGGATCAGGGACAGGAATGCACACAGGCACCTCCGCGGCGGCCTGTGCTGCCTCCTGTCCCTGGTCCTGCACTGCACCACTAGCACCAGTGGGATCCCCACCTCCAGACCCCGTCTCTGGTGCTTGCACGGCCTCCTCCTCCACCAAACCCCCCACCAACCTGGATGACTCCGTGCCATCTTCCCCTGTTGGGCCCTGTGGGGTCCCAGCTGCCCCTCCTGCTGCCGAGGAGTCCAACTCCAACCTCCGCCTCTTGGACCTCCCCCCGGCAGCTGCGGCCTGGGATGCGGCACCGGACTCCTCACTCCCCGACGAGATGGCAACATGGGAGGGGAGCCGGGCCTTGCGTCTCCGGCTGGCGGTGGGATCCCCGCCGCTGTGCTCCACAGCACCTTCTCCGCCCTCTTCATCAGTTGACGCTGCAGACAGGGAGAAACAAAACACAGGCATCAGGGCACTGTACAATGGACACATACACACATGACAGTTGTACATGAGTGGCATTGGCAAACCTCAGACATGTCATCACAATCCCCAACACACATGTCATTACAACTCGCACACATGAGCCATACCACAGCCATATCGCAACTGCCACCACCATCCATACACATACAACAGCATGAGCAGCCAAGGTGAGCCAGACATCACATGCAACACAGGAAGTGCACCACACATGTACACACACCACCACACTTGCATGCATGTGTACACCTCTGCCAAGTGTCGCAGTGTTCAGACGGGCATCCATGTCACATCTGCCAATCAGGCTTCCACATACCGCTGTCACATGCATCCATGTTGCATCACTGTTGCACCCTTGTCAAATACACACACATGCACATGTACACAGCGCTGATACATGCAGCCGAAAACAACATACATGCGTGACATCACGGACATGTCTACTCACATACACAATCATCCAAACATGTGTGCCCACACAACTGCATTTGGCATGCAAGCCTACACACACAAGCACCATCCATGTCTCACACATTACAGCCCTCGCATGTGTCAGCCCCACGGCCCTGTACCCCCCCACACATACTCGACCCCATACAAACAGATGTGCAACCTGCACACTACTGAATAACCACCACACGCACTGCTCACAATCAGGATGCATGTACACTCACCGCTCGACTCCAGACGGGTCTGCTTCTCAAGGACCTGGACATGGAGCGCTGGGGATATGCGTTCCAGGACCCTCATCTGTTCTTCCGACAAGTGGCCCCGGCGCCCCTTGGCATCCGCTGCCTTCAAGAGGCGCCGGGCCTTGTTCAGGGTCCTGGACCTGAAGTCCTCCCAGCGCTTCTTGACATGTTGGAAGTCGCGGACTGCCACCCCCTCCGCGTTGATGGCAGTCACGATGTCAGTCCAGATCCGAGTCCGTCCTTCCTTGTCGGCGCGGGAACTTCCGAAGAGGGCATCATACTGCCCCAGGACTTGCTCCACCAGGACACCAACTTCGGTGGCACTGAAGCTGGTGCCCCTCTGCCTCTTTGGCCGGGGGTTGTCAGTGGTCACAGATGGTGTTTGCCCCGACATGACAACCCCAGAGGCAGGAGTGGGTGGGCAACTGGGTCCTGGGGCTGGGCTGTGGAGCGATGGAATCCCAGTCGGGAGTCTTCGGTTCCAGCAGGGGTGGTCACAGCAACAGCACCCCTGGCTGATGTGCAGGCAGCAAATGGCAGGGCACGTGGGCAGCAGGCAGTCAGGCAGCAGCAGATGGCAGGTGGGAGCGTGCTCGGGGCTCTGGGGGCAGTAGTTCGGCCTTCTCGGCAGGAGCGTGGTCTTCCGTGTGCTTACGCGTGGCCAGCTTGATACGGAGTGATTTGGCACGTGAAAAATCTGCACGTCAGCGTGTAATTCGAGGAAAGGCCCTTAGCGCGTAAGCGCGTCTGCATGCATACGCATTTTCATTGGACAGAAGGCCCCGCAAACGCCCCTCTGACGTGACAGACGTGCATGGGCATTTCAGCGCGCGTGAAAAACTGCACGTCCGCGTGTAATACGAGAAAAAGGCCCTTAGCGCGTAAGCGCGCGTGGAAAACTGCACGTCCGCGTGTAATACGAGGAAAGGCCCTTAGCGCGTATGCACGGCAGCACGCATATGCGATTTCATTGGACCAAAGGCCTTCAGCACGTGAGCGCGTCTGTGAAGTGACGCGCGCGGGCGTGTGAAAGTTCCCGGCACCCCGGAACACACGTACCCAGGCAAATCCATTGTGGAACTTCTCGCGCACCCCGAAACACACGTACCCAGGCCAATCGCGTGTACGCTCACTCCCCTCCGATCACACGCTATGACACCCGAATACGGGAAACCCGCGCACGGCAAAAGACGTGCACAGGCATCAACGCGTCCGCCCACACGAAGGCAGCCGGAGGCGTCCCCGCGCACAGCATAAAAGTGCGCGCAAACAACAAACGCGTATATACAGCTACGATGAATGCCCCATTTGTCGCTGCACTGATCGTGGGACACCGCTGGAGGAGGAGAATAGCCAGGGAACGCATTTTCGCACCACGGACAAGCCTTTTTGGGATGCCTGACGACCAGGTCTACGGCAGGTATAGGTTTCCACCCCATATCATCCTAGACCTGGTCAGGGAGTGGGAAGATGACCTCACATCCCCCACCCTTTGCTCCCAAGCATTGAGCCCCTTGGAGAAGCTGCTCAATGTCCTGCATTTTTTGGCCACTGGGTCATTTCAGCGGACCACTGCCATAGTGGGGGGGCTCTCACAGGCCACGCAGTCACGCTGCCTACACCAGGTACTGGCAATCATGACAGCGCGCCCCTCAGTCCGCAGGCACATATACATGCCCAGAACATCTGCAGAAAGGCCTGGATTTTTACAGGGTGGCACACTTCCCCAAAGTGCTCGGTGCCATAGATTGCACCCATGTGGCCCTACGTCCACCTAGGGCCATTGAGCACATCTACCGAAACCGCAAGCACTGGCATTCCATCAATGTACAGGTGGTATGCGATGCAAAGGGAATCATCACCTCTGTCTATGCAAACTACCCTGGCTCCACCCATGACAGTTTCATATACAGAATGTCCACCCTGAGCCGGGCCCTGGAAGCTGGGCAGCATGGCGACACATGGCTCCTAGGTCAGTACAAATGCCCTTGACATGCATGCAAGTCACACACAGACAAATATCCAAACCCTAATAATCTCAACTATTATCACCTCCCCAGGGGACAGTGCCTACCCTCTGAGCAACCACATGATGATGCCAATCCGGAACCCCACCACACCACCCCAGGTAAGATACAAAGCCGTCCATATTGCAACCAGGGGCATAGTGGAGCGCACATTCGGAGTGCTCAAGTCACGTTTCCGCTCCCTTGACCGCTCTGGTGGGCAACTACTCTATGCACCACCAGTAGTGTGCAGGATCATTGTGGCAGCATGTGTCCTGCACAATGTTGCAACACGGCAGGGCGTCCCGGTGGACATGGTGGTGCCCCCACATCCCCAACCACAGGCACAGGCGCTGCCCATGGGAGGGGACAGGGCACGTGGCGAGGAAGCCCGGAACCAGCTTGTGGCCACATTTTTCACCTAAACTCCCACCCCTGCGGAGTGCACACAGGCCTGGCACATACCAGGTGACAATCAATGATGACAAAGAGACAGTCAACTGTCACAACCCTACCACCCTGAGATCGTTGCCATGGAAGTGCCACATCGTCTGCATCCCTAGCTACTTAAACACAAGCTATCCTGTGTGACCAAAATGCACACATGTGACATATGACATGATATGGCCAATACACAAGTATTGCAAGGCGCAATGAGGCAGGGAGGGGGGAACAAGGGAACACAGAGAACGGTACTACTAGGCCAGGTGTCATTGAGATTGTGCAAGTGCAGGGGTAGGGGGAAGGGAAAAGTGCAAGGGGAAGGGTGGGGGGGGAGTCCAGTACAGGGGAAGTAGCCCAAAAAAATAACACATAGGTCGCCTGGTGGCAACTGCAAAGGTAAGTGCAGACAAGTGCTGGGAAGGGAGGGCTGTAGGGATAGAGAGACAGTATTGCAGTGCAGGGGTTGCCAGGGAGGCAGTGCAAGTGGAGAGTGGCTGGGCCAGGGACCGAGGTCAGTGAGAGTGGCCCAGTTGCAGCTCCTGTGCAGTTCCAGTGAAGAATTCTGCAAGGGGGAGGCAGAGAGTAAGCAGAAGCAAAGAGGAAGGTCTTGAGGTGCTTCCAGAACTGGAGATGGTTCCCCTCAAGTTCAAGTCAGGCAGGAAGTCTGTTCCAGGGGGAGGGCCCTGCTGCGGAGAGAAATCTACCCCCAGCTAGTTGCTCTGAGAAGCGGATGACCCGGACATGCAAGGTGTGCATCACACACACCTGCAAAACAGGCCATGGCCATCACTGTCATGTCACTCAAACCCTCCCAAACATCAACATGACATGGCAAGCAATACCCATACACCAACGCAGTAACGATAAGGTACACATTGCCATGTCCTAAATGTACAGTGGCATCGGACACTGCTGCCTGAACCGGAATAAGATGAAATGACAGACCAACAAAATCTCACACCCAAAATAAGTCATTTCCAAATGCATTACAACAGTCGTAGATGTAACATCACAATGAATGCCTGTCTACATGCACATTATGCATTGCAAAATCAACACTGCAGCTCATGTGTGCAGTGTCCTACTCCTGCATCACACTGCTCAGCGCACAGCACAGTGAACAGCCATTGTGTGTGATGCACACCCTGAGCATCACATCTAAGTGACAGACCACGTCAAACATCAAATTAGGCATGTACTGGATCCATGATCGGTCACAGAACATGTGCTGCCGGGACACAGTGGGCACCAGAAGGCAAACAGTGTACACGTGGATATGCAAGGGTGGGAGTACATGTAGTGCATCAGAGTGCAAGTGTGTGGTTCTGCAAGGACATGCACTCGACATATGCATGTGCACTCCAGTGACCATCAGTGTTCCCTACACATCACATGTGAACATCCACCATGTGTACACCCCAGCATGTCAAACCACAACTATCCCCTCGCACCTGAAAGGAAAACACAACACATGAACAGGCATTGATCAGCAGAACACAACATGTACATAGGATACCACCATTACTATGTCAGAGTTCCCATCACACTGCAGGGCAAGGCAACTATCAACAACAACCCCCCCCCCCTCACAAATGACCATGACCCACTGAACAACTGCACCTGGGTCATGGAGCCTCCAAACCTCAATTCCACCTGGCCACAGGATCACCTTTACCCTTCGTCACCATCTCCCACCTTGTGTGTAAAAAGATGCCTGAACCCTCAGAATCCACACTCATTTCCAAAATCACAAAATCCAAGGCATAAAAACGAACCCGAACACCCTCCAGTAGATGACTTGACGTAGCAGTACCTCACAAAGGCCAAGTACTACCACAATGATGCAACAACCAAGGTAGCACAGCAAAACAATGTCACGACAGGATGTGAGCCATGTGTGGTACATGACATAGGATGATGCACCATCAATGGATGTGTACTGTCACAGGTCCCCTGTACAGGTGCGGGAGTGTCACGAAACAACCACCCCCACCATGTCCCGGGTGCCTGCAAGGTCAAACTCACACAAGCCCCTGAGACCTTGGTGGGGAAGGAGGTTCGGGGATATGCAGTCGGGACAGGTGTTGACACACTGGATGACTGGAATGAGTGGCAGGAGAGGGGAGGAGGAATGACACATGAAACTAGGGAATGCACGAAAATGTACAACCTGCATGAACACATACACAATCCAAACAAACTTGGACATCATTGTCATGGCCTTCTGTAGTCCAGGCTCAGGAGTGGTACGAACCAACCACCCCCTCTAGGGTTTTGGCACCTGCAAGTTCGGGGCTTACACAGGCATCCGCAACCCCAGTGGGGAAAGAGGGTCAGGGAACGTTGCTTGGATAGGCACGGGAAGCAGGAACACCGGGTAGAGGGTACAGGTTTCAAAATTGCATAGGATCACGGGTGATTAGGGAGAAAAAAACATACCCAATTGAACCGCACATACATCCATGCATCAGTACACTCCCCATCAAGCCTATGCAGAGCAGTTCGTAAGAAAAACAACAAGACACTTAGCTCTGGTTTTGAGTGCTGGCCTCCTGCCTGCGCACTCTCAGGTCCGGTTACAGGAGCACTGCAATGCTGCAAAGACAGCCACAGTCAACAAGCTGTACGTGCCAATTACACAAAAACACAACACCAACCATGCCCCATAGCAACAAACTACTCTACAAACAGACAATCTGTGGTCGATGCTTCGTACCCATATATAACATCACCCCTGTGACGGGTCATACACAGTCAATGCAGTAAGTCAACCGCTGGTGGGTGCGTGGCAAATGGAACACCAATGTGTCACAATTCACACAACATGCAATGTTCCCTGGGTAAGCAGACAGACCCATATAGCAAGCCATGACTACAGAGCAAGTTGCGTACCACCATGACCGAAACAAAGTTGGCAGTGCATTTATCATGAAGTACGTGGAAAAGACATGCACTGCACCCGAGTATGTCCCTTGCTGTATGTCCCTGTGAGCTGCCCCTTTCCATGTCTCGGAAGGCTACATGGTTGATACAAGTGCCTCAATGGACCTTGGTGTACCGGAGGGTATGTGCCACTTCCCCTGCATGTGTCCCAGACAACCCTACTATCAACAGCCATCAGTCCACAAACACATCTGAGCTGCATTGTGTGCTTCAACACCAATATTCGTCTAAGCTCACCCTCAGTGCTGTGACTAAGCCTGCATGTGCAACTCGCCTGGTGCAAGCTTTGCTGTGTCGTGGCCCCCCTATGATGCTCACCTTGCCTGGAGTTCCTTGGAACATGTCAGCAGTTCTAGGATGTGGGTCTGCAATCACTGTGCCTCTGCTTGTGCACACAGGTGCATGTGGGCACCTACAAACGGGTCCAGAATTCCGTCGTCCAATGGGCCATGTCTGCTGGCAAAGGTGCTCTGGAGGCTCATCCCCCTGCAGAAAGGGCATGAAACACTTGATTAATGCTTCAAAGTCATCTGTGTGTGTCTCATCAGGCATCTCATTACTTGACCATGTCAGAGAGTCACATCACAAATCACACCATCAGTCCGTCTATCACCTCCAAAGTGTGGAACACTATCTACAGCATGAATTGCAACAAGCACATGTACAGGAAAGATATGAAACATACTACACAATGCATAGCAATCAATGTCCACATTAATCATGACGCACCCCATCTAGCAAAAGCTGAACAGTGGACAATGACACCTAAATCATCCCCACTAGGGGTGTCAACACAAGTCACACAGCACCAGACATGCCACAGATATGACAGTCCAATGCCCTTGTGTAAAATGCTGTAACACCGAACCATCCTTGCGAGCCCATGGATAAGGGAGGCAGGAGTGGCACATGTGAGTCAAGGACCCCAAGCAGCAAACACATACACAAGACAACCATGAAGGGCCCAGCTGGAACAGGCAGTGGATGCCTTCAAAAGCCACAAAGCACCGCACCGTCACATGAAAGCACAATAGACTAGCAATTTTAAACTAAATCAACTATTAACTAATTACACTAACTATGGAAAACCTACATTACCTATTTAAACTAACTATCAAACAGAAACTTAACTAACTAAACTAAAAGAAAAATCAAAAATGGCCACATACGACCCGGGGGGGAGGGGGGGCACCCAGGAGGGGGGATGTACAGGGTGCTGCTCAACATCCACATGCGATGATGCTGAGCCAAAAAATAAATCCTCCATGGGCTCAACGCCTGCACAGCACGACCTATGTGGGAGATAGATGGTCGTCCGAGTCTGGCTCATCCTGTAAAGGAGGACGTGGCACAGTAGCCTGGCCACGCCTAGCCGCAGCTTGCCCCTCGTCGGCAGCAAGTCTGCCGGATGGGTGAGCCTGGTTCTGTGTGGTGATGTGACATAGGTCTGCATGCAGAACCTCACGTGATACACGTGCTTCCTCTTGCAAGGTAGCACGTGTAACTGTCATGATCTCTGCTTCCAAAAGATCAGGACTTGCCCGACTCCCTTGGAAGCAGACCCATAACCCCGGTTCCGAGTGCCAGCCAGTCCCAATTGGGACCTTTTGGACCCTGTCCTGGCGCCAGTGGCACCAGGCTCATAAAGATGCCCAGTCCCAGCGCTGGACGCGCCGGGCTCATAATGCTTGGGTGGACTTACCTGCAGCAGACCATGCTGCTTACTTACCTGCCAGTTGAGCCCCTGATCCTCTTCTGTTTGGGACTACTTTTCCTGTTGGGTGTGGCAGGAACCACTCCCTAGGTTCAGAACACTGGAACTCTTCTGGAAAGCAGGAACTCTTTTCTCACCTAGGCGAGGCTGTGGAAGGAGACACCTAAGCACTACAGGAGGCTATTTAAACCACTCCCGATGGATGAATCTTGCTCTGCGTTATTCTGCATTCTCTGCAGCAGAACGCTCATCGTGTCTTCTGCTTCTGATCCTGGGCCTAAGGGAACAAAGGCTTACCATCCTGGAATCCAGTCTTCAGCAGCACCTGTAAAGACAAAGAAAGAACAGGTTAGCACTACGGTCTTCAGTGGCAGCGCATCTCTTACCTGGTCCATCGGCTGTCACCAACGCCTCGCGCTGCATTCCGGCATCTGAAAGACAAAGGCTTACCTACTCTTCGCATGCTCCGGAGGTCTTCGCACTGCATTCCGGCATCTGAAAGACAAAGGCTTACCTACTCTTCGCATGCTCCGGAGGTCTTCGCACTGCATTCCGGCATCTGAAAGACAAAAGCTTACCAGCTCTTCGCACGCTCCGGAGGCCTTCGGCGCTGCATCCCGCATCTGAAAGACAAAAGAAGGTGCGTTTAAAGACATTGGGCAACTTTATTACTCACGTGCCATTACTCCTTCCCACGCCGAATCAAGTGGGTATTCCAGCACTCAAAAGCTTCTCTAAAGCTCCGAACTTGTACCTGCAAGATAAAAGGGACAGTTAGTGCGCATCGTGAAGCAGGCTACAAGCGCTTACTTACGTGCTTCCAGGCGCTTCTATTCCTCACGCGGGTTCGATCCTCAACTCTCATCAGCCCGCCATCCTCCATCGCCGGAACCCTGCAAAACAAGAGATATCATTACAAAAGACTTTTAAGACATTTGAAGTGCCCAGAACTTACCGTTCGTGCAGTTAACGACGGACAGCAGTCCTCTGAGGTCAAGAGGCCTGCACCCTTATCCAGTGAAGAAACTGGTTACGGCACCCTGCCCCGAGGCAGATGGAGAGCTCGGCGTTCACTTACCTAAGGTGAGGGCGTTAACCTTTGGGGTTCTACAGGAGAAGAGAAAGGGAAGAGGAGAGAGGCACCCAATAACCCCAGTTCATTAATCCCATATTTTCTATCTGCAGACATCTTACTCTTCGAGTCAGACATACAGTGCACAGAGGTCCAGCCCAAAGAGCCAACCTTGTGTTACACATCACCTTTGAAGATGCGGCATTCACCCAGTCAAGACCGGCGCCTCTGCGGGAATCAGGTGAGCGTTACAGAACGCAAAGCCCACCGCAAAACTCCCACCCAGGCGCTATGGAAACCTCGGATACCGACCAGTTAGCCCAGTTACTTGGGGAACTAAGAGCAGAAGTGCATGCAGCCCGTCAGGAAACGAATGCTCTAAGAAGGGAACTGATTATTTCCAAGGAGCGAACAGCCGATCTCGCTAGACAATTGCTACAGTCACAAGCCGGACAAACTCCGTTACCCGCATCAGGGGCAAATCTTCCTTCAACATCCTCTACGAACCCAGTGCAGATCAACCTACCCGGGAATGTACCTCTGGCTCCGCCCGAACGATTTTCTGGTGACCCAAAGAGGTTTGCAGTATTTATTAATCAGTGCCGGTTGCACTTCTTATGCCGGCCAGCAACCTTTCCAACTGATCAAGCTAAGGTAGCTTTCGTGCTTTCGTACCTTAGTGGCAATGCAGCAGACTGGTCGATCCCTCTAGTTAATCAAGATGATCCGGTTCTCCATGATTTTCAAGCTTTTCAGCTCAGTATGGAAAAACTGTTTGCAAGACATTCACAGGGGCAGGCCTTGGACAATGAGCTCCTTTCATTGCGACAGGGTAATCAAGACCTTTTGGCTTATATTGCGTCTTTCAACAGACTGATAGTGGAAACTCGATGGCCTGAGGACAAAAGGATTACGCTGTTTTATAGCGGTCTACGTGGAGAGCTCAAAGATGTGTTAGCCCAAGTAGTGAATCCCCCGCAAGACTGTTCGGACTATATTGACTTAGTCGTTCAAATTGACCACCCACTGCAGAACAGGAAGGCCGATCGTTCCAAGTTTGATGCTCGAGTATTTTCCAAACCACCAACTCCTACTAAAGGAGTAGACTCCGGGGAACCCATGCAAATAGGGGGCCTGAAAGGACCACTAACACTAAAGGAGCGGGAAAGGAGAAAACAGCTGCAAATATGCCTCTATTGCGGAAACTCGGGGCACTTTCTTCGAGACTGTCCGGTGAAACCAGCCAAGAAGGCAGTAGGAGCTGCAGTTACCAGGGTCACAAACTCTGAGCAGGGAAACGACCTCGCCCGACAAGAATAGAGGTCCTCTTGCCGAGCGTTAAAACCAGTTCCGTGACCTCGCATTTCGTGATACCTATGGTCCTCATTAGCCCTGAACATCCGGATCGATTACATGCGATTGAAGCTTACGTCGACAGCGGTGCCATCGGCAATTATGTGGATCATGAAATGGTTTTGAGGATGAATCTGACTCTTTGTCCAAAGGCTGTAAAGGACGTCATTACTACGGTGGATGGTACGGAGATAGCCTCCGGACCAGTAACGCATACCACCCAAGAAGTGACGCTAGTAAGTCAAGATGGACACCATGAGAAGATCGTGTTCGATGTGATCAAGGCCCCTCAGTTCCAGATTATTCTAGGAATTCCTTGGTTAGAGAAGCACAATCCTCAGATCGATTGGCGAGCAAGAACGGTTCAGTTTCCAGAATGTGTCTCTACTTGTCACCCTCGACCTGGTGTTGCACTGGCAGCGATTTCCTCGGAGGCTCCCCAGTTACCTCCTGAATACTTAGAATTCCAAGATGTTTTCCGGAAGGATCAGGCTAACTCTCTACCTCCTCATAGGTCTTATGACTGCCAGATAGACCTGATACCTGGATCTACTCCTCCTTGTAGTAGAATTTATGCCCTCACCGAGCCTGAGAATCTTCACCTCCGACAATACCTGGATCAATACCTAGCGAATGGGTTTATTCGTCCTTCCAAGTCCCCTGCTTCCTCAGCTTTGTTCTTCGTTCCAAAAAAAGAAGGGGACCTTAGAACTTGTATAGATTATCGCGCCCTGAACCAGATCACCGTTAAGAATAGATATCCGTTACCTTTGATCCCTGAACTCCTGGACCAAGTCAGAAAAGCATGCATATATACAAAGCTGGATCTTAGAGGAGCCTACCACTTGGTACGAGTAAAAGAGGGCGATGAATGGAAGACGGCCTTCCGCACCAAGTATGGGCTATTTGAATATCAGGTCATGCCCTTCGGACTTTGCAATGCCCCGGCCGCCTTTCAATATTTTATGAACGATGTCCTCAGAGAGCTCATAGATGTGTGTGTTGTTGTTCACATTGACGACATCCTCGTTTATTCTTCATCGGAAACTGAACATCGGAAACACGTGAAAATGGTCCTCGAGAGATTGCGTCAACACAAACTTTTCGCTAAGTTGGAAAAATGTGTTTTCAACGTGACTGAAGTTGAATTCTTGGGATTCATATTATCACCTAGCGGAGTGCGTATGGATTCAAAGAAGGTCGATGCAATTCTCAAATGGCCATCGCCATCCTCCGTAAAAGGTGTTCAAAGCATGTTAGGCTTCGCTAACTTTTACCGCAGGTTTATCCCCGAATTCTCTCGAATAGTCCAGCCCATCACCGCCTTGTTAAAGAAAAACAAACGTTTTGAATGGTCTACCGAGGCGGAACAAGCTTTCCAGAATTTGAAGACTAGATTTATCTCTGCACCGATCTTAAAACATCCTCGCCCAGAACTCCCCTACATCGTTGAAACTGATGCTTCGAGCCTTGCCATGGGGGCAGTTCTATCACAAAAGGACCCAGTAACCAATCAGTTGCATCCCGTGGCATTTTGGTCCCGCAAATTCTCGCCTCCTGAAATCAATTACACTATTACTGATAAGGAACTTCTAGCTATCAAGTCCGCCTTTAAGGCTTGGCGGCATTATCTTCTGGGGGCCCGACACACCGTTACTGTGATTACAGATCACCGAAACCTGCAATATTTGAAAACCGCAAAAGCTCAATCCTCTAGGCAACTCCGTTGGGCACTATTCTTTGCCGAGTTTGACTTCATAATTAACTATCGACCTGGTACAAAAAACGGTAAAGCTGATGCCCTTTCTCGGATGGGAGTGGAAGAACATTTGATCAATCCTAAACCTGTACCTATCATTCCCGAACAAAGAATTCTAGGTGTAATCGCCACACAATCCATAGAGGAAGTTAAGGATAAAGCCAGGCTACTGGTAACTCCAGCAGACATACAGAATTGGCATCTGCAGGGAAAGGACTTTACGGTGAAGGACACCCTATTATATTTCCAAGAACGGTTATACCTGCCCAGCACAGATTTACAGAAAAAGGTAATCTCTTGTTATCACGATTCTTTAATGGAAGGACATCCCGGTATGACCAAGACCTCGGAAAAGATCAAGCGCTACTTCTGGTGGCCGTCTTGGAAAAAAGATATCAGAGACTTTATAATGTCCTGTGGAGTATGCGCCCAAAACAAGAGTCAAAAGGAAAAACCAGCCGGCCTCTTACGCCCTATTGACATCCCACCTCGCCCTTGGCATACGCTTTCTATGGACTTCATCACCGATCTACCTCCATGCTCCGGATACAATACGATCCTAGTAATCGTGGACCTATTCTCCAAGATGGCGCATTTCATTCCACTCAAAGGCTTAACAACAGCAGCAACTCTGGCCCGAGAATTTCTCGAAAACATCGTCCGACTGCACGGTTTTCCTTCAGTTCTCATTTCGGATCGAGGTAGTCAATTTATTTCTCATTTTTGGCGAAGTTGCTGTCGGTCGGCTCAAATTGATGTGAGACTTTCGACCAGCCACCACCCTCAAACCGACGGACAAACCGAGAGGACCAATCAAACTCTGGAACAGTATTTGCGCTGCATGCTACAACAAACTGAAAAAACTTGGAAAGATATCCTTTGGATAGCCGAATATGCCTACAATAACTCTGTCCACTCGGGAACTGGGAAGACCCCGTTTTTTCTTTTATACGGTAGTCACCCTCGAACCTCGGAGTTGGATCCACTCCAAGATCTTGGAACACCAGCAGTAGACCACCTGCATTCTACAATCACCCAAGCCTTTAAGGAAGCCGTTTCTCACCTTCAAAGGGCTAAAGAACAATACAAGAAAGGAGCAGACCAACATCGGAAGGAAGCCCCCCAATATCAAGTAGGAGATCAAGTCTGGTTATCCACCAAATATCTACCTCTAAAAGGACCACGCACATTCAACCCAAGATACCTTGGTCCCTATTCCATCACTACCATAGTAAATCCAGTAGCGGTCAAGTTGGACTTGCCCCCTCACATGAAGATACATCCGGTCTTCCACGTCTCTCTATTAAAACCCGTGCAACCTCAAACCCGACTAACTAAATCTCCAAAACCTATTCTAGTTGATGGAGAACTCGAGTTTGAAGTCAAAAGCATCCTGGATTCCAAGATCTCCAAATCTAAACTATTTTACCTGATTGACTGGAAAGGCTACGGTCCCCAAGAAAGATCCTGGAAACCTGCAGAATATGTCCACGGCCCTCGTCTAATCAAAAGATTTCATCGAACATTTCCTGACAAGCCCAAACCCCCGGAGAAGCCCGGTTTGGGAGGGGCCTTGAGGGGGGGTGCTGTCATGATCTCTGCTTCCAAAAGATCAGGACTTGCCCGACTCCCTTGGAAGCAGACCCATAACCCCGGTTCCGAGTGCCAGCCAGTCCCAATTGGGACCTTTTGGACCCTGTCCTGGCGCCAGTGGCACCAGGCTCATAAAGATGCCCAGTCCCAGCGCTGGAAGCGCCGGGCTCATAATGCTTGGGTGGACTTACCTGCAGCAGACCATGCTGCTTACTTACCTGCCAGTTGAGCCCCTGATCCTCTTCTGTTTGGGACTACATTTCCTGTTGGGTGGGGCAGGAACCACTCCCTAGGTTCAGAACACTGGAACTCTTCTGGAAAGCAGGAACTCTTTTCTCACCTAGGCGAGGCTGTGGAAGGAGACACCTAAGCACTACAGGAGGCTATTTAAACCACACCCGATGGATGAATCTTGCTTTGCGTTATTCTGCATTCTCTGCAGCAGAACGCTCATCGTGTCTTCTGCTTCTGATCCTGGGCCTAAGGGAACAAAGGCTTACCATCCTGGAATCCAGTCTTCAGCAGCACCTGTAAAGACAAAGAAAGAACAGGTTAGCACTACGGTCTTCAGTGGCAGCTCATCTCTTACCTGGTCCATCGGCTGTCACCAACGCCTCGCGCTGCATTCCGGCATCTGAAAGACAAAGGCTTACCTACTCTTCGCATGCTCCGGAGGTCTTCGCACTGCATTCCGGCATCTGAAAGACAAAGGCTTACCTACTCTTCGCATGCTCCGGAGGTCTTCGCACTGCATTCCGGCATCTGAAAGACAAAAGCTTACCAGCTCTTCGCACGCTCCGGAGGCCTTCGGCGCTGCATCCCGCATCTGAAAGACAAAAGAAGGTGCGTTTAAAGACATTGGGCAACTTTATTACTCACGTGCCATTACTCCTTCCCACGCCGAATCAAGTGGGTATTCCAGCACCCCTGAGCTTCTCTAAAGCTCCGAACTTGTACCTGCAAGATAAAAGGGACAGTTAGTGCGCATCGTGAAGCAGGCTACAAGCGCTTACTTACGTGCTTCCAGGCGCTTCTATTCCTCACGCGGGTTCGATCCTCAACTCTCATCAGCCCGCCATCCTCCATCGCCGGAACCCTGCAAAACAAGAGATATCATTACAAAAGACTTTTAAGACATTTGAAGTGCCCAGAACTTACCGTTCGTGCAGTTAACGACGGACAGCAGTCCTCTGAGGTCAAGAGGCCTGCACCCTTATCCAGTGAAGAAACTGGTTACGGCGCCCTGCCCCGAGGCAGATGGAGAGCTCGGCGTTCACTTACCTAAGGTGAGGGCGTTAACCTTTGGGGTTCTACAGGAGAAGAGAAAGGGAAGAGGAGAGAGGCACCCAATAACCCCAGTTCATTAATCCCATATTTTCTATCTGCAGACATCTTACTCTTCGAGTCAGACATACAGTGCACAGAGGTCCAGCCCAAAGAGCCAACCGTGTGTTACACATCACCTTTGAAGATACGGCATTCACCCAGTCAAGACCGGCGCCTCTGCGGGAATCAGGTGAGCGTTACAGTAACACGGAGTTCCTCCTGCAAGGCCTGGCTGGACAACCGCTGCACCTCCCGGCAAGCCTGTAGCTTAGCCGAGATGGTGCGCTCAAGCTGTGCAAACCTCTCCTCTGCCTGCTGCCTCTGGGACATCATAAGGACACCCAGAGTGGATCTGAGGGAAGCATACTCCTCCCTCAGGGCATCCATGTGCGCCTCTGCGTGAGCAACAATTGCTTGACGCAGAGACAACATTTCAGCCTGGTGTGCCCTGTCTGAGGCCACCATGCCCAGCCTGAGCGAGCGGGCCGTGGACCGTGCCGCCTGCTGCTGGAGAAGCACCTGCCTAGCAGGGGGGAGCACAGATCGGGCCACACGCTCCATGCTCTCAGCGATGTTCTCCATTGCTGCCCCCTGCCGTTCGGAATTGGCAGTCATGTCTTGCTCCCACTCAGTAAACAGCGGTTGCGCGCGGCGACCGCGTTGCCGGGCTTGACCCCTGCGGGACCCAAGGACCGGGGGTCCTCGCTGTGTTGGCACCGCCTGCGGCTGCACGACTACATGCCCCCGTCGACGTGATGTCCCAGGCACATCAGTGACTGGTGTGGAGGGTGACCCTGCGTCCCGATCCACCACGGGCGGAGGAACCAAGACTGTCTGATCCCTCAGTGCAGGTGTCGCAGACAGAGGAGTGTCCACATCAGAATCACTCACCCCTGACACATGGACTTGATGCTCATCCAACTCAACATGGACGTCAGAGTCGTCATCAAGGCTGGACTCATAGGCAGCCAGAGACAAGATGGACTGCAGCACTTGGGGGTTTTCGTGGCCTACCACCCCACGACCCCCACTAGTGCCGGGTTGATGTGGTGTTACCAACCCTGTGTCTGGCATGACAACACCATTCTCCGCCTCCATTGCGTCATCACCTGAAAAATAGAGAGAAAAAGGTCAATACACATGTCAGAAGCACACGACACACACACACACCGACAGCAAAGGCATCCGGCAGACATGTGACACACAACATATGACCTGGCATGCATGCTGGGTCTACTTTGAATAGCTTCTGTGATCAGACCTGTTGAAAGGTGGCAGTTTCCATGGAAGTGGGTCTATGCAGTGCATAAAATGTGTACGCCACTCAATACCTACATGTACAAGCACTCCATGGTGTGTGCCAGGAAATGTGAAGGCAGTGCAATGTCAAATTCAGACATCACGTGCATTGTGCATTCAATGTGTACCATGTCTAGAAGCCAAGCACCCCTCCACCCAAGTACCAAAGCAGGGATGCCTAGCATGGTATCAAAAGGCTGACCATACACCTGTGTATTGACAGGCAGTGTTGACTGGCATCAACAGCTTAATGTGATTCAAATTACAACACTGCAAATGATGCTGGGACAGTGGGCAGGACACATGATGGAAACTCCGGAGGCCGCCCACGTGTGAAGAAGACACAAGAGTTGGACAGAGTCATTGGCCATTGAACAGGCTGAGGCCTGTGAGCCACACAGATTGTCAGGGCCTAAACATGTGTGCAACGCAGGACTGAGCCACAGTTGACATGGGGAGGCCTATGAGATGGCAGGCAATGTATGTAACCAAGGACTCATATTACAGTGATCATCCAGTCAAGGTCACATAGGGGCATGCGTGCAATGCACATGGAGCATGAATGGGCACTCATGTCCCTGCGGGACATCTGACCCATGCACAGTACAAGTGAGATACCCTGCATCGAGTACTAAGGCTGTACCACACGGCATATGTCTGGCAGTTTCTACGCTGGAAGTTAGCATCTACACAGGACACATGAACAAGAAACTACACATTGGCAAGATTGGAGCACACCAGTGCAAAGTTGGAACTGGAGTGCAGAGTGGCGGAGGAGGGGCAAGGGAGCATGCCCACATGGAGTCCCGCATGCAGGCAGAGGAGACATGCATGACGGTAGCATTGCATTACTTACACATCAGAACCATGTACACGTCACATGTAGCAGCAATCATGCACAACACATCCCACAAGTGAAACACACACGTCCTCAACAAACACGCATCAGCACTCACTGGACTGGGCATCAAAGTCCAGCATCTCTCCCACTCCTTCGACCAATTCAGGTGGTATGAACTCCGCAACGAGAGCCTCATGCGGAGTGAGTTCTTCCTCCTCTGGTGCAGGCCCACAGCCAGTCACCAGAGTCAAGTTGTAATTTGAGGCACGCTTGGCCTTAGTGCTGCGCTTGATGTCATTCCAACGCTTTTTGCACTCCTGCGCCGTGCGCACCTCATGGCCGAATGAACTGACATGTTCCGCAACATGCTTCCAGTGGGTGTCACGTTGGGCAGCCGTAGTCTGACTATTGGCACCCACTAGCATGTCACGGCTGTGGCCCCGCACGTAGTCCACGAGAAAGTCCAGTTCCTGCTTACAGAAAGGCTTCTTCCTCGACGTGCAGGAGGTCGTGGCTGTGTGTGGGGTCCCAGCCTGTGCTGCAGGTGCAACCTTCCTCCTCTTGGACTGTGGCGCAGACCCTGGCTGGCTAATGCCTCCCCGACCAGTATGGCCAGTGGGTTCGGTGGATTGAGCCAAGGGAATGGCAGGTGGAGGGATGACCAAAGGCCTGACTTGTGTCAGTGACAGCTGGGTGCCCACTAATGGACCCTGCGCAGCAACATCAGCTGTGGCAGGGTCATTGACCGCAACGGTCCTGGTTGGCAGACTCACAACCGGGGTGCTGTTGGGTGCATCTGCCCCTGCACTTGCCAACCCCCGGCTGTTCGGGGCAGCAGATGACATGACTTCCCCAGGGACACGTGTCTTGGTCTGAGCAGCCCGGCCTGCCCCTATGGTTTCCCCCCTGGCCTGTTGGAGATCTACCAAGGGCTCTTCAAGTGCCAACGCAGCCTGCGCTGGCAGACCCTGAGCCTGGGTGGCGGTGTCCACAGCTGCACCTGCAGCTACCACTACCCTTGGGCCCGTGGCAGTCGATGGAACGGACTGCCGGGTCATATGGGTGCCAGTGCCAGATGCAGGAGCTGCATCCCCCGGAACCACAGGGGGTGGTGCACCGACACATGGCACAACATTGTGCTCAAGTGGCGCACCCCTGGCGCACCCCTGCCTCTTCCACCTCTGTGGCTGCCCTGGACACCCTGGAGTCCCCCTACTCACTGGTCACCACGCCCGCCACGAGGAGTACGCCCAGCTGAGGCGCCCCTCACCTTTGGTGGCCTCCCAACCATGGCACAGATGTAGTAGTGCCGGCACAGATGGAGTGGTGCCAATGGGAGGTGTACACCACAATTGACCTGGGCAATTGGGGTGAAGGGGATGGGAAGCAAGATGTTAACAGCCCCCCTGCACCTGCAAGGCTGTATGTGACCCCGGTGATGTGGTGACGGGTCACGCAATGCTCAGGCACCCCAAAACTGCAGTAAAACCGTGCACGCAACCCTGCAGCCTACGTGCGTGGATTCAACCTCCCGCAGTACGCGGTGGCACCCAGTAACACGAATAACGCGTACGCGTGGGACACGCAGGCTACTATGACATCGAAAATGGGTGCGATACACAGGGGCACCCGCAGTGGGAAAAAGAGCGTGTGCGACTCACCGTCTGACTAGCGCGATGCAGAAAAACACGCGTAGCCAATACCCCCGCCAAAAGAAGAGATACGTCCTTGATAGCTGTGAAGTTGTGATGGCGCGCGAAACAACAGGAAGCAGCAACACACGTCGGTCTCCACGAAAGGCACGTATAGCGAACTGCTGGGCCCGCTCACCTTTAACCCGTGCTGAGGGAAACGCACGGGCGCGTCACGTCACTTACGCGCATGGGCCCTTTCCTCGTATTACATGCGGACGTGCAGTTTTTCACGCACGCTCACGGGCTGAGGGCCTTTGGTCCAATGAAATCGCATATGCGTGCTGCCGTGCTAAGGGCCTTTCCTCATATTACACGCGGACGTGCAGTTTTCCACGCGCGCTTACGCGCTAAGGGCCTTTCCTCGTATTACACGCGGACGTGCAGTTTTTCACGCGCGCTGAAATGCCCATGCACGTCTGTCACGTCACAGGGGCGCTTGCGCTTGAGGGGCCTTTCGTCCAATGAAAATGCGTATGCGTGCAGACGCGCTTACGCGCTAAGGGCCTTTCCTCGAATTACACGCTGACGTGCAGATTTTTCACGTGCCAAATCACTCCGTATCAAGCTGGCCACGCGTAAGCACACGGAAGACCACGCTCCTGCCGAGAAGGCCGAACTACTGCCCCCCAGAGCCCCGAGCATGCTCCCACCTGCCATCTGCTGCTGCCTGACTGCCTGCTGCCCACGTGCCCTGCCATTTGCTGCCTGCACATCAGCCAGGGGTGCTGTTGCTGTGACCACCCCTGCTGGAACCGAAGACTCCCGACTGGGATTCCATCGCTCCACAGCCCAGCCCCAGGACCCAGTTGCCCACCCACTCCTGCCTCTGGGGTTGTCATGTCGGGGCAAACACCATCTGTGACCACTGACAACCCCCGGCCAGAGAGGCAGAGGGGCACCAGCTTCAGTGTCTGGTGGAGCAAGTCCTGGGGCAGTATGATGCCCTCTTCGGAAGTTCCCGCGCCGACAAGGAAGGACGGACTCGGATCTGGACTGACATCGTGACTGCCATCAACGCGGAGGGGGTGGCAGTCCGCGACTTCCAACATGTCAAGAAGCGCTGGGAGGACTTCAGGTCCAGGACCCTGAACAAGGCCCGGCGCCTCTTGAAGGCAGCGGATGCCAAGGGGCGCCGGGGCCACTTGTCGGAAGAACAGATGAGGGTCCTGGAACGCATATCCCCAGCGCTCCACGTCCAGGTCCTTGAGAAGCAGACCCGTCTGGAGTCGAGCGGTGAGTGTACATGCATCCTGATTGTGAGCAGTGCGTGTGGTGGTTATTCAGTAGTGTGCAGGTTGCACATCTGTTTGTATGTGGTCGAGTATGTGTGGGGGGGTACAGGGCCATGGGGCTGACACATGCGAGGGCTGTAATGTGTGAGACATGGATGGTGCTTGTGTGTGTAGGCTTGCATGTCAAATGCAGTTGTGTGGGCACACATGTTTGGATGAATGTGTATGTGAGTAGACATGTCCGTGATGTCACGCATGTATGTTGTTTTCGGCTGCATGTATCAGCGCTGTGTACATGTGCATGTGTGTGTATTTGACAAGGGTGCAACAGTGATGCAACATGGATGCACGTGACAGCGGTATGTGGAAGCCTGATTGGCAGATGTGACATGGATGCCCGTCTGAACACTGCAACACTTGGCAGAGGTGTACACATGCATGCAAGTGTGGTGGTGTGTGTACATGTGTGGTGCACTTCCTGTGTTGCATGTGATGTCTGGCTCACCTTTGGCTGCTCATGCTGTTGTATGTGTATGGATGGTGGTGGCAGTTGCGATATGGCTGTGGTATAGCTCATGTGTGCGAGTTGTAATGACATGTGTGTTGGGGATTGTGATGACATGTCTGAGGTTTGCCAATGCCACTCATGTACAACTGTCATGTGTGTATGTGTCCATTGTACAGTGCCCTGATGCCTGTGTTTTGTTTCTCCCTGTCTGCAGCGTCAACTGATGAAGAGGGCGGAGAAGGTGCTGTGGAGCACAGCGGCGGGGATCCCACCTCCAACCGGAGATGCAAGGCCCGGCTCCCCTCCCATGTTGCCATCTCGTCGGGGAGTGAGGAGTCCGGTGCCGCGTCCCAGGCCGCAGCTGCCGGGGGGAGGTCCAAGAGGCAGAGGTTGGAGTTGGACTCCTCGGCAGCAGAAGGGGCAGCTGGGACCCCACAGGGCCCAACAGGGGAAGATGGCACGGAGTCATCCAGGTTGGTGGGGGGTTTGGTGGAGGAGGAGGCCGTGCAAACACCAGAGACGGGGTCTGGAGGTGGGGATCCCACTGGTGCTAGTGGTGCAGTGCAGGACCAGGGACAGGAGGCAGCACAGGCCGCCGCGGAGGTGCCTGTGTGCAATCCTGTCCCTGATCCTGTCCCTGCATCATCTTGCACCAGCAGGGATGCCTACGTCCAGACCGGTTTTCAGGCAGGAGATGAGCTCATGTCAACTGGCCTTCCTCTGCCTGCGGACGTGGCTATCCAGGCCCGGGTTGAGCCTGTCCTGGCTGGTGTGGCGTTGCGTCAACGGGTCATGCGAGGTGACCTGCAGTCTTTTCATGAAGAGACTGCATGTCATCTCAAATGGCTCGTTGACCACGTCAGCCTGCTGGGACAGGTCACCCAGGCCGGATTCCTCCGACTGATGGGGCTTGCTACGACCCCCTCCTCAACTGGACCCCCTACGCGCCAGTCGTCCTCTGTGCCATCTTCCCACCCATCAGTCACCTGGGTGCCCTGTGGAGCTGCCTCTGACGGTGCGGCCAGGCTGGTGGAGGAGGCATCCCTGCCACAGTCGGGAGTGGGACGTCCAGGAGGGGTGGCCACATCTACAACAGCACCCCAGCCGGCAGAGGATGTGCAGGCAGCAGGAGGCAGTGCACGGGCAGAGGCACAGCAGCAGCAGCAACGTGGTGGGAGCCATGAAGGCTCGGGGCCTTCAACATCGGAGGGGCAGGCATCGGCTGGAGGGTAGGAGGACCCAGGACAGAGAGTGTCTTCCGTGTGGCAGCGGTTGGGCCACGCCATAGATGCGGAGCGGCAGCGGGCGGAAGAGGCACGGCTCACAATGGTCAGGGCGGAGAACTCCATGCGGAGGGCCCTGAGGCGGGCCGAGTGCCTCGAGGCAATCCGCAGGAGTTTGGAGGTGGAGACGTCGACGGCCCTGCGGACCCTCTGGGCCATGGAGGAGGACCGCCTCTGGGACATTGAGGAGGAGTTTGATGATGCCCTGGCCCGGGACATCCACAAGTGAGCCGTGAAACTAGCCCGCTGCCCTTGTACATAGTTATGTAGGTAGTGTTAGGTTTCATTTTTGTTTTTATTTTATTTGTACCTTTCGGACATTGGCCACATTTTTGTATATAGTTTTTTTTTTATTAGTTAGTGTAGTTGGATAGGTTTCCTTTATTTTGTTGGGATAATGGACCCTGGCTTGTTCCCATGTACATAGTTCACAGTTGGATTGTTTTTTTTTTCACTTTTTAACCATGGAGCAATGGCTTTCTTTTTTATTTCCCATTGGATTTTGTTTTGTGGACATTGACTTTGGACAACATTACTTTGGAATTTTATTTTTGGTTTTGCTTTTTTTAACGGACATGCTTCTTTTCATTTTTGTACATTCACATTTCTGTTTCTTCATTTTTTATTCTATTTATGTTTCCTTCAATACATATTTATTTTGGTGAACTTCAATGTGTGGTATCTCATTGGTTTCATGCATTTCATGATATGTGTTTTGAGATTCACTGACACCCATTGGGTGTATGTGAGGGAAATGTGTTTGTTTCGGAACTTGCAATTGGTGTTCTGTGATGTAATTGCAAATTATGAGTGGGTGCATGCAATACTCGGGTGGGTGTTTTGCATTTGGAGGCTGACCATAGGGACCAGGGATCTAGATTGTGATGACATGTTGGCTGGGGAACATGAGTTGGACATGGGTGGGGGCCTGCTGGCAGGTGCCCCACAGTGCTGGGGGGTGGGGGTGCTGGGAGACATGGGTGGGGGCCTGGTGGCGGGTGCCCCTGCACTGCTGTGGGATGAGGGTGGTGGGAGGCATGGGTGGGGGCCTGGTGGAGGCTGCCCCTGGTGACTGGTGGGGTGGGGGTGCTGGGAGACATGGGTGGGGGCCTGGTGGAGGCTGCCCCTGCACTGCTGGGGGTGGTGGGAGACATGGGTGGGGGCCTGGTGGAGGCTGCCCCTGGTGGCTGGGGGGTGGGGGTGGTGGGAAACATGGGTGGGGGCCTGGTGGAGGCTGCCCCTGGTGGCAGGGGGGTGGGGGTGGTGGGAGACATGGGTGGGGGCCTGGTGGAGGCTGCCCCTGCACTGCTGGGGGGTGGGGGTGGTGGGAGACATGGGTAGGGGCCTGGTGGAGGCTGCCCCACAGTGCTGGGGGGTGGGGGTGGTGGGAGACATGGGTGGGGGCCTGGTGGAGGCTGCCCCTGGTGGCGGAGGGTGGGGGTGGTGGGAGACATGGGTGGGGGCCTGGTGGAGACTGCCCCTGGTGGCTGGGGGGTGGGGGTGCTGGGGAACATGAGTTGGACATGGGTGGGGGCCTGGTGGAGGCTGCCCCACAGTGCTGGGGGGTGGGGGTGGTGGGAGACATGGGTGGGGGCCTGGTGGTGGGTGCCCCTGGTGGCTGGGGGGTGGGGGTGCTGGGAGACATGGGTGGGGGCCTGGTGGAGGCTGCCCCTGCACTGCTGGGGGGTGGGGGTGGTGGGAGACATGGGTGGGGGCCTGGTGGAGGCTGCCCCACAGTGCTGGGGGTGGGGGTGGTGGGAGACATGGGTGGGGGCCTGGTGGAGGCTGCCCCTGGTGGCTGGGGGGTGGGGGTGCTGGGGAACATGAGTTGGACATGGGTGGGGGCCTGGTGGAGGCTGCCCCACAGCGCTGGGGGGTGGGGGTGGTGGGAGACATGGGTGGGGGCCTGGTGGTGCGTTCCCCTGGTGGCTGGGGGGTGGGGGTGCTGGGAGACATGGGTGGGGGCCTGGTGGAGGCTGCCCCTGCACTGCTGGGGGGTGGGGGTGGTGGGAGACATGGGTGGGGGCCTGGTGGAGGCTGCCCCACAGTGCTGGGGGGTGGGGGTGGGGGTGGTGGGAGACATGGGTGGGGGCCTGGTGGTGGGTGCCCCTGGTGGCCCGGGGGGTGGGGGTGGTGGGAAACATGGGTGGGGGCCTGGTGGAGGCTGCCCCTGGTGACGGGGGGGTGGGGGTGGTGGGAGACATGGGTGGTTACCTGGTGGAGGCTGCCGCTGGTGGCGGGGGGGGTGGGGGTGGTGGGAGACATGGGTGGGGGCCTGGTGGAGGCTGCCCCTGGTGGCTGGGGGGTGGGGGTGCTGGGGAACATGAGTTGGACATGGGTGGGGGCCTGGTGGAGGCTGCCCCACAGTGCTGGGGGGTGGGGGTGCTGGGGAAAATGAGTTGGACATGGGTGGGGGCCTGGTGGTGGGTGCCCCACAGTGCTGGGGGGTGGGGGTGGTGGGAGACATGGGTGGGGGCCTGGTGGAGGCTGCCCCTGCACTGCTGGGGGGTGGGGGTGGTGGGAGACATGGGTGGGGGCCTGGTGGAGGCTGCCCCTGGTGGCTGGGGGGTGGGGGTGGTGGGAAACATGGGTGGGGGCCTGGTGGAGGCTGCCCCTGGTGACTGGGGGGTGGGGTGGTGGGAGACATGGGTGGGGGCCTGGGGGTGGGTGCCCCTGGTGGCTGGGGGTGGGGATGGTGGGAAACATGGGTGGGGGCCTGGTGGAGGCTGCCCCTGGTGGCTGGGGGGTGGGGGTGGTGGGAGACATGGGTGGGGGCCTGGTGGAGGCTGCCCCACAGTGCTGGGGGGTGGGGGTGCTGGGAGACATGAGTTGGACATGGGTGGGGGCCTGCTGGCAGGTGCCCCACAGTGCTGGGGGGTGGGGGTGGTGGGGAACATGAGTTGGACATGGGTGGGGGCCTGCTGGCAGGTGCCCCGCAGTGCTGGGGGGTGGGGGTGGTGGGAGACATGAGTTGGACATGGGTGGGGGCCTGCTGGCAGGTGCCCCACAGTGCTGGGGGGTGGGGGTGCTGGGAGACATGAGTTGGACATGGGTGGGGGCCTGGTGGAGGCTGCCCCTGCACTGCTGGGGGGTGGGGATGGTGGGAGACATGGGTGGGGGCCTGGTGGTGGGTGCCCCTGGTGGCTGGGGGGTGGGGGTGCTGGGAGACATGGGTGGGGGCCTGGTGGTGGGTGCCCCTGGTGGCTGGGGGGTGGGGGTGCTGGGAGACATGGGTGGGGGCCTGGTGGTGGGTGCCCCTGCACTGCTGGGGGGTGGGGGTGGTGGGAAACATGGGTGGGGGCCTGGTGGAGGGTGCCCCTGGTGGCGGGGGGTGGGGGTGGTGGGAGACATGGGTGGGGGCCTGGTGGAGGCTGCCCCTGGTGGCGGGGGGGGTGGGGGTGGTGGGAGACATGGGTGGGGGCCAGGTGGAGGCTGCCCCTGCACTGCTGGGGGGTGGGGGTGGTGGGAGACATGGGTGGGGGCCTGGTGGAGGCTGCCCCTGGTGGCGGGGGGGTGGGGGTGGTGGGAGACATGGGTGGGGGCCTGGTGGAGGATGCCCCTGCACTGCTGGGGGGTGGGGGTGGTGGGAAACATGGGTGGGGGCCTGGTGGAGGCTGCCCCTGGTGACTGGGGGGGTGGGGGTGGTGGGAGACATGGGTGGGGGCCTGGTGGTGGGTGCCCCTGGTGGCTGGGGGGTGGGGTGCTGGGAGACATGGGTGGGGGCCTGGTGGTGGGTGCCCCTGGTGGCTGGGGGGTGGGGGTGCTGGGAGACATGGGTGGGGGCCTGGTGGTGGGTGCCCCTGCACTGCTGGGGGGTGGGGGTGGTGGGAAACATGGGTGGGGGCCTGGTGGAGGCTGCCCCTGGTGGCGGGGGGTGGGGGTGGTGGGAGACATGGGTGGGGGCCTGGTGGAGGCTGCCCCTGGTGGCGGGGGGGTGGGGGTGGTGGGAGACATGGGTGGGGGCCTGGTGGAGGCTGCCCCTGCACTGCTGGGGGGTGGGGTGGTGGGAGACATGGGTGGGGGCCTGGTGGAGGCTGCCCCTGGTGGCGGGGGAGGTGGGGGTGGTGGGAGACATGGGTGGGGGCCTGGTGGAGGCTGCCCCTGCACTGCTGGGGGATGGGGGTGGTGGGAGACATGGGTGGGGGCCTGGTGGAGGGTGCCCCTGCACTGCTGGGGGGTGGGGTGGTGGGAGACATGGGTGGGGGCCTGGTGGAGGCTGCCCCTGGTGGCTGGGGGGTGGGGGTGCTGGGAGACATGGGTGGGGGCCTGGTGGCGGATGCCCCTGGTGGCGGGGGGTGCAGGGGGACATGCGTTGGTGGGCAGTAGTGCAAGTTGACATGTGGGTTGGCTGGTGGGCATGGCCATGGTGGATGGGGTGCCATCAGGACATGTGCTGGGTAGGCCCCTGTGGTCTGAGCCACCTGCAGGGGCGGTGGAGGGTGTAGAGGGAACACCTGGGAGGACCCACACGTGCGATTCACGTGTGCTGCTCCCCGCGCACCCCTGTAATACACGTACCCTGATGAGATCGCGTGTGGAACTTCCTGCGCACCCCTGTAATACACGTACCCTGATGGAATTGCGTGTGGAACTTCCCGCGCACCCCTGGAATACACGTACCCTGCTGATGTTGCGTGGGATACTTCACCCGCACCCCGAAATACACGTACCCTGATGAGATCGCGTGTGTGACTTTCCGCGCACCCCCGAAATACACATACCCCGCTCAATCGCGTATTTAACTTCCCGCGCACCCCCGAAATACACGTACCCCGCTCAATTGCGTGTGTAACTTCCTGCGCGCCCCCCGAAATACACGTACCCCGCTCGATCGCGTGTGTTGCTTCCCGCGCACCCCCGCAATACACGTGCCCCGCTCGCACAGGCCCAATTGCTGTATGTTGCCACTTTTGTGATGCTCTGGGACTCTACCGCCTGCCTTCGTGTGGCGGACGTGTTTCAGCTTGTGCGTGTCTTTGGCTGTGCGTGGCTTTGCCCTATTCGATTCCATGAATACGTGTGGGTCGAGTGCGTGTGGGCGTTCCGTCTGCTTCCCTGCAGTACATCCCCAGTTACGCCCTTATTTTCGCGCGTTGTTCCCCATTCTGCGCGTTACGCCCCGTGTCCCGCCCACTTTCTGGTGTATGCGCCGAGGTTGTGCGCTTTCACTGTGCGCGTCGCGCACGCCTTTCGGGATGTTGCAGTGACTTGTGCGCCATGCACGGGTTTGGCGCACATCCCGAGGTGAACACGCGCAGGGACTTCCATGAATCGCACGCGTGCGCGTGCGCCTGTTTTTTTCCGCTTGCACATGCTTGCGCGAACATTTTCGGCGCACGTTTGTTCCATGAATCGGCCCCTAAATCTCTTCTTCACTCTAGATGGCTCCCCAGGTAAATGCAGTCTGCAAAACAGGGCATTTCCTGCTTAAATTTCGAAGGGCGTTGCAGTTTTTGCCTATCCATCTTCACCCATTGGTAGTTGCTTCGCTGGTTACTAGCCAGCTGGACTACTGTAATGCCTTATTTTTGGCTCAGTCTATGTGGTTGATCTTCCGATTGCAGCTGCTACAGAACCTTGCCGCACTGGTTGCCACTGCTACCCCCTATGGCTCCAATATCAGTCCCGTGCTGCGATCCCTTCATTGTCTCCCTGTAGCAAAAAGGATAAAGTTTAGATCCTGTGCCTTGTCCACCGGGCGTACTATTGGCAGAGGGTGGAGTATCTCAGGATACGTTTTTGCCATATAGCCCGGGACGAGCGTTCAGCTCCAGAAATGCTGGTCTTGTTGTTATTCCCAAAGTTTGCTTATCCAAGGTATGGGGGCGAGCTTTCTCAGTCACCGCCGGCAAACTGCGGAATGATCTCCCAGTGGCCCTTAGGCTGACTGAGAGTCACCTACAGTTCAGGCATTTGCTAAAGACCCAGATCTTTTAGCCTCATGGTTTAGTCTTCAGTGGTAATCCTAGCGCCAAGATGCCTTCAGGTGGATGTGCGCGGTACAAGTTCAAATAACATAACTATAGCAGGAAGGGTGATACTGTTGGTACGGGGGAGCCCACAATATGCCCTCCTATTCTCATCCCATTTTCACCTCCATTTTTGATGCCCTTCCTTCGCCCTGTCTGCAAGCCCGTTTTTCATGCCCTCTCAGTAACCCAAACTTTTCTCCTCTCTCCAGCTACCTTTCTTTCTCCAGTGTGACTCTCTTGATAAGCACAGACAATAATGTTGTGTGTCTTGAGCAGATCCGTTTCTAGGATTTGCGAGGCTCTTTGCGGCCCGTTCCCCCCTCCCCCCAGTCCATATTTTCGGTTGCCTCCTTAAAGCACACCTCTCCTGTTTCCTCTTAACTCCCCGTCTATCTCCCGCATTTGTCACCCATCCCCATCATTTCAAATATTCTTGTACCGTTTTTCTTTTCCCTTGATGTACAGCGGTTTGGCGAAAGCGCTCTATAGGTTACAACAAAATAAAAATACAACGGTTGTTGGCCTCAGCAAATATGCACATTTACTGACATCACAGTGTGTCCCTTGGAGTGCCAAACGGCTTTGATATCTCAACGTTGATGAAGGAATAAACATTGTGATGTGCAATGTATGAATGGCCACTATTGTTGTTATGGTTATTAATATTACATAGGGTGCAATTACACGAGTAAGGATTTTTTTTATTGCATACCTTCTGGACTGGATACATCCTAGGCTTGTCTAGTTTTGGTTAATAGCACACACTGAGATAGGATGGTTTTTCCAGGATCAGGCACTTTTGTGAAGTTGTGAAGGGGGATTTAGACCGTTCTGTGACTTAGACAAGTTCACAGCTCCAAATGGTACAACTATGTGTAGTTTTGTTTCACTAATATTCTATTTTATAAAGATGACTTAAACAGTACATGGTGCATAATGTCACCCTGACAAATATACAAATACCCATAGAAATCTATTAAGCAAAAAGATAATGTAGATTAATATTTTATCCCATTTTAAATGTAAGCCTACACGTACAGGAATGCAAAGTAGCATGAGGCTAAACAATGACCTCTAGGTTTTGGAAAAGCATTTGAAGGCTTAAAAACCCCTAAAAAAAGATACTGGCCTCATTCCAAGTGTGGCTGCTTTCCCAGTGGAAGGTAAATACAGCCACACGTGGTTATAATTACTGGCACTTTCGGTCTGGAAGATTTACCAGCAGTTTATCGGTGGGATAAGTGTGGCGTTAGCCTGCACTCAGGACAATCCATGGGGCATTTGGAGGATTTACCTGTGGCGGTAATTCTGTCCACGTTACATGCAGATATTTGGAGGTAAAGTGGAAGAGGTATTTCCTAACTTTATTGCCACTGTTAGAATTTGGCACAGTGGTAAAAGCGGCAGTAAACCTGCTTGCAGTATGCTTTATGATTCAGCAAAGTTTTTTCTCTATACCTATGGGGACCGGTCAGTAAATCAAGTCTTCCTTTGAAGTGTTAGAGGTTGTTCAATAGTCTATGGAGGCCAAGATCAAAGACCTGTGACAAGCCTATTTACAGGTCTGGGCACTGGATAAAAAAATAACGTGTTTTCTTGTTGTTACGATTTCTAAAGATCTATGACCATGTATAACACTACACATGTCTCTGGGCTGGAATGCAATACACACATTGCACAAATCGCTGTTCTGGTGTATTCTTTCTTCCCTTGATGATGGAGTAAAGTATTGCAAAGTCAATCGCCCCAAGCGTAACATTATTCTATAACGTGCTTGTGATGTTAGTTTAGTTTGTCATGTGCGTACTTTCCAATTCAGGTTAAAGAAACAGGCTATTTCTTTAGTTCATTTAAGTCAATCACAAATACGTGCTTTTGTACTTTATGCCAAGGCACAGTTGGGTGACGAGTCAAATGCAGAAATTGCACACTGGCATCAAAATGCAGCTTCACCTCGCAAAGTGTCTGATCCTGCACTACTCAATTAACCAGTCTAAAGTTTTTGCACATAATATATCAACATTATCAGCCAATCCAATTGATTTAGTTCTCAGTGTACTCTTCAAAAAACCTCACTCCTACTTTAACTGGGTATATTATTGCTTCGTGTATATTCCGGACTGTTGATATATTGCACTCCAGAAAGTGATTGGTTGCTTTGTTCACAAAAAGCAATAACACTTGAAAACCTTGGTTCACTCCCAGTTATAGTCTACGTCCCTATATGTGCACCCTCCTAGTAGCTTCTAATCTGTGCTCGATATCTGTGCTATGCTGGGTGTGCCTGTCTTCTTGATTACGACCTGTCTCTAGTATCCATGCTTGAGCACTTTCATATTGTGTGTGACTGCTAATTCTTAGTTGCAGGGCACAAAATGTGCACTAGTCATTGACTAGTGAAACTTCACTCTGGGCGAGTACGAAATGGTGTGATTTGTTTATAGCACTGAGGTGGCGATTGACTTTTTTTATGGCTGGCTCGTAGCCTGTAACTTCAAATTGTGCCCCCTGTTACTTATATGTATTCCATTTTTAAACAACTACTGGTCTGTACCATACATTTATGCTACTGCTAGTAAGACATCCTAGTGGAATTAATTGTTAAAAAGTGACCTGTAGCAGTGATAGAAGACAAGTATCCTGGTTTTTAACAGCTATTGTACCTGAAGATGTACCTTCAGCAGAATATGTCACTAACAACTGCGGACATCTCTTTGGATGGGAAGGACAACTAGTCTACAGCCTCATTATGAGTTGGCCAGTCCAGAAATAAGGTGCTAGTTACAACGTATACCAGCACCTTTCCGGACCAGCCAACTCCAAGTCTGCTGGTAGGGGCTCTGATCTCCCGGCTCTGATCTCCCAGCATGCCTGACCTGCCAGTAGATCAGGCCCCTACCGGCAGATAAAGGCCTGAATCGCCAGCACCGTTACTAACGGTGCCAGTGTTTCCGGCAACCCTATTGGACTCCATGGAATGGGGAGTTACCGGCTTCTCTGCCACCGGTAGCATCGTGGTAATACCGGGATATCGGATGGTGGAGACGGTAAAGTTGTTCCCCGGTATCCCACCAGAATTACTGGCGGGATACAGGGAACTAATAATGAACGCCGAATTGTTCTGAATCTCAGTGTTCCAGAACAGGTGATGGAAGTAAAAGGTGAGACTAAACAGGAGGAATTGAAAGAGATCACTGTTTCCCAAAATACTGTTGTGACATGTAAGGTGTTTAAAAGGCTTGCATCACAAAATTGGGGTGCCCAAAGGGGTCCAGTGAGTTGTTTCCGAAGCTGCGAGTATCCGATTGAACATGTGTGAGGAAGTGTCTCGTGAATTGAATAAATTGATTGAGGCAGCTTTGATGGCGCTCTGAGAAGTCTGTGAGTGGAGAGGGAATCTGACAGTTGAGGGCAAGGCTCAAGGGATGAATGTGATTTCGTCGAAAATATTTCACCTAATGGAGACTTCACTGAATCCATTTCACCGAAAAACGATATCTACTTTTTACTTTTTCTACTTTTTTTTTTGTAATGCGGGGGGAGGCCACCTGCAGCCACTCTCACCTGTCCCTCCCCTAACTTTCCCTAACAACTTTACCCCACACTCCAGCAATTATGCATTACACATATACCATTTCCCCTACCATTTTCTGTGAAATAAATTTGTGAAATGGTACTCGAAGAAATCTACTGTAACAAGGCTCCAAGACAAGTTTAAGAGGACGTGATGGTGCTTAGTAAAAATGTCGTCAATGGGAAGTTTCCATTATTGAACACAGGAGAGCTGGTGCATTTGCTGAAGTGCTCACCACTATTGATCTGCCCTTTGTATATTAGAAAATCAAACAGCATCCTACGTCCACGGCCCGCACCACTCTCATAACTGCTGAGAGTGAATTTCAGTTGAAGGGATGATGTTTGGTGTATGCATCATCTGTGTTTCTAAAGCCAATGGAAATCTTGCGTGGCAAAGAAAAGTTAATGGGGTCATTACAAGTGTGGCGGTAAGGGGTTAACGGCGCTGGTAAGGATGCCAGTGCCGTTAACCCCTTACCGCCGCATTCCGAGGTCCCTTAGCGGGTCCCACTAAGGCCGGCTGGTAAAATCAGCCGTCCTTAGCGGGAGCCGCTAAGGGAGCAGGGAGCTAATAACTGGCCCGCTATTTGCAGGCCCGTTATTAGCTCCCTCCCCATTCCCATTGAGCCCTATGGGGGCCCATTGAGCCCTATGGGGGCTCGAATGGGAAAGGGTATTTTGAATGGGGACTTACCGGGTCCTCCAAGGTTGGAATGACCCGTTAAGTCCCCATTCAGAGAACCTGGACACGACTTTGGAGGCAGCCATGGTGCTAACAGCAACATGGCTGCCTCCAAACTCGTAATGACCCCCAATGTCTTTCCAGAATGCCCTTCAGGTTTTTAGTAAGGATTCAAATGGATATGACAGAAGTCTTAATCTGGTCTTGCAACACAGGGTGGAGATTTGTCATTGAGGCAAATAGTTCTGTGCCAGTTGCCAGCAGTCTGCCCTCTCCCATGCTGGTGTTTGACTTAGGGTTTTCTAAAACCTCTTGGAGAACCCTATAAGGTGTATGTTAAGGTCCGTATCAGTTCCGTGTGGTCCTTGTCAATTTGCCCCTGCCTGCTCCTTATTTTCTTTATCTGTTCTGGAAATCCATTTCTAGTTTTGTTCTCGGTAAAATTATGCATTTTGGGAGTGGTGGTGACCAGGTGGTTGTTAGTGAGTGGGGGCTAGGTTGTGCATCTGGGTTTTGGGTTTTTTGGGAAAACCTGGAATCTATCAGAGGTCCAGTTGCGATTTTGGGATTGTCAGAATGTTGCATGTAGTGCAAACTGTTATGTAGGGTTTGTGAAATTATGTGATCAAATGTTTGACTCCCATGGTTCTCTTATTATGATTACTATTATTATTGGTTGAATTTTATTTCGGTGTGCCTGAGACAGTTAAATGCTCTAGGTTTACAGTGTCCAGCTGAATTGCTAACATTAGTTGAGTGTAACATGTATAAGAGGGCCTTTCGTTCTTTAATTCTAACAGAACGCGAATCGATTGGGCTCTCTCTTGAATCAAATAGAAATCATGTGTTACTTACGCAACCAGAAGTAATTCAGCCCTTCTTGTTATACAGTAACAAATCTGTAGATCACTGGGCATTGACCAGGGCCCGCTTTGACCTCCTGTGGCTTAGAAATAACACAAGGAATTGGCCAGGCCATGAGCGGTCCGTGGTCTGTCCTGGCTGTAGTGCTGTAAAAGAAGACCTGTTACATTTTATTTTGTTTTGCCCCTGCTATGAGGACATTAGGAAAAGGGCCATCACCACATTGTTGAGGGAAGCTAATTTTAATCAATGCCGACCCGCACTTATTTTTCTGTAACGAGCTGAATCTATAGTTGTTGCGTGGTGTTGTTTAAAATTTCTGAGAAATTCACGGAACAGAAGAAAACGCATGAAGGATGCTCAATTTTAATGTTTTAACTGAATATTATTGTTCATAATCAATTAGTGTTTTTACAGTGATTATGTACATTGTATTTAATTTTTGAATTATGTATACTTGTATTGCTTTTCACTGGTTTATGGATTGTATGCGTATAAACTTTATTTTGATTGACTGATATTATTATTATTATATTTATTGAGCGCAGACATAGCTTCGAGAAGCAACAGAGTGCTTTACACAGGTAGACAACAGTACAGATGCATAACAGAGTGCTTTTCAGAGGTAACAACAGAACAGATACGCAGCGGGGGTAGGATACCGAGGGGCAGAGTGGAGGGATACAGCTGTACAGGGTGGCAGGGAGGAAAGGGTCGGACAGCATCTAGCGAGTCAGGTGGCATGGTTGCGATGTGATGGCCTAGGTGTTGAAGAGGAGAGATTCCTTGAAGAGGTTGGTCTTCAGTTATTTTCTGAATTGCAGGAGTGTGGGGATGAGTCTGATGCTGACGTGGAGGAGGTTCCATTGTCTTGGGGTGTAGGCACAGAAGGCTTGTTTTCTAGTCCTTTCCTTTTTGCAGTGGTGAATTTAAAGTCTGCATGTGTCCTGGCTTCTGGCGGTGTGCTGTCTGCCAGAGATACAGGCCCTCATTACGACCCTGGCGGAAAGTGACTGACCGGACCGCCACAGCGTAAATAGCATTTCCGCCATTGCACGAAGGAGCAAAGTGCGGCCCATTCCGACCCATCGGGCACGAGCACCACGGCATGGCGGAAGTGCAAAGTCTGCGATGGCGGAAATGACCCCAAAACGGCCCACACCGCCGCCGTACGGCGCCCTAGGTGCAATACCGCCACCCATCACAGCGGACACCGCAGTGTGCGCCTACCGGAAAGTACGGTGACCGGAAATATACGGAAACGGAAGTTAAAACATGGGCCCGGAACGGGAAACATCCCGCCGTACACCTATAAAACCACTAAAACCACACAACCACTAAAATCACTACCCTGAAACACACCCCAACCCGTCATCCACACTAGCGAAACCAAGAAAAATGGGAAAAGTAGCAAAGAAAGCGTGCGACCGCAAGCGGCAGGTCCACTTCTCCCGTGAGGAACTCACCGTGCTAACAGAGACCCTCCAGGAGAATGCTGCCGTCGTCTTCTGCACGCAAATGACCAGGACGGCACTTGCAAACAAGAAGGCCATATGGGCTCTGGTGGCACAGCGGGTAAGTGCGGTGGGGACCGCACCCCGCACCCCACAGCAATGCCGCAAGCGATGGGACGACCTGCGGATACGCGTCCGCAGCATACTCTCTGCCAACCGCAACATTGCCACAGCCACCGGGGGAGGTCCTGAATCACCCATCAAGTTGACCCCCTGGGAAGAAATCTGTGCCTCCACCATCGGAATGGAGAGCATAGAGGGAGTCGGAGGGATGGAGAAAGGAGTGCAGACATCCGAAGATTCAGGTAGGTGGGCCAAATAAAACAATGCCAAATCCACAAAGTCCATCCATGTGAAGTACCATGCGTCCACATAGTGCAACAGAAACACATGTCCAGGAGAACGTCCACACACATCGGCCTGATAGCGCACGTTAAAACCCACAATAAATACATAAATAATTAAAAACCCCTAAAACACGCACTACACGTGCAGCAGGCACACCCTAACTGCAGGCTGCCAAACAACTGCACCCTCACTCCACACACAAATGAAAGCACCTCCAAGGCCCCGACCCAAATCACCCTCAGGTACCACCCCAATGCATGTGATACAATGCCATTCCAATTCCCACAGACCCATCAATAACCCTCGCCCTCCTTTACTCCACCACAGGGTCCGATCCAAACGACGAGCTTCAGGACACCCCTACCAGCACACCTGCAAAGAGGGCCAAGACCAACGGCCAAAGACCCTCCACCTCAGCTGCACGCATCAAGACACGGCAGCAGCACAAATCAGGTGGCAGCACAGAGGAGGGAACATCAACAGGCACCCCAGCAGCCAGCATGCCCACAACACCACCACCACAGGTCCCCCCAACGGATGCCACAGAAGGCACTGCCTCTGGTGGCAGCAGCACCATAGGTGACACCCCATTGATGGCAGCATGCTCCGACACAGAAGACGGGGATGTCGAAGTCAGATCCATCCATGACCTGTCCCAATCCCCCTGTCTGTCCCATCCCGTACAACATGAGGATACCACGCAGGGGCACCCACAAGACGACGACTGGCCATCCCCCACAAGCCCTGTGGCAAGGCAACATGAGGACAACAGCCCCTCTGTGACACCCCCGCAAATGGCCATGGCCCAGCAGAGGCAACAGTCCCTCGACCAGTTAATCGTGCAACAGCAGCAACTGGCCACGGTCCTCAAGGACCATGCCGATGAATGTGGGGGCACTAAGGCAGACATAGAAACATCAACTGAGACACTTAGGGCAGAAATGGAGAGAGGTACAGAGACACTAAGGGCACAAATGGAGAGTAGCACCGAGAGCCTGGGAGTCCAAATGGAGAGATGCACCGAGAGCCTGAGGGGGGAACTGCATGCGACGTCCAAGGACGTATGTGCCGAACTTGCCGCAGTGCGCCGTGTGCTCACTGAGCTCTCGCAAACCCTTAGGGACATGCATGGACGTGAGCAGGCAGAGACATCATCCGTTGCAAGTTCCGTCCAGGGCAGCCCCCAACGTAGATCTGGGAGGAACCTGCGCTCCACAGGCAGGGGTGCCCCTGATACCCGCAGAGGGGGCTTGCAATAGCGACTGCCCACTGACAATGAGCATCTTTGGACACTGGTGTTCGGGGGGGAGGTAGGAGGGTGGAGGGGGTGTGTTGGGCTCACTTGGGTGGCGGGTCGATAGGGTGTACAACATGATATCACATATGCCATAAACAGTGCACGATCAACCAATGAGATGTGTGGACATTGATCTTTGTGTACTAGGCCATCATAGGCGTACAGTCCATATTGTGCATGTCCCAGACACACACAGTGCCACGAGTCCCGTGTCCATGTATCAGCCACCAGGCGTGAGTGCTAGAAGCATACATCAATGAGATGCTGACGAATGTCACGGCCCTCCGGTGCCTCGCAGACTCCATGAGGTGCTGCCACATCCCCACCCTCATCATGACCATCATCAGGTGCTTGCAGTTCTGCGTCAGGGGGCATGGGCACATTTCTACGTACGCACATGTTGTGGAGCATGACACATGCCATCACCATCTTTGCAACCTTCTCATGGCGGTACAGGAGTGCCCCGCCAGACCTGCTGAGGCAGCGGAAACGACCCTTCAGTAGGCCGAATGCCTGTTCAATGACTACACGGGTACGTGAGTGGGCATGGTTGTAGTACTCCTCATGCTGGTCCCGTGGGTTCCGGACTGGTGTGAGGAGCCATCTCTTCAGTGGATATCCAGCATCACCTGTATGTGGACGAGAAACGTATGATGTGGAATGCCATTGCTACGTACGCACACCCCCCCCCCTTCCTGCCAGGTCATTGCCGAATCATATACCCCACATTATCATGCATGTAATGAGACTCACCGAGTAGCCAGGATCTGTTCCCTGCGTGTCGCTCCATGTAGCGTGGTATTGTAGAGTTCCTCAAGACCATAGAATCATGGGTTGATCCAGGGAATCGGGCACAACAATGTGTAATGATCCTGTTGGAGTCACACACCATTTGTACATTCAGAGAATGAAATTGTTTTCGGTTGCGGTACTGGGCCTCCATGGCATGTGGGACGACCAATTCCACATGGGTGCAGTCGATGGCACCAATGCAACCCGGTATGCCGGCAAGTGCATAGAATCCCACTTTTGTGTTGGTAATTTCCTGCTCCGAGCGTGGTAGAGAGATGTAGTCGTCTGCGTGCTGCAGGAGGGCATCGAGCACTTGCAATAGTGTCCGTGAGAACAGTGGCTGAGAAATGCCATGCAACTGTCCGACTGTGTGCTGGTAGGTGCCTGTGGCCAGGAAGTGGAGTACAGACACCACCTTCAGTAGGGGTGGGATGGCGGTTGGGCTATCTATCATGCTGACAAGGTCAGCCTGTGTCATGTCCACAATGGCGGCTATGGTGTCCCGGTCCAGACGGTAGAGGGTGTGGATCTGCTCATCAGTGAGGTTGAACGGATGTGCTCGGAGGCGTGGGATTGCGGGCTGCCTGCGTGGTGGTAGTGGCTGTGCTGGCGGCCCTTGCTGGCCCTGCCTTGGCCTCCTCCTCCTCCTGCGTCTCCTCCGTGCGGCCGGTTGTAGTTGGTGTTCGTCTTCTTCTTGGAGTTGGAGTACTTGCAGTGCTATCAGGTCCCCCAGGGCCAACATCGCGAGTCCTGCCGGTAGCATTTCGGTGTGGTTGTGGGAGGAGACTGGCTGTGCAATTTATGTGTTTTCAGGCTGTATGGCCTCCACCTGTGGTGATTAATTCCACCTGTGCAAACTGCTCTCCCCTTTGGCCGAGCACGTCCCGCGCACAACGCTGCAATTCGGGGAATGGCATCTTGCTATTGCAATCATGTATTTGTACCCGATGGCCGTGTAAGATTGGTTGATATGTTCATTCTGCTGTGGTCCCATTGTTTCACATACTATCTGTGCAGTCGCGAACAGACTTGTGAAGGGTCAGTGGAACGTAGTACTCGAGTAACGGTGGGCCCTCATGCATCACTGTACCGAGTTGCAACGACGGGCGGGGCGTCCCATTTGTGGGTGAAGGCAGTTGCCATTTTCACACACAGCCGCACTTGATGGAATAATTAGTGATTTCAAACGGCCACAGATGCCTCTTCGACGTGATGTTGCAAATGAGGAATTCGAAGGGCGGCGCTTTCGGTTTTCAGCTAGCGGCGAGGAAATGCCCACAGGTCTGACTGCAAATATAACGTACTATTGTTCAATGTCCTTGAGACAGGGGCCATGGCGAGGATGCAATGATTGATATGAATAGTTTGGGATGCGCAATAGCGACGTGGGCGATGAGGCCGGACGTTCCCAAATACATGTTACTTCACTACACTGGAATTACGGGCTGGGGCACTGTGGATTTTGCAGGCTGCATAACGCACAGACTCAATGGATATTTCTAATGTTATGTGAGTAAATATTCAGGCGTTTTAATCCCGGGATGAGGGAATGATGAATGGATGCATGGGCAGGTGATTTGATACAGAGTTTGCCATGTACAGGGCTTCTTGGGATCTATCCGCCTCCCCTACGCTATGTGATGCAGGGCTGCCATAGTGGGACCATCGTCTATCTGGCCTTGTTGAGCCCTCCCTGTCTCGACGCGCCCTCAGACACTTGTGTCCATGCACGTTAACATTCCCATCTGATGGATTCTGTTTTGACAGACGCATGCACAGGTACACTCGTTTGTGATGGTGTTTGCACCTCGATATAGATGGTTATGAGTCGCAAGTGGTTTTGGGGTGGTGATGATCCTTTGGAGTGGGCTAGCATGCATATGGCTGTGGATTTAGTGTGATCATTGAAGTGAGTTGTTCGAATGTAGTTCTGATGGCCATTCTGTTCTTTTTCTTTTCTTTTGGTTGACAGGTATCTCCTCCCCTTTTGCCACTGCCATCTGTATGCCACTCCTGCAGATGGGTTTTACTCCCGACACCTGCTGCTTCGTGTTAATCAGTGGAGCAGCATTACGATCTTATGGGACGATCGCCAATGGCCCACATGCCCTTACGCAGTACTGGTGGCTCGGAGCAACATTTCGGCCTTTCAGCTGGACTAGTGCCTCCCCATTGGGACGGCCCTGCGGTTCTGTGCGCTTCCATGTTGCCTTTTCGTACGTGAATGTGGCTCTGTGTACCATGAGGGAACAGGGCGTCACACAAGTAGTGGCTGGTCATTTCTTGCGGATGCAGCCCACAATGGTGAAAAGTGTTTTGGAGTTCATGGCCTGATGGCTGTATGGGCTTGGTGATTTTGATGTGCATTGAATTTCTATTCTGATTTGGCCCGTGTAGCGTTCTTCTTTGCAAGTGATGTGGCATATGCCTATTTGGGGGGCGATGTATTGTGAGGAGATCTGCATTGGGTTCCAGCTTCGGAGTTTAGTTGCGTGGTACTGTACTGGGCGCGTTTGCCTACGAAGCCCGTGAGGTCAGGGATGGGGGCTGCCAATATGACAGTTTGAATGTTGTCATGCTCAGGGGCGGGGGATTGGGTTTTGTGTAACAGATGCCGGTCAGCCAGGTGGACTGGTGGAATGATGTGATTCTCGGAATATTGCTGGTCACAGGTGCCTGTGTTTGCGTGCGTTTCTTGGTGGGGGACTGTGGTCATGTCCATTGGGATGGCTTCTGTATTCGTGCCATCTGTGCCCTGCAGCTCCCATTGGCCCCTGTTGTGTTTCTTTTGTTCGTTGGCATGCATGGGTGACTTGTACATTTCAATGGTTGCATTGTGACTTCATTGCACCTACGGGGAGTTGTACTTTGTGGCCACGGAGCGGTGTACAGGCACTCAGTGGGGCCGTTTACGGTTGATTCGCGATGCCGTACTTCTCACCATGGCGGAATGGTACATTCCGCCATGCTTGATGGCGTTAGGTACATGTCCGCTAGGGTCGGAATTGGCGTACCCTTGCGCCATGGTGGTGTTTGCGGTTTGGCATGGCGCGCGCGCGCGTGCTTGGTGCAGTTAGCGTTGGCGTTCACTACGGTGTCGCTAATGGCTTCGTACTTTGCGGTGACGGGTCATAGTCGCACCGAGCGCTATTCGATGGCGGTATTGCATTTCCGCCATCGTTTTCCGAATTCCGCAAGGGTCGTAATGAGGGCCACAGAGTTTCTTCACGAGGTAGCTGGGTGACTTGAAGGAGACTGCCTTATAGATGATGCAGCAAGACTTGAAAGTAATTTATGCGTGCAGTGGGACCCAGTGAATGTCGATCAGGAGCGGGGAAATGTGGTCGCATCTGCATAGACCCTTGATGAGGCAGGAGGCCGCGTGTAGGGCACTTCTCAAGGGCACAAGTGAGGACGACCGGAGGCCTTCTAGGACGGCATAGCCTCATCCAGGTGGGATAGGACCAGTGCTTGAGCAGTGGATCTGAAGCTGTCCAGAGGGAAGATGGACTTGACTTTCCGTAGGAAGGAGAGCTGATTCCAAGCTGCTTGTTTTCTTACATATGTTTTTCTTGAAGGAGAGGCGTTTGTCGATTTGGTAGGTGAGCTTGGCTGTGAAGCCATCAGGGTTAGTCGTTAATAGCCAGGTGTGTATTTCTGGGTGTTCAGTGTTGTTGGTGAGGAATAGGAATTCGGTCTTGGCGGGGTTGAGCTTCAAGTAGGCACTGGACATCAAAGACTGGATCAACGAGAGGCAGGGAAAGCACACTCCTCTGGCCTTTTGGGGTTCTTGGCATGTTTTCCCAGTATAACATCCTTTAATCGACACCCGTTTTTACGAGTGTTTTTTGTGGATGTGAGCAAGGGCACATAAAGGGTTGGGTGGTCTGGATTAAAAATAAGTAAATGACGGTGGGGTCAAGGGGGGAAGTCCCCTAAAAAATAATGTTCAAAACATTTAGAAAGGTTTTTCCGGCAAAAATTCTGCTGCAAAACACTGTCGTAAAAATGGGTGTTGATGAAATGTCATAAAACCTGTTTTCCCTGTTTTAATCCTGTCCAGATGTTTTAGGATTCAGTCTGTTTTTTTTAGACTAATAACACGATGCACTAAGGGAGTTGTTTTCAAATTTCTTCCCAGTCTGGATGCTGCTATTGACTGTGGAAAAGTCGAGATTTATGCCTCTGGGCCTGGAAAAGGATTCTGGGAAATCCTCCTTTTTAGGTGGCACGCCTGGTCCCCAGAGTACTTCCAGTCTCACTTTCTAGTAATAAGTAAATTAATCAGTGTCCAGCATGGTAGAGAGAGCCAATTGTATTTTTTGGAATGAAGAACTGCGATAAAGGCGGGGAGGGGAGTAGCGAGAAAATGTTTAGGTGCTTTAGAATAAAACATGCTGTGAAAAAGGTGGATGTAAATTATGGGAACATTATTAATGTGAAATTATGAGGATCTGTGGAGAAAAGGTTTTCCTCTTTAAACCCGGACAGTAGTAAAAACTGTGGGAAATGCTGTCATGGCAGATAATGGGAGCATAAGGAACAAAATCTGAATTGTGGTATTAAAGTTAAACAACGTAATGCTTCCATAAAGAATGAAGATAATGTTCTACCTCCATCTGAAACATACTCACCTTGTGGTTCTGGGTGATCTTAATCTAAAATTCAGTGAACCCAGAGCCCCGACTCCTGACTTATTCTTTACTAGTCTGTTGGATTTGGATCTGCCTCAGCTAGTGCCCGGTCCTACCTATTCTTTGGGTAACACTTTGGATCTGGTACCAGCCAGTGAAACACTGCTATCTGTTTCCGCGATGGAGCCGATTCTATGGTCTGACCATTTTTTGGTGACCTGTTAAAGAAAACCGGGTTAAGCACTCGTTAGACATCCCCCTCAACGGGCATGGCCAAGGGGCAGGCGGTCGGCTGACCTATTGGGACTGGCTACACTAGTCAGAGCCAAGTGTCAACTGACTGCTCATATTTCTCTTGCCACATTATCTGATCTGCTCCTTGAAGCTAAGGATGTCATTGTTCATCGACGGTTTATCCAAACATACCGTCTTCCTTCTGCACGCTGGTTCACGGAACATCTTAGAGCTGCCCCTCTTAAGCTTAAACAATCGGAGCGCAAATGGCGCAAAGCTTATGACTGCAACTCTAAAGATGAGTATAGAGCATGTGCTGCTTCTTATTCCCTGGCTATAACATCAGCTAAGAAATTGTACTTTGTTTAGAAAATTGAGGCTGCCCTATGTCAACCTAAAGCGCTCTTTACTGCTGTTAAATCCTTATCTCAGTCAGACAATCTCTCGTCCATGCTCAGTCTATCTCAGGCCCACTGTTAGGCCCTGTCTCAATATTTCATCTCTAAAATAGAGACAATTTGTAACAATATTCAGGTGTATGCCTCTGTCCTCTCGTCTGAAAGGCAGAAGTGGAAGAATGGTCGTTGTTCCCGTCTTTTTCTGAGGATATGGTATCCTCGGCTAAACGACTTATTAAATCAGGTTCTCCCAGTGATGTGGTTCCCTTGGCCATTATGAAGGATGTCTCTCGTGATCTTCTCCCTGCACTCACTTCGGCTGTAAATGTCTCATGTCAGTTGGGTGTTATCCCGGCTGAAATGAGGATTGCTACAGTCATACCCCTCTTGAAAAAACCTTCCCTGGACCCATCTCTCGAATTTCCGGCCGATCTCTTTACTACCATTCTCTATGAAACTGTTGGAATCTCTGGTCTCTCCTCTTCTATCTTCTTTTGTGGAATCCTCTAACCTCTTGACTCAGCCCAATCTGGCTTTGGGCCTGGGAGGGGCACCGAAAGTATATTGGTCTCAGTCTTTGATGACATAATCAGATGGGTTGATGCAGGTGGGGTGGGTGCTCTGATTCTAGTAGACCTGTCAGCAGCATTTGATACTGTGGACCACCCCACCTTGCTTACTCGCCTGTCTCAAATTGGCATCTTGGGCCATGTACTATCCTGGTTCTCTTCTTTGCTGGCCGATCGCACCCAGGTGCTCTCTCTCCCTTCTTTTCTTTCGGGGCCCTGCCGCCTATCCTGCAGTGTTCTGTAGGGATCCGCCTTGTCCCCCATTCTTTTCAATATATATATATCTGGCCGTTGATCTGTCTCATTCGCTCCCTCAGCACAGGTGCTATTCTTATGCCGACGACACTCAGATCCTGATACGCTTGGATCTTGATCGGACTGAGGTGTTGTCGTGCCTTCATAAGTGCCTGACTGCTGTTGGTGAGTGGATGAGGCGCAACTGGTTGAAACTAAATGGGGACAAGACGGAGGTGTTGGTGGTTGGGGTCCCCCCTTATCCTACTCTTTGCGTTTCCTCGTTTTGACCTTCTTCACTTGGTGTTCTTCCTATCTCTGTGTCCAAGGTGAGGAATCTGGGAGTTATTCTTTCATCTTCTCTCTCGATGAAAGACCAAGTGTCCGCTGTCTGTAGAGCTGGTCATTTTCACTTAAAATCTTAAAAAAGGTTCTCTCTCTCTGATACCAGTGACTCTTCGTCTGCCTGTGGTGGCTGCCTTGGTGCTGAGCAGACTTGATTTTTGTAATGCTCTTTATTTGGCTCAGCCTAAGGACACCATCCAGAGATTCCAACGTCTAACAGAATTTAGCCATCCGGGTGGCCGCAGGGTCCCCTTTTGGGGCTCACATCTCCCCTGTGTGCGTCCCCTCCACTGGCTTCCTGTAATGTAGCAGATTAGGTTTAAGGCCTTGCGGATTGTTCACAGGGCGCTACACGGGCAGGGGGCCGAGCACCTTCAATCTAAATCTACTCACTACTTCCCTGCTGCGGGTCTTTAGGTTGTCCCGAGATGCCGTAGATCATGCGTTGGAGGATCTGCCTTTTCAGTTGTCGCCGCTGAAATGTGAAACGGCTTGTCTGGGACAGTTAAGAACGTGTCAAATCACTTACAGTTTAGGAGAGCACTTAAAAACGCTATGTTTTAGGTCCCTGGTCGTTTCCGCCTGGCAATTAAGCAGTCTTCCACCTCTCTAGTGACAAGATGCCTTTGGGTGTACGCTGCGCTTAACAAGTTATATTAACATAACATAACATACCTGTAGTATATAATGCAAGCACATATTTCAGTATCACATCAATGTTTATATGTGTGTGTGTATATAGTTAAACAATCTACATGATTCTTCTTCTGTATTAGTGACCACAGTGCTTACAGTGTATCTGGTAGAATGCGCGTGTGTGAGGATGATGCGAAGTTTACATTGGGAGGAAGCTGATGTCTCCTTTGCACTGGATGCTTCCTCTCATTAGTTCTCTGAAATAAAGGGTAGACTTTTCTCTCATATGCGCCTCAGGGTCTGCGTCCAACGGTTCATCAAATGCCTGGACTCTGAGGCAGCACATCTCAGAAGAAGAAAAGGGCAGCTATGCGCTCTTTCTGGTATGATGTGATGTGATAGGTTATTTATAACGCGCTTAATACCCAGAGGTTTCTAAGCGCGGACCCGTGGATCGAACTTGTGTTATTCCGTGATGCATTGCTTCCAAGGCGATCACGTTGACACTGAGCTATCCTCCCGAGACAATATAAGAAGCTTTATGATCCTTAACGAAGGAAAAATGAATTGGTTGCAGACTTTGCAATCAATTTGCTTGAAGCAACATCAAACATAAAATTAGTTCTATGTGAAAATCTCGCCTGAAATAATCCCGCGGCCGAAAAAGCTGAAGTTTAAAATGCACTTTTGAATGCATTTATATGCGGTGGAGACCCCCGAAGCACCTCTATAAGCCCCCTTACTATAATGCCCACCCGCCACATATGAATGCATTCAAAAGTGCATTTTAAACAGTGGCTTTTTCAGGCGTGGGAATATTTCACGAGAGTTTTTCACTGGATTCGACATAACTGGGGACAGATGGCTTCCTTGGGTGTGTTCAGTAGGTTTGCTGCACTCCAACTTCTCAGTTTGGAAATTCAAGACTCTTTTGTAAGTCTTATTATTGTGGATTGCAAATATTTTGGTTTACGGCCCATAATATAGCCATTTTAGTTAACGCAGTTGAATATTCCTGGAAAAATCGAAGGCTGCCAGTGTATCTAGCCTATATAGACTTTTCAGCAGCCTTTGATACGATAGCTCGTAGTAAACTATGGGCCAAATTAGAGCACTGGAAGATACCTTGTGGGCTACTATGTATGATCCGGTTGCTGTACCAAGTTACCTCAGTCAAAATATTGTTAGATGCCGAGGGGCAATTATCAGAAAATATTCAGACTTCACGAGGTGTAAAACAGGGGTGCAATTTAGCTGCTACCCTGTTTAACTTATAGCTCGCAGATTTCCTTAAAATTTCAATAATACAAACATGAATGACATCAAACTAGGCAATATTATCTTAAGATGGTTGGGATACGCAGATGACCTCATACTGCTTGACTATACCCCCAAAGGGCTACAGACAAAACTAGATGAGCTTGAAAGGTTTGCCAATGCTAATAACCTTGTTGTTAACATTGGTAAAAATAAAATTATGAAGTTCGAAACACAGACATCTAATAAGAAAAGATATAATGGTGGGTGGACACTAAACCAACAACAGATTGGAGTGGTCCTTGAATATAAATACCTAGGAGTTATCATAGATGATAAGCTCACATGGAAAAAACACTGGTTCGAAATTAAAAAGAAATGTATGATTGCAACCATGGCGTTAAGCAAGTTCATTAGTAATCAGGGCACTTATTCACTTGCAACAGTTGTTAAATTATACTCAGCTAAACATGTCTGACCTATGGAGCAGAAATTTGGGGAAGCAAATTTGGCAATGACCTTGATAAATTTGAGGCAAGAATGCTAAGGATATTGTTGTGAATGCCAAAAACATTGCCCTATGTATATATTATGCTAGAATGTGATATACTTAGCATAAGGAGTAAAGTGCACCTATCCTCAGCTACACGCTATGCAAAATTAACAAGTCTTGCTAATGATACATTCATGGTGCAAATGATGGAGCAATATGAGGTGACAGACACCAAAACTGATTTTAAAACAATAGATAGATGGTGATTAATCTACCTCAAATTGATAAAAAATGAGAGTCACTGTTGGTTGTTATATTCCATGACCCAGATAAAATGTAAATTGAAGAAAATGTTTTGCTAAACAGATAGAGAATAAAGAATAGTAAATATGGCATCCAAATCCAACAGTGGAGTATTTGTAGAATACATAACACTAAGATTAATGAAACCAAAATATCAGGTGTCATACCCTAATTTCTCTACCATTCGATGGTACCTGCTACTCCAATTTAATTCATGTGATGTATTAGAAATATTGGGCGCAAGAGTGGGAATACCCCGCAAAATTAGATTCTGTCGGCTCTGTGGTATTAATGTTCTTGAATCAGCACATCATATTATATGTGAGTGCAAAAGTCTAGACACAGTATGAAGACAATTTCTGATGAAGTATGATAATTCTAAGTATACGTGTGACATGCACAGCGTGTGGGCAAAGCTAGTAGAATGAAACGACCTGAATCTAATTTTTTATTTGATGAAATTTTATGTGATGATTTTAGAAATTTTAAAAGATTTATCAAAAGATATTTTACGTTATTAGATGTGTGATGATTTTTGTGATGTGTATTTTAGAAAGAAATATGTATGTGATGTGTATTTTAGAAATAAATATTTATGTGATGAATTGATAAAATATGTAAAACTTAATTGTTACATTCATATAATAATAAATAGATATATGTACAAGAAGCATTATGATCCTTAACAAAGGAAAAATTAATTGGTTGCAGACTTTGCGATCAATTTGCTTGAAGCAACATCAAACATAAAATGAGTTCTATGTGAAAATCTCACCTGAAATAATCCCACGGCCGAAAAAGCTGATGTTTAAAATGCACTTTTGAATGCATTTATATAGCGTGGAGACCCCTGAAACACCTCTATAAGCCCCTTACTATAAAGCCCACCCGCCGCATATGAATGCATTCAAAAGTGCATTTTAAACAGTGGCTTTTTCAGGTGCGGGAATATTTCACGAGAGTTTTTCACTGGATACGACATAACTGGGGACAGATGGCTTCCTTGAGTGTGTTCAGTAGGTTCGGTGCACTCCAACTTCTCGGTTTGGAAATTCAAGACTCTTTTTAAGTCTTATTATTGTGGATTGCAAATATTTGGTTGTTTCATACTGATCTACTTTTTGGCCTATCAGGTCTGTGACTAAGTGCCCTGGGTGATCTTGGGGACCATCAACGCTGTGACTCAGGGGTCTGGTGAGGCCCCCCCCATGAGCCAGTGGATTTTGGGCCAGGGGCAGGGCGCTGCGGCCTTAAGGGCAGCAGCACCCTGGATGAAGTGGCACCCCCCCTCACCCTCTGCGAGCCCCTGGTTAACAGAGGGCGGGACGCAAGGGGGTGGGGCCAGGATGGGCCACTCTTTTTTTTAACCTCCTCGCTCAGGTGAGGAGGTTAAATAGGGCGCCTCAGCTCCCCATTGTCATTGAATGAGCCGCCGCCACGGGTGCATTCAATGACAATGAGGCACCTGCCACGCCTCCTGCCACTATGCCAGCTCGGGGGAGTCCTTGAAAGACTCCCCCAAGCTGGCGTGGTGTGGGGCTAATGGCACCTTTTCTTATGAGAAGTACCCACGGCAGAAGGCGCATTTAAATGCACCCGCGGGCGCCCATTACCGCAAAAGGCCGCCTGCCGCGCCTTCTCCCATAACACCAGCATGGGGGAGCCCTTAAAAGACTCCCCCAAGCTGGCGTGGCGTGGGCTAATGGCACCCTGGGGGGTGTGGCGCTCCGGGCAGTCGCCTGGCTCGCCACCCCTAAGGCCGGCTCTGGCCAGGGGAGATATGGAGAGAATCCCCTTGATAACCTTCTGTGGCCCTCATTACAGTATATGACATGGCAGGCAAAGCAGCATCAATTCCTCCCCAAACCCTAAACACCTAGCAAGGCCATCTAGAGATTGTTTGGGGAACTTGTGCATGCAGATGAAGAAACTCTGTGTGACTCACACAGAAACAACAGGTGAGCGATGGATGTTCCATTGGAGACTATTTGGGGCAGTTGAACATCTCATGGAGGCAGGCACAGAAAATTGGCACAGTTCACCAGAAGACCTCCGGCAAGTCATGGATCCATTGACAATTTCTCCATGAGGACTGTTCAGGGAACTCAACCAGCGTGTGGAAATAGACAGAGAAAAATTGGGCAACTTTCCTGGAAACCACAGGAGAGTGGCGGATGCACCCCCCAGATCTACTGTGAAAATCGCTTGTATTCATCAACATGGTGGTCATAAGAAACCCAGGCTCATGCACACACCTTATATTGTGACTCTACACTATGGGGCAAATTTTGAAAACCTTTTTTGGCTCACGTGATGAGATACCCTAGCCAGACAGCGAGCATAGACAAAAAGGTAAACCGGAGGTTCCTTAACTGGTTTAAAGACATAAAAAGAGGACAATTAACCTAGTGAAAGGCTGCCTTCGCCAGTTCAGAAAAAACCTCTTGGAAGTAGATCTTTCTCCAGGCACTCACAATCTCAAAATATTACACGTTTCTTCTTCTTTAAACTTTTTTCTTTCAGCTTCTCATTGATCCCACGGTCAAGCACGGGTCGTCACATCAGCTTTTTTACCAATTGTCTTGATGTCCATGATGACAAGGAAGAGATTTACAAAGAGATGTTTACTATAAACAAACATGTCAGACATGTAAAACGAACAAGGAGTTGTCTTGGTGGGGATCTGATTACCCTAGTCACTGTGTCTCTCTGTCCTCTGGACCGGGCAAACGTTCAGTTACGAGGGAAAAACAGAGGGGGAAAAGCCTCCCCCCGTTGTGGGTTCCCCTAGTAAGTGTGAACAGGTAGACAGAGCTATGTTTGTCAAACCATCATGCGAGGTAGGGAATACACTACCCTGATGGGAAACATGCACTGGGATCCCAGATCTGAACTCCCCAAGACCTCGAACATGAAGGGCCATTTTATGTGGTTCAAGGCTTTCTCTGCATGGTGAAGCGATAAGACTACTGGAAGGCGCAGGCTAATACTGTGTATTAAAGCGAATAGCTCTCTTATATCATTTTGCCTGGACCTTCCAGGAACAACCCCTCCCGCCCCCTGACTTATCCTGTACTATTTATTCACTTTAAGGGTTTTATAACAAGCTACCTGTTAACATGAGGTCATTTGAGTGCACTGTAGGAATATTAGACCTCTAACAGCAAAATCAAATGTGATGCACACTATAAAGTAGTTGTTGTCATACTCCAGCTCCCGTTATTACTGAAGGAAAACATCATATTATTTTATTAATCAAGCTTCGAAATTGCTTGGAGTTATTTAGCTCCTGCTTCCAGCCTGAGTCTGCCTAACTTGAAACCAGCAGCTCCCAGGAGCTATGTTTGGCTCTCTAGGCCAACTGGTACACTCCAAACATGCATATGTCACATTAACTTTGAGTATTTGAGAATGTTAATTAAGAAGAAATATAACACATTTCAATATATTGGATCATACATAATGGGTGAAAGGTTAAAGTTAGCCTCTCCTGCTTAAGTTAGATTTGCTGTGCGCTGTGTACTCGCTCCTTGTTACCTAGCGGTAGTTCCTGCCTACTGACGATACCCTACACTCAAGAGCTGGTTTTAGCTTCTGTTCCTCAAATCTTAATTTTGGACCCTGATAAATCCCAAACATTTCTCGCTGTTATAATCTTTTTTGCCAGTCTCCTCCTATTACATTCTTATTAACATGTTAAAGAACTTGAAATGTCAATTGTGCAACCCTGTGCTGCACTTCTAGAAAAGAAGAATCATGAAATGGAGGAGTGATTTTTGGACCTTTGTGATCCTCATGATCAGGTCTGGTAGTGAGTGGCTGTACCCAGAAGTATCCTGTCCCTTCCACCAGTGTGCTTCCACCAGTGTGCTTTGAACATTACAGTAGACAGAATATGAAATCACTGCCAGCCAATGAAGAGCTTTCAGGACAGGTTTTATGTAGTTCAATTTTTGCATATTCAAGAAACAGCCCGCCTGATTTTGAACTCGCTCCATTCTTCCTTGAAGTGTTTTGGGAAGACCTGCTTGGCTTTTTACCACAAGCAAGGGAGCCATCACCAGAGCTTTAGTCAGAGCCTCATAGGTATTCAGTTTCAAGAGCGGGAGATTTTTTTTGTGATCTGAAGCTGGTAATTCAAGCTCTTGACCACAGAGTGAATCTGGGGAACAAAAGTGGGACCTCAATCAGAAATAAGCTCTAGGTTCTTAACTTGCTGAGTTGTGGCTTGGGGCGATGGAGCCAAATACAATCTCCATAGACGACTATTTGCAACCTGTGGTGTGGGGTGAAATATAGCCCCTGAAGGCCCGAAATAAAGGGGCCAGAATGATTTGCAAAGTCCCATTCAACTCTAAAGCCAGCAAAGAAATGTGATGTCAGACATGAGGCCTATTGAACTAAAGACAGGCCTGAAGCTCAAATGAAGTAGGCATATGCTGGGAAGTTCAAAAGTGCAAAGGTATGCGCAGTGCATTTCAGCAAGGAAAACACAGACATGTGGCTGACAATGCTGTTTTACTAAATCCATGGAAAGCTGCACTTTTACTTAAAGAGCCAGATAGCAGTGTGTACATTATCTTCAATGTAATACCATATTATGCTCCAGTAATCTTAAGTGAAACCAAGCTTATTGCAAGTATCAGAAATAAAAGAACCTCCTTTTTCCTCATCCAAATGACAGTCTGCTAAGAGAAGTGCAAACTTGGTTTCAAAGTGAACATGGTTTTCTCATCTAACTGCCCCGTACATGTGGACAATCCAGAAGTGATACTCATGACTTTGGCAACTGTGAGATTAAAGGCCCGGATGTCTTATAAAATGTCATGTAAAATGTATTGTGTGTGAGTTTAAAAGCCCTTTCTTGCAGAATTTTACATGCATTGGGCATTTCTCCTGAAAAAGAAACTTAACCTCCAAGACCTTTCCTCTGCTGGTCCTGCAGAGGGAGGTCTGGTTGTCAACAATCAATCAGGTCCATGGCTCATAAAAATTTAATGAAATACACTACCCAGATTTAACCCACAGTGGAAATATATAAAACCATGCCTGTTCTCTCAGGCAACTCCCATAAAATGTACATTAGAGTTGCAGCCAGGACCATTACAAGGCCAAGAAAGGACAGGCGGAGATAAACATGAGCAAGCCTCTGACTGATTACATGCTTAAGGGGAAATGAAACTTAAGGGAACAAAGGAAAGGCTGGAGTTTAGTTAATGGAAAAATACATATTATTGAATAAAAAGGGCATCGTATATGCTACAACGGTCATTGTAGACTTTTATTAAAGGTGACAGTAAACCCATTTAAACCATGCCAAAATGAGTTTTGTGTGATATACAAAACAGAATTTATTATTGAAAATTTGATTTGGGCCTTCCCTTGATTTTGAGAGATTTGAAAGTTGGTGTGAGGGTGAAGGACAAAATTAACATGGAAACTATGAAGTGGCATATTTTTCAATGATATGGCTCTTGAGTAAATGAAGAAAAACTGCATCTCTGCATAGGAAGGGAATGCCAACTTCAGATTAGCATCATCTGATTTGCCTTAAAATGTAGTTCCTAAAAATATATTCATACTTGTAAAGATTTGAAAAACGAGGGTACTTTCCATGTTGATAGATTTTCAGAGTTCAAACAGGCCAAGCACACATGTCAGTTTGGGATGACAAAGCCTTCTCCTCCTACAGCTTTCCTAATTCACACCCCTCATCTTCTTGTCCTATTAGCACACAGGTGGGAGGTGGGTAGAGAAAACCAACCAATCCCTTTCACGGGAATCATGACAAGTTTGTGATGTCATTTGCTCTATAAGTAAACCAGTTTGCATCAGAACTGGGCTTTTCCACTTATTCTGGGAGGTAACCTGGTGCTGAACTCTTGCGAGAAACACCCAAGCAGTAAGGCCCCAAATCTTGCATTGGCGACAAGGACCAGGAGTCATAGAAGCAGACTGGGACCCCTTGGAGGAACCAGAGGGGACTATCCTTGACTGACACCCTGGCTGTCCCAGAGGTGCCCTGCTGTTACCTGATGCCCATTTCAAGGCCTCTCCTGTAAGTAAACCCAAAGCCATATATTGTGTAGGCTGTGCTTTTTTCTCAAGTATTGTTCTAGTATTTCCCCATAGCAAAATATCCTGTTTGTCTGTGTAGATCTCTAGCATATTTAATTCAAGTAATTCAATTAATTCCCCTATAGAAATCACAGGATGTGTTTTGTTAGCATTCAAAACTAACAAGCTCCTCCCATTGTGTTTTGAGCCGGTACAGATAGAAAGATTTGCCAAAAAATATTAATCCCAAAGCCCTGAGTGTGCAGGGTGCAAAACGAAATTCCCCATTGATGCCCTTCATTTTAAACCAAAAGTGTTTTGTTCCCATTGTGCTCTTACCCAAACCACAAAGCCCTGACTGTTCTTTTTAGGGGTGGCACAAATGAATGTTCCCATTGCTTAACTTTCACTCATATTGTATATCTGTGGTAATAAGTGAAAAAAAAAAGATTTTTCCCCTTGAATCTCTTTTTCCAGAGTGCATTGCATCAGAATCCCAAAACGATTTTCCCATTGTGTTCCCACTCTCTGCCACTGGCCTTCAATTCAGAGGGGCCAAACCTAATTGATGTTTGGAGTGTGTGTGTTGCTGGGGGGAAGATATTATAACCAAATCAGCAATCACTGTGTGTTTTGAATTGTTATTTTTCTGCATTGGTTAGGGGTTTGAAAAGAAATCTGCAGGAAATTGTGATTGCATATCTCTGTATTATCTCTGTGTTGGTGCGATTACGGAAGTCATAGTTGTTCTTCTGTTGCCACAGCATTGGTGGCTGATGTTAGTCTGTTTGTCAAATTTGGTTTAATTAAATTAATACATCTATATTCTTACTACACACCGGCTTAGTTCCTAGTCCATTGTGGCACTGGGTATATGTTGGGGTTGGGTGCAATACGGGCTGGAGGCCTTATCAAAGTGGACCTTAACAAGCTAATAGTGCTTTGTTGTGCTCAACCTTGATTGGAGGAAAGGAACTCCATGAGTTGAGGGTGACCGCGTAATAAACTACAACAGTGGGGACTGAGACTATGGCACCAGTAAACACTCAAAAATATGTTATTCTACACTCATGACAAAATGTGTGTATTCATTTAGAATACAAATACAGCACAAACTACAGAACAGTATATCACTGTGTTACCTGACATAATTATTAGTACAAAAACAATTGTTTATACTGAATGCGAAATTATACTGTTCTAATAAATTTGCATCATATGATTCATAGAAATTTACCACAGAGCAAATTCATATCATGTCAACCATTCAATGAATAATTTCCTAAATAATTAAGCTTGGAGTCCTCTAATTGTTAACTTATAGATTGTGGATGGGAGCTGCCCATGGCAATCAGGCCATTTTAGGGAAAGTGATCCGGGAGTAGTCGTGCCCAATGGGAGGATCTTGGTCATGTTTCCATGTATTTATTTTATTTTTATATACTGAACATTCTTTTTCCTTTTACACAATTCTAGCCTGGAAAAATATAAGGCAATAAACACAAAAATAAACAGAGAAATAGACCATAACATAGGCATTAGGGATACATATATGGTGTGCTGGAATAATAAAGGAATACGCATGCTGTAACATTCTAACAGTGATGGGGTCACACGAGTGTCACAAGTGGGGAATGCCACTGGAAAAGGACTGGTTCAAAGTGTACGATTTCCATGCTTTTGAGATACTTTATTGCACAGGGTCTTTTCTTCTAATATCTCTAGTCTTGGGAGGATAGCTTAGGGGCAACATGCTCGCATCAAAAGCAAGATGACGTGGAGCAACACAGGTTCGATCACCAGGTCCACGCTGGGTATTAAGGGTGTTATAAATAACCAATTACTGTTACTTTATACTCTTCTGAAATCTGGACTTTACTGGTCAAATAAGGAGGGCTGTGCAGAACGAACGCCTAATATACGACACAGCCCACCTTAAAGTGAATATGGGCATAACAAGGCCCCCTGTGTGGATCAGCCATTGTTTGAATATGTGATTTATTTTCCTTTTACCTGTCACTAGCTTGACAGCTTCATGTCGACGAGATTGCGGTAGACGAAGGGTGCATTTACGAGCTCATATATGGATTTCCGCAATCACTAGGAGAGTGCTTGGGTGGCAGCCCAAAATAGGTGAGGTGCGACTAAAGATTTGGTTTTCCATAAGGAAGCCAGTTGGAAATTGGCAGACTGGCCTTTTGTGTTACATATTCTTTCTTTAATCAAGCCAGAATCTGAGAGCTTTCATGGCTGGGGCCAGCATGGGAACTATCCCATCCTTGGCAAGTGGCAAGTGGAGCAATCCAAACTTGAACTCCTTCTTCCTTATCATGGGAAGCCAAAGGGTGAACCTCGGGTTTTGAGGTATTGAATCTCAAATTGGCAGCAGCTGTCCATCCCTCGATGTTGGATAAACAGGAAGCTGGTTTCCTGATATCTGTTGATGAAACTCGATGGTAAAGGTGCATTTTGTCAGCAAATGGGTGATTTCAAACTCACTGTTCTGTACCATAACTTCTAATGATTCAACACCCAGATTTAAAAAAAAGGGGGATAAGATAGTTCCTTGGGGAACTCCTCATTGAACAGCAAGAGAACAAGATCTAATTCACCCAACATGTGTTGCCTGGGATCTACCAGTCATAAAAGATCGAAGCAAGGTCAAGCTCAAAAAGAAAGGAGACTTTCCCTGTTCACGATAGCAAATGCTTCTGGCAGGTATAACAACACTAATAATCAGGTATCAACTGTACCGGTAATAAAAACAATGCTGTACATAACCTGTAAAATGGTAAATTCAGTAATCATCATAATCATAATTGTTCTTTTATAACACACTTAACACTTGAAACCAGCTTCTAAGTGGGAACCCGGGATTCGAAACCTGTGTTGCTACGCGTTTGCCCCTGAGCTGTCCTCCTGGCCAGGACTGTGCGATCTTTGAAACCTTGACTAATATGGACAGAAAGGTGGAATTGGTGAATGTAGCGCAGCAGTTGATTGGCCATATTTATTTCCAGGCTCCTGTTGAGAAAGTTGTTCTAGTAATAGGCTGACAATCTCTCAAAACATTAGGGTCTCCGGAGAGTTTAGATTCTTCATAAGCAGAGAGATCAAGCATGTTTTTAGAAAGTTATGTAGCACAGTTTAATTACTCCCTGACCCGCTGGAAGGCCATTTCACCAGGCCAGGGTGGGACCACTAAATTACCTTCCTAGACCAACAGAAAAAGGTGAGTAGTTAATTAGGCAACCTGCAATGAGAATAGACAATGTCAGTAACAGGAGGTGGGCTACTACCTGGAGATCATTCTTTAGCAATGATCACACAATGACAGACTGTTGTTTTAGCTTTACCTTTCTATGAACATTAACTGAAGCATCTTAAGCACAGGTAACATGAACATCAACTTCTCACTATAACGACAGAGGGAGTATCACACCCACCTGCCCATTGTGGCAGTGTCTCGCCCCAAACCTATCTTTATAGGTGTGCTTCGAGGGAGCACCTAAGGGGTTGGTGGCAGCAGCCACACCCCCAACTTCCCATCACACCAGCACTCTATGTGTGACCAGGGGCACCACTTGGCTGAGCACCGCCCACCAATACAATAGTTATCTTGCTACATGTTCCCAATGTTAGAGCATAACTCAGAACTAACTGCTAACGCCCTAACAGCTGCAAGCTAATGAGGGTAAATATTTCCCTTTAGTCCCACATGGGGCCCCATTACCAACAACTGTGTCAGCAAGCTAGCATCAGCGCCATAAATCCCATTAACTGGTACTGTCACTTTTCACATCAGTACAGGCTCCCCCTGTACTCTGGTGCCGGGAGCATACACAGTGGTCACATTAGATGCCAGTCTACTCCATGCAGCTACACGTACACAGCTCATGAGGCACCGGGTAAGCAACACCTCTAAGTGCTGGGGCCTGGGCATGTACACCGTAGCTGCGCCCTCCAGGACTTCTTCCTTTCGCCAACAATGCGTCCCACCTCTCAGCCCAGGCCACCGCCTACCTAGACATAAGATGCTCTTTTATTATTAACTTCGTGAAGGGAGACGGTTCCCCTAATGCTGCACAATCTGGCGGGAAATTCAGTGGGCGTGGCCTGCTTCTTTCCACACAAACTGGTGTCTGCCTTGTTCAGTTTCCATACATGGTGCAGCTTGCTCTCCTCACCCATCACAAGGCCACCCCCCTCTACGGGCCCAGTCCCGGGCTCACACTGCCCGCGTTGTCCCTGCTGGTCCTCAATGGCTGCCCTACTCACTCAGCCAGGAGCTTGCGCTTGGCCCGGACTGCTTTTTTGGGGCAACGGCTCAGGCCTTTATCAGTGCAGCATGGTTGCCATGTGCAGGGAATTCCCGCCTCAGCAGGAACTCCCCCCTCCTTAATGCAGCAAACCGCCCTGGACACTGCTCCCACGCCTGACTACCCCCCGGACACACAGAGCCTGGGTTCCTCATTGGCTGGATTTGATCTCCCTTGCCTTGGGGGAACTCCTATGGCAACACCCCCTAGGCACCAGCAGAGCCTTCCTCCAACTTGCTCCCCTCCCATCAGTCCCTTTTTTCAGCCATTCCTCCAGGCGGTTCTCACCACCAGATTGAGGGGAATGGGTGGTTGGTTGATTGTTCAGGAAACCAAACAATCTGAGGGACCCCCAGTAAGAGCATCTTATCTGATTAAGATGCACACCCACGTTTTTCAAGCTGTCTTAATAGCTGTTAGTTCACCCCCAGGGCTAAGGAGCACCAAGCTTTAAAAAGCAAAAACACATAGGCATACGCAGCTTTCTTCCATTCAATGATCGGTGTGAGGAAGGCATTCACATAGATTTTCTAATTCTTCCTGATATGTTTAGCTCAGGAGGTGATTTGTGTGTTTTCTGGGGAAATATGTTCATATGTCCCCAGTGCCTCCCAAGTATCGATGCCAAGGGACACATGTATATATTTAGGGCTTAATTTACCAGCCCACTAGCATTGGCAAGTCATTTTTATGAAGGACGTGTACCATTTGCGTGATACTCGACCATGCTGGTCCCCTTGGGGCGAGTGCATTTCTCTTGGGTCAAGTATGTAAACTAAGGAACTCGCCCTACAGGTCTAGTGGGACTTTCAACAATTTACAAGGCCTGAAATTGAAATGTAGTGAAGAAAAGGAGGTTCCCTGAGATACTCCACGTGCAACCATACGTGACAATGAAGGTGCTGGACGATCTAAACTTGTATTCAATGAGAGGGGAAGTCTGGATGCATTCTCAAGTCATCGCTGCCTATCTACTGAGCCTGCCAAGGAGAATCGGGTCTAGTCCACGATTATCAGAGTGACTGGCTGGCCTCCGTCGAGTATTGTGAGGGGTTCTCTGATGTCCGCTGGGGCAGTCTCTGTGCCGCTGCTGAGACTAAAGCCTGACTGTTGGTAATCTAGGAAGAGGTTCACCTTGTAACTATCTTGTTACATTTCTTTACAAGATTTTTCTAAAATATGGGAGGTTGGAGATCGGGTGATCGTTTTCCAAGATCTTTGGGTCCGCCAATGGCTTCTTGAAGCAAGGTAGTAATGATGACATGGTAGGGTTGTTTGAAAACTATGCCTTTTGCCAGTGACGTGTTAATAAGAGAAGTAATAGTAGCAGTAAGTTTTGGAAGGAACGTGGTTCTTGTAAAATGTATATGTTTGATGCTTTAAATGTTGGTTCCAATTTCATGGCCTCTTCTATTTTGATCGGTTTAAATGTCAAGGCTATTGAAAAGGATACGGCAATGGGTCAATAAAGGGGAGGCTGCTGTCTTAGCAGTAATGTATTTATTGATCATTATAATCTTGGCTTCAAACAAAAGAAGAAAATCGACAGAATGTTGGGAGGTTGCTTATGAGCAGTTCCTGTTGCGCCCGACTTGCAGAACACTTGCAAGATATTAAACATGTGCCTGTGTCTGACTGGGAGCCTTACTCGTGCGATATGCAAAGCAAGTCTTTTTTGCCCTCTTAAGAACCTCATCACCTCCTCTGAGCCCTTTACAAAGGGGTAGATTATGATAGGCATATATCATTTTGACTTTTTAATTCAGCTATTTGTCTAGTGCACCATTTGCTATTGAGTCTGGTTCCTGATTTTGATTTTCTTATCAGTATTGGGGGTACAGCATGTCAAGGCATGATGTAATATTCTAGCATCAGTTTTCAAGTAGGTCCAAAGGTTTCATGGATGCCATAGCGTTCAAGCCAACTTCTTTGAATCAAGCCAAAACTCCCCATGCTAATATTGTTAAAGCGCCTGATTGTGATATGACTCGACCCATGGGAGTTACAGGGTTGGGGTGGATGATGCAGCACACTAGCCAAATGAACCTAAGGGAATGATTTGACTATATGTGCGGCTGAATTGCGATGTTAATGGTTTCTTTGTTGAGACAAAGCAGTAGGCTGAGCATGCGGTCGCATTATGAGGTGGGCCTGTCACTGGCTGGTTAAATTCCAAAGCCTGAATGTTTTTGGATACGGTCATCTGCTGGTTTCTAATCCATTCGCACCCGGGGAAGGGCGCTCAGCCAGTTAGGTGGCTGGAACAGTGGGCAAAAATACACAATCCCTGCCCCACTGGTCTCAGCCACCCAGAGGCCTTCCCTGGGAGGCACTTTTTATTTCAATGCGGGGAGGCAACAGAGAGCATCAAGCTTCCCGGACAGAAGAGGCAAATGCACATATTGGGCCCCATTATGGGTCTGGCGGTAGCCCTGCCGGTAATACCTGAAAGAAATTACTGGCGCCTGTATTGCCTGTTACACTGAGGTATTAAAACCCCGGGGGCCGGGAAGTTAGGCGCCGATAATTCTGTTCATCCCCATTCCCATAGAGTCCAATAGGACTCTATGGGAATGGGGAACACAGAAGCCCCGGCGCCGTCAATAATGGTGCCGGTGTCTGTTACGGTCTGCTTACTGTGGCCGCTGTGTCCGGCAGCGTCAGACCTGCTGGGCACAATGACTCCGGAAATCAGACCTGTAGTATGCCGGTCCGGAAACAACGGTGCCGGTAAGCTTACCGGCACCGTTGTTTCCGGACCGGCATGCTTGTAATGAGGCCCATTGTCTCCATCACTTCAATTGTACAGGGGCCTCATTATGAGTTTGGTGGTAATGGTAAAAAATCCTCTATTTTGCAATACTAGATTCAGTACCACTCTGCCAAATTCCGAATTTCAGACTTGAAACAAAAATGTGACGGTTCACCTATTCAAACGCCGCCATGCCTATGTGCGAAAGGTGTGTTAAGGGAATGTAGTGCAAGGGGAACAATGAAGCAATTGAGCGTGCCCTATATAGAGACAGCAGGCATGAGGGAACCTGGAGTCATGGGGGAATGACCAGGCCAGACAGGCAATGGTGGAGCAGTGCACGGATCAACAGCGGCCACGGATGGGAGCAGAAGCGCAGCAGCATATTGGTTGCAATTAAGTTGGCGTGAGGTAATAGGTGGCAGAGGGAGGCAGCGGATGGGGAATGCAGAGGGAGGGGGATATTAAGAATGGGCTATGAAGGGAAGAAAGGAATGAGACGGGAGGAGGGGGGCTCAACGCAAAGGTAGGCAAAACATGAAAAGGAGGTTTTGGTAGATAAGATACATTTCAAACCCAGTATCGCGTTGGTAGTATCGCATTCGGGTGTGTTCTTGTTGGTGACACAAACCCATTTTTGGCACATAGTTCTTTGGGATGTAGCCTATGTGTACCCTGGGATGGACATGTATGTTGGGTATCCGGTCACTGTCTTTTATGTTAGGTTTCAGTGTTATGGTATTCTGGGGTGGTCTGTGGGAACATGTTTGATTCAGGAGCCAGTGTGTGGTGATGTGATTCAGTTTATGCAATGTTTATGCAATGTCAGGTCTGTGCTTTGTAGTTTTCCTGGTCATTGTGTTTCATGTAGAGTGTCAAGTAATGTGGTGGGATAGAATGTCAGCAATGGTGGGAGTCTGAGAAGGTTAGTAGGTTGCAGATTAGGTACTAAACATCCAATTGCAAGGCAGTTTTCATTGCTGAGAAGTTGCATTTCAAGCAAATGTTTTGCACATGCGTAATGTTCCTTCCAGTGTTTGAGCATGTAGCTGTTTAGTTTCAAATTTATGGCCCTTTAGATAAAGGGGGCATACACAACTGAATTCCTGGCATACTTGTTTCCTGCAGCCAATGGAGTTTAAAGTGGGAGAATCCCTTGGCTTTTGTTCTAATGTAAAATTGATGTCCAGCTATATGTGAGTTTTCTTTTGTTGCCCATTTGTCTTGTGACCACCATATTGTTAAGCGAGCCTCCAGAACTACAAAAGCTTATGGAACTAACCTCTTAGCATAATATTTTGTTTGTCCAATAGAAGGTATCAAAACTTGGATTTTGTATGATTTAAAACTGGACTAACACAGCGCCAAACCCTTTCTCGCTCAGTATCGTGTAATAGAGGGTATGTCGATACAAAGATTATACACACTTTTTGCAAATTAGGACAGTTACTCTTGTCCCCAACTGAGAGGGGCAATGCCTAACGTTAATATAGCATTAGATATTGCTGCACGGAGTGGGATCCAAAGTTCTGGTATGTATTAATAAATACCTAGCAGAGCACCATCTGCGCCCTAAACTCTTAAGTGCTATCTTCTTAATTAATGCCATACCCACCTCTTTTGAAGAGAGTAGAGGGAGATGGTGGTTTCCTCATAGTAGCCAGTTTGACAGACACTTCAAGGTCCAACTACTTCCTATGGTACTCTGTGGCCATGGTGAAGAACCTGCCATCACTGAAAGGAGACCCTTACACAACATTTAATTCTTAACGGGTACTAGTCAGACCCAGACTTTCCCAGTGTTAACAAGGAACACGGGACACACCAAAACAATTCGGTCCATTATATCTGAACCTAATTAATTATTCTTCAACTTTTTACCTTAATAGATTTTGCTGTTCACTTTTTAATGCTTTAGGGTATTCACACTCTATACTTCATGGTTGAAAATGATGACGAAACTCTAGACATTTTTTTTTACTTGTTTATTCCACAAAAATGTATTTTCCTTTTACTCACCTATCTTCATACTGTCTCTTCACTGTTAGAATATTGTATTCTTCAAGGCTATAGGAACCGTCATTGAGCAACATATATGTAATCATTGTTTCATTTATACTAAGTAAATAAATATACACTTGTGTATACGCGCGTTACAAATGCCATATCATATCATATCATATCAAGTAAGACAATTGACTGCTCCTGGTTTTAGATTGTTGTTTTTCATGTCAGTGTAAAAATGATCATGTAAACGTGATCATTATTCGAGTTTTTTCCAGTTTAAATCACTATTTATGAAATAATGCACAACAATTGATGAATGTCATTCTTCTCTTAGTTTATTTCATCCTTTGATTTATTCACATATTGTCTTAAGTGGTTGATACCCATAGAACCCACTCAATGATCTCTACCTACAGAGGCTTGACCTTATGACTTAACAATAGTCCAGTGAAAGGTCTATTGTGTGAATTTTTCTTTTCCGCTTTATAACCTGTTCAACCCAGGTTTGCAGGGAGACATTTATACAGGTTATAACCAAAGAGCTGGTACTATGGGCGAGGGGAGCTCAATAATATTGGGTGTAATACAGGCATGGTGCATCACATCAACTGGTAGCAAAACAACCTAGGAAGTATGCAAGAAGTCACATACATCAAGGCAACATGATTGAACAGGGTACATACTACAAGGCATGAGGCATAACAAAGCATTAAAATACAGGAATACACAACATGACCTCGTCTCTCCACACGTTGGCCACTGGACACTGCAGGTGGTTCTCTTCTTTACTTCCTCACTTTATCACTGCCAATCCCTGTCTCTCTTTCTCAAATGTGTACATGGATTGGGGTATTGCAATTGAGGTCTGGGGGCTGACAGTGGACTTCACTCATGACCCTAAGTGAAGTACTAAGGGTTGAGGGAGACAAGGATCTTTTGGATCAGAGAAGGGTGCTGAGATATGAAAACCACAGGTGCTCATTTCAACTTCCTTGTTACGTTGGTCTGGCTTCTGAGAGCCATCGCAAAATGCATTCTGATTTGCTCTGGTGCTTCGGCCCATGGACCCTGCTGGACTTTAACCAGTTACTGCAGCAAACAGTGTTTATCAGGCGCTCAGCACCGGCGCCAGAACCAGAATCTCTGGTCATTTCTCCCAGATATCTACCCCGACATCCCCAAAACACCTCAAACCTCTGGCACATGTCACACACATCCACATGACAGTAAGGACCTCCAAGTGACTCAGTGTTGAGTCAGTTCCAGAATTTTCGGAACATTGCCGAAATTCAGCAGGAAGAGTCCCATAAAATGGATGCAATCGTTTGTTGGGCTACAGGAGGAGCTGAGGTGAAGAGCTGCGTGTGGCATAGGATAGCTGCAATTAGGGTAGAATGTGCAGTCCAACAACACTGCAATCTCGAATTGACACCCCCTTACTTGGTACAGAGCTTGTCTGAAAGCTCTGCTCAAAAGCAAAAGAATAAACCCTGGTACAAGACATTAGGAAAAACGGTTCCCTCGCAAAGGAGAAAAGAAAAGGACATAGAAATGTGCTCGCAATGATAAATCAATATTACTTGCTCCTGTCTTCTCTAACAGTTGATAATATCAGGTCATGCCTCTAACTGGAAGACGGGTTGTCATATTCGTGTATCTTTTGTTTGCTTTGAGTGGCAGGAATTGTGTGCTTGTATCCACTCTAGGGAACACTAAGCCCCACTTTTCATTCGACTGGAAAAGAAGAAACGTGACGCATTTTAATAACATGTTTGAACTGCTCTACAGTAAAAGGCCCGAGGGTCTGGTCTCTGGTAACGTGTGCATGTCGGACTGCCCCCTTCTGGCATTCCTCATATTAAGGTATTGGCAGCCGCCATCTTTGTTTTGGAAGGGCTCACAGTTGGCAGCTCACTAGCGTTCCTAACTGTTCAGTGGTGCAATGAGAGTTTACATTTCTCGATCCCCAAGGCATGAGTTCCACCACAGAACGCTCCTCTAAAGCCTTCAACTTGGAGCGCTTTCAGAGTTCTATGGCCAAATTCAGCACTTTGCTCCACCTCCTAAAAATCCAAATGTGGTTGAGCTGTTCAGAAGTGAAAAATGTTAAAAAAGAAATGTACAGGCACCAGCTATGTTTGTTCTTTGAAACAACGCAAACACACACTTGGTACAGGTTTGGAATTAATCCAGCATTTCTGCCTGGCCTCCTGAACCATGTTAAAAGTGGATTCAGAGACATGCGCATTGAATAATCTTTAAAAATTCTAAACTCTCCTTGTTGGACCACACTATAGATTTCATTTTTCCACAGAGCCTTGAGTCTCTGAACCCACCCGTGTGACACGGCATGAAATAGCCCTGATGTAATCCTCTCAGGGAGCAAAAGTGGATATTGACCTTTATTTTCAGAAAGACTTGGTGAGAAGGGCGCGGAAATATATTCAACAACGTGTTTCTAATTGAGAAATGTCAAACAGAAATAAAGAACAATAGTGCTTTGTGTTCGTGTATAGCACTTTGTGTCAGATGTGTTCCTCTTTTAAGCACTGTAATAGCAGGTTACCCAATGTAATGGACTACATTTTTCAACTTGGAAGTATTATTCATGTTATTGGGTATTTATTGAGTGTGGACTTAGCTTCGGAAAGTAAGGGGATGCTTTACAAGTGAATATCCATTGGGGTAGCACACATGTTTACACTTAGAAGACTTGGTGTACCTAAAGCACAGCCTTTCCTCTGAATCTACGCTTTGCCTGTCTGTTATATGCTGATTTTGTTCGTCTGCCTGCATCTGCTGCCCAGCTCCATTGTGGCCCTGACCAGTCTTACCCAGTGCTCCTAAAAATTACACTGTATGTCTGGCATTGTGCTACGCCTCCTTAACCAAATCTCTCTGATGCTTGCACTGTACAACCTTCGCGTGTTTCACACGGCCTTGCGTTACGGCTGCACATATGTTGAACGCCCTATTCTGTGCATCGCACTATACAGGTTTACCTAATCTGTCCCTTTATGCAATTGACCTCTGCACCTCCCTAGATGCAGTCACATACGTACCTCCCCTGGTCTGCCGCTCTCGGGATACTGCTTGACCCCTCTTCAATTGGCCTCCGGTACAGCACGTTTCCTTACTGCTTCTACCCCACTGGCCACCTACCTTCTGCCAGCGGCACACAGTAAAGTTTAGGTGACAACCCTCTGCAATGCTGCATTTAGCCTACGCTGCTTATTATTGACTGTTGCTCTAGTCCCAGGCGGTCATCTCTGTTTGATGCACTCAGACCTTATGCTGCTACCTGTTGCTTGCTGTACCTAGCCCTAGGTGGCTCTATTTTGGATTGTTGCCTTTAGCCTCATGACGCTCATTATTTGACTCTTGCATCTAATCAGTCACCCTCATCACACTTAGATTTCGCTATGCTGCTGCACCTCTTTACTACTTGCCATCTCATTGCACTTTGGGCCTTGGCTATTCCCCTGACTCGCTCCCACCTTTCACTACCTTACACCACACCTAAGACTCACGTTTATTATCCCACTACCATGTCTCCAGTACTGAACCTGGGTACCAAGCCACTGGCTCATCACACCACCGCATCCATTTCACCTCCTATACCGAAACACTGCTTCACCCAAAAACCTAACCTTCTGCACGCCACTAATCCATACCTCAACTCTCCTGCCTTATGGCTTTAACATTTTGCAACCAAACCCACACCCAATCAACCTTGCCCGCTACATCTGAGAAATCTCAGATTAAGAACCAGATTCCTTCACGCACCCAAACTCCATTTTATTTTACCACCCGCATGCACACAAATACCAGCCTAATACAAACTGCCCAGTTACAACCAGACAACTCTAAGACACTGCCTAAAAATGAGGTGAAGGGTGCTCTCATCAATGCTAGATCCCTCTCGGCCCAAGCCCTTGACATCGCAGATCTCATTACCACACAAAACCTCAATTTTATTGCCATCACGGAAACGTGGCTACACGCAGCCTCAGGTCCTTTATTGGCACTTGCCATCCCTAATGGATATTCCATTATCAGAAGTGACCGCAACTCCAACCTCTCCAAAGGAAGTGGCGTTGAATTTATCCACAAAGATGACATCAATATAAGACTGATTCCCAACACACTATTCAGCTCGGCTGAGTCCCTTTCAGTCAAACTCTCTCTATCTCACAACAGCACAGCTACTATGCACCTCATATACAGACCCCCGGGTCCACTCACTACATTTTCTAATGACATCTCAACCATCCTGGCTGACAACACCAAACCTAACTCTCAAGTTTTACTTCTTGGTGACCTTAATCTCGGATTATTAGATCCCAATGACTCCCATGCCGGAGAGATTGCCAGCAATATTTCAAATCTAGGATTCTCTCATCGCATTCTCGAACCCACCCACTCCAAAGGGAGGACGCTCGATTGGATTGCTGACTTAAACTGTAACACGCATATCATCTCTAACCACCCCTGTGCCTGGTGAGACCACCACATCATCATCTTTAACATACCAGCTAATGATCCACGCACCAAACCTAATATTGCACCATCCAGCCCTACTAGAAACAAAAAGGACATTACCAAGGACAAACTTCTCCCTCTCATCCTGCCCATAATTATTAATCAGGCTCTCTCACATGATGACCCAACTGTCTTGGTGGACATCTTAAACCAAACTTTGCTCAAAGCTATTAACACCATAGCACCTCTTAAAACTAGGAAACCCAAACAGCGTGCCCACCTCAACTCCTGTTCACTCCATATTTTAGAACACTACGCAAAGAAAAACGGATTGCTGAAGCACTCCGGAAAAGCCATCCTTCTGAGACTAATAAAGACAACCTCATTTTAGCAACACTTAACTACAAGGAAGCAATTGTACAAGCCAAAAAAGATACGTATAACCAACGCATTTCACAGGCTGAATCTAATACGAAGGAGCTATTCAAAACTTTTAAGGAATTAGAATCCCCCTCCTCCATCTCCGATATGTGTAATAAGGACAGCATATGGTGCAAAAACATTCAAAAAGCTCTACTCACTAAAATATCCTCTTTACAGTCTAAAATGAATGCTAAGCAAAACTGCCTACAAACATCCTTACAAACTAAATCTAAAAACCTAAAAAAAAACCTATTCACGCGCACTCCTTTTAGCTTTGCTCCTCTCTCCATCACTGAGGTAGAAAGCATCATTAGTAAATTGAAACCATCCAACTGTCAAGGTGACTCCTGTCCCGCCCCTATCATCAAGGAATCTGGCCATGAACTTGCCCCTTTCATCACCGCCTTTATCAATTCCTCATTCCACTTGGGCATTGTTCCTGACAACCTCAAGGATGCATGAGTCATGCCATTGCTCAAAAAACCTTTGCTGGACCCGAGTATCCCCACTAATTACAGGCCGATCACCACGGTCCCATTCTTATTGAACATTTTGGACAGGCCAGAGTATTTACAGATTCAAAAATATCTAGAAAACAACAATCTTCTTGGCACAAGACAATCTGGCTTCCGACCGAAGCACGGGACGGAAACAGCCTTAATAGATCTCAAAACCCAAATCGCGGACCTAAAAGACAATGGCATAATGCCTTACTATTACTCCTCGATCTATCGGCAGCTTTTGATCTGGTCAATCATCAAATCCTCTGTCGCCACTTGAAATCAGCGGTCCACTTCTCCGCAAAAGCCACCAAATGGCTCATCTCCTTCCTGGATAACAGACAGATGAGGGTATTCTCACCTACTGCCTCAGCAGAGCCTACTCCGGTGCCTTGCGGGGTTCCTCAGGGTTCATGCACTTCACTTACTCTTTATAACGTTTTCACTAAACCTCTGTTTGATGTACTTGATTATCTGGGTATCACATACACCAACTATGCTGATGACACCCAGATACTCATTCCAATCACAGGTGAATACATAGTGGACTCAAAAGCTTTGAACGACATCTATCAAGTCATCCAAGCCTGGATGGCCCAGCATGAGCTCTGTCTTAACAACGACGAGACGGAGCTCCTCATCCTGGGCTCCCAACAATGACTGAATAGACTCGACCCTGCCTTCAAAACCTTCAACATTGATGGTAACTCTATTAAAGTCTCCTCCGACACCAAAACACTAGGAATCTATCTCGACTCCACTCTATAACTTAATAGACAAACAAACGCAGTTGTCTCAGCATCCGCTTACACATGTAAGCTTATCACAGCATGCCACCCCTTCCTCACCACACAGAATTGTACTATCCTGGCCAGGACAGTGGTTATGTCCAAACTGGACTACTGTAATGCCTTATATCTAGGGACTAACCAACGTAACCTAAACAAACTTCAGGTTACCCAAAATAACACCATTAGAGCTGCCCTCAACATCGCCAGATCCTCACACATCTCAGAAACAAGGAGAAGCCTACACAGGCTTTCAGTAACAAAAAGAATTTCTCTGAAATCTCTTACCCTCACACATAAATGTCTGAACAATCAGGCCCCCACCTATCTTTCTTTCAGCTTCTCCTACTACTCGCCCACCCGGCTACTCAGATCGGCTCAAGCACACTGCCTAACCATCCCCAGATGCAAATTGCAGAAAGCCGGGGGAGTTAGCTTCCCAGTCCTCGCCTCCAAATTATGGAATTCGATTCCATTATCTATCAGATCAGAACACTCTCCTGCCCTCTTCAAACAAAGAACCAAACTGTGGTTATCCACCACACATTCCTAAATGCCTAATTCCACCTAGGAAATTTCGGTTCGTTAATTGCCTGCGTCTGTATTTATGTTCATGCTAATTGTAGATATTGATGCACATCTTACTGTAAACTATGTATAATTCCACTGTAACTGTAGATATTGCTGTACATTATATTGTATACTATGTATAACTCTACTGTATGTATATACTGCATTCACCTTACAAAGTTATCCTAATATTTGGTACTTCCTGTACATTGTGTTATGTCTTTATCCCATTTGTAACCATTACTGTACTGTACTTACTATGTCAAGATATGCGCCAGGATGCCCTGGATGCGCTATATAAATAAATAAAATACAAATACAAATTGTGCAGTTGGCCAATGTGCTGCACTTGGATATTTTAGGAGAGTGACCTGATTGTTGCTCTCGGAGAATTTTGTGAGGGTAGCCATTGTTTTCGCACAGATTGTTGCCTTTGCAGCAGATGATCTCTCGTGATAGTCTTTATTTAGCACTTGGAAGGGTTGTGCATTTGACCAGGATGCTGAACTTAGTTGAGTTGATGAGAGCGACCAAGGTATAGATTCTAGGAGATTGTAGAATGTGTTCCCCTTAGAATGCAGGTGTCCGCAGAATGCTGCCTTTACGGTTAAGTGGGGTCTTAAATGTAGCCACTTAATGATAGCTAGATGTATGCAGATGCATCCACATAATTTGTTAACCTAGATGCTTTTTTAATTTTGCCGAATGTACTAATTCTAGGATTTCATTTGATTATAACCAATGCATTTTTCCTCTAGCACTCCGTGCTTTTGGAATTAGCCAAAGACACAGCCACACTCCGGCAAACATCTGATTTCCCATATAACCTGAATGACACTTTTCACAACACTTCTGCCATTACAATGTAGCTACCTTTCACGACAAAAAAGTGAAACGTAGCTACGCACATAATTGACTATCCTCTTGTACACACCCTCCAGCTTATTTCCCCAGCGTACCTCTCTCCATCCATATACATGCCAATCAGACATCAGTGGCTAACAGGGAGTCTGCCAAGCCCTCATAAACTTTAATGGGCATTATTCACAAACGAATACTAGCTCTTCCTAACTTTCCATACTTCGGTCCCGCAAGGGCTTTCAACCTACAGTGCTTTGTATAGCGCCTTTCACCATCCACATGGTGAAAGGCGCTATACAAATGATGAAATTAATAAAAGTAAGTCAGAGGTGGAAGTACCCGGTGAGGGAAGCAGATCGCAAGGGATCAATAGAAGGGAGCTGGAAGCTAAAAAAGAAGGAGGGGTGTGCGCAGCTTGGCAGCAATGGATCTACAAGCACCCAGGGAAGGAAATCGCTCAGTCTCAGGTTACGTGTGGAGTGGAGGGAGTGTGGACCTAGGTGTTAAGTATAAAGGGAAGAGTCATCCCTGCCACAGGATTCAAACTTGCAATATGCAGGCTGGGCCTGTGGGCTCTCCACCCGGACATCTACCCAACTCATCAGTCTTAGCATTGCCATCAATGCAATATTTTTGAACTCTCAGTCAAGTGTTCCTCCCAGCTCCCAATAAGGGAAACCGGGGAGATGGAGCCTTCAGGAGAGGACTGCAGCATCTATGTACTTCCTCTGGCCCCACTTCTGTGCTAGTGACTTTCATTGTGCATGCCAGACCTCTAATATTTATAGCCCTGTGGCAGAAGGGCTGTGTGAACTGCTGTTTAGCTGTGGCAGCTAGACTGTCTTTTGTCTCTTTGAACTCTTTGGATTAACGTGGCTGTATTGAAAGGCAGAAGCTGACCCTCCTCTTCTCCTCTTCTCCAGCCGTCAGCTGGTCAACACGAGCTAACCGAAAAGCGAGCGGTGAAAAGGACGCTGCCGCTTTAAGTGCTTTGATCCCGAGGATTCCCCTTTTCGTGAGGTGAAAGTCATGTGACATCCAGCAGGGGATACAGCTGATCCAAGCCACCCTTGCGGCGTAAACCCTGTGGCAGAAGAGCTGTGTGAACTGCTGTTTAGCTGTTTGGCAGCTTTGGCGATCGGCGATCCGTGAAACTAACGCTGTGAGCGCTGTCTGGTGATCGCTGAAGAGCACAGGTAAGAAGTAAAGAAATGATTGAGGTGGGTCCTCAAACACGATCGAAACTAAAGACTTGTGCACAGGCTGTAGACAAAATTGTGGCTGTAGATGGCAAAACGATCACCAAAAAGTGTGAGCTTGAGGGGTATAATTGGTCGACCCAAAAACAACAAAACGACATAGTGGAAAATGGGGCACACACCACTCGAACTGTCCAGGCATCACAATCTTCAAGCACAAATGCCTCTGTGTTTCCTCCACTAGCTAAACTCACTAGTATATACCTTGCTCGAATTTCGTCTCAATGTGCCCCAATACAACGAGTTGAGGTAGAAGGGAAAAGTATATCAGACATCACCCTCAAGGGTGACAAGTCAAACAATGACAGATGTAGGGAAATCACAGGGAACAGTGAAATCGCGAAGGAGGACGGCGCAATCAATGCCAAAAGTAATTCACACTTAAACAAAACCAGCGTGTGCTGCTTAGAAGTAAATACAATTGAAATCTCACAAAACGTATCAAATGATAATGCGATTGAAATTAATACAGTGGTTTTTGATTCTCCATTTGACGTAACAGACCTTGAGTTGTTGCAACTCGAAGTTCCAGTTGGAACGTGTAAAGAAAGCTTAATGAGATTTGTTTACCCGCCCACAGAAAGAAGGAAAAACGACGTGGGAGTGAGAAAGATGCTAAACAAAACAATAGCAAATCCAGGGCAAATATGTTACAAAATGCCCTTTTCTATCAACAAACAAGGTCCAAACAAAGACCTGACTGACAAAGTAAATGGAAATAGGGCAACCATGGAATCAAGGTTTGTGAAGGGTCCAGCAAGTCCGAGCAAAAGTAAAAATGGTCAAAATAACAACGAAATTATGAAGGCAAATGACCAAAAGCAGTTCAGTACCTTTGACTTTGCAGGTCGCGAAGCACCGCTAACAGAACAACTAAAAGCCGATTTTGAAGCGATGAAGCACAAATTGGCTGAAAGCTTTACCGACAAACACAAATCTAAAGACAGCCAACCATGTACGGAGTCTCTTCAAAATGCTGCAAAGAACGGAGAACGTCTAAATATACAAACAACTCCTGCAGTACACGGCAGATCAGGGTGTCGTGACTTCAACACTGAAAGACCAAGGTTCAAAAACCACTTCCATGGCACTCCGGAAAATACACCTAATGACAAGCTGCATGATTCTCAGGAAAAAAGGAACTGTATAAGAAATCCTTTACAGACAGTGGTAAACTGCTCAACGCCAGCCGTGATGACCTCTTCAGTTGATGGCAGTCCATTGTCGCCGATGATCAAAGAAGCTCCAAATCAAGATAGACTCGACAGGGAAACAGAGAGAAACGATTTAAGACAACACGATGCAGAAAACGAATCATCACTAAAATCCAATTTGTCTACAGTGGCAGCCATACAAATTCATAACAACGTACTTGCCGCAACGTCCAAGGCACTAATTCCATTCATCAAACTATATGAATCTCTTCAGGACGAACTACAAAATAATAATGCGCTACTTAGTCATTTAAATGAAAAAATTTACAAAATGGAAAGTGCAAATGCAGAATTCAAACAACAATTCGAAAATGAAGTGTCTAAAACTTGGACCCCGCACATTGAGCTAAGCACACAGCTTAGGAGTGATCACATGGAAAATAGTTCCCTAATGAATTCTTTAAGGTGCAGCTTAATGCAGGGTCCCAAAAATGTGCCTCAAGTCTCCACGAGCCTGATAGAATCGGACAAGAGCATGGCAATTCTGTCCTCTGACGGCAGCAATGGTGGCAAAAAACCCATATCACCAAACAATAAAAATGATACCATAGAATTGCAGTGCCAATTGATCGAAAAGCAAGACCAAAGTACTCAAAATAACGCCTACTCACCAACTGACGAATGGCAAAAGGGTCAGGCATGCGGTTGCGACTTGCCACTGGCTGAGTTAATCATTTCTGAGGAGCCACCATCATTGAAGAAAATAAAAAACGTGACTATTGGTGAAGTACATGCCGAAAAATCCTCGGCACTTCCTCATGGGTCGACTGACAGACTAATTTATGGAATCTTTGGAGGTGCAGCAAAAAACATCATAAATGATCCCAAATCAGCTCAACCGATATTTTGTGAAGCAGTGCTCAGCTAAAAAAAAAACTGAAAAAAAGAAAAATCTTGAGGTAGCAAAAAAACATTCTAGTGGCTTGTGAAAGTTCATACGAAACCTGCCTACCCCAATCAAACAAAGTCTCTTTGTAAGAGATAAACAGGTTCATCAAAAAGGACTGGAAAAGGAGAAAGCTTTAATAAAAATAACAGGAGAAACAGATAAACCTGACACGACTAATCCCAAAAAAAGAATGAGACTAGATTCGGATAATGTTTCCATCCAATCTATACAATCTTCGGTGGATCTCTGTAATGTTTCAACTTATTCTGATGATTTCAAAGACGAAATGATAGCTGATTCCGAGGAGTCAGATGAAACATGTCAGGCAATTACAAAGGAGCCAAATGAAGGAGCCGCAAAGCGATTCTTGAAGCAACCAAATGCGCAATTAACAAAAAAAAAATGAGTCTAGAGGAAAACGGGAAAACACAAAAAACACAAATAGCTTACCAAATTCTAAGGTCAGCCAAGAGCGCGACAGAGTGATAAAACATCATGTTTTATTAAATCCAAAACTCACATGAGCACAATCTCAGATCAAATCATTCGCTGCTGAAAAACGCAAATATATTGCAACAAAAGATCTGCAGGGCAGAATACGGATTGAAAACATATTCCATGAGGAAAATGACGTAAATCTGAACAGAAGCAATATCATCCGATTACTGCATTCAGTGCGAATATTGAGAACTGTTACAACAAATGACATTGGAATAGTGGAATATGTTTCAGAAGAACGTGGAAACCAAGTTCTTCTGCATATAAATTCAAAAGCTGTACGAAAGACCCTCATGGCGGCAAAAGATTAACTCTTGTTCATGGGCTTCAAGATTTCGGATGAAGAGCTACCTTTCTCTAAAAATTCTAGAGGCACAAACACAAGCAATAATGCAAAAGAGTCCTTAGAACAGCACCGGGATACCGTGAGAAAACAGATGAAAGCCAGACGGCCAGGTCCATCGCAAAAAAGTGATGTGGAAACAAGGCAAATAAATCATTAGCTAGACATCAACGACCGCGAAGGGCTGGTCACACTGATTTCATGGAACACGCGAGGTTTCCAACACCTATTTGAATACTTCCCAGTTGATTTGTCTGAAAACTTTTTAATCTGCTTACAGGAGACATGGTTACGAAGCCCGCCTGTAAAGGATGGGTACCTGACTCTGCTCAATCCAGCAGAAAAAAACACTCGAGGTCGCCCACAATCCGGATTAATTACTATGGTGAAACATGGAACTACATGGGAAGTTTGCGAAACCGAAAATCCAAACAGCTTTGTACAGGCAACTTCAATTCGAAAATCAAACGGTGAACTTACCGATTCAAAATATCTGCTCGTAATAAACCTGTATTGGAACCCAGTGAAGATTACAACTGAGAATTTCATCCAAACAATAACACACATAATTGACAAAAATCAAATGAAATACCAAGACCTATTGATAATCATATGTGGCGATATGAACCTATCTTGGTTTAATGATGAAATGAAGCTCATTTCATCAAAAACAAAGGATAAACAGATTATCAGTGAAAGGAGAGTGTTTGGGACATTGAAATGGACGCAAGAGACTGCAATATGGTAAATGGTCAAATACCTGGAGACATACCGCCGAAGTTCACTTGGAGAAAGTTTGGTCACAAAAAGATTCTTGACTACATATGGACGTCAAGAAATGTATGGACTCAGATCACAAAGCTACGAATTTTCTAGACTGATCGAAGTGACCATGACATCTTGGAATTGTCATGCCCTCTAAGTCAGAAAACAGAAGCAGCGTTCTGCAAACAATCAGTTGAAGTGAATAAAGTGCGAAATCGGTTACGCCTAAAAGAAAACCAAATAAAAGTCCTAACAGAGGAGTATCGAATCCTACCAAATAAAATAGCAAATTCGATAAACTATGTCACCCTATTGCCCTATCAACGGACGAACAATCCCATGTCTCAAAACAACAGGAAATTACACAAGCATGATTGGAGCAGACTAGTAAACGATCAGAAGAAACTGCTCAACAAAGAAATAAGGAAGCTAAAGCGGAACATGGGAGTGAACGCCGCCCGACAAATCAAACAACGACGACAAAAATACAGTAATTGGCACAAATCGTTCGCCTGCGTAAGAGATCAAGAACGCGGCAAGTTGATGTTATCTTTGATTCAATCGAATAACGCGAGAGAGATTTGGCGCATTTTAAACAACAATAACGCAAATCAAACAGACGTGCTTGCCAATGGAGTTTCTGAGGGAGCCTGGCAACAACATTTTACAGGAGTCTTTAAACAACCACAACAAAGCCCATTACCAGACACGAATAGTGAGCTAACGCGTTGGGAAGTTGCAGAAACTGAGGAAGATATACAACATGCAATCTCTAAGCTAAAAAACTCAAGAGCAGCAGGGCCTGACGGCATCTGCGACGTAATGTTAAAAGCACATAAAGTGGAATGGTCCATCTTCATCGCTATACTGTTTGACAGAATCACATACCAAAAATGACTCCCAGCATCCTGGACCGAGGTGATAGTCGTGCCAGTATTCAAGAAGGGGGAACGGTCTGACCCAGTCAATTATCGGCCAATCGCCTTTCTAGATACAATTGGATAAATAATGGCTACGTTTCTCCAACAAAAATTAACAACATGGGCAACCAACAAAGGAATCATGGATTGCCATCAGACCGGGTTTACTAGAGGAGTCGGGACAGAGATTAATCTAACCATAGTTGACCTACTGAAACTAGAAGCCTTGTCAAAAAGCACAAACCTATTTCTTGCCTTTGTAGATATGCAACACGCTTTCGATACCATCAATCGTGATCTTTTATGGAAAAAAACTCAAAAACTGGGGATGCCCAGAAAATATTTTACATCCGATAATGGCCTTCCACTCCAAAACATCAATTCGAGTAAGGATAAATGGAAAGGGTGAACTAACTGAAGCAATAGCTACAAACAGAGGGGTGAAACAAGGTAGGTTGCCCGCAGATGACCTGATTTTGTTTGACAAAACCCAAATAGGGCTACAGAGACTAATATTAGGCCTGCAACAATACATGGAGAAAAACGACCTAAGAATCAATGTAAAAAAGACAAAAATCATGAAGTTTGGACCAGCAAAAGGAAAAAGAAACCGAGACTTTATTTGGAGAATAGATAACGAAGAAATTGAGACAGTCACTGAAATTCGCTATCTAGGAGTTTTAATAAACAAGTCAATTCGAGAAAACAATTGGGCACTAAACCTGTTGCAACGAATGAAAACGTTCGCTCTACAAGGAGCTCGAATACGTATGGAAAGTTCAGCTTAATTCCAGTGCGGCAGTTTTATGTGCAAAAGGTAGTCCAAGGAATCACATATGGCTCAGAAACAGGATGGAATATGGACCATAAAATCTGGGCCAAACTAGAGGGAATTTTCTGGCGGCGAGTGTTAAGACTACCAAACTATATCTCAATCATTGCAATAAGGTATGAATTGGCGTTAGAAGAATTATACGGCTGCGTCGTCTGGAAATCCCTAGCGATGCTACGAAAAATGTAAATCGCAAATCCAGAACCTGCATACAAGTTATTAGCGCCTAGAGATAACTTGGAATACACAGGACTACTTAAGAGCTGGACGCAAAAGCTCAAAGAGGTTCTAAAAGCGAGTGACATCAAGCTTGAAACATTGCTAGACCAGCCTCAAATCGCAAAAAAAAGATAAAACAATGGGTCTGGAACCAAAACCTGTCCAAATATGAAGATCTTGCGTCTGCCCTGAACCACAGTCTAGTAATGAACAAATTAGATAATTTGCCTCAATACTTGCAAAAATTTCCTTCACAACATCATCGAAATGGATTCCTCAGACTACGTCTAAATGCCGTAAAGACAAAACAAATGTTAGTGGCACGTCATATTGAAAAATCAGATGACAACGGCTGCAGATTCTGTAAGACAAACATAGAATCACTCAAACATCTAATAACAGAATGCCCAGAACTTAAGATCCTGAGGTCAATCCACCTAAGCAAATTTGCGCCTATAAATAACAACATGGATGAATGGTGGTTAAGAATCTTGGGTGGAACTTCAATTCATCTGACGTGCTCAGTAATAAACTTTGTGGAAGCCTGTTTGGACACTGAAACTTAAGTCTGGGCTTTATGAACTGTATTTGGAAGATGCTTGTTTTCTTAAAGGTTTGATAAAAAAAAAATGTTTGTGATAAAAGTTTGATTGAAACTAAAAATTACAATAAAAAATAAATAAATAATAAAATAAATATCTATAGCAATACCCTGCACTCTCTAGCGAGATTTGTTTTAGTTTTAGTTTCCACTCATTCGGCGCGTGCGCTGTTTGGTATACAGAGGTTTACTCCTTTGTTTTTAGTGTTAAGTGCATGAAGAATGCAGGTCCACAAAACTTCTGGTTTCCATTTTTTCAAAATGTTATTCTCGTGAATTCATCAATTGATGCATAACAAGTGGTGCCGACGCGTGTTTCGACCAAACGGGTCTTTTTCTAGGCTGATAGGTGATGAGGAGGGTCTTTCTTAGTATTTGCTTAGTGCAAGCACGTCAGGTTGGCCCAGTTGGTCCTGGGTGGTAGGGTTTGAGAGGGCTGTGGTCCGCCCTGTTCCTTGGTATTCAGAGGTCAGTGCCTCTCATCCACGGTTTGTTTCCTGCTTACGGATCCCTGCACTCTTTAGGCTGGGTGCCAAAGCCTAGCACCACCCAGAGCACCAAACTAACTGCATTAAAACTGCCCTGAGGACCAAAGGGCTGTGGATCTTACTGTTTGCTGTGGCGAGTGGAAGGAGAAGGAGAAGGAGTAGAGGGTGTTGAGGTGCGTGTACCTATACCTTTAACAGCAGCTGACCTGGTCACCTGACTTTGGTCACAAGGTATATAAGGCCGCCTCTTTCACCCTTGTGGCGCTAAGCCCTGAGGACCGAAGGGCTGTGGATCTTACTGTTTGCTGTTTGGCGAGCGGCGTACGGCGATATCGCACAGGTTAACTGCTACCCGAGAAATGGATCCATCAAATCTACATACGTCTAAGGTGCCACGAAGGACTAGAGCACAAGTAAGACAAACAGCGACGACTACCATGACCCAAGCAAACATCATCAGAAGCAACAAAAAAGTGAGTGAATACTTTTCTTGCAGGTCGCAATCTGGTAATACTGACTTAACTGATGACAACGCTGCCACACAGTTGGAAGAGGTGTTTGAACCCGTGCAATCCACGGACGAGGTTGCACCCATTAAGCAGAACTCGCCATCGTCCCTGGCTCCTCCAGTGTTGGCTGAACTCAATTCACCCCCCCTATGCCCCCCATTTCTCCATGTACATCAGGCGGAGGAAGAGGGGTGCATAGTTATAACATCCTCGAACGAATCGAAGAGGGCAAAGAATAACCTTGATTTGTCGAGTCATACGAGCACATCTAACCTGGATGAGCCGACTAGCAGTGGCACCATGCCGCCAGCGTTGTGCGCGGCGGCTGCTGCCGGTGCGGCTGGAGGCGTCCCGGTTACAGAGGGGGCCGCAGCAGCCTGGTGGACCAGTGCCGCGTCTGACTCCCCTGCCGCGGAGCTCGTTGATGACGCAGGTGGGCCGGCCGGGGGGGCGCGGCCTTCAGCGGCAGCCAAGGTCACGTGTGGGGAGGGTAATGTGGGCGTCCCGGGGCTGGTGTTGCGCCTGGGAGATCTGGCTGCCGCGGTGACTGACGCAGCAGCGTCTGCTCGCCCCGAGTTCCATACGGGGCTGTCCAGTGGAACAGACAGTGCTAGGTCTGCCAGTAATAACGCTTTGAATGACAGCCCTTGTAAGGAGCCCAGTGAGACGACCGTTTGGCATCAGAATTCGAGCCCGCTTACACCCCACGTTATAGAAGCTGCCCCTTTGAGCAATGACAAAAGAAACTCACTAGAGGTCGTCTCGGCCGTGTTACAGAATCTGATTAACTTAAATAAATCTAGATTGTGTAAACGGCCATCTGTATCTACCATAACAGCCGAAATATCTCCAAAAGCCCCTCAGAAAAGAACTTGTACGAATGTCACCGAATTAAATCGTGATATATGGGGATCGAGCAACTACAAAAGAAGCAAAGCATGCACTGCAGAATCGCCTGAGAGCCTTTTTCAATCTCAAGATGGTAACGTTGTCGATTCCCAGAAAAGAATACCGATCCCACACACGAGCGGTCACTCTAATAATAAGAAATCCCAGTTCGGTGTAAGGGAAAGTTCAACTTGTGAAGAGACGTCTGATGATTCGGAAACGTCAGATTCCTCGATGGGAGACCGTCCCTTCCCAAAGATAAGGAGGAAATGGACCGGAGGGAGGCGTTTTGCTCCTGAGACAGAGAGGAAGATAGCAGAAGATCGAACTGCTCCTTGTGTTCATGTACCCTCTAGCGATCTCATGATGGCGCTTACATCGGCAATGGCAATCTCGATGGCACCCTTTACTAAGTTATACGAATCCTTGAGCGACAATGTCAAGGACGTTACTACGTTACTAGCCTTGTTGAATTCAAAACTGATCCATCTTGAAGCAATGCAAGAGATAGAGAGACACAAACAAGAAGATGTATCGCATCAAATTTTGGCTGGCATCACAGCAGTAAAAGAGGCAAAAAAGAATGACATGATTGATAAAAAATTATTTGCTGAGGTTGCAAAGGAAGCCTTGTCCTTGTTTCATAGATCACATGTTATCAAAAAAAGCGAAGACCGGCTGGGCGACGAAAATCCAGAAGAGCCGGGAAGTAAAGCCCTGCCCCCTAATGTGGATACATTTGCAAGTTCCTCACCGTTGGCTAAGATGTCGCCTCTACGTTCAGAACCAATCCACCAATTGAAGCAAGTCCTCCAGGATGATAAGGCAGTTGATGCCGTATCAAGTGAGGTGATTAACATCTCACATGAATCACTGAAAGACAGATCATATACGCTGGAAATGGAGGCGCATAAACAAATGACTGTGAGTGAACCTCGGGATAAAAACGTTGGCCAAACAACTTCCCTTGATATTTCCTTTAACACAGCATTTCTGCAAACAAAAAATGCATTCAATCCAGCTTTAGGGGACGTGCAAATGGCCCCCGGCGCTTCTATAGTACAGAAAACTACAGAGTTGGCCCCCGAGCTGCAACTCGCAAAAGTGGCAACTCCAAAGCCTGCAGGCATGTTTTCCATCTTCGGAAGCTTAGACAACGAAGTGCATTCGCCTGTGCATGCTGGCAAAAGTCTTGTAACGTACAATTGAAAAAGCAAAAAAACATGGCTGCCAGAAAGAAATTGCAACTAAAAGGAGCTCGTAAATTTCTGCGGAACTTAAACATGTTCCAAATAGTTGACAAGGCCATTACTACCAGCTTGAAATTAGCAGATACTATTAAGGAGACTCAAAATGCTCATCACGAATTGGATGACTTAAAGTCCAAGGTGTCGCAGAGTCCGTCGAACGATGAGGACTTAGTCATACAAACAGAACTCTTGAACATGTCAGTTTATGAAGATAACAGCGATCCTGATGATGAGGTGAATAAAACTGCTGATGACATATGCGCCGTTCAAGAAGGGGTTACTTCTTTAGCTGGTAAAAACATGAGTAATAACCCTCAGAATCCAGCACTAGAAAAACAAAGCTGTCCTAAATTGGAAACACAGCAACGTGAAACTCCTTCAACTTGCCCCAATCGAGTAGCCAAAAATAGAATTTGCGAGATTATGCCACAGGTTAATGAGGAGCCTGACATAATCAGAGAGCAGAGGAGTCCAGTTTTCCTGACCTTGCATGCGAAAAGGGAAAGACAAAGGCTTCAAGGCCTACTTATGTCTCAAAAATCTGATCTAACTGGGCCACTTGCCAAAAAAAAAGAATCCTGTTCAGAGGTGTCCCCTGTTTTTGACGCCATTACAGAGAAATCCCAGCAACTGGTCTTTCATAAGGCCTCCCTGGCGACACTAAATCTGAAAAATAAAACAGCGCCACATGCTCCTAGACAAACAGAACCCTCATCGCTGATCAAATTAGTGCTTGAGCGTCTGGAGGGCGAGGATAAACTAATTTTGAACAGATCCAATGTGTTAAAACTGCTTCACTATGTACCTCGACTTCGCTCTTTGGAGTCGAAAGACTTGAAAATAATCGAATTTCCTGAGGAACGTCGCACCGATAAGGTGATTCTACATGTAAATTCCAACTTAATCGCAAATGTAATCTTGGAGGCGAATGAAGAACTACTATCAATGGGCTTCGACACGTATAAAGCGAGAAACCCGGAACAACGAGAAAATGATAAAGATGCGACGATAACTGAGCTTGGCGATATCCAGTTTCCCATGAAATGCACGTCTAAAGCTCACGAAGAGGTGAGAAAACTAGCTCAAGGAGAATCAAATCGGCAGGTCCATCCTGAACAGATCGATCGCTCTTGCACGGCCCAGTTTCCATCTCTTCCGTCCCAAGGCTTTACGGCGGCAGAAAAGAAACCGCATAGTCGAATTGTCCCAATTGAGAGAATTAAAATTACCATTGAAAATGGGAGCTGCCCAGGAAATTACGTGCCACCACAAACAAATAACCAAAGGGAACCCGAACGGGCGGAAGACTGGAAATGGATGGCTGTGGCCTTGAATGCTCATTCGATCAGCTAACGCCCAAATATTATTACCGAGCAGGAATGTTCCTTTGCCTCATGGAACACACGCGGTTTTTTACATCTTCTAAACAACAATTGGGCACAAGATCTTCAATTTATTTGTTTACAGGAAATCTGGATGTGCGAACTACCAATAGCTCCAGAGTACGAGTGTGCACTAAATCCAGCGATTAAAGCCGAGAAGGGCCGTCCAGTTGCAGGCCTGTTAACAATGATCAAAAGATCATCGCGCTACCGACTGCACAACTCAGTCAATTACACTGCATTCATTCAAGTCTGCGAGATACGCAAAACTGCTGCTGCTGCCAATGCTTGTGACGCGATCTATATCATTAATGTATACTGGAACCATCAACGGACTGGTTCACTGCCATTCGTCGACCAAATTACTGCAATCCTTGATAAGTTGCTGGAATCAAGCAGTGGAAGCGCAGTGATAGTTTGTGGTGATCTAAATATCGATTTCTTCAAACCTCAGAATTCCTCTAAAAACCGTTTGGCAGAGATATGGAGAGAAGAGATGGAAGTGAGAGGGCTCGCGATGTTAAACGGTCACACGCAGGGTGACATTGCAGCTAAGTCCACATGGCAGCGCGATGGGCAAAGTTCCACTATCGATTACATGTTTGTACCCGATACGTTGCATAGAAAAATAAAAACTATGAAAATCCGCTCAATGCCCAACAGTGATCACGATATGCTGGAACTTAGATTCCTTGACACGAAAGGCCTGCAATGCAATAAGTGGAACTCCAAAGTATTGGTGGAATCCAATCGCCTTCGCTTAAAACTGAAAGAACAGGACGTGGTGAAGATAAGCCGCCAGTTTAAGGCAACGACGAAAGAGGTTGAATATACGCCAATTCTGTCTCAGTTCAAAAGCAAGATTCTTGGTCTCAAAAACCAGTCATTTGCGAAAAAACATAGCTTTGACCTTATGATAATGCAACGGAAAAGATCCATGAGAGCAGAGATTCGAAAAAACAATCAGGGCCCCAAGTCTGAAAGAACTGCAAAAAACAAAGCGGTTAAACAAGCCTATAAAAACTGGCTTAAAAGTCATTGAGTCGTACTACAGCAAAACGACGCCGAAGCAATGATGAAGATGCTCAGGAATAAGAACAGTGGCGAGTTCTGGCGTACCATCAACTGCATGGAAACCTCACAAATGGCTCTGCAAGCGTTCCCAGTATTGGAAAAGGAGTGGGTCAAGCACTTTACAGACCTATACTCCAAAGACGTTGTTCCAATTGTGCCAATCTCCAACATAACCTCATGGAACCTACACTTTACCAAGGATGAAATCCTAGAAATAATTGTGAGAGCTAAAAACTCTCGTGCGCCTGGTCCTGATGGGTTATCTAATTGTATGATCAAACAATTTCCGGACCTATGGACTGACATATGTTATGATCTATTTACGAGAATCAACCAACAAAAGCAAGTCCAAACCTCTTGGAAGACTGGCATTATTGTGCCGATCTTCAAGAAGGGGAATAGAGCATCACCAAAAAACTATCGCCCGGTGGCCTTGCTTGATGTGTTGGGTAAGATTTTTGCATCTCTCTTGCAAGTGCAACTGACTAACTGGGCCAAAACAGCGAAAAAAATAGATGAACGACAAGCAGGCTTTGTGAAATTTGTTGGATGCTCGCTAAACCTGCTGATTCTAAATCTGCTTAAAATGGAAGCCCTAAGAACGAACACGAGAGTGTATCTTGCCTTCGTCGACTTTTCTACGGCCTTCGATATGATCGATCGTGAACTGTTGTGGGAAAAACTAGAGTTGTGGGGTTGCCCGGTTGGCCTACTAGCGGCAATTAAAGATCTCCACACAAACACCTCAATTGCCATTCGGTTGGATCCTTCAGGAACGTTGTCCACCCAAATCAAGACACTGAAAGGAGTGAAGCAGGGTTGCCCACTAGCAGCTGCGATTTTCAGTCTATTCATCTCCGATATCGGTGAAGCGATTCAAACAGTGAGATCCTTTCCACCTAATCTCAATGGATCAAAGATAAACTGGCTGCTGTACGTAGATGATTTAGTAATCCTGGATTTAACACCTATCGGGCTCCAACGCAAACTTGATGCTCTACAGAACTACGTTTACCAGAATAATTTGAAGATCAATACATCTAAAACAGAAATATTGGTGTTCGAGAACTTGAAAACAAGTCACAATTCAAAAGGCTCAAAGTATGTATGGTCTCTAAATCAAGAGAAATTGCAGATATCAAAAAGTGTAAAATACCTTGGCATGACACTTAATTCCAGTATCTGTGAGAAGCCTTGGGTGGCCGATTCAAAAAGGAAATGTGGCCAGTTGGCCTGTCATGGTCTGGTAATTCACAAAAAATAAGGGCAATTTTCAATGATACCATTACGCAACTTTTATGAACAAAAAGTAGTACCAATTCTGGTATATGGTGCAGAAAATGCCTTTGGTTGTCCATCAACACATTGGAGTTCACTAGAACATATGTTCTGGTCAAAGACCCTAAATCTACCACCTGGAATCGCAACTGCCTGTATACGGTATGAATGAGCATTAATCTCTTTGCATGCGAGAATATGCTGGAATCAACTTGCACAATTTCGAAAAACATGTGTAGAAGCGGGAATATTTCAAATCCAGATATTTCACAAGGCAGCATCAGGAAGTCCAGATATCCTTTCTCAATGGATAAAACAGTGTGAAGATCTTCTGGTGATCAACAACATCAGCTTGCAAATGCTCCATAGTAATCCTGCGGCCGCAAAAGTGCGACTATGGCGTGCTGACTGGATAAATACATGTCGTGAGCCATTGATGGCTAATGCGATGACAGACTCTCCTACGGAAGCAAGAGGGTACAACATCTTGCAAAAATATTTGTCCCGCTTTCCAAACGCAAATGCAAGAAGATTATTTTTACTGTTCCGGTTGAATGCATTAAGAACTAAAGAGCGAACCAGTTATTGGGCGTGTAATGCGGGACAAACCTCTACTTGTCGCTTTTGTAATAAGGAGCTAGAGTCCTTAAAACACTTAGTCCTCTTCTGCTCAGCTCTAAGAGACGCTAGATCAATACATCTGGGCCAATGGTCGGATGCAAATCGTTCTGCGTGCGCAGAAGAGTGGTGGCGGAAAATGTGGAATGGACTGGACATGAAACTAATCTTGCCCTTGACTTCCTTTCTGGCTATTATCGTAGCAAAATTAAAAGAGAACGCAGGTCAATAAGGAGCCGGAGAAAAGGGTTGAGAACTCTTAAAAACCATCTTAAATGGGAAATCTGGGTGACTATCTCTGGCCGAAGGTATGGGGAGAATGAAATCGATCCAGTCGGGGGCATTGATAAATGATGACGGAGTCGGTAAAACTCTTGTTTTGTGTAGATGTTTGTGCAATATTTTAAAGGTTTGTTTTAAACCAATAAAATTAGAAAAAAAACTGCCAGCCTTGTGCCAGAACTATGTAGCCTCACTAGGTGGTGCTGATGTCTTTATGTTCATGCCAAGGCTTTGAATCACCCACAATGCAATATTTTTTAAGAATACAAACTTAAACTTTGAATAATCAGTAGGTGGTACCAAAATGCCACATATTAGCAAAAACTAAGCAGCCTGCAGTTACCTGGAGACTTTGCATACCTCCACCTTGCCATCCAACACTCAACACTTGATAACAATAGTTTCTGCTTCTTTGAGCCAAAGCTAAAAATACATGACAGAGCATCGGGGAAAGGAAAAGCAATGACTTTAAAGACAATCGTCGGAACATACCCCACATATGGCGGCATGCATAGCCTGTCTCACATCATTTCTTGGGGCTTGTACTGAGTCACTGGCAAGGCAGCCTCTCTCTGCATCTCCATCTCACTGGCCCATAATCAGATCCAGATTTTTCCCCATTAGAAACTGAGAGGAGGGAAAGTAAGGAACTTAACATGGAATTTGCTTTAAGATTCAGGCCAGGGCTCAGCTGCAGATATCCATGGAAGGGCCAAGAATGTTGCTGTGTGGAGTTAATAGCATAGAAGTAAAGGAAAAAGATTGAGTGTGGGCAGAACATCAGGAGAAAATTGGGCGGTGATTGAAGAGAAGTGGCAAGCTTGTGACATGGCAAAGACATAGGGGCTCATTAGGAGTTTACCTGTCCGGAAATAAGGTGATGGTAACAAAGTGTACCAGCACCTTTCCGGACCATCAAACTCCAAATCTGCCGGTAGGGCTGTGATCTACCAGCAGGTCTCACCTGCGGGTAGTTCAGGCCTCTTTTGGCAGACAATTGCTGTACTCACCGTCACTGGTACTACAAGTGCCGGTGATTGTGGCATCCCCATCCCATGGGAATGGGGAGTTACCAGCATCTCCGACCCCATAATATATCCCGCTAACACTGGGATATCAGGCGGTGGAGTCAGTACGGTAATTCCCCAGTAATCTGCCTGCCAGAATTACTGATGGGATACCGGGGAACTTATAATGAGCCCCATAGTCTGGGACGTTTGGCACATACAGCTGGATTAGATGAGTGAGTGTGATACTGACGATATAAACAGCTAAAAAAAATAGAAGATGATAAAGAACATAGGCCGACCAAGAGAAGGGTTGCTGCAATACCATTCTTAGGGAGTCTCTCTATGAATGAGGGGTTCATTTCTAATAACCCCCGCCCCCGCACCACCAGGAAAGAATCAACTGTGGGTCCTTGCTGTGTGACAGCACACCTGTAGTACAGTCTCTGTACCATGGTCCAGGTTCACCAACTATCTGGGAGACGCATGTGGAAATTGATCTGGGGCTCCCCTATGATGTCATAGTGATACCATATAATGAAAAATGCAGGCATAAATTTGACCTTTGGTGATGTGGTCATGAGCTGTTGTGTACAACCGTCTGGTGCCTCCTACGTTCAGCCTGGTTACTTGTCTGGGGCTATTGAGGGAGGAACCTTGTGCGACACAACTGGGTATCACAGAGTCGTGGACCCTATTTCCCAATCCCTTGGACATGTTCTGGTTCCATGTCACATGGATTAGATCCTGGCCTCTTGTATCCCCCTGTAGGACAGTGAATGGCTCCTGTGACTTGTATAACACAGCAGGGTCCCTCCAGTGATATGATTCCTTGGACCTGAAACGATTATTACCATTAACATACAAGTTCTGCTCTTGATTTTAAGGGTTTTGTGGTTGGAGTGCTAACATAGTGATGCAGGACCTGAAAGGGACAGCAGAGGACTAGGGTAATAAGGGAGCGGAAGTCATGGTGGATTGGCTGAGTTGTTGAAAGTAAGGATGGCTGAAATAAGGGTTGTTGTAAAGGAAGGGTTTAATTTTTGGGTCATGGCTCCCTACATTTCTGGGTCTCCTAAACGGTTTGCTGGCTTCATTAGGTTCTTGAGCTTTCATTTGTGGTTAGAGAGACTTCTACTAAAGACACTCTGCTACTACTGCAACCCTTATTCTAGTGTACAGCCCTTATTAGCCCTTATTGCTACCAGGGAAGGGGTACTTGTAAGCACCACATTTTGGTCCCAGGGTGAGTTTATCACCCTAAGGGTGTGTTGCAGACCAGGTTGGTCACAGTTGTGATTTAGTGTTGGCTACACCAGGGCTGTAATTTCCTTTACCAAATTAGTAGCCAAAAGCGCCTATAAGGTAGCCTTTGGGGTATTAATACATTTGCATTGCTGACAGCGGTTTTGGGCTATCCCTTTGTCTATGTGGGCCCTCGGGAATGGGCAAAATGGCTGGTTTGCTGACGTAGGCACACCCTGAACACACAAAGGCATTCTCACTTTTAGATAAAAATTGTATAGACTGTTTTAAGGTCCTCTGGGCTTCCCAATCTACATCCATTTTGGGTGGGCCAATGTGCTTGGCAGTTTTAAGGGTCAGTCTGATTGGCTGGCAGACAACACCTCTGCCTGCTCATCTTTGGTGTAAATGACACGGGTAGTATAGTTCAGAGGTAACATGCTTGTCTTGGAAGCAAGACGACGCAGATTCGAATCCGGGTCTGTGTTTAGAAACCTCTTTGGTATTAAGCACGTTATAAAAAACTATTTGTAATGGTGGGATGGTTAGGGTCAGCCCCTGAGGGAATGTACTTATTAACAGGAGACCTTGTGCATTCCTCAGGTCTGTACCTAAGCTGAGGGCAGTGGCATGGACATACTGGATGGACCCTGGCTCCTTTCTCTCTGCCCCCCTGCTCCTTCTTGACTGGCAGAATCCCACCCTGGCCTCTTTGTTAGCTTCCTGCCATCCTTCTAGGGTCTGGGATGGCTGTTATTTCAGGAGCACTTCATTGCTCTGCATTGCTGCCTCCCTGGTAATTCCTAAATAAGCAGTGTTATGCATTCATAATGCAACACTTCGAATTATTACACATTCTCCATTTCCTAAATACAAAAGGAGCCCTTCTGGAGTAAATGAAAGGTGCTTTTTGGTTGTCATCCGGCTAATTGCTCATTGAAGTGCCTCCAGAGGAAGAACTGCCGGCTGTGACATTGACTGTGCTTGGCTCACAGCAATGGACTGCCTGGGATGAGAAAGCAGGTGTACTTCTCCTGAAGCCCTCACTCCTGCAATGCAGTCACCTATCCGTGTCTTTATTAGGAAGTCTTTCTGCAGAACGGACAGCTGTTTGAATAAAAGAGGATCCCTCGATCAAGGATCTATGATGGGAAATGCACTGGTTGGCCACATCGTTCTGTTTGTCCTCTTGAAAAACGACACTAAGGATGGAATCTTTTTCTATGTAAGAATTGTAAGAATTGGCGGATTTGTGGGAATGCATGAAGCTGGTTATTTAGGAATTGCTGTGGCATTTGTCTTTAATATTGTTTTCCTCCAAATCAATTGTGGTTACTGGTCTGAACCAATAACTGATATAATTGGATCTAATTGATAGCATTTGTGTAACACCTAGAATTAACTTTTGTTGAGAGAAGGGGAAATGGCCTAGATCTAAATTTGGCAACAGCAAAGGAAAACACTCAGAATTGACTTTGACACAACAATGGAAACACTGAGTTTGGTGATACCTTATACAATCTAGGCTAAATGCGAAATATGTCTACCTTGTACAATTTCGGCTAAATGCAAAATTGTCTACCTTGTACAATTTCGGCTAAATGCGAAATATGGCCACCTTTACAAATTAGGCTAAATGTGAAATATGGCTACCTTATACAAATTAGGCTAAAAGCGAAATATGGCTACCATGTACAATTGAGGCTAAATGCAAAATATGGCTACCTTACACAATTTCGACTAAGTGTGAAATATGGCTCCCTTGTACAATTAGGCTAAATGCAAACTATGGCTATTTCACACAATCAGGCTAAATGCAAAGCATGGCTCCCCTACACAATTACGCTCAATGCAAGATGTGGCTGACTAATGCAGTAGGGCTAAAAGCAAGATATGGCTAACTTACAGAATCAGGCTAAATGCAAAATACGGGGACCCTACGCAATTGGCCAAAAGCAAACTATGGCTACCTTGTACAATTTAGGCTAGATGCAAAATATGGCTAACACATACAATGTAGACTAGATGCATGTAGGTTTACAATAATATGTAGTAAGAGGGGCAGGGTTTTACCAGAGTACAGTAATGGCTGTACTACCCCACCCCCACCCCCAGCACCCAGGAGCAGGAGACTTTTTTTTGCATATCATCATAGATATTTTTTAACAGGCACTGTTTTCCAGGACAGTTACTTCCACCTTCTGCAACTTCACTGGACAACTAGTCCAAGACAAGACTCACCACCATACACCACCGGGTTCTGTTCTAAGTTGTCATCCGTCTGTGCCACTAGTGCCTGTACTCAGTGACGACTTCTTTGGTGTCTGCTACTTCAACTCCAGAGTCTACTATGGTGCTACACTATATTGTCCTTCTGTCCAGGGCCTTGCCAGTGCCACATCAATTGTGTCCTCACCATCAAGCCGGAAACTTTTGTTAGTATGCAGTCTTGTGCCTGCAATCTGTTGATAGTGGTAAAAAAAGACTGCATAGAGTTGGCTGCATCCTTCCCAGCCAAAGAGGTCGAGCCCCACCACATGCTGCACACAAGGGTGCGCAGGAATGACAGGAGATTCCTAAGCGGCCCCAGGATAAGGAATGCGTGGAGTATTGTGTATGTCTTTGTGTGTGTATTTGGGGGCAGAGCCGCAATGTTTGTGGCAACATTCTGTGTTTGTATATAAGAGTTCGCTTGGGGATGAACGCCCCCCCCATAAGAAGGAATTAACGCCAGCACAGGAGAAGAGTGTGGGCAGGAGGTGGAGTGCGGGTGGGTCTTTTCTGCATGTTGAAAGCTGTTGCAAATCGGGCAGAGAAAAGCTGCCTTTGTTTTAATACGGGCCTCAATGCACATGATTTTGACATAGAACCCTTTTGCTGGGCACTTGCTGATTGGTCGACCTCACTGACACGCCTCAACCCCATCTTTGTTGAAGAGGAGGATGGGCCTTTTTGCTTTGAAGGTGGAGGTGGCTTGTGGGTCTTTGGCCTCCTGTATGAACTTTGCTCTTATTCCCCTCTTGATCATGGCCAAAGCTTAAGTATCACATGAGGCTAGCAGGTTTGACAACTCCCCTGACTTAAACATCAGGATAGTTGCCCCTGGTCTGGGCCATACTTAAGGTCATTCTGCAATGCGTTGGCCAGGGCCCCAGGCCCCTTGGCTCTACTGACGTTTAAGGTGGCATGGTCAGTCCATGCTCAGGCTGTCAATTTGGAGATTGTTTCTGGCCCAAGAATCCATTTGATTTCCCAGCAGGATATTTTTGCTATAGCCTGGTTTCCTGAGTCCATCTTTGGCTCTGCGAGGATTCTCTTTGCTATGCCCACTCCACCCCTTCTCTGATGTGGGGGACACCTCCTGGACCCCTCGAGGTGCACTGTCCTCCTTACCCCCACCCAACTCCCTCAACCATTGTGGGAGACACCTCTGCAACACCTGGTCTCCTGCCTGCCCATGACTCTGTCTCCTCTCCCCTCTGTCCTCCTCTCAGCCCCTTCTCTCTGCCAACCTTTCCCCCATCTTTGGCCTCACCTCCCAGATCGCTCCTTACCTTGTTGGCCCACCGCCTTGGTGTCGCCCCAAGCATGCGCACATTTGCGCTTGGGCTAATCCTGACAGCTCAGCGTTTGTGAAAAGTGCGCTGGCAAATATTTTCAATTAAAGTGGGCGGTTCTGCTTTCCAAAATGAAATTCTCCCATTTTGTACAGCTCTTGCAGAATCAATGATGTCAGTGCAGGAGAAACCTTCCACCATGTCTGCATTGTTTGAAATCCTTGAATAGAATCATCTTTATTCACCTGGGCACCCCACTTTCCTTTCCAACCAGAGACACTTATTGCCTGATTCATAGAATGATTTGAGCGAAAAATCTTTCACTTGCGTGTCAAACTGCGTGTAAAACACTGCTCGTCGATTCATGGAACCAACTGCACAGGACTTTCCTGGGATTCGCGTGGAGTTTGTGCAGGCTCAACACGGCTCTGCGAGTGGCCGACTGCCTTGCGCGAGACTCCACCCAAGGGGTGGGCATGGCCTGCATAGGGGCCGGAATAGGGGGCAGAACACGCAAAATTGGGAAGAAGAAGTCAGACAGTGGGTGTTACGAGGGACGGACCACAGGCAGTCCATAGCACACCCACAAATGTGAACAACAAAGCATGTTCATGGATGTGACGGCACAACCTCTCGCCTGCGAAATGCCGACAAAGTTTCCTCGAAATGTCTGCCACCCAGAAGCAGGCGTATGGACTTGCGTGAAGGAATCGCATCTTTGGAGGTCAGTTTGCATGTCGGATTTAGGGGTGCGTGCACGCAGACTGTGTTCCGATTGTACTTAGGGGTGCGTGTACGTAGCATAGCGGGGTGCAGGGACTGTTTACGGGGACTTGCACACAGTTTGACCGGGAAAATCAATGCTTTGTGTGAAACTGTACGCATGTCCTTGGGTTGCTGGTTCCAGTTGTGCAGGCCCACTTGTGGGGCACCCCATGCACTGTTTGAAGGGTGCATGTATTCGCACCGGGGGCCGCACGCAAAGGTAGCTGGCTGTTTTTCACTTTGGATGTGGCGTGTGGGGGGCGTTTCATCAGCGACTTGCGTATATGGTTACTTTGCATAGAAAATTCCATGAATACGCATGGCACGCTTTTTTTAATTTTGAGTGCATGCTCGCGCACAGTCATTCTGGGTGCGTGGCAATTGTGGGTGAAATGCACACTTTTCCATGAATCAGGCCCTAATTGTTCGAGCCTCTGCAGTTTGAACCTGACTGATAGCCATTTCCCGAACACCACCTGTCAGAGAATCTAAAAGTAGAATGGTTTTTGGAGGAAGGTTTACACTTCTGGGAGCCTGCCCCTGAGGTTTATTAATACCTCTTCTTCCTCAGCCAGATATGTCCATACCATGTGGTATGTGGTACCAGAGGTGGCCAGGCACTGGCCTCCAAATATGCAGAACCCTTTCTTTACGCAGCTTATACTGAACAGGAAGGAAACTGGCAACAGCTGCTCAGGACAGGCCTTGTTTCAGTGTTGCAAGGTCCATAGGCACTAGAGCAGGAGTCAGATGGTATTTGTGCAATTGGATGCGTGGGTTTGTCCATGATTTCTTGTCTAAGTTGTTAGGCATGCTTTGTTTTGGAGGCAAAGCAAATTACTCCCTTGGGAAGTTCTAAAGGGTGACTGATAAATCAGTGAGGTTGTGCACCCCCTCTGAATCCCCTTCCTCCTTGGTCTCATTGTCCATGCCAGGGATGATAGGACCTACATTTTTTAGAGGTCAAAGATTTCTGGCCAACAGCAATAGAACTGACCACATAAGTAGGAATGGTTGAGGCAAAAATATTGCTTCTGTGGCTTCATCCACTGCCCAAGCAAATTCCCTTGCACCCATTCCTTATCTCTAGCGGACAGGCTCCATTTTTTCCTTGGTTCATTTTTCAGCCAGACCTGTGACAAAGTTAAACGTCTCCTCCAGAGGGAGCTTACTGAAACGATCATTTAGATACAGTACATCTGTTATGTTATGTTACTTTGCATTTATATAGAGCCTTATGTATCATTGGTATGATCTCAAAGCGCTGGTAGGTTGAACGCCCTCGGGAACCGCAGTTCAAGTCAGTAGAGAGAGGGAGAGAGAGTCATAAGGTGCGTGGGTGCACCGGCTATGTGTGCAGCTGGTGTGGCACTTGTATGATAGCTGCTTCTTAGCGGTTGGTGTGGTGATTGGGAGATCAGGAAAATGTGTTCATTCTGGTTGGTTGATACCCAGACTGATATCTGGCTGCGTTAGGCCTGAGGAGACGCTTAGGCTAGCAGTGTTTGCTCAGCTAGCTGTGTTTAATTAGGATGATGAAGAGTATGTGGCGAGTTTTAGTATGAGAACAGCTATACCGAATGTGTCATAGTATCGCTGTGTTCTAGTTGAGTGGTGGTGTATAGGGGAGAGTAAGCATGGTGGTGTGATATGGTGGTATCCATCCGTTCCATGTGCTGCATCCGTTCCATGGACTCCCTCTGTTCTATGCACTGCATCCATTCTATCCGTTCGGTCCACTCTAGCCGTTCCATGCGCTCCCTCCATTCCATGCGCTCCCTCCGTTCCATGCGCTTCCTCCGTTCCATGCACTCCCTCCATTCTATGCACTCCCTCCGTTCTATCCATTCCATGCACTCCAACCGTTCCATGCACTCCAACCGTTCCATCCACTCTATCCGTTCCATCCACTCTATCCTTTCCATCCACTCCATCGGTTCCACATCCACTCCATCCATTCCACATCCACTCCATCCGTTCCACATCCACTCCATCCGTTCCATTCACTCCATCCGTTCCACATCCACTCCATCCGTTCCACATCCGTTCCATCCTTTCCAGCCATTCCATCCACTCCATGCAATACATACACTCCATCCTTTCCATCCACTCTATCCATTCCATCCTTTCCATACACTCTATCCTGTCCATCCACTCCATCCGTTCCATCCACTCTATCCCTTCCATCCATCCCATCCACATGTTGAACAGGTGTTGTCTCTATTCGCTCCATAGATGACGCTATTGGGCGTACTTTCTAGATTCATCTTTAACACAGTGACGCTATTAGGGCACACTCAATAATGTTGGGAACACCTTCTAAGTTCAACTTTAAAACAGTGAAGCTATTAGGGCACACTCAATGATGCTGGGAATACCTTCTAAATTCAATTTTAAAACAGTGACACTATTAGGGCACACTGAATGATGTTGGGAATACCTTCTACGTTCAACTTTAACACAGTGACACTATTATGGCACACTCAATGATGTTGGGAATACCTTCTAAGTTCAAATTTAACATAGTGATGCTATTAGGCATACTTTCTAAAATAATAGAAGCTATAAAATCCCTAACACCCGTGAAAGCGCTGGGCTTAGATGGCGTGGGAATGGAGCCATATAAGAAATATCATGCCGAACTGGCCCCCGTCCTGTTAAAGGTATGGGAAGAAACAATGGACGAGACATCCCACCAGAGTCTATGAGGGAGGCAGTAATAACAGTGCTATTAAAGCCTAGGCGTCCACCCCATGACATGTCCTCGTATAGACCTCTTGCACTAATCAATTCAGATGTGAAAATATTCGCTAAGGTCCTAGCCACTAGGCTCCTCCCTTGAATGCCCCGACTGGTCCACCGGACCAATGTGGCTTCGTTCCGACGCGGTCCACCGCTTTGAATCTCCGAAGATTGTTTGGGGTTATGGCACAGATTGATCCTGGAGCACGGGCAGGCTTTTGACTCCATATCATGGGAATATTTGTTTGCAGTGCTTAAGAGCTTCGGGTTGGGCCCCTATTTTCTTAAATGTGTCCGCTTGCTATATACTAAACCTAGAGCCAAGGTCCTTACTAATCAAACCCTCTCCAAAATGTTCTTATTAGGTAGGGGTACCAGACAGGGTTGTCCGTGTTCCCCCATATTGTTCGCTTTCACAATCAAACCAATGGCAGCATTTGTGCGGGAGAATCACGGGCATAGGGGAATTAGATTGACAGGCCCAACCCAGTCTATATGCTGATGACACACTCCTGTATTTTCGTAATGAACCTGGGTCCCATCATGACAGACATACATAAGTTTGCTGAATACTCGGGCTATAAAACCAACAGCTACAAATCCAAAATATTCCCTCTTACACCTGCTACAGAACACCCAGCCAATACTTACGACCTGAAATGGTCTCCTGCACAGATACGTTATCTGGGTATAATTGTGTCCAGGGACAGAAAAGTCCTTATACACGGACAACCATGACCAACTCCTGCAATCACTTATTGTTAAACTGCAAATATGGGCTATGCTCTCCATCTCCCTATGCGGGCGGATTGCAGTTCTGAAGATGATGGTTCTCCCCAAACTCCACTATCTCTTTGGAAATATTCCGATCTGGCCAGGCAGGGCGTTTTTTTGCTAGACTCCAATCCGCGGCCACGTCGTCCAGGGGGGCCCTAAGGATAAAATGGGATAAACTGGTTGAACCGTACAGTATGGGGGGTATCGCGGTGCCGGACTTTGAACTTTATTACCGGGTGGCACAAGCACAGTTCCCCAAGCACTGTTATGACCCATTGGACAATGCATCACACATCCCGATACACAGCGTCACCAACTGAACTCCGATCCATCCTATTTAAAACACGATACTGGGATTCATGCAAATTCGACCCGGTCAGTGTCACTGTCCACGCCTGGTCCTCGATCTACAAAAAACTACAGGTAGAGGCATTGTATGACCCGGAAGCCTCACTATGAGAGTAGTGAATGAGGAATTTCACCTACACTGCTTTCTGTAAATTAAAATGTTGTTTCCTTGTGTCCTTATTGGACAGTAGAATATTTTCTGACTTTTCATTGCTTTGCATCATGAAATGGAGGATTTAATATACTTAATCCAATATTGATCATTCTTCTTTCCTGTATGATTAATTCATGTATTTAAACATTTGTAGAGCTGCTTAAACCCTTCTATTAACATAGAAAGTTACACCTATACTTTGTGCACAGTACGATTTAGGTTGTCTAACTACTTTGGTTTATTAGTTATGTTATCCTTCTCTTTGTTATTGAAGATGATTCAATGTAATTTAGATCTTTTACACATTTTTGTATAATTATACACATCAGATTAGTTTGAGTTTGTCACACTGGAACCCACATAGTGGACTTAGGTATTTATTGTTATACTCTGTACTGCATATCTGATTGGACTAATACGCCATTTCTTGTCAAAGTTTAACTCAGTAACAAAATACACTCATGTTATTTGGGCTTTTTATATTATTTGATTGTTGAATGACTATACACATGTAATGCCCTCTATTTCTATATGTTATGTTATGTTATTTGGCATGTTTATAGCGCTCTATATATCATTGATATGACCTCGAAGCGCTGGTAGGTTGAATGCCCTCGGGAACCCTAGTCGAGGTCAGTCGAGAGAGTAAGGGGTCATAGGGTGCTTGGGTGCACCGATTATGTGCGCAGCTGATGCGATTGCCTGATGGTAGCTGCAACCTAGAATTAGGTGTGGTGTGGTGGTATTTGATATCAGTTGAATGTGTGCAGTCTGGAAGATGGTCACCAAGACTGGGTTCTGGTTGCGTTAGGCCTGTGTAGGACGCTTATGTGTGCAGCTAGGCCAATTTTTGTGGGGTATAGCTGCGTTTTATCAGAAAGTTGAGGTGTTCATGAACTATTGTTCGGATGTGAGCAGCTAGGCTGAAATTGATCAAGGGGTTTAGCTGGAGAGGAGAGTGTCTTGGTGGAGGTTTTGATCTAACGAGCTTGCTATTCCGGATTTCAAGTGCACGTTTGCGATTGCTGCATTCAGAGTAAACTTATTAGTGACTTAATAGGCGCATTCAGTGGAGTCATTGCTTGGGATCTCTTTGAATATTTGTCATCAGGTTGCAGGTCTCAGCAGCCTTAGATGGACTTAATCGGCATTATGGAAACAGCCAGGTTTTTAGAGCTTTGCAGAAGGCCATGTAGTCTTGGATGTGTCGAATATGTGGGAGGAGTGAGTTCCACAGAGTTGGGGCCATGGTTAAGAAGGAAGATCCCGACAGAATTAGAGGTTGGAATCACTAGAAAGATACATTAATATACCCACGCATTATATGTAACTATTGATGGCCAAAATAGCTTTTCATTATGTTATTCATATGGGGAAACTTTAACTGACCTCTGTTATTACTTTAATTTGACTTTTGTCTTGTGGAGATGGATGCCTTGTCTTTCTTTTTATTTCCTCCCTTCTGTGACACGATTGGAGGTTTCTTAACATTTATTTCCGGCTTAACCGCGCTGCCATGGTGCTGCTGTTGCATTGGCATGGTGATGTCATTGCGCAATGTGGGTGCCATCATGATTTACTTTAGCTGGTCCGTTTGGGCGCATTTTTTCTGATCGGTTTTGCTATTTAGGCATCTATTGTTACTGCTTGATCTAGGAAACTCTTTAACAGACTCTCTTTTCAAGGTCCTTTGAATGTTCCATTACTCTCTGTGACTCACTAGTCTTTATGTTATTTTTTGTCTTAAGAGTGATTATTTGCTTCTATGCATATCATTGCAGTTACCCTGACTTCTTTTTAAACTAGGTGAGAGACTGGTTTACATATTCACCCATTTGGGACACAATCTTTATCCATGCAGTTGACCCTATTTTCCTTCTTTTTACACAGCTAGTAAGATATCTCTCTAGATTGGACTGGAGTTGGTCTTATTTTGACACACATTTAAGGTATTTCAAAAGTTTACCACTTTTGGCAATTATTCCTGTTTGGCTGCACGTGAGTATGGTATTATGCCATTGTTCCTAATCATTTTTAGAGGTGACCTTGGAAATATTGATGCTTTGAGCTGGTCACTCCGACCTCTTTAGAGGTATGTAATGTTCACTTCCAACTCCATGGGATTTAGCCATGCTAATCTTTTTTTCAATTGGGGCGTTTCTATCTTTTACATTTTTCATTCCTTCTACAGTCTGTTTTTTTTTCCTCGTTTGATGCTTTAAGTGAGTAGCTTGGCCCACTCTTAAGGGATGAATTGTTTTTTACTTTTTAGTTGACTATAGATGTCACTTTTCACAGGCGAGGTGTGAGTGTCTCTACTTCCAGTTAAATATAGATTCTCTCTTCACTCAACACTTTTTCAAATCACATGTTTTATACAGAGTTGGTGGTGGTGTTCTGGGACTCTCCTGATCTATTGTCAATATATATTGCCAAATTTATTATAGTAGTTTCTATTTCTGAAATCAATTGATAGGTAAATTTGCACTAGAGGGTGTATACAATTGTATATTTTAACTAAACTTTTTCTGAGTATTATATATGTTCATCAAATTGTGCGGCTTATGATCTATGTATTCTACAACTAATTTATGTCAATATATTATATTAACAGTTGGTTCCTGATTACGTTTTTTCCCTCAAAATGTATTGAACACGTTTTTTTCATTGAATGTTTTTTTCTTCATTAAAGAAGCATCACTGATAACTGTACTGTCTTCAGAAATTGAGTGTTTTGTATATTTACTCTTGTCAATTGTATATGCACTTTCATGAGATCAAAAATACTTGTTTTGGCAGATTTATCAGCATTACGGTGTGTAGGGGACAGGGGTGTCCTATCTTTGGACACCATTTTGTCGCTATTTGTCTTTCAACCCTGTGTCAAGGTTGAGTTACATTCCCTGCACCCAAATTGAATAAACGTATCGCCTTATTCCATTACTTTGTATCTTAATTTCAAGGTGTTGTGATGAATTTAGTGATATCATCACTAGTACTCCGTTTTGGGCCTCCTCTCATGTGGCCAGGAGAAGGCAGCCGCAACCTGATCCTGACCCTGGAGGTGATATCATGTGGGAGGATCACAGCGGAGGGGACTCATGCCAAGCGGAATTGGTGACCTCCTTATCTCATGATTCCCCTATACTTCCTAAAATATTGATGGCTTATTGTAAAACAGAACAAAATAATGTTACACAGTTCCCTATGGACTTCAGTAACCATAATGCTTTTGGTACTGAGACGAATAACGGGACTCAGAGGCAATGAGGATTCAGAATGCTGTTTTTCAAAAGGTGCAGTCTAGTTGTTACAGCCCAAAGCAGCTCAGCAGTACATTTAAATCCAAAAATGAGGCAGAGCTGCAGAAGGAAGAAGGAGAAGGAGGTGAAAGAGATGTTGAAGGTTGTGCAGAGGGAGTTGCTGTTGAAGCAGAAGTTATCTCAGGTGCTGGAGCAGCCAAGCAAAAAAGAACGGCAGTGAGAGCCATCACGAAGGGTGAAGGTGAGCAGAAGTGCAGAGTACGTGCAGCATGCAGTGGTGTGTCAAGAAGAAGCCCAGTTGATGAGGCGAGGTGCTCCCAATTCAGAGCACAGCGTGTCGGTGACAGAGAAGCTGCTGAAGATCAACTGAGTTGTCAGAGGTCCCAGACACCACCACACAGCTCACCAAAGGTATGCGAAAGAAGGAGAGAGGGTGGGCAGGACACCGGAGGTCCACCGTAACACCTGACCACGAGAAGGAGCTGCCAAAGAATGCCATTGTGTTGGCTAGATGTAAATGCTGGCCCCGGGGTGCTCCATATAAGAAAGTTGTTTAAATTTACCAATTTTGAATATCGAACAATTAATGAAAGAAAGCAGAAACCATATCATTTTGAATTTCGAACAATTCATTAAACAGAGCAGAAGTGGCAAGAACATAGGTTTCCTCATAGGGGACTACAATTGGGGAAAGCTTACAACCAGCATTACCAACAACCAAGAGGCTGTGAGAAAACTTCAGTAAAACAACAAAGATGTAAATCCCCTTTCAGGAGATATACATTGGGGAAAGCCTATATCCTGCATTGCCAACAGCCAAGAGACAGTGAAACCATACAGAGGCAGCAAGAACACAACTCTCCCTTTTTGGGATATCGACTGGGGGACACTTGAAACCAAAACTGCCAACAGTCAAAAGGCCATAAGAGACAGCAGTTATTGTTCAACCCTCCTTCCAAGAGAGATTGGTGTGGAGCCTCTTGGAAACAATATTGCTTTCAAGTTTGAATATAGCTGTAGGAGTTTTCTTCCTGGTAGGCGAGTATACCAGGAAAGGGACCAATAGTAGCTAGTCCTGGCAGGTGAGTATATGAGGAAAGGGACCAATAGTAGCTAGTCCTGGAAGGCGAGTATACCAGGATAGAAGACGATGATTTAAAGCACTGTGGTTGTGGTAAAAGGTGTGCTGAATTGAACTTGCTAATTTCATCACCTTTTCTTGATGAACTGTTGCATTACCAAACGCAATTGCTGTGCTAGCCTGACAAAAGTGTGTCCTTTGAAGAAGTGTGACATGCTAATAATTGTTAGACATTTTCAAAACACCTATTGCTTTGGTTTTAAACTTCTGTTATGAAAGAAAGACATTTACATTTCCAAAAAGAATATTGTGGAAATCACCTGTTTTTTTAAATTGTGAAGAAACATTTGTGGAAAAGGCATTTGCTGTGTCCCACGGAAAGATACAGTGGTTGGAAGAGACTTTTTGTACTTTCCTTCAACAGAACTTAGTTGAGTCAGAACTGTGCTCAAAGTATTCCTGAATTGATCCAGGGGAAGGGAGCCCCACCCTGGTCACAAGGAGTGCTTTCAGATTTCTTTAAGTTTGAACTGATAACATGTTTTTGGAACTAAAATTAGCCATATATTCCTTGTATAATTTTATTGCGTATATTAGTGTGAGGGTCAGAGACTTTTTGGACACTAGGTCACTTTTCCTTAGTTTTAGTTTGATAGGCAGGGACCTCTTTGTTAGGATAGGGAAAGATAAGAATCTGGAGAAAACGTTACCTTTGTGTCCAACTCGCACTATTGACCTCTCAGAGTTTGCACTTATATCCCTTGTTGGTTCCATCTTTTCCGTCAGCAATGGAAGCAGAAAACATCAGATTATTGGCGACTGTGGCTCATCTCCCATGGTTACTGCAATCCATTTCGAAGAAACTCCACAGAATCCACCTATGTATGTCACCTACGGAAGGAAGCAAATACTGTTTCAAAGTGCCCACAGGGCAACAGGGAGGGGACATGGGATGATAGACAATGTAATTACAGCAATGTTAACTAATTAAATACAATAAAATAAGAAGAGACAATTGGGAGGAGAAGACTAAACTACTATGCATTGTGAGTGTTCAGAACGTGCAAGTGCAGAGGGGAGAGGGGTGTGGGATAGGTGCTGTGGTGCTCATGGAGAGCAGCAGGTGAAGTGCTATGGGGAAGGTAAGTGCAACCTCCAATGGTGGAGGGTTTGCTGAGGCAAGTGCAGAGGATAGACAGCAGATGGGATGATAAGATGTGGGGGGTTAGGGCCCCAAGGATGCATAAGGACCCTGCACACCAGTCAAGCTACTATGTGATTAGCGGGGGAGAGTGGGAGGAAAGGAAGAGGTAAAGAGGAAGGTCCTGAGGTTTTTCCAGAATTTAAGGAGGTCCTGATCAAGATGAAGAGAGAGAGGGAGGGTGTTCCAAAGAAGAGATCTCACTGAGAAATGCGATCGACCACCTGCTCTCTGTTTAGCAAAGCGCTTCACACCCAAGGAGTGGGTGCCAGAGGAGCGCAGGAGTCTAGAAGGGGAATATTTTGTCAGAAAAGGGTGCAGATAGAGTGGTCCCTGGCCACAGACAGCCTTGTGGATGATGCAGAGGGATTTGGATTTAATATGTGCTGCAATCAGAAGCCAGTAATTACTTTGTCGGGCAGGAGAGATGCGGGCCCTGGGCTTGAGGCCAAGGATACGTCTTGCTGCCCTATTCTGGATTAGCTGTAGGGGTCGCAGAGTGGACAAAGGTACATTAAGGAGTAGGCTTCCTAATTCCTAAGAGGAGGCTTCCTAATTCCTTCTCAAAGGGCCTGCAGAACTTGTCCCATCTTCTGAGGTGGCCAATTGTTGGTATGCCAGGCCTCAGGGCCATTTTGGACTGAAGTCTGATCAGCAAGTTAAACGTGTTCACTCTGGCCCAGATCATTTAGGTCCTATAGTTTTGATGAGCTGATTCACTGCAAACATCGTTGGTCTCCGAGGGTGGAGATAAATCAACCCCATTTTCAATTTACTACACTTCGTTTTGAGGTTGACTTCTCAGAGGTTCATGAAATGGATGGCTCTGGTGGTAGCTAATCTCTACCTAGAAAAGATTAATGTATTCCTGTACTTAGGAGCATGGCTGGAAAAGGAAGTCCTAAGATTTGGGGAGGACAGAGCTTCTTGATTCTGATGGCTTCTCTTTGAATCTCAGTAACTTTTGGTTCACACCTTTAAAAATGTGTCAGTATATCTGGGAGTTTTGGATATGGAGATGGGCAAGGCTTTCTCACCCCAAGAGAGGGTCATGAGCTTTCAATTTGCAGGAGTTAAATTCTTACAGCACAAGGAGATCCAGACTGGGATTATCCTCAGTCTTTAAGCCATCATTCTCTCATGCCATTTCTATTTTCCCATAGGCCACCTTCAGAATGTGATCTCGAAGGTTGTCTCTGGGGAGCTAGTGGACTCAATTCAAAATGAGATGAAGATAGACTTTGTCCTCATTGGGCCTGCTGTCAAACATTAATTTGTGTGATGATGTTTGGATGACATGCGCCTGGAAGGATTCACCCCATGGCTGTCAAACTCAGCCAAATCCCTGAGTTTCATTGTTGACAATGGCATTTCCTTCCAAAAGCTCTGAGCAAAAGAGGCGCGTGGCTATAGATCTCCACACTTTGCAAACACAAGCTCTTTAACCCCAACCCCATGATTTTCGCATGGTGGTCCAAGCCCTCATGATATCATTCATTGATGGGGGAAAACCGTGCTTACTGGGCTTCGAGCCATGCACCTGGCCCCCCTGAAGGCATCCCACCATATTGCAGCCCACCTCATCACAAGCACACACATTTGACTGTATCTGTCCTACACTGCCCAAGCTTCACTACCAATGTCATATTCAAAACCTCATGTATCAGATACAAAGCAGTCTCAAATGGTACACAAACATACTTGGTGGCTAAATTCCATACCTTGGTAGACTACACTCCTCATGTAGCAAAACGATCAAAAGGTTATGATATGATATGATATGATATGGCATTTGTAACGCGCCTATACACAGTTGTTTCAAGGCGCGACGAGGCAGGGAGGGGAGGAAACAAGGGGAAACAGACAACGATCCTACTAGGCCAGGTGTCATTCAGATCGCGCAAGTGCAAGGGTGGGGGAGGGGGAAAAGAGCAAGGGGAAGGGGAGGGTTGGGAAGTGCAGTAAAGGTAAGTGGCGTAAAGTAATAAATAAATAGGGCCAACTGGTGGCAAGTGCAAGGTAAGTGCAGAACAAGTGCTGGAAATGGGGGGGGCTGTAGGGATACAGAGACAGTCCCGCAGTGCAGAGGGGTTCCAGGGCATCAGTGCAAGTGGAGAGTGGCTGGGCCCAGGACCGAGGCCGTTAAGAGTGGTCCAGTTGCAGAATCAGTGCAGTATCAGTGAGGAATAATTGGCTGTTCAGCAGGGGAGAGGGAGAGAGAAAGCAGAGGCAAAGATGAAGGTTTTGAGGTGCTTCCGGAACCGGAGATGGTTCTCCTCAAGTTTCAGGGAGGCAGGAAGGCTGTTCCAGAGGGAGGCCCCTGCCGCGGAGAGAGATCTACCCCCAGCTCGTTGCTTCGAGAAGCGGCTGACCCTGAGGGAGTTGGAGGCGGATGAGCGAAGGGCTCGGGAAGGAAGATATTTGGGAAGAGAGAGTTGAAGGTATATAGGACCAAGGCCCCAGAAGGCCTTGTGGACAATGCAGAGGGTTTTGAACTTTATCCTCGCAGCCACTTGGAGCCAGTGTAGAGATTTCAGTCCTGGAGAGATACGGTCCCTGGGCTTGAGGCCAAGGACAAGTCTCGCAGTTACAGTTAATGCTATCCAGCAAAGAGAGGATTCTCCTGCCATGCCCCAACTGGAGGCTTTAAAATGCCCCACCATCCTCCAGTTTCTCAAAATACAAAAATTGTGGCTCTGCCAGAGGAATACACTCCTGCCCTCCCTCCACCAACAGTACTGCACTACTGTATAAAATGCCAAGCCCAATTCTGGCACCCTCCCATTATACAGTTGCAATTGAATAGAATGGAGCTAGTGAAAAAGAAACTTTATGAGCTAGATTGGATCTGCACATGTGACTGCAGAGGCAGCTATAAGCTATCTCAAGACTTAGCGCTGGAAAACAGGAAATGTGGGACTATTCTTCCTTATGTTAATAGATGTCCAGATAGCCGCTATTTTAGGACTTTCATGAGACTTGGATTTAATTTGATTGATACACGGGAAAGTCTGCATTGCAGGAAAATGACTGAAAATTATATTTGTAGGTACTGTAATTCAGATATGCAAACGTTGAAACACGTATTTGTTTATTGTCCAGTCTTACAATCAGTATTGAGGCTAATTTTTATTTGATTTAGGTTGTAAATTGGCGTAATGGGGATGAATTTTGGTTGAGGATTTTTAGCAGGAGTAATACGGCGTTGTTGATTTCAACTATCAGTTTTTTAGATACATGTAACTTAATTGCTGATTTTTAATAGAATAAGAATAGCCTTTTGCACATGGATTTGAATTTTCCTGTTTATTGAATGAAATCTGGTTTGGTATTTTCTTATTGGATGATTTTTTTAAAGTTTTCATCCTCTCTGTGTTCTTATGGATACATATAGTAGATCAATGTTGTATATGCATATTTGTATAAGGTTTGTAATAAACCAATACAGTTAAAAGAATATATATATATAACAAGGCCTACGGTAGCAGCTGTGTAGTTATGGTTAAGTTGCTCAACTCATAAGAAGAGCACTTCCCCCTGGATGAATCCTTAACAAACTTTGCAAAAAAAAGTATATGGGCCGCTCTGAATTTTTTTGGTAGGTTTGATGAGATTTCGTCAAGGGGGGGAAAAGCAAAAACATTTACTGATGCCTAGAGGCTAAACCGCTGGACGGATTTTCACCAAATCTCTGGCAGGAGCAGCGGCTTGGTCCCGAAAGCTTGTTTTTGTAAATTTGGTGTAAATCCGTCCAGTAGTTTTCTTTAAAAAAGGCTAAAAGCAGGTAAAAAATAAATTTGTGATATCTGGGTTCTGTCCGCTGACCCACTCCCCTGTTCGGTCTGCGGACAGGCATCCGATTGGCCCAGAGGCAACGTGATGTCCGCGGACATCGGACACGCCCACTGATTGGATGGTGAAAAGCGCTGAAGTGCGTCAGATTTTTGGAAACGCCCCCCATGTATTCGCGGACAGCCGCCGGTGTGCGCGGACATCGCAGTAAAAACATATAAAAAAACACAACATTGCACATGCCAAACTTATCAAACAATCTCTGGGGACGTAAGGGGTGATGAGGGTGGGATGGGATATGCCTGTAAGAAGCCAAAAAACAGGTGTTTATCATCCCCGAAGTCTGAGAACAGTCTGGTTGTTTGGGTAAAGTCCTGTGATGTTCGTGAACACTTCAGGAGGTGTTCGGGGACATCTATGCCTATTTCTGCATTAATGGGCTGGTGAAAAGCAAGTTTTGGATGCCTTATAACTTTGGCGCCACTCAATGAAACTGCATGAATTCTATTGTACACCTGATTCTGAATGGTTCTGCAAAGTTTGGTGGGATTCTGTCAAGAGGGGGCAAAATCAGAGGGGTGTCGCAAATATTGTAAAGGCTTATAAATGTGGTGCCATTTGACGAATCTACACACACGTTTGTAAAAACATTTAAGATATAGATATAAATGTTTTTGTAAAGTTTGGAAGGATTTTGTCAAGAGGGGGCTAAATTAGAGTGGGGTCTCAACATTTTTAAATGGCTTCTAACTTTTTTGCCGTTTGACGAATTCGGACAAAAGTTTCCAGAAAGATTATAGACCCAACCTTGAATGTTTGTGTAAAGTCTGAATGGGTTTTGTCAAGTGGGGGCTAAGTTATATGACTATTGTATGTACATACATTTTGACACTTTTGAAAAAATAAAACATGGGCGGATTTCCATAATGTAGGTACAAAACATTGTGATATACTTTTGGTGACTGAGGTATAGCCTGTGCCCATGGGCAGTGGCCAGATTGTCCTGGTCATGGCATAAGGTCATGACCCGGACAATCTGGCTACTGGCCATGAACACGAGGGACAACAAATGGGGTTAAAGTGGCCATGTCCACCTGGGACCGGCTATTTGGTAAAGTTATTCAAAAGTGGGATAGGTTTGAAAGGGGAAACAAATTGCGCTTGTGGTAATATGGTCATAGGGTTCTCTCTTTGCCTTCTGCAGGCTGCCATAGAAAGTGAAGAGGGGCTCTGTACGGAGCCACACATTCCCTTTCCATGGTGGCCCTGCTGGAAAAGGATTTTCCGTCCTGCAGTGGGATGCTGCAGCCATCCCGGTGTAGGAAGAGAAATCTTTAATTTGTTTTAGTATCCCGGGTTACCGCTTTGGGAACCCAGGGTGCTAATGGTCTTCATCCCCCATTGAAGGGGCTGGAATGGGGCCTATAATTTGGGCTTCCGGGCCGTTATCCCTGTTACAGTGCCTGGAACAGGGAATGAGCGCCACATTATCCATTAGCATAACACAAAATGCTAATGGAAATTTTGGAAAATCTTATTGAGTAAATGTACTTTACTGAGAAATGTAAAGTAGATGGAGTCTATAAGATTTTTTTTTAGTTCTATTTTTTAACTGTAAAAGGTGGTTCCTAAAGGAATCTTCCTTTTGTTGTTGTTTGATGTATTTATTTTTTTTTGCAGGAGAGGTTAGAACGTAAGGTGGGGAGGGAAATGAGGGAAGAGGCACTAAGCATTAATATGGAGAGGCAAGTGGACAGGAGAAGATGTTGCGCGTGTGTTACTTCTATTGAAGAGGCAGTGTTTCTCATGCTCCTTGATTACAGCTTCCAAAGCACTTGGAAATAGTTTCCCCCTGCAGAGTGGTGTGTTGCAGTATATACAGAGGATTGTTCTCTTCGAAAGATATGGATCAACAGCCTCTTTTATTGCTTGCAAAGGTAGCTGCTGGGATTTTATATCCCTCAGAAGTAGGCTGTGTCGTTACAATATTGGTTGAGGAAGATGAGGTGGCGGAAGACAGCCTACTACTTGCTAAGAAAGGAACAACCTTTCTGAGAGCATTGTGTTGGTTGTATTTGGTTTGGCAGTGCATGGAGGTGGTCCCATAGGAGTACTGTCCAGGTAGTCCGCGCTACTCAGTGCAGTTCACTTTGGTAGCTTTAGCATTTGGGTCATTCCCATCAGTGGTAAAGAAATGCCACGCCCATGATTCTCTCTGGGTGGTACAGGTAGGCACTTCCTCTACCTCATGTTCTTGGTCTTCTTGATTGTCTTTGGAAGTACTGCGCTTTTTTTGTTGTGTAGGTCCTCCAGCTGGTGGTGGTGGCTCTTGGGGAGGAGGGATGGCAATACCTGATGTCATTTTTAAGATAAATAGCAGTTTTGCTAATATTCTTCCAAGAATGTGCTTTGTACTAGATTGTTAATGGATAATGAGTAAGTTTAGGTGTAGGAGCTGGGCAAGGACACATTTTGAGCTTGGAAGTTCAGAGATCGGTAGAAAATGCAGTTCCGCACTGTCCTCGAAGCATGGACCCGATCGCGAAGTGTGGACGCATTCGCAGACCCATCATCATGCCGTGCGTGAGTGCATGGTTACGTGGCACTGGCCCATTGGTCCGCAATGACGTCAGGCATTCGCGGACGTCAACGGATGCAAAAACAGTGGAAAAAGTTGCAAAAAGTGTATAGAAGTGTTAAAAATTATGCTAGAAGGTGGTAAATGGCAGAGATTTAAGGTGAAACTTTGTAAATTGGACAATAATGTTGCTATATTGGGGTAAGTATGATATTAGTAAGTTGTAGGAAAATAGCATGCACTGGTAAAAACCCATGAAATTCACTGAAAAAACTTTGTTAAAGAGACTTTATGGTTAAGTTGCACTAATAAAAACCTATGAAATGTTTGTATTTAGTATGGTTAAGTTGGTGTTTCCATAGGAAGAGCACTTTTTGGGTGGCTTTTAACTTTGCTTTCCCTGGACGAATCCTCACCAAACTTTGCAAAACAAAGTATTTGGGTCACTCTGAATTCTTTTGCAAAGTTTGGTGAGGATTCGTCCAGGGGGGGGGAGTTATAGGGGGGTCCTAAAACTTTTTTTAGACTGAATGGGGAAGAGTTTTTGCTCGCGTCTACAGCCCAAACCGCTGGGAGGATTTTCACCAAATTTGGACAAGGAGCAGCGGCTTGGTCCCGAAAGCGTGCTTTTGCAAATTTGGTGAAAATCCGTCCAGTAGTTTTTTTGAAAATGACCAAAAAGTAGGTCAAAAAAAATTAGTGATATCTGTGTTCGGTCCGCGGACACACTTCCCTGTTCGCTCCGCGGACAGTGTCCTGATTGGCCAATCGGCTTGCGTGATGTCCGCAGACATGCAACGTGTTCACTGATTGGACGGCGTGGAGCGTGAAGCGCGTCAGATTTTCGGTAGCGCCCGCCAGTGCGGTGCAACTTTGTTCAAAATTTGCATTTAGTAGAGTGTGTTGGTGTGTAGGAGTGTTTGGGGAGGGTGGGAGTGTATGTGATAGGATGAAAGTTGTGTTTTTTTATGTGTTAGACGTTCTCTTTGTGTTCGATTTGTCTGCGGACATCACAGGTGTTCTGAAATGTTCTAAATAAACTGAATGGGGGGTGTTCTGAGGACTCAATATGTGTCAGTTTTGTTCGCAAGCAAGCTGAAACTGTTCTAAGAACACTTGCGGTGTCCTGAAATGTTTGCAAATAAACAAAATGGGGGTGTCCTGAGGACGCTGTCCGTATTGTTCGTTATCAAGTTGAATGTGTTCTAAGAACACTTGCGGTGTCCTGAAATGTTCGCAAATACACAAAATGGGGGTGTTCTGAAGACGTTGTCGAACACTCGCTGTGTCCAGAAATGTTCGCAAATATGAATGGGGGTTGTGGCTGGCAAGTTGAATGTGTTCTAAGAACACTCGCAGTGTCCTGAAATGTTCGCAAATAAACAAAATGGGGGTGTCCTGAGGACGCTGTCCGTATTGTTCTCTGTCAAGTTGAATGTGTTCTAAGAACTCTCGCGGTGTCCTGAAATGTTCGCAAATAAACAAGATGGTGGTGTTCTGAAAACGCTTCTAAGAACACTCGCTGTGTCCTGAAATGTTCGCAAATAAACAAAATGGGGGTGTTCTGAGGACGCTGTCCGTATTGTTTTCTGTCAAGTTGAATGTGTTCTAAGAACACTCGCGGTGTCCTGAAATGTTCGCTAATAAACAAAATGGGGGTGTTCTGAAGACGCTTCTAAGAACACTCGCGGTGTCCGGGGAATGATCCTAGGGGGTGTCCTGAGGACGCTGTCCGTATTGATCTCTGTCAAGTTGAATGTGTTCTAAGAACACTCGTGGTGTCCTGAAATGTTCGCAAATACACCTAATGGGGGTGTTCTGAAGATGTTGTAGAACACTCGCTGTGTCCTGAAATGTTCGCAAATATGAATGGGGGTTGTGGCTGGCAAGTTGAATGTTTTCTAAGAACTCTCGCGGTGTCCTGAAATGTTCGCAAATAAACAAAATGTGGGTGTCCTGAGGACGCTGTCCGTATTGTTCTCTGTCAAGTTGAATGTGTTCTAAGAACACTCGCGGTGTCCTGAAATGTTCGCAAATAAACAAAATGGTGGTGTTCTGAAGACGCTTCTAAGAACACTCGCGGTGTCCTGAAATGTTCGCAAATAAACAAAATGGGGGTGTTCCTAGGACACTGTCCGTATTGTTCTCTGTCACGTTGAATGTGTTCTAAGAACACTCGCGGTGTCCTGAAATGTTTGTAAATAAACAAAATGGGGGTGTTCTGAAGACGCTTCTAAGAACACTTGCGGTGTCCGGGGAATGTTCGTAGGGGGTGTCCTGAGGACGCTGTCCGTATTGTTCTCTGTCAAGCTGAATGTGTTCTAAGAACACTTGCGGTGTCCTGAAATGTGCGCAAACACACAAAAAGGGGGGTGTTCTGAAGACGTTGTCGAACACTCGCTGTGTCCTGAAATGTTCGCAAATATGAATGGGGGGTTGTGGCTGGCAAGTTGAATGTGTTCTAAGAACACTCGCGGTGTCCTGAAATGTTCGCAAATAAACAAAATGGGGGTGTTCTGAAGACGTTTCTAAGAACACTTGCGGTGTCCGGGGAATGTTCGTAGGGGGTGTCCTGAGGACGCTGTCAGTATTGTTCTCTGTCAAGTTGAATGTATTGTAAGAACACTTGCGGTGTCCTGAAATGTTTGCAAATACACAAAATGGGGGTGTTCTGAAGACGTTGTCGAACACTCGCTGTGTCCTGAAATGTTCGCAAATATGAATGGGGGGTTGTGGCTGGCAAGTTGAATGTGTTCTAAGAACTCTTGCAGTGTCCTGAAATGTTCGCAAATAAACAAAATGGGGGTGTCCTGAGGACGCTGTCCATATTGTTCTCTGTCAAGTTGAATGTGTTATAAGAACACTCGCGGTGTCCTGAAATGTTCGCAAATAAACAAGATGGTGGTGTTCTGAAGACGCTTCTAAGAACACTCGCGGTGTCCTGAAATGTTCGCAAATGAAGAAAATGGGGGTGTCCTGAGGACGCTGTCCGTATTGTTCTCTGTCAAGTTGAATGTGTTCTAAGAACACTCGCGGTGTCCTGAAATGTTCGCAAATAAACAAAATGGGGGTGTTCTGAAGACGTTTCTAAGAACACTTGCGGTGTCCTGGAATGTTCGTAGGGGGTGTCCTGAGGACGCTGTCCATATTGTTCTCTGTCAAGTTGAATGTGTTCTAAGAACTCTAGCGTTGTTCTGAAATGTTCGTAGGGGGTGTCCTGAAGATGCTGTTCGTATTGTTCGATCGCAAGTTGAATGTGTTCTTAGAACACTCACGGTGTCCTGAAATGTTCGCAAATAAACAAAATGGGGGTGTTCTAAGGACACTGTCCGTATTGTTCGTTGTCAAGTTGAAAGTGTTCTAAGAACTATCGCGTTGTTCTGAAATGTTCGTAGGGGGTGTCCTGAAAACGCTGTCCGTATTGTTCGCTGGCAAGTTGAAAGTGTTCTAAGAACACTCATAATGTCCGCGGACATTAAAAGTTTCCATAGACCATAGTTGAAATGTTTGACTCTATGGATGTGATATGCTGCCCTGGCAACAACCACCGCAGCATATCACATTCATATTTGCTTATAACTTTGGGTGAAAAACAAATGTATAAGGAACAAAGGTATTAGATACTATGGATGTGATATGCTGCTATGGTTCTCCTTATTATTGTATACTTACTGTTTGGTCTAGTAACCGGAGTACATGTATTTCTTGTTAATTTCTGTGATAAAAGAAAATAGCATGTTAGTATTAGTATTTTGTAATGACTTATTACATTGTATAATCAACATACTTTTTTTTTTTGGACCCTCATATTTAGTAGATTACAAATCAGAGTACTGTGCAATTTGCTCAGTTTCTGTATTTGTTGCTAAAATTATTGGGTCTGTGGGAGAAAAAAAAATCCATGTTGGATTAAAAAAAAAACTTTTTCTGTTATGCTACAGTTTATTTGTTTGTTTGTTTTCAGTGTTCACTTGTTGTTTCTGGCTAATGCTTTATACTTTGGCTTGTTGCATTTTTTTGGAGCAGTAACATATTATTTATTTGTTTGGATATTATAAAATTTTGGAGCAGTTAGATACCAATTGGCGTATTCTAACTGTCTATTTTTTTATATATTTTAGTGGAATTGATTTATCTATTTGGATATTGTTAAATTTTGGGACAGTTAGATACCAATTGGCGTATTCTAACTGTATTTTTTGGTCTAATTTAGTGGTATTCATTTATCTGATTAGTTGTTGTAGAATCTTTGAGCAGTTAGATAGCTTTTGGAGTATTCTACAGTAACAGGCCAATTCATGGAATAATTAGCGCGGCGCAAGTGGGCAAAAACGTGCGAATCGCAGTGGAATAGCGAAAATCGCAGTGCAAGTGCGAAAATCGCACGAAAAGCAGCGCACGACGATTCATGGAAGTCGGTGCGCGAGAAAACCAGCGGATGTGCGATAAAAAAGTGCGCCGCGCACGTTGGCGCACAGGCCATCTAACAGCGTGCGCCAGGTCACAGCGAAAATCGCACAGGCCACAGCCAAATTCGCACATAGCTGGCGCACGCAACAAAAGTAGGCGGAACACGGGCGTAACACTCGGAATGGGGAACAACTTGCAAAAACGTGGGCGTCACGGGGGAAGTACAGGGCACAAGTGCGCGGAACACCCACACGCTCGCCTACAACACGTATTCATGGAATAGAATAGGGCAAAAAAGCGCACGCTCAAACCAGCGCACAGGCACAAACACGACCGCCACAAGAAAGCAGGCGGTAGCGTCTCTGCGGCTGTAAGAAATGTGCGCCAAAAGGTGCGCCAACAAATAGCACTTATATACTGCCATGATGAATGTCCTATACTGTGGCCCTCCAGGACAAATGACGTGCAAAGGGGTACCCACAAACACAGACACCCGCTGACAAAAAATACGTGTGCGTGTATACCGGGGTGCGCGGGAAGTCTCACACGCGATTTCAGCAGGGTACATGTATTACAGGGGTTCGCGTGAAGTTTTTCACGCAATCGGACCTGGGGGAGCGGGCTACGTGTATTACAGGGGTTCGCGTGAAGTTCCTCACGCGATCGTGCCTGGGGGAGCGGGCTACATGTATTACAGGGGTTCGCGTGAAGTTCTTCACGCGATCGGGCCTGGGGGGCGGGCTACCTGTATTACAGGGGTTCGCGTGAAGTTCCTCACGCTATCGGGCCTGGGGGAGCGGGCTACGTGTATTACAGGGTTTCGCGTGAAGTTTTTCACGCGATCGGGCCTGGGGGAGCGGGCTACGTGTATTACAGGGGTTCGCGTGAAGTTCCTCACGCGATCGGGCCTGGGGGAGCGGGCTACGTGTATTACAGGGGTTCGCGTGAAGTTTTTCACGCGATCGGGCCTGGGGGAGCGGGCTACGTTTATTTCAGGGGTTCGCGTGAAGTTTTTCACGCGATCGGGCCTGGGGGAGTGGGCTACGTGTATTACAGGGCTTCGCGTGAAGTTTTTCACGCGAATAGCCTGGGCGCGTGTATTTCAGGGGTGCGCGGAAAGTTCCACACGCGAATAGCCTGGGCGCGTGTATTTCAGGGGTGCGTGGGAAGTTCCACACGCGAATAGCCTGGGCGCGTGTATATCAGGGGTGCGCGGGAAGTTTTACACGCGATTTCAGCAGGGTACGTGTATTTAAGGGGTGCGCGGGAAGTTCCACACGCGAATAGCCTGGGCGCGTGTATTTCAGGGGTGCGTGGGAAGTTCAACACGCGAATAGCCTGGGCGCGTGTATTTCAGGGGTGCGTGGGAAGTTCCACACGCGAATAGCCTGGGCGCGTGTATTTCAGGGGTTCGCGTGAAGTTATTCACGCGATGGGGCCTTGGGGGAGCGGGGTACCACTCACCGTTGCCTTGCGTGTAGAAGAACGCGTAGCCAACACCCGCTGTGAAGTAATAGCGTTTGAACCCCAACGGATGGAAAACACACGCACCGCACGAAAAGCACGTACAGAACATAAAGGCACACGGGATCACCAAGCCCTGCCAGGGCAACGCCCGTGCGCAAAACGTCACGGACGCGCTTACGCTGTAAGGGCCTTTGGTCCAATGAAATCGCGTACGGGCAACGCCCGTGCGCAAAACGTCACAGACGCGCTTACGCTGTAAGGGCCTTTGGTCCAATGTAATCGCGTACGCGTGCTGACGCGCTTACGCGCTAAGGGCCTTTCCTCGATTTTCACGCTGACGTGCAGGATTTTCACGTGCCAAATCACTCCGTATCAAGCTGGCCACGCGAAAACACACGGAAGACCACGCTCCTGCCCAGAAGGCCGAATTACTGCCCCCCAGTGCCCCGAGCAGCCTCCCACATGCCATCTGCTGCTGCCTGCCTGCCTGCCTGCCTCCTGCCACCGTGCCCTGCCATTTGGTGCCTGCACATCAGCCATCTGCAGGCGTCCAGTTGCTGTGTCCACCCCTGCTGGAACAGAAGACTCCCGACTCGGATAACATCGCTCCGCAGCCCAGCCCTAGGACGCAGTTGCCCACCCACTCCTGCCCCTGGGGTTGCCATGTCGGGCACATCAACATCTGGCACCAGTGGCAACCCCCAGCCAGAGGGGCAGAGGGGCACCAGCTTCACTGCCACCGAAGTTGGTGTCCTGGTGGAGCAAGTCCTGGGGCAGTATGATGCCCTCTTCGGATCGTCCCGCGCCAACAAGGAAGGACGGGACAGGATCTGGGCCGACTGTGTGGTTGCCATCAACGCGGAGGGGGTGGCAACCCGCACCATCCAGAAGGTCAAGAAGCGCTGGGAAGACTTGAGGTCCAGGACCCTCATGAAGGCCCGGCGCCTCGTGGAGGGTGGCTGGGGCCGCATGAGTTCCATCCAGTTGAGGGTCCTGGAACGCGCACACCCAGCCCCCCACGCCCAGGTCCTTGAGAGGGAGACCCGTCTGGAGTTGAGCGGTAAGTGGCCAAGCATTGCTGTGTGAGACAGGGCATGTTGCAGTGTGCTGGTTGTCTGATACTTGCCTGCATGTGTGACATAGGCCATGTACGCATGTATGTGTGCAGGGACATCATGGGAATGCATGTGCGACCTGTAATGTGTGAACCACACGGTTGTTGCATGTGTTTGAATGCGACATGGGGAGCCCTGTGCAGATTGCACACATGAGAGCATGGCAGTCTCTGTTCCTGGACATGGGTGGGGGCGAGGGATGGGTGCTGATGCCAGATACATATGTGGTATCCATGTCTGTGTGCCTGACATGCGTGTCTGTGACTTGTGAATGCCATGGATGCATGACACATGTCTGTGACAATGTACAGATTCACTGATGCAGCCTAGTCATCCTTGTATGCACTGTGATTGGGGTGTACGGGGCCAGATGGATGTGACTGAGGTGAAGTGTGTGCATGTGATAGGCATGACCCATGATGCATGTGAGTCCCATTACATTGTATGATTCGAGAGTCCATTGGACATGCATTGAAATGTCCATGGCACGCACCATGACTGTCACTGTGTGTGTTTTGCCTGGACTGACACATGTGTTGTGGTGTGACATGATGGAAGTGTACTTTGACAGTGGCACTCATCTGCTATTGCTTCCTGTCTAGGGGACCATTGTACAGTACCCTGATGCTTGTGTTCTATGTCTCCCTCTACGCAGCGGCTAGTGAAGGAGAGGGCGGAGACGGCGCTGTGGAGCAAGGCGGCGGGGATGCCCCCACGGCTGCAGCGGAAGGGGTGGGTGAGCCCCCACAGGGGCCTGCTACGGCGGTAGACGGCGAGGAGCCATCCAGGTTGGTGGTTTCCACAGAGGAGGAGGAGGCCGCCACTGAGGCGCACATGGGGCCTGGTGGGGGCATCCCTGCTGGTGCAAGTGGTGCAGTCGAGGGGCAGGGGCAGGAGGCAGCACTGGTCACCGTGGAGGGGCCTGTGCATGTTGCTGTCCCTGAACCTGTGGGTGCACCACCTTGCACCAGCAGGGATGCCCCGTCCCAGGCCCGTCCGCAGGTAGAGGGGATGTCCATGTCATCTGACTCCCCTCCACCTGCAGACGAGGGGACCACTGGCCGTGTGGAGAAGGTCCTGATTGGGGTCGCGATGCGCACGGCTGTGATTCGTGATGCTGTGCGTGCTTCCCAGGAGGAGCACGCACGTCATCACGAAGAGCACCGTGCCGACGTGGCCCAATTGGGATCGTCCATGTTCGGGGGTTTCCTGCATGTGTCGGCCAATCTGGCGGCCCTCTCCTCCTCTGTGGAGACTATACGCCAGTCGTTCTCCTTGCCGTCTTCCGGCCCAGATGCCACCAGGGCCCCCTGTGGACCTGCCCTGACCAATGCAGCCAGCTCGGTGGGGATCCCATCCCTGCCACAGTCGGGAGTCAGAGGTCCAGCAGGGGTGGACAACACAGCAACTGGACCCCAGCAGATGGAGGATGTGACGGCATCATCGGGCAGGGCACGTGCACAACGGCGTCGGTGGTTTCCATCATCCTGGATGCCGTCGTGCTGGCAGAGGCAGTGGTGTCCGAGGCAGCAGCAGGCTCGACGTGGGAGGCATCATGGCTCGGGCCATCAAGATCAGAGGGGCAGGCATCGGCTGGAGGGCAGGAGAACCCTGGGATGGTAGTGTCTTCCGTGTGGGAGCAGTTGGTCCAGCGGATAGGTGCGGAGCGGCAGCGGGCGGAAGAGGAGCGGCTCACCATGGTCAGGGCGGAGTTCTCCATGCGTCGGGCGTTGAGGCGGGCTGAGTGCCTCAAGGAAGCTCGCAGGGAGTTTGAGGTGAACATGGGGTTATCCCTGCGAGACCTCGGGGCCAGGACAGAGTCCCGCCTCCAGGACATCGACATGGAGTTCGATGATGCCCTGGCCGGCAACATCACAGAGTGAGCCGCAGGACTTGCCCGCTGCCATTGTATATAGTTATATAGTTAGTGGTAGGTTTCCTTTAAATTTAAATATTTTTTATTTGGTTGCGATTGGACAATGCGCCACTTTTTTGTATATAGTTCAGTTTTTAGTTAGTTGACATAGTTAGGTTTCATTTGGTTGGGCTCATGGACCCGGGATTGTCTTGTAAATAGTTATTCTATGGATTTTTTGATTTATTGGATTTTTTTCATGGACATTCATCTTCTTTTTGTTGTTTTGCTTTGTGGTTTTTCTAATTTCATTTCCATTCAAGTTGATTTTCAATACATTTTTATTTTCATCCTTCAAAGTGTCGTATCATCTCATTGCTTTCATGCATGTCATGTTGGGTGTTTTAACATTCACTTGCAGCCATTGTGTGTGACAGACATGTGTTCATTTGCTTTATTTACATTGGGTGTGTAACATGTAATTGCCTTTGATATGTGGGTGGATGTGATAGTTGGTTGGGCCTTTTGGCAGGGGAGGATGGCCATTACGGACATGATTGGGGATTGTTGGGACCCAGGTGCAGGGGGGCATGGATGGGACATGGGCGAGGGCCTGCTGGCAGGTGCCCCACAGTGCTGGGGGGTAGGGGTGGTGGGGGACATGAGTTGGACATGGGTGGGGGCCTGCTGGCAGGTGCCCCACAGTGCTGGGGGGTGGGGGTGGTGGGGGACATGAGTTGGACATGGGTGGGGGCCTGCTGGCAGGTGCCCCACAGTGCTGGGGGGTGGGGGTGGTGGGGGACATGAGTTGGACATGGGTGGGGGCTTGCTGGCAGGTGCCCCACAGTGCTGGGGGGTGGGGGTGGTGGGGGACATGAGTTGGACATGGGTGGGGGCCTGCTGGCAGGTGCCCCACAGTGCTGGGGGGTGGGGGTGGTGGGAGACATGAGTGGGGGCCTGGTGGAGGGTGCCCCTGCACTGCTGGGGGGTGGGGGTGGTGGGAGACATTAGTGGGGGCCTGGTGGAGAGTGCCCCTGGATGCTGGGGGGTGGGGGTGGTGGGAGACATGAGTGGGGGCCTGGTGGAGGGTGCCCCTGCACTGCTGGGGGGTGGGGGTGGTGGGAGACATGAGTGGGGGCCTGGTGGAGGGTGCCCCTGCACTGCTGGGGGGTGGGGGTGGTGGGAGACATGGGTGGGGGCCTGGTGGAGGCTGCCCCTGCACTGCTGGGGGGTGGGGGTGCAGGGGGACATGAGCAGGTGTGCAGGGTAGTCCCCTGTTTTGTGGGCTGCTTGCAGGGGCCGTCGAGGGTGTACAGGGAACACCTGTGAGGACCCACCCAGCCTAATCGCGTGTGGAACTTCCCGCGCACCCCTGAAATACACGTACCCTGCTGAAATCGCGTGTAAAACTTCCAGCGCACCCCTGAAATACACGCGCCCAGGCTATTCGCGTGTGGAGCTTCCCGCGTACCCCTGAAATACACGTACCCTGCTGAAATCGCGTGTAAAACTTCCCGCGCACCCCTGAAATACACGCGCCCAGGCTATTCGCGTGTGGAACTTCCCGCGCACCCCTGAAATACACGTACCCTGGCTAATCGTGTGTATAACTTCACGCGTACCCCTGATATGCACATTACCCGCTTTGCGTTCCTTGTTTGGCAGCCCTGTAAACTGGTCCAGGGTTAGCGCAGCCCTTTGCGATGATTTAGCGATTTTGATGGCTTTTCCTTGCGCGAGGGCGTTCTTGGGGGCGTTACTGGCGCTGCTGCAGGGTCGCTGCGATACTCTGCGCCACGACTGGTTTGGGAGCCTAAAATCCATGAATACGCTGTGCGCGGTAATCGGTTTTAGCGCACGTGCCTGGCGCAGACAATCGCACGCGGACACTCTGCGCCAGCCGCTTGCGACACTTTTCTGCGAAATTCTATGAATTACCCTGTTTATATTTTTTAACACAAGTTTACTTAGGGTTTAAATACAGTTTAGTTATCAAATTTTGGTTTTAAGAACATCAAATAAGCGTTTGTAAGATTTGCTGGTAATCTCTGCTTTAGAGTATCATTACATTCAAACCATCCACATTTCTTTTTTATTTTTTTTTTTATTTTAATGATTTTTATTGTTAAAATATTGATTTTGATACAGATATCAACAGGTTACAGACTTTGAATAAAACAAGAACAACAGAGAAATGACATAGTAATTGATTTTGATCCTTTGTAATAGTATTTCTATAAGGCTAAATCATTTGTTAAATTCACTTGCGAATGTAATATGAACTATAATAGATATAAGCCGCATTAATATAACATGTAGTTTAGAATTAATTATATCACAGGTCTGCAACGAGTGATTTATATATAGTGAAAATAGAGATTTGGGGGGAGACGTACAGGGAGACAGACTAGAGACATATAAGGATAAGGAGGGAAGAGGATAGGGGGGGGAATGGGTATATTGGGTTATTTCATCAAAATAATCTAATCATTTCAAACATTATCAAGTTCTAGCATTTTTGAATAAGTATGGCAATATGAATAATGATGCTAATATAAGAATGTAAATTTATGTACCATGAGCAGTTGCATTAAAACAGTTAAGATACCTGGTGAAAAAATACCATTTAGCATTATATTTAGGAATTGTGTTGTGATTATTGGCCATGCACATCTCTAGTTTATGAGTGTTACAAATGGTGTTCCACCAGATTTTGGTGGAAAGTAAACTAGAGTCTTTCCAGTTAGCCGTAATACATTTTAAAGCTATACAGATGAATAAGTCATAAAGTCTTGCAGAGTCAGATGGGAAATAAGTTGTAATGGCTATACTTCCTAAAAATATGTTAACAAAGGAAAAGGGCACATCAACACAGAAGATACATTTAAGAAGCTTCCAGATTTCCTGCCAAAATTTAACAGTAAATGAACATTCAAAAAACATATGCATATACGTGGCGGGAGATATACCACATGACCAACATTTAGCATTATAATTCGGATTAGACTTAGCCAATTTGGCTGGAGTAATAAATGCTCTGTGCATGAAGAAATAATAGTGTTGTGATATATTTGCTGATACCGATATTTGTTTGATTTTAGCAAACAGACGATGCCATATTTCATCTTCAAACATGAAGCCCAAATCAAGTTCCCATTTCAGACGTATAGGGCAAATCTTAAAATTTGAGGTGAGCATATTGTAAATTTTTGAGGCTCGAAATTCACCACCTGTGGTAAGGTGCATTAGTCTAAGGGCATCAGGAGTAAGAATTTCATTTGAAAATTGGGCAAGTGCATCAAGGCAGGAATTAATTAAGTTGTTATAAAATTGAAAGTCTTTCTTAGTAATGTTAAAAGTGGTGGAGAATTGCTGAAAGGAAAGGACATACGTGTCATCTATAATCTGTTGGACGAATCTGATACCCTTTTGAATCCATGTTTTGCGGTTAAGGATCTTGTTATTAATTACTATGTTCTTATTATGCCATAAAAGTGGGGAAAGATGCTTACTAGGAGTTATAGTGTGAGGAAAAAGAAAGGTTTGTAGAGCAGATATTGAAGCTTTAATAGGGTCTGAAATCTTTTTAGTTGAATGTTTGAAAATGTATATGTAGTCCGTGATTTTGTGTGGTAAAACTACTTGTTTTTCTAATGTACACCAGGTTGGGATATCAGCGGATATAGGATCAATGAACCATTGACGAGATTGTTTTATAAGAAATGCATGATGATATGATTTAAAGTCAGGGAATCTCACTCCCCCCATATCATAGGGGGCTTTCAGTTTTGTCAGGGCAATTCTCTTACTTTTTCCTTTTCCCCATAGAAAATTAAGTAGTATAGAGTAAATGGATTTGAAAAAGGGAAGGGATAATGGGACTGAGAGAAGTTGCAGATAGTATAGTATTATGGGAGTGAGCATCATCTTGATAGTATCTAAGCGCCCCCACCAGGAGAGGTATAGTGGAGACCATTTGGATGTTAGATCTTTGAGGGTGCCCAGTAGTGTTTCAGTGTTGAGTTTGATCGTGTTTGGGATAGTTGGGGCAAAACGAAGACCTAAGTATTTGACTGAGCTATTGCACCATTTGAGGCCAAAAGTGACGATATCATGTTTAAGGCAGTATGGATTTAAGGGCATAATTTCTGATTTCTGTGTATTTAATTTATATCCTGATACTTGACCGAATTGTGATAAAATACTCAAGAGATTGGGAATATGAAGCTTGGGGTTTTTAATTAATATAAGAATATCATCTGCATATGCAGCTATTTTATTTATTGAAGCACCGACTTGAATTCCTGGGATGTTTGTGGTAGATCTTATTGATTCTAGAAGTGGTTCAAGAGAGAGGATATATAGTAATGGTGAGAAGGGGCAACCTTGACGCGTTCCTCTTAGTAAGTGAAAGGAGGAGGAAGTTTGACCATTTAAGTAAATAGCCGAATTGGGGGCAGAGTAAAGCAGTTTGACCAGTGAAATAAATTTTTCACCACAACCATGCCACCGTAGGGTTTGAAACATAAAATTCCAGTCGACACGATCGAAAGCTTTTTCCGCATCTAATGCAATGGCCGCATAGCCTTGTGTGTCTTTTTTGTCATTGGCAGCAAGGTTGATGGCGTTTAATAGGAGTCTTGCATTAGAGGATATATTACGTCCTTTTACATATCCTGTTTGGTCTGGTTTAACTAGACTTGGGAGTGAGGATTCGATTCTATTGGCAAGTATTTTGGCAAAAATGTTGCTTTCAATATTGATAAGGGAAATGGGTCGATAGTTGCTTGGAAGAGTAGGGTCCTTGTTAGGTTTTGGAAAAATGATAAGCAAAGCTTCAGAAAATGATCCCGAGGAACATTTTTGTGAGATAAAATATGAAAAATGGTTTATGAGCTTAGGTGTTAAGGATTGAGAGAATGTGTTATAGAATTCTGTGGATAGTCCATCAGGGCCTGGTGCTTTTCCTTTTCCGAGGCCATGGATGGCTTTGGTAATCTCGATAGACGTGATGTCTTTTTCTAGATGAGATAGATCAATGTCAGGGTAGGTGGTTCTACTGATGTTGTTCAAAAAGGAATCAATGTTTTCTCTGGGAATAGCGCATTCTGGAGTATATAGTTCCGTATAAAATCTTCTAAAGCATTCCAATATTTCATCAGGCCTATGATGCATCTTGCCCTGCTTATCTTGAATGTGAGAGACTTGAACTTTTTCTTTTTTGGTTTTTAGATAAGAGGCTAACATTTGACCTGCTTTATTAGAAGTTTGATAGATCTTAGTTTTATACTTAAGAATGGTTCCTGCCGCCAACTCAGTAATTTCTTTATTGATTTCAAAGCGTATCTTAATGACTTGTCGTAGATTGGCTGAGTTAGTGTCAGTATAATAATGTTGTTCTGCAGAAGTGAGTTTAGAGTAAAGATCATCGAGATGTTTTTTCCTGATTTTTTTATTCTTGCCTGATAGGGCCATTATGTGGCCGCGAAGGGCCGCTTTGAAAGCATCCCAATTATTGACAGTGGAGGTATCTTGATCTTGGTTTTCGTTAAAGTATTGTTGAATGAAAGCGTTGATGGATTGAATAGATTTAGGATCATTTAAAAGAAAATTGTTAAATTTCCATCTAGGAGAACCCTTTTTCATATCTGTAAGGGAGAAGGAAGTAATGACAGGAGCGTGGTCAGAGATAATGATATTGGCAATCTTTGAGTCTATAATGGTTCCCGAAAGAGTTTTTGTAGCAAAAATATAATCAATACGTGACAATGTGTTGTGTGGGGGAGAATGGTAGGTATAATCCAAATGTGAAGGATGAGATATCCTCCATGAATCAATTAGTCCTGTCTCTCCTAGACAATTTATAAAGGATTTGTGAGTTTTGTTGGGTTTGAATATGCAACTGGATTTTCGATCTAAGAAGGGGTCAAGAACCTGATTGACATCGCCACACATTATCAGGTTGACGAAATCATTTTTCAAAATTATTTGTTTGATATTATTCCAAAAGGAGGGATCTGGTAGTGTAGGTCCGTAAATGTTGAGAATTGATAATTGCGTCGTGTCAATTTGCAGTTTCACCCAAACCCATCTACCATTTGTATCTGCATCTTGGGCAAGGATTTTGTAGGGTTGTTTTTTGCTAATAAGTATCGCGACACCATTTTTCTTGGATAAAGCTGGGCTAGCAACAACTTCCTTCACCCAAAGAGATTTGAGTTTCATTGATTCTTTGAGGGATAAGTGTGTCTCTTGTAGACAAGCTATTGTTGGTTTAAATTTATTTAAGTGAGATAGTACTTTACATCTTTTCATTGGATTCTTGCAACCCTTAATATTCCATGTTATGCATTTAAATATCATCTAGCTGGCGGAAATTTGATATTCATACATCTTATAGCTATCCTACAAAAATACACATATACCATTGTCATTCGATTGAAATAATGTATACACCAATATTTGTGCTGAAGGAAGGAACATTGAGGGTCAGGGAAGGGAGATAGGGGTTTGATCACATCTTGACCGGTAGTATACCATGACGAATGAATGAATTTGGGGATCAAACAGGACATGGGATAAGGAGTTAAGGGGATATATATATGGGGGATAGGAAACGCCTACCGAGTCGCTAACTAGGAAAAAACGACTTCCTGTGGAAGATGGACCCAAAAGAGCGCCCACCCCACATAGTTAATATCAATGTAAGTTCAAAGCATTAGGTAATTAGATACTTATGAGTGTAAAAGTCAAGTGATGGGGAACCAGTTTCAAGTAGTAGATGAATTAGAGGTCGCCGCTGGAGAAGAGATGTCCATGTTTTCATTTTTGATGGATTGTATGAAGAGCCTTAGGTCAGCGGGATCATCATAGACTGCAGAGCGTCCTTCGTATGTGACTTTAAAGGAGCAAGGGTGGAACAGGCCATATCGGACATTAAGTTGTTTAAGGGCAGGCCGGAACGCCAGAAAGACCTTTCTTCTTTGGGCTGTACTTCTAGCCACATCCTGTGATATAAATAACTTACTACCATGCCAGATTAGAGATTTACGTTCTTTAGCTGTGGAGATGATGAGTTGCAGTTGAGAGTATTCTAACAAGTAAAAAATGAGCGTTCTTGGTGGCTGACGAGCTGAGGGAGAGGCTGAGGGTTGGCCAATCCTATGGGCACGTTGTATATTAAAAGTGGTTTCCAAAGGCAAATGTAGTATGGCCGGTAGGAATTTTTGTAGGAAGGCAATGGGGTCTGTGCCCTCAGCTCCTTCAGGCAGGCCCGAGATGCGTAGGTTGTTACGCCTACTCCGATTTTCCAAATCTTCGTTATGCTTTTGAAGTTCTTTGATGGATTTCTCCATTTGTGCAACCTTGGGTGATAAATCTTCAAGCGCGCCAATTCTTTTCTCTGCCTCATCTACTCTGTTGATAACTCCCATCCACCTTTCATCTAGTTGCTGTAACTTAATGTTAGTGGTTTCCATAAAGGGTTTGAGTGCCCTAATTTCAGCCAGAATGGTTTCCATTGCGGAGTCTGAGATTCCAATTGGAGGTGGGGAGTCACTTTTGGGTCTTTTTAGAGTAGTTGAGGAGGCGGTGGCGTCTTTGGTAGAGGTTCCATTTTTTTGGTTTGCTTTGCTGGTTGCCATATCTGAGAAGATGATATATGTACGAGTAGTTATGGCGTGTAATTCTTTGTGGAAGATAATTATGCTGACGAGTAGTATATAATTATTACATCCATATTACTCCCAAAGCTTACCTCTGACCTGGAGAGACCAAAACGTGGAAAAGCCCAGAATAATAAGGAATATACTACCGAAGGTTGCAATGGATTTGTTGTTTAGAGCTGTTGTCCATAGATAGAGGTTTGGACCAGTGGAGCTGTAGGTATAAACTGGCTGTGTGATTATAATCCTGCTTGACAGTACAATATCGGTAAGTTGCAGCAAGAAGGCAAGGTAGTGATTAAGGTTAAAAGGAGAAATGGGTTTTTGTAGAAGGGAGGTTAACTGACGTGCTCAGTATTGTGATTTTCTGTGTGACTTTGTAGAGTAACCTGTTCGCCCCTCTAATAACTTATAGCTTCCTTAATAAGGTTGGAGATCCATGTTGCCACTATTATACATCAAACTTTTCAGTCTTTCTTGTTAATTTTAAAAGTTTTTTTTTTTTTTTTTTTTTTTTTTTCCTCCTAAGCCTTTTCCTTCAGTATGCTATTATATAAAATGTTAATATGTTCACTTAATAGCTATTTCTTACTGTAATGATGTTATTTTATCCTCCAGCAGGTGGCGTTCTAGTGGAAACGTGCTTGAAGTTTAGGCCCAGCCTGCGGTGTCAGCTGATGAAGAACGCCGCCCCTCTCCTCACGAGGGGCGGTTCGCGTTCCGACGTCCTTCCGATGCGGAAGCCCTTGATTGAAGCTGCAGCGTATGAAGCCCTTCCTGACTCCGGAGCCGCGGAGAAGTTCCACCGAGTGCGAGCGGGATGTTAATAATGCTCAATATGACGAAAAGGTAAGTTTTTTATATATTATTCTGTGCCCTAATGCTATTTTATTTTAAAGTGAGGCGGAGCCGATCCTCTAGGCGGCCATCTTGCCTCGGCGCCTAGCCACGCCCCCTCCCACATTTCTTTTTTATATATGCAGTGTAGTGCCCTGAATTGGTTGTGGCTCCTGCGTGGTATACCTATTGTTGTGAAGGTTTCCTTACCAAGTGATATTTGACCATGTGTGAATCCAGTCAGCTTGCAGTTGTTTGTGGCACCATCTGCATTGTAACGTAGAAGCATTAGTATTATGTATTTACTATGTGTTTGTATTACTAACGTGGAGCGATTATCTGAATTGCAGGTCGAGCATAATCTACCATGGTTTGCATTTTGTACAAGTCGCTGAAGTGGAATGGATTCACTATTTGGTATTGATATATATATGAAGCGTTCATTGGGGATTTCTTCTTGTGTCACATTGTTGCAGAGAATGCATGTATGTTTCCACATGCATGAAATCTGAAAGATTTCATTTATAGGTATGTTTTTGTTTTCCAGTACTTGTAGTAAGTACATTAGAAATTCTTGTGGATCTTCCGGTGAGTTTATAGTGAATTTCACCATTCCAGCACAGTAGTCCAATTGTTGTCTTATTCCATAAACACTATAAGTGTTTTCAGGATTGTTTGCTGCATTTCTGTGAAGTGCTAACATTTGCAAACACAATGGGTCTGTACTCTGTAAGTAAATGTTGTCAACAATTGGTGGTAATTGAAATAGAATATTCATTGCTACATTTGCATAGCAACTTACACCAACTATATTTGAGAATTTAAATGGTCCAGGTAGTTCTGTATCTAACTGATTTTTTTGGAGTTTGTCTTCCTTCTTTAAAGAAGTACCTGGTTTACTTTCCCTAGTTGATTCTTTTTTGCTTTTGGTACTTGATGAAGTATTAGTTTCTTTTACTCTCTTTGGAGGATTTGCAGTGACATCCTGTTGCATTTCTGTTTGATTTATTTTTCTTTTATAACGTTTTACTTTTTGTGGAACAGAATATGTGTTTAGGTGGGGGGTGTATAGTGAGCGAAGTCTATTGTATTCTACAATGCAAGGAATATCAGCGTTTATTTTACTTGCATCAAAGTTGATTAGAAATAGACCGTCAAGTGTACGTAAGCGTGATAGTGCTACGTAGCTCATGCCTTCTTTAAAGACTGTGTTACCAATATCTATCATTGCTTTGTCTAGGGCAAGACCTTGTGATTTATGAATCGTGACTGCGTATGCAAGAGTTAGAGAAAATTGTTCTCTGCGTACATACATATCTTTGAAGAGAAGGAATCTAGCTGTTGAGCATCCTATCCTTTTTACTTCTGAAAGTTTGTCAAAGAGTATATTGACAAACTAAATTTTGTATTGTCGCGTGGGTATGATTGAAAGCCAACAACTGCACCCAGTGCTCCATTAACTAGTCCTTGGTCCACGTCGAGGTTACGTTTAAGCATTACTCTGCAATTTAAGGATAATTTTAATATCTTTTCTAAGCCTGCTGTGTTTGAGATTGATTTTTCTAAACTATTTAGTCTTGTTGTGGCTTGGTCACACATGGGTAGTGTCATACCATGTACATCTAGTTTGTCTGTGGCGCTAATTTCCATGATTGGTTGCATTTCTTTACTTAGTATGATTTCATTGAATTTGAAACAGCTTGCAAGAGTTGGCATTAAGGCCATACAATTGACATTTTTGTGGGCTAATTGTTCCATAACATCTGTAGCACATGCATTATCGCCATAGAGTGCATTAATGTGCCGGGTTTTCAATATTGCTTCTGCTTCTTTAGAAAGTATACCAACTCTGATACTTTTTAAAATGTTGGCATAAGTGAGATCTGCAGATTGCCGCATGTTTTCTGTTAATTCTCTGTATTGGAAATGTTGCCAAAGGTTGACATTTCCAATGCTGTCAACAGTTGTATGGCAGAGTTTGTGTCCTAATGTTTTAAAAATAGGCTCACCTTTTACTGGTGTTAATTGAAGCAGATCTCCAAAAACAATAATGTGTTTTCCTGCAAAGAGCTCTTCATAGTCTGTTTTGAGTACTTCTTGTAATCTGAGGTGAATCAAAGCTAACATCATGTTGGAGACCATGCTCACTTCATCTATTAGTAGCATTTTCATTTGTTTCAATACTCTGCGTAGTTCCATTGCAGCTTCTGCAGAAAGTTTGTAATAGTCTAATTTGTTCTGGTGTTCTACTGGTAATAGTAGTAATCGGTGTAATGTAACACCACCTATGTTGTATGCAGCTAAACCTGTGGGGGCAGTGACAACAGCTGACAGTTTGTTGTTTGTCAATTGTTGAAGGAACTTACTAATGATTTTGATTAGGAATGTTTTGCCAGAACCAGCTTCACCACTGACGTACAGTAGTATAGGTTGATAATTATGGCAGGAACATTCTTTATTTTCATGTTTTACACCATGTGCCATTTGTTTTGTTACTTCTTGAAAAATGCTACGTTGCTCATTGTTTAGTTTTGATTGTAGTATAGTTAAGTCTTCTTTATCTTCATACTGACACATGGTGTTTTCTACTTCTATCATAGCTAATTCTACCTCATTTTTTATTAGTGGTTCTCCCAGTGGTTCCTGGCTTCGTGTTACAGAAGGTTGACTACTGCCAGGAGTGTCCTTATCTAGTTGGGCTTGGAGTTCTTCTTCGTGTTGCTGTTCATTGTGCAACATTGTTTTGTACTGTGTAAAGTTTACATCAGTTATAGTGCTTTCATTTGCTTTGAAAGCATCCTCATATGAGTCATAGTTATCTAGTATTTGTTCTTCTTTTCTCCATGGTTTGAAGAGTTGTAGCAGGGACATGTAATATACTTCTTTATGTTGAGGAGTCTTTAATGACAATTTGATATGATTCATTAAATTTGGTTTAGTGAGTTTAACTAAGCTGCCTTCACAGTTTGCCACTCTACATTTACCTTTTTTTTCATCAAGTTTCATGTTATTTTTGTATGTGTAGTTTTGGGCTATGTGGTATAGACACATGTTTTCCAAAGTATTACTTCTGTTTGGGTAGTATGTGTCCAATAAATTGTTTTTTAAAATGTCTTGGCTGTTGGGATCACGTTTGGCTATTGTTTCTATATCTTCACATGAGTTTAGAACTCTTTTTCTAGATTTAGCTGGACCAAGACTTAGCCATACTATATTTTCAGATTTACCATACAATGCAGTACCAGTTAAATGATCAGGTGCTTCATATGATCCACATTCTCGATGGGTGAGCATTTTTATGCCCAAGCTGTATCATTTCTGAGACACTGTTTTATCTGATGACAGGTCATTCCAGAGGTCTTGTAGCTCTGTCTTTTCTGCTTTAGTTAAGTATGCTGTGACATATCGTGCAACTGCAGTAGAATTGTCTGCAATGTACTGCACATCTATGTTTGCATTCCATAAGTGGGCAATGATTGCATTATAATCATTGATATATTTTTCTTCTTCTTTTCTTTTTATGTAATATGTATTTTAGATGACTTACCTTTAACATTATGTCTAACTGAAGACATGAGGTTGTTCACTTGACCTGTATTTATTTGTAACTAGTCTAGGGAAACCAAATCGGCATTTGGTGTAGTATTTCCCTTTGTTTTTGTATTTGCGACGACAATATTTTCCACATTTGTGTCTTTGAAATTGTAAACTTTGTGCATGAAGATCACTATTTGTGGCTTCTGATGGAATTTCACAAGTGACATATTTTTCAATAAACTGTAAAACAGCGGCATCACTGTCTTGACCAAATTTAGGAGCATCTTTAATCCATGAAAGCATGTGGATATGTGGTGCTCCTCTGGCTTGGTATTCTTTTCTCCAAAAGAAGTGTTGCACTTCTCCAAGGGGACGAACAGTTTTATTACAAATAAAATGTAGCATAGCAATGAAGCGATGGTGAAAATATCAAACATTAACAGGATCCAAAGAACAAAGTTCTCCAGGTGTTAGTATATCTATGTTTGTTTTGTTTTTATTTGATATGCGTAGGAAATCATGTAAATGTCCCCATGCATATTCTGCACAACTTAATGTAACAAACCAAGTGGGTGGGCCAAGGTTTCTGATCACACAACGTACATCTCCATGATGTCGAAACCAGTACTCTTTAGTACCACGCATACTTGCTAATAGATTTGTAATATTTGATTGTAAAACCTCATCCTTTTGTTGCACTTTTTCTAATAATTGTGTAGCTGTCATATTTTGAAAGTGTGATCCTGATTTTAATATGTGTGCAACTCCGTAACATAAAGTTGCTAGTTCACTTTCAAAGAGTAGGTGGAATATGTATTCCACATTTTGTCTAAATCTGGGATCTTCAGAATACATCCGTAATGAGCGGTATTCTGAAACTGATATTTGAATAGCTCTATCATCATCCCTTCCTCCTTTGCCAGTAGGAAAGAGTAGAGGAAAAGCACGTGCTTCTATACTTTTTTCCCATATGCTGATTGGCAATCCTTTTGTTTGACGCATTTGGTACGTTTCCAGCACATCTTCTATGGTGTCATTAGAGTGCAAAGGATGAATTGTATAATGGTCTAAAGTATTTGATATTGTAGCAGGATCTAGTAGCTCAAATTGACCAGCTTCTTGTGTTTCTTGAATTATTTCTGTTGTATCTTTCAAGTTTTCTTCAATATTAATTTCTTTGTAATATTCATTATTCTCTTTAAGATATTGGAAGGCTTGTCTAACTTTATGTAAATATACCAGCTGTTGCCATATTTTTTTGTCTTTTGTAGGTACTCCATTTACTAAGATAATTAAAGATTGCTGCATTGGACGTTGCACTCCTAGAGTATGCACATTTTCTTTTAGATCTAATGGTAAATAAACTGCTTTTCCACAAATGCCTTTTACCAATTCAGAGGGAGGTAATTTTGCTGTTTTTAGTTGAAGGCGTATTATTGCTTGAAGTGGGTGTACTGTTTGAATTATGATGCTCTCATAAAAATTAAGTTGTTGTAGGGGTTTTGGTACTGGGTATAATTCCAAATTATTTGTGATAGCATGTGAAAGAGTTTGGTTGTTGTCAAGTTTTGTAGTGCAGTAACTGCAAAGTATTAAGGGCTCAGTTATTTCGTATTTGTTTTCTGCTACAAGGTAGAGAGCTAATTCAAACCATTTAGAATCTTCATTGTCTTCTATTTTGTATGATAGGTATACAGTTTTTTTGTTACTTTTATAAAAAGTTCTACGGCAACAAACACATACATGGTTTGGTACTTCAGCTGATGTACTTTTAAATTTTAGTATTTCTTTTTTGTATGTGTTTAGCAAAAGGTTGCCATGTGTAGAATTGTTGCTTAATTGGTTTAAAGCTATTTCATTCTGTAAATGGCTTTCACTTCCAAAATATCTTTTCTGGATATAGTCAATTTCTTCAAGTAGGTCTTTTGCTGTACTATGTAGAAGGATGTTATTTAAATTTGCTAGTGCTAAAGCAGGACTTTTAGCATAGTACAGTTTATAGACTAGATTTCTTATGGTTGAATGATGTGTTGATATCCTTTTGATATCATGGAAAGTGGTTTTACAAGTAGGTCCTGTAATGCAGGCCAATGAATGTCCTTGTAGTCCTGTGTACTTGCGCACTGGACAGGTATCCATATTTTGCAATAATTTAATTTTGATTTTGTCTTTGCTTTTTACATATTTATTGAGGAATTAGCATAAAGATTTGAAACATTGTTTGGGAATGTTACACATTGACGTGCATGGCCATTTGTACACTAGACATTCTGATTCAGTTGAATGGAGGGGTAATTCTAAGTTTTCAGGGCATATTTTTGTAAGGAGTACTTCTTGTTCCATTATGGTATTATTCACTTTTTCATAACCTCGACCACTGCTATGTATGGCAATTGTATTTGTTTGTTTTTGTTTGTACGCTTCTTCATTAAAATATGCTTCTGTGCTCGTAGTGTGATTCCATTCACCTCCACAGATACTTAAGAAGTTCTTTCTGTTGACATTTCGCTTATTGAGAAGTCTTTTTTGTAATTTAGTTATTAGTTTTGTTAGTGGTTTCATTTTGTTTAACATTCAAATAAATAACTTGCTTTTGAGAAGAATTGCACTGTCCATCAACGCTTCTAAGATTAATTTCCTACGATAGGTTTTAAGCATTGATTTCTCTCCTGTTTTTATAAGATTTTGAAGGACTTTTTGACGGTACATTTTGGCTAATATACTTTTCTTGGTATGCTTACTTTGCACTATATTAAAATTTAAAGAAGTAGTTTTATCTGTAGTGATAGCTGATATTCTGTTAATTGTTTTTTGGTTTGTTTTACATTTTGATAGAGGAGGCAAAGTTTTTGTACTTGAAACTTCTTGTGTTTCACTAAATGACTGTATTGTTTCAACTTTCTTTTACAAATTCTGCTAGAGATGGATGCTTATGTTGGACACTTTTATTTTCATTTGCTCTACTTCTGCGTTGCTTTCTACGGACTTGACTTTTGGTAGCCATTCTTTAGGGTCTGTTGATAAAAATAAAGAAGGTATGGGTTGGGGTGTTCTGCAATGTATGTGTGCTGTGTGCATGAGTGTTTGAGTAAGATGATAAAGATGTATGTTATGGTGTGTGATTGTGCATTGGGAACTACAACTAGTAGGGATAGGTATTCTTGAATTTATGTGTTACTAAACTGAGGTTCAGATAACAAAAAAAAGTAAGCTAGTGGTGTGGAAAAGTACAAATAGTAAATCTAATGTATACAATTAAAACAGTAGTTTGTTCTATAATATGAAATTTGTAGCGGTTCAGTTGGGTAATTTGTGTGTCCAAAAATAGGAATGTGTGGGCCATTCTGGCTGTAAATCGCTGTTTAACACATGGAGATTTTTGGACAAAATGGTACACAATCTCTATTTTTAGGCACAGAAATAGCTTGTATTAACTTTACAGTATGTTTGAGTAATAATACAAATATTATGGTGATATTCTACTTACTTTTTTTCTTACATTAACAGGTAACTTCTTAGTTCTTCTTTGTTCTTCGAAATCGGCTGCTTCTTTTCAGGAGACTGGTCTTCACTGCAATTGTAAAAGCTTCAAATGAGTAACTTTGTTTGCATATAGCGCTGTTTTGAATTTAGATATTGTTTTTTTAATGGAAATCATCAGCGCCTTCTTTAAAACCATTAAACTAATTTATTTACATAAGATACATAGCATCAGTTCAGTACATATGATATGTTCTTAATGAACAAATTGTATTGAATGACTAACTGTAGCAAAAAAAAATCTTTACTATGTCTTGTGAAATTTATAATATACCAGTGAATACCACTATTTCTGTAACTAAGCTGTTCTAGGTAATAGCGCCTCAATGTCATGTCTAAATTAAAGTAATTAAGTAAATAAATAAATAAAAACAAAAAAATATGAAATTGTATAAGTATTTTTTTTAAGATTTAAACATAGATTGTGCTTGCATGCATTTTTGTTTGAATATATGTAGTCTATATATTTCATTTAAAAAATGTTAGTTTAACATGATTTGAGTGTGTGTGTATAAGGAAAGTAAATAGTATAAATGTTTTTAAGTGATAGTTGATTTTAGGAAATTGAAAAAAATACAGTAAATTAATTTTACAGATTACACAAGCTAAAAGTCTGTTTAAAAATGTGTTCATCTACTGTACAGAAAATATGTATACCTGAAGTTTGTGTTCATGCATATGGATATGCATGGAGCTGCAAGTAGAAATCTTGGAGACTTGTACAGTATTTCTAGTAGATGGTGCTTGCCAATGATATGACACTTGTACTCAGAGAGATTCACAGTACATTCGCGTGCTGATCTATGATGATGAAGTTAGATGTAGAGGTCTTGAATGTGATTGGTGCATGGTCATGTGACTTCTTAGCTACATCCAATGAGGGAATGGCAGAAAGAATGAAGTGGAAATGGTAGAAGGGCTGTTCATGTTACGATATGTCCACGGACATGGCAGTAGTTCGCGGACATCGGGAGTTACATCCAGGGAATATTGGGTTCAGAAGTCATGCAAATGAGAATGAGTACTGAAAGGGATTGGTCAGGAAAGTTTAGTGGGTGTGTTGTGGCAGAAGAGAGTTTCTCATATACTGTTTTTGCTGAGAGAACAACAGATAGCTATGTCTGTGTGTTTTAGGAAAATGATTGTATGGATTTTGGGAGATTCATGGATATATTGGTTGAAGGTGCATGCAGAAAGCTGTGGAGTAGCAGTAGATCTTGGATTCCCACATGTGGAAGTATACTGGCATGGAGTACGTGGAATGAAGTGGTTGGACTTGCTACCTCTCTGTGCTACTTTGGAGACAGAGCAACATCCAGACATAATTGTAATTCATTGTGGAGGGAACCGTTTAGGACATGTGACTGGAATTTTTAATTTGCTATGAAAGAAGGACTTGGGAAGGTTATGGACATGTTTCCTAATTCTCAAGTGATATTTTCACGGATTGCGCAGAGACAAATGTGGCTTATTTCTTCTTCATTTGGTCCACAAATGGAAAAAGCTAGGCGCAATGTTAATAAAGCTGTTTGTGCCTTTCTAAAAGATTTTGGCATGTCTTCTTTTCACAATGAAAATATTCTGTTTCGTAGTACAAACATTTTTCGCAGAGATGGAGTCCATCTTACTTATGGTGGCAATCAGATTTTTCTGAGAAATGTACAAAATGCATTGCGACCTTTTTTGGAATTACAACATCCATTTTGAAGCAGGTGTTAAGCATTTATAATTTTTGACTTACAAACGCCTCCCAAAGGCACTTTTCAGAGCCGCCACTTCCTCCCAGAGAAAATTACAATGTTTGTGATAGGGTAGCAACCCAATTTTTTAAATGTTCGCGAACTGTCCGCGGACTTCTAAAAAATACAAAGGGCCCTGCTTCATATATTTTCACTTCTATTTTTTAACTGTGAAAGGAGGCTCTGAAAAGAGCCTTAATTTTTTATTGATTTTTGATATTTTGTATTTTTTTTGTTTTTTTATACACGACACACTAGGAGAGGAGGGGAAGGTAAAGGGGGGGACACCAACCACAGGGATAAGAAAGGGCGATCTGAGAGAGGAAGATGTAGAGTGGGTTTTATTTGGGTAGTGAGCAGATCTTCTCGTGCTATGAGACGATAGTCTCAAAAGCACTACGAAGTCGCTCCCCCCCGCAGAGTACTGTGTCACAGTACATACATACAACTGTGACCCTCGAAAGGTAAGGGCCATCAGCATTCTGTATGGTCTGTGAGGCAGCTTGAGGAAGACGCTGTCCCATAGAGGTGGTCCTTGTGGTGACAGGATCAGAAACAGAGGATGAAGTAGAGGAAATCAACCTGCTACATTCTTCGCAAGGTACAACCCTGCGAATAGCCCCAGAGTGAAATGACCTCAGGTGTCGCTTCATAGTAGTGGTCCCAAAGCTGTACTTACCATGCTTCCCACGACTGAGTATCATTTTGCACTCATTGCAGGTAACACGGTTCGCACAAGCCTTAGAAACATTCCCATGAATGGTAAATAACCGCCACACCCAAGACTCACGTCTAGTGCGGGTAGTAGGGATTTCCTCTACCTCATTCTCATCCTCTTCTTTCTCCTCTGCATCCTCACTCCTGTTCCCATCTTCAGAAATGAACATTTCAGGACACTGCGTGTGTTCTTAGAACAGTTTAAACTTGCTAGCGAACAGTAAGGACAGATATAGGGGCCGATTCATGGAACAAACGTGCGCCAAAAATCTAATCAAAACACGCATGCGATTCATGGAAGTCCCTGCGCGTGTTTACCTCGGGATGTGCACCAAACCCGTGCATGGCGCACACGTCACCGCAACATCCCGAAAGGCATGCGCGACGCGCACAATGAAAGCGCACAACCTCGGCGCATACACCAGAAAGTGGGCGGAACACGGGGCGTAACGCGCGGAATGGGGAACAACACGCGAAAATAAGGGCGTAACTGGGGATGTACTGCAGGGAAGCAGACGGAACACCCACACGCACTCGAACCACACGTATTCATGGAATCGAATAGGGCAAAGCCACGCACAGCCAAAGAGACGCACAAGCCGAAACACGTCCGCCACACGAAGGCAGGCGGTAGCGTCCCTGCGCATTACAAAAGTGGCAACATACAGCAATTGGGCCTGTGCGAGCGGGACACGTGTATTTCGGGGGTGTGCGGGAAGTTACACACGCGATTGAGCGGGGTACGTGTATTTCGGGGGTGCGCGGGAAGTTACACACGCGATTGAGCGGGGTACGTGTATTTCGGGGGTTGCACGGGAAGTTACACACGCGATTGAGCGGGGTACGTATATTTCGGGGGCCCGCGGGAAGTTACGCACGCGATTGAGCGGGGTACGTGTATTTCGGGGGGTGCGCGGGAAGTTACACACGCGATTGAGCGGGGTACGTGTATTTCGGGGTTGCGCGGGAAGTTAAACACGCGATTGAGCGGGGTACGTGTATTTCGAGGTTGTGCGGGAAGTTACACACGCGATTGAGCGGGGTACGTGTATTTCGGGGGTGCATGGGAAGTTACACACGCGATTGAGCGGGGTACATGTATTTCGGGGGGGCGCGGGAAGTTACACACGCGATTGAGTGGGGTACGTGCATATCAGGGGTGCGCGGAAAGTATCACACGCGATTCCATCAAGGTACGTGTATTACAGGGGTGCGCGGGAAGTTCCACACGCAAATGTCCAGGCTACGTGTATTTCGGGGTGCGCGGGAAGTCTCACACGCGATTCCATCAGGGTACGTGTATTACAGGGGTGCGGGGGAAGTGTCACACGCGACATCAGCAGGGTACGTGTATTCCAGGGGTGCGCGGGAAGTTCCACACGCGATTCCATCAGGGTACGTGTATTACAGGGGTGCACGGGGAGCACCACACGTGAATTTCACGTGTGGGTCCTCCCAGGATGCCCCCCAGCCAACCCACATGTCAACGTGCACTACTGCCCACCAATGCATGTCCCCCTGCACCCCCAGCCACCAGGGGCACCCTCCACCAGGCCCCCACCCATGTCTCCCACCACCCCCACCCCCCAGCAGTGCAGGGTCACCCTCCACCAGGCCCCCATCCATGTCTCCCACCCCCCACCCCCCAGCAGTGCAGGGTCACCCTCCACCAGGCCCCCACCCATGTCGACCACCCCCCCACCCCCCAGCACTGTGGGGCACCTGCCAGCAGGCCCCCACCCATGTCTCCCACCACCCCCACCCCCCAGCAGTGCAGGGTCACCCTCCACCAGGCCTCCACCCATGTCTCCCACCCCCCCACCCCCCAGCAGTGCAGGGTCACCCTCCACCAGGCCCCCACCATGTCTCCCACCACCCTCACCCCCCAGCACTGTGGGGCACCTGCCAGCAGGCCCCCACCCATGTCTCCCACCACCCCCACCCCCCAGCAGTGCAGGGTCACCCTCCACCAGGCCCCCACCCATGTCTCCCACCACCCCCACCCCCCAGCACTGTGGGGCACCTGCCAGCAGGCCCCCACTCATGTCCAACTCATGTACCCCTGCACCCCCACCCCCAGCACTGTGGGGCACCTGCCAGAAGGCCCCCACTCATGTCCAACTCATGTACCCCTGCACCCCCACCCCCAGCACTGTGGGGCACCTGCCAGCAGGCCCCCACCCATATCTCCCACCACCCCCACGCCCCAGCAGTGCAGGGTCACCCTCCACCAGGCCCCCACCCATGTCTCCCGCCCCCCACCCCCCAGCAGTGCAGGGTCACCCTCCACCAGGCCCCCACCCATGTCTCCCACCACCCCCACCCCCCAGCACTGTGGGGCACCTGCCAGCAGGCTCCCACCCATGTCTCCCACCACCCCCACCCCCCAGCAGTGCAGGGTCACCCTCCACCAGGCCCCCACCCATGTCTCCCACCACCCCCACCCCCCAGCACTGTGGGGCACCTGCCAGCAGGCCCCCACTCATGTCCAACTCATGTACCCCTGCACCCCCACCCCCCAGCACTGTGGGGCACCTGCCAGAAGGCCCCCACCCATGTCTCCCACCCCTCCCACCCCCCAGCACTGTGGGGCACCTGCCAGCAGGCCCCCACTCATGTCCAACTCATGTACCCCTGCACCCCCACCCCCCAGCACTGTGGGGCACCTGCCAGCAGGCCCCCACCCATGTCTCCCACCACCCCCACCCCCCAGCAGTGCAGGGTCACCCTCCACCAGGCCCCCACCCATGTCTCCCACCCCCCCCACACCCCAGCAGTGCAGGGTCCCCCTCCACCAGGCCCCCACCCATGTCTCCCACCCCCCCACCCCCCAGCACTGTGGGGCACCTGCCAGCAGGCCCCCACTCATGTCCAACTCATGTACCCCTGCACCCCCACCCCCCAGCACTGTGGGGCACCTGCCAGCAGGCCCCCACCCATGTCTCCCACCCCCCACCCCCAGCACTGTGGGGCACCTGCCAGCAGGCCCCCACTCATGTCCAACTCATGTACCCCTGCCCCCCCAGCCCCCAGCACTGTGGGGCACCTGCCAGCAGGCCCCCACCCATGTCTCCCACCACCCCCACCCCCCAGCAGTGCAGGGTCACCCTCCACCAGGCCCCCACCCATGTCTCCCACCCCCTCACCCCCCAGCAGTGCAGGGTCACCCTCCACCAGGCCCCCACCCATGTCTCCCACCACCCCCACCCCCCCAGCACTGTGGGGAACCTGCCAGCAGGCCCCCACCCCCCAGCACTGTGGGGCACCTGCCAGCAGGCCCCCACCCATGTCTCCCACCACCCCCACCCCCCAGCAGTGCAGGGTCACCCTCCACCAGGCCCCTACCCATGTCTCCCACCTCTCCACCCCCCAGCAGTGCAGGGTCACCCTCCACCAGGCCCCCACCCATGTCTCCCACCACCCCCTCCCCACAGCACTGTGGGGCACCTGCCAGCAGGCCCCCACCCATGTCTCCCACCACCCCACCCCCCAGCAGTGCGGGGTCACCCTCCACCAGGCCCCCACCCATGTCAACCACCACCCCCACCCCCCAGCACTGTGGGGCACCTGCCAGCAGGCCCCCACCCATGTCCAACTCATGTTCCCCACCACCCCCACCCCCCAGCAGTGCAGGGGCACCCTCCACCAGGCCCCCACCCATGTCTCCCACCACCCCCACCCCCCAGCACTGTGGGGCACCTGCCAGCAGCCCCCCACTCATGTCCAACTCATGTACCCCTGCACCCCCACCCCCCAGCACTGTGGGGCACCTGCCAGCAGGCCCCCACCCATGTCACCCACCACCCCCACCCCCCAGCAGTGCAGGGTCACCCTCCACCAGGCCCCCACCCATGTCTCCCACCCCCCCACCCCCCAGCACTGTGGGGCACCTGCCAGCAGGCCCCCACCCATGTCTCCCACCACCCCCACCCCCCAGCAGTGCAGGGTCACCCTCCACCAGGCCCCCACCCATGTCTCCCACCCCCCCACCGCCCAGCAGTGCAGGGTCACCCTCCACCAGGCCCCCACCCATGTCTCCCACCCCCCCATCCCCCAGCACTGTGGGGCACCTGCCAGCAGGCCCCCACCCATGTCTCCCACCAACCCACCCCCCAGCAGTGCAGGGTCACCCTCCACCAGGCCTCCACCCATGTCTCCCACCACCCCCACCCCCCAGCAGTGCAGGGTCACCCTCCACCAGGCCCCCACCCATATCTCCCACCCCCGCACCTCCCAGCAGTGCAGGGTCACACTTCCACCAGGCCCCCACCCATGTCTCCCACCACCCCCACCCCCCAGCACTGTGGGGCACCTGCCAACAGGCCCCCACCCATGTCTCCCGCACCCCCCAGCAGTGCAGGGTCACCCTCCACCAGGCCCCCACCCATGTCTCCCACCACCCCCGCCCCCCAGCACTGTGGGGCACCTGCCAACAGGCCCCCACCCATGTCTCCCACCACCCCCACCCCCCAGCAGTGCAGGGTCACCCTCCACCAGGCCCCCACCCATGTCTCCCACCACCTCCACCCCCCAGCACTGTGGGGCACCTGCCAGCAGGCCCCCACACATGTCCACCTCATGTTCCCCACCACCCCCACCCCCCAGCACTGTGGGGCACCTGCCAGCAGGCCCCCACCCATGTCCAACTCATGTTCCCCAGCCAACATGTCATCACAATCTAGATCCCTGGTCCCTATGGTCAGCCTCCAAATGCAAAACACCCACCCGAGTATTGCATCCACCCACTCATAATTGGCAAATACATGACAGAACACCAATTGCAAGTTCCGAAACAAAGACATTTCCCTCACATACACCCAATGGGTGTCAGTGAATCTCAAAACCCATATCATGATATGCATGAAACCAATGAGATACCACACATTGAAGTTCACTAAAAAAATATGTATTAAAGGAAACATAAATAGAATCAAAAATAAAGAAACAGAAATGTGAATGTACAAAAATGAAAAGAAGCATGTCCGTGAAAAAAAGCAAAACCAAAAATCAAATTCCAAAGTAATGGTGTCCAAAGTCACTCTCCACAGAACAAAATCCAATGGGAAATAAAAAAGAAAGCCATTGCTCCATGGTTAAAATGTGAAAGAAAAATACAATCCAACAGTGAACTATGTACATGGGAACAAGCCAGGGTCCATTATCCCAACAAAAGAAAGGAAACCTATCTAACTACACTAACTAATAAAATAAACCATATACAAAAATGTGGCCAATGTCTGAAAGGTCCAAAATAAATCCAAAAAAAATGAAACCTAACACTACCTATATAACTATGTACAAGGGCAGCGGGCTAGTTTGACGGCTCACTTGTGGATGTCCCGGGCCAGGGCATCATCGAACTCCTGCTCAATGTCCCAGAGGCGGTCCTCCTCCATGGCCCCGAGGGTCCCCAGGGCCGTCGCCGTGTCCCCCTCCAAACCCCTGCGTATTGCCTCGAGGCACTCGGCCCGCCTCAGGGCCCTCCGCATGGAGTTCTCCGCCCTGACCATTGTGAGCTGTGCCTCTTCCGCCCGCTGCCGCTCCGCATCTATGGCGTGGCCCAACCGCTGCCACACGGAAGACACTCTCTGTCCTGGGTCCTCCTGCCCTCCGGCCGATGCCTGCCCCTCTGATGTTGAAGGCCCCGAGCCTTCATGGCTCCCACCACGTTGCTGCTGCTGCTGTGCCTCTGCCCGTGCACTGCCTCCTGCTGCCTGCACATCCTCCGCCGGCTGGGGTGCAGTCGTTGATGTGGCCACCCCTGCTGGACGTCCGACTCCCGACTGTGGCAGGGATGCCTCCTCCACCAGCCTGGCCGCACCGTCAGAGGCAGCTCCACAGGGCACCCAGGTGACTGATGGGTGGGAAGATGGCACGGAGGACGACTGGCGCGTAGGGGGTTCAGTTGAGGAGGGGGTCGTAGCAAGCCCCATCATACGGAGGAATCCGGCCTGGGTGACCTGTCCCAGCAGGCTGACGTGGTCAACGAGCCATTCGAGATGACGTGCAGTCTCCTCATGAAAAGACTGCAGGTCACCTCGCATGGCCCGTTGACGCAACGCCACACCACTCAGAACAGGCTCAACCCGGACCCGGATAGCCACGTCCGCAGGCAGAGGTAGGCCAGTGACGTGAGCTCATCCCCTGCCTGAAAACGGGTCTCGACCTAGGCATCCCTGCTGGTGCAAGATGATGCAGGGACAGGATCAGGGACAGGCTTGCACACAGGCACCTCCGCGGCGGCCTGTGCTGCCTCCTGTCCATGGTCCTGCACTGCACCACTAGCACCAGTGGGATCCCCACCTCCAGACCCCGTCTCTGTTGCTTGCACGGCCTCCTCCTCAACCAAACCCCCCACCAACCTGGATGACTCCGTGCCATCTTCCCCTGTTGGGCCCTGTGGGGTCCCAGCTGCCCCTTCTGCTGCTGAGGAGTCCAACTCCAACCTCCGCCTCTTGGACCTCCCCCCGGCAGCTGCGGCCTGGGACGCGGCACCGGACTCCTCACTCCCCGACGAGATGACAACATGGGAGGGGAGCCGGGCCTTGCGTCTCCGGCTGGCGGTGGGATCCCCGCCGCTGTGCTCCACAGCACCTTCTCCGCCCTCTTCATCAGTTGACGCTGCAGACAGGGAGAAATAAAACACAGGCATCAGGGCACTGTACAATGGACACATACACACATGACAGTTGTACATGAGTGGCATTGGCAAACCTCAGACATGTCATCACAATCCCCAACACACATGTCATTTCAACTCGCACACATGAGCGATACCACAGCCATATCACAACTGCCAGCACCATCCATACACATACAACAGCATGAGCAGGCAAAGGTTAGCCAGACATCACGTGCAACACAGGAAGTGCACCACACATGTACACACACCACCACACTTGCATGCATGTGTACACCTCTGCCAAGTGTCGCAGTGTTCAGATGGGCATCCATGTCACATCTGCCGATCAGGCTTTCACATACCGCTGTCACATGCATCCATGTTGCATCACTGTTGCACCCTTGTCAAATACACACACATGCACATGTACACAGTGCTGATACATGCAGCTGAAAACAACATACATGCGTGACATCACGAACATGTCTACTTACATACACATTCATCCAAACATGTGTGCCCACACAACTGCATTTGGCATGCAAGCCTACACACACAAGCACCATCCATGTCTCACACATTCCAGCCCTTGCATGTGTTAGCCCCACGGCCCTGTACACCCCCACCCATACTCGACCCCATACAAACAGATGTGCAACCTGCACACTACTGAAAAATCACCACATGCACATCTCACAATCAGGATGCATGTACACTTACCACTCGACTCCAGACGGGTCTGCCTCTCAAGGACCTGGACGTGGAGCGCTGGGGATATGCGTTCCAGGACCCTCATCTGTTCTTCCGACAAGTGGCCAGGCGCCTCTTGGCATCCGCTGCCTTCAAGAGGCGCCGGGCCTTGTTCAGGGTCCTGGACCTGAAGTCCTCCCAGCGCTTCTTGACATGTTGTAAGTCGCGGACTGCCACCACCTCCGCGTTGATGGCAATCACGATGTCAGTCCAGATCCGACTCCGTCCTTCCTTGTCGGCGCGGGAACTTCCAAAGAGGGCATCATACTGCCCCAGGACTTGCTCCACCAGGACACCAACTTCGGTGGCACTGAAGCTGGTGCCCCTCTGCCTCTCTGGCCGGGGGTTGTCAGTGGTCTCAGATGGTGTTTGCCCCGACATTACAACCCCAGAGGCAGGAGTGGGTGGGCAACTGGGTCCTGGGGCTGGGCTGTGGAGCGATGGAATCCCAGTCGGGAGTCTTCGGTTCCAGCATGGATGGTCACAGCAACAGCACCCCTGGCTGATGTGCAGGCAGCAAATGGCAGGGCACGTGGGCAGCAGGCAGTCAGGCAGCAGCAGATGGCAGATGGGAGCGTGCTCGGGGCTCTGGGGGGCAGTAGTTCGGCCTTCTGGGCAGGAGCGTGGTCTTCGGTGTGCTTACACGTGGCCAGCTTGATACGGAGTGATTTGGCACGTGAGAATTCGGCACGTCAGCGTGTAATTCGAGGAAAGGCCCTTAGCACGTAAGCGCGTCTGCACGCATACGGATTTTCATTGGACAGAAGGCCCCTCAAGCGCAAGCGCCCCTGTGACGTGACGTGTACAGGCGTGCATGGGCATTTCAGCGCGCGTGAAAAACTGCACGTCCGCGTGTAATACGAGGAAAGGGCCCATGCGCGTAAGTGACGTGACGCGCGCGTGCGTTTCCCTCAGCACGGGTTAAAGGAGAGCGGGCCCAGCAGTTCGCTGTACGTGCCTTTCGTGGAGACCGACGTGTGTTGCTGCTTCCTGTTGTTTCGCGCGCCATCACAACTTCACAGCTATCAAGGACATATCTCTTCTTTTGGCAGGGGTATTGGCTATGCGTGTTTTTCTGCATCGCGCTAGTCAGACGGTGGGTTGCACACGCTCTTTTTCCCACTGCGGGTGCCCCTGTGTATCGCACCCATTATCGATGTCATAGTAGCCTGCGTGTCCCACGCGTACGCGTTATTCGTGTTACTGGGTGCCACCGCGTACTGCGGGAGGTTGAATCCACGCACGTAGGCTGCAGGGTTGCGTGCACAGTTTTACTGCAGTTTTGGGGTGCCTGAGCATTGCGTGACCCATCACCACATCACCGGGGTCACATACAGCCTTGCAGGTTGCAGGGGGGCTGTTAAAATCTTGCTTCCCACCCCCTTCACCCCAATTGCCCAGGTCAATTGTGGTGTACACCTCCCATTGGCACCACTCCATCTGTGCCAGCACTTCTACATCAGTGCCATGGTTGGGAGGCCACCAAAGGTGAGGGGCGCCTCAGCTGGGCGTCCTCCTCATGGCGGCCGTGGTCGGGGAGGTGGCCGTGGTGACCAGGGAGTAGGGGGACTCCAGGGTGTCCAGGGCGGCCACAGAGGGGAAAGAGGCAGGGGTGCGCCACTTGAGCACAATGTTGTGCCATGTGTCGGTGCAGTCATGCCACCACCCCCTGTGGTTGCGGGGGATGCAGCTCCTGCATCTGGCACTGGCACCCGTTCGACCCGGCAGTCCATTCCATCGACTGCCACGGGCCCAAGGGTAGTGGTAGCTGCAGGTGCAGCTGTGGACACCGCCACCCAGGCTCAGGGTCTGCCAGTGCAGGCTGCGTTGGCACTTGAAGAGTCCTTGGTGGATCTCCAACAGGCCAGGGGGGAAACCATAGGGGTAGGCCGGGCTGCTCAGACCAAGACACGTGTCCCTGGGGCAGTCATGTCATCTGCTGCCCCGAACAGCCGGGTGTTGGCAAGTGCAGGGGCAGATGCACCCAACAGCACCCCGGTTGTGAGTCTGCCAACCAGAACCGTTGCGGTCAATGACCCTGCCACAGCTGATGTTGCTGCACAGGGTCCATTAGTGGGCACCCAGCTGCCACTGACACGAGTCAGGCCTTTGGTCATCCCTCCACCTGCCACTCCCTTGGCTCAATCCACCGAACCCACTGGCCATACTGGTCAGGGCGGCATTAGCCAGCCTGGGTCTGCACCACAGTCCAAGAGGAGGAAGGTTGCACCTGCAGCACAGGCAGGGACCCCACACACAGCCACGACCTCCTGCACGTCGAGGAAGAAGCCTTTCTGTAAGCAGGAACTGGACTTCCTCGTGGACTACGTGCGGGGCCACAGCCGTGACATGCTAGTGGGTGCCAATAGTCAGACTACGGCTGCCCAACGTGACACCCACTGGAAGCATGTTCGGAACATGTCAGTTCATTCGGCCATGAGGTGCGCACGGCTCAAGAGTGCAAAAAGCGTTGGAATGACATCAAGCGCAGCACTAAGGCTAAGCGTGTCTCTAATTACAACTTGACTCTGGTGACTGGCGGTGGGCCTGCACCAGAGCTCACTCCGCATGAGGCTCTCATTGCGGAGTTCATACCACCTGAATTGGTCGAAGGAGTGGGAGAGATGCTGGACTTTGATGCGCAATCCAGTGAGTGTTGATGCGTGTTTGTTGAGGACGTGTGTGTTTCACTTGTGGGATGTGTTGTGCATGATTGCTGCTACATGTGACGTGTACATGGTTCTGATGTGTAAGTAATGCAATGCTTCCGTCATGCATGTCTCCTCGGCCTGCATGCGGGACTCCATGTAGGCATGCACCCTTGCCCCTCCTCCGCCACTCTGCACCCCAGTTCCACCTTTGCACTGGTCTGCTTCAATCTTGCCAATGTGTAGTTTCTTGTTCACGTGTCCTGTGTAGATGCTAACTTCCAGTGTAGAATCTGCCAGACATATGCCGTGTGGTACAGCCTTAGTACTAGATGCAGGGTATCTCACTTGTACTGTGCATGGGTCAGATGTCCCGCAGGGACATGAGTGCCCATTCATGCTCCATGTGCATTGCACGCATGCCCCTATGTGCCCTTGACTGGATGATCACTGTAATATAAGTCCTTGGTTACATACATTGCCTGCCATCTCATCAGCCTTCCCATGTCAACTGTGGCTCAGTCCTGCGTTGCACACATGTTTAGGCTCTGACAATCTGTGTGGCTCACAGGCCTCAGCCTGTTCAATGGCCAATTACTCTGTCCAACTCTTGTTTTGTCTTCTTCACACGTGGGCGGCCTCCAGAGTTTTCATCATGTGTCCTGCCTACTGTCCCAGCATCATTTGCAGTGTTGTCATTTGAATCACATTAAGCTGTTGATGCCAGTCAACACTGCCTGTCAATACACAGGTGTATGGTCAGCCTTTTGATACCATGCTAGGCATCCCTGCTTTGGTACTGGGGTGGAGGGGTGCTTGGCTTCTAGATATGGTACACATTGAATGCACAATGCACGTGATGTGTGAATTTGACATTGCACTGCCTTCACATTTCCTGGCACACACCATGGAGTGCTTGTACATGTAGGTAGTGAGTGGCGTACACATTTTCTGCACTGCATAGACCCACTTCCATGGAAACTGCCACCTTTCAACAGGTCTGATCACAAAAGCTATTCAAAGTAGTCCCAGCATGCATGCCAGGTTATATGTTGTGTGTCACATGTCTGCCGGATGCATTTACTGTCGGTGTGTGTGTGTCGTGTGCTTCTGACATGTGTAGTGACCTTTTTTCTCTCTATTTTTCAGGTGATGACGCAATGGAGGCAGAGGATGGTGTTGTCATGCCAGACACAGGGTTGGTAACACCACATCAACCCGGCACTAGTGGGGGTCGTGGGGTGGTAGGCCACGAAAACCCCCAAGTGCTGCAGTCCATCTTGTCTCTGGCTGCCTATGAGTCCGGCCTTGATGACGACTCTGACGTCCATGTTGAGTTGGATGAGCATCAAGTCCATGTGTCAGGGTGAGTGATTCTGATGTGGACACTACTCTGTCTGTGACGCCTGCACTGAGGGATCAGACAGTCTTGGTTCCTCTGCCCGTGGTGGATCGGGATGCAGGGTCACCCTCCACACCAGTCACTGATGTGCCTGGTACATCACGTCGACGGGGGCATGTAGTCGTGCAGCCGCGGGCGGTGCCAACACAGCGAGGACCCCCGGTCCTTGGGTCCCGCAGCCCGGCAACGTGGTCGGCGCGCGCAACCGCTGTATACTGAGTGGGAGCAAGACATGACTGCCAATTCCGAACGGCAGGGGGCAGCAATGGAGAACATCGCTGAGAGCATGGAGCGTGTGGCCCGATCTGTGCTCCCCCCTGCTAGGCAGGTGCTTCTCCAGCAGCAGGCGGCACGGTCCACGGCCCGCTCGCTCAGGCTGGGCATGGCGGCCTCAGACAGGGCACGCCAGGCTGAAATGTCATCTCTGCGTCAAGCAATTGCTGCTCACGCAGAGGCGCACATGGATGCCCTGAGGGAGGAGTATGCTTCCCTCAGATCCACTCTGGGTGTCCTTATGATGTCCCAGAGGCAGCAGGCAGAGGAGAGGTTTGCACAGCTTGAGCGTACCATCTCGGCTGAGCTACAGGCTTGCCGGGAGGTGCAGCGGTTGTCCAGCCAGGCTTTGCAGGAGGAACTCCGTGTTACACGTGCTACCTTGCAAGAGGAAGCACGTGTATCACGTGAGGTTCTGCATGCAGACCTATGTCACATCGCCACACAGAACCAGGCTCACCCGTCCGGCAGACTTGCTGCCGACGAGGGGCAAGCTGCGGCTAGGCGTGGCCAGGCTACTGTGCCACGTCCTCCTTTACAGGATGAGCCAGACTCGGACGACCATCTATCTCCCACATAGGTCGGGCTGTACAGGCGTTGAGCCCATGGAGGTTTTTTTTTTGGCTCAGCATCATCGCATGTGGATGTTGAGCAGCACCCTGTACCTCCCCCCTCCTGGGTTCCTCCCCTCCCCCCCGGGTCGTATGTGGCCATTTTTGATTTTTCTTTTAGTTTAGTTAGTTAAGTTTCTGTTTGATAGTTAGTTTAATTGGGTAATGTAGGTTTTCCATTGTTAGTGTAATTAGTTAATAGTTGATTTAGTTTAAAATTGCTAGTCTATTGTGCTTTCATGTGACGGTGCGGTGCTTTGTGGCTTTTGAAGGCATCCACTGTCTGTTCCAGCTGGGCCCTTCAGGCTTGTCTTGTGTATGTGTTTGCTGCTTGGGGTCCTTGACTCACATATGCCACTCCTGCCTCCCTTATCCATGGGCTCGCAAGGATGGTTCGGTGTTACAGAATATTACACAAGGGCTTTGGACTGTCATATCTGTGGCATGTCTGGTGCTGTGTGACTTGTGTTGACACTCCTAGTGGGGATGATTTTGGTGTTATTGTCCACTGTTCAGCTTTTGCTAGATGGGGTGTGTCATGATTAATGTGTACATTGATTGCTATGCATTGTGTAGTATGTTTCATATCTTTCCTGTACACGTGCTTGTTGCAATTCATGCTGTAGATAGTGTTCCACACTTTGGATGTGAAAGACGGACTGATGGTGTGATTTGTGATGTTACTCTCTGACATGGTCAAGTAATGAGATGCCTGATGAGACACACACAGATGACTTTGAAGCATTAATCATGTGTTTCATGCCCTTTCTGCAGGGGGGTGCTTTCTGCAGGGGGGGCTCCATAGCACCTTTGCCAGCAGACAAAGCCCATTGGACGACGGAATTCTGGACCCGTTTGTTGGTGCCCACATGCACATGTGTGCACAAGCAGAGGCACAGGGATTGCAGACCCACATCCTAGAACTGTTGACATGTTCCAAGGAACTCCAGGCAAGGTGAGCATCACAGGAGGGCCACGACACAGCAAAGCTTGCACCAGGCGAGTTGCACATGCAGGCTTAGTCACAGCACTGAGGGTGAGCTTAGACGAATATTGGTGTTGAAGCACACAATGCAGCTCAGATGTGTTGGTGGACTGATGGCTGTTGATAGTAGGGTTGTCTGGGACACATGCAGGGGCAGTGGCACATACCCTCCGGTACACCAAGGTCCATTGAGGCACTTGTATCAACCATGTAGCCTTCCGAGACATGGAAAGGGGCAGCTCACAAGGACATACAGCAAGGGACATACTCGGGTGCAGTGCATGTCTTTTCCATGTACTTTATGATAAATGCACTGCCAACTTTGTTTCGGTCATGGTGGTACGCAACTTGCTCTGAAGTCATGGATTGCTATATGGGTCTGTCTGCTTACCCAGGGAACATTGCATGTTGTGTGAATTGTGACACATTGGTGTTCCATTTGCCACGCACCCACCAGCAGCTGACTTACTGCATTGACTGTGTATGACCCATCACAGGGGTGATGTTATATATGGGTACGAAGCATCGACACCAGATTGTCTGTTTGTAGAGTAGTTTGTTGCTATGGGGCATGTTTGGTGTTGTGTTTTTGTGTAATTGGCACGTACAGGTTGTTGACTGTGGCTCTCTTTGCAGGATAGCAGTGCTCCTGTAACCGGACCTGAGAGTGCGCAGGCAGGAGGCCAGCACTCAAAACCAGAGCTAAGTGTCTTGTTGTTTTTCTTTCGAACTGCTCTGCATAGGCTTGCTGGGGAGTGTACTAATGCATGGATGTATGTGTGGTTCAATTTGGTATGTTTTTTCTCCCTAATCACCCGTGATCCTATGCAATTTTGAACCCTGTACCCTCTACCCGGTGTTCCTGCTTCCCGTACCTATCCAAGCAACGTTCCCTGACCCTCTTTCCACGCTGGGGTTGCGGATGCCTGTGTAAGCCCCGAACTTGCAGGCGCCAAAACCCTAGAGGGGGTGGTTGGTTCGTACCACTCCTGAGCCTGGACTACAGAAGGCCATGACAATGATGTCCAAGTTTGTTTGGATTGTGTATGTGTTCATGCAGGTAGTACATTTTCGTGCATTCCCTAGTTTCATGTGTCATTCCTCCTCCCCTCTCCTGCCACTCATTCCAGTCATCCAGTGTGTCAACACCTGTCCCGACTGCATATCCCTGAACCTCCTTCCCCACTAGGGTCTCAGGGGCCTGTGTGAGTTTGACCTTGCAGGCACCCGGGACATGGTGGGGGTGGTTGTTTCGTGACACTGCCGCGTCTGTACAGGGGACCTGTGACAGTACACATCCGTTCATGGTGCATCATCCTATGTCATGTACCACACATGTTTCACATCCTGTCGTGACATTGTTTTGCTGTGCTACCTTGGTTGTTGCATCATTGTGGTAGTACTTGGCCTTTGTGAGGTACTGCTACGTCAAGTCATCTACTGGAGGGTGTTCCGGTTCGTTTTTATGCCTTGGATTTTGTGATTTTGGACATTGATTATGAGGGTGCAGGCACCTTTTTACACACAAGGTGGGAGATGGTGAGGAAGGGTAAAGGTGATCCTGTGGCCAGGTGGAATTGAGGTTTGAAGGCTCCATGACCCAGGTGCAGTTGTTCAGTGGGTCATGGTCATTTGTGAGGGAGGGGGGGGGGTTGTTGTTGATAGTTGCCTTGCCCTGCAGTGTGATGGCAACTCTGACATTGTAATGGTGGTATCCTATGTACATGTTGTGTTCTGCTGATCAATGCCTGTTCATGTGTTGTGTTTTCCTTTCAGGTGCGAGGGGATAGTTGTGGTTTGACATGCTGGGGTGTACACATGGTGAATGTTCACATGTGATGTGTAGAGAACAATAATGGTCACTTGAGTGCACATGCATATGTGGAGTGCATGTCCTTGCAGAACCACACACTTGCACTCTGATGCACTACATGTACTCCCACCCTTGCATATCCATGTGTACACTGTTTGCCTTCTGGTGCCCACTGTGTCCCTGCAGCACATGTTCTGTGACTGATTATGGATCCTGTACATGCCTAATTTGCCGTTTGATGTGGTCTGTCACTTAGATGTGATGCTCAGGGTGTGCATCACACACAATGGCTGTTCACTGTGCTGTGCGCTGAGCAGTGTGTTGCAGGAGTAGGACACTGCACACATGAGCTGCAGTGTTGATTTTGCAATGCACAATGCGCATGTAGACAGGCATTCATTGTTATGTTACGTCTATGACTCTTATAATGCATTTGGAAATGACTTATTTTGGGTGGGAGATTTTGTTGGTCTGTCATTTCATCTGATTCCGGGTCAGGCATCATTGTCTGATGCGACTGTACATTTAGGGCATGGCAATGTGTTCCTTATCGTTACTGTGTTGGTGTATGGGTATTGCTTGCCATGTCATGTTGTGGTTTGGGAGGGTTTGAGTGACATGACAGTGATGGCCATGGCCTGTTTTGCAGGTGTGTGTGATGCACACCTTGCATGTCAGGGTCATCCGCTTCTCAGAGCAACTAGCTGGGGGTAGATCTTTCTCCGTGGCAGGGCCCTCCCTCTGGAACAGCCTTCCTGCCTGACTTGAACTTGAGGGGAACCATCTCCAGTTCTGTAAGCACCTCAAGACCTTCCTCTTTGCTTCTGCTTTCTCTCTGCCTCTCCCTTGCAGAATTCTTCACTGGAACTGCACTGGAGCTGCAACTGGGCCACTCTCACTGACCTCGGTCCCTGGCCCAGCCACTCTCCACTTGCACTGCCTCCCTGGCAACCCCTGCACTGCAGTACTGTCTCTCTATCCCTACAGCCCACCCTTCCCAGCACTTGTCTGCACTTACCTTTGTAGTTGCCACCAGCCGACCTATGTATTTTATTTTTGGGCTACTTCCCCTGTACTTCACTCCCCCCCCTTCCCCTTGCACTTTTCCCTTCCCCCTACCCCTGCACTTGCACAATCTCAATGACACCTGGCCTAGTAGTACCGTTGTCTGTCTTCCCTTGTTCCCCCCTCCCTGCCTCATCGCACCTTGAAATACTTGTGTATAGGCCATATCATGTCATATGTCATAAGTGTGCCTTTTGGTCACACAGGATAGCTTGTGTTTAAGTAGCTAGGGATGCAGACGATGTGGCACTTCCATGGCAACTATCTCAGGGTGGTAGGGTTGTGACAGTTTACTGTCTCTTTGTCATCATCGATTGTCACCTGGTATGTGCCAGGCCTGTGTGCACTCCGCAGGGGTGGGAGTTTAGTTGAAAAATGTGGCCACAAGCTGGGTCTGGGCTTCCTCGCCACGTGCCCTGTTCCCTCCCATGGGCAGCGCCTGTGCCTGTGGTTGGGGATGTGGGGGCACCACCATGTCCACCGGGACGCCCTGACGTGTTGCAACATTGTGCAGGACACATGCTGCCACAATGATCCTGCACACTACTGGTGCTGCATACAGTAGTTGCCCACCAGAGCGGTCAAGGGAGCGGAAATGTGACTTGAGCACTCCGAATGTGCGCTCCACTATGCCCCTGGTTGCAATATGGGCGGCGTTGTATCTTACCTGGGGTGGTGTGGTGGGGTTCTGGATTGGCGTCATCATGTGGTTGCTCAGAGGGTAGGCACTGTCCCCTGGGGAGGTGATAATAGTTGAGATTATTAGGGTTTGGATATTTGTCTGTGTGTGACTTGCATGCATGTGCAAGGGCATTTGTACTGACCTAGGAGCCATGTGTCGCCATGCTGCCCAGCTTCCAGGGCCCGGCTCAGGGCGGACATTCTGTATATGGAACTGTCATGGGTGGAGCCAGGGTAGTTTGCATAGACAGAGGTGATGATTCCCTTTGCATCGCATACCACCTGCACATTGATGGAATGCCAGTGCTTGCGGTTTCGGTAGATGTGCTCAGTGGCCCTAGGTGGACGTAGGGCCACATGGGTGCAATCTATGGCACCGAGCACTTTGGGGAAGTGTGCCACCCTGAAAAAATCCAGGACAACGGCCTGCCTTTCTGCGGGTGTTCTGGGCATGTATATGTACCTGCGGACTGAGGGGCGCGCTGTCATGATTGCCAGTACCTGGTGTAGGCAGCGTGACTGCGTGGCCTGTGAGACCCCCCCCCACTATGGCAGTGGTCCGCTGAAATGATCCAGTGGCCAAAAAATGCAGGACATTGAGCAGCTTCTCCAAGGGGCTCAATGCTTGGGAGCAAAGGGTGGGGATGTAAGGTCATCCTCCCACTCCCTGACCAGGTCTAGGATGATATGGGGTGGAAACCTATACCTGCCATAGACCTGGTCGTCAGGCATCCCAAAAAGGGTTGTCCGTGGTGCGAAAATGCGTGCCCTGGCTATTCTCCTCCTCCTGCGGTGTCCCACGATCAGTGCTGCGACAAATGGGGCACTCATCGTAGCTGTATATACACGTTTATTGTTTGCGCGCACTTTTATGCTGCGCGCGGAGACGCTTCCGCCTGCCTTCGTGTGGCGGACGCGTTGACGCCTGTGCACGTCTTTTGCCGTGCGCGGGTTTCCCGTATTCGGATACGTGGTAAAACTGTACGTCCGAGTGTCATCGCGTGTAATCGGAGGGAAGTGAGCGTACACGCGATTGGCCTGGGTACGTGTGTTTCGGGGTGCGTGGGAACTTTCACACGCGATTGGTGGAAATTCACGTGTGCTCTGTCATCACGTGTAATGAGGGAAACACCCGCGCGTGTCACGTCACAGACGCGCTCACGCGCTAAGGGCCTTTCGTCCAATGAAATCGCATATGCGTGCTGACGTGCATACGCGCTAAGGGCCTTCCCTCGATTTACACGCAGACGTGCAGGATTTTCACGTGCCAATTCACTCCGTATCAAGCTGGCCACGCGTAAGCACACGGAAGACCACGCTCCTGCCCAGAAGGCCGAACTACTGCCCCCCAGAGCCCTGAGCACGCTCCCACCTGCCATCTGCTGCTGCCTGACTGCCTGCTGCCCACGTGCCCTGCCATTTGCTGCCTGCACATCAGCCAGGGGTGCTGTTGCTGTGACCACCCCTGCTGGAACCGAAGACTCCAGACTGGGATTCCATCGCTCCACAGCCCAGCCCCAGGACCCAGTTGCCCACCCACTCCTGCCTCTGGGGTTGTCATGTCGGGGCAAACACCATCTGAGACCTCTGACAACCCCCAGCCAGAGAGGCAGAGGGGCACCAGCTTCAGTGCCACCGAAGTTGGTGTCCTGGTGGAGCAAGTCCTGGGGCAGTATGATGCCCTCTTCGGAAGTTCCCGCGCCGACAAGGAAGGACGGACTCGGATCTGGACTGACATCGTGACTGCCATCAACGCGGAGGGGGTGGCAGTCCGCGACTTACAACATGTCAAGAAGCGCTGGGAGGACTTCAGGTCCAGGACCCTGAACAAGGCCCGGCGCCTCTTGAAGGCAGCGGATGCCAAGGGCGCCGGGGCCACTTGTCGGAAGAACAGATGAGGGTCCTGGAACGCATATCCCCAGCGCTCAACGTCCAGGTCCTTGAGAGGCAGACCCATCTGGAGTCGAGTGGTAAGTGTACATGCATCCTGATTGTGAGATGTGCGTGTGGTGATTTTTCAGTAGTGTGCAGGTTGCACATCTGTTTGTATGGGGTCGAGTATGGGTGGGGGTGTACAGGGCCGTGGGGCTAACACATGCAAGGGCTGGAATGTGTGAGACATGGATGGTGCTTGTGTGTGTAGGCTTGCATGCCAAATGCAGTTGTGTGGGCACACATGTTTGGATGAATGTGTATGTAAGTAGACATGTTCGTGATGTCACGCATGTATGTTGTTTTCAGCTGCATGTATCAGCACTGTGTACATGTGCATGTGTGTGTATTTGACAAGGGTGCAACAGTGATGCAACATGGATGCATGTGACAGCGGTATGTGGAAGCCTGATCGGCAGATGTGACATGGATGCCCATCTGAACACTGCGACACTTGGCAAAGGTGTACACATGCATGCACGTGTGGTGGTGTGTGTACATGTGTGGTGCACTTCCTGTGTTGCATGTGATGTCTGGCTCACCTTTGCCTGCTCATGCTGTTGTATGTGTATGGATGGTGCTGGCAGTTGCGATATGGCTGTGGTATGGCTCATGTGTGCGAGTTGAAATGACATGTGTGTTGGGGATTGTGATGACATGTCTGAGGTTTGCCAATGCCACTCATGTACAACTGTCATGTGTGTATGTGTCCATTGTACAGTGCCCTGATGCCTGTGTTTTATTTCTCCCTGTCTGCAGCGTCAACTGATGAAGAGGGCGGAGAAGGTGCTGTGGAGCACAGCGGCGGAGATCCCACCGCCAGCCGGAGACGCAAGGCCCGGCTCCCCTCCCATGTTGTCATCTCGTCGGGGAGTGAGGAGTCCGGTGCCGCGTCCCAGGCCGCAGCTGCCGGGGGGAGGTCCAAGAGGCGGAGGTTGGAGTTGGACTCCTCAGCAGCAGAAGGGGCAGCTGGGACCCCACAGGGCCCAACAGGGGAAGATGGCACGGAGTCATCCAGGTTGGTGGGGGGTTTGGTTGAGGAGGAGGCCGTGCAAGCAACAGAGACGGGGTCTGGAGGTGGGGATCCCACTGGTGCTAGTGGTGCAGTGCAGGACCATGGACAGGAGGCAGCACAGGCCGCCGCGGAGGTGCCTGTGTGCAATCCTGTCCCTGATCCTGTCCCTGCATCATCTTGCACCAGCAGGGATGCCTACGTCCAGACCCGTTTTCAGGCAGGAGATGAGCTCACGACAACTGGCCTTCCTCTGCCTGCGGACGTGGCTATCCGGGTCCGGGTTGAGCCTGTTCTGAGTGGTGTGGCATTGTGTCAACGGGCCATGCGAGGTGACCTGCAGTCTTTTCATGAGGAGACTGCACATCATCTGGAATGGCTCGTTGATCACGTCAGCCTGCTGGGACAGGTCACCCAGGCCGGATTCCTCCGTATGATGGGGCTTGCTATGACCCCCTCCTCAACTGAACCCCCTACGCGCCAGTCGTCCTCCGTGCCATCTTCCCACCCATCAGTCACCTGGGTACCCTGTGGAGCTGCCTCTGACGGTGCGGCCAGGCTGGTGGAGGAGGCATCCCTGCCACAGTCGGGAGTCGGACGTCCAGCAGGGGTGGCCACATCAACGACTGCACCCCAGCCGGCGGAGGATGTGCAGGCAGCAGGAGGCAGTGCACGGGCAGAGGCACAGCAGCAGCAGCAACGTGGTGGGAGCCATGAAGGCTCGGGGCCTTCAACATCGGAGGGGCAGGTATCGGCCGGAGGGCAGGAGTACCCAGGACAGAGAGTGTCTTCCCTGTGGCAGCGGTTGGGCCACGCCATAGATGCGGAGCGGCAGCGGGCGGAAGAGGCACGGCTCACAATGGTCAGGGCGGAGAACTCCATGCGGAGGGCCCTGAGGCGGGCAGAGTGCCTCGAGGCAATCTGCAGGGGTTTGGAGGTGGACACGTCGATGGCCCTGCGGACGCTCGGGGTCATGGAGGAGGACCGTCTCCGGGACATTGAGCAGGAGTTCGATGATTCCCTGGCCCGGGACATCCAAAAGTGAGCCGTCAAACTAGCCCGCTGCCCTTGTACATAGTTATGTAGGTAGTGTTAGGTTTCATTTTTTTTTGGATTCATTTTGGACCTTTTGGACATTGGCCACATTTTTGTATATAGTTTATTTTATTAGTTAGTGTAGTTAGATAGGTTTCCTTTCTTTTGTTGGGATAATGGACCCTGGCTTGTTTGTATGTACATAGTTCACTGTTGGATTGTATTTTTCTTTCACATTTTAACCATGGAGCAATGGCTTTCTTTTTTATTTCCCATTGGATTTTGTTTTGTGGACAGTGACTTTGGACACCATTACTTTGGATTTTGATTTTTGGTTTTGCTTTTTTTCACGGACATGCTTCTTTTCATTTTTGTACATTCACATTTATGTTTCTTTATTTTTGATTCTATTTTTTTTTTTAAAATATTTTATTGATTTTATATTTTAGAAAAACAAACAACACACAACAAAATACAACTGTTAATTATTTACAGAAAACACAAAAGAAAACACGAGAAAAGAAAAAAAAAAAGAAATAACTCCCCCCACCCCCCATCAAGCCAGAGCCGGCTCCCTTGTATCCTCAGTCGGGGCACCGTCAGGAGAAACATTGTCCGTAGGCACATCTTCCGAATTCTCAGATTCGTCCAAGCCCTGTTGTGGGTTGGTCATAGAGGCCACCAATTGTCGCCAGGCCAGCAAGGGCCCTATCTCCTCCTCGCCCCCTCTAGTGACCGCTTCAAACCATACCACGGATTCAGCCTCCGCCCACCTCATAAGGTCCGCCCACCATAGTTCCACTCTCGGCCTGCTAGCCGATTTCCAGTTCATGGCAATCCTGCGTTTGGCCAGAACATATGCCAGGTCCCTCAGCTTGCTCAGGTGCCTAAAGTGTCTGGGCCTGGGGAAGATCCCAAGCATACACGACCAGGCAGATCCCACGTCCAACACCACTCCCCCACTTGCGAGCTTCATCTTGACCTCCTCCCAAAATCTATACACTTCCGGGCAGGCCCAAAACATATGTAGCAACCCAGCTTCCACCTCCCCACACCTGGGGCATTTTTGAGTGATTGAGCCTCCGAACCGTGCGATCTTCTGGGGAGTCAAGTAGGCCCTGTGAGTAATGTAGAACTGGAGTTGTTGGAGCCGTGCATTTCGGGACACCTTTTTATGATATCCCAGGACCCTCTTCCACTGACCCTCCGTCATGAGTCCACCCATCTCCTCCTCCCATTCATGCCTCAGTTGGGGCAACTCTTTCCCAGCCTTCGTTCTGAGGAGTTTGTATATCCGTGATATTTCATGCCCACCCTCTGAGACATCATACATAGTTTCAAGGGTGGCATCAGGATCATCTGCCAGTGCCGTCTCCGGCCATCTCTTTCTTTCTCGTTTTACTAGCCTGGCATAGGTGATGTACTGGCCTCTGTGCACCCCCGTCTCATCCTGCAGCTTTTGAAAGTGCAGAGCCTCCGCCTCCCTCCATATGTCCCCAAGCGTGGCCAGGCCCACCGGCTCCCAGTGCCTACGGACAGAGTGAAACAGTTGGGTGTCGTTTTCGCACAGGGCCACCAGCGGGACCTGCCAAGATAGTGGTTCTGACTCCCCCATCAATTTCCATGTTCTGTGCCAGACCTCCCATCCCAACCTCAATAGCGCCCTCTTCCCGTCAGTTTATTCCTTTGTAGCCACACCACCTCTCTCAGGAAGTATTGGGCCGCATCCTCACGCAGCAACCTAGATTCCGCCGAATCTTCATCAGACAACCACCTGGCCACATACAACAGTTGTCCCGCCAGATAATATAGTTTGAAGTTGGGCAAGCCTATACCCCCCTTCTCGTACGGGTTCTGGAGTTTCCACAGGGCCACCCTATTCATGGAGTTACCCCACACGAAGCCCCTACACATACTATGAAGTCGTACAAATAGGCTCTTAGGGATCAAATACGGGACGTTCACGAAGAAATGCAGGAGTCTGGGAAGGACCACCATTTTCAGCAAAGCTGCCCTCCCCATCATGGACAGGGGCAATCTGGACCAGAATGTCATGCTGTTCTTGACCCCCTCTATGGCTCTCTCTGTGTTATGCTTGTGTATCGCCTCAGTCCGGTGGTAAATATTTACCCCCAGGTACCTAAACGTGTCGGTCCGCCATGGTATTGGCAACACAGGCAGCCTCTCCAACGGGACGTCCCTGTACCCGCCCAAAGGGAACAGGCTAGACTTCCTGGGGTTCACTGATATGCCCGAGAGGACAGCGTAATGATCCAGTACTTCCAGTACGTACTGCAGGTTCTCCTCCGGGTAATGTAGGTACAACAGCATATCGTCCGCATAGAGAGATATTAAGTGGCTGCCGCTGGCAGTGTTAATGCCCACCTCTCCGTATTGTTGCTGCAGGCATATCGCTAGCGGTTCCAGCGCAAGTATATATAACATGGGTGACCAAGGGCATCCCTGCCTGGTCCCCCTGCTAAGTTGCCAGGCATCCGAGACTGTGGCCCCAGTCTTGACCCTAGCCACCGGGCTGCTATATAACAACTGGACCCATCTGATATAACCAGGGCCCACGCCGTATCCCTGCAGGGCCGCTTTCAGCCAAGGCCATCTCACTGAATCAAAGGCCTTGACCGCATCCAGCGACACTACCGCCATCTCGCCCTTGTCATCCTTAGTATGATCAATAACATGGTGCAGCCTCCTATGGTTATCACTGATATTCCTGCCTGGGACATATCCCGTTTGATCCGGGTGGATCAGCTTGCCAATCACCTTCTTCAACCTGTTGGCCATCACCGCCGTGAGTATCTTGCTGTCCTGGTTTAGCAAGGACAGAGGTCTATAAGATCCACACTCAACAGCCGGCTTGCCTGGTTTCAGTAATGGGACAATCATGGCCTCACGGAGGGACAACAGGAGTTCTCCCTGTTCGTATGCCTCGTTAAACAAGGCCAGCAGTGGCTGCAGCAGCTCCTGCATGTACACCTTGTAAAACTCACCAGGCAGGCCATCCGCTCCAGGTGCCTTACACGTGGGGAGGCCCCGGATCACCACCTCCAGCTCATCAGAAGTGATAGGGGCGTCCAGTTCCTCCCGCTCCAGGTCGTCTAGGGTGGGCAGACCAATGTCTTCCAGTGTGTTCAGGATGTCCTGGCTCCTGTCCTCCCCAGTGTCCTCATACAAACGTTTGTAGAACCTGAGGAATTCCTCGTTCACCCCATCCTGAGTGTTGCGAAGACCACCGTCCTCACCACGGATCTCATGAATAACCACTCGGGGGGACTCACTCTTGTACAGCCAGGCCAACAGTCTGCCTGGCTTGTTGCCCCCCGCGTGCAGCCGCTCAGTGTATTTCCTATGGTTCAGTCTACATAGTCGGTCCCAAAGAGCGCTGCACGCCACCTGAAGGTCTCTCATCCTAATCTTGTCTACCTGAGTGGCATTCTCGAGACGAGCCAGGCTCTCCAGTTCCCTTTCGGTGTCCTGAAGCTCCCTCCCGATACCCCCTTGAAGTCCCTTGGATTTAGAGATGGCCACTCCGCGCACCACTACCTTAAAGACCTCCCACAGAGTTCCCGCAGAACGCACACTACCCGTGTTTATCTCAAAATATTCCCCGATGGCAACCCTTAGGTCTTCCCGGAATCCCTCATCCTGCAGTGCCTCTGACCGGAGCCTCCATGTGGGGACCCGAGGCCTAGGGGGTTGGTGTCGCCACTCTACCACCAGGGGCGAATGGTCCGACAATACTCGAGCTTTGTATTCGGCCTCCACTATTTCGCCCGCTATCTCGGCAGTTCCAAACACATAATCCAATCTCGTATATGAATCGTATGGCGCCGCATAGTGCGAATACTGCCTCTCCGTGGGGTGGAGTCTCCTCCACACATCTACCAGTCCCAAGTCTCCTAGCAATGTCCCGAGCGCCTTGGCCGCCGGCGACATTTTCCCTTTGGTGTCAGCGGACCGGTCGATTTTGGGATCTAAGACGCAATTGAAGTCCCCACCCCACACCATCGCACCCCCTACCAAGGGGCCGAGTTTGCCATAGAGGGATCTAAAGTAGGCTGCAGTATCATGATTGGGGGCATACAGGTTGAGGATGTGTACTTCCCTGTTCTCCAGGAGTCCTGTTATCGCCACCATTCTACCCTCCGGGTCCACTATCGAGTCGAGCACCCGGAACGGCACGTGCGGCGCCACCCAGGTGATGACCCCTCTAGCATACGCCGAGTACGTGACACCCACTACCTTGCCCTTCCACTTCCTCATGACCACCTCCAATTTCTCCCTGGTGAGGTGGGTCTCTTGTAGCAGGGCTATGTCTATCCGCATCCTCTTCAGGTATAGCATTACTTTGTTTCGCTTGAGGTAAGTATTAAGGCCTCGGACATTCCAGGTAACTATGCGAAGACTATCCGATGCCATCGGTTTGGTCTGTATTCAGCCCCGCCCTCCCCACAATACCCCCTTGGTCTAACACTCCGCCGGCTCTTCCGCCCTTGATCCCCATCCCCCCTCCCTGTTTCCCAACTACACACCACAGCAAACAACCCCTCCCATCCCAACAAAAGTCCAGCTCCAACCCTGGATCTCAGGCCCACCCGCGTCTGGTCTTATCCCGTTTACAAGGAATAGGACCCCGCGGGGCGTCGCCGATCTAACAGCGACCTAACTAACTAGATATATTACTATTGGGGACAAAGGAAGCCTCTTGGAACTCCCAATCAAGTAACCACGGGTAGGCATGCCCAATGGGCCAGCCAGTCAGCACCACATCATACGCATCACATACCGTACAAATGACTATATTCAAGTCCCAATGTCTCTGCCCCATTTCCCCAGGCGGCCCAGCCATAAGCTACTTCCGTAGTCTCTGCCTGGAAGCCCGATTCTTGAGGACTGCCCAGCGCGTCTAGCCAGTCCATCGCTTCAGTTGGTGTTTCAAAGAACAGGGATCTGCTTCTGTAGAAAACTTTCAATTTGGCCGGGTAGAGTAGCATGTAGCGATGGCCAGCTTCACGAAGTCTCCTTTTCACCGCTCCGAAGTGCATCCGACTCCGCTGTACTTGTAGCGTGTAGTCAGGGTAGGCCGTGATCTTGGCCGATCCTCTGTAAATCGTTCCCCCTTTTCGAAAGAATTCAAGAATCTTTTCGCGATCTCGGTAGTTCAGAATTTTCGCGATCACCGGCCGCGGAGGGGCCCCAGGAGGCGGCCTCCTGGTTAGGGCCCTATGAGCTCTCTCAACTGCAAACCTCCTGCAAAAACATGGATTCCACAAATTCCGTGGGGTCTGGCCCTTCAGTTCCTTCAGGTAGGCCCACGATACGAATATTGTTGCGTCTGGCACGTCCCTCTGCCTGCTCCGCTCTGTCCTCCAGGTTGCCCACCCGTTGCACAAGGGCGTGTAGTTCCTTTTTATGAGCAGCGCAGTCTGCCGAGTTCGTGGCCGTCTCCTTCTCGATGGTCCCCGCGCGCTCCGAGACCGCCCTCACATCCAGCCTAAGCAGATTCACCTCCTCCTGGACGGCACCGATCTTGAGGTTTAAGCCTTCCTGTAGCTCTTTCATGGCGAGGCCCAACTTGGTCTCCCATGACACTTTTAAGTCCGCAATCGCCGCCAGCACCTCCTGTATCGTGCCAGGTGACTCCGCGGTCGTCAAGGGGGTCTCTTTGTTCTTGCCTCCTTCCGCCCCTGGGGGGGACTTGGCATAAGCCTCCATCGTGGGCTGTTTGGCCTTGGGTTTCACACCTCTCGTGGTCATATTGTTGTATGAGTCGGGCGGGGGCCCGTCCCGCCAGGCACCGAGGGGGAGTCACGCCACACAATGCCCAAAGCCTGACCCACCACACCATGGGGCATCCAATACGCCCGGAGCACCCCAACCACTAGGCCCACGGTCCTGTCGTCACAGCCACATCCGTTCGGCTCTCCCGCTCGCTGGGCCACCGTGCGTCCTAGGCGGCGCTCATGTGTTTTAGTCTCCAAGCAAAGGGACCCAAGGGTCCTGCACTCGTGGTCGCGACACTGACTTCATGATCCTCGGTGTTCACAACGTGTCACCGCCATTTTGTCTTGTCCGCCTGCTCAGGGCTCGTCCCAGTCAATCACATTTATTTCGGTTTCTAAGCCTTCCAGACGTCCCAAACTTTCACCGGGTGTAGTGGTGGCATTCACATACCTGGACATCGATTTCCAACGTCGGCCGGCCCCCGTGGACGTACCCTTCCATCAGGATCAAAACAGGATCAGCGGAGCTCCTCCAGAGTGCGACCTCTTACATGGCCGTCCAAGCCACGCCCCCATTTTTGATTCTATTTATGTTTCCTTTAATACATATTTTTTTATCAAACTTCAATGTGTAGTATCATCTCATTGGTTTCATGCATATCATGATATGGGTTTTGAGATTCACTGACACCCATTGGGTGTATGTGAGGGAAATGTGTTTGTTTCGGAACTTGCAATTGGTGTTCTGTCATGTAATTGCCAATTAGAGTGGGTGGATGCAATACTCGGGTGGGTGTTTTGCATTTGGACGCTGACCATAAGGACCAGGGATCTAGATTGTGATGACATGTTGGCTGGGGAACATGAGTTGGACATGGGTGGGGGCCTGGTGGTGGGTGCCCCTGCACTGCTGGGGGGTGGGGGGGTGGGAGACATGGGTGGGGGCCTGCTGGAGGGTGCCCCTGCACTGCTGGGGGGTGGGGGGTGGGAGACATGGGTGGGGGCCTGCTGGAGGGTGCCCCTGTACTGCTGGGGGGTGGGGGGGTGGGAGACATGGGTGGGGGCCTGGTGGAGGGTGCCCCTGCACTGCTGGGGGGTGGGGGGGTGGGAGACATGGGTGGTGGCCTGGTGGAGGGTGCCCCTGCACTGCTGGGGGGTGGGGGTGGTGGGGAACATGAGTTGGACATGGGTGGGGGCCTGCTGGCAGGTGCCCCACAGTGCTGGGGGGTGGGGGGGTGGGGAACATGAGTTGGACATGGGTGGGGGCCTGCTGGCAGGTGCCACACAGTGCTGGGGGGTGGTGGGGAACATGGGTTGGACATGGGTGGGGGCCTGCTGGCAGGTGTCCCACAGTGCTGGGGGGTGGGAGGGTGGGGAACATGAGTTGGACATGGGTGGGGGCCTGGTGGTGGGTGCCCCTGCACTGCTGGGGGGTGGGGGTGGTGGGAGACATGGGTGGGGGCCTGGTGGAGGGTGCCCCTGCACTGCTGGGGGTGGGGTGGTGGGAGACATGGGTGGGGGCCTGGTGGAGGGTGCCCCTGCACTGCTGGGGGGTGGGGGGTGGGAGACATGGCTGGGGGCCTGGTCGAGGGTGCCCCTGCACTGCTGGGGGGGGGGGGAACATGATTTGGACATGGGTGGGGGCCTGCTGGCAGGTGCCCCACAGTGCTGGGGCGTGGGGGTGGTGGGGAACATGAGTTGGACATGGGTGGGGGCCTGCTGGCAGGTGCCCCACAGTGCTGGGGGTGGGGGTGGTGGGGAACATGAGTTGGACATGGGTGGGGACCTGCTGGCAGGTGCCCCACATTGTTGGCGCTGGGGGGGGTGGGGAACATGAGTTGGACATGGGTGGGGGCCTGCTGGCAGGTGCCCCACAGTGCTGGGGGGTGGGGGTGGTGGGGAACATGAGTTGGACATGGGTGGGGGCCTGCTGGCAGGTGCCCCACAGTGCTGGGGGGTGGGGGTGGTGGGGAACATGAGTTGGACATGGGTGGGGGCCTGGTGGTGGGTGCCCCTGCACTGCTGGGGGGGTGGGGGGTGGGTGACATGGGTGGGGGCCTGGTGGAGGGTGCCCCTGCACTGCTGGGGGATGGGGGGGTGGGAGACATGGGTGGGGGCCTGGTGGAGGGTGCCCCTGCACTGCTGGGGGGTGGGGGGGTGGGAGACATGGGTGGGGGCCTGGTGGAGGGTGCCCCTGCACTGCTGGTGGGTGGGAGGGTGAGAGACATGGGTGGGGGCCTGCTGGCAGGTGCCCCACAGTGCTGGGGGGTGGGGGGGTGGGAGACATGGGTGGGGGCCTGGTGGAGGGTGCCCCTGCACTGCTGGGGGGTGGGGGGTGGGGAACATGAGTTGGTCATGGGTGGGGGCCTGCTGGCAGGTGCCTCACAGTGCTGGGGGGTGGGGGGGTGGGAGAGATGGGTGGGGGCCTGCTGGCAAGTGCCCCACAGTGCTGGGGGGTGGGGGTGGTGGGGAACATGAGTTGGACATGGGTGGGGGCCTGCTGGCAGGTGCCCCACAGTGCTGGGGGGTGGGGGTGGTTGGGAACATGAGTTGGACATGGGTGGGGGCCTGTTGGCAGGTGCCCCACAGTGCTGGGGGGTGGGGGGGTGGGAGACATGGGTGGGGGCCTGGTGGAGGGTGCCCCTGGTGGCTGGGGGTGCAGGGGGACATGCGTTGGTGGGCAGTAGTGCAAGTTGACATGTGGGTTGGCTGGGGGGCATGGCCATGGTGGATGGAGTACCTGCAGGACATGTGCAGGGTAGGCCCCTGTGGTGTGAGCCACCTGCAGGGGCCGTGGAGGGTGTAGAGGGAACACCTGGGAGGACCCACACGTGCAATTCACGTGTGGTGCTCCCCGCGCACCCCTGTAATACACGTACCCTGATGGAATCGCGTGTTGAACTTCCCGCGCACCCCTGGAATACACGTACCCTGATGATGTTGCGTGTGAAACTTCCCCCGCACCCCGAAATACACGTACCCTGCTGAAATCGCGTGTGGAACTTCCCGCACACCCCTGAAATACACGTACCCTGCTGGAATCGCGTGTGGCACTTCCCACGCACCCCTGAAATACCCGTACCCTGATCGCACGGGGCCAATCGCATGTGGAACTTCCAGCGCACCCCTGAAATACACGTACCCTGCTGATGTTGCGTGTGAAACTTCCCCCGCACCCTGAAATACACGTACCCTGCTGAAATCGCGTGTGGAACTTCCTGTGCACCCCTGAAATACGCGTACCCTGCTGAAATCGCGTGTGGAACTTCCCACGCACCCCTGAAATACACGTACCCTGCTGGAATCGCGTGTGGAACTTCCCGCGCACCCCTGAAATACGCGTACCCTGCTCGCACGGGGCCAATCGCGTGTGGAACTTCCCGGGCACCCTTGAAATACACGTACCCTGCTGATGTCGTGTGTGAAACTTCCCCCGCACCCTGAAATACACGTACCCTGCTGAAATTGCGTGTGGAACTTCCCGCGCACCCTTGAAATACGCGTACCCTGCTGAAATCGCGTGTGGAATTTCCCGCGCACCCCTGAAATACACGTACCCTGCTGGAATCGCGTGTGGAACTTCCCGCGCACCCCTGCAATACGCGTACCCTGCTCGCACGGGGCCAATCGCGTGTGGAACTTCCTGCGCACCCCTGAAATACACATACCCTGCTAAAATCACGTCTGATACTTCCCCCGCACCCCGAAATACACGTACCCTGCTGAAATCGCGTGTGGAACTTCCCGCGCACCCTGAAATACACGTACCCTGCTGGAATCGCGTGTGGAACTTCCCACGCACCCATGAAATACGCGTACCCTGCTCGCACGGGGCCAATCGCGTGTGGAACTTCCCGCGCACCCCTGAAATACACGTACCCTGCTCGCACGGGGCCAATCGCGTGTGGAACTTCCCGCGCACCCCTGAAATACATGTACCCTGCTGAAATCGCGTGTGGAACTTCCCGCGCACCCCTGAAATACACGTACCCTGCTCGCACGGGGCCAATCGCGTGAGGTACTTCCCGCACACCCCAGTGATACACGTAGCCCGCTTGCCGTGCTGGTACAGGGTTAGCGCAACCCTTTGCGCTGGATGGGGGATTTTGATGGCTTTTCCCTGCGCGAGAGGCGTTCTTGGGGGCGTAACTGGCGCTGCTGCAGGGTCGCTGCGCCACTGTGCGCCACGGCTGGTTTTGGTGGCTGGAATCCATGAATACGCTGTGCGCGGAAATGGATTTCAGCGCACGCGGCTGGCGCAGGGATTCGCACGCGCACACTGTGCGCCAGCCGCGTGCGCCACTTGTGCGCTGCATTCTATGAATTACCCCCATAGTGTTCTTCAGGACACGTCCAATTTCGTTTATGTACGAACATTTCAGGACACCAATTGTGTTCTTAGAACAGTTTCAACTTGCTAGCGAACAGTACGTACAGGTATAGTGTTCTTTAAGACACCTCCATTTTCGTTTAATTACGAACAATTCAGGACACCGCGTGTGTTCTTAGAACAGTTTGAACTTGCTAGCGAACACTACGAACAGGTATAGTGTTCTTCAGGACACCTCCATTTTCGTTTACGTACGAACATTTCAGGACACCAATTGTGTTCTTAGAACAGTTTAAACTTGATAGCGAACACTACGGACAGATATAGTGTTCTTTAGGACACTTGAATTTTTTTTTTACGAACATTTCAGGACACCGTGTGTGTTCTTAGAATAGTTTCATCTTGCTAGCGAACATACGAACAGGTATAGTGTTCTTCAGGACACCTCCATTTTCGTTTATTTACGAACATTTCAGAACACCTGCACTGTCCGCGGACACCTACATTGTATTTAAAAAAAAAAAAAAAAAAACGAAACTATTTACAACACAATATAAAAATGAAACTTTATTTAACATATATTAATAATTTATGACAGAGAAGGGGAGGCAGAAACAGAAACAAAAACAAAAACAGGAGAATTAGGGGTTTCAACATGATTGTTATTAGGTGAAGAAGGGATGGAAGTCTCATCAAAACGTTTTGGGTTATGGAGAGGGTTTGGGGATAATTGACTGGGATATGGTGAGGAGGGACAAGTACATGTGGGGCAATGGTACGAGGTTTTTGGTTTATAATGATCTTCCACAAAGGTTTTCAAATTATTAAAATGAGTCAACAATAAATCCATGTTTTCTTCTATACTGTGAAAAGTGTTATCCATAACAGGTTTTTCTGAAGTATTTTCTATTTTGGTATGCTCTGTACAAAAAATATATATATATGTTAAATGTATACAAAATAATAATAACTAAATGGTTTATATTATAAAGTGTTTACCATTAGTTTCACTATCTTGTGACATTTCTTCATGTGGGAAATGCTCCTCTAGCCATTCCAGAGTACTAGACATTTCTGTGAGAGAAAAAAAAAGATAATATATTTTTTATCTAATACAGAAAGTTAATAAATATATGAATAAAATTAAGTACACTTACTATTTCAGGTAAGATATGTCCTATGTACTCAGTGGGTCTGCTCTTGTTCTCAGTTCTGTCGTGTTCGTGAGGTAATTATGTTGGAAGCCAATTTATCTTCTTGTGGTATATTCCATTTTAGAACATAGTGCATTTAAATGAATGGTTAGTGTGTTGTATATATGGGTTACATTTCTTATGTATTAGTAAATATAATGTGTTTGTGTGCTCCTTTTTGAATTTGTTAAATGTTCCTATGTTATGATATAACAATCAAACATACCCCCCCAGAATTTTTATGTAGTGGTACTGTTCTTCGAACATGTCCGCAAACATTAAATGAGTTCGCGGACATCAAGTACAGTAGAAGAGATTCAGTCAGTTCCATATGACATGTATATAAAGTCAAAGTCATTATTGTTAAGTTGCACTACTAAAGACCTATGAAATTCAGTGAAAAAACTTTGTTAAATGGACGTTATGGTTAAGTTGCACTACTAAAAACCTAAGAAATTCAGTGAAAAAACTTTGTTAAAGGGACGTTACGGTTAAGTTGCGCTGCTAAAAACCAATGAAATTCAGTGAAAAAACTTTGTTAAAGGGACGTTATGGTTAAGTTGCGCTGCTAAAAACCAATGAAATTCAGTGAAAAAACTTTGTTAAAGGGACATTATGGTTAAGTTGAGCTGCTAAAAACCTTTCAAATTCAAAAGGGACGTTATGGTTAAGTTTTTCACTGAATATGTATATATATATATATATTGGAAAGAGTGCTCTGCTGCTCTCAAGCTAAGTTGGCGCTTTAAGCAATACAATAAAATAGATCAGAGACTTCCTTTGGGGGGATTCTCAGGTCTGTGTGGATCTGTAATGTTCCATTCCCTACCATTTACTGGCAAGTGGGAACATTCCATCGCCTGTTGCCTCCAATCCCCCCCAGTGAGGGTGCATCCTTAGAGGACTGGGAAGCTCAGGTTTAGGATATGCATGTATTTTGAGAAAAGCTTTACTACACCAATCTGCTCCTGTTAAGAGTGATCAGACTGGGCTCTCTGGTCTGCATTGTGAATAATTTGCTATGAGAATAAAACGTCCGAAAAAGCACTGCAAGGTTGTTGAATAAAGAATAGGAATGATCATGCAGAACTGCATCACAGCGGGCAGACCCACTGGGGTGGAAGAAGACAATGCGGCTGGAAGTGGACGAAATGGTGGTGAGGGAAAGGTGTACAGGGAAGTGGAATGCACTGTGAGGGTCCCTGTCCATTCCAGTAACATGGTGAGTACCAGGACTTGTCTTTACGGGGGAAAGAATGAGCTGGCCATGGCAGGGAGGGGCCAGGCATTAAGGGGAGTTCCTGGAGTATCCCAGGGATTAGGGTGTGGCTATTCTGTGTGTAAGGGATGCTAAGGGGGGGGTGGTCTATTCATTTTGAAAGTAAGGCAAAAGCAGGAGAATTTGGTTTGCCAGGGCAGGTTCGGAGGAGGTTATGGGGGACTCCCCCAGATTAGGGCTCTGCCGTGCTGCAAGATGAGAAAGGGGAAAGGTGTGCACAAGAAACACAGAATAATTTTCTAAATAGACGTGTGGAATGGATTTTCAGGCCATGAAACCTGTTCAAAATCATCACGTAGGACCCACACCGGTGCTGCAGGGCTTCTTGTTGCAGGAACAAATTAGTCCGATTCCGGATGGACAGCTCAGCCTAAATGGATTATGTCAAGAAGAGCAGGGGTTGGTTCAAGTCACCTGTGCAGAAAGGCCATGCTCCACTGGTTTTAGGTGATTGAAAACAATGTTCACCTTAATGACAACCCATGTGGAATATTCAAACGGATGCCCCTAGTTGGCTGACAGGCTTCTCTAATGTATGGGAGCAGAATGATCAGGTCTTGGATGAGGTCTTGGATAGGTGGGATTTTCTCGAGTGGACCAATAGCAAGAACTGTGCTTGACTTGAGAGTGTTTCTTCTGGGGATACTCTAGTAGGTGCACTGGGGACACCGAGCAGGAATGTGTCCAGGTGCATGCGCTTCTCTCTTTTCTTATCATGCCAGTGATCTGGAGGAAGTTGAAGCAATGCAAGCATGATTCCGAACACCCTGGGGTGGGCCAGGAGGACTTGCTTCCCAGTGCTTTTTGATCTGATTTTATTCCACCCTGGAGGGGGCAGGAGAATGTCCGGATAAAGCTTTGCACTCTGGGCCTGCTGACCCTTCGTGCTTATCCCCTAAGGTTTTAGAACTGGACTTTCTCAGATGAAGTAGTGAAAGTACCCCTCATTATGCTTGTTAATGGCACATGCTTTCTGTCTGGTGCCATGAGAGAGGCATCGGCCCATGAATGTGCCTTCTTACAATGATCCACATTACATGTATCTTTGGCTAAGGCAGAACCAAACATTTTCAGAGTTAAGTGCTATTTTCAGCTCATGAAATAATTTGTTAATTCCTTTCCACCAACTCCCTTCGTGGTTACCCAATGGGATCTTAATCTGATATCTTTTTTTTAGGAAGGTGGCACCTTTTGAGCCTTTACTATGTTGTCCTCTTTGTCTGCATATGGTCACAGTTGCCTTCTTATTCACAGTGCCCTCTGCGCGTAGAGTCCCTGAGCTTCAGGCTCAGGGGATGTCCAGCCCCCGAAGCGGGCAATAGAAGGACAGCCTGCATAGCGGGCCGCCCTCTGGCCACCCCCGCCACCCTTGCAGGGAACTCCCACCTTGCCTCTTCTGGGAGGAAAGGCGTGTCACCAGTGGCAAGCACATCCGGTGCACGCCACTGCGGGCGGAATATAAGGTAGGGGAACTGGTAGCTCAGTCTTTCTCCAGTGCCCCACCCACCTTCAACTTTTCTGGGTTACTTTACAGCAGTTAGGGATTGCATGGGGTGTGAGTAATTGGTAGGTTTCTTTGGACCATAATATTATCCATTTTTATCATTATGTACAACCAGGTAAACTTTGGTTCTGTTGGTTTTGACTGTTTTGACCAACTATTAAATTTACACTAGGTATATGAATTGGTGTAGGTTTCTTTTGGACATAAGAGGATCATCTTGATCATGATGTACTGCTATGTAACTTTGTTTCAGCAGATTCCGAGGTGTATGTTTCTAGGTATTTGTTTGGCTTGTTTTTACTGTTTCCACCAGATATACATTTTTACATTTCTGTCACAGGCGGAGTTGACGCTGCTGTTTCGATCGCCGGCGGTTTCCCGATGGGGCACTCGAGCCAAATTCGGAAGATGGGCACTGAGTCCCTTTGGGACAGTTGAGGCTCCTTGTCAACAAGATTCAGTGTTTGAGAGGAAGAAGTACTTCTTGTAGTTACATTCAGAAGCATATGTCTGCTACTTTTCTAAGCCGGATTAGTACTGCTTATGGGCCACCTTAGAAGTCTACGGTCATGAACTATGATGTTGCTTAGGGCTGGGACTGCCCCGTATTGTTGTTATGCTCCAATAAATGTGTTGTTTTTGTTTCCAAATGTAAAACAATTGTCTGTGTTATTAGTAGGATAGTAATGGTTATGGTCTGTTTTCTTGCTCCCCCCCACCCCCGGAATGGGGCAGAGGGGTGCTAATGGGGGATGGCACCGCTATATCTCTATCACTGCTCTTTTTGGTCTTTTCTATGGAAAAGGTGGCCCTAAAACCAAGACCCCTCCTTTCTGCCTAAAGTCGAATGTGAATTTCCTTCAGAACATAACCTTCTTCCTGCTGTCTTCTTTCCTCCCCCATGAAAGATAGAGAGAAAAAGTCACAGACTTGATGCTAACTGCACCCTGTATTACTATATGCATAGGATCTAGGAATGTTACCAGGATTGCCAGTTCTACATGAAAATTACCGTCCCTCAAAAGGGTAAACCTATTTCCAAGCAGACCATCCTGGGATCAATATTTGTCTACATGAAGGCTTGGTATGAATTCTCTCAGAAAGAGGTGCCTACTGAACTGACACTGCTGGCTACCAGGAGTCATGTGGCTACTTCAGCGTTGTGGAGGTGTGCACCCTAGTGAGAGATCTGTCAGCCGGCAACATGCGACTCTCCACATGCTTTCACCAAACATTATTGCATTGATTCTCTTGTTGGAGAGGACACCCAATGCGGGCGTTCACTTCTGCAAAACGCTTTGTCGAACCGCGGATTCCTCATATTCTTCACTCCAGACTTTCTGAACGGCTGTGGGAGTCATTCAAAAGATGAGCATCTGATGGAGGAAGGTCTCCATGAAAGGAAAAAGCTATTAATTTTGGGAGTGTTGTTTCAGATGCCTACAGGATTCCTCATGAAGCCTCCTGCCTTCTCCTCAAGCTGATTGCTAGTGATGGGTTTTCTTGTGGAAGTTGCACACTTACTTTTCATCTGTGACTGTGGGTGCGGAAATAAGTCAGACCTGAGATACCTGTGGCGTTGCCTCCAGTGCAAAGGGGTACAATTGATGATGCTGCCAGTCACCACGGAGCTGTGAGACGCTGTGTTAGAATGAAAGTCCTAAACTGTGACACCGAGTGTCCTTGTCATTTGTGATATTTCCAAAACAAAAGTGGTGATGGCTGGAAGGGTTATAATAAATTTGAACCTCTGGCATTGCTCTGGGCAACCCTCCAGACCATCATTCTATCCTGCCAAGCCATTACAAACCAACCTCTTTCTGAGTGCCTCCCCATCCAGTGCCTCCTTGGTGTTGCAACAGAGTGACTTTAGGAGTCCATCAGACTCCCAAGTAAGGGTGCCCAAAGGCACCCTGTAGTCTGTTTCTCCGAACAGATCTTCCTGCTTGAATCCTTGTGTTAACTCCCTGACTCGTGGCAGCTCCTTTGTGTTGGTAGATGGCTTCATCAGGCTGCACCAGACATTTTTTGATTGGGAAACAAAGGCCCTCATTGCGAGTATGCCGGTCCGGAAACAACAGTGCCGGTAAGCTTACCGGCACCATTGTTTCCGGACTGACAAACTACGAGTCTGCTCAGACCTGGCGGGCGGACGGTGCTGGTGCTTCCGTGGTCCCCATTCCCATGGAGTCCTGCAGGACTCCATGGGAATGGGGAACAACATTTTACCAGTGCCTGACTTACCGGACCACCAAGGCTGTAAAACCCCAGTGGTTCTGGCAAGTCAGGTGGCGGTAAATCATTACGGGTCCGGCAGCTACCTGCCGGTTTTACCGGCGCAGTTTCCGCCTGACCCATAATGAGGGCCCATGTCTTATTCCCTGCAGGTCCCCATTAAAACAATGGCCTGGATTCCAGTGAGACTCCATAACAGGCTATGTTTCCTGGTAGGGATGGGATCAAGTGTGTGACATATATGGGTATAGCTTTCTTAAGACTTCCGGTTGAAAGCTCTGGGCATTCATGATGAGATATGGCTATATGTGTGAATGGGTGTCAGGTATTCACTATAGCATTAACACTGATTGTCCCCTGCACACTTGCTACATACGTTCAAAAGTCACGTATAGTATAAATAACAATTTAGTTGACAGAATGAATTGTGCAAGGAGGCACTCTCAATTAAAAACGGTGTTTAATTACATTCAATATGGTTAGATGCGAAGAAAAACACATAATGCAAATGGCGATGTCCAATTGTTTTTTTTGGCCGACGTGTTTCGAGGATTCCCTCTTCTTAAAAGAAAGAGAAAAAAAGGAAGTACAATAAGTTGATGTTTATAGAGAACTGGTATACACACAGTTATGATTACAGTAGTTAGATACAGAGCGATTGAGCCATAGTTTAGGAAAATTATTTGCCGGTATTAAATGTCAGTTACGGAGGTTACCGACCTCGCCAAGATCACAGCCGAGGTACCATGTCAAAAAGATGTTATTGAAATCATTAAAGACTAATTTAGAGACAGCAAGTATACATATTTGAAGAATGGGAGGTAGCAGACAAGGGTCGGTAGAGAGATTAGAGGTAGAAAATTGCTAAGTATATCTAATTAGCGACCGGTTCAATGAGTAAAATGTACTAATTAGCGGCGGTTAAATGAGTAAAATGTACTAATGAGGAAGAAATACTCATAAAGTAGTGAGTGGAAAATACAACTCACCGCTAAACGGTGTAGTCTTCCACGACTATTCATGTGCTGGCGTCCGGTCCTGAAGACTAGGTCTCAGAGTAGGATGCCATTGAGGAGAAGCTAGCGCTAAGGGACAAAAGGTTCTGTGTTATAAAAAAACAGCAATTAAGTACATCCAGTAGTAGCAAATAGCGTTAAACGGACCTTCCTATAGACCTAATGTGATCTATAGCCAGAGAAAGGGAATAGGTCATGGATACTTATGTGTCGCAGATAGTAGATACATCGTGTCACGTATTTGTAAAAATATCAAATACATATATTGCCAAGTTGTGGATATGCTGCGTGTATTACCTGTATTACCTGTATAGAGTTCGCGTGTCCAGAGGATGACAGGGAATCTGTACAAAATTAATGGATTGATGAGCATGTCGGATATGGAGCCGATGGGGAAATATCTGCACTTTACAAATTAACAAATGTGAACAGGCACAAATGTGCGATTGAATTTAAACGAAGAAAGCAGGTACCTCATGTTCATGAGCTTCTGGGATATAAGGATAGTCTCTGTAGGAGTTGCCTTGGAGATGGTGACGCGCACATACAGTGCGGGTGCCGAGATTTAGCTGTGCTCCAATTCAGGAAGTGAACTGTGAAGTAAAGAAAGTATTGTAAATACGTGATTATGCTATGTGGGTGGAAATCACCTCATCCATTCAGGCTCAAAAGCCAGAGGATCGCATACCTAAAACATCCCAAGGCGTGCTGCTTGTAGTTCAGAAAGGCGTGCAGAGTCTCAGCGTGATACATGGCAGCAGACTCAGGTAAGGAGGAATGGGAGAACCCTCTAGACAATTTCCCTAATGATGCTACAGTATTATTGGATTATTGTGAAACTGACAATTTGGATCTAAAATGAAACAACAACATTAAGGACTTCAAGTCCCACAATGCTCTTAGTGCTGGGACAAGGAAGAGGGGCTCAGAGTTCGTAAAGTGTTATGAGTTATCTAATTGTTGTAATGACCAACATCTGAGCTGGATTTTTAAACATTTAAAGGCCTTTTAGGTGCGTGTTTTGGAAAAGCAGCAAGGCAAAGCAGAAGCTGGGGTTGCTGTTGTGGCAGCAGCAGGATGCTGTGTAAAAGATGAGTCAGAGGTTGGGCATCCTGGGCTATGCAGAGGATACGCAGCGGGAAGCGGTATTGAAGCAAGCCCTACCATGAGAGAGAGAAGCTCTCTACAGGCAGTGAACCGCTCCAGTATCGGATGTACACCGGAGAGTACAAAGAGCTGTGGAAGCTCCAATGAAGGTCAATGTGAGTGGCGGCCGACCGACACGAGCTGTCAAAAGCAAGAGAGGTCCCGAAGAGCAAAGTAGCAATACCAGCGAGTCAGAAGGAGACGTCAAGGCATGCCGGTGAGTTGGTTTGAAGCAGGTGACCCAGGGTGGTCCAAAGGAGACCGCTAAGTAATAATAACTATTTTGAATACCGAACAATTCAATTAAGGCAAATTGGGTTCTCCTAAAGAGGTATTCCGAACAGGGGAACATTGTAACCCGCATTGCCAAAGAAAAGTAATAATAAAGCAAACTGTGCACAACTCTCCCACTGATGGATTCCAAATAGGAGAACATTGTAACCCACATTGCCAAAGTCAAAGAAATGTGAAATGCAGACGAACTGGGTACAACTCTCCTAAGCAAGGATGTTCAGGGGGAGAGCACTATAACCCACATTGACAAAAGCCAAAAGGTTGCACATATATAAATCAGAAGTCACAGGAGCAAAGCCCTTCTTGTAAAAGGGATCAAAGGGTAGAGAACTGTAACCTGCATTGCCCAGGGAAAACAGATTAACAAGAAAATCATTCCGATTGTGTTAGAAGTCAAAAGACCAACCAGAGAAGATGTTTTTGAATCAAATTTCCTCATTGATGAATCTAGTGTGGAGCGTTTGGAACAAGCCTTAACACAAAGCACAAATTGTAGTCTTAGCAGTTTTATCTTGGCAGGAGAGTTAACCAGGAAAGGGAACAACTGTACTTAGTCCTGGCAGGCGAGTGGACCAGGAAGAAGAAGTGACTTTTAAGTACTATGATTGTGGTAATAGGTTGCGGTGGAAAAGAAATGTTAACTCCATCACTGTGGGCATCATTATAAGTTTGCCGGTCCGGTAACAACGGTACCGGTAAGCTTGCCGGTACCATTGTTACCAGACCGGAAATCTACGAGTTCTGCTCACGGGTGCCTTCCTGCCTGCCAGGTCTGACATGGCAGGCGTACCTGCACCTGCGAACTGAGCATGTCGGATGCACCAGAACCATTCTGAATGGTGCCGGTGCATCCAACCTCCCGATTCCCATTGAGCCCGCAGGGCTCAATGGGAATGGAGAGCATTTTTTCCAGCGTCCGTGAATGGGCAATTAACGGGTCCGGAGGGGCAATAATGACCCGGTAATTGCCCATTTGCGGGCACCGGAAAAGAAATGATACCAGCGGCAGCCGTGCCTGTTTTACCGGCATGGCTGCCGCCAGTATCGTAATGAAGTTCTGTATTTTGATAAAATGCTACATTTCAGGAAGTGATTGTTGAAACCATCCTGCCAAAAGTGTGTTTTTTTAAAGATGTTTTATTGAATTTTCACAAGTAACCACCCAACCATTAACACCATCTAAACAGCGCAACCAAGTCGCATTCATTCAGTCGTTACCACAATTATAAGACCCCCCCTCTCCCATCCTCCTCCTCACCTACCCCCTCACAACTACTCCCCTCCACCTCCCCTTGCAGAATCTCAATATATCATTTACAAATGTTTTCAGTACATTCGAAAACTCTGATTTCCCACCACTGCCCGTGGGTGGAGTTAGGACATGTCTACAAGATTAACTGCTCTCAGTCTGATCATACAGGACATTGCATTGAAGTCTTTCGTCATATACTCTAGGAATGGGGACCATAGATTAAGTCAGCTCTTTCTGGAGCTTCTCACCTTTGCTGTTAGCTTCTCCAGTACTAGGATTGTCCAGGTCCTGGCCAGCCATTGTTCTATCTTCGGAGAGCCCGGGCTCCTCCACAGTCTCAAAATGACCAACTTAGCAGCTAACAGTAATATTGACAACAGTTTACAGCCTCTGCCCTGGCAGTACTTCACCATGTATCTCCGCAGTTCCAGTATACGCCCCGAGGGCCATCCTGGATCTGTACCCCCAGGATTTGCTACATCCTGGACCTTATCTCCGACCAAAATCCCCAGACCTTTGGGCATTCCCACAGAATGTGCAGTAAGGTACCCTCTTGTCCGCAGATACTCAGCAGGCCTTTGATCATTTAGGGTTGCACACATGCAGCCTGGTCAGTATCCTATACCACATGTTCCTTATCTTTGCCTGCATTTCAGCAAGGAGTGGGTTCAGGGGTTGTGCTGCAAACTCACAGACCTCCTCCCAGTTTTCTAATGGGAATGCCTCCCCCAGCTCCCTGTCCCATCCATCGCAGTATGACTTGCGATGGGGTGTGGTGAGGTCGTTAATGATTTTATAGAGTTTGGAGATAATACCCTTTGAGTCTGCTGCTAGTTGGAATATATTTTCTCATGCCATCAGTTGCCTGGTTGCTGGAGCCATATCTGTGCCCACAAGTGACACCCCGCCACTGCCTGTTCCATTTCCACCCATTTGTTCTCTCACCTGGACCCAGTCAACCAGAGGGTGCAATTGAGCAACCCTATAGTAGTTACAAAGCTGAGGGTAGGCCAGACCCCGCTTCTTTGATGCATACAGGGTGCTCCTGTTGACTCTAGGCATGTCCCCTGACCACAAGAAGTGCAGCAGTACCTTCTCCCAGGACTCCAATGTCTTCCTGGGATTGGGTATGAAAACAGACTGGAGAAAATTGATTAACCTAGGCAGGATATTCATTTTGATTACCAACACTCTACCAAACCATGAGAGGGGGAGGTGGCCCCACCTATCCAGGTCCTTCCTGATTCCGTGCATCAGTGGGGGGTAGTTAACCCCAAATAGATCCACTAGCCTGGATGGAATCTGTACTCCCAGGTATTTTACAGATTTCGTGACCCACCTATATTGGGAGGCGTGCTCTAATTCCTCTCTTAGTTGGGGCGGGATGCTGAGGTCCAGGATCTTGGATTTATATTAGTTAATTTTAAAACCGGACACCAGACTGAAGGAGGTAAACTCCTTTTCTACAGCAGGTAGAGACATGAGCGATGCGTTATTGATAGAATTATATCACCTGTGAACACGTTTATTTTGTGCTGTATGCCCTCAAAGGTAATACCTGAAATATCCCCATTAGTTTGAATGCGTCATGCTAGTGGTTCCATGATCAGGGCAAATAGGAGTGGGGACAAGGGGCAGCCCTGCCTTGTACCCCTTCCCAGCTGGATTACCTATGTAAGAGCTCCATTAATCATTAAGAAGCAGCTATTACACTGATACCGCACGAGCTGCACACATACCCGGTGCTCACATGAACCTTTTGACTCTCTCTACTCTCTCTACTGATCTGAACTTCGGTACCCAAGGGCGTTCAACCTACCAGCGCCTTCAGACCATACCATTGGTAAATAAGGCGCAATATAAATGCAAAATAACAATAACAATGAATCACGTTGTAAGTGCCTCATAGTTTGCTAAAATCATTCTCTTCCTTCCAGGCCCGCCATTACATTTGCTGAGTACCGCCTCAATAAGAGGCCAGATTACCTGTGAAAGACCTTTTCTGCATCCAAGACCAGTAAAGGAGATTCTGTTAGGTTTCTCTCTGACTTATGTACCAGATGCAGCTCCAGCTTTATGTTTTCAGATGTTCCCTGTCCCTTGATAAACCCTGATTGGTCCGCGTTGACCAACAGAGGCATGTACCTCTCCAGTCTAGTTGTTAGGATTTTTGTAAAGATCTTAGCAAGAAGGTTTAGCAGTGCAATTTGTCTATAGGATGAGCACTGTCTGGGGTCTTTCCCCAGCTTTGGAATAAGGACCACTTGGGCCTCTGTCATGGAAGGTGGTAAACTGCGCCCCTTTCTGATCGCTTTGTACACAGTCACCAGTGGTTTCCCCAAGATCTGGGCCAGGGCCTTGTAGAAAGAGGCTGTCAGACCATCCGGTCCCAGGGCCTTATGCACTTTCAAGGTTTTTATGGCCTGGAGCACCTCCTGCGGGTCTATCTCAGACTCCAGGTATTCCCTGTGCGCTGCTGACAGGCTCAACACCACTACAGAGTCCATGTAAACTGTTATTTCTGGCCGATTTGGAGTCGTGGCCGTATAGAGGTCAGTGTAGAAGTTGCGGAACAACTCATACTTTTTACTTTCTTCCCCCATTCCCTCCCTTGATCGTCAAGTATCATATGTATAAAGGACTTACCCTCCTATTGTCTCCGGAGTTTAGCCAGTAACTTACCTGGGACATTCCCCTGCTCACAGTAATTCCTCCGCTGTCTGATCAGTGTACGTTCTGCTGCTTGGTATCTCAGCACTCTCAATTGCCTTTGGGCTGCGGTCAAGTGCCTATGCATCTGTCTAGACGGCTTTTCATGGTATTACTTCTCCTTTTGTTTGACCCCCCATAGAAGTCATGTCTCCTCTAAGCCCTGCAGTCTCCTCAATGTTGCTGCCCCCGCTATCAGATCCCCCCAGCAACCGCCTTCAGAGCATCCCCATAGAGGTGTTCATCAGGGAGTTGGAGCTTAAGTAGTCCCTAACTGTCTGCTTGAGGTTGTTCAGGCCCTGATGGCCTCCGGTGGTGTGCACCAGGATCTTCTCCCACCCTTTGTCCCCCAGTTTCCGAGCTTCAACAGCACCATACTGCGGTCAGAAATCGTCAACAGCTCTATGTCAATTGCTACAGCGTGTCGCATCCAGCCAGTTGATGCAAACACATAGTTGATTTTAGAGGAAGAACCGTGTACATGCGAGTTGAATATGAACCACCTATCTGTCGAGTGTAGTGTGCACCATGTGTCCACCAGAATGTGGCCGGCCAACGTACTCTTTAGCGCTCCGAGGCCTTTCACGCCCTGAGTATGTGTTCCTTGTTGACCTATCAACCTCTCCTGCCATCACCAAATTCATGTCCCCCATCATTATAACTTCTCCTTCAGCCCATTCCTCCAATGTCCAAGTCACTCCCCTCTCACCATTTGCTTTCTTACCCCTCCGCACAGAATACCGGCAGGGATTATGGAGGGTTACTGTGTCTGGGTGCCATTGGAACTTGTCGTGGCATATCGGTCGGAGAGGGCTGTAGAAGCGTGTTCAATCAGCTCACCAGCTTGGCCACGCCACGTCACTAAAGTGATTCTTATAAAGACAACAATTGATTAGCCTTGGCAAACAGAATATTTGCATTTGATGTCTGAATTTATGTTTGGAGAAAAAGACTGTGGTTTATCACCCAGGAAGTTGTTGAACATTAACAATTACTTTTAATTGTGAGGAAGCCTTTGGGGAGCAAGATAGTCACTTTGCGAAGTGAAAGGATATATTGAATGGAAAAGACTTTGGGCCTCATCACGAGTTGGGCCTTAGCCCTTAAATGCGATGGTAACGCTATTACTGCCGCATTTGAACACACGTGATCTCAACCTGGGAAACAAAGCCCATATATTTGAGCCAGGCAGAGACCTTTGTTCCCACCAAACTGAAGACAGAAGATACAAAAGTAATACAGCATGACGTTGGAGGCTTGAATGTCCTTGCTCACGTCCAGAGGAGTCCGAGAGTGTTAACCTCATTGCAACAGTCAGCACCCTGGGGCCCATCCCCCAAACCCCATTACGCTCATGTGCTGGTAATTTTCGCTGCTCATAATTTGTTGCAACAGCCACTCACACCACACTAGCATGACATGATTTCACTTGCAACATCTTTTTAGTGGTCCCAGCCGGAGGTACCCGATATGGTCGGACCAATTAGATCACCTATCCCATATAGAATGTACACCTATCCATACTGTCCACCCAATCCCGTCTCACCTGAAGTTTTAGAAATGTATATTTACTGTGTAATAAAACCACATTACCAGCCTGTAACCAGGTGAGAGTGCATTTGAAATCTTCCGTGTGCATAACCCTGCTTTTTGAAATGTGTTATTAAAACAGTAATTTTGTCACATTTCTGGACTCCTCCGTTACTTGGGTGTGGGGATTTCCCTTGAGCTCAACCTCTGGCTTTTTTACTTTGCTTCAAGGGCATGACATTGTTGGTAACTTTAACCCACCTACTACTTCTGGGAACTTGCCCATCTCATTGATTTTGGACCATCTGGTCAATGTAGCCAAATACCCAGATTCAGTGCCCTTGACACCCATCAACAAACCAGTAGTAAAAAGGACTCTCTTAGAAATTGTCACCAGAATATTTTTCACAAAGGATCTAGTTTTGGGCCAGGATCTCACGGTGTTATTGTGTACAATGCCAAATTGGACAAAATGCAGGGGAAATTAGATGTTTTACACCTCCTACTACCCACTGATCAACGGTCTAGTTGATGGCTTCAATACAATTTTGAACAGCTAGCTGTTTGCTTTGCCACAGCCACTGAAGAGAGCCTGGGACCTCCCACTGCCATGCGTATTTGTGTACAGACAAATGCCTCAGAAAGGAGTGGGCATCAGTCCCTTGAACTCCTGTTTGCCCAATCTCTGACCTGCCCACTCAATTTAATAAAAGAGGGATGTGTTGGATTATATACTGGCATATATCCAGCTATAGCATTCAAAAGGAAAGATAGGAAACCTCTACTTTCCTTATATGCTGGGTAGTTCTATTTTTAGTATTTGCCGGTGCACTACCTATCAAGAAGGAGGGAAAGGGATCCCAAAAGCGATATTATATAATCAATGACTAAATTCCACTTCCTTCAACGTTCTCCTTCAGTTTTGCAATCTTAACTCATGATTGAATTTACAGTAGGGAAGTGTTGATAACTGAGACAAACTCATGATCTCAATGCAATTTTATTTTCTGACTTTGATTAGCATTTTGGATTAGTGAGAATAATATTAAATCGGAATCTAAACCCACAGTGATTATGAATAACATTGATTTAGTTTTACTGTTTTCAAAAGACAATTTGGAATTTGTGACAAAGTCCCCTTCATGGCTCTCTGGACAACAGGCTGGGTTGACCAAAGGGGCTGAATGCTTCCCCAAGCAAGCAAATGATGGGCCAGGTGGTGGTGTGGAGACGATCCATGGCAATCCACACTTGTCACCCATCTTGCGGCAGGGGATGGTCGCTTGAGGCTTAAGGATATTGCTCTTTAAGGTACCCAGCTCTTCCCTCGGAAATGTAAAACTAAATGGCAGCAGTGATATTATATTGTCCCTGCCCTCAATCCAAATCCACCCGTACATTTAGTGATTTGGTGCAGTGGTTGCCACTGCCTCTTTAAGAGATAAAGACCCAACAAGCCCAAAGAAAAATGTAGCCGTTGACCAATTTATCTCCAACACTGTTACTGATGCTCTCTTCTGACATATCAAGCAGTTTGAAAACTATCACACAACTCTCTCCTTAAGTATGCACTGACCTCAGGGACTATAAACATATCTATTTGGACCACTGCTTTACTTTTTTTATAAGGCGCTACCAAAGTGGCCCAGGGGTACACGAATGCCGAAAGCAGACAGTAGAAAAGATCGGGAAGAGTGGCAGAGAACTTGCCACCCACTTAATCTAAACAGATACGTTTTAAATTGTTTTTTTAATCCCTCCAAGGTCTGGCAGTTTCTTAGATCTGTCGGCAAGGCATTCCATTTGGCAGGTGCAGCCACCCAAAAGGCCCCCTTTCCTACCAGTTTGAGTGAGGCTTTCGGTATTTGCTGTATCTTTGCACTGTTTGAGCGAAGGGAGCGCACAACCAGTTTACCTTTAAGTCTGCAAGCAATGTAGGAAGGGAAGGACCCTCTAAGGGATTTGTAGGTGATAGTAAGCAGCCTAAAATCTATCCTCTCAGCAATAGGTAGCCAGTGCAATTTTCTACATACCTCCGACACATGTGCATACTTTCGCATACCCGTGATCGCTCTAATAGTGCTGTTTTGCACCACTTGAAGTTTGTCAAGTTCTGCTTTTTCCACCCCTGTAACAAGAGAACTACAATAATCAATTTTTGATGAGATGATGGCTCAGGCAATCGTTTCACATCCCTTTTGGGACAGAAAAGGGCAAATGTTTGAGAGAATCCGAATATAATAAGCCGATGCTGAAACCAGACTGTTGACCTGAGCAGACATGCTCAATGTCTGATCAAGTATCACTCCTAATATTTTTCTTTCCTGGGAATGTCATGATTCACAATGCAGAAAGACTCATAGTCTGCATCGAGTTTTAAGAGTCTGAGCCTAGAGCCAACAATCATGAGCTCGGTCTTACCATGGTTCAATGCCAGCTTGCTCATGTCCATCCACTCATGTATTAGATCATAAACTTAAGATACTGCTGGGGCTTCTTTCTCATTAATGCCTGTTAGAGGGATGAGGCATTGCGAGTCATTCGCGTAGTTTCAGAAGCAGATCTTTTTCTCCTCTCGCATGGGAAAGAAGGGAGCCATGAAAATATTATATAAAAACAGAGATAAACTATGCACATCAAAGTCAGGTTGTACTTCTCAGCTAGCATCATCCTTGAGTCCACTGAATAAAGTAACTCTGCATTCACCATCAAGTAGCATGAGCACACACAGGCCTACCGAACAAAGTGTCACTGCAGTCACTTCCCTGAAGTACCATCAACTTGCGGTGGTGCAAGGAATAGGCGGCAGATCAAAATGGGTATTTTCCATGATAACCTTCACCAGATTTCACTGTTAGGAAAGATCACCTTTTTCCGGACACCCAGAGACATACAGGCATAGGCCCAGACTGAAAAGTGAAATTCAAAATTGAGGGTCAGACATTTAAAATGTTGGCCCATCCTCAGGAAACCAAACTGAACACAGGTGAACTAATCACTTGTGACCAATCACAGCCCATTGTCCATAACCCCTCACAGGTACAGATCCCCACAAAAAGCCCAGCCCAGGACAAGATCTTCCATGACTACACAAACCCAGTGACTCTATGAAGTTGTGTATGAGTGACTGGTGTAGCATCTAGCAGCAGGAGTTGGGACGAGAGGCGTGCTTGGGGGGCTAAGGAGATTGGAGACAAATAAAGGATTATGGAGGAGTGTGGGTCTTGGAGTGAGGAAGAGGTTGGAGTGAGAGATTGGCCTTTGGAGAAGGTTGGAGGAAGAAGGAATTTGGAATAAGTGGTTGGAAAAAATGTGCAATAAGTGAGAGAGAAGAGTGTGGAAGAGGTTGGAGACTAGAGGTGAGAAGGAACATTGGGGGTGGAAGCATGAGAGAATCAGTGGTGGGTTTAGGGAGGGAGTCAAGAGGTAGTAGAAGAAGATAGACATTGTGGTAGTCATATGCGAGGAGGTGTAAGGAAGGAATGGTAGCAAAGTAAGACAGACACAAGTGATCCCAGTTCAAGGGTGTTTATTAAACTGTAAAAATGGGTGGGATAAACACCTGATCTAAAGCTAAATCTAAGATGGGAGCAAGCTACAACCAGCAAATAATAATAATACAGTCGTAGTGGAGCCTGGTCAAAGAAAAAGGTCATATACTAAAAAAAACTATTGCCAATCTTTACTGCTATACTACAAAGAGTGTGGGATAATGTTCACAGGAAAAGAAAAAAGTATCCACCAAAATGATAAGTCAGGATATCATAGGTGGGGTCTCCCTTCCCCACGTTTGAAGCACGGTAAACAGCAGGACTCTCGAGCACAGCACACTTCTGGGCTTCTTGGGCCCAAGCTCACATTAGCTTTTCTCAATATCAGGACATTCTGTGTACAAGTCATTTCTACGTAAAGTCTCTTGCTTCAGAGAGCCTGATTCATCATAAATAACAAAACAAAATGTTCCTTCTACTAATCTTCACGTGAGGAGATTACTCTTCACCCGAGGATCCTCCTCAGGCATGCTTCGATCCCTTTCACAATGTCAGCCTCCTTCAATCGGGCTCAGATAAACCACTCACTGTGGACATCCCTCAGTCGGGTTCAAGTTAGTCACAACAATGCAGTTCACTTTGCTTTTCAATTCACAACGTGTCAAAGACTTTCGACTGTACAAGGGGTTTGGCTTGATGCTTGACTGACCACTTTGACATCTCACACCGGCCTCTCCTAGGGTCTCTTTGTTCTGGTAGTCTTCTCAGTACAACATAAGAAAAGTGGTGGTCTCCTGGTTATCTCGCTTTGGAAGTTAGTGAAGTAATTACTGTGACACTTTGTTCCATACGAATTGGTTCATTTTTATTAGTGGTGGTTGTACTTGCATTGAGTTATTACATACTCATAGTTGTTTTTGAGAAACACTGTTTCAACCTAGATAAGCAAGTTAGGTCAGCCGACACGTGTTTCGACCCGTACGGTCTTTCTCAAGGCTGAGCAATGGTCATGGTGCCATGTGTGGGGTGTTATGTGACAATATCGTGACATATTGCAATAATACATTCGTGGTGTGAAAGTGATGTGTAAGTATTGTGACAATATATGACATTGACATCAAAACCATTGATGTTTAGGCAAAAGATTTTTACATTGTTTTGTAGGAGAGAAGGGAAGAGAAAGGAGAGGTGAGCAACTGGTAGAAAATGATAACTTCATTTAATATAAGGAAAGTTGGGGGTGGGGGATGAAATAATTGTTGGATAACCCCTTACCATTTAATTCTGGTGTGTGCCCTCTGTGGGGCTCTGTTAGAATGTGGACTGTCCTTACGTCAGTCCAGGCTCCTGTTGGGCCCTGCAGGAAAGTAAAATGTAGTGAGCTTGTACTGCGGCTCAGCGGATGCGGATAGTGCCCTGTGCTAAGTCTCCTGGATTCATGGACAATCCCACCCGTGCCGAGTCTGCTCCCAATTGTGTTGTGGTTGCCTTTTGATGGGCAGTGCAATATGAAAATCACATCACGTGCCGTTTTCCATGGCCATGTGTGTTTAATACTGCTTGGGTCGTTTAATCTGTATTATGGTAAATCCAAGCTGAGACATTCAATTGAGTAAGGATGGGTTCGGATGAACATCAAGAGCTCGATTGCAGTTCTTGTGTTCCCCAGGCCCATGATGGCCGTTTGAAATGGTGCTAGCGCTGGAGCGTCACTGGTGAACCAACTCTAAGTGTGGTCACCGTCTCCCCGCGCTGTGCGAGTGAGGTGACTGCTGTGGAGTTCCATGGAAGGGGCTAGTCACTTTCGCTAGTGCTGAAGATCGGGGGGATTTGCGGGAAGGTTACCTGAGTGCTTCTCTGTAGTCCTCGGCGGCGGTGCGCTGCTGCTAATGTGCCGTGCAGCGCCGCCCTTATGTAGTGTTGTAAGTAGCCACTACTTTTGTTGAGTCATGTTGATAGACTCAGCGCGCATGCGCATCACTGTAGTGGCAGTGGTCTGCGCATGCGTGTGTGGGCAAATTGCTGCCCGTCTGACGCTGGTCCATGCGCATGCGCATTTCGTGCTCTTGGTTGCGCATGCGTCATGGATCAGCTCAGAGAGGGAATGTGTCAGCTTCCATGAGTCCGTTTCATAGAGAACTGCTGATTGCCCCGAGTGGTCTGGGGTCGGTCTGTTGGAAAAATGGGGGGAAAAAGTGGGGGTCGCAAGGGGAAGCCGTGGCTAAGCATGTGTCCTGGTCCATGGGTATTAAGTAGTTCAGTAGTCACTAATTGCCCTATTGAGGGGCTGCTGGAGAGGCCCTAGGGTCCCGTAAGGTTCAACATGATAATGGACCATCCCTCTGGTGGTTTGTAGAGAACTTACAATAATGGAAGACAGTAAAGGATCATAGGAAAACATTAAAATCATGATCCTTATTCAAGCCATTTTTTACACATCTGAAGTGGCAGATAAGACGTGCTTCTTCTTGTCTCAGTTTCAGGATTCTGTCCCCTCCTCTGGGACCAAGCCGGACCGTCTTGAGTCCGATGAATCGTATGTCACTCTTGTTCTCCATTTGGTGATTCTTTTGCCAGTGGTGGGCCAGAGGGAGTCGAGGGTCCTGTGAATGAATACTGTTGATGTGCTCTCTAATTCTGAACCGTGTCTCGCGGATTGTACTGCCTATGTATATTTTTTGGCAAACACATATTAGGGCATATATCACAAACTTTGTTTTACAGTTAATGTGCTCTGTGATGTTGAACATTGGGCAGCCTGAGAATTTGGCACAGTTGGTCTGAGTTGCATACTTGCACATAGTACATGTTCCACATTTGGTAAATCCATGTGGTGACAGCTTGCTAAGCCAATCCTGTGCTGTGATCTTTTTTTCCGAAAGAAATGAGGGGCTCAGTAAGGTCCTCAGAGTCGGTGCTCTACTGTATGACATGCTTGGATACGATTCAAGTTGTGTTTCTATATGTTCATCCATGCGGAGTAAACCCCAGTGTTTTGTCAAAATTTTTTGAAGCGCGTAGCTGTCCTTGTTGTATCTAGTGACAAATCTAATCTTGGGGTTTTCATCCTGTCTTCTTGGTTTTGGTGAGAGTAGGGATGACCTTTCGATTCTGCAGGCTTGGTTTCTTGCTTCGACCAGATTTACAGGGGAGTAGCCCCGATTTCTAAATCTTTCATCCAATAGGTTGCATTCATCTATGAAAGCTTGGTCTGTGTTGCAATTTCTTCGTGCCCGAATGTATTCCCCTTTCGGAATATTGCGGATGACATTTTTTCTGTGGCAGCTCTGTGCATGTAAGATAGAGTTGACTTCTGTCGGTTTGCGGAAGGTTCTGGTGGTAATTTTGTTGTCTACTATCTCAATTTTAAGATCCAGAAAATCGATTCGGATTTTACTGATTTGGCTGGTTAGTTGGATACCAAAGTCATTGGTGTTGAGGAAGTCCACGTATTCTTTGAGTTCCTCCTCAGTCCCTTTCCAAATTAGAATGATATCATCAATGAATCTGGCCCAATTGACAATGAGCCCGGTGAATTTGTCTTCCTTCATAGCATGTTTCCTTTCGTATAAATGCATGAAGCAGTTTGCTAGTGCTGGGGCATAGCTGGCTCCCATTGCGATCCCTTTTGTCTGTTTGTAATATTCACCATTGAATATGAATATATTGTTTGTCAGTGAGAATTTAAGGAAGGCTTTAGTCATTTCCACTTGTTCCAAATGCGATACAGACTCCTGTTTGAGAAGGAACCCCATGCTTGTTGTTGCAAGTTCGTGGTCAATCGATGTATATAGGGCCTTGACATCAAGTGTGGCCAGCCAGAAATGGGGTTCCCATTTTATTTTTGCCAGTAGCTCCAAAGTGTGCATTGTGTCCCTCAGATAGCTGGGGATTTTGGTAACGAGTGGTTGTATGACATTATTGATATACCTGGCTAATGTCTCTGTTATTCCTCCAATACCACTTAGTATTGGTCTACCCTCTGGAACAGTCTCGAAGTTTTTATGCACTTTTGGCAGAAAGTATATAGTTGGCATAATCGGGTGGTCTGTCCTGAGGTAGCTGTATTCTTCGTCCGTTATGAGTCCCGTTGTTTTGTATTTGGTTAATAATGCCTGATGTTCTTTTAAAATGTTAGTTTGAGGATTATTGACCAATTTGATATAATTGCCTGGTGTTTCCAAATGGTTGAGTGCCATTTTTATGTAATCTGTTTTGTCCATTATAACTATATTACCACCTTTGTCTGCTTCCTTGATTATAATGTTGTTTTCTTCACGTAGGTTTTTTAGTATAGTTTTTTCCTTTATGCTGAGGTTGCCCTTGGTTTCTGTTTCATGGGTTCGTCGATCTTCCAATTTGTGTAGGTCCGAGGTGACTGCTTGGTGAAAGGTGTCAATATAGTTTTCTGAAAAGAGTTGAGGTGTGAATCTAGATTTGGTTTTGAGCTCAGGAATTGCCATTGCTACATTTTGGATGCCTAGTTCTAGTAAGCATTCTTGTTTACTTAAATTGTTCTCTGCAAGCGTGCTGACGAGATGGATGTCCTCAACATCCCCAATGGTTAATATGCTTGGTATGGGTGCTATTTCCGGTGGTTTGTATTCCCTTGCTTTCGTAGCAAAGAATTTCTTAAGCTTGAGGCGTCTCGTAAATTTGAATAGGTCTATTTGTATATCAACGAAGTTGTTGTTACTGGACGGCGAAAAGGATAGTCCTTTGTTGAGGACTTTCTTTTCTAGGACTGAAAATTCCCTTTTTGATAGATTCATGATTAGATTTTGTTCTGTTTCTGTCCTCCAGTTTTCTGTGACTGGGATCTTGTTTGTCTTTGTTCTATTTCTTCTTCCAGTTGTCTTGTGTCTTCTGACTCTTCTTCCTCCTCTGTTTCTTCTTGATGGGTTTTTGTATTTGCTAGTGGTCTCGCGAAGGATACCTTCCTTTTGGTGAGCTTGTCTTTTGGTTGTGATTTCAAACGACTTGCGTTCTTGTGTAGTTTGATTTGGTCTAAAAAACTCTGTTTGATTAATGGTTTGTCTATTGTTTTTTCTCTTGGATCCAGTGCTTCTTCTGGGTCACTTTCTATTTCTGAACTCGCTCCCGAAGTGTTAGGGGTGCTTTCTGTAGATCTGATTTGTTGTTGGTTCTTGTCAAATTTCGGTTGATAGGTGAAAACCCTATCTTCTCTATAGTCTTTGTCATCCCTGAAGAATTTGTGAAGTTTCCTCATTTTCACTTCATCTTGATGTGTTTTCAGGATTTTGTACATGGTTTTGTAGTTTTTTTCCTTTGTTGATTTAGGTGCATCATAGTCTTCTATTTCCTTCTTTAACTCTTCTAGTAGAATCACAACCCTATCATGCTTCCTTTTGGCATGTTCTATTAGTAATTCTATCATTCTGGTTGATCCAAATATAAGGTTCTGTTCCCACTCGTCTGCTAGGTCTGAGTCAAGTGGATCATCAAAATCTGGGAAGATAAGGATCCTTAGGCCTCTTGGTATTCTCTTTTGATCAGCATATTCCCGCATCGTAGTTTTTTCCCAAAATTTGTTGATCTCTTTTTTGGACAATTTTTCAAGCCTCATAAATTTCTGTCTTAGGTCTTCTTGTATGTTGCTATCTCTAAACGCATTATCCGTGGATCCTCTAGGGGCAAAGAGTGCCTTGATGTCTTCATTCCTTGACATCATGTATTCTGCCATTTCTTGGTTTATTCGTTGGTAAATATTGTGGTAAATCCTGGGTGCTTGAGCATAGGCTAGTTCCCTAGTGTGAAGATAAGGTAGTTTTAGGCTCTAGGGTTGGAACCTGCCAGTGCTGAGCTCCAGTTATATTGATCATGAGCAGAATCACTCAGTCGGGTTCAAGTTAGTCACTACAATGCAGTTCACTTTGCTTTTCAATTCACAACGTGTCAAAGACTTTCGACTGTACAAGGGGTTTGGCTTGATGCTTGACTGACCACTTTGACATCTCACACCGGCCTCTCCTAGGGTCTCTTTGTTCTGGTAGTCTTCTCAGTACAACATATTCTCTTTGTTCAGGAATGGGGTATCTGTTGTAGTCTTTTCTATGAGCGCCTACGTGGCGCCGGACCACTCTAACCCTGATACCTTGTTTGTACACAAAAGACCTTTATCTATTATCTTCTTTTCTTTACGCAAATTTTGCCACTGCAACCTTGAGCTTAACACAGTCCGGTCCACTATCAGTTTCCTCTGACTCACTAGCTGTGCTGAACTCGTTGGCTTTTCTTTCGCTGGAGTCAAGGGCGGTACCACAGCGGCAAGCTCCTTTGCCCGCCCTGGCTATCAGTGCGAGAGGGCCCCGTGAACCGTTGACATCTGCCACACCAATCGCCAGCTGCGATTCCTGGTCTTACGGTTCCTCTATCGAAGGCTCCATGGGTCTGGGTTGGAAAGGGCAAGGGCAAGTCCCTCCTTCTTGTCCTTTCAGTTTCCATCCACTTTCTCCTTCGCTTGAACTGTCATCCTGGCATAGTTGCTTCCGCATCCCGTTCAGCCTTGCTCAAAGTGTGCTCTCTTGTGCCACCTTTTATCCCTGTGGGGAAGGGAAAGGGCAGTCAGGTGTGTGTAGTTATCGTCAATTGCCTGACTCTGCCTAGCCCTTGTGTTGGGACATGGCAGATAAATGGCTCTAGTGTTAGTCCGTTGTCTTTCGCGGTGTGAGAGAGTGTTTGTGTTGGAAAGGGGGGGTAGAGCTTCTAAATATTCTACTCGGTAGGATGGGGAAGAGGTGTCATAAGGAAGGGGGTGCTGCGGCTCACCCTTCGGTGTCCCACTGTCACTCCCCATAAAAACCCCATCCAGGTGATCCTCCCACACTGGTCCACCCCCAGGGAACTGGATCCAATGGCAATGGCCGTGTCCTGGCCGCCTGGATGACAGATTCGCGGGGACTAGCGGGGGAAGACACCTTTAGGTTTCTCACACAAGAAGGTTTGAGAGGTTAAGTTTGGCCCAAGACAGGGGGTAGGGATGAGACCCCGATCTGAAGAGGCCAAGCCCATGGTGGGAGGGGGGAACATGCTTGTGGTGCTAGAGGAAGGGAAGGACCAGTAACCAAGTTGAGAGAACAAGCATGCATGAACCCCTTTAATTCCAGGATCACAAAGGAAGAAGAATACCCAAGAGGTCCAGGAGAGAAGTGTGTGGCAACCCCTTAAGATCAAGAATAAAAACTATGAACCAAAAACCCAGGATGATGGAAGAGCAAGGGGATGAGAATTGCCCTTTAAGCACTAGAGTGAGAATTCACGGGGAAAAAAGATCCTTGGGTGTGCTGAGGAGAAAGATGTGGGGACCTCTAAACCCCAAATTAAGACCACACGAGAAACCCCTGAGTGACAAGGGGTAAGAAGGGTACCAGAACCCTTTTAATCTTACAGGGAGCCATAGGCATTGGAAATGTCATTCAGTTTCTTCATTTGTATCATTATTTACCCATTTGTTGTTTTAGGAAACCTGTAAACTCTTCCCCGAATTAAAGAAACCAAGGGTAACAAGGCGGCAGTTCTGTGTTAGTTTCACCATTGATCCGAGTCACTGTGATAGTCATGATAGATTTGCATATATTATAGAAATGTGATTATAGGTTTCCACTTTATGGATACCTTTCCCTCTTTGATAGTCTGTGCACCAGCTAAGACCAGGGATAGAAATACCCAGAATATAAGGAAAGTAGAGGTTCCACCCTTTAGAATGATGCAACTTTGTGAAGGTGTACTTTCTTGATTGCCCCCCTATGCAATAAGGAATATGCGCTGGGTTTCCATATCAAGATGGTTGTGCTCATGTCAAAACCAAAGATTACCTGAAGGTGAGTCAAACCATGGTTAAAGAATGGTATTACCCAAAGGCAACCCAAGTAAATTACCAGGAGGTCGAGTAGATACTAATGAGAAAGTTCATAATGTACAAGTCTTTGGATGACCAGTGGGCTGGCCCCTATGCTGTCCGTAAAAAGGAATGCAAGGTCACCTACTTGGATGACATTGGAACTCAGAGGGATGTCCAAAGGATTTTGCATATTTATAACCTCAAGCGAATCCTCAGGCCCCAGGCAGTTTCTGTATTGCCTTTAGTATTAGAAATGGAAGGGGGAGATTGTGAGCTTGTCCGTGGTTGACTATAAGGCAGTCCCACTGATGGCTCAGTTGAAGGAGACAAACTCTCTTCACAACAGACATCAGTGCAAAACAAGCACTGTGGAGCTATCTCAACCAGTTGCCTCCCTATTCTCACTCACTACAGTTCTTACCCCATGTTGTAAGCATAGCATAAAGACTTGAGACAGAATGCATATGAAGGGCAAGTCTTACAGCTTGTCAGACAAGACGTGATCAAATCAAGGTGAAGATCTGCATGAATGCTAGCCCTATGGAGGATGGAACTGTTCCAGAGTCAATGGTCGAGCTGTGGCATGGAAGTTTCCTAAATGACGCATGGTTCTTCATGGATTACTGGGGCTTAGTGCTGTCACAAAAAAAGCTGCACACACAATCCCATGACACAGACAAGCTTGTGGATACATTAGGGGGAACCCAATACTTAAGTACCTTCGATTTGAACTTTGGCATCAAGCGAGAGCAAAGATGGCCAGTTTTCGAAAATGTATTATTTTCCGTTCTTTTGGCTCTAAGTCTCTCTAGGCCCTCCCAAACAAGGACTATGTTTAAGACCTAAACATATGTAACCCCTTCATGTAGTTTATGATCATGTAAGGAGATAATCCTACAATGCCTAGGTGATTAATCAGCTTTTAACAGCAGGACGTCGCTGTGGGACAAATGGCAAGAACCATCCATGTGATTGCAGATAGACTTTTTGGAAGTCTTGTATGAAATGTGTAGTATCTGAGAACCTCAGGTAAGCAGCCAGCACCAGCAACCATGAAGGAGTCAAGTAAGAACAAAAAGGAAATGTACTTTATTACTTAGAACTCAGGCAGGAAGTTACATGGGAGAAAGAGTAAGGCATCCTTCTAATACCGGTTCGCATCTCCAAGTCCACACCAACAGTCATCCCTGGAATCCCTAGCACTCCACCATTCTACATTCCATCTGGGGTTCCTTAGATAACTGACACTCACATAACCAGAGATGCATTAATTCAGCCTACAAACGTGCCAGACAAACACGGCAGACACCACACACCTCCCTTTCTGAAGAAATAGAAGAACAACCCCTAGAATACAGTACACACCACCACTCAAGGCCAAACACTACAACCAGTCATACAACAGAGGTTACTTACAGACACAGAAACAAATAATTCTCATGCCCTGGTCTGCAACCCCAGGGGCTCAGACCTGCCACACCTAAGCACAACTTGCTCCGAACTGAGCAACAACCTGCCTACACAGAAGCAGTAAATGTACCCACACACACACACACACAACCCTCAAAGAAAAACCAACCTCCTTCCACCAGAACCTGCCACATTCCATCCTCAGATCTGTCACATTTGAGAAAAACCCAGCCCCACAAACCAGAGCAACCAACAACACAAACCGTAACCTGTCCTGTCCCTACCACAAAAGTACATCCTGATAAAACAACACATCCAAACACTCACAAACCCAAACACGGCCAAAACAAAAGATCAACACAACCACACCTACTTCTCCCTAAGAACACATAAAAGAAGGAATGAAGAAAAGCCACTCACAAGACAAAGGACACATTAAAACAAACGTACTGCAAAGAAACAGCACGTCCAGACACCACATAGTACATGGTTGTCTAGTCCATGATACAGTGGAGCCAACTACTCGCCCAGAAACAAGGTAGTCAATCCTATGCCCAGGTCAATTTCCTATAAGTTAATATTTGAATACCTTTGCTTCCATACACCACTTACGAACTACCTGCACAGCAGTGCACTAGTGCCTACCCCTAGACACTAACCAACAACTAGCAGCACACAACTACCACTACAAGCTACTTGTGTGAAAATGCAATAACGTCTACTCCCTGACATTAGCCACACAGAAACGTCCTGCACAAAAGTGCACTACATCCACTCCCTGACAAAAACTACAACAAAACCTCCTGCATGTGCACTAATGTTTACTCCCTGACACAAGCACCCCAAAATTAACAAAACGATTTTCTGGGTGGAGGGGGGGGGGGTCTAACACAGGTATCAGACTTCCTGGTCAATGGGACTCCTTTAACATCCGGAGAGTGTAAAATAAAATTCCAGATGTCAGAGGAGGAAAGATTCTATTACACACAATTAAGCCACTGGTTATCGCATAACACTGTGAGGGCTTATGGAGGGAGGGACCTAACTGCTCTACAGCGCACCCTAAAAACACCACCTCCCAATGGAAAAGTTTCAACCCTATACCGATTACTCGATAAATCTGACCCTAATAGGAGGGAAAAATACATACTTATTTGGGAAAGGGATCTGGTTTTGCGCACTAGAATTAGAAGACTGGAATCAGATATGGGTTTGAATGCATAAAAGCTCTAAATGAGTCACTAACATGGAAGGGGGGTAAAAGTGTGCTATAAGTGGTACATGACTCCCAAACTATTAAACAAAAGTAACCCGGCAATTCCACCTCAATGCTGGAGAGGATGTTCGAACAATGGCTCCTAATTTCATCTACTATGGTCCTGCCCAAAAGCTACTCAATTCTGGCAAGAGGTGCTGGAGCAAATTTGGCTGATCACTGGTTTGACTATTGCATGGGACCCGGGCATATTGCTATTGGGGGGTTGGGGGACACCGGAGAAGGGGCCTTCCCACTAATGGGGCACATAGCAAACTTATGCACCCAACTACTTACTGCAGACAAAATCTCCATATCTCGATTGTGGAAACACCCTGATGGCCCTGCACTCCCCATGTGGTGGGCGAAATGTTGGGACATAGTAGTTGCTGAATAAATCGCGGCCGTCTGCCTGGAGAACATTAACATATTTCACAGCACATGGACTACTCAGAGAAATTCCCAGGGATAACTCGTCATCCCCCCATAACACGTTGGCTCAAATAGCACCACGACGTGGTTCATCCCAAACAACAGGCTTTATGGAAATTCCCAGAATGCAAGAACTCTAATCGGCACAACAGACTTACTAAAGCACTGGAACAGTGCATGGAAACCCCACTCTCAAACACAGTAGAACTTGCTACAACATTCAACAGCTAAACAGCATTATCCCTGAAACATGAACACTGGGATGTACGCCTGCACCCAATTGTACCCGCCTTGTCTGTATATCTGTCTATTAGCCATGTTGATGTATATAATATAAAAATGTTTAATGAAATGTTTTGTTGAAAAAAGAAAGACTACCTGCACAACGGTGCACTCATTCCTCCTCCCTGACATTAGCTCCTAAAACAAGACCTACTGATTACTGGTGCATAAACTCCAAAACTGCTCCCCTGGAACGCCCCAACCTTGTCCAGTGGTTTGCTAGGCCACTAGCCAGGTATAAAAATGCTCAAAACCTACTCTTGGCTGGTAACCAAACTATACCCCGGGACTACCACACCCTAAAAGGTGGCTCCATAGGCCACTGGCTAGATGGGAATTTACAACACCTACTCCGGCTATACTCATGACACCTACTCATCACTGGTGTCACTACACCCTCCGGAAATACTATGAAGCACCTACAAACAACTGGTGCACAGCAACCTCCACTACTATAGTGCTATGCAACTGCACAATCACTACAAACATCACCACAAATGCTACAAAACTGCACCACTAAGACAACACTACCACTTGCGCTACACCCTCACACAAATACAACATTACCACTGGTGCTAGACCACAGCACCTAACCTCAACACTCCTCAACAACTACACACAACAAAATCGGTTCTTCACTAGCAATGATCACAACATACATCCATGTAAACATCCACAGGATACAAGCTACACCAAATGATAAACCCCTCTGCCAAATTCGTTTGCTCACAGATTGCAAAACTACCATGCAATAGATGAAAACACGCTTGCGTCATGCGCTCAGGTAAGCAGCCAACGCCAGGAACCACACAGGAATCAAGTAAGTACAAAAAGGAAATGTAATGTATTACTTAGAACTCAGGCAGGAAGTTACATGGGAGTAAAGGGTAAGGCATCCTTCCACTACCGGTTCCCATCTCCAAGTCCACACCAACAGTCATCCCTGGAATCCCTAGCACTCCACCATTCTACATTCCATCAGGGGTTCCTTAGATACCTGACACTCACATAACCAGAGATGCATTAATTCAGCCTACAAACGTGCCAGACACCACAATAGGATCCTGGTGTCCATTTTATTGACGAGTAGCCCCCACTGATCTAATATGGTAAGGGCATGCTGTGAGACTGAATGTTCCATCTTCGCTGATTGAGATATTGATGTTTTCATATTTGGTCATGGCTACTGTCCGACTCCGAAAGCAATGAACACACTTAACCACAGTTAAGCCAATAAAGTCCTACAGGGACCTGTGGTACAAATTGTCAAACATGGTCTCTATGATCCTGGTTGGCAAATGACTTCATAGTGGTCCCTATAACCTAAGAACGCTCCTGGAGATTGTAACCTGCATTAATTTCTTACTTAACTTGAATGTGATATGGAGTATATTTTCATCTGGCCTCAGGGTGGACAGTCCTTTTTTGTGCTCATTGTGTTCTACTGCATCATCCCATCCGAGAGTTTCCTTTTACTGGTCAGTTTCTGTTAGGTTAGTCAGGTAAAGCTTATGGATTGCCTGTTTGCCTTGATTTGGGATGGGGACCCTCACTTCCTTAAACAAGCATTGGCATTGCCAACAGTTTTGGCTTTTGTGTGTAGGCATGGGAAAGGCACTTGCCAGGCACTGCTGTAGGGGTATTCACTGGCCATCGATTTTAGTAGCTGCAAAATGGTGCGAGTACCTGGGCACATTACAAATGCCTACTACGTTTACACAAACCAAAACTGTTGGCTTTGCCAATGCTTGTTTTTAACAGAACTTCAGTGAAGGACACGCATAGTGCTTATAAACTGAGTGGCTGAAGGCAGACCTGATCAAGACATTTTTACTATACCCGTACCGCGTTTACAGCTTCATTTAGCTCATGTTCATCAGAGCGATAAAGTGAATGGAAGGTGTAAAAACCTTGATTAAGGCTTTATCTCCATACACGCCACAACTTATTTTCAACCATTTGTATGGTGGAGAGGGGCGGAACGCAACGTATATTTCTACCACCTCCTTCCTCTGTGCCATACAAATGCTCCAGCATATGCACCAGCATGGATTTTCATGACAGAGAAAATGCTGGAGGGTTTATTAGCATGCGTGCATGTTAAGCAGTGTTTACAAATTAAAATTAAATGCTCTTGAGCGTTCAATTGTAATTGTGAGTGCTGCTTACCACGTGAGCATGGCAAGTAGGGCTCACAATCAAAAGTAAACGCTGGCTGCCATGCTCACTTTGCACTGTAGAGTGAAAAAGTCCAGGGCAAAAGGGGGCATACACGCATGCACACGATTTTTTGCCCTGCACATTTGCACCCCATAGTGCAAATAATGAAAATTTGGTGCCAGGGAGCCACCTATGGGAAAGTGTTAATGTAACAGCTCTCTAACCTTAAATTACAAAATGAGCTCCTCAGAAGACTGCTTTGAAAAAACACTGGCAGGCACTTCAAGCAGATATTAAATGAAACGGCTTGATAAACCTAGCTTACAGAGATCCCATGAATATGTGTTTTGGGCGGGGAGGGGGTAGGAAGTGGGCAGGAATGGCCATACGATTAGCCTGGCCGTGGACATTTAAGAGGTGGGTAAATAACCAAAAAACAACTACAAACTTTTTGTCCTTCCGTCAGATCCCATTTCTCCCTAGTTGTACTCGAATGTAGTCATTTTGGCTTATAGCTGTCACCTAATAGCCAAAATTTTAAAAAAATTTGGGAATCAGCCAATGCCATGGTCACTGGGATTGTGGTCCCATATTGTAGAAGCAAGATGTTGTCGATTTATGAAACAATCCTGTTTTCTGGAGTTAGAAAGAATATTTCTTTTGTTTGAGCTCAAGAAGCCAGGTTCGAAGCAGGAAGGAAACCACCAGTGGACTGAAGAGAAAGAATTCATAGCATTTGCTGTCGAAGAAGTAAGGCTTCTGACATGATACTTTGCAATGGGGGGCTGGCTTATCTCACCAGAAGATGCCTCCGGAGACAGCAGGCCCCTTGCTGAAGAGGGAAAGAAAGCATGTTGACATGGAGGCCACGGGCCCTGCGTGTAGCACAGAGGGCGCGCTGCCAAACCTCTGCTCTCCTGACTTACACATTATCCAGAGGACTTTGTAGGAATTTCCTTTGCAAACTGGATTTGACAGCAGAGGTTTCTGGTAGCGTTCCAATCCTTGCTGGGTACAAAATACATGAAACCATTGCAGAATTCATAACAATCATAAAAGACAAAATGCATCGGTTCTCTCTTTTATTTCAACATGCTGATAGTTTATTTATTTAGATTTTATAAAGCACCAGGCTGCAGAAAACTGCTTCAAAGCGCAGTACATTGGGTTTGTACAAACAGTGGTGCATTTTTTTTTAAAATAACCTTCCCTTGTGTAGCCTCTTATAAGCTACACAATTTTCAAATTGAGTTATTTCCATTTAATTGCTTGGATGAATACCCTGCTGTTTAAATGCAAAGGGAAAGCCTATTCGTTTTTAACCGTTCCTCAAAAAACAATATTGACATGCTACATGGAGTCACCTGGATGGAAACCGACTACCTGCATGAGTTGAGGGCGGAGCACAAAGATGGGCATCTTGTGCTATGTGGGTGCCCCAAATCGTTCCTTCCGCTATTTCTTTACATTGGCCATGATTGTTCTTGACATTGGTGTATTGCGGAGACAATGAGGGCAGGTGCAAATTAGCGAAGTCCTGGAACGAGGTCATAATCGCCTGCCGATTCCCTGAACCCTCGAAACAGAATGTGGGAGCTGAGAAATCCCCTGAAAATGTGAGAAGGGTAAGTAGTTATTGGAGATGGCTCAGTAACATGTGTGAACATCTGGGCTTTAAGCTTTTCCATTCTCAACAACTCCTGGCAAAATATCGACCACTGATGGTGCCTTCATCAGTGTTAGCAAGCCCTGCTTTCTTGCCACGTCCATGACACGGGAATTGAGTTTATTACTCTCTGGATAGTTTTATAACCAGGGTACATGCTAGTAGTAGAAGGGGCTCTCTTTTGTCTCCATTAAAATGTTGACAGGTGGGCACGCTCCCTGTTTCTGGTCTTAGTCCCTCCCCCTTTTAATATGCTTTGATATAAACATATTAAAGAGCCATTCTGATTGGCCCTCGCCGAGTCATTACCTGTCAGGATTCCATGGCCTTTGTCCCCGGTGGGGGGCATGGCAGCCCCTCAGCCAATGAGGAGAGGATGCTCGAAGCGGGGCCATCCCCGCTCCGTGCCTCCCCACAGCTGAGAGGCTGCCTTCGCACCCCGCCGGGGACTCAGGTAAAGCTTCGGCTTTTTTTTCCCCCTCCCTCCCTCCTCCCACCTTCCTGCCCTCCCCACCCCACCCCACTTACCTTCTATCCTTTGTCCCCGGTGGGGGACGATGGCAGTCTCCTGCCGTGTGGAGACTCGGAGCGCGGCCATCCCCGCTCTGAGCCTCCACACGGTTGGAGGCTTCTATCATCCCCCGCCGGGGACCCAGGTATGTTTTATTTATTTTTTCCCTTCCCCTCCTTTCCGCCCTCCCAACTGCACTTACCTTCTTTTTTTTTTCAGGAGCGGACACGCTTCTGTTTCCAGCGCACCAGTTCCGGATGGCCACCATGGAAAGGGAAAACGGACTCTGGATCGCTTTCCATGGCAGCCATTTTCTTTGACATCTTTTTTTTTTCTCTCCCGAAAAGCCACGTTTTTGGGACAAAAAAAAAGCTTTTAGTGCCCCGGTCACGCAGTTTTTACTAATAGCTGTATGCCCCTCGTGGCGGGGGCATTACCGACACTGGTAATGCCCCGGGGCCTTCGTTAACTATAACTATGGGCCCAGGGAATTACCTGAGTCGGTAATGCCCCCGCCGCTCGGGGCATATTGCTTAAATATACATTTGGTATAAAAATAATGTAAAAAATGTTTGATATCAATATATATTTGATATAAAGTGGGTATAATTTATAGCAGTTTTGAATATAAATGGCATATAAAATCTATATAAAGATGGGAGCAGCTGTTGACGATGTTGCTTGGTCGAACGCTGAGAGCGAAGTGAGCTCTGAAGATGGGGACTGTGAATATAGGGTATTGCAAAATGACACAGTGATGACATCACAGATGGTTACGCCTAGTCATGGCTAGTTGCATAGGGCAGGGGTCGCTGCTCCCCCAGGGCAGCCTGCAGCAGTGTGCTGTGCATTAGTCTAGTCTGACTACACTGGTCTCGGGTATGCAGTCTCTCAGCACAGCACATGTTACTTTCAGAAAAGTTCAATTCAAAATAAATAAGTATGCTGGGCTGCCCTGGGTGGCTGGGAGTAGCTTCTGGAGTGTGAAGCGAGCATTGGATGCTGGGGTGCGCGTCCCATGCCACACCAAGTTTTTTTTGTTTTCTGTACACAGCCACACAGGCTTCACACTTATACCGTAAATTACACAAGCCTGTTTCAATTAGATGTCTGGTGGGGCGTCAAAAAAAAAAGTGGCCCCACTAACATGATATCACGTGCAAACAGTGGACTTTGCTTTGGAAGTGTTTTGTGACAGTCAAATGGACAGCCAATGAAATTATTTTATTTACGGGTTGGCGGGTCTGCAGAGAGCGTGCAGCGAACATGGAACAGCAGCATGAGCCATGGCGGGGTCGGTTTGATCAGTGTAGTGAGGAGAAAGGAAGTAACGTTCTGATTCGGAACTGAGAAGTTGAGGCAGACCCACCAGCCTAGAAGAAGGTTATTTGGCCATTCCCAACAATTACTCCTCTAATCTCCCTCATATGGACCTCACTGCATAGTCATGTGTGCGTTCAGCAGACCTGCGCCTCACTCTTCCGATGCCTGTGGCAATGTCTTTATGGCCCTCACTTTCTCGTTGTGCAGTACAAAGTTGGGAGCTGGCTTGGCCTTTGCTTACTCTCAGTTCTGAGAGCTATATGGGGCTAGTGAGAGGTGGGCTGCTGTTGTCTGCTGCCCCTGGGCAGTCCATCGCAGCTTCTCAAACAATGTGTGTTTCTATGGGAGAAATTGGCTGCGTTTGATTACGCTGAGATGAGGGGGCGAATAGCTTGGTGGGATATGCATATCCTAATAGCTCTGCACTTGCACTCCCACGGAAAGATGCTGCGTGCATAAGCCTGGAAGTGTTTTAGTTTGGGGAAGGGGTGCAGGTGAGTGACAAGGTGCGTGGAGTAATGCAAATAACTACCACCTACCCCCCATCCCATACCATAATCATGAGATCAGACAACCACGTAAGGTGGAAAAACATTGGCCACAAGTTTTATTGTGTAAAGAGCTATGTGTAAAAAAAAACAACCAAACAAAACATAATGATGAAACAGAATGATTTTGGGGAAGAAGGGATCAGGTGAGCGGGGACCCTACTCCACCGTAGGGCCAACTCGAGCCTGATCCATGCCGCCGATCAAGACAAATCTTGCGACTTTGTAATGACAAGGCGTTGCGCCGTGTCCGGTTTAATTTCTGCCACTTGTTTCCTTCTTTTATGTGGCATCTTTCCTTTATTTTTATTGCCTCTTGGCAGGCATAAATTCCTCTTTGAAGTTTATCTTTAATCCATTCGGTGTTTTAGTTATGTTCGGCCTTCCTTGATTAGTCATTGGCTTCGTTCTTTTTCTTTGCATGTTTCCTTTTTATATTGCCTCTTTACGAGGCGTTAGCGTGTTGAGGCATTTCATCATTTTCCAGTACTTAAGCCTTAATTAGATTTACCCTTGCTTAACTCCATTTGCTTCCTTCATTTTGATCAACATCTTTCCAATTTTCTGTTAGTCTCTTGCGATGCGTTAGTATTTTTCCGCATTCATCCATTTGCTTCCTTGATTCTTCCGCCATATTTCACCTTTATACATTGCCTCTTGCGTGGCGTTAGTAGTTTCTCTTCTTTATTTTTCAGAGATTTAGACTTCTCTAGTGGTGCTTGTTTTACCTTTCTTTTTTTAAAAAACTCTTTTTATTACTGATGGTCAATACAGATTAAACTCATTGCGCCTGCATATGTCGGTACATACAATTCAACAGTTGTTAAAGACATAGCTCGGGTATCACAAAACTATTTACACAGACATTTCCTCATCAGAGGCCATTTCACATAAGTACATTCTAAACGGGGCCCATATGTCCTTGGGGCGACATCTCAGTGTCACAGTCATAGTATATTGTTCCTCACATTTGTTTACGTAGGCCAGGTCTCAAATAAAATGTTCCGTTTTTGGCGGAGAGGTACTTGTCCAACATCTCAGTATACACCTTTTGGCTACAATACATGCAACATTGAACAGCCGTCTGATCTTTTCACCTTGCTTGCCCATGTCTCCGAACAAATATTTCGGCGGATGCATGTCCGCAGGGATTTGTGTAATGTCTTCAAGCATCTCCGCTACTTCTCTCCAGAATGCAGCAACAGGGGGGCATTCCCAATACATGTGATCTGCTCCCGCTTGGCTAGCCTTGCATTTAGGGCAGTCCCTAGAGTGAGTCGTTGAGAACTTGGCCATCTTTGCAAGAGTGTAGTGTAACCTATTTAGGATTTTGAACTGAATAAGACTTAGCCCTGCGTTCATGGATACCGCTTTGGTAAGCATACAATATTTCGCCCATTTTTCATCCGGGATATTTAAGTTCAGGTCTTCTTCCCATTTGGCTTTTGCCTGAATTGTGGTGGGGGTGTGTAGTTGTACCAGTGCATACAGTTTAGAGACTCCCAGCCCCGTACCAGATGTGGCGGCTTGTATACAAGGATGGGATGGTGGCTTGTCCGGAAAGAGTGGCCAGCGTGCACTGAATGCAGATTTCATCCTATGGTATTCAAGTGTTTTGGTTGGTCCCCCCCCCCTATTGCTTCCCTGAATTCCTCGAGCGTTACAAATCTGCCATTCGGGAACATGTCTCACATTTGGATTTCCCTGTCTGGGTCCCAGTGCCTTTGTATTGTCTCATCCAATGTGGGTAGTATATCGGGGTATTTCCAAAGGGGTACATCTGGGTCGTATGGGGTATCTATCTTCAGTTTTTTATATAATGCCTTCCATGTGCGTACATTGGTCCCAACTGGGTCAAAGGGACAAGAATCTTTGTATTGCGAATGAAATATTATAGAACGGAGGTCTATGGGATGTGCCGCAAACTTCTCAAGCCATATAAGGGGCGATCTATCCTCAAGGTCATACCAGTGCTTCACAAACTGCGCTTGTGCTGTAAGATAGTATAGCTCGAAATCCGGTGCGGTTAGCCCCCCTGTACAGTAGGGTTCAGTGAGTTTTTCCCATTTCATTCTAGGGGTTTTCCCGTCCCATACAAAGGAGACCACCATTGTTCTTATTTTCTCAAAAAAGGTTTTGCATGGCCAGATTGGTATATTAGTAAATAAATAAAGTAACTTAGGGAGTACGACCATTTTAAGGATCGCAACCTTGCCATTCAGGGATATGGGTAACTTGGCCCACGTTTGCAATTTTGCCTTCAAGGTTTGCATTATTGCTTCATAGTTGTCCGCAAAGAGTGTTTTTTTGTCTCGGGACACCAGCCCGCCTAAATATCGAATGTGTCCAGTTGCCCACTTAAGGTTTCCAGTGGATCCCGGGCATGTGGTTTGAGGTGTCAGTGGTAGTATTTTGGATTTTTCATTATTTATTTTATATCCTGAGTATTTAGCAAATTCATTTATATCTTGCATTAAAGGCATCAGGTTAGTCTCAGGGTTCCTAAGGTACAATAAAGTATCATCCGCATATAAAGAGATCAATTGGGGCGGGCCGGACATTCTTATTCCTCTATCCCAGTGTTTTAGCCTAATCATTATGGCCATTGGTTCAATAGTCAGTGCAAATAATATTGGTGAGAATGGGCAACCCTGCCTGGTACCTCTGCCCAGTGCAAAGAACTCAGAGACCACTGTGTTTGTAAGGACCCTCGCCCCGGTTTTTCTGTACAGTAATTTAACATAGCTAATGAAATTGGGGCCCATTCCAAACCTTCCTAATACTTCAAAGAGGTACACCCAGGATACCGAATCAAATGCTTTCTCGGTGTCCAGTGACACCGCTACAGCTTGAGCCTCTGGGTCGATCTGTGCCATTATTGCAAACAGTCTGCGCAAATTGAATGCAATGGATCTTGTAGGGATAAATCAGTTCTGATCCTGATGAATCAGAGACGGCATGTTTGGTAATAGTCTATTTGCCGGGACTTTGGCAAAAATTTTAGCGTCAACGTTAATGAGTGATAGTGACCTGTATGATGAAATATCCTGTGGGGGACGGCGGGGCTTTGGCAGTACTGTTATTACAGCTTCTCGCATGGATCCGGGGAGCCTGCCAAGTTCCAGCGCTTCCTCCCATACTTTTAACAAGATTGGGGCACGTTCCTTTTCAAATTCTTTGTATAGTTCCACCCCAAACCCATCAGATCCTGGGGCCTTTCCTGAATGCAATGCTTTTATGGCTTCTATAATTTCTTCTTCCGTGATTGGGCTATCAAGAGCCAGTTTTGTGTCTGGGGAGAGGGTCGGGAATTCCAGGTCATTCAAGTATGCTTGTATTTCAGATACAGTTTTATCATCTGTATTTGAGTACAGTTTCTGGTAAAATTTCAGGAATTCAAGATTGATGGATCTACCCCCGGTCACCATTCCACTCTCCGTGCTTTCAATGCATGTTATCGGAGTGTGTTGGCGGTCCGCCCTGATGATGGTGGCCAGAGCTCTTCCCGCCTTGTTCCCCTCCCCGTATCTGCATGCCCCGGCTGGGGCTGCTATGTATTGCAGTTCTCTTGTGGCCAGCTTATTAAATTCCTTTAGGAGGTGATTTATTTCAGCTAATGTGTCCTTATTTCGGGTCTCGCTATAAGAGTTCTCTAATTGCCAAAGTCGTTTCTCCGTTTCAGTTAGTTCCTGTCTCACCGCTTTAAGCAGCCCCGAGGATTTGGAGATCAGAGTTCCCCTTACCCAGACCTTGAAAGCTTCTCATACTGTTGAATAATTATCCACTGTTCCCATATTGTTATTATAGAATTCTTCCATTTCTATATGTAGTGCCTCTGCAACATTAGGGTCTTTGAGTATATGTGTGGGCATTCTCCATCTCTTCTGCGGTTTCGGGACATCTCCAAACATTAAATCCAGGGATACTGAGGAATGATCAGATAGTGTTCGTGGGTATATTTCACAACTTTCTAGCCCTCCCAGCATGTCTTCCGACACCCACCAATAATTCCGAGTCATGTATGCCCGATCAGTATGTATACTGCTTCGCACCTGGATGCAGTGCCCTCCAGGCATCTCGTAGCATCAGCTGTGGCATAACCTGATCTAGGACTATAGATGCTTTAGATCGCATCCGCTTGGTTCTGGAGGATCTGTCTAGATTTGGGTCAAGTATTAAATTGAAATCTCCCCCCCCAGATAATACTAGTAGTATCAAGTGCAATCACTAATTCCAATATATTGAGATAAAAGTCCGGGTCATCTATATTGGGGCTATAAGTGTTAACCAATTTAATCGATTTCCCCGCTACATCTCCCCAAACCAGTACATATCTCCCCAGGGGGTCCTCTTTATGTCCTTTGGTCTGGAATCCCAGTGATGGATGTAGTATGGTCATGACTCCTCGTGCCTGAGTGGAATATTCTGTGTGGTATCTTTGCTTACCCCATGCGACTAGTATACTTGCGTTGCCGGGGCCCTGTGTATGTGTTTCCTGTAACATGACTATATGGGGTGAGTGTCTGTTAATGTAAGTTCCTATTTTCCTAGTTTTAGAGGGATTGTTCAGCCCCCTGATGTTCCATGACAGCAGTCTAATTTTCATCCCTTTGCCATTGCCAGTGCCACCCGCCATCGTATCTGCTCACCATTGCATTGTTATCCAAATACCGTTCAACATGCATAGCCCAATTATCTGTTCGACCCTCAACAAAACAACTTTTCAACTGTTCAACAAACGGTCCATCTTCTCCCCTCCCCTCATGCCACTCCCCCAACAACTGCTCAAACTGGATGATTTAACCTTACAAACTGTTGGAGATCTCCTTGGGTTGCCATGTTGTCGCTGTATGGCCGCCCGCCCAAGCTCGCAGTCCGACTTCCACATTTTCCTGTGGTGCACCACTGCTTGTTTTGTCTTATTCCTGTTCCGTTTTTGTGGTAGGCATATGCTTCGGTTCTTCTTGCATCAGAGTATCATCAGTCCGCCTCGGGGCGGGGTCCGCCATTTTGATCCGGGCCCCGGCCTACTGGGGGCAGAGGTATATGTGACTCGATATAGGCCATTGCAGCCGCCGGATTCTCAAAGAAGTGTACTCTTCCTCCGTGTTGAATACACATTTTGGCAGGGAATATTAATGCATACTGGACCTGACGTGCTCGTAACAGTCTTTTCACTGGTTCGTAGGATCGTCGGTTGGCTTGAACACCTGCCGAAAAATCCGGGTATATGTGGATACCGTTCTCCTCATAATGTAGTGTACCTTGCTCACAAGCTTTTTTAAGAATCGCATCTCTGCCCCTGTAATTTAAGAGGCGCGCTATAATCGTGCTAGGCGGCGCCCCTGGTTTTGGTGTTGGAGCCAGTGTGCGATGCGCCCTTTCTATCAGAAAATGTTCCGAGAAAGTTTCAGGTCCGAAGTTGGTCTGTAGGAGAGCTTATACTTGTTGTTCCATTGCTCCTTTGCCGAACTTTTCGGATACCCCAACAATTCTTATGTTATTTCTCCTAGAACGAGATTCAAGATCCTCACATTTAGACTGTATTCTGAGAAAGTCTTTTTTTAGTTGCGTTATGTCTCGAGCATGACTTGCAATACTGTCCTCGTTGTTACTAATTCTGCCTTCGGCTTCTGTTATTCTGGAGCTTTCTTTATCCACTCTTGCCTTCAATGACCCAATAGTTGAGACAATGTCATCCAGCTTCACGTTTATCGCAAGGAAGCCATTTTGTACAATCGTGGTTAGGTTGTCGACCTTGCTTACAACTTCAGTTCCAGTGTTAGGGGCAGCGGATGTTTCTGCCATCGAGTCCGTCCCTTGGCTGTTGGTGAACGAGTCCATTGGACCCCTTTTCCTAGCCCCCGCTCCTTTTGTCGGTTTATCAGGCATTAGTGCTGTCCTCGTGGCTAGGGCCAGCAGTCTATTCCGCACCGCCTCCTCCTCGCAGCACTCACAACACGTGGCGTAATGGCGGTTTTGGTACATGCCGCTCGACCGTCTCACAGGTTTAATGTGCCGTCCACACTTCTCTCCCGTTCATGCCGCACCGTCGCTGCCCTCCTTACCACCAAAGACACGTCAGCCGCTTCAGCGTGTATGAAGCGTCCTTCGGTTCACTCGTTTGTTGGTGTCGGATCGCCGACCTCTATGGTCTGCCGGCTAGAGCATCTGCGGTTACTTCCAATATCCGTGTGGATCTGGCAGGCGGCTCGCGTCCCCCACCCCCACCGCCAACAGTTGCATGCGCTCTATTTCCGTCCTACAACAGCGTTTTTCTTCCGGATTTCTGCTGTAGAGTGCAGGATTGTTCTGCTGCAGCCTCCACTCTTCAAAATCATCAGCGGGGTGCTCCAAGTTAGGATCATTTTGTTAAGGATATTTGTCAGAATGGAGCTCGCGTTCTAGGCAGCCATTTTTTATCGCGCTCAACAGCGCCCCCTGCTTGTTTTACCTTTCTACCCTTATCCCAGTGCTGACTGTCGTATTGTGTCATTTATTATTGGTGCTACCTACGCTTGGCACTGCTTATGTAAGGGAGGGAGCTTTTTATTCTGTTTTCTTGCAAGTGCCAGCAGTCTTGTGTGCACGGGGCACCGGTGCAACTGGAATGGGAAGCAATGGAGGGGCTGCCTTGCCCTCCTCTGTTATAGACCCCAAAAAAGGGGCATGAGGGCAGGTAGCTCCCCACCCCATTGTTACATCAAAGGCCCTGTGTCCTCCCGTCTGAATGGGAGGAGGGCCTTTGATGTGGCTGTTGGGGGAAGGGACCTCCTGTATGACAGGAGTATGTTACTTGTCCCTGCCACGTTCAGCCTGCTTGGGCGCTCAGTAGTCTGGGTCCCTTTTTTTCTTAGGGCCTGGTGGCCCACCATGTGCACATGGGTGCGAATAGGCAAGCACCTGATAGGTACTGCCCATGGCTGCTTCCCCTGCAATCCCACCTCCCATCTTATGCCCCTGGGCCTTCCACCCCCAGGGGCCCATGTGAATAAGCTTGGAATTGCTTTAGTGCAGGGAAGGGGTGCAGGTGAGTGACAAGGTGCGTGGAGTGATACAAATAACTACCACCTACCCCCATACCATAATCATGAGACCAGACAACCAGGTAAGGTGGAAAAACGTTGGCCACAAGCTTTATTGTGTAAAGAGCTATGTGTAAAGAAAACCGACCAATTAAAACATAATGATAAAACAAAACAATTTTGGGGAATGAGAGATCAGGTGAGCGGGGACCCTACTCCAATGTAGGTCCAACTCGAGGCTGATCCCTGCAGCCACCGTGAGGGGGTTTACGCCCCCTCGGTCCCCTCAAAATGTATCCTACGTACCTATCACTGCCGGAGGCCTACAAAAAATGTGTTCCATACCTACTACATATAAGTGTATCCCGTCATTGAGTAAATTCCTTGTTATTTAGAGGTATGGCCCCCATATTAGTTGAACTGGGGGGATGGGTAAGTGCAGTACATTTGCTAATTTGTTTAATTTACATCTGACAACTCCCATTGCTTTCTTAGGTTCTCCCCATGCCCCATCATTCTGGGTATTATTTCGGCTCTCCTGGCCTCTGTCTGCACCTCACAGACCCACTGCTTTGACTGAGGCAGCCCTTCTGTAGAACCCCCTGGGTGGTATTACTACCTTCAATACCTCTGTATTCCGCAGATCATTTTGCTATGTGGGTGGGGGATAGGGCCCTTTTCCTTAAAGAAGACCCCAGATACCGCTTCTGCCATGCCTGGCTACAACTGTACCTTCTCAGTGTTTTACTAGGTTGTCCTGTGGGGATCTCTGGCGCTTGTCCACCAGATCCACACCTTTGGTGAGGTGTTTGCCTTTTTCCAGTCTTTTGTGCGTTTCACCCCATTTTGAGGTATTATTATCCTTCTTTTTGATATATAATTCCTTTTTAGGATTGGCCCCTTGGGAGGCGTTATTATCTTTTCATGCTCCCAAATCTGTTTCCTTCACTTTCACCATGACTTTATTATTTACATTCCTCTTGTGAGGCGTTAGTGGATGGTAGGCCTTTAGCAACTGGCTTTCTACTTCTGACCAGTTTATCATGTCTTTATATTTTTCTGCTTTGTGAGGCGTTTGCCTTTTTGGTTACTTTATGCCTTTTCCTCCTTAATGATGGATTATTGGATTTCCGCTTTCACCGTACTCACCTTTGTTCAGCCTCCTGCACATGTGATTTGCTTATTTAGTTGTCTCTTGCGCGGCGTATGTTAGGATCTTTCATTTCAGTATTTCTGTGATTTTTTTAATCTTATGTATTGGTGTCTGCTCTACTTCTCTATTTTTACCTGAGCGGGGATTTAGCCCAATATGTTGTTTACAATACATAGGCCTGCTCAACTTAGAGGGAGGGAGGGGGGGTTTTGAATTCTTTTACCTCTTGATGAGAGGTCCGCGGAGAGCACAGCCCCTGTGAAGCTGTGGGAGAGGACATGCTGCAGGGGCTACCTTGCCTTCCTCGGTTATAGGCCACAATTGGCCTGAGGGCAGTTAGCCCCCTTTGAAGGAGCAAAGGCCCTTGGTCCCACCATCCGTCCGGATTGGAAGAGCCCTTTGTCCCTGCTAGCTGGTACCTACCTTTGGTCCTGCCCCTCTTTTGTGCTTGGCGTACTCCATATGTCCCCCCAACTACTGGGTTTGAAATGGGGGAAGGGAGTGGGAGCTGTTCTGCTCCTGCTTGACACTTAGAAGAGAGCCTGATTTACTTGGCCCAAACCCCTAGCATACTAGGAATATGTACCCTTTGAAACGTTCTGTGAATCGAAATTCTGACCCCTCTACCTGTCCTCCAAAGCATGGGTGTCGTGGATAATTGACCCACTGATATGTAATTATCCCATGAAGACACAGTCCTCTGTGCAACTTCAAGGGCAATCATGAATTCAGGCGCACAGTCTTCTTTTTTAGACAATTAGGTATGTTTGTAACCAGCCGTGTTGGATGGCCTGTGGAGCCATGCCTGTAACTACCTTTACTTTGCCCATCTCATCATCCCCAGATTGGGCACTAAGTAATTATTGAATGGTTTTTATAACGCGTTAAATGACAAAGGGATGTTCTAAGCCCAGGCCAGTCTCTCAAAAGACTGCCCATAATTAATACCTTTATGCTGGTGGATGTAAGATGATTTTACATGGTGAACCGCAAATTCAGCCCCTGGGTGCATCTCTAACTCAAGTGCTGCCCATATCGAGCCAGTGTGGTATTCTTCTGCGCTCAGTGACATTTACTGTGTTAAAATGGTCCTGCGTGCCTCTTCTGAGGCGTGCGCAGGAGCAGTACTTGCCCATGGTGTTCAATTACAGATGCTGCTATTTGGCTTACCTAGTCCTCATCCAAACATAACTGTACCTACCATACCGCCCCTCGGGTGTTGGTACTCCGGTATTGCCCTTACCAATCCCCACCGATAAATTCTGCCTTGCTTGTGTTTCCTATCTAGATTGCAGAGTCTCTACAATGCCATGTTAACGGATTTCCTTTTTTGGCAATCCCTCCAATGTGCTAGGCCCTACCCCGGACTCACTCCTCTAGCGGCAAAACCAAGTAATTGTATTGTCGGCTGCATATATATTTACTGGTGCAATACTCTGCGATTGCACCTCAAGCTCGGTTATTAATTGCCCTGGTATAAAATTCCTTGCCTGGGCCAAATACTAATGATGGCTGGGTATACCTGAGGAGTACCTGCTCTATAGCTAAATACTCAGTTACTAAAACCTTTTCCCTTGTGCAATGTAAAGCATTAGCTTACTTTAGTACAGAGAGCAAGATAATGTTGCGTTGATTCCCTGCTCTCAAAAGTGGTGCCATACCTAAAACAACACCAGAGATGGGATCACCCATTCTAACCCTTACTTGGATCATGAAATACTCACCTTTCCTGTAGCCTTCGCAGCGGCAGGGTATTCCATGCCTGCTCTCTTTATTGTCGTCTTTTGCATTGCCTCTTGCCGATGCGTTAGCTGCATGTCTTCTTTTCTTCCATTCCTTGTGGTATTTTTCCACGATTGCCATTTCCTCTTTTTGCGGCATTGGGGCTGTTTTCCGATGTCATTCCTGCCAGCCCCTCAGGGACTTGTGTTGAGAGCGCCAGGTCTGCGGGCCAGGAACATCCTCCCCTCATCAAAGCCCCTCTTTTGCATCCTTCAGCTGGTGTTCATGTGCCTCGCTTGCAGGGGAAAATAATTATTTGGTGGAATGCAGTCATGGTATTAGTCGCTCCAGCTCGGGCCAAAGAAACCTGGTTTGGCCAGGTGTTGCCGCTCCTTCATGAGCCCAAACAAGCAGGTGCTGCTCTTCGCACCTGAGGGGGGTAGTGGGTCCACTCTGCCATTCCACAATCTTGGGTGCACATCCCTAGTTTGCTGCTGCTGTCGGAGATGTGTGCTCATGCATTTCCTACTTCTATTTCCTGCGCTCAACAATGCTGATTGGATATTTCTAGCACGCTTATTATAAAAACACAGTCCTGCTTCCAATGCGAGCACATAACCTCAGCGCTGTCCTCTTGTGTGAAGATGCTTACTTCTCATCTTTTCCCATTGCTGCCAGGGAGCTTTCTCGACTTTATGGAGTGTCTATGGCTGGTGGTCCTTAGCTGCATTTGCACTCCTTGCTGGCAGGAGGGCGGAGTGCTCTGCTGTGTCGGAGGGATTGGGAAGATGTCAGCCCATCAATCTCATCACCGATTGCTGGAATTTATTAAATGCGTGTACACCCGAATTGGGCTTTGTTCTGGCTTCCAATGCGAGTGCGCAGCCCTAGAAAGCTATCATTAAGCGAGAAGCTGCTAGTTTCCTTTGCAAAAGAGGTGTGGATATTGCCTTGACCCACCGGCGAGTGTGGTCTGGCTGCTGCGCATTTGTCTCCACTGAGCGCCCTGCATGCCAGGTGGCGGGCATCCTGTTGCCTCGGGTGGGTTGGGAGGGAGTCAGTCTATCTGTTGGTTCGCTCACGTATCCAGTTGCGGGTACTCCTACCCACTCCCTCACAATGGTACTCCTCCCGAGATGTGGTCGCTGTGGGCCTTTCCGTGCATGCGACCTCTACCTTGGCTGCCCAGAGCTCACGAGCTGATGGCTCAGAGCGGATGCTAGGCTCGTTGCCCTTGCCATGTTTTCCATGGCGGTGTGGAAAGGTATTAGTCCTTGTTTCGGCAGTAGCTTGCTTTACCGCTCCCTTCCTTCCGCTGTTGGTGATTTCACGATTATCCTTTCAGGGGAGAGTTAAAAGGAAGCGATTTTGTAGCCCTTGATTGGGGAGGTGTGCATGCAGAGTCCTCCTGCGGAAGCCCGGAAAGCACTGTTTTGCTGTCTGCACAGTGTGTGCAGGTTGTTTGCGGGCCCTGCTTGGCCTCTCTGAGATGCTTTAGCTGTTTTAGTGAAGTTTAATTTGTGTCTGCAGCTTCTCCTGCCCCTGGGGGTTGAGGCCATGTCACCACGTTGTATCCGTCGGAGACAGGCCCAGTTTTTCTGTGCATGGCTTATGTTAGAGCCCTTCCCTCTTCAGGCGCACCGGCCTCGCGGGCCTCCCACCCCACCCATGCTACCCACCCTTATGAGAAACTCCAAGAAACTCCAAGAAATTGAAAACCTAATGCCACTGCTAAACAAATTATTAAATACAAAACCACCGCCCATGAGTAACCCAGAAGTCATCGCACTTCATTACCACAATTGCTTACAGTCAGCAATTGATGAAATACCCCTCTCAGAGCTAAACGACCCAAAACTAAGCCTAGTAATACCTGGTTCAATTGTGAACTCATTGAATTTAGGAGAAAAGAAAGAGCGTTCGAACACTTAACTAGAAAAAAGCCCACCACTGAACTAAAAAAAGAACTCGAAATACTTGCTAAAACCTACAAAACTGAAGTGTACATACAGAAAGCTAACTCAATACAGGTATCATGAATGCTTCCTCCAAGCAAGGAATTATTTGCTACCATGAAGGAACTGGAAACTCCTATACATTCACCTAGTATAGTCATAGTAAACAAAGCATGGTGCTCAACTATTTAAGATGCCCTACTCTCCAAAATCAGCACATTAAAAAATAAAATTGAAGCCCAAAAAAAATATACGGGGACCCCTTGCTGAGATTACCACACCAGCACCCACAGCCAACACACCAGACTTCCACTTTACACCAGTGACTATAGATCAAGTACAAAAAACAAAAGCCACACTTAAACCCTCTAACTGTAAAGTGGATAACTTCCCTGCTAAACTAATCAAGGACTGTGCGCCATCTTTAGCACCCATTATTACGCATTTCATAAATGCCTCATTCACCACCAACACAATCCCATCCAGCATTAAGGAAGTATGGGTCACCCCTCTCCTTAAAAAACCCTCATTAGATGCCACCATCCCTACCAATTATAGACCCATCACCACAGTACCCTTCCTTCTGAAAAACATAGATAAAATAGCTTACACCCAAGTCCAAGCCCACCTTGAAGATAACAAACTACTAGGCGATAGACAATCAGGCTTCTGCCCAGGTACCGAAACAGCGCTACTGGACCTAAAAAACCAAATGGATGCGGTCTGGGAATCAGGAAACCTATGCATTCTGCTACTGCTTGATTTATCCGTGGCATTTGACTTAGTAGACCACAACAAATTATGCCAAACCCTTCCAAATAACTTTCCTTTCTCTAAGGAAGCGACTTCTTGGATCAAATATTTTCTCTCAGACCGCACTTCAAGAGTAGACATAGGAGATACAGCAGCAGACCCCATTTCAGTACCTCTCGGAGTTCCCCAAGTATATTGCCTCTCTCCCACGCTTTATAACGCCTATACCAAATCACTCTTTGCAGCACTAGACACAATGGGAGTAATTTACACAAATTTTGCTGATGATACACAAATACCTATTCCTATCTCAGGCAACTTAGAACAGGACACCATCTGTGTGAATAAAATGTACACCATCATACAAAACTGGATGGCTGTAAATAGCTTATGCCTAAACGGAGAAAAAACTGAAATCCTCATAGTAGGCTCTCCAGCCCGCCTAGCTAAACTTCATCCACTTTACACCTCTATAGTCATCGACAAAACTCCCATCCCAATCTCCAACCAAGTAAAAACCTTAGGAGTCTATTTGGACTCAAGTCTCACCAGGTGTAAACACATCAGCGCCCTTGCATCAACCACAGCATACACTACCAAACTTATTTCACTAAGCCGCCCATTCCTCACGCAACAAACCTGCATCACACTAGCAAGATCCCTTATCTTAACCAAATTAGACTACTGTAACATTCTCCTCCTAGGCAGCTCAAAAAAAAACTTCATCAGAATGCAGATACTCCAGAACAAAGCAATAGGATCAGCCCTATGCATAAGCATAAGGGATTATATATCGCATCATAGGAGAGAAGCACATTGGCTACCCATCCAAGCTAGAATACTCCACAAAACTCTCACAGTCACACACAAATATGTTACAGGCATTGCCCCAATCTACCTCAACAACTGTCTAAACCGCAGAGCTACAGCTAGATGCCTTAGATCCAATGCAAACTTACAGTTACATGTCCCACGTTTTAACAAAGCAAGAACAGGCAGTTACAGCTTCACCGTAGCAGCCCCTAGAATTTGGAATTCACTCCCTGCCAACATCAGTAACGAACCCACACTGAATAAATTTAAGAAACTCCTCAAAACATGGCTCTTTAATAAATACTGAGCATCTTGGTCTCTCTCGAATGCTACCAGGCACGACTGATGTAAATATTGATTATAACATGTAACCACTGTATATAACGCATGTAACCATTGAATATGTAACAACCAAGACTAAGTATGCATAGTATTCTGTTTTATATGCAACCAGCAAGTCAAGATCTCCCTCTAACTAAGCCGTGATACCCTTGGGTTTGGGCGTACAACAAATGCAATAAATAAATAAAAAACAAAATATTCTTGATGCAGCCAAATGGTTAAAGTGAATGACAGAGCCCTTTTAGACGCACCGGCCTCGCGGGTCGGGACAGAGTCAGGCACTCTTGCTTCCACCAGCAGTTTAACGTGAATGACAGAACCCTTTCAAGTGCACCGGCCTCGCGGGTCGGGACAGAGTCAGGCCCTCTTGCTGCCGCCAGTAGTTTAATGTGAATGACAGGGCCCTTTCAGAGGCACGGGTCTCATGGGCCAGTGCAGAGTCGGGAATTCTTCATAGTGCTCCTTAGCTGCCTTTGCGCTCCGTGCTGGCAGGAGGGCGGAGTGCTCTGCTGTGTCAGAACGGTTTGGGAAGGCATCAGCCCCTCACCTGTTCCCTTTCTCGTAGGTGATTGTCGTTATTCATTGAATTCTTGTAATGCCGGGCCTGACAGTACTTTGCTTCTTGCCAAAATTCCCGGCTTGTGTGCCCGACTCGAGATTGCTCTGTGTCGACCTGCTTGTAATGCGAGCCAAAGCTGTCATCCAGCGAAAAGCTGCTTGCTTCTTAAACAGAAACTGTAGTTTTCGCCTTGTCCCCTCTGCGAATGTTGTCTGGACGCTGCGCATGTGTCTCTTTCTAGCACCCTGTAATCCAGATGGTGGGGTGCCTTGCTGCGTCAGGTGGGTTTGGGACATAGTTAGTCTATCGGCTGGCTCGATCGTGCCTCTGAATGCTGGTATTCCTGCGTGGTGCTTCAAAGTGGCATTCCTCCCCTGGTGCTGTCGCTGTGGCCCTCTCGTGCAGGCGGCCTCTGTGTCATTTACGAGCGGGCGGGGGCTGCACGTGAATGTTCTGGCTGCCGATGGCAGGCTGCGCTTTACCGGCCCTTTCAAACTTCGTTCTAGTCGGTGCTTTTTAATGATTTTTGTGCTCCCTGGCGGCAGAGGAAGGAGGGTTCCGCTGTCCTGTGGGGTTTAGAAGGTGTCGGCATCTCCGCTGCCACCATCTCGAAATCAGCTGTATTTCTTTACTGCCTGCCCATTGTCCATGCTGTAGCTGCTTTGTGAAGCCGGCCTGCAGTGTGCGTCCTTCAGGCATCGTTTTTTTTGTTCCGTGATGCTGATCCTTGTTTCATTGATCGTTGCCCGCTGATCGCTGTGCACAGCCGTGCTGACTGGCGGGCGAACGCGCCAGGGAAGCTGGCATGGCGGGCGCCGCCCCTTAGTGGGGCCGGTCCAGCCGCCCTCCCCCCCTCAAGGGACGATTGGTCCGGGGGGCGGGAGGAAGAGAGGCACACGGAGCCCGCCCCCCTGAAGCACGCGAAACCAGAGGGGCGAGGCGGGAAACCGAGGAGAAGCCAGCCCATAAAGGCACGGGCTTGTGAGAACAATCACACATTCTCCCTCGGTTTCCTGCCTCACTGGAGCATCGTTTCGTTTCGCCCGGATCATCTTCGTCAGGGAGCGGGAGGAAGGTACCCGCTTCGTTTACTGGAGGTTGCTGAGGAGATTCCGGGAGGTGCCTGTGGCAGCGGTGGTCGGTTCCCGAGAGGACGTGTCAAGGTGGGTACACGGGAGGGTCTAGGCATGTGTATGTGGGGGGTGGTGAGACAGCGCGTCGTGGGGGGGAGGGTGTGATAGGGGGGAGATGGGCAGTGCGAGACGATTGGTTGGCCGTCCGGACGGTTGGGTCGCGGTGCGGAGGGGGGCGCATGTGTTGTGTTGCTTGGGAGCTTTCCGGGGCCCATGATCACTCGCAGGGCCGCGTCGGCTCGCACGAGCCCCGACACGCCTGTTGCCGCTACTACACGTGGCTCGACCCTAAATGCCGTTCATTTTGTTGCTGCCTTTTGTGTATGGGGGCAGATGCTTGTTGATATGGAGCATTTTTTGAATTGCTGTGTTCCGGTACTTTGGCGTGCCTGTTTGCCGCACAGTGAGGGCGCTGCGCCATTGAAAAGAGAAAAAGAAAAGGAAGGAAGGGGAGCATCTACTCCAATTAACATTGTTTGCCGGAGGAGTGGGGCGCTTCTTTTGGGGGTTCCGGAACGCGAGTACAGTGTTGCAGAGCGCAAGTCGGTGCTGCTTAGCGCGGGAGTCCGGCATTGTGCGTTGTAGTGTGTGTATGTTGCATGTGGGATGCGACGTTGGACTGGGGAAGGCTGGCCCTGGGGCAGACGAATGATACCCAATGAAATGAGTAGATCAGCGAAGAGTAAGTCATGCGTCAGGCATGGCCCGGCCCCGGCTTTCTCATTATTTTGAGGTCGGTAAAGTAAGTACCGTTGTCTAGCGTGATATTAAAAATTAGGTGGGGGTGGGCACAAGGGGAGGATACGGGAAAAATGTAAACAATGTGAAGCGTCGATCGTATACCAGAAACTGTCTGGCTCAGCCTTTTCTCCGGGCGTTGATAACATAAGTACCATCAGTGTGGGAAAGGAACTTGTAATTTCTTAATGGGGACATTTTGCTACACACATGCCCCTGAAATGCGTGTGTATTTGGGTTTGGTGGGTTTCGCGGCGTCATTATAAAATGGCGCGGGTTGGGATGGTAAGGGGATTGCACCACGTTATTAGGTTGCATGCGGGGGGGGCAGGAATCAACCGATGGTCACCGCGGTGCATAGGTGGGTGTTTTCCTTTGTGGGGCCGCCATATTGGACGGGGAGTGCGCGATGGCGCTGGTCGAAGTCTGCGGGGGTGAGAGTGGTGAGCGATCGTGTAGGGTGAGCGGTCGTGTAGGATATCAGCAGATTTGTGTAGGATCCGTGGTGGGGGGGGGAGAAAGACAGTCCCTGCAAGAATGGAATCAGTTCTATGACTATTTTGTAGCTACAGACCCAGGCTCATTGTGGGTTAGAATACTCTTGTATGGTGGTTTTCGCGCGGCGATGGGAGCTTACCTTAGCACGAGTTGGAGCGCTGCTGTGGGTGATTCGTGGAACATGGGCCAGCGGGTTCCAGGTGGGTAGTTACTGGGGCGTATTAGCTTGAATGCCGGCAGTGAACAGGGAGTTACTGGCTGAGCTGTGCCTGTGTTATGTGAGTCACTGGAAACTATGGCAGTCCTTGCTGGGTTGGGGTTTATTGTGTTAAGTCTTGCAGTTGCTTTCTTGGCCCTGAAGACGTGCAGTTTCCTTCGTTTCGTGTGCTACTTTCTTTGCGCTGCTTTTCGACTCTGGTCTGGGCCGCACGTATCAAGGGCGAGGAGAGCAGTGTGTGCGCCTTTGCGGCCAGGATATCTATGTAGCCGGAGAGTCATGACGCAGCGGGGATGGGCCGCCGCCCTGCCTATGGCTCGCTTGTTGTATTAGCTGGCTCCGATCTCCAAGCCCTGCGTCCACCCGCCACCGGCCTTCAGGCGAGGTGTTGCTCCTGGCTCCGTGTCTGGGCAATATGGGGGGGCCACTCGCGCCATGGCACTCCGCACCCCCTTGTTGAGGGTGGTCGGAAGTCGGAAAGAAAAATGTGGGATCACTTCTGAAAAGCGGTACAGCGGGGGTGGGGGCGGGGGGTTGGAGGGCCCGGGAGCACATTCTGCAAAATAACACCAGTGTAACACTTTGCACGGTTTGCAACCAGCTGTTGGGGGGCACCCTGGCTCCTTGGCTGGCAGAGAAAAGGGCACTATTAGGTGGGGATCCGGTAAAACTTCCCTGGGTTAAAAAATTATGGGCCCTAAAGGCTGCGAGACGCGAGCGGGGGTCCGTTGGAGGGGGGGGGCAAGGTGTCCGCGGCGTCATGGGTTGGCGCGATGGCGCTGGGCAAAGTTTGCGGGGTTGAGTGGGGTGAGTGGGCTGGCACGCCGGCACAGCTGCTGGTCTGCGCTGTGCCGCGCTCCCCCTCCCAATCATTCCGAATACTGCTAGAATTATCAGAGGGCCTGCCCGTCCCGCGCTTCCCCACCTGTTCATTCCGGATACTGCAAGAATTATCAGGGGGCCCGCAGGTTGAGTTCCTTAGTTCACACAACTGAACAAGCCTTATTATGCCCCATCTTACCTGATCCTTTCAACCGAAACTGACAACTCCTAGCAAACCTTCCCTCAAGAAATATGTGTGCAGCCATCTCCTGTTTGTGGAAAATGTATTTGGGTCTTCCACCCCTCCTTTCCTTATACGATTCCCGAATGTAACTTACATTTGTTTTCCTCTGGGAGGCCATACATAACCTTCCTTCGAAACTGAGAGTTCCTCGATAAATCTGAAAAATTCGAAAGTCTACATTGCACTAGAGCGTTTTGTGGGGTTTGTTCAGGGTACAACTTCTGTTGGTGACCAGGGTCAAACACCATTGGGAAAGGTCGCGTTGGTGTGGTACTTAAAGGAGGCACCAGTACCCCTACCTCCTTGGTTAGCGGATGCACGGTTTCACAGTATAAAGTGGTGTGGGTGTTGTGCAATAAGGAAGCAGGAGGAACGCCAGGACCACGTCCCATAGTGGGAATTAATGGGTGGCAGATACGGACAGATCGCGGGATGGGTGCTAAAGGGTCATAAGGGGGTAACTAGTACATAAGTGGCGGCAAGGGACATTCAGGGCACAGGGGGGCACAGCTAAAACAAGTTTTATGTACTCCACAGTGACCTAAACATTTCTTTTTACATAGGTCAACATGTCAGTACATGCAAGCGCAGTTAACACCGGGCTGGAGGTGGTAGAGCTCGTGCTATCCGAAGACGGCCAGACAGTGGAGGAAGCGGCCGGACCATCAAACACGGGGCGAGGAATGGACGCACAATCTTGGGCTGAATTTTTAGCCCTCACCGAGGTCTTGGGGTGGCAGGCTGCCATGGCAAGGATGGGGGGCCCCGACAATCGCCAACATAGTCGCCATCCCGGGAAGCAACCCAGAGGGGGGGCAAAACCGTGCCGGAGAACAAGGATTCGACAAGTGGCGAAGGCGCGGGGGGCCACGAGAACTCACCTGCGGGTGGGGGCCAGGAGGGGGGCCCCCTCGGAAGCGTACAGCGAAAACAAGTGGGGGTCCACACGTAAAAAAGACAAAAAGGGACTTGGAGGAAGAACTGGCAGCTTTAAAAGCGAAGTTGGGGGCGACACCGGCACCACCCGCAACCGCGCCAAATGTGCCAACACCTGCACAGCCGCCCGGCCCGCCGCCTAAGGCCCAACCGAAAGTGATAACACTGCCAGACCGGGGGGGCGGGTCGGTACCAGGCAGTGTGCCTGTGGGCAGTGAGGGTGAGTCGGAATTTATCTAAAAAATCGTAAGGGCAGTGTTGGCAGCGCAAGGGGCAACGGCCATATCGGCCCCCATAGCAAACAAGGCACCTGGGGCAGCCGCTACGGGAGCAAGCAAGGTCTGGCAGGGGGGGGGAAGACGGGGCAATAAGCGGCACCCCAGCAACTAGCGTCACATCCAGCACCTGGGTAGAGGGCACAAATACCAAATTACCGCCAGCAACAGGGGGCAATTACTCAGCATGGCTTCTGCCCGAGTGGGTGAAGCAAGAAATTTGGGAGGGCAAGTTCATTGACATATTATCTCTCTTGGAACACAAAACAAAGGGCAATGACACACTGCGGGGAACAGGAGGGAGGGAATTAGCCAAGGCCAGAAAAAGAGTGAGGCTGGCAGAAACCCTGGAAAGTTGGCTCGCAGCATTTAAGATATTGTCCCAGACACTTAATCAAAAGGACCCAGACCTGGGTCCACACTTGATGGCATACATGGCATGTGTTAAACATGAATATAATCAACAGGGTGGAAATGAATGGTTTTTGAGAGACCAGCGATTTCGTCTACGAATGGAACATGATCCCAAACTAAAATGGAATCATAAGTCAGTAGAGGACTGGCTGGAGTCTTCCAGTGGGACAATAGAGCAAGCGGATGGGACAATCATTTTGGCGGGAGGGCGCATCAATCCCTGGGCAGAGGCAGAGGGTGGACGCTCGGCAGTCGGGGCAGGGTTAAACAGCGCAATTACGGCCCCCACACCGGTGGCACCAAGGGAGGGGAGGATGGAAATGACAGCATAGGCCAATAACATGGGGCCGCAACCGGTCCGGGGTAATACAGGCACAGTACAGCCGGTCCTCACGGAAGCAATATCAAGGCCAACTGGGGCAGGGCGAACGAACACCGTGAGCGGGAGGACACCGGCTTGCTGCAGATTTTACAATGAGGGGGTATGCAACTGGGGCGCGACTTGCAAATTCAGACATGCTTGCTCCGCGTGTGGGACCCACGGTCATCCAGCACGGTGGTGCAGGGGAAGGCCAGCGGCAAGCGATCAACCAAAATGAGCGCCGTGGGGGGGCTTCAATAGGGAACCTCTGGGACAATGGTCGATTGATGTCATTTATGCGGACGTTGCGTGTCAAAACAAACACTGTATACTTAAATAAACAATTTTCTTTTAAGGTGCCTCGACAATTGGTTCATCAAGAGAAGAGGGGGCAAGGGCACTCACGGCACCGGGAGCAGGCACAAGAGCCAGCAATGGTAATGATGGGGGCAGGGGGAACAAAAGGGGGGGGGGACAGAGGGAGCCGGGTAATGGCCTTAATAGCAAGGGGTTTTCCCCCATCAAGGTCGATAGCTTGCTCACATGGCTGGGACAGTACCCGGCTTCCCTAGGGAGGGACACATTAGCCCAGGGGTTCGTGGAGGGGTTCCGCATTCCTTACCAAGGACGCATTGGGGCCAGAACAGCGAATAACTCAAAGTCTATTTTAGAGTGGGCCGATGTGGCCAGGGCAAAGATTAACAAAGAAATTGAATTAGGAAGGATAGCAGGACCCTACCAGGGTCCCCCATTGAGCAACCTCATCATCTCCCCTTTGGGGATAGTACCGAAGAAGGAACCTGGAAGGTTTTGCCTAATACATAACTTGTTGCACCCCAAAGGAGGCTCAGTGAATGATGGATTGGACATAGAGGCTTGCTCAGTAACTTACGCATCGTTTGACCAGGCCATAAGCTTAGCACGGGCACGGGCAGCAGGAAAAGGGGCGCTCTTGGCGAAGGTGGACATAGAAGCAGCATTTAGGTTGCTTTTGAAGCATTTAGTTCCTTCCTCGAATGGGCACTCAATAAAAAGGAGGGCAGGGGGGGAAAACGCATTATTTGGATGATTTTCTGTTTATAGGAAGAGGGGGCACGAATATATGCGCAGCACTTCTCGATAATTTCTTGGTATTAACGGAGGAGTTGGGAGTACCTCTGGCGGGGGACAAAACGCAGGGACCCTGCACCAAGTTAACCTACCTAGGGATAGAAATAGACACGGTTGAAGGGACATGCAGGTTACCGGCAGAGAAGATAGAGGAATTCATTGGCGACATAGATAGGGCATTACACGGGGAGAAGGCAACCATAAAAAACATACAATCTTTGGTGGGCAAGTTCAATTTTGCCGCCAGGGTGATACCGGCCGGAAGAGTTTTTGCAAGACGTCTGGCGGCGGCGACAGGAAGGCACGAAAAAGGGTGGCATAAGGTATGCCTCGGGGCGGGTGTGAGGGAAGACCTCAAAGTATGGCGCGCTTTTCTAAGGGAATTTAATGGGGTATGCATATGGCAGTCCCCTTGGATGGCATGCGCACAGTTACAGTTGTTCAGCGACGCGGCAGGTAGGGTGGGATTCGGGGCAATATTAGGAAAGGAATGGTGCCGGGCCGACTGGCCTAAGGCATGGGTGAGGAAGGGGATGTGCAAAAACATCACCATGTTGGAACTATTCCCAGTGGTGGCAGCAATGCACATTTGGTCGCGCGAACTGTGTAACAAACGATTAGTGGTGTGGTCGGACAATCTGGCGGTGGTACAGGCGGTGAACACGCATTCAGCAAAATGCCCGGCCACGTTGTGCCTACTACGCCACATGGTTCGCAAATGTCTGGGGATGAATGCAGCGGTCAAAGCGCGGCACGTACCTGGGGTGGATAATACAGCGGCTGATGCACTTTCTCGTTCACAGAAAATACGATTCAGGAAAGCGCACAGCCAAGCACAGCCCTTCATGACTCCGTTCGGCAAGGAACTATGGCAGCTAGTGAGTTGGGTCAAGGAATGATGAAGCTCGCTTCCAGAGCATTAGCGGGGAGCACCTGGAATCGATACAAGGCCAATTATGATACATTTTTGTCGCACACCAAACATTTGGGGGGTGACAACATGGCCAAGAGGGTGGACTGTTTTGTGCTTTGGGCAAAGGGGGCGGGAAAATCAAGATCATGGCTGGCGGGACATCTTAGCGCAGTGGCATTTCATAGCCAGCTGGCAGGCCAGCAAGACCCAACGAAAGGTTTTCTGGTGAGAGCTGCACTAAATGGCTGGAACAGGGGCGGGATGGCCACGGCAACAACCTCATCAACTCTTGTGAGGAAACCCATTGATTTTGAACTATTACAGAAGGTCATGACGGCAACTACAGGGGTGTGTTACTCGCAATATGAAAGCATTATGTTCAAAGCATGCTTCGCATTGGCCTTTTTTGGGGCCCTACGGATTAGTGAGTTAGTGGCGAAAGCCAAGAACGACCAGAGCTTCAGAGCCTTACTATGGGGAGATGTACGCCAGATTGGGGGGGGGGTATCAGTCAACATCAGGATATCAAAAACCGACCAGAAGGCCAAGGGAAGCGAGCTGGTGTTGGCCAGACTGGGACAGGAGGCGTTTTGTCCCGTTGAGAGCACGACAGCATATTTTGCAATCAGGGGGGGTGAGCCGGGGTATTTGTTCCGACACAAGGACGGAACCCCACTCACCCAGTTTCAATTCAGGCGAGTCTTAGAGGGGGCCTTGGCAAGTTCGGGTGTGGATCCGGGGCAATATTCAACCCACTCATTCCGCATAGGCGCAGCGACAACAGCGAGCAGGGAAGGTCTGGGGGAGGACAGGGTCAAAAGGATAGGGAGATGGACATCTGACAAATACAAATTATATGTGCGTTAATGGAGTCAACGCGTTGGCATCCAGGGGGGCGGGGGTAGGGCAGCATATGGGACAAGGGGGCACTAACTAGGCCACACAAGCTAATACAACCAATCATGTCTCCACAGAAGCCAACAGGGTATGGGTCGTGGGCCACTCCTTCGTGGCCCGGGCAGCGGCCAGAGCACGGATGGCGTTTTGGGACGGGAACTTGGGCCTACGGAACACACAGATTAGTTGGATCACCAAAGGTGGTTTGAAAGGCACGTCCGTATGGGCGACATTGGAACAGGCGGCGCAGCAACACCCTTCGCCCGACATTATCTTGTTACATATAGGGGGAAATGATTTGGTGACTAAAGGAAGGAAGGATTTGTCAGAACTTTTAAGAAATTTACTAACCAGAATAGGGAGGACTTTCAGGGGGTGCGAGGTGATGTGGTCCGAGATAATTGCAAGACAGGAATGGAGGGGTGCGTTACGCCAAGGGGCCATAGAGGAAGCAAGGAGGAAAACGAACAATCGTATGGGGAGTTTCCTAAAAAGCAGGGGGATGGTATGGATTCGGCATCCCCTCATCACTTTAAAAGTACCTGGGTATTTCGAGAGAGACAGGACCCACCTGTCCGAGGTGGGCACAGCCATGATGTCCTTAGAATGGAGGACAGCACTAAAGAACGCGGGATGTGCGTGAGGGGGCGCGGATCAGGAGGGTGGGGGGGAAAGGGGGAGGTTATCTCTCCTCGGGCAGGGTCCACACCCGTACTAACGTATGCTCCCACCCACCAATGCCATGGAACCAAGAAAGGGAGTGCCCTGTGCAAGCAAGCTGGGGGGGGGAACTCTCCGCCGCCGGCAGCCAGCAGAGAGTCTTGGAGGAGTCACAGATCAATCCCTTGAACATAGCACTGACAGACCTATAGGGGAATGATCAGCCAATAGATTAGATGTACGGCGCCCCAAGAGCAATAGGCTTGGGGGAGGCCCTGGGAAAAAGGGGAGGGATGTAGGGGACTTGGGAGCCAATTCCAAGACCAAAATTGCGCGGGGGGGAGGGAACGAACAACAAACTCAAACAAGGGCAGCAAGAGAAGCCGGTTGGGGGGTGAACAAAGGAGAATACGGGGGGTTAGGTAACGGGGACAAAATAACGGCAAGGGGAAGTCTTCACGAAGGGGGGGCATGAGAGGGGGATTTTGTGGGGGGATTCAAGAAAGGGAAGAATATCTGGGGGGAAAGGGAGCCAGGACAGGGAGGGCCAGAAAGGACAGGAAAAAGGGGGCTTGGCGGGGCGCAGCAAAGGGTGGACCGGGGGAATGGAGGAGCCAGTTGGGAAAGAAAGGAAGAAGGAGGGATAGGGTATCCGGAAGAGACATGACGCTGGCAGGGGGGGCACTGGGTAAGACTTCACCGGGGGGGCCTTGGGAGAGAGGGAACAGGGAAGTTCTTGGGGGCTCGGGAAGACGGGAGGGAGACCTGGGGGTTGCATAGCATAGATAGGACTGGAATTCCAGTACCAGCAGCAACTGGGGGACGTAGGGGGGACAGAGTAGAGTTAGAAAAGAAAAGGTTAGATGGACGTCGCAAAGCGATGACCAACTAGGCAGGCAGAAAGTGGGGGCCGGCATCGGAGGGCGGTGTCGGCCCTAACTACGGATATGGAATATGTGTAATGTTGGGGCACTTGTGGTGGTGCCGGTATAGGAACCTGAACATTAGCGAGGCACCGCGTGGCTGCCGGTTTTAGCTAGACCCAGACCAGGACACAGGGGAAGTGTCAGGGGAGGAGCGGGGGGGTCGGGGATTCCCAACTAAGACCTAGAGAAAAAGGGGGCCTAGGGAAAACACGGGGTGGAAAAAATCAAATCACAAACGGCCGGGGTAGGGAGAGGTTACTAGCAAGGGCCGGGCTCAATCTGGGGCATCCACCGGATGAGGACGATAAGGGAGGGGGGGGGTGAGGGCAAGGAATACCTAGGTAGCCACACATTGAGTAGTATATCAGTGGCGGTGAATTACGGATCGCCTGTAAGATAACTCCAAGACTTTATGCAAAATAAAGCTGCTGAGGCATTCTAATCTTCCAATCTTAAACAAAGTGTCGGTGTCATTCTTTGGTTCAACATGTAATGTATGACTTATGCCGGGAGGAAGGGGGGGGTAAAGAGGGAGGGGGGAGCGAGGGGTCTGGATAAGGAGGGGGGGAGGACAAGGCACTGGGATGCCCACGCTAAGTGGTGCATGACCTGCCAGCCCTGCACGCGCTATTCTTGTTTGGCTCCCAGTGTATTCCGCAGTTCATCGCTGTGCTGTTAGTGGTGCACGGGTAGCCGCAGCTCGGCTTCCGTTTTCTTGCAAGTGCCAGCAGTCTTGTGTGCACGGGGCACTAGTGCAACTGGAAACAAAAGCAATGGAGGGGCTGCCTAGACCTCCTCTTTTATACCTCCCAAAAAGAGGCATGAGTCCAGGTAGCACCCCACCCCATTGTTACATCAAAGGCCCCGTGTCCTCCCTTTCGTGGGGATGGGAGGAGGGCCTTTGATCTGGCTGTCAGGGGCAGGGACCTCCTGTATGACAGGAGTATGTTACTTGTCCCTGCCACCTTCAGCCTGCTCGGGCGCCCAGTAGTCGGGGTCCCTGTTGTTCCTAGGGCCTGGTGGCCTACCCTGCGCACATGGGTGCGAATGGGCAAGCAGCTGGTAGGTGCTGCTCATGGACGTTTCCCCTGCAATCCCACCTCCCATCTTATGCCCCTGGGCCTTCCACCTCCAGGGGACGATTCACAACATGAACTGCTGATCCCTTCCAAATCACCAGAGAGTTACACGGTTCCCTTTACATAACAACGTTATGATTTCAAATTCCAGTGGATGATAAACTGCATGCACATTGTTAATATTGGTATTGGTGGGCACGGCAAGGGGAAGGGGGTTGCAGAGGGGCAGTTGACTGAGGTATAAGTGCCCTTCTGAAAACATTAACTTTACAAGTGCGCTTTGCAAGCTGATATCACACTCCAGTGTCCTCTCCGGTGGCCCCACGCAGTTAGCTGGAACTGCTAGTACTTAAAAAAAAAAAAAAAAGAAAGCCTGTTGCAGTACGGAATGTAGGTCAGAAGCAGATAAGGGCAAACCATTATATCAAATGAAACTGAGGCAAACTTTTAGGACAGTTAAAATGTACATGGTGAAATAGCTGCTGAAAACGCGTGCCCCCTCACCCAGCTTCACAACACATTCGTCCCAGAGACGCTGCCCATTGACAACCACGTCTAAGTTTATGCCCTCATCTACAAGTGTATGGAATCATAAAACTGAATGACGTCTCCACCGAGAGAGTTCCCTGTATCGGGAGGCCTGATGAACTTTAGCAGCATTGTGAAGAAATTAAGCGCATGCTGACAGACTGGTCTAATGCAATAGGGCCGTGCATGACAACAGAGGAAAGGTGGCAGGCCTGCCTTGCATTCTCACAAAGGCAGGCAACTCCAGCTTTCGACTCACTTTAGTATAACTACTGCAGGCAGAGGCTAACAACTCTTCTTTAAATTTGAATGGGGAGAGTGTAAACATGCCCTACATTGGTTTTACGGAGAGTGAATAACCTTTTGGTTTCTAGGCGAGATAGTATAAATATGGTGGCACACCACACACCTCTGTACTTAAAGATCACGCTGTCGTAGTGTGATTTACGTGATCTGCCCCTCATTCGAGCACGAGCAACAGTGTATCTCTGTCTGCCTCCCGCTGCCCCTCAGGTGTTTCTCATCCTGCATGCCTTTCCATGCCCCTTATGCAAGCCTTTCTCTCCATCATTCATTCTTTTCATCTTCCACCTACCTGTTGCTTCTCCCTTTCTTGGCCTCCCTTCTGCCTCCCTTTTTCTCTTGAGCTAACCTATCTGTGCATCCCTCTGGCTGACTCTGGTCTGGAAGGGGCAGGGGACAGAAGTGGGTGGTGGATAGATATCATAATATGATTATTTTTAACTGGATAGCTCAGTGAGCTAATTCCTCAGCTATGCCATGTGCCAGCGTGTCCTTTTTAAATTAAAATCACGGCAAGACCAAATCAACCCTTTCTCCTAATCATGTTGATAAATTAAGCACCATTACATTTGGTAGTAATTACTCCTACTGTTACAGTGCACAGAAGCTAGAGAAATACGGCAAAAAGTACTACACATAAGTTGGTGACATGAATCTATTGATGTTTTCATGCGCTACCCTACAAAATCTATTGCACACTGTGTGGCTTTTTGCCCAATTTTTCACAGGACGTTTGCTGGAAAATACACCATTTGAATTACTTTTAAAATGTTCCAGGGGAAGGGGGGATAAGGAGTGAACCTCCACCTCTGTCCCCCAAACAACCCATTGATTGCGTTGGGCTCCCTTGCTACGCTCGGTCACTCCCGCATATTAGTGGAAAACGTGTATGCCCCTCCAGTTAAAACATTCACCAGCCGCCACAGGTTTTCTCCCCCCAGGATGATAGGAAGTGGATACACATTTTATACCAAATTGATAAGCCCCCCCAAAGTTATTGATAGCAATTTTATTGAACCTCATTAATTTTTTTATAAACTTTAAATACATTTAATATTATTTTTACGTAACGTCGGTGTTCCTTTCATAAGAACCCCAATATTTTTTATATAGATTTTATATATTTTAAGAACACCAACAACGTTTGATACCAAATTTGAACTAAAGTGACAAACCTAAGGCTATGGTGGAGTGGGGGGAGGGGCTTAGAACCCAGATATATAGCCTTTGTGGTAGGCCTGGGAAACACAGGCTCTCCTTCAGCTTTCCAGGGGCTATTCAGTAAACAGAAATTATGAAGAGTTACAGTTAAGACAAGGGTAAAACACCCCCTGGAAGCCCCGGGGGTTACGACGATAGTCATACTTCTGATTGTTTTATGGTCTATTATGGGATAGAAGATGCGCAGGTTTTAATGGTCGACTATGAACCCGAATAGTTTTGGGACACCGACGATGTGGTTTTGGAGCAACCAGCCACTGCCAATGTGAGCACTGAAGACATGGGGCCTCATTACACGGTAGGCGGTAGGGGTTTACCGGTACCAGTAAGGGCACCGGTACCGGTAAACCCCTACCGCCTTACTACGAGTTCCCTTTGCGGGACCCGACTTTAACGGCTGGTTTTACCAGCCGTTAAAGTAGGGTGCCGCAAAGGGACCTCGGAGCTAATTATGGTACCGCAATTTGCGGTACCGTAATTAGCACCTTCCCCATTCCCATTATGCCCTATGGGGGCAAAAATGGGAATGGGGAAGAGCCTTGGTGAATGGGGAATTACCGCCCCCGCTCACCTTGGAGAAGGGCAGTAATTCCGCCATCCACCAAGGAGGACACGGTAAAATACCGGCGGCAACCATGGCGCTAATAGCGCCATGGTTACCGCCTACCGTGTAATGAGGCCCATGGACTGTGAATCTAGGGTTTTGCAGGTGGTAATGATGCCAGAGACTGATCCTGCCCCCCTACCCCCGGGGACTTGATGAAAAACAGGGTCATGTGGGGGGGACTTGATGAACGCCAAGCTGCACCAGAGATTATCAATAGTTATTGTATTTGCTGTCCAAACCATCTGGAAAACCTGGTGGATCCAGATAAAACCCTATGTACGGACTGTATTTTGCTAATGGAGCCCGATAGCATTAAATACAATGTTATTATTCACTGTGCTTGCTGTTCAAAACAAATTGAAATCCAGGGTGATAACAGTCTGTGTAAGGTTTGTATCTCTATAATGGAGACCGATACGAATACAACGGCTCTCTCCTGCATTGATATTCAGGTTACCCAGGGGTTTATGGCTATAGTGGTTGGGGCATGTTCAAAACAACAATTTTACAGATGGTGCTATGGAAGTAAAACTAATGATCCCCGGCAGGATGCTCACGAATGTTTGGAAATATCTTACACAGATAATTTGCTGCATAAAATATGTTACATGTTGAGCCCTAAACGACTTGTAGATCTGCTGTGCTTGACGCAGTCACTGACACAGATAAAGATTGGCATAAGGACTGAAAAATGCATGTCTAAAATATTATGGGCCATGGAATCAGCAAATAGCCCGCTTTTGAAAATGAAGCAGTTTAGACACGTGTCCGATGGCTGTTAGAAACATCTTTGAGAAAACAGTTGCCAAGTTGGCAGGGATAAAGTATATTGAGGCTGTGATGTGCAATGTGTATGTGCAGTAATAGCATTGTACTACGGCGCTTGAGGCAGGACCGATTGTTCTAGTATGTTAATGTGAATACATTTTGAATAAAAGTACATGTTTTAAATGTTAATAAAAATATGTTGTTTATAAAAACTGGTTGCGTCTTTATGTTGAGCGGTTGTGGGTGAACATGTCTGGCCTGAAGCTGTTGAAAATATATTATGATGAAGGCAGTGTTTGTAGTTATGGAGGGGTTGACAACATGTGCTGTAAACTGCGAACCAATGGTTAGAAGGTGTCACAGGAAGCAGTCAAGACGTGGCATTCGGGGGGGGCGGCGTACACGCTACACAAGCCGGTCTGAAGACTTTTAAAACAGTGAATGACTGTGGTAACTGACGTCCACCAACAATGGCAGGCAGATATTATGGATTTAAGCCGGTTCCACAAAGAAAACAATGGTTTCTGCTACATTCTAGCCAGCATCGATGCTCTATTAAAATACACCAATGTGGAGGCAGTAAAGAACAAGACGGGTCACAGCGTGGGTACATCTTTTAAATGCATATTTAACAAAGGCATTGTGAAAACAGAAAAATAATATGAGACCGGGAAGCCCAAAAAGAAACACACCAACACAGGTTACAAAGAAACATACAAGTGCTTTATGTAAAAGCTACAACAGTTACCAAGTCAATTGACAAACGGATAGCTATTCGGCTCTCAGAGTAACATAACGAACTTCAACAAGGGTTCGATGTGTTAGTGAGAGACCGCACATTGGAATACCCGGGCTTTTTATACAATTTGTCCAGCCCTTGGCCAACCCTCTTGTGGGTTAACCATTCTGTGAAACAGGTCTATGGGTTCCTTGCCAGGTCAATCCTTTAATATATGCATTTCGATTAGTTTCACTGATATAGTTGTACATTTACATATAGGTCAATGGTAGGACAAAGTCTCAGTTCGCGACCCCGACAAGTGGCCTGCAGGCATATTAATTATTCATGTGTACGGAGGTCACAACGGCCGAGTTTTATTCAGAATGTCATTTGGCCTCCATTTTGATGTTTAGGGTGACTTCCATATAACAAGAGAACCTAAAATGGCGGCTTAATCCAAGATGGCGACTTACATTACTTTCTCTAAGGTCAAGACCTTGCCGTGAAGTTTGTTCGCATATGATGTTTAGACAACTTGGCGTAGGCCAATAAACATACAATTGTTATGATAGGAGGCATAATATTGTTTCTATTCTGACAAACCCTCCTTTTGGCCTATGCCAAGTGCTAATATCATTTCTAACATTTTTGTAAATATCTCCATGCATTGTCGTCCATACATCCTGAATCGTTATCCATAATATCTATAGCCATTAGGTTGTTCACCAGAACCTCTTGTAACACAAACTCCTTAGACGCTGTATCTGGGGCATACATTTTGTGCCCTATCGTGCTCACTGCCTGAGCACAACATCCCCCTAGCATTGCACATATACTAGGTAGACATTGGATACAGCAACACAGGAATAGCAGGATTCCAAAAATAACTAGTATAACAGAAAGCACCTTCCAACCCCAGGATCGTAGAGAATCCCAGAAACAAGCACTAATACTCCAATCTCCCACAGGAACATGCACTTCTGAACTAAGGATGTGCAAGTTCTGTATTACTTTAAAAATTGTCGGTGAGGAATCTGGTACGAAAACACAGCAAGTGAACCCCACTAATTTACATACTCCACCACGTTCTGCCAGAATGACATCTAATGCCATCCGGTTTTGGAGCGCTACCAATCTTATTGCTTTCTGTTCCAGTGTCATATTGTCGAGTATATCTGTGGTCCAGTTGATGGTTCTCTCCAGTACCCTTGCTAGCCCCCTAATATTTTCAGAATTTGCTATCTGTCCCCAAAATGGCACAACTGATTTTGCTATATCTCCCAAGATTTGCCCTGGGGTATCTCCATTCTCGTCCTGCCGCGGGCGAGCCTTAGAAACTTCCAATGTACTAGCTATGAATACCCCAGGTAACAGGATTCCTAAATAACAGGTTCTCTGCCAATCCTTGGGCAACCAGGGAAATGCTGAACTACCGCAAACAAAATAGACAGGCCCCCCTACATACAGGGGGCTGTTCTCCCCGGTCAAATTTAAAATGTTCACACAACCTTCAAAATCTCCCATTGACCAAGTGCCATTTCTTTGTACACAAAAGGGGACTGAATCGGGGCTATGGTTAATAGAGTAGGAAGGAGGCACAGCGTCCTTATTGCCTATCAGAGCCATTTTAAAGGAAATTAGAGTTTGGAAAGGAAGAGACAGTTTATCAGATGGCCTAATAGAAGCAACATTAGGTTTACTTCTATTTGCAAAAAGCGAGCATCCCAGGGGAGTTAATTCACGTTTCTCAAAATCATTTAAATTAGTTCCATCAAAGTTCCCTGAGATGCTGTCATTCCAACGGCCAAAGAATAGTGCTCTAAGAGAGGCATAGCAAGCAGTCGTTAAAGGTAAAGGGTGAATATACCATCCTAGCCCCTTGTTCCCATGTTGCGGTAAATGGGTGCAAATCCAGCAATTACTCTTATTAAAAATGGCATGCGTTGAATTCATTATTATCATTAAAGTGTTATTATGGTACTTTCGTCTATGCTGGGAGTCCCTATGTGACAAAGTATGAAGGTGTACAGAGGGAGTCAAAGCAGTAGGTACAATTTCAATAGGCAGAAGAAGTTTTAGAGGATAAATTTCTTCGAAGTACCAAAGTCCCACAGCAGTAACTATACAAATTCCAATTACTATTAACACAACACAGCAATACGTTTTTGGGGCCCAGGCACATTGTTCGTTGTCTGAGTTGGTCCCCCCCTTATTTACAAGTCCAATGCGAGCAGCAGCGGTGGAGGTGGCAGGCATCGTAGTTTCTCAATCGACGACCCCAATGTTCGTTGCTGGTGACACTACGGTCGCGCGACTTCCTAGTCCTTCCCCAACCCTAGCCAGCAGAATCCCTTTTTCCTTTCTCAAAAACTTTCTTTTGCAAGAACAAAACTCTCAATGACTCTTTCTTTCCAGATGCACAGGAAAAACATGTGCCGTAGTTCTATTTTCTTTGTCGAAGGTCGTACCTGGTGATTCCTGGTACTGTTTGATCCGGAAATAAGGTAACGTCACTTCCTGAGGGAAGCAACGTATCAGAGGCGACGGAAGTCGCAGAACTTGAAACAACGTTTTCCGGAAGCGACCTTTCCAAAGAGTGTGGAGACGAAATGGACTGTTCCCCAAGCTTCACGGGCTCAGAGAGGTTCTCCGACACACTCACAGCGCTATTTGCTACTCCAGGATCAGAGATTGTAGCATCAGCGAGGGGTTCTGCTTCTTCTGTAACGTGTGGCGTCGGGTGAGGAAGTTTCTTGACATGCGTCGCGTGGATCCAATGCTTCTTTCCAGCCACCCGCACTGCTGTCTGGGTGACCAACAGCACCTGGTAGGGTCCCCGCCAGCGAGGTGCGAGGCAGACCAGGACCCAACTTCCAGGCTGAATATTGTGTCCTGGGCACATAAACCGTACAGGTAAAGCTGATTGAACCTGATGATAAATGAGATACAGATTTTTAGTCAACTGGTTACAGTAGTCCACAAGCAATACATTTTCAACCTCCCTCAGAGTTTTGGGCTTCGGAAGGCCCCAAATGTTAGCAGGTCTCCCCATCACTACCTCAAATGGAGAGAGCCCAGTCTTAGTTTGAGGTGTGGCACGCATGGCTAACAATACAATAGGTAAGGCGTCCGGCCATTTCAGTTTGGTGCCGGCGCATGTTTTGGCAAGCTTATTCTTTAGGATACCGTTATGTCTCTCTACCAACCCAACACTTTGAGGATGTCTAGCCGAGTGAAATCGTTTTTCGATGTGTAACGCTGTGCATATCTGCAAAATTACTGCTGCAATGAAATGGGGACCGTTGTCCGACCAAATTACCCTTGGCAGCCCAAATCGTGGAAAGAATTCCTTTACCATCGTGTTTGCAGTGGTCATGGCAGTAGCATCCTTAACGGGGAAAGCCTCAAGCCTCAAAAGTCAATTTGTGACTAAAAGCACAAATGATCACAAGAACATATTTTAGATTGTTACATCGTTCCATCTCAATAAAATCAAAGTGGATGACCTCGAAGGGAACAGAAGGGGGCCAAAAGCTACCCCTTGGAGTTACTGTCCCCTTCCCCACATTGTGCTGTAAGCAAATCATACAACTTTGAACATAGCGCTGTGCAATCTTCAAAATGTTATCATTCACCCAGACTTGTTCTAACATTTTCGTGATCTGATGAGCACACACATGCGTAGGACCGTGTGCCATTGTAACCATCGCCAGCACATATGAATCAGGGAGCAACCATTTCCCTTGAGTTGTATCCACCCAACATCCATCGTCATCTAGTTTCCCCATCCCTTCGGCCCACCTTTTAGATTCTTCTATTGTGGCATCAGCTTGGATATCTCGCACAGACCCAATACCCTCATCCATTACATAGGCATCTTTTGTTTCTCTTAGAGCATACATGTCTGCGCTAAGGTCTGTGGCCGTTTGCCTGGCTATCTGGTCAGCAAAAGCGTTCCCCTTTAAGAAGCCATACCTATTAAGGCTCTGACTTCCTTCTGTGTATTTTGGACAGACATGACAGAAATGTGTTTTATTCTTTCAGGTGTCAATCTTCTCCCCTCCTTTGACAGGAGCTAGCCTAAATAGGCGACCTCCTGACAACAATATTGAAATCTTTTAAGCGAAGCGTTATGACCGTGTTCAGCCAAATGAATAAGCAACAATACAGTGCCTTCTTTACAAGCACTTTCAGAATCTGCAGCTAAAAGCAAGTCATCGACATACTGAAGCAGTGTACAAGTAGATGGCAATTCAAGGGTGTCAAGCTGCTCTTTCAAAGCCCTACTATAAATGCTTGGACTTTCAGTATAACCTTGAGGTGCATGAGTAAATGTGAACGAACGTCCCCCCAAGGTGAACGCGAACAAATATCTACTCTCCTTGTGTATAGGAATACTGAAGAAAGCATTCTTTAGATCCACAACACTAAAGTGCGTAGCTGTAGCAGGGATCATCGTTAGTATCATTGTCACATCAGGCACAATTGGAAATTGTGGGGCGACAACTTTGTTAATAGCACGTAGATCAATTATGAAACGGTATGGGATTGCATTGTCGCCTTTCTTGTATACGGATAAAATCGGGCTGTTACATAAGCTACCTGCAATCTCTTCAATCACTCCTCGGTGCACAAAATCGGAGACAATGCACTTCAAAGCACGCTCACCCTCAACTGATATTTTATATTGCGGAATGCGTGGTAGTTTAACTCCATGTTTCAAAATTATTTTAACAGGTTCAACCTGTAGTACACCGACATCATTGTTGTCAACCGCCCACAAACATTCCGGAACAATGCTAAGCTCAGGAGGCAATGGTCGAGTCAAAAACTGAGAGCTGGGAAGTTGCTGTGGTGAAACCGTCAGTTGCACTCCGTCAGAGGAACAATGAATTACTGCATTCAGTTTCTTCAACAAATTTAACCCCAGCAAATTCTCTCCACAGTTTGAAGTCAGGAGGAAGGGACAATGGTCCATGAAGGGACCCAAAGAAACAGGCACCGGCGAAGAAACCGGGCAAGCAATTGGTATGCCAGAAAACCCTACAGAAACATTTGTTTGCTCTGACAGTGGAATGTTTGGAACCCGGGAATGATCAATGGAGCACTTCTGTGCTCCAGTGTCTATCAAAAACTGATGTTTCCTATTCCCCACTAACAATTCAACATAGGGACCTTTTTGATTAACGGGAATAGGTGAAGGTTCCAAACCCTGCTTCGGGCAATCCTAACGAAATAAAATGTTGTCGGAAGGAAGCTCTTCAGAAAGGTAGGCAGTAGAAGGGTGATCAAATATGTTTCTCGTGTCCACACTCGAAGTCTGATTTTCCCGTGAAAAAGGTTGGTGAGGATCTTGCGAGAACTGACCTCTATCAGGGCCCCCCACTCCGGGGCGACCTCTAGGTCGTCTACCCATACTCCCAAATGTGTTGTTTGACCTTTGTCGAAAGACGGGGCACTGTGCACGCCAATGACCTTCCTGGCGGCAATAGGCACATTGATTAACATTCACAGGACCCAAGGGAACGTTCCCTTTTGGAACATACTGACCTCTGGTCTGTGAATTACCTCCTCTGGGATTTCTAACAATTTGTTGTAACAATACTTTAGTCTTCAAATCTCCTTTCCTCTTCTCTATTTTCTCCTTTTCATTATTAACATGGTTCTCATAATACTGAGCCATGTGTAAAACGTCAGATTGGGATTTTGCCTGCCAAGCGCTCTCAGAGGACATAATCTGTGACTGGATGTCAGGCAACAATCCACGTACAAATTTGTCCACAAACAACCTTTTCCCAGACTCTGTGCCCAAGTCCTGTCCACTGAAGTCAGAGAATACCTGTTCGAATCTATTAAAGAATTCGGTGGCACCTTCAGTTTTTCCTTGAACACAGGCCGTAAGCTTGTCCCAAATAATTCTTTTCTCAGGAATTATGGTTTTCAATTTTGCGACAATTCTATCAGGCAAAGTGAGTATTACCTGAGGTGGTTTCTCACCAGCTGGTCTTTCCCCATCAAACCTAGTCATGTTAGCCCACGTATCTCCCAACCCTGGTACATCGTCTATTCTTCGAACCTGTTTCCACAAATCTACGGGCAGGAGCACAGGGAATAGCAAGTCAATATCACTTAAGGTGAACACAGAGGACTGCAAAACGGACTCTATCTCTTTGTAGAATCCTGTCGGATTCTTCCTAATATCAGGAATTGATTGTCTGATAGTGTTCACTTCCTGTCGCGAGAATGGGACGTGAACAAATTGCGACACATAATGTGCAGGGATGTCCACAGCGGGTGCACCTGTCCCAGCATTAGCGGGAATCTCAACCTTTGGGACAAATGTTGGAGGAACCTCTCTCATTGGCAACTGAGATATAGGTAACTCCGACCGCTTACTGAGCAACAGAGCCAGGTCGAGCGCTAAGGCAGCCGAAGAAGTGTCAGGCGAAAAAGCCCTCTTACAAATACCCCATAACTCTATAGGACAACTAACCTTCTTCCTTACACATTCATCCTGCAGGTACTGTACCATTACCTGAATCACCTTCCTCTGCATTTCTACTGTATACTGACTATACGTGTCATATACTTCATCCGGCGGTATCGATGAATCCGAGACCCATCGAATCGCATCTTTGGTACAAATTCGTACTTCCTCAGATGCCGATCTACGACACAGAAGAAACCGTTTCTGTACATACATACTGTCGTCTTCACCATCCTCATCCCGTAATCTTTCTAGGTCCCTCCTATACTCAAACAACCTCTCAACATGTCCATGTACTTTCTCCTCTGTGTCCCTCGAAAGCGCTAAAGTATTTAGATCCCTCAACCCTTGCGGGAGATCTGTATTATGCAATCTACCCCACATTACACATAAATGAGTCCCCAAACCTTCAATAAAAACATTTTTCTCGGGAGAATTGCCCACATTTGATAATGTGGAGAAAACGTCAGCTTGATCACCTCTCTCCATACAATGCTTAGCCCATGCAAATAATTCCTGTTTCCTTTCTGCAGAGACAGTATTTCGAGTGACAATCTTTGACCCCGCACCTCGATCAACTTCAGTCAGTACAGGACCACTCGGGGGCAGAGGTGCGGGCAAATTCAATGGAGGTGCAACTATCGGCGCAAGAGGAACAACAACTAGAGGAATAGGAACAATAGGTTGCGCAGGGGGAACATGAATAACAGCAGGAATAACAGCAAGGTCATACGGAGGTGGTGCAGAGGCACCAGGCCTGCGTTCTTTAACAATTTTTCAATAAATTCTTCAGAAACATGGAAATCTTTAGAGGGGTAGATTTTCTGGATACCGAGTGAAAAAGCCCTATCCATATTTTTGACTGACTCTGAATGTTTTTCCCTATCATATAACAACGCCTTTTCGGCATTTGTTTTATGACGGCGTGCATGTTTATCCCTACTTTTAAGCTGCTGCAACACTTCTTTTTTCCAATTCTGCAAAACATCAAATGCTGCAGGTCTGGCCTTCTTTTTTAGCAAGACCGATTCTAGGTATTCAATACGGGATATCTCCAAACTACCATTGATTGGCCACTGAAATTCGGAGGCATGTCTGGTTTGTCTGTGCCAAATATCATTAAATACTATACTTCCAATGCCATACTTACAGTACATAGTACATGCCGGTGACCCCTCCTGTGGTGCCGGGCGGCTACATTCCAAAGATTGTCGATCGCTGCGGAACAGAGCCCTAAAGCAGCTAGACTATTTCCCAGGCATTTCACAAAAAATTGGTGTTACCTGGTCAATAATTGTGTCTGCAGATACAATACGCCAAATTCAAATTGTCAGGGTTAAATTAAGAGTCGGGTCACGACTACACCTGACCAAACCTAAGGAGGACCGTACGGTTTACCAAAGAACTTACCTAACGAATTTTACCTTGTGTTTGGTGGTTTCGACAAATCTACCCACCACAAAAATGGACCCTCGTCAAGATGCTGTGTCAGACCACACGACTATCGTCCAAGGATCGGATCGTGCAGCGCTGCCAAGGTATCGCGTCTCGGTCGGTCGGGCCCGCAATATCACACCGTCCGATCCCGGTTCGATAGTCTGCGTCAATCCTTCAATGATCCGGCATCAATCTTGAGGGTCCCTATTCGGGCGCCAACTGTGAAAACAGAAAAATAATATGAGGCCGGGAAGCCCAAAAAGAAACACACCAACACAGGTTACAAAGAAACATACAAGTGCTTTATTTAAAAGCTACAACAGTTACCAAGTCAATTGACAAACGGATAGCTATTCGGCTCTCAGAGTAACATAACAAACTTCAACGAGGGTTCGATGTGTTAGTGAGAGACCGCACATTGGAATACCCGGGCTTTTTATACAATTTGTCCAGCCCTTGGCCAACCCTCTTGTGGGTTAACCATTCTGTGAAACAGGTCTATGGGTTCCTTGCCAGGACAATCCTTTAATATATGCATTTCGATTACTTTCACTGATATAGTTGTACATTTACATATAGGTCAATGGTAGAACAAAGTCTCAGTTCGCGACCCCGACAAGTGGCCTGCAGGCATATTAATTATTCATGTGTACGGAGGTTACAACGGCCAGAATTTTACTCAGAATGTCATTTGGCCTCCATTTTGATGTTCAGGGTGACTTCCATATAACAAGAGAACCTAAAATGGCCGCTTAATCCAAGATGGCGACTTACATTACTTTCTCTAAGGTCAAGACCTTGCCGTGATGTTTGTTCGCATATGATGTTTAGACAACTTGGCGTAGGCCAATACACATACAATTGTTACGATAGGAGGCATAATATTGTTTCTATTCCGACAGCATAGTCCCCACTAAACTACAGACGGACGCCGGTAAGGAGTTTTTATATAAACTGCTACAGAGTCTTTTAAAGCAACACAGTGCATCACTTTATAACACCCTCTGAAGTTAAAGCCTCTACTGTAGAACGTTTTATTTGAACTTTTAAAACACAGCTTTGGTTATTTCTCAAGGCTAAAAACACCTGTAGATATGTGGAGGTGTTACCCTCATTTATAAATGTATATAACAACACGCATCATAGATCTATTAAAACCAACCCCACTGGTGTAACGCCGAAGAATTCCCTGGAGGTCTGGATAAAACTGTACGGGGAAAGACTTTTTAAAAAGGCAACACTTATGCTCCTTAAAAAGGGGAATCATGTGCAGATCTCAAAACACAAGGCCGTCTTCACAAAGGGATATGAGCAGAACCACAGCAATGAGATCTTTATCATAGATGGAGTGTCTCAAAGCGAGGGCCTCTATATATACACAATCATTGATTATTCGGGGGAGGATGTGCAAGGTGGTTTTTACAGGGTGGAGATCCAGAAAGTCAGTAAAAACCAACAGGGAGTTTATAGATTCGAAAAAGTCATAAAGAGTAAATGTCATGAAGCCAGGAAATAATATCTAGTCAAATAGCTGGCGTGGCCTGACAAAATCATCAGTTGGGTGTCCGCCAGATCCCTAGAGGCCACGGGTGTGCACAGGATGGCATGGAGTCTGCACTTTTTTTTATAGTATTCTTCCCAGCAAAGCTTCAGCTGAGACATTCCCCTGGGCCTATATGGAATATTACATGAACCAGGCCAGTCACGGCGATCAACCATATTTTAACCGAACCCCCGTAATGTATGGTGTGGGGCTCAGCGGTATATTTAGAAGTCTTTTTAGATGCACAATGAACTTCCTATGTCATGGCTTTGAATTGGCTAAAGCGCACGTGAAAACGGCCGCCACCAATATTGCAAAAGACGTCATGGGTAGCGTGACAAAAGCGGTTGCTGACTGTCTCTCCAAACAGAAAAAGGAGTGCCAGGACCGCTCAGGACTCATTTATAAACCACGCAGGAGTGTTAAGAGGAAGAGGTCAATGTCCCTGCTGTGTGGCCCCCAAAACCCACCACGAAAAGCAGATCAAACGCATGACACGGACAGCCGAGTAAGAAGAAGAAGCGTGTTATACCTAGAAGACACAAGCGTGGCAATATCTTTTAAAGAACAGTGGCTTTCTTACAAGTAGCCTCAAGGGAAAATGTGAAATCAGAGCTCGATCTCGTCACCGTACCTCTGAAACAGACCAGTATCGATAACGGTTTCTACATGGAAGTCTCGCCCTTGGCGGCTGTATCGTCACTAGCCCTCATAGAATTATTTGTAACAGGGTTAACCGAGATGTATCTGGATTTGAACGAAACCCTGCTGCATCTAATCTGTTAAATAACAAGAGCGGATGGTACCGACATCACAGCTAGAGCATGAGGGGCCGCGATCGCCAACCCAATAGCCACCATGTTTAACCAGGTGAACGTGACGTTGGGCGATCGAATGATAACAAAGAGTGGTAATATGTACGTCTATAGGGCCTATATAGAGAGCCTACTAAATTATGGCCACGATGTCCTGGATAATCAGCTCTCAGCAGGCCTCCTTTATCGTGACAATGCAGGACATTTTGACAAAACTACTCTGGGCGGTGATAACAAGGGGTTCGTGAAGAGAGCCCTTCACGACAGAACCACTAGAGTATTCGATTTACTAGGACTTCTACATGCTGTCCTTTTCTTCCAGGATAAATTATTAATCAACAGTGCTGACCTTAAAGTGAAACTATCCAGAAAAACTGACCCTTTTTGTCTTCTGAGCGTAGATGCTGAACAATACAAACCAGTTATCATAATTTGTCAAATGCGGTAGCGTCTCTCTGACCATTAGACTGGTGCATGCAGAGACACTGCAGATATCTAACGTGAAGTATCCTGTGGAGAGAGTCACCCTTAAAGTCTTCAGCATTCCTACCGGTAGCCGGGGTACCAGTCAATACATCCTGTTCCTGGGACAGCTTCCAAAAATAATCCTCAAGGGTGTTGAAACAGTATTGATGACTGGCACATATGATCGAAATCCCTTTGACTTCAAACGCTGTAACATAAACTATGCAACGCTGCATAAGGAAGGTGTCCTGATCCCTGACAAAACATACACTCCTAAATTTGGAGTACCAAACAAGCCTGCACATGCATGATGCACCAGCCTCAACCACAGTCAACGAGTATGCTTTCTGCTACACCCTACTGCCCTATGATCTAATACCCAACAGCGTGTCAGCGAGTCATTTCAACCTCCTGAGGAGTGGAAACCTATGCACTGAAATAACGTTTAAAAGAAAACTAACCGCCACACACTAGCTGCTAGTGTGGAGCATTTTTGAAAGTGTTCTCGAGATCAATGCACAAAGAAACATACTTTTTGATATTTAATGGCTTGTATGCTAGAAATACATGTCCCAAGCGCCTACCCAGGAATCATCCAGTTAGCCTGGTGGTGAACACAGGTCCGCAGACTTGTGTTCGAACACATTGGATAGCTTTGTGGTTGGTGGAGGATGTGCTACCAGTGTTTAATAGTTTGTCGCACTTCCTGCAACACTCCATATATGCCCGAGTTTTAACAGATTATGTGAAAAGCCTTGCAAAGTATTTACGTTATACTACTGTGCCAGTTCAAGACTCTAAGGCCGTGACCTCTGGTCAGCGCTGTGTATTCTTTATCAGACAAATGTCTGAATGGCTGTTTAGAAAATGGATTCAAACAATTGCAATCAAAATGATCAAATGGTGGCCAGATTCGTTATCAAGACGTTACCTAATCTGTATATATCTCGCGAAAGGTTCATAGTGTGTCAAAAATGTAAATGCAGAACATGCATCCCGTGATAGATGTATCAATAAAATAACTTGTTTTAAATTCACCAAGCATCATGTTTCATTATACATAATAAATTATACAACGTAATAAAGAACCAGTCGGTTTTACTATTTGAAAACAAACATTTTATATTTGCAAAAATAAAAATGACATACTTAATACAGGGAGAATGAAAGTTATACCACAAAAAATGCCGGAACACAAAGAAACGTAGACATTCAGACAATGATGGGAAGCGCATTAATCGGATAACCATATAGGGGAGCTGCATCTACGGTGACGCCTAGATGCTTCAGCAGTATGGCTGATGGGGGTGTTGTAGATTTGTGAGAAGGTGCGTAAAGAGTCCTTATACAGATGCTATTCTGCGCTTCTTTGGGATCAGCAACCACTTGTATACACTTGTTCCAGCCGATGGGGGCATTTATTATAGACGTGGGGTGTCGATTTGTAACACTCCATATTAAATTGTGCAGGTTCGAACCCCTTAGAACCCTGCCTCTGTAAATAAACTTGTCCCTATCAGTACCAGCCCCCCATATCCTTTGCAAGCTCCATCTAATATAGCAATAGTTCAGAGTTAAGTTTAAAGCATTGGTTAAGAGTATCCACCACATCCGCCACAACCAGATCTGGTCCGGGTGGAGTCTTCACACCTCTAGATTCTTCGGATCACATTTATAAAGTTAGTTTGTGTTTCTCTGCATCGCAGCGCCGGGCCTGGTTTAAATATTTATGCAAAATGTCTGGATATAAGGCCGCTTTATCATGCACCGGTAAATCAGGTCTGTTTAAAACATCCTTCATTTACGAGTCGAGATGCATAGTGGCAACCTTCCATATATATCCCAATGCGGCAGGGGTGTTATGAGTTGTCAGACTTTCTAACTACCGCTTGTCCACCAGATCCATTTTATCGGTGTGCTCCATCACTGCCCCCCAAGCAAGCTGGTGATGAGTGGTGGGGATATGCCTATCAAATATCCTATGAATCCGACATGTGAGACCGCTTTTCTTTTGGCGCTTAGCGATATTCACTTATTGACCAACTTCTTGATGACCTCCTTTTTCTTTTTCAATACACTTATTTGACAGTGTGTTAGGGGTATGTGTACATTTAAAGTGTTCTGAGCAATCTCCAAAAATAACAGCCATCAGATCGTCAGAGACTGCAACTAAAATGGCCTTGCGTTGTTGAAGGCTGGCATATACAAGCATTTTGAGCAGCTCGATGTTTCTCTGTATTGTAAGGAACTCATGGTGGCAACAGTAAAGACATACACAAGTGATCACTGTTCAAGGGTATTTATTAAACTGTAAAGTCAGGTTGGAAAAATGCCTTATCTAAACCTAAACCTAAGAAGGGCACAAACCTCTACTATCAAACATTAATAAGGCAGTTCTAGTGGAGTCTTGACAAATAAAAGGGCGTATACTAATAAAAACCAATTGCCAATCCTTACGCTAAATACAAATGAAGTGTGCGATTAATGTTCATAAGAAAGAAGGAAGTGTTCACAAATAATAAGTCAAGATGCGGTGGTCGGGGTCTCCCTTCCCCATGTTTTAAGCATGGGGCAAAGTAGGATTCCGGAGTACGGCACACGCTTGAGCTTTCCCAGCTCGAGCCAACAGTTCTGCTTTCGGGTATCAGGGCCTTCGGTGGTTAAGTCTCTTTTCTACAAAATGTGTCTTGCCAGCCTGGACCTGATGTATTCAAAATAATAATCAAAAGTTCCTTTCTGCTTGTACGTTGGGGTGATGCCTTTCACCCTTGGATCTCCCTCTTCCGGGTTCAGAGATCTCTCTCATTCGGGCTCAGATTCTCATAAATATTAATGATGTCAGGACCTATGGTAGCTATGTTTTCTTGCTTTTGAGGGCCTGAAAGGTTCAAAGTATCTAAACAAAGGTTCAACAAAAAATTCTAGAGATCTTCTCTGGTTGTACTTGAGTGATAGCTCTTCGCCACTGGGTCCCCCTCTTCCGGGCTCAAACCCCTCTCGAATATTAGCTTCTCTCTGTTGGATTCACTCTAGCATGGCATGCATTCAAAGGCTTTCCCTCTTGTACTTTTCTTTGTTGCATTCACGGTTCAGAGGGTGTTGACTTCTCACCCTTGCATCCCCCTCTTCCAAGCTCAGATCCTACTCAACTGTTTGCCTCCCTCAATCGGGTTCACTATGGCTTTCAATGCAATTTTGTCTGTGACATTCACGAAACATAATGTATTTTTAACCAGTTCACTGTGGACATCCCTCTGCCGGGTTCACTCTTGTCAACACACTGTATTTTGGGACTTTAGACTTTGCCCCCTCTTTATCGCCATCCCTCTTTCGGGTTCACTCTTGCCAATCTTGTAAATCGTCCATTTCTCAATCAGTTCTTATGATGCAGGATTCCAGAGCTCAGCACAAGTTTCAGCTTTCCCAACATGAACCAACAGTTCCGCTTTCGGGTATCAGTCCCTTCAGGGGTTAAGTCTCTTTTCTACAAAAAGTCTCCTGCCCCTGTGGACCTGATGTATGCAAATTAATAATAAAAAGTTCCTTTCTGCTTGTACATTGGGTGATGCCTTTCACCCTTGGATCTCCCTGTACTGAGGAAACCCCCTGCTGGCCCATAGAGTCGGGGTTTGCTCCAAAGGTACTTTAAGACGAGATAGCTGCTCTTTGAGATGGATGCGGGTGCAGATTTATTACTCCAACACCAATCAATAAGGACAACTCAATGGTTTGGCAAAGGGAGTCTGTTTAATGACAAGTACAAAAAACGGGGAGTCATGGCAATCAGCAGTGATGTGATAGTCTGTCTCGCTTCAACTCCACTGAACTTCATAAAAAACACATGATTTATACTGAAAATTCATCATAAGTGACGTGTAACACTCAAAAGTTAATAAGCATTTCTATTGGTTAGAAAAAGGTAACTTTAATATAGGTGCTATATCTGTATATGGTAACGGAGTGAGGGATTGGGTAAACACTGTCAGGTGGGCGTCTAAGCCCTACCTTCAAAATGACTATTGTGGACATCACCAAAAGTATGCCGTTTCATTGGCTCTACTAACTATAGCACCCTAGATTATTTGGTCCATTGTGATTGGGTTGACACCAACCCAATGCATACATTTCTTCTTTGCTTAGCAGCAAGCAGAATGGACAGCCAGGTGCAGGGTGCCCCCTCAGCTACCCGGCCATCCTCCAATTAAGGTTACAATCAATCATCACTTCAGCAACAATATGTCAATTATGTTACTGTGGTTGGCCTCGAAACTGTATCTTCTATCTGGAAAACTTCTGATAACTCTTGCTTGGGTGGATGCCATGCGTACGTGTGAACTCGTGCTTCTCCTCGCTCAGCTGGTCACGTGATGGAGACACCGTGAATTTGCCTAGTTTGTCTCGATTTGTGCTTATAATTCTTATTTGGCTTGCCACCTGCCTACGCTTCCTTATCTTGACCTTTCAGAGGCAGGATATTCTGTTCTTAAGTTTCAATTAGACGTAGCTACCGTTTGTTCCTTCTATTGGTATGACCTTGGCTCCTTTGGCATGAGTTGCATCCGCTGAGTTTTGATTCAGTAATCTCTTCTTATTTTGCTAGAATATGAATCTTGTCTTGTTTGGCCTAAAGTAACCTAAGATGATCTTCTTTTCATGTAAAGTGGACTCGCACTTATAATACTGTGCTTAATTTTGAGGTAAATTATGTAAACATGGCACCTGCCGCGCTATTCTTCTACTAAGCATAGCAAGCCGTACTGTTTTTTTAGCTTTCTTGCGTTTCACGCATATGTACAGGTGTAAACTGATTGACTGTAGTCATTTTTCTTACAGCTTAACTCTCTTATATTTTAATACCTTCCTATCACTATAAGCTCACAATCTCTTTTCTCATGGCGTTTCGTCTCCTTGTGTCATTCTTGGTTCATCATTTTTTCCATCTGTGAGTTTGTCCGGGCTCTCGTGACGTAACCATTCATCTTCCATTAAGACCTGTTTGGTTTCTTCCGGGACGGTACTTAGGCAATCTTCATTTCGTCTCATTTGTTGGTAGGGTTTTCTCAATGGATACCTAACTGTCCATGTTTGTCTTGTTATTGGTACTTCAATAGGTGTTTCTCTTCTGATGGGTACTGGGCAGAGCCCTACTGCGGCTCTCTGCTAGTTTATTTGCTCATCATACGTCACATATTTTGGTCTAAATGTTCCTCGTACTTCAAAATGGGCGATGGGTGTGCAGGCTTTATTTGGGACCTCCTCTACATCCCTCTTCCAGGTTCAGAGATCTCCCTCGTTCGGGCTCAGATTCTCGCAAATCCTTAATGATGTCAGGACCTCCAGTAGCTATGTTTTCTTGCTTTTAAGGGCCTGAAAGGTTCAAATTACCTAAACAAGAGTTCAACAAAAAGTTTTTCTCTGCTTGTACTTGATAATAGGTCTTCACCCCTGAGTCCCCCCTCTTCCGGGCTCAAACCCTGTATGACCACTTTGACCCCCTTCTCGCCTTTCCCAATGCCTTCTGGTAATGGTAGTTTTAACAATTGTGTAATCGTCCACAGTTTCCCGAGTCAGCACCCACATGGTGCCGGACTCCTCTGTTGCTGGCTTTCCCCCTTATCGCTATCAACAGTTCTTTGTATTGTATTGTATTTTATTTTATTTATATAGTGCACTGAGCCCTGGGGCAACTGGGCACATTTATTGTGTAAATATAATAATACATTATTTACTGTTACAGGCATATTCATTCACATAGATTATACAGTTCAGCACATAGATAATACAATTTACAGACATGGTGTTTGCATGGTTTCAGTGTGACACAGAATATTTACATAGTAGAATCAGATGTAAGAGAGAGTAATCCCTGGAGAGAAGGGAGATGTAGGAGAGAGTAATCTTTGGAGAGTAGGGAAAGTATAAGTACTGGCCGGACGAAGGTTAGTTTTCCTTCACGGTGAGCCAGGATTTTGCTTCCTTCCTGAATTTATGGAATGAAGGTTCTAGTCTGATGTGAGGTGGTAGGGCATTCCAAGTTTTAGCTGCGAGGACGAGGAAGCTTTTCCCTCCTGCTTTTTGCAATTTGAACCTGGGTATGATAAGGTAGTTGGATAGAGGTGATCTTGTTTGTCTAGCTGAGGTGTATATTTTCACAGTTCAGTTAGCAATTTGCTACTTTTCGTTCAATACAGTTCGGTTTCTTATCAGCTCTCCCCTCGACTCACCGGCTGTGATGAACCGCTTGGCTTTCCTTCTCTTTGGAGTCAAGGTTGACACCACTGAGACAAGTGTCTCTCCCTGGCTTGGCTATCAGCAGAGGGGGATCTTGTGTACCATTTACATCTGCTTCAACACATGGCAGCTATTGTTCTTGGTCTTACAATTCCTTTCACAGGCCTTGTTTGGAAAGAGCAAGGTTACTTCTCTCCTTATCACTGTCATGATCTCTGCTTCCAAAAGGTCAGGGTTTTCCCAACTCCCTTGGAAGCAGATCCATAACCCAGGTTCCGAGTGCCAACCAGTCCCAATTGGGACCTTTTGGACCCAGTCCTGGCGCCAGTGGCACCAGGCTCATAAACATGCCCAGTCCCAGCGCTGGAAGCGCCGGGCTCATAATGCTTGGATGGACTTACCTGCAGCAGACCATGCTGCTTACTTGCCCGCCAGTTGAGCCTCTGATCCTCTTCTGTTTGGAACTACTTTTCCTGTTGGGTGGGGCAGGAGCCACTCCCTAGATTCAGAACACTGGAACTCTTCTGGAAAGCAGGAACTCTTTTCTTACCTAGGCGTGGCTGTGGAAGGAGACACCTAAGCACTACAGGAGGCTATTTAAACCACACCCGATGGATGAATCTTGCTTTGCGTTATTCTGCATCCTCTGCAGCAGAACGCTCATCGTGTCTTCTGCATCTGATCCTGGGCCTAAGGAAAAAGGCTTACCATCCTGAATCCAGTCTTCAGCAACACCTATAAAGACAAGAAAGAACAGGTTAGCATTACGGTCTTCAGTGACAGCTCTTCACTTACCTGGTCCATCGGCTGTCACCAACGCCTCGCGCTGCATTCCGGCATCTGAAAGACAAAGGCTTACCTACTCTTAGTGCGCTCCGGAGGTCTTCACACTGCATTCCGGCATCTGAAAGACAAAAGCTTACCAACTCTTCGCACGCTCCGGAGGCCTTCGGCGCTGCATCCCGCATCTGAAAGACAAAACAACGTGCGTTTAAAGACATTGGGGAACTTTAATACTCACGTGCCATTACACCTTTCCACATCTAACCCAGTGGGTATTCCGGCACCCTGCAGCCGCTCCGAACTTGTACCTGCAAAATAAAAAGACAGTTAGAGCGCATCGTGAAGCAGGCAACAAGCGCTTACTTACGTGCTTCCAGGCGCTTCTATTCATCACACGGGCTCCATCTTCAACTCACTTCAGCCCGTCATCCGCCATCGCCGGAACCCTGCAAAACAAGAAACATCATTACTAAAGACTTTAAAGACATTAGAATTACTCGAAACTTACCGTTCGTGCAGTAAACGACGGACAGCAGTCCTCTGAAGTCAAGAGGCCTGCTCCCCTTATCCAGTGAAGAAACTGGTTACAGCACCCTGCCCCGAGGCAGATGGAGAGCACGGCGTTCACTTACCTAAGGTGAGAGCGTTAACCTTTGGGGTTCTACAGGAGAAGAGAAAGGGAAGAAGAGAGAGACATTCAATAACCCAGTTCCTTAATCCCATATTTTCTATCTGCAGACATCTTACCCTTCGTGTCAGACATACAGTGCACAGAGGTCCAGCCCAAAGAGCCAGCCGTGTGTTACACATCACCTTTGAAGATACGGTATACACCCAGTCAAGACCGGCGCCTCTACGGGAATCAGGTGAGCGTTACAGAACGCAAAGCCTACCACAAAACTCCCGTCCAGGCGCTATGGAAACCTCGGATACCGACCAGCTAGCCCAGTTACTTGGGGAACTAAGGGCAGAAGTGCATGCAGCCCGTCAGGAAACGAACGCTCTAAGAAGGGAACTGATTATTTCCAAGGAGCGAACAGATGATCTCGCTAGACAATTGCTACAGTCACAAGCCGGACAGACCCCGTTACCCGCATCTGGGGGAAATCTTCCTTCTACATCCTCTATGAATCCAGTGCAGATCAACCTACCTGGGAATGTACCTCTGGCTACGCCCGAACGATTTTCTGGTGACCCAAAGAGGTTTGCAGTATTTATCAATCAGTGCCGGTTGCATTTCTTATGCCGGCCAGCAGCCTTTCCAACTGATCAAGCTAAAGTAGCTTTCGTGCTTTCGTACCTTAGTGGCAATGCGGCAGACTGGTCGATCCCTCTAGTAAATCAAGATGATCCGGTCCTCCATGATTTTCAAGCTTTTCAGCTCAGTATGGAAAAACTGTTCGCAAGACATTCACAGGGGCAGGCCTTGGACAATGAGCTTCTTTCGTTGCGACAAGGTAATCAAGACCTTTTGGCTTATATTGCGTCTTTCAACAGACTGATAGTGGAAACTCAATGGCCTGAGGACAAAAGGATTACGCTGTTTTATAGAGGTCTACGTGGAGAGCTCAAAGATGTGTTAGCCCAAGTAGTGAATCCCCCACAAGATTGTTCGGACTATATAGACTTAGTCGTTCAAATAGATCACAGACTGCAGAACAGGAAGGCCATTCGTTCCAAGTTTGATGCTCGAGTATTTTCCAAACCGCCAACTCCTTCCAAAGGAGTAGACTCCGGGGAACCCATGCAAATAGGGGGTCTGAAAGGTCCTCTAACACAAAAGGAGCAGGAAAGGAGAAAACAGTTGCAATTATGCCTCTATTGCGGAAACTCAGGGCACTTTCTTCGAGACTGTCCGGTGAAACCTGCCAAGAAGGCAGTAGGAGCTGCAGTTACCAAAGTTACAAACTCTGAGCAGGGAAACGACCTCGCCCGACAAGAATAGAGGTCCTCTTGCCGAGCGTGAAAACCAGTTCCGTGACCTCGCATTTCGTGATACCTATGGTCCTCATTAGCCCTGATAATCCGGATCGATTACATGCAATTGAAGCTTACGTCGACAGCGGTGCCATCGGCAATTATGTGGATCATGAAATGGTTTTGAGGATGAATCTAACTCTTTGTCCCAAGGCTGTAAAGGACGTCATTACTACGGTGGATGGTACGGAGATAGCCTCCGGGCCAGTAACGCATACCACTCAAGAGGTGACGCTAGTAAGTCAAGATGGACACCATGAGAAGATCGTGTTCGATGTGATCAAGGCCCCTCAGTTTCAGATTATTCTAGGAATACCTTGGTTAGAGAAACACAATCCTCTGATCGATTGGCGAGCAAGAACGGTCCAGTTTCCAGAATGCGTCTCTACTTGTCACCCTCCACCTGGTGTTGCACTGGCAGCAATTTCTTCAGAGACTCCCCAGTTACCTCCCGAATACCTAGAATACCAAGATGTTTTCCGGAAGGATCAGGCTAACTCTCTACCTCCTCATAGGTCTTATGACTGCCAGATAGACCTGATACCTGGATCTACTCCTCCTTGTAGTAGAATGTATGCCCTCACCGAGCCTGAGAACCTTCACCTTCGACAATACCTGGATCAATACCTGGCAAATGGGTTTATTCGTCCTTCCAAGTCCCCTGCTTCTTCAGCTTTGTTCTTCGTTCCAAAAAACGAAGGAGACCTTAGAACTTGTATAGATTATCGCTCCCTGAACCAGATCACCGTTAAGAATAGATATCCGTTACCTTTGATCCCTGAACTCCTGGACCAAGTCAGAAAAGCATGCATATATACAAAGCTGGATCTTAGAGGAGCTTACCACTTGGTACGAGTAAAAGAGGGCGATGAATGGAAGACGGCCTTCCGCACCAAGTATGGGCTATTTGAATATCAGGTCATGCCCTTCGGACTTTGCAATGCCCCGGCCGCCTTTCAATATTTTATGAACGATGTCCTCAGAGAGCTCATAGATTTGTGTGTTGTTGTTTACATTGACGACATCCTCGTTTATTCTTCATCGGAATCTGAACATCGGAAACACGTGAAAATGGTCCTCGAAAGATTGCGTCAACACAAACTTTTCGCTAAGTTGGAAAAATGTGTTTTCAACGTGACTGAAGTTGAATTCTTGGGATTCATATTATCACCTGGCGGAGTGCGTATGGATTCAAAGAAGGTCGATGCAGTTCTCAAATGGCCATCACCATCCTCCGTAAAAGGTGTGCAAAGCATGTTAGGCTTCGCTAACTTTTACCGCAGGTTTATCCCCGAATTCTCTCGAATAGTCCAGCCCATCACTGCCTTGTTAAAGAAAAACAAACGTTTTGAATGGTCTACCGAGGCGGAACAAGCTTTCCAGGATTTGAAGACTAAATTTATCTCTGCACCAATCTTAAAACACCCTCGCCCCGAACTCCCCTACATCGTGGAAACTGATGCTTCAAGCCTTGCCATGGGGGCAGTTCTATCACAAAAGGACCCGGTAACCAATCAGTTGCATCCCGTGGCATTTTGGTCCCGCAAATTCTCGCCTCCTGAAATCAATTATACGATTACTGACAAGGAACTTCTGGCTATCAAGTCTGCCTTTAAGGCTTGGCGGCATTATCTGCTGGGGGCCCGACACACCGTTACTGTGATTACGGATCACCGAAACCTGCAATATTTGAAAACCGCAAAAGCCCAATCCTCTAGACAACTCCGTTGGGCATTATTCTTTGCCGAGTTTGACTTCATAATTACCTATCGACCTGGTACAAAGAACGGTAAAGCTGATGCCCTTTCTCGGATGGGAGTGGAAGAACACTTGATCAACCCTAAACCTGTACCAATCATTCCCGAACAAAGAATTCTGGGTGTAATCGCCACAGAATCCATAGAGGAAGTTAAGGATAAAGCCAGGCAACTTGTAACTCCAGCAGACATACAGAATTGGCATCTGCAGGGAAAGGACTTTGCAGTAAAGGACAACTTATTGTATTTCCAAGAACGATTATACCTACCCAGCACAGATTTACAGAAAAAAGTAATCTCTTGTTATCACGATTCTTTAATGGAAGGACATCCTGGTATGGCCAAGACCTCAGAAAAGATCAAGCGCTACTTCTGGTGGCCGTCTTGGAAAAAAGATATCAGAGACTTTATAATGTCCTGTGGAGTATGCGCCCAAAACAAGAGTCAAAAGGAAAGACCAGCAGGCCTCTTACGCCCTATTGACATCCCACCTCGCCCTTGGCATACGCTTTCTATGGACTTCATCACCGATCTACCTCCATGCTCCGGATACAATACGATTCTAGTAATCGTGGACTTATTCTCCAAGATGGCGCATTTCATTCCGCTCAAAGGCTTGCCAACAGCAGCAACTCTGGCCCGAGAATTTCTCGAAAACATCGTCCGACTGCACGGTTTTCCTTCGGTTCTAATTTCGGATCGAGGTAGTCAATTTATTTCTCATTTTTGGCGAAGTTGCTGTCGGTCGGCTCAAATTGATGTGAGACTATCGACCAGTCACCACCCTCAGACCGACGGACAAACCGAGAGGACCAATCAAACTCTGGAACAGTATTTACGCTGCATGCTGCAACAAACTGAAAAAACTTGGAAAGACATCCTTTGGATAGCCGAATATGCCTACAATAACTCTGTCCATTCGGGAACTGGGAAAACCCCGTTTTTTCTTTTGTACGGCAGTCACCCTCGAACCTCGGAGTTGGATCGGCCTCCAAGATCTTGAAACACCAGCAGTAGACTACCTGCATTCTACAATCACCTAAGCCTTTAAGGAAGCTGTTTCTCACCTTCAAAGGGCTAAAGAACAATACAAGAAAGGAGCAGATCAACATCGGAAGGAAGCCCCTCAATATCAAGTAGGGGATCAAGTCTGGTTATCCACCAAATATCTACCTCTAAAAGGGCCACGCACATTCAACCCAAGATACCTTGGTCCCTATTCCATCACTACCATAGTAAACCCAGTAGCGGTCAAGTTGGACTTGCCCCCACACATGAAGATACATCCGGTCTTCCACTTCTCTCTATTAAAACCCGTGCAACCTCAAACCCGACTAACTAAATCTCCAAAAACTATCCTAGTTGATGGAGAACTCGAGTTTGAAGTCAAAAGCATTCTGGACTCCAAGATCTCCAAATCTAAACTATTTTACCTAATTGACTGGAAAGGCTACGGCCCCCAAGAGAGATCCTGGGAACCTGCTGAATATGTCCACGCTCCTCGCCTAATCAAAAGATTTCACCGAACATTTCCTGACAAGCCAAAACCCCCGGAGAAGCCCGGTTTGGGAGGGGCCTTGAGGGGGGGTACTGTCATGATCTCTGCTTCCAAAAGGTCAGGGTTTTCCCAACTCCCTTGGAAGCAGATCCATAACCCAGGTTCCGAGTGCCAACCAGTCCCAATTGGGACCTTTTGGACCCAGTCCTGGCGCCAGTGGCACCAGGCTCATAAATATGCCCAGTCCCAGCGCTGGAAGCGCCGGGCTCATAATGCTTGGGTGGACTTACCTGCAGCAGACCATGCTGCTTACTTGCCCGCCAGTTGAGCCGGCGCCTCTACGGGAATCAGGTGAGCGTTACAATCACCCTCTTGGTTTGCACTGTCTTTTTCTTACACTTGAACTGCCATGCTGACTTAGCTCTCTCGATGTGTGGTCTGCCTTGCTTGTCTTGTGCTCTTGTACTCCACCTTTTATTCCTGTGGGGAAGGGAAAGGGCCATCAGATGTGTGTGATTCTGGGGAATTGCTTGACTCTGCCCAACCCTTGTGTCAGGACATGTTACGTAAACAGCTCTAGGGTTAGTCTGCTGTCTTCCACGGGGTAACAAAGTGTTTGTGTCAAAACGGGGGGGGGTTTATAAAGCAAACTGGAATGACCGGGATTATTATCATAAAATAAACAAGGGAGATAGTAGAAACTGAAGTGGTTTATCTGAGTTGGTTGGGAGTGTGGAAAATAATAATCAAAGGGATGGAAAGGAGAATGATTGGGCGTATTCGGGTAGGAAACAGGAAAACAGGGATGCTGGGAGAGGTAGTGTACAAGTGTAACAGGGTTTGGGTTCTTAGTTGATTTACTAGAGGTGTAGGGGTGAGCTGATTTTATTAAGGGCGCTTCTTTGGATGGAAAAGAGGTAGAAGTGGAATAATCCCAAATAAATCGGGGACTTCGTCCCCCTCCCCTTCTTCCTCAGTATAATACCCCACCCCAGTGATCCTCCCTCACTCATCTACCCTTAGGGTTGGGATCTGAGAGGGCAAGTTTGTCCTTGGCCACCTGAATGAGAGTTTCCCAGGATCTACTTGTCAGGCTTCTCACAATATGCATGTCAACATGGTGAAAGCAGGACCGACTACTGACGAGGTAATGCAATTACTGTTGTTTTTTTAGATGTCTTTTTAGGAATATGCACAGTGGATAACCCCGCAGGAATGTATCAGTGTGCAATCTATAATACTCTAGAGTGGTTATTTTTAAATCAACCAGGAGACATCTATAGGGCTTACTGGTCGCTTCTTCAAAAGCCTCCATAAACAAACTCATTTTGGATGGATAAATCTGACATGCTATCACTGCTAGTTGTTTATCCCATTTTTTCATTAACACTATATAACTAGCGTTTAGCATTATAGATCTGTTGTTCTTGCCCTTGTTGAACAGGTTCTGCAGGATATAATAAATGCTGAGATTCCGGTGGTGGGAGTATTGAGTAAAGGCTTTTTCTAGTTTTGCCTTCTGGCCCTCCTCGGTCATCAAATCGTCCACGTTGATCATATTCACCATGCTTGGCGGATGTAAATGATCATCATTGAGACTGTTGGGCATACTCTCTACAAACCAAAGGTGCCTAAACTGCTATTGCAAGGTGGTATAAAGAGGTTGCCAGCAGTTGTAGAACCAGACCATATTATAGGGAATGAATATCATTACGATGTGGGTGTTTTCTAGATGTTTTCTGGCAAAATAACTCATTCTGCAACTGGAAGGCCCTGTCAGCACACACATGAACGGATGTTGTAGCCTGGTATCCATAACGACAAATACCTGAGCACAAACCATGCACAGATATCTACATGCGAGTGCCTTTGGTGAGGTTAAATCACTGCAGGTGGTTAGCCTTTCAACCTTCTAGGCGCTTGCTCACTATTCTTAGAGAGGCACAGCTACACCCTACTGATGAGGTTCAACCAGACAGAAACACGTGTCTGGGGTTGCTGTTTGTACTCTTGTTCAGAGGAGGATTGCCTAGCATTTTGGTGCTGGACTGCCCCAGAGCAGGACAAATACTGATATGTTTGGGATATTTCTCCTCTGTGAAAGATAGTGAGATAAAGACTCTGGGTAAGTCTCTTGTAACCAGGACTCATGTCTGGCAGAGAGTCTCCAAGGACCCCCCTGGTTATTTGCATACTCTGCGCTTTAAGCGCCATGTGAAAAACCTACAAATGAAATGCATAGTCTTCTCTGGCTTAGCTAGAAGTGGCTAATAAAAACATATGACAATTTTTGAATATTTTCTTCAACACAATGCTTTTAAAGACTATATAAAACACACACCCATTTTATATGATACAAAACACACCTTTAGATGTTATAATGAATCATCCAAGTTCGGGGGCTTTATGGCTTTATGGGCTTTGATTGGCAAAAAACTAAATGTAAAATTTTGCAATCAAAGCTCTATAAATTCACTTGCTCCACTTGGAAATGGCAGCCTGTCATGGAAGGATACCTTATGTAATACCCGGGTAAGCGCCTGCGTAACGATTTTATGCGCTTCCGTTTTAATGTGCTACTTACAAATCAAATAAAATGTATTAGGAATCGTAATTCTGAACAAGGGCCTTGGTGTCGATTCTGCACAATGGTTGGTGTAGTCGAAACACTGCAACACATTTTGCTGGTGTGTCCTGAATTAAAGTCACAAAGGTTAAAGGACTTTGCTCAATTTGTTAATTCAATTTATGATGTAAAAAGAGATTTCATATGGTACAGAATGTTACACGATAATTGCACAAGTTTAAAAATTCACGTGACAACCTTTTTAAGAAATGTGTGCGACTTGAGTTAAAGAAAGCAATGATCTTAGGTTTAAGGAAATGTTTAGTGATTTTAATGAAGCTGAACTGATGAATAGTTCTTACGTTAAATTTTAATGTGATTTTGTCTTTTTAGTGAGTCAGTAGAAGCGTGACTAGGTTAATGATGTTTTCTTTATAATATGTAATCCTTTTTGTGATGATTATCTAATTTGCTTTTTTTTGTGTCTGCTTCTTTTTAAGTCAATGTAATGTCTGTTTCTTATTGTGATTTTGTAAAGGTTTGTAAATAAACCAAAACACATAATAATTTAAAAAAATGAATCATCCGACATATGGCTGCCCCTCCCCACAATACCTGTAGGACAATACTTCACAATTAAAAACTGTACAAGCCACCATCACATTCTATTGTGGTAGTTGTTGGGGAGCCCCTACCTACAACACCCCATGATTGGTACCTTGATGGCTGTGGCACTGCCCCAGCTGTATGCCCTCTAATAATGACAGAAATAACTTCTGTTACAGGCTCTTGGGCTTGCAAATAGCAGTGGTGTTCAAAAACCACTGCTGCTTGCTGATGTATGTCCATGCCGTCTGTTGTGAGGCAACCTTAAACTGCTCCAAATGCCATTCTGAAACTGCGGCGGACCTCCTTCATCCTTGGGTCTTGCTGTCCCCAGAATCAGATGGGGCGTGTTGCATTAGATTAATCAATTGCCATAAGTCTAACGGCTGCCGGTTGTCAGTTGACACAATTCACATCCAGAGAGCACCTACAGCCTTGGTAGCTGTATAGACCCTCACAATGACAAAGCATAGAGTGCCATCACCCTTGCTATACCTTGTGCTTGCAGATAGCGATGGAGTCCAATAACCCTGCTCTCTTCTCAAGACGTTTCCAAGACACTAGTTGCTGATGCACCTTGAAGTACACGAAAAGCTATTTTCCATTGTCCGTGGCAACTACAGGCTTTTGTGGATTGAAGCCCCCTGAAAAACATCCCTCTGGAATGGAACATTACACAAAACCTTGTTACGCACATCCATCCTTGATGATTGTGAGGGCTGCCCTAGTTCCATGGCATCAGCGTATGTTGGTTGCGATGGTCCACAATCCACATCCATGGGTAACCCTAGATCCATAAATCCAATGGGAGTCAGATGTTGGGCTCCACAAGACATTTTCTTTTAGAATCTGCCTGCTGCAGCATCCACCTGTTGGAAGACATGCTATTTCTAAATAGAAAGAATATGAAATCAGAATAGAACACCTTTTACACAGACCAGTCCTCCATCAATACATAACACATCACCAAACATCTCAAGCCCGGTGTAATACCTCAGCACATGTCCCCTTAAAACAAATCCATCATGGCGGCAGTTTGTACAAAATAAATCTCGGTTACACCACTTCATCAAAGGTGTGATTTTTAGCAAAATGTGAGCACCACAGTGCATGATCTGCCAAAATTGGGCCTTCACAATGCATGCATTGTCAAGATTGTATAAATCACTGCAAAACCTAGAATTGTATTTTAAAAGTCCTAGCACACCTCTACCTCACAATTGTGTTTTAAAGTACACATTGCAGTTTTCACATGTAAAGGTGCAGGCCAACACTCTGCACTTCCCTTGAAGACAGATAATAGACACATTCTGAATTACTTTGTGTCACTTTGCTCGCAAAATAAAATAAAATGTAGAGCCTACTTGGAAGTACAAAACGAGCCCAACACAATCTAAAACATGCACTGGTGCAGTCATTGGGGCTTGAAAGAAGCCAACATTTACACATCCAAAAACATCTTGAGCCTGCTATAACACACTGCCACTTGCAACCATTTAAAAAGAATCCTGCATTCCACTGTTCTTTCATTAAGCACAACATGTGTGATCTTTGGGGATACTGATCCCTCTGTGTTGAATATTGTACACACTAAAAATATTTGATTGGTGCTGTGAAACTAAAACACTGCATTGTGCGCATTCAAAGCTGCCGCATCACAGAAAGACAAGTGCACCAAAAGTGCAGTCAGGGTTTATTTTGTGCAAAGACATTGGCTTTTTTTTAATGGAATGTTGGGACAGCTATATAGACGACGGTGATAGTGCCTTTGAGCGCATTCTAAGCGATATGAAACATATTTTCACCCGCCTTCCTCGTGGCCTGCCTCATGGCCTGACTCATGTCAACTCTAGTGCTTTCTGCTAATAAATCTCACCTATACCCTTTGCCAAACATGTGGGATCTTTGACACATACTGATCCCTTTGTGCTGAATATTAAAATATTGTATCTGCGCTGTGAAACTAAAATACTGCATTGTGCATGTATAAATATGTTGCATCAGAAAAAGACAAGTGTACCAAAATTGCAGTCAGGGTTTATTTTGTACAAAGACTTTGGCTTTTTTTTAAACTGAGTTTGTGGGTCGGCTATAGGGGCGGTGGTGAAATAAATACAAAATGGAATATTAACTAGAAATGCAGTCTTTGCAGAATATGAAAATGTTTGCACCGCCAGAGACTCAGTGAAATTACACACACACACACACACACACGCACACACACAGACACACACACACACAGACACACACACACACACACACAGCCCCCGTCCCCCTGTTTCCACCAAAAGCTCTGTGTTATCCTGGCTGACATGCAAAACCACAGAACATTCTAAGCAAAAACTCTACATTTAAAACCACGTCATTAAAAGAACACAGCGGTTTGGATTAAACATGCACAACATAGTGCCTTTGAGTGGCTCCTCTCCCCCGGGCCTGTCTCAAAAAGGGCCAGAATATCAATAAATACAATAAAAAGAAAAAAAGCCTTATCAATGCTTGAATAAAACCACATAAATTGTACATTTTTAGAAAACTACAAAAACAATACATTAAAGGACATTTCATAAAATATCCCAAAGCTCACCTTTTTGATGTTGAAACAAACTCCAAATAAAAAGCAGGCCCATTTTCCAAATAAAAGGTTTTGAAGAGGGTCTCCCAGTGTCCAAAGACCCATGATCAAATCCAGCAGAAAAGCAAGGTCCCCCGTAGAGTTGTAATCAGTTGTTCCAATTCAATTAGTAATTAGTATCACTGCAGGGGATCATCAGGCCAGCACTCTGGCAGTAGGCCCCCTGCTGGAGTCAGACCCCCCTTTTAAGGGGTGAAAACACAACCCCTGCCTGAGAAGTTTTCTTATCAATACAGAGATTTCCTCACGTATTTTGTAGCTACCTGGGAAATGGGGGTGCTAACAATCTAATTATAGCAGTTTCCTGGTTCAGAGACACTTTTCTTATCAACACAGCAGGTCTTCCTGAACCCAGGTGTGTTTTTATTTGTCAATGGTGGCTGGTGATTTTATTATTTAATGGGCGTTCATTTTTTAACTGAATTTTCATCACTGACTGAGCATTGGGAGAGAGACCAAATTTTTGGGGTGGGAGGTTTTGCACCGAATAAGTGTGTGCAATGTGGTGAAAAGGTTCATTTTCATAGCACTTTTTTGGGGAAACTTTGGGTAGAACACCATACAATCATCTATTTTGTAGTATAACATGAAACATTCAATAAATGCAAGTTCACCAACAGCACAGAAGAGCATTTTGCAGCACATTTTCATTATGCTTCCTCACACAATATGTTCCAGCATTGTGATTATAAAACAGAGGTTCACGAGTCCTGTGCCCAGGAGATTTTTCACTGTTGCCCTCCAAAAAGCACTTTCAAGATACTTATGCCTGCAATTATTATACTAGCACTGCCACCTTAAATTACATTTAATGATGAATGGGCCCAAAATACACATGCCAGCATTTCCACTTTGATGCCTGTCCCAACAACAAAAGCCAACATTGTCCTGCAATACATGCGTTAATGATGCTCATGCCCACACTAGATGTCATAATTGTTGTTAAGACGGATTTCTGAACTCTGTCCTGGTGGCGCAGAAGTTCAGAAGGCCAACCTAATTACTTGGAACAGGGTAACCTCTGGACAAGCCAGACCAATCAAGGTAGCGATCGCGGCGGTCAAGACTAGGTCTCAAGAGGGGTGAGGGTGACTGAAAGCCCGCAATGAGCACACAAAGCAAGAGCGCTTACAAACTACTCCAAACAGTTGTTTATATCAAAAATAGATACACATTTATTATAAGGCCTTGAAACTAATAACCACAGTAAAAGCAGCAATATACAACGATATTAAACCAACACATACACTATCCACCCAATATATATACAGAATACACAGTTTCACAGCATTAGCAGCACGAAATATGTTATCCACCTGCAGGGGAAGGAAAACAGGCAGTGCGAACCAATGCGTGTGATATGTCCGCCTTCTGAGGCCCCTAACTAGATGGTAGTCCAATCCCTACGAAGAGTGGAGCCTAGCGCTCAAAAGTACCTGCACACGCCGGTGCCAATGGGCAGAAGGTGAAGCTCTTCGGAGGACGTTGGACAGCTCTGTAGGGTGCCCTAATGAAGGAGAACACGGTCCGCGACTCTAGCGCAGCCTCCACTGTGAGGCAGAAGTAGGGCGCGAGTACGGACAAGGGGAGCTGTATTTACAGCGGGGAAAAGCAAGGGGCACTGCAGGAGGGCGACCAGATCCTAGCTAATCTACTCACCGGTCCCCGAAGCAAGCAGGCCCGAGCTTCTCCTCGATAGATGCAGCTTCTGGCAGGTTCTGAAGAGCAGGGAACGTCTCGTCGTCGTGCAGAGTAAAAAGACGTCCCGATCGAAGAATCCTGCACAGTTTTGTCGCCACGGCAGGGCAACGGAACGGCCGGGTGTATTCAAGCCAAACGAGCACCGTTCACCTCTAGCTTAGGGTTGCTAAGCAAACGAAGCGTGTGAGCGTGCCCCGGACTCAGAATACCACCCAACCTGTCGGCGATTACAGAGCAGGACTCCTTAGTAAGCTGGTCAGTCAACTGGATGGCCCAGAGACACTTCCGAAGGCTTACGGCAGGAGTTGATGAAGGTGCCGGGAATAGCTGGTCCTGCTATTCCAATAGGTCGAAGCGCCAGTACAGGCCTTCTTGTTCGATCTTAGGTGGAAAGGGCTTCACCGGACGACAGCAATGAGGAGCAGAAGTTCTTCAGGGGGTCACCAGTGATTCCTCGGTCCAGCCTCGTGTTCGCAGGATACTTGGCTCCTGTATCCCTGGGTTCGTAAGAACTCAGGAGATCGACATGGTAGTGGTGTTTCCAGCTCCCTCTTATCCACGGTTCCCTTCGCGCCAAAACGGAGGGGAGCCAATGGGAGATCCGCTCATCAACACACATACCATACGTGGACCAATCACGGACCACAGTGGTCCCAGGCATTCACACCACCCTAGACTCACTGGCACCCAGGATGTGTATTGGGACCAGACAGCCCAGCCCACATCCTGGGGGCACTCAAACGACATGTAGAAGCCCGCGAAAGCAACCGTGTTTCGCGGGAAACTACATGCCCAAATAAGGAAGGCCCCGGGTCGCCTGACCCGGGGGAAGGTAAAGGGAGCAAGACGGACAGTGGACGAGACAAAGGAGCCTCGTGGTCCGGCCATTTTGGGTAGCCGGGCCACCCTTTTGTGTTCGCGGCAAAAAGGTGCTCAGAACGGCAAAAGGAGCTCAAAATAAACCAAATGATCGCTGCCACCAGCCCAGTCCCTGAATGACTTGCACCGATCCAAAAACCATCCTACAAGAGTGTCTAGGGTCTGTAGAAGGCTAGAGACTCAAGAGAGCTGTAACTTAGCTTACAGTGCCCTCTTGTGTCGTGTTGCACTAAAATGGCGACACGATAAAAGAAACTACGGGAAACAGCGTTCCCCGGTACTGACTGTCTTAAGGGCATGTCAGTTTCCCCGTAAGAAAGGAGCGAAAGCCCAGAGGAGTACGGCAGAAGGCTGCACTTCTCTGGCAAAGTCAAGAAAACAGGTTGAAAACAATAGCAAAAAGTTTAGGGGTTGCCACATGGAAGGAAAGTTCCCTACAATAACGAAATCTTTCCTAACACTCGCCCCTCCCAGACTATGGACAGGGGGAACTAATCCACCCCTGGATGAGTCTCTTGTTCAGGTCGGTAAAACATTCTGGACAACCCATCAGCATTGCTATGTTGGACACCTGGCCTATGCTCAATAGTGAAGTCGAAGCCTTGTAGACTTATGGACCACCTAAGCAACTTTGGATTCTCCCCCTTCATGTTCATTAGCCACTTTAACGGCTTATGGTCAGTCTGCACAGTGAAGTGGGTCCCATAGAGGTAGGGCCGCAGCTTCCTTAGGGCCCACACAACAGAGAAACATTCTTTCTCTACCGTGGACCATCTGAGCTCTCTGTCCTTAAGCTGGCGACTAATAAAACCGATAGGGTGTTCCTTACCCTTCTCATCTACTTGTGATAGTACAGCTCCTATCCCAGTGTCAGAGGCATCCGTCTGCACGATAAAAGGTCTTTGATAATCAGGGGCCCTGAGCACAGGGGCCTGGCACAAGGAGTCTTTCAAGCCATTGAAGGCCTTCTCACACTCGTCAGTCCAAGTTACCTTCTTGGGTTTCTTCGGAGTTGTGAGGGCAGTCAGAGGAGCAGCTATGGTGCCATAGTCTGCCATAAAATTGCGGTAATAACCCGTGAGTCCTAAGAAGGCTCTCACTTGGGTTTGTGTAGTGGGGGTAGGCCAGTCTTGTACTGCTTGTACTTTACTGGGGAGAGGCTGTATCCTTCCTCCACCTACTTCATGCCCAAGGTAAACCACTGAGCCTTGTCCAATCTGGCATTTACTCGCCTTTATGGTCAAGTGGGCTTTCTGAAGAGCCTGGAGCACAATCCCGAGGTGTTTCACATGGTCTTCCCAGGTGGCACTGAAAACTGCTATATCGTCTAGATATGCAAGACAGAATTCGTCCAACCCATTCAACACATGATTCACAAGCCTCTGGAAAGTGGCAGGTGCATTCTTCAATCCGAACGGCATTACCCGGAATTGGTAAAGCCCGTCGGGAGTTGAAAATGCTGTCTTCTCCTTGGCATGTTCTGCTAAAGCTATTTGCCAATAGCCCGCAGTCAGGTCAAACGTGCTGAGGTACTTGGAGGCACCCAAGGTATCCACCAGCTCGTCAGTTCGAGGCAAGGGGTGAGCGTCTGTCTTGGTGACAGCATTCAGAGCCCTGTAATCCACGCAGAACCTCAATTCAGAGGTGCCTGCCTTTGGAACCAATACCACAGGACTGGACCAAGGACTACTAGAGGGTTCAATCACCCCAAGGTCTAACATCTTGTTGACCTCGGTCTTAATATAAGACCGTACTTTATCCGACATCCTGTATCCCCTACTTTTGGTAGGTACACTGTCTCCTGTGTCAATGTTATGTTTGCACCAAGGTGTCAAACCAGGCGACTGTGAAAACAGGGGGGAAAACTGCCTAAGCAAACTTTTCACCTCAGCCTGCTGATCAGAAGTCAGGTGAGGGGCCACTCGGACACCCTCAACGGAGCTATCTGAAGGACCGCTTTGGAACAGGTCGGGAAGAGGTTCTGACTCCTCTTCCTCAACGTCTGACGCCAGTAGCAGTGCTGCGATTTCGACTCTTGGGACGAAAGCCTTCAGCCTATTCACGTGGAACACTTTTGGAGCCTGTCCAGGCCTTCCAAGGTCCACTAAATAGTTCACTTCACCCAGGGGCTCCACCACTGTGTAAGGGCCTGACCATTTGTCCTGTAAAGCGCGAGGCCTTATTGGATTCATGATCAGGACTTGCTGACCAGGTGTAAAGTTGATGAGGGAAGCTTTCTGGTCGTACCAATGTTTCACCAGCGCTTGCCCTGCCTTCAATTTATCACTAGCCAAGCCCATCAGAAGTACCATCCGTTTTCTGAGCCCTAGCACATAGTCAACTACATTGGTAGTAACAGGGGGAGTGGGCATCTCCCATCCCTCTTTGACGATGGCTAAGGGTCCCCGTACGGGATGACCGAACAGAAGTTCGAAGGGGCTGAAGCCAACACCCTCCTGTGGTACCTCTCTGTAGGCAAACAGCAAGCATGGTAAAAGAAGATCCCATTTTCTTCTCTGGGGCTCCTCCAGAGCCCCAATCATGCTCTTTAACGTTCTGTTGAAACGTTCCACCAGGACCATTGGTCTGGGGGTGATATGCAGAAGAGAACTTGTAGGTGACCCCACATTCTTTCCACATAGCCTGCATATACTTCGACATAAAGTTGCTGCCACGATCTGACACAACTTCTTTAGGGAAGCCAACCCTAGTAAATATGCCGAGTAAAGCTTTTGCAACTGACTTGGCAGTTACAGTCTTTAATGGGATGGCCTCAGGATACCTGGTTGCATGGTCGACCAGCACCAGGATAAACCTATTGCCTGAGGATGTTTGTGGGTCAAGGGGACCAACGATGTCGATCCCTACCCTTTCAAATGGTACCCCCACAACTGGGAGCGGTACCAACGGAGCTTGGATTGTCGCGCCAACCTTACCAGACAACTGGCAGGAGGCACAACTCCTGCAGTGACTTTCTACTTGCACCCCCATCTTGGGCCAGTAGAAGTGCATAGATAACCTTTGCTTGGTCCTCTTCATTCCAAGGTGACCAGCAAGGGGAACTTCATGCGCCAACTGCAGGAGGAAGGGTCTAACAGAAAGGGGAACCACCAACCTCCTATGGTCTCCTTCTGTAGACTCTGTGGGCTCACTGTACAGGAGTCCACCTTCCCAATAAATCCGATGCTTCCCAGGAGGTTCACCCTCAAGCTGGGAGCAGGCCTGTCTCCTTAGGCCTTCCAGAGATGGGCACTCACGTTGGCCCTTACTGAAGTCGTCCCTATCAGGACCTCCTTCAACTAACAAGTCTTTTAGTTCAGGATGGTCGTTGGGGTCGAACACTTCAGGCATCGCCACCTCCTCGTCAGGCTCGGGCGATTGACCAACTCCCTCCACCGCAGTGGTAGGCGAGCTCGGGGGAATATTCTCTTTCCCCCGTCGGGACTTGTTGACTCCTTTCGCCTTGGGTTTCCCCTTCGGCTGGGGCGGCGTATTGGACTTGGCCAATGCTGCCCGTGCTTGAGACCGTGTGTAGGGTCTTTCGGCAGTGTCTCCTACGAGCCCTAGAGCTCTGAGATCATTGCCCAACAAGACCTTTCCCGGGACGTTTCTCTGAATGCTCACTGGAATCCTAACTGCTGTACCATTTAAAGTTAGATTAACAGGGATCACGGGAAACATACGGAGGGGGCCGTCAGCCAACTTAGTGGGCATCAGAGGAGCTCTGGCAACTTCCTCTGAGTCTACCAAGGTAGAATCCACTACAGTTCGACTGCACCCACTATCCCTAAGAGCTGGAGTATCCACTCCATTGATCAGCACACTGTCTTTAAAGTAGTGCTTGGTATTATCCGGAATCCTAGCATACGCCTCTGCGACTTTAGGCTCCCAGGAACCCAGGGACACTAAAACTACCTCAGCCTCTATTCCGCTGGGAAATGAGTCTGAGGAGAAGGATGCTCCTGTAATCTCTTCTTCCTCGTAGGAGGAGAAGGCCAGATTAGCGGAGTGGACCCCCAAAGGTCTAACCTTACAACGGGGATCCCCCTTCACATGGTCAGTTGCTCCACAAGAAAAACAAGCCCCATTGGGTCTGTTTACGTAGGGAGGCTTATTATAACCAGAGTTCTGTTTCGGAGGCGAACCTCCACTACCCTGTGAGTTCTCGTATGGCTTACCCTTATTTTTCTTTTTGTGGCTCTTATGGGAAGAAGATTTAGCAGATTCCCCACCCTCCATATCTTTGGACTTTTTCCCTTCCTCCTGCTTACCAGGATGAGTTTTGTCCTTATGGGACACTCGATGTGACACCCATAAGTCTGCTGCAATGGCCAGCTTCTTAGGATCTATCTCCTTCGAATCGGCCAAATGCTGCTTAAGCTCCGGGGAAGAAGAAGCAAAAATGTGTTCCAGCATGACCAGATTGATCATGCCTTCGAAGGTAGAAACCTTATAACCTTCAACCCAGCCAGTTAAGTTTTTCAGGGACTCAGCTACATACGACACCCAAGTACCACCTTCCTTTTTCTTATACTCTCTAAACCTTTTCAAATATTGGGTCGGAGTCTTCCCAAACTTTAAAATGAGAGTCTGCTTCAACATTGCAAAATCAGCGCGCTCAGCCTTCGACATTTCCATAATGGCACTGCAACCAGAATGGGGCAGTCTGCTGAGTAACCATGCAATCTTATCCGCATTATCAACCTCTTGAACCTCGCATGCATACTCAAACGCATTTAACCAGTCCATAATGTCATTTCGTCCCTCATACACACTGAGCAGATCTTTTGGAAACCGTGGATGAGAGGAAGCCCCAGAACCATGTCCAGGACCCTTGGACCCATTTGCGAACTGAAGCTTGGCCAGTTCCAACTGGTGATCCCTGTCTTTTTGTTTTTCTGCCTGGTCGATTTTCAGTTTGGCTATGCTGAATTCAAGCTCCTGCTGCCTAAACCGCAGCTCTTGCTTCTTGAATTCAAGCATAGCCTCCCCATCAACACTGGCAGAGGAAACGTTAGACATTACATCCTCCCTGTCCTCGTGGTCGTGATGGATCAGTGCAGCGGCAGAACCGTCGGTTCTGCCAGTGAGAGCAGCCCCACCACCTTCTGCACTGTCCTCGGAAGTTATAGCGTCAAGCTGCGCTTCTTGCCACGCCACGATTCTCTGGATCATTTCCAATTTAGTGCCTTGAGAGGAAACCCCTCTCTCCGCACACATCTTCTTCAATGTTTCAGATTTCGAAGCATTTAAGGTTAATAAAGTATTCGTTTCCATACTGTTGATAGGACTATGGCCTTTTTAACGTTATATTCAATACTTTACTGCGTGTCCTGGTTGGAATAACCTGAAAACGCCTCAGCTCGTGCGCAACACTGGATACCCTCAGTCGTATCCCACCGCTGTACACCAATTTGTTAAGACGGATTTCTGAACTCTGTCCTGGATCCAATGGGAGATCCGCTCATCAACACACATACCATACGTGGACCAATCACGAACCACAGTGGTCCCAGGCATTCACACCACCCTAGACTCACTGGCACCCAGGATGTGTATTGGGACCAGACAGCCCAGCCCACATCCTGGGGGCACTCAAACGACATGTAGAAGCCCGCGAAAGCAACCGTGTTTCGCGGGAAACTACATGCCCCAATAAGGAAGGTAAAGGGAGCAAGACGGACAGTGGACGAGACAAAGGAGCCTCGTGGTCCGGCCATTTTGGGTAGCCGGGCCACCCTTTTGTGTTCGCGGCAAAAAGGTGCTCAGAACGGCAAAAGGAGCTCAAAATAAACCAAATGATCGCTGCCACCAGCCCAGTCCCTGAATGACTTGCACCGATCCAAAAACCATCCTACAAGAGTGTCTAGGGTCTGTAGAAGGCTAGAGACCCAAGAGAGCTGTAACTTAGCTTACAGTGCCCTCTTGTGTCGTGTTGCACTAAAATGGCGACACGATAAAAGAAACTACGGGAAACAGCGTTCCCCGGTACTGACTGTCTTAAGGGCATGTCAGTTTCCCCGTAAGAAAGGAGCGAAAGCCCAGAGGAGTACGGCAGAAGGCTGCACTTCTCTGGCAAAGTCAAGAAAACAGGTTGAAAACAATAGCAAAAAGTTTAGGGGTTGCCACATGGAAGGAAAGTTCCCTACAATAACGAAATCTTTCCTAACAATTGTCACAGAAAAATCTTCATGATGCTGGTGCTCCCCACGATATATGTCATCAGTGGCACTGTAAACACTTTCACAATGTGGGTGTCTATATTATATCGAAATACCCAAATTGATCCAATTTTTTGGTACAAATGGTACATTTGACCCAATTCGGCCAGTACCATTCGTACAAAGGCAAAAATAAAGAACATGACGAGTGGGGGTTGCGGTGGAGTCCATGTTTGGTATCTTTGGCTTTGGGGGTTGCAGGGGTTTTCCCTGCTTCCTCGACATTGGAAGCGTGGGACTCAAAGAAAAAGAAAAAGAGCAAATTTAAAAAAAGTACCCTGCGGCGTCAAATCTGACCCGTGTTAGAGGGAAAGAACTGACGGTGCAGGGGTGTAGGAGAAGCGTCTGCGGCCAGCATAAAGGTAAGAAGGGGAGTGGAGGGGTTGAATTTTGGTTGTTAATCATTTTTGGGTTGTTTTACCAAAGTCGAATTGTAGCGAAATCGACTACGGTCAATTACACTGCAATTCTTCATAAAACAACCCAAATCCCATTATATGGCAGCATTGTATCTAATTAAATTGCCACAATATGGCGATTCTGCCTCTGCTTCACCTCCATCATCCGGGACTGGTTTGTAAACTGTGAACAAAGCAGGAAGCATAAAAGGATCATGTTTCAGGTCCCCAGGCAAGGAGAAATTACACCTGCATGGGGTACTGAAATGGCTGGGAGTGAGGCCTTTAGGTCCACTGTAATACAGAGAAGGGAACAGCAGCAAAGGTTTATTAGGGATGCCTTGCTGGACTATCTCCCAACTGGCAAAGATTTGCACAGAATTAGAGAATTAGTAGTTAAATGTATTTATAAGAGGGAATACTCTATCACTAAGAAGCACGAAGAAGCCCTAAATGAAAAATAAACTGGAAACCTGAGAGCAGGAATTATTTGCGTAACACTTGTTTGAAAAGATAATGCAGGCAAGACTTGTTTAACCTTCATTGTGCCCAAGCATGTAAGATGATCTTGCATAACTCTAATCTTTCATGCTGAATACAGGAATGGCTCTTGATAACATTTATTGTGCACAGAGAATGCAGTAATGTCTACTATTATTTATTTTACACACCAACATACAATACATGTTTTACAAATGGAATGCGGGAATAATGTTTAAAGCACATTCAAACTGCAAGACTTTTCTGTGATTAATTCGGCACGTGGACTGCATTCCAGGCAAATTGAGTAGACCTGCATTGCATGAGTAACAAGTAAGCACTTTCTAAGTACACAGAAGACTGTGGGCAGAAGAAGCTGCAATAAACTGAACTGAATGTGGAGGTAGGGTTACTAAACTCAAATCTCAGCTGCTGAAGCGAAGTGGACAGACAGCTTTTCTTGGGCAAAGTAATTCATCTTCCCATGTCTAAGATAGTACAGTGGACTGATCTTAATCAGGAGTACACAGAAATTCTGCACAGACGAAGTATATATAAGCTATGATTTTTCAACGCTCATCCATTTGTATATTTTCTGGATTACCTGACCTGCTTGCACTATTTCGACTTCGATGCTGCAATTCGGTGTAACTACAGAACTGACGGCCTTTACAGTGCTATAAACCTCCACTATCATCTTCAGCTAGCCTGGTTTTCGTGTTCCTGCATTATTAAGGGCTTGCTTATGTGTCTGAATCTTCAAAAGGGTCCTTATGCCAGGTGTCAGTACTAGAAAGTGGGAAGGAAACACTGGAATTTTTAAATCTAGTCTCACACTCTCCCTTTGTTGTTTTTGATGTTTCATTTGGTGTTTATTATATCACCCATAACAGTAACTCAATGCCTGCAACATGGAGATTTAAAATGTAATTACAATAGATTGTCTTCACAAAGCTTTGATGCATTGTTATGCAACTTAGACGATTGTAGATGAGCAACGAACACAGCACACACAGTTAAAGCAGCTGAACTGCTGATGCCTGCCAGATACTTTATTTTTGTTGTAGTTAACGTGAGCCAGTGGAGTGCAGTCTTTCTTGTATGACAAATCTTGCTTGCTCAAAGGACAATCTGTTCTTTAAACACTTGGGGCTGTTCAAGGGGCCAGGCCGGTAAATGAAAACGGTGTGTAGATCAGGCCACAACATTACTTACCAAATTGCCTGCTCCAGTCCAAGGTCCTTTTGATCTTCTTGTTCACCGGCCTCGAGATGAGTCGGCCAGGTTTGCTGACTGGGAGCACTGCTTCATTGGTTTCTGGAGATTTGCTTCTGCTCATGCTTTTTCGCCCAATGGAGTTGGGTGGGTTAAGTTCAGGAAAACCAGGATTGGAGAAAGGGTCAAAGAGAGGTCGGATGATCCCACCTTGTGATATCAATTCTTGATCCCCGCCCCTATCCGAACTCTACACAGCTGCAGTGGAGTCAGCAAGCTACTGACCCCACCCGAGCCTGTGTGAGAGACAGAATAGGGGCAGAGTAAAGATAAATCTGGGCCTTCAGGAGTTTTAATTTTAATGCTCCCAGGCTTCTAATTTGTCTGGTTTACAGAGCTTTTGCTGACCAGCAGAACCCAAACTGAAATGAGCATGCGTAGTGGGGATGGCTCAATAGAGTGCTCCCCACTGCACATAATTATGTATATGGGCAGTCAGTGCCAGATACGAGGGGCCTTCTTGGAAGAAGCCAGTGCACCACCCATAACGCTCCAATGGGCCAGCCACCCCTGTTTTTTGTAACAATCTAAGTTTAGCTGTTTCCTGGGTCCAGAGATACTTTTCTTGACAAAACACCAGGGCTTCCTGATCCCATTTGGGGGGTTTGTAACAATCTAATTGTAGCTGTTGCCTGGGTCCAGAGATACTTTTCTTATAAAACATAAACACAGCATTCTATTTCCCGCATACTCAGCAAATTAAACTCAGCCTGCAGATGTTTCCTGTGTCAGACTTTTTTCATAAATTAAAAATAGCCTTGGTGCCCACAGATGGGTTTAGTTGATAAACAAATGTCCCTGGGTTTGTTTACACAGCTTGCGTAGAACATCCTGTATTCCAGCGAGTTAAATATAAAGCCCTGCTATGTTTCCTGCTGTCTGCACGAGACTTTGTGTGAGTCATCAGAATTTCTGGGATTCCTGCCATTCTATTGCATATTATTGATCTGTGGTTCAGTTGTACAAAACCCCCATCACACAGCAGTTCCCCTGTCACACCCTGTTTGCTGGGACACAGAGCTGCTGAGGGACACATGCAGGCTGCCAGATTGTCAAAGGCAATACTTTGACTTTTGTACGGGCTCTGGGAAACACAGTTTACTTACAACTGTTTTTTCATTATTTAAAAAGAAACATGCCTTATCAAAGCCAGTAGCTTGAACTTTTGTACAGGCTCTGGTAAGTACACTTTACATGTAAAGCAAACTGCTTTTCACTAATTACATTGGGCCTCATTATGACCCAGGCGGTAAGTTACCGCCTGGGCCGTACCTTTACCGCCATGGCGTAAACTACGTTTACGCCATGGTGGTTGGCGGACTTACCGCCCCATTCCGAGGTTGGTGGGGCGGTAAGTCCCCATTAACCCATTTACCCTTCCCCATTCCCATTTTTGCCCCATAGGGCATAATGGGAGTGGGGAAGGCGTTAATTACGCCACCGTAAATTACGGTGGCGTAATTAACAACATGGTCCCTTATTGTTAGGAAAGATTTCGTAATTGTAGGGAATTTTCCTTCCATGTGGCAACCCCTAAACTTTTTGCTATTGTTTTTAACCTTGTTCTTGACTTTGCCAGAGCAGTACAGCCTTCGGCCGCACTTCTCTGGGCTTTCGCTCCTTTCTTACGGGGAAACTGACATGCCCTTAAGACAGTCAGTACCGGGGAACGTGGTTTCCCGTAGTTTCTTTTATCGTGTCGCCGCTTTAGTGCAACACAACACAAGAGGGCACTGTAAGCTAAGTTACAGCTCTCTTGGGTCTCTAGCCTTCTACGGGCCCTAGATACTCTTTTAGGATGGTATTTGATCGGTGCAAGTCATTCAGGGACTGGAATGGTGGCAGCGATCGTTTTGTTTATTTTGAGCTCCTTTTGGCGTTCTGAGCACGTTTTTGCACTGAACCCAAAATGGTGGCCTGGCTCCCAAAATGGCCAGGCCGCGAGGCTCCTTTGTCCTGTCCACTGTCCGTCTTGCTCCCTTCACCTTCCCCAGGTCCGGCGACCCGGGGCCTTCCTTATTTGGGCATGTACTTTCCCGCGAAACGTGGTTGCTTTCGCGGGCTTCTACATGTCGTTTGTGTGCCTCCAGGGTGTGGGCTGGGATGTCGGGTCCCAATACACATCCTGGGTGCCAGAGAGTCTAGGGTGGTGTGAATGCCTGGGACCACCGTGGTCCGTGATTGGTCCACGTATGGTATGTGTTTTGATGAGCAGATCTCCCATTGGCTCCCCTCCGTTTTGGCGCGAAGGGAACCGTGGATAAGAGGGGGCTGGAAACACCACTACCATGTCGATCTCCTGAGTTCTCACGAACGAAGGAATACAGGAGCCAAGTATCCTGCAACTACGAGGCTGGACCGAGGAATCGCTGGTGACCCGCTGAAGGAATCCTCCTTTGCACTGCTGTCGTCCGGAGAGCCCCTGTCCTCCTTTGATCGAACCAGAAGGCCTGTACTGGTGCTTCGACCTTTGGAATAGCAGGAACAGCTATTCCCGGCATCTTCAACCATCTCCTGCCAAGTAAGCCTTCGGAAGCGTCTCTGGGCCATCCAGTTGACTGACCAGCTTACAAAGGAGTTTGGCTCTGCAACCGCCGCCAGGTTGTGTTGTATTGCGAGTCCTTGTCCCTCTCCCACGCTTCGTACGCTTGGCGTCCCCAGGTCTGAAGGGAGGAGGGTTCATTTGGCTCGAATACACACGGCCGCTCCGTTGTCCTGTGCGGCAACAAAACTGTGCCGGTTTCGTCGATTGGGACGTCTTTTTGCTCTACACGACTACAAAGCGTTCCCTGCTCTTCTGAACCTGCCAGCTGCTGAAACTATCGTGGAGAAGCCTGGGTCTGCTTGCTTCGGGGACCGGTGAGTAGTATATCTAGGATCTGGTCGCCCTCCTGCAGTATCCCATTGCTTTTCCCGGCTGTGTAAAAACAGCACCCTTTTGCCGCGCTCGCGCTCTGCTTCTGCCCGCTGTGGAGGCTGCGCTTGAGTTGCGGAACCTGTTCTTCTTCTGCTGTGCACTAACGTGAACCGCCTGACTTCCTCCGAAGAGCTTCCCCTTGTGCCCGTCGGCACCGGCGTGGCAGGTACTTTGAGCACAAGGCTCCACTCTTCGCAGGGCTCGGACTTCCATCTAGTTAGGTGCCTATGAAGGCGAACTGAGTCGAAAGCATTATCGCACTGCCTGTTTTCCTTCCCTGGCAGGTGGACTACATATTTCGTGCTTTAAACGCTTGCGACTGTGTATTTGTATATATATTGTGTTGATATGGTATGTGTTGGTTTAATATTGTGATATTGTGATTTTCTCGCTACGGTCATTATTTTAAAGGCCTTAAAATAAATGTGTATCTATTTTTGATATAACAACTGTTTGGAGTAGTTTGTCAGCGCTCTTGCTTTGTGTGCTCACTGCGGGCTTTCAGTCACCCTCACCCCTCTTGAGACCTAGTCTTGACCGCCGCGATCGCTACCTTGATTGGTCTGGCTTGTCCAGAGGTTACCCTGTTCCAAGTAATTAGGTTGGCCTTCTGAACTTCTGCGCCACCAGGACAGAGTTCAGAAATCCGTCTTAACAAATTGGTGTACAGCGGTGGGATACGACTGAAGGTATCCAGTGTTGCGCTCGAACTAAGGCATTTCAGGTTATTCCAAACAGTACACGTAGTGAATTGTTGTAATATAACTTTAAAAAGGCCATAGTCCTATCAAACAGTATGGAAACAAGTACGTTGTTAACTTTAAATGCTTCCAAATCAGAAACGCTGAAAAAGATGTGTGCGGAGAGAGGTGTTTACTCTCAAGGCACGAAATTGGAAATGATCCAGAGAATCGTGGCGTGGCAGGAAGCGCAGCTTGACGCTATAACCTCCGAGGACAGTGCAGAAGGTGGTGGGGCTGCTCTCACTGGCAGAACCGACGGTTCTGCCGCTGCACTGATCCATCGCGACCACGAGGACAGGGAGGATGTAATGTCTAATGTTTCCTCTGCCAGTGCTGATGGGGAGGCTATGCTTGAATTCAAGAAGCAAGAGCTGCGGTTTAGGCAGCAGGAGCTTGAATTCAGCATAGCCAAACTAAAAATCGAACAGGCAGAAAAACAAAAAGACAGGGATCACCAGTTGGAACTGGCCAAGCTTCAGGTTGCAAATGGATCCAAGGGTCCTGGACATGGGTCTGGGGCCTCCTCTCATCCACGGTTTCCAAAAGATCTGCTCAGTGTGTATGAAGAGAGGAATGACATTATGGACTGGCTGAATGCGTTTGAGTATGCATGCGAGGTCCAGGAAGTTGACAATGCTGATAAGATTGCGTGGTTGCTCAGTAGACTGCCCCATTCTGGCTGTAGTGCCATTATGGAAATGTCGAAGGCTGAGCGGGCTGATTTCGCAATGTTAAAGCAGACTCTCATTTTAAAGTTTGGGAAGACTCCGGCCCAATATTTAAAGCGTTTTCGAGAGTATAAGAAAAAGGAAGGTGGTACTTGGGTATCTTATGTCGCTGAATCTTTGAAAAACTTAACTGGCTGGGTCGAAGGCTATAAGGTTTCTACCTTCGACGGCATGATAAATCTTGTCATGCTGGAACACATTTTTGCTTCTTCTTCCCCGGAGCTTAAGCAGCATTTGGCCGATTCGAAGGAGATAGATCCTAAGAAGCTGGCCATTGCAGCAGACTTATGGGTGTCACATCGAGTGTCCCATAAGGACAAAACTCATCCTGGTAAGCAGGAGGAGGGGGAAAAGTCCAAAGATATGGAGGGTGGGGAATCTGCTAAATCTTCTTCCCAAAAGGGCCACAAAAAGAAAAACAAGGGTAAGACACAAGAGAACTCACAGGGTAGTGGAGGTGCGCCTCCGAAACAGAACTCTGGTTACAATAAGCCTCCCTACGTAAACAGGCCCACTGGGGCTTGTTTTTCTTGTGGAGCAACTGACCATGTGAAGGGGGATCCCCGTTGTAAGGTTAGACCTTTGGGGGTCCACTCCGCTAATCTGGCCTTCTCCTCCTACGAGGAAGAAGAGATTACAGGAGCATCCTTCTCCTCAGACTCATTTCCCAGCGGAATAGAGGCTGAGGTAGTTTTAGTGTCCCTGGGTTCCTGGGAGCCTAAAGTCGCAGAGGCGTATGCTAGGATTCCGGATAATACCAAGCACTACTTTAAAGACAGTGTGCTGATCAATGGAGTGGATACTCCAGCTCTTAGGGATAGTGGGTGCAGTCGAACTGTAGTGGATTCTACCTTGGTAGACTCAGAGGAAGTTGCCAGAGCTACTCTGATGCCCACTAAGTTGGCTGACGGCCCCCTCCGTATGTTTCCCGTGATCCCTGTTAATCTAACTTTAAATGGTACAGCTGTCAGGATTCCAGTGAGCATTCAGAGAAACGTCCCGGGAAAGGTCTTATTAGGTAATGATCTCAGAGCTTTAGGGCTCGTAGGAGACACTGCCGAACGACCCTACACACGGTCTCAAGCACGGGCAGCATTGGCCAAGTCCAATACGCCGCCCCAGCCGAAGGGGCAACCCAAGGCGAAAGGAGTCTACAAGTCAAGACGGGGGAAAGAGAATATTCCCCCGAGCTCGCCTACCACTGCGGTGGAGGAAGTTGGTCAATCGCCCGAGCCTGACGAGGAGGTGGCGATGCCTGAAGTATTCGACCCCAACGATCATCCTGAACTAAAAGACTTGTTAGTTGAAGGAGGTCCTGATAGGGACGAATTCAGTAAAGGCCAACGTGAGTGCCCATCTCTGGAAGGCCTAAGGAGACAGGCCTGCTCCCAGCTTGAGGGTGAACCTCCTGGGAAGCATAGGATTTATTGGGAAGGTGGACTCCTGTATAGTGAGCCCACAGAGTCTACAGAAGGAGACCATAGGAGGTTGGTGGTTCCCCTTGCTGTTAGACCCTTCCTCCTGCAGTTGGCGCATGAAGTTCCCCTTGCTGGTCACTTTGGTATGAAGAGGACCAAGCAAAGGTTATCCATGCACTTCTACTGGCCCAAGATGGGGGTGCAAGTAGAAAGTCACTGCAGGAGTTGTGCCTCCTGCCAGTTGTCTGGTAAGGTTGGCGCGACAATCCAAGCTCCGTTGGTACCGCTCCCAGTTGTGGGGGTACCATTTGAAAGGGTAGGGATCGACATCGTCGGTCCCCTTGACCCGCAAACATCCTCGGGCAATAGGTTTATCCTGGTGCTGGTCGACCATGCAACAAGGTATCCTGAGGCCATCCCATTGAAAACTGTAACTGCCAAGTCAGTTGCAAAAGCTTTACTCGGCATATTTACTAGGGTTGGCTTCCCTAAAGAAGTTGTGTCAGATCGTGGCAGCAACTTTATGTCGAAGTATATGCAGGCTATGTGGAAAGAATGTGGGGTCACCTACAAGTTCTCTTCTGCATACCACCCCCAGACCAATGGTCTGGTGGAACGTTTCAACAGAACGTTAAAGAGCATGATTGGGGCTCTGGAGGAGCCCCAGAGAAGAAAATGGGATCTTCTTTTACCATGCTTGCTGTTTGCCTACCGAGAGGTACCACAGGAGGGTGTTGGCTTCAGCCCCTTCGAACTTCTGTTCGGTCATCCCGTACGGGGACCCTTAGCCATTGTCAAGGAGGGATGGGAGATGCCCACTCCCCCTGTTACTACCAATGTAGTTGACTATGTGCTAGGGCTCAGAAAACGGATGGTACTTCTGATGGGCTTGGCTAGTGATAAATTGAAGGCAGGGCAAGCGCTGGTGAAACATTGGTACGACCAGAAAGCTTCCCTCATCAACTTTACACCTGGTCAGCAAGTCCTGATCATGAATCCAATAAGGCCTCGCGCTTTACAGGACAAATGGTCAGGCCCTTACACAGTGGTGGAGCCCCTGGGTGAGGTGAACTATTTAGTGGACCTTGGAAGGCCTGGACAGGCTCCAAAAGTGTTCCACGTAAATAGGCTGAAGGCTTTCGTCCCAAGAGTCGAAATCGCAGCACTGCTACTGGCTTCAGATGTTGAGGAAGAGGAGTCTGAACCTCTCCCCGACCTGTTCCAGAGCGGTCCTTCAGATAGCTCCGTTGAGGGTGTCCGAGTGGCCCCTCACCTGACTTCTGATCAGCAGGCTGAGGTGAAAAGTTTGCTTAGGCAGTTTTCCCCCCTGTTTTCACAGTCGCCTGGTTTGACACCTTGGTGCAAACATAACATTGACACAGGAGACAGTGTACCTACCAAAAGTAGGGGATACAGGATGTCGGATAAAGTACGGTCTTATATTAAGACCGAGGTCAACAAGATGTTAGACCTTGGGGTGATTGAACCCTCTAGTAGTCCTTGGTCCAGTCCTGTGGTTCTGGTTCCAAAGGCAGGCACTTCTGAATTGAGGTTCTGCGTGGATTACAGGGCTCTGAATGCTGTCACCAAGACAGATGCCCACCCCTTGCCTCGAACAGATGAGCTGGTGGATACTTTGGGTGCCTCCAAGTACCTCAGCACGTTTGACCTCACTGCGGGCTATTGGCAAATAGCGTTAGCAGAACATGCCAGGGAGAAGACAGCATTTTCTACTCCAGACGGCCTTTACCAATTCCGGGTAATGCCGTTCGGGTTGAAGAATGCACCTGCCACTTTCCAGAGGCTTGTGAATCATGTGTTGAATGGGTTGGACGAATTCTGTCTTGCATATCTGGACGATATAGCAGTTTTCAGTGCCACCTGGGAAGACCATGTGAAACACCTCAGGATTGTGCTCCAGGCTCTTCAGAAAGCCCACTTGACCATAAAGGCGAGTAAATGCCAGATTGGACAAGGCTCAGTGGTTTACCTTGGACATGAAGTAGGTGGAGGGAGGATACAGCCTCTACCCAGTAAAGTACAAGCAGTACAAGACTGGCCTACCCCTACTACGCAAACCCAAGTGAGAGCCTTCTTAGGACTCACGGGGTATTATCGCAATTTTGTGGCAGACTATGGCACCATAGCTGCTCCTCTGACTGCCCTCACAACTCCGAAGAAACCCAAGAAGGTAACTTGGACCGACGAGTGTGAGAAGGCCTTCAATGGCTTAAAAGACTCCTTGTGCCAGGCCCCTGTGCTTAGGGCCCCTGATTATCAAAGACCTTTTATCGTGCAGACGGATGCCTCTGACACTGGGATAGGAGCTGTACTATCACAAGTAGATGAGAAGGGTAAGGAACACCCTATCGGTTTTATTAGTCGCCAGCTTAAGGACAGAGAGCTCAGGTGGTCCACGGTAGAGAAAGAATGTTTCTCTGTTGTGTGGGCCCTAAGGAAGCTGAGGCCCTACCTCTATGGGACCCACTTCACTGTGCAGACTGACCATAAGCCGTTAAAGTGGCTAATGAACATGAAGGGGGAGAATCCAAAGTTGCTTAGGTGGTCCATAAGTCTTCAAGGCTTCGACTTCACTATTGAGCATAGACCAGGTGTCCAACATAGCAATGCTGATGGGTTGTCCAGAATGTTTAACCGACCTGAACAAGAGACTCATCCAGGGGTGGATTAGTTCCCCCTGTCCATAGTCTGGGAGGGGCGAGTGTTAGGAAAGATTTCGTAATTGTAGGGAATTTTCCTTCCATGTGGCAACCCCTAAACTTTTTGCTATTGTTTTTAACCTTGTTCTTGACTTTGCCAGAGCAGTACAGCCTTCGGCCGCACTTCTCTGGGCTTTCGCTCCTTTCTTACGGGGAAACTGACATGCCCTTAAGACAGTCAGTACCGGGGAACGTGGTTTCCCGTAGTTTCTTTTATCGTGTCGCCGCTTTAGTGCAACACGACACAAGAGGGCACTGTAAGCTAAGTTACAGCTCTCTTGGGTCTCTAGCCTTCTACGGGCCCTAGATACTCTTTTAGGATGGTATTTGATCGGTGCAAGTCATTCAGGGACTGGAATGGTGGCAGCGATCGTTTTGTTTATTTTGAGCTCCTTTTGGCGTTCTGAGCACGTTTTTGCACTGAACCCAAAATGGTGGCCTGGCTCCCAAAATGGCCAGGCCGCGAGGCTCCTTTGTCCTGTCCACTGTCCGTCTTGCTCCCTTCACCTTCCCCAGGTCCGGCGACCCGGGGCCTTCCTTATTTGGGCATGTACTTTCCCGCGAAACGTGGTTGCTTTCGTGGGCTTCTACATGTCGTTTGTGTGCCTCCAGGGTGTGGGCTGGGATGTCGGGTCCCAACACACATCCTGGGTGCTAGAGAGTCTAGGGTGGTGTGAATGCCTGGGACCACCGTGGTCCGTGATTGGTCCACGTATGGTATGTGTTTTGATGAGCAGATCTCCCATTGGCTCCCCTCCGTTTTGGCGCGAAGGGAACCGTGGATAAGAGGGGGCTGGAAACACCACTACCATGTCGATCTCCTGAGTTCTCACGAACGAAGGAATACAGGAGCCAAGTATCCTGCAACTACGAGGCTGGACCGAGGAATCGCTGGTGACCCGCTGAAGGAATCCTCCTTTGCACTGCTGTCGTCCGGAGAGCCCCCTGTCCTCCTTTGATCGAACCAGAAGGCCTGTACTGGTGCTTCGACCTTTGGAATAGCAGGAACAGCTATTCCCGGCATCTTCAACCATCTCCTGCCAAGTAAGCCTTCGGAAGCGTCTCTGGGCCATCCAGTTGACTGACCATCTTACAAAGGAGTTTGGCTCTGCAACCGCCGCCAGGTTGTGTTGTATTGCGAGTCCTTGTCCCTCTCCCACGCTTCGTACGCTTGGAGTCCCCAGGTCTGAAGGGAGGAGGGTTCATTTGGCTCGAATACACACGGCCGCTCCGTTGTCCTGTGCGGCAACAAAACTGTGCCGGTTTCGTCGATTGGGACGTCTTTTTGCTCTACACGACTACAAAGCGTTCCCTGCTCTTCTGAACCTGCCAGCTGCTGAAACTATCGTGGAGAAGCCTGGGTCTGCTTGCTTCGGGGACCGGTGAGTAGTATATCTAGGATCTGGTCGCCCTCCTGCAGTATCCCATTGCTTTTCCCGGCTGTGTAAAAATAGCACCCTTTTGCCGCGCTCGCGCTCTGCTTCTGCCCGCTGTGGAGGCTGCGCTTGAGTTGCGGAACCTGTTCTTCTTCTGCTGTGCACTAACGTGAACCGCCTGACTTCCTCCGAAGAGCTTCCCCTTGTGCCCGTCGGCACCGGCGTGGCAGGTACTTTGAGCACAAGGCTCCACTCTTCGCAGGGCTCGGACTTCCATCTAGTTAGGTGCCTATGAAGGCGAACTGAGTCGAAAGCATTATCGCACTGCCTGTTTTCCTTCCCTGGCAGGTGGACTACATATTTCGTGCTTTAAACGCTTGCGACTGTGTATTTGTATATATATTGTGTTGATATGGTATGTGTTGGTTTAATATTGTGATATTGTGATTTTCTCGCTACGGTCATTATTTTAAAGGCCTTAAAATAAATGTGTATCTATTTTTGATATAACAACTGTTTGGAGTAGTTTGTCAGCGCTCTTGCTTTGTGTGCTCACTGCGGGCTTTCAGTCACCCTCACCCCTCTTGAGACCTAGTCTTGACCGCCGCGATCGCTACCTTGATTGGTCTGGCTTGTCCAGAGGTTACCCTGTTCCAAGTAATTAGGTTGGCCTTCTGAACTTCTGCGCCACCAGGACAGAGTTCAGAAATCCGTCTTAACACTTAGCGCCATGGATTTTAACACCTGCTAAAAGCAGGTGTTAAATCCTCCATGGCGCTAAGGGACCTCGGAATCAGGCGGTAAGGGTCGGCGCTGTTTACGCCGCCGTAAACCCCTTACCGCCTGGGTCCTAATGAGGCCCATTATGTATTAAAGCTGCTCTATACTCAACATATAACATTGATATACACTTGTATATCAAAATTGATATAACAGATGTTGATATCAAAATGTTGGGCGAACTTTATATAAAATGTTATATTAAGTGTATATCCACAAATATTAATTTGTATATACATTTCTATATAAAAAATGTTCTTCATTTAAATTTAAATTTTTATATACATTTCTATATAAAAATATATTTTGTATATTCATTTGTATATATATTTTCATATTAAAAAGATATCAACATTGTTCGATGCCATTTTCTGCTTACTATCACATCGGGCGGAGCGTCACTCTGCAAAACCCTAGATTCACAGTCCTTGTCTTCAGAGCTCACTTCGATCTTGGTGTTCGACCAAGCAACGTCGCCGGCTGCTGCTCCCATATTTATATAGATTTGATATAAAATGTATATTCTCTTGGATCAAATGATATAACATGTATACACACTTTATATCAAATCTAAATTTGATGGAAAATTGATGTAAAAAATGTGTATATTAAAAGTATATTAAGTTTAAATCAAATCATATCAAAAGCGGCAGGGATTACGACCAGAAACAGGGGACGTGCATGTTAGGAAAGATGTCATGATTATGTGTAATTTTCCCTCCATGTTGTAAACCCCCAAACTTTTTGCTGCTGTTTTACACCCTGATCTAGACTTTGCCAGAGAAGCACAGCCTTCCGCCGCACTTCTCTGGGCTATCGCTGAATTCTTATGGGGAAACTGACATGTCCTTAAGACAGTCAGTACTGTGAGACTTTGTTTCCCTTAGTCCTTTCCTCATGTTGCAGCTTTTGTGCAACATGAAACAAGAGTGCAATGTAACTTACTTTACCGCGCTCTTGGGTCTCTAGTCATTCCAAAGGCCCTAGAAACTCTCGCTGGACTTATTATGAACTGTGCAAGTGTGTCACGGACAGGTCTGGTGGCAGCTATCATTTCTCTTGTGTTTTGAACCCTTTTTTGCCATGTTATCCGCGCTTACCGCGTTTGGCACGAATAAGTGGCCTGGCTCCAAAATGGCCATGCCACGAGGTTCTTTGTCCTGTCCTTTGGCCATCTTGCCCCTTCACCTTCCCCAGGTCGAGCCGACCCGGGTTAGTCCTTATTTGGTCATGCACTTTCCTGCAAAACCCAAAGCTTTTGCGGGCTTCTGCATGCCTTGTGTGTATGCCTCCAGGATGTGGGCTGGGATGTCTGTTCCCCATACACGTCCTGGGTGCCATAGAGTCTGGAGTGTCCTGAATGCCTGGGACCACCATGGTCTGTGATAGGTCCACGTATGGTGTGAGTGTTTTTGAGCAGATCTCCCATTGGGTCCTCTCCATTTTGGCGTGAAGGGAACTTTGGATAAGAGGAGGCTGACAACACCACCACCATGCCGATCTCCTGAGTTCACACCGAACGAGGGATAAGGAGCCAAGTATCCTGCAACAAGAAGCTGAGTCAAGGAACCCCTGGTGAACCGCTGAAGGTTTGGCACACTGAACAGCTGTCGTCCTGTGAGTCCCCTCTGCAGCTGATCGTCCTAGAAGGTCTGTGAAGGCGCTTCGACCCATTGGAATAGTGGGATCAACTATTCCCGGCACCTTCATCAAACCTTGCAATTAAGCCTCTTCGGAAGTGTCCCTGGGCCAACCAGTTGGCTGACCAGCTTACACAGGACATTTGCTCTGTCACCCCCGCCGTTTCAGGGAAGGCCTCGAAACTTGGCCTACTGCTAGCTCTGTGTCCACGGTACCCTTACACTGAATGTCGTACACTTGCTATTCCCAGGTCTGAAGTGAGACGAGTGCGCCCGGACCACAGTAAACGTGGTTGCCGTGTTGCCCTGCTTTGGTAACAACCTGTGCATGTTTTCTGCATTTGGGACACCCTCGCCCCTGCATCCTGCTACCGCGGAATCTACACGGTGTCGAGATGTCCTGATCATCGCATCTGAACCTGCCAGGAACGTGAACTGAACTGGCGAAGTCTGGGTCTGCCTGCGTCGGGGACCGGTGAGCAGTCCATACCCCGAACGGTGGCCCCTAGCGAAGGAACCCACTTCTCTTCCACCGCTGTTTTTAAATAGCAGATCTGTCCCGCACTCTCACCCTGCCTCCGCCCGCAAGTGGAGATCTTGCTCGAGTAGTGGGGACCTGTTCTTCATCGCTTCATCCATCTTCCTGAACAGTCAGAAACCCTTGAAGAGACCCTATTTTTGTCCATTGGCACAAGCGCGTGCATGTACTATTGAGCATAAGGCTCCTCTTATCGTAGGGCTCGGACTTCCTCCTAGTTAGGTGAAATTCTGATGTCGAACTGGGACTAATGATTATTTGCACTGCCTGTTTTTCTCCCCATCTAGGTGGTCTACATATTACGTGCTCATAACTCCTTAGGTCCTTCGGTCTTTTATATATATTGTATTGATTGTGATGTGTTGGTTTACTTTAGTATTATTGTGATTCTTTGCTATAGTCGATGTTACAAAGGCCTTGTAATAAATGTGTCTATATTTTTAATATAACACCTGTCTGGAAAATGTGTAAGTATCCTTGCTTTGTGTGCTCATTGAGGTCTTTCAGTCACCCTCACCCCTCTTGAGACTTAGTCTTGACCGCCGCCATCGCTACCCTGATTGGTCTGGCTTGTCCAGAGGTTACCCTGTTCCAAGAAACTAGGCTGGCCTTCTGAACCTCTGCCCCTCCAGGTCCGAGTTCAGAAATCCATCTTAACAAATTGGTGTACAGCGGTGGGATAGGACTGAAGGTATCCAGTGTTGCATACGAGTGAAGGCATTTCGAGGTATTCCTACCAGGACACATAGTGAATTGTCGTAGTATAACTTTTTAAAGGCCATAGCCCTATCCAACAGTATGGATACAAGTACCTTGTTAACTTTAAATGCTTCTAAAACCTAAACATTGAAAAAGATGTGTGCTGAGAGAGATGTTTCCTCTCAAGGCACCAAAATGGAAATGATCCAAAGAATCATGGCCTGGCAAGAAGCTCAGCTTAGTGCTATAGCTTCAGAGGACAGTGCAGATGGAGGTGGGGCTGCTGCCACTAGTAGAACTGACAGTTCTGCCGCTGCACTGGTCCACAGCGACCATGAGGACGGGGTGGATGAAATGTCCAATGTTTCCTCTGCCAGTGCTGATGGGGAGGCCATGCTTGAATTCAAGAAGCAAGAACTGCTGTTTAGGCAGAAGGAGCTTGTGTTCAATATGGCCAAATTAAAAATCGAGCAGGCAGAAAAACAGAAAGACAGGGATCACCAGTTGGAACTGGCCAAGCTTCAAGTTGCCAATGGATCCAAGGGTCTTGGACATGGGTCTGGGGCCTCCTCTCATCCAAGGTTTCCAAAAGATCTGCTCAATGTGTATGAGGAAAAGAATGACATTATGGACTGGCTGAATACATTTGAGTATGCATGTGAAGTTCAACAAGTTGACAATGCTGATACAATTGCCTGGTTACTTAGCAGACTGCCCAATTCTAGCTGCAGTGCCATTATGGATAGGCCGAAGGCTGAGAGAGAAGATTTTACAATGTTGAAGCAAACTCTCATTTTAAAGTTTGGAAAGAGTCCTGCCCAATACTTAAAAAGATTCAGAGAGTATAAGAAAAAAGAAGGTGGTACTTGGGTATCTTATGTAACTGAATCCTTCAAAAACTTGACTGGCTGGGTTGAAGGTTATAAGGCTTCTACCTTTGAAGGTATGATAAGTCTTGTCATGCTGGAACATATTTTTGCATCTTCTTCCCCTGAGCTTAAGCAACATTTGGCAGATTCAAAGAGATAGATCCTAAGAAGCTTGCAATTGCCACAGATTTTTGGGTGTCACATTGATTGTCCCATAAGGACAAGACTCATCCTGGTAAGCAGGAGGAAGGGAAAAAGTCCAAAGATAAGGAGGGTGGGGAAACTGATAAATCTTCTTCCCAAAAGGGCCACAAAAAGAAAAATAAGGGTAAGACACAAGAGAACTCACAGGGTAGTGGAGGTCAGCCTCCGAAACAGAACTCTGGTTATAATAAGCCTCCCTATGTAAACAGACCCAATGGATCTTGTTTTGCTTGTGGAGCAACTGACCACGTGAAGGGGGATCCCAGATGTAAGGTCAAAACCTTGGGGGTCCACTTTGCTAATCAGGCCTTCTCCTCCTATGAGGAGGAAGAGATTACCAGAGCATCCTTCTCCGACTCCTTCCCCAGTGGGATAGAAGCTGAGGTAGTGTTAGTTTCCCTGGGTTCCTGGGAGCCTAAAGTCGCAGAGGCTTATGCTAGGATTCCAGATAACATCAAGCACTACTTTAAAGACAGTGTGCTGATCAATTGAGTAGATACTCCAGCTCTTAGGGATAGTGGGTGCGGTCGAACTGTAGTGGATTCTACCTTGGTAGACCCAGAGGAAGTTGCCAGAGCTACTCTGATGCCCACTAAGTTGGCTGACGGCCCACCTCTCATGTTCCCAGTAATACCTGTAAATCTTACTATCAATGGTACAGCAGTCAGGATTCCAGTGAGCATTCGGAGGAGTGTCCCAGGAAAGGTCTTGTTGGGCAATGATCTCAGAGTGTTAGGGCTTGTGGGATATACTGCTGACAGACCCTGCACAAGGACTCAAACGAGGGCAGCACTGGCCAAGACTAATGGTCTGCCCCAGCCAAAGGGGAAACCCAAGGCTAAAGGTGTCAAGAAACCAAGAAGAGGGAAAGAGAATATTCCCCCTAACTCGCCTACCACTGAGGTGGAGGTAGTTGGTCAATCACCCGTACCTGACGAGGAGGTGGTGATGCCTGAAGTGTTTGACCCCAATGACCACCCTGAACTAAACAATTTGTCAGTAGAAGGTGGTCCTGACAGGGAAGAATTCAGTAAAGGCCAACGTGAGTGCCCATCTCTGGAAGGCCTAAGGAGACAGGCCTGCTACCAGCTTGAGGATGAACCTCCTGGGAAGCATCAGATTTATTGGGAAGGTGGACTCCTGTATAGTGAGCCCACAGAGTCTACAGAAGGAGACCATAGAAGATTGGTGGTTCCCCTTGCTGTAAGACCGTTCCTCCTGCAGCTGGTGCATGAAGTGCCCCTTGCTGGTCACCTTGGTATTAAGAGGACCAAGCAAAGGTTATCCATGCACTTCTACTGGCCCAAGATGGGGGTGCAATTAGAAAGTCACTGCAGGAGTTGTGCCTCCTGCCAGTTATCTGGTAAGAGTGGTTCAACAATCCAAGCTCCATTGGTACCACTCCCAGTTGTGGGAGTACCATTCGAGAGGGTAGGGATCGCAATAGTTGGTCTCCTTGACCCCCAAACATCCTCAGGCAATAGGTTTATCCTGGCTGGTCGACCATGCCACCAGATATCCTGAGGCCATCCCATTAAAAACTGTGACTGCCAAGTCAGTTGCAAAAGCTTTACTTGGCATCTTTACTAGGGTTGGCTTCCCTAAAGAAGTTGTGTCCGACAGAGGCAGCAACTTTATGTCAAAGTATATGCAGGCTATATGGAAAGAATGTGGGGTCACCTATACGTTTTCTTCCACATACCACTCCAGACCAATGGTCTGGTAGAACGGTTTAACAGGACCTTGAAAAGTATGATTGGGGCTCTGGAAGAGCCTCAAAGAAGAAAATCGGATCTTCTTTACCATGCTTACTGTTTGCCTACAGAGAGGTACCACAAGAGGGTGTTGGCTTCAGCCCCTTTGAACTTCTGTTTGGTCACCCTGTGCGGGGACCCTTAGCCATAGTCAAGGAGGGATGGGAGATGCCCACTCCCCCATTACGACCAATGTAGTAGACTATGGGCCTCATTACAACCCAGGCGTTAAGGAGTTAACGGCGCTGACACCTTTTACGGCGCCGTTAACCCCTTAACGCCTGGGTTGTAATGAGGCCCATAGTCTACTACATTGGTCGTAATGGGGGAGTGGGCATCTCCCATCCCTCCTTGACTATGGCTAAGGGTCCCCGCACAGGGTGACCAAACAGAAGTTCAAAGGGGCTGAAGCCAACACCCTCTTGTGGTACCTCTCTGTAGGCAAACAGTAAGCATGGTAAAGAAGATCCGATTTTCTTCTTTGAGGCTCTTCCAGAGCGCCAATCATACTTAAACCCTTAACGCCTGATTACGAGGTCCCTTTGCGGGTTGCACTTTAACGCCTGCTTTTAAAACCAACCCGCAAAGGGACCTAGGAGCTAATTACGGCACCGTAATTTACGGTGCCATAATTAGCGCCTTCCCCAGTCCCATTGAGCCCTATGGGGCAAAAATGGGAATGGGGAAGGGCCATGGCGGCATGGGGAATCACCACCCCACCAACCTTGGAATGGGGCGATATTTCCCCATTCCACCATGGCGGACTCGTAACAACACCGGCACCAACCATGGTGCTAATAGTGCCATGGTTTAGCGCCAGGGTTGTAATGAGGGCCTATGTGTTAGGGCTCAGAAAAAGGATGGTACTCCTGATGGGTCTGGCTAGTGACAAGTTGAAGGCAGGACAGGCTCTCGTGAAATATTGGTATGACCAGAAAGCTTCCCTCATCAACTTCACCCCTGGTCAGCAAGTCCTGATCATGAATCCCATAAGGCCTGGAGCTTTACAGGATAAGTGGTCAGGCCCTTACACAGTGGTGGAGCCCCTGGGCGAGGTCAACTATTTAGTGGACCTTGGAAGGCCTGGAGAGGCTCCAAAAGTGTTCCATGTAAATAGGCTGAAGGATTTCATCCCAAGAGTTGAAATCGCAGCACTGCTATTGGCTTCAGATGTCGAGGAAGAGGAGTCTAAACCTCTCCCTGACCTGTTTCAAAGCAGTCCTCCAGAATGCTCTTTTGAGGGTGTCCGAGTGGCCCCTCAGCTGACTTCTGATCAACAGGCGGTGGTGGAAAGTTTGCTTAGGCAGTTTTCCCCCCTGTTTTCACAGTCCCCTGGTTTGACACCTTGGTGCAAACATAACATAGACACAGGAGACAGTGTACCTACCAAAAGTAGGGGATACAGGATGTCAGACAAAGTACGGTCTTACATTAAGACGGAGGTCAACAAAATGTTAGATCTTGGGGTGATTGAACCCTCCAGTAGTCCTTGGTCCAGCCCTGTGGTTTTGGTTCCAAAGGCAGGTACTTCTGAATTGAGGCTCTGTGTGGATTACAGGGCTCTGAATGCTGTCACCAAGACAGATGCACACCCCTCCAAGTACTTCAGCACGTTTGCCCTCACTGCAGGCTATTGGCAAATAGCCCTTGCAGAACATGCCAAGGAGAAGACAGCATTTTCAACTCCAGAAGGTCTTTACCAGTTCAGGGTAATGCCTTTTGGGTTGAAGAACGCACCTGCCACTTTCCAGAGGCTTGTGAATCATGTGTTGAATGGGTTGGAAGAATTCTGTCTTGCATATCTAGACGATATAGCAGTTTTCAGTGCCACCTGGGAAGACCATGTGAAACACCTTGGGATTGTGTTACAGGCTCTTCAGAAAGCCCACTTGACTATAAAGGCCAGTAAATGCCAGATTGGACAAGGCTCAGTGTTTTACCTTGGACATGAAGTAGGTGGAGGGAGGATACAGCCTCTACCCAGTAAAGTACAAGCAGTACAAGACTGGCCTACCCCCACTACACAGACCCAAGTGAGAGCCTTCTTAGGACTCACAGGGTATTACAGAAATTTCATGGCAGACTATGGCACCATAGCTGCCCCTCTGACTGCTCTCACCACTCCTAAGAAACCCAAGAAGGTAACTTGGACCGACGAGTGTGAGAAGGCCTTCAACGGCTTAAAAGAATCCTTGTGCCAGGCCCCTGTCCTCAGGGCCCCTGATTACCAAAGACCTTTTATTGTGCCGACAGATGCCTCTGACACTGGGATAGGAGCTGTATTATCACAAGTAGATGAGAAGGGTAAGGAACACCCTATTGGCTTCATTAGTTGTCAGTTTAAGGACAGAGAGCTCAGATGGTCCACAGTAGAGAAAGAATGTTTCTCTGTTGTGTGGGCCCTACGGACGCTGAGGCCCTACCTCTATGGGACCCACTTCACTGTGCAAACTGACCATAAGCCCTTAAAGTGGCTTATGAACATGAAGGGAGAGAATCCAAAGTTGCTTAGGTGGTCCATAAATCTACAAGGCTTTGACTTCACTATTGAGCATAGGCCCGGTGTCCAACATAGCAATGCTGATGGGTTGTCCAGAATGTTTAACCGACCTGAACAAGAAACTCATCCAGGGGTGAATTAGTTCCCCCTGTCCTTAGTCTGGGAGGGGCGAGTGTTAGGAAAGATTTCATGATTGTATGTAATTTTCCCTCCATGTGTCAACCCCCAAACCTTTTGCTGCTGTTTTACACCCTGATCTAGACTTTGCCAGAGAAGTGCAGCCTTCCGCCGCACTCCTCTGGGCTTTCGCTCAATTCTTATGGGGAAACTGACATGCCCTTAAGACAGTCAGTACTGGGAGACTTTGTTTCCCTTAGTCCTTTCCTCATGTTGCAGCTTTTGTGGAACATGAAACAAGAGTGCACTGTAACTTACATTACCGCGCTCTTGGGCCTCTAGTCTTTCCAAAGGCCCTAGAAACTCTCGCTGGATTTATTATGAACTGTGTAAGTATGTCACGGACAGGACTGGTGGCAGCTATTGTTTCTCTTGTGTTTTGAACCCTTTTTCGCCATGTTATCCGTGCTTACCACGTTTGGCACGAATAAGTGGCCTGGCTCCAAAATGGCCATGCCACGAGGTTCTTTGTCCTGTCCTTTGGCCATTTTGCCCCTTCACCTTGCCCATGTCGAGCCGACCCGGGTCAGTCCTTATTTGGTCATGCACTTTCCCGCAAAACCCAAAGCTTTCGCGGGCTTCTGCATGCCTTGTGTGTATGCCTCCAGGATGTGGGCTGGGATGTCTGTTCCCCATACAAATCCTGGGTGCCAGAGAGTCTGGAGTGTCCTGAATGCCTGGGACCACCGTGGTCCCTGATAGGTCCACGTATGGTGTGAGTGTTTGTGAGCAGATCTCCCATTGGGGCCTCTCCGTTTTCGCGCGAAGGTAACTTTGGATAAGAATAGGCTGAAAACACCACTACAATGTCGATCTCCTGAGTTCACACTGAATGAGGGATAAGGAGCCAAGTATCCTGCAACAAGAAGTTGAGTCGAGGAACCGCTGGTGACCCGCTGAAGGTTTGGCACCCTGAACTGCTGTCGTCCTGCGAGACCCCTCTGCATCTGATCGTCCTAGAAGGTCTGCGAAGGCGCTTTGACCCATTGGAATAGTGGGATCAACTATTCCTGGCACCTTCATCAAACCCTGCAAGTAAGCCTCTTCGGAAGTGTCCCTTGGCCACCCAGTGGGCTGACCAGCTTGCACAGGACGTTTGCTCTGTCTCCGCGGCCGTTTCGGGGAAGGCCTCGAAACTTGGCCTACTGATAGCTCTGTGTCCACCGCATCCTCACACCGAATGTCGTACACTTGGCATTCCCAGGTCTGAAGTGAGACGAGTGCACCCGGACCAGAGTAAACGCGGTTGCCGTGTTGCCCTGCTGTGGTAACAACCTGTGCACATTTGCTGCATTTGGGACACCCTCGCCCCTGCATCCTGCTACCGCAGAATCTACACGGTGTCGAGACGTCCTGATCATTGCATCTGAAACTGCCAGCAACGTGAACTGAACTGGTGAAGTCTGGGTCTGCCTGCGTCGGGCACCGGTGAGTAGTCCATACCCCAACCGGTGGCCCCTAGCGCAGGAACCCACTTCTCTTTCACCACTGTTGCGAAATAGCGGATCTGTCCCGCACTCTCACCCTGCCTCCGCCCACAAGTGGAGGTCTTGCTCGAGTAGTGGGGACCTGTTCTTCATCGCTTCATCCACCTTCCTGAACAGTCAGAAACCCTTGAAGAGACCCTATTTTTGTCCATTGGCACAAGCACATGCATGTACTATTGAGCATAAGGCTCCTCTCTTCGTAGGGCTCGGACTTCCTCCTAGTTAGGTGAAATTCTGATGTCGAACTGGGACTAATGATTATTTGCACTGCCTGTTTTTCTCCCCATCTAGGTGGTCTACATATTACATGCTCATAACTCCTTAGGCCCTTCAGTCTTGTATATATATTGTATTGATTGTGATGTGTTGGTTTACTTTAGTATTATTGTGATTCTTTGCTATGGGCGATGTTACAAAGGCCTTGTATTAAATGTGTCTATATTTTTATTATAACACCTGTCTGGAGTAATTTGTTAGTGTCCTTGCTTTGTGTGCTCATTGAGGTCTTTCAGTCACCCTCGCCCCTCTTGAGACTTAGTCTTGACCGCCGCCATCGCTACCCTGATTGGTCCGGCTTGTCCAGAGGTTACCCTGTTCCAAGAAACTAGGCTGGCCTTCTGAATCTCTGCCCCTCCAGGTCCTAGTTCAGAAATCCATTTTAACAGTGCCAACCTATCAAAATTATGATAGAGATAAAAGAGGGCCCCTTCTGCTAATCAAGCGAGCGTGCAACCTTGCAAAACAAGAACATTTCTCGGCCACAGGGCTGTATCACGATTCAGGGTGTATTAAGGGGTTCAAATCTGGGGAGAATGCAACAGCCCCTGCAGGGAACCTTGTGGGAAGTAGCAGAATCAAAAAAGGGAGACAATGGGCGATGGGGTAATATGGGAAAGATATACAGTGATACATGAAATACAGCAGACAGGCAGACTGTGTTCAGCAGATCATAAAGGATGGTGTCTAGACTAGGTGTTGAGGAGGTCCCAAAGGGAGGGAGAACTCAGGTACCATACTTTTGCTACCAAAAGGGTTGTAAAACATATGAAGCATGGATTTACTCACCCCAGCTTTCTTCTCCCGTCTCTTTGGCACTGTTGCCAGGAATTGATATTGTGCCAACTCCCCCTTAAACCTATCTTTACACCCTATCCCCTCTCAAACACACTACAGGAATAGACATTTGGAGATTTTATTGGATGACTGTAGCAAGGCCATCCACAGCATCAAGCTGAGCCTAATTTGATTGCCATTGATGATGCACTAGAAAGAGGTGTGAGTCATAAACTACAGGTTGTGTGTACACAGACTTTGTGGGCACAAATGCTTCAACAAAATCATTGGCATGATGTCTTTGAGAGGTGCTGGGAGGATCCAAAGGCGTTAATCAGTATTGAGAGACCTTCTAATCCATTTTTGCTTGTAGGTAACAGAACCGTAACCATTTTATAGCATACTAGCTGTTCCTGGTGTAACATACACCATTCTACCATATCTTAATGGTCAATATCGGTCGGTAATTCATAGGGTCACTTGTGTCCCCTTTCTTGAATATCGGAATTACCACTGATCGCTTCCAGTATGGGGGCGTAGGTCCCTGTGACTTATTAATGGTCATTGAAAAGGCTAACCTTATCAGATGGAACGAGATGTCATGATCTCTGCTTCCAAAAGGTCAGGGTTTTCCCAACTCCCTTGGAAGCAGATCCATAACCCAGGTTCCGAGTGCCAACCAGTCCCAATTGGGACCTTTTGGACCCAGTCCTGGCGCCAGTGGCACCAGGCTCATAAATATGCCCAGTCCCAGCGCTGGAAGCGCCGGGCTCATAATGCTTGGGTGGACTTACCTTCAGCAGACCATGCTGCTTACTTGCCTGCCAGTTGAGCCTCTGATCCTCTTCTGTTTGGAACTACTTTTCCTGTCGGGTGGGGCTGGAGCCACTCCCTAGATTCAGAACACTGGAACTCTTCTGGAAGGTAGGAACTCTTTTCTTACCAGGAACTCTTTTCTTACTTGGGCGTGGCTGTGGAAGGAGACACCTAAGCACTACAGGAGGCTATTTAAACCACACCCGGTGGATGAATCTTGCTTTGCGTTATTCTGCAACCTCTGCAGCAGAACGCTCATCGTGTCTTCTGCATCCGGTCCTGGGCCTAAGGAAAAAGGCTTACCATCCTGAATCCAGTCTTCAGCAACACCTATAAAGACAAGAAAGAACAGGTTAGCATTCCGGCATCTGAAAGGCAAAGGCTTACCATCCTGAATCCAGTCTTCAGCAACACCTATAAAGACAAGAAAGAACAGGTTAGCATTCCGGCATCTGAAAGGCAAAGGCTTACCTACTCTTCGTGCGCTCCGGAGGTCTTCACACTGCATTCCGGCATCTGAAAGACAAAAGTTTACCAACTCTTCGCACGCTCCGGAGGCCTTCGGCGCTGCATCCCGCATCTGAAAGACAAAACAAGGTGCGTTTAAAGACATTGGGGAACTTTAATACTCACGTGCCATTACTCCTTTCCACATCTAATCCAGTGGGTATTCCGGCACCCTGCAGCCACTCCGAACTCGTACCTGCAAAATAAAAAGACAGTTAGAGCGCATAGTGAAGCAGGCAACAAGCGCTTACTTACGTGCTTCCAGGCGCTTCTATTCATCACACGGGCTCCATCTTCAACTCACTTCAGCCCGTCATCCGCCATCGCCGGAACCCTGCAAAACAAGAGACATCATTACTAAAGACTTTAAAGACATTTGAATGACTCGAAACTTACCGTTCGTGCAGTAAACGACGGGCAGCAGTCCTCTGAAGTCAAGAGGCCTGCGCTACCTATCCAGTGAAGAAACTGGTTACAGCACCCTGCCCTGAGGCAGATGGAGAGCTCGGCATTCACTTACCTAAGGTGAGAGCGTTAACCTTTGGGGGTCTACAGGAGAGGAGAAGAGGAAAGAGATAGGGACACCCCAATAACCCCAGTTCATTAACCCCATATTTTCTATCTGCAGACATCTTACTCTACACGTCAGGCATACAGTGCACAGAGGTCCAGCCCAAAGAGCCAACCGGGTGCTACACATCACCTTTGAAGATACGGTAGTCGCCCGTCAAGACCGGCGCCTCTGCGAGAATCAGGTGAGCGTTACAGAATGCAAAGCCTACCGCAAAACTCTCGCCCAGGCGCTATGGAAACCTCGGATACTGACCCCCTAGCCCGGTTACTTGGGGAACTAAGGGCAGAAGTGCATGCAGCTCGTCAGGAAACGAATGCTCTAAGAAGGGAACTAATTATTTCCAAGGAGAGAACAGACAATCTTGCTAGACAAGTGCTACAGTCACAAGCCGGACAGACCCCGTTACCCGCATCAGGGGCAAATCTTCCTTCAACATCCTCTATGAATCCAGTGCAGATCAACCTACCTGGGAATGTACCTCTGGCTCCGCCCGAACGATTTTCTGGTGACCCAAAGAGGTTTGCAGTATTTATCAATCAGTGCCGGTTGCACTTCTTATGCCGGCCAGCAGCCTTTCCAACTGATCAAGCAAAAGTAGCTTTTGTACTTTCGTACCTTAGTGGCAATGCGGCAGACTGGTCGATCCCTCTAGTTAATCAAGATGATCCGGTTCTCCATGATTTTCAAGCCTTTCAGCTTAGTATGAAAAAACTGTTCAAAAAGACATTCACAGGGGCAGGCCTTGGACAATGAGCTTCTTTCGTTACGACAGGGTAATCAAGACCTTTTGGCTTATATTGCATCTTTCAATAGACTAATAGTGGAAACTCAATGGCCTGAGGACAAAAGGATTACGCTGTTTTATAGAGGTCTACGTGGAGAGCTCAAAGACGTTTTAGCCCAAGTAGTGAATCCCCCACAAGACTGTTCGGATTATATAGACTTGGTCGTTCAAATAGATCACAGGCTGCAGAACAGGAAGGCCGATCGTTCCAAGTTTGATGCTCGAGTATTTTCCAAACCGCCAACTCCTTCCAAAGGAGTAGACTCCGGGGAACCCATGCAAATAGGGGGTCTGAAAGGTCCTCTAACACAAAGGGAGCGGGAAAGGAGGAAACAGTTGCAATTATGCCTATATTGCGGAAACTCAGGGCACTTTCTTCGAGACTGTCCGGTGAAACCTGCCAAGAAGGCAGTAGGAGCTGCAGTTACCAAAGTTACAAACTCTGAGCAGGGAAACGACCTCGCCCGACAAGAATAGAGGTCCTCTTGCCGAGCGTGAAAACCAGTTCCGTGACCTCGCATTTCGTGATACCTATGGTCCTCATTAGCCCTGATAATCCGGATCGATTACATGCAATTGAAGCTTACGTCGACAGCGGTGCCATCGGCAATTATGTGGATCATGAAATGGTTTTGAGGATGAATCTAACTCTTTGTCCCAAGGCTGTAAAGGACGTCATTACTACGGTGGATGGTACGGAGATAGCCTCCGGGCCAGTAACGCATACCACTCAAGAGGTGACGCTAGTAAGTCAAGATGGACACCATGAGAAGATCGTGTTCGATGTGATCAAGGCCCCTCAGTTTCAGATTATTCTAGGAATACCTTGGTTAGAGAAACACAATCCTCTGATCGATTGGCGAGCAAGAACGGTCCAGTTTCCAGAATGTGTCTCTACTTGTCACCCTCCACCTGGTGTTGCACTGGCCGCAATTTCTTCAGAGACTCCCCAGTTACCTCCCGAATACCTAGAATACCAAGATGTTTTCCGGAAGGATCAGGCTAACTCTCTACCTCCTCATAGGTCTTATGACTGCCAGATAGACCTGATACCTGGATCTACTCCTCCTTGTAGTAGAATTTATGCCCTCACCGAGCCTGAGAACCTTCACCTTCGACAATACCTGGATCAATACCTGGCAAATGGGTTTATTCGTCCTTCCAAGTCCCCTGCTTCTTCAGCTTTGTTCTTCGTTCCAAAAAACGAAGGAGACCTTAGAACTTGTATCGATTATCGCTCCCTGAACCAGATCACCGTTAAGAATAGATATCCGTTACCTTTGATCCCTGAACTCCTGGACCAAGTCAGAAAAGCATGCATATATACAAAGCTGGATCTTAGAGGAGCTTACCACTTGGTACGAGTAAAAGAGGGCGATGAATGGAAGACGGCCTTCCGCACCAAGTATGGGCTATTTGAATATCAGGTCATGCCCTTCGGACTTTGCAATGCCCCGGCCGCCTTTCAATATTTTATGAACGATGTCCTCAGAGAGCTCATAGATGTATGTGTTGTTGTTTACATTGACGACATCCTCGTTTATTCTTCATCGGAATCTGAACATCGGAAACACGTGAAAATGGTCCTCGAAAGATTGCGTCAACACAAACTTTTCGCTAAGTTGGAAAAATGTGTTTTCAACGTGACTGAAGTTGAATTCTTGGGATTCATATTATCACCTGGCGGAGTGCGTATGGATTCAAAGAAGGTCGATGCAGTTCTCAAATGGCCATCACCATCCTCCGTAAAAGGTGTGCAAAGCATGTTAGGCTTCGCTAACTTTTACCGCAGGTTTATCCCCGAATTCTCTCGAATAGTCCAGCCCATCACTGCCTTGTTAAAGAAAAACAAACGTTTTGAATGGTCTACCGAGGCGGAACAAGCTTTCCAGGATTTGAAGACTAAATTTATCTCTGCACCAATCTTAAAACACCCTCGCCCCGAACTCCCCTACATCGTGGAAACTGATGCTTCAAGCCTTGCCATGGGGGCAGTTCTATCACAAAAGGACCCGGTAACCAATCAGTGGCATTTTGGTCCCGCAAATTCTCGCCTCCTGAAATCAATTACACGATTACTGACAAGGAACTTCTGGCTATCAAGTCTGCCTTTAAGGCTTGGCGGCATTATCTGCTGGGGGCCCGACACACCGTTACTGTGATTACGGATCACCGAAACCTGCAATATTTGAAGACCGCAAAAGCCCAATCCTCTAGACAACTCCGTTGGGCATTATTCTTTGCCGAGTTTGACTTCATAATTACCTATCGACCTGGTACAAAGAACGGTAAAGCCGATGCCCTTTCTCGGATGGGAGTGGAAGAACACTTGGTCAACCCTAAACCTGTACCAATCATTCCCGAACAAAGAATTCTGGGTGTAATCGCCACAGAATCCATAGAGGAAGTTAAGGATAAAGCCAGGCAACTTGTAACTCCAGCAGACATACAGAATTGGCATCTGCAGGGAAAGGACTTTGCAGTAAAGGACAACTTATTGTATTTCCAAGAACGATTATACCTACCCAGCACAGATTTACAGAAAAAAGTAATCTCTTGTTATCACGACTCTTTAATGGAAGGTCATCCCGGTATAGCCAAGACCTCAGAAAAGATCAAGCGCTACTTCTGGTGGCCGTCTTGGAAAAAAGATATCAGAGACTTTATAATGTCCTGTGGAGTATGCGCCCAAAACAAGAGTCAAAAGGAAAGACCAGCAGGCCTCTTACGCCCTATTGACATCCCACCTCGCCCTTGGCATACGCTTTCTATGGACTTCATCACCGATCTACCTCCATGCTCCGGATACAATACGATTCTAGTAATCGTGGACTTATTCTCCAAGATGGCGCATTTCATTCCGCTCAAAGGCTTGCCAACAGCAGCAACTCTGGCCCGAGAATTTCTCGAAAACATCGTCCGACTGCACGGTTTTCCTTCGGTTCTAATTTCGGATCGAGGTAGTCAATTTATTTCTCATTTTTGGCGAAGTTGCTGTCGGTCGGCTCAAATTGATGTGAGACTATCGACCAGTCACCACCCTCAGACCGACGGACAAACTGAGAGGACCAATCAAACTCTGGAACAGTATTTACGCTGCATGCTGCAACAAACTGAAAAAACTTGGAAAGATATCCTTTGGATAGCCGAGTATGCCTACAATAACTCTGTCCATTCGGGAACTGGGAAAACCCCGTTTTTTCTTTTGTACGGCAGTCACCCTCGAACCTCGGAGTTGGATCCCCTCCAAGATCTTGAAACACCAGCAGTAGACTACCTGCATTCTACAATCACCCAAGCCTTTAAGGAAGCTGTTTCTCACCTTCAAAGGGCTAAAGAACAATACAAGAAAGGAGCAGATCAACATCGGAAGGAAGCCCCTCACTATCAAGTAGGGGATCAAGTCTGGTTATCCACCAAATATCTATCTCTAAAAGGGCCACGCACATTCAACCCAAGATACCTTGGTCCCTATTCCATCACTACCATAGTAAACCCAGTAGCGGTCAAGTTGGACTTGCCCCCGCACATGAAGATACATCCGGTCTTCCACGTCTCTCTATTAAAACCCGTGCAACCTCAAACCCGACTAACCAAATCTCCAAAACCTATCCTAGTGGATGGAGAACTCGAGTTTGAAGTCAAAAGCATTCTGGACTCCAAGATCTCCAAATCTAAACTATTCTACCTAATTGACTGGAAAGGCTACGGCCCCCAAGAGAGATCCTGGGAACCTGCTGAATATGTCCACGCTCCTCGCCTAATCAAAAGATTTCACCGAACATTTCCTGACAAGCCAAAACCCCCGGAGAAGCCCGGTTTGGGAGGGGCCTTGAGGGGGGGTACTGTCATGATCTCTGCTTCCAAAAGGTCAGGGTTTTCCCAACTCCCTTGGAAGCAGATCCATAACCCAGGTTCCGAGTGCCAACCAGTCCCAATTGGGACCTTTTGGACCCAGTCCTGGCGCCAGTGGCACCAGGCTCATAAATATGCCCAGTCCCAGCGCTGGAAGCGCCGGGCTCATAATGCTTGGGTGGACTTACCTTCAGCAGACCATGCTGCTTACTTGCCTGCCAGTTGAGCCTCTGATCCTCTTCTGTTTGGAACTACTTTTCCTGTTGGGTGGGGCTGGAGACACTCCCTAGATTCAGAACACTGGAACTCTTCTGGAAGGCAGGAACTCTTTTCTTACCAGGAACTCTTTTCTTACTTGGGCGTGGCTGTGGAAGGAGACACCTAAGCACTACAGGAGGCTATTTAAACCACACCCGGTGGATGAATCTTGCTTTGCGTTATTCTGCAACCTCTGCAGCAGAACGCTCATCGTGTCTTCTGCATCCGGTCCTGGGCCTAAGGAAAAAGGCTTACCATCCTGAATCCAGTCTTCAGCAACACCTATAAAGACAAGAAAGAACAGGTTAGCATTCCGGCATCTGAAAGGCAAAGGCTTACCATCCTGAATCCAGTCTTCAGCAACACCTATAAAGACAAGAAAGAACAGGTTAGCATTCCGGCATCTGAAAGGCAAAGGCTTACCTACTCTTCGTGCGCTCCGGAGGACTTCACACTGCATTCCGGCATCTGAAAGACAAAAGTTTACCAACTCTTCGCACGCTCCGGAGGCCTTCGGCGCTGCATCCCGCATCTGAAAGACAAAACAAGGTGCGTTTAAAGACATTGGGGAACTTTAATACTCACGTGCCATTACTCCTTTCCACATCTAATCCAGTGGGTATTCCGGCACCCTGCAGCCACTCCGAACTCGTACCTGCAAAATAAAAAGACAGTTAGAGCGCATAGTGAAGCAGGCAACAAGCGCTTACTTACGTGCTTCCAGGCGCTTCTATTCATCACACGGGCTCCATCTTCAACTCACTTCAGCCCGTCATCCGCCATCGCCGGAACCCTGCAAAACAAGAGACATCATTACTAAAGACTTTAAAGACATTTGAATGACTCGAAACTTACCGTTCGTGCAGTAAACGACGGACAGCAGTCCTCTGAAGTCAAGAGGCCTGCGCTACCTATCCAGTGAAGAAACTGGTTACAGCACCCTGCCCTGAGGCAGATGGAGAGCTCGGCATTCACTTACCTAAGGTGAGAGCGTTAACCTTTGGGGGTCTACAGGAGAGGAGAAGAGGAAAGAGATAGGGACACCCCAATAACCCCAGTTCATTAACCCCATATTTTCTATCTGCAGACATCTTACTCTACACGTCAGGCATACAGTGCACAGAGGTCCAGCCCAAAGAGCCAACCGGGTGCTACACATCACCTTTGAAGATACGGTAGTCGCCCAGTCAAGACCGGCGCCTCTGCGAGAATCAGGTGAGCGTTACACGAGAGGTATGCATGGTATAAGAACAGTATCTAAGTCCCATCAATCACACAGGCCTCCATGATGTGCCTTTGTAGACGCGTAATTGTGAACCTTGTTCCATTGCAGAGTCCCCGTGATGGCATAATTTAAGCACCTTCTCTCAGTTTTAGTTTGTGAGGTGACATTTGTCCTACAGCGTTTCCCTCTTTAGAGACTAAAACTTTGAGCAAGTAATTAACTGTTCATCGACACTGGAACAGCCGTGCCCTGTGTAAAGAGAAGTCCGGTGGAAAGAAGTGACTTCCAAATGTTTGTGATAGTGGAAGGTGAAGGTGGCCGCGCAGAACCATGCTCATTCTGTTTGTTGAAATGGTAGCTGTTCTTGAAGTGGGTGCACTTTGCCATTTGGACAGTAGGGGGAAACCTAACACTGATACATTGCATCAGCTAAGTACAGAAACATACCTAAGCATTTTATATATATATTTATATATATTATGGTGATGATAAATACAACATGGTAATTATGTAATTTCTGTTATTTTCAAAATCGTAGCTATTTTACACATGTTCTTTTCAATGGCTTAGCTTGTAGTTTGTCTCTTAGGGCCAAGCAAGACTTCTAGTTTGGCCCTGGCTTGGACTTCTGTCCAAATGTCTTGTCTTGCCTATCTCTACTCATCAGAGAAGCCCACTAATGCAGCTGGCATTTAAGTCCTACCTACAGAAAACCATCGGGACTGAGGCTTGAGAAGGATCCAGCACAGCAAAATCTTTCACTTTCTACTTCTTCAAAAATGCATGTCTAAGGCACCGTCCTCTCCTCTTTAAATATGTATACTGTCTGCCAACGCTCTACCCCACATGAAACTTTGTTAGCTCTTGTCGAGCGTAATGCAGTTACTTTATATAAACTACCCAGGTGTCCTCATGAACTGGGAAATCATGATTTCATTGTGAAAACCCTGTGCCTTTGCAGTCATTTTCCAAAATGTGTTTGTATCCCTACTCGTAGAAATTTTGTATAACTCTCCACAGGTTATCAAAATATCCCATTTCCCTAGTTTAATTGCATGTTTGTTTTATTTTTCTAATTATATCTAATTTTTCTGCGCTACCTGAGCAACGATGAACTCTTCTTATCATAGCCATTAAGCCATTTATTTCCTTATGTAAATGTTCTATCACACAGACCTTTAAGATGAGAGTACATTTTAGGTTAAGCCTTTGAGTGGGACAAATCAGATCTACAATGCTCAGGACAATGTCCGGGTATTGGTGTAAGATCTTAGGGCCATTCATTGTTGCCTCAAATGGGTATAGGCCCAGCTGCACCCAGCTCTCTAATATTCCTGCTAGATTGGGCAAAGTTTCTCCATTCCACCTGATGGCTGTTGGGTTCCTCTTCAGGAGGGTAATATTCCTTATCAGTCGCCTTTACTTACTTTAAAATGTAGAGAGTGCCAAGGCGAAAGGTCAGTGTGACAAAACCCCTTACTTGACTTTGGTGGTGAGAGGTTGGAAAGCAAAGAAGGCTGAATGATGCCGCTGACTTATCAATGATGGGCCTGGGCCTCACCTCACACTGCATGGATAGCAGGCGCTTATCACAAAACTCTTGGGTGTAACTATCTCTTTACGTAGTAATGGCATTAATTGAGATTTTGCTAATAAATACCAAGTACAGCCGATAGTTTAGTAAAGGCTTGGAGTAAGCATTAAGCTCTTTAAAATGTCTTTATTTTGACAGTAGCAAGATTGGACATCTTTACATTTTCCTTATTATTGGACTACAGAGTCCGCAATCTTTAGCACAGTCCATATGGTACAACTGTATTGTCCCAGATTCCCATTTTATCCAACATCAGCTCATACAGAAAGTTTCATACATATCCAATCTAATGCATTTTGGTGAATTGCGGTTCTTGGTGGCTTCTTAAAATCATGGACCACCTCTTCCTGAGCCTAAGGTGAAAACTACATAATGGGCCTCATTACAAGTTTGGCGGTAGCCTTGCCGGTAAAACCAGCAGGCTGCCGCTGAATTTGCGAATTTTACCGGCACCCAGGTATGGGCAATTACCGGGTCATTATGGCCCCGCCGGACCCGGTATTTGCCCATTCCCGGGCGCAGGTAAGAAATGCTCCCCATTCCCATTTTAGCCCGATAGGGCACAAATGGGAATGGGGAGTCCGGATGCACCGGCACCATTCAGAATGGTGCATCCGACATGCTCTGCTCACAGGTGCCGGTCCACCTGCCAGGAGGTGACTGAAGGTAGGGCAAAGTTGGCTCAATGTTGCATTTTTATACGCGTCAGCATAGTTAATGTGAAGGGGAAGTGTTACTTTAAGTGTCACTTTGTGTTTAAGTTGATACATTTTAGATTTGCACAGGTGCAGCAAGATAAATGCCAAAATCTCGAATGGAATGTAAACAATCTAGATATGGTGTGCAACGAAGTGGCTAGAAGCTGGGCAACAAGGAGTTTCATAATGTGAATGCGAGGAAGGGGACTTGTCACGAAAAACCCACTGTGAAGGAGACACAGTAATTATTAATCAAGCATGCACATTGACATCCATACCTAGGTAATTTACAAATCTACGTGTAGTGGCCTCTAAAGAGGTTAAACTCTGCAGTCAGGGTTTTTGCAAGGTGAATTCTGAGTGATTGAGAAATACTGGTTTTACAGGTTTGGAGGCCAAAGGAGAGGTAATGATTAACCAAGCAGATGGTCAGCCAACAATCTGGCCAGGGTTTTTAAATGGCTTGGCTGTATCGCAGAACAAAGATATAGTATTTTCATTGCATGGGAGCTTGTTATTTATTGTTCAGAGGGGCCCAGCCATTTGCTTTTGAGCAACAATAAACTTGGATTGAAGTGACACTCGAGGTCAGAGTGACCAATACTTCATGGGTTTTGATTGTTTTCTCAGGATGTGGCCATGTGTGTTGAATTGGTAGTCATTTAGATTAGGGTATTCTGAAGATGCCAGCAAGTCCTGGTGGGTCAGATCGTTATCACCAGTTCAAAGGGTACCTGTTTATTCTGCCCCTCCTCATGTTGTTTGAAGTATTCATGCAAACCATGTGCAATTACATTTAGGGGTAGGAGGTCCCAGGCCTGCTGTAATAAATTATGTTTGTCGATGAATGTGTAACTATGTGTTGATGTCACGACCTACCACAGATAAATCCTAAAAGAGGGTGTGCTATACACATGAACTGAAGATGGTAGTTAAGATTATCGTGACCAATCAGAACTGGGGAATTGGATTTCTTTTGTGTAGTTCTTGACCAATCACATGTGGTGGGTAGATTGTAATAAAATATACTGGAGTGTTTTAACGGTTGCAAAAATGTATATAACGTGTCATCTTGTGTGGTTTGGAGAGACTTGGGTTAGATTGGCTCTTAAGTATCATCTAGCCCCTCCCGGCCGATTGTACAATAAACTTGCTTTACCTACAAATGTGCACGTTCCTTAAGTGGTGGGCCTTCTTTAGGGTTAAGGTGCGTAAAGGCCCATCTGCACATTTGATGACCACTAAGGGACGCCAGGCTTTCCGAGACATTGAGGGTCTCCTGTCCACACAACTTGGCTGCGGCACCTCTCCAAGGGGACCAGTCTACCACACACAGTGAAAAATAGAGGTTTATGGGCACTATATTGGTTAAAGGCCTGTCTGTTCCCCGGAGGCGTGGTACTGTGGTCCAGCTGTGCAGGGCGTATTGAAGGAGGACCACTTCAGAGCACTTCAGGTTCATGTGAGTGCACTTTTGGGGGGTAAAGTAAGAGGTTTGGGGGGTAAAGTAAGAGGGGAAATAGGGGAAGAAGAGGGTGGTTTCTTTGATTTAAGTGGTTTGGTATGGGTAGAATCGGAGTGCGTGTGTGGAGTTAGATGAGGTTATGAAGGATTGAAAGGGTGAACGCTTTGAAGGAGTGAGTGAACTGTTTTATGGTGTAAGTCCTTAGTACATATTTCTACTTGGTTTGTTATTTTAGAGGTGGGAGGTGGTATCTCCAACAGCAGGTCCATTATGAGGTTTGTCCTGATACCCTTCAGTATGCTTGTCTGGTTGGCTGGAGCCCTCACCTAGGGCGAGGTGGCATCTCATGGTAAATCCACCCATGGATACCTTCCTGAAGTATACCCATGGCATCTTTCATTTTGCATTGACTGTGCAGATGGAGCCCTCGCCTCACTTTTCTTGGTTAGTCTAATTAGTGAAGGGTATCTTCCTGTAGTCAGGAAAAGACAATGTTGTAGTAGAAAATACTGTACTAGTGATAAAGAGAGCGAGAGTACCAGTGTTTTAGTGAAAAACATTGTGCTCCTTCTATGCTCGAGTGAAGGAGACATCTCGGAGATATCGGCCGGTGTGTGTGTTTTTTTTGGGATAAATATGCTTTGTGTAAGAGTAGGAACTATAATTAAAGTAAATAGCTAAGCGAGGAGATTGCGGTAAAGGCAAGTAAGGTGAGTGATTGTGGGGGAAGACTAAGAAACTAGGAAGGGAAAAAAGGAGGTTGTTTGGGTGGAAATTTTGTGCAGCAGGTGCAGCTTCTGTGTTATTTTTTGTGAAACTATTTTGGGTAAATTGGTTTGGAGTATGGAGATTCCGTTGAATCATTTGTGTCAGGTAGTGTCAGCCCTCTGAGAATGTTAACCTTTCTCCCCTTTCCTCCTCCTCACCTGAAGATTGGTCTTGAATGGATGATATCTGTGGTCTTCTAGCTCAATAATCCTTCTCCTTCTTTCTCCTTTCTTTTTTTTCTGAGAAAGTGTCTGCTGTGAATAGCACTACCTGCGGCCCCTCTTCCGAGAGGGACAAACTGGGGAAAAAGCCAGCCGGCACAAAAAACACCAGAAGTAGAACAGCAGCAGCGGAGGTCCGTCGTAAGGATTCCGGGTGGAAGGTAGGCTCTAAAGGAACCGTGAGGTAGCTGATAATGACGGCCAGCGGGAGTCAACAGTACGGAGAAAGAACTGAAAGGGAGCCGGAGAAAGGGAGGCAAAATGGAGAGATCAAAGGGAGCAGGAGGAAGAGGGAAAGGATAACAAGAGGACCGGGAAACGGGAAGGGAAGAAGCGGCCCGAGGGGCGGCAGAGGAGAGAGGGGAAAAGGAAAGAAAACAAGCGTAACAGCAACCGAAAGAAAGCAGTCAGGGAGCTGACCAAGCGGGTTGCAATGCACTGTGAGCCGGGGGGGGCGTGGCTGATAAGCTTCCCGGCTCGCAGTGAAGGAAACACTAGACTGCTACAGCGACGTTCGAAAACGTGGTGGAACGCTACAATGGCGGCCCCCAAGCCGCACCCTGGACCATAACGTCCACGGGAGGCGGCGTATGACAGTATGCCCCCTTCCAATGTTGCAACCCCCCGGCTTTCCAGGGTGAGCCCTGTGAAACTTCCGCAACAACCTAGGAGCATGAACAAAGGTAGAGGGTTCCCATGAATCTTCTGCCCTCGAGTATCCCTTCCAGTGTATCAAGTATTCCAAGCGACCTCGCCTGTATCGAGAATCACATATTTGAGATACCTCAAACTCCGCTTCCTCCCCCGGCGGTGGATTCAGTGGAACCGAACGGGTAGAGGATCCCAAGAGAGGAATGAAAGACAGGATGGACCCTGTGCAAACAGGGAGGCATTTTCAGGCGAAAAGCCACTGGGTTGATTTTAGCCATGATAGGATAGGGTCCAATGAAACGGGGGGAAATATTGGAGGGATGAGTCCACCGGGGAAGATATTTCGTAGAAAGCCACACCCGGGTGCCCACCTTCCACTCCGGCACCGTCTGACGGTGTCGATCCGCTTGAGCTTTATTTGCCTCTTGACTGTCCAAAAGACTGGACTGGGTAGTCTTGTGAGCCTCCTGAATCTTGGACAACACACCTTCTACAGCGGGTAGGTTGGATTCAATGGATGGAACAGGGAAAATAGTGCGAGGATGAAACCCATAAGTACAGTAGAACAGAGTGAGCCCAGAAGCGGAATGACGCATGTTGTTGTAGGAAAACTCCGCCGTGGGAAGAAGAGACACCCAATTGTCCTGTTCCTGGTTTATGTAACAGCGTAAGTATTGTTCGAGAGTGCCATTTAATCGCTCAGTCTGCCCGTTGGTCTGAGGGTGAAAACCAGATGATAATGCCCGTTCAATGCCCAACCGATGACATAAGGCTGTCCAAAATTTGGAGACATATTGGCTGCCTCTATCTGACGTAATGTTGTCGGGAAGACCATGCAGACGGAAAATATCCTTGAGAAATACCCCTGCCATTTCTGTTGCCGTGGGCAATCCGGGAAGAGGGGAGAAATGAGCCATCTTGGACATATAATCCACTGTTACCATGATGCAGGTACAAGCACTAGAAACTGGTAAATCCACCACAAAATCAGTGGAGATGTGGCTCCACGGACGTAAGGGTATCGCACTCTGTTTAAGTAAACCCAAAGGTTTGGTAGTGCGATTCTTACTGCTGTTGCAGATCCTGCAGGATTGGACATACTGTCTGATTCTGGATCGCATACCGGGCCAGTAGAAATACCTTTTGACGAGATCTAATGTGCCAGCCTGACCTCTATGTCCGGCCGTCTGGTGATCATGACACCATTGAATGACTTGTCGTTGAAGGGGACCTGGGGGAATAAACAACCGATGGTCCTGAAACAAAAGCCCTTCTCTGTCAATTAAAGCTATCTTCTCCTTGGGAGTAGCCAGAATCGTAGCTTCTTTAACCTGCTGGAGAAAACTGGTAACATGGAGGAAGACCCGATTTCTGGGAAACAGTCTTTCTGCCGGTGGTAAATGGGATGCTTCCAATCCACCCTTCCGAGATAGCGCATCAGCAAGAAGATTCTGACTTCCAGGGATGTACGTAATGCAAAAATCATACTGGGAAAAGAAATGGGCCCATCGGGCTTGGCGAGAATTGACGCAGTCCATAGACTGAAGGATGGTGAACGGACAGTTACTTCCCTGCAGCAGGTGTCACCATTCCTCACACGCGAGTTTCATGGCCAAGAGTTCCCTCTCAATGACCGAATAATTCTGTTGACTGGAAGTGAGGGTGCTATGGGATGTTCATTTCCGTTATGTTCCTGGAGTAGGACTGCTCCTACGGCGGCAGCAGAGGCGTCAATCTCTAGAATAAAGGGTTTTGTCTGGTCCGTGTGCCGCAGAATGGGAGCTTGACAAAACAGTTCTTTCAGGTGTTTGAAATTTCTTTCAGCTTGGTCATTCCATAAGAAGGGTAACGAGGACTTTTTTAGCAACTGAGTAATGGGTAACACAACTTCAAAAAAAGAGGGAATGAAACGCCTATAGAAGTTGGCTACTCCCAGGAACTTCTGTACTTCCTTGACTGATCTGGGAGAGTGCCAGCTTAGAATGGCGGCCACCTTTCTTTGATCCATAAGAACCCCCTGTGATGAGAGTACATACCCCAGATAGGGCACGGTGCTGACCCCGAACAGACATTTCTCCTTCTTTATCAGAAGCTTATGTGTTTTCAGACGTGTTAAGACTTCGGTGAGGTGTTTCTGATGCTGTTCGGAATCTCTAGAAAATACAAGTATATCGTCCAGATAGACTATAACCGAAACAAACATAAAATCTGAGAAGACCCGGTCGATAAATCTCTGAAACACCGCCGGCGCGTTGACTAGTCCAAAAGGCATAACATGGTATTCTAATAGCCCGAATGGAGTACGGAATGCCGTCTTCCATTCGTCCCCTGATTGTATGCGCAAAAGGTGGTAGGCACTGCGTAGGTCTAATTTGGAAAAAATAGTTGCTCCTTGTACAGCCTCTATTATGTCAGAGATAAGGGGCATGGGATAGCGATCCCGTATCGTGACTTTGTTCAAACCACGATAATCAATACATGGTCTGAGTTCAGGAGAATCCCTCTTTGGTATGAAAAACAAGGGAGCACCTGCTGGGGACTTGGAGGGACGGATAAGACCATTCTGCAAGTTGTCGTCCAAATAAGTCCGGAGGGCTCTCTTTTCTGTTTGTGATAGGGAGAACATTCGACCAAAAGGAACTAGAACATTAGGATGGAGATCAATGGCGCAGTCCTCTGGCCTGTGAGGAGGTAGTTCCAAAGGGTTCTTTTCTGCAAAGATATCTTCGAAAGCCGAGAAGTCCATGGGAAGGGAGTGGACACCCACGGTACTGGCTTGAGGAACGGTATGGGCCTTGGCTTCCATAAACCGTAGGTCCTTTAAACAGGTCTGTCGACAAAACCCTGATTCAAAGGTAATACTGTTGGTGGACCAATTAATCTGCGGATTGTGTTTGCGCAGCCAGGTAATGCCCAAAATGAGTGGAAAATGGGCAGCATGGATGATATCGAACTGAATGGTTTCTGAATGTTGTTGTATGAACATTTGAAGAAACTCAGTAGTCTGAGTAATAAGGCCTGAACTGAGGGGACTACTATCCACTCCCTCGACCTTCTGATCCTCCTTGCGGTCCATGCGTCGTAAGCCGACAGAATCGGCCCAGATGGTGTCCACAAAGTTGCCGGCGGCCCCACAATCCAGTAGGGCCAATGCTTCAATCTTGCGGTGGTCTATAAACAATAGTACCTTGAGTACCATTATCCTCGAATCTTCCTGTGGATTCACTGGACCCACTGATAACGACACATAGGGACTGGTTACTTCCCCTCGGATTCCCGTCCTTCCTAGGACCGAGGGTTCTCATTTCCCGCTCGTCGTGAAGGAATCTCGGAGCAATTCTTTATTTGATGTTGATCGGATCCACAATAGGCGCATTTGATTTGATTTTATTTTATTTATAAAGCGCAAAAAAACAGGCCCAGGGGCAACCGGGCGCATACTCTTAAACATGTTACAAAAAGCAGTAGTTACAGAAGTTACAAAAATATACAGCATATATACATGTACCGAAGGGTACCATTAACAGCGTATAATACAGGGACAGAGAGAAAATGTATATTCAGTTCTGTACCCCACATGGAGTCTGGACTGTGTCAAGGTCTCATGAGTCTAGGGAGAGCAGCCATGTTTTAGCATTGTTCTTGAAGGAGTGGAATGATGGTTCAATTCTGATAGGTGTGGGCAAGGTGTTCCAGAGTTTGGAGGCCAGGACGGGGAAGCTCACCCCACCAGCTTTTTGGAGTTTGCATCTAGGCACGATGAGGCTGTGAGTTTGGGCTGCTCTGGTAGGTCGAGTGGAGGTGTGGCGTGAGAAGCGAGTGGACAGGTAAGGTGGGGCGTTGTTGTTCAGACATTTGTGAGTCAAAGGTAGGGTTTTCATGGCAATTCTCTGTTTTACTGGGAGCCAGCGTAAGACCAATCTGACGGAGGAGATATGAGAGCGTCTCGGGATGTTTAAGGCTGCCCTTAAGGCATTATTCTGTACAGTTTTCAATTTATTAAGGTTAGACTGACTGGTCCCTAGGTAGAGAGCACTACAGTAGTCGATTTTGGCCATAACAAGAGTTCTGGCGAGTGTGATACAGTTGGTGGAGTTTAGGAAGGGTCTACAGGCAGTGATAAGTTTGCAGGTATAGGCCGAAGCTGACCTAACTGCATTTATTTGCCTGTTCAGAGAAAGCGAGGAGTCAAGATAGACCCCTAGCGTCTTAGTATCTTTGGAGACTTTAATGTCATTGCCGTCAATAATGAAGGACTTGTAGGTTTGGTCTAGTTTTTTGAGCCGATGATTTGATCCTAAAAGTAAGAGCTCAGTCTTATCATCGTTAAGGCAAAGTTCGTGCTGTGCCATCCAGGCCTGGATGACCGAGTAAACATCGTTAAGGGCTTTGGTGCCAGCTGTGTAGTCTCCTGTGATAGGGATGAGTATCTGGGTGTCGTCCGCGTAGTTAGTGTAGGAGACACCCAGATAGTCAAGCACATTGAAGAGGGGCTTGGTGAATACGTTATACAACGTAGGGGATACACACGAGCCTTGAGGAACGCCACAGTGAATGGGGGAGGGATCCGCTGATGCCAGCGGTGAGAAGACCCTCATGGATCTATTGCTCAGGAATGAGTGGATCCAGGCATTGGCAGAGTCGGAGAAGTGGGCTGCGGATTTGAGATGCTGGCAAAGTATTTGGTGGTTGACCAGATCAAAAGCCGCGGAGAGATCGAGGAGAAGGAGAAGAGCTAGCTTCCCATTGTCCTTCAGTGACTCCATCTGAATTTTCAAGTCGATCAGAGCTGACTCCATGCCATGTTTAGGGCGGAACCCTGATTGTCTTAAGCCCAGGAGATTGTTTAGTTCGAGGTAATCCTGAATCTGCAGGTAGGCTGCGCGGTCCAGGATCTTGAGCAGGAATGGGACTGTAGTGATAGGTCTGAAGTTAGTTGGGATATTAGGGTCAAGGGAGGGTTTTTTGAGGAGTGGGATAACCCATGCATCCTTTAGGTTGTCGGGGACAATACCCGTCTTGAAAGAAGCATTTATGAATGCTGTAATGAACAGAGCTAGCTCATGAGATGCTTCCTTGATAATAGGAGCTGGGCAGGGGTCGCCTTGGCAATTGGAAGGTTTTAAATTGTTTATGATGTTTTCTACTTCGAGAGTAGTGAGTGGGGAGAAGGAGAAAGGTTTATGTGGATAGGTTTAATGTGTATTAAGTGTAGGTGTGGTCGGTGGTTGGTCAAGCTGTAGGGATTTCTGTTTGTCCCTGATTTTAGATTGGAGGGTAGCAATTTTACCCAGGAGTGCTGACTGAATATTGGTGCACCAAGTGTTGTCTTTGGAGCAAGAGTCAGGGGGGGCTGCAGGTGTCTCGAGTTCCTTAAGGATATTAAAGAGTTCCTTAGTATTGGACTGGGCTGACATAATGCGGTTATTATAAGAATCTTTTTTTGCCTGGAGTACAGCTTCTTTATAGTTAAGGGTGGCTATCAGAAGACTGTCCTTGTGGGCGTCGGAGTGGTGACTTCTCCAGCGTGGCTCTGCTGAGCGTTTCTCTTTGCGTAACACTCTAAGCTGGGGAGTAAACCATGAGTTAAGGTGTAGTTAAGGCATAACCCCAAGTCTCTTCTTCGCTTTCTTTCCTCTGGAATAAGGACGAACGTGTGGTTCCAATCTGCATAGGTTCTTCTGATTGTGCCGATGCTGAAACTGGAGGAGGAGGAATATGGGCGGGAAAGGTAGTATTCCCATCCCGTCGCCTTTCTATTCGGCGTTCGTAGAGTCGATGTTCAATTTGTAAAGCTGAGGTTGTCAATTCTGGAAAGGATGCAGGCCGGGGAGATCGGGCTAACTCATCTTTAATATCTTCCCGCAATCCTCTTCTGAAGATGACATATTGGGTCTGCTCCTGCCAACCAGCTTCTTTGGCTAAGCGTTTGAACGTGGTAAAATAGGTGTGCACATCCGTCTGGCCTTTACGTATGTCTAACAGGTCTTTGCCTGCAGAAAACGAAATTTCAGGCCTCTCGAACTCTTGTTTTAGTCGGCCTACAAAAGCCTCGTAGTCTTGCAGTATAGGGTCTGTTCCCAACACAAGCGGAGTGACCCAGGCCAGGGCATTACCCGACATGTTGGACATCATGAATCCCACCCGGGTATGACCGGTGGGAAATGTATGAGGTCTAAAGGCAAAATGGATACTACAAGCTTCCAAGAATTCCTTGAGCTTCTTTGAAGCCCCGTCATATTTCCCTGATGGGAGTACCATGGGAGGCAAGTCCACTGGTTTGGGATCACGATTAGAAACTCTGTTGAGAGGTTTTGAACAGCGGCCACCATCTCTTGCAATTGTCCAGGGGTCGCCATCCTGACCACTGGGCGTTGCAAACTGTCAGCCCTCTGAGAAGGTTCAATCTCCACCCTTAACCTTTCTTCCCTTTCCTCCTCCTCACCTGAAGATTGGTCTTGAATGGATGATATCTGTGGTCTTCTAGCGCAATAATCCTTCTCCTTCTTTCTCCTTTCTTTTTTTTCTGAGAAAGTGTCTTTCTCACGAAAGGAAGCCACAGTGTACTGCTGTGAATAGCACTACCTGCGGCCCCTGTTCCGAGAGGGACAAACTGGGGAAAAAGCCAGCCGGCACAAAAAACCCCAGAGGTAGAACAGCAGCAGCAGAGGTCTGTCGTAAGGATTCCGGGTGGAAGGTAGGCTCCAAAGGAACCGTGAGGTAGCCGATAATGACGGCCAGCGGGAGTCAACAGTACGGAGAAAGAACCGAAAGGGAGCCGGAGAAAGGGAGGCAAAACGGAGAGATCAAAGGGAGCAGGAGGAAGAGGGAAAGGATAACAAGAGGACCGGGAAACGGGAAGGCAAGAAGCGGCCCGAGGGGCGGCAGAGGAGAGAGGGGGAAAGGAAAGAAAACAAGCGTAACAGCAACCGAAAGAAAGCAGTCAGGGAGCTGATCAAGTGGGTTGCAATGCACTGTGAGCCGGGGGGGGGGCTTGGCTGATAAGCTTCCCGGCTCGCAGTGAAGGAAACACTAGACTGCTACAGCGGCGTTCGAAAACGTGGTGGAACACTGCAATGGTGGCCCCCAAGCCGCACCCTGGACCATAACGTCCACGGGAGGCGGCGTATGACAGGTAGTTCCTGGCTGTAAGGTAATGATTTTAAAGTAACATTGGGAATGGTTGCAGGAAGCTAAGGGTAAAATGCTTAATTATTGGCCTACTGAGGGGACCTATGATAAGGGGATGTTGGAACCCTGAATACTTTTTTAACTGTAAGGCACACATGTTCAAAGTTAGAGAAGTGGCTATACATCTTAGAGCTACGAAGGATGTATGAGAAAGGCAGGAAAGCCCATAATGCTAAAGTCATAGATTAAGGGCCAAAAAAGGCAGGAATTCCATTTGCACCACCCCCATATGGGTGCTATCCTTTATCGCCCACAGAAGGGTATACAGACCCTGAGTTTGAACCTTCATTTTCTCCAGTAGCTGCTCCAGTGGTTGTGAGACGGACCGAGGTAACGCATCCATCAGCTATGATTGCTAGAAAATGGGATATTGAGGAAAGTGGAAGGATAACTCCTTCAATGGTTAGGGCTGAAGAAAGGTTGAGAATGGAGAGCGGAAAGGGAATAACTCCCCCAAATACTAGATTAGCAGAGAGATTAAGGGTGGGGGAATGAGAGAGAGTGAGGCCGGCAGCCAGAAGAGTAGATTAAGGGTTGAGAATGAAGGAGAAAGGGGAGATTGTGCCTTTTACCGCTAGGATAGTTTATAGGCTGCAAATGGTAGTAGAGACGCAGGAGTGGGAAAAATTGGAAGAAGCACTGAGGCTGATGGAAGAAGAGATAGTTCTGATATGGCAGCATAGAAGTGAAGATCAGTAAGAAGTGAATAGGCGGGCAAAGGATGTAGAGGAAGGAAGGTGGAGGAATGGACAGGTTCTTGTTAGGTTGGATAAATCAATTATCAAAGAGGTCAATGTGGACCTAGAGTACAAAAGTATTGCCATGGGTGCATGGTTCAAGCAGGGAGAAAGGGAGCTGGCACCCTACAGTAGAGCTGAATATGCTTCCGTGCCTGTAGCAGTATCAGGGGAAGTGATAACGGGAGTAGGAGACGAAGATGCATGGGAATCGGATGTTGAACAGGGAGAGCAGGGTGTAGCAGCCCCACCTCCCGCTCCAGTAGCAGTGACAGAGAGTTCACCATGGAGTCATAGGATGCGCCGTGGTACTTGCATGGCCGTAGTAAGAAGCAGGGGAGAGATGAAGGAAGCCCCAGTAAAAGTGGGTGCAACTCAATTTCCGTTGTTCCAGAAGGGTCAGGGAAAGGTGTATTATATCCCATGGTCACACATGGACTGGAATAATTGTATGAAGACACTCCCTTTGCTCACTACAAGGGTGGGTACGTGGATTTGTGCATTAGAGAAACACACTGCCTCTTTCATGTTGACCATAGGTGATATGAAAAGATTATTCACGGTTTTAATAGGGGAACAGTCAGATGAGCTTTAAAGGAGAGCGGGGTATACGGGAGTTCAGTTAGATACAAATACCCATGATGGAGCAGCTTTTAATAATTAAAGGGCACAGGTATGGTTGGCCCTGCGGATAATGTATCTCAATATGCCTGATAGAAATTCTATTCTAGCTAAAACAATGAAGTTGGATGATTGTCCTGCTGCATACATCCAGTTAATTCAGGAGAAGTGGAAGGCAGAGATGGGAGAAGCGTGGGATAAGAATGTGGTGATTTTTTACCACATGCAAAAGAAGGTACTTCCTAAGGAAGTCCAGCCCGATCTAGATAGGGTAGTAGGGATGGAGGTCAAGAGTTGGCTTGAAATGCAGGTACATATTGTGCATTATTGTAAAAGGAGGCAAGAGAAGGAAAGGGGGAGTATAGAACAGGCACAAAAGGCAAAGGCCAAGCTTGTTCAGAACAAGCGAGCGAAGATCTGTTTGGAAGGAGCAGTGATTACCAGTTTTGCGGGGGGACAGCAGGGACAATTGGGACAACATGGACATAGTGAATCGGGTTTGACACAAGGTTGGGTGGATGGGTATTCTCCCGTTCCAAGGTAACTTAGAGGGTTTCTGAGGGGCAGGGGAGGATTTTCACAAGGAAGTGGGTCATTTGGTGGGTTCAGAGGAATGGGGCCCCAGTTTAACGTTCCAATGGGAAATAACGATGGAGGGTTGTATGGGATTCAGTATTGGTCGTGTGGAAGAATGGGCATCATTTTATGAGATTGTCAAAATAGGCCACAGTATTTTAACATAGGAGCTCAACAAATGCAATCCCTGACCATGCCATTTGCCCTAGGCTCTGTGCAATCGCGGCTGGCACTGGTTGAACAGAACCCAGCGACTGGGGCTGCACAGACCTATGTGATTCAACCGACATGCCAGAAAGGCACTGGTACAGACCTGGGGGAACATCCTTTTTCCCAAAGAACGGGCACTCACCACACTGGAGCAAGTGTTTTTGGAGGGAATCCTTTCCCGCTCCCCGATGCTAATATGTACCAAGAGTAGGACAGTCCACAGGTATCTCTGATCTATCCAGTCCTGTCTATTGCCACAGACCCAGAAGAGAAACCCTGTATAAGTGTGCAGGTAGGTGACCAAAGATTTTCATCTATGGTCGATACAGGGGCTACCAAATCTTGCCTCAAGGAATGTGAGTTCTTCTTGTCAGGCAAAACAATGGACACACAGGGATTCTCTGGGGCTATACTGTCCATTCCTTACAATGAAGATCTACGTTTTAAGGTACACAAAATGTATCTGCTCCTTTTTTTGTATTGCAGAGATACCCCAGCAAATCTCCTGGGCAGAGATCTCCTAAGCATACTCCACATGACGATCGCTTTCACAGAGGAAGGTATAGTATGCTTGACTCCAGGTTTGTATCTGGTAAGAGAAGTGAGGAATTTCCATGCATGCTGTAGTGATAGCACGATAAGCGGGACGGAGGAGTTGCCTGTACAGTCAACTTTGTTTCTTTATGGGGTAATGGTTTTGTTGAGTTGGGTCCCGGGAATCAGAGATCAGACATGGCCGGTACCGATTTAGTTTTTGTTTTGGCCTGTTGTGCAGCAGGACGTAACACCAGGCACTAATGTTACGATTCTCCTAGAGGCAGTAATTATCAAGAAGAATAGGGTGGTTCTCTCAGGCACTGATGAGAAAGGTGGATAGTGGCTCACAGTTTTGTACATCGATACAACCTTATTGCTCAGGGATGTGTCCGACGAGCAATTGTTCGAACACACCGAAGACACAGCAGAGATGGTTTTTGAGATTGGGGTGCCTTGCCAGATAGCAATAGAGCAAAGGGAAGTACCACAAACCATGCTCATCATACATTGGCACATTGGAAGGAGGATTTGGAAAAAGTGCCGGAACATTTATGGGCCAGCAATGCTCACAATGTGGGGCTGCTAAAGAGTGTTGGAGCAGTGTGGATAAAATTGAAACCTGGTGCGATATTACCATGCGTTAAGCAGTACCCCATGTCAAGAGAGGCGGACGAGGGAAGTAATGAGACCATTATGGTGTTGTAGAAGCAAGGCATAATTCAACCTTCTGTGTCCCCATGTAACATTGCCATCTACCCTGTAAAGAAAGAGAAGGGGTCCAGTTGGAGGATGGCCCAGGATTTGAGCCTCCTCAAAAATATTGTTGAGGCAGAATTTCCAGTGTTACCGAATCCTGCTACCATTCTCTGTCATAGCCCTACTGGGTCAATCCAATTCACTGTGATTGATTTAAAGTATGCATTTTCTCTGTCCCGTTACACTCTGATTCTCAGTACCTCAAAGAGTTTACGTATCGTGGTCAAAGATTCGAGCGCACAAGGTTCCCCACAAGTACTGTGAACCTCTGAGTGTTTTCAACAGGGTGGTCCAAATGGATTTGGAGAATTTACATGTGTCCAGACCAGTAATCCAGCACATGGACGATCTGGTAGTCTGTAGCACTTCAGAAGAGTAGTGTAAAGGAGATTCAATAACACTCCTAACCCTGCTTGGTGAGAAGGGGTACAAATGTATTTATTTATTGTTTGCTTGTTAGGCACTTATACAGGAAATAAATGATGTGTTTTATACACGCCCACAGGGCAGCAGGAAGGGAACATGGGATAGCAGTACAATTAAATACAACAGAAAAACAGAGGGGGAAGGGACGGCTGAACCTACTATGCCTTCTGAGTATTCAGAACGTGCAAGTGCAGGAAGGAAGAGGGCAATGGGGTAAGTGCTGTGGTGTCCATGCTCGAAGGGGGAGCTGCAGATGAACTGTAAGGTAAGTGCTTTGCGGCCTGGCGCCACATTGAGTGAAAAGTGTGAATCTCCAGTGTAGAGGGTGTGCCTAGGCAAGTGCTGAGGAAGACAGATCTTGGGGTGATTGGGTGTGAATGGTCAGGGGCCCAGATGATGCATAAGGGTCCAAGAAACCAATACAGCAACTGTGGGATTAGCAGAGGAAGAAAGAAGGGAAGGAGGAGGAAAAGAGGAGAGTCTTGAGGTGCTTTTGGAACTTCAGAATGTCCTGCTCAAGACCCAGAGGAAGGGGAGGCTGTTCCAGAGGAGGGATACAGCTGAGAAAAGCAAGCAGCCTCCTGCTCTCTGTTTTCCGAAGCACTTTACACACAGAGAGTTGGTGCCAGAGGAGCATAGAGGTCTAGAAGGAGAGTATTTGGCAAGAGAGAGTTGCAGGTAGTGTGGTCCCCGGGCCAAGACAGCCTTGTGGATGATGCAGAGGGATTTCAATTTATTTGGTGCCACAACCAGGAGCCAGTGGAGGCTTTTAAGGGCAGGAGAGATGCACCCCTGGGCTTAAGGCCAAGGATAATTTTCGCTGCTCTATTATGGATTTGCTGAAGGAGTCACAGAGTGGAAGAAGGTAGATTGAGGAGGAGGCTGTTGCAATAATGAAGCCTAGAGAGAACCAGGGCTCGGGAAACATTGAGCTTCTGGGGGTACGTGAGAAATGGGAGAATTACTTTGAGAAGGAAGAGCTGGAAGTGGGACTTCTGATCAATGTCCTGTGTGTGAGGGAGGGAGGAAGGATAAAGAGGAGTCAAAGATAACTCCAAGGTTTCTGGCTTCAGAAGAAGGAGCAGGGAGAGAGTCCAAGTTGGGAGGCCAGAGAGAAGGGAAGAAGGAGAGAGCAGGGGTCCCAATTGGAGGGATCTCAGTTTTGCTGGTATTGAGGCAGAGATCATTGGAAGAGCACCAAGCCTGGCAGACAGGCAGTCAGGGATGAAGGAAGGTACGAGTCAGTCAGCAGGAAGTCTGAAAAAGAGTTGAGTGTTGTCTGTATAACACTGGAAGTTGCGGTTGAAGGAGGAGATGATGCATGCCAGCTGAGCAAAGTAAATATTAAAGAGCCAAGGGGAAAGGATAGATTATTGGAGAACACCACAGGTGGAGAAGGAGGTAGGAGAGGAGAAGGTGCCCAGGATGACATGGGAAGAGCAGTCAGTAAGGAAAGAAGTCAGCCATTCCAGTACCCATTCCAAGATACCAAGGGTATCGTGGAGCCATTGTATGAGGATGGAATGGTTGACACAGTGTCAATGGCAAAAGCGACAAGTAGAATGAGGACAGCTGGGGAGTTGGAGTCCGAGGAAGCAAGAAGTTCTTCATGGGTGTTCAGAATAGCAGTTTCCGTGCCTCTGCATGCTCAGAATCCAGATTGATGATCGTGGAGACCGCCCACATGTTCAGTGTGTGAGTTGAGTTGGGGCAAGGCCAGATCTCCAGCAGTTTCCCAGGAAGGGGGGTGATTGAAATAGGACGGTAGTTGGATGGACAGGTAGGGTCTTATGAAGGCGTTTTCAAGTGTGGGCACACAAGGGAGTGCTTGAGGGAGGAGGGGTAGAGTCATTGGTGAAAGAGTGGTTGCAGAAATCAGTTAGTGCGGGGGTAAGAGAGACAATGTTGTCCTTGAATGTTCTGGACGAGCAGGGGGCAACCTGTTTGAAAGAAGCCTTCATAGAGCAGACACCTCTGGTAACTTCATCAGGTGTGACAGGGGTGAAGGAGGAGAAGGCAGAAGGAGGGGGAAGTGGCCAAGGGAGGCAAAGGGGTGTGGGATGGGTTAGGTGGATGAGTAACAAGGGTTACTCATGCTTACTCCGGGTTATCACAAGGGACAAAGACAAATTGCAGTACTGTCAGACGGAGGTAGTGGGGCAACTGATATCACCCGCAGGAAGGAAGGTAATGCCAGAGAGATCCACCGCAGTTCATAATATGCCTCAGCCAGTGATGATGAAACAAATGCAGCAGTATTTGGGACTCTGTAACTATTGCAGATCTTGGATCTTTGACTACTCTAGTTTTGCGAGGCCCTTACTGCAGGGACTTAAGGAAGCGCAGAAGGTGAAGGGTTTGATAGAATGGTCTGAAGAAATGGTGACTTGCTTTCGGGAGCTCAAGGCTGTGATCAGCAATGCTCCAGTCTTGGCGACCCTGAATTACAAGAAACCATTTGATCTGTTTTCTCATTCAAATGGGCATGTGATGACAGTGGTCCCAACAAAGCAAACATCACTAGGCCATAAACCTTTAGCATACTATAGCGGACTCCTAGACCCAGTGACGCAGGGACAGTTCTCTTGTAAGCAAGTTTTAGCAGCAGCGACTTTTGCAATCAAATGTCTTCAACCATTACCATGGGTTGCCCGGTGACATTGTACGTGGAGCATGTGATCTTTGCAATCTTGGAAAAATCCAAGTTGACTTTGATGACCCAAAGGATTGTGTGGTATGAGGTTATCCTATGGAATGCATTGATACATCTCATACTGTGTCACCCAGTCAATCCTGCAACATTTATAGGCAAGCCAGTTAAACCTGACAACGATTTCCATGATTGTGCAACATTTGAGGGAGTAGTGGAAGAGAGGGCGAGTGTTAAGGAGGATGCTTTGGAGGGAGGTGAGGTACTTTTTGTTGATTGATGCTCGACAATGAATTGTGGGCCTTGTGAATGGGGAATACTAGGTCAGACTCAATAAATTGTTGCCTTCGCATTACTCAGTGCAAGCGGTGGAATTAGTGGCACTTATAGAGGTGCTAGAAATGAGTAAGGGGAAGGCATCCACTATTAATTATGACTCTGCATATGTAGCCTCCACTTTGCATTCAGGGTTATCAAGGTGGCAGAGAAGAGGGTTTAGGAGATCTGACGGGACCCCTGTGCAGCATTCTGCACTGCTATCCCGATTTAATTGAATTGCGAAACCATGTCCACAGAGGTATGAATCATAAAGTGCGCTCCACACACTAATCGTACTAACTCAATAGCATTTGGAAATGATGCAGCAGACAGGGTGGTGAAAGAAGCCACATATTTGCCATTTACATATTTCCAGAAAATGGAAACCGAGTCCCAGCAGGAACAGTTGTCATCTCCACAGATTACCCATCGCACACTTCTCAGGGACAAATTGTAGCAGAGCTCCAGGAGGAATGGTTCTGTAACGCTCACCTGGTATCCACGGGGTCGTCACTCAGCCTGTTCTGACCTCTTACGACCTCGAACCCTTCCCTGGAGGCGATTCGACTGGAGACTGGGCCTTGTTTTCTTGGATAGGGTGCTCTCCGTCCTGCTTTCAGTGCAGGGGCACGTTGATTGATGCAGGCTCGTTGCTGCCTAGTTACTTCACTGGCAAGAGTCCGACAGGTAAGTATAATGAGTCTTTTGAACAGTTCTCTAACTTCGTTCCTTTCCTTCCTTAGATGAGGGCCGGCGTCCGGGGATGGCGGCGTGCTGCTGAGATGAGTAGCGCTGAAGGTGAGTGAGAGCGCGATGCACCCCTTTCGTATTTGCATTGAACTGAGTTCTTTTTCTGTGTCTTTTAGGTGCTGCAACGTTTTCAGCGTGGATGCCGGTTATGAAGAACAAATGCAGTGGGTAAGCGTGGTATGCAGCGCCTCTAGATGTTTCCACGCTAACCTGGAGTATCTTTTCCCTCTTGCAGATGGATGAGAAGTTCCGGAGACAGAGTTCCCCCAGAGCGACCGGGGATTCAGGTAAGCGTTTGAAGCTCATTCAGTATTTAAAAATAAGCGAAGATTTGCAGAATGCTTACTAATGCCTTTTTTCTGTTCTTTTCCCTTTTCCTTAGGAAGCGGCGCGCCGGGATGGGATGACACCGCCGAAGATGCCCGCAGCACAGAAGGAGCGATGAATGATGGGCAGAAGCGCTGCAAGGTAAGGCTGTTCCTAACGGTGTTCTTGTTCTTGCAGGAGCTGAGCGCAAAAGAAAGATGCAGGCCTACTGGAGACTGATCCGAACACGGTGAGTGTCACGCTGCAGGTGCAGAAAATGCAAAGTATATTTCTCAGCCTGGGTATGGCTTAAATAGTCTCTGGGTATCCCAGGCGTCTCTGGGCTGAACCACACCCAAAAGACTAGACCGCACATGCAGTTCTGGGAACCGAAATTTGTGGGGGCATCCATCTTGTCCCCATCAATACACTACAAGTCCAATCCCCAATGTTATCCTATGGGAGTGAGTGAGTCTGGTGCCACAAGCACCAAGTCTGACTCCAAGTGGGTCTTTGGAGGGATGGAGAGGCCCTTGAGGGCCATGTAGTTGATCGTGGCCTTGCTCCAGCCTGACATCTTGGAGGGCTGGGGACATGAGGGGCATGAATCATGACAGCACACCCCTCCCCCCAAAGGCCCCTCTCAAGGTGGCTCTTCTGTCTGGTCCTCGTTTGGTTGGATGGTTTTGATGAAATCGTCTAAGCAAGCGAGGTGCATGGATGTACTCACAAGGCTCCCAAGTCCTGTCTTGTGGACCATACCCCTTCCAGTCTACTAAGTAGTATAATTTGGATCTGATGTACTTTGAATCTAGGATGTCCTTGACTTCGAATTCTGGCTCCCCGGCGACTACTACTGGCTGCGGTGGCGTTGCTACCCAGGTCCCAGGTTCAACAAGTTTAAGGAGAGACACGTGGAACACAGGATGAATCTGCATGTTTGACGGCAAAGCTAGTCTGATCGCCACAGGATTTATCATGGAGATGACGGTGAATGGACCCAGGTATCTTGGACGGAAAGTTTGGGCTCTTTTAATGGACACGTGTTTAGACGCCAGCCAGACTTTGTCTCCCACTTGGTAGTTGGGGGCCTTTGCTCGGTGTTGATCGCAAACTTCTTTTGGCGATTCTTAGCTTCAAGTAGGTGTTCAGCTGCCCTTTTAAAGGTTTGAGAAATGGTCGTGTGCAAGGTTTTGACTACTGGCGTTTCCAGGGTTGTAGGAATGTCCAACTCAGAAGTACTTGGGTGCCTTGCCATAGATGGTATAAAAGGGTGTCTGCCCAGTGCTGGTGTGTAGGGAATTATTATAAGCATATTCAGCTATCCATAATAGGTTGAACCAGCTTCCTTCAGCTTGGTGTAACATGCAACGCAGATACTGCTCGAGCGTCTGATTTGTCCTCTCAGTTTGACCATCCGTTTGGGGATGGTGACTGGTGGATAGCCGGATGTCGATCTGGGCCATAGAGCAGCATTTTCTCCAGAAGTTAGATACGAATTGAGTACCTCGGTCTGAGACCAAAACTGATGGAACCCCATGGAGCCGTACGATGCCTTCAAGAAATACCTTTGCCAGAGTGGAAGCATTTGGGAGCCCCTTAAGAGGAATGAAATGTGCCATTTTTGAAAATAGGTCCACGACCACAAGAATAGTGTTAAACCCTTGACTGGGCGGTAAGTCAGTGATAAAATCGAGGGACAACGTGTGCCAGGGTGATGGTGGGATTTCCAATGGTTGTAATAGCCCAGCCGGTTTCTGCTTGGATGACTTGTTTTGAGCACACACTCCACAAGATAGGATGAATTGGATAATGTCTTTATGCCACGTGGGCCACCAATAATTTCGTTTTACCTTGGCTAGGGTTTTAGCGATTCCAGGGTGGCCCTCGATCAAGGAATCATGATGACCGGACATGACTTGTTCCCGTAGTTCTTGGTTTGGTAAGAATAAACGATTCCTGAAGTAGGGCAACTGATCTTTTATCATGTGATGTTCTCCTTGTGCACTCCACACTTGTAATTGATCTGGACTCCTCAGGTTTTGGATTTCTTCATGTAATTCTCTCTGAGTTATGGTTGCTGTGATTCCTAGGAGCTTGTCACTCGGGATGATTGCTATTGGGTCATGGGTCTGATACCCTTGTTCTTCCACCCCCATATGGGAAAGGGCATCAGCCTTCCCGTTTTTCACCCCTGGTCGAAATGTAATCACATAGTCATATTCAGCAAAAAAAAGAGCCCAACGTAGTTGTCGTGAGGATTGGGCCTTTGCCGTTTTTAGGTACTGGAGGTTCTGGTGATCAGTTATTATAGTGATTGTGTGTCTGGTGCCGAAGAGGTAGTGCCGCCATGCCTTAAAGGCTGATTTAATGGCCAGGAGTTCTTTGTCTGTGATAGCATAATTGAGTTCAGGGGTGTGAATTTACGTGACCAGAAGGCAATAGGGTGTAACTGGCCCGTTTTGGGGTACTTTTGTGAGAGGACGGCTCCCATAGCCATGCTTGAGGTGTCAGTTTCCACCAGGCATGGGAGAACAGGGCGAGTGTGGCGTAAGATTGGGGCAGATGTGAATCTTGCTTTGAGTTCCTGGAAAGGCTCCACGGCTTCTGTTGTCCACTGGAACTTTTTGTTGCTTTTCCTTAGCAATGACGTGATGGGATGCACGATTTGCGAAAATCTTGGGATGAACCGGTGGTAGAAGTTTGCAAAACCCAGCATACTTTGAACCCCCTTGAATGAATTTGGGGATGGCCAGTTCAGGATAGCATCTACCTTGTGTACATCCATTCGGATTCCATTCAGGCTGAGAATAAAGCCCAGGAATTCCACCTCGGAGACGTGGAATGAGCACTTTTCGAGCTTGGCGTAGAGCTGGTGTTGACAGAGTTTCTCCAATATGGATCAGACGTGTTTAACGTGGTCCTGCTTGGATGCCGAATATACTAGGATATCGTCTATGTACACTAGAGCACAGACATCAATCAATTCCCGTAGGACATCATTCATGAAGTATTGAAATGCAGCAGGCGCATTGCAAAGGCCAAAAGGCATTACTTGATATTCGTACAAGCCGTATTTCCATTTGTCCCCTTGTTTTAAGCGAACAAGGTGATATGCCCCCCTCAGGTCTAGTTTTGTGTAGATTTGGGCATCTTTGACTTGATCAAGCAATTCAGGGATCAGTGGCAGAGGGTAACGATTTTTCATGGTAATCTGGTTCACTGCTCGATAGTCGATGCACGTTCTCAAGTCCCCATCCTTTTTTCGGTACGAAGAATAGAGGACCGGCTGCTGGAGACTTCGAGGGACGGATGAACCCGTTGGCCAGGTATGGGTCAAGATAGGCCTTCGGGTGCTGGATTTCTGGTTCCGTGAGTGCGTAAATTCGCCCACAAAGTATTTGTGCGCCAGGTATCAGGTCGATTTGGCAATCGTATGGTCTATGTGGTGGCATGGTATTAGCCTGTTCTTTCTGAAAGACATCTTGAAAGGCCTAGTATTCACTTGGTAGTGTGCCGATTGCCACAGTCACAAGCGTGGAGGATCTGGTGTCTATTGGTTGTTTCTCTTGGCGATAACATGTGTGGGCGCAAGTCTCGGGAAAGGCCAATTCTTTTGCTCGCCAATCGATTCAAGGATTGTGAGCTACCAACCATGGCATTCCCAAAATCAACCGGAACTGTGGTGCCTTAATGAGGTCAAAACGATAGATTCTTGGTGTCCATCCTGGCACAGAAGGGTTAAAGCTGCAGTGCATTGGGATACTGGATCAGAAGCTATTTCCGTGCTGTTGACAGTGGTAACAGTGTTGGTGGTTTATTTAGGGCGTAACGGAAGCCCCATCTTTGCCGCAAGATCCTGGTCGATGTATTTCCCAACGGCTCCACTGTCTATGTATGCTCTTACTGCGTGCATCCTAGATGGTTGTTGGTGATTGATCAAGACCACAGATAGTGCAAAATGGGAAGTCTGTAGTTCACTTTCTTCGCTCGACAAGTGGACCCCTACACTTGCCGGGCTGTGGAGTTTTCTGATTCCTTGATGGTATCTTCCTTGTCCGTGGCCCCTACGGTCCTCCTTGGTGGCTTCACAGGGCACTCTTTAAGGAAATGACCTGACCTTCCACAGTACAGACATAACTGCTGCTGTCTCCTTTTATCCCTTTTCGCTTTAGTCAAGGGGGATCTGACCCCCCCGATTTGCATTGGTTCTCCTGAACCTTCAGTTGTTCGGGCAGTATTGTCCTTTGAACGCACATACATAGAGCGAGTGTCCGGTCTGGTTCGATCTGCTCTTCGATCCTGCAACCTATGATCCAGTTGAACAACAAGGTCAATGAATTCTGAGCAGTCTTTCGGGGGTTCACTACTTGTGCGAGAACATGCTTGAGCTCTCCCCCTCAACCCCCGATGAAATAACGTGGTTCTCTTCTCCACTGGACATTCTGTTTCAACTACGAGTCTATTGAACGTGGCTATGTATGTTAATAGGTCTTGAGTCCCTTGGCGTAGGGACAGAAGTTCGTTGTCTAATGCCTGCCCATGAGTACGATGGGCAAACAGCTTTTCCATCTTCTCCTGAAAGCCCCTGAAGTCATGCAGCAAAGGACCGTCTAACCATTTACTATACACATGAGGTTCTTACTGGAGGACTCCCATTCCAGTCTGATAGATCAACCACTCACTTTTACAGTTATTCCTTGCTCTCTAATGAGAATTCCCTGTCTCATACTACCTACCCCTTGCTCACCATCCTCTTCTACCTTTTTTCATCAGACGGCTTTCAACCTGCAGTATCCTGAATCTTTGCCATTTAGACGACATCACTTCAGCAGCTGTCGACACAGGGTTTTCTTCCCCAGAGGGTTTCCCTGAGGCCTTTCTCCTCCTCTAATCTGACCAAGAGGCAGAGGAAGGAAGTTAGGGAGGTCTTCACTTTCATCCCCCTGTTGGACATATTCCCTGGGCAAATAGGAAGCAAGCAAAGGAAGAAAACTATCGGTGAGTCCTTGAGGTAACCATTCAGTTATTTAAATCACTGTTCAGAAAACATATTTATAACAGGTCTCTCGTCTTTTCCAGCGGTCTGTATGGTCGCTCCTCTTTTCCAGCGGTCTGTATGGTCTCTTCTCTTTTCCAGCTGTCTGTATGGTATCTCCTCTTTTCCAGTGGTCTGTATGGCCTCTCCTCTTTTCCAACGGTCTGTATAGTTTCTCATCTTTTCCAGTGGTCTGTATGGTCTCCTCTCTTTTCCAGCTGTCTGTATGGCCTCTGCTCTTTTGCAGCTGTCTGTATGGTGTCTCCTCTTTTCCAGCGGTCTGTATGGGCTCTCCTCTTTTCCAGCGGTCTGTATGGTCTCTTCTCTTTTCCAGCGGTCTGTATGGCCTCTCCTCTTTTCCAGCTGTCTGTATGGTCTCTCCTCTTTTCCAGCAGTCTGTATGGTGTCTCCTCTTTTCCTGCGGTCTGTATGGTCTTTCCTCTTTTCCTGCTGTCTGTATGGTTTCTCCTCTTTTCCAGCGGTCTGTATGGTGTCTCCTCTTTTCCAGCGGTCTGTATGGCCTCTCCTCTTTTCCAGCTGTCTGTATGGTCTCTCCTCTTTTCCAGCAGTCTGTATGGTGTCTTCTCTTTTCCTGCGGTCTGTATGGTCTTTCCTCTTTTCCTGCTGTCTGTATGGTTTCTCCTCTTTTCCAGCAGTCTGTATGGTGTCTTCTCTTTTCCTGCGGTCTGTATGGTCTTTCCTCTTTTCTTGCTGTCTGTATGGTTTCTCCTCTTTTCCAGCGGTCTGTATGGTCTCTGCTCTTTTCCAGCTGTCTGTATGGTCTCGCCTCTTATCCAGTGGTCTGTGTGCTCTTTCCTCTTTTCCAGCTGTCTGTATAGTGTGTCCCCTTTTCCAGCGGTCTGTATGGCCTCTCCTCTTTTCCCGCTGTCTGTATGGTCTCTCCTCTTTTCCAGCGGTCTGTATGGTCTCTTCTCTTTTCCAGCTGTCTATATGATCTCTCCTCTTTTCCAGCTGGCTGTTGTTGGGTGTCATCAGGGGCGTTGCTGGGGGGGGCTAAGAGGGCTATAGCCCCTGGTCTTTTGGTTGTAGCCCCTGATAGAATCTCAGGAGCTACAACCAAAAGACTGGCTAGACCCCAGCCCCTACAGTTCCAACATCAGCCTAGCCCCCGGTCTTTTCCAGACCTAGCAACACCCCTGGGTGTCATGACCCACGTTTGGACTATTATGCTGCAACATTTGGTGCTGTGGGCTTAGGAAATCCAAGAGGGCGGAAAAGCCCACATTTGCGCCAGAATCCTGGAGAACCGTGCAGTTTTGCGCACAGCAAAATGGTCCCCTGACCTGCCACCCACCAGTGCAAAGAAATATGGTTCTGTTCAAAAACCGTTTTTATTACTGTCAAAAATTGCTAAGATCATGGGCCCGGAACCACCAAACAAAAATCCAACTATGGTTGAGTGTTTTACTTTACTCTACTACAGATCCACATCAATGCCATGTCAAGCAAGGATCATATACTATCAAGTAAAATCCCAAAAATAGGTGCAGTACCGGCATTTTCCACAAACCGGCACTAGCGGTCTAAACTCTGACTGGGGACCTGTGTTGCAGAAGCTAAACAGCATCCTGAGCTAGCTGGGACTTCAAATGTTTGTTCCCAGGAGGCAGTCTGATTCAATTAAAACAGTTCAAAGGGCCTCTGTCCATGGGAAGCATTGACACCAGCCCTTACCAGCAACAGCCCAGGAGATCACATGGTCATGCTAACCAAATGCAGAGTGGCCCCCTGGTCTGCTGACCTCAGTCAACACACTAGACTCTTTCCATTGAATAGGGTATGCAGATTTTAGGTGTTTACTGTCTACACACTGCTCTTGGAGAAGCCAGACATGTGATCTCTGACTCACCAAGCTTCTGGGGGCGGACCCAGACACTTTTTGTGAATTGAATCGAAGGCAAATATATGTTTTATAAAAACACTGATAACTAATTGTAACCAGATGACAGGAATGTACAATTTGGAGATCCTTAAAATGGAATATGTACCTACAATTTGAGTCTAAACTCAATTCCGTACGATGTTCTGAGGCAAAACCCCATGAATTATGGAGATTGCAGACACGGGGTTCACGCTAGAGAAATGAAAATTTACTGGAATATGTGTAGAAAGGCGGTGTACATTTGTACCATTTTTGGTAAACGTCTGATATTGGTAAACCAATTAAAAACGAAAATAAGTTGTCATTTTTTAATGCAAGCTCTTAGGAAGATCAGAGTTTAACAAGAATGTACCTTAAGTCATCTGCAATCTGTACATGTAATGTCAACCACTTGTGTATCTGGGAAATGTGTTTAGTTATGAAAATTATTTTCTAAGGTGAAACAAAGGGGAGTGTTCTTTCTGTATGCCATAAAGATGACTCACTCTGACTCACTGCTCCCTTCTCAAATCAGGTCAAAGAGAAATCCTTGACCTATCAAATCGTGAGTGGGTTGGTCAAAGAAAGTTAGCATCCACACCCGTATTCAAAAGACATAAAAAGAGCCACTGGAAGCCAGGCAGGGAGATTCTCTTTCTACTTTCTTGCGGGACGCTTTGCCGGGAGGCTCCAGACTTCAAATCCATCAATCTCCAGAGAGACCAGAGATCCAGAGAGACCAGATCGCTGTGCAGTGCTGAGAGCTGACCCAGATCGCTGTGCGCAGAACCAGTACCCAGTGGCGAGAGAACCGCAGCCAATCCTGACCCGATCCGTGATGAAGTCGCATTCCTGTCCAAAATATAGTGTGAGTACTCAGCCAGAACTGTGCAAAACCAATCTCTTAGTTTAAAATAATCTAATTCAAACTATTTTGACCTATTGAGAACTGCATCATAGAAATCGTGTCCCTCCTGTTGATTCAAAGCTGCAAAATTGTCAGCTGTCTTTCTGAGCTTTACTTTTATTTTGAGAATCTACCTTCACAAAATCGTCCATATCTCTTGAACCGTTTGTGCTCGACGCACGCGACTACATTGCCGCAATTTGACATTTTGTTTTATTTCAGCCATGTGTAAAAATATTTGTCTTTTGCTTCCATTACGCAATTCCGTTTTCAACCTGGTAACCAGCCCTGAATCATTGATAGTGCTGGCCTGAACTGATTTAAAGTATCTCTCACTCACCCTGAACCTCTAGAGGGAATTAAAATAATTTTTAGCATATTTTTCCCTTCTTTGTATACCACCTTTAAAGTACTTTGCCTGTCTTTAAAATCATCCCTGTTTCTCTAAGCTTGCTAGGGGGGAACTGAATTCGTATTGTACTGTGATTGTATTCCTGAACACTGTGTGTGTTACTTCCACCTCCTTACATTGCATAGAGGGGGGGTTGAATTGCCAAAAGGGGAAAAGTGATTATATTATGTTTTGCTGAAATCATATCAAGTTTATTCCTGTGTTGCTTCTTTTCCACCTTGCATTTCCTTGTACCATATAAAGCATTCTCAGCTACCTTATCCTCTTTACTACTCCTAAGTAATTAAACCATTGTGCTAGTATAACATCATCCATTGTTGATCACTCACTGTCATATGTCCAAGTGTGATATCAAATCTTAATTTATTATAAAAGTGTGATATATATCTATTGTTACATTTTTTAAATAAACCTTTTTAATTTGCAAAACAAACCTACTTCTTGGCTCAGTGGGGTCAGGGGGATTCTAAGAGAGGGGTGTTATATAAGGGTTTATCATCCAGAGTATAACTTGTCATAAAAATATATAAATAAGGGCTTCCCTTGGGCGTTCCAGATGAGGCACTGACTTAGTGGGAATGCTTGATTGGAGTCATTAACAGAGTGGGGGCTTGTTGCCGGGGATTCTGGATTAGAACTATCACTTGTGCAGATTAATACAGTGTGCTAACTGACAGAATATATAAATTCTGTTGGATCACCACACCGTGTTACACTGTAAAAACACCCCTCAAAGGAACGCTCTAAGGAAACTGTCTGTTTTTCAAAATAAAATACAAACTTCTGTAAATCAGGAAGGAAATCAAGTTCCAGAATGACGACCTTGGTAGATATCAAAATAGCCAGAGAACACCTCTTACATAAGCTATTTGTGAGAGGTGAGTGGGCTCATCAGGACCAGGCGGTCTGGTTGCAGGCAATAGCACCCCAGATCACTGAGACAGGGTCAGCTATATGGAGAGATCAGGGTCCCTTACATGTGGCTCTGAGTGAACTATATATGGCCCCATAAGGCCAAGGATGACCACAACAAGATTGCCAGAGTAGCGGCATATTTATATTTACATATTGGAGCCATACAGGACAAATGTGCTGAAGGCCAAGATCTGGCAAATAGGCAACTGATGGCATTAGAGAAGGCCCAATCTGACCTTGTCTCTTCTGAGCAGAGGCTGCAGAGGAGCCAGGAGTCAGAAAATGATAGTAGGCAGTATATTATTAAAATAAAGGAGGAAATGGATATACTGCAACAGGAAAAGTCTGACCAGGATTACAGATTTCTGGCCTTGCAGAAGGAGTACCAGGAAGGTTTGGACACCCTTCTGCAGAGCCAGAAAAAGCTGGAGCAACAACTAGACTTTAACAGGGCATGCACAGAGCAGGTAGCCACGCTGCAAATCCGACTAGACAGAGAGAAAGAGGAAAGCAATACATTGATTTTGAAAGACCTGGATACCCAGGCAGAGTTTGATCAAGAACGCCAGAAAGCTGGTGCCTTTCAAAGGCAGAGGGACGACCTGGTGGCACAGATGCGGGCTCTTAGTCAGGAAAGGGACAACTTAGGCCAGGAAGTCTGCCGATTAAAAGAAAAATTTGAAGGAAATCACCTGGCCCTCCAGGGGCTGGGTGACCTCCAAAAAGAGCACCAGAACTTGTTAGAGCACACCAGGAGGGTGGAAGATGCTCTGGCAAGAAAGGAGCAGGCCAGTAGGGATGGGACTCAGAGGTAACCCTCCTGCAGCAAAGACTGGCCCAGTATTCCAGGACCAACCAGGAAGCGCAGAGAGAAAATGAGGCTCTCTGTCAGCACAATGATAGGCTCCAGCAACAGGTAGCCATGCAGGAGAGACTGATAGAGTCTAGTAAGGCCTTAACTGAGGAACTGAAAGCGCAGGCTCTTGCATTGCAACAGGGAGCAGGGGCTGATAGAGATGAAGTTCGCTGGGAAAGGGAAACACCTGAGCATAACCTCAGGAGCCCTAGTACCAGAGGCCTTCATCTCTCCCAGTCCTTGGACTCTGCCACCCCCATGTCCCCTGGCGCACATGAGCACAGGGCCACAGGGAGGGCATATTACTATCCGGCCAAAAGTATGGGGTTCATAGGCCAGTACCTCCCAGGAATGGATGGGCGGGCATCCGGGTATGGGCACCCAAGCACAGTGCAATTTAGTGGGGAACCCCAGGAAAGTAGACCCACTAAGGGCATCCTAAAAACCTCTGCCCAGTTAGGTCAGTGGGGGGGTACCCATCAAATCCTGGCAGCAAGGAGGGATCTGAAGACTCCTCTGAGCGGCCCAGGACACAGGAGACCAGGTCACCAAATTCTGCCAGCCATTCCCAGGCTCGCAGAATCCGGGAAAACCTGGAAGATCAGACGGGCACCTCTGGGAGCAGTGCCTCTGAGTTAGAGGATGAGTGGACCAGGGTTACCCGAACCAAAAAGGCCAATAAGGCAAAAAGGGCCTTGCTTAAGGACCCCTTAAAGCAGATCAAGGCAATAAGGAGTGTCATCACCCCTCATCACAAGAACTCCAAGTATTCTGTTTGGGAACAATTGGAGCTCTTTGAGCAAATGATGGAGACTTTCCATTTGAAGGACAGCAGTAGCTGCATCCAGTACGTCAAATGGACATTCTCCCCAGAATACTCCAGTTTCTTTGCGGGGCTGGAGGACCAAAATCATTCAAGATGGTCCACCTATAGGGCAGCCATCTTGAAACATTTTTCTGTTCATAGAAATCCTCAGGAGGCTCGCAAGGCAGCCTACAATTTGCAATGTGGGGAGGATCAGGCCCCACAAGAATTCGTGCAAGAATTGAAGCGTGCCTTTGCGCAGACCACCAGAAGGGTGCGCACGGACAGCAGAGAATTCATCAACACATTTTTCCATGCTCTCCCCAAATACATAATGACCCAGCTCGTGAGAGATTTTCACGAGAAAAGATCTTTAGACTGGGTCATTGAGCAAGCCACCCGCATCTATGAGGTGCAGAAACCGGTGGAAAAAAAAAGAATCAGCCCAAAAACCCCAAAACCAACAGCACCCCTGCTGCTGCCAAGGTGGCAGAGGTAAAGGTTGCCCCAAATTTAGATTTGGAGATGGGGGGGCCTAAAAACCTGCCTGCACCGAACAATTCACAGCCCAGAAGGCCCTCGGGCCAGTCACAGACATGGAGTCAAGGAGGTAATCCCACAAATGGGGTCCCTCGCTCCCCTGACTATGTAAGTCCCTGCTACAAGGGAAACAGACCAATCCTGGGTTATGTGTGGACTCCTCCAGCCCAAGGGGGGGATCCAGCCAAGCACCTGACCCAGGGAACTTCCCTCCTAACTTCCCACAGGAGGGCAAATTCCCCAAATCCTGGGCAGAACTTGTTCCCCAGGCATCCACCCAACTTCCAGCCCCAAAACCATCCATCCTTCTTTCCCCAGTTCCCTGAGCCCAGACAACCTAATCCGGGAGAGGGGAGGCCAAGGGTGGAGGGGTACCCAAATCTACCCTTCCCGGGATCAGCCCAGGGGAGAAAACAGAACCCCGTATCAACCTGAGCGGGGTTCCCAACTTGAGCGCCAGGTCCAAAATATGGCACAGGATCTGGGTCACATACTGAGGGCTCAACAGAATCCTCAGATGAACATGCCACCGCAGAATGCCCCAAACTATGGGCCTGGTGCTCCAGAACAATGACGGGGACAGCACCCCGATAACCCACCGGTTCCCAGGGAGGAGGCACAAGGGGAAGGGGACCGTAAAGCCTTGGAGGAAGCTTCCTTCCCAACTTGTAAACAGCCCCTGGAAAACCAGGAACCGGAAACAAAATCTACTTCCCCTGGAAGTCTGCCACCCAAGGAGCAGAGAGGGGGTAGGAGAAACAAAGGACCCAAACAGACCCATTTTGTGGAGGAGGTACAGGTCTTCCAATTTGAGGGAGAGGGATCCCAAGAGGATCCTGGGGAAAGGATCTTCTCCTTCAGAGATGGGGGAACTCCTCCCAAGGAAAAATGGGTCCCAAGGGATTCCAATCCAGACTGGGCAGATGTGGGGATCGAGCCGTCGCCGCCCATCATCCTATCCCATAACCAACAATACCAAAAACACCTGGTTCAAACCCATCCTGATGACTGCCTCCAAAAAGGGGGGGGGACGGCCCAGAACCGGATCCAGGGGAAACCGAAACCATTTCAAGTTGCCAACTTTTTCTTGCAGAGTCCCACGACTCTCCACAGAATTCTGCCCAAATTTCTTCTCTCTCAATGTCCAAAACCAGAAAGTTAGCCCACCAGTTGTCCAAAAATGTGCATTATCTGTGCCCCCTTGAGGAGAAGGAGGGAAGATACTATGCCCCGGTACAAGTACAGGGGCAGGGTACAATTTTGGCACTGGTGGACACTGGATGCCAAGCTACCCTTCTGTCCAAAAGGGCCTTTGATGAACTAAATGCAGGAATGGGGGAGAATTACTGTATTCCTCTCACCTCTCTTCCTGGACAACTCCAGAACTTTGACGGGAAGGAAATTCCCGTCGAGGGGACTGCAGATTTGGACATCAAAATTGGGTGACACAAGGTGAAACACCCGGTCATAGTAGTGACTCCAGAGGGCACCCCTTGTTTACCAGGGAATGACCTCTGGAGAAGGTTGTCACCCCTAATAGATTGCGTAAACAAGGTCCCCTGGACCCAGACTAGCCGACCAATAAAATTAAAACAGAGTGTCAACCATGTTAGTTTAAACGGCACCTGCCACATGGTTGAACAAAAATCGGACCAAGTAGAATTTCACTTCCAGAACAACCAAATTCCAGAGGTGACAGTAATAGCAGTAGGACAACAGACTGGTAATAGCGGGTCCTCTCTATTTCTGAAAATCAACCTTCCTTCCAGTTTAAGGTGGTATTCCACACTGGAAGGAAATACTCTGAAATTCTTTTCTAATCCACAATCAGACATTCCCACTCCGATAGTCCAGGAAGATGTGAAATCAGCTCAGAGCCTGGCTGATATTCAGCAAATTGGGGAGCAGTTGTTCATCCCTGTTCAGTTAAATGATAGGAAGGACTCTGTTCTCGCTCGAGTGTGTGTGAACAATGGTAAGAGCTTCATCAGCGAAGCCATGTTCCACCAACTCCCAAAAGATCCAGCCATTCCCACATTCAAACTGATAGACACATGGGAAATGGACCTGGAAGCACCTAATTCCAAACATCTCCTGCCAAGCAGGTGTATGCTCAAAATCTCCATTGGCAACAAGAGCATAGTCCATAATTGTTGGGTCATGCGAGACGTCACTGCCGCCTTTTACTTAGGCAGTGATATTCTCAATCGCTTTGCCATTAGTTTGGACCTAATAAACTTCAAAGCTTGGTCCCGATTAGCGGATAATCCCGTGGGCTTTGATGATCCAGAAAAAGCATTTAGGTCAGCTCAATTGCTACCTTATGCAGTTGAAATTCAGGTTAAAGAGGAAGTCACCATCCCAGAAAGGACCCGACAATTCCCCCTGGAAGTGAAAGTTAAAAGAGGACAAAAATTGAAAAACCCTGATGCTTATATTCATCTAAATGCTTTTCTCCAACAGCAAGGTTTAGGGGTAAACCCAACACCATTAGTCAACATAGAACATGACACCATTCCAATAGAGGTGGATAACAGTGACTTAAAGAGTATTACTCTAGCCGCGGGCACCATTATAGGAATGGCGGTTGATGACCGACATTTCTCCATTGATTTAGGAAATTAACTGTTAGGACCAATCCCCAAGGACTGTTTTGACAGTGACAGTGATGACAATACAACACCAGACAGGATCTTTACCCGGCATGGGGGGAACTTCCTGGTGTACACTTCCTGCCCTTATGGCAAGGAAGACGTGACTTGTGACTTCAGAAGGGATGAGGTGATTTTCCAGGTCCATGAGGGCTGCCTTCCCCACCTGAAGCCTCCAGTCCAAATCAGCACTCTGACCAGGGACTTCTCCACCCAGCTGGAGGAGGCCGCTGAGATAGCAAAACCAGAGGTCTTTCCAGGCTTCAGGCAGATGGTGGAAGAGAGAGTCAACCTAGCTGATGCCTGTGTGACTCTGGAACAGAAGCAAAAGTTGAAACAAGTTTTCTTGGATTTCCAAGATCTCTTTGCGGTAGACTCATATGACTGTGGTCGCACCGACATACACACAACAACAATTCCCATGGACCCTGGCATGACTCCAGTGTTTGTGAAGCAATATCGCTTGCCTCTCGCATCCATGGAGTCCCTTACTGAAATAATTAAGAACCTTGAGTCCCAGGGGATAATCCGTCCAGTACACAGCACCTTCAATAATCCGGTGCTGGGAATATTGAAGCCAAACGGCCAGTGGAGACTCTGCGCCGACCTTAGGGAGCTCAACAAACGGGTCCATACTTCCCGATGGCATCTGCCCTGCATTGACCAAGGGCTGGCCCAGATTCAGGGGTCACAGGTATTCACTGCAATAGACTTGACCAATGGATACTGGACCGTGCCTGTCAGTAGGGAGGACCAATACAAACTGGCTTTTACCTTTGGGGGCCAGCAGTACACATGGACCTGGACTCCCTTCGGATACCTCAACTCCGGCAATTAATTCAACATTTTCCTACACAAGGCCATGCCCGACCTGGGTGCCAGGGGTAACTTGGCTTATGTAGATGATGTCCTCATCAAAAGTTCATCTATGGAGGAACATATAGCGGAGATCCGTTATGTTCTGACACAGTTGAGGGCAGCCGGAGCAAAACTTTCCTTTCAGAAAGCACAGTGGTGTAGAACACGTGTTAATTTCTTGGGGCATGAGATTACTCCTCAGGGTCTCTGTCCCCAGGAAAAGAAAGTGGAAGCACTCCAGAAACTAAAGGATCCCACAACTCTGCGGGAACTAAGGAGCCTCCTTGGACTGACTAATTACAGCAGAAAGTTCATTGAGGGCTACGCAGAGATCACCAGACCCCTGATTCATCTTTTGAAGGGGGGGGTCAAGTGGGAATGAGGTCCAGAACAATCCGAGGCAGTAAGACAACTCAAAAGAAGCCTCTCACAAGCGCCTTGCCTAGCTTACCCTGTCAGAAACAAGGAGTTCTTCCTGGAGACAGGGTTCTCTAATACGTGCTTGACTGCAGTATCATACCAAAAGCATGACAACGTCACTAAAGTAATCTCATATGCGAGCAGAACTTTATCCTCTGTGGAGGAAACATTCAACGATTGTGAGAAGGCACTCCTGGCAACGGTGTGGGCATTGAAGAATTACTGCCCGTTCATCCAGGGGGAACACATCATAGTGGAGACTCCACACCAGCCTCCGCAATACCTCCAAAGTGACAGAATCCGGGCTGGAAATGTGAGTAATTCCCGAATTACTTTCTGGATTCTGTCAATGCAAGGCTTTCCTGTGGAGGTCAGATATGGCCAAAACAAGAAGAGTCCCCTCACGCAAGGTCTGGCATGATTGTGCCAGAGAAAACTGTCTCGAGGACGAAAGTCTAAAAATCAAGGACAACATGGAGGCATACCTTAATTCCCCACACAAAGTCTTTGAAGAAGACAAGTGTGAGGGAATGCCCACTGTCTATGTGGATGGATGCTCTTACCATGTTGACAACAACGGGGAAAAAGAACTGGTGGCCGGCGTAGAGAATGCATGAGTGAATGAGTCCCCAGAACCCTCCACTGGGTACAAAATCAGTCCCCGAAGTAGTCAAGTAGCAGAGTTGATGGCTGTGCATCAAGCCATCCTCACTGCTGTCCAACATCAACTCCACGAACTGGTCATAATCACAGATTCGGATCATGTACGGAACGGGTTCGTGGAGCACCTGGTCAATTCGAAAACCAGAGGCATGCTATGTGCTAACAACAAACCCTTGAAACATGGGAAGTTGATCCAAAACATTGATGATCTGGTCACCTTGAATGGGATGACCATTTATTGGAAGAAGATCAAGGGTGATTCCAAGGTAGAGGGACCAGACAAAACTGGAAATGACTTAGCTGATCAGCTGGCCAAAACCGGGGCCATCCAAGGGGATCTAATAGAAATAGAGTCCCTGTTGGGGGAAATCCAGGTCACTGCTATCACTAGGTCCCAGACAAATGCTCACAACGATCGTTCAACTGCACAATGGAGTAAGGAGACCCCTGATGCTGACTTAATTACGGCTCAGAAGGGGGATCCAATAATTGGTACGTTTTACCAACACATTGAGGAACCTGAGAACTTTCCCCTGATGGATACCGACTACGTTGGGAAAGAGGACCTAAGAGTGTTGATGAAATGTCCAAAAATGTTTACAATCCAAGACGGTTTGTTGGTAAGGAAATCCCAAGCTGGTCATGATCAGTGGGTGGTTCCTACCTCATTCCGAAGCCTGCTGTTAAGTCACGCCCATGATACGGCCACCGCCAGTCATAGGGGGTTTCACACTGGAAATCTTAAGAGAGGTTGCATACTGGCCACGCATGGAGCAGGACCTCGACCAATACTTGAAGGGGTGTCTGGTGTGTGCACAATTTCAGCCAACATCCCTCACACACCGGGCGCCTCTCCAAAAGAGGGGGATGACACTGCCATGGTCAGATTTGCAAATCGACTTCGTAGGCCCTGTGTTTCGCTCATCTAGAGGAAACAAGTACATGTTGATGGTCACATGCTTGTTTACCAAGTGGGTGGAATGTCTCTCGGCCCCAAACTGCAAGGCAGAAACAGCAGCTGCCCTGATGATTAACCACATCTTTTCCTGTTTTGGTCTACCTCAAAGGATTGAGTCAGACAGAGGTAGCCACTTCATAAGTGAAGTGATGACAAAGATGTGGGAGATACTGGGGGTCAAAAGGAAGCTACATATTGCTTACCGGCCAGCTTCTTCTGGGGCAGTAGAACACTACAACCGGACCATTGTGAGGATATTAAAAAAGTTTGTGGCAGAATCTGGGCCAAGTTGGGATATCCGATTACCTCTGGTCCTAATGGCCATCAGATCTACCCCTTCATCTGCAACTAAAAAGTCACCATTTGAGCTGATGACTGGACGCAAGATGGTGCTTCCCCAGCATTTGCTCTACAGGACCCAAGAGCAGACATTGATAAATGCCTCCACAACTCATGAGTATGTGGAGAATTTAAGGAAACACCTTCAACATGCTTTTGCCTATGCTCAGCGGAATCTAGAAAGATCAGCTGATAGCATGAAGACCCTTTACGATTTGAAAACTTCCAGGAAAGTATATAATGTGGGAGACCGGGTCTATCTATACAATTTCCAAAGAAACCAGGCCAAACAGTGAAAATGTTTGCCTACATGGAAGGGACCGGTTGAAATTATAGACAAGATCTCCCCAGTAGCTTATAAGATCTGCATCCCCAAATGTAGTCTGGTGGAAGGGGGAGACAAGTGGGCACATATAAATCAGCTAAATTGTTGCCATCCCAGGCACACTCTGCAGCAACTGGAGGAATCCTCTGGAATCCCAGAGGGGGCCGCTCCAGAGTAATTCAGTTCCAACCCTAAAATATCCCGCAAATAGTCTCTAAAATATCATGATTCTGGTATGAAAATGTTTCCTGTTATATCTTGTTTTTTAAAATAAGACTGCATAATGTATCCGGATGTATAAAATGTATATGTTCGCCACACCATTAATAGTGGTGGAAAAATGTCTAGGAATGTGTATTGCCACTTTGCTTTATCATCCTAGGAGAGATGAAACCATGGAGACTGACCAAGGAGAACGAGCCGGGGACCGGGAGCAAAGATCCGAGGGGCCCGGCGTACCGCCCAATATTCCCATCAGGACAGGCGAGGAGAACCGACCGATCCAACCGGATGGAGGAAAAGATGCTGAACTGTGCCATCTGTGGATTGGAAGAAGATGATGCGGACATACCAGCGCGTGGATCAAAACATCCTTTGCACCCGACTCCCCCTCGACTCGGAATCAAAGCGCAGACGGGCGGGGGGCTTGTTGGGTGTCATGACCCACGTTTGGACTATTATGCTGCAACATTTGGTGCTGTGGGTTTAGGAAATCAAGAGGGCGGAAAAATCCCACATTTGCGCCAGAATCCTGGAGAACCGTGCAGTTTTGCGCACAGCAAAATGGTCGCCTGACCTGCCACCCACCAGTGCAAAGAAAGATGGTTCTGTTCAAAACCCGTTTTTATTAATGTCAAAAATTGCTAAGATCATGGGCCCGGAACCACCAAACAAAAATCCAACTATGGTTGAGTGTTTTACTTTACTCTACTACAGATCCACATCAATGCCATGTCAAGCAAGGATCATATACTATCAAGTAAAATCCTTTCTTTTGGAAATGTATTAATTCAAGACAGATCCCAAAAATAGGTGCAGTACCGGCATTTTCCACAAACCGGCGCTAGCGGTCTAAACTCTGACTGGGGACCTGTGTTGCAGAAGCTAAACAGTATCCTGAGCTAGCTGGGACTTCAAAGGTTTGTTCCCAGGAGGCAGTCTGATTCAATTAAAACAGTTCCAAGGGCCTCTGTCCATGGGAAGCATTCACACCAGCCCTTACCACCAACAGCCCAGGAGATCACCTGGTCATGCTAACCAAATGCAGAGTGGCCCCCTGGTCTGCTGACCTCAGTCAACACATAAGACTCTTTCCATTTAATAGGGCATGCAGATTTTAGGTGTTTACTGTCAACACACTGCTCTGGGAGAAGCCAGACATGTGATCTCTGACTTACCAAGCTTCTGGGGGCAGACCCAGACACTTTTTGTGAATTGAATTGAAGGCAAATATATGTTTTATAAAAACACTAATAACTAATTGTAACCAGATGGCAGGAATGTACAATTTGGAGATCCTTAGAATGGAAAATGTACCTACAATTTGAGTCTAAACTCAATTCCGTACGATGTTCTGAGGCAAAACCCCATGAATTATGGAGATTGCAGACACGGGGTTCACGCTAGAAAAATGAAAATTTACTGGAATATGTGTAGAAAGGCAGTGTACATTTGTGCCATTTTTGGTAAATGTCCGATATTGGTAAACCAACTAAAAACGAAAATAAGTTGTCATTTTTGAATGCAGGCTCTTAGGAAGATCAGAGTTGAACAAGAATGTACCTTAAGTCATCTGCACTCTGTACATGTAATGTCAACCACTTGTGTATCAGGGAAATGTGTTTAGTTATGAAAATGATTTTCTAAGGTAAAAGCAAAGGGGAGTGTTCTTTCTGTATGCCAGAAAGATGACTCACTCTGACTCACTGCTCCCTTCTCAAATCAGGTCAAAGAGAAATCCTTGACCTATCAAATCGTGAGTGGGTTGGGCAAAGAAAGTTAGCATCCACACCCATTTTCAAAAGACAGAAAAAGAGCCACTCGAAGCCAGACAGGGAGATTCTCTTTCCACTTTCTTGCGGGACGCTTTGCCGGGAGGGTCCAGACTTCAAATCCATCAATCTCCAGAGAGACCAGAGATCCAGAGAGACCAGATCGCTGTGCAGTGCTGAGAGCTGACCCAGATCGCTGTGCGCAGAACCAGTACCCAGTGGCGAGAGAACCGCAGCTAATCCTGACCCGATCAGTGACGAAGTCGCATTCCTGTCCAAAATATAGTGTGAGTACTCAGCCAGAGCTGTGCAAAACCAATCTCTAAGTTTAAAATAATCTAATTTAAACTATTTTAACCTATTGAGAACTGCATCATAGAAATCGTGTCCCTCCTGTTGATTCAAAGCTGCAAAATTGTCATCTGTCATTCTGAGCTTTACTTTTATTTTGAGAATCTACCTTCACAAAATCGTCTGTATCTTCTGAACCGTTTGTGATACAAGCGAGATTTAACTTTTATTTTAAAGCTGAGATTCTAAGCTTCCCAACAAGCTCCGACTTGCTACTCCTTATAGTTCCTTCGTAATTGCACTCGACGCACGCGACTAAATTGCCGCGATTTGACATTTTGTTTCATTTCAGCCACGTGTAAAAATATTTGTCTTTTGCTTCCATTACGGAATTCCGTTTTCAACCTGGTAACCAGCCCTGAATCATTGATAGGGCTGGCCTGAACTGATTTAAAGTATCTCCCACTCACCCTGAACCTCTAGAGGGAATTAAAATCATTATTAGCATATTTTTCCCTTCTTTGCATACCACCTTTAAAGTACTTTGCCTGTGTTTAAAATCATCCCTGTTTCTCTAAGCTTGCTAGGGGGGAACTGAATTCGTATTGTACTGTGATTGTATTCCTGAAGACTGTGTGTGTTACTTCCACCGCCTTACATTGCATAGAGGGGGGGGGGTGAATTGCCAAAAGGGGAAAAGTGATTATATAATGTTTTGCTGAAATCATATCAAGTTTATTCCTGTGTTGCTTCTTTTCCACCTTGCATTTCCTTGTACCATATAAAGCATTCTCAGCTACCTTATCCTCTATACTACTCCTAAGTAATTAAACCAGTGTGCTAGTATAACATCATCCATTGTTGATCACTCACTGTCATATGTCTAAGTGTGATATCAAATCTTAATTTATTATAAAAGTGTGATATATATCTATTGTTTAATTTTTCAAATAAACCTTTTTAATTTGCAAAACAATCCTACTTCTTGGCTCAGTGGGATCAGGGGGATTCTAAGAGAGGGGCTTTATATAAGGGTTTATCATCCAGAGTATACCTTGTCATAAAAATATATAAATAAGGGCTTCCCTTGGGCGTTCCAGATGAGGCACTGATTTAGTGGGAATGCTTGATTGGCGTCATTAACAGAGTGTGGGCTCGTAGCCGGGGATTCTGGATTAGAAATATCACTTGTGCAGATTAATACAGTGTGCTAACTGACAGAATATATAAATTCTGTTGGATCACCACGCCGTGTTACACTGTAAAAACACCCCTCAAAGGAACGCTCTAAGGAAACGGTCTGTTTTGCAAAATAAAATACAAACTTCTGTAAGTCAGGAAGGAAATCAAGTTCCAGAATGACGACCTTGGTAGATATCAAAATAGCCAGAGAACACCTCTTACATAAGCTATTTATGAGAGGTGAGTGGGCTCATCAGGACCAGGCGGTCTGGTTGCAGGCAATAGCACCCCAGATCACTGAGACAGGGTCAGCTATATGGAGAGATCAGGGTCCCTTACATGTGGCACTGAGTGAACTATATATGGCCCCATAAGGCCAAGGATGAGCACAACAAGATTGCCAGGGTAGCGGCATATTTATATTTACATATTGGAGCCATAGAGGACAAATGTGCTGAAGGCCAAGATCTGGCAAATAGGCAACTGATGGCATTAGAGAAGGCCCAATCTGACCTTGTCTCTTCTGAGCAGAGGCTGCAGTGGAGCCAGGAGTCAGAAAATGATAGTAGGCAGTATATTATTAAAATAAAGGAGGAAATGGATATCCTGCAACAGGAAAAGTCTGACCAGGATTACAGATTTCTGGCCTTGCAGAAGGAGTACCAAGAAGGTTTGGACACCCTACTGCAGAGCCAGAAAAAGCTGGAGCAACAACTAGACTTTAACAGGGCATGCACAGAGCAGGTAGCCACCCTGCAAATCCGACTAGACAGAGAGAAAGAGGAAAGCAATACATTGATTTTGAAAGACCTGGATACCCAGGCAGAGTTTGATCAAGAACGCCAGAAAGCTGGTGCCTTTCAAAGGCAGAGGGACGACCTGGCGGCACAGATGCAGGCTCTTAGTCAGGAAAGGGACACCTTAGGCCAGGAAGTCTGCCGATTAAAAGAAAAAATTGAAGGAAATCACCTGGCCCTCCAGGGGCTGGGTGACCTCCAAAAAGAGCACCAGAACTTGTTAGAGCACACCAGGAGGGTGGAAGATGCTCTGGTAAGAAAGGAGCAGGCCAGTAGGGATGGGACTCAGGAGGTAACCCTCCTGCAGCAAAGACTGGCCCAGTATTGCAGGACCAACCAGGAAGCGCAGAGAGAAAATGAGGCTCTCTGTCAGCACAATGATAGGCTCCAGCAACAGGTAGCCATGCAGGAGAGACTGATAGAGTCTAGTACGGCCTTAACTGAGGAACTGAAAGTGCAGGCTCTTGCATTGCAACAGGGAGCAGGGGCTGATAGAGATGAAGTTCGCTGGGAAAGGGAAACACCTGAGCATAACCTCAGGAGCCCTAGTACCAGAGGCCTTCATCTCTCCCAGTCCTTGGACTCTGCCACCCCCATGTCCCCTAGCGCACATGAGCACAGGGCCACAGGGAGGGCAGATTACTATCCGGCTAAAAGTATGGGGTTCATAGGCCAGTACCTCCAAGGAATGGATGGGCGGGCATCCGGGTATGGGCACCCAAGCACAGTGCAATTTAGTGGGGAACCCCAGGAAAGTAGACCCACTAAGGGGATCCTAAAATCCTCTGCCCAGTTAGGTCAGTGGGGCAGGGGTACCCATCAAATCCTGGCAGCAAGGAGGGATCTGAAGACTCCTCTGGGCGGCCCAGGACACAGGAGACCAGGTCCCCACATTCTGCCAGCCATTCCCAGGCTCGCAGAATCCGGGAAAACCTGGAAGATCAGACGGGCACCTCTGGGAGCAGTGCCTCTGAGTTAGAGGATGAGTGGACCAGGGTTACCCGAACCAAAAAGGCCAATAAGGCAAAAAGGGCCTTGCTTAAGGACCCCTTAAAGCAGATCAAGGCAATAAGGAGTGTCATCACCCCTTATCACAAGAACTCCAAGTATTCTGTTTGGGAACACTCGGAGCTCTTTGAGCAAATGATGGAGACTTTCCATTTGAAGGACAGCAGTAGCTGCATCCAGTACGTCAAATGGACATTCTCCCCAGAATACTCCAGTTTCTTTGCGGGGCTGGAGGACCAAAATCATTCAAGATGGTCCACCTATAGGGCGGCCATCTTGAAACATTTTTCTGTTCATAGAAATCCTCAGGAGGCTCGCAAGGCAGCCTACAATTTGCAATGTGGGGAGGATCAGGCCCCACAAGAATTCGTGCAAGAATTGAAGCGTGCCTTTGCGCAGACCACCAGAAGGGTGCGCACAGACAGCAGAGAATTCATCAACACATTTTTCCATGCTCTCCCCAAATACATAATGACCCAGCTCGTGAGAGATTTTCACGAGAAAAGATCTTTAGATTGGGTCATTGAGCAAGCCACCCGCATCTATGAGGTGCAGAAACCGGTGGAAAAAAAGAATCAGCCCAAAAACCCCAAAACCAACAGCACCCCTGCTGCTGCCAAGGTGGCAGAGGTAAAGGTTGCCCCCAATTTAGATTTGGAGATGGGGGGGCCTAAAAACCTGCCTGCACCGAACAATTCACAGCCCAGAAGGCCCTCGGGCCAGTCACAGACATGGAGTCAAGGAGGTAATCCCACAAATGGGGTCCCTCGCTCCCCTGACTATGTAAGTCCCTGCTACAAGGGAAACAGACCAATCCTGGGTTATGTGTGGACTCCTCCAGCCCAAGGGGGGGGGATCCAGCCAAGCACCTGACCCAGGGAACTTCCCTCCTAACTTCCCACAGGAGGGCAAATTCCCCAAATCCTGGGCAGAACTTGTTCCCCAGGTATCCACCCAACTTCCAGCCCAAAAACCATCCATCCTTCTTTCCCCAGTTCCCTGAGCCCAGACAACCTAATCCGGGAGAGGGGAGGCCAAGGGTGGAGGGGTACCCAAATCTTCCCAATCCGGGGTACTACCAGAGAAGGGATAGCTACCCTTCCCGGGATCAGCCCAGGGGAGAAAACAGAACCCTGTATCAACCTGTGCGGGGTTCCCAACTTGAGCGCCAGGTCCAAAATATGGCACGGGATCTGGGTCACATACTGAGGGCTCAACAGAACCCTCAGATGAACATGCCACCGCAGAATGCCCCAAACTATGGGCCTGGTGCTCCAGAACAATGACGGGGACAGCACCCCGATAACCCACCGGTTCCCAGGGAGGAGGCACAAGGGGAAGGGGACCGTAAAGCCTTGGAGGAAGCTTCCTTCCCAACTTGTAAACAGCCCCTGGAAAACCAGGAACCGGAAACAAAATCTACTTCCCCTGGAAGTCTGCCACCCAAGGAGCAGAGAGGGGGTAGGAGAAACAAAGGACCCAAACAGACCCATTTTGTGGAGGAGGTACAGGTCTTAGAATTTGAAGGAGAAGGATCCCAAGAGGATCCTGGGGAAAGGATCTTCTCCTTCAGAGATGGGGTTACTCCTCCCAAGGAAAAATGGGTCCCAAGGGATTCCAATCCAGACTGGGCAGATGTGGGGATCGAGCCGTCGCCGCCCATCATCCTATCCCATAACCAACAATACCAAAAACACCTGGTTCAAAACCATCCTGATGACTGCCTCCAAAAAGGGGGGAGGGACGGCCCAGAACCGGATCCAGGGGAACCCAAAACCATTTCAAGTTGCCAACTTTTTCTTGCAGATTCCCACGACTCTCCACAGAATTCTGCCCAAATTTCTTCTCTCTCAATGTCCAAAACCAGAAAGTTAGCCCACCAGTTGTCCAAAAATGTGCATTATCTGTTCCCCCTTGAGGAGAAGGAGGGAAGATACTATGCCCCGGTACAAGTACAGGGGCAGGGTACAATTTTGGCACTGGTGGACACTGGATGCCAAGCTACCCTTCTGTCCAAAAGGGCCTTTGATGAACTAAATGCAGGAAGGGGGGAGAATTACCGTATTCCTCTCACCTCTCTTCCTGGACAACTCCAGAACTTTGACGGGAAGGAAATTCCCGTCGAGGGGACTGCAGATTTGGACATCAAAATTGGGCGACACAAGGTGAAACACCCGGTCATAGTAGTGACTCCAGAGGGCACCCCTTGTTTACCAGGGAATGACCTCTGGAGAAGGTTGTCACCCCTAATAGATTGCGTAAACAAGGTCCTCTGGACCCAGACTAGCCGACCAATAAAATTAAAACAGAGTGTCAACCATGTTAGTTTAAACGGCACCTGCCACATGGTTGAACAAAAATCGGACCAAGTAGAATTTCACTTCCAGAACAACCAAATTCCAGAGGTGACAGTAATAGCAGTAGGACAACAGACTGGTAATAGGGGGTCCTCTCTATTTCTGAAAATCAACCTTCCTTCCAGTTTAAGGTGGTATTCCACACTGGAAGGAAATACTCTGAAATTCTTTACTAATCCACAATCAGACATTCCCACTCCGATAGTCCAGGAAGATGTGAAATCAGCTCAGAGCCTGGCTGATATTCAGCAAATTGGGGAGCAGTTGTTCATCCCTGTTCAGTTAAATGATGGGAAGGACTCTGTTCTCGCTCGAGTGTGTGTGAACAATGGTAAGAGCTTCATCAGCGAAGCCATGTTCCGCCAACTCCCAAAAGATCCAGCCATTCCCACATTCAAACTGATAGACACATGGGAAATGGACCTGGAAGCACCTAATTCCAAACATCTCCTGCCAAACAGGTGTATGCTCAAAATCTCCATTGGCAACAAGAGCATAGTCCATAATTGTTGGGTCATGCGAGACGTCACTGCCGCCTTTTACTTAGGCAGTGATATTCTCAATCGCTTTGCCATTAGTTTGGACCTAATAAACTTCAAAGCTTGGTCCCGATTAGCGGATAATCCCGTGGGCTTTGATGATCCAGAAAAAGCATTTAGGTCAGCTCAATTGCTACCTTATGCAGTTGAAATTCAGGTTAAAGAGGAAGTCACCATCCCAGAAAGGACCCGACAATTCTCCCTGGAAGTGAAAGTTAAAAGAGGACAAAAATTGAAAAACCCTGATGCTTATATTCATCTAAATGCTTTTCTCCAACAGCAAGGTTTAGGGGTAAACCCAACACCATTAGTCAACATAGAACATGACACCATTCCAATAGAGGTGGATAACAGTGACTTAAAGAGTATTACTCTAGCCGCGGGCACCATTATAGGAATGGCGGTTGATGACCGACATTTCTCCATTGATTTAGGAAATTAACTGTTAGGACCAATCCCCAAGGACTATTTTGACAGTGACAGTGACAGTGATGACAATACAACACCAGACAGGTGGGGGGAACTTCCTGGTGTACACTTCCTGCCCTTATGGCAAAGAAGACGTGACTTGTGACTTCAGAAGGGATGAGGTGATTTTCCAGGTCCATGAGGGCTGCCTTCCCCACCTGAAGCCTCCAGTCCAAATCAGCACTCTGACCAGGGACTTCTCCACCCAGCTGGAGGAGGCTGCTGAGATAGCAAAACCAGAAGTCTTTCCAGGCTTCAGGCAGATGGTGGAAGAGAGAGTCAACCTAGCTGATGCCTGTGTGACTCTGGAACAGAAGCAAAAGTTGAAACAAGTTTTCTTGGATTTCCAAGATCTCTTTGCGGTAGACTCATATGACTGTGGTCGCACCGACATACACACAACAACAATTCCCACGGACCCTGGCATGACTCCAGTGTTTGTGAAGCAATATCGCTTGCCTCTCGCATCCATGGAGTCCCTTACTGAAATAATTAAGAACCTTGAGTCCCAGGGGATAATCCGTCCAGTACACAGCACCTTCAATAATCCGGTGCTAGGAATATTGAAGCCAAACGGCCAGTGGAGACTCTGCGCCGACCTTAGGGAGCTCAACAAACGGGTCCATACTTCCCGATGGCATCTGCCCTACATTGACCAAGGGCTGGCCCAGATTCAGGGGTCACAGGTATTCACTGCAATAGACCTGACCAATGGATACTGGACCGTGCCTGTCAGTAGGGAGGACCAATACAAACTGGCTTTTACCTTTGGGGGCCAGCAGTACACATGGACCCGGACTCCCTTCGGATACCTCAACTCCGGCAATGAATTCAACATTTTCCTACACAAGGCCATGCCCGACCTGGGTGCCAGGGGTAACTTGGCTTATGTAGATGATGTCCTCATCAAAAGTTCATCTGTGGAGGAACATATAGCGGAGATCCGTTATGTTCTGACACAGTTGAGGGCAGCCGGAGCAAAACTTTCCTTTCAGAAAGCACAGTGGTGTAGAACACGTGTTAATTTCTTGGGGCATGAGATTACTCCCCAGGGTCTCTGTCCCCAGGAAAAGAAAGTGGAAGCACTCCAGAAACGAAAGGATCCCACAAGTCTGCGGGAACTAAGGAGCCTCCTTGGACTGACTAATTACAGCAGAAAGTTCATTGAGGGCTACGCAGAGATCACCAGACCCCTGATTCATCTTTTGAAGGGGGGGGTCAAGTGGGAATGAGGTCCAGAACAATCCGAGGCAGTAAGACAACTCAAAAGAAGCCTCTCACAAGCGCCTTGCCTAGCTTACCCTGTCAGAAACAAGGAGTTCTTCCTGGAGACAGGGTTCTCTAATACATGCTTGACTGCAGTATCATACCAAAAGCATGACAACGTCACTAAAGTAATCTCATATGCGAGCAGAACTTTATCCTCTGTGGAGGAAAAATTCAACGATTGTGAGAAGGCACTCCTGGCAACGGTGTGGGCATTGAAGAATTGCTGCCCGTTCATCCAGGGGGAACACATCATAGTGGAGACTCCACACCAGCCTCTGCAATACCTCCAAAGTGACAGAATCCAGGCTGGAAATGTGAGTAATTCCCGAATTACTTCCTGGATTCTGTCAATGCAAGGCTTTCCTGTGGAGGTCAGATATGGCCAAAACAAGAAGAGTCCCCTCGCGCAAGGTCTGGCATGATTGTGCCAGAGAAAACTGTCTCGAGGACGAAAGTCTAAAAATCAAGGACAACATGGAGGCATACCTTAATTCCCCACACAAAGTCTTTGAAGAAGACAAGTGTGAGGGAATGCCTACTGTCTATGTGGATGGATGCTCTTACCATGTTGACAACAACGGGGAAAAAGAACTGGTGGCCGGCGTAGAGAATGCAAGAGTGAATGAGTCCCCAGAACCCTCCACTGGGTACAAAATCAGTCCCCGAAGTAGTCAAGTAGCAGAGTTGATGGCTGTGCATCAAGCCATCCTCACTGCTGTCCAACATCAACTCCACGAACTGGTCATAATCACAGATTCGGATCATGTACGGAACGGGTTCATGGAGCACCTGGTCAATTCGAAAACCAGAGGCATGCTATGTGCTAACAACAAACCCTTGAAACATGGGAAGTTGATCCAAAACATTGATGATCTGGTCACCTTGAATGGGATGACCATTTATTGGAAGAAGATCAAGGGTCATTCCAAGGTAGAGGGACCAGACAAAACTGGAAATGACTTAGCTGATCAGCTGGCCAAAACCGGGGCCATCCAAGGGGATCTAATAGAAATAGAGTCCCTGTTGGGGGAAATCCAGGTCACTGCTATCACTAGGTCCCAGACAAATGCTCACAACGATCGTTCAACTGCACAATGGAGTAAGGAGACCCCTGATGCTGACTTAATTACGGCTCAGAAGGGGATCCAATAATTGGTAAGTTTTACCAACACATTGAGGAACCTGAGAACTTTCCCCTGACGGATACCGACTACGTTGGGAAAGAGGACCTAAGAGTGTTGATGAAATGTCCAAAAATGTTTACAATCCAAGACGGTTTGTTGGTAAGGAAATCCCAAGCTGGTCATGATCAGTGGGTGGTTCCTACCTCATTCCGAAGCCTGCTGTTAAGTCACGCCCATGATGCGGCCACCGCCAGTCATAGGGGGTTTCACACAACACTGGAAATCTTAAGAGAGGTTGCATACTGGCCACACATGGGGCAGGACCTCGACCAATACTTGAAGGGGTGTCTGGTATGTGCATAATTTCAGCCAACATCCCTCACACACCGGGCGCCTCTCCAAAAGAGGGGGATGACACTGCCATGGTCGACTTCGTAGGCCCTGTGTTTCGCTCATCTAGAGGAAACAAGTACATGTTGATGGTCACATGCTTGTTTACCAAGTGGGTGGAATGTCTCTCGGCCCCAAACTGCAAGGCAGAAACAGCAGCTGCCCTGATGATTAACCACATCTTTTCCTGTTTTGGTCTACCTCAAAGGATTGAGTCAGACAGAGGTAGCCACTTCATTAGTGAAGTGATGACAAAGATGTGGGAGATACTGGGGTCAAAAGGAAGCTACATATTGCTTACCGGCCAGCTTCTTCTGGGGCAGTAGAACACTACAACCGGACCATTGTGAGCATATTAAAAAAGTTTGTGGCAGAATCTGGGCCAAGTTGGGATATCCGATTACCTCTGGTCCTAATGGCCATCAGATCTACCCCTTCATCTGCAACTAAAATGTCACCATTTGAGCTGATGACTGGACGCAAGATGGTGCTTCCCCAGCATTTGCTCTACAGGACCCAAGAGCAGACATTGATAAATGCCTCCAACACCTTCAACATGCTTTTGCCTATGCTCAGCGGAATCTAGAAAGATCAGCTGATAGCATGAAGACCCATTACGATTTGAAAACTTCCAGGAAAGTATATAATGTGGGAGACCGGGTCTATCTATACAATTTCCAAAGAAACCAGGCCAAACAGCGAAAATGTTTGCCTACATGGAAGGGACCGGTTGAAATTATAGACAAGATCTCCCCAGTAGCTTATAAGATCTGCATCCCCAAATGTAGTCTGGTGGAAGGGGAGGACAAGTGGGCACATATAAATCAGCTAAATTGTTGCCATCCCAGGCACACTCTGCAGCAACTGGAGGAATCCTCTGGAATCCCAGAGGGGGCCGCTCCAGAGTAATTCAGTTCCAACCCTAAAATATCCCGCAAATAGTCTCTAAAATATCATGATTCTGGTATGAAAATGTTTCCTGTTATATCTTGTTTTTTAAAATAAGACTGCAAAATGTATCTGGATGTATAAAATGTATATGTTCGCCACACCATTAATAGTGGTGGAAGAATGTCTAGGAATGTGTATTGCCACTTTGCTTTATCATCCTAGGAGAGATGAAACCATGGAGACTGACCAAGGAGAACGAGCCGGGGACTGGGAGCAAAGATCGAGGGGCCCGGCGTACCGGCCAATATTCCCATCAGGACAGGCGAGGAGAAACGACCGATCCAACCGGATGGAGGAAAAGATGCTGAACTGTGCCATCTGTGGATTGGAAGAAGATGATGCGGACATACCAGCGCTTGGATCAAAACATCCTTTGCACCCGACTCCCCCTCGACTCGGAATCAAAGCGCAGACGGGCGGGGGGCTTGTTGGGTGTCATGACCCACGTTTGGACTATTATGCTGCAACATTTGGTGCTGTGGGTTTAGGAAATCCAAGAGGGCGGAAAAATCCCACATTTGCGCCAGAATCCTGGAGAACCGTGCAGTTTTGCGCACAGCAAAATGGTCCCCTGACCTGCCACCCACCAGTGCAAAGAAAGATGGTTCTGTTCAAAACCCGTTTTTATTAATGTCAAAAATTGCTAAGATCATGGGCCCGGAACCACCAAACAAAAATCCAACTATGGTTGAGTGTTTTACTTTACTCTACTACAGATCCACATCAATGCCATGTCAAGCAAGGATCATATACTATCAAGTAAAATCCTTTCTTTTGGAAATGTATTAATTCAAGACAGATCCCAAAAATAGGTGCAGTACCGGCATTTTCCACAAACCGGCGCTAGCGGTCTAAACTCTGACTGGGGACCTGTGTTGCAGAAGCTAAACAGCATCCTGAGCTAGCTGGGACTTCAAAGGTTTGTTCCCAGGAGGCAGTCTGATTCAATTAAAACAGTTCCAAGGGCCTCTGTCCATAGGAAGCATTCACACCAGCCCTTACCACCAACAGCCCAGGAGATCACATGGTCATGCTAACCAAATGCAGAGTGGCCCCCTGGTCTGCTAACCTCAGTCAACACATAAGACTCTTTCCATTTAATAGGGCATGCAGATTTTAGGTGTTTACTGTCAACACACTGCTCTGGGAGAAGCCAGACATGTGATCTCTGACTCACCAAGCTTCTGGGGGCAGACCCAGACACTTTTTGTGAATTGAATTGAAGGCAAATATATGTTTTATAAAAACACTAATAACTAATTGTAACCAGATGGCGGGAATGTACAATTTGGAGATCCTTAGAATGGAAAATGTACCTACAATTTGAGTCTAAACTCAATTCCGTACGATGTTCTGAGGCAAAACCCCATGAATTATGGAGATTGCAGACACGGGGTTCACGCTAGAAAAATGAAAATTTACTGGAATATGTGTAGAAAGGCAGTGTACATTTGTGCCATTTTTGGTAAATGTCCGATATTGGTAAACCAACTAAAAACGAAAATAAGTTGTCATTTTTGAATGCAGGCTCTTAGGAAGATCAGAGTTGAACAAGAATGTACCTTAAGTCATCTGCACTCTGTACATGTAATGTCAACCACTTGTGTCTCAGGGAAATGTGTTTAGTTATGAAAATGATTTTCTAAGGTAAAAGCAAAGGGGAGTGTTCTTTCTGTATGCCAGAAAGATGACTCACTCTGACTCACTGCTCCCTTCTCAAATCAGGTCAAAGAGAAATCCTTGACCTATCAAATCGTGAGTGGGTTGGGCAAAGAAAGTTAGCATCCACACCCATTTTCAAAAGACATAAAAAGAGCCACTGGAAGCCAGACAGGGAGATTCTCTTTCCACTTTCTTGCGGGACGCTTTGCCGGGAGGGTCCAGACTTCAAATCCATCAATCTCCAGAGAGACCAGAGATCCAGAGAGACCAGATCGCTGTGCAGTGCTGAGAGCTGACCCAGATCGCTGTGCGCAGAACCAGTACCCAGTGGCGAGAGAACCGCAGCTAGTCCTGACCCGATCCGTGACAAAGTCGCATTCCTGTCCAAAATATAGTGTGAGTACTCAGCCAGAGCTGTGCAAAACCAATCTCTAAGTTTAAAATAATCTAATTCAAACTATTTTAACCTATTGAGAACTGCATCATAGAAATCGTGTCCCTCCTGTTGATTCAAAGCTGCAAAATTGTCATCTGTCATTCTGAGCTTTACTTTTATTTTGAGAATCTACCTTCACAAAATCGTCTGTATCTTCTGAACCGTTTGTGATATAAGCGAGATTTAACTTTTATTTTAAAGCTGAAATTCTAAGCTTCCCAACAAGCTCCGACTTGCTACTCCTTATAGTTCCTTCGTAATTGCGCTCGACGCACGTGACTAAATTGCCGCGATTTGACATTTTGTTTCATTTCAGCCACGTGTAAAAATATTTGTCTTTTGCTTCCATTACGGAATTCCGTTTTCAACCTGGTAACCAGCCCTGACTCATTGATAGGGCTGGCCTGAACTGATTTAAAGTATCTCTCACTCACCCTGAACCTCTAGAGGGAATTAAAATCATTATTAGCATATTTTTCCCTTCTTTGCATACCACCTTTAAAGTACTTTGCCTATGTTTAAAATCATCCCTGTTTCTCTAAGCTTGCTAGGGGGGAACTGAATTCGTTTATTTTTAAATTTGTTTATTGGCATTTTTAGTAATATCACTTACAAGTTTTGCAAATGCGTCTTGTGCATACTCTTTTACAGTGCTTTTCGGTTTAGCCTTAACAATATAACAAACAACAAATAACGAGTAACAGTAACTGTCTCCTTGCCATGTCCATATGTTTCAGCATCTCTTGTTTCAGGAAGGAGGGGGTATAGGGAAGTTGGGTAGCATACTCAGGGAGGGTACAGGGGTGATACCTTCCCAGGACCATCCTCGTTTCCAGTCATACATCCGGGGTTGCCCTTTCTTGTCTTGTAGGTGAGTTCGTTTCGGGTCATGGGCTCATGGGGGCTTGTCATCCGAGGGGAGGAACATATGCCTAGTGAGTTCTTTCCATGCCTCGAGAGCTCTGCTGGACTCATCCGTAGATCTAGTGACACTTTCTTCCAAGGCCTTGGTCTCAGCCGACACCCATCGCTCTGCTTCACTATGCCATGCTTTGTATTGCGGTCCTGCGGGTCTTTTCCAGGACATGGCTATGGTTCTTTTGGCCAGGATGCACGCTATGTCCATGAGTCTGACTATGTGTTTCAGTTTGGCTAGCCTGGGGTAAGTTCCGAGTAGGCATTCCTCAGGTGCCCATTTGTAGTTGGTCATGCCTGTTTTCTCACATGTCTGTTTTACCCTATCCCATAGTGTCCTGGACTTGGGGCATTCCCACATCATGTGGATTAGATCCGCTTCCTCCCTCATACACCAGGTGCAGTGTGACTGCGATTGTTTGTTAAACTTAGCTATTCATTTCGGGGGTTAGGTAGGTTCGGTGCAACACATTCATCTGTATTTGTCGAAATCTATGATTCCTGGACACCTCTTTGGGGAATGCAAGTGCCCTATTCCACTCCCCCTCTGTCATTTCTCTGCCTACATCTATTTCCCATTTACCCTTCATTTCCGCTCTCCGGGGGTTGGGTATGTCGCTCAGGTGTCTATATATTTGAGATATTGGTCTACTGCCCTCCCCATATTGTATAACAGCGTGAGTAGTGGTTCCGGGTCCGGTTCCTCAGGCCACGCTTCCCATTTACTTCGTGCTGTGGAGCGGACCTTCTGTTACCAGAGGAACTGGCCCGTGTGGATGCCCTCTCTGTCCTGTAGTGTGGCAAATTCTTTAAAGATGCCCTCTTCATAAAGATCTCCCCAGGTGTAAACCCCTCCGCTTTCCCATAATCTGAGTTGTTTTAGATCAGTGACCGTTGTGTACAGGTCTGCGAGCAGGGGTATTTCCGGTGCATAAGCGTTCTGCGTGCGGGTGAGTGTCCTTGTTCTATGCCAGATCTCCCTCCCCAAGGTGACTATGAGGGGTGTCGCTCCCAGCAGTTTCGTAGGTACCCAGACCAGTTCCTTCAGAGTGAATGGGAGGTGCATGGTCTGTAGCAGGGGTGTTTCATCTGTGGGCTCATCGGATAACCATTTAATTACAAAGCTAAGCTGAGCTGCTAGGTAGTACTTTTCTAGATTTGGGAGTTGGATGCCGCCTTGTGTGTATGGCAGGGTCAGTGTCGACAGCGCTATCTTATGTCTGTTTTCCCCCCAAATGAACTCTCTTATTAGCGTCTCGAGCAGCCGGAAGAAGTGTTTATTAATATAGTAATGTACATTCTGGAACCCATATAGGAATCGCGGTAAAACAATCATTTTAATTATGGATGCCCTTCCCATCATAGATAAGGGGAGTCTCGACCAAAAGTTCATGGATCTGCGCAGAGCCGGGAGCGCTGCTTTTGTGTTATGTTCATGCATCAGTGCTGGGGTGTGCATTATTTGGATTCCTAGATATCGGAATGTGGTGGTCTGCCATCTTATCCCAACCTCCGGGAGTGTTTCTACATCCTCATTTTTTAGGGCCGGTAGTGGGAACAAGCAGGATTTTGCCTTGCTGAATTGGATCCCAGAGACTCTGGAGTAGTTGTCCAGAGCTTCAGTATAGTTGGCATGTTGATGTGTGGGTCCCTGACATATATAAGAACGTCATCTGCATAGAGCAAAATGATGTGGTCCACCCCTCCTAGTCTTATGCCGGCGTCAAAAAACTGTTTCCGGAAATAAATAGCTATGGGTTCCAGCCCCAATACGTACAACATCGGGGATAGTGGGCAGCCTTGTCTAGTCCCTCTTTGTATGCTCCAGGCGTCTGACACATGCTTCCCTGACTTTACTCTTGCGCTTGGCTTGGCGTATAGTATCTCAACCCATCTGATAAATCCGGGTCCGAAGCCAAATTCCTTGAGCACCGCCACAAGCCACTCCCAGTAAATGGAGTCGAAAGCTTTGATGGCATCGAGGGATAGTAGTGCACTGGGACTCTCATCTTCACTAGTTTGCGCTATGATGTGTTGTAGCTTGCGCAGGTTCATTGACGTGTTGTGCCCTGGTATAAAGCCGTTCTGATCAGGATGTATTATATCGCCTATTATTTAATACAGGCGCTTGGCCAGTATGGTGGTTAAAATTTTCACATCATAATTTAGCATTGCCAGTGGGCGATATGAGTCGCACAGGTCTGCCGGTTTGTTTGGCTTCAGGATTGGGACCACAAGTGTTTCTCTCATGCTTTCCGGTAATATCCCCCTCTCATATGCCTCTTGATATACTTAATGTAGCAGGGGTGTGAGGGAGGATTCATAGGCTTTATAAAACTCTGAGGGCAACCCATCAGTGCCAGGTGCCTTACACGTAGCTAGGGACCTAATTGCTTCGGTTATGTCCTCAGGTGTGATTTCTGTGTCTAGTGCCATGGCCTGTTCAGTAGACATTTTATGGAGCCCAATCTCGTCCAGCGTGTCCATGATCAGTTCCCGGGGGACCTCTTCCGCGTGTGAGTATAGGCGTGCATAGTATTCTTTGAAGACTTCATTGACGCCCTGCTGTGTGTGGTGTATGTTCCCTGATTCATCTCGCAATGATGTGGTAGGGTGTCTGGGGTGTTCCCTGCGGCATAGCCAGGCCAGCAGCCTGCCCGGTCTGTCCGCTTCTATATGTGTTCTGTTCGTTTTGACCGTGTGGTCAAACTTTTCTAGTCTGCGCCATGCTGTTTCATTCTCCCCCCTTAGCCTTCGAAGTTCTGATTCCCTTTCCCAGGTGTCTGTGGGGGCCGCTTCCAGTTCTCCTATCTCCCTGTCCAGCTGGTCTAAGTCCTTCCTGAGCAATTTCCGGATTCCGCCAGCCTTCGCAATGGTCTCCCCCCTTATCACCGTTTTTAGGGCATCCCATACCGTGCTACTGTGTTCTACGCTTCCCACGTTGATTTCTATGTAGCTATCTATGGATTCTTGCAGTTCTTCTCTAAAGGCAGGGTCTTTAAGAGCCTCTGCCGGCATTTTCCACATGGGAATTGGGGGTCTGGGACCATTGTGGTTCCATGTTACTAGGAGCGGGGAGTGATCAGAGATGGTCCTTCCTAGGTACTGCGCTCCTTCCACCTGAGGTAAGTGTTCCCTGCCGATGAGGATGTGATCTAACCTCGTGTAAAGGTTGTGCGGGGATGAATAGTATGAGTATCCTCTTACGGCTGGGTGCATTTCTCGCCATATGTCTGCCAGGTCCAGTCTATCTATCATTGCGGTCAGAGCTGTTGTTGCTGCTGACAGACCTTTCGGGAGGGGAATGGATCTATCTAGGTTCGGGTCGCATATGCAATTGAGGTCGCCCCCCCAAATAAACAGACCATCTCTGTGTTGTGCAATTTTGGGGTATAACGAGTTCAAGTGGGCCGGTATATTGCTATTAGGAAAATAGGAGTTCAGGATGCATACTTCAGTCTGCTCTATGTGTCCCCATAGCATTAGGAATCTGCCTTCCGGGTCTATTTCTGATTTGGTGAAGCGGAAGGGGAGCTGTGGGTGTATCCAAGTATATACTCCCCTAGCATATCTGGAATAAGCAGTACCGAATCCCTGCCCTCCCCAGTGTGTTTGGAGTTTGGCCATTGAGTCCATGGAGCAGTGGGTCTCCTGTAAGAGTGCTATCATCACCCCCTTCCTGTGCAGATAGGTCTTAATTCTGTTTCTGCGGAGATATGTCCCCAGGCCTCTCACGTTCCATGTCAGTATTTTAATTGCCGTGGTGGTCATGGTGGTGGTCATGGTGGTCTAAGGTGGGTATGGTAATTATTCTGCTTCTCTCCCTTAAATGCCCGTGGTTGCGGGCCTGTTGTCAAAGGTCCCTTCCCTGTGTGGGCCGAGGCACTGGTTTCCCTTTCCCCTCGGTCGGCCCTTCCTCCCCCTCTTTTCTTTCCCTTTGGAGACTTACCAACAGTAGTAACGTTCATTCTGGTGAATGAGAACAGTAAACAGTGCAACTTTGAACTGCCCCCAGCAGTTGCTTCCAACTTGCAGCGCTCAGGGGCTCCCGAGCCTTCTGGGCCTTTCCAGGCCTCCCGGTGCGGGTGTTGTGTCGGCGGTATGCCTACACGTGTCTTAAGGGGGTGCGTTGACGTCTTGTCGTGTAGGTTGGTGTGCTCCTGCCCATTATTGCTTCTTTGATGCTGTAGTTTGTCATGCTGTGCTTTGGTTTGTTTATCAACCTGTTGTGTTGACATCAGTCCTTCCTGCCCGGTTCTTCGGGCGTTCAATGTCCTGTGGTTCCTCTTGCATTCCTTCCTTACCATCTGCAAGGTTGTTGTGTTCGAGCCACATGTTTGCCGCCTCCGGGGTGTCCAGGAAGACCGCTTTACCTTTGTGTATCACTTTGAGGCGCGATGGGTACATCAGCATATACTTCAAGTTGAGCTCCCGTAGTCTTGCCTTCACCGGGATAAAGGAATTTCTCGTGCGTTGTACAGTGGGGGTGTAGTCCAGGTACACCACTATTTTGGCATCTTGTCTCCTAATTTCCCCTCCTTCTCTGGAGAATCTTAGTATAGTCTCTCTGTCTCTGAAGTTTAGGACTTTGGCAATCATTGGGCGTGGGTGTGAGCCCGGCGGAGGTCTTTTTTGTAGGGACCTGTGGGCTCGCTCTATAGAGAATCCCTGGGACAGATTGCCGCCCCCGATTTCCTGTTGTAGCATTGTCTCTATGAATTCTGTTGGGTCCGGGCCTTCCATGCCTTCCGGGACCCCAAGGATTCGGATGTTGTTGCGGCGGGCCCTCCCCTCCGCATCCTCCGACCGTGCCTCCAGCCTTGCCACCTTTAGCTCGATGTCCTGTACCCTGGATTTGAGTTCCGTCGTGTTGTCTACGTTGTCCTGTAGTGTAGCTTCCGCTGAGGTCACTCTTTCAGTGAGGTTGCGGGCATCTTGTCTGATCAATTGTATGTCCGTTTTGACCTCATCGATTTGGTTTCAAGCGATGTCCGTAGTGCCGTTATTGCCTGTAGTAGCTGCATGTTTGTTGGGTCTCCCTCTTGGGTCGTTTGCGCTGCTGTTGCCCCTGTTTCTTGTTGCTGCTTGGGCCTAACTGTTGTAAAGGAGTCCATTGTTGCAGCTTTCGGTTTGCCTTTGGGAGGCGACATTCCCCGCTCCCGGGTACCCGGTCCTGCACTCCTCCTCAGGGCTCGCTCGCTTGTTCTCAGGCTGTAGGGTCAGTGGCTTTCTTCGTTGGAGCCTACGGTGGCGCGTCCCCTCCTGGCAGTCCTATTCTCCTGCGCCGTTGGCGCTGGGCCGCCGGTGGCCCCTACTATTTGGTAGTTGTGCAGTCGTGATGTTAGCCTCCCGCCGTATCGGGTGTGGGGCACTGTGGCCGGTGTGCCTTCCCCCCTTTCTGGCCTGTGGCGACTCCTGGGCGCTCAGTTGTCACTGTGCCTTACGCTCCGCAGCGCCTCTTTTCCCTGGACCTCTATTAGTCCGGCTTGCAGGGTGTCCTCGCCTATCCTTGGGCTGTTCAGGCCGTTGCCGATGGCTGCGTGGGCCCGGGGAGTTGGCCCATCCTGGGGGCCCTCAGCTGTTTTATGCAAAGGGGTGTAGGGCGCTAGTGCATTTCGGGTGCCGCCTTCTTGCTTGCAGCAGGAACCTCGCGCCCCTCACCCCGTTTTCGTGGTGTGCTGATGCGATGCTTCCAGGGGGCAGTGTCCGAGGTCGGAGGTCAGTTCCCCCCACCAGCGCTGCAGGATTTATGGTGCTGTGCTGCTTTCCCCCCCCATAGGCAGGAGGTGGGGGGATGTCGTGTCCCGTGGCCGCCGTCTGCAGGGTGTTTGTTGGGGTTCAGAGGTGGTCCAGGTCGCCCGGATCGGGTCGCCGCGGACCGAATTGTCTGCCGAGGATGGGCGCCGCCGCCGGATTACAGGTAGGGCCCCGATGTCCCCGGAGTGCTCAATGCGCCGCTCCGTACGGCGTTCCTGGCTCTCCCGGAGGCCCACTGCAGCCCAGGCCTCCTGTCCCCGCCCGCTCCCCCTCACCACTCAGCAGCGAAGCTCCCCCGGCGCCCGTCGGGGGTCAGAGGCGGTCCAGGTCGCCCAGATCGGATCACCGCGGACCGAATTGTCTGCCGAGGATGGATGTCGCCCGGCGGCGGAGTCCTCCAGCCGCCGGGTTCCAGGTAGGGCCCCGTGCAGCGTTCCTGGCTCCCCTAGGGGCCCACAGCAGCCCAGGTCTTCTGTCCCGGCCCGTTCCCCCTCACCGTCCGATAGCGGTGTCTCCCAGTCGCCGCGCGATGATCTCCGCGCAGGGGGGGGGGCTCAGGTGTCCAGAGGCTCTGCTTTCTCCAGGGCCGCGGGCACCGCCTCCCTCAGTTCTCGGCCTCCCCTCGCCTGAAGGCTCCAGACGAGGTCGCGGCCGCCATCTTTGATTCTGGGGGGTCGGAGCGCGGAGGTCGCGTTTGTGCGCTGCCGGTTTCCGTTTTGTTCGGATTTCACCCGCGGGCGGTGCAGGATCGCCTGGGGCAGCTGGGCATATATTTATATGCGTCGTCGGGTTAGGTTGAGTGTACTTTTGGAGGATCTGCTTCAGGATCGGGGCAGGAGCTCAAGGCAAGCACGTCCTCAGTCCATGGACCTAGGCCACGCCCCCAACAGTGAACTGAATTCGTATTGTACTGTAATTGTATTCCTGAAGACTGTGTGTGCTACTTCCACCTCCTTACATTGCATAGAGGGGGGGGGGGGTGAATTGCCAAAAGGGGAAAAGTGATTATATTATGTTTTGCTGAAATCATATCAAGATTATTCCTGTGTTGTTTCTTTTCCACCTTGAATTTCCTTGTACCATATAAAGCATTCTCAGCTAACTTATCCTCTATACTACTCCTAAGTAATTAAACCAGTGTGCTAGTATAACATCATCCATTGTTGATCACTCACTGTCATATGTCTAAGTGTGATATCAAATCTTAATTTATTATAAAAGTGTGATATATATCTATTGTTTAATTTTTCAAATAAACCTTTTTAATTTGCAAAACAATCCTACTTCTTGGCTCAGTGGGATCAGGGGGATTCTAAGAGAGGGGCGTTATATAAGGGTTTATCATCCAGAGCATAACTTGTCACAAAAATATATAAATAAGGGCTTCCCTTGGGCGTTCCAGACGAGGCACTGACTTAGTGGGTTTGCTGAATTGAAGTCGCTTAACACTGTATGGTCTCTTCTCTCTTCCATCTGTCTGTATGGTCTCTCCTCTTTTCCAGCGGTCTGTATGGTTTTTCCTCTTTTCCAGCTGTCTGTATGGCCTCTCCTCTTTTCCTGTGGTCTGTAAGTTCTTTCCTCTTTTCCAGTTGTCTGTATAGTTTCTCCACTTTTCCAGCTGTCTGTATGGTCTCTCCTCTTTTCCAGCGGTCTGTATGACCTCTCCTCTTTTCCAGCTGTCTGTATGGTCTCTCCTCTTTCCCAGCAGTCTGTATGGTCTCTTCTCTTTTCCAGCTGTCTGTATGATCTCACCTCTTTTCCAGCTGGCTGTATGGTCTCTCCTCTTTTCCAGCGGTCTGTATGGTTGCTCCTCTTTTATAGTGGTCTGTATGGTTTCTCCTCTTTTCCAGCGGTCTGTATGGTGTCTCCCCTTTTCCAGCGGTCTGTATGGTCTCTTCTCTTTTCCAGCTGTCTTTATGGTCTCTCCTCTTTTCCAGCAGTCTGTATGGTTTTTCCTCTTTTTCAGCTGTCTGTATGGTGTCTCCTCTTTTCCAGTGGTCTGTATGGCCTCTCCTCTTTTGCAGCTGTCTGTATGGTCTCTCCTCTTTCCAGCGGTCTGTATGGTCTTTCCTCTTTTCCAGCTGTCTGTATAGTGTCTCCTCTTTTCCAGCGGTCTGTATGGTCTCTTCCCTTTTCAAGCTGTCTGTATGATCTCTCCTCTTTTCCAGTGGTCTGTATGGTATCTTCTCTTTTCAAGCGGTCTATTTGATCTCCTCTTTTCCAGCTGGCTGTGTGGTCTCTCCTCTCTTCCAGCGGTCTGTATGGTTGCTCCTCCTTTCCATCTGTCTGTATGGTCTCTCCTCTTTCCAGCGGTCTGTATGGTCTTTTCTCTTTTCCAGCTGTCTGTATAGTGTCTCCTCTTTTCCAGCGGTCTGTATGGCCTCTCCTCTTTTCCCGCTGTCTGTATGATCTCTCCTCTTTTCCAGTGGTCTGTATGGTATCTTCTCTTTTCAAGCGGTCTATTTGATCTCCTCTTTTCCAGCTGGCTGTGTGGTCTCTCCTCTCTTCCAGCGGTCTGTATGGTTGCTCCTCCTTTCCATCTGTCTGTATGGTCGCTCCTCTTTTCCAGCAGTCTGCATGATTTTTCCCCTTTTCCAGCTGTCTGTATGGTCTCTCCTCTTTTCCAGCGGTCTGTATGGTCTTTCCTCTTTTCCAGCTGTCTGTATACTTTCTCCTATTTTCCAGCGGTTTGTATGGTCTCTTCTCTTTTCCAGCTGCCTGTATGGTCTCTCCTCTTTTCCAGTGGTCTGTATGGTCTTTCCTCTTTTCCAGCTGTCTGTATAGCGTCTCCTCGTTTCCAGCGGGTCTGCATGGTCTTTCCTCTTTTCCAGCTGTCTGTATACTTTCTCCTATTTTCCAGTGGTCTGTATAGTCTCTTCTCTTTTCCAGCTGTCTGTATGATCTCTCCTCTTTTCCAGCTGGCTGTATGGTCTCTCCTCTTTTCCAGCGGTCTGTATGGTCTCTCCTCTTTTACAGCGGTCTGTATGGTTTCTCCTCTTTTCCAGCAGTCCATATAGTCTCTTCTCTTTTCCAGCTGTCTTTATGGTCTCTACTCTTTTCCAGCAGTCTGCATGGTCTCTCCAATTTTCCAGCAGGCTTTATGGTCTCTTCTCTTTTCCAGCTGTCTGTATGCTCTCTCCTCTTTTCCAGCGTTCTGTATGGTGTATCTTCTTTTCCAGTTGATTTTTATGGTCTCTCCTCTTTTCCAGCGGTCTGTATGATTTTTCCTCTTTTCCAGCTGTCTGTATGGTGTCTACTCTTTTCCAGTGGTCTGTATGGCCTCTCCTCTTTTCCAGCTGTCTGTATGGTCTCTCCTCTTTTCCAGCTGTCTGTATAGTTTCTCCTCTTTTACAGTGGTCTGTATGGTCTCTTCCCTTTTCCAGCTGTCTGTATGGTCTCTGCTCTTTTCCAGCGGTCTGTATAGTGTCTCCTCTTTTCCAGCAGTCTGCATGGCTTCTCCTCTTTTCCAGCTGTCTGTATGGTCTCTTCTCTTTTCCAGCTGTCTATATGATCTCTCCTCTTTTCCAGCTGGTTCTATGGTCTCTCCTCTTTTCCAGTGGTCTGTATGGTTTCTCCTCTTTTCCAGCGGTTTGTATGGTGTTTTCTCTTTTCCAGCGGTCTGTATGGTCTCTCCTCTTTTCCAGTGGTCTGCATGGTCTTTCCTCTTTTCGAGCTGTCTGTATAGTGTCTCCTCTTTTCCAGCGGTCTGTATGGTCTCTTCTCTTTTCCAACTGTCTGTATGGTCTCTCCTCTTTTCCAGCGGTCTGTATGGTCTTTCCTCTTTTCCAGCTGTCTGTATAGCGTCTCCTCTTTTCCAGCGGTCTGTATGGCCTCTCTGCTTTTCCAGCTGTCTGTATGGTCTCTCCTCTTTTCCAGCTGTCTGTATGGTCTCTTCTCTTTTCCAGCTGTCTATATGATCTCTCCTCTTTTCCAGCTGGCTGTATGGTCTCTCCTCTTTTCCAGCGGTATGTATGGTCTCTCCTCTTTTCCAGCGGTCTGTATGGTTTCTCCTCTTTTCCAGCGGTCTGTATGGTGTCTCCTCTTTTCCAGCGGTCTGTATGGTCTCTTCTATTTTCCAGCTGTCTTTATGGTCTCTCCTCTTTTCCAGCAGTCTGTATGGTCTCTCCTATTTTCCAGCAGACTTTATGGTCTCTCCTCTTTTCCAGCGGTCTATATGGTCTCTCCTCTTTTCCAGCGGTCTGTATGGTGTCTCCTCTTTTCCAGCTGTCTGTATGGTCTCTCCTCTTTTCCAGCAGTCTGTATGGTCTTTCCTCTTTTCCAGCTGTCTGCATAGTGTCTCCTCTTTTCCAGCGGTTTGTATGGCCTCTCCTCTTTTCCAGCTGTCTGTATCATCTCTCCTCTTTTCCAGCTGTCTGTATGGTCTCTTCTCTTTTCCAGCTGTCTATATGATCTCTCCTCCTTTCCAGCTGGCTGTATGGTGTCTCTTCTTTTCCAGTGGTCTGTATGCTCTCTTCTCTTTTTCAGCTGTCTTTATGGTCTCTCCTCTCTTCCAGCAGGCTTTATGGTCTCTCCTCTTTTCCAGCGGCCTGTATGGTCTCTCCTCTTTTCCAGCTGTCTGTATGGTCTCTCCTCTTTTCCAGCGGTCTGTAGGGTCTCTCCTCTTTTCCAGCGGTCTTTCGCCTGTCTGACCGCAGATTTCCCATCTTTTGTTCTGGCTTCGCTGTCAGTGTTTCAGAAAAGTTAACGTCTCTCAGGAATAGAGGAGCTGATTTCTATCACTGCTGATTTCTGTTACTGTTTATGTGACTTGATTAATGAATTGGTTAATACATTGATTAATGAGCGTATTTGTAAGTTGATACGTTGATTATCCGCTGTATTTTTGGTGTTGTTTGGAGAATGTGTATGATTCTTTGCGAATATGCGATGTCATTGGGGGTCATTCCGAGTCCGGCGTTAAGGGAAAAACGAGGCCGGTAAAGGAATAACGACTTCCTTTACCGTTACGGGCCATTCTGACCCGCCACACCGTTATTTACGCCACCGTAAACTACGATGGCGTAAATAGCGGACCAGTGTCGCGCGCCCGACACACCATCGCGGAAATAACGGGAAGGCGTAAACCATCTCCGATTCCAAGCAAAGCGAACACGGAAATAACAACCTCCACAAGGGCGCAAAGTACCTTACCGCCATGGCGTTAATACCGGCATCGCGGGGAAGGTGTTAACAACCCTGATCAGTGTTTGGAAGAGGAACAGGTGCACCCAATCAGCACAGGTGGAGGCAATAGAGTCTGGCACAGCACAAAAGGAGCACACCCACACACCACACCCCCTCCCACACCAAGATGATACCAATTGTAGCAGCATTCCTGGAGCTGGAGGCCCTGCTTGCAAGGCAGCAACTACGACAACAGCAACAACAGCAACCACAGCAACCACAGCCCCCACCACAGAGGATACACAGGAGGAGAAGGAGGGTGAGACAGGGCCAGCATGCCCTACCGGTGCAGCCACCATTACCACGCCGGCAGCCCCCAATTCCCCGCATCAGAGCCACCCCCTTCAACCTCACACCAGAGCAGATCCACACCCTGTACCGGCTTGACTGGGACACCATAACCACCATAGTGGCCCTGATACATACCGACATAGTGAGCCTCATAGAAATCAGCACTGCCATCCCCCCTCTACTAAAGGTAGTGTCCGTGCTCCACTTCCTTACCACAGGCACCTACCAGCATACAGTGGGGCACATGCATGGCATTTCACAGCCAATATTTTCCCGGATAGTCAACCAAGTGCTGGATGCCCTCCTCAAGCACAGAAGGGACTACATATGCCTCCCCCGGACTCCACAGGAGATATATGATACCAAAGCTGCCTTCCATGCACTTGCAGGCATGCCAAATTGCATAGGTGCCCTCAACTGCACCCACGTAGAATTGGTGGTTCCTCATGCCATGGAGGTGCCGTATCGCAACCGCAAGCAATACCACTCCATCAACGTCCAGATGGTGTGTAATGCCAGTAAAGCCATCACACAATGCAATGCTCGGTACCCCGGATCAACTCATGACTCCTTCGTCCTGCGGAACTCAACACTACCAGGCTACATGGACCGACATGCCGGACAACGTACCTGGCTGCTTGGTGAGTAACCGTAATGGGCCATGGCAGTGCATTGGGGCTCTGAGTAGGTTGTCAGCATACCCCACTGTGAAAGGGGGTGGGGGAGATGCATACTCCACCCGGGAGGGAATGTCAACGCCATTGTACGTTGTGCACCTCACAGAACACTGTGCCCCATGACAAGTGGCACGCCACATTACCACCTAACCACACAGTTGTGAATACGAGCCAACACCTAATGGTACTTGACAAACAGTTACCCTGGCCAAAGACCACGACACATGCACCACACATCGGTGGACCTTACACACCGTAAGGTCATCGTGCACCATGCAGTGCAATAGCACCATGTCGCTGACTCCTGCATCTCAACACAAAGGACAGTCATCCATGGGAGTGCATAGAGGTTAGTCTAACAGGGATCCTACTGCGTGTGACTGGTTCGGCACCTCCATAGGATAGCTGCCAATCACCATGATAGGGATCAGTGCTGATTGAAGGGTATGCTACCAACTACTACCAACACACCCTTACAGCAGGTCTTACGCAAGTCATCAATTAATGCAGTCCAACACTGCTGCATGCATAAACGATGCACATGCAACAAGACATGAGTGCGCACCATGACCCATCAGGGAGAAGCTACCCCCTGCATCATTCCATTGGCCAGCACACATGGCCGGACCAGTAATGGGTTGACTGTATCCAGGGACATGTGTGCATGGCCAGTCATCACCCGCTGCAATGTAAGACTAGCACAGTTCTCCACCATGAATGTACTAACACTTACCTTCATTCCACTCTCATGCAGGTGATGCTGGCTACCCTTTGAAACCGTGGCTCATGACCCCGGTCCGCAAACCCCAAAACAGGCACGAGGAGGACTATAATAGATCTCATACCCGTACACGGGTGGTCATAGAGCAGGCCTTCGGCCTTCTGAAGGCACGATTCCGTTGCCTCAGCCGGTCAGGTGGGGCCCTCATCTACAGCCACGAGAAGGTGTCCAAGATCACCATGGCATGTGTAATGCTGCACAACATGTGCATCCGTCGGAACGTGCCACTGCCCCCTGACGTGGGACTGCTACCACCAGATGAGGAGGAGGAGGAGGTGGAGGAAGGAATGGCAGAACAGCAACACGGTGCCGATGCACGGGAGGGACGTTCCGTGCGACAAGCATTGATCGAGCAATATTTCTGAATCACAAGTCAGCTGAGGGGGTGAGGATGACAGGGCATTGGGCACTGGGTGTGGGGATACATGTACTACATGCACTGTGAGACATTAAAAGACACATGCACAATAATGAATGTCCACTCTGTATTGTAGGATAGACCAAACTGTGTATTGTATGATGATGTCCAAACGTGTACAACAGATCCTTTACCCTCACCCCCCTCCCCCTCCCCCCCAACTCCCACACACACCCTCAACCCCCTCCCCCTCCCCCCCAACTCCCACACACACCCTCAACCCCCTCACCCTCTCCCCCAACTCCCACACACACCCTCACCCCCTCACCCTCCCCCCCAACTCCCACACACACCCTCAATCCCCTCACCCTCCCCCCACAACAACCCCACAATGTTCCCATCAGTGCAGCATTGGCCACATGTGTGTGGCTGCACGGTCAATGGGCACTGCCAGAGCCTGGGGCATCCCTTCCATTCCGGCGCATCGTGCGCAGTGACCTACGGACCGGGCTGGTCTGCGTGGAGGAGCTCTGGGAGGGTGGCACCTCCTGCTGGGGCTGTGGTCTGGGGGTGCTGCCTCCAGGGCATCAGCAATCCTGCCAAGCATCTCACAGATGCGGTTTGTGCTGGTACTGATGATCTCGCCCAGAGCCTGAAGGTCATTATGAAGCACCAACCCTGATTCCCGGTTGTCCCGGAGAAACTCCTCTATCATGCCCGTGAGGTGCTGGCAGCGCACTGTTTCTGCAGCTGATGTGGGCGATGTGGTCGGCAGGCTTCGTGTTGTTGTGCCTGCAGGACTTTCAGGACTTCCTGCAGGGGAAGTGGGCTCATGACAGACAGGTGTATCCCCTTCGCCTGTGAGCCCTGGGCCGTCACTCGACCCAGGGTCGCTATGGGCAACCTGGCTGTACGAGGGAGTGTCTGGGCTCTGTACATAGTCATTGGGCTCCTCCACGTTGTCAATGGTGTTTGGTGATGTGCTGCCTGGCTCATCGAGGATGCACATGGCAGTATTCTCCCCTGACGCCCATCGATTCCTCATGGTGCAGCGTGGGGCATGTGTCCCGCAGAACTGCAGGCATGTCCAGGGCCGCGGATGGGGGTTGTGTACCCTCCATGGGGGTTGCTGGGGCAGGTGGTGTGGCATGTGCCTTCTTCCTGCTTGCAGGTGTGCGCTGTCCCCTGCCTGTGCCCCGGGAGGTACTTGTCCGGGGGCCTTCCTGCTCCTCACTTTCATGACCGGTGCCTGTGGGGGGCAAGAGAGAGACGGCATGAGCAATGATTCTGGGGGTCAGAATTACTTCCAGACAATGGTATTACGATGGGATAGCAGCGTTTTGGTGACATTTGGGTGCTGAGTGGCACTGTGATCTTTGCTTGGATGGGAAAAGCATACTGTCGGCAGGGTCACTCATGTTGGCGGAGTACTGTGGTGACTGACATTGACCAGCTTTTTGTGTGGCATGCCCAATATGGGTGTCAGCCTTGCACCTGACATCATCCTGGGTCCCAGTTGTTACGGCATCATTGGAGGGGGGGGGGGTTTACCCAAACATGATGTGACTGCTTGACCAGCCCTTGGCGATGACTTGCATTAGGGATGCATGTACTGTTTACACTCATGGCACTCACCTGCGTCAGCTGATGAAGGATCACCGCAATCCATATCGCCGACACCTTCGATGGCTTCTGTGCCCATCATCTCCGCACATGTTTCCTCCCAGGGCATCATTTTTATGGGTGAGGCTGGGCCTCCTCCTGTCTCTAGGGCCAGATTGCGGTTTGCTGAGAGGATGGCCCGCACCCTCAGACGGAGGTCATCCCAGCGTTTGCGGCAATGCGTCGTGCTGCGGGGGGTGTTTCCGACAGCGCTCACCCTCTGCGAGACCAGCTCCCATATCTCCTTCTTCCTGAGGATGGTGGGCCTGCGCATGTCGCTGCTGAAAACAATCTCAGCATGTTCATGCAGAGTATCGACGAGTACCTGGAGCTCATCCTGGGAGAATTTCTCCTTCCTGATGCGCGCAGCACCCTTTTTTAATGCTTTTGGCATGATGCTGGTCTCTGGAGTCTATTTTGCCTATCACTATATGCCCACGAGTCCTGTATGGAGAGGATTGCAATGGATTGTGATTTTAAAGATGGCCGCCATGATGCTTCCCGTTCCTGTTCGATGACGTAATTTCCGTCTACGGTTTTTACCGGTGCCCGTAATTTACGGTCATCGTTAATCACAGGCACCGCTATTTACGCACTACGTGGAGGGCGATGGTGTTAGTTACGTCTCGGTTGTTGTCGGTAAGGGGTTTGATGCGCCCTTTACCGGTATGGCGCTAGGGGGTTTACCGGCATGGCGGAAAGCTCGTGCCCGCGAGGTCGGAATATGGTGCTAATTACGCCCTGCTACCAACGCGGATATGGTATTTCCGCCATGCCGGTAAAGTCAGAAATTTAACGCGAACCTCGGAATGAGGCCCATTGACTGTATACATGAATTGGGACACGTTCTCTAATAACAAGATTAAAACTAAAAAAAAACATTTTGCCGACGAATCTCCCGAGCTGCCCTTGGATACTCGGGGAGCTTTTGCCCAGTGACTGCGTAGTAATGTACACCTGAATTTCACAGCGCCCCTGGATACTTTCTGTTCCCAATAGAACCTGGCCTCCCTCTCTTCGGTAATGATAACCCCATGAAATCCAGCTAGCCTTGCCTCCCTTGGAGGCCGAGGAGAAGCTGTACTCGCATCTAGTTGCACAGCTAAACCTGCAATGCCTTTTTCATCATGTCCTCGAGCAGATGGGGGAACGGAGATTCTACCAATCCTTCTAGAACGTGCCATGTTCCTGCTCCTCTGCCCCCTTACACGTAAGACTTTATATTGTGTCCTATTTCTCGAGGGAGACATGTGGCTGAAACAGAGACCCAAAGCATCAAACAGAGGTAGGGCCGGCCTGTGAGCAGGTGCCTTACAAAAGAATTAACAAGAGGTGTAGTTCATACATAGGGGACACATATCGAGCAGGCCAACTTCTCGGAAGGGAGCGGGTGATTTCAATGTCAGGGGGAAAGGCGTTCCTGTGAAGGATCCGAAGCAAGCACGGAGAAGGGCAGAAGCGAGAGAGTGAACGAGGCTGGCAAGAGCGGCAGATTGAGGAAGGGGCAAGCGGGAGACAGGCTGCTAGGTAACGCGGAGCAAGGCAATGGACAGATTCAAAGACGGAGGGTAGGAGTTTGGAGGGAGACCGGCTGTGCATGCTGCACCCCTGTGTTCATAGCATCTATTTCCCGCTTTCTCATCTGTTTATCGTCCACGTGGTCATTTTCTTTCTTCCACGAAACTAAGATCTGGGTACCAGGGCTTTAAATGGGTCGGGCCTAGCCCGGGTCAAGACCCAGCAGGCTCAGAAATCTTGTTCTAAGGCGGGGCACTGGCAGGGCTCACTAATCTCCCTGGCAGCCCTGGCCGCTACAGGACAAACCTTTTTTCTGAAGCCTGAAACTTGCTCATCTGGGAAAGTTTCAGGCTTCAGAAAAAAATGACTTTAATCCATAATGGCGGCGCTGTACCTGAGTACCATCCGTTCAAGCAAGAGATGCCTGTGGCCCAGCGCCACCATTATGGAAGAAAGGTGGGGCAGCTAAAGGCAGAAGCCTTTTTTTTCTAAAGCCTGTAGCTCTCATTCATTCACAGGCGTTTCAGGCTTTAGGAAAAAAAGGCCTCGGCTTCCAGCGGCCTCAACTTATCAGCCTTAATGGTGACGCTGCCTCTCCCCGGGCACAGGCGTGCAATACCATTGAGCTTACCGGGCCTCAGCCCCTGCCCTAAATGTGAGCTGAAATTCGGGGGTTCTGCACATAACTTATTGTTAGCCAGAGAGGGGGAGAAGCCTTTCCTGAAGCTGGTGGCTTTGAAGTTTTACTGTGTTCGTGCAGAACAATTTATTTGCACAAACGCAGCAAAACTTTAAAGCTGCTAGTTTAGGAACGGCTTCCATCGCCTCTCTGCCTCAGTAAAATCAAATGCCCATATCAGCCCCCTCCCTCCCACCCACAGATGCAAGCCAACATATAACATTGTCAAGTGTTCTTTCACATTTGAAGGGAGGGGATGATGTGCACACTTTGTGTTAGGCAGAGAGGCGAGGGAAGTCTTTTCTGAAAATAGCAGTGTTAAAGGGTGTTGCATGTTAGTGCATTATATGTGTATGCATGTGTGCAAGGAGTGTGTATGTAATGTATTTGTGAATGAGAGAGTGTGTGTGAATGAGTGTATAATATATGGGGATGGGTGTGCATGTAAATGAGTGGTGAATGGGATGTTTAAATGAGTGATTGAATGTGTAATTGTGTGTGTGTGTGCATGTGCGTTTATGTGCAATGCTGGGCAGAGGAGCTGATTGTTGCGGGTAGAGGGTGGGAGTTGGGTGTGTGTGGTGGTATGGATGTCCAGTAAGATTTTAGTGGACATCCATAATAAAGTGAGCATGATGTGTTATGGGCCTTGAATGGCATTTTGGTTCAGCCAGTCTAGACATTTATTACTGTGGCATTACTTTTTCTTTACTGCCATATACCATAAAGTAGGTATGACATGTGTTATTAGGTGGCTAGAGTGGTGTTTTGGTACAGCCAGACTAGCCATTTTTCCTGTGGCTTGACATCTTTTACTGGGTTGGACGTGCTTTCTATCATTATGCGCTAAGCAAATATGTGTGTGCTCATATATTGGAATATTGGCAAATTTTGGAGCAGCCAGAATGGAAATGTATGGGCACCAGTGGTCAGGGGCGTTGCTAGGGGGGGCTAAGGGGGCTATAGCCCCTGATCTTTTGGTTGTAGCCCCGGATAGAATCTCAGGAGTTACAGCCAAAAGACTAGCTAGCCCCCAGTCCCAACAGTTCTGACATCAGCTTAGCCCCGGGTCTTTTCCAGGCATAGCAACTCCCCTGCCAGTGGTAGTGTACGGGAGCAGTTGGGAGCGGTGCTCCTCTACGTTTATTAAGTTTTATTGTTCCTATACTTTTATTTTAAAAAGAAACTGTTCCCAAATGGTTACGTTTTAAAATAAAAGTGCAGGAAGCAGTTGAAACCTGCACTTCAGTGCATTGCACTGAACAGTCCCTTAAAAAGCAGGCACTTTTGTTTGGAGGTTTGTATTGTGCGTGGGAGGGGGGTTTGGCAATGAGGTTTGTGGGGAGCGGGGAAGGCCAGCAGAGAGCATAGTTCCACTCAGGGGTGTTGCTATGTCTGGAAAAGCCCCAGGGCTACGCCGATGTCCGAACTGTCGGGACTGGAGGCTAGCTAGCCTTTTGGTTGTACCTCCTGAGATTCTATCCGGGGCTACAACCAAAAGACCAGGGGCTATAGCCCCCTTAGCCCCCCCCCCTCCCGCCTAGCAACGCTTCCACTGCTTCTTTTCATACACTTCGACCACTGATGGGCGTAGCCAGCGTGAACATGTTTTTATACTGTCATATAATGGTATAATCAAAACAAATGTATGGTTTGTATCTCATGTGGAAGTTGGACTCGTGGCAGGCTGTACTTCTTTGGTGGTCACTTTTGCTTAAGGGTGATGTCTGATTGGACACCTGGGCTTTAGATATCAAAATTATCAAAGCAACTAAATGTGTATGTTGTTTTTAAATCCAATCACTTTGTCATTCTCGCTGACACATTGAGCTTTAAAATATACCATTTGATCCTTGGGCCCCACGCCAGACAACCCTTGAAGTAAAACAGAGGGGGAGAAGCCTCCAAGTATGCCTCCAAGTTTCTGAAGTGGTCCCTCCCATCACCAGTTAGCCCCTGGAAATGTAGGTTTTGGTACGCCCAAGCATGATGCCTGGCGAGGGGCAGCAGCAACATTAAGGCTGAGAAGGTGAACATCGCTAAAGTTTCCTTATTGGGATTTTGACTACTAAGGTGAAATAACGTAAGAACCAGTCGGTTGGGCTGGGGAAGGATGAGGGAGCAGGCAGAGACTGATCAGAAATAACTGCTGAATCGAGAATCCAGCCTCCCTTGGAGAATAATGAAGGAGAGAACTAAGTGCTTTGTCTGGTTGTAAATATTCCTGACCCAACCTTTTTTTCTCGTGTCATTTAGAGAAGAAAAGTCCAGTATGCACTGTGGGCCGGTAGAGGGCGCTAGACACTAGGCGTACCATACTATTTCTCGGAAATACACGGGAGCTTTATGGGTAATCGTGAGATACCTCTGACAGTTGCGGTAAGGTGGAGAGTCGCTCTCGGATTGGCAAATTTAAGTCTGGACCCCCGCCACATCTGGTGGATTTTCATCTTGCCGTGGAGGTGAATGGGTTCCAAAAGAAACACTAGCCCTGCTTTTAGCAGAATATTTATGGAAAGGTGGCTTTGTGGCATACACAGGGAAAGGCAAATGGGGTACGGGTGGGGCGGAGGAGCGGTACGGTTTAAGCAGCAAAACACTAAAGACGCACTACGGCGGGCGTACACTACTACATTCAAAAGGAAAGGGGCAGTTACAAATAGAGTTAATCAGGCGTGTGTGGGCGCTTGGTCTGGTGTATATGAGTCCCTGGTGGTGTCATGTATGCCTCGTGGAACACTGGGTGGGTGCTGCTGGGATGAGAGTTCCAACAGCTTTGGTGGTGGATGCTCTGATAGGTGTCCCTCCTCCTTGTCACCTGCCACTGGATTTGCACGTACCTGCTAAAAGTAACAGCAATAGATAAGCGACCACCCATACTTCCCACTCGCGCGCTTTTGCGACTTCACCCGCACTATAATCAGTTTTCTCACACTCCCATACACTTCAAAGGGCTCTCACCCGCCGAAAACAAAAACGTCTGTTTTCACCCGCTATGGCGGCACAAAAGGTTGAGAGCTATGACTCACTGGACATCCCCTGAGTGTTTCGTGGGGCCAGGTGCATAATTAAATCATTAATTGCAACATACTTGCGATAAGTGTTCTCAATGCAGCCGTGTGGGGGACAGCAGAAAGAGAAAGTAAGGAAACCCCCCACCCCGAAAGCATTCATACCTGTGCCATCAGCAGGCAGCTGAGACTGGAGTCGGGAGTCTTTAGTTGGTGCCAGCCAGTATGCAAGGCGGTGTGCGTGATCCAGGAGAGCAATGGTGCTGGCCGGGCCGTATGCCCGAGGAGTGGGTAGCAGGGACCGTGGTAGGGCAGTTGTGCTCCCTTTAGCACTAGCACCAGAAGTAGGAAGTAGCCAGCTAGGGCCGTATCCAGAGACGGCGTCAGGTCCTTTCAACCATTTCATTTGAAATTCGCCTCAGGGGGCCCCAGGAACTACCCCATTTTGCCAGTCAGCAATAAAATACCTCGGCAATATATTCCGTTATATGTTACTTTCATTCTGGGGCCTACGGTGTGCACTTTGCAGCACTCACCTTACAAACTGCATTTTCTGGAGCCCTCCTGGCCGTCACTTCCCCGAGTATAGAGAAGTATCACCTCGTTCTCTTTTAACATCAGTTCCTCCACATCAAGCACTTGCGGACAAAGAAGGATTTATAGCTTTTCAATGGACATTTAGTCTTTCAGCTCCCCTTTGGCTAGCTATCTCGTGATAGTCCGTGGCTATTAACCTCAGACTGTATTTGTCTCCATAATACATGCACCCCACAGGTGCCTCAGACCCTTTTGTGCTCTAAGCAGGGGGGAGCCCCAGCGATCATGTTGAAATGGGCCCTCACACATCTTCATCTACCCCAACCTGGATCCTTCCTGCGGCAGCTCACATCGCTACACCGTGCCACTTGGCACTGTGTAGCGGCTAAGCGCATTGCTCACAATACAGATGCAGGTTGCCAGGTCCCAGAAGCCACGGGGTCCTTCTCCTGTGATGCCAAGTGCTTCCTTGGTGGAGGGGAAAGGACTGTGTGCCAAGAATGGTGAGAGCAGAGCATCCAGGATGCGCCCTCACACACCATGGAGGGTCTGGTCATACTCACCACAGAAGATGCTGAAAAACACAATGGCCTCAACACTGCTCTTCTCCTTGCTTACGGCAAAGGCTGGGGTGAATCGAAAAGCCGCCTCTCCTTGAATATTCATAGGAGAGACACAACACACGGCGACGGCCATACCAACAAACGAGCCGAGGGAGTGGAGAGATCCCTCTGGGAAGGTGCAGGAGTCTGCAGTGGACCCAGACCCCCCACCAACCTAAAAAGTGGATGGGGCGTGAGACGTGCCCCTCGGACCATGCCATGTGCATTGAGTGCACCCGGAACTTTGTCTGCAAAGATGAAGAAGGTATTGTTGCAGAAGTGTTGGGGGCCGGGGGTTGCCTTGATCTGGAAGGATGTCCTAAGAAAGGCCACCTGACCATGATGCTAGAGATGCGCTTGTTCTGGGCAAGTGAAAACTGATACTCCACCCTTGCTGACCATCACGAGTGTCATCATGATAGGATATGATAGGTTATTTATAATGCACTTAATACCCAGAGGTTTCTAAGCGCGTTGTGTTGCTCCATGTTATCTTGCTTCCAAGGCGAGCATGTTGCCCCTGAGCTATCCTCCCGAGACGAGAGCACTGGCATGCTAAATCTGTTCTAAGGCTCCAATACTGGGAGGATTGGAAATTGCTCCTAGGGAAACTTGGTGGGTGAGGGCACATGCCCTACAAGGAGATGCTAGTAAGTTATTTCCCCTTCTGGGCCATCTACATGATTTCCCGGTCTTGGATATTTGGGGAGTGTCATCCAATCTTCACACTTGTTGATTTAATGTTGTTGCATTGTCACTCTCTTACCTATTAAGTATTCTGATATCTTCCAGACCTGTTATTTTATGGGGTTGCCGTGGGCTGTTGTTATCACATCGTAAACATGCTGGTTGTATGTAGGGGCATGTGAACGCTGGTGGCGTGGTGGTACCACTGGGAGTCCTTGTGATGGCGGCATAGCGCAGCACTTAAGTGTGACAGTGAAACGTTATATTGCATAAACATGCTGGTTGCATGTAGGGGTTTATACGTGCTGGTGTGATGGTGGCATGCCTTGCGGTATAAAGCGGTGGTTGCTGTGAGTGGGATTGGAGGCACAGCGTGTGCCTGGTTTTGAGTGTGTGGTGACATATCTGGTTTGTGACTTGTGCACTGGCATGCAGCATTGGATGTGTGGTATATGCATGCTGACGGTGGCTTGCCTGCATATCATTGGGCGTATTGCATAGAGCCGTAGTTGTTGTCAGGGATGGGATGCACGCGCTGGTCTGGTGGCAGCATGGGGTTATTGCAGGGCGATTGAGGCCTACCCAAATATAGCAAACTTGCTCCGTAGAGTTATTTGTTCCGTGAGTTGTAGCTGTCTTTCAATTCCTCTTTAACAATTTAGTGGTTCTCTCAAATTTTTTTTACATTTTTTTTTTATTATTGAAAATGAAAAGCAAACTTTTTGTCAAGCCATGTCTTTTCCACTCAACAGAAGTTTCATTGAACGACGAAGCAAAGAAAGAAAAAGAAAAAAAAAGCAAAGGAAAGGAAAAGAAACGGAAGAGAAGGGAAAACCGAGTGCCAAAACAAACAAGATTTTTCTCTGTTGTCTCATCTCGCAAGAAACTCAAATCAAATCGGTATTTGGTAAAATCAAGTCCATAAAATTAATGGTTGCACAAGTTAGTTGAGCATTTATCCCTGAGATTAGATAGCTCCACCACTCAAGCATATTTCCATTTTTTGGGGCAAATCGTGCAAGATGTAGTGAGCGTTAATCAACAATATTCGGGCACTCGGTTATTAGGTGTTTGATCGATTCCACATCTATCGAACAAAACCGGCAAATGTCGGTCTTAATCGCCAAATCTTTCCTTCTCATCAAGACCTCATGTGTGTTGTACAGGTTTTAGCTGTAATCTTAAGAACTGGTCACGACAGAGGTCTTCAATCTGTGGGGCGCGACCCCCTTGGGGGGCGCGCCACCATGCCTGGGGGGGCGCGTGATGCCTTCCAGAAGAAAAGAAAAGAAAAGAAAAAGAGTAACGCTTTTTTTTTTTTCTGCCGCACTGAACTGAGCATGTGCAATGGGGAGCCACTGGCTCCCATGCACATGCTCAGCCAGTGGGATGTGGTGGGGGGGCGTAGCCATGGAAACAGGAAATAAACGCAGCCTGGATGCGCGCTTTCCTGCATTTGGATCGCGCGTCCAGGCTGCGTTGTGGTGTCCTGTGTTCCCTGTTGTTGCTGCTGCTGCCGACGCGTGCGAGTGCGAGGTAAGTCACCCGTTCCGGCTTTATTTTTAACACGGCTCCCCTATGGCAATCTGCCATGGAGGAGCCGCGTTATTAATGCAGCACCGGTCCCCCTGCGCCCCTCTCTCCCTGAATCCCCCACATTGGGGGGCATGCATGGAGGAGAGGAGGCGAGCGGGGGACCGGAACTGCTCTGCCGGTGTTTTTTTACAACGCGGCTCCCCCATGGCAGATTGCTGGAGCCCAGCAATCTGCCATGGGGGAGCTGCGTTATTAATGCAGCACCGGTCTCCCTGTGTCCCCCAATAGCGATAACCCCACATTCAGGGGGAACCGGGGTGCAAAGCTCCTGCTCCCCTGAGAGAATTGAGGGCCTCTGCCAGTGGAGTAACTTTGCTTAAAATGTTGGGGGGGACATGACATCTGAAGAAAAGGTGCCCCAGCTAAATGAATGAGGACAAAATGGTATGCCATGAAAGTTGGGGGACAAACACCCCCGCCCCCCCTAAAATTACACCCATGGCCTCTGCCCCCAGGTCTGCCAGGGGCATCACTACTGGCACACCAGAGCTGCCCCCCAGAGTCTTTCCCAGAGCCGCTGAAATAATGTAAAATGGTAGTAACACCAGGGCACTAAACCCACAATTAGCAAGAGTGCTTCGGGGCACCCCAGCAAAACAGGAAGTAGCATTGTTCCCAAGTACTTTAATTTTCCACATAAATTTGCTGGACTTCCAGTCCCCCTTATGCCCACCCGTCCATTCCATGGACCCCCAGTCCCCTCTCCAGATCTTGTAGTCCAAAGCGTTCTAATCTTGTGGCTGTGCAGTAGACAAGGAAACCACAAGCAGAAATTATTAAACTATCGAGTGATGAAAACATTAAGGGTCAGGTGGCTCATGAATTTTTTTGCATGGGGTGTTTCCCACCAACCCCAACATTTTCACATGGCTCAGTTCAACTCTTTGCATGTGGTGTTTGCCATGTTTATGCTTTTTTTGGGGTGCATTTTTACTTTTTTAAAACCGTTTGCAATGTTTCGACAGGTTCAGGCTCATTTTCTCGATGGATCGTTTTCTAGTGCCCAAAGATGGTAGGGATCTGAAACGTAAAGTGGAAGGAGAGGTGGGAACAGACAAAAGAAATGCAAAAACACGGAAATATGATCACTCTTATTTGGACTTTGGGTTCACATGCATCACAGTCGCTGGGGAAGTGAAGCCGCAGTGTGTGATTTGTGGTGCTACATTAGCAAATGACAGCCTGAAGCCAACAAAATTAAGGCGGCATTTGGAAACCAAACATGCCGATTTAGCAAAAAAGACCAGGGATTTCTTTGTACGGCAGCTGCAAGGCATGAAAAAGCAAAAGGAGACTGTTAAAAGTGTGGCATCTGTACCTGCAAATGCTTTGAAAGCATCTTACCACATTGCATACTTTCTTGGCAAAAACAAGAAGCCTTTTACAGATGCTGAGAAAGTGATTCTCCCAACCATTCTCGCTGTCAACCGGGTAATGCTTGGTGAAAGTGCAGCAGAGAAATGCAAAAGTATCCCTATGTCAGACACAACAATTTCCCGCCGTATTGCTGACCTGTCCTCTGATATCAGTACAGAATTGATATCGCGCTTGAAAGACAGCCAGTTCGCCCTACAGTTGGATGAGGCCACTGACATATCAAAAGAAGCTCACTTGATTGCCTATGTGAGGTACTGCCACGGCAAGGAGATGTTGGAGGACTTCTTGTTTTGTAAGCAAATTAAGGGCAGAGCAACTGCACCTGAACTCTTTGAAATTTTAAACAACTTCCTAAGTTCCAACTGCCTAAAGTGGGAGGCGTGTGTTGGTATTTGCACGGATGGTGCTCCTTCAATGTGTGGTGCTAGAGCTGGGCTAAAAGCAAAATTATTGGCATTAGCTCCACATATTGTGTGGACACACTGCATGATACACCGAGAAGCTTTGGCGGAGTATGATCTTTCATGTGTTTCTGAAGTAATTGGAAACCATTTAAATGCTCTCAGAACCAGTCTCGAAAAGTACTTTCCTGACGACAATTGCAACATGAAAGACTGGGTGGTTCAGCCTTTCCTAGCTGACGTAGGAGCCCATCTCCCAATACAACTCCAGGAGGAACTAATGGAGCTCCAAAGTGACCGCCTACTAGAGAGCAAATTCAGAAAATTGTCTTTGGGTGCATTTTGGCAACATGTGTCTGCAGAGTATCCAACTTTATCGAAATGTGCAGTCAATGTACTTTTACCTTTCAGCACCTCATACCTGTGCGAAATTGGGTTCTCTGCACTTGCAGACCTAAAGACAAAATGTCGGTCAAAGCTGGAGGTGGAAGAAAGCCTGCGGCTGGCTATTGGAAAAATGTAACCCAATATTGACAGGCTGGCTGGTGAAAGGCAGGCCCACCTTTCACACTAGTTCTCCAGTATGCCACTGTCCAACTTGCAAGTGACAGCATTGAAAGTACGCTGTTGTACTTCGGAAACAAATTGTTACAGCACTTGCATAGCAAATGTTACTACAGGACAGCAATATTGGGTGTTTTCGTTTGTGTGAAATAAATATCCAACACTATTTTTAGTCGAGTCCTCTGTATTATAGCAAAATAATCGGAATGCTTTGTTCACAAATATTTGTCCTCATCTGATTTGAATCATTGCAAGCAATGATTCTGAAACAACGTGGTGTTTGGCATGCACTCCTTCGTTGGGGGCCCCATTGTACTCCAGCGCGCGATAACCGTTCGCAACCGAGTACAATTTTGGAGTACATGTGTATAGGGGGGGCCTGGGCCGGAGAAACTTTTCTTAGGGCGGGCTCGGGGTCAAAAAGTTTGAAGACCACTGGGTTACGATGATATTGGGATGGAAATTTAGAAAGATACCTCGGCAGTTCACCCAGTCTTTGCGTCTATCCCAGGTCTATTGAAGAAATTAAAGAGGTACGTTTGTCCATATTAGTTGTACAGTTCCATTGTAGGAACTTTTTTTTCGCTACTTGCAGAATTTGTAGTACCAAGCACATGCTTATGTCGGCTTCTCGTAAAATTTACTTCAATTTGTCCTCCCATCGATTTAATAGGAAGGCTGACGGGTCGTTACTTTTTTAATTCAAAATCAGTTAAGGTTTTGCTACCAGCATCAGACACATTTTTCGAAGAACTAATATTGATTTCCACACCACAAGGGAGTGTAAGGAGTCTAGACCCAATTCGTGTCTGATTGCTACCATTGGTACACTCTGTGGCAATTTAAGAATTTTTCACCAGAAAGTCCCCTCTAATTGAGGCCAAAAACCAGCGGCGATGTTCCAGTCAGCTTCACTACCAAAGCAAACAGCTGGCGACACTTTTTGTAAGTAAAAAGTTATTACAGGCTGCAAGGTAAATTTGCCATATTTTGCGTGTAGTTTCGCTCCTTGCTGTGCAAAAATCTTCATACGAGACAAGACATCATGGGTCCAACGACACTCCCAGGTAGCGGATGGTTTTGGTTAGTGCTTCGTTGTGCACTTTCCACTTAAACACTTCTTTCCTTGTTTGCGTCTTGGTACCGAAGGCACTGACTTTTGACTTTTTTACGTTTACTGCCAGATGATTTTGAACAAGGTAGACTTGTAGAGCCGTCAGCAATCTTTGAAGCCCAATTTCGGCAGAGTCAAGTAAGACTACATCATCTGCGTAGATTACCCAGCTTAGGTGTTTGCCATTCACATTTGGTGGAAATGACCTTGTTTGTAATAAGGCTGCAGGCAGGTCTGATAAGAAAAGTTTAAACAACAAAGCTGCTAACGAGCAGCCCTGTTTCACTCCTTTAGTTGTTTTTATTTCTTCTGTTAGGTCTCCTTCTGCATTCAATCGCACCCGAATTGTGGTATTCGAGTATAATGCCATCAAGGGAATCAATAGCTGATGTGGACAGCCCCAGGCCTTAAGTTTTTTCCATAGGAGTTGGCGATTAATGCTGTCGAACGCCTGTTTTAAGTCAACGAACGCAAGAAGTAACCTTTTCTTGCGTCTTAGGGCATCACGTTTTGCCAAGTTTAGGAGCATCAGGTTTAACTCGACTACTACACCTTTTGTAAACCCAGTTTGCCTTTCGTCTTCTAGATTTGCTCCTTCGGCCCACTTTGCGATTTTCTTTTTGCAGGAAGGTGGCAAATATTTTCCCTGTTTTGTCTAGCAATGCTATGGGGCGGTAATTCTTCGGGTCTTCAAGGTTTCCCTTTTTAAACACTGGGACTATCACTGCGCTTTTCCACGAGACCGGGATCGCCAACATCGCCGCAATGTGGTCAAATAGGACTTTGATGAATTGCGCCCAGTAATCTTTGTTGGCTTTTAGCATTGAATTTGATATGCCATTCGGCCCCGCGGCCCTCAAACTCTTTAGGTTTCGAATGGCATTTTCAATGTCTTCCACTGTTTCAATGACTTTCCATTCGCCGTTTTCAACCACTATTTTGGCGGTCTCTTCAGACTCTTGACTGGTATAGACTGCCGTGTAGTGTTTCACCCACTTTGTATCGTTCACACCATATGCTAGTGCGGAAGCTTGCTTTAGGTGCCCGGTGTTAATAATTTGCCGGATGTTTCTGATATCTTTTTGGATTATTAAACGTAGCATTAATACCGCTTGCTATTGATCCTGGATGATGTTAAATGATTTTAACCAAGTTCGATAGCGTTGACGCCTCTTCGTTATCAGGGGACCTATGTTTTTCTCGCCAGATTTCTTTAACAGACGAAGATCCTTTTTTAGCATGTTCTTAGCTTCATTTATTTCGGAGCTGAAAGGATGTTTATTTTTTGTTATTTTCATGTTTGGCCTGTTAGAACCTAAAGTGAATTGTGACAGCAGGGACACATAGGGGGTCATTCCGAGTAGGGCGGTAAGGGTTAACGGTCACCGGTAACGAGACCGGTGCCGTTAAACCCTTACCGCCCTATTCCGAGTTCCCTTTGCGGGTTGGTACTTAACGCCTGCTTTTTGCAGGCGTTAAAAAACCAACCCGCAAAGGGACCTAGGAGCTAATTACGGCACCGTAATTTACGGTGCCGTAATTAGCGCCTTCCCCATTCCCATTGAGCCCTATGGGGCAAAAATGGGAATGGGGAAGGGTCCTTGGTGAATGGGGAATTACCGACCCCGCCAAGCTTGGAATGGGGCGGTAATTCCGCCATTCACCATGGCGGAGTGGGAAAAATAACGGCGTCAACCAAGGCGCTAATAGCGCCTTGGTTAACCCCAGGGGCGGAATGAGGCCCATAGTCTGTCTGGACTCTTGTCTTATTTGAGCGTATAAAGTCAGCTGTCAATATATCAATCTGCTTGCTGTTCATCCTCAATCGATTTTGAGCACTGTTGATGGATAATTATGTTTTATAACTTGGCTGGGTTCTGTTATGGTGCCACTCCCAGAATAACACTAGGGCATCATGATCGCTTTTTGATGATTTAATAGTTGTCAACTTAGAAATGTGACAATGCAAGTTTTCTGACACCCAAATGTAGTCTAGGGCTTTTCTTGAGTCTCCTCTGTGCCAGGTGACAGCTGCCGGGATATCGCCCCTAGTGCAACCATTCAACATCACACAGTGACGTAAGCTTAGTTCGTATTCCCATTTGAGGCCAAGATCCGCTGATTCAGTTGGAACTTTAAGCAAATTCGGTGTGTTTCGCACTTTTTCCTTATTGAACCATGAATAGTTCAGATCGCCGCATATCAGAACAAATGGGTCGTCATATGAAAAAAGGCAAGCATCGATTTGGGCTGTAATTGATGTTAAGTAGACGGACTCAGTGATCATTACAGGATTCCAATACATATTTATAATCAAGAGATGTTTTTTCCTTTTTGGTGTTTCTTCCAGGATAGATTCTAGAGTTAATGCTTGAACAAACAGATTAGGATTTGAGATGTTTATCACTTCCCATCCGAATGAATTATTTATCATCGTGAGTAATCCAGAAAAAGGACGGCCGAAAAGATTTTTCCCAGCTGCATTTAAGAATGCTGAATAGCCTTCGCAGGAAGGCGTTTCACAAAGCCACGTTTCTTGCAAGCAAATTATTGGGCTCCTTATCTTCTCGGAGGAACCTTCTTGAAACAGATGAACAAATCCTTGTGTATTCCACAAAGTTACCAACTGGGTCAAGCATCTTGACCCCACGTTGTCCTAGATGTTCTTTTCATGATTATTCGCGTTAAGTGGAAGGGTGGACTGCTGTTTAAGTTGTTTCCACAGATCGTCTCTTTTGGTTTTATTGAGGACGGTATTTTGATGCTATTCTACCGCTGAGGCTTGAGAGGACAGCTGATCGTCACACAACATTAGATCAAAGCCAAAAAACAATAGATCTTCCTTGGCATCAAGTAGCAGTTTTGCTAGGTTCCTTGATTTCATGTGTAGAATAACCCAATCAGTTCTTAGTTCAGATTTGTATTCTACTATTGCTATATCATAAAATCTTATGTTCCGTAACGCTGGGACGTGATGTAACAACCTCATTACGTTGGCTCGATTTAGGTTTACCTCGTTTTTTCTTCAAGAATGTTTTCCAGTGCCAATTTCCACCAGCTCGATTTTGATGACATGGCTACCGAATTTCTTATTTTGGTCTTTTGGTGTATTTGTTTTTGGTGATGAGCTGAAGTTTGTTTCGGATTAAACCTCAATGAAGCGTTTCCTTCCGGTAGTGTTGTTTTGCTTCTTACACAGTGTTGATCGTCAGATGGGGCCGACGGCCCTTTTTCATTCGATTTTGTCCTGTTCCTGGTGGGCTTGTGCTGCCTAATGCCATGTTGCGTTGACTTTCGTGATTTAACTTTTGCTAACATTTCGAGACTGTTCGTGGAGTGATCCTTTCCCATGCTCTCAAATATCTCCGAGACGTCGTCGTTGTCGATTGAGTATGTTGAAAGGTTACACAGAACTATTGAGGCGTTTGAGGATGTTTCATCAGACGAGATTGAATCTTCGCGCAGTCGCTTGGTGGATGTTTGCGGTAAACTTCCTGCCTTCTTGATAGTTTCACGTTTCTCTTTCAGCTTTTCTGATCTGGGTATCATGGGGCGTTTTGTGGCCACTTCAAGACGCGGAGGAGTTGTCAAATTTCTTATGAATTTCTTTGCGCCATTTGATTGTGGCCGTTTCAGTGGGGGTGCTTTCATTATTGATTTCGACCCATTTGTTTTTTTTTGTCCTTAAGTAGGGCCGGGTTTGCACTTGAAGGTTTTATTGATTTGGCTGGTCCTGAAAAAATGCCAGATGAGACATTTTGTATGGCTATGGCTCCGGTTCCATTTTGTGGTTTATGAGATGTTATTTCAATTTCTTGATCTGCATCGTCATTCTGAGGTTTTTGCAATTTCGCTGCATCTGGTATTTTTGTTTGTGGGTCAGCTGCAATGATCTGGAGTGCCACAACCGTCAGAGCTTCCAACATAGGTGGTTGTGTTTTTTCCGGCACAGGTTTTTTTTCTTTTTGTTTTTTTAAATCATTTTCTTTTGTGTGCTGATTCTCATTCTGTTGGACAACCACTGGCCATGTGTCAGAATTGGTCGATTGGCCCAACGGTGCGTAACATGGTTCGGCTATTAAAAGATCTTTTCTGGTGGCTGTTGAGTGCCGCATCCATTTTACTGCTTCAAGTAGCCCATCCGCTAAGGTGTCGTTCTGACAATGGTGTCGAGCGGCTAGATCACTCAACCGCTCTTGCCATCTTGATGTATGTTCGGCTTCTTGGTTTAGCTGAGTCTTCAGAAAGGTGGTCACAGCTTCAAATTTTTCCATCTTTTCTTTTAGGCTGATTATAAGAGAGGTCTGGTCTTTAAAGGCCTCATGCAGGGATTCGTACATCTTTAAAAATGGAAGTAAGGCAGCTGAAGAAGCCGCTAGAACATTGTTGTAAATCTGCATCGCTGCCGCAGAAGAGAGACTGGGTTTAGATTTAGACCCCAAATTTTTGTCTGAGCATGAACGTATGCTATTTGTTGTTTCTGAGTGTGAGTCACTACATGTAAATGTATTTTCCGTGGGATTAGCGGTAATGTCTCTTAGTAGATGTACTGATTTTGAGCGTGAACCTACAATTCTGGGGGTGCTGGCTAGATCTTTTCTGTTTTGGTGCAGGCATGTCTTGTGGTTATTTATTTGTTGGGTTGCATCCGCAGGACAGCGTACGTTTCTGCCTACTTGTGGCAGCCTTCCTATGCTAGTGCACTTTGCCGACGAAGATTGAGGAATTTCATCCAGCCGCACCACTGGTCTCTGCATGCCGGGCTCGATGCTAGTATGATGATGTACATCTTGAGTTCGCAACCGAGCTATGCAGTCGGCCCAACGAGGGAGGGATTTGGCAACCCATGTGCTTCTACAAATATCAGTTGCGTTTGTTTTGGGTCTTCCGTTTTCTTTTTAAGCGACGGATTTGTTGCATAGACGGTAGGAATTGGGGTTCTAGAGTCAGCGTTCCTAATTGGCCGATGCTCGTCATCAACGGCAACCAAGGGGCTGCAGTCCACCATTTTGGATTCTGCAGGTTCTTGCTGGCACTCATTTCCGTCGTCGCATTGTGAAGCTTCCATTAGCTCTGCATCCGTGAATTCAAATGGGGAGAAGAACTTGTCTACAGTTTCTGCGGTAAGAAACGACATCTCCATGTGTGTTTTAGCATTAGGTGGGGAAGTTCTCAATGGAGATGAGGGAATCAGAGGTAAGTCTTTTAGTGTCAGTAAGCACGTGTGTTGAAAAGTCTCAGGAATGTGAGGTAACCTTGTGACGTCATCAATGACATCAATGACATCAGTGACGTCAATAATGTCGATGGTTTCTCCAGCGCTCACAATTTCAGTCGGGGCAGCCTCTAATACATCTAGAACTTGCGCCTGGTTTTGGGGTTGATCCAAGGGGGTGCCGTGTTTGCTATGCACCAGATCATTCAGACCCTTTACACCGGCTGGCAAACTCAGTCCGGATGTTAAAGCTGCTCCAGCGTTCGTTGTGCCAGCTGTAGCTATGTTCGTGGGATCTGGCGTGGGATCTAACAAGGATTCAAGGGAGTCTTTTAACAAGCTCGCACTCGAAGAAGCGCTTACCTTTGACTTCTTTGGGACATCAGGTGCTGAGTCAGGCTTGAGGGCGGTCCAGGGATTTTGCATACGGCGCTGCTGGATCGTTTTGCGCCTTGTTACTGGACCCCCATGGCCCGGTTGCGCGGTCATAACAGGAGTCGTCAAACAGGCAAGAGGCCTGTCGCGGACTGATGCAGATTGCCTCTGCACATGACTCTGCGCGCGCTCCGCGCATTGCTTCCAAATAAATAGGCACTGCCCACAGCCTTAAAGCAACAGCACAGCGCGCAGATTGAAAAAGTTTTCCACAGTTCCACAGGGCGGAAAGGACGTCGCTGCAGCTCCTCTGGCAAAAAAAGACAAATGGACTGACTCTGCGCACGACTCTCTCAAATTTAGTTTGGCAGTATTTTCCCGCTGCCGAGTTCAGAGTTTCTGTTCATTGAAGTTGGAAGCCTTGGAACCTCACTCTCCATACACTTTTGTCATCCTGGGGTCATCTTGGCTCAACTGCAGCAGTGCTATAGGTGACCTGTGTGGTTTTGTACGATCGGACTGAAAAAAGGTCCGACCCTAAAAAACGACCGAAAAATGCTACCACCAAAATAAAAAAAAAAAAACAACACCGCGCTCACTATACTGCTTGTCCCCCGCAACACCCCGCTCACTATACTTTGCGGTATAGTGAGCGGGGGTTGCAAAATCAGCCGCAGTCGGATCACTTAGAATCCCTTGTGTGGGTTCCTGCCCTGCAACGTGTCATGCTGGTCCTCTCAGTGCTGTAGCCTACTCTCCTTTGTGGTCTGTTGACCCCACACCTGAGCCCCTTGTCATCCTTAGTGGCTGCGCGTGCCCATCTTCTTGGTTCTCATCCATGTTAGCCTGGACACATCAACCGACCCGTGGTTTCGACCCTGCACCCCAGCCTCACCGCCATTTGCACTGGCAGATGTCTGATGCTGTAGCACACCAGCAGTCCCTGTGCACAGTAACTTCCAACTGCAGAAGTCGCATGGGTTTTGGCGTGTGCCTTGATCCTTGGGGGTATGTTTCTTCCTCTGCCATTACGGGGTGTGGGAGCTGTGTGTTATGGAGCTGTGTGTTTGTGTGGGTATGCTGTGTATAGGGAAGCTGTTCGTTGTGCATTTTGTGCGTTTGTGGCATACACGCACCACCGTAGGATTGTTGGTGTGAAATTCGAGGTTATCAGTGACTGTGTGAACGAACTTGTGTGTGATGTGTGACTTTCAGGGGTAGAAATGTGGGAGTCTGGTGTGGTGAGTCTCGGGTCCCTGTGTGGGTGGACTGATGATGTCATGGATGCCTGGTGGAACCCTGCGTGGATGACGTGTGCATGCTGGGATGAGTCTTCCTAGGGTGCAGCTGGTACTGCAACTGCTTGAGGAATGGATGCTGTACTTAAAACACCACTAAAGAAGTGCCCACCACGTTCTTACGTGATGTCTCATGCATGGTCCATGAAGTCTGGCACCTCATTAATGACAACAGCTTACCCGGGCTCCATTGAAGCTCCCTGTTTCAATGATAATACAGTGTCCATTTGACTAACCGTAAACGAAAGTACCCCCTGCTGGAAAAGGAAAGGATTAACCAAGGGGTCCCACCAGCCATAGGCGTGGAGGGGGTCTAGGAGGGCAGTGTTTGTAAATTGAGGGTCCGGGGTGGGGGGAACTCAGGAGATTTTTCTCAGCACCTCCCCCACGAATACACATTTACATTTCAGGACACACTTACTAACTTATTTTAAAAAGTAGTTTCCGCTATAACGTTGCAAGCAAATTAGAAAAGTTGCACATCTTAAAAAAGCTTTACTTGAATGTTTTCTGCAGAGGACAATCCTGACAGGCATATTCACGCGCTCCAACCAGGCGTCCCAGTGGTCTTATGGGTAAGCCGATGACCCGAGTTCGAATCCTGGTCTCTGGAACAAAAGCAGATAAATTACATTAAAGAGCACAAATAGCTGACCCTGGGAGATGTTCTTTGCCGGAACTTGGATCCGGAAAAATCCGGCCCAATAACCTGTGCTGGTAGCACCGACAAGGACTCAGCTCTGACACAGGCAAGGTACGAATTAAGCACGCAGGCACTGCTCACGGAAATCTCCACAGACTCCTTCCCTCACCCTCCCAGGATAGAGAGTGCTTCCTCAGCTGAGTGGGAGCAGCAGTCAACGCAGTGAGCTGCTTTACAAATCCGGTGGTACCATTCTCAGTCTAAGGTGGGGCCCGTGCTTGTCCTAATTCTTTGGAAACAATCCCTTTATTTTTCATTTATTTTAATTTTATTTATTTCATTTGTTATATGCGTCCAGGACCTGGAGGTCTCACGGCGCTAGATTACATACATAGTAAGGCATAGGTAGTTACAGTACAGCGTTAAGGTTCACAGTGGTTTCAGAGACACTCATGCATATTTGGTAAAAGTGAAGTTTTGGCTAGTTTGTGGAATGCAAGGTAGGATGGTTTGTTCCTGGTTGCAGGTGGAGCATTTTCCATAATGTGGAAGTGATGACCGCGAAGCAGAAGCCCCCTGAGCGTTTTCTGGTGAATCTAGGGGTAGCAAGTGAGATGGAGGAGGTTGAGCCTAGTGTTCGCAGATTGGGTTTTTTGGAGATGCAGTGAGTGAGATAGGGGGGGGCTATGTTGTAGAGGCAGCGGTGAGTGGTGGAAAGTATTTTAAATTCAATGCGTGCTTTGAGGGAAGCCAGTGGGCTTTGCGTCTGATTTGGGAGATGTGTTCTGAAGGTTTGAGGCCCCAAACTGCAAAAAAAGGGCGTTATTCTGTGTGAGATGTAGTTTATTAAGGTTCTTGGTGGAGGTCCCTGCTAGGATGGCATTGCGGTAGTCAACTTTGCTGCCGATGGTTGCTCTGGCTAGAGTGAGGCAGTTGTAGGGGGTGAGGAATTTTCTAGAGATATTGAGGAGTTTAGTTGAATATGCTGCGGCGGAGGCCATGGCCTTCTCATGTTTGTTCAGGTTGAGTTTGGCGTCTAGGTGGACTCCTAGTGTTTTGACATGGAGAGAGACAGGGATACTCTTTCCGTCGATGGTGATGGAGGAGTAGGCAGGTTCAAGGTGTTTGAGATGGTGGGGTGAGCCGACAATGAATAGCTCGGTTTTATCATAATTTAGGCGGAGGTGGTGGTTAGCCATCCAGGCCTGTATGATGTTGTAGATGTGATTGATGTTTGCGCAGTCAAGCTCATAGGAGCCAGAGATTTTGAGGAGGATCTGGGTGTCATCTGCAACATTTGTGTAAGGGATACTGAGGTTGTCAAGTTTATGAAACAGGTCCTTGGTGTATGTGTTGCAGAGCGTGGGGGAGATGCAGGACCCCTGTGGGATTCAATAGGGCACTTGGATGGGGTCTACTTCTTCTGTGCCAGCGAAGACCCTAGAGGTCTGGTCGCTCAGGAAGGATTTCACCCATTTGGCTGCTTCTTGGGAGAAGTTGAAGGAGGTGGTGAGGCGGTGGCAGGGGATATCGTGGTCTACGAGATTGGATGCCGCTGAGAGGTCAAGTAACATGAAAATGGCAAGGTCTTCCTTGTTGCAAATGTGATCAAGTTGTATCTTGAGATTGAGGAGGGCGGATTCTGCACTATGTCTAGAGCCGGATTGGTGTAGGCCAAGTAGGGAGTGCGTCTCAAGGTAGGTTTGGATTTGGAGATAGGCGGTGCGGTCGAGAATTTTCAGGAGGAACAGGACTGTGGTGATGGGGCAGTAGTTGGTGGTGAGAGTGGGATCAAGGGAGAGTTTTTTCAGCAGTGGTGTGACCCAGGCTTCTTTGATGGAGCTGGGTATAGTGCAGGTGCTGAAGGAGGCATTGATACATTTAGCAATGGTAGGGGCCAAGGACTCGGCACAGAGTTTGATTATGTGTGCAGGGCAAAGATCACCAGTGCAGTTGGATGCTTTGAGGTGTTGGATGATGGCGAGTGTTTCTGATGGGGTAATGGGGATGAATTGGAAGTGGGGAATGGCGGGTGTGGGAGGAGAGGTTGTAAGGGGGAGGGTTCAGCTTGGGGGATTTGTGCTTTCTTTCGGATGGTTTTATCTCTGAGGTTCTGGGTTTTGTTGGCTAGGGTGGATTGCACCAAGGTGCACCAGGCTTCGTCCTTGGGAAAGGTTAAGACAGGTGGGACTGGGTTTTCCAGTTCTTTGAGAATTTCGAATAGCTCTTTGGTATTGGAGCGGGCTTCTGTGATGCGGTATGGTAGATGGTGCCTTTGGTGTTGGGATGGCTGGTCAGAGAGAAAGGAGATTAACCACACCAGAGCTTGACCTGTGATTCGACAGGGAGTCACGGAAACATGCGATCAGAATGTTGTGGTGAACTGTGCCAAAGGCAGAGGAGAATGAGGACAGCGGGAGAGTTAGTGTCAAGATTTGAGAGCAGGTTTTCACAGATGTCCAGACGAGCAGTTTCCATGCCCCTGGATGCTCTAAAGCCAGACTGATGATCATGGAAGCAGCCGATGGATTCAGTGTGATGGGTCAGCTGAGTCATAACGAGCTTCTCCATGAGTTTGCCCAAGAAAGGAATGATAGAGATAGGGCGGTAGTTTGCCAGAATTGAGGTGTTGGCAGAGGGTTTCTTGGGCAGAGGGTGCACAAGAGAGTGCTTAAGGGCAGTTGGGAAAAAGCCAGTGGAGAATGAGAGATTGCAAAGATCAGCCAAGGCTGGGGAGAGGGCGTCAATATTGTCTTTAATTGTTTTAGAGGGGCAGGGCTCCACCTGTTTGGATGAAGCCTTCATAGACCGGACTTGTCTGGTGACCTTATCAGGTGTGATGGATGAGAGAGAGGAGAGGGTGAGAGGAGGGGGGTCCAAGAGAGGCTCCGGTGTTGGTGTATGCTGTGGAGTGGAAGAGCGGGAGGAAAGGATGTCTTGGGTCTTTGTGCTGAAGTCTGAAACTAGGATCAAGCAAAGGTCCTGGGTGGGTGTGATAGAAGAAGAGGCTGCTGCAGCATTGGCCAGTTCCTTGCAGACTTTGAAAAGTTCATCCATGTTGTTAGATGGCACAGAGATGCAGGCTTGAATAAAGAGTCTGTTCTTGGAGTGGATGCAGAGTCGATATTGCCTTTGAAGGAGGCTGCAGGCCATTTTGTCAAATTGTCCGCCCGATGCGTTCCATTTCCGTTCAGCTGCCCTACATTTGCATTTAAGGACAGCCAGATCGGAGTCGTACGAAGAGTTTTACTTTTTGGAAGGCTTCAGTCGAACCCTCATGGCAGGGGCAAGAGTGTCAAGAGTGTTGGAGTGGTTGAGGTTAGTGAGGGCTGCATTAGGATGGGAGTCAGCCGCAGGAATGGAAGGATGAGAGTAGGTGGAGGCAAAGGCAGCCCCTGCCACCTTTTTCATGGGTCTGGTGACTTTGAAGCCAAGTGGCAATGCTGGGTGTGTTGCTGCAAGAGGAGAGCATCAGGTGTGTGTTGAGAGAAGAGAGTGGTTGGTCCAGGAGAGAGAGGTAGTGAGAGGGGTAGAGAGAGGGATGTCAGTAGAGATGATTGCATCCACGGTGTGACCCGCGGTGTGCATGGAGCCACAGAGTAGGATAGATAGGGAGAGAGAATCGCATAAGTTGTTGATGGGTCTTGAGGAGTCAGGAGAGTCCAGATGGCTGTTGAGATCCCCATCAGGAAGAGTTGAGAGGAGGAGAGTGGAGTGGAGGCCAGGTCAGCCCATTCCGATAGGAAGAGAGTGGGCTGTCCTGGTGGCCGATAGAAAGCGGCTATAGTGAGAGGCACGCACTCGAAAGAGGAGCGGGCCTGAGTAGGGATGATGGACACAGGTATCCATTCTGGGAAGATAAGCGCCACTCCCCCACCTTTCTTCTTAGTCCTGTGTGCAGAGAGGATTTTGTAGCCTTCAGGGAGCAGTGTGTCAAAGCTTGTTGGCGGAGCTATCCTTGAACCATATCTCTGTGATGGTGAGCACATCAAGATCCATGAGTTCGAGGAGGTTGCAGATGTCAGACGAGTGTTTGATGGCTGAGCGGGTGTTGAGAGTGGCAATGTGGCGCAGCTTACTGTCTTTGAGGGTCTTCCTCGGAGGGGGCACAGGGGACAGCGGACCTCCCCCCCAGGGTGGCAAGAGGGCCAGGGGAATAGTAGAGGATGGTGAAGGAGCCAGCGCCGACAAGGGTACCGGGACATTACGACAAGGCTGGGACTCCTGTAAAGAGGAGGAGGAAGGCACAAAAGGCAAGGGAGCCTGGCTGGAGGGAGAGGTGTGGTCAGAGAGGCGAGGGGAGAACCTGTTGAAGAGAAGAAGGTTGGGTTGAGGACCCTGAACCATGATGGTTCCATTGAGATAAACATTAATGATGACTCTGGAAATGGCAAAGAGATCAAGGAGAACCTCCCAGCAAGTGACACCATTAATGGGAGAAGAGGCGATAGGAGAGAGAAAGTTGACCATGTAGCGAGTCCATAGGTCAGGTGCGTTAACGAAGAAGAGGATGTCAGTGATAGTCTCTATGGTGGAAGCGTGACATAGGTATCTGCAATAAGAAGGCCTGGGTTGGAGCCCTGTATGTCCTTCTTAAGTTTCTTCCGGCAAGATTTAGTGACAGGAGAAGGATAGGAGATAGTGAAGCAGATGGAGAGGATAGGAGAGATAGATAGCGACATGATTGGCTGCAGTGGAGGGGGGGTGGAGACACTTACCAGTCTGCAGATTTGATGCACTTGGAGGAAGGGGGTCGAGTGCGGTGGGGGGCACAGGGGAGAGGGGAACCAGAAGGTTGCGCGCCAGCTAATGAGGACAGAAGCAGCCACAAGGCACAACTAAATTCAATTTTAAGCAGGACAGGCGAAAACACATGCAGCCACTGGAACAACTACATTCTTTACTTTACTTTATTAGCTTTAATTCGACAAAAAATTCATAAAAGCAATACAAAGGTAACAAAACCAAAAATACAACATCATAATTACTTAGCCCATAAATCACAGCCAATCAGAAAACAAAGTCATCATTTTGCCGAGAAAGCAAGTAAAAGCAGGATCAGCATTTTACGAGAAGTGACAGCTAATACAAATGGATTTCTCTACCCCAAGGCATTAATCTACTGCCTTAGCCCTTCTCATATGTATTTTTCCTGCCCAACACAAGTAGCTAGTAGGAGCAAGGACAGCCTCTACATCTGAAGTATCCAGGCACATGGCCATGGCATCACCAAATGACCTGCAGGCACAACTTAAAAACGAGGGCTTCAGAAAGTGCTTCCTTAAGGGCTAAGTGGCCGGACAGAGTAACAAGTAATGTTGAACAGTCTCCTCGGGCTCACTGCAAAGAGTACATGATGTTGAAATTGCATTGTTCTATCTGTGCCAAAATACAGCAATTGGCAGAATTCCAATGCAGAACTTTAGGTATAGAGCCCTTTCCCACCTGCGGGAGACATAATCCAGGTACTCTTCGCAGCCCACCTGTTTCTTAATTATAAGATATTGGGCCAGGTGGTCTGAGGCCCTGGATTTTCCCAAAATATCCTGCCGGGCCTTTGCTCCTGCTGCACTCTTAATCACTTCCTTGGAAACAGATGTAATCACTGAGGGATTTGACCAATACTCCCCCAAGAGCAGCAAACCCAAATAACTTTTCACATGAACAACCTACTTTAGAGAGCTGCTCCCTTGCTGGGACAAAACATCCATGACTGCCTCTCTATATTTACATAGATGATGATTGGACCACAAACGGGCCCAATAAAGGACTGGGTGCAATTTACAGATCTAACTAACTAAATTCAATTTTCAGCAGGACAGGTGAAAACACATGCAGCAACTGGGGACAACTAGATTCAAATGTTAGCAGGACAGGTGAAAATGCATTCAGCAACTGGCCACATCTAAAATCAATTTTCAGGAGGACAGGTGAAAACACATGCAGCAACTGGGCACATCTAAAATACATTTTCAGCAGGACAGATGAAAACACATGCAGCAATTGGGCACAACTAAATTCAAATTTTAGCCAGACAGGTGAAAACACATTCAGCAACTGGCCACAGCTAGATTAGTGGGAATCCAGATGAGATGAAGTGAGAGGTGGGACAGTCCCAGGTCTGAAGGAAAGGATTGATGAAGTTAGTTGAAGTAACTGACCTTCTGAGAAATGTTGGATGCTCCCATGACCACAAAGTGTGGAGTTCTCATTTGCCTCCATTGCACGTGGGAGGGGACCTGCAGCCCTGGCCAGACAACAGACAGGGGAACAGGCAGGGCCTTAGAAAGTGGGCCTTGGATGGAAGGGGCCGGCTAAAGCCTACCGGTCATGTTATTGGCTGTGGGAAGGCAGCCCAGCCAATGAGAGGGCAGGGGGCAGCTTAGAACACTCAGATGGTGGAGGATCAATGCTGGAGGAAGCCAGCGGCCATCTTGGAGGGCCACAAGGTAAATAGGCCTTCGTGCACCAGGTGGGCATCACAAGTCAGCAAACACAGAATGCGGCGCTTCCAGGACACAGTATGTTATGGGAAATGCAGGGATGAGCTCCTGCAGTGAACCCATGCAATCATCTGATTTTTACAAAATTCTAAAAAGTTAACAAAAACGTTGCATTTTGCTTTCAATCACCTTAATAAATTGTGTCCCTTTTTATTTGATTCTTTCTCCCATGTCAGCCCCCAGTTATGTTTTCACCCACTATGACTCCCTTTCTAAGTCTCTTTTTTTCAAGCTTCGGCAATGGAAGCATGGCACACTGAAACATCTCACTCATGTACCTGAAACATTGAGCAGACAAGTGTAAGTTGGCTTCAAACCTGCTCATGGTGTTTTCACACATAGGTCACATTGAAGGTGACCCGGGGTCAATATCAAACTGATGTAAGTGTAATCGTTGGTTGGGGGGGACCCCAGCCCCTTAGTGGAACAAACAGGCCTCTAAATCCAGTGCCCAAAAACAGAAGAGTCAAGGTAATGGACAAAGGCCTGTTTTATTAATAATCCATATAAAACAGAGACAACAAAGGACATAAGAAAATTCCACACTCTCATCATCTTCAAACTTCACAATAGTTTAAAAGCATAAAATATTTCACAACTGACGTAACATCATAATCTCAGTTACAAAAACCTACTGGAAGGTGGGATTGGTGTGGGGAATCACTAATGTATACAGTGTATAAGGGTTAGTCTTCTCATTGGTCATGCTCTATCTGATAGGTCCACCGGAGACCACCTCTAAATTTGATGATAGTGAGTACATCTTGTCTCTATGCTACTTGATTGGCCCATGCAAAAGTTGCAAAACAACATAATTTGAGTATAATGATGGGTTGGCATCGGCTTCACCAACCTTGTCTACTTGGCAGTTCATCAGCACACGAGCAACAATAATAGTAGGGGGAGAGGCATCAAGATGCTACTTTTTCCCAATTATAGACACCATCTCTGACTCCCTAGGCTACGATCCAGGACTCCCAGCTTGGGAGTTGGCTTTGTCTTGTATCGTTGTTCTGAGAATTTGAGGGGAGTGAAGGCATTGGTCTATCTGAGTCTGGAGCTAATGAATAGCCCCTGTTCTCCAACTGAAAGTCACGTGCCTGGAGACCACATTTTGGATTATTCTGCATAACGTTTACTAGGTTTTCAGCCTATTTTAATGTGGTTGTCTTTAATCTTCCTGTCCACTGGAGACTAGTTCAAGCTACCTTCTTCCAATGCTAAGCCTTAATGATCACCTGGTCTTCAAGGGCTGTTTGTTTCTTTACTTAATCTAAGAGAAATGTGCCTTGCACTTGGGAATGTTTATTTTCTGTTTTCCTCTGTGTTAGTCCAGACCTCCGTTTTCTAACACAACCATGGCAGGAGTTGTGCAGCTACTGTCTGGTCTACTCAGATCTGTATTTTCAGCTAATACAGCAAGTTTATTCTTCCTGCAGCTTTGAGGCTTCTTCGATGCTTCCCCTGCACTCGAACGTGGCTACGCCAACCATATTATCAAAAATGGCCACTTGTTACTGTTGCATTTCTGCATTAAGCAGTCTAGGGGATAACAAAACTTTGAGATTGGAGGGACGATAGGACTCTGTTTTAAGTCGAAATGAGGTAGATCATCCGTTTGTGTGCACTCGTGCATCCCTGCATCTATGTTTATAACTATTTTCATTCCTTCTACCATTTTAGCCATCTTCTTACATTGACGTATGGCTATTCTCAGGATGCAGAATCCAAACAGTATTAACAACAACATGGATATTAGTACTTTCAATGCATTAGCAAGCCAGGAGGGGATCCAAGATAATAGATAACAGAGCCAGTCGTCATCATGCTTTACTTTGTCTACCTCCTCTACCATTCTGGTGTGGAGGTCTGTTAGCAGTTTTATGGCCTCTGTAAGGGTCCTGTTTTCCTCATTTTGAGTAGGTGGATGGGTAGGTACAGAAGGACGGGCCAATTGTTGCACACACACCACCCTTCATGGCTGTTATTCGATCTAGAACATACCTGTTTGGAAGAGTCATGAGATTTATTGTTCTCAGCTCTTGCTTTAAAACATTAAAGCCTTTCACTTTTGTGTTAATTGTCTGTAGCAGCTCCCAACATGTAATGTGCAAACACTTAGCATTTGTGTGTGCTTGCAGCCCAGCAATAAAAGAGGAAAAGAACATTTCTTTCTGGCTGAAAATCTATGCTCATATGGGATTTCATCAAGTGCCTCTTCCATTTTGTCTGAGATATAGTTGCTTCTCCTCTTTGCTCGTTGGAGGGTTAGGGATCTTTTCTTTCTTGTGGGAATATCAGTTTTAGGGAAATCTGCAATTTGCACATCACTTTCAGGTGCTACCAATGTGGGTATGCTTTTCAGCACCAGGGAATATAGCCCTCCTCAATTTGGGGGCAGCTTCATTTATGCTCTGGACCTAAAAGCTGAATAGTGGTCTATTAATACGGCTGTGCCTATTTTCATGGCAGGCACATCAAAAATGCATTTGTACCCTTTGTTTACTCCTACTTTCACAGGACTAGTATTTCCGAAGCATAATGTGGCATTTTGGGGGGAATTATGGGTAGGGGGCTGTTAGGCAGAAACCTGTGCAGTTCCCTTGGGGAACACTGCAAAAGATTTAAGACTACAGGTAGAGCAGTAAACCCCTTTGGTAGCAGTCTGTACCACCCAGATTTACCTGGTAGCTGTGGCTGAGCAGTCAGACTTCTCTCAAGAAGAGTTAGGCAGTATGTAAAGTATACACAATATGTACCAAAACACAATAGCACAAGCAAACACTGACCAGAGCTTGGTTTCAAAAGTATATAGTTATTTATTTAAAATACACATAAGTTAAAAACACTCTAGCAAAAATATAGTAAAAGCACTTCAACACAGTTATAATGAAAGTAGATTCAATCCTTTCTCCTATCTAGACAACTCTAGGTAAAACACCACTTAATTAAAACAGAGGTGAGTGCTTAACGTTAGATGACACTCTAGTAGTTTCCAAGAAAGGGAGAGAAAAAGCAGAAATGGGTTAGACACACCACTCTAAGGTCCAGAGCACTTGCAATAGGCTTACAGAAGAATAAAGTCACAGGTGAGCAAAAGTCACTAGGCAGGGCCCACTCTTAGAGTAGCCGGAGCGAAAATGTGCCCAAGATCACACTGTTAGTTAGAGATTCAAAGTCTTGCAAAGAGTCAACAAGAGGTTAGAGTGGCTCAGAAAGTTTAGCCAAAGTGTCCCAGGCACTCCCAGGTTCGAAAGCCGGGGACTAAATCTACCCCGTACAGTCGGTAGCAAGGGAAGCCAGGCAGAACACAGTACCTTAAGCGGAAAGGATCCTCCAGCGGTGGCAGTTGTTCCAGGCAGTGGCAGCAGGGCTCGACGTCGGTCAGGGGAGAAGAAGTTCTCGCTGAAGAGCAGAAGAAGAGGGTCGTTGCACTGCCCGGGAAGAAACCAGCCGCGGAGTCCTCCGGTTAAAGGGTTGGCGCCGACTTTCGCGGTATGGGGGTAAAGTGTGGTATTCCGGTTGCCGGGGTGCTTGGCACAGGCAAGGCGGCCACGAGATACCTCAAAGAACGGAAAGAAGGCGAAAACTGGTTGTCCCCACCAGTCAAGGGAAGGAGCCACTCCGTTAAGAGTTCTCCTCGGTCGTCGGGAAAAAGTGGTGAGACGGTTCAGCAGGGCTCCACCGGGTGGTGTCGTCGAAGCAGGTCGGCTCAGCTCTTCCCTCGTCGGATTCTTGGTCCTGTGGCGACTTCTGAAGTCCCAGTCCCCAAAGCCCTGCTTTTATGCAGCCAACCCCCATTCACCCAGCCTAGCTGTCACTCAACCATGCTAAGTGGTGAGCCGGGCGGCTCACCACTTGGGCCAATCAGGACGGAGTGCGACTTGAGTTACCAAGGTAACTCAGTCCAGGGTGCCTAAATCCCCCTCCACCCCTCCTAAGTACCCCAGACAGAGTGGCACCACTTTGGAGGGCTTCTGTGGAGAAGCCCGCCAAAAGTGGAACAAAGGGCTCCACTTTGGGTCAGAGTTACAGAGGCGAACACCAACGCCATTTTAGAATCAAGTTTTGGCAAAAAGTCCCAACCGGAGTTATAAAAATAAATATATAAACCGGTGGTATGTTTAAGGCTACCGTAAATAAATAATTAAATGTGTTAGCCTAAAACAATGGGAAATCCCATAGGGAAATATTCGCGGTCGAATATAAAAAGTAGTTTCCACTGCCACCAGCCAAAACTCGATCAGGGGGGACGGAGACGTGCCCCCTCGACTAACAGACCCTGGGGCAATCGAATTGCCCCAGCCAGTACGTCCACAATATGATGGTTTGTACTGGTTCTGTTCAGGATTCAAGACTAGCAAAGTCTTTGGTGACTTTACATGCCCTGGGAGACAGTAGTCAGTCCCAGGGTATGGAGTCTATGTTGGGGAGTCCCTAGGACACCCCTGGGTCACGGCACAGAGGGTGCTGTGTGACCCACATCACAAAAATACATGAGGCCCTATGGAGTAAGAGACCCCATAGCCCATTCAACACAAGGTTTAACCAAGAAAACACACTTCAACATGTCCAAGAGTGAGGGTAAAAGAGTCTCACTCTTGGCAGGAGAAAAAAATTAAACCCCAGAAATCCAGCAAAGCTGCTGGGGGACTCACTAGGTAGGGAAATTCAGCCTAAACAGAGAATTCTCCCTAACACTCGCCCCCCCCAGACTAAGGGACAGGAGGATTTAATCCACTCCTGGATGAACCTCATACCTCTAGTCGATGATATACATCCTAGAGAGTCCATCAGCATTTTGATGGTGACACCCTGACCTGTGCTCAATGGTGAAATCAAACCCTTGCAGGCAGATTGACCATCTCAATAGTTTTGGATTTTCCCCTTTCATTTGCATTAACCATCTCAAGGGTTGGTGGTCAGTCTGAATAACAAAAGTAGAACCATACAAGTATGGCCTAAACTTCTTCAGTGCCCACACAATAGCAAAGCATTCTCTTTCGATAGTTGCCCACCTTGTCTCAGGATCCTTCAGTTTCCTACTGATGAAGCAAATGGGGTGCTCCCTACCCTTCTCATCCAGTTGGCTTAGAACTGCACCTATACCTACATTGGAAGCATCAGTTTGTACAATGAAAGGTTGGTGGTAGTCAGGAGCTCTCAATACTGGAGCCTGGCAAAGAGCTCTCTTCAGTTTTTCAAAGGCCTGATTGCACTCCTCATTCCATTTCACCTTTTTAGGGAATTTGGGAGAGGAGATTACATTCAGTGGAGAAGCTATGGTCCCATAGTTCTCAATGAAATTCCTGTAATACCCAGTGAGGCCTAGAAAAGCTCTCACTTGGGTTTGAGTAGTTGGTGTTGTCCAATTTTGCACAGCTTCAATCTTGCTGGGCAAAGGCCTTATTTCTCCACCTCCTACCTCATGTCCAAGGTAGACCACTTTACTTTGACCAATCTGGCACTTACTGGCTTTGATTGTCAAATGGGCCTGTTTCAGAGCCTGCAACACATGGCCTAGGTGGTTCACATGTTCTTCCCAGGAGTGGCTGAAGACTGCAATGTCATCCAAGTATGCCATGCAGAAATCTTCCATCCCAGCCAGAACTTGGTTCACCATCCTTTGGAATGTGGCAGGTGCGTTTTTCAGTCCAAAAGGCATGACCTTAAACTGGTACAAGCCAACTGGGGTTGAAAATGCAGTTTTCTCCTTGGCATGGTCTGTCAGGGCTATTTGCCAATAGCCTGACGTCAGGTCAAATGTGCTGAGGTACTTGGCTGCACCAAGTTTATCCACCAACTCATCTGTCCTGGGCAAAGGGTGGGCATCAGTCTTGGTGACTGCATTTAGAGCTCTATAGTCCACACAGAATCTCAAGTCTTTGGATCCTGCCTTTGGTACTAACACAACTGGGCTAGACCATGGACTAGTAGAGGGTTCTATTACCCCGAGATCAAGCATCTTCTTGACCTCTCCTTTGATGTGGGCTCTGATATGTTCTGACATTCTGTATCCTCTGCTTTTGACTGGCAGACAGTCACCAGTGAGTATCTCATGCTGGCCCCAAGGGGTCAAGCCTGGTGACAGTGAGAACAGGGAGGCAAACTGATTTAACATAGATTTGCACCCCTCTTGTTGCTCAGGTGTCAGGTCTGAAGAGAGATTGACTCCTTCAACTTTTTCATCTAAAGGTACACCTCTGAGGAGATCAGGGAGAGATTCACTCTCTTCCTCCTCTGCAGCTGAAGCTAGGAGCAAGGCTCCTACATCAGGTCTGGAGATGTAGGCTTTTAGTCGGTTGGTGTGGAAGACTCTAGGAGCTTCCCTGGGTCTGCCCAGATCCACCAGATAGTTGACCTCTCCAAGTTTTCCCACAACCTTGAAGGGTCCCATCCATTTGTCTTGCAAGGCCCTCTGCCTTGTTGGGAGCATAACTAGAACAAGCTGGTCTTGAGTAAACTCAACCATGTTAGCCTTCTGGTCGTGCCAATGTTTGACCAGGGCTTGACCAGCTTTCAAGTTGTCACTTGCTTCTGCCATCATGTGTGACATTCTCCTCCGGAGACCTATCACATAGTCAGTCACTCTGACTGGCTTGAGGGGAGGAGCACCTTCCAACCCCTCCTTAATCAGGGCCAATGGACCTCTGACTGGATGGCCATAGAGAAGCTCAAAGGGAGAATAACCTACTCCCTCCTGAGGGACTTCTCTATAAGCAAAGAGAAGGCATGGCAGTAGAAGGTCCCACTTTTTCTTAAGGGGTTCTTCCAAAGCACCTATCATGCTCTTCATGGTTCTGTTAAACCTTTCAACCAACCCGTTTGTCTGAGGGTGGTAGGCGGTTGAGAACTTGTAGGTAACTCCACAGGTTTTCCACATGGCCTTCATGTAGTGGGACATAAAGTTTGACCCCCTGTCAGAGATTACCTCCTTAGGAAACCCAACCCTGGTAAAAATACCAAGGAGGGCCTTAGCCACAGCCGGAGCTGTAACAGTCCTCATAGGAATGGCCTCCGGGTACCTAGTAGCATGGTCTACTACAACAAGGATAAACCTGTTGCCTGAGGAGGTTGGAGGATCAAGGGGACCAACAATGTCAATCCCTACCCTCTCAAATGGGACTCCCACAACTGGGAGAGGCACTAAAGGTGCCACATTCTTGGAACCAACCTTACCAGAAGTCTGGCAGGTATGGCAGCTCTTACAATATCTATCTACTTCGGCCCCCATCTTTGGCCAATAAAAGTAGAGTGAGAGCCTTTCCTTGGTCTTCTTGAAACTCAAGTGGCCAGCCAAAGGTATCTCATGGGCTAGTTGTAAGAACTGTTGTCTGTTTTCCTGTGGGACTACAAGGCGTTTGTAGTCTCCAGGTTCAGACTCAGTGGGTTCACTGTAGAAGAGGCCATCTTCCCAGTGCAACCTATACTTCCCAGGCTCTTGCCCATCAGCTTGAGAAGCTGCCTGGTGGCGGAGACCCTCCAGAGTTGGACATTCTCTTTGCCCCTTACGAAAAGCTGCCCTGCTAGGCCCACCTTCTGCCAGTAAAGACTGCAGCTCAGGATGGTCCTCAGGGTCCAAATCTCCAATAAGGTTGGGGCCTCCTTCTAGCTCTTCCTCAGAGTCTAGCTCAACCACACAGGGTTGTACCTCCCTCTCAGCCTCAGCTGGAGGTGGAGTTACAGGTGTAACTTTGGACAACCTAGGGGAAGTCCTTGTTGGAAGCACTGGAGTGCTTGCTGCTGGCTTTTTCCTAGGAGTCTTGGGTTGCCCCTTTGCTCCTGATCTGGTAGTTACTGCAGTAAGTTGCTCCAGTGGTAGAGGAGTGATTTCTGTCATCATCTCCTGAGATAACCCTCTCAGGGTTTTCTCCCTTGCAGGTTTTGTGAGTTCCTGAAACCTTTTGCTAGGAGGTCTGGGGGTATGAGATACAACTCCAAGAGCTTTGAGGTCATTACCCAACAGAACCCTACCTGGCACTTCACATTGTACACTGACAGGTATTTTTACAGCCATATCATTACATTGGATGAGAACTGGTAACTGGGGACACATCTGCACAGGCCCACCAGCTAACTTGGTGAGGCATTTGGGTGCCTTAGCAACATCCTCTGCCTTGAAAAATGATTCATCCACCACAGTTATGCTGGCTCCAGTGTCCCTAATGGCAGGAGTCTCCTGACCATTCACCTGGACACTGTCCTTATAATACTCTTTAGTATTATCTGGGATAGAGTTATAGACATCTAAATTCTGTTGCTCCCACAACCCCAGAGAGACTAAAGAAACACTAGCTGAGACTCCAGTGGGTTCATCAGCTAGTAATAGAAAGTTTCCACTTGCCATGGGTACTTCCTCTTCGGGAGCGAAGGCTAAGGAGGCAAGCTGGACCCCTGAAGGTTTACCCTTACATCTGGGATCTCCTTTCACATGGTCAGTAGCCTTACAAACAAAGCATGAGCCAAAGGCTCGCTGGAATGGAGGCTTGTTCTGACCTCCTTCTGGTCTGGGACCAGAAGGTACACTAGCCTGATTTGGTTTCCCTTGTGGCTTACCCTTATAGTTTTGTTTGGGGCCCTCTTTGGAATTTGTAGTATTAGAATTCTCTTTGGAGTCCTTCTTAGACTGTTTTTCCCCATCCTTCTTCTGAGTTACCCCAGAATCCTTGTGAGTGGCCCTGTTGGCAACCCACAAGTCAGCAGCCTTAGCTAGCTTCCGGGAATCTAATTCCCTGGAATCAGCCAAGTGTTGTCTGAGCTCAGGAGAGCAGGCATCATAAATAGTCTCCAACATAAACAAATTCTTCATACCTTCATAAGTGTTCACCTTGTAACCCTTAATCCATCCCTCTAAGTTTTTCAAACATTCATTCACCCAGGTAGCCCAAGGGGTACCATCATGCTTTTTGAGGCTCCTAAACCTCTTAAGATACTGGGAAGGGGTCTTCCCAAACCTAGCTATCAAAGCTAGTTTCACACATTCATAGTCCTTCCTATCCTCCTCCCCCATCTCCATTACCACATCAGTTGCAACAGGGGGAAGCCTAGAGAACAACCAGGTGAGTAAGTCATTTCCTGTGATGTTCTGGAGCCCATGATTATATTCAAACAGAGACAACCAATCCAACACATCCAACTTAGGCTCATACATACCAACCAATTCTTTAGGCATCCGGGGTCTTTTAGGACTGGAACTTCTAGAGGAGCCAGAGAGAGAAACATTCTCAACAGATAATTTCTTCATTTCTAAGTCATACTTGAGCTCCATTTCCCTTAGCCTTAGTTCTTTGTCAGTTTGAGCATTAAGTTTCTTATACTCCAATTCTAGCTTCATTTTCTCCAGTTCAAAGTACTGAGGACTAAATGTGGGACCTGGTAAAGGTCCAGTAGGTACAGCAGGTAGAGCAGGCAGAGGCCTAGGGGGGACAGTTACAACAGCCTCACCCTCCTCTTCTGACTCTTCCTCAGAAACATCAACATTTTGCTCCATGTTAACTTCAACACTGTCATCTACAGTCGCTGGAGTGGTAGGTTCCTCTGAACCATCACCCAGACTTTGGTTAGCTAACAATCTTTCAATCAGCTCCATTTTCTTGCCCTTAGTCAGGAGATCCTTATGTTTACAGAGCACTCTTAAACAATCAGCAGTTTTGGCTGCAAGGGACTCTTGACTATAGCTTTCTATAACTGACATGTTAGAGGTTTTACTTTTTCAGTGCTAAGCTTTGTGGTTAGTTGCACTAAGGTATCTAAAGCACAATAAAATGTATACTCAATACAAATCCCACCGCTGTACACCAGTGTTAGGCAGAAACCTGTGCAGTTCCCTTGGGGAACACTGCAAAAGATTTAAGACTACAGGTAGAGCAGTAAACCCCTTTGGTAGCAGTCTGTACCACCCAGATTTACCTGGTAGCTGTGGCTGAGCAGTCAGACTTCTCTCAAGAAGAGTTAGGCAGTATGTAAAGTATACACAATATGTACCAAAACACAATAGCACAAGCAAACACTGACCAGAGCTTGGTTTCAAAAGTATATAGTTATTTATTTAAAATACACATAAGTTAAAAACACTCTAGCAAAAATATAGTAAAAGCACTTCAACACAGTTATAATGAAAGTAGATTCAATCCTTTCTCCTATCTAGACAACTCTAGGTAAAACACCACTTAATTAAAACAGAGGTGAGTGCTTAACGTTAGATGACACTCTAGTAGTTTCCAAGAAAGGGAGAGAAAAAGCAGAAATGGGTTAGACACACCACTCTAAGGTCCAGAGCACTTGCAATAGGCTTACAGAAGAATAAAGTCACAGGTGAGCAAAAGTCACTAGGCAGGGCCCACTCTTAGAGTAGCCGGAGCGAAAATGTGCCCAAGATCACACTGTTAGTTAGAGATTCAAAGTCTTGCAAAGAGTCAACAAGAGGTTAGAGTGGCTCAGAAAGTTTAGCCAAAGTGTCCCAGGCACTCCCAGGTTCGAAAGCCGGGGACTAAATCTACCCCGTACAGTCGGTAGCAAGGGAAGCCAGGCAGAACACAGTACCTTAAGCGGAAAGGATCCTCCAGCGGTGGCAGTTGTTCCAGGCAGTGGCAGCAGGGCTCGACGTCGGTCAGGGGAGAAGAAGTTCTCGCTGAAGAGCAGAAGAAGAGGGTCGTTGCACTGCCCGGGAAGAAACCAGCCGCGGAGTCCTCCGGTTAAAGGGTTGGCGCCGACTTTCGCGGTATGGGGGTAAAGTGTGGTATTCCGGTTGCCGGGGTGCTTGGCACAGGCAAGGCGGCCACGAGATACCTCAAAGAACGGAAAGAAGGCGAAAACTGGTTGTCCCCACCAGTCAAGGGAAGGAGCCACTCCGTTAAGAGTTCTCCTCGGTCGTCGGGAAAAAGTGGTGAGACGGTTCAGCAGGGCTCCACCGGGTGGTGTCGTCGAAGCAGGTCGGCTCAGCTCTTCCCTCGTCGGATTCTTGGTCCTGTGGCGACTTCTGAAGTCCCAGTCCCCAAAGCCCTGCTTTTATGCAGCAAACCCCCATTCACCCAGCCTAGCTGTCACTCAACCATGCTAAGTGGTGAGCCGGGCGGCTCACCACTTGGGCCAATCAGGACGGAGTGCGACTTGAGTTACCAAGGTAACTCAGTCCAGGGTGCCTAAATCCCCCTCCACCCCTCCTAAGTACCCCAGACAGAGTGGCACCACTTTGGAGGGCTTCTGTGGAGAAGCCCGCCAAAAGTGGAACAAAGGGCTCCACTTTGGGTCAGAGTTACAGAGGCGAACACCAACGCCATTTTAGAATCAAGTTTTGGCAAAAAGTCCCAACCGGAGTTATAAAAATAAATATATAAACCGGTGGTATGTTTAAGGCTACCGTAAATAAATAATTAAATGTGTTAGCCTAAAACAATGGGAAATCCCATAGGGAAATATTCGCGGTCGAATATAAAAAGTAGTTTCCACTGCCACCAGCCAAAACTCGATCAGGGGGGACGGAGACGTGCCCCCTCGACTAACAGACCCTGGGGCAATCGAATTGCCCCAGCCAGTACGTCCACAATATGATGGTTTGTACTGGTTCTGTTCAGGATTCAAGACTAGCAAAGTCTTTGGTGACTTTACATGCCCTGGGAGACAGTAGTCAGTCCCAGGGTATGGAGTCTATGTTGGGGAGTCCCTAGGACACCCCTGGGTCACGGCACAGAGGGTGCTGTGTGACCCACATCACAAAAATACATGAGGCCCTATGGAGTAAGAGACCCCATAGCCCATTCAACACAAGGTTTAACCAAGAAAACACACTTCAACATGTCCAAGAGTGAGGGTAAAAGAGTCTCACTCTTGGCAGGAGAAAAAAATTAAACCCCAGAAATCCAGCAAAGCTGCTGGGGGACTCACTAGGTAGGGAAATTCAGCCTAAACAGAGAATTCTCCCTAACAGGGGCCTGCTCATTCTCCACCCATTTTAGCAGTTTGGAGTATTTGGCCCATTCGTTGAGGCATTTATCATTTGAATTCTATACTACTCCTACTGGTACTGACACGAATGCCTGTGCTTTGCACCCCATCATATGTTCAACCCACCCGGCCGAAGCGTATAGTTGTTCATATATTAGTAGCTGGGCTTTCTCTCAGCATCCTGGTAGTCCTCCTATCTCCATCCCTACAACATTTAGTTATTGTAACATCTTTTCATCTACTGTTGCAGACTCTCCTCTGTTTGGGCCATCTAATATGTATTGTATTATATTATTTTCCTTTTTTGGATCATCCATCATAGCCTCAGTTTTTATGTTACTATCCTTGTAGGGGAAAGAGTCTTTCAACATCCATCGTAAAGTGTCCCATCTTCCCTCAAACTGTTCTTTAGTTGTGCAGAGTGCTAAGTGGGTTATGCAATGTGCATCATGTGCAGGTACTTCTGTGGCTACAAATGCCTGGAAGTACTGATCGCGTACAGAATGAGAGAACACACATAACAGCTCTCATCAGATGCACCTCTCCCTACATGGGTCATGTGCTGATACCACATATTGGGCCTCATTCCAAGTCGGGCAGTCCGGTAAAAAAGTGCCAGTATTTGTGGATACCAGCACTTAACCGGACCGCCCGACTAGGAGTTTGCCGGTGGGGCACCTGGGTTACCACCAGCTAAAATCTGGAGGTTAGCCATGTGCCCTACTGGCAATAAAAGCCATCATTACCACCACCAGTATTGTCAGTGGCGGTAATGACAGCAAATTCCCTCATGGAGTCCTATGGGACTCCATGAATGGGGATGAACAAAGTACCGCCGGCACTCGTAATCCGGCGGCAATGCCCCTGTACTGAGTGCTGGTAAAGGTAAGTACCAAATGCCAGTATCCTGGTGGCTCTACTGCCAGGATACCGGCAGGGTCAGAATGAGGCCCATTATTTGTTACTTGGGCAAAATCAGCAATGTAGGCATTTATGTGTAGAACATTATAGGGGGTCATTACGACTTGGCGTTGGGGGATACCGGGCACCGGTAAGGAGACCGGTGCCGGTAATCCCTTACCGCCCTATTCCAAGGTCGGGCAAGGTCCTTGGCAGGGACCATAAGGAATGTGTGGTCTAACCACACGTTCCTTACGGGTCCCGTTAAGGGACCAGGGCGCTAATAAAGGGCTTGCAAGTCACAAGCCTGTTATTAGCAACCTCCCCATTCCCATTGAGCCCTATGGGGGCTCAAATGGGAATGGGGAATGGTTTGTTCAATCGGGACTTACTGTTCCCGCCAGGGTCGGACTGCACCAATCTCGGAATGAGGCCCATAGTCAGCATTTCTTCTTACTCTTTTCATCAATTTAGTAGCAATAGAGAAAGGTTGGATTATTGCTTCATCTACCATGGGAATGAGGGTCATATTAGTATACACTGGCATGGGTACATATAAGGACCAATTCTTGTAAAGCCAAAAAGAATAAAGAAGTAGACAGCAGAAAGTGAAAAATGCATCTAGGATCATTACTACTAGTGTATCCACATTTTGTAAGGGGGCACATGTAAGGGTAGCTCAATTCACAGGAATACCCCTTAATTATATTGGTACCCCTAATCACGCGCACACCAGAGTAAATGCACCCCTCTAGGGAAGTAAGGCCAAGAGTCTGTCTTGCAAGGATAACAAATGTATTCTTTACAGAAAGGAGGATGGGGCAAATAACTCTGCTCCCTGAATGGCCTTCTTCGGTCCCTCTTTTGTTCCTGTCGGGAAAACTGGTGCCAGGCAGGAGCTTTTATACTCATGACTTGCTCTAGTGGCATCGCTGGATATGGGCATGGCTTTATCCAAACTCGTCCTGCTTCCATACAAGGGATGCTTCAAAGCCTTTCTTTCTTCTGTGTCAGCGATTTAGGACATGCTACTTTACATATTGCTAGCCTATGCAAAAATGCACTGTAGCTCAAGTTATTCATCATTTTGCTTGCATATGAACATTTATATATATAAAAGAAATTCCCATCATTCTCTACATATTTCATTCATTCTACTTATATTTTTATCTGGTCTTATAATCTCCTCAGAAAGATGTTTTATGTAATTCTGAATTGTGTGCCTGTGCCTTAACCATCCTGGGCCCTTTTACAGACAGCAAACAGCTGCTCAGTTACTTCATGCTGCTCTGCCAGAGCTAGCCTCAGTGACGCAACACTGCATGAGCCCTGCAATCCATTTTTAGTGCAGGCCACATTCCTTTTGGCAGAGAGCCTGCTTCTATCGTGCTTTGAGATTTTGGAACTAAATAGGATTTAACATTTACAAAAATGTATTCAGCTAATACTTATATGCACCTTATATTTAAATAATAACTGCCTTCTTTTAGTGCCTGTCCATGTCTATGTATATGATTATACTTGTATGAAAAAAACATTCTCAGTACCCTTCCTCCCCCCGGTCACTTGTAGTGCCTAGAAGCAGTCAAAAGAAGTCTTTCCTAATTCTAAAGTGCTTGGGGGTGAAGGAAGGCGCTAGCTCCTTCCCAACACACGTCTGTTAAGCGGTCGATGTGCCAAAAGTTTGGACCTCACAAATTTAAAAAGATCCATTGTTTTTTTTCATCAGATACTTTCACGCTGACTTCCAACCTGTGTGTACCTACAAAAAAACGGTACAATGATGGCTTTGAGGATCCTCTCAATGATTAATCTAATTTTGGGACCTACTAATAGAGCAATAAGCGGTACTTTACTTGTCTTGAAAGCACAATAGCTATCCACTATACATGAGAGAGTTGCATTCAGTAGTACTTTTAAAGGCAACACCAAGCATTAATTTCTTTCTCTCAGAAGTGTGTGTTCTCTTTACTGTTCAGGTAGTTGTTCTTGGGGGAGAAAGTTCACTCAAGCTGGTTGTTTATTGGTTTAGGAAAAGACAGTGGGCCTCATTACATAGTAGGTGGCCGCATAATGAACGGTGCCATTAAGGGACCGGCACCATTCATTCTGGGCCGCTACATTACGAGGTCTGCAGCGCGTCCCGCTCTGGACGCCTGGCCAGACCAGACGTGCAGAGTGGGACCCGCTAGCAGACCAGGATGCTAACAACGGGCCCGTCATTAACAAACCTGTTGTTAGCATCCTCCCCATTCCCATTGACCCCTATGGGGGCTCAAATGGGAATGGGGATGTAACGGATCCGGGTCCCGAGAATGGGAATTACAGGGCCCGCAAAAGTCAGCATGGCCCGGTAATTCCCTATTTTTGGGACCCGGACCCGGTACCTGGTTTGGTGGTAGCCATGCCGCTAAAAAACAGCATGGCTACCTCCAAACTCGTAATGAGGCCCAGTGTATTTCATCTGCGGGTTGCTATTGGCTTCTTGTGATTGATTGCATTTGGACCCTTGTCATCTCTTCTTCGGCTTCAACGTCTGGGACTGGCCGAGATGGAGCCATGCATGTCAACCTGGGACTTTCACACCATTAGGAGTAACTTTCTCTACTACAAAAGGGCCCTCAAAACTGGGTTTATGCCAGTTCCTGGTAAAGCTCTTTATGTAAACTTTATTACCACGATATAGGGCGGGGGGATTGAGCAAAGATTGTAAATCGAATTGTTGGCCGTGTTTATCATTCTTCTTTGACCCCTCCTGCTGGTATCGAAGCTGTTGGAAATAAAAGTGACACTTGCCATCATAGCAGCCAGGTAGTCATGCTTTTCAGATCCGAGATGAACAGCGGCACAATGGGCCCCAGTTTGCGCTCTTGTGGGAGGAGCAAGAAGTTTATGCATATGATGTCCCGTCACCAGCTCGTCAGGAGTCAGGTTGTCAGTCTAGAAAAATGGATACCTCTCATGATTGATAGCAAACGTATTTTGGTGGCCGTGGGCCAACCGTCTCATGCACGATACGATAGAAATACAGGTTTCCGAGTTTACCAATGAACGGCCATTTTGATGTAACAAAGATCGCCATTTTGTTTTCTAACCATTGCTCATTGCTTTCTGTTCTTATTGCTTCACAGCACATTTTCTGCTTACACTGCTCGGCTGTTAATATTGTTGTCTGAACGTAAAAGGACAAGGCCGCAGGGCTGCGAGGCTAATAAGAGTTTGTTGAAACACAACGTAGGCAGTGCCCGGAAGGAATGCTCCCTCCCGAATGTAGCCTTGAAGTAGAGCCGCAGGGCATTTAATCATTTCACAGCTGCCAGCCAGTCTCGTTATATGGTAGAATATGTTAGAATAAAGCAGCTAAAGGCTTGAATTATGCTCTTCTTATGGCCTCCCTTTACCGAGCCCTGTAGAGCGTGTCGGCTCCCAGGACACGAATAGCACCTCATAGATAGCAAGGTCTGGAATGTGACTCTTCCCCCGTATGTAGCTCGCTTGCAAGAACAGAAGCACTGTGTTCTGTTCAACAACTAAAAGATGCCTCCGCACTTGCAAAATTGCATATTGTTACTATAATAGATATTTGAAGGTGTCATAATTGTCGAAAGTGTCCATCATCACACCGAGTTCAAAGAAACCCAATAAAGGGGGGTGTTAAACATGTCACAGCTGATTGTATGATATGCATTTTGTATATATGTAACTGATGTACGTAATTCACTCTCTTGCGTCCCTCGAGGTCTAGAGATACACGTCGCGGGGCGTGAGACCGAGTTGGCCAACTGAGACTATTTGCTTTGCAATAAACCCTAGCTTTGGGAATACAACCTCGTGTCTGGCGTATCTATCGTGTGTGGTGACTTGCGTTGTTTCCATAGACGTAAGGGATCCCTAGGGGCCCCTTTCAAGGTGATGTCTGAGCTGGGCTGATTGCGTGATGCAAATAGGGCTAAGCATAGGCAATGGAGCCATCCTTTTTTCAGGGTCATTTTTAACTTGGCTATTCTCTCTTTAAGAAGACCGTTGAAGCCTTCACAAAATCCATTTGCCTGCAGGTGTATGCTTGATAGCCAGTAGATTGTGATGTGCTCAAACAATTCATTCACAAAATGCAGTCCATTGTCAGACTGAATGACTTGCACAGTCCCCATCTCAGGAAAACCTCATGTATGAGGAATTTTGCAGCACATGTTGTATCGGTATGTGTGCACGGACCTGCTTCTATCCATTGGGAGAAAGGGCATACGACTACCAACGTGTATCTGTAGCCATTACAATTTTGAAGCATATCCACATAATTAATGTGCAAATACTGGAAGGGTTTAGTAGTACGGGGTAATTGCTCCTCTCACACAGCGTGTGCCATGATGTAAACTTCTGACACACCACACAATTCACAACAAATGCAGCAATATGCTCAGCGAGGTTGGGTGTAAACCAGTCTTCTGAAATTAGAGCTGCAAGACTCTTGTGTTGTGTGCGCAGGATAGTGAAGCTGGTCTAATGCTACTTTAAGTAATGCGAGGGGCATGACCAGTTTGCTGGTGCTTTCCTGTCGCCACATTGCATTGGTGGGGGACAATGATCACCCACTCCATTTCCACAGCTCCTGCTCTTCTGGTGGCGTGCATCCTTGCAATTATGTTATTTGTGCTATGGGCAGGGAATTAAAACCTTCTTTCATTACCATGCTGCGCGCTCGCATATGTCTATTAGGTAGTGTGTCGAATTCAGATATTTTGGGAAAATATGCTGCTTTTTTGGCCTCTGTATCGGCGGCCTCATTGCTGCGAGAAATGAAATATCCTCCTCTAGCATGGGCTATGCACTTCACCACAGCGATGGCAGATGGGGGCTGTAGTGCGTCTATGAGCCTGTCCAATAGTGGCACATGCTGCACTGGAATGTCGTCTGCTCGTAGGAAGCCCGCCGCTGCAGGTGTCGGGAGGCAGCGTTTCACTTACCCGAGTCCCGCAAGAAACAGACAAGCCCATCTGAAGCCACCAGGAGCAGGAATGCTGAGAGAAAACGGTTGTGAGAGAGAATGCAATAAAAGACTATCCCCAGCTAGCCACAGTAGGAACAAGGAATGCCTTGAAGAGCCGGTGAGTCCATCCAGGCACACAGGTGACACTGGCCATATTGGTGGCCATGCCGAATTCAAATAATTGGGAATAACAGAATCAAGCGAGAAAGAGAGCATTTTGTAAAACCTGAGAGAGAAAGATGAAAGAACATTTTACAAAAAGGGAAAGTGATCCTGAAAGGAGAGACTTTCAAATAAATTTGCCAATTCAGGCAGTATATGTATATGAAAAACTCAGACAAGACATATATACTAAGCAGAATATATTGGCCAATAAGGCTAACGTGCAGGACTATCAAGTCTGCAAAAGTGAGCAAGAGATCACCAGTGAAAAGGCCTGGCAGCAGAGTATATAAGGCAGTTACAAGTGTGTGTTTACAAGAAGGCCTGGCAGGAGTATAACAGGCAAATGTAAGTGTGTGAAATACAGAAATGCCCTGGAAGGAAATTCCACCAGGCCGTCACGAGAGTGTGAAGGAAATCCTGCTACAGAAGTATACCAGACAAGGACAAGCTGTGTAGGATACAGAAGTTAAAACGTTCTTGAGAAAGATATATCAGGACCAGCCCAAAAGAGCTTTGTGAATACAGAGAATACAGAGTTAAAACCTGCCAGGAGAGTACACCAGGTATCCTGACAAGAGAAAGACAACAGTTTTGTGGATAACTTTTGTTATTGAATTGAGAGTAACATCAGAAACTATTACTTGTGAATAAATAAGACCACAAAGAAGAATCCAGGAGAAGGGAAGTACATCCTTGAGAGACTTTTTGTTGGAGTTATTCATGTTTCCTTTCTGAACATATCTAAAGCACTTAAGGCCAAAGACATTACCCTTTTCAACTTAAAATTAACTTTTTTAGAATGTGATGGTCATAATAGCACTTTGGACACAGGACGGTTTTGTTTTGGACATTCTGACACTGAAAGATCCTTTGTTTTTGTTTTAGGTAGGGAACCACCTCTGGAGGAGGGACAGGAAGGCATTTCCTCAGCCTCTTCTCTTTTAAATAAAAGTGTTTAACCAAAACCATGACTAACTTATGTTCGTGCTTCACTTCTGTCTCCTCACACACCTGTCCAATTCTTCAAACCCATGTTGGGATGGAAATGAGTCAATCCCAACTACCTAGGCACTTTAGAGTGAGGTGAATCCCATGGGTAGCCATGTGATGTGCTAGGAGGGAAGGAATTGTGCTAAGAAACTCGGCACATATAATCTAGCAGGACTAATAGGTGCAAAGATGCAGTGCGCCTATAGAAAGAGATGCCATTTTGTAGTTATGGTAGACACATAGACCTGTATGGCAGTGCAGTGCAACTTTAGCTTGATGGAGGAACCCGAATAGGCCCAGAACATTAAGACGAGATGAACCCGCACAGCAAGTTCTCATGGAAGATTCCCCTTGTCCCTTCATTGTTGCAAATACATAGTATTACTGAGAGGAATGTGCCTTGCAAGGCCATGAGACAATTCCAGACTCCTAGCAGCGCCCATTCATCACAGCCAAACCATCAGCAAACCTTTAACCCTCAACCAGCCACTAAGAGTAATGGCCCACACCACTGACCCCATCAAGAACCCCTGCATTCCATGATAGTGAATGCCCCAGGCCTCAGCCATAAACCAATGGCCATAAAAGATCTGAGCATGTTCAACCATTTCACCTCTCCACATGAATACATCCTTTGTAGTACAAGGTACAGGGAGGGATAAATAACAGATAAAAATGAGGGTGGAGGCCTTGGGTGCGAGGGGTGCGACATCAGCAAATAAAAGAATGTGTAGGTCAGTGTGACTGTATTCCTTCCTTCCTCCCTCCCCCGTGGCACCAGTCCACGAGCCTCCCAGGTGTTTGCCACAATGATGCCATAGTAGTCTTAGTGCATCATAGCAGCCTCGAAACAGTAACGTATGAGGAGTCTGACCTTCACTCCTTGGAGAGATGAGCCCAGCTGACCCACATGGGAACAGACAGACGGAGAACAGGAGAACCAATCGTAGCCCTGCATCCCCTATGGAGCAGGACCATGTATACTGTCTTCCCAATCAACTGTGCGAGTGCAGACACTATATGTGACGTCCTTAGTCATGCTTGTGGTCATTTATAATGTACCAACAATCAATTTGGAATCAGAATTTTCTCGAGCAGCAGAGTTCTTTGCTGAAAGCCTTTGTATTATGTACAATTAAACCTTGTTATACTTGCAATCAATCTCTTGGCCTTATTCCCTAGATAGTTGTATTACTTCTGGCATGAGTGTAAACAGGGACTTGCCTTCACCCACCCCAACGAAAATGGCAGCAAGATGGTTCACAGAAGAACTGAGGGAAATCAAAAAAACAAACTGCAAACTGTAAAAACAATGAAAAAAACACTACAACCAATTGGACGAAAAGAAATACTGACAATAAATCCAAATTTACGAATCAGCAGTCCTGAAAGCAAAAAAGCATGCTACGCTACAAGAATCCAATTGGAAACAAACCCACAAAAAAATTGTTAAAAATCATCAAGGTAATTAAAAACCCAATCTTGTACAACAAATGCGCTGTACCATCATAATCTCTATGTGACAACATCACAACCCATCTAAGAGCAAAGATAGAAGCTATACAACAATCGACGCAAGCCGCCCTCCCAAACACTCAATCCCTTCAAACCTATAAGTGAAGAGAATGTCAACAAACTAAGAAAAGACACCAACCTCGCTGATCCCCCAGTGACCCATGGCCACCGGGCATTTAAAAAACCTCTTCAACCACAGAACGCCAGCCTCATAATTTCGACTACCAATGAATCTATCCCTAAACCCAAGCATATTTCAAATCAGCATACATCCTCTCCGAAAAAGAGAAAAGGGAAATGCAGAAGACCCTACCACCTGCAGACCAATATCAAATCTACCTACCCAGCGTAAATTCTGGAGGGCCATATCTACAAAGAACTACTTAACCACATAGTAAGTAATGGAACACTCGACCAATCTCAAGTCGACTTCAGACACATGAGAGGAACTGAATCAGCTCTTTTCTCCGTATAGGATGACCTAAAAATAAATTCAGACAACAGTATCCAATCAACAGTCATACTACTAGACATATAAGCCGCCTTTGACATAATAAGATATACAAAAATAATAAAGAGATTGGAAGAATGTGGCATAAAAAACAACAACTCACATCTTTCCTCACCAACCGAATAGAAAGAACACACCTACTTCCATTTACATCTAACACTAAAAACACCACCTGCGGCATACTACAAGTATCAAGAATCACCCCGCTCCTCTTCAACATCTACATGTCCCCACTAATGAAACTCATTCAAACTCATGGCCTGACAGCCTTCAACTATGCAGATGAAACCCAACTCATCTTCAAGATAACCTCCGCCCAAGACTCGAACAACACCCTCAACAAATGCTTAAACGACATATACACCTGGATGACAAACAACAACCTCAAGCTAAACCCGACCAAAATAGAAATAATTATCTCCCCTCCAGAAGACAATGCCACACAGACACACCTGAGCTGGCCAGCGTGCAATGGGAACCCAACCGTGGAAATAATCATGGACAATCGGCTTTCTCTAGAGCCTCACGTCAACGCAATAGCGAAAACATGCTTCTGCCTCCTGCAACTAATAAGAGGGATAGTCCCCTACCTGAAATTCCCACAGAGAACCCTCTAAATCATCTCCTTGGCACTGTCAAGACTAGTCTACTCAAACAGCCTCTACCTTGGAACACCAGAATGCTTCACAAGAAAATGACAACACATCCAAAATACTGCAGCATGACTACTCCTGAGACTAAATAAAAGAGACCACATCACACCAGCCCAAAGAAGTCTGCACCAGGTACCAGGAAAAAACGCATTAACTTTAAAGCCCTCTGCAATGCCCACAAATCACTTCAATGACAAGGAGCCGAATTTCTCTAAGCTAAAATTAACCGCTGCCAACCAGAAAGAAATCTAAGATCGAGCAACAACATCCAAATAGAAAGCAAACACTACGAGAAAAGGAAATTCTGAGGAACCGCATTCTCCGACTTGATAGCCAAACCTTTGGAACTCGGTACCAAAGGAAGTAAGAATGACAGAAGACCACTTAACTTTCTCAAATTGGTTGAATACCTGGCTATTCAACTCACAGAGACAAGCATAAAAAGGCGCACCCCCACAAACCATACCCTGGGACCAAAGCAAACATGGGACAATAAGGATTGAAGAATCAACAATAAATCCACCACACACCCAGAGCCAAACAGAAACCAACTAACCACCCCAAAGCTGCATACCTCCACATACCACACACACCCAAAAGGGCAATCAAAACTGCACAACAATAAACATGCAAACCCACACCCAAAGTTAACCGAGCCACAAAACAAAACAATTGCAAAAAGCAAACACAACAAACACTGGATGCTACACCTCCAAATACAACTAGCCCTGTGTACACACCAAAGGACACCCAGAAAGCTCACACACAAGACTCCAGGTCCTCTTGGATCTGCAAGCATCAACAGGAGAGCACAGCCTCTATCCTATCACTCTTCCCTCACTAACCACTAACCAACCCCACACACTTTATTTTCTTACAGAGCCTCATGGGCACCTGAAGACCATGAAAATGTCAGCAATGCGCAGTATAAATTATGATAACGTAACATAAAATAAGTGTTACAACGTGGCTAGTCTGCATTTTGGTGCAGCCAGTGCAACTATTTCTTACTGCGGCATGGTATTTGTTACTGGGCATCAAGGATTAAGGAAATCTGATAAGTGTCATTACATGTCTAGACAGGATTAAATTATGCAGCCAGTTTGAACATGTTTTCTTATTGTGGCATGGCATTTTTAAAGGCAATGCCAACAGGGGTATGCTCTTATGTGGCGATACTGCCATGTATTGGCAGAGCCCATGTGGGCATGTTTTCTTATAGTATGATTACTGGCATTATATGCAAAGCAAACATAAATATGCTCCTATATAGGAATTCTGGCATATATTGGTGCAGCCAGCATTGAAATGTATGGGAACAACCAGTGTGAAAATGTTTTTATACTGTTATGTATTGTGGGCGGAGGCATCATGAAAATGTGTTGGAAAATTCTCCTGTGCAATGTTGGTGATTTGCATCTGTTGTTTTTTGGATTGGAGTTACCCTACAAAACCAATTGCAGACTGTCCAGCTTTTTTACCCAGTTTTTCTGAGGAAGTGTGCTGTAAAATACACCATTTGAACCCAATATTTTAAAAAATGTCTCCAGCTTTTGGAAACTCCCACAAACGCTCCTTGGTTGGTTTGGGCTCCCTCGATATGCTCAGTTGTTCTGGCATATTTGGGAGAAATATTTACACTCCTCCAATAAAAAAAATCACCAGCCCCCACTGGACTTAAAGTGACGGTTACTGGCATGGATAGGTTGCACCTGCAGCCTCATGAAAATGATATAAAGTGCTCTATATATTGTACTGTTACCTACGTGGCATTTACTTGATTTTTTCATGTGTTACCCTAAAGAACTTACAGTAAATTGTATCGCTTTCTACCTATTTTTGTTAAACATTCTGCTGCAAAATCCATCATTTAAGCACCTTATTTTGAAAGAAATGTGTCGGGGTGTCCTTCCACTCCTGAACCCCTTTCCATTCTTTCAGATTCCTTTGCCACGCTTGGTGGCTGGTGCTAATTTGAGGGAAAATGTAGGATCCTCCACTGAAAACATTTGCACGCTGTGAGGGCTCATCCACGAATCATTTGCAAATCTTGGTTCCCCTTCAGAAGACATCCCCTCTCCATCCCTAAACAACACCCCAACACCCCTGCACCAAAAGTTGCCTCCACCACGCCATTTCTTCACTGTTCCATGTCCTTCTTTTGTGACACTCATTATTATCTGGCAAGCCTATCAAGAAGTAAGTGGTCTGAAGGTGAGCAGATACAGCAGGGGGGGACTCCTGTTTGATGGCAGGGGGGAGGCCCTTCAGTAACGGAGGAGTGGTCTCACGCAATGGGATGAGACACCGAGGGTGGAGGAGAAAGGAAGAACGACGAGCGCTGCATTCCAAAGCAAACGATGTGAGAGATTTTGGCGCTATATTGTAGTCAAATGCTTTTATTTTTCACTCGTCTCATGATTGAGTACTGGTCTCTCCTTCAGGTTGGAGAAGTACCAGTACCCAATATTGATCATAATTAGAAGTGGCGGTTCTAAGAGTCGGCTAGGACCAGCCCATTTAAAGCATTGGGTGGCTGGGTAATTCCATTGGAATGGCTGCAGTGCTCTCCCCGTGTCAGACATAGATCTAGGATTTTTAGGATAGTGACATTTGGCCCCCGGGTGGGGTGGTTAATGCCGGGCACAAAAGATGAGCAAACTGTGAGAATAGATGTGAAGTGGATTGAGTGGGTGGGTGGAGGTGGTGGTGGATGGACGCTAGTGACAGTGTCCCCAAACATCTTCTGATGAACCCTTTTCTTCAAGAAGTGGTGGCACCCTATTTGGCACTAAATAGGGGAATCCTTCTTTGTGATTGGCAAAACTGCGATCCCAGCTAAATGACAACTTGGGAACACCCCTTATCCTGTTGGCTGTGGTACCAGTTCCCTGTGAGCCAAAATGACGATAGGGGTTTCCTGGGAGAATTCTGCTCTCTGCTGTGGTTCTTCCTGTAAGAATCGGAAACAAAGTCTGACTTAATCATTTGCCTGGAATAACGCACACCGGAAAAAAACACTACTTCCAAATCAACAGTCCAAATGTCCATCATTGATGGCACTGCAATTCTCAACATGGTGCGACCAGGATTTGTGAAAACATTTCATGATTATGCCAGTGCTGTGTTCATACCCTAGATCAAGTTTCAGCTTCATTATGTTACAAGGCTAGATATCATCTGGGATATGTACAGGCCGGACAGCTTGAAGAGAGACACACGCAATAAAAGGGGAAAAGGTGTTTGTAAAAGTGTTGAACAAAACGCACTTCCTAAAAATTGTCAGGATTTTCTCTAGGTTGATGAAAATAAGACTGAACTGTTCTCTTTCTTGGCAAAAACCTTTACAGCTATTGACACCAACAAGCAGGTAATTTCCATAAATAGTACAAATGTCCTTTCTATAAATCGTCAAGATCGCTTGTGACTGGCTCAATGCTCACACGAAGAAGCAGTCATTTGCATTCTACTCCGTTTATGAAAATGTTATTTGTCCGGTTTACCTTGCACTTAGAATCATTAAAGACACTTCATATTTTGATGTTTATGATACTCAGTTTTAATTTTTTATGTCATGGTTATTTGTTTTGTTAGCCGACATGTGTTTCGACACCTCTGGGTCTTTATCAAGGCTAATGTTCCTTAACTTGTTTCCACGTTTGTGGGTTGCGGGTGCTCAGTTTCCTATCGTCGCCCGCAGGTGGCCCCTTGTTGGGGTCTATCTGTTCCTTGACGTGTCTCTGCTCCTTTGTGGTTCCTTTCGGTGGGCACTTTAACCACCGGCTCCTTGAATGAAAGGTCACCCTGCTGCTTGATGTCTCTGTACTCAGAAACAGGAGGAGGGCTGGACAGCTCAGCTCTCCTTTTGTTTCCGAGTAAATAGTCATGATGCAGCATGAAGCCTAGGGGCTTCATGATGCTTGATGACTTAACTCAAAAAACAAAAGGAAAACGGGGTAGTCCAGCCCTCCATCTGTTTCTGAGTACAGAGACATCAGCAGGAGGGTGACCTTTCATTCAAGGAGCCGGTTGTTACAGCGTTGCCTACCACCGGCTCCTTGGATGAAAGGACTGCCTGCTGTGTGAGAGCTGGGGCACAGTGGTGTCACGTCACACCTTTTGTGTGCCCAGCCCTTTGTTTAAAAGGAGGGGCTGGGTCCATCAAAGGTAATAATGCCATTGCGTGCCAGTCCTACTTCTATTACCAGCACCCCACAACCTTAGACGAGGAGGGGCTCTCCTTAGGGGGCATGTCCTAAGTATCCCTACTTAGGCCACACCCCCTAAGGAGAGTCCCCCCCCTCGATTTCAAATGCCACTTAATGCACTGGTTCTGGACCTATCCGATCACTCTTCCCTCACTAACCCACCCTGCCATTTTCGTGCAGAACCACATGAGAGCCAGGAGACCATGCCAATGGTAACGGTGCGCAGTATTAAACAGCATAACATAGCATGTACTATTAGGCTTCATTTATACTTCTAAAGTGTACAACAGGCATCGCATGACCACAAGTAAATGATTGAACAATGAATATCTACAACAATGAAGATACCTACATGACAACTAGTCGCCATCTTTTAAAAAGGGCTGCCAACTTTCTTAGTGGAAGAGTCTGAGATGGCCTCATAGCCAAACGTTTTCATTAGGGTGCATTCTGAAATTGTGCCAGAATTCATGGTTCTAGCCGCAAAAGGCACAATTGTTTCACTCTTCTAAAGTACTAAAAGACCCTGGGTGATGAAGTGCCAGGACCTACTGTAATGGGCTGGTGGCAGCACACCTGAGGAAGCAACTACTTCACTGTATCCACAAAGGAAGCGTGCCTCGCCTGTCGTAAAGGGAGTCGCTACCCTGCCCCTGGGTGGCAGCAGCCTGAGGGCTCTGGGATGCCACACAATAGCTGCGTGAATCACAAACGTTCCACAGACATACTAGTTAGCAGCTTGGGGGGAAAGCATAAGTAGCGCAGGTTGAAAGATCCGCGTGTTTCGTGAGTGCTGCAGAGCCACAGGACACGTTGTCAGGGTTTATATAGTGTATAGCCCTCGCTGTGTCGGTGTGGCTGCAACTTGGCCGTGCAGCACTGGGTTTACGGCCTGCATATTGAAAACAAACCTATCACTGCTATTTAGGGGATTGTTTGGTTACAGGGTGGCAGTGCCACATGGCAAGCAGGCATCCCTGTCACTCAGGCACAAGCCTGCCCGTGGCTGGGAGCGGGCAGGAGGCAGGGAGGGTGTCTACAAAGATGCTTTACTTTTTGCATTCATCAGCCGGTGTTGCAACAGAGCCAATGAGAGTTGGCATTGAACACAGGGTCCCAGCCCCTCAGCTGATGGCAACTGGGTTGCATCATAGCAAAGAAATTAGAGGCACGCAGCCGAGCGGGTATTTCTCTCCAATTCAGGTTCCCCACCGCCCACCCCTAACCTCATCCCCCCAGGTTTATAGTCATAAAGTCGAATTAAATAATGTCGAAAGTCATAAAGTCGAAAAAATAATGTCGAAAAAAAAAATTCAAATGTATTTTTTACTACGTTTTTTATTCGAAATGGGGGGTTACCCCCAACCCCCTTTTTTGACTTTTTTTTACATGCGGAACTAAAAAAAAACATAAATAAAAAAATAAACATTCACATTTTTTTTTCGACATTAAGTTTGCGACTTTTTTGTAATTCAACATTATTTTTTCAACATTATGACTGCACACCGACCCCCCCACCACAGTATTAATGAAGTGGCAGCCTTCTGAATTTAAGAGGCATGACAAGCGTTTCCTGTGATCTGCAGAAAAGGTACATCAGAAGCAGTGGGAAAGTGAAGGACTCTACCCTTAGTCACTGGGGACACAGGGAACACACTTTTTACCTCCCTCAACCAATACAAGTTATATATGTCACCACCTCCCTAGGGTAGTGCTAGCTGAATACCTCTGGCCCCAAAGTCACTTTAAGATACGTCCAGGCCAGACATGGCTGTGGAGCACCATGTAGTGTATGAGGACTAAATGCCTCTAGCTGTGCTCCCTTAATCAAGCAGGCACACTGACAACCTTTCCTGCCCGTACATCCCTCCTTACATACATAAAAGTGTTAGGATGTCTGCGGGGAAAGCACACGCTTTCCCCACTTGATGGCAGCATGGCTGAAAGTAGAGATGTCAACAGATGGCCTCGTGGTTGTGGTACAAACACACAGAGCATGGGACCTGCGAGATCAGAGTGTACTGCTCCATACAAAGCTTCAGTCTATAGAATAGCGTGAAGAGGTTAGGAGAGCCTGAAGAGGCCGGAGTTGCAGTGCATGGAGGAAGGTGCTGCCCACCTGAACATGTCTATGAACACAGATCTGCCAATTTCAGTATTCGCGCCATTGATAATATTCGGACCACAGGGCTAGTGGAAGGTGGAAAGAAGCTCCAAGTGTGAACTCTGCGGATAAGAAACCTTGTGTGGCTAAGTCGCTTTCTCATACGCACATGGGTGCGATCAGATTTGACGTAGGGCTGCCTAGTGATCCAACCGTACTTTGAGTGGTGGCAGCTGTTTTGGGATTAATGGATGTGCCTTTTGGCGATGTAGTATTTAAGATGGAGATAAAGATGAGACACGCTTTGAGGACCACAGTCGCTAGGGCTGCATCTATCCATCTTATAGTCACTTGGGGCCCGATTCATGGAATTCTTTGCACGATTCAAAGTGACTTTGTACTGCCAAAGCAAACCCTGATACATGGAACTGTGCAAAGTGTATTTTTGCGGTGCAAAGTCATGTTTGCAGTACACACTGACTTTGCACTGCAAAAATACACTTTGTACATTCCATGAATCAGGGTTTGTGTGGGCAGTGAAACGTCACTTTTCAGCAGTGCATAAAATTCCATGAATTGGGCCCAGAGCCTCCAATGCGCACTGTATCGGCTGCTGATGTGTACCCCTGTGGCAGACCCTTGGTCACAGAACTAATCTGCCCCACCAGGGCCTAGGCAAGGTTAGGCACTTGCCTATATGTGCAAAATGCTAGAGCAGAAAAATGCTACTTTAACCTCCATACACTAAATTTAATTGTATATTGTCTTGCCTTGCCTGAGATAGCACCGTCCCTACCCCTGTACACTGTCTACAGGCTGGCGCTAGCGCAGCAGCAGCAGCAGAGACTAGGTGACGCCATGAAGGTAGGGTTCGGATCAGGCCTGGGTCACAACGAGTGTCATCGTGGGCGTGGCAGCGCTCAGCGCCTGGCACCTGCGCATTATGCACGGAGCACTGCCGCACGTGCCCCCCCTCGACTGACCGTTGTGATATTGTCAGTGAATGCTGTGCAGTGCAGCCTCAGTGTTCAGCCTGAGCCCCCTGAGCTTGTTAATCGCTTCTCTTATAAATATTATGTAATTGGCCCGAATCCGACTCCCACAAAGTGGTGGCCTGCGCACTCTGCACTAGCTGCCTGCAGGCCTCCTGCTGCAGCCTTTTGCCGTGTGGACGGTGCGCCAGCTGCCAAGCCAGTAGGCAACTCCCATCCTGGCATGACGGCCCCTGCTGTGCTGTTCGTTCCTGTGAGAGCGGCCCGGTCCCTGTGCTGAGAGAGTAACAGACGCGGCCCTCTGACACAGGTGAAGTGCCGTGCCGCGGCTGGCAACCTAGTGCATGCTTCCAAACCTTCTCTCTTGTCTTAATTAAATGTTATGCACGGTAACTGGGTAGGAATGGGGGGGGGGGGCACTGGGATCCCCTGAATCAGGAAGGATGGCGTCCATTGGAGAGCTGCTTCTCCTCTTCCTTGCAACAACTTTGGCCACCTCTAAAGGTAAAAGCACTTAATCACAATATGCTGCCTTTCATTCGATCATCCCAGTGTTTTAATGGTTTATAGAGGGTGCCCAAAGAGGCTGTGTTGCACTCCCCTTGGTGCACCTGCTACACAAAGCACGTTACAGCGACAATTCTAATTCCATTACCGTTTGGGTGTATATGGTAAATGGTGTTGATGGGTGTAAAGTAATGTGCTCGGGATCACGCGGTGTGGGCGAGTGATGTAGCCGAGATTATAACTCACGACTCCACATTCCTCGACCAAAAATCTTCCGTGCATTTGAACAACGTAACACAGAGCACTAGAACTGTTCCCCCCTACTTTGCCCAAATAATGGCAGTGAGACTAGGGGTGATATTTCAAATGTATGGGGGGCTTGTTTGTGTTATATTTGTGCTTGTGCCTTTCGAGACATAACTGAGAATGCTGGAATAACTTTTTGCACCGCATGACTAAGAAAAAGACAAAAGTCTTCACTTTTTGGGGGAGAGTGTGTGAATAAATGATTTTTTTTTCAAAGTTACTCTTGTTGATAACGTCTTGCAATTTTGCAGCGTTGTAAATAAATGACGCTTATTAATTTTGACCAAGTGGGATTGTGTAATCGCTAGTGAAAACAATACATGGCTGTGTTGTCCTACTAGGGTGTGGCTGGCGAACAGTGACCACAGTCTCTATTATTATCTTGACAAGCTCCAATGAGGATAGTATTTTTGGCGATCACTATGGCCTTTCATAATAGTTGTTTCATAAAATAATTATTCTGTGCTTATACAGCGTCTGCACAAAACCAATTCTGCATTTAAAAAAGAAAAGGACAGCAATTGCAACAGCCATGAACATATTTTTACCTCTCATAAATGTTACTGGGTTTGCTTGGTGGCTTCACTGATTTAAAGCATGTGTAGAGAGTAAAAACACGCTATGGCACCTGTGGAACATGATGAATTGGGTTGGGGTAGTAGGAGCCTAGGGAGCTGAAGCAGTGCAAGACTGTGCTGCTCTGTTGTTGGAACTAGGTGGACTAAGTGTTCAGGGCAAGCTTCTTGATCTTTTTTGGTGTGCAGTCTTTTCAGATGTGGCCTGGGTGTGCCCTAAAGTGGAAAGGCATCTTGTCTGTGTCTGTTTTGGTATGTTTGAGCATGGTTTTGTAGGGGGTGGTCTGCTGGTTAGGGTCTTTGCTTCAAGCTTGAGTTTGTGCAGTGAACAGTATCAGCTCATGAATGTCGGCCCTGTACTTTGTGGCAATTCTGATTGTCCCATTTGGTGCTGTGTGTTGGGTGGTGCAGTGAGGTGTGATGTCAGTTGTGGTGGGAGTCTGGGCTGGTAAGGTGCAATGCAGATATATCTAATGAGGACCGTTGGTTGAGAACGGTTAGGATCTGGAGTTGGGGGGACTGCGCCATCTGACAGTTTGCCTAGGGTGGCAACATTCCTTGCCCTGGCCCCACCGCCCTGAAAGCACCTTCTGTTCTCCTGTAATGCAGCAGTGCAAGGGAGAGAAATGACCATGCAAACCAAGGGACTCAAAAGAGCAGTGGTGTATTTCAGATTGTGACACTCACAGGAGCATTGCTTCAATAGGATCACAGCTGTGTAGCCACCAAAGTACCACTCAAGACTGGGTGCTCCGTCCTGTCCTTAACCTGTATCCCATGCCTGGTCAAACCTGAGTCCCTTCTCTCCATGACCTGACACCTGTACCCAGCCCTACAGATAAGGGGTGCATCGGCCACCGTTATGACCTAAAAATAGGCAAATACTCCCCAAACAATAAAAATAGGTAGTACAAATACTACCAACAAAAAATAGGAAACACACCCATAGAACCTTGTGCCCCTGTTTTCATTCATGCAGCTCCATGGATGGGTTTGGACCAGTAGTGCAGGTACTACCACAGGAAGAAACTATCATAACTGCCTGACAGAAAGAAGTAAACGTGCATCTTTTAATGTGCATGAATAACTAGGTGCAAAGAAATCATGATTCCCAAAACATTTCCGTTTTCCAGTTAAAATATTTATTTTTATTCTGATAAAAATACTTCCATTGGGAATTGGGTATACATTTTTACTCCCTAAAATACTCCCATTTCCAAATCTTATCTGGATCACTGCTTGCACCCTTAACAGTCTTTCTAATTGTAGGTACTTTATTACTGTTTCCTCTTGTTATGCAAGGCTCCAATGTGTCACAGCTATACTCTTGCTATGCAGGGTCCGGCACATACAGGCAGGCGTCGGCCTTTGCGGCAGCAGCTCCCTGGGCGAATTAGTGCCCCCCCGTTCCCACAAGCCCCTGGTCAACAGGCGGAGAGGCGGGGGACAGGATGCGCCACATTTGTTTTCAACCTCCTTGCTCCGGCACCTTAGCAGGGGGGTAATCACTGGAATAGAACGCTCATGCTAATACATGAGAGCCTTATTCCAATGCAAACCGCCTCAGTCCTGCATCGGAGCGGGGAGGTAATTATGTGCTTTGCATCAGCACCCTATTCTTAATTTAATAACAAAAGGGAGCCTGCCACGCCTTCTCCCGCTATGCCAGCTCGGCGGAGCCCTTGCAAGACACCCCCGAGCTGGCGTGGCGGTGAGCTAATGGCACCCCAGGCGGTCACCCGGCCCGCCCTGTCCTAAGGCTGGCCCTGCATACAGCAATGTCGATAAGGAGCCCCACATGGCATCCCCTCATTATTTCCAAAGTTGGGGTGGCCGCTGTTGGGACTGCATGGCCTCTCTGCATATTCCCGGTTGGCGTTGTCCACGCAGAGCTCCTCCTCTCTTCAGGATCAGGGTTACCAGAAAATGTTTCCCCCTGCAGTTACAGCCAATCTAGAATTAAAGATGGACGCCTATCAACCAGCGGGATATAATCTAGGGAGGGGCTCAGAGTGGCATCCGATGAAGAACCAGACTCTAGCTCGAGTTGTTTATGGTGTCACTCGGACGCTGAGGTGGAATTCGCCCCATTGCTGAAAGCTACCCATGTATAAATCTACGTTGTGTGTGGCGCACCTGCGTACCTTTTCACCCCAGCACTGTCCCTCATGGGAAAGCATTGCAGGAGGTCTAGAGTGGAGGACGTTGTACCACATAAAGAACACTGGATTCTCCACAACAGCCCAGAAACTAAATTTAAATTTAAATAAACCATTGGAAAGAAAATGGGCGTTTCCCTCTGAACGAGAAACTCCTTATAATCTGCCATCACGTCACAGTAGGTTGATAGCTCACTAAGAAAGGCACATAGTTGCTAATGGCTTCCCACGGCAGCTATAAGCAGCAATATCGGGGATTAGGTCCCCACTAGTGTCCAGTCTGCAGAGGGCTAAAGATGGCCGAGGGCGAACGTCTAACACTGGGGTTTGTGCGGGAATGATCATAGGCGGCTAATAAACGCGGTAGGGGGTTCAGCGCTAGGATACAACAGCTTACTCCAGCCATCTGGAGTGCAGAGCAGAGTCAGACGTCTGGTGGGACACGTGACATCATTCAGACTCATGTGCGGCCCATCAGTTCCATAATGAGTCACACACATCTCTTCATTTGGTTCTGTGTGTGGCCTTACCATGTCCTCTGAGCAGCGCTGCGGGGGTTCCCAGCCATCATAATTCTCTTAGCCTGTCTGATGAGGTCAGCCATAACATCTGAGTCAATCAAGTTCTCCCAGACTTCCCGCGAATGAGTTCCTGGCTACTCATGGGCTGCCTAACCTCTATACTCCACCCTCCGCCCCCGCCCACTGGGCTTCCACAGAAGTCCCTCCACTTTTGTGAGTGCAAGGATGTCAATAATTGTACTCTGCCCACCCCTTTCCTCACATTGAAAACCCTCTCGTAAACCCTAGACAGAATGCACCTCGAAGCAGCTACTTCTAGTTACAGAAGAGGGACAGTTATCTAAGCTTAGCCGGAGCCTAGACTTAAAAAGGCCCACAAAGGTCGCTGTGGACTGTACTGTACAGTACGGCACGGCACAGCCTGAAGTCCACCTCCCAGCCCTGCCTCTGGAGGAATTATTCAAAACAAACTTTGCAGTGCAAGAAACTGTAACAGGATGCAGCCGAGGCTTGCATTCTTTGTGATAATGTTAACAACATATGACTGGAAAGTGTAAATGATTTAGTGTTACTGGGAAGTGTAGACGTTGCGGGGACCTATTTAGAATGATCTTTTTTTTTAAAGAAATGGTTGTGAACCATCTGTATGAATATTAGGAGAGTAATGATTATTTTAGTTGTGATAAAGGAATGGTCCTTTATAACCCGCCCCCACATTACATAAGAAAAGGCGTGATCAGGTGTGCATTATAGATGCCCTCTTTTTTGTAATATTTGCAGTTTCCGGTTGCAGAACGTGTTCCCTGCAGTGAAGGGAGGAGCTTGAAAACATTTTTTTAAAACCTCAGGGTACGGTTTTAACGTTATCTCCAAACACTGGGAAAATATCAGGTATTTCCTCGCAGAGTCAGACATGCATGGCTGCACCTGTGCGTGTGAAGACTTTTCCAAATATGGATGTTCACGGGCAGCTGATTCTGGATGTGGGCATATATGGAGTTCGCCCTGCTGACCCTGGGCACTTGGAGCTCCCCCTGGAACATGGTGGGTGTGAATGGATGCGTGGTGTCGCCGTATTATCCGTTCCTGCCGGTATAGAATGGATGTACATGGGCATCTGATGCCTAACATGGGCATATGCAGCTTTTCCTGCATGGCCTAGGCACATGGATCATGGCATATGAGAAGTGAATGTGAGTGTGAGAGTCTGGCTGTAGGTATATGAATTGTTTCCTGAAGCTGGCATGTAATGGGTGCACCTGGGTGGCATGAGGATGAACCGGGGCATATAAAGCCGCTCATGGCATACAGGGATGCGTGTGGTCATTGAAGATTGTTCCTGGCATGTTGCAGATGCAGCTGCGCACATTAAGATGTTCTTATATGTAGACAGGAGGCAGATCCTTGGCATATGAAGTTGTTACTGATATGTGATGCTTAACCCGAGCATATGAAAAAAATCATGGCATACGGTAGCTGCGCCCTGGCTTTTGAAAATGAACCAGAGAAGACGAAGTGCATCTGGGAGGGTCTGGCTCGCTCAGCAGATCTGAAATATTTCAGTAGTGCCCTTTGTGCCATATTTTGAAACATTGGCGTGCCCTATTTTGAAACATTGGCGTGCCCAATGGTTGTTGTTCAGGGCAGGTATTTACCGGTCACCATTTTGAAGATTCAGCCTCCACCATTGGTTTCACGGTGTCTGATGTTTGTCATAGCTTAAGCATTCCGTCACGTGATTTATTTTAAGTCGGCACTAGCGGCTGCAGTTTTTCGCTATCGAAATGGCATAAAAATGTGCGCGAAAGACCAAGTGCAAGGAGGAACCCGAACCAACCAATTGTAGCTAAATGTAGGGGCGGACAGGTTCCCCCTAAGAATGTTGGAAAATATTTGGTCAAAATGGAGCATTTTAACAGCGCACCAATTTGTGAAAAAATTAAAAAATCCAACAGCTGTCAGATCTCCACCAGTACACACGAGCATTTCTCAACACATTTTCTTAATGCCTATTCCCATTTATATGCCAGTATTCTGCCAGAGTAAGAAGACATGTACATGCTGCCTGCACCAATATTTGCCAGCAACCCCACTTAAGAAGCAGGCTCGCACAGGCCTATAGGACAATGGGCAGGGCTGGTCTTTGTGTCAGGCAGCTCAGGCTGCTGCCTGAGGTCAGTCAGCCTGTAGAGAGCGCTGCGCGGCGGTGCTCTGAGTCCTGCAAGCCAGGCCACACGCACCAGCCAGGCCTATTCAGAATCATTTTTATGTCACTCACACATCAAACAACGAACGTCACTCATGTCCCTGTATTACTGCTACTTCAGGCTGCCTTTGCCCTCAGGCAGGGCAGGGCAGCAACTGACAAATAAATTAGCAACATTTGTTTGTTGCTTTCACTTCCCCGGCCCCGCTGGCGCCAGCCAGGCCCATGGGTGCACCGCACGTGCGGCGTGCCCTCAGGCTATGTGTGGGAGCACTGATAGATTGATGATTGGGGCTGGCTGGCGCCCACGCCATTTGGAAAACAGGAGCGAGTGGTGGATGCAGCAGCAGCACATCAGTTAAGTGTTTGGGCCGACTCGTGTGTGTGTCCGGGTGTCCCCCACTGCTCTAGTGCACTTTGACAGAGATTGGAGGCAAAACATCTCTGTCAAAGTGCACTAGTAGCATGAGTGTGTAATAACAGAGACGTCCATTACTAGAGCGCTTGGAATCCAGCCGCTGGATTCTAGCGTGAAACGCTAAGTCGAGCATTGCACCAAGCATGTCTGCCTAAATTTGAAAATCAAAATTCCTGAGATTTATGCATACAAAGGTTTTTCCTGAATTTTGCAGTACCGAAATTGGACATTTCACCTTAGTTGTTTTTCATGAGGTTATGCAGTGCAGTGGTGAGTTGTCCAGACTGCACACCTGATAGCTCTGGTTCAATGGGGCTGAGTCCATCCTAACCTGGGCAAAAAGACAGAAAGCAAAAGAAATGCACTTTCGCATTGAAAGTCGGCAAAAAAGAATGAAAGGTGAAGCAAAATAAACGCGCGTTATTTTGCTTCAGCTCCATTCTTTTTGCCAATGTGTGAAGCGTTATAGTCATTACTGCAGAGACAAAGCCACACTCAGGCAGGGAGTCCATGGCGGTGTAGCGCAGTGGTGAGTTGTCCAGACTGCAAACCTGATGGCTGTGGTTCAGTGGGGCTGAGTCCACCCTAACCTGGGCAAAAAGAAAGAAAGCAAAAGAAACGCGCGTTCGCATTGAAAGTCGGCAAAAAAGAATGAAAGGTGAACGAAAATAAGCACGCGTTATTTTGCTTTACCTGCATTCTTTTTGCCAATGTGCTGGAAGCGTTACAGTCATTACTGCAGAGATAAAGCCACACTCAGGCATGGAGTCAATGGCAGTGCAGTCCTGCAAGCATAACAAAACAAAAAAGTAATCAGTGAAAGCTGTCCCCCACCAAAATTCCTGAGATTCCTGGGTCTTTCCCGGAGACCCGGAGAAATTGTTAAAATTCCTGAGTCTCCGGAAAAAATCTGGAGGTTAGGCAGGTATGGCACCAAGTCATCATTATTATTATCCCTCTGCTCTTATAGAGCTGCTTTTGAAAAGTAATCCCACCGCATGTAGCTAAACTGCGTATTCCACATTATTAATTGCTGCCTGTGTTACAAAAAAATAATGCTCATTTGTGTAACACGCCCGAAAATTAGAATAGGCAATGCATAATCCCTTAAAGTGTGTGACATTAAAAATCGGTATCTTTTTAGGTGCCCAGGTAGACTAGGTCACTGAACTGCAAATGTTGTCGAACTATGAAAATGTGATGTGTGAGACCTCTACTTACTTGCATTCTTTTGATGAGGTTTACTCGGCATATAGGGGCAGTGGTGATATTGTCTTGTGTATAGGGGCTACGTTTAATAAGTTTTATTCTAGGCATGATGTGAGCGGCTAAATCGGTTGGCGTCATTGTATAGTTTGTCATTATGTTGTTCATGTCTGTTATCGCATCTATTTAAAACTAGTTGCACTCGTTCTAGCATGCTCAGTTGTCTTAAGATGACTATTTCTTACTTTATGTATGACCTGTATTAAGGATTGGGCGTTTGTTGGCAATGATGAAGGGATGCCAGCTCAAGTGGGAGGTGGGAATTCCAAGCGCCTGGAGATTGAGCACGGCATGCAGACTAAAGTTTGCAACATGTACAGCCAGCCAGGTTATACACATCGACATAATATGCCAGTCTCCGGAAGATTTTGGAAACTGGCTTGTTTTGGTGGGTTTGCCTAGCGCCGCAGACCTCGAGTGCTGTCAAAGTGCCTCTGTTTTCTGGGCCATTTCGAATTTTCACCATTTGTGCAGCGGCTTGGTATGTCTATTGGAAGATATTGCTGCCTGGAGTTGTTGTCGCCACCTGAAACAAAGCAAAACCACGTTCTCCTCACATTTGCATCTGTCACATGTTGGAATGATAACCTACTATCAGAAAATTATTCATATGGTTAGTCTTGTATTGCCCCTTGTGAAATACATGAGAGGTTGTATGAACAGAACACCTGGCTGCAACACAGGGCCAGTGGTCAGTGGGCCCTCAGACCCCTGCATGCTGGTCACACCGCAGTGTGCCAGTACGGAGAGTTTGAAACGGCTTCCCTAAGAGCAGGTGACAGAAAAAACATTTACTTGGGCAGCAACAGCTGTGTTTTCACATTAGAATTCTTCTGTAAAGTACTTGAATTACAATTTAATGAAACTAGCTTCATTTGTATAGCAATTATTTATTCTTATTGAGGAGGGGTTTTGTCGCACAACATAGGTGTAGTTTGGGAGTGACGTGTGCCAGTCGGGGGAGGAGGGGCACATTCTGATGAATGGGGGGCAGGGGGCGCCAACAATGCTTCCTGCCTGGGGTGCAATCTGGTGTAAGACCGGCCCTGGCAATGGGCCCAGGGCCGAACCAAAAACACAAAATGCTGGTGTGGGCCAGTTTTTTGGTCAAACTGGGCCACTTTTTTGCACAATTTGGGCCAGTTTATGTTGTGGCCTATTTGCTCTGGCGCACACAAATGAGGCGGGACACCATTGGCGTACGTCAAAACTCTCCATTCTCCTCTTAAAAACCTCTTTCCATTTCCCTCAGCCCTCCCTTTCCTCCCTCCTCCCTCTTCCTGCTGCTGTCTCTGCCCTCTTAAAGGGGCCACGTTCCTTTTACTCCACAACACCCCCCGTTGCTTTTCAGGGAGGTTCGCGGGCTACATCTGCTCAATGAGATGTGGGGGCCTCCTTACGATTCGGTGCTGGTGACTCACGAGTCTCACCCTCTGGGGCTCTGATCGAGGGATCCTCAGTCTCTCTCCACCTAGGTTCCGCTTCTTCCGCCGCCGTCCTGGGCCCGTTGTCGGGCTCCTCTTGGTGTAGCTTGCGGAAGAATGATGCATTGGGAGTGATCTCTCCTTCTGCTATCGCAGTGATCATTGGTGCCTTCACTTCGGTGACCAGGAGTGGCTCCAGCACGTACCTTGCGTCTGTCTTTGTTTGTTGCCTTTGTCTGACGATTACAACTTTGCCGACTGGGAGCTGAGGTTCTTTCGCTCTCCTTTTCCGGTCTGCCCACTCCTTCGCTTTTCTCTTCTTCTCGGCCTGTCTTTCTCTGATTTCTGCATCTTCTTCTGGAGTGTAGTCTTCCAGCTGTGGTAGCCGAGTCCTTGGCTTGTATCTTGCCATCAGCTCTGTAGGTGTCCGTCCGTCGTGGGTGGTGGTTCGATAGCTCCTTAACATCGGAAAGATGGCTTGTGGCATTGCCATCTGGTCTACGGCTGCTTTCTGACGAGTCAGTTTGATATTGGCCATGAACCGTTCCACCATGCAATTGGCTTGTAGCCACAGTGGTGTGATTCTTTGGTGGCGGAATCCTAGGGGGACCGCAAACTTTCAGAAGTCCTGGCCTTGGAACAATGGCCCATTGTCTGTTTTGACGGTGTTGGGGACACCCCATTCGCTGAATAGTTCATCTATTATCCCGGTCACATGGTGGAATGCTGTGGACTGTACATGCTTTACAAGGGGGAAGTGTGAGTATTCATCGATGGTCACTAGAAGGTGGCCCCCTTCTTCTAGAGAGCCGTAGAAGTCCATTGCTACTCTCTGCCAGAGTACCTCCAGTAGTGGTACTGTTTGGAGTTGGTAGGGGGGCCTGTTCTCCACCGTCTTTTGGCACGGCGTGCAGTGCAGAAGCGTGTCCTCTACGATGGTGTCCATGTACGGGAACCATATTTGATTTCAGAGTATCTTATTCGTGTTGGTGACTCCTCTGTGGCCCTCAAGGGCAATAGTCACTAGTGTTTTTTTCAAGCTCTTGGGGGCCACTAGGCAGTTGTCTCGTAGCAGTGGTCCTCATTCCCTTGTGGCGAGCTCGCTGTGAATTTTCACCACCATAGAAGGTCCCTTTTGTCCACCTCCCCGTTCTCAAAGTTTTCAGTCAGTAGTTGTTGCCACCTGTTGTTGTTCGTCAGGTGAATTGCTGCCTGGAAGGTGGGTCTGCTCTGCTCTTTTCTGCAAAAAGGTCACTCGTGACAGCAGGGGGTAGCGCGTTAAGTGATAAGTATGCTATGTAGACTTCCGCCTCATTTCCCTTGGTCTCCTCAGGTGTTCCTTTGGGGTAACGTGATAGATAGTCGGCTGGGTTAGCTTCTCTGCCTGGTTTTTGAACAATGGTATAATCGCACGCTTGTAGTCTGATCCCCCACCACTCGATGTGAGGGGACATTTTCGTTTTGGGGTTTCCGAAAAAAGTGAGAGCAACGCCTGATGATCCATGATGAGAGCGAATGTCCGACCGATAATGAAATGATGAAACTTGTCACCTGCCCAGACCGCAGCTACGCTCTCCCGTTTGGCCTGGGAGTATGCCTGTTCTATGGTGGATAGTGCTCTGCTGGCCTAAGCTACCACTTCTCTGCTGCCCCTGTTCGTTGGATCTATTTGTACCAATATGGTGCCCAGTCTTACCGGGCTGGCATCCACGTTAATCTCGGTGTCCCATTCTGGGTTGAAGTATACTAGTTTCCAGTTGTTGGCTAGTTTATCCTTGATGGAGCGGAATACTTCTTGGCAGTGCTCATCCCACTTAAAGGTGGTGTCTTTTTTGAGGAGTTTTTTCGAAGGGGGTTTGTGAGGGTGGAGTAATGTGGAAGGTAGCGGGCGCAATATCCCGCCATTCCTAGAAAGGACTGCACTTCTGCTACGTCATTTGATGGTTCCCGGTTCACAATGGCACTTATCTTGCTAGGGTCGGCCATGATGCCGTGATCAGAGAAGATGTAACCAAAGAAACGTAGGCTTCGCCTATTGATGGTGCACTTTGGTCCATTGAGGGTGAGGCCGGCCTTGTAGAGTATGTCGCACACTGACCGTAATGCTGTGTCATGTTGTTCTTGCGTGATCTCGAACACAAGGATATTGTCACCGTAGTGTAAGGCATTCGTGTCGGGCGCAATTAGCCATTGGATTGTTTCTTGAAATATCTCGGCTGCCGACGATATTCTGAAGTTGATCCTCTTATAGAGAAACAGTCCTTCGTGTGTTGTGAATGTGGTTAAGGGTCTTGAAGCAGGGTTGATGACCAGCTGGTGATAACCCTGGTTCAGCACCAATAACATGCGGCCCACTCGAGCGGATGCACACGTGGAGCACCAGGGAGGCCGCGTAACACCCATAATACACAGCCTCACCTAAAAAAAAAATATATATATAATAATACAAAGGAAGAGTGGCAAACAAGCTCTCGACAGCAACCAGCCTGCAAGCCACGGGGCTCCAACACACTCATAAGCCACATCGAGAGGACTGCTCATAGAAAGGTGCGGTCAGGAACAGAGACAAACAAAGCTCGTGGCTTGGTTCAATCTCACCAGCATGTCCTCAATGTTGGGTCCCGGGTGTCTCTCCTTCTGAATTGCAGTGTTGGGAATCCACATATTCACACAAAGGCATAGGCGGCCATCTGATTTGGGCACGACCACCAAGGGTGACACCCCTGGGGTCGGGCCATCTACTCTCTCAATAATATCATTCTTGAGGAGTAGTTGCAGTTCACGCGTTACTTGGGCTTGTAAATGAAATCCTATTCTGCGGTGGTGCTGCAGCATGGATTTTATTGTGCGATCAATGTGGAGTTTGATGACTGTGTCTTTCAGCTTTCCTACTCCTTCGAATAGCTTGGGAATGGTTCTTTGAGATTGTCCATGTTCAATTTGCGTTGGGACAGTGCTCAGAGGCTTTGGGTGTTTGGGGAAAGGCTGTGTATGGTTTCTGACAGGTTGTATTTAATGTCAATAAGTACCAGGGCCTTGGCCGTCCGGTAGCTGAGGAGACACCTCTCGGTCACCGGGCTTTGTTTGACGTGAATGGTGGTGGATAGTCGTTGTCCTCGGTGTATCAGATCACAGCTGAATTTGCCCTCGGATTAGAGAGGGATGGTCGCTCCCCATTGGAAATTCGATCGTGTGAAGGTTGTAGGGGGTACATGCTTGCAATGGTTTCGTAAGCTCTTTCGTTCATCACGTTAACTGGGGCTCCTGTGTCTATAATGGATTGGTTTATCAGTCCTCCTATTTGTACTGTCACTTTTGGTGCTGCACTGTCGTCCGAGCTGTCATACATCAGCCAGACGTATTCTCTGCTGTATCTATCTTACTCGTAGTAGGATTCTCCTGCAGAGAGCTCTTCTCCTTCAATAGTTTTTTTTGTATGGGTCATACACGTGTACTCTTGCCCTTGTCTTTGTTCTTCTGCCTGGATTGGTGTCAGAGTGGAGAAGTGTTCCAGTGTGTCCTCCTGCCTTCCTGACGAGTGAACATTTAGGTTTCCCACTGCTCTTATGAACCCTTGTTGGGTGGGGTATGTTGCTGTGTTTATATTTTGGATGATTCTCCCGCTGTCTTTCTCCTGGTATGGTATAGGAATGGGGGCTTTTGGTGGATCGTACCTTTTTATCGCTTCTGACATTGGTGGTGGCCTGTAGGCGGGTAGCATTGGTGCTTTCTCTAGGCACTCTAGGCTTTCTCCATGAAATTATTTTCCTGCAAACATCACATACACATTTGGCTGATAGCTGGACAGTGGCCTTTGGGGGGAAACTCAAACCCTCACCTGTAGCACGGTCTTTCTGTAGGGGTTTGTTTATTTGTGTTCCAACTTTCTTGCCGATTCGATGGGCTGAGATATTTGGTCTGTCCTGGTGGGTTAGTGGCTAGGGCAGCGACAGTGTCTACCTCCTTGTGGTTTTTGATGGCCGCTGCTTGAACATCCACTCTCTTGTACACTCTCACAAGGTCTGCTGTTTCTTGTAGCGGAAGGGGTTTCTTCTGCAGAGGCTTGTGGATTTTTGAGGATGTGCATCCTTCAATTATCCGTAGCCTGATGGCTTCATCATCGTTGAAGTTTGCGAAATCGCAGTATGTTATTTTTCTTTGGAGTCAGAGGATGAATTCGCCAATGGTCTCATGTGGTAGTTGTGTACACTGATTGAAGGTGTACCTTTCGTAGTCTCTGTTCGGGAGGACGACTAGTTTTCCGTTGATTGTGGCAGTGAGGCATTGGTATGTCGTTTTCTCTTGGGGCAGGGTGATTTTTATGATCCCTTTGATCTCTTTTCTCACAAGGTTCGTGAAGATGTCTATCTTGTTGGGGGCTTCCTGGTTCCCCACGGCTCTCATAAAGTCTTCGAATTCCTCCATCCACTCCTCCCATCGCTGGCCTTGACCCTGCTGGGACTGTAGAGTGAATGGGTTGGGGCACTGTAGAAACATAGCTGGGGGTGTGAGGTTTCCCCCCGTGGCGGCTTGTACGCCTGCATGGCGGCACTCCCTGTGACATGAACTGGTGGGCGGTACTTCCTTGTGTATGGGTTGGGAGTGGTTGGGTGTGAGCCTTTTTCCTTACAAGTGATTTGTTTGTCTCTGTTCCAGACTGCCCCTTTCTGTGAGCAGTCCTCTCGATGTGGCTTATGAGTGTGTTGGAGCCCTGTGGCTTGCAGGCTGGTTGCTGTCGAGAGCTTGTTTGCCGCTCTTCCTTTGTATTATTATATATATATATATTTTTTTTTAGGTGAGGCTGCGTATTATGGGTGTTACGCTGCCTCCCTGGTGCTCCACGTGTGCATCCGCTCGAGTGGGGCGCATGTTATTGGTGCTGACAGGGGCCTGTGGCATTCTACAGCGCCATCCGGGCATTAGTTGTGTCTCCTTGTGCTTTCTGACCCCTTCCACATGGTCCTCCTTACTCCAGGGATGCCGTCTGGGCATTCGCTGTGTCTCTGTGTGCTTTCCGACTCCTCCCACATGGTCCTCCTTGCTGTGGGGATGGTATGCATGGTGATGCCATCAGTCTCCACTGCTAGCGCCTCCTCCTCGCGCCGAGCAGTGCTGCATTCCCTCTCGCAGCTTCCAATGTGGTCCGGCCTCCGTCCGGAAGGCAGGATCTCCTTGTGGGGTTTCACTTTGCTTCTCTAGCGTGGTCCGGCCTCCGCCCGGGCGCTTCTTCCTCGACACCGGCTGGTGTCGTCTCCTCCAGCTTCCACGTGGCTTGGCCTCCTTCCGCAGCAACCGTCCTCACGGCTGGCGGTCACCTCCTCAGGGGAATCCCATTGTGTGCACGTAGCTTGGGTTCCGGCGCTTCGTCGACAGTTGTTGTGGCCTATTTGCTCTGGCACACACAAATGGGGCCACGTTCCTTTTCCTCCGCAACAGTTTGATGAGTTAATTCACTCTGCGGCTAGTAGTTTTGACCAGTGTTGCTGAATAAATATTCTTTAAAATGCACAATTTGCACCACACTTAATAAAAAAAATTACTATTCAAACAATGTAACAAAAACGAATGAATTGCCATTTGCAACTGTGGACCATGTTTTAATTGGTGCCGGAGACAATTGGATGCCCCAGTGGACCCTGTTGAGAAGACCATTGTGTTTGCTTTACTCACATAGCCAGTGATGGCATTGTAAGAAAACGTCTGTGCTCGCTGCGCCAATATTGCCCATCACTGCTTTGCTCTCGATTACACTCAGCAAGCCTGCCCCATCCTTCCCCAGCCTCGCCACATTGATTCTTTTGTGAATACACCAGCCTCCATACGCACAAAAGCACATACCCACTGCACTCACAGACACGTGGACATGCACACACATACATGTGTGCGCCAGAGCAAATAGACCATGCACATACGTTTGCAAATGCAAGCATTCAGACAGGTGCACACACACCCACCCACATGTTTACACAACCACTAGAATGCACACACTCATACATACACAAACGCAAACAGAAATATATATTTTTAATTTGCTAACCTGCTTGTCACTTGCTTCCCTTTCCTCCGGACTGCATCCCATACAACATGCTGCTGTCAGTCCTGTGCAACGTGCAAGCAAGAATCAGGAAAATGAGGGAGTTGTCAATCAAACACCCCTCCCAGAGCCCTGGTTCCTGGCATGCATGGTAGAACACCCAGAGATCATGCCCCAGGACAGCCAGCAAAGCAGGGATGCGCAGTAGTGCCTCAACCAGCTTTTGAGCCTGCAGTACCCCAGCCAGCATAGGCAATGGGTCATGGTAGGCTATGGAAGCAATACGCTGCCAACCTTGCATGGCGCATTGGGAATGCGCAGCTTGCATATCCCACACCAGGGGAAACCTTGTTACCCCAATATAGCTGGCCCAGGAACACTTAGCTGTGTGGTGGGTCGGCACCCTGCCACCCCATTAAAGATGACCCACAACCATAAATACCATAGATCAGAGATTCGGTCAGGAGTCAGGGCATCTGCTGAATGTCACATATCGGGAGATTAAATCTAACGTGGCTTTCATGCCCTGCCAGCCCGAGCGAAGCAAGGTCCACAGCTCAGGCTCTGGGCCATTAAAGGCCATGTCCGCCCTCCTGGCAGGGCATGAAAGCCATGAGAAAAATGGGGAAAAAACAAGATGCCCGCCACCATACGGAAAAGGGACATAGTCCCTTTTCCATGTCTATGGCAGCAGCCAAACAGGCGGAGTGCTGGACTGGAGAGCAATGCTCTGGTCCTGCGGGTAAGTGGAGGGCGGGTAAGTGGAGGGCGTCGGGTGGCAACAGAGGGAGGCTCCCCATTGCCTGACCGCAATTAAAAAAGGAAGAAAAAAAAGCACCACCCGGGGATGGGACTTGGGAGGTTGGGACAGTGGGCGGGGATTGTTTATTCCCGCCCGCTGTACCAGCCAACTGATTCGCACAGCGCCCTTCCCCGGTTGCAAATGTGAATTCTCATTGCACAGCTTTAATGTCACGGTTCAGAACAGGATTTCAAAAGAGAGAAAAACTCGAATTTCATGAATCGCAGCAAGTTTGAAGAATTCCAACTTCTGGGACTTTCTTAGAAGCTCAGGTAAATGCGGTGTTCGATTGAGTTGGACCTTGCACCCATATAAGGCCCACAGTGATGTTCAGCATCATGTTGGGTGTGGTGTTTGGAGCGGCAAGGGGCTGTGGTCAGGGGTTAGGGAGAATATGGGGAAGGGAACTATTTTAAAATAGAGAGATTATTCAAATCAAAATTAGAGTAGGTTGGAATACAATTGAAATTAGATGCGAGCCGTAGAGTAGATTGAGAACCTATTATGGGAAATATGCTTTTTTTCCTGACAGAACATACAATAACAGGGAGACATCTTATGCTTTGATGGAGTTAACAAAATTAGAGTGACAGGTGTTTATACGGCAGAACCTACCAGCATCTTGTAGAGTGACAGCTGATTTTTGTGTGGGACAAAACAGTATCACTGCGTAGGGGGTGATTTTTGAAGAGGTAATACAATCACATAGAGTGACACATTATCATTGTTGTATAGAATACAATTTGACAGTGATTGATACTATATTTTCTGTGAAGCAACAGAAAATCACAGCTTGAAAAGTGAGTCTGACAGAGAGAACACACAATCACAGTGTGACCAGTGATTTTTATGACAGACAAGATAACAATCACAGATATTCATATGAGATTTTTCTGTGTGGCACAATATCACAGACTGACAGGCGACACAACAATATCACAGACTGACAGGCGATTTATTTTACGACACAACAAAACCACAGAGTGACGGGTGAGTTAAGACAAATCACAGAGATTGACATGTGATCTTTTTATTAGGTGGAAAGACAAAATTTGAGATGGACATGGGATTTCTGCAGGAAGCCACGTAACATCACAGGGTTGGCAAATGAGTTTGTGGAGTCACCAACACATTCACAGACAAAGACATGATTTCTGCAGGTGGCAAGATACAATTTCAGAAAGGGATTTTTCTGGGAGAGAACAGACAATTGGAAAGGTACTGGTGTTGTTTTTTTGTATAAAACGCTAAATCAGAGCTATCAGTACCAGATTTTCTGAGAAGAAATAGAAGATCACAATGAGTGACAAGCGATCTTCGCGGGAGAAAGCAAAAAATAAAAGTAAGCGAGAAATGTTTTAGCAAAGCAATAACAATCTGTTGTTGGAGAGATGGGCCTCATTGCTGTGGAAAATAAGTCAAAGTCATCAGATCACAACACGTGCCCAGCCCTGAAATGTGCCAGGGAGAAGGGTCAAGGTGGTGCAGCTGATGGGTGGTCCATCCAGCTACTGTTGCTGCTGCTGTGTGCTCAGGAGCAGCCTGTAGCCTTGGGCAGCCACTTTGGTCATTCAGGAGTCGCCTCTAAAGGAAGATTTGAACAGTCTTGTTTATTTATTTATTGCATTTGTTGGCAGCGCCCAAACCAGAAGTTTCACGTCTCTAGTAAACCTAGGCTGGTTTACAAAATGTAATATTAAGTGCACAAGTGTTGGAGCCGCATCACGAACAGATTCAGGAGAAAAGGGTTCACTCCACTACTTCTGGGGCACACGAGGAAGAGGATCAGATCTCATCCAGCAATGCACAAGGGTGTGAACCTACAGGCGATGATAGTGGGGGGCTCAGGTGGCTATAGCCCCAGGTCTTTTGGTTGTAGCCCCGGATAGAAGCTAAGGGGCTACAACCAAAAGGCTATAGCTAGCCCCAAGTCCTTACAGTCCTGACAGCGTAGCCCCGGATCTTTCCCAGACCTAGCAACACCCCGGACCCACACACAAAGTCAAGGGGCAGGATGATGGACATTTGCATGACCCTTCCCAGTTTCTGAGAGCCAAACAATGACCAAGACGGAGATTACAGTCAGTCCTGTAAGGCAAGGCTGGAGGACGTCATTGTGGAGGACACAGCTGAACTGACCGAGGGCAGAGAGGGGCAGTTCAAACCACTCAAGAGTGTGATTGAAGCACAGAGCCACATCAACAAATGGCTGTGTAGAGTCAGAAGCATCCTTACAGCGCTCACAGTGCTAGCGGAAGGCCCCATCCTGTGGCAGTAAATGTACTGCCACCATGACAACCTTTGCACAGCACATAATGACGGGTGCATGCCACATCTCGGCCACAATGTGTGCAATTGCTGTACAATGGACAAGCCATGGTAGCCTGTTGCCACCTGCGTTGTCTGAAAGCAGACTGTCTTCCAAGGGAAGGGTCAGAAAAATGTGGGTACCTCATGTGATAAAGTAGCCTTTCTTCCTTCATTATGATTGAGAGAAGGCATGTAGTTTCTTCATGCCAATCATGATGTGACATCACCAGCAGAGCCCTGAAGAGTAGAGATAAAAGAAGACCCCAGAAGACAATCAGCCTGGCAGTGGGTACAGGTGGGGAGTGCATGGGCAAGAGAGCAGCGCGTGGCTAAGATGACGAGACAGCATAGTCTAGCTGAGAAGCAGTGAAAGCAGCTTGCGGCAGAAAATTCGTTAGAAAGTACACCAACCAAAGACTCACGGATGAGCACCAAGTGAGGAAGACGTCAGAGAAGTTCCCCAAAGCGTGAGAAGCTAACCAGAGAGCAAGAGCGTGAGAAGCTAACTAGAGAGCAAGTGCGTGAGAAGCTAACCAGAGAGCAGGAGCGTGAGAACAGAATCGCGGGGACAGGCAGCACAGCCAACTGCTAGGAGCAAGGAGAAGCCATTCCAGGAGTGCCTGAGAAACTGAAGAGGTAACAGAGGTAGGGGGCCCTAAGATAGGCACCCACAAGAAGTGGCCAATGAAGGCAGACACACCTAGAGGTATTGAAAGTGGAGTAAGGAGGTGGAGAACCATTAAAGCAGTGGATGGGGACCCCACGGAAGAGGACAGGAACATCTGAAAATCTAAGGAGAGACTAAAGAAAGTTGCATGTTGGGAATTGTGGTTTGAATGTTCCAAGACCCTAGAGGACGAGGACGAGAAAGCTATAGAGAACCAAAGGAAGCTTAATATCGGGAGTTATGATTTCAACACTCCACAAATAACAGAGTGGCCCTGACAAGTGAAAGGGAACCACAGTATGTGTACGTTCAGAAGTTGTGGTTCTCCCATTTCATAACCCGGGTGAGGTGGCACTAATAAACCAGAGAGAACTAAGAAAGCTGCAGATAAGAAATCTGCAGATATAAGAGTGTTGGTGAACAGTCAGAACATGTGACACAAAGTCTCTGTTTCAGCTCTTTATTATGTATTCCCAGGAGGAGGCTGGGATAAGTGCCCACAGGGAGTCGGGATCATCGTGGAAAGCACTAAGCCAGGCTTCTGCAAACTGTTGCTCTTCAGTTGTTTTGGACTATGAACTGTGTTATCTGGGGCCATTAGCTATGGTGGCTAGAGATGATGGAAGTTGTAGTCCAAAACAACTGGAAGCCAAAGGTTGCACGCCACCGGTCTAAGGTTGGGTTCAATCATAAAGTGTCTGGGTAATTGCTTCAAGTTCACTTCATTAGATCGGATTTACGGTGTCATTTGTGTATAGTAAAAATGCAAAATGCATCTTTCCTAAAACAGGTGGACACATTTTAGGCGCCATACTTATATGGTTCAAATTGCATAAAACTAGAATAAATAATGGGGAGCTGGAGAATAGTCCTGCTTAACACCGCTATTTGTTATATATTAATTTGTAAAACTCCCCCCATTACTAGCCTGGACTGCTGCATGGGCATTCATATAACATGTTGGTATCATTTGCAGTAGTCCCACAGGGACCTTCATTTCCTTCTTCTTTTGCCACATTGCCTGAGTGTCAACCGAGTCAAATGCTTTCTCGAGATCCAGAAAGGCAACATATAACCCCCCCCCCAATAGTACAACCATTTTCAATTAACACATTTAAAATAAAACAATGATCCATTGTCGAAAAAACCTTCCCTGAACCGTGCTTGCGAAGATTGTAAAATATTATTAGAACATGCCCACTCCATCGGTCTAGTTTTCAGACACTTATTACAAATTGTACTCGTTATATCTAACAAGGAGATGGGCTGGTGGATCCTTAATAGATCCCTTGTTAAAAATCGGGACTATAATGGCATTTTCCCAGGAGTTTGGGATTACAGCAGAACCAAGAAATGGCATTAAAAAGTGTAGCCAAAATATCTGCGCCCAGTTCCGGGCACCATTTAGAATAGTCTAACCTCAGTCCAACTGGGCAGGCAGTTTTTCCAGGCGGTAGAGCCTTGATACCGGCCAATATCTCTTCTTTAAAGAACACAATAACCGTAGTACAACAATCTGCCGAGGAGGCCTTACCACCGCTATCAGGGTCATACAAAATATTAGAAAATTGTGATATCCAATTTTCTGGAGAAATTAGCCCTATATCATATTTTTGCAGTGTTCAAATACACAGGCTACTAACCTCCAAAAGAGCTTGCAGTGGTTTGAGGAGACAGCCTTCTCCACCTGCTCCTATTGTTTATGGACAAACTCTCCCTGTTTTCACCTCAGTAACTTTTTTTAATCGTTCTTGAGAGCATCCGTGTAATTGGTCAACCAAGGTTGTTCCCGCTGGATCGTCAATGTTCCTCGCATCCATGAGACGTTATTTCAAGTAGGTTTATCAGTACTTACACTGTGATGGGGAGGGGATTGGTGATCCACACTTTTGGGGTTTACCACAACTAAAAATTGAGTTCCTTTCTTGAAAAGGCCTTAGTAAAAGGTATGGTATGATAGATTATTTATAACGTGCCTAATACCAAGAGGTTTCGAAGCGCGGACCCGGGGATTGAACCTGTGATGCTCATCTTGCTTCCAAGGCAAGCGGGTTGCCCCTGAGCTATCCTCCCGAGAGGTGTCATGATGGATTAAACTACTTGGTATCATGGTGGTTTTATGCCAGAAAGGCGAATATCCCATTTTCGCATCTCCCTGAACAATGGGCAAAATGTGCAATTTCTCCTTTTTCTGACCTTTTTGATTTGCTGACTTCTATACACACTTGCCCAGCATCTATCACTACCCCTGCCCTCGCTCAGCCCTTAGCCCTACCCCTGCCCTCCCTCACCCCCTATCCCTACCCCCGCCCTCGCTCAGCCCCTATCCCTACCCCTGCCTTCCATCAGCCCCTATCCCTACCCTCGCCCAGCCCCTATCCCTACCCCTGCCATCGCTCAGCCCCTATCCCTACCCATACCCCTGCCCTCGCTCTGCCCCTATCCCTACCCCTGCCCTCGCTGTTTCCCCTTCCACCCTTTTTTCTTTGTTCCACTTTATCCCAACTTTTACTGACCTTTCTATACAAACCATAAATATATATATGCATGCTCGTTATGGAAAATCGTTGGAAATATTGAATTGTCATTTTCTATGCGATTTGACTTCTGCAAGCCATGATGGTTCACTCTCCAGTAGGGATATTGTTCTCCCGTGGGATTTCTAATCTGAATTCAGTCTCAGGAACATAGCACTTCTTTCCCATAATCACAGTCACAGCTCTCTGTCCGTACCAAGAAGAGAGCTCAGATCCAAGCCCGCGTCTCTGCAGCATCTAACAACTCGGCCGAACTCTTTAAAATCTGCAAGGAACTGGCCCATCCTGCTGCAGTCTCTACCTCTCCTGTACCTTCCCAGGCCCTCTGCACGGCCCTGGTTTCTCATTTCCTCTCTAAATCCCAGGACATCCTGTCCTCTCTCTCTTCCTCTCCCCCTCCTCCCTCTACTCCCTGCTCTTCCTCTGGCCCTTCTTTGGCCACCTCTCCTCCGTCCTTCTCTGCCTTTCCCCTGTTCTCCCCAGACAAGGTTTCTAGACAAGTCTGATCTATGACAGTTTCGTCAAAACAGGTTCATCCCTGTTCCTCCAAAACCATCAAGGACCACATTGACTCCCTGGCTCCTGCTCTGGCCGACTTCTGCAACCACTCCCTCGCCACTGGAGTCTTCCCATCCCCCTGAAGCACTCCGTTGTGCACCCTCGTCTTAAAAAACCATCTACCGACTCATCCTGCCCAGCTAGCTATCGCCCAATCTCCATCACTCCTTTCCTGGGCAAACTCCTGGAAAAGCTCACCATCTCCACACTGAATCGTTTGGTTGTCTTCATGACCACCCCCTGTGTCCTCATCTTACTTGCCCTTTCTTCTGCCTTTGACATGGTCAACCATGCCATCCTGCTCAACCGTCTCTGTGATAACCTTGCCCTGGCGTGGCTGACTTCTTTCCTCTCTGATCGACCCTCCCAGGTCCAACGTGGGGCCTTCCTCTCCTCTATCTCTATCTCTACCTGTGGTGTTCCCCAGGGGTCTAACCTCTCTCCCTGCATGTTCAAGCAATACCTGGCACTTCTTGCCCACTGCATTTCCGCTCTCTACCCCAACTTCCAGTGCTATACGGATGACACTCAGCTCATTTTCAGGCTACCTTCAGCCACCTCTTCTCCTTCACTCATCTCTGACTGTCTGTCTGCTATCCAGGAGTGGAGTGCTGCCAATGATCTCTGCCTTAATGCCAGTAAGACTGAGATTCTCCTCATCGATACACCCGCTCCCTCCTTTCCTGTCACTCCCTGGCCGGCCTCTCTTGGTCCTCTTCCTGCTCCCACCTGCAAGGCTAAAAACCTTGGGGTCAACTTCGACTCCACACTCTCCTTCTTTCTCCTCACATCTCTGACCTCTCCAAGAAGTCAAACCACCTGCTGCACCCCCTCAGAGGTATTCTTCCTTTCCTCTCATTCCCCCAGAAGCTCACTGTCTCCAGAGCTCTGGTTCTCTCTAGGCTGGACTATTGCAACAGCCTCTTTCTAAATCTGCCTGCTTCTACTCTCCGCCCCCTGGAACTCATCCAGAACAGGTCTGCGAGACTTGTCCTTGGCCTCAAGCCCAGGGATCGTATCTCTCCAGGACTGAAATCTCTGCACTGGATCCCAGTGGCTGCGAGGATTAAGTTAAAAACCCTCTGCATTGTCCACACGGACTTCTGTACCCTGGGGCCTCAATGCCTTCAACTCTCTCTTCCTAAGTATCTTCCTTCTCGAGCTCTTCGCTCATCTGCCTCCAACTCCCTCAGGGCCAGTCACTTCTCCAAACAACGAGTTGGTGGTAGATCTCTTTCTTCGGCTGGGGCCTCCCTCCGGAACAGCCTCCCTGCCTCCCTGAAACTTGAGGAGAACCATCTCCGGTTCCGGAAGCACCTCAAAATCTTCCTCTTTACTTCTGCTTTCTCTCTTCCTCTCCCCTGCTGAATTCCTGGCTGAAACTGAAAATGCACTGGTCACCTGGCCAACTTCTGATCTCAGGCCCAGGTCACCTCCACCGCCAGTTGCACACCGGCACTGCCTCCCTGGCAACCTCCGCACTTGTGGACTGTTTTGTGTATCCCTACAGTCCCCCTACCAGCACTTGACACCTGATGCCTGCACTTGCACTAGCCACCAGCTGGCCGTATTTTTTATTATTGTTTTATTTATTTATATGTATTTATATGTATCCCATGTACTGCACTGTCCCATCCCACTTACCCCGGCAGTTCTCCCCTCCCCCTTCCCATGCACTTGCGCGATCTGAATAACACCTGTAGTAAGATTGTTGTCTCTGTCTTCCCTCTGTCCCCCCTCCCTTGCCTCGCCACACCTTGAAATACGTCTGTATACGTGCGGTATAAATGCCATATCATAACATATGTTGCTCACATCTTCATTGCAATTGCAATCACAGGGATATAATACCCAGCTTGCTTCTTCTTTGCAATCACATTCACAGGGATATGTTGCGCCCAGCTCACATCTTCATTGCAATCACAGTCACAGGGATATGATGCGCCCAGCTCGCATCGTCATTGCAATCGCAGTCACAGGGATATGATGCGCCCAGCTCGCATCGTCATTGCAATCGCAGTCACAGGGATATGATGCGCCCAGCTCGCATCGTCATTGCAATCGCAGTCACAGGGATATGATTCGCCCAGCTCGCATCGTCATTGCAATCGCAGTCACAGGGATATGATGCGCCCAGCTCGCATCTTCATTGCAATCGCAGTCACAGGGATATGATGCGCCCAGCTCGCATCTTCATTGCAATCGCAGTCACAGGGATATGATGCGCCCAGCTCGCTTCTTCATTGCAATCACAGTCACAGGGATATGTTGCGCCCAGCTCGCTTCTTTTTTGCAATCACAGTCACAGGGATATGATGCGCCCAGCTCACATCTTCATTGCAATCACAGTCACAGGGATATGATGCGCCCAGCTCACATCTTCATTTCAATCGCAGTCACAGGGATATGATGCGCCCAGCTCCCTTCTTCATTGCAATCGCAGTCACAGGGATATGTTGCGCCTAGGGCTGTACCGAACTTCGGCTTCGAGTCCCTATTCTGCCGAAGTTCGGCTGAAATACAGCTATCCGGCTTCGGCAGAATAGTTTCTGTTTAGGGACTCGAAGCCGAAGTCCACTTTCTATGATTAGCTGCCCTCTCCCTGTTTGGGAGATGACAGCCAATCATAGAATGTTTGACAGTGTTCAGGCTGCAGAAGCCAAACAAGCTGTTTGCCTATTGGCTTCTGCAGTCTGACCACAGAGGAACCAGCCTAACGTGTTGAAATAGGAAGCGAGGGAAGGGAACAGTTCTTCCCGTCCCTCACTTCCTATGCCAGCACCCGGACCCAATCACCAGGTAAGTGACGCCCCCCCCCCATACCCCCTCATCACGGTGAGGCCGCGGGGCCTCAGGGAACCCCCGCGGCCTCACCGCAATAATGTTTTGTTTGTCGGGCCACCGGTGCAAAGCCGGTGGCCCGACGTTTATTTTGCATTGGGGGGCCGCTCCTACAGGAGCGGCCCCCCCAGACTCATGAGGCCGCCGGGGCACTTTGCCGACCCCGGCGGCCTCGGTGCCCCCCATCCCCCTCACCACGGTGAGGCCGCGGGGCCTCAGGGAACCCCCGCGGCCTCACCGCAATAATGTTTTGTTTGTCGGGCCACCGGTGCAAAGCCGGTGGCCCGACGTTTATTTTGCATTGAGGGGCCGCTCCTACAGGAGCGGCCCCCCCAGACTCATGAGGCCGCCGGGGCACTTTGCCGACCCCGGCGGCCTCGGTGCCCCCCATCCCCCTCACCACGGTGAGGCCGCGGGGCTTCAGGGAACCCCCGCGGCCTCACCGCAATAATGTTTTGTTTGTCGGGCCACCGGTGCAAAGCCGGTGGCCCGACGTTTATTTTGCATTGGGGGGCCGCTCCTACAGGAGCGGCCCCCCCAGACTCATGAGGCCGCCGGGGCACTTTGCCGACCCCGGCGGCCTCGGTGCCCCCCATCCCCCTCACCACGGTGAGGCCGCGGGGCTTCAGGGAACCCCCGCGGCCTCACCGCAATAATGTTTTGTTTGTCGGGCCACCGGTGCAAAGCCGGTGGCCCGACGTTTATTTTGCATTGGGGGGCCGCTCCTACAGGAGCGGCCCCCCCAGACTCATGAGGCCGCCGGGGCACTTTGCCGACCCCGGCGGCCTCGGTGCCCCCCATCCCCCTCACCACGGTGAGGCCGCGGGGCTTCAGGGAACCCCCGCGGCCTCACCGCAATAATGTTTTGTTTGTCGGGCCACCGGTGCAAAGCCGGTGGCCCGACGTTTATTTTGCATTGGGGGGACGCTCCTACAGGAGCGGCCCCCCCAGACTCATGAGGCCGCCGGGGCACTTTGCCGACCCCGGCGGCCTCGGTGCCCCCCATCCCCCTCACCACGGTGAGGCCGCGGGGCCTCAGGGAACCCCCGCGGCCTCACCGCAATAATGTTCTGTTTGTCGGGCCACCGGTGCAAAGCCGGTGGCCCGACGTTTATTTTGCATTGGGGGGCCGCTCCTACAAGAGCGGCCCCCCCAGACTCATGAGGCCGCCGGGGCACTTTGCCGACCCCGGCGGCCTCGGTGCCCCCCATCCCCCTCACCACGGTGAGGCCGCGGGGCCTCAGGGAACCCCCGCGGCCTCACCGCAATAATGTTTTGTTTGTCGGGCCACCGGTGCAAAGCCGGTGGCCCGATGTTTATTTTGCATTGGGGGGCCGCTCCTACAGGAGCGGCCCCCCCAGACTCATGAGGCCGCCGGGGCACTTTGCCGACCCCGGCGGCCTCGCTGTGAAATGTGCCTCACCCCTTGAGCACGGTGAGGCCGCGGGGCCACAGGGAACCCCCGCGGCCTCACCGCAATAATGTTGTGTTTGTCGGGCCACCGGGCCAAAGCCGGTGGCCCGAGATTGTATTGCATAGGGGGGCCTAAAAAAAAAAAAACTATTCGGCTCACTATTCGGCTCCGGCCGAATAGTTGACAAACTATTCGGTATCCGGCCGAATACTAAATATGCTATTCGGTACAGCCCTAGTTGCGCCCAGCTTGCTTCTTCTTTGCAATCACAGTCACAGGGATATGTTGCGCCCAGCTCACATCTTCATTGCAATCACAGTCACAGTCACAGGGATATGTTGAGGCCCAGCTTGCTTCTTCGCTAATATCCCAGGCACCGGGATAGTGAGCCCAGATGTCTATTTGTAATGTCAACCAGTCCGATGCACATGGCTCACTTCTTCCTCCTGCAAAGACTATGGGGCCTCACTCACCCTTCAGGGATGTGCTGCCCAGACCCCTTCTCAGTGATATAGCACCACATATATGTTCAGGGAAATAGTGCTCAGGTCTCTCTTCAGGTGCAGAGTGCCCTGCTCACTGTTCCGGGATAAAGTGCCGAAGGTTGAGCAGCGCCAGGTATTTGAAGTCTCTCAGGCTTCCCTGCCGCTCCACTCTGTAAGGTCCAGTACACTCATCCATGATGGCCTATATGTGACTGCATCATTCACCTTTTTAGGCAGAAGTATCTGGGAATCATCAGCAGCCCCCTTGCCCTGCCGTCACTGGCCACCAGATCACCAATATTCTGTACCACCACACCAAACAATGTTTTACCTCAATATCAGAAGCAAGCACTCTGTACAGCAACACTACACGGTAAGATACACAAACCTACTGACGCTTCCACAGTGTGCCAGCCCACAGCCACAGTCTCGCAGGAATGCTGCGTGCAGAATTACTGCCACACTCCTTCGAATGCTGGATCCAGCTTTGTGTGGCAGATGAAATTCACTGATACCAGCTGGGAAATTCCGAGCTGGGAAATTCCCAGTCTGCATTACTTTCCCAGATATGCTGCTACATTGTTGTATAACCAGGACACTCTCTCAGTCAGAATGGCATTACGACCAAAAGTCCTTTTACTCCACACTTGGTCAACCTCCCTCCTGCAAATTAACTGGACTCCCTAAGCCTGCATCAGGCATGCGTACGCAATTCGACAACAGGTACCTTGCATGAGTCTTTATTTCAAATCCCGCTGAGAAGTACACTTATAGGAGCTTGAAGAAGCGGTGGCCCATTGGTTTACACACAATCAGCCCCGTTTCTTGGTCCTTGTGGAGCGGGCGATGGGCAGGATCGCAGAGCTAAATAGCTCAGGAGGTGGGCGCAGTAACGGGCTCGCCAGAAAGCTGCTTCTGAGCTTGCCAGACAACAGTTTGAGCAGCCTGCTGTGCCAGTGAGTGCTCCCGTGTGGTGTGCGGCTGGCTGCTCTCTGTCGATTTCTGGATGGCTGCAATGCCGTTCAGAATATGCAAACAAAGGAAGCATATTCCAAACCCAGCATGTGAGATGCTCTGGAGTTACACACCCCGTGCACCTCCTTCTTTGTGCTGACAGCCTTTCAAGTGGGGCAATGTATAAGTTTGGCTCACTTAACAAGCCATTGTATTTACACAGTATGTGCTTACCATTTCAGTTAGGTGACCAAACCTATGCAATCTTCAAAGACAGCGATGTCATTTCACCAAAATGCCTGGGGTAACAGAAGTGACATCACACGGCTCTTGACCTCTGATGACATCACAGGAAGTGATGTCATTTGACCCCACCCCAAAGTGACATCACGAGAAGCCTTTCAGCCTTTGACAAAACAGGAAGTGGCATCACATCGCATTGTTTGTAAGTACACTTCGAAAAATATGTTTACAATATCACTGTAAAGTGATATACATTTATACAAGACTGGATCACTATATGTATCATTAATATCTTACCAAATTACTCTGAATGCAAGCAGGCGTCCAAGGTCAAACGATAATTATGTATTTTCATGTAGCACTTACGCTTAAGCGCTTCATGTAGAACAAATATACATAGAATATCACCCAACCTGTGTTGGTACTCATTTATCAGCCTCAGCAGGATGAAAGGCTGAGTTCACCTTGCCGGGAGGCCAATCTGCAGATCACGCACACGTTGCAGCAGCGAGCGCTCACCCCACTGAGCTATTTTACCAGTTATAGCTATCAGAAAAACAGCCACTCCAGAAACAAAGAGCCACATGTTGCAAGCCACAGCACAGGAACCTTAGTTTAAATAAAAGTGTTTAGGGGTAGGAAGGAAGACCACAGGGGTAGCAAGGGAGACCTCAGGGATCACAAGTGCGACCCCTAAATGACGTCCCTGTTCAAAAAGAATTAACTTGCCACACGGAAAAGTTTTAAACCGTTTTCTTTATTTTCATGTCTCTTAATTTGAGACACAAACACTTTTTTTTGTATATTACTTCTTAGATGGATAGGGCGCATCCCTGGGAAGGTTTACTTTAATTGTCTGGTTTAAGTATTCTAGTGGCTGCTTTGGGAACTTGACTAAATGCATCTGCTCAGCATCAAATGTCTTTTAATTGTCTATTCAAGCCAGCCACTGCCCAGAAGCACACCAGAGGGCAACTCAATGTCACTTGGCACCTTGACCGGCTATGTGGTGCTTCCTTATGTAACTGCACATATACATTGTTTTTGTCTGATGTGCCCAACATCTATACAAGAGCACACTGGAATGTTTTGTGTATGTGACTCTGATGAGCATGCCATACTGTGCCCACACTTAAACACATAAAGCAATCAAAGAAGTTGCCTCAAATTGTAAATCCACTAGGCCAAACGCCCTTTCTACATTGCCACACTATGATTTTCACTAGCTGCAGGCCAGTAATAAGAGTTTTTAACGCCAGCTCTTTTAAATAAAACATGGGCATGCTCTTTTTTGCTGAAATAACCCTGGATCCCTGCTTAATAGTGAGGAGGTAGTGACTGAGGAACTGTGGACCCTTTACCATGCATTAGAAGCCGGTTTTGTTTAAAACGCTTCATCAGCTTATTGCTGCTCAGTCTAAAGTTTGAAAGTGGTACAATCATTTCTGTATAGCCTTTCTGTGCATTGTTTATTGGGTCCCTCTTGTGCAGTATCCTGCCCTGTCTGTAGATGTAATTCCCTAAAGATGTGTCTGTATTGGGGTTGGGCATGCCCACACTGAGACACAGCCCTTTCTCCTCTAAAATTCTTCAGAAACAAGAAGCAAAAGAGCCCTTGTACCCCATTTGAGTGGCTGATGTTGCAGCCATTTTTCACTCGCATCCAAAAACGTAAGCTGTTCAAATGAGCATGTATTGTTCAGGGTTACAAACTTAATGTTATGGTGAGTATTGTGAACCATGATGTGAGCAGCAAACCAAGCATCAGTTATGCATTTAGAGATTCACAAATACATCCTTTTATCACAGACTTGTTTATCAAATGTAGAGATCTCTGGTCACTGTTATAGTCCTGAAATGCTCTGTGATTTAATGCAAAGCATACAGGAATCCTCGTTTGGTGCCATTTGTCCCCTTTCCCTCTCTCAATGAGGTATTTTGAAAGAGTACACTAAGAATGTACCAGACTGTCCATCTTGGAATGATAAACTTCTATCAGAAAATAATTTATATGGTTCGTCTAGTATTGCCCCTTGCGAAAAACAAGTGAGGTGGTACAAACAGAACACCTGCAACACAGGGCAAGGTCAGTGGGCCCTTGGACCCTGGTAGGCTGTTCACACAACGCAGCGTGCCAGTACAGACAGTTTGAAACTGCATTCCGGCAAGGCCTCCCCTACGAGCAAGTGACAGAAAAACAATGTACTTGGGCAGCAACAGCATTGTTTTTACATTAGAATTCTTCTGTAAAGTACTTGAATTACAATGTAATGAAACCAGCTTCATTTATATAACAATTATTTATTCATATTGAGGAGGGGGTTTGTCGCACGACAGAGGTGTAGTTTGGGAGTGACATGTGCCAGTCGCGGGCATGCGTTCAAATGTTTCATCAGGGGCACTAAGTCGGCTAGAAACTGCCCTGCACACAATGCTTAGCGGTGGAATTTGTGCCAGCTGAAAACAGGTGTAAAAGTATAATGAAGATTGCCAAGATCATGCATGTCCTTTGCGTTTCTCATATACTCCACCTTGTGGTCACTCATTTGCCAGTGTATAGACGCCATGATTGGTGTGACACAGAGAATCTACTTATATTTGAATTGCTCATAAAGTGCCCGGAATGTCTTGTGCAAATTCCATTAAAGTGAATAAATTCAGGAACAGAGATATGTATTTTATGACCATGATGCATAAACTGAAAATGTAGTCACATCATCCATGAAGGTGATTTTCCATTCTCATATAATTAACAATGTAAGTGGAAATTCATTTTGTTAAATAGCCACATATCCTTTTTCATAGATCCAAGGACTCAGGCACAATTTTGAAAGCATTTGTGCAACATATACATTCCAAATGGCAAGGAGACGAGTGGGGTTCAGATTCAGCACCAAGACAAAAATGAAATTGCATTTGGCTACATTGGGCCTAAAAATGCAAAGCATTGAAAACACATAGAGATGGCTGCCAAACTTAAAGGGCAGCACTTCATTCTCAACTGCCATATCAAAATGCTGTTTTCAGAGAAAAAAATTAAATGGGCCCAATTTGTTTGTTTGTTTGTTTATTTAATATAGCGCAGACCAAAACCCCCAGGTAGCTGGGTGCAAGCAATACAAGGATACTTAGGAAGCTTAGTTACAGAGTATACCAAAATACATAGGAAACATAGTTACATAGGTAAGTAGGTACATACAATAAATAATAAACAGTAATAAGCAGTGACAACTTGGAATGCAGCCAAGGTTAGCAATGACCAAGTGGTCCCAATACAAATACCAAAATACAGTTGGAAATGGTTAGCATAGCAATCCTTAGGAGGACATTCAAAGATGGGTAGGGTGAGGTGTTAGATAGGGTCAGATAGGGGTCAGATGGTCAGAGGGCGGTCGGGTAAGGCATCATTAGACCATAGCCAGGTGAGGAGTTTCTGTCTGAATGTGGAGTAGGGTAGGTCAGTTCTAAGATCTAGGGGGAGTCCATTCCAGGATTGAGCGGCTAGATCCGGAAAGCTAGAGCCGCCGGCTGTGATCCGTTTGTATCTAGGAACCTTTAGGGTGTAGGCATTAGATTTTCTTGTGGGTCTGCCAGACGTTATCTTGTTAACTCTTTCTACAAGGTAGGGAGGCGCTATATTATTAAGACATTTGGACGTGAGGGAGAGGGTTTTAAGGGAAATCCTGTCCTTAATTTTGAGCCAATGGGCATTTCTTTTGAATGCATAGATATGTTCTCTGTTTGGGATACTTAAAGCTGCTCTAAGGGCATTATTTTGGAGTCTTTGCAATTTATCAATAATGTACTTGTTGGATCCCGCATATAAAGCATTGCAGTAATCCAGTCTAGATAGAATAAGTGCCTTGGCTAGTGTGATGCAGTTAGTCTCAGAAAGGAATGGTCTGCAAGCTCAGATCAATTTGCACATATGAGCTCTAGAAGAAGCTAGAGAGTTCATTTGCTTCTTTGGGGTGAGCGCCGAGTCAAGATAGAAACCCAGGGTTTTAACAGCAGGCATCACTTTGATGACATTATTATCAATGTTGAATGAGGCGTAACTAGGGTTAAGTTTTTTAATGGCCCTCTCTGAATCTAAGAACCTCGACGAGACCCGGAGGCCCAGCCTGCCAAAACTCAACAAAGGATGAAGCGATAATTGAATTAGATAATTCTGTCACATCTCCAACTGACCCTTCGAGTAATTTGTTACTTATGGATCTAACAGTTCATATGGACCATGAAGGAGTCGATGATTCTCCAGCTGATATCGACGTAAATAAAGAGTGGACAGAAACCGTAGAAAAAAGCACTGTTGCTCAGGGGGAACAAAAACAATCCCAATCAGTTACGACTATACTGGGTACTCAGACCACCAAAATCAATATCTGCAAAGAAGTGGTTAGTGCCCCCTTGGACTCAGCAAAGACAACTCATCAGAAAGAAAATCAAAATCCAGATAAAATGGACAGCTCGGTAAATAGGCAAAAGATCATAAATGAACATAAAACGACAAAATCACAGACAGGATTAATTATGGCTACGAGACTTACGCAAACACAAACTTTTAAGATGGAGCAACTGACGCCTGGAAAAAACTTTCTAATCCTAAACAGAAAGACGATTCTAAATATCCTAGCCAAAATACCAAAGTTGAAAGCATTAGATACTGCAGATTTGGTGTTGATCGAACCTTATCACAGACACAAGAAGGCTAAAGCATACCTGCATGTTAGAAAGGCTGCAAGTACAGATCTAAACCAAGACGTGATTATCGCCTTAAAGGAGATGGGCTTTGCCCTTGTGGAAATTACAACATCAGTGAATGTGAAAAAGAGTTCTCATCAAAATCTGACGGGAAAAGAACCTGGACGACAAACACATACAGTACTCCAAACTTCCAAGAAAAGAGAGGAAAAGTACAAGGAGGTTGGAGATATCGGGAGAGAGAGATTACATTCAAACTACAATGCAATAAATGAAAATGTAAAGTATAAGAAGTTAAGACATACAGAGAGCATAAGAATGAACGACAGATGGGGAAAAAACCGCAGCCGTGCTGCGTCGTCTGACCAAACCTCTGACTGGTCCCACAACAAAAAACGCAAACCTACAGGCCCATGGAGATGGCTGAAAAAGGTGTTAAATCCTAATTCACAAAAATAACAACGAAATTGTTTAGGGACGCCGACTCGCCGAAAAACTGCTGAACACCTTCAAGATATTCAATCTAAGGAAACATCCATGTGCTCATGGAATACGAGAGGCCACGAACACCTGACCAAACCCGATGCTTTTGACTTGTCACAGTTTGATATCATCTGCCTCCAGGAAACCTGGCTGATGGAACAACCTACAATCGATGGATACGAAACCTGTGTCTCCCTTGCTAGTAAGGGCATGTTTGGTAGACCATCATCTGGTCTTCTAACCGCGGTCAAATTAGGATCTGGTATCTCGGTTATAAAAAAAGTGACAGAAACTTATGGTATTTTGGCCATACTAACGGAATGGCGTCATCTAGAAAGGCCATCTCAAGAGAAAACTAAATCCTATTTAGCCATTATAAATGTCTATTGGAACCCGCAAAGAACAAAGAGCACCGATTTTTGTAGTGCCATCGCGGATACAGTAGACAAATTTACTACTGAACTGCTTACTGACCACATTGTCATCTGCGGAGATTTGAACGCCAGGTGTGAACAACCCCCCCTAAGTAGTCATTTTTCGACATCTCGAGAACGAGGGGTGCTATGGTCTGATTTTATGGATTCGAGAAACTTCCATAATGTGGCAACCCTCCGAGGCCAGTTCCCAACGATTCCAACTTGGGAACGGCTTGACACCTTCGCAACGCTGGATTATATTTTCATCTCACATTCCTTAATATCTTTCGTGGAATCCTATGAGGTCTTCAGAACTCAAGCCAGTGACCATAATCTTTTGTCAATGGCTTTTGAGTCAGTTAGCATTCAAAAAGAAATCTATCCATTTGACGTGGAGGTATCGCGCAAGTCCTCAGGAATAAAACAAACAGCAGCAAACATTAAGGAGATTTCGCAGAAATTTGACAATGAAGAAAAAAACACTGCATATGCGCAAAACAGGCCAAACTATATCCCATTTCTTGTGAATTATAGAAAAGCGCAAAGAAACCTTCCTTCCTCAAACGAAAATAGGGCACACAAATATGATCAGCAAGTGGTTTTGAGAAGAAGAGAAGTCCGTAAATTGAGGCATCTGGCTAGAGTTTCCGGCAATATTGAGTATGAAGCAATTGCTATAGCGGCCGCAAAAACATACAAAACATGGCTAAAGCAGCATAAAGGAGTCATGTATCAGAATGACGCTGAACAAATGCTAAAAACGCTGACGTCAAAAAACTCTAGAGATTTTTGGGCGCTGATTAAAAACAAAAGCCGAGAGACAACAAATCAGATCGCAAATGTAATATCGGAGTCGAGCTGGACAACTTTTTTTGTAGCCCAGTTCGCAGCCATACCTGAAACTACTGGAAGCTATACACCTCCTATAAAGTCAACATGGGTTCACCTTGCAGATCAACAAGAAATTCTTGCTACCATACTGAAGCTGAAGACATCCAGGGCACCGGGGCCAGATGGTCTAACCAATATGGATCTAAAACAACATCCTCAGGAATGGGCAGACTTGATAACAAAAATATTCAATCAATGCCAGACTAAGAAACAAATTCCCAAAACATGGACGGAAGCATTGATAGTACCCATCTTTAAAAAGGGAAATAGAGAAAATCCAGCGAACTACCGTCCTATAGCCCTCTTGGACATTATGGGCAAGATATTCGCAACCCTTTTACTTACCAGATTCCATAGATGGGCAAGAACCGCGCCCTGTTATGATGAACTGCAAACGGGCTTTGTAAAAAACGCAAGTACGAGTATCAACATTATGATATTAAATATCATAAAAGAAAATGTGAAAAACGGTGCCCCAAAAGTTTTCATAGCGTTTATAGATTTAACGCAAGCGTTTGACAAAATCAGTCGACGGAAGCTATGGTTAAAATTATCAAATTGGAACTGCCCGGGAGAAATCCTAGAACCGATCATTGCTCTCCATACAGACACAAAATTGAGAGTTTGTCTAAATAGACAAGGCATGATGACCGAACAATTCCCATCGGAACGTGGCGTGAAGCAAGGATGTCCTCTTGCCCCGGCACTTTTCATCGCGTTTTTGGGGGACTTTCAATATACTCAACCAGCGGTAAGAGCTTTTCCACCAAGAGTAGGAAACACTGTAATATCTAGACTACTCTACGCGGACGATCTGATCTTAATAGATCAGACCCAAATAGGGCTCCAGCGCCAACTAGACAACTTGGCAAAGTATATCGAGCTAAACGATCTGGAAATAAACATCACCAAATCTAAAATCCTGATTATGTGGAAAAACAAATCGACCACCAGTGAGCGCTGGTTTCTGAATAAAAAGAAGATTGAAATTGTAACCTGCATAAAATATTTGGGAATAATGCTTGATGACACACGCTCAGAAAAGACTATTCACTTGGCCTTATGGTCAAAAATAAAAACATTAACTACCCAGGCGAAGCTTGTAGATCGGAAATTTGGAAAATTTTCTTTATTGCCTGCAATCCAATTCTACAAACAAAAGGTAGTCCCTGCAATGACTTATGCTATGGACGCGGCACTACATTTCCAAGATTCAACATGGTCTAAATTAGAAGGATATTTGTGGAAAACAGTTTTGGGTCTCCCAAAATCAACGTCAATTACAGCTATTAGACGCCAACTGGGCTTACTATCGCTGAAAGCGGCTGTGAAACAAAGCCAGTTAAGACTACTGCGAAAAATCATCTCGCCAGACGCCCTACCATTATTCAAGGCCATTCGCAGGGAACTTACTCAAGGCCACTGCCCCGCCCTGAACAAATGGGAGAAAGAACTGCAAAAAAATCTGGCAGAGTTAGCTTGTACGCCAGAGGACTTAATGTTAAATCCTGAGAAGATAAAGAAAAAAATAGCTCAAGAAGACTGGATTCAAACTTGCGAATCAGCAATGGCAAACAAACTACTTGCCCACTTACCGCCGACAACAAACAAGCTCACTGAATTATTGTATTAAATTTCCTGATAAGAGACTGCAGAAAACATTTTTGAAAATAAGACTGAATCTAATTTTAACCCAAGAAATTAAAGCCATTCGGACAAAAACTTTGTCAAAAATGTGCAGGTTGTGCCCAGAATCACAAGAAGTAGAAACTGTAAGACATTTACTCCTAAACTGCACAAAAACAGCACATCTGCGAGAAGCTTTTCTGCTACCCCTAATGCAAAATACATCTCTGCGTGAGGAGGACACATGGTGGTGTCGCCTGGTAGCAGGTGAAAAGACCAAATGGTCCACTGCAGCGGTAAAGATGTTGGAGGCATCAATCAAACTAGCAACAGAGACTGGCAGTCCATGCAGCACCGTCTAGCAGAAATTTTATTCCTTCTGTCCTTCTGGCCGACTTTTTTTTTCTTTTCCAAATTCCGTTTAGTCTCAACTCTTGTCGTGTAACATTTCATATGTGTGCATCAAATTTGTGAGTTGTGACTTCTTGTAAAAATCAAATTTTGATTTGATTATACACAAGTAAAGAAAAAAAAAATAAGATCAGTAGCTCAGTTTTATCGTCATGCAGGCAGAGGCCGTGGGATGCCATCCATGCCTGAATGAGGAGATATATCTTGTTTACTAAGGCCGAGTCTTCCAAGAAGTTGCCCGAAAGAGGGATGAGGATTTTAGTGTCATCTGCGTAGTTAGTGTAGGTGACACCCAAACTGTCCAATTTGTCAAACAAGGGCTTAGTAGATACGCATGATCCTTGAGGAACACCGCGGGAGACTTGTATGGGGTCAGCGGCTGTTAGAGGGGAGGAGACTCTCATTGTACGGTTCGCAAGGAAGGATTGCACCCAGGTTATGGCATCACTTGAGAAATGGGCAGGTGATCTAAGATGGTTGCATAAGACTGCATGATCCACCAGGTCAAAAGCTGCCGATAGGTCGAGGAGGAGTAGCATAGCTGATTTACCATTGTCCTTTAACTCATCAATTTGGGTCTTGAGGTCGTTCAAGGCTGTTTCTGTGCCATGAAGTGGGCGGAAGCCAGACTCGTGTGAGTCTAGTAAGTTATTAGTTTCTAGGTAGTCCTGAATTTGTAGGTAGGCTACTCTGTCGATAATTTTAAGTAAGAAGGGGACTGTGGTGATAGGTCTATAGTTGGTTGGTATGGATGGGTCTAAAGTTTGTTTTTTGAGCAAAGGTAGCACCCAGGATTGTTTGAGATTGTTAGGCACAAGATCGATTTGAAGGATGCGTTGATAAGCTTTGAGATGAAGAGGGCTAAGTCTCTAGCTGCATCCTTTATGATTTGGGCTTGACAGTTGTCTTCTTTGCAGTTGGAAGGTTTGAGTGAAAGTATAATTACTTCTGTCTCAACAATGGATATTTTTTAAAAGCTGAATGTGGGGGGGAGGTTATTGTGTAGGTTTAGAGGTGGTTGCTGCTGAGGTAAGAATTCAGCTGGTAGGAGCAGGCAGGCTTTCTTTTTGGCAACTTTAATTTGGAGGGAGCTAATTTTTTTTTTTCCAAAATATTTATTTTAAACAAACAGGATAAAATGATACAAAGCTTAATCAATCACGACATATGGTGCAAAAGCAATACAGTTGGTTGCTCTTCCCTCCCCTCCCCATGATCTTAATGTTCCTCTACCTGGCCCAGCTGCGAATTATCGTTCCGTAAGGTTCTCCTGGCTAGTTGGGGCTTGTATGTCAGGGCTGGATAATTCTGATCAAAGTCCAGGATCGGGCCCCAGATGTTCTCGAAGCGATGTAGGCGGCCTGCCCCAGCAGCCGTCACCTTCTCCGCAATTAAGATGTCCCAAATTTTAATCCACCAAAAAGGCATTAGTGGTCCTTCTGCGGTTTTCCAAGTGCGGGCTATTACATTTCTGCCTGCCAGTAGACATTGGGACAGTAGTTTGGCCATAGGGCCAGATCTAGGGTAGATCCCGGGGACCGGGGCTCCCAGGAGGATGGGCTCGGGCTCCAGGGGAAGACGTATTTGAGTGATGTCTGCGATTGTTGCTAAGCATTGTTTCCAAAAGGTCTGGGCCCTCGGGCAGGACCACCACATATGAAAGAAAGACCCTACTTGGCCGCATTGCCTCCAACAGTTTGGGTTAAGTGTAGGGTTCATATGGTGTAGTCTCAGGGGAGGATAATACCAGCGAAGAAGGATTTTGTATGCGCCCTCTCTGTTCGTAATGCAGGATGAAGAAGTGTGTGCCCGCGACCAAATGTCAACCCATAGCTGGTCCTCGATTGGGTGGCCTAGGTCCGCCTCCCATTGGGCCATGTATCGGGTTTTAGAGGTTAGGAAGTCATTTTGGAGGCGTTTGTATAGAGCGGAAATTCTCCCCCTGGTTGGGAGGTCATTTAGGGTCAGTTCAATAGCCGTGGGAGAGCGGGTGGCGGCTTGGCGGGTCTGTGGATGGGAGCACCAGTGGCGCAGCTGAATGTACGTAAATCTATCCTGTTCCTGAAGCTGGAAGAGTTCTTTACAACGCCCAAAGGTGCAGGGTTGTCCCCCTTCGAATAGTTGACCCAAGGTCTCCAGGCCTCCCGCAATCCAGGCTCCGAAGGTCCGGGTGGACCAGCCAGGGGGAAAGCTGGGTTCAGGAACACCGGGGAGAAAGGGCTGAGTCCCACTGGGGTTTTCTTTTGTTTCAGCGCTTTATCCCAGACAGCAATAGTGTGTTTGGTGGTCCTCAGGAGGTTCTGCCACCGTCGGCGCTCGGAGGGATTGATGTGCGGAAGAAAACGTAGCGGGAGCGGTAGTTGCGCCTGTTCAAGGTCCACCCATCTCGGGCGGTTGGTAAGTATCTGCCATGATCGGATGCAGGCGAGTTGGGCCGCCATTTGATATTTTTGTAGATCTGGAACTCCGAGGCCACCCAGTCTAGCGTTGCCCAGCATCGTGGACCTGGGGATTCTGGGCTTCCTCCCTTTCCAGATAAACCGTGTCATTTCCTTTTGTAGCTTCTGAAGAGCAGGTGCCGGAATTGGTACTGGAAGCGAAGCGCAGGCATATAGGAGCCTTGGTAGCAAGTTCATTTTACAGGCCGTGATGCGGCCCATCAGTGAAATCTCTTGTGCCGCCCACCGCTTTAAGTCTGCCTCGAGGTCCGTGAACAGTGGGGGAAAGTTTGCTCGGTAGACTTCCCCAGGGTCAGCTGGGATCTGGACACCCAAATAACTGATGCTCTTAGTCGTCCATTGTATCGGACATAGTGGGGCCAGATCCTCCCGGATCTCTCGGGACAGGCCCACCCCCATGGCAGCTGACTTCCGGAAGTTGATAGCAAAGCCCGTGACCTTTCCATAGCTCTCTATCTCAGCTAGGGCCTGAGGGAGGGAAGTACGAGGCTCCATGATGGTTAGTAGGACGTCATCTGCGTAGAGGGCCAGTTTGTGGTGTGTTGCATTCGATTGGAAACCCTTAATCGCCGGGTTTCACCTGATCCGTTGGGCGAATGGTTCCATAATTAGTGCGAAAAGCAGTGGCGATAACGGACAGCCCTGTCTGGTTCCGCAGGTCAGGTCAATAGGGGGGGAGAGGATGCCATTGACTCTGAGAAGGGTCTTGGGCGCTGTATAGTTAGCCAACGTCATGGCGCAGAACTCTGGACCAAAGCCAAAGGTCTCGAGGGTAAGCCTCATGAAGTTCCAGTCCACCTTGTCAAAGGCCTTAACTGCATCCAGGGCCAGAAGCACCAGCTCCTGGGAGTCTCGGGAGGCAAGCTCCACCAAGTTCAGAGCTGTATGAATGTTATCAGCGGTAGAGCGGTGTGTGATGAAGCCACTCTGGTCGGCATCGATTATCTCTGGCAAAATCCGGGCCAGGCGGGTTGCTAAAATTTTGGAGTAAATGTTGGCATCTATATTGAGCAAAGCAATCGGTCTGTAGGACGCAGGATTCTTCGGGTCACCGCCAGGTTTGGGCAGCAAGACTGTGATGGATTCTTGCATCGACGGGGTTATAGTGCCTGTGTTCCTGAATGAATTAAACAGCTGTACCAGAGGTGGCAGGAGTTGGGGTTTGAAGACTTTATAAAACTTCGACGAATAGCCGTCTGGGCCTGGGGCTCGGGATTTAAGGGATTTTATCGCCTCATCGACTTCCTCAGTGGTGATTGGGGCTTCCAGCGAGTCCCGAGCTACGTTTTTCAGTCGAGGGAGCGCCGCCTTTTGCAAGTATTCCCTGTGTTCTTTGACGTCTCGGGCCGGGGCGGTCATCACTTGGGTCAGGTGGGCCGATGCGATTTGAAGCTTGTCGTGATCCGAGTATTGAGTCTTGCCCTGCTGATCCCGAAGGCCCACAATTGTGTTATTCCTTCTTGTCTTGGCATGTTTAGCCACCAGTAGCTTGTTTGCTTTGTTGTTTTTGGCATAGTAGAACTGTTTAGCCTTCGTCATTTGATGGGCGGTATGTTCAGCGTAGTGTGCTTCAATTTTCTTTTTTGCTATTCGGAGGGCTCGCTGCGTTTTAGGGGTCCAGCCCTTCTCCTTATGGATCCTCTCCGCCCTCTCGAGTTCCTCTTCAAGACCCTGACAAATCTGTCGTTTATGCCTATGATAGGCTACCCCTTTGGCAATCAGTTCTCCCCGCACCACTGCCTTCATAGCATCCCAGTTGTTGGCTAAGGAGGTATCTCCGCTAGAGTTTTCTTTAAAGAAGTTGTTGATCGCGGTTGCGATTGCGTCTCTGAGTGGCATCTCATTAAGGATGGGATCATATAGAGTCCATCTATGCCTCTGGGGCTCCGGGGGTCCCTGGACTCGGATTTTCAAGGTTACCGGGGCGTGGTCGGATAGGATTCTGGAGCCTATAGTTACCTCTTCAGTGAAAGCGAAGATCTGCAGCGATATCAGTAGAAGATCTATCCTAGAGAATGTCCGGTGAACATAAGAATAGAAGGAGAAATCTTTTTCAGATGGGTGGAGTACCCTACATGAGTCCACCACTCCAAGGGTTCTAAATAATCGCAAAAGGGCTAAAGCCGTGGTGAAGTCCCCGGCGGAGGGTGGATGCGATTTGTCTTTTACGGGGTCTGGGACCCCATTAAAGTCCCCACCGATCACTATCTGGCCCTCCAGAAAGGGAGAGAGGGTTGCGGTTAGCAAATCATAGAAGGGTGCTTGGCCAGAATTCGGTGCGTACACGGAGACCAAGGAGAACAGCTGTCCCGATAGCAGACATTTCACTGCTATGTAGCGTCCCTCCGGGCAGCTTATGGAGTCCAGAATCTGTGGATTCAGTCCCCTCCGGAACAAGATTGCTGTACCGCCCCGCTTGGAGCTTCCAGATGCGAAGAGTTGCTTTGGAAAGTCGCGAGAGTGTAGGCGGCTGAAGTCTGCCGGAAGCAGGTGAGTTTCCTGTAGCATGGCCACATCGGCAGAGTCATTCTGGAGTTTTTGTAGAATTGATTTGCGTTTAGGCGGTGAGTTCAACCCCCTGACGTTCAGAGAGACAAACTTCCAGAACTGCTGGTCCGGGGCGGGACCCGGGGTCGCTGATGAGACTTGTGGAGGGGGGGGGAGCTACTGGAGAATCAGCCATTATGTCGTGGGAGATGTGACCATCTGTTATCCTGCTTTTGGGGTTTTTTCTCGGACCGCCAACGGGCAGTCCGAGGTTTAACTGGGGGAGGGGGACCCATTATGGGGTCAGGCCCTCCCCTGGCCAACAGGGCCGTGAAACAGCGAATAGCCAACATGGCTAAAGGTATAAATAGTCTGAGTGAAATGCTCCAAGGACTCATAGGTGGAACGTGCCTTGGAGCTGGGCATGGGCCGTGGGGGAAAGCCCGCTGCATCGGGGGTGGAGATCATCCATGTTTTCAGGGGTGGCGGTCGGCTCCACAGCGCCGGGTTCACTAAGCCGGGTCTCAGGGCGCCGAAGAGTCCCTCGTGGGGTAGCTCCGGGTCATTTCCTCCTCCTAAATCTCGGAACCTTCGACCATGTGTTTTGTATGGGCCTAGGGGAGGCTATAGGGTCCGGGTCAGCCGCCACTTCAGTGGCCTGCTGGGACGAGGTGTTAGCGGAGTCCGGATGCAATATACTTTCAGCATCGCCCAGATGTTTGATCCTACTCATGGTACCTTTATAGGAGAATTGCAAAGCTGTAGGAAAGAGCCATCTGTAGCGATTTTTTTGGGCTTGGAGGAAGGTGGTCAGTGGGCGAAGGGCTCGCCTTTTCTGAAGGGTCAACGGAGAAAGGTCTTGATAGATCTGAAGGGGGTCCCCTGGAAGGTGATTTCGTCGTTGGAGCGACTTATTGCCAAAATGGCTTCCTTTGTCGTATAGAAATGCACCCTGGTGATAACATCAGGCGGGCCGTCTGACTCCACTCCACGACGGGGATTTAGCCTGTGAGTGCGATCCAGTAGCAATAGTGAGTCCTCCAAATCGGGGAGAAGAGATTGAAAGAAAAGGCCTACATATTCGGCTAGCCCTTGGTCTGGGACTGATGTGGGGACCCCCCGAATGCAGAGGTTGTTGCGCCGGGCTCTGTTCTCCATGTCCTCCTGCTTGTATTCCAGGATTTCGACCTTGTCCTGCAGAAGCCCAACGGAACGCTGGATCTCAGTCAGGGAGGATGCGTGGTCCTGGGCGCGATCCTCAATCTCACCCACTCTCTGTTCCACCTCCGAAACCCTCTTATCAGTATTTTCCAGCTTGGCAGTAAGCTCAGACATACATGATCGAAATTCAGTTTTAATGTCAGCCATGAATTCCCGAATATCCTCCTTGGTTGCTAGAGGTCCCTTGTTGTCCAGGGATTCTCGCCAAAAAACAATAAAGGCAGCAGGATTGCGGTCAGCAACTGGGTAAATTAAGGCAGCCCTTAATGGGTTGACGTTTCTAAAATACTTAAATTTAAAACTCTAAATTGTGGTCCACCCCCCTGAGCTAATGACATTTGACAGACACCAGAAGGTGCTTTATGAGTCAGGGGTGGAGTTGTCTTCATATGCATCAGAAGATAAGCAGACCCTGGGTCGGCCATTGACTTTTCAAGAATGCTGATGGGTTTACACCAGGCCAAAAAACAATAAAGGCAGCAAATGGCCAGAACACATGTTCAGTTGGAAGAAAAGAAATATAATGTGAAATTGAATGAACAATATGTATATCAATAATGGCCATATGAATGTATGTAGGATCATACTGTGTTCATTTTTTCAGATACCATAAGGCATACTGAAATTGTTCATATATCACTGTGAAGCTTATAAAAAGATATATCTGTTGATTTCACTCTCATAAAAACCCAACATTGGGAACAAGAGTTACAACCTGAAATGTGATTATGACTTCCCAGAAAATGTAACGAAGCATGCATTTTGGGACACAGTAGCTTAGTGAAATATGACACTTTATGTACAAACTTATGACACTGGCCCTCATTACGACCCTGGCGGAATCCGAAAAACGATGGCGGAAATGTAATACCGCCATCGAATACCGCCCGTTGCGATCATGACCCGTCACTGTAAAGTACGATGCCATTAGCGACACCGTAGTGAACGCCAACGCTAACTGCACCAAGTACGCGCACGCGCGCCGTGCAAGACCACAATATCCGCCATGGCGCAACGGTACGCGAATGCTGACCCCAGCGGACATTCACTTAACGCCATCAAGCATGGCGGAAAGTACCATTCCGCCATGGCGAGAACTACGGCATCGCGAACCAACCGTAAATGGCCCTACTGAGTGCCTGTACTCCACTCCCTGGCCACATTGCACAACTCCCCGTAGGCGCAATGTAGTCACACCATGCAACCAGTGAAATGTACAAGTCACCCATGCATGCCAACGAACAAATGCATGCAGGGGCCCCAAGTGCCCTGTGAGTGGCCATCCACATTTGGCAACACACCATTGCCGTACTGATGCAGCACAGGCATCTGAAGGTGCAAGTACACCAAAATGAACTGAAAATCCCATGAGACAAAACAACAACAGACCCCCATCGCTTGCCACCAGTGTAAATCAACATTCAAAGCAGTAACCTGAGGGAGACTGCACCAGCCCTGTACACTTGCCAGTAGTCAAACCAACCATCAGCATAAGCACGTACCACACAACTGTACCCAGAAGCCGGAACCCAATGCAGATCACCTCACAATACATCGCGCCACAAATCGGAATATGCCACATTACTAGAAAAGAATAACGCTACACGGTTAATATCTGAATATAAATTTAATGAACATCAAAATCACCAAGCCCATACAGCCATTTGAACATAAACTCCCAAATGATCATCATTACTGTGGGCTGCATCCGCAATAAATGACCAGCTTCCCCTTGTGTGACGCCCTGTACCTTCATGGTACACAGGGGCTACATCAACATCCAAAAAGGCAACATGGAAGCGCCTAGGACCGCAGGGCCGTCCCATGAAGTAGGCACTAGACCAGCTGGAAGCTAGGTATGCTGCACCTAGCCTCTAGTACTGCGTAAGGGCATGTGGGCCATTGGCGATCGTCCCATAAGATCGTAATGGTGCTCCACTGATTAACTCGAAGCTGCAGGTGTCGACTGTAGAAGCCATCTGCAGGAGTGGCGTACAGATGGCAGCGGCAGAAGGGGAGGAGATACCTGTCACCCAAATGAAAAAAATAAAAGTATGGGCATCCGAACTTCATATGTATTACTCACTTCATTCAACACACCAAACCTACAACCATATGCATGCTAGCCCACTCATAAGGATCAATTGCACCCAAAAATCACTTGCGAATCATAACGACATAAATCGAGGTGAATACACTATTACAAACGAGTGTCTGTGTGCATGCGCCTGTCAGAACAGGATCCATCAGATGGGATCATCAACGTGCATAGACACAAGTGATTGAAGGCGCGTCGAGACAGGGAGGGTTCAACAAGGGCAGACAGACGATGGTCCCACTATGGCAGCCTTGCATCACATAGCGCAGGGGAAGGGGATAGATTCCAAATAGCCATGTACATGGCAGACTCCCAATTAAATCATCTGTCCATGCATCCATTCATCATTCCCTCATCCCGGTATGAAAACGCCTGAATATTCACTCACATAACATTCGAAATTTCCATTGAGTCTGTGTGTAATGCAGTCTTCAAAATCCACTGTGCTCCTGCCCGGATTCCTTGTGTAGTGAAGTCACATGTATTTGGGAACGTCCTGCCTTATCGTCCACTACGCTATAGCGCATCCCATTCAAATCATATCAATCATTGCATTCTCGTCATGGGCCCTGTCCCAAGGACATTCAACAATAGAACGTTACATTTCCAGTCAGACCTGTGGGCGTCTCCACGCTGCTAGTTGAAAACCGAAAGTGCTGTCCTTCGAATTCCTAATTTGCAACATCACGTCGAAAAGGCATCTGTGAACGCTTGTATTCACAAATACATCTATGTAGTGCGGCTGTGTGTGAAAATGGTAACTGGCCTCAATCACTGATGGGACTCCCCGCCCGTCGGTGAACGTCGGTACAGTGCTGCATGAGGGTCCACCGTTGATCGAGCACTACATTCCACTGACCCTTCACAAGTCTGCTCGCGAATGCAAATATAGTATGTGCAACAATGGGACCATAGCAGAATTAACATATAAACCAATATTTCACTGCCATCGGGATTAAGAACATGAATGCAAATGCAAGATGCCATGCGTCGAATTGCAGCGCCGTGTGCGGGACGTGTTCGCACGAAAGGCATTGCAGCTGACACAGGTGGAATGAATCACCACAGGTGAAGGCTATACAGCCTGAAAATACATAAATTGCACACCCAACCCCCTCCCCCAACCACACCCACTCCAGAATGCTACCGGCAGGACTAGCGATGTTGGGCCTGGGGGACCTGATTGCACTGCAAGTACTCCAACTCCAAGAAGAAGACGAACGCCAACTACTACAACAACCGGCCGCACAGAGGAGACGCAGGAGGAGGAGGAGGAGGAGGAGGGCAAGGCATGGCCAGCAAGCCCCACCAGCACAGCCACTACCACCACGCAGGCAGCCCGCAATCCCACGCCTCCGAGCTAATCCGTTCAACCTCACAGCTGAGCAGATCCACACCCTCTACCGTTTGGACCGGGACACCATAACCGCCATTGTCGACATGACACACGCTGACCTTGTCAGCATGATAGATAGCCCAACCGCCATCCCACCCCTACTGAAGGTGGTGTCTGTACTCCACTTCCTGGCCACAGGCACCTACCAGCACACAGTCGGACAGTTGCATGGCATTTCACAGCCACTATTCTCACGGACACTATTCCAAGTGCTTGATGCCCTCCTGAAGCACTCAGACGACTACATCACTTTACCACGCTCGGAGCAGGAGATTACAAACACAAAAGTGGGATTCCATGCACTTGGCGGCATACCGGGTTGCATTGGTGCCATCGACTGCACCCATGTGGAATTGGTTGTCCCACATGCCATGGAGGCCCAGTACCGCAACCGGAAACAGTATCATTCTATCAATGTACAAATGGTGTGTGACTCCAACAGGATCTTTACACATTGTTGTGCCCGATTCCCAGGATCAACCCATGATTCTATGGTCTTGTGGAACTCTAGAATGCCACGCTACATGGAGCGACACGCAGGGCACCGATCCTGGCTACTCGGTGAGTCTCATTTAATGCATGAGTATGTGGGGTAGGTGATGCGTGAATGACCTGGCAGGAAGGGGGGGGATGCGTACGTAGCAATGACATTCTACGAACATCCTTTGTTGTCCACATACAGGTGATGCCGGGTATCCACTGAAGAGATGGCTCCTTACACCAATCCGGAACCCACAGGACCAGCATGAGGAGGACTACAACCATGCCCACTCACGTACCCGTGTGGTCATAGAACAGGCATTCGGCCTACTGAAGGCTCGTTTCCGCTGCCTCAGCAGGTCTGGCGGGGCACTCCTGTACCGCCATGAGAAGGTTGCAAAGATGGTCATGGCATGTGTCATGCTACACAACATGTGCGTACGTAGGAATGTGGCCATGCCCCCCGACGCAGAACTGCAAGCACCTGAAGATGGTCATGATGAGGGTGGGGATGTGGCAGCACCTCAAGGGGTCCGCGAGGCACAGGAGGCCCGTGAATTACGTCAGAATATCATAGATGCATGCTTCTAGCACTCACGCCTGGTGGCTGTTACATGGACACGGGACTTGTGGCACTGTGTGTGTTTGGAACATGCACAATGTGGACTGTACGCCAAGATAGGCCTCGTACACAGAGATCAATGTCCACACATCTCATTGGATGAATATGAAGAATTGTTTTGCAGATGTGAAATGACATTACACACCCAATCAACCCGCCACCCAATGAAGCACAACACACCCCCTCCACCCTCCTACCTCCCCCCCGAACACCAGTGTCCAATGACGCTCATTGTCAGTGGGCAGACGCTATTGCAAGCCCCCTCTCCGGTTATCAGGGGCACCCCTGCCTGTGGAGCGCCGGTTCCTCCCAGATCTACGTTGGGGGCTGCCCTGGACGGAACTTGCAACGGATGATGTCTCTGCCTGCTCACGTCCATGCATGTCCCTAAGGGTTTGTGAGAGCTCAGTGAGCACACGGCGCACAGCGGCAAGTTCACCACATACGTCTTTGGACGTCGCATGCAGTTCCCCCCTCAGGCTCTCGGTGCTTCTCTCCATTTGTCCCCTCAGGCTCTCGGTGCTTCTCTCCATTTGTCCCCTCAGGCTCTCGGTACTTCGCTCCATTACTGCCCTAAGTGTCTCAGTAGATGTTTCAATGGCTGCCTTAGAACCCCCACATTCAGCAGCATGCTCCTTGAGGAGCGTGGCCAGTTGCTGCTGTTGCACAATCATCTGCTCGAGGGACTGTTGCCTCTGCTGGGCCATGCCCATTTGCGGTGGTGTCACAGAGGGGCTGGACGCCTCATGTTGCCTTGCCACAGGCCTTGTGGGGGTTGGCCAGTCGTCGTCTTGTGGGTGCCCCTGCGTGGTTTCCTCATGGTGTACGGGATGATACAAACAGGGGGATTGAGACAGGTCATGGATGGGTCCTACTTCGCCAGCACCGTTTTCTGTGTCGGAGCATGCTGGAATGAATGCAGTGTCACCTAGGGTGCTGCTGCCACCAGAAGCAGTGCCTTCTGTGGCATCCATTGGGGGGACCTGTGGTGCTGCTGTTGTGGACATGCTGGCTGCTGGGGTGCCTGTTGGAGTCCCCTCCAGTGTGCTGCCACTCGATTTGTGCTGCTGCCGTGTCTTGATCCGTGCAGCTGAGGTGGAGGGTCTTTGGCCGTTGGTCTTGGCCCTCTTTGCAGGTGTGCTGGTAGGGGTGTCCTGAAGCTCGTCGTTGGAATCGGACCCTGTGGTGGAGTAAAGGAGGGCGAGCGTTATTTATGGGTCTGTGGTAATTGTAATGGCAATTGTATCACATGCATTGGGGTGGTACCTGGGGGTGATTTGGGTCAGGGCCTTGGAGGTGGTCTCATTTTTGTGTGGATTGGGGATGCAGTTATTTTGCAGTCTGCAGTTAGGGTGTGCATGCTGCACATGTAGAGTGTGTTTTTGGGACTTTTAAATATTTATTTATTTAATCTGACTTTTAAGGGGCGCTGTCATGGCAATGTATGTGGTCGTTCTCCTGGACATGTGTTTCTATTGCACTATGGGGACACATGGTACTTCACATGGTTGGTAATTGTGGATTTGGCATAGTTTTATTTGGGCCACCTACCTGATTCTTCGGATGTCTGCACTCCTTTCTCCATCCCTCCGACTCCCTCTATGCTCTCCATTCCAATGGTGGAGGTACAGATTTCTTCCCAGGGGGTCAACTTGATGGGTGATTCCGATCCTCCCCCGGTAGCTGTGGCAATGTTCCGGTTGGCAGAGAGTATGCTCCGGACGCGTATCCGTAGGTCGTCCCATCGCTTTCTGCATTGCTGTGGGTTGCGGGGTGCGGTCCCCACCGCACTTACCCGCTGTGCCACCAGGGCCCATATGGCCTTCTTGTTCGCAAGTGCCGTCCTCGTCATTTGCGTCGAGAAGACGACGGCAGCATTCTCCTGGAGGGTCTCTGTGAGCACGGTGAGTTCCTCATGGGAGAAGTGGACCTGCCGCTTGCGATCGCACGCTTTTTTAGCAACTTTTGCCATATTTATTTTTTTAACTGGGGTGGCTAACGGGTTGGGATGTGTCTCAGGGTCGGATTTTTAATGGTTGTGTTGGGATTCTGATTTTATGGGTGTACGGCGTGCTGTTTCCCGTTCCGGCCCCATGTTTTTACTTCCGTTTCCGTATATTTACGGTGACCGTAATTTGCGCTGACCGCTCATTTCGGTGACCGCTAAGATGGGTGGCGGAATTGCACCTAGGGCGACGTACGACGGCGGTAAGGGGCGTTTTGGGGTCATTTCCGCCATCGCGGACTTTGCACTTCCGCCATGGCGTAATGCTCCTGCCCGATGGGTCAGAATTGGCCGCACTTTCCTCCATCGTGCAGTGGCGGAAACGCTATTTACGCTATGGCGGTCATGTCAGTTACTTTCCGCCAGGGTCGTAATGAGGGCCACTGACTTTTATCAGTTTTGAGTACATCACTGAAAACTGTGCTTTGAACCTGCAACCTTGTGCAGTCACAGCACTCATTTCATTAAATCTGGCATGATAAGATAAAGCCAAATATCTATGTTAGAGGATGCTTCGTTGTACATTAAAGTTTTTTGCCATGTTAAAGTTTTTCACCTAATATTTGAAACTATGAAAATACTATCCTAGATGGGAGGGGCTATTATTCAAAGGGATGATGCATAATAACTAAACAGAACCATTCAAAAAAATGGGGCTAGGCCTCGGTTAAAGAATGGAGAACAGTTGTCCAATCCCAGTTAAGAGCCAATCAGCTGGGATCTCATAATTTAGACATTTTGTCAGTTTTATTATTGGTTTTTTAAAGTGTTGCACAATGGGAATCAGGGAGAAAGCTGCCTGATTTCATCTGAGTGGGACTACTGCAAAATGTCATGATGCCTGCCCCCGGGCATCCGGATCGAGTTCATCAGCCCCTGGAGCAGGCATCCAGATACTTGTTAAAACCCCAGCAGCCCCGGCTGGGGGCTGTTTGGGTTCAGTCCTGGCGCATGAGCCGCCAGGCTCACAGACATTACTTACCTCATGCAGACCATGCTGCAAATGAATCCAAGCCAACGTGAGGCCTGGATGGGACTATTTTATTACAGGGACTATTTTTTACTCGGGTGTGGTTCTGGGGAACATCTTACCTGGAACTACTTTGGAGGCTATTTAAACCACGGCCGAACAGCAGCACACGCTTCGCGTTATTCTGCATCCTGCAGCGTAACGCTTACCGTGCCTGCAAGTCAGCATCCAGTCTTCTGCCACGCCCGCCTCGAATCCGGAGCTCCTAGAAAAAGGGGAAAGAAGGAGAAAAGGTTAGATCACGGACATTATTTTAATTCCTTACCAGATTCCGGATCCAGCACGTCTCCGAGCCTGGAAAGGACATTATTCCAGCACGCGTCACATCGCCAGCAGCAGCGCCGCGTCATACTCACCAGTCCACAGCATCCTTCGACTCAGCGCTGCCTCCATCCTTTTCTTCGTCGAACTCCAGCACCTAGGGGAAAACAAAAGAAATAACAAGGTGAGCCAAGAGAGCCGACAAATACAATCTCTTACCACCATAGGCTTACCTGATTTACCACCGGAGGCATTACCCCTTTAATACGCCTCATCTTCCTATGCCGCACCTATAAAGGGAGAGAAAACAACAAGTTAAACTCATGCAACTTTTACCGGACAGTGTTGGGTAATACAGACTCTTACCTGAACGCCATCAGCTGCCTCCAGCCAATATTCTTTTGGACCAGCTGCAATTCAACAAGGGAATGGAACAAGAGTGAACATCGGACATATTGAACTCTTTGAACTTTATAAACCCCGGAGTCAATATTCCTCCGGAACTCCTCCAGTACCTTCAAACCAGTGAAGTAACTGGTATCTACGTGCCCCTGCATGCCACGCAGGATGGAGAGCTCATCATTTAAAAACATAAAGTGAGGTTACTAAAAGGGGATATCGGAGGTGACAACAGTGGGAGGGGGCCATCACTACAATCCACGGGTAGCTAAATCCCTTTCTCCACTTGCAGGAGAATACCTCTACTGGTCAAGCAGATGAGATTAGGCGGGCCAGTCCAGACAGTCATCTCGGCACTACGCATCACGTTGGTGGAGACTGCAGCTGTCCGGGTCCGATCGACGCCCCTGTGGGAACCAGGTGAGCGTAAAACAAAATTGCTGGGCAAATAGTCTTGCCTGGGAGACAGGAATGGAAGTTAACCAGGAAAATAGACAGGGGCTGGGATCTATGACCAAGGAGAGACAAAATAAAGCAATTAATGATGGAGAACATACATTTCGGTAGAAAGACCACCTGGTCCGAGGGCCTTTCCTCTGCCCAATCCTCTAATGGCATGAGTGATTTTGGGAAGTGAAATGTCACCCTCTAAATGAGACAGGTCAGTTTGGGGATAAGAGTGTCTGTTGATCTTATAGAGAAAGGAGTCAATGCTTTCGGAGGGGACAGTGGTTTCAGGAGATTATAAGTCTGAACAAAATTGTTTAAAACAGTTTAAGGTATCGTCAGGGTGAGTAAGGGCGGTGTCAGTTTTGTCTTTGATGTGTGATATATGTGTTCTTTCCTTCCTAGTTTTAAGATAAGATGCAAGTAACTTGCCTGCCTTGTTGGAAGTCTGGTAAATCTTGGTTTTGTATTTCAGTAGAGTTCCAGCAGCTAATTCAGTGAGCTCATTGTTCATTTGGAAACGTAAGGCCATGAACTGACGAAGGTTTATTGCACTAGAGTCTTGATAGTAATGTTTTTCATGTTGGACAGTTGAATATAAAGCTCATCAAGGTGCTTTCTATGTAGCTTCTTTTTTTCCCCAGAATATGCCATGATGTGGCTTCTAAGCGCGGCCTTGAACGCGTCCCACTTGTTAACAACTGAGGTGTCACAATCGAAATTTTCAGCAAAAATTGCTGAAAGAATAATTGTATTGCTTGAATAAACTGCTGGTCTTGCAACAGATAGTTGTTGAATTTCCATCTGGACTATGGCTTTGTGATGTACTCAAAATTGAAAGAAGTGCAGACAGGGGCGTGATCAGAAATTATAATATTGGAGATCAAAGAGTCAATAATAGTGCCGTAAAAGATTTGGAAGAGAAAATGTAATCTAGGCGGCACAGTGTATCATGAGGAGGTGAGTGTAATGTGTAGTCTAACTGCGTAGGATGGGAGAGCCTCCCTGATTCAATGAGTCCAGTCTCAGCCAGACAACCTACAAAGGATTTGTGGGTTTTAGATGTTTTAAACACACATTTGGATTTCTGATCTAGGAATGGATCGAGGATTTGATTGACAATGCCACATACAATGAGTTTGGTAAAATCATTTTTGAGAATCATTTGTTTCATGGAAACCCAAAAACTAGGGTCAGATGGGGTGGGACCATAAATATTCAGAATGGACACATGAACAGACCGAATCAATAGCTTGAACCATAACCATCGCCCATTGGAGTTAGCATTTTCACCCAGAATCTTAAATGGTAATTTCTTACTGAGAAGTATAGCGACTCAATTTTTCTTGCCCACCGCAGGACTTGCAATAACCTCTTTCATCCAAAAGGATTTGAGTTTCATTGCTTCGGCACTTGATAAGTGAGTTTCTTGAATGCATGCTAGTGATGGCTTGAGTTTATTAAGATGAGATATAATCTTGCACTTCCTTATTGGAATATTGCAACCCTTAACGTTCCACGTTACACATTTAAATACCATGGGAACAGTTCGGTAATAGTAGGGTCAGAGTATAAACCTGTAATGAGCACAAACTGCGGGTGAACCAGAATATAATGTTCACTTCCAGAACAATATGAATCAATGAAGTAGGGATACACTTAGGACCTCCCATAACGCGGACCAAACATGGATGGAAAACACCTAAGGATGAGGGGATAAGGAAGGGAAGTCTGATCAAGGACTGCCAAAATGGAGTCAAAAAGTGACGAAAAAAACCTCAGATTCAGGAAAAAAAGAATAGCATTTATCACTTTGGATCAAAGAAGATGATCAGACCAGGAAGTGCGAAAAAGGAAGAAAAAGGCAAAAAGGGGTAGGTGACAACTACCGAGCCGTCAGAAGGAAAAAGACGACTCACAACAGAAGAGGGACACCTCCACAGCGCCCGACTCACCAATGCTATAATACAATGTTAGTAACGGCATTGAATAAAGCCCGAAGTGGGCGAGATAACAAAAACCTCATGATCTGGAAGAGGTAGAGGGATTACAGATGACGATGTGTCCATGCCTTCAGTCTTAATGGAACAAATAAATGATTTCAGGTCGGCAGGATCATCAAACATGGCAGTATGTTCCTCGTGAGTAACTTTGAAGGAACAAGGGTGATATAAGTCATTTATGATATTGAGCTGCTTTAATGCAGGGCGGAAGGACAAGAGTTATTTTCTGCACAGAGCTGTACTCCTTGCCACATTCTGTGAAATGTGTAATTTGCTTCCATGCCAGGTGAGAGAGTTTCTCTCCTTGATTGTTGAGATAATTAGCTAGAACTGAGTATATTCAAGCAAGTAGAATGTAAGAGTTTGGGGAGGAGAGCGAAGGGAGTTTCTTAATGGACCAATATGATGAGCTTGCTGTATATTGAATGATGTTTCCATAGGTAGATGAACTAAAGCAAGTAGTAATTTCTGTATAAATGCAATGGGGTCTGAACCTTCACAGCCTTCGGGATGGCCTGAGATGCATAGATTATTGCGTCTGCTTCTATTCTCCAAATCCTCATTATGTTTCTGGAGGTCTTTAATAGTTTTTTCAAGCAGCGTCACCCTGGGAGAAGCATCCTCCACAAGACCAACCCTTGTTCCACCTCTTCCATTCTATCTTTAAAGCCCCTCCATCTATCATCCAATTGTTGAGGTTTTTGATTGGTGGTTTCGATAAAGGGTTTTAATGCTCAAATTTCTTGTAGAATGGTTTCAACGGCTGGGTCCGCCAATCTAAGCGGCAGTGGTGGGTCATTCTTTGGCCTTTTCAAGTTTGTTGAAGAAGGGTTAGTGTCTTCACTGACAGGCATTGATTTTGGATTATTTTTTCCAGTAGCCATTATAGTCTGGGGCTCCGATTAAGATACACCACGGATAAGAACAGCAGATGATGAGGTTCATTTGATGTAACTCCAAGCACAAGGTCCAGAAAAAGGGCTGTGTACTTAATGATGCAGAGGGCAGCAACAATGGCTGCACAATACCCAGAAATTGGCCCCTCAGAGTTAGAGAAGAGTTGGGGAATCCAAGTGCTGAGGTAATTCAGAAAGAGGAATCAGATGATATATTGAATATGAGCACTGATGTGCCATAAGTTGCTCAGATATCTTTTGTTTATTCTCCCTCTTCCAGAGTTGAACATTTTACTTTCACTTCGCTTTCCTTCTATTTCCTTTCTTTTTTGTTTTCCTTTTCTTCCTATCCTTGTCCTCTTATTTAAACTATTGTCCTCTTATGTATGAATATATTAGTAAAACAAGTGGTTGTTTTTTTCTTTTCAAATGACCCCACTTATTCTCCCCTTTTTCCTGCTGAGCTGCTGCCCAATATAATTCAGTACCGTGCGTGAGAATTATAACATTCCACAGGAGTAAAACTTTGTTAAGAGATAATATAATGTCAATTAAGACTGTTATTTGAGAGAAACTTAACTTTAATTGCAGCCTTCAAGTTTTTAGAGTCCACAGGAGGTGGTGCTGTTTTTTTTTATAGATGGAGCCGACAAGGCCCTAAGCCTGCGCTCTGTGCTCCGAACGATGCTGAGAGTCTCCTCATGAAAGGTGGCCATTGTCAGGAGCTGCAGGCCCCCGGGTGACGAGGAGCAGTGCACTGGCCCATGGGCAAACAAATAGTAGTCGCAACCTCAAACTGGAGCCATTGGAACGTAGCTGCAGCTTCGGGGCAGGGACTCATCAGGAAAGTTAACTGGTAAGTGATAGAAATGCTGTAATGGATATGCGGTGAGTCAGAGCTGCAAAATTAGGTGGCCATCTTTAAACTTAAATTGTAGTTTTCCCACTTTATCTCCCAGAAATCCTCTTCAGGTTCTTTTTCTGAGGCTCTACTCATCTTATACCCCAAAGCTACTAAATATCCCACACTTCCCTGCAACTATAGATCAATCTCTCTCATTAATGTGGAGAGCAAAATCTTTGCTAAAATTCTTGCCAACAGAATTTAATCATCTCTCCCCGCTTTGATCAGATCCGACAAAGTCGGGTATGTTAAGGGGCGGAACATCCCTGAAAATGCTAAATTATTATTTGATGTCTTTCTCCAAGGGTAAGAAAGATACGTAGGGCTATGCTGCAGTTGCACTTGATGCGGAAAAGGCTTTTGACTGTGTCAACTGGGACTTTATGTTTCAATCACTTTGGTGGCATGGTTGTGGCGAGCAGTTTATATCCCTGGTTATGGTTCTCTACTCTTGTCCCAAATCATCTATTATTAACGGTCTATCCTCATCCTTCTTTCCCTTATGTAGAGAAACTAGACAAGGCTGTCCCCTCTCCCCATCCTTTATAGTCTCTCTCTTGAACCCTTGCTAGAACTCATCAGATCCGAGAGACACATTCCTGGAATCCCCTGTGGAAATTCTATTATTAAAATTGCAGCTTACGCAGATGATATACTTATCCTTATTAAAAATCCCAAACTTCACCTTCCTCACCCGCTTAATAGTCTTCATCAGTTTTCCCTAGTGTCAGGCTACAAACTAAAGAAAGAAAAATCTGAGATTTTACCCCTCAGTTCCTTTTGTGTCAATCCTGACTTAGATGTCTTCGGTTTCAAATGGTGCAATGAGTCCATTTAATTTCTTGGCATTCGCTTTGCCTCCTCAACATATGATACTATCAAACTTAACACACATATACTGTTAGATAGACTTAGAGAATTAACATCAATGTGGTTTCCCCTCTACCTCTCCTGTTGGGGGCGTCTTGACACCATTAAGATGATGTTGTCCCGTATTGTTTTATATTACCTGCAACTCCTTCCGGTCCCATTGTCTCCTTCATTTTTCAAATCCATCTGCTCTATCCTTCTCAACTTCTTATGGGGCCCTGGGAAATGTAAAAGGATTGCTGTTGCCAAGTTAAAAGCCCCATATGACATCGGTGGGGTCAGATTCCCGGACTTCATATCATTCAGCATTTCTTCTTAAACAATCCCACTGCTGGCTTGCCCCTCCCAATTCCTCAGACATCCCCTCCTGGTGTGTATTAGAAAAATATCTAGTACACCCCTATGATGTAGCCAATCTTACTTATGTATTTAGCTACTTTTCTACAGCCCCATCTGACCCCATTAAGGCCACTATTTCTGCCCTAAAACTATTTCTCTTTCCACATACCAAAACCCCTTCCAAGAACCTTTCCCCACTGCTTTGGCACAACAAAAATATCACTACTAATAACAGAATATTATATCACAAAATCCTGGTTAAAAGGTGGCATCAGATTTATCCAGCAATTTGTTAATGGCTCCTCCATTCTCTCCTTCCAACAACTAAGAATTCTCTTTTCTATCCCTTTTTCTGACTTCCACTTTTATAATAATTTGGTAAATGCGTGCCTAGATGCACTTAATCATTTCTCGAACATCATCCTTTCACCTGATGCCGCTAGACTTTTATTACTGACCATGGTTTCCGATATAAAGGCATCAAAATTGTACAATGCTTTGACCTCTAAGAATGTTGTATGGCCTATGCGCTTGACATGGGAGAATGACCTGGGCAGTGCTCTGAGTGACCACGCGTGGTCTCTTCTATACTCTAGGATCAGGGGCATATCTGCTTCAGCCAACATAACACAACATCTGTTCTTCTTTATCCACAGAGCATTTATCACTCCCATGAAATCATCCAAATCCAAAAGAGATACAGATGATAAATGTTGGTCATGCGGTAGCACCCCTGCCTCCTATAAACATATGTTTTTTGACTGTTCATATGTATTTAAGTTCTGGCAGGAAGTTTGGAAATTCCTTAAACTCTTTTTTTCTCTAAATATCGTATTATCGTATTTAAATATTGTTTTAGGAAGCCTGGTGGTCACGAACATTAATCTGCATACCTCTGCCAAGCTATCTGACTTGTTCATTGCCCTTGCTCTGAAGCTCATCACCACCAAATGGAAAGACTTGCACAACCTTTCTGCCAGGGGGTGGTGGGACAACATCTGTCATGTGCACAGAATTGAGTTAAGTATGGCCACTTGTCTGGATACTATTCCCAAGTATAACACCAAATGGTCTTTCTTTATTCGCTACGTGGACTGTTTTAATGCGTCATCGCATGGTACTTGAGCACTGGTTTTAGATCCTACGCTCTGTTTGAACATCACCGGTTTGCTTTTATTTGTCCATTAGATTTTTCCAATGCTTTACTTCAAAAATACCAACTATAATTTTCCCATTGATACCCCCTCGCCCCCTTCCCCTCTGTTCTCGTGTTTGTTTTTGGTCTATTCCACCTGTAAGTCTTGGGTATACGATCTTCAACTTGATTGCAAATCTCAATGTTGTTGAACTTCCCTCATTAATTAATTATTCCCTTGGTCCTACTCAGTTTGCCACAAACTCTATGAATTTATTATCGTATTCCTTGTGATCAAATTGTGATCAATGTTTTTTATCTTCATGAATTTCTGAAATGTTATCAATATGTACTGTTCTCACTTCATATAATCTCAATAAAGATTATTATATTAAACAAAATAAAATGATGGCGGACATTCTTGACTGAACGTGGAGAGGCCTCTAACCAAGACCCAATGTTTGCCCTGTGTATCGATAAGCCTTGAGGACTTTCCTGAGTGCAAAAACCCAAATATATTTTATGTAAGTAAACTTGTCCAACAAAACCAAGTCTTGTTGGGATCTGTTTGATTAAATATCTTCCTATTATTGATTGGGTGGGCAGACAAAGTAGACCCCTAGAATTTTCTTACCAAATAATAATGTAATTCCTTCCCCTATAGGTAGTGTACACTTGTGTACAGGCACGATTTAAATAACATATCATATCATATCATAACTAACGCAGGGTGAAATTATTGAAATTCAAAATCAACAATATCACTTCCAGTGCAAATACAAATATAGTCTGTTTAAGTGCTTAAGTAGCCCTATTTCTTTTTGCCAACCCCAATATTCCCTAAAGGGAATTCCCATAAAAACGAACATTTCTAACTATTCACCATTTCTCAGACCCTGTCTTAAATCCGAGGGCTGCTGAATGCAAACTGAATATCTGGGTCTTGTGATGGTCTTGCCAAAATTAAATGAAGTGGCGTCTCTGATTGAAAAGCATACTCTCTACTGAGAGTGGGAAAGTGATTCTTGGTAGAAAAGAGATTCTTCATGGCATTGTAGTGAAGGAAGAAGGGTCCTTTATATATAAAAAGTGTTTTGTTTTTGAAAGTCTGTTGTGCTCTAACGCTGCTAGGATTTCCAAGTACGTAGGGAGATAAAATACAGAGCACTGCATGTGTGAAACTGCTTTTGCCAAAAGGAAAGTGTTGCATGTTATTTAAATTAAACTTCATGTAAAGGGTATTGCTAAGCCTGTGATCCGGTCATGTTTCAAAAAGCTACATGTTATAAAGTAAACCTCCTGCAAAGTATTTGACAGTACATGTTGTGGGGCTAAAGAGTCTGTGATCTGTGTTATCCTAAACCAACCAGTGTTTTCAATTTGTGTGAAAAGGGAAGTGCTAGGAAAGGAAAACATTTGGCCCATGGAGTGAGGTTATGTGATTTGTGATGTTGTACCGATAATGATTTTCCTATTCTGTAATAAATATATATTCTTTCTATACACCGGCTGGCTTCTTGTCTTACCTGTGTCACAGGGGTGAGGGTTCCATGTGGCTCTCAATGAATCATGGACAGGGCTAGAATGAACAGAAAAGGAATATTGTTGTGGTGCTTTTGATTGGGGAGGTAAATAATTCCCTGCATCAATGGTTGCCATATAAATATCTCCAACACATGACAAAGCCGATTCCAGTTGAATACATTCTCTGACTAAAGAGGATAACAATGCCTTCCTGGGGCAACCATAGAACAGATATAAAACATAATGTTATATAATGTTATCCAGGGATTCAATTGAGTGATTGTTTCAAAGGCATGTACTACTAAAGGATGATGTAATTTAGCCCATCCCACCTTGACATAGGCCATCAAAGTGGCAGCTGTCTGTTCTCTTCTGTAGCCACCTTTGGAGGTCAGTCAGGGTGTCGGCATGAATGCTTCATCACTCAGCAAAGTGCTACCTATGGTACACTTACGTGAATTGGACCTGTCCAACGCAGGGTGTGAATAGCATTTGGCTGGCGAGGCAAGCATAATACAACTTGTGAGAGAGCTGCTCTCAACATTGAATCATAGATCCGTGGGCGGCACTCATGTAACCCATAATCAAGCCTTCTTAAGCTCATCTTAGTGCCTTAATGCCCGTGGGCTGCAGTGCGCTTTACAAATCTAAATAAATAAATAAATATTCTATACGGCATTGATGAAATGAAGGGGAATATGGAATACATGTTGCCTTCAATTCTTTACCAGCGTTTTAAAGACACAATGCACACTATTCAGCAGCATGTAGCTGGGGAGGGTCCCTAGTTAGGGCTGGTTTTATTTTCACTGCATGCCAGGCTAAACTGACGAGGCGCTTGGAAGAGCAGTTCAATCAAAACCTGGGGCACCAAGGACGTGCACTATGTATTTAACGGCCACTTTCACCACAGCTATTGGCATAATCAGACAGTACATGCCTCTTTTTCCACACATCTGTCTCAGGTTCAAGGAACACTGCGGTAACACTGTATACAGGCTGAAGAGACTGTGGGGCAGAAAGCTCCGTAGGCATCTGAGACTAAATAACATGCAACAGAAGACCCAGAGCAAACACGCTGAATGATGGATACCAGTTTGTCACATGGTAGCAGGGAAGGGACAATAATCCAGTTTAATTTTGACTGAATAAGTGGGCTGGCTGGACAGCAGGACTTGTCCAACTGGATATTGAGAGCCTAAGTTGATCCCCTGCTAGTTTGCAGTGCAAAAGAGTATTTAGCACGGCAGGTTCTTTTGCATTTGGCAGCATGACACATTTCTCTTAGTCTCATGTTAAACAACTGACATTTAATACAATGTACCAGCACCAAAACTGACTGACTACGGCAAAAAGCTTTTGTTTTTCTCCCAGCAAAAACAGCATGCTTAGTTCAGAGATTATTTTGCGTTCAAGAGCATCCCCTGGCACTTTACCTTACCAGAGCATCTCACTTTGGGGTCTTTAGTGGCATGATGCTGTGGGTTGCATCATGTGGGTTTGACATCTATATGGACATAATCGGGAATGACTGTGTTCAGTTTAAGAGCCATAAGAAAAGCATAGAGGGCAGCAAGGAAATCTGTGAAGGTTTTGGCAATCTCAGAAAAACAGAAGACAGCTGGTTTCGCGAAACCGGTTCATAAAATGTAGCATAGCATGTGTCGGCACTTCAACGATAACCCCCCTCATCTTTTCTCCTTCACCCTTGCAGCACTCAATTCCAGTACAATTAATGCAGTGTTTCAAGCTAATATGCTACGATAGCCGTGTCTGTGTAAGGGAGATGAACCCAGGGCCATCTTAAACAATTTGGGGGCCAAGGGCACAGACACCTTTGGGGGCCCCCCTCCATCGAGCCAAATGAGTTAAGGTACCCAGAATATCTGATTGTGTCCCCCTCATCGCAATCACAACACATAGCTTGGCATGTTACCTCGCAGCTATTAAAATAGCCAATGGCACTCCCTTTCAGTCCCCTTACCCCCTTCATTCTTGCTGTAATAAGAATGATAAAGAAGTAGCATTTCAAGCCCAACATCAGCAGTCCACGAAAAGGCTACTTGCATTCTAGCATAGCTACAGGCCATTTTTCATCATGAGCAGTAATGAGGAAGATACACTAGTCATAGTATAAATTCAGGACACAGATTGTATGTAAAAGGTGCATATAATCCAGAATAGACAGACAACTCAGATTAGCTCCCTCACAGAATGCAAAAATGCTCAAGCATGGAGACCAATTGGAAGCAAGGAGAAAGATAAACCTACCATGGAATAGATAATGGATGAAGATTAGTTGCTACCATTTATGTACACGCATCCATACAGATTGAGATTAGATGAGGGACATGGTTTTCAAGTAGGGTTGCCATTAGAGAGCAAAGAAACAAAACAAGTGGCTTTGATATGCAATATACCAATGCTCACTATTATTATAGAGGAAGCAACACTATAGGCAGTTAAACCACGTGTGAAGCTGTTATGAAGATCATACCCTGAGAGCAAAATCACTCAGAAGGGTGACAATTGTGAATGGTTTAGGGACTACCAATTTTCACATATTAGGCAATGCAAGATTAAATGAGATACTCAGGATTACACATTGGTTAAAAGGTGAAGCTGGGATTTGCATCCACTCTGCAATTTTATGCACTTTACAACTTGCGTTTCTAGTACGTACCATGAACTGAAATAATCCCATTTTATAGATCCGATTTAGAAAGGAGACAAATCACATAACCTAACATGACAATTTTAAAAACAAAATGTTATAGAAGCTTATTATGCAAAATGGGAATGATTCTAGCTTCATTGTCTCGATCATCAAGGGAAGTATATAGGTGCCAACATAGTATTTGATGTGATATTACAAGATTAAATCTGGGTTTCTCTTTATTTTTCAATGCTTTAAATTGGCCCAAAACACAGGCTTGTGAAATTGTTATTCATAAACATATACAAAAACCTTTTGGTTGTACAAAAAGCAAAGCATTTTTGTGCCAAATGAGCAGACTTTAAAATATGCTTGCCACAGCCCTGCAATATCTCATCCACTCTCTTTGTCTAGGAGCCCTTCTGCTGAAATGACCTACATAAAAAGTCAGATCAGGTAATGAATGGGCTAAACAATACCCCCAGCATGTGAAAAGGCAACCTTTCCAAGGAAGACAGTACAGTAATGTCAGTGAAATAAGTTGATTTGTCCAGGATCACTGTATCGCATGAACGCTTTGGTTCCACAGTCTTGAATTTGCATACCTAATCACTTCTCGGACTAACCCTTTATAGTCTTAATTTGAGGTAGCTGCCTAGGTTTTACAAGCCTCCATCTACAGAAACCAATTTCTAGACCTTCACCATACTGATGCTATATTCGTTTTTGCTTTTATAGCAACCACAGGTACAGGTACACTACTGAAAATAGCACCTGTTGCACTACAAAACAAAATACACATACCTGCAGATTTATCAACTTCAAACATAGGAAAGGCTGAGCAGGCCTTGCTGGAATTCAGCATTATAATCTTGCATATGAACACACATCTCTACAATTAGTGCTTAACACACTGAGCTATCTTCTGAACCCACGGGACACACACATTTATCAGTATGCATTTCAACTTTGACTATTGCACCTGATCAATATAATTTCCATATAAAGGTGATATTGCTGCAGGAGTTGTCGTTGTGAACACACAAACTATGTGGTGTGGGACAGTGAACACAGAAAGCATTACATGATAAATTGATGAGAGCAGTAAGTATTTGTTAGGACAGGCAATAGGTTCAGAGCCTCAGCAACACGCCGTACAATATCTTGATGTGTGCTATTTAAGTTTGTAAACAATGGTCACTAACTTCTTTAGATTAGACATCTTTGTGGGGGCCCCATCCAAGAGGGGAGCCCGGGCACGTGCCCCTTTTGCCCTCCCATAAAGATGTCACTGGATGAACCCACATAACAATAGAAGAAGAAAATGTGTTGTGGTCACACGATCTATCAAAGATGAAACTCAACATGAACTAGTGTATTTGTCAAGAAGGATCGCAGCCTTGCCTGGAAGTGGAAGAAGGACTAATCTGTAGGGAGGAGCCAGAGGAGCAGGAAGTGCCAGAATGTTCTCAAGAGCCAAGGAAGCAGAAGTAAAACCGGCAAAGTGTGGTATCTGAAATTTGCCATGATTCATTATCATTAAGTCATTTTCCTGCTTCCGAACGGAGAAGCATTGGTCCCAAATGACAAGTGGTGTAATGTGGATGAACAGGATACAAGGGTTAAAGGAGACCCTTGACTAGAAGACAAGAACAATTATCCTTGAGTAAAAAAGCCTTGGCCCATATTTGTATTTTTTTGAGGGCAGGTAAATAGTGGCTGTATTTGAAAAACAGCGTACATTAGGGCAACAGCACAACAGCAGTAAAAGAAGCACTCCCATGACTTGATGCTGCAACAAAGATAAGTAGACACATAATTTAGGTGGAAGTTGGGAAACATAGGAAATTGAAATAAGGACATCACATTATTAACAACACAGAGATAACACTGTATTTAGTTATCTACAGGTGGCTTAGGGAGGGTGAGGGTTAAAGGGAGAAAGTATATCAATATGTGTCATGATAGTAATCAAGGCACAAGGTTTCAACTAATTTGAAGAATAAGCCAAAAACATGAAGTAGAACCTTCCTTAGAAATGAAAATCCAGAGTAGTGTAGCGAGGCAGATGTACAAGTCATCTAAGGAACCCACCCCCTCACCTCTGTCATACTGGAAGAACAGCAAGAGAACACTGTGCATGATACCTGGTATCATCCCATTACCACATCGAAGGTAAGAGAGACGTTATGTGCTCAGACAACCACACCGAATGAACTGTGAGAAACCTGAAGGTTGCCTCCCTGACTAGTCCCTGGGGATCTGTCATCCAGGTGGCCAGGACACGGCCATCGCTATTGGATCCAGTTCCTGAGGGTGGACCATTGACGGAGGATCACCTGGATGGGGGTTCTCAGGGAGTGGAAGTGGGACACTGATGGGTGAGACGCGGTATACCCCTTCTTCTAACACCTTTTTCCCATCCAGCCATGTAGGATACTCAGAAACTCTTCCCCCCCTTTTTCCAACACAAACACTTTTGTACAGTACAAAAGCACAACGGGCTAACGCCAGAGGTATTTACCTGACATGTCCGAACACAAGGGTCAGGAAAAGTCAGGCAATTGACCAAAATCACACACACACCTGACGGCCCTTTCCCTTCCCCAGTGGGATAAAAGGTGGAGCACAAGAGCACACGAAGAGCAAGGCAGACGGAATGACCAAATAGCTATCCAAGCACGGCAGTTAAAGAGGAGAAGAAAGGCAGCGAGAACCAAAAAGATGACAAGGAGAGAAGCGAGCTTGCCCTTTCCGACCAAGACCCGCAAATCCTCCATGGAAGGAATAGTAAGACCGCGAACAATAGCCAATGTGTGTGTTAGGAAAGTTTCCCATTTATGTGTAATTTTCCCTCCAGTTGTGAACCCCCCAACCTTCTGCTGTTATCTGATAAGCCTAGCCTGACTTTTGATTGGAGCACAGCCTTCTGCTGCACTCTGCTGGGTTTTCGCTCACTTTATTATGGGGAAATTAACATGTCCTAAAGACAGTCAGTGCTGGGAGACTGTTTCGCTTAGTCCTTTCCTATGTTGCAACTTTTCTGCAACATGTTACCAGTGCACAATGTACCATACAGTACAGTGCACTGGGGTCTTCCTTTTGTTTCCAAAGGTCCTTGACTCCCTCAAAGGATTTCTTGGTAGAAGTACAGATGTGCCTTGGACAGGGCTGGTGGTAGCTTTTACTTTTGCATATTTTTAAACCTTTCGTGCCAAACAAAGGCATTTACAGCGGTTGGCACCGGAAGATGGCCGGGATCCAAAATGGCCCTGCCACAAGGTTCTTTGTCCTGTCCTTCTGCCATCTTGTCCCTTTGCTTTCCCCAGGTCGAGCTGACCCGGGTCAGTCCTTATTTGGTCATGCATTCTCCCACAAAACACCAAGCTTTTGCTGGCTTCTGCATGCCATTGTGTGTGTGCCTCCAGGATGTGGGCTGGACTCTCTAGTTCCAATACACATCCTGGGTGCCAGAGAGTCTGGTGTGCTGAGAATGACTGGGACCACCGTGGTCTGTGATTGGTCCACGTCTGGTGTGCCTATATGTGAGCAGATCTCCCATACCAGGTCGATCTCTTGAGTTCTCACTGAACCTAGGATAGGATCCAAGCATCCTGAAACTAAGAGCAGAGTCGAGGAACCACTGGTGACCCTCTGGAAGATTTGGCACCCTGAGGCCGCTGTTGTCCCGCAGGACGCCTCTGCATCTTATCGAACCTAGAAGGTCTGCAAAGGTGCTTCGTCCCATTTGAATAGTGGGAACAACTAGTCACGAAATCTTCATGTTAACCTGCAAGCGAGCCTCTTCGGGAGTGTTCCTGGGCCAACCAGCGAACTGACCAGCGTGTGCAGGACCTTTGCTCTGAAACCGCTGCTGTTGACACTTGAAACTTGGTAAATTGTAAGCTCTGGGTCCAAGGCACTCTCCTACCAAGTTTCGTATACCTATGCACAGTAGGTCTGGAATTAGGAGAGTACGCCTGAACCCGAGTGCATGCGGTCACTGTGTTGACTAGCCGTGGTGACGAACCTCGCAGGTGCCTTGCTGCTGTGCCCCTCTGTGCCCTGAATCCTGCTGCAGTGAAACTGGCCTGATACCTTCACCAGGAACAGAGAAATCATCACTGTCCTGCCACGGAATCATCGCTGTAACTCAGCCGCTGAAAGCTGCAGAGCCGCACAATTGACACATTTGAACCTGCAACCTGTGGACTCGACTGCCGAAGTTTGGTGCACAGTGCACCGGGGTCAGTGAGTACTTGCAACCCTTACCGGTGGCTCCTAGCATGTCCTTCCATTTTTATGCATGAGTGTCCGCTGAGGGCCACTCACCTTTCCTCAGGTATCCTGTGCTACCATTATATTGCCAACTCCTGGAACCTGCCCTCTTGTGGAGAGCCTCCTGGAATAGGTGGAACCTATTCTTCATCACCTCACCAACCTTCCTGACTCGCTACAGGTCCTGCAACACTTGGTTCCCTCAGAGTCTCAATGGGTACCAGGCTCCTCCATGACCAGTCTTCCTTGCACTGCCTCCTGGCCTACCGCGCACTTAGGGGCTGTAACTGTAACCCCTACATCCCCCCTGCCTCCTTGCACTTACCTAGAGCCGCGCTGCCCTGGCTGAACTTACTCAGAGCCATGCTGCCCGGATCGCACTTCCTGCCCTTAGATGACTCTCTGTATTCAGATCTAGCAAGTATCCTGCATTCAGGAAGAAACAAGGCTGTTACCAAGCTAAGGATGAACGTAAATGAGATTCTAATGGCTGCTGAAACATCCATTGAGGATTAAGGCACTATTGAGAACTGATTGGATCTCTACAATGACAAAAATGTGACAGTATAAGTTGTACTGTAGTTTGGCTCCACTGGATAAACCGCAAATACTTATTGGGGTATTCAGTTCTTGCATTATCCTCTGAATCATCTCCCCACAAATGAGATTTGTCAGACCAGAGCGCAAGATAAGGAAAAGATATAGGGTTGTGCCCTATGTAATGATTTGACAGTGGTACAAAACCGGAAACATATTATATAGTTTTGTACAGCGCTCACAAAAATTAGAACACTATGGGCCTCATTACGACCCAGGCGTAAGTTACCTACGTTTACGTTTACGTTTACGCCATGGTGGTTGGCGGACTTACCGCCCCATTCCGAGATTGGCGGGGCGGTAAGTCCCCAATCCCCATTTACCCTTCCCCATTCCCATTTCTGCCCCATAGGGCATAATGGGAGTGGGGAAGGCGTTAATTACGGCACCGTAAATTACGGTGGCGTAATTAACTCCATGGTCCCTTAGCACCATGGATTTTAACACCTGCTAAAAGCAGGTGTTAAATCCGCCATGGCGCTAAGGGACCTCGTACTCAGGCGGTAAGGGTCGGCGCTGTTTACGGCGCCGTAAACCCCTTACCGCCTGAGTTGTAATGAGGCCCTATATCTAGGCTGCATTATTTATAACTCTGAAGTGCTAAATGTTGACCAATTTTTTATAAGAATCTCTAGTGGAGAGGAAACTTTAGCTACGATCGCAGTTTTGAATTTTTTACAAGAAGCAAAACTGATAAAGCTATGCTAATCCTATTTTTAAAGGAATCTCTGCTTGGAAAAGATATTGTTTGCAAGTTGAAGATCAGGGATGTAATTTAGCGGTCGCCAGGCGTTGCAACTGTGACCTCTGTGGTCTCCCTTGCGACCTCTAAAAAAAGAAACAAAAAAAAGTGTTTTTTTTTTGTGATGCAAGCTCCTGGGCTGTGGCCAGCACCATGTGGCTCTTTACTTCTGGAGTGGCAGGCTTTCTTGTTCAGGCCCCTTAAAAAAAAGAAGAAAAATAAGAACAGGAGCGCTACAAGTCTAACACTTTCAGCACTGACCCTAAATAATAAAGAATAGGAATACCAAATAATGGGCCTCATTACAGGTCGGGCGGCCCGGAATTAACAGTGGAGGTAAACCCGCCGCTACTATTAATTCTGGACCGCCCGATCCCGAGTCCTGCAGGCTGGAGGTGATCTTCCCGCCAGGTCTGACCTGGCGGGTTGAACATCTCCCGCCTGCAGGCAGACGTGGAAACACCAGCACCATCACGAGATGGTGCCGGTGTTTCCACTTCCCCATTCCCATTGAGTCCTGTGGGACTCAATGGGAATGGGGATTTACACCATTCCGCCTCCGGGATTCCCAGGACACCAGGGTCGTAATGCCCTGGTATTTCTGGGAGTCTCGGAGGCAGAATGGTAATACGAGTCCGGCGGTAACCAGGCGGTTTTACCACTGCGGTTACCGCCGGACTCGTAATGAGGCCCAATGTGTATTTCTGGAATTCTATAAAATAATTACTAGACTCATTAAAGGTTTATTTCAGGCACACTTCAGGGGGTGAGTCACTGATTTAGGGCCTCATCACGACGTTGGCGGTAACCCTTAAAATCGGCGGTAAGGCTATCAGTGCCGATTTTAAGGGTCCGTCGGATCACAAGTCCAAATACCGCTGCGCCATTACAGCCGACACAAGTACAGCCGGCTGTACAAGCGTCGGCTGTAAAAGCGCCAGTAACCATTCGCGCTAAAACATCAGCAAAACGAGTCCGGCGTAGGCGCAATTAGCGCCCGAAAAGCAGTGGATAATCCACCGAAAATACCTCCAGCAAAAAGCTGGAGGTAACAGAACACAGGCCACAGCAATAAGGGCCCAGGTGAAACCAATGCAAATCAGAGGCCTACAAAGGACCCACCCATGCACAACACACCCTCCCCAACACCATTACACCAGCAGGAGCAGGAAGGAGACAGCAATAAGGGCCCAGGTGAAACCAATGCAAATCAGATGCCTACAAAGGACCCACCCATGCACAGCACACCCTCCCCAACACCATTACACCAGCAGGAGCAGGGAGGAGACAGCAATAAGGGCCCAGGTGCAACCAATGCAAATCAGAGGCCTACAAAGGACCCACCCATGCACAACACACCCTCCCCAACACCATGCTGCCATTTGGAGCCGGGAGCCTTGATGTTGACTTCTACCTGTTGCGCCTGGAGCTACAGAGGCCAGCCAACCAGGCCAGGGCCCTGGGAGTGCAGGGGGTAGTGGGGATGAGGAGAAGGAGGAGGAGAGCAGCACCAGCAAGGCGGCCAGACATTCCCAGGGTCAGGCCAACACCCTGGGCCCTGACTGATGGCCAGTTGGTGACCAGATATCGGACGGACAGGGCAACCATCAGCCAGTTGCTGGACACAATCCAGGGCGACATTGGCAGCCGCATAGCCACCAGCACAGCAGTACCTCCCCTAGTGAAGTTTGTGTCTGTGCTTCAATTCCTTGGGACTGGCAGCTACCAACATACCGTTGCCAGGATGCATGGAATGGCCAAGTCCACATTCAGTGCCATGCTGGGACAGGTGCCTGATGCACTGTTGAATCATGTGAACGAGCACATGGCACTGCCAGCCACACAGGCACAGGTGCACCAGCTGAAGGGTCAATTCTATGCCATTGCCCAAGTCCCGAATGTAATAGCAGCCCTGGACTGCACACATGTGGCACTCGTACCACCCGAGGCACATGAGGCAGTCTACAGAAATCGGAAACAGTACCATTCCCTCAATGTGCAGATGATATGTGGTCCTGACCTCACCTTCAGCCACTGCTGTGCCCGCTACCCAGTAACAACAACAGTACCCTGCCGGCGTACATGGAAAGGCACCGAGGACAAAACACATGGCTGCTGGGTGAGTACAAATGTATACCATAATGCATGTCAATCCACAACTGATAGTGCCTGTCACAAAATCCATTATTCCCAATAGGCAGCACCATTACTGCAGCATTCACATTCAAGCAGCTTGCACGATAAACCTTGGACATGTCCAACACAGCAGAACACACCCATGCAGGATGTAAAAGACATGTGGCGGCACAGTGACATATGTAATCCCCACCACTATAAAGCCTCCTGTGTGAGTAGCACCATGGGTCCCAACACTGACACAGTACAGAAATCCCACCCTGCCCACCCGAAAGTAATGAAATTCTAAACCATAAGCTGGCACATCCACAAATGCACCACACATAAGTAGCCTAAGTAGTGGCAATGTACATCCCACGAACACTGTCCCCAGAATGGCCAAGCAAATGCACGGAGAACAGTACAGAATAGTGACAACCAGCAAATGCAACTGCAGCCAAATGGAATTGCAATGACACATGAGGCAGCCACTCTTGCCATGTAGTAGTAGATGGAAGGGCCCCCTTACCCAGCGACAAGTGAATGAGTACTGTTACATCCAGAAATATAGTTGTACCAAGTTGAGAGTACCTCATTGATTCAATTGTGCCCATAGAACAGCACACTCCACAATGTTGTAGACCTAATGACAATTATAGCAAACTGACACTGATGACAGAGCTCTGTACACCCACTGGACTTACCTTGTCCCCATAACGGCTTTCTCTCCCCTGCAGGTGATTCTGGATATCCCCAGTATACGTGGCTCCTGACCCCTGTGCGTCATCCACACACGGCAGCGGAGCAGGCATACAACCTTGCCCATGCTCGTACATGGATCTGCGTGGAGAGGGCATTTGGACTGCTGAAGGCACGTTTCCGGTGCCTCGACGGCACGGGAGGGGCAATGATGTATGCACCAGAAAAAGTTGGCAAAATTGTACTGACATGTGCCATGCTGCACAACATCTGCTGTCGCAGAAATGTGCCACTGCCCCCTGATGCTCATGTGCAGCCACCTGAGGATGGGAGTGAGGATGATGACGTGCCAGAAGGTGTTGCACATGCACAAAGGTTTGGGCTCAGGGAGGGTAGGTTGGCCAGACATGGATTGATTGATGCATTTTTTTTAAACGGGTGATGGGTAAATTAAACAGATGTCACTTCAACATTAAATTGGATTTGTCAACAATCACTACTGTCCATGCATTGTGATTTTTCAAACATGATTTATTTTCAGTCCAACAAACCCCCCTCCCCCAGTGAACACCCAGCACACAATCCCCCCTCCCCCAGTGAACACCCAGCACACAATCCCCCCTCCCCTCAGTGAACACCCAGCACACAATCCCCCCTCCCCACAGTGAACACCCAGCACACAATCCCCCCTCCCCCCATTGAACACCCAGCACACAATCCCCCCTTCCCCCAGTGAACTACCCTCAACTGTGCAGATAGGCGTATGTGCCTTATCAGGGCACAACAACGATGCCATGCACCACTAGGATGGTCGTGGGCACTTTCCTTTTCCAGGCCCCTCTGGTGTGCGTGCCCTCAGGTGGCACATAGACCGGCACCTAGGAGATGGCTTTTAGGGAACCCTCCGTGAGTGTTTTTGATGTTGAAGGGACAGAAGTGGCGGCCTGCATGTACTGTTGCATGAGGTTGTTTCCCTCCCTTGTTTGCTCAGCAAGTGCTGAGACTGCCTCGCTCAACTCCCTCACTCGTTGTCCAAACCCTGTCAGGGCAGCGGCACATTGGGCCTCATTACGACCCAGGCGGTAAGTTACCGCCTGGGCCGTGACTTTACCACCATGGCGTAAACTACGTTTACGCCATGGTGGTTGGCGGACTTACCGCCCCATTCTGACCTTGGCAGGGCGGTAAGTCCCCAATCCCCATTTACCCTTCCCCATTCCCATTTTTGCCCCATAGGGCATAATGGGAGTGGGGAAGGCGTTAATTACGCCACCGTAAATTACGGTGGCGTAATTAACTCCATGGTCCCTTAGCGCCATGGATTTTAACACCTGCTAAAAGCAGGTGTTAAATCCGCCATGGCGCTAAGGGACCTCATACTCAGGCGGTAAGGGTCGGCGCTGTTTACGGCGCCGTAAACCCCTTACCGCCTGAGTTGTAATGAGGGCCATTGTGTGCACGCATCGTCACGCGCTATGTATTTGCATCCATGCCGTATAGATGCACTGACAGCCTTGATGTGACGGCTCTGCACCTTGGCCATTGATTCCACCCTGGCCTGTTTGGCCTCAATAATGTCGAGTCGGCCCATCACTGCTTCCCTGTGACGAAGGGCTCCCCTGGTGTGTCATGTGCTGACCTGCGACTTGTGCGCTGTCGGGGGGGTGCTGCATGGGGACATTGCGCTGGCTTGGATTGGGCTGCCAGGCTCTGAGTGCTGGCCTTCTGGCTGCCATATGATGGCGTGTCCTCGTCCGGCTGTGGTGTGCGGACACGATGCACAGGCACATGTGGGCTTTGTGCTTGCTGTGTGCCAGGCCCTGGGGTTCCCTGTGGTGTGACCATCCCTTGTGCGTCACTGCTTCGGGGTGAATGCTGTCCTCCAGCATGATGAGCACGTGGAGGCGTGACCGATCCACAGCTCAGTCCCTCTGCATCGGGGCTGTGTCTGGTGGCTTGGAGCGAGCTGGCAGTGGCCTCCCTGCGGCCATGTGGGTGGTGCTGCCATCTGGTAGGGCTGATTTGGGGTGAAGTGGGGGGTGGCCTGGGTCGTCTCCCTTCCGTGCGGCCTGTACGTGGGGTGGTGGTGCTGGTGGAGGCTTGCTGCTGTGGGCGCTGTGTTGGTGTGGCCTCCTCCCCATCATCCTCGTCCTGTTGGGTTTGACGTGTGCCTGTGGGGTACATAGGGTGTGGTTTGAGTTCAATGCTACATACATTTGTGTGATGCAGTTCATGCCAACTAGTGGGATTGAAGACATCAATCACGCATTCACCTTGCATTCTGTTCAGTCGCCATGTGGTGCTTGTTGTGAGTGGGTATGGAGGAACACTGCATGTGAATGTCGCAGTGACAAGATTGCATGCATGGTTGGGGTGGACTGCGCTCAGGGTTTTGGGAGTGTATTCATGCACACTCAAACTCTACCTAGCTGTCCTATGGCTATGGATGTCTATCCTCTGCCCCTGTCATTCATGCACTGCATGTGCAGGGTCGTCTAGGCAGCACTATGGTTCAATGGATGTAGGCCTCACTTATGGGTGTATACAGTTCCTCACACACATTTCTTCGCATTCATTCACTCAGGGTCTGCATGTGTGGTACTTTCAGCTGCATGCATTCGGGGGTGGGACTCACCTGCAGTTGGATCGATGCCAGTGCCTGCTTCCACTCCACCAATGCCCTCGATGGTGCTAACATCTATCAGGGCACTCATTTTCTCCTCCCAAGGTGTGAGTTCGGGTGGGGGTGGTGGTGGCCCTCCTCCAGTGCCCCTGCTTGCACTCCTGTGCTGTGACAGGATGCTGCGGACTCGCACGCGCAGGTCGTTCAGGTGCTTGCGGCAATCCTCCCCATCCCGGGTCACATGTCCCACAGCTGTGACCCTCTGGCTGATGTTGCGGCAGATTTGTGCTCTGCGCTGGCCACTTGTTTTGCGCTGCTGCAGTTCCTCATGGTGTGTCTCAGCCTCCTCCACCAGTACAGCTAGCTCCTGGTCGCTGAATTTGGGCTTTCTCACCCTGTCCAGGGCATTCTTGCCCCTAGTGCGCTCCTGAGACATGTTTTGGGGTTGGATGGCTTCCAGGGGCTGTGATATCCGACGGATTGTGATTTCCAAGATGGCTGCCGCTTTGTTTCCCGTTCCGGCGGTGACGCGTTTCCCACGTGCTAAAAGCGCACGCTCATAGCGCGCGCTATGAGCGCGATATGGCGGTAGCGCACGGTGCCCCGGATTTAAAGGTTTGCGCTGTTTACGATAATGCCATGGACCGGGACGTGGGCACGATAACTCGTGATTTGGCGGATTGTCCGCCGCGGGCCTTGGCGTTAGCGCTATTTACGTCCGGCGGGAAAACTGCCGCATTACCGCCGAAGTCGGGATGAGGCCCTTAGTCTGTTCTTAAACTCCTCAACTCAGCTTTTCATGCTTCTGAGGTCAATAAATGAGTACCAACACAGGTTGGGTGATATTGGGTGTATATTTTTTCTATATAAAGCGCTTAAGCGTAAGTGCTATATAATAACACATCATTATCATTTGGTTATGGACGTCTGCTTGCATTCACAGTAATTTAGTAATATGGGACAATACACACTGATCTTAACGATACATATGGCGATCTATTCTTGTATGAAATGTACATCACATTATAGTGATATCGCAACCATATTTTTTGTAGTGTACAATACTATGTGATGCCACTTCCTGTTTTGTCAATGGGTGAAAGGTCGTGTTCCATCGCTTCCCGCGATATCACTTCGGGGTGGTGTCAAATGACATCACTTCCTGTGATGCTATCAGGGTTCAAGCGTTGTGTGATGTCACTTTCGCTACCCCAGGCATTTTGGTGAAATTACGTCCCTGTTGAAGATGATGAACCGATATATTTTAACTTGTGTACATTTAGATTGTTGAATTGCTATATTTTAGCTTGTGTAACTTTTGTTCATTGCGAGGAATTTGATATAGTTTTATCTTGTGTAAATTTTGACTAATGTGATGAACTTGTCAAGATTTTAATTAATGTGATGAATTTTATATAGTTTGAGTTTGTGCAAATATTGATTATCATGATGAACTTGTTAAGGATTTTTATATGTGTGTTTGTTTTTGTGTAAGGTTGTCTTAGAACAACCAGGATCACAAATAATTAAAAAAAAAAAAATCTTCCCCTTTTCCTATCCCTTGCACCTCCCCCTCTCCTTTCCCTTGCACTTCTCGTTCTCGCGCTTGCACGATCCAAATGACGCAAAGGCCTAGTAAACTCATTTGTCTTATCCTCCCTCTGTCTTGCCTTCCTTGTCTTGTGGCATCTAGAAACACTTGTGTACAAGCGCGTTATAAATGCCATATCATGTCATTGGATTTACAAACTATGGATGTTGGTGTTTCTTAATGAGGAGACATTACATTAAGAGCACTGACTAGACATGGAAGCATGAACTTGGGGCTACGAGGAGATCCCTGGTTATGCAGGAGCATGCATGGGAATGTGTGTGGCATTATTACATAAGAGATCTTCATGAAAAGGATGTCTGTGGCACTCCAAAGGATCACCTTTAGCCTACTTTTAAGCTGTCTACAAATCCTGCCCCTCACCCCTAAAAAGAACTTCAAGTCTATCTCCACCTCTAACATACCTGCCTAACCTCCGGGCTTATGCCGGGGACTCAGGGCTTTCAGAGTCTTCTCCTGGTCTCTGGGGAAGAGCTTGTAGTCTCTGAGCTTTCGCAGAAGCCCCAGAATTGCTGTGCTCTGAGGCGGGGAAGGCTGGGGCAGTCAACAATGAAGCGGCTATGGCAGCACTTGCCACGCCTGCATCCCCGAAAAGAGTGTTTTTTAAATTGTCAGTGATTTTCAAATTAAGGGTTACTTTTATTTGTTCTTGCCGTGGAAGCACTGATCAAGGGATTGCTAAAATGTTAAAGGGATGTCTCAGCAGGACTATACAGGCTGCAGGCGTTGTCCCCTTATTCTCTTTGTTGCTTTTAAGTAAGCCATTTGGCACGTCTTATTGCAGGCATTACCAGACAAGTGTGTGGCAATGGCCCATTTCTCTGTCAAGCCACAGATCACTGGGATATATAAGCCACATAATCTGCATCTATGCTAAAGTAAATGCCAGACTAAAAATGCATACTAGTCTGTGCCCTGCCTGCTTGGTTGACATGAAAACAATGTGTTTACCCTTCATGAGGCATTGCACATTTTATTTACGTCCTGCATAACAAGATGCATGCCAGTGTGAAATGACCGAAATGCATTCTGTGACTCATAGGGCCTCATTACACGTTGTGCGGTAGGGATTTAACGTTACCGGTAATGGAATACCGGTAACGTTAAATCCCCATGCCAATTACGACCTGGCTCACCGCTATTAGCGGCACCGCTAAGTACAGTGCCACTAATAGCGGGCAGGCCGCGTGCGCGCGACCCTCCTTCCCGTAAATTACACCATGCCGCTATTAGCACAGCATCACAAGGCGAGCGAACATGCTAATAGCGGCATGGTAAAGCCCCCCAAATCCCTTACCACCATGGTGCTAATACCGGCATCGCAAACCACCCGTTAAGAGAACTGAGCAGTGTTCCCACCTGCCACAGATGGACAAAATCAGCCCAGGTGAAGGCAGCTCTAAAGGAGCACACCACACCCCTTCCCACACCCCTTCCCACACCAAGATGATTCCAATACTGGCAGCATTACATGGCCTGGAGGACCTCATTGCAGTGCAGCTGCAACAACAACAGGCAGCACAAAGGAGACGCAGGAGGAGGAGGAGGAGGAGGAGGGCAAGACAGGCACAGCAAGCACCACCACGGCACCTAATCATACCACAGAGGCACCCACCAATCCCCAGGATCAGAGCCAGTCCATTCAACCTAACCCCTGAGCAGATACACACCCTGTACCGTCTGGACACGGCTACCATCACCAGCATCGTGGACATGATCCACGACGACATTGTGTGCCTCATAGACACAGAACTGACATCCCCCGCTACTGAAGGGGGTGAATGTGCACCACTTCCTGTCCACAGGCACTTATCAGCATACAGTGTGACAGATGCACGGCATCTCACAACCAGCATTCCCACGCACACTGAACCAGGTACCCGATGCACACCTGAAGCATGCACCTGAACACATATCCATGTCACAGACTGCCCAGGAGATAGCAAACACAAAAGTTGGCTTCCATCCACTGGCAGGCATCCCAAGTTGCATCGGGGCCATTGACTGTACCCATGTTGAATTGGTGGTCCCACATCACAATAAAGTAGTCCACCGAAACAGGGAGCAATTCCACTCTATCTACGTCCAAATGGTATGTGACGCCAACCAGATATTCACACATTGCTGTGCCAGATTTCCTGGAACTACACATGAATCCATGGTTCTGCGGATCTCAAATATCCCACGCTACATGGAGCGACACACCCGACAACGTACGTGGCTACTTGGTGAGTAGCCGGGCAAGCACATGGCAACGTTATTTGGGGGGGAGAGACACACACTCAAAGTGGGTGTTGACTGGCGTCCGTACGGAAAATGGACATACAGATGTACGCCAATGTCCATCAGGGAAGGCCACGATGTACCTGAGAAGAACCCACATGCAATTTGAAGGTGCACGATTTTGAGAACAATGCAGGTTGCAAAATATTACACATCCATCCCCATTTCACATCATGCCACGCCACATATTACACAAATCAGCAACATGGCGTCAAGATGGTAATACAGAATCAGCGCATCACAGCATCAATCCAGCAATGTACACTTGAATGCATGCAAAGGGATCACCCCTAGACATAGCACTGAACCACACACCTATAGCACCACTGAAGTGATGCTTCACAGCATGGCAACATCGGTGTCAGAATGTCAGTACACTAGCAGTGTGGTACAAAATTTGCCTGGGCCAGGGACACCTAAGACCTGGCCTCACCCAGGACATGTCAAAATTACTGTTGTAGGCATTATTGTGGCATTTCTACTTGCAGGGTCGGCCACACACTTACACGTTGCTGTCACACAGACCATCTGCATGTATGCTCTCAGTCTAGCACTTGCATCACAATGCAATGTCAATTTGTGTGATGTGAACAGGCCACCCTTGAGGTGAACAGTAACAGGACCCCATTCATCCCCCCATACAGATGATGCGGCCTATCCCCTGAAAACCTGGCTCCTCACACCTGTACGGAGACCACAGAACAGGCACGAGGAGGTATACAATCGTGCACATACCCGTACCCGCATCGTGATCGAGAAGGCCTTTGGACTTTTGAAGTCACGTTGAATGTGCATTACCAGGTCTGGTGCTGCTCTCTTGTATGGACATGAGAAGGTGGCCAAGATCACCATGGCATGTGTCATGCTGCACAATATGTGTGACAGACGGAATGACCCACTGCCCCCTGACATTGGAATAGAAGCACCTGATGAGGATGATGATGTTGATGAGGACGGAGGTGAAGGGGATGCAGGTGCTGCAAGAGGGGATGGCCAGGAGGCACATGCTGTGACACAGCATCTGATCAGCCAATCAATCTGCGGAACAGGTTTTCGTACTGTCACACGGATATGGGGAGGAATGCACTGGTGTATGTCTTAGAGCATGCAATGGACCCTGTTGCCAATGAAGTACACACACACACAATGAAGATGTCCAAGGCTGTGTTTTCATCAGAAACCAGTGTATTGACTAACATAAAGGTGAAGAAGTGCAAGCCCCACAACATCCCACCACCCTTCCCACCCACCCCTCACAACAGACCCATAACACCCTTCCCACCACCCCCACAACAGACCCATAACACCCTTCCCACCACCCCCCACAACAGACCCATAACACCCTTCCCACCACCCCCCACAACAGACCCATAACACCCTTCCCACCACCCCCCACAACAGCCCCTCATGTGTCTGCCATTTTTGCCATGGCCAATGCACACCGAGGTATCCCCATCAACCCCCTAATTTCCATTGTCCTTGGAAGGATCTTGAGGGTTGCCAGACGTGCGCCTGGTGGTTCGCATTGAGCGCTTGAGGGGGCTGGTTTGTGTTGACCCGGAAGACGAGGATGGGGCAGACTGGCCTTGTTGGTGAAAGTGGCGGTCCATTGTGTCTGCCATGCGGACAAGCACCTCCCTAAGCCTTGCAATTTCATTGCATATCCTGTCCGTGTTGGCGTCCATGCGCTCAGTGGAGTGCCTCACCGTCTGGACAATGTTCTCACTGAGATTGGCAACCTCAGCGACATGCTGGCCAACCAGCACGGTCTGCTCCTGTTGGCGCTGCAGGATGGTGGAAATTTGGAGGTCAGTGCCGGGTGACCGTGCACTGGATGCCGTGCCCTCAGATGGCTGCAATGCAACAGGTGATGGTAGCATGGGTGACATGATTGCAGGGTTGGTGTCCTCGAAAGTCCCATCAGAACCAGGGGTCTGGGATGCCACTGACTCTGGGCTTCCTGGGGGGCTTGGGATGTGCTGGACTAGGGTGTCCTCTGGATTGGATAGGGGGCCAGTGGCAGCTGCCTCACCAGCAGAGCTTGCCGCAGCTGATGGTGGGCCCTGGGTGTCTGGCATTGTTGCCAGTGGGTTTGCCTCCGGTGGTGGGGCCACAGTTGGTGGTGCAGCTGGCACTATGACGTAGGCTACCACTTTTCAGGTGTGGCCTTCCCCCCTTGCCCCTGGTTGTTGCTGGGGTATCCTCCGGCTCCTGTGCCCTTGGCCTCTTGGATGTAGGTGGTGCCTTTGATGCATCAGTGGGATCCTCCCCATCTGCATGTGAGCATGTCAGGGACGAGAAGGGGGATGGCATTGGTTGCGTTTCAATATACTCAATGTAAATTACAGGAATGATGCAGTTGTGGCCATTGGGATTTAGCAGTTGTGGATGCAGGTGATGTGCCAGTTCAGTGCCTCATCCATGCATGGTTGAGTTTGGGACTTGTCTCTGGTGATGTGTGCATGTGTGTGTGTTTGGATCTGACACTGGCATGGTGCTGGATGGATGCATGTGTGGATGTGTGTCCATGCATGAGTGGGGTCTGTACTCACATATGGGGGTGACTGTACATTCACACCGCATCCTGTCATGTGTACACTCACCTCCATCGGAAGTGGTAGCCACGCCGACCTCCATGCTGCCCACTCCCTCGATGCTTTTGATGGCAATCATGTTTGCGCATGTCTCCTCCCATTCCTTCAGGCGTATTGGTGAGCCATCTCCACCGGCACTGGCAATGCAGTGGTTTTCAGCCAGGATGCCCCTCACCCGCAGCCTGAGGTCGTCCCACCTCTTCCTGCATTCGCGCACAGTGCGCGTGCTGGTGCCCACGGCACTGACTTTGACAGCCACCTCCTCCCAGATGGCTTTCTTCTTCAGCAAGGTAGCGCGGCGCATGTCATTGGCAAAGACTACCTCTGCATGCTCTGCAAGGGTCTGTGTCAACATGACCAGTTCCTCATTAGTATATTTTTCCTTCCACTGCCTGTCACAGGTTTTCTTCAAGGCCTTGGGCATGATGCAGGTGTCACGGATGATTTAACACAGCTCCCAACTCCAAAATGGTCCAGGGGGCAGAGGATGGCAATGGATTGTGTTTTTAAAGATGGCCGCCGTGCTCTTTCCCGTTCCGGTGCGATGACGCTATTTCCGGTTCCGCAATTTAAAGGTCAATGCTAATAGCGGTGACCGCTAATAGCGGTGACCGCTATTAGCAGTGACCGCTATTAGCATGTAGAGTGAGGGCGGAGGTGCTATCAGCACTTTGGTCGGCCCCGGTAAGGTGCTTTTGCGGCATGGCGGTAGGGTCATTTACCGGCATGGCCCTATGCGCGTGTCCGCTTACTCGTAATGGTACGCTATTGGCGGTCTCCTGTGAGGGCGGACACGCTAATAGCGCCATGCCGGTAAATCCCGTTTTTTACCGCCTACCGTGTAATGAGGCCCATAGTCTTGTAGTTATAACGGGAAACCACGGGTATATTCTCAGAATCAATTTAAAGAAGCCAAAAGTCTGTCTCTGCATGGAATGGTGCGTGGGTGCGTATTTCAAAATGTTTGGAGGCCCCTTTGCTTGCAGCTGAGAAGACCTGCCTGCACACGTTAGCAAAATGCCTTAATCTGGAACAGTGTAATGCTTCCAGGGGCACAGTTCCATTTGATGCAGTTTTGTGTACATAGCCGATTACACATTCAATATATGTTTCTCCGTAAAATACTAGATAAAGCCGCCCATAGACAAATCCAACAATACCTCGAAACCAACTCCATCCTAGACAAGAGACAATCGGGGTTGCGCAAAAGGCATGGAACTGAAACCGCTTTACTAGATCTAAAAAATCAAATCACCAACATCCTTGACAAAGGCAAACCCGCGCTTCTCCTACTCCTTGACCTTTCAACAGCGTTTGACCTGGTTGATCACAATACCCTTACTAATCACCTCACGCAGGCTGCATACTTCTCCAAGCATGCTGCAACATGGGTCACATCATTTCTAGAAGGCAGGGTTATGAAAGTGTTCTCAGACATAGCGAATGCAGAACCCTCTTTGGAATCAGAAAAATACAATCTTACAGCTGTTACACCAAGCAAAGGAAAATACACCAACACGGGCTTGTAAAGATTCCCATAATCTTTATTACAAAACTGAACAGTATTGCACAAAGCACACAAATAACTATTTGGCTGTCAATACATCACAGAGACCACCAGCAGGGTTCAATGTGAGCAGTGAGCAGAATTTCCTAGCTGGACATCAGCGTATTTATACAGTTTGTTATAATGATGTCCAGCACTTTTACAATTTAATAACACACTCGGCTAGGGTCATGCCAGGTTCATTTCCTAATTTACATATCTCGTGCATGCGGTTTACTTTTAAATACACTTACTAACAGACATTATTATTCTCTAATTTAACGTTTCACTCTTTACATATTACTTTAATACAAATCAAACAAATGTTTCGCATGTCGTATTTGGATTGCATTATTGTTCTTGTATACTTGTAGGTTAACATTGCTAATTCAAGCAATCCTCTGATCCCGAGGTCAACAAAGGACAAGGTCTACATGACCCTAACATGTAGCCTGAAGGCAGGTTGGACATCAACCCTCCTACAGAGGTTGAAGAGGTTAAGGCAAGAACAAGAGCACACGAGACGGCCATTTTAGACTACAGGGTGACTTTGTACAATAAACTAAAATGGCGGTTCTAACCTAAAATGGAGGCTCGATTCACTTGGGGTCACGACCTTGTAATACGGGTTTCCTCGCAAAGCGACTGGGCATAGGCCAACATATACAATGAGGACGAAACAATGTTATATCAGTTCTAACACCACTATCATTCACTGTGATGTGCCCCAAGGATCATGTACGGCCCCCACACTCTATAATATTTTTACCAAGCCCCTCTTCGATAAACTGGACGCACTTGGGATCACATATACTAACGATGCTGATGTCACCCAAGTGCTCCTCCCCCTTACTGGGAACTACAAGCAAGACACCACTACCCTACAGAAAATGTACTCCACCATACAAGCATGGTTGGCAACGAACGGTCTATGCCTCAATGGGGACAAGACCGAAATCCTCATTCTTGGGCAAAAGTCCACATTAGCCAATCTCGACTCGTCTTACCTAAACTTCTGTATCGACGATTGTGTCATCACTGTACTAACCTCTGTCATAACTCTCGGTATACACATTGATGCTACGCTATCCATGGATAAACAAGTTAGCGCTATTGTCTCAGCTTCTGCCCTGAGCACAAAGCTGATCAATGCAATAAAACCATTTCTAACAATGAACAACCGCCTCTACATTGCCAGAGCCACCATAGGAGCCAAGCTGGATTACTGCAATGCTCTCTTAGCCAGCACCTCCAAAGAAACATAGCAAGACTCTAAACCACCCAAAAGAAAACCACTCAGAGCTGCTCTCAGTATACCTAAAAGAGACCACATCTCACAAGCAAGAAAGGCTGCTCACTGGCTCCCAGTCAAAGACTGCATCACATTCAAAATCCTCACTACCACACACAAATGCATCAATCATTCAGCACCCACATATTTATCAGACATGCTTACCATAGCTCAATCCACCAGGCCTACTAGACTACACTACTCTAACCAACTAACTGTACCGCACATCAACAGGGCCAAGGCTGGAGGTACTGGATTTCCCTACCTCGCCCCCAAACTCTGGAACGCACTCCCTACGGCCCTCAGAGCCAAAACATCTCACCATGCCTTTCGCAAAAATCTCAAAATGGCTCTCTTCAATTAACTCTCTTTTTCCCTTATACTACCCTATTCCTATATGCCTATAGGAAGAATAAGCAGTTATACCCATGTATAACCCCTATGATGTCATTCGTCTGTTGTATGTATCTATGTATGTAACTAAGCTGTAAACACCAATGTAACAAGCGCCACGATGCCCACGGGCTGATGTGTGCTCAACAAATATGACTAAATAAATAAATATATATATATATTTTGACATGTGGGCGGAGCCTTGCACAATTGGGCGGAGTCTTGTGTGGCTATGGGCGGGGCATAATTCTCAGGGTTTTTGATTTTCAAATCTAGGCAGGTATGATCCCTAAATCAGATACAGACAGTGGCAGGGGTTTGGGGTACATGCAAATATCGGTGCCGTGACTAATGCACATGGCTCTAGAGGAAAGGCTTGGGCACTCTCAATGTGCGTCTTAGTTTCATAGACCCAGACCAGTCTCCCTCAGAACCTGCTGAGCTCCCTGTGGCTGTTCAACATAACGCATGCACGCCGTAGAGCGTGCTGCACCCGTCCCTGACTTTGGTGGCTAGCTAGTGGAGTGGGGTCAGTCAGCAGCTATGCGGAAGGTCTCCCTCTCCCCCACCAAAATAGAAAACAGAGGGGCTTCTCACATGACCCGCCAGGCCTGACAGTCTTTTCTTTGGTGATTGCACAAAATGCTATTTTTAAACATCAACTCTTGATTGGCCAAGTCCTTGGACTGGAACTGTATAAAAATATTTGGAGAAATGCAAGGGTTGGGAGGTCAGAAGCAAACTGCGGTCTAACTGCCCATTTCCTCTCTTCTCCGCAGTGCTTTTTTTTGGTTTTGGCGGGATTGTGGAGGCGGGAGCGAGGACGGAGGGCGGTCTCGGCCGGGTAGTCCTTGTGCATTTTAGTGATGATGTGTTGGATGTGTCTGTGCAGGTAGCCCTGGTCTTAGAGTCTTTCATCTTTGACAGTTGTAATGGCCCCCACGCCCTGACTCTGAACAAAGAACGATCTCTACCACAGGGAAGGGATAATGTAACAATTAGGTATCCCATGCATTTGGCAATATGTTCCTTGCATTATTGTATTGCATATTCGTCGTTTTTCCTAAGTGGTCATTTAGGGTTTCAGACCCAAGCTGTTTTTCTTTCTTTGTTCTGCTGTGCAGATACCAAAAAAGGTAGCCCGCCGCTAAGGGCCAAATACGAGCCGAGCTGGCAAAATTGGCTGTGTAAAACACTGGATGGAATATTTTGTAAAGCAGACAGATATTTGTATAGAGCTGGGAAGATATGCGAAAACAATCTCTGACTGGACTCATATCCCACGTTCATCATCTAACCACAATTTGTGATCCTGGGAAAATCACGCTTAATCTGAATAATTCAGTTGCCAGCATGTGTTATGAAAAAAGACCCACTCATGTTTTACTATAGTGTTACGCCAGCCATGTATTGTAGTGACCATTCTTATATTGTCCACTACATCTCCTGATTATTCACATCTATGGGGGGCGGCGGAGGGGAGGGGCTAGGCGTATGGTATGAAGGGGTGGGAACCTGGGTGGTAATGACGGTGGTGGCACAGCAGGAAGCATTGGGCTATGTTGAAATGCCAGCGCTTACCACCAACCAGCATTCCAGCGCCACAGACTGACATGGAACGGTGAACAGGGATGGCAGCCAGGGTGCAGGACACGGGTGGGTTGAGAAGCTCTGGGGCTGGGTGAAGGGGACAGCATAGGACGTGGATGGCGTGAAACACTACTGCAGCATTTATCTTCTAGAACAACATTTCCAAAGTTTCCACTCCTCCATGTCAATAAAAATAGGAAGTGATTGCTCTCCTTGTACTGTCCCAGCCAATCAATTAGTGGCAGAGGGGCAGGGCAGGAAGTCAGGTGGAAAGTTTTGTTTTCTTAAACTTTCCATCCGGAAATCTGTTTTGCGGGCAGGCTGACAGGCACTGGCCCCAAACAGGGGTCAGGCTAGGGCTCCTATGTTGCTGTATTTAGGGTTTTGCCAGAGAATGAAGCCACAAGGTGGGGCTGTAGCACAGCAGCATGACCTTGACTCATGAGACACTTTGCACCTGATTCACAGAGCGTTTTCCTATGGGATTGCACCATTATAAAACACTTCTGTGAATCAGGCCCTTTATATGGTGCATTAATGCTACCAAAGACACACACTAAATGATTATTCAATTGGTAAATACAGGCAACAAAAGTGCTAGAAACAACCCGTATACAATGTATTGATTCTATAAATACACAACCATAAAAGAGTGAATGACATGTACAGGAAGGCAAACTGGACTGTTCACCTTGCACGGTTAGTGCTACTATGCCAACCTATTCTGGCAGCCCACATCCAAAGTATATTCAAAATCTACCTTTGGAATGTGACAAAATGATAGAGGAATACATACAAATACGTACACGTGGTTTCTCAAAGGAATACAAATGAATGGACTCAAAAAAATTAATATGCAAATATGTTCAACATGATGCATAGAAATTCACTAATTGTATATTCATGAATAACTGAGAGTGGAGTTATCAGCCATGCTGCACCCCGCTAGGTGCAGTGACAGGTGCAAACTAAGGCAACCGAAACAATCAAAGGAGACTGTGACCGGAGGTGCATAGGGTGTGAAGAGAAGAGCGCGAGGCAAGATCACAGCCCTCTCTACCTGTATAAGCAATACAATAAACACTGAATGAAGGACAATAATGTGTTCCCTGCAGACAGACTGCACTGTCAACAACAGTGGGGCTGTTGCAATGCACATATTCTTTAAGGAAACACGAGTCATCGCAAACTAAAAGGCTGTCTCACTCTACCCGTGCATTTGCTGACCCAGGATGTTGCATTATCAAAGATATGCTTTACTCGGCTTTCAGGCCTTTGTTGTGTGGCAGCAAATATGCTTGGAGATTAATACAGTTCAAGGGGGGCTTGTTATTAGACCTCAATGATAACACCAATTTGTTTTATGAAACATCTATTATAATCCAAGCACCACACTGCTGGCCCCCTACCCCCTGCCTCCCAGTGGAAGTCCTTTACCTATGTTGCACTGTATTAATTCTTCCCATTCTTTATAATAAATTGATTGTGTGATCAGGGGTATACAACTCAAACTGTTAGTGCCCCAAAAACGTATTTACCATTGCCCACTGACCTTTTGCATATGAAAACCAGATCAACGCATTGGTGTTGCTAACGGATGCAGGCAGGCTTTCCTGGCTGTAGGCCGGGCAAGGGAAGTGCATGGGGTGCTGGGCATGAGCTGCCGGGAAAGCAGGATCCAGGAAGATAATTGGGAGTTACAGTGCTCGAGTGGAGGGAAGCAGGGCAAAGGTGGAACACAGAGGGACTGCTCCCCTCTGGCCTCTGCAGCTGCAATCCACACACTGGGTAGAGCAGGGAATTGGAGACGTATGTATGCACCAGCGCGTGTGCACAGAAGCGTCTGTGATCTGACCAGAACTTTCCAGCTCCTCTGCTCAGGCAGAGGCGTGGCCATGGTGTAGAGCGACGTGCGCTTCTCTACTTCTTTATCTTGGGTGTCTCTTCTCCAGCCAGTCCTCCCTGCATCCTGTCGCCCGCAAGCCCTCAGCCCCCTCTGCGTCACGCTGTCTTCCCATCACCTCTAAGCGGAACTCTCCCCAACTCAAGCACGCCAGCTTCGATTCTGGCCTCAGCGTGAGCTCGAGATCTAAAGCTTGAGCGTGGATCCCACCGCAAACTACTGCACGATGGCTGTGCACCCTGATGGAACCCGATCCCCCGGGTATTGCCCCCTGGGATGCCCCATCGCTGACCAGCCATGGCAATGGTGGCACTGGCTTCAAACTATAAACCAGTGGTATTCAGACTTTTTCATACCAAGCCCCCCTTGCATAAAATATTGTTTCTATTGTTTCTGCCCCCCCACCTAGGGGGTTGTCCCCCATAGGGGACCCAAAGGATATCTATGGGGGCCCAAGGCTCTTTAAAATGAGCAGATTACCTACTGCTTATATGTTCTATTGAAAGTAGTCACCCTAATCCTTTTTCATGCAAAGAACAGCCATCTTAATCCGTTTTTAATAGTCTAGGGCCCCCCAGGACATCTTATGGGCTGCCTAAGGGGTGCCAGTCCCCAAGTTTGAAGACCGCTGCTATAAACCACTTGTACAGAGCTGATGATTGGCTCTGGAGGCATGGCCAGAGCGGTAGTTCAAAGTGGTAGGTGAATGTCCCATGAAATGAGAGCGCTTCACCCACTTGTGTCATTTCAACCAAATTTTAGGTTTGGGACAATATGCTCAGTCGGATTGCACATTTCATTTCAAGCCCACATAATGTTAGCTCAGCCTTTCTTCCTTCCTTAGTTAACAAGTTACATTCATCTAGGTGCTGTAAGGAAGGCGTGGTATCAACAGTAAGACAGACACAAGTGACCATAGTTCAAGGGTGTTTATTGAACTTCAAAAAGGGTTCTAATCGTAAACCTAAAGATGGGAGCAAGCTACGACCATCAAATAGTAATAACACAGTCCTAACGGTGTCTTGTCAAAATAAAAGGGCCTATACTAATAAACCTACTGCCAATCCTTACCTCTAAATACAAATAGTGTGGGAAACAATGTTATGTAAAAGAAAGAAGTGTCCAAGAAATGATAATTCAGGATATTCAGGCCATTGGCCTCCCTTCCCCACCTTTTCAGCATGGGACAAAGTGACACACTCGAGCTTAGCACAGTTTCTAGCTTCTCTAGCACAAGGGTGAAGTTCAAACATTAGCATCAGGGCCTTCCGTGCCCAAGTCTCCTTGCCTTTCAAAGTCTCCTCTTTCAGAGGGCCTGATGCGACAAACAATAAGTTATTTTCATCTCAGGATTTCACATGTACTCAATCTCTCAGGTGATTCACTATTCGGACTCGGACCGGTCTGTTATCGGCCTCCCCAACACACTGGCTGTGTTGCTTTCTGTAGTGCTGCTTTGTTGTTGGAGCCAAGGACAGTGCCACAGGAGCAGGCAATTCTCCCAGCCTTGATCGATGCAGGTGAGCCCCGGGTACCTCAGACACACAATGCAGGATTCTTCAGCCTGGTTTCCTGGTCTTACGCTTTCTATTCTCGAGGTTTTGTGAAAGTAACGGTTCCTCTTCGAAAAGCTCAAAGGCACTTCTCACCTAGCAATACCCTTCGCTTTTGCCATATTTCCCCTTGTATCAAACTGTCATCTTTGAATTGCAGCATCCTCATGTGCTTTGCCTTGCTCAGAGTGTGCTCTTGTGCTCTGCCTTTCATCCATGTGGGGAAGTGTAATGGAAGTCGGGTGTGTGTGATGGTCAGTAATTGCCTGACCCTGCCTGACTGTCATATTGGGATATGTCATGTATACGGCTCGGTGTTCGCCTGCTTTCTCTCATAGCAAGCTGTCCATGAGAAAGTGTTTGTGTTGTGATGGGGTGGGGGGTTTGAATTCCTAAGTATCCTACCTGGTAGAATGGGATAAAGGTGTTACAGGGAAGTGGATACCACGTCACACCATCCAGTGTCATACTCCCTGAAGAACCCTCACCCAGGTGATCCTCCTGCACTGCTCCACCCCCAGGAACTGGATCCAAAACCAATAGCTGTGACCTGGCCACCTAGATGACAGATCCCCGCGAACTAGAAGATGAGACACCTTCAGGTTTCTCAAAGTGCCAAAAGATACTTCAGTGGGTTTCTATGGGTTATATTGTAAAGGGGCACTCTTAGCAGCTACCCCGATTACAAGCAAGAGGGAACTTGGCACCCAACAAAATCCCTGCCACAAGAATGGAAGACTCAACCATAGGGCATACTGTCTTTATCATCAAACAAAATGACAGGGATCACACTAGAACAGCATGTCGTTTCCAGAGCTCTCGTCCTGCAAACGTGCGTCATGCCATTTTAACCATACATGACATCACAAGAACAAGTTGCATCCCCAAAACCTATCAGTGAAGGGGTTTGTTCAGTTTAGAAAAAACTATATATATATATATATATATATATATATATATATATATATATATATATATATATATATATATATATATATATATATATAAACACATAGGGGTTAGTTAGGTTATTGCATTGCCATATCTGGTGGCTCCTCCTAGGACCACCTCTAAATGTAACAAATACAAAGTTGCAGATTGATGGGCAAATTATTGGCTCCTGCAACATAATGTGCCTTAATGTGAAAGATAGCTAAGGATTGGACAGAACGTGACTTCCCAGCCATGGGACCTTGGACCGCTAACAGGCTGAGTGGACCTTTTCAAGGCAATGGGAATTAACACAAAGGTGCTGTGTATTCCCATCATGTTGCCACCTCTGATCACCTAAACCCTGAGAGAGTACATCCAGTTTTGAACCTGTGTAGTAATTCTATCTTTCCACCTCTGGTTCGATGGGAACAGCTGCCCTCCATCTACCTCAAGTGATTAAGCATTGTCATGTTCTTCCAGGTCACATGTGTAGGGACCACGAAATGGAGCTCTCCTGCTTGGAATTATGAGGATTTTAAACTGCATTCCTTGCAGTGTCTTAACGCTGTGGTGAACTGGAAACTTTCCATCTCTGCTTGTCCTTGGCTAGGATGTGCACTGTGTCTGCTCTGGAAGCTCTGTATGCCTGTCTTTTCTGAATCAGGCTGTCAGCCTTTCCATGTAGTAGAACTCTTCCTCATCTTTCCCATTCACTTCAGTGCACCTATGGCTTCCATCTTTGTTCTTATGGCTTTCTTTGTTAGTTGCTGTTGAACATTTGCAAGCTGGATATATGTATTCTTTGGCATCTTGATGGTTCCGTTTAGCAAAAGATATATATGTGTGTGTTAGTTCTCTATCTGCATAAGTCATAAGCATTTGTTTTGTTTCTATCTGCAATAAACAAATGAGTGTTTGTGTAGCTTTGTGCATGGCATCACAAGAAGATGTACAAGAACAGATCGCCTGTCTGTTAGCATGCACCAACATGTGTTTATTCCCTCTGTCCCCACAGGCCATCCCCACCCCCCCTCACCCCTCGTGATGTTCCCTTGTGCCCCCCCCTTCTAACACACAGGTGTTTCCTGTTTTGCTTGATTGTTCTTCCCGGCTTCCCCACCTCCCCCCTCCAGCCTACTTCTGCAGGAGTCTGTCCTGATACATTCTGGTTTCACCACCACCATCTTGTGGCCAATGCTGGATTTTACTTTTATGGACTTAATTGATTCACGGTGCATCGCCCTTTCTCAACTCTCATGCTGGACTTCCTTTGCATCTTGTACTCATGGTGGCCCAGAAACATGCTGTTCCCATCTTCATCTTGTATCCTGGCTTGCAACATGATGTGTTACTACTGACTTCTGCAATTGTATTTGCTCTCCCCTCTTGCTTCTCCACTCTTTTTAACTGCTTACTCTCTGTGCTCCCCTCCTCTTCCTTCTCCTATCTCCTCCCCCTACTTTCTTCTATGCACTTACTCTATCAGAATTGTCCCTGGACCTAGTATGATAGCAACCTCGTCTGTCTCCTCCCACCTCCCATTACTGTACCCCGCAGGCCCCATACAGCACTATCTGAAATGGTGTCAGGCCTAGTACGATAGTCGCTTGTTTTGTTCCTCCCCTCCCTTTCTGCACCCCTCTCTCTCACCTTCTGTTTTTCTCTGGCTCTACCAGAAATGTCGTCAGGTCTAGTACAGTAGTCGCCTGTCTGTTTCCATTTCCTTCCAACTCTCCCCCTCCCTTCCTTATCTATGTCTTAGCTCTTGCACTATCTGAAATGTCGTCAGGCCGAGTATGATAGTTAATTTCATATCCTTAATGTTCATGGCCTGTAAGAATGTCATTGTATTTTCCCTTGTTTCCTTCCCTTGCCTTGAAGCGCTTTGAAACACATTGTGTATAGGCGCTATATAAATAAACTATCATATCGTATCATATCATATCATGGATCCCTGTATGCTTCATGTCTACGTACACCTACGTCGTGATGTCAGTAATGACAGTGATGTCAGTGATTATGTCATCACTTTTCAAGGTTGTAGTCAGTCAATGTGTTTGAATGATTACAACTCTATCTCCTCCATATCGTCAGTCAGGTATGGTTTGAATGGCTCTCTGAGTGAGTAACGTTTCTCAATGGTGATGAAGGGCCCAAGAGTGATGTACATCTATAATTTCTCTGCTTTTGGTCTGCGAGTCAGGTGGGGGTCACAAGGGCCACACTTGGACCTCCATCTTCAATACCCCTCTGGTTGATGAGTCGACCACTCTACCCAGACGATTCTCTCTATTCACATACAGTTTCAGGAGCCAAACCTTTGTTATTCCTCCAAGGTGTCCATGACACTTTGCATGGTTGTTCAAACTCCAGGACAAATAACGGCAATCTCCACTAGTGTTGCACCATACCCATTTTCCACAATAGTCACGTGTGTTATAGGAAAACTCAAATATTGTTCCTGCCGGGAATAGAGGACACTACGTCAACTGTAATTTCATCGCATTACATGTCTTTGTTTCTTTGTCTTCATTCAGTCTCGAAGTCTGTTAATACTTTCATCCCTATAGTCTTTTCAGTAGTCTTCCTGCATTGTGATTTTGCTACTCTGATGACACAGAAGGTGAATAACACTAGTATCAATGCTACTGCCAGTACTTTCAGCCTGTTGGCCATCTATAATTGTATCCAGGAGAAGATGTATGAGAACCAGTCATCCTTTCCTATGGAGTTTGTCTCTGCCTCCATTTTAGCGTGCAGGTCTGATAGTTTGGGGATAGCCACTGACAGGGCCCCATTCTCTTCATCATGGGCGTGTGTGAATGTACATCAAGAAGGCCCGATCTTGGTGCAAATGCCTCCTTCCATTGCTGTGAGAAGGTATAGAATATATCGGTTCTGTAAGGCCATTACCCTGACCGCACTCAATTCTTCTTTGATGGTGTTGAATCCCCTAACGGTTGAATTTATCAACTGCATCAGTTCCCATCGTCTGATCTGGAGCCATTTGGTATTCACATTTGCTTGAATTGCTGGAACGATGTACACGAAGAACATCTCAGTCCTGCTGAACAACCTATGTGTTCGGGTGATATTGCATCCAGTGCATCTTTCATTTTTGATGATGCATAGTTCCCTCTCTTCACTTTTATCAGCTCTACAGATCTCTTCTTCCTTTGATGAGCATCCATATAAGGGAATCCCTCTACTAGTATGTTTTTCCGGGGTACTACTGTTGCTGGTGTGTTTAGCTGTACAAGAGAACATATCTCTCCCCACTTAGGTGTCAATTGCATGTATGCCTTCATTTTCTACCTATCTGAGAAACTTTGCACTTGCTTCCCATTCCTTGAGGCAGTTGTCATTCCCCCTTTGTACTATTTCTACTGTAACATTTAGGAGTGTGTGTACTTAGCTGTGGTCATTCCCAGCATCCTGACATTCCCCCTGTCTCCTTTTGTCCTGTCTTGGGGCATTGTAATTCCTTTTGGGTCACTATCTTTGCTTCTCCTTTGTGTTGGCCGTCAGAGATGTATTGTTAGTGTTCCAGTAATCATCTATCATGTCTTAAGTCTTGTTATACTTGTTATAACTATCTTCATACAGGAACGTCTTCCGCAACATCCATCTTAATGTAGCCCATCTCCTTTGAAATCGGCATCTGGTGGTGGAGAGCAAGAAATGCATGAAACATTGTGCTCTGGCGGTTGGATTTTCAGTTGCTATGAAAGTTCTGGATGTACAAATGGCATAGGGAATGAGAGAGCATACATTACAGCTCTCCTTCATAGTTTCATACCCCACCATGGTCATGTGTTTGTACCACATGTTATTAGAGATATGGGCCGAATTAGTTAGATACAAATGTTCCGGGTCAAAGTCTATGGGCCTCATTATGAGGTATGCAGTAGAGGGATAACTGAGCCCGGAGGGATGCCGGCCCCGTTATCCCTCTACCGCCCGATTAGGAGGTCTCCTCGTGGGACCCGCTAAGGATGCCTGGCGGGTCCTGCGAGCAGACCAGGATGCAAACAATGGGTTCGTCATTAACAGGGCTGTTGTTTGCATCCTTCCCATTCCCATTGAGACCTATACAAAGGAATGGGGATGTACCGGGTCGGGGTTCCCAGGAAGGGGAATTTCTGGGCCCTCCAAGGTCGGAATGGCCCGGTACTTCCCCATTCCGGGAACCCGGACCCAGTATGGGGGTTGCCATGACGCTAAAAGCGGCATGCTTACCTCCATACTCAGAATGAGGCCCTATGTCTGCACTGCGTTTAAGTCTTTTCACTTCTTTGGCAGTTAGTAGGTGTCAAAGGATGTGCATGCGAAAATAAAATCCTTTAAAATGCAAAGAGAGTAAAGAAGTAGAGACAAGCGAAGGTACAAAACATCAGTACAGCAGTTCACATTACAGTTCCCATGTTTGTAATACCGAATGTACTCTGTGTTGTTCCGAAGATCCGTAAAACTCACCAGAAAAGCCTCAAGAATGCGTGATTATTGTTTAGTGTGTTAGGTTAAGCTCTTTGTCTAAAATATTGTGGGAGCGCTGCATAGAACAACTGCTCCCACATTAAACGGACCCTAGTACTACTTAGTAACGTTATGACAGATGGGTCTCCGTGGATCGTATGTGGGTAGGTAGTGTGCCATGTTAAGCAGAAAAGCTTGAAAGAACAATCTAGGCGGGATCATCCGTTCAGTCTTAGATTCAAATACAAATGAAAAGCAGGTTGGCAGAAAAAGTCACGATCCACAGCGCTTGTATATAAACAAATAAACAGTAGGCAAAGAGGCTGCTGGTGTCTGGGAAGTGTGGATATACTGCCAATATAGTTCCACTGTGGTAAATTCAAATTAAACACGAGAGGGCCCCAGTCTAACTGCGCCAAGTAATTTTGCAAATAAGAACTTGAAATCCAAAAGATTTATTCAAGGAACAGCCTTGAATAAATCTTTTGGATTTCAAGTTCTTATTTACAAAATTTCTTGGCACAGTGAGACTGGGACCCTCTCGTTTTTAATTAGATTAAAATACAAATCTAATAAAGTACTCCTCAAAGGTTGTGTGCAGGTACGGAATCATATATTTAAAGCAGTCCTTTTACTTTCACGATGAATACCTCGTGTGAAGAAAAGAGTGTGCCTAATCTAGTTGTGCATTTTGTCCTTCCCTAACTCTTGCCATAGACCGAGTCAATCTTTGTTGTGATGCTTCTCCTTTGACTTGTTCTTCTTCTTGCATCAAATTGTCTTCGTTCTGGCGGTAGAAGGTCTCACCTCGGCAGGGCTTGACGTCTCCAATATAATTCCAGGCCTTTTTTCCACTCAGCTTAACAGCGCGATCAGTGGCCTGCTCAACAAGATAGGGTCCCTCGAACCTTGGCTTGAATCAAGGCCTGAAAACATTTTGCAAGAAGACAGTGTCCCCAGGATAAAGTAGTAGTTGTTTCAACAGTTCATCATTAGTTTCTGGTTTGTTGTCTTCCTCAATCTTCTTCCCCCTCTCCCGCCAGGATTAAAGCTGTCGAGAGATAAAGAGGCACTAGCCATCATCGAACCAAGATACTCATGCATTTAATCTCCTAAAACAACAGCAGAACTGTGAGCATCTGTCAGTTCTCTAGTGGGAGGAGCAAATGGGTCGTCGCATGCGTCACCCTGTCACCACCTCATGAGGGGTTAAATAGTGGTTGGATCTAGGCTGGTCGCGCAATGTGAACAAAGCTAGGCGCAGGCAATGAAGCCATCCCTTTTCAGCGTGGCTTTAGTTTTGGCTTTTTTCTCTTTCAGCAGACCAGTGAGGCATTCACATATTCCATTCGCTTACGGGTGATAAGCACAGCAGAACCTGTGCTTGATCCCCAGTAGAGCCATTATATGCTGAAAGGTCTCATTTACGAAGTGAGGTCCATAGTCAGATTGTAGGACCTCGCATACCCCCATCATGGGAATACCTCTCTAACTATGAATTTGGCAGCTCGGAGGGCATCAGGGTGTGAGCAGGGATCAGCTTCGATCCACCGGGAAAATGGGCATACAACTACTATCTGTGGTAGGGGCACTAACTAGTGCCCAGCTTTACTACTGTAATAGTCAACTGCTGGGCATCCCTTCCAACCAACTTCAGCGGCTTCAGAGAGCTCAGAATGCAGCTGTTAGATTGATTTCTAAATTACATAAATCTACTCATGTGTCTCCATACCATAGGGAGTTACATTGGCTCTCAATTGTTGATCGCATTAAATTTAAGACAGCCTCTATTATCTTCAAATGCATAAATGGCATTGCTCCTCTATATTTAAGAGAGCTAATTCAGCCATATCATCCTATGAGACAATTACGCTCCAGCGACAGTCATCTTTTGATCATTCCTCACTCAACCAATACATCTCGAGGTGATAGAAGATTTGCTGTCTTTGGTCCCAGGCTGTGGAACTCTTTACCGCTACAGCTTAGGACCACGAGTTCTCTCCTGCAATTTCACCGAGCACTGAAAACCTTTCTCTTCAGGTAGATGGCCCCCTTTTTTTTGGGGACCCTATATTTGGCATTCTTGGATCATGTCAACAAAGTCTACATGGAGGTGTTGGAAGGCCCAATTGAATGGGGATTGCTCCTTGCACTATGCGTGAAGTATGAGCCGCATTGACATTTATACAGACAGTACAGTTTTCCATAAATGTGGCTATATGCTCTGCCATATTTGGGCAGAACCAACCCTCCAGATAATGTGCTTAATCAGCCTTTTTATGCACAGAAATCTTGTCAATAGGGCACTTTTAATTCTTCCTTGCGTACCACTTAGACAGGCTATTTATAGCAGCACCCCCATAAATCATAAAGCTCACTGGTGACAGCCTGGCTAGCAGCAGCTTGCAAATCCATTCTTTACTTTAGTAATCAACACAGTTCCTTGAAAGAAGCAACTGGGATAAGTCCTGGTCTGTTTAATTTTTGTAACACCCTCCTCTGTTAATTCTTCTATCTATAAAATACTTGAGTAATGTAAAAGGGAATTTGTGTTTTGTTCACTTTGTTCAACTGCCTGCATTTTGTAGGTTACAGTGTTATTAAGGAATCTTGAATCATGAACATGCTTTTCCTTTTGCTTTAGGACACAGGTATTATTGGGTAAAATGAAGAATTTCTTAAAAAAGGGACGCATTTCTGCTTAATTGGCTTTAATAGAGGCAGCGCAGTTGCAGCAGAATGGGCATTTCATACTTTGGTTTCTTTTCATCACAGAAGCATACCAATTGCATAGCTGGGCATGTGGTCAGAACATTAACTCACTTTCTGACCACCCACCGCAAGCAGGTATAATGGATACAGGTATAAGCAGTGCTGTATTTATTTTCAGTGGCACAGATTGCACATGTAACTCTCAACAGGACTGCTATATATTCAGGCAAAGTAGCCTAATTTATCAACAGAGCTGCTATACTGTACGCATGTCATGGCACAATGCCAAATATTCACAGCATGGCTGATTGCATAATGTCCACATTTCTTAGCAGGACTGCTATGTTTTGGGAAAGTACCCAAATTTCTTAACAGAGCTGCTGTTAAGAAAGCACGAACATGTGTTGGCATTCTCTGCAGCTAAAGTACAAAACAAGAACAGTGTCTGAGCTCTTCCCGCCAACCTCTGACTGTGTCAGAAGATGGCATTGCTGTCATATACTTCAATCCCTTCTACTCGGTCTTGCGCTTTTCAAAACCTCTGCTTCTACCATGTCCGATTGCTGATTCTCACTGTCAAAAATCTAGCACATTTCAAAGCCTTATTATGAATCTCCTGACTAATGTAGGATAGTCCAAACAGGGTTAGAGCTTTTGACAAGCCATTTTTGTCAGGCAAGCCTCACATGGAACTGCCAGTGCCCTAACCCTATTCAGCAGCCTGTTGGGAAAGGCAGCTCAGTGGCTCAATAATCCTGCTGCAGAGATTGTGTAACCTGTGCGTTCAAATCCTGTTAATAGGTGAGTTAATGAGTATGCATCAATGATATGCATTTGAAATGGAGGTAACATTAAAAAAAAACATAGTTGACTTAACTTTCGACTTATCAAAAGGACTACTAAATGTTCAGTGATTCAGAGCACACACATTTCATCCGGGGTGCTCTACTTGTAATGGCTCATAACACACAACTCCTCAGGGCTGCTATACCCGTGATTGCTCACAACACAACTCTTCAGGGCTGTAATGTCTCAGAACACAAACTTCATCAGTGTTACTATACCTGTGATGGCTCAGAACACACAGCTCTTCACGGCTACTCTACTTGAAATGGCTCAGAACACACAAATCTTCAGTGCTGCTATACCTGTGATTGCTCAGAACACAATTCTTCAGGACTGCTGTGCTTGTAAAGGCTCAGAAAAAACATCTCATTGGGGGTGCTATACCTGTGATGGCTCAGAACAGACCCATCTTATTTGGGCTGCTATTCTTGTAATGGCTCAGAAGAACCACATCCCATGAGGACTGCTATATGTGTAATGGCTCAGACCACACACCTCATCAGGGCTGCTATACCTGTGATGGCTCAGAAGTAGAACATGCACATCCCACGAGGACCACTTTACTTGTAATGGCTCAGAACAGACATCTCATTTGGGCTGCTATACTTGTAATGGCTCAGAAGAAGCACATCCCATGAGGACTTCTATACTTTTAATGGCTCAGAACAGACACATCTCATCTGGGTTGCTAAACCTGTGATGGCTCAGAATACACAACTCTTCAGGACTACTATACTTGAATGGCTCAGAATACACACTTCATCAAGGCTGCTAGACCTGTAATGGCTCAGAATAACATCTCATATGGGCTCTTGTACTTGTAATGTCATACAGTGTTGGAAAAGCATCTGCATTCAAGCAAGTGCTGCATCTGGTCAGACAAACCTCTAACTCTAAAGTTCCCAGCCTAATGGGCAAAAGAAGGTTTGCACACATCTAAAAAGGAGCACCCACTGGTAAAGCTGCACTGGATTTTTTAAATAGAAAAGGCATTTTCATCTTTTTGAACCCAAGCAACACAGAAGAACAAAGGTGTGGCAGGGACAGGGGGTGAAGGGACAGAGAACATACTAGACAATCCAGAACAGGAATTCGAGCAATTGGAAGAGAGAGCAATGAGCTACATGATAGGGCAACAAAGAAAGTGAGAAGGGAAACAGAGTTAATAATAGGACAAACACATAATAGGGAGGCACCAACGCCAGATAGTGGCCGCTGCAACCTTGCGAGGGGATTTATCCCATGAAAAGATGAGCATCTTATTAGGTTCTGCTATATAGAAGCTGAATATTGATCTTGGACTCATGCCATAATCCAACTATGACTCTTGCAAACGGAACTCAAATTTCAAAATAATAATCTATATAGGGATTTGAAAACATATCTTACCACTATTGCTTTGAGGCTTTGTGGTTACTTTAAAATTACGACAAACAAATCCCAAATTTAAGGGATATGAATTCCTGACATTTATGTTGGCCTTGATAACGACCAGGGGGTCAAAACATGTGTCGGCTGTCTACAACTTGATGAATAAATACTTATTTATTTAACTTACTGATCTACTGCAGTGATATATTCTCTATATGAGTGAACTCTTACAATTTCAGGGGTATATTGAGTGCGAGTAGCCTTCCCGTACTTAATTCATAAGGCAAACACATAATAGGAGTGAGGGATAGAAGCAGAGCAAACAAGACATTTGGAGACAGTAAAATAAAACACAGATCAACAGCAGGTGGGGAGAGATGGAAATAGAAAACCAAGACTACAGAAGGGCAGGCCAATAGCATAAGAGACAGTGCAATAAAGTTAATCAAAAGGAGTATCAACCACAACCGAGAAAATGAAAAAACAAATATAGCCCGAGTAATGACATGAGAGAGGAAGAGGAGTTGTATCAACCGATACAGCTAGATATAGGAGGGAAAAAGCAACAATAGGATGCAGATATGGGACAGAGAAACAGACCTCAAATGTGGCACTGCAGCACTTGAGGGTGAGAGGCAGAGCGTCAGAAAGTGAGACAGGGGGAACTAAGTAGCAAAGGGAAGGAGAGATAGAGCAAAAACATGGAGTGGCTGTCAAGCAGGTAGGGCGAGGCAGCAACAGTAGGTCCGAGAGACAGAGAAATGATGCTGGTAGAGGGAGGGACTTGATTTATGAATCACCTGATGTAACTAGTTGGTATCTGTAGTAACTCTTAACAGAGTTTGTGCCCAAGTATCATGAAGATGAAACTGGGTAGTATGCATCTGCAAGGTTCTTGTGTGGGGAAAATGTTTTCCATAGGTGCAATAAATTATTGTGTTGCTCCATGTCGTTTTGCTTCCAAGGCGAGCACGTTGCCCCTGAGCTATCCTTCTGAGACAAGGATATCACGTAGGCTGATTCGGAATACACTGTAACCTCCTTGTCCTTGCGTGTTTCTAATGCCATTATGATAGCCACTAATTCTGCTGCTTGTGCTGAAAAATGTGAAGGCAATCTTGCGCTTGCTACTACTTCGGCTTTCCCATCTGATTTCAGTTTTGCCACTGTTGTCCCATTATGCCTTTCTTCCGTCGTCTGGTCTATCGTTGATGACTCGTCAATGAAAAGCAACCGTGCACATAGTCTCCCTCTTCCACTGGTTCAGCTAACAATGTAGCTGGGTTTACAATTCTGCATCTTTCAACTTTTATTGCTGGATTCAAGATAATTACTTTGGATTCAGATGCTCTCTGGGTGGGCAACGAGTTTTTCTGTTTTTTTGAGAATCTCGAAGAGGGCATGCTCCACGAATGTGGGTTGCTGCACCCCATTGTTATACTCGCCGACTTCTCCACTGCAAAAACAGAAGCAGCCAAAGCTTGTTCACACAGGTATTGACCTTTCATCACTGGGTCTAAACGCTCACTATAATAGACCATTGATTTGTGTCCTAAGGTTGTTTTTTGCATGAGCACTGCTGTCATCACTACTCCATTGGAGTGTGAGAAGATGTAGAATTTGTCATTGTGACAGATCAACTTCCGAGCACCAGTGGTCCAGGGTTGAATATTGGTTTCTAAACCATCAATCCTCCCCACACCTCTAGTACACCAGAAGCGATCCAAACAGATTGGAACACAAGTCCATTATAAACCTCCTTGTCCAATTTTGGTAACATGGACAGAATGGCAGGCTTATCTCCCCAAGGTCATGGATCGTTGATTAGTTGCAAGACAGCAAAAATACAATTATTACCCAATGATAAAAGGGACTATCCAGTCAAGGTGCATACAAAATATCTACTTTATTATTACTACAACAGACAGCTCTAGCACACTACAAAATACACTACAAAATACAACCCACCCTGTAAAGCAACACAGAGGACAGACAGTTTCACGAAGGAAAGGGATGCACTCTGGATTTTGACATGAGGGTAGTTGGTAAAGTAATCAGATTATTCGTTCCAGCACCCGGGGGCAAAGGGTCATAACTGTCTCTAGGGGCCTTCACAGAAGGATCAGGGGGCCAGAACCACAATGTACCTGCTGCTGAAGAAGTTCTTGGCACTCAACAGCATTGAGGCAGTTCCATGGCCCTTGGCAGCCCATGAGACAGCGTTAGTGGTGGGAGACAGCTGTGGGTACCATGCGGCAGGCAGTTAGGCAAACGAGGCTGAATGGACGCAGTGACTCGGGGGCCAAGAATCGTTTCTTTGTGCTGGTTGGCAGATCTGGTTGAGGCGACTTGGACAGCTCTTGTGACTGCGGCGTGACAACAGTCGGTGGTGCAGCCAGATGCGGTTCGAGGACTCGACTGTCTCGAAAGTGTCCTTAAAAGATGGACGCTGGATGATGCTCGTGTGGCACTCCTGTTAGCTTCTTTGCAGGCTTGTGTCCTTTCAAGGTGGACGGCCCAAAGCGCAAGAGGATGATTGCGGGCAACGGCCTTGTCCTTTGTCCAGAGACTCTCTGGCACTTCCCACCTAGGAATCTTGCTGGCAGAACCTAGCAGGTCACACTGTGTGCTGGCTGGGTACCAGTTCTGGTGCTGCTGGACAGGTCCTCTGAGTCCAGCATCTCCCTCTGTTCCCTGGGAGATGTTTAGGGGAGGGATCTTGCTTCCCTCTTGGAGCTCCTTGCCTTCTTTCACTGGAAGAAGATGTAAGGTATCCTGTACCTTCAGCCCGGGTCCGAATGAGTTCTTCTTGTTACTCCTTGTGAAGTTGTCAGATGATCTGCTAAGTGAGGGGTTCAGCCCACTTTAAAGCCAAATGGGCCCCAGGGATTGGTGCAGGCTAAGCCCACCTCAAAGAACCAATCCTGGGTCCCCACCAACAATCTTCTGTTATGCATGAGGTCAGGACCAAAGTGCTCTGCGACAGTACAGACAAGGTGTGACAACATATACCTAAGTGCCACCCATCTTCCTCTCTGTTGTAGATCAAAGTGTCTCACTGGTTAACTGAGTCCTCTGTGACTCTTGATCAAAGCACATGTTTCCTTTGAAGTATGTGGCCAGAGCAGACTTCCTGTCTCCTCCAAATCACATACTTCTCCCCTCTGAAAGGGGTCTGATCTGCAGGGACACCTGTGGTAACTGCTGGACCCAGACAGGCCATTTACTGCCTTTCATACAAAGAGTAGGAACTAGCTTCAAGTTGACCCATTGCATACCAAAGGGTTGTTAGTCCCACCTTCTTGTTTTCTCTTCGGCAACCAATCCCCTCAGTGGGCTTGCCTCAATTATCTCGTTAGTATGCACTGCCACCAGCCGAATTTAGACACAAGGAGGCTCCATGGAGCCTTTGATATTTAAATAAGGCTGCTCATGGCTGGAGGAAGGTGTGCCTTCCCCCTTCTTGGAATGCTTCCCAGGGCTGTCACATCCATGCTGAATATGACTGGGGAAGATGGCACCTGTAGGCTGTGTCTTCCTAGAGTACATGCGACTATGCGTTTTGTGCGGGAAGCAGATTAAATGTGCGCAGAATGGCCTCATACATTTCCCTGAGGTTGGACGGTACTCTCCATCTGTAGGTTGCTGAGGTCCATTGATTAAAGATAGACCGTGACTCTCAGTACCACTGTGGTAATCTCACATGTTTCCACTTCCGGTTTCTATACAGGAAGGAAGTCAAGTCCTGTGACTCTTCGTGGAGTGGTATGAAAAAGGTGTTCTTCAAATCTATTACCATGAAATGGGTAGCTTCAGGCGGAATGATCCATAAAATTGTCGCTGGATTGGGAACTAATGGAAATCCTGCCTGTTCAAGTTGGTTCAAATGACGTATATCTTGGATAAAATACCATGAACCCTTTGTCACCTTCTTCATCGGGTCCACAGCTGTGAAGGGTCTAAATTGTCTTGCTTTACTTTACGATTGTCTCATAAATGCCTTTGTCTGCCTCCCTTGATAGGGTATATTGGGTTGCCCTCTGTAAAATAGCCCCTTGCTTGAGCTTTATTTTGACAACTCATATCCCCTTTAACAGGCCCACGTCAAATGGACTGCTAGTCCATAGGACACTGGGTACTCGCCCCAAGTCTTCCTCGGGAAATGGTGGTGCCTTTTTTAGCAAAACCATTCTTTGTGGTACCTCCTTGTAATGTATCCTCACCCAATGGGTAATGCACATGAAAAACACTGTCTTGTGATGTGAGCGATTGTCTTGAAACCATTCCTCATCTGTCAACGCAGTCAGCCTGTGCCCTTCCCCCACTGCGATTATTGTCCTCCATGATTGTCCTGTGTCATCAGTCCCATGCAATACTACTGTCTCATCCTTTACTATCACTGCTTCTAGTTCTATCCGTATCACTTGTCCTTCCTTCTCATCTAGTAGAACCTCTGGTCTGAACAAGAGCTTGTTGGGTGTATGTAATAATTTGCCTTGTATCCCTGGAAGCCATGCTATCAGCACTTCAACTACATATTGAAAAAACTCAAGATTCACTGGCACCCCCCTCTGTACAGTCTGCATGCAATATGCCTGGATGAGTTCCCACATGTTCATGTAGTAAATTTCCGGTGTCGAGCACACTATCCCTTGTGCAGTGAATTAAAACTATCATGTTAAGTTGGCTTATCATGCCCCTACCTATTATGTTTACTGGTGTCTGTAGGGATTATAACAATGGCATAGTCAGATCATGTTCTCCTACGGAAATTGGATGTTTGTCAGTGAAAGGAACCAAATCAGTAGCCCCAGAGAATCCCTGCGCATCCATGGAAAAGCCTGACATTGGGTATCTTCCCTCCCTAATACAGAATTGAGTTGCCCCCATATCTACGAGAAAGGAGAAAGTCTTGTCACATATTGTCACTCCAACATGTGCTGTGTGTAATGGATAGGATCGAACACATCAGGTTTGTCTGTGGCCTGTCCTATTGCGGATATAATGACATTCCTGTCCCTGTAAATGGATTGCCCCCACTACATTCACCCCTCCCAGTTTTCGTAAGGGGGTCTGCATCGTGAAGTCTGTATGTGATGTTGCTAGAATGTTCTGCTGTGTCGGTGCTTGCTGTGCTGGTTCAGGTGGCTGCATGTGTTCCTGCGCTTGCGGTGCATGAGGCATGGGCAGATATGGCTGCACTTGGATGTTTTGTGTGTGCGCTGATTGTGGCGCATATGTCTGCTCTTGCGTGTGATGCTGGGCAAAATAGTCAGTTTGCTCTGTCTGATATGTTGGCTGATGCAGAATCCCCCCATTCTGTTGCATTCCGCCCCGGGTTCTGCACAATCGAGATATGTGGCCTGTCCTTCCACATAGCCAGCATAGTATTGGACCCCTCATTGGTCTCGGCTGTCCCCCATTAAATTAATCTCCACCCTGCTGCATCATGTGTCTGAATCCTCTTCCCGGGGCACTCCTCCCCACCCTCTTGGCCAGTGGTTTGCGTCACCCCTTCCTACAAAGTCTCCTATTGCCTGTGGTTGATTTTGTATAATCTGAGTAACTACCATTGCATACTTACATACTTCGATAACCTCTTCTGCACTAACTTTGCTTCTTCGTGCTTTCTCTCCTCATGCTTCTTTCTCGCATTCTCTTGCATTAACCAACAATAGTGCACTATAGTCAGTTGAATTTCTGACTATGGCTCAGCCTCCAACCCCACTAACCTCTTCAGCTGTTTCTGTACCTGTTTTGGCAACCCTTGACATAATATGTGATAAAATAACCCCCCTGTTTTATACCACATCTCACTCATCTCGAGACACTAACACTCTTGAATCTCCTGAATATATTGAAGTGGATCTTCATCCTCTCACATTTCGCATGCCATAATCATGCTTATATCAATTGTGTCCATCTACTGTACCCTTAGAGCTTACCATACGGTTGCTCTGCAGTTATTGAACGGTGCGCCAACCTGTGCCGTGGTCTGTGCTGTCACTCTGGGGTATCCTGCTCTTTACCAAAAATTGGCCGCTACTTCCCCGAGAATGGCAGAGAGTAGGCTCTTCATGTCGCCCACTGCCAGTGTCATCCCTGCTGTGAGTCTTTCAATCTCATAAATCCATTTCCCAGCCCCTGCAGTCAATTAAGGTAGCCTGCACCTCAAATGATCCTTATCCGTCTGTTCCTGCGGTATATACTGGGGTCGTTTGCCACCCTTCTCTAGTAAGGGAAACTGTGTCAGTCTCATTCCTCTGTTATGTCTCCCTATGTCTTTAATGGCTGTAAACACCCTTGTCATCTCTGCTTGTTTCTGTTCTGGCAGGGCTCTGAGCCTCTGCGCATAAGGGGTAATTTTGTCTGCAGTGTGTGGTCTGTCCCTAGGACGCACCAGTCGTCCCTCAGGTTCTCCTTCTTCTCTTCCCATGTCTTCCACTTGTCCCCACAATGTATCTCTGACAGGACTTGTTTCCCTGGAGTGGCAGCGAGGCCTCTCCCCCTCGTCATCATCACTTTCCTGTTGATCTTCTTCTGACCCCATGGTTCCAATGCTATCTTCACTGTCTTCTTCTCTTTCATCCTCAAAATTAAGCCTCCTTAACATCGGTTTCTCCCTTTGTTTCCCCTTTCCTTGATATGATAAACTGTGTTCTGCCCTCAACGAGGACCCTGCTGTACCCCTACTCGTCTTTGGGGCAACCAAACTGTCTCTTCTGCTCCTGTAAAGTTCCCCTATTCTTCTTCGTATCCCTTCAAGTCATATAGACATGTCAAGTCCGTTTTAATGTCCATTGCTTTCTTATAATGTCTCTCCCTACTTTGGTCACTTTCCCGCGACGTCTCCTATCCTCCTCTTCTTCTCTGTGTCAGGGCTCTTTAATGAGTCGCTCGACTTCTAACCTTCCTTTCTCCCTCTTTATTTGCAATTGTCTCTCCTGCTCTTCTTCAGCCTTCCTCCCCGCTGTCTCCTCTAGCTCTCTGCTTTTTCTTCTTTCCTCTCTATCTCCCCGTCTTCTGCTCGCTCTCGTTCTCTTCCCACCCTGTTGTATTCTTCCTTCTCTTCCCTTTCTCTTCCATGTACTTCCTCCGTTATCTCTGTCCATTCTTTAGCTTCTTCCTCCATATCCTTACGATTTGGAGCTTCCTCTCCCATATGTACAATCTTGCGTGTGGTCTTCCCGTCCAGTTTACGCAATATCTGTCCACCTACCCATTCATTTGTTGAGACTATCGCCTCATGATCACCACTATGTCCTGTCCGTCCCTCATCGTCTCTTCTCAGTTTTGCTTGCATGTCGCTGCGCTCCTCATGCTAGGCACTGTTCACCTGCGCTTTTTTTTCTCCTGCTTTGCACCACCAAGTGTGCCTTCACTGCTATATGCTGGAGGTACAAAAATAGGTTTGGTATATCCTGTTGCTGCTTTCAACTCCTTTAAGGGGTATCATCCCAGACTTTCTGTTGTTGGGTCTATATCTGCAGTTTGAGGAGGAGGAGAGGCAGCCGAAGGCAGTTCGCCTTCCGTATCACGTTGACTCAGCGCCATTGCTTTTGGATGGAGTCTCCTTCCTCATTCTGAAACATTTTCCATAGCTGTAATATAGCCGACCAGTTCCTTAATTTCTTCCCCTTATAACCTGCATGTAAGTACATGGTCATATGTTGCTTCTCACATTTCGAACAGCTTCAGTCTTTGAGCCATGGCTTTGCCAATTTGTCCTCGGTATCGCAAGTCCATTGCGCCCTATACTTGCGTATTTTGTCTTGATATCGTGGGAGGGACTTGCACAAATGTGGAATGTATGTATCCCTCATTTTGACACGTTACTTTGTAATCGTCAATATTTACTTGACCTCAAATCGTGATTTCGACACGCTCAATTTACCCATGTCAATTTGCAATTTAAATAATTAACATTACTTTTTAATCACATTTTGACAAACCATAACAATGCAAATAATCTTTTCAACTCCCTCTCTGGATCACCACCATCAACAAAAGTGTGCTGCGCTCACCGCCCATACTGCGTTTTCAGCCCTTAAGGCCCAAACTGTAACTTCACTTAGGTGCTCCTCGAGCTCCGCCCAAATGGCATAACACTTTTCATTGATTCAAGCATAAGTTCAACAAATGAGACCCACCACCTATTACACACCTCAACTCCTGTTGGACAACCTTGCAGGTGCTGTCACCAACTGCTCAAAGGAAAAGCCCTTAATAGTTTACTATATATTTCTGGTTTCAACTACATAAATACAATAACAAACATGCCATAATGAATTGACGTCTTCCTGCCTCACAGGGTATCCCAAAAAATCATGTTGTCCATACTGCTGCATATAGGAATACATCTCAAAGAGATACATTTAAAAACACCTTCCGTGATATAAGCTAGCTTCTACTGCTAATACCTATATACAGGTAACCATACATAATCATCCATGAACCAAGCTAATCTGCCTAACCAATAAGCATCCTTTTTTTGTATTTTTTATGTTTTTTCTCCATACACCAAACTAGAGATCGAATATAAGTAACTTTTTTTATAATCTTTTTTATCTTTTTCATCCATAAACTAACCTGACAGCCTAAACTGACCACCTAAAGAATGGGGAACCTTTACATAGAAACACAAAACATAGGGCCTCATTATAGGTTTGCCGGTCCAGTAGTAACAGTGCCAGTAAGCTACCAGCGCCGTTACGACCGGACCGGCAAACTATGAGTTCTGCTCTCATGTGCTTTTTCGGCCGCCAGGTCTGACCTGGGAGGCGTACCGGCACCCGCAAGCAGAGCATGCCGGATGCACCGGCACCATTCACGAATGGTGCCGGTGAATCCAGCTTCCCCATTCCCATTGAGCCCGATGGGGCTGTATTGCTCTCCCCAGAGTGGACGGAAAAACATAAATCACCAATGCAATTACAGCGCAAATACTTTGAACGCAGACAGAGGCAATAAATCACAACCACACACTCTTAGAAGATAATCCGCTCTTATACGGCTATTTATTCAAAGCTGATAACATAATAACATAGAAATAACTCACAGAAGTAATATAGACATAAATAACAAAAGAAGCAAAGAATTCAAAAGGAAATACATCACTGTGAGCGTAACAGGATTCCTCATCTCACCCAGAAGCGGCTGGAAGACCCCAGGAAAAGCCAGACCGAGAGCACCACAGCTCACAGGAGTGCTGGACGTAAGTGTCCTTCTCCGGCTGAAGTCTCACCTGACCGCTCCGGGTTTCCGCATATATACACACTCCACAAAGGGGAGTCAATTCTCGAACCTTCTGGAAATTGCACTTGCGCAGTTGATGAGCAGCCGTCGGTTGCCAGCTGGGTCAATCGAGAGCTACCCTCAAGGAGCAGAGTGCCTCCCTTCTCTAAAAACACGCTCCGCGGAGAACAGTACCAAACCATAACAACGTTAACTTTCCCAGCAGAAATGTCCTTGACCGCATACCAGGTTTGGAAAGCATGTTTTTCTCAGCACCATGAATCGAACACTCAGCAAAATGTGTGCAGCTGTTCACTGCAGCCTGAAATAAATATCCATCATGGCTCCGAGCGCTCCCAGAATACACTGCGCACCAGCGCCATTTTAGTTCAAGCATAACAATTCCACCCTTGGATATTTACCTTCCATAACCCGGTGGCAAAGGAGCATTTCTCTGAAACCTACGAAACATTAAAACTAAATTGGGAATACATTGAATACAACAACAACAAGCTATTATGATAGACAATATAATAAAAATACAAGCAAAAGCGTAACGCAGTGTACCCCCAATATCAGGTATCCATGAAAATAACCAATCCCACCAATTCCCAGTACGATCTTGAGACACTTGAGAAATGAGATCCCTCAAACCTCGAATATGACTTTCAATAGATCGTGAATGGTCACTTAAATTGAAACAACACATACCTTCAATGCGTTGCACCCTAAATTATGCTTTAGCAATAGATAATCAACAGCAGCTCTGTTCTGCAAAGTTGCTTTTCTAATAACTTGACTATCAAGGAGTAATTCTTCTAATGCCTGAGAAGTATGATTAAGGCGTTTGACTACAAAACATGCTAATTTCATTAAGGATTTGTAACCTCCAGCAGCTAAACCCCAAACTCCCACTAATGAAAGGGTTAATGCTAGAACCTCAGCTTCTGATAACAAGTCTACATGTGAATCACAATCAGGAGATAGACCTACAGATACAGAAGTTGACCTTTTACCTCGAGTTATCGCTGGGTGTAAAGGAAACATCATTAGTCCTAATCGAGTTAAAGCACATGGACCTCGGGAAATGTTAGCTGGAATATAAGTATATGTGATGTTACCACATGAAAAGAGCCATCCTGTTGGAAGTTTCACATGATTCAAATGACTGGCAGCTATCACTGTATGATTACAAGACATAGGCCCTCATTACGACCCTGGCGGAAATCGAAAAACGATGGCGGAAATGGAATACCGCCATCGAATAGCGCTCGGTGCGATTATGACCCGTCACCGTAAAGTACGATGCTATTAGCGACACCGTAGTGAACGCCAACGCTAACTGCACCAAGTACGCGCACGCGCGCCATGCCAAACCGTAATTACCACCATGGCGCAATGGTACGCGAATTCTGACCCTAGCGGACATGTACCTAACGCCATCAAGCATGGCGGAAAGTACCATTCCGCCATGGTGAGAAGTACGGCATCGCGAATCAACCGTAAACGGCCCTACTGAGTGCCTGTACACCACTCCCTGGCCACATTGCACAACTCCTCGTAGGAGCAATGAAGTCACACAATGCAACCAGTCAAATGTACAAGTCACCCATGCATGCCAACGAACAAATGAATCTAGGGGCTCCAAGTGCCTTGTGAGTGGCCATCCATATTTGCCATGGCACCATTGCCGCACTGATGCAGCACAGGCATGTGAAGGTTCAAGTACAGCAACATGAGCAGAAAAATGAGTCAAACAAAAACAGGCCCCCCCCATCGACTGACACCAGTGTAAGGCAACATTCAAAGCAGTATCCTGAGTGAGACTGCACCAGCCCTGTACTCCTGCCAGTAAACAAACCAACCATCAGCATAAGCATGTACCACACAAGTTGGCAGAGTGACTGAGCAGCCAGGCACATCTCAAGAGGGGCCAATGGGAGCTGCAGGGCACAGATGGCACGAATACAGAAGCTATTCCAATGGACATGACCTCAGTCTCCCTCCAAGAAACGCACGCAAACACAGGCACCTGTGACCAGCCATATACTGATAATCACATCATTCCACCAATCCACCTGGCTGACCGGCATCTGTTACACAAAAGCTAATCCCCCGCCCCTGAGCATGACATAATCAAAACAGTCATAATGGTAGCCCCTATCCCTGACCACACTGGGCTTCGTAGGCAAACGCGGCCAGTACAGTACCACGCAACTATACTCAGAAGCCGGAACCCAATGCAGATCTACTCACAATACATCGCTCCACAAATAGGAATATGCTACATTACTTGCAAAGAATAACGCTACACGGTTAATATCAGAATAGAAATTTAATGCACCACAAAATCACCAAGCCCATACAGCCATTAGGTCATGAACCCCAAAATATATTTCATCATTGTGGGCTGCATCCGCAATAAATGACCAGTTTCTTCTTGTGTGACGCCCTGTTCCTTCATGGTACACAGGGGCTACATTCACGTTCAAAAAGGCAACATGGAAGCGCCTAGAACCGCAGGGCCGTCCCATTAGGTAGGCACTAGTCCAGCTGAAAGGTCGAAATGTTGCTCCTAGCCACTAGTACTGCGTAAGGGCATGTGGCCCATTGGCGATCGTCCCATAAGATCGTAATGGTGCTCCACTGATTAACTCGAAGCAGCAGTTGTCGGGAGTAAAAGCCATCTGCAGGAGTGGCATACAGATGGCAGCGGCAAAAGGGGAGGAGATACCTGTCACCCAAATGAAATGAAAAAGAATAGTATGGCCATCAGAACTTGATTTGTATTACTCACTTCAATGATCACACTAAATATACAGCCATATGCATGCTAGCCCACTCCAAAGGATTATTCCCACCCAAAAATCACTTGCGAATCATAACTATAAAAATCGAGGTGAAAACACTATTACAAACGAGTGTTTGTGTGCATGCGTCTGTCAAAACAGAATCCATTCGATGGGATTAGTAACGTGCATAGACACAAGTGTTTGAAGGCGCGTCGAGACAGGGAGGGTTCGACAAGGCCAGATAGACGATGGTCCCACTATGGCAGCTCTGCATCACATAGCACAGGGGAGGTGGATAGTTTCCAAAAAGCCCTGTACATGGCAAACTCTCCATCAAATCATCTGTCCATGCATCCATACATCATTCCCTCATCCCGGTATGAAAACGCCTGATTATGTACTCACATAACATGTGAAATTTCCATTGAGTCTGTGCGTAATGCAGTCTGCAAAATCCACTGTGCTCCAGGCCGGAATTCCAGTGTTGTGAAGTAACATGTATTTGGGAACGTCCTGACTTATCGTCCACCACGCTATTGCGCATCCCATACTATTCATATCAATCATTGCATTCTCGCCATGGCCCCTGTCCCAAGGACATTAAACAATAGAACGTTATATTTGCAGTCAGACCTGTGGGCGTCTCCTCGCCGCTAGCTGAAGACCGAAAGCGCCGTCCTTCGAATTCCTCATTTGCAACATCACGTCGAAAAGGCATCTGTGACCGCTTGAAATAACAAATCCATCCATGTAGTGCGGCAATGTGTGAAAATGCAAAGTGGCTTCACTCACAAATGGGACGCCCCGCCCATCGGTGAACCGCGGTACAGTGCTGCATGAGGGTCCACCGTTAATCGAGTACTACATTCCACTGACCCTTCACAAGTTTGTTCGCGACTGCAAAGATAGTATGTGAAGCAATGGGACCATAGCAGAATGAACATATGAACCAATATTTCACTGCCATCGGGATCAAATACATGATTGTAATAGCAAGATGCCATGCGTCGAATTGCAGCGTTGCGTGCGGGACGTGCTCGCCCAAAGGGGATTGCAGCTTGCACAGGTGGAATGAATCACCACAGGTGGAGGCAATACAGCTTGAAAACACATAAATTGCACACCCAACCCCCTCACACAACCACACCCACTCCAAAATGCTACCGGCAGGACTAGCGATGTTGGCCCTGGGGGACCTGATAGCACTGCAAGTACTCCAACTTCAAGAAGAAGACGAACACCAACTACTACAACAACCGGCCGCACAGAGGAGACGCAGGAGGAGGAGGAGGGCAAGGCAGGGCCAGCAAGGCCCGCCAGCACAGCCACTACCACCACGCAGGCAGCCCGCAATCCCACGCCTCCGAGCACATCCGTTCAACCTCACGGATGAGCAGATCCACACCCTCTACCGTTTGGACCGGGACACCATAACCGCCATTGTGGACATGACACAGGCTGACCTTGTCAGCATGATAGATAGCCCAACCGCCATCCCACCCCTACTGAAGGTGGTGTCTGTACTCCACTTCCTGGCCACAGGCACCTACCAGCACACAGTCGGACAGTTGCATGGCATTTCATAGCCAGTGTTCTCACGGACACTATTGCAAGTGCTCGATGCCCTCCTGAAGCACGCAGACGACTACATCTCTCTACCACGCTCGGAGCAGGAAATTACGAACACAAAAGTGGGATTCCATGCACTTGGCGGCATACCGGGTTGCATTGGTGCCATCGACTGCACCCATGTTGAATTGGTCGTCCCACATGCCATGGAGGCTCAGTACCGCAACCGAAAACAATTTCATTCTCTTAATGTACAAATGGTGTGTGACTCCAACAGGATCATTACACATTGTTGTGCCCGATTTCCAGGATCAACCCATGATTCTATGGTCTTGCGGAACTCTAGAATACCACGCTACATGGAGCGACACGCAGGGCACCGATCCTGGCTACTCGGTGAGTCTCATTTCATGCATGATAATGTGGGGTAGGTGATGCGTGAATGACCTGGCAGGAAGGGGGGGGGCGTACGTAGCAATGTCATTCCACAAACATCCTTTATTGTCCACATACAGGTGATGCCGGGTATCCACTGAAGAGATGGCTCCTTACACCACTCCCGAACCCACAGAACCAGCCTGAGGAGGACTACAACCATGCCCACTCACGTACCCGTGTAGTCATAGAACAGGCATTCGGCCTACTGAAGACTCGTTTCCGCTGCCTCAGCAGGTCTGGCGGGGCACTCCTGTACCGCCATGAGAAGGTTGCAAAGATGGTCATGGCATGTGTCATGCTACACAACATGTGCGTACGTAGAAATGTGCCCATGCCCCCTGACGCAGAACTGCAAGCACCTGAAGATGGTCATGATGAGGGTGGGGATGTGGCAGCACCTCAAGGAGTCCGCGAGGCACAGGAGGGCCGTGAGATTCGTCAGAATATCATAGATGCATGCTTCTAGCACTCACGCCTGGTGGCTGTTACATGGACACGGGACTTGTGGGACTGTGTGTGTCTGGAACATGCACAATGTGGACTGTACGCCTATAAAGGCCTCGTACACAAAGATCAATGTCCACACATCTCATTGGATGATTATGAAATGTTTATAGCATATGTGAAATTATGTTACACACCCCATCGACCCGCCACCCAAGTGAGCCCAACACACCCCCTCCACCCTCCTACCTCCCCCCCGAACACCAGTGTCCGAAGATGCTCATTGTCAGTGGGCAGACGCTATTGCAAGCCCCCTCTCCGGGTATCAGGGGCACCCCTGCCTGTGGAGCGCAGGTTCCTCCCAGATCTACGTTGGGGGCTGCCCTGGACGGAACTTGCAACGGATGATGTCTCTGCCTGCTCACGTCCATGCATGTCCCTAAGGGTTTGTGAGAGCTCAGTGAGCACACGGCGCACAGCGGCAAGTTCAGCACATACGTCTTTGGACGTCGCATGCAGTTGCCCCCTCAGGCTCTCGGTGCTTCTCTCCATTTGTGCCCTTAGTGTCTCTGTACTTCTCTCCATTTCTGCCCTAAGTGTCTCAGTTGATGTTTCTATGGCTGCCTTAGTACCCCCACATTCATCAGCATGGTCCTTGAGGAGCGTGGCCAGTTGCTGCTGTTGCACGATCACCTGGTCGAGGGACTGTTGCCTCTGCTGTGCCATGGCCATTTGCGGTGGTGTCACAGAGGGGCTGGACACCTCATGTTGCCTTGCCACAGGGCTTGTGGGGGATGGCCAGTCGTCGTCTTGTGGGTGCCCCTGCGTGGTATCCTCATGGTGTACGGGATGGAACAAACAGGGAGATTGAGACAGGTCATGGATGGATCTTACTTCGACATCCCCGTTTTCTGTGTCGGAGCATGCTGCCATTAATGCAGTGTCACCTATGGTGCTGCTGCCACCAGAAGCAGTGCCTTCTGTGGCATCCATTGGGGGGACCTGTGGTGGTGCTGTTGTGGGCATGCTGGCTGCTGGGGTGCCTGTTGAAGTTCCCTCCTGTGTGCTGCCACTTGATTTGTGCTGCTGCCGTGTCTTGATGCGTGCAGCTGAGGTGGAGGGTCTTTGGCCGTTGGTCTTGGCCGTCTTTGCAGGTGTGCTGGTAGGGGTGTCCTGGAGCTCGTCGTTTGAATCGGACCCTGTGGTGGAGTAAAGGAGGGCGAGCGTTATTAATGGGTCTGTGGAAATTGGAATGGCAATGTATCACATGCATTGGGGTGGTACCTGAGGGTGATTTGGGTCGGGGCCTTGGAGGTGGTTTCATTTTTGTGTGGATTGAGGATGCAGTTGTTTTGCAGCCTGCAGTTAGGGTGTGTCTGCTGCACGTGTAGAGGGTGTTTTTAGGATTTTTAATGATTTCTGTATTTAATGTGAGTTTTAAAGTGCGCTATCAGGCCAATGTATGTGGACGTTCTCCTGGACATGTGTTACTGTTGCACTATGTGGACATATGGTACTTCACATGATTGGACATTGTGGATTTAGCATTGTTTTATTTGGCCCACCTACCTGATTCTTCGGATGTCTGCACTCCTTTCTCCATCCCTCCGACTCCCTCTATACTCTCCATTCCAATGGTGGAGGCACAGATTTCTTCCCAGGGGGTCAACTTGATGGGTGATTCCGATCCTCCCCCGGTAGCTGTGGCAATGTTACGGTTGGCGGATAGTATGCTCCGTACGCGTATCCGCAGGTCGTCCCATCGCTTTCTGCATTGCTGTGGGTTGCGGGGTGCGGTCCCCACCGCACTTACCCGCTGTGCCACCAGGGCCCATATGGCCTTCTTGTTCGCAAGTGCCGTCCTGGTCATTTGCGTCGAGAAGACGACGGCAGCATTCTCCTGGAGGGTCTCTGTGAGCACGGTGAGTTCCTCACGGGAGAAGTGGACCTGCCGCTTGCGGTCGCACGCTTTTTTCGCTACTTTTCCCATTTTTATTGCTTTCACTGGGGTGGATGACGGGTTGGGATGTGTCTCAGGGTAGTATTTTTTATGGTTGTGTGGGAATTCAGATTTTATAGGTGTACGCCGTGCTGTTTCCCGTTCCGGGACCATTTTTTAACTTCCGTTTCCGTATATTTACGGTCACCGTACTTTCCGATTGCCGCTCATTACGGTGACCGCTCAGATGGGTGGCGGAATTGCACCTAGGGCGCCGTACGACGGCGGTGAGGGGCGTTTTGGGGACATTTCCGCCATCGCAGACTTTGCACTTCCGCCATGGCGTAGTGCTCGTGCACGATGGGTCGGAATTAGCCGCACTTTGCTACGTCGTGCAATGGCGGAAACGCTATTTACGCTATGGCGGTCAGGTCAGTCACTTTCCGCCAGGGTCGTAATGAGGGCCATAGTATTATTTACACTGGTGCATTTGCGTGGCACCCACGAACATAGTCGTCTCTCAAACATTGTATGATTGTGCTGGTTGGTCAAATCGATCTGTTGGCATTTGCCAATTTCTTGTGCATTGCAGGTCATAAAATAACATACATCACCTTGGGTTATATTATAAGTAATAACACGTGTCAAATTTCTCCATTTACGATCGGTCTCTTGGCAGAACCTACAATATTCATACACGGAAAAAGATTGCCTAATATCCGAGTCTTGAACCAAAGAATCATTGTGTGTGACGCCGAAGATATGCTTTAAAACTGGAACAGGTGTCGGCACTGCTACTAAACAATAAAGCTTCAGCATTGGGCACATCAGTAAGACAAAAGTGTGATATGTTGAGTACTTGCCGTGCCAGCTATATCCACATATTCTCCGTCTGGGTGATCATAGGAGAATGTTTTCGCCTTCCTGAAAATACGTCTTGCATGACTGGCATCAAGGTTGTTTTCACTTGCTCCTGATGTGTTTGCCGCATTTCACGAATCCAGGTCTTCGGTCTGGCTGGCTTTTCGGCATCGGCATAAGGCTGCTTTGGGACAACATTATTCATCACTATCAGTATCCCCTTGATCACTGCCACAGATGTGACATTTTTCGTTGGTAACAGCAGACTGTTTAACTCTCCCAAATGGAGTCCATTTAGTACCACAATTACACCAGCCAGACACAGGATCGACAAGGCAAACCCAGAAAAGAGATATCAGTGTTGCACATCACTCTCTCAGGTAACATTTGTCTGCGTATACATATTGCCATTTCTTTCTACCAGGCTCCATAACTAAAACGACTTGATCTTTGCCTGATGCAATGACATCTGCAGGTACTGGTGGGCCACTTGGCTTTTCCACCCATACCTTTGCACCCGGTGTCTATCAATGCTCGCACCTCTTGTGTATTTCCTGGCCCCCAAAAAATCTTAACATCAACATGAGGCCGCCTATCCACTTTTATGCGGGCAGACGCTGCTGGAGCTTGGCCGAAGCCCTAGTCAAACTTCGAATGAGTGTGACTCGACTCCGCCTCTAACATCGCACTCACCACCTTTCTCAAATCAGCATATGTTGGCTGGTACGGGGAAGGTGTCCCCATAGACCCTTCGTCTTGTTCTTCCGCAGGGGGAGCAGAAGGTGAGGTGTCCCCCTGTGGCGTGGTGACTACTTGTTTCTTAACCTGTTTATAGCACTCTTTGGCTGCAAGTCCTCGTTTTTTGTATAATTCATACATTACTCTGGTTTCAATGCCATCAATTTCTTCGTGTGGCACACCATCTTTTAACAAAGCCAAAAACATGTCTTTTCGGGACACTCGGGAGTCTCTACTATCTTGCCGCCTGCCTTCGGTTCTTCTCTCACTACGCCCCTCCCTCTCCCGTGGCTTGTTATCGCTCTTATCCCACTCCCCCAAATCTGCAAGTTGCCGAATGGCATCTGCTACCTCATCAGTAGCTTTGCCCGTCATACCTACGAGCAAAGTCATAATGACACTTTTGTATGCGGGTGGCGCAGTTCTAATCACCATGTTTTGAGTTGAAACTGAGAGCGGCACGGCTCCCATGTGATCAGGAGCATCTATGTGAATAGCCTCTTTCATAGCATGCTCTCTGACTTTCTGAATTGCTTCTCTCAACGTATACCACTTCGTTTCTTCACTAGGCCAATCTGTGATAATAGGGTATTTACGGTTACATGCTTGGGCTACCAGGTGCAACAAAGACACCTGCGTATCTTGACCATTTGCATCAGGGGTGGTCCTGCCCTTAAGACCTCCTGTACATTGGTGTCAATTGACAGTGGTAAAAAACGCGGTGAATCTGTAGAATCTACCAACAACCCTGCAGCACCCCCATCGAGTAATCTCACCATCCATGTCAATAAAGCTTCCCCTGATTTTTGCCTCAAACGGGTAATCATTTCCCCAACCTCCTGTTGTGTGTAATCCTCCAGCGTGGTTAAATCCACCATTCCGCCAGCAGGATTCTGCGGGTGGGGTCCGGCTCGCCGTCTTCTAACTGGCTTAGCCGCCACTGTTTTCTATTTCACTTCCATTTTGGGGTCAGACTCATCTGCGGAACTACTTTCTAGACTGGTTGAATCAAAAATATCACCATCCCACTTATCCGGATCCCAGTCCACACCAGCGGTAGCGATTACAGTTGCCACCTTTCTTTTGTTGACCCCTGCCCGTCTTTTCCTTTATTTATACCGGGCTACTCTGACTGCTGCCCTCTCGGCCACCGCCTGATATGTGTCAGCCTTATCTTTAAACAGTTTCATTTGAATTTGCTGCATTAACGCAGTCTGCCGTTCTGCAGCTAGCTCTGTTTCTAATCACAAAACCTCATTTTTCATTTCCACCTTTATTTGATGCATTTTCCTATAAGCATGCAAAAGAACCCAACCCCGCCTACCTAATGCCGCACATTCTTTGCCACGTTCTACTAGGACTTGTTGCAAGCATGCCATTACATCAGCCGGATCGGCATCTCCCCATCCTTGATCCCATGTTTCACTTAGACTTGCACCACATGCCCACACCTGGGCCAACCTATCATATGGACTCTTAGTCCAGCCTGGAATAACAACATCAGAACAGTCACTGCCAGCGGTAACGCTCTTCTTCCTGAACAAACTACTCATTATCGCAAACAAAACAAAACCTCATTGTATCTATATGTTTTTTCTCTCCACGCTGCAATCACTCCGACAGGCACTCACACACTGGCAAAGGAAAAAAACTTCACTACTCAAAAACTTCACTTGCAAGACAACCGAATCCTATCTACGTTCCAACAGATTCTTGAATACTCGGAAGAACTCATCACAAGTATCCTGTTTGTGACGCCAAAAATGTATTGCTCTCCCCAGAGTGCACGGAAAAACATAAATCACCAATGCAATTACAGAGCAAATACTTTGAACACAGACAGACGCAATAACTCACAACCACACACTCTTAGAAGATAATCAGCTCATATACGGCTATTTATTCAAAGCTTAGTAGCAACCAATAATAACATAGAAATAACTCACAGAAGTAATATAGACATAAATCACAAAAGAAGCAAAGAATTCAAAAGGAAATACATCACCGTGAGCGTAACAGGATTCCTCATCTCGCCCAGATGCGGCTGGAAGACCCTGGGAAAAGCCAGGCTGAGAGCACCACAGCTCACAGGAGTGCCGGACATAAGCGTCCTTCTCCGGCTGAAGTCTCACCTGACCACCTCCGGGTTTCCGCAGATATACACACTCCACAAAGGGAGGTAAATTCTCAAACCTTCTGGAAATTGCACTTGCGCAGTTGATGAGCAGCCGCCGGTTGTCAGCTGGGTCAATCGAGAGCTACCCTCAAGGAGCAGGGTGCCTCCCTTCTCTAAAAACACGCTCCGTGGAGAACAGTACCAAACCATAACAATGTTAGCTTTCCTAGCAGAAATGTCCTTGACCGCATACCAGGTTTGGAAAGCATGTTTTTCTCAGCACCATGAATCTAACACTCAGCAAAATGTGTGCAGCTTTTCACTGCGGCCTGAAGTAAATATTCATCATGGCTCCGAGCGCTCCCAGAATACACTGCGCACCAGCGCCATTTTAGTTCAAGCATAACAGGGGCTCAAATGGGAATGAGGAGGAATATTTTCTGGCAAGGCCGTAATGACCCGGTAATTGCCCATTCACGGGCGCTGGGAAAAAATGATACAGGCGGCAGCGGCTACCGCCAGTATCATAATGAGGCCAATAGAATCACAACACTAAGCAGAACTTCCCCCTTCCTCTATATTTGCCATATAGTTGAGTCGATACTTACACTCCACGATCCACTTCACTTATTTCCCACGCATGGTATTGGGGTACGATCCTTACGGGTCGCTGCGCAGACCTTCGGCATGCAGCGGGATGAGGCTGGCTTAATGCTGAAAGGTCTTAGCGACCATCCTCTGCTGCCATTTGTAAAGGAGCAGCAGGGGAACTCTTAGCAGCTACCCCAATTACTAGCAAGAGGTTAGTTGCGCCCCAACAAAATCCTCAACGCAAGAACGGAAGACTCATTGGTAGGCCAAAATATACTGTCTTTATTATCAAACAAAATGACAGGGATTACAATAGAACAGCAGGTCGTTTCCAGAGCTCTTGTCCTTCAAACATGCATCACACTGTTTTAACCAAACATGACGTCACAATAAACGAGTTGCGTCCCCCAAAACCATTGAAGGGGATTGGTCAGTTTAGGAAAACTATATATATTACACATAGGGGTTAGTTTGGTTATTGGATCGCCATATCTTTTGGCTCCTCCTTGGAACACCTCTAAACGTAACAAATATAAAGTTGCAGGTTGATGAGGAAATTATTGGCTCCTGCAACTCATTACAAGGCTTTTACTGGTGCCCAGAAATGGGTAATCACTGGCTCATTATGGCCTTGCCGGACCCAGTATTTGCCCATTCCTGGGCGCCGGGAAAAATTCTTCCCCATTCCCATATAAGCCCTATAGGGCTCAATGAGAATGGGGAAGATGGACCGTTATCAACGGTGCCGGTGCATCCGACATGCTCTACTTGCGGGTGCCTTTATGGCTGCCAGGTCAGACCTGGTGGCTGCAATAGCACCCGCAAGCAGAACTCGTAGTTTGTCAGTCAGGGATCTACGGTACCGGCATGCTTACTGGTACCGTAGTTCCCGGACCGGCAAACCTATAATGAGGCCCAATGTGCCTTCGCCTGAAAGGTAGCTAAGGATTGGACAGAACGTGTCTTCCTAGCTTTGAGACCTTGGACCACTACCAGGCTGCGTGGACCTTTTCAAGGCAATGGGAACGAACACAAATGTGCTGTGTGTTCCCATCATGTTGCCACCTCTGATCACCTAAACGCTGAAAGAGTACATCCAGTTTTGAACCTGTGTAGTAATTGTATCTTTCCACCTCTGGTTCGATGGGAACATCTTCCCTCCATCTACCTCGAGTGAATAAGCATTGTCATGTTCTTCCAGGTCATGTATGTAGGGACCATGAAATTGAGCTCTCCAGCTTGTGAGGATTTAAAGCTGCATTCCTTGCAGGTGTCTTATCGTTGTGGTGAACTGGAAACTTTCCGTCTCTGCTCTCGATTAACCAGTACGTGCACTCTGTCTGCTCTAGAAGCTCTGTCTGTCTTGGCTGAATCAGGCTGTCAGCCTTTCCATGTATTCAAAGTTTGTCTCATCTTTCTCATTCACTTGAGTGCACCTATAGCTTCCATCTTTGTTCTTATAGCTTTTCGTGTTAGTCACAGTTGAGCATGTGCAAGCTGGATATGTGTATTATTGTATTATTTGTCAACTTGCTGTTTCCGCTTAGCAATGGATATATATGTGTGTGTCAGTCCTCTATCTGCGTGAGTCATAAGCATTTGTTTATTGTCTATCTGCAATAAACTAATGAGTGTTTGTGTAGCTTCTGCATGGATGCTTATATGCTTCATGTCTATGTGCACCTCTGTCGTGATGCCAGCAATGACAGTGATGTCAGTGATGATGTCACCAGTTTTCGAGGCTGTAGTCAGTCAACTTGTTTGATTGATGACAACTCTATCTCCTCCATATTGTCAGTCGGGTATGGTTTGAATGGCTCTCTGAGCGAGTAATGTTTCTCACATCCGCAAAACATTAGTGATGGTGATGAATGGCCCAATAGTGATGTACATCTATATTTCTCTTCCTTTGTGCTGCAAGTCGTGTGGTGGTCACGAGGGCCACGCTTGGGCCTCCTTCAATATGGATGATAATGATTTGTTATTTACACAGCTCTTTCGCCAAAGCTCTGTACATAGAACATATTTGCATACAATTATTATCCAAAGGAAGTTGGTACTCTATTGACCTCAGAAGGATGAAAGAGTGAGTTGGACTTGCGGCTTGCCGATCACACACAGATCACAGCCGCAATCTCTCAATCCACTGAGCTACTTTACTGGGCAATGTTCATGTAATGGTCATATTATTGTAATATAATCCCTGGAGGCATTTACACGCTCGCATGTTAATGCAGGTGTACATCGTGAACTAATGTATCCAACAAAAGGTTCTTTCGTAATTCAGCTTTTTGCTTTTCAGAAATAGTTTTTTCTGCACGTGGCAGGAGGGTTCAGGATGAAGTTTGTCTTTTGAAACCCTTTTGTCCATATGTGAAAAGGTGGTTTAGATGAGCGGAATGATTTGGCTGGGGCTTGCAGGTGCCACTGAGGGTATGGGCTTTCTGAAACAGGTGGAATATGGCCCCATGCTTGTTGCCCAGAAGTGGGCCACACTTTTGAGGATGTTGCTTTCCTAGCTGAATGTTTTCAATTTTCTTGGCATTCTGCAGGGCTAGTTCCATTCTCTTCAGCTTGATATATTTTAGAATTTTCACTGATTTGTGTGGCTTCTGTTCACATGTGTTGAAGTTGTCTAGGTTCTCGGCAATGGCACAGAGTCCTGGTGTAATACACAGAAAGGGTGGCATGGTACACAACAACCACATCTATATGCACTGTTGCGGTCCGTTGTCTGCGAAGGCACTGAATAGCTGTATGCTCACCCCACCAGTGGGTGGACAGCTAATGAATTAAGAGTTCACCTCTGACACGTTTAAAGCTTGCACTTTGCAATTCGAATTCCCTGCATGGCCGACTCAGGCCTCCCAGACGGAGTTGATATGCTGAGTACCAGTGCATTGGATAATAGGAACATCTAGTATTGCAGTGTTTTGAAGCAGGAGGAATCCAGCAAGAAGCGCTATATAAAGATATTATTCTGTCCTTTAGGAATTGCCGTAAGGTGCCATGGCCAACTGCGTGAAGATACGCACAGAGGTACATCAAGCAGGGCTGGTAATGTGCTGTGCCCTCATGGGCATCTTAATGCATGGCGTGGAGAATGCTAGTGCATTCAAGTGGGTGCAGGCTTGAACCGACAACTCGTTTTCCAGGATTTTGGAATGAAAGTTGAACTTTGAGGGTCATCAGAAGCTTCCCAATGTGCCCAGGGGTTTTTTCCGCAGCAGAGCAGCTCCACGTTTCCTGCGGGTAGGTTGGGTGGTACCTTTGAGGAGGGAGGACGATGCTGGGCAAGGGTTGTGGGGTAGGAGGCCGGTTTTGAAGGGGTTAGTGAATGTTCAAGCCTTGGAAGTGACTGACACAAATGATATTATAGGAGTTTGCAGGGCTCTTGCTTCGGGTACCTGCCTTGCCTTGGGGCTGTACACTTGTTTGCTTGAGGCTGGTTTTCATTAAGGAGAAGTAACGTAGCCTATGGCATTTGCCTAGTGCCTTGGTGGGATCAATGTGAAGGAAGTTAATTGCTCTGTACTTGGCTTATTATAGTTTTACCCGCATGCAAACTATTTCAGGGGGTACTTTTAAGAAAATGCAGCTTGGGGAATCTTTGCACAGTTTAGTACTCTTTGCACTTGAACTTTTAGCATTTTTTGCACTTGTACTTTTTTGTCTGACCCCCATACGTTCCTCATACTGATTAGGCAATTTAATTACTTTCAGTCACATTGGGCCTCATTACGAGTAGGGCGGTAAGGGATGCCGGGCACCAGTAAGGAGACCGGTGCCAGTAATCCCTTACCGCCTTACTACGAGTTCCCTTAGCGGGTCCCTCCTTTAACGCCTGGTCTGACCAGGCGTTATGGACGGGACCCGTTAAGGGACTTCAGAGCTAAAAACGGTACCGCAATTTGCGGTACCGTTATTAGCGCCTTCCCCATTCCCATTGAGCCCCAATGGGGGCTCAATGGGAATGGGGAATGGCTTTTTCAATGGGTATTTACCGTTCCTGCAAAGGTCGGACTACACCGGTAAGTCCCCATTGAACCATACCGGTGACTACCTCCAATCTCGGATTGAGGCCCATTATGTCCAAGCGGAAAGCGAGAGACTTACCATTGGTCGTGAACAAAACAAAACAAAAAAAAATAATCTGCTGGAGAAGTAGGGATAGGCCAGACTTCCCAGCAGTCAACTCTAAATGAGTATTTGAAACAAATGGCTGGGAAAATTGAGGAGCGCATTCAAAACATGGAAAAGGGTCTTTGAAGTTGCAACCTCCCATTAAAGTGATCGAGAGGGCATACAGTTAGTGCTGCTCTCGCCAAACAGTAATTTTCCCAGTTTGTCTCAAAGCCTTGATTTTAGTGAACAAGAGATATTGAAAGTGCACTCACCAGTGGGTACTCTGGGGCAGGAGTCAATTAACATTGGACAGAACTTGGTGATACAGGGAATGGAGAATATGGGAGTATCCCACCACCAATCAAACTCTATTGAGAGCTCATTAGTCTCAACTTCCAGTGATTTTAAAATATTAGATGAAATCCTGGACAAAAAGTTGGCCACAGTTCTCTCTGGTATTACCTCACTCAAAGACTCCTTGAATGTATCCCTCTCGATCATGGATGATTTGATCAGGGGGATAAAGAGTGATGTCCAGGAGCTCAGAAGGATTGTAAACCTGAGTAATACATCCACCTCGGTCTGTAAGGACATGAATACAATGTTGGAAACTAATAGTCTCCCACCAAAAGAGAACTCTGGTGCCCAACAATATGAACCCTTACCTGTGCACATCCATCAGCACAGGAAAGGTGTAGAGGAGGTACCAAATAAAGCCTGCACTCCCATCGCCCATTTTGAAGTACCAGGAATGTTCACACCAGAATATGTGACATATGATGAACAAATAAACCAGCAGAGAGCCGCAGTAGGGCTATGCCCAGTACCCATCAGAAAAGCAACACCCATTGAAGTACCAATACCCAGACAACCATGGACAGTAAGGTATCCATTGAGAGAACCCTACCAACAAATGAGACGAAATAAAGATTGCCTAAGTACCGTCCCAGAAGAAACCAAAAAAGTCTTAACGGAAGACGAATGGTGACATTGCGAAGGCCCGGACAGACTCACAGATAGAACAAATGACGAACCAAGAATGACATAGGGAAACGAAACGCCCTGAGAAAAGAGATTGTGAGCTTAAAGTGATAGAAAGCTATCAAAGCGTAAGAGAGTTAAGCTGTAAGTAGGTGCAAGATATTCAACCAGCTAACGCCTGTACATATGCTTGAAACCGCAAGAAAGCTAAGAAAACAGTGCGGATGCTATGCTAATTAGAAGAATAGCACGGCAAGTGCCATTGTACATAATATACCTCAAAATGAAGCGCATTTTTATAAGTGCGATTCCACCTTACACGAAAAGCAAAATCAACTCAGGTTACTAGAGGCCAAACAAGACAAGATTCATATTCTAGCAAAATGAGAAGAGACGGCTGAATCGAAACTCAGCAGATGCACCTCATGCCAAGAGAGCCAAGGTCATATCAATAGAAGGAACGAACAGTAGCTACATCTAATTGAAACTTAAGAACAGAATATCCTGTCTCTGAAAGGTCGAGATAAGGAAGCATGGGCAGGTGGCAAGCCGAATAAGAATTAAACGCACAAATTGAGAGAACCTAGGAAAATTCACAGTGTCCACATCACATGACCAGGCGAGCGAGGAGAAGCACAAGTTCACACCTACGCTTGGCATCCACCCAGGAGGAGATATCAGAACTTTTCCAGACAGAAGATGAAGTTTCGAGGCCAACCACAGTAAAATAATTGATACATAGTTGCTGAAGTGATGATTGATTGTAACCTTAATTGGAGGAAGGCCGGGTAGCTGAGGGGGCACCCTGCACCTGGCTGACCATTCTGCGTGCTGCTAAGTAAAGTGGAAATTTACGCATGGGGTTGGTGCCAACATAATCACAATTGACCAAATAATGTAGGGTCCTATAGTTAGTAGAACCAATGGGACGTCGTACTTTTAGTGACGTCTACAGTAGTCATTTTGAAGGAAGGACTTGGACGCCCACCTGACAGTATTTACCCAATCCCCTCACTCCGTTTCCATATACAGATATAGTACCTATAGTAAAGTTACCTTTCCGAACCAATAGAAATGCTTATTAGGGCCACCATGGGGGCGCACAGGCAATGGCTGCCTGATTGCGGTGTTCCCGCTGAGGCCGGGCCTACACAGGGGATTAAGCCCCCCCCAATACCCTCCTGAGCAAACACAACGGGAGGCAGGAGCTTATGAACCCCCCGTGCCGCCCCCCCTCGAAAGAGCGGACCTCCAGCTCCAAGTGGAACCGGAGTTAGGAGAGTGTCGGAGCTCGACTGGGCGGGCGCCGCGATCGGCAGCGCAGTACCCGGAGGAGACCTACGCGGAGAGAGGAGCGGAGGAACGACCCGGCCCCCCACCGGGCCTGGAGGAGGAAGGCGAGTGTCGGTGGGGCGGCTCCCCCCGGGTGGGGACCGGCGGAGGCCCTCTCCGCTCAACCACAGAAAGAGGAGATGGTCGCCTCTCCGACCCGGCCCCGGGTCCCACAGCGCGGCAACGCAGGCCCGCTAAAACATCGCTGGAGGCTGGGCCTTCCTGGAGGAGACCCAGGCGAGGAGGCCCCCGGTGACGCCCCACCTCGGGCGAGTGGCAGATCTGCCCCCCCCCCACACAGGGACCAAAACGACCAACGGCGCTGCCAAGCGCAGAGGGACCCCGCTTCAAGGGTGAATTCGGAGGCCAGAAAGGGGTGAGCTGCCCTGGCCCGGACCCCACCACGAAGCAAGACACCGCCCCGGGGGCCCATCGGGGCGAGGACCCGCCAGAACACAGAGGGAACCGGGGGGCAACCCCGGGAGGCAACAGCAACCAAGCAGCCCAGGTGAGAGGCCCCCGCCGGCAATCGGTGGGGCGTGTGCCCACTTGGGGGGACTACCCCATTCCCCGGGGGGGCTGGAGCCCGCTCCCAGAAGCCCCCACCTGAGAATTATTTAATGACACGTCGTCGGATCAACATAATACACCCTCCGGGTCCTGCTAGGCCACGACGGTCCTTGCAGCTGGGGGTCAGTCCGCCCCCACGGCCTGCAGGAGGACTCCACGGGCTCCCCGCTACCGCGGGGTGGGGGGCTTCCCCGACTTCAGCGGGCCCACGGCCCACCCTCAACTTGCAGACGGCATGCGTCCCATGTGAGAGGCCCCCGTCCCAGGTTGGCGGGGCGAGTCCCCGCCTGGCGATCTGCCCAACCCCTTGCAGGGGACAATCCACCGCCCGTACACTCCACTGGTGAGACGTGGAGTGGCCAGGCTCCAGGGCTGCTCTGTATTCCCCCCAAGAACCCATCCGGACCGCAGTGGATCCCACAGCGGGTGACCAGTGGCACCATATGAGTTGGAAGAAGACCCTACAAACGTTTTGCTTTCAAGTAACAGAGGCCACCACTGGGGTCCCCACACTGTCCAGCATCATGGCCCACCCTGAATCCGCAGGACAACCCGCGATGACAATGGAAAGAGGCTTCGCCTCAATTCTCCAGGAGATTAGAGAAATGAGATCTGATATCGCTCAGAAGTTCGAGAAATTGGACCAAAGAGTAGACAAAATCGAGGACAGAGTCCTCGAAGTGGAAAACTATCAATCATCCTCTACATCGCAGGAGATCCAATTCGGCACCCGGCTCGCTGCTCTGGAAAGGAGAGACGAGGAGAGAGCCAGGCTAATGGACAACTATGAAAATAGGGAAAGACGGAACAATCTAAGGTTCTTTGGAATCCCAGAAACTGAGGGGGAAACGGAGAAAGAGTTGACTCGAGTGGTGAGAGACATTATCACCCTCCTGTTCGCAGAAGAAATGACAACGCTGCTCATGTTCGATCGGGTACACAGGGCCGGGGGAAGGTCGGGGAGCCCCAGAAGGGTCCTGGCCAGCTTCCACTATTACACCGACAAAGCCAAAGTTCTGGAGGCTGCGAGGAAGGCAGGATCGATAACTTACAACTGCTCCCAAATCTCTATCTTCCAAGATCTTTCAGTCTACACCCTAGCTAAATGTAGGATGTGCCGCCCCCTGACACAACTACTGAAAGAGAAGGGCGTTCGATACAGATGGGGATACCCCTTTTCCCTGTCTTTTGAATATTCAGGCCAACACACAATGCTGGTGACGGAAGAGAACATTAAAGGAGCTATTCAAGACTACGTGGGGGATTCCGCCCCCAGGAAGGGGCCAGTGGGCCCGGAAGCGCTAAGCAGGGGCTCCCCCAGTCAGCCTAACTCCAGGAGAAAGAAAACCGGCGCTAGGAAATTCAAGAAATTGAACACGCCACCGGCACCAATGGAGGAGGAGCGGGCCGAATCGGAGGGGTGACAACAACGATCCCAAGATGATCTTCGGGACCAATCAACAGGAGGTCTTGGGAGACGCTTCACCTGCAGCACTCCCTTGAACTGCAAGTATAAGGGGGCCTTGGGGGGCCACGACTATGGGGGCTGTGAGATGTAACATTTTGTGCCCAGGGATTGACCGCCCCTGGGGCGGAGGGATCAGCCCGGGCTACCCGTAGTTCGGGCCGTGACGATTGGGGGGGGGTAACACTTGTGATTCCCCCTCGAGCAATATCCAAGCCAGGGCGCACGGGAGACGGGAAGCGGAGGGGGGGGGCTCACGTTAGTGTGCTTTGTTATCAACGCCTGGCCGTAGGGAATCGGCCTGTGGTCCGGCCAGGAATCCAAGAATGGATGAACTACATGGCTGAACGCCAGGGAGTGGGGTGGGGGTTTGCACACAAGTTGGGGGTTTTGGTGTGGAGCCTGAGTTGGGGGGCAAGTTGGGGAAAAGTTCTAAAAATGTCCAGGCAAGGGACCACAGAAAGCAGGGAGGGTGCGACCATGCAACATCAATGACCAAAAGGGAAGGTGACAACAACCATGGCTGATGACCGACCGGCCCTAGGAGTGGAACCCTGAATGTGCGGGGCCTGAACACCCCCACGAAAAGATCCCTAATCAGTAGAGAATTTAAGAGGGCTAAGCTGGACCTACTTTTCGTGCAGGAAACGCACTGGGCGAGGCGGAGGGAGCCCAAGATGCGGGGGGGAGGTATTGAGGAGATGTTCTATGCATCCCATAAAGGAAAGAAAAGAGGGGTCGCAATCCTGCTTGCTAGGGGGTTGGGATTTGAGAAAGACTCCATCCTCAGGGACCCTGAAGGCCGCTACCTCTTTGTACGGGGCTCCCTACAGGGCACCCCCATAGCTCTGGCAGTAGTATACGCTCCAAACGAAGGCCAGGCACTATTCTGGGAGGGAGTGGGGGAAAAGCTGAAAACTTTCGCTCAAGGCCCATTGTTGGTGGGAGGTGATTTCAATATGGTCCTCGACCCATCCAGAGATAGACAGCGGGTGGGCGTATCGAGCCCCAGACCCACGGGAGATGCAATGTCACTCGGTTTTCAAGGGGTGAATGAGGACCTGGGCCTGACAGACACGATGCCCGCCCCCCGGACGGGGGCGCCATCCTTCTCGTACTATTCCTCCGCTCACAAAGCCTTCTCCAGGATAGACTACATTCTTGTGGACGAGGTACTCCGCCCACACGTAGCGGGCTACACGATAGACACCGTTCCCTGGTCGGACCACGACCTGGTTAGAGTCACCTTGGCGGGGGGCTGGTGTAGAGAACGAAGAGGCCGCTGGAGGTATAATGATGCCATATTGAGAGACGAGGTTCATGGCCAGGCTGTCTTGGAATCCATCTCGGAGTTCTTTGAGCTCAACGACAATGGGGAGGTGGGTACGCATACCCTCTGGGATGCCTTCAAGGCGACCCTGAGAGGGGTCCTCATAAAAATAGGTTCTCGTCAGAAGAGGGAGAGGGAGACCCAGGAGAGAATTCTGAGGGAAAAGATAGCACGCCTCCAATGGGGGGCCCCCTGGCACAGGCCTTAGACCGAGACTGCGTGGCCACCCTGGAGGATTACAGACTTCAATTAAAAGACCTGCTCCTCCATAAAACGGAGAGGAGCCTCCAAATGGTCAAACAGAGATACTATGAGAAGGGGGACAAAGCGGATAGGATCCTGGCCTGGAGGTTGTCGGGAGGTCCAGAGGAGTGGGATGGTGAAGGAGGTGAGGGACAACAGGGGAATACTAGGATACGACACCCCCCACATTAGTGAAGCCTTTCGCCAATACTACGAGGCACTATACACCTCGGAATATGATGGAGGTGATGCCCAGATCGAGGAGTTTCTTGACTCCGTACAGATACCGTCCCTTCCCCGGGAGCTGTCAGAGGGGTTGGAGGGTCGGGTTACCGAGGAAGAAGTGGAGAAGACGATCAGAGGGATGAAGCTGGGGACCTCCCCGGGGGAAGACGGCTTCTCGGTTTATTTTTACAAGAGATTTCGCTCCACCCTGTCTCCCTACCTGGCGAGGGTTTTCAACTCTGTCCTGGAAGGGGCACCCTCCCCGATTCCATGATGGGCGCCATCATAGTGGTCCTGCCCAAGGAAGGTAAGGACCTGAGGGAATGTTCGTCATACCGGCCCATATCACTGCTTAACATCGATGTTAAAATCTTGGCCAAGGTGGTGGGTCGGCGGATGGAAGGGATAATGCAAAAGCTAGTCCACGGGGATCAAGTTGGCTTCATTAGGGGCAGACAAGGGTCGGACAACATCCGAAAAATGATAGACTTGATGCTTTTCGCCCAAAACTCAGATCTAGACGCATGCATCCTGTCCCTGGACTCGGAAAAAGCTTTTGATAGAGTTTAGTGGAGATATATGACCCTCCTTCTCCAGAGGATGGGCTTCGGCGCGCACATCCTGAGTTGGGTGGCTGCCCTCTATAGAGCCCCAACCGCACGGTCCAGGTGAATGGACTGCTGTCAGAATCCTTTTCCCTCACCCGAGGGACTAGACAGGGCTGCCCTCTTTCCCCACTGTTATATGTCCTCACGATGGAGGCTCTGGCCATAGCGGTCCGATCCCACCCAGGCATTAGGGGTATTTGAAGGGGGGAGGTGGAATTTAAGCTCTCCCTGTTTGCCGATGACATCCTGGCATATCTGGTGGACCCGGTCTCTTTGATCCCTCCCCTCCTGTCCCTGGTTAGCTCCTTTGGATTTTTCTCGGGTCTGAAAATTAACACGACCAAGTCCGTTCTCCTTCCGATGCGCCTGGAGGACCCGGTACTGGACCCCCTTTCCAGGTTTCAAGGGATAGCAGTGAGCAAGAACACCATAAAATACCTGGGCGTCCTCCTCACTAGGGACTTATCATCACTGGGAACCTCTAACTACGGGCCCATCTTGTCCGATATTCACTCAGATTTGAGGAGATGGGGAAAGATGATTCTCTCTTGGTATGGCCGGATGACGGCAGTCAAAATGAATATACTGCCCCGGCTATTGTACCTCTTTACAGCCCTCCCTACCCGGATACCCGCCCAAACCTTCATAGACTTGCATAAGGGGGTCCGAGACTCTATTTGGCAGGGAAGAACCCCAAGGGTTGGAAGGGCCACCCTGACGCTTCCAAGAGAGGAGGGGGATTCGGTCTCCCTGACTTCCAGTTGTATTACCAAGCGGCTCAACTACGGGTCCTCCTGGAACACATGAAGGAGGGTCTGCTGACATATTGGTCGTATCTGGAGGACATGGACGTCCACCCCCTCAAGGTCCGAGACCTCCTGTGGGCCCCTCGCAGGTCAATTCCGAAACAAGCTCTATCCCACCCAACTCTGGGTGTTCTCTGGGAGATCTGGAGAGAATGCCCCCAGACAGCCCATCTTTCATGTTGGCCGTCCCCTATGACCTCTCTGTGGGGGCCCCTTCTGAAACTGGGTAGTAGAGAATTTAGACAATCCCAGCGCTGGTCCGACGCGGGCCTGGAATGGGCGGGCCAGTTATTCAGGGAGGGAGAATTCCTGAGTTATGAGGACCTTAGGGATGGGCTGGGGGGCGGTGCTTTATCCATTTTCAAATACCTTCATCTTAAGGGTATCCTTAACGACCCCGCATGGGGCCCAAACCTGCGGAGACAATTAACTCCTTTCGAGAAACTCCTCGATTCAGCAACCTCCAGAAAGGGAGTAGTGTCCTGTATGTACGCAATCCTAAACACCCATAACCTTCAGACTAGGAGAGGCTTTTGGGGGTTTTGGAATGACCTGGCGGGGGAAGAGACATCAGAGGACGCCTGGGCTCGCATTTTTAGGATATCATTCCACGGCAATCTTTTTACCTCGGACATGGAACACAACTTTAAAATCTTGCAGGGGTGACACAGGGATCCGGTGAAACTCTCGAAAATGTTTACAGGGGTGTCACCAGAATACCCGAGGGGTTGTGGCCAAGCAGGGACTAGAGGCCACATGTGGTGGCTATGCCCGAAAGTGCAGACCTACTGGGAATCTGTGAAAGGTTGGATAGCGGAGGTAACGGAAGACCCTCTGCCACTCGACCCGCTGACCATGCTGCTGGGCCTCCCTGCGGAGGAGGCGGATCTGCACCGGTACCCAAGAATGGTGGAAACTATGTTGAGAGCAGGCAGAGTGGCCCTAGCACAGAAGTGGAAGAGCCCGGAAACACCTTCTAGGGAAGACTGGATGAAAAAACTCAAGAACATGTTCTTGATGGACAAATTGACTGCCTTGGTAAACAATAATTCATGTTCTTTTCTCACCAATTGGTATGGGATCCAGCAGACATGGGGATGGGACGTCCATTAATTCCAATACCGCGCCCCCGGATGGTCGGGGCGTGATCATCAACGAGAAGAACTATACCCAGTGGGGGGATCCCACGACCCGGGGCGATATCGGCCTCAAGCCAGCCATTGAGTTGGTCACGTGTCGCATTGAGTCAGATACAGCGGAAATTATATGAAAGTTTGGTCTCCTTGCTACTGTTATGTTGGCGTGGACATGCGGGGGTGGGGGATAAACGGGGGGCAAAATAGGGGGGGTTTGGGTCTAATGTAATGTTTATTTTTGTTTTACAAAATGCTAATAAAAACCAAAGTTTAAAAAAAAAAAGAAATGCTTATTAACTTTTGAGTGTTACACGTCACTTATAACGAATTTTCAGTACAAATTATGTGTTTTTTATGAAGTTCGTTGGAGTTGAAGTGAGACAGACTATCGCATCACTGCTGATTGCCATGACTCCCCGTTTTTTGTACTTGTCATTAAAGGGACTCCCTTTGCCAAACCATTGAGTTGTCCTTATTGATTGGTGTTGAGTAATAAATCTGCACCCCCATCCACCTCAAGGTGCAGCTATCTCCTCTTAAAGTACGCTCGGAGCACACCTCAGCTCTATGGGCCGGACGGGGGTCTCCTGAGTACAAAGGTACATCAGGGGCAATAGAGATAGTCATGAATAGACCATTGTCATTACCAATCCCCATTCCCCAAATATCCAGGAATCCCGGTAGGTTGGGTGCAAAGCAATTAACAATTGACCTCCCGCCTGAAGCAGCACCCCTGGTAGGAGTAATAACAGGCCCCCCCCCCCACAAAAAGGTGTGGAAGAATCAACTATCTCCCTGATAAATAAATCTACACAATGGGTTAATACCCGTTTACCTGGGATGAAGATTAATCTAAGGGGTATTTTGATGGTAAGGTGGGTGGCGTGGGTTGGAAAGACCCCTAAGTGGATAGAGGGGGATTGTGTGATAGTCTCATTGATAGCCCTGACAATGTTGGACTATCTGGTCCCTGCACTTAATTCAGCTTGGCGGACCAAGTTGCCTGGCTTGGATTCAAGCTCTTTTCTCCCGTTGGCTGCTTTTTATCCATCCCACCCTGCCCTACCAACCCGACAACAGGAGTGGGAGACTCCTAAAATGAGAGGGGGTGTGATTGGCACGTGGGGGAGGGGGTCAGTGTGGAGACTGGACAGGGAGGGGGCAATTGTCACCGTAAATTGTTTTGATAACATGGCTGGTATTGAGGAGCTGGATTGACTGAATCTTATTGGGGATTGAATTCTGGGGACAGATGGCTCAGTGGGAGTACTAAGTGAAAATAATCATCTGAGTATGGATTGCGTGGTCACCCGTGCAAGGGCGCTGTGTCTAAGCTACCAAGGAGGGAGGTCGTGTCCTTTTTGATGTCTTGTGACATCGTCTTCTTGCAAGAAACTTAGGCATTGACTCCTGATTGCTTGGATGATTATGTTTCAATCTGCAATCCTGCGAGGAAGGGTATTAGAGGCTGCTGCCATGGGGAATGGCAATTTTGATTAAATCCTCCCTTGATTGTAATATAACTGAGAGGAAGATGAAGAACCCTACCCTGCAATGTGTGGCAGTCTCATCCGAGTCAGGTCAGGATTTGATGTTGGTTAACTTTTATAAGAGCCTCCATGTTTCTGATAAGGACTGTTTGGGGGCATTGAATGCATTTTTTTAATCAGACTATCTGTCCAAGCTGAGTGAACAAACGATTGTGGTTATGGGAGGGGATTTTTATGCCGAATTAGGATTGGGGATCCCAAATGATATGGTAGACTCCGGTGAAGATTGTGTACACAGTATCTCTAGCCCTCTACTGTCCGATGAGAGAATGTGCTCTAGGAGTCCACGGTTGAATACATGGTTGTTAGACTCGGCATACCGAACGGACGTGTACACTCAGATGTTCGGGGTAAGACCACATTTGTTGGTTCTCAGGGTAAATCTATAATTGACTATTTTTGTATTTGTGTCCAACATTGGTCATTAATTGTGGACTTCAAAGTCATTGATGAGATTAATAACGACTATTTTCCTCTGAGGTTGGTCTTATCTTTTGAGATGCTGGTAACTATGCACCCGCACTTGGACCTTTGTGACGACAACCCACTCTGCAAACACAGGTTAAAATGGGCTAAGTCTGATCCAGTTTCAACCCAGCATAACGCGATCCAGACACACTTGGACCACATTGCATGTATTTTGTCTGATGATGTGCAACTAAAGGAAGTTATTCAAGCATCACATACAACATGGGATTCCCTAACATAATTATTCAAACACGATTTCAAAAATAGAAAAAGTCCTGTGCACAGCTGGTTTGATGGATCGTGTAGGATAGCACAGAACAATCTGAAGGGTATCTTGAGGGATAGGGATAGGGCCAGCACCAGAGGAGAGGTAATTGGCGCAAGAGCACAGTATAAAAATGCTCTGGCGTTAAGAAAGAACTCCCTAGAACATTTTGCATGGGAAGAACCTCTTATGACAGTTTTGAATAAGGATTCATTGTTGCATGTGGGCCAGCGTATAACAGGGGTAGGACCCGCAAAGAGAATCACGTGAGTGCAAGGGCTTGGTTAGACCATTTAAAGCTATTGTTTAAAGGACAAGCAGCTAGATGTGAGGACGTGGAGTGGTTCTCCACACTATGTCTGACTGTGAAAGAGGTGCAAAATGCGGTTAGCCGACAAACGCATAATCGGGCACCTGGCCCAGATGCAATTCCCGCTGACCTATTTCAAGAGGAAATAGAACTATGGGCTCCACTATTGCCTGAATGTTTTTTAATTCCTACCTAAAATTGGGGGAATACCCACAATCCTGGAAAAATGCTATAATCTACCCTATTTTCAAAAAGGGGGATCCAGGAAGCCCTCTTTCATATAGGCCTATTTCATTATTGGACACACCTTTTAAGATTTTTGGACGGGAAGTATTGCAGCATTTGGAACGGTGGATCTCTGATAATGATAGTCTTTTAGACATTTAATATGGTTTTCAGCCAGGTCTGCGGATGCAGGATCAGGCTCTTAACTTGTATTTGGTTGGTTCATCGTCTATTTACGTAAGGAATTAACCAATGTATCTGGCCTTTATGGCCCTGAGCACAGCATTCGATAGAGTGGATAGAGTGAGACTATGGCAAGTGCTCAGGTCCATAGGGTGCACGGCTGAATTGGTTAAAGTGTTACAGATCATTCATGAGGATACTAGAGCCTGTGTGAGGTTTGGAGACCAGGGCCAATGCACTGGTTTCTTTGAGGTGGCCTCTGGAGTACGCCAAGGATGCGTTGTGGCCCGGTGATATTTGCCCTCTGTATTCATGGTTTATACAAGGCACTAGTTAAGACGATGGCTGATTCACCCAAGTTGGGTGAGATGCCCCTCCCTGTACTGGCCTACGCGGATGACACACACCTGATTGCACGGTCCCCACTTGACCTGTTACTTTTAATAGACACCTACACTGCCTTTATGTCTGACCTAAAACTATCTGTCAATGCAAAAATGTCAGCAGTAATGACATGCTCTAAAAGGAGAGCTGGGAGGATAAAAATGAGAAGAATGCTGAGCAACAGTGAAATTATCCCACGTGTTGAAAAATGTGATTATCTGGGCATCACCCTTAGCGAAAATTGGCGGGGAGCCTTGCATATAGAGTAGCAGTGTCTCCGAATGAGACAGGGTCTTGGACGATTGTCCCGCTTTATGAACATGTGCCAGGGTCAGCCGTTTAAGCTTATTTTGGAAGTATACAGAGCACAGACTAAGGCGGCAACGAATTACAGTGCTGCGCTGTGGGGCAACAAAAAGGTTACTGCTATTGAAGTAATAGAGAATGTTTCTTTTTTTAAACTCTTGGGTCTCCCTAGCTCAGCACCGGATTTTGCAGTACACGTTGAACTAGATACTTTGCACATAGGTGACGTGTGGTACAAGGCTGCGCTTTTGCATTGCCTGGCACTTTGGTCTAATCCAAGACTGAATTGACGCATAGGATTATTAGTGCCTTGATGCAGAGTTCATTCGGGTGCAAAATCCCCTGGCTACACTTTACATCTCAGTGCTTATTACAACTGAACACTCCAAGTTTGCAGTGTCCCTCTGCTCTTTTAACACTGGCTGCAGCGAACAAATATAAGCAGATGTTTGATTCCTTAGTTATAGCCAATAGGGAAACATCTGGGGTGTGGATTGAATCTAATAGGAAACACTTGTTAATTTCAGACCCAGCTGGTGTTTAATCATATCTTCTGCACAGTAATAAAGCGATAGATAGATCGCTGGGCTCTGACTAGGGCCCGATTTAACCTTTCATGGCTCAGAGCAGTCACTGATATGGGGATCTAGGGACCACCCCACAGTTTGCCCGGGGTGAAGTTCTGAAATAGAAGATCTGTTGCACTTTGTATTATTCTGTCCCCTTTATCACGATGTTAGAAAGAAAACCATTGCTCCGCTTCTTAAAGCTACACATTTCACGCATTGATTTATCTCTTACGTGCAGAAACATTACCAGTTGCATGGGGCTGCTTGGAATGTCTGAGAAAATCTTGGCATCCTAGGAAATAAATGTAGGAGGGCAATTGTTAACTTATTGTTTTTATCCTGATAGCTTTCTTTTATGCTTTTAACTTTGACGCATACTATGAATTATATATTGTTTGTTGATCATACCCTTGTTGTATTGATGCATTGATGTATGTATATGTGGTTTATGGATTTTTTATCCGAACACACTTTGATGATGATGAAGTTAATTGCAATGAATATCTTTGGCTGCCATTTTTTGACATTGGCTATTCTCTGTGAGATTAATAGTTGTATACCAACTAGTCGTGGCATCTCTACCATGTTATGTTGCTAAGGTGAAACTATTGTTACAGTGATTTTTAATTAAACAAATGTAATTAAATTTTAGCTCACTTTCATGTGGTTGATGTAGCCTCAAATAGCAATGGAGCAGTGTACATAGCAAGGCGCGTTACAATAGAAACCTCTTCAGTCCTCCTATGCGTACCCTCTCCTCAATGCACACTTGCGTACCACACTCACCATGAATGTGAGCACCATCCTGGCTGGGAGTGGACCTCTCACACCCTCAACCAGAAAAGATTAATCGCCTGATACACACCTTAAACAAACTAAACAGCAAACCCATGATTCAACAAGAATACACTAGAGAAAAAGCACAGCGCACTCCAAGTCCTAAATCGACGCACCCTCATACACATACAGAAATACTTTAAGAAATTGCACCAGACCAACAACATACTTACACCAACCTCTATCGAAGACAAAACAACTGCTGTATCTGTGATGCTGGTTATAGCAGCAAGTTTTCGAGGAGCCAGGTCATATGCCTGCCTGCAAGAGCCCACTATTCCCCAGAAGAAACTTGCTGCTTTCCCTGCATGGCCTAACACGAGAAGGCTGCAGCGTAAGACGATCGAAGGCTGGAAACAAGATGGAACAGAGGTGAACTCATAGAAAAGACAGTGAAAGTGAAGGAACATGGAACTCAGCCCCTCGGACTCTGGGGAACCTCAGGTTTACCTGCTTTGCATTGCTAGGCCTTCATCTGCCCCCGACCCCCCTCGGGTAATTGACCTGCGTGGTCCGCTTCTGGAAAGCTGCACCATATCCTGGCGCCAAGTCGCCTTTGTCTCCAGCCCAGCATCTCTCTAGAATATTTAAGCCACCCTTCCTGTGTGGGAGCCTCCCATTTCTTGATCAGAATCGTTAATGCAAAACCATATACTGTATCTGCCGCTGGTGAACTTGGACTACCCAAACTAGTCTAAAACTTATTTTATGGCGCAGTGTTGACTATAACCGCAAGCACTTACATATTAGAATAAACATTGACTTTGGGGCATTCCAACCCCACTTGGTGAACCTTGGTTCTGGAAGCCCTTGTAGATCAGGAACTCTGCCAATGACACTAAGCTGGCAGAGTCATATCCTAAGATATTCAAGTGTAATCATCTTAGCAAATGATTCAGCTGCAATTCTGCAATAACCTTTTTCCAGCACTGCACAGATAACTATATATTTTCATTCACATCCCTTTATTTTATGATATAAAGTGCTTGCTCTTTGTGTTGACTTGTCTTCTGTGTGGATCGGCCTCATTCTTTTCCTGCTCCGTGTTCCCATGCCCTCATGATCTGCGAGGACTGCACATCTTCTGGTCTCTGGGTGTTCACTCCTTTTTCCTGGTGTTCTGTGCTATCCTGTCTCATTTTGAATCCAAAACCAGCTCCCATTTCACGGCTCCTTTGCTACCTCCAGAACGGGAGGGGAGCAGTTGTTTTTCTTCTCATACTTGGCAGGGAGAGTGTTCTTGGCGCAAAGGGTCCTTGGTCTGGCAATGGGTTCAGGCTTAATTATTGATACGCTGCACTGTGTCCCAGGAGGGATTTTATTTAACCCCTGAATGTCAGAGAGCTGTGTCTGGAGAAGGAACAAGCGTTCTTAGTGGCTTCTGAAAGATCAGCTTCGACAAGGGCTTTCCATCCTAGCCAAGGATTGATGTCATCATAAATTCAACAGAATTTAATAGAACATTATTTGTATTATTATTATTGTATACATTGAGCATGGTCTTAGCTTTCAGAAACAATGGAGAGCTTTACAATGCAACATTTTAGGCAGCATCCTAAATATGGTGAGTTGAAAATGTGGAAGTCCTCCTCAGTGATGGCGCTGATACTAAAGAGAAGGCCAGGCCCTCTGACACGTGTGTTCCATGTGCATCTGTGTTCACATTTTTCTGTGTGCATGCTGCGAGCTCCATGCCCCCTTCCTTAAGCGAGTGATCTTGTGTAGTACCAACAAGGCTCGATAACCGCATCATTTTTCAGGTCAGCAATGCAATCACCGTAGCCGAACCACAGTCTGAGATTCAAGCTGCTGCTGGCCTGCCGTAGATCATTGCAACACTAAAAGGTGATGTCTGGAAGGTTTTGAATGAGTCATTAAAATAAACACTAGCATTGCCCTAGGCAACATTCTATGCCATTGTTTTTCAGCCTGACATGCCATTATCGAAGGGAAAGATCACATGCAAATCAGGCTTGGTCACAACCCGAAGGGGCAATTCAGAACTAAGCCTTGGTCACTTCCATTCTGCATGAGACCACCCGCAGCCTCAGATATGTTTTGGTCTCATTGGGCATCATCAGTGAGGTGTAACTTTGGTCTCTAGGCAGAGCAGGATCGGTACCCACGTCTGAGCATACCCTCCCCACACTGGGTGGCATTTGAAAAACACAAAGTAGATGGCTGGAGCGTTTTGAATGAATCTCAACCACTGACATTTCTCTGGACAGCCTGCCAGACAATTGTTTTCACCTTGCCCAGCCATTACAGAAGGGCAAAGACTATAATCAAATCAGGCTTGATCCCACCACAAAAAGGCAATCCAGCCCAAACTGAAAGGTCACATTCATTCTGCACAAGACCACAAGCAAGCCCAGGCATCCTTTGGCCTCATGGGGTGTCATCAGCGAGGTGTAGCTTGGGACTCTAAGGCACAGCAGGCTCTGGATCCACATCTGGGCATGTGGTCTTTATCCCTTTTTAATGGTACATCAGGGTGAAAAAGAAGGTTGCCCAGGGCAATGCCTGTGGTTGTGATTCTTTCCATAGTTCTATCTATCAATCTTGCCTTTTGCCACCCTAAGTGGGACATATATGCACTGTTGTGGGCCCTGGGCCCACTGTGCCTATAGAACAAAGCTACACCTAACTGATGAGTCCAAATGTGCCTGAATCATTTCTGGGGTTGCTTGTGCTCTCATCAGGTGTAGCAAGAATAGTCTAACAAGTGGGGCCTGAAGCTAATGTAGATGAGCTGAGTGCAGTGACACTAACATCTGTAAATGCCCACACAGTGCTGCCTCGGCGGCATGCCGAAGGCATGTGACCTAGAAGTTTCCCATTTTCGGAGGTGGGACCATGCATGATTTGCATATGGTATTTCCCATCGTGTATGCTGAAAAAAGATGGTTGAGATTCATTCCACACTTTCCCTCTTTAGTGTGGCTGCAGTAAATCATGACAGTGGCCAGGCGGTGCCCTGCCAGGTAAACCCTTTGGTTCTTTCAGAGGCGGGGGGTCAAGGTTTGGCCCATGCAAGAGACCTGAGATGCAAAACATTAGGAACCCCTGCAGGGAGCAGGATCACTTTTTGGAGCTGCAAGGAAGGGTTGCAACATGTTTGACAGAGTTAGCTATACGAGGGTAATTCTCCAGTGCCACGTTCAGTGTTACCCGTTTGCAGACAGATGTGCAACACGCATGGTACTGTGTAGGCAGCAGAGCAGATGCCTGCCCAGCTTTGGGTCTATTCAAAATGACTGCAGCAGTAATTGCTGTAAAAATGGGCGGAAAGTCGGCGCATTCACCTCCAGCTCAGACTTTCCCCGGAACTCATAATTGGGCGGTACGGTGATGAGGCAGTAATGCTATTACCACCACACCTCCCAACTCCTGATGAGGCGTGCTGAAATAAAATGAATTTAATTGACCACCATTAGTTTCATTGATTGTCCCCTACAGCATGCAGCGTTATGCAACCTATCATTTCCAATCACCCACCATTCACATCCCTTAAGGGACATGCCCAGGATTGAAGCCATCCTCCCATTACCGGTACATACAGCTGTGCCTGCAGCAATTCATGCTTCATTGTAGTAGACAAAGGCAGATTACTTCTGAGCAGGGCTTTGGGGTGGCGTGGAATGGGTGTTATGTCCCAAGAAGTCTATTCAAATGAACAAAATCAATCCTGTGTGCGCGGGATAGCTCAGTAAGATGTGACACTGGAGTGTGCCAGTAAGGCCAAGGTTCAAATACCAGTAAGGTAGATGTGAAAAAAATACAAAGGTGCTCTTCCTGCTGCTCCATGTGACATGAAGGAAGGCAACAATGGCGGATTTCCCTGAAAAGTAGGGGAACGTTGTACTCTTTAGTTCCCTGCCACTTGAACCTCTGCCCAGAATGTGCAGTAACAGCAAGGTTGTATACCAATATACATAATTAGCAATCACAGCTTTACACTTGATTGCAATCATTAAGCTACAGTCTGAATAAACCTGCCTGTAAACACATTAAAAGTTCACATTGTGTGTTGGGTGGATGACGGCAGAAGCTAGGCTGCATGAGAGAAAGGTTTTTTTACTTTTGGTACCAGTGGAAACCCAGCTAAGAAGAGGGTTCCAGTCCACCCCCAATATACTACATCAGCATTATAACTGATCAGCCAGAGGGCATGTCCAACCCAACACCCTCTATTCAACACAAGTGTGTGTTCTCATACTGCAATCCCTTTCGCAGGGGTGTTGCTAGGTCTGGAAAAGATCTGGGGCTACACTAATGTTGGGACTCTCAGGGCTAGCTAGCCTTCTAGTTGTAGCCCCTGAGCTTCTACACAGGGCTACAACCAAAGGACCTGGGGCTATAGCCCCCTGATCCACCCCTAGGAACGCCTCTGTGTGATGTCGAGGTGTCTCTGACACTGGACCTCTTCTGGCTATTTTGGCTTGATAGCTCATCGGCCAATCATGATTTCTGAACTTCATGCACAATCTTGAGGCTTGATGTCCACAAAATTTGAACCTGGGTTGGGAGTCGAAACCTCAAACCTTCCCTAATGTTATATCACACTCGGATTCGAGTTACATTTATTCTGTTATTGCTTCTCTTTTGGGTTTTTGCTCCATTGTTAAAGATTACTGAATTTTGCCTTCAGGGTTCCACACAATTTGGGGTTTATTTTCAACGTTGTTTTCCAAATAAACAATGACTTTTTTATTCGCGTTTTCTGGATTTTACAACTAATTAAAATTATAGAGTGTTAAACCTCGACTATAGCTAGTCAGAGCTGGCTAGTAGACAGAGGTAACTACTATTTGTTTAGGGGGAAGATTTCGGAGATCTGCTTTTTTAAAATATTATATATACATGAGCTCCGTTCCCCTATCGGTAAAAGTCAGAGATCCCTTCTTGGTGTTGGGATCAGAAGAGGAGATCTGATGCAGGGATCTTCCTGATCCGTATTGGTCTAATCAGATCACACGAAAAGCCGACCGGTTTCAGTGGTATAGTAGTAAGTGTAACCACTTTCTTCAGGGCTGGAGACTCACACTATGTGTGTGCGGTCGGATTTCTTCTGTTTTTTTAAAGCTGAAACTGAAGTTTTCAGAAATAGGAGGATGCCCCAATAGAGCTGTGACAACTCCCATTTATCAGGGTAGTGGAGTCGAGCTGGTATTTTCCTGTCCCGAAACCAAACATGTATCTTGTGTACCTATGGAGGAAATGTTCTGTAAGTATTTACATGGAAAATAGAAGGACTAACATACCACACTATACAAACATCATAGTGTAATATCAACATACATTTAAAATACATTATACGCTAGCTCCATAATTATCATTGATCAGCTCGAGGTGAGCTTGATCTGTAGCGCATAAAAGCCCAAAAGGGCATCCTACGCTGATTCTCCACAGTCACCCACTGTTCATATGGGACAAAATGTAAAGGGGGACACTTAAGCCAAGAGTTGGTACCACTGATATGTGTTACTTCAGAATCATGCAGAACAACATGTTTAAAGAAGGTGCTTATGAATGGGCGTGAGGGAGTGCATAAGAGTTACAGGCGATGTGCAAGAAAGATGAAAAAGTCGCTGCATCATCCCGCTCAGTGAAGGGGATACTATCGGATTTTTTCATAAAGAGGTGCGGTATTGTGGGAGAGCGGCTCCGTGCGGGGGCCTCACTAACCTCCCAAAAGGTAATATAAAAAAAGCATTGAAGATCTTGAGGCCACAATGAAAGACTTTAAGGAGTTTAATTTAAACAAACAAATTGGCAAACTAAGAAAAGACCTTGCTAGCTACACGCAAGAAAAGATTTATCCATATATCACAGATGCCTATTACGAAGATCAGAGCCAAACTTCTGCACAAACTGGCCAAAAATACAATCAGTATAATAGAAAGCGAATACAACCACGCCCAAAACCATCCAACTGGACCTTTTCAAGCAGAAGTTCAAGTGGAAGTAACCAGAGTTCAGCATCAAGTGGCTTCCAAAATACTTCCCATAATAATGCCTCCACAGCACCCCAATTTTTTCACCGAGGGCAGGGAAAAACAAAGAACAGAGGCAAAGGACAATGGAATGCCCAATGGCAAAACCAGTCACCTTGCGTTATACGCAGCAAGGGACTGGGGTGGAAAAGGCACTCTTCAAAAGTCTTGGAAAACTGGAAAAGGAACAACACCAGGTTTTTAACAACTTTTCAAAGAAAGATAAAGAGGCATTGAAGACACTGGCAGAGAATTACCAGATTGTAATAAAACCAGCAGACAAGGGCGGGGCCACTGTCATACAGGATGTGGAAGATTACAACTTGATGGTTCGCAACCTTTTGGAAGATCGAACTAGTTACAGACAGCTGGGAAAAGACCCCACTGAGGATATTCAGAGATTGATCGAACCTATCCTGGAGGAAGCAATTGCCGAAGGTCATATAAGCCTAAAGGAATATGATTTCTTATCTCCAAGAACACCAAGAAGACCAGCATTTTACGCTCTACCTAAAATTCACAAAGAGAAAATACCTATCCCGGGAAGACCGATAGTAACAGGAATAGGATCAGTTCTGGAGCCACTTTCAGAATTTGTGGATTTTTTCTTAAGACCAAAAGTGAACAAGATGCGTTCTTATCTAAAAGATACAACAGCGGCATTACTCCTTCTGAAGAACCGGCAGTTCGAATCCAAGACACATTTCCTTGTAACTATGGATATCGAATCATTATATACACAAATCCCCCAAATGGCAACTCTACAAGTTCTTGACAACATCTTGAGAAATCTGAATCCACCTTTGGATACCCCAGTAACCTTGATCATGCAACTGGCGGAAATCGCACTCACCAAGAACTATTTTCTCTTTGAACAAACATTCTTTGAACAAATATCGGGCACAGCAATGGGCACGATGTTTGCGCCCAGTTTTGCCAATTTGTATGTAGCAGCATTCGAGGAGGAGGTGATCTACCCAGATACAAATCCCTGGAAAGTCAATATAGGACTATGGACACGCTATATTGATGATGTCCTCATGATCTTCAAAGGCACCGAAGTGGAACTTGGGAATTTCATGCTCTGGCTCAATGAAAAGAATAGGTATCTGAAATTCACGGAGACACATAGGGAATCCAAAATACATTCTTGGACTTACAACTTGAAATACGTAACAACACCATAGCCATTCTGGTCTTCAACAAATCGATCGCCAGGAATTCCTTGCTAACATTTTCAAGCTTCCACTAAGCAAGTTTGACGAACAATTTGCCGTTTGGTCAATTCCTTAGGTATAGAAGAAACTACTCTAATATTATAGATTTTGAGAGACAATCAGATCAGCTGGCCAAAAAATTGAAGACAAGGGGATACCCGAAGAGAACTATAAAACAAGCTAAAAAAAAGAGCACGAAATATACCACCTTCCACCACTCTCGAACAACATGCCAAAAATGGAGACTCTGAGGACAAAATTACTGCAGTCTTTACTTTTTCGCCTCTCACTAACAAATTAAAACAAGAAGTTTTGAGACTGTGGCCGATCCTAAATGTGGGGGAATTGAATCTAGCTACTCCATGCTTTGCCATGAAAAGAAACAACAATTTGAGAGACTCCCTTGTTAAAACTTATAAAGAAAAGAGCCTACCCGTTGAGACACTCTGGAACCAAGATAAACCACCAGGACACACACCATGCGGGTCATGTAGCGCTTGCCCCGGAACGGCCAGAACAAAAACTATAGATATTGCCTGGCGCTACCCATGGATACAAAAAGAAATAACAAACTCTAACACAAAGAATGTCATCTACTTAATTACGTGCCTGTGTGCATTGAGATATGTGGGAATGACTACCCGTCCAATTAAAATCAGACTGGCTGTACATCGCTCCTGTATATGCACCAAGAAGATCACGGCACCTATGGTAGAACACTACATAGAGAAAAAACACAGCCCCACAGACATCCAAAGGACAATCCTAGAAAAGGTCAAGATACCTACAAGAGGAGGAAATATCCAGAATCTTCTGTTTAGACGTGAACAGTTATGGATATATAGCTTAAAAACGGATGTGGTTGGTTTAAATGAATCCATGTGCTGGCAGACTTTGGCAACTCTTTAAACTGCCAGCCTTTCTTATGTATATACTTTGGGGGTGGTTATGCTACAACTGCTTGAAACATCTCTGTTTGGTTGTTTTGTCGTGAGTAGCATCCTGGAGTCAAAGAATTGTTTGTAACTGGACATATGTAAAATGCCTTTCAGCTACTAATAACCTTTCTCTCCCTAGGAAACAGAACTTATGTTATGCTGTATAATATATGGTGCTATTTGTGCTTACCGTGTATCTATACAGTGCACACGTGGGCCTATGGTGTGTTAGACCCAGCACAAATATTATGTACATGTTTATGCATATTTCACAATTCCCCATACTGGTAGTAGCTGTTAACTTCAGTTATGACTTGAGTCAACGCTATTTGAGCTATTTTTAGTTTCTCTGAGCAATTTTAGCATCGTAGTGACACGATTGATTCAATTTACATATTCCAATATGAGTCTTATTCTTTACACCTTTTTGCCCCATCAAAACATCCGGAGGTGGCTTTGTCATTTAATTTGACGATTTTGGTAACTCCTCCAAGCATGAGTGCAACTCTATGCTTTGACACCTCCCATTTTTGGAAGGATCTGCCATACCGGATACCACTCCAAGATGGCCACCATGGATTGGCCCTTCGTGGTATATTCGGCCCGAGATCTGTCAGCCACTTTTTGAGTTCTGCTGCTCGCGGTGGACACGTGACACATGAGACTGGTCACGTGACCGCAACTACAACAGAGCCCGTAGAACAGCAATTGCAGTTCGGATGCTGATCGCGGAATGAATATTACTGCGGCATAATTAGCTTTTGGGAGGTAAGTGAGGCCCCCGCACGGAGCCGCTCACCCACAATACTGCACCTCTTTATGAAAAAATTCAATAGTATCCCCTTCACTGAGCGGGATATTGCAGCGAATTCTTCTTCTTTCTTGAACGTCGCCTGTAACCCTTATGCACTCCCTCACGCCCATTCATAAGCGGCTTCTTTAAATATGTTGTTCTGCATGATTCTGAAGTAACACATATCAGTGGTATCAGCTCTTGGCTTAAGTGTCCCCTTTTACATTTTGTCCCATACGAACAGTGGGTGACTGTGAAGAATCAGCGTAGGGTGTCCTTTTGGGCTTTTATGCACTACAGGTCAAGCTCACCTCGAGCTGATCGATGATAATTATGGAGCTAGCGTTATAATGTATTTTAAATCTATGTTGATATTACATTATGATGTTTGTCTAGTGTGGTATGTTTGTCCTTCTATTTTCCATGTAAATACTTACGGAACATTTCCTCCGTAGGTACACAAGATACATGTTTGGTTTCGGGACAGGAAAATACCAGCACGACTCCACTACCCTGATAGATGGGAGTTGTCACAGCTCTATTGGGTGAGATGTTGATTTTACACCTATCCATCCATGTGAGATAAAACTATGGGATATGATATTAACTACTACCTCCCTCTTTTCTCTCTCCCTCCCACCCCCTGTTTTATTTTATTTATAGGGCCTTCTCCTATTTCTGCAAAATTTTCATCTTTAAAAAACCAGAAGAAATCCGACCGCACACACATAGTGCGAGTCTCCAGCCCTGAAGAAAGTGGTTACACTTACTGCTATTCCACTGAAACCGGTCGGCTTTTCGTGTGATCTGAGTAGACCAACATGGATCAGGAAGATCCCTACATCAGATCTCCTCTTCTGATCCCAACACCAAGAAGGGATCTCTGACTTTTACCGATAGGGGAACGGAGCTCATGTATATATAATATTTTAAAAAAGCAGATCTCCGAAATTTTCCCCCTAAACAAATAGTAGTTACCTCTGTCTACTAGCTAGCTCTGACCAGCTATAGTTGAGGTTTAACACTCTATAATTTTAATTAGTTGTAAAATCCAGAAAACGCGAATAAAAAAGTCATTGTTTATTTGGAAAACAACTTTGAAAATAAACCCCAAATTGTGTGGAACCCTGAAGGCAAAACTCAGGAATCTTTAACAATGGAGCAAAAACCCAAAAGAGAAGCAATAACAGAATAAATGTAATTCGAATCCGAGTGTGATATAACGTTAGGGAAGATTCGAGGTTTCGACTCCCGACTCAGGTTCAAATTTTGTGCACATCTTTCCTCTGGACAGCCAGTTGGCTGTGAACCTATGCCAAGTGTGGCATTTTTTTTCGTACCTACCCCCACAGTGCACCTTGCCCCAGTCGGACACTCCTCTTTTTCTCCTCCCTCCACTCATTTCCTTAAAATCATGTGGTAATGATGTTTGTCAAAATCTAAGAAACTCACTAATATGGCAGAGGCAAGATACCTAACTTTCGCAGAGGACCTCGTTGAGAATATTTTGGCGAACCCATCTATCCTCGGATCAGAGGGTATACCAGAATTAGGCAACAGTGGCAATGAATGGAATGAACTAGAAATCTTGAAAAAACAACTGATCCATACAGAACTACATGGCACCATAATGACAGAATACTTACGGGCGCATGCAGCCCCTATGGGATTAATAATCAGAATTGAACCTAGGATATTCCTCGGGCAGGTCTAATTTAGAAAGGATTGGTCGTACATTTCCAATAAATGTACAAGAGACTGGCTCATACTGATTATTAGTACAGCCAAGACGGTTTCAGAAAAAATGATGAAAGAGATCTTAGAAAAACAAGATAACCTGAAGACAGCCACTGCAATTGCTACATATAAAAAAAGCATTGAAGATCTCGAGGCCACAATGAAAGACTTTAAGGAGTTTAATTTAAACAAAAAAATTGGCAAACTAAGAAAAGACCTTGCTAGCTACACGCAAGAAAAGATTTATCCATATATCACAAATGCCTATTACGAAGATCGGAGCCAAACTTATGCACAAACTGGCCAAAAATACAATCAGTATAATAGAAAGCGAATATAACCACGCCCAAACCCATCCAACTGGACCTTTTCAAGCGGAAGTTCAAGTGGAAGTAACCAAAGTTCAGCATCAAGTGGCTTCCAAAATACTTCCCATAATAATGCCTCCACAGCACCCCAATTTTTTCACCGAGGGCAGGGAAAAACAAAGAACAGAGGCAAAGGACAATGGAATGCCCAATGGCAAAACCAGTCACCTCGCGTTTCACGCAGCAAGGGACGGGTGTGGACCAGTACACCACCTCCCTAAGAAATTTAACTTTTCCAAGAAATTCAAAAAATACAAAAAAGAAAATGGTGACATGGCAGATGGATATGGATACTGATGGGCCTATACAACCCAATATCAACATAGCGGAAGAAATAAATGAATCAGCACGGTTGATTCCAGCACTGATCACTCAGGTCTCCCCTCCTTACGAAAAATCTCTGGTTATAAACCTTTCAAAAATTGTACTCACTCAGGAACAACATGCCCTGTTGGAAAAGGGATTATCTTTCGTACCCACCTCACAACATGATCCATTCAAGACCAGGATCGAGGCAGCACAACTAATTCGAAAAATAAGGATAAAACAGTACTTTGGAACCCTTCCAGAATCTGAATCCCCTAGATTGGAAGAAAGAAATGCCACAGACTTAAAAAATAAATCAACCTTTTACCCACCACCAAATGGGATCTCCCCGGAGTCCATTACTTTTGAAAACATGAACAACATGCCAAAAATAGAGACTCTGAGGACAAAATTACTGCAGTCTTTACTTTTTTGCCTCTCACTAACAAATTAAAACAAGAAGTTTTGAGACTGTGGCTGATCCTAAATGTGGGGGAATCGAATCTAGCTACCCCACGCTTTGCCATGAAAAGAAACAAAAATTTGAGAGACTCCCTTGTTAAAACTTATAAAGAAAAGAGCCTATCCGTTGAGACACTCTGGAACCAAGATAAACCATCAGGACAGACACCATGCGGGTCATGTAGCGCTTGCCCAGGAACGGGCAGAACAACAACTATAGATATTGGCTGGCACTACCCATGGATACAAAAAGAAATAACAAACTCTAACACCAAGAATGTCATCTACTTAATTACGTGCCTGTGTGCATTGAGATATGTGGGAATGACTACCCGTCCAATTAAAATCAGACTGGCTGAACATCGCTCCTGTATATGCACCAAGAAGATCACGGCACCTATGGTAGAACACTACATAGAGAAAAAACACAGCCCCACAGACATCCAATGGACAATCCCAGAAAAGGTCAAGATACCTACAAGAGGAGGAACTATCCAGAATCTTCTGTTTAGACGTGAACAGTTATGGATATAGAGATTAAGAATGGATGTGGTTGGTTTAAATGAATCCATGGGCTGGCAGACTTTGGCAACTCTTTAAACTGCCACCCTTTCTTATGTATATACTTTGTGGGTACTTATGCTACAACTGCTTGATGCATCTCTGTTTGGTTGTTTTGTCGTGAGTAGCATCCTGGAGTCATAGAATTGTTTGTAACTGGACATATGTAAAATGCCTTTCAGCTACTAATAAACTTTCTTTCCCTAGGAAACAGAACTTATGTTATGCTGTATAATATATGGTGCTATTTGTGCTTACTGTGTATCTATACAGTGCACACCTGGGCCTATGGTGTGTTAGACCCAGCATAAATATTATGTACATGTTTATGCATATTTCACAATTCCCCATACTGGTAGTAGCTGTTAACTTCAGTTATGACTTGAGTCAACGCTATTTGAGCAATTTTTAGTTTCTCTGAGCAATTTTAGCATCATAGTGACACGATTGATTCAATTTACATATTCCAATATGAGTCTTTTTCTTTATACCTTTTTGCCCCATCAACACATCCGGAGGTGGCTTTGTCATTTAATTTGACGATTTTGGTAACTCCTCCGAGCATGAGTGCAACTCTATGCTTTGACACCTCCCATTTTTGGAAGGATCTGCCATTCCGGATACCACTCCAAGATGGCCACCATGGATTGGCCCTTTGTGGTGTATTCGGCCCGAGATCTGTCAGTAGCGGTTTGAGTTCTGCCGCTCACGGCGGACACGTGACACATGAGACTAGTCACGTGACTGCAACTACAACAGAGCCCGTAGAACAGCAATTGTGGTTCGGATGCTGACCGCGGAATGAATATTACTGTGGCATAATTAGCATTTGGGAGGTAAGTGAGGCCCCCGCACAGAGCCGCTCTTCCACAATACCGCACCTCTTTATGAATAAATCCGATAGTATCCCCTTCACTGAGCGGGATGATGCAGTGACTTTTTCATCTTTCTTGCACGTCGCCTGTAACTCTTATGCACTCCCTCACGCCCATTCATAAGCGGCTTCTTTAAACATGTTGTTCTGCATGATTCTGAAGTATCACATATCAGTGGTACCAGCTCTTGGCTTAAGCGTCCCCTTTCACATTTTGTCCCATATGAACAGTGGGTGACCGTGGAAAATCAGCGTAGGATGTCCTTTTGGGCTTTTATGCACTACAGATCAAGCTCACCTCGAGCTGATCGATGATAATTATGGAGCTAGCGTTATAATGTATTTTAAATGTATGTTGATATTACACTATGATGTTTGTCTAGTGTGGTATGTTAGTCCTTCTATTTTCCATGTAAATACTTATGGAACATTTCCTCCTTAGGTACACAAGATACATGTTTGGTTTCGGGACAGGAAAATACCAGCTCGACTCCACTACCCTGATAAATGGGAGTTGTCACAGCTCTATTGGGTGAGATGTTGATTTTACACCTATCCATCCATGTGAGATAAAACTATGGGATATGATATTAACTACTACCTCCCTCTTTTCTCTCTCCCTCCCACCCCTTGTTTTATGTTATTCATAGGGCATCCTCCTATTTCTGAAAACTTCAGTTTCTGCTTTAAAAAACCAGAAGAAATCCGACTGCACACACATATTGCGAGTCTCCAGCCCTGAAGAAAGTGGTTACATTTACTGCTATACCACTGAAACTGGTCGGCTTTTCGTGTGATCTGAGTAGACCAACACGGATCAGGAAGAGCCCTACCTCATATCTCCTCTTCTGATCCCAACACCAAGAAGGGATCTCTGACTTTTACCGATAGGGGAACGGAGCTCATGTATATATAATATTTAAAAAAAGCAGATCTCCGAAATCTTCCCCCTAAACAAATAGGAGTTACCTCTGTCTACTAGCTAGCTCTGACTAGCTATAGTCGAGGTTTAACACTCTATAATTTTAATTAGTTGTAAAATCCAGAAAACGCGAATAAAAAAGTCATTGTTTATTTGGAAAACAACTTTGAAAATAAACCCCAAATTGTGTGGATCCCTGGAAGCAAAACTCAGGAATCTTTAACAATGGAGCAAAAACCCAAAAGAGAATCAATAACAGAATAAATGTAACTCAAATCCAATCTTGAGGCTTGCCAACCAGGCCAGGTGTGCAAGTCCTGCCTACCTCTTCTATGGGTGAACTTGAAGGGCCCCGGTCCCTTACTCCCTGGCAACGATGAACAGCAGTAAAGCTGATCATCGAGGCCAGATTTCTCCTGAGGTTCTTTGCAGAACGTCCTTCTCCCAAGCTTCAGCTTTCTCTCTATGGCTAGTCTCTACACTTGCTTTCTACTTGCGTTAACATACATCTGATATCTTGCTTCAAATAATAAGTGTGTTATATAAGTCAGTGAAGATCCGTTCTCGCTAGCTTGCCACCTCCTGCACTGTCATGCACTGCCACCTTCCTTCCTGTCCTAGTCCACTGCCCAGAAGCCTGTTTGCCTCTTATGCATGGGCCCCTGTCTTCCTGCTTTCTGCTTAATTTGTACAACAAATAAGTGCCTAAGCCCAAATATTTTCTAACACACACATGACACGTCAGGATGGGCAGCTCCCCGTCCACTGTGGCCACCACCCATGGCTTCTCCCCATGCTGTGTGGTTGATGGATGGACTCACTACAGCAGATGTGTGATTTACAAATACTAATCAACATACACATAAAATAACATATTGGTTGTGTCTTGACATGAGACAAATGTTTAAGTGTGTCTTTAAACACAATCATCATTTACATGTTGCTCTGATTCTGCAGGTGTTTATTATGTGGCTGGCTAAGGTGCCAAAACACTGCATCATAATCAAACTGAATCTGAGACAATAATGCCGGGGCTCAGAAATAAGTGCCAGGGCTGAGCTCTGGCAAATACCCCCACAAATTAAGCGCTGACTGCTCTACTCCTTCTATTCTCATCTCATGGTTGCCATCTCACAACTCCAGAATTTGGACTTGACTTCTCTAGCCTCCTACTGGCTCACACCCCCATGTGCTGAAATCAAGGGTGTCCGTGCTGTTCAGGCGGTCTGCATCCAATTTCAGAATCTGGCCCCCTCACAGGAAGTGGGCTGGAATCAAAGGCGAAGCAGCTGCCATGGTGGACGAGGAGCACATAAGGACAGCTAGGACACCAGTGAGGAGAGATAGGGGATACTGAGGACGGGAACGCTCTGTGACATCCGCAGGCATCTGCGGCAACAGACTTGATGCACACTTCCTAGTGCTGCACCTATGTCTCCAGCTCCGCCCATGTGACACATGGGATAGAGAAAACCAACTGGCAAGCAACTGAAGCCTAAACAATTTCTAAAATGGGCAAATAATGTAACTAGCAAATAAGCATTTGGCAGCCTTGAAATCGGGCAGAAGCACAGAACTGAAAAAGTGAACATTTCCAGTCTTACTTGGGATGGACCCCTCAGTCCTAAAAGACAGGTCACACATAACAATACCCCCTGAAGAACACTAACAACAACCTGGCTATGCTAGCCTTGCACACATGATCAGCATGCATGGGCTGCCCACGGCTCAACCAAGAGCATGCATGGGCTGCCCACGGCTCAACCAAGAGCATGCATGGGCTGCCCACGGCTCAACCAACCCCACATGTCATGAATAAGATGATCAGGTGCCCTCAATTCCTGCGTAGAGTCGAGGAGTTGCAACCACTTAGAATGCCCGCCATCCGGCCAATGGCCTTGCTGCCCACTGACTCTCCGAACAACAGGACAGTGGGGAATAAGAATTGGCAGATCTGTGCATCAATTCTATAGGGTAGCATAGACACGGACGAGGCCAGAAGTGCAATCTAGTCTGCACCCCACACTACCACTACCTACGGGCGCCATGTGCTGCATGAAGGTCCTCAACGTCTGAAACACCTAATTTTGACAACCAACCCCTTTTGAGGAGAGATTTTTCATGCCTTCTGGAGTTGTTGCCTAGCTCTCTAAGGGCTATGGGGGGCTATTGCAGTGCGGTGGAAAGGTATAGGCGGGAACAAAACTTTTTGTAACTTTGTGTAAGACCTTAAAATGTAACCATCTTTCCTGTCTCCGCCAACCGCTGCTTACTTGGGTTCTGAATCACATTGGTGCATCTCGGTGGGAAGTGGACATGGGATGAAAAGGCAAAGGTTAGGCTGGAATTCCCACCAACCCCTAGGAAGAAACACTGCCTTACAATAACATTTAGCACACACAGAAGGAAAGGCAGGCAACGAAAGTCTGGTGTACAGTCTCTTTAGTTGGCACTTGACTTTTTCTCGTCTCCTAGTACACCATCAGTTTTTAAGAGATTTTAATAAAAATGGGAGAATCACACTACACAATTTCCAATATTAACGTACCTAAGCAGCTGCATTACTAAAACAAAAGAGAAATGGATCCTTTTAAAATATTATATATATATATATATATATATATATATATATATACATATATATATATATATATATATATATATATATATATATATATATATATATATATAATATATATATATATGTTGCACTGTAACTATGTATTATAAAAAGCCTTACTGTGGAAACAGCCTGGCCAGGGCTGTCTCAAGGCCCTTTCTGCAGTAGGTCTTTCTGTTGCTCCTTCTGGGTGGTGATTTGGCAGGGCAGGGCAGAAGCAGCGTGTGTAAACCCCGAAGTCTTTAGAGCCCCCACACACATGTGTTAGGTGCAGCACAGCACCCAGCAGTATAGGGAGGGGGAGTCCCTTTATTTGTTGTAGCCAGGCTGTTTATGCTCAGAGCAGACCGGCATTGAGTGCAGCCTGGGGCCCCCAGAGACTTACTCAAACCCGGTCCGTGTCTGCCAGCAGCGGCCCGTAGAGTCCTTGTGCCCCAGGCCCAGGGCCCTACAAAGTACGGCACAATGGAGGGCCTGGGGGGTTAGGCGAAGGGTGGTGGCAGAGGAGGGGCAAAACACAAGGGGAGGGCAGCCAGGTGGTGCCCCCCCACAAGCAGTTTCCATGGCAGCAGCAACAACACAGGGAAAGTTGTGATGGCAAAGCCGTGGGAGGACCGGGCCCCCACTGGAATAACAAAAGATATGGAAGTATAAGTAGGGCCCCGTGAGAAGGGAGAGGCACATTCAGGAAAGAAGCACACCTCGCTCAGGTGAAGCTTCTTAGATCCTGGAAGATCGAAGGAATCTCTCTCGTTTCCCCTACAGCCAAACTTGCGTTAGCTGCAGAGAAAGGGAGCGAATCTGGTGTTCGGGCTGCGGATGGCGTACACACTCACTTACATCTGCGGTGGATGGGAAGAAGAGATAGCACGTCGGGCCGGAGCTGTGCCGAGTCCCGGAGCCTGGAGAGGGACAGAGGAGCGTCATTACAACGGTTACCCAGGGCGGCGGGCTGCGCTACGGCCATAGTAGCACGGAGAGCCGGCAGCTCTGCAGACACCAGGGAGATCCACAGATCCTCCAGACACCAGGGAGATCCACAGATCAAGGCGAAAGGCGAATGACGGCGGGCGTGCGCAAAGCAGAGCAGGGAAGGAGGGTCCAGCATGGGCCGTTGCCAGGTGCCCGCAACAAGAAGCTGAATTCTTGGTCGAGGTCACCGAAGGGCGAGGAGGGGACCAGGCACAGCCAACGCAGGGAACGCTGGCATCATAAAGTGTGAACGGTGAGCAGATCTAACCTCGCAATTAAATCCGGAAAAGTCAGAGGTGGGAAGCATCCGGAAAGCATTACTAAAGGGACATCGGGGGAAACAATAAACAGTGCTCAGATGCCCAACGGTGCAGAGTACTATTCCTTAAATTGTTGAGGACAGCAAAACGTGGAAAGTGCGCTTAAAGTCGCAGGATTGAAAGAAACGCCTGGGCCAAGAAAAACACCCAGGTTAAGAGTTAAGCTAAAAGAGTGAGGGGCACACTGAAGGAGGAGAGAAATGGCTGATGACAGAGCAAAAAGGGCAAAAGAATTCAGTGAATGGGCCAGGGAAGCAGAAAAAGAATTTGGGGCCCAATGGGTTTATGACATTTTGAGAAAGGAGGAGCAGGTAAAGGAAATGTCGCCTTTGCTGATTGTGGAAAGCAGCAGCAGCGAATCAGTAACGACAAGGGAGGAGGCACTCCCACAAGGTCAAAAAAGAGGGAGTTAAGAGCCCAGGAAATCAACAGAGGAGACCGAGGTCCCAAAGAAGAAGAAAAGAGAATAACAAAGGTACTGTAAAAAATGGTAGCAAAATTGAAAAACGCACTGTTAAAATGTTACGCACCTGCATCGCTGGTCCGGGTAAGGCGCCCAGAACCAGCGAAAAGGGTATGGGGGGGAAGAAACTAAAAGCACAGGAAAGAATGGCGGGGCTCAACCACTGAAACGGAAAGCAGCGAGGATGATGAGAGAGGCCACTTAAAAGCATGGGTAAAATGGAAGGGGGTCGTGAGTAAGGGAAAAGAAAAGGGCTCGGGGTTGGAGAGGGCAGGAAAAGGAACAGAGAATCCAGCGCCATTGCCACAAGGTTCCCCGGTGGCCCCGGCACCCCAAGGGGTGCCACCGTCCATACCAAGTGCACCTGAGGGGCAAATACCTGCGCCGAAGGGGGCCCCAGCAGAAACGGGGGCCACACCACAAGGTGTTCCAGGGGGGACCCCACAAGGACAGGTGGGAGTGGGAAACACGACCACAGCAGTAAAAGAGGGCGGCCCAACCATGACAAAATATGGCAGGCGTAGAATGGGGAAAGATGCACAAGGGAGGTCTATGAGAACATTGGCATGGTACATTAATGACAACGTTAAAGAAAACATTTGGAGAAAGGAATTTATAGACATTTTCTCCTTGCTGGAGAGCCAAAAAAGAGGGCTGAATGTGTCAGCAGAGGACATGAAAGAGGACGAGAAAGGAATATTAAGAAGGGTAACAGTTGAGAGGAGTTTTCAGAACTGGGTATCAGCTTTCCACATACTGTCAACCATTATATTACAAAAATACCCAGAGAATGGTGTGGCATTGGTAGCATACGAACAAAGGGTATTGAAAGTGTACAAACCATTTGGGGGGGAAGCATGGAAGGAGTACGACCATGAGTTTAGGAAGGAAATGGACTGTTACCCCGATATAGAATGGGATGAGGAGAATTATAACTTGTACATATTTAATGTGTTAAAAGAAAAATGGGACCACAGTTCAGGAGGACAGCAGAGAAAACCATACCCGCAGAATAATTATAGAAGCGAATACAGGTACAACAAAAGAAGATACAACAACAACTATAGGAGGTCAGGGGAACAGAATTTTCGGAGCAGACAATATGGTGCACAGCGAGGTTGCCAGAGTGGCATGCCACCAACGGCCCAGGGGGGTGATGGGGGAAATACCTGGACACCACAAGCCCCCCCGGCCCAGTGCTGGGAATTCGAAAGCGGGGTCGCATGCAGCTGGGGAAAAAATTGCAAATTCAGCCACAGATGCGAGAAATGTAGCGGGGACCACAGCATCGCCAAATGCACAAGGGCAGCAACAGCCAGAAATAGAAACAGTGAGGTGAAGCGTATCTATGGGATGGGGCGAGAAGGGGGTTTCACCGGTGAAGCTGGAAAAAATTGAAAAATGGCTCCAGGCATTTCCAGACCAAGAGCGCCCACTTTGATTAGAGAAGGCTTCCAGGAGGGCTTCACAATCCCTTTTACAGGACAGGGATCACGGGACATACCAAAGAACTTAAAATCACCCACTGAGAACAAGGGGATCGTGAGTGAAAAGATAAGAAAGGAAATAGAACTAGGTAGAGTTGGGGGGGCCTTACAAATCACTGCCATTTCAGGAATACATATGGTCACCACTGGGACTAGTACCAAAGAAAGAGAGAGGTGAATTCAGACTCATTCATCACCTCTCTTACCCACCGGGAGCATCAATGAATGACGGAATCCCGCAAATGGAAGCGACAGTGTCATACACAGAGTTCCAAGAGGTACAATTGGTCAGAAAGGCAGGCAAGGGGGCATGGATGGCAAAAGCAGATAAAAAGTCAGCATTCCGACTCCTACCTGTAAACAAGGAGTCACAAAAATGGCTGTGCATGCAATGGGAGGGCAGTTTTTTCATTGACAAATGCCTCCCCATGGGATGCTTCATCTCGTGCATATTTCGAAAAAGTGAGTTCATTTCTGCAGTGGGCACTCACCAAAGAGATGGAGGGGGCCAGGGTGGTCCATTACCTGGACGATTTCCTATTTGTAGGGCCACAAGGCCTTCCCGGGCCGACCCGGGGCCTTTCTTATTTGGGCATGTACTTTCCCGCGAAACACAGATGCTTTCGCGGGCTTCTACAGGCCTTGCATGTGCCTCCAGGATGTGGGCTGGGAAGTCTGATCCCAATACACATCCTGGGTGCCAGAGAGTCTAGTGTGTCGTGAATGCCTGGGACCACCGTGGTCCGTGATAGGTCCACGTATGGTGTGAGTGTTTTGTGAGCAGATCTCCCACTGGGTCCCCTCCATTTTGGCGCGAAGGGAACCGTGGATAAGAGGAGGCTGGAAACACCACTACCATGTCGATCTCCTGAGTTCTCACGAACAAAGGAATACAGGAGCCAAGTATCCTGCAACTACGAGGCTGAACCGAGGAATCGCTGGTGACCCGCTGAAGGACTGCTCCGCTGCACTGCTGTCGCTCTGTGAAACCATTCTGCCTCTGATCGAACGAGAAGGCCTGTACTGGTACTTCGACCCTTTGGAATAGTGGGAACAACTATTCTCGGCATCTTCATCATCTCCTGCACGTAAGCCTTCGGAAGCGTCTCTGAGCCATCCAGTGGACTGACCAGCTTACCCAGGAGTCTTGCTCTGTAACCGCCGTCAGGTTGCTGCTGTATTCCGAGTCCTTGACACTCTCACACGATTCGTACCCTTGGCATTCCCAGGTCTGAAGTGAGATGTGTACATTGGACTGAAATACACATGGCCGCTCCGTTGCCTTGCTGTGGTAACAAACTGTGCGGGTTCACTGCGTTTGGGACATCCTCAACTGTAACTTCTGCTGCCGCGGAATCTACACGACGCCAAGACGTCCCCTGCTCGTATCTGAACCTGCCAATACTGAAACTGATGCGGAGAAGCCTGGGTCTGCCTGCATCGGGGACCGGTGAGTAGCAACGCTAGGAACTGGTCGCCCTCCTGCAGTAGCCCGTAGCTTTTCCTCGCTGTGTTAAACAGCACACCTTTTTCGCACTCGCGCTCTGCTTCTGCCCGCAAGTTGAGGCCGCGCTTGAGTAGCGGAGATCTGTTCGCCCTCCTTTGTTCACCACTCTGAACTGCCTGACTTCCTTGGCGAGACTTCCCTTGGCCCTCTGGCACCAGTGTGTGCAGGTACTTTTGAGCACAAGGCTCCACTCTTCGTAGGGCTCGGACTTCCTTCTAGTTAGGTGGCCTCTGAAGGCAAACTGGGTCTAAACGATTACTAGCACTGCCTGTTTTCCTCCCCATCTAGGTGGTCTGCATATTTCGTGCTTCTAACCCTTTAGACCCTTCGGTAATTGTATATATATATTGTATTTGATTGTGATGTGTTGGTTTACTTGAGTTTTATCGTGATTCTTTGCTATGGTCAATATTACAAAGGCCTTGTAATAAATGTGTCTATATTTTTAATATAACACCTGCTTGGAGTAATTTGTAAGCGTCCTTGCTTTGTGTGCTCATTGCGGGCTTTCAATCACCCTGACCCCTTTGAGACCTAGGGCCTCATTACACGGAAGGTGGTGAGCCATGGCGCTATTAGCGCCATGGCTCATGCCGGTAAAATACCGGCACCGCCTTGGCGGAAAGGGGATTTACCGCCCCATTCCAAGGTTGGAGGGGCGGTAAATCCCCCTTCCGCCATTGCCCTTCCCCATTCCCATTTCTGCCCCATAGGGCTCTATGGGAATGGGGAAGGTGCTAATTACGGCACCGCAATTTTGCGGTGCCGCAATTAGCTCCGAGGTCCCTTAGCGGGTTGGTTTTTAACGCCTGCAAAAAGCAGGCGTTAAAGCACCAACCCGCTAAGGGACCTCATAGTAAGGCGGTAATGGTTAACGGTCACCGTTACCATTAACGGTGGCCGTTAACCATTACCGCCTTCCGTGTAATGAGGCCCCTAGTCTTGACTGCCGCGATCGCTACCTTGATTGGTCTGGCTTGTCCAGAGGTTACCCTGTTCCAAGAAACTGGGCTGGCCTTCTGAACCTCTGCCCCTCCAGGACAGAGTTCAGAAATCCATCTTAACAAATTGGTGTACAGCGGTGGGATACGACTGAAGGTATCCAGTGATGCGCACGAGCGAAGGCATTTCAAGTTATTCCTACCAGGACACATAGTGAATTGTCGTAGTATAACTTTTAACAGTATGGAAACAAATAGCTTGTTAACTTTAAATGCTTCTAAATCCGAAACATTGAAAAAGATGTGTGCAGAGAGAGGTGTCTCCTCTCAAGGCACCAAATTGGATATGATCCAAAGAATCGTGGCGTGGCAAGAAGCGCAGCTTGATGCTATAACTTCTGAGGACAGTGCGGAAGGAGGTGGGGCTGCTCCCACTGGTAGAACCGACGGTTCTGCCACTGCACTGGTCCACCGCGACCACGAGGACAGGGAGGATGAGATGTCTAATGTTTCCTCTGCCAGTGTCGATGGGGAGGCCATGCTTGATTTCAAGAAGCAAGAGCTGCTGTTTAGGCAGAAGGAGCTTTATTTCAACATGGCCAAACTGAAAATCGAACAGGCCGAAAAACAGAAAGACAGGGATCACCAGGTGGAACTGGCCAAGCTTCAGGTTGCAAATGGATCCAAGGGTCCTGGACATGGGTCTGGGGCCTCCTCTCATCCACGGTTTCCAAAAGATCTTCTCAGTGTGTATGAGGAAAAGAATGACATTATGGACTGGCTGAATACGTTTGAGTATGCATGTGAAGTTCAACAAGTTGACAATGCTGATAAGATTGCCTGGTTACTCAGCAGACTGCCCCATTCTGGCTGCAGTGCCATTATGGAAATGTCAAAGGCTGAGCGAGCGGATTTTGCAATGTTAAAGCAAACTCTCATTTTAAAGTTTGGAAAGACTCCTGCCCAATATTTAAAACGATTCCGAGAGTATAAGAAAAAAGAAGGTGGTACTTGGGTATCTTATGTAACCAAATCCTTAAAAAACTTGACTGGCTGGGTCGAAGGTTATAAGGTTTCTACCTTTGAAGGCATGATAAGTCTTGTCATGCTGGAACATATTTTTGCATCTTCTTCCCCGGAGCTTAAGCAGCATTTGGCCGATTCGAAGGAGATAGATCCTAAGAAGCTTGCCATTGCAGCAGATTTATGGGTGTCACATCGAGTGTCCCATAAGGACAAAACTCATTCTGGTAAGCAGGAGGACAGGAAAAAGTCCAAAGATAAGGAGGGTGGAGAATCTGATAAATCTTCTTCTCAAAAGGGCCACAAAAAGAAAAATAAGGGTAAGACACAAGAGAACTCGCAGGGTACTGGAGGTCAGCCTCCGAAACAGAACTCTGGTTACAATAAGCCTCCCTATGTAAACAGACTCAACTGACCACGTGAAGGGGGATCCCCGGTGTAAGGTTAAACCTTTGGGGGTCCACTCCGCTAATCTGGCCTTCTCCTCCTACGAGGAAGTAGAGATTACAGGAGCATCCTTCTCCTCATACTCCTTCCCCAGTGGGATAGAAGCTCAGGTAGTTTTAGTTTCCCTGGGTTCCTGGGAGCCTAAAGTCAAAGAGGCTTATGCTAGGATTCCAGATAATACCAAGCACTTCTTTAAAGACAGTGTGCTGATCAATGGAGTAGATACTCCAGCTCTTAGGGATAGTGGGTGCAGTCGAACTGTAGTGGATTCTACCTTGGTAGACTCAGAAGAAATTGCCAGAGCTACTCTGATGCCCACTAAATTGGCTTGCAGTAATACCTGTAAATCTTACTTTAAATGGTACAGCAGTCAAGATTCCAGTGAGCATTCAGAGAAACGTCTCAGGAAAGGTCTTGGTGGGCAACGATCTCAGAGCTTTAGGGCTCGTAGGAGACACTGCCGGCCAAGACCAATGCGCCGCCCCAGCCAAAGGGGAAACTCAAGGCGAAAGGAGTAAGAAAGTCAAGACGCGGGAAAGAGAATATTCCCCCAAACTCGCCTTCCACTGCGGTGGAGGAAGTTGGTTAATCGCCCGGGCCTGACGAGGAGGTGGCGACGCCTGAAGTACTTGACCCCAATGACCATCCTGAACTAAAAGACTTTTTAGTAGAAGGTGGTCCGGACAGAGAAGAATTCAGTAAAGGCCAACGTGAGTGCCCATCTCTGGAAGGCCTAAGGAGACAGGCCTGCTCCCAGCTTGAGGGTGAACCTCCTGGGACGCATCGGATTTATTGGGAAGGTGGACTCCTGTATAGTGAGCCCACAGAGTCTACAGAAGGTGACCATAGGAGGTTGGTGGTTCCCCTTGCTGTAAGACCCTTCCTCCTGCAGCTGGCGCATGAAGTGCCCCTTGCTGGTCACCTTGGTGTTAAGAGGACCAAGCAAAGATTATCCATGCACTTCTACTGGCCCAAGATGGGGGTGCAAGTAGAAAGTCACTGCAGGAGTTGTGCCTCCTGCCAGTTATCTGGTAAGAGTGGCTCAACAATCCAAGCTCCATTGGTACCACTCCCAGTTGTGGGAATACCATTCGAAAGGGTAGGGATCGACATCGTTGGTCCTCTTGACCCGCAAACATCCTCAGGCAATAGGTCTATCTTGGTGCTAGTCGACTATGCTGCCAGATATCCTGAGGCCGTCCCATTGAAAACTGTAACTGCCAAGTCAGTTGCGAAAGCGTTACTTGGCATCTTTACTAGGGTTGGCTTCCCTAAAGAAGTTGTGTCTGACCTAGGCAGCAACTTTATGTCAAAGTATATGCAGGCTATGTGGAAGGAATGTGGGGTCACCTACAAGTTCTCCTCTGCCTACCACCCCCAGACCAATGGCCTGGTGGAACGTTTCAACAGAACGTTAAAGAGCATGATTGGGGCTCTGGAAGAACCTCAGAGAAGAAAATGGGATCTTCTTTTACCATGCTTACTGTATGCCTACCGAGAGGTACCACAGGAGGGTGTTGGCTTCAGCCCCTTCGAACTTCTGTTTGGTCATCCTGTACGGGGACCCTTAGCCATAGTCAAAGAGGGATGGGAGATGCCCACTCCCCCTGTCACTACCAACGTAGTAGATTATGTGCTGGGGCTCAGAAAACGGATGGTACTTCTGATGGGCTTGGCTAGTGATAAATTGAAGGCAGGACAAGCGCTGGTGAAACATTGGTATGACCAGAAAGCCTCCCTCATCAACTTTACACCTGGTCAGCAAGTCCTGATCATGAATCCCATAAGGCCTCGAGCTTTACAGGACAAATGGTCAGGCCCTTACACAGTGGTGGAGCCCCTGTGTGAGGTTAACTATTTAGTGGACCTTGGAAGGCCTGGACAGGCTACAAAAGTGGTCCACGTAAATAGGCTGAAGGCTTTCGTCCCAAGAGTCGAAATCGCAGCGCTGCTACTGGCTTCAGATGTTGAGGAAGAGGAGTCTGAACCTCTCCCCGACCTGTTCCAAAGCGGTCCTTCATATAGCTCCTTTGAGGGTGTCCGAGTGGCCCCTCACCTGACTTCTGATCAGCAGGCTGAGGTGAAAAGTTTGCTTAGGCAGTTTTCCCCCCTGTTTTCACAGTCGCCTGGTTTGACACCTTGGTGCAAACATAACATAGACACAGGAGACAGTGTACCTACCAAAAGTAGGGTATACAGGATGTCAGACAAAGTACGGTCTTATATTAAGACCGAGGACAACAAGATGTTAGACCTTGGGGTGATTGAACCCTATAGTAGTCCTTGGTCCAGCTCTGTGGTTTTGGTTTCAAAGGCAGGCACTTCTGAATTGAGGTTCTGCGTGGATTACAGGGCTCTGAATGCTGTCACCAAGACAGATGCACACCCCTTGCCTCGAACAGATGAGCTGGTGGATACCTTGGGTGCCTCCAAGTACCTCAGCACGTTTGACCTCACTGATGGCTATTGGCAAATAGCTTTAGCAGAACATGCCAAGGAGAAGACAGCGTTTTCTACTCCAGACGGTCTTTACCAATTCAGGGTAAAGCCGTTCGAGGTGAAGAATGCACCTGCCACTTTCCAGAGGCTTGTGAATCATGTGTTGAATGGGTTGGATGAATTCTCTCTTGCATATCTGGATGATATAGCAGTTGGGAAGACCATGTGAAACACCTCGGGATTGTGCTACAGGTGCTTCATAAAGCACACTTGACCATAAAGGCTAGTAAATGCCAGATTGTACAAGGCTCACTGGTTTACCTTGGACATGAAGTAGGTGGAGGGAGGATACAGCCTCTTCCCAGTAAAGTATAAGCAGTACAAGACTGACCTACCCCCACTACACAGACCCAAGTGAGAGCCTTCTTAGGACTCACGGGGTATGACTGCAACTTCATGGCAGACTATGGCACTATAGCTGCCCCTCTGACTGCCCTCACGACTCCGAAGAAACCCAAGAAGGTAACTTGGACCGACGAGTGTGAGAAGGCCTTCAACGGCTTAAAAGAATCCTTGTGCCAGGCCCCTGTCCTCAGGGCCCCTGATTATCAAAGACCTTTTATTGTGCAGACGGACGCCTCTGACACTGGGATAGGAGCTGTACTATCACAAGTAGATGAGAAGGGTAAGGAACACCCTATTGGTTTTATTAGTCGCCAGCTTAAGGACAGAGAGCTCAGATGGTCCACAGTGGAGAAAGAATGTTTCTCTGTTGTGTGGGCCCTACGCAAGCTAAGGCCCTACCTCTATGGGACCCACTTCACTGTGCAAACTGACCATAAGCCCTTAAAGTGGCTGATGAACATGAAGGGAGAGAATCCAAAGTTGCTTAGGTGGTCCATAAGTCTACAGGGCTTTGACTTCACTATTGAGCATAGGCCAGGTGTCCAACATAGCAATGCTGATGGATTGTCCAGAATGTTTAACCGACCTGAACAAGAGACTCATCCAGGGGTGGATTAGTTCCCCCTGTCCATAGTCTGGGAGGGGCGAGTGTTAGGAAAGATTTCTTAATTGTGGGTAATTTTCCTTCCATGTGACAACCCCTAAACATTTTGCTGTTGTTTTCACCATGATCTAGACTTTGCCAGAAAAGTGCAGCCTTCTGCTGCACTCCTCTGGGCTTTCGCTCCATTCTTTTGGGGAAACTCACATGCCCTTAAGGCAGTCAGTACCGGGAAACGTTGTTTTCCATAGTTCTTTTATCATGTTGCAGCTTTCGCGCAACATGACACAAGAGGTCACTGTAAGCTAAGTTACTGCTCTCTTGGGTCTCTAGTCACTCTACAGGCCCTAGACACTCTCTTTGGATTGTTAACGAACGGTGCAAGTGAATCACAGACGGGACTGGTGGCAGCGATCATTTCTTTGTGTTTTGAGCTCCTTTTGGCTGTTTAAGCGCGTTTCTCGCACTTAGCCCAAAATGGTGGCCTGGCTCCCTAAATGGCCAGACCACAAGGCTCTTTGTCCTGCCTGCTGACCGTCTTGCCCCCTTCAGATTCCCCCGGTCGAGCCGACCCGGGGCCTTCCTTATTTGGGCATGTACTTTCCTGCGAAACACAGATGCTTTCGCAGGCTTCTACAGGCCTTGTGTGTGCCTCCAGGATGTGGGCTGGGATGTCTGGTCCCAATACACATCCTGGGTGCCAGAGAGTCTAGTGTGTCATGAATGCCTGGAACCACCGTGGTCCGTGATAGGTCCACGTATGGTGTGAGTGTTTTGTGAGCAGATCTCCCATTGGGTCCCCTCCGTTTTGGCGCAAAGGGAACCATGGATAAGAGGAGGCTGGAAACACCACTACCATGTCGATCTCCTGAGTTCTCACGAACAAAGGAATACAGGAGCCAAGTATCCTCCAACTACGAGGCTGAACCGAGGAATCGCTGGTGACCCGCTGAAGGACTGCTCCTCTGCACTGCTGTCGCTCTGTGAAACCCTTCTGCCTCTGATCGAACGAGAAGGCCTGTACTGGTACTTCGACCCTTTGGAATAGTGGGAACAACTATTCTCGGCATCTTCATCATCTCCTGCACGTAAGCCTTCGGAAGCGTCTCTGGGCCATCCAGTGGACTGACCAGCTTTCCCAGGAGTCTTGCTCTGTAACCGCTGTCAGGTTGCTGCTGTATTCCGAGTCCTTGACACTCTCACACGATTCGTACACTTGGCAGTCCCAGGTCTGAAGTGAGAAGTGTACATTGGACTGAAATACACACGGCCACTCCGTTGCCCTGCTGTGGTAACAAACTGTGCGGGTTCACTGCCTTTGGGACATCCTCAACTCTAACTTCTGCTGCCACGGAATCTACACGACAACGAGACATCCCCTGCTCGTATCTGAACCTGCCGGCACTGAAACTGACGCGGAGAAGCCTGGGTATGCCTGCATCGGGGACCGGTGAGTAGCAACGCTAGGAATTGGTCGCCCTCCTGCAGTAGCCCGTAGCTTTTCCTCGCTGTGTTAAACAGCCCACCTTTTTCGCACTTGCGCTCTGCTTCTGCCCGCAAGTGGAGGCCGCGCTTGAGTAGCGGAGATCTGTTCACCCTCCTTTGTTCACCACTCTGAACTGCCTGACTTCCTTGGCGAGACTCCCCTTGGCCCTCTGGCACCAGCGTGTGCAGGTACTTTTGAGCACAAGGCTCCACTCTTCGTAGGGCTCGGACTTCCTTCTAGTTAGGTGGCCTCTGAAGGCTAACTGGGTCTAAACGTTTACTTGCACTGCCTGTTTTCCTCCCCATCTAGGTGGTCTGCATATTTTGTGCTTCTAACTCTTTAGACCCTTCGGTAATTGTATATATATTGTATTTGATTGTGATGTGTTGGTTTACTTGAGTTTTATCGTGATTCTTTGCTATGGTCAATATTACAAAGGCCTTGTAATAAATGTGTCTATATTTTTAATATAACACCTGCTTGGAGTAATTTGTAAGCGTCCTTGCTTTGTGTGCTCATTGCGGGCTTTCAGTCACCCTCACCCCTCTTGAGACCTAGTCTTGACCGCCGCGATCGCTACCTTGATTGGTCTGGCTTGTCCAGAGGTTACCCTGTTCCAAGAAACTGGGCTGGCCTTCTGAACCTCTGCCCCTCCAGGACAGAGTTCAGAAATCCATCTTAACAACGGGCTTGGCGGATTTACCCCCAGCTCTGAGCTGGGGGCAAATCTGCTGTGATTTTGCTGATTTTTGGCGTTAATAGCGCCGAACATTCCCCATTAGGATCAATGGGGAATGGGGAATTCCCAAATGGGACCAATGGGGAATGGGTAGGTACCTTTCCGCCAAACCCGTGATCCGGCGCTACTAGCGCTGGGGTTTGGCGGTAACGCGAATAGCCCTGGCTGTATTCCCAACTCGGAATGAGGCCCATCCCGATATAGATGAAAAACTCCAAATGATTGCATGCCATTTAAGCCCAATCCACTAAAAGGCAATGCTTTACTTAGCATGTTATGAAAGCACATGCCTTGCTACCTATTGGCCACCTTACCCTCTGAATCTTAACACAATTCCAGTATAGGGCCCCTGTGCTTGTAACGGTCTCTAGGTTCATCCTAAGTGCCTCAGATCTAGAAATATCGGCGTGTCTCGGATGCGACCACCCCAGGGTAAAGTTACTGCCCTGTGCACCTGAGGGATTTCAGCCAGAGAACTTCTGCATGGTGACTTTTCATGTTCTTCCCAAATGCGGCCCCAATTGAACAACGGTCCCCAGTGAGTCATTTGTGCCATGGATTCTGTCGTTTTCAAATGTTTGAAATGCCCAGACTGGGAGCTGTTTTAGCCTGCTTTATATAAAAGGTAGGGTTTTGCGAAGTATCACTCAGTAATGAAAACAAAGCCTCTTAAACTGTCCCATACCACGACAAGGAAGACTGTCAGGGGCCCCAGAGATCTGGGAAGCAGGCCCGGCCTTAGGGGAGGGCGAGCCAGGTGACCGCTGGGGTGCCGCGCCCCCAGGTGCCATTAGCCCCTGCCACGCCAGCTCGGGGGAGTCTTCCAAGGGCTCCACCGAGCTGGCGTAGCGGGAGAAGGCGCGGCAGGCAGGCGCATTCAATTGTCACCAAATGCACCCCTGCGCCGCGGGCCGGCGCCTTCACCAACAAAAGGCACTGTTAGCCCCCGCCACGCCAGCTCGGGGGAGTCTTTCAAGGGCTGGCATAGTGGCATAGTGGCAGCAGGCACCTCATTGTTAGACAATGCGCCCGCTATTCATAGAATTACCTCCTGGCCGAAGCGAGGAGGATTTAAAAAAAAAAGTGACACTCTGTGGCCACGCCCCCCTGTTGACCAAGGGCGCGCGGGGAAGGGGGATGGCGCCAATTTGCCCAGGGCGCTGCTGCCCTTAAGGCCAGCCCTGCTGGGAAGACTCGGTGAGACCACTGGAAGTCACAACGCCTTCCTATATCCTGGAAGGCCCAAGGACGTGCCATGGCATAATCAAGTCTTGATCAGGGAAGAGCCCCCGCCGGGCTGTCTCTGTGAGGGAACCCCAAGCAGGGAATGATCTCCCTTAATTGTGGCTAAGGGTCGAAGGCTGCTTTTGCTGTTGCTGTAACAGGGATTACAATATTTGGGGCTGGTTGAGAGCAAGGGCCACGTTTTGTGCAGCACGTGCTTCTTGGGGCACGAGCCACATTTGTACACCAAAGGGAATGGTTCCATAAATTAGGTTGGTCAAATAGAATGATCTCTGCTTTGTGGGATTCGATGTGAATGTATTGCCGTGTAAAAAGCTGAAGCTGCTCTACTTATTCTTACTATCTCTCCAGTGTCATCTGCATAATTATATAACTTGACTCTGAAGCATTCAGTTATTGTCAGGAATGTACAGGGGAAAGTATTTTTAAACCCTTGAGTCAAGGCTGTTCTTCATGGGACTCCATGTGTCTGGACAGTGCGCCGATTGCAAACGTTGCCTTTGCAGCGCTGCTTGGCGTTTCTTAAGAAATGTACCGCCCAGTCCAGGCTGGCTGATCCACCCAACACCGCTTCCGTTGTCATAATCAAGGAAATATCTCATCTTCATTGCTGTGTGCAGCATTGCCCAAGCCGGTCTGAGATTGTCACAGACTCCCTCGAGTCCTGCTTAATTAGGGTGTTGCTGCAATATTGTGATGCCTAGGACTCCCATAGCTGACAATTATTATCTATCTACATTGATTTTAAATGTACAAGTCTTAGATGACTTGTATTTTTTTGAATTTATAGTAGTCACGTTTTTTAAATATTACATACACACTAGGAATGTCTCCAGTGGGAAACCACCTACGGTTTTAAACTTTTTAATTGCTGACCACAACTTTGAGTCGAATGTATATATTTTGGATCCGTTGTGCCAAGAAGAGAGGAGTGTAGCTCTTGATTCATGAAATGTGGTTTCACCTCGCACACTAATGGATTATGAGAGGTTTTAATTAAAATGGAATTAGTTTGCTTTGATATTTTATTGATAAGTGTATAATTATGATCAAAATGATGTCTTAAATTTGTAAAAGTTTAAGTACATAAACAAATAAATAAATAAATTAGTGGACATACATAGATTAAGGACAACCAACATTGGACATTTTTAAGTGCAGGTAGGCGGTATGGCCAGCTGTGCTCGGGAAGTAATCATGATGGCTGAAGTGCTAGAGTGGAGGCAGAGGAAGTGAGGGACAGAGGCAGATTAGAGATGAGGGAAAATTGTTAGCTAGCAGGCATATGAGAGGTAGGTTAAGAGGGTAACTTGGAGGTGAGGAGAAAGGTTTTTAGTTTGGTTTTGAACAAATCCATCGGGACTGTTTCTCGGAAGAGAATTCCATGCAAGTGGAGCAAGAAGAGAGAAAAAGCACAAGTGAGAGGAAGCACATGGAGGGCGAGGAGCCACAAGGGTAGTCGAGGAGGCAGAGAAGAGATTAGGAGAAGGCTTGTAGGATTGGATAGAGGAGGATAGATACAGTGGTGCCTCACCATGGATAGATTTGTGACCCAGGAGAAGAAATTTCAATCTGGATGGGTTTTGCATCGTCAGCCAAATAGCCTGGTGACAGTACGAGGAAGTAGGTGTTCAAAGAGAGTCTTGGTAGCAAAGTTAATGATCTTGTTGAGAGGACAGAACGCATAGTTGGGGAGAAAAGGGAGGATAATGGCACAGAAGTCCAGTTTAGAGAAGACAAAAGTGGTTAAGAGATGCTTGGTGATGTTAAAAAGAAGGATGGGCCCGATTTTCCTAGTATTTAGGAGGTTGAGGTGAGCCGTCATTCCAGTTTTGGAGATAAAAGTAGAGAAGGTGTGAGAAGGATCATAGATGACGCTGCGGGTTCTAACGAAGAGTAGGGGACGTGTCAGATGGGAACTGGATAGGCAGAGGAAGACATTAGAGAGCTTTTGGCAGGGAAGAAGAGCACCTCCATTTTGGTAGAGTTTTACATCAAAGAGTGCAAAGCCATACAATATTTAATGGCAGAGAGACAGTTGGAAATGTTGATAGAAAGATCAGAGGAGAGTTCACGAAAAGTGAAGATGATTTGGGTGTCATCCGCGAAGTGTTGGTACAAGAACCCAAATGAAGAGATTAATGCCCTAAGAGTAGAGGTGTAGAGTTTAAAGAGGAGCGGACCCAAGACAGAGCCTTGTGGAATACCAACAGTTACTGGAATAAGTTGAGAGCTGTTGTTGTTCTGGGAGACAGAGAATTGGTGAGGTGCAAGACAGGACTCAATCCAGGCAAGGGCTCAATCGCGAATCCCATGAATAAAGAGAGTATTAAAGAGATCAGAGTGATCAAAAGCAGCAGACAGGCCAAAGAGAATTAGTATAGGGGATAGGTTAGAGTGCTTAGCAGAGGCAATGAACTTGGACACATCCATGAGAGCAGTTTCCGTGGAGTGACAGGAGCAGAATCCTGCTTGTAGGAGGTCTCGAAGTTTGTGGATGTCTAAGAAATTGGTAAGACAGTTGAACACAACCTCTTTGAGCACTTTAGAGTAGTGCGGAAGCAGAGAAACAGGGTGAAAGTTAGTAGTTGCTTTGGATACACCCTTTGCTTTTTTAGGAGAGGGGTGGCCATGGCTGTTTTGTAAACAGAGGGAAAGCAAGCAGAGTTGAAGGACAGGTTGAAGAGTTTAGTGAGGTGAGAGGTCACTAAAGGGGCAATAGGCTTCACTAGTTGAGGAGCAAGAGAGTCTGATGGGGCACAAGAGGAATTAGCCTTCATCAGTAGAGATAGCACTTCGTCAGTATTAGTGTGACTAAAGTGGGAGATAGAGGCAAAGGTAGATGGGAGAGTAGGCAGAGTGTGAAATGTAGGAGGAGGGAGTGTGAGGAAGGTCAGGAGAGAGTCTCTAATTTTGGATTTTTTTCCAGCAAAGTATTCAGCTATGCTATTCGCTGTGTAAGTAGCTGTGAGAGTGGAGATGATAGTCATAGATTTAGGAGGAGAGAGGAGTGAGTTTAGGGTGCCTTCTAGCCAGCGAGGATGGGTGGAGTGCGAGTCAATGAGGGTTAGGTAGAATTCCTTTGTTGCTCTATCAAGAGTTGCAGGTCTCCATGTGAGTGGGCACACCTCCGTTTGCGGAGCAGCCAAAACTTGTCTGTGCGGGAAGAGTGTATGAATGGGGTTACCCATGGTTGAGGATGCTGAGACTTAGGAGGGAAAGTAAGCATTCGCAAGTGAGAGGAGGATGAGTCACGTAGTAGGAATTGGAAGCTGGAGAAGGCAGTGTTGGTGGAAGAGACATTGGTTGTGAAGGAGGGTAGTCGGAACTAAAGGTCAGAGAGAAAGAGAGGAATGGTAGAAGGTTTACATTTCTTTTTAGTAATAGGTGAAGCAAGTGGTGAGGAAAAGTCAGACGGTGGAAAGGAGATGGTGGTGGAAACAATTGAGTGATCAGATATGGATGGTGTGACAGGAGTATTAGTGGCAGAGAGAGAGGTGGAGATGAGAAAGAGATCCAAAGAGTTACCCCTGTGTCTGTAGGTAGGTAATGGATAGAGTGGAGAGGATGGCCACTAAGAAAAGACTGACATTCAGAATTTTGAGTGGTTGGAGAGGGGAGGTTAAGGTCACCTATGAGAATGAGGTTCTGTCTAGTGGAAAGAGAATCAAAGAGTTGCCATAGATCATTAAAGAACAGTCCAGTGGGACCAGCAGGGCAATAGATGGAGTTGATACAAACTAAATGGGGCACAACAATAGTAGAGATGATGAATTCAAAAGATGTAGGAGAGGACGTGGCGTTGGAGATTTATGAGGAATCGAGGTGGGAAGAGAGTAGTTGTCTGATGCCTCGATCTCTGCTAGTAAGTTGATGAGAGTGAACAAAGAATACTTTGGAGTCCTGTAGGGCCACCAGAGTGAAAGTGACAGATGTAGAAATCCAGGTTTCAGTGATAGCAAGAAGGTCTAGGGGAGGAGAGCGGACATGAAAGTAGCCAGTGATGAAGGACATTTTTTGTGGCATACAGAATGAGCATTCCAGAGTGCAATGTTCAGTTGATGAGGTAAGGAAGGATAAGTTAAGTCTTAGAGGAAGAGAGTCTGGGTGGATGCTTGTTAGAGGAGGTATGGTTAGTTCAATGGCTTTGTTGGAAGGAGGTGGGAGAGAGATGAGTAGTGAGAATTTCGAGTTGTATGTTTTATAATAGGTATAATAAGGATAAGAAAGGAGGAGGTTTTAGTGATAGGAGAAAGCATAGGGAGATGTGAGTAGGAGGAGCAGCAGGAAGAGCAGGAGTGAGTGCATTATATGTTAGTAGCACAGTGGAGAGAGACAGTACAGTAATTAGGAAGCTTGGGGTACTCACAGGTGCAACAGGGAGAAGGCAAAAGCAAAGGCTCATAGGCAAAGAGGCTGGTCAAAGGCTGGTCTTCACTCTTCACTGTTCTGCCCTCAACTGGAACACCCCTAGGATGTTCAGAAGGGATGAGACATGCTCTTGTCACCTGAGTGCCTAGTCCATCAGCGGTTGGTCTCTCTGATATTGTCCCTGGTGTTGCTGGGATGAGGCCATTTCTTCCTGACTGGTGCTCCAAGAGGATCCTCTTGTGGCCTTCGGCTGGAGATGGGATTGATCCAAGATGGCCACAGGAAGTGATGGCACTGGTCCAATATGGTCACAGGAAGTGATGTCACCAATCCAAGATGGCCGTTTCAGGGGTAACACTGGAGTGGCATCATAACACCATCCCATCCATAACCAATTTGATGCAAGGGTGTTGTGCACAGAATGCCAAGCTTCTCAATTCTACAATCATAAGTTATTGGTGTCATAAATAATGCCTTAAATTAATAGAATAAGAAGGGACCTTCCTAAAGGTTCAAAGGGCACAGATAGCAATAATAATGTGAGATACCACGAGGGCACTGTGGTATGCATCACTGGACGATGGCGCTGAAAACATTGCAGGAAACAAAAAAACAGAGAGTCTCCTTTGGATACCTCTAATCAGGATTCTCTTATAGTGCATGCTGTTAAGGTAGACACAGCAACATCAAAAGAAAACCATATTGAAAGAAGTCTAAAATGAGAATTGGAGAACTCACCTGAAGGCTGATGCCACTGGAATTGCACAATCTATGGAAATGATCACATTGACAGCTGTCGATAGCCAGGGTGACTGGCTTCTGGGATTGCTCGATACAGCAAGAGTAGTTCCATTATGAAGCCTAAACTTTAAAGCAGTAGCGACTCAATCACTCATAGAAAGTGATTGTTAGAGCTCCGCACAATAGATACAAATAAAAATTTTAACACTACAGAGGAATAAAAAATAGAAACTAAATCAATAACAATAAACATACTAAGAAAATATATGATTTCAAGTTTTCAACCACTTCGTCCTAAATTGAACTCAACTAAACATTACAGATAAAATTAATGTTAAAACTACTGTCTTAATTGAAAGACTTGAAGTCAACATTAACTATCACTTAGGAAAAATAATGTTTTCAATGTTTCTCTGAAATCAATTAAAGAAGAGGCTGACTGAAAAAGTACAGGTAAACTATTCTAAAACGACAGAGTTGCACATGAGAGTGCTTGCTTCTGAGTCTTTGTTTTATTTACTTCAGGAATTTCCAGGACAAATTTATTCCAATTTCGTGATGTTTGGTTACGGGCCAGAACATCTAGTTTTGAAGCAGGCACTAAAGATTTCCTTATTTTATGGGTTTAAAAATTGAACAGTCTAGTAAGATATGATCCTCCAACAGGAGCCAATGTAAGGTCTTCAAAACAAGTTTGCCGGTATCCCGCCAGTAGTTCTGGTGGGATACCGGCAAACTGATCTACCATTTCTGACACCTGATATCCTGGAATTTCTGGGATATTACAGGTGGTGGAAAGGGCGGTAAATACCCACACCATGGATGGAGGAGATTACTGGTATTACCGGCACCACATTACCAATGACCGTTATACCGGTATTTTTTTTCCAGTGGGCGCCTGGAGGTAAATCAGTGACCCCCACTGGCAAACTTGTAGTTTTACAGTGCAGAAAAAGTTCTAGTCACGGAATTAGCAACACTTTTACCAGCACTTTTACTGCACCGCAAAACTTGTAATGAAGCCACAGACTCTCACCTTATTGCTCCAATATTACATTTTGCGGCAGCATGGAACACTAGTTTTAAAGGCCTTAATATTTTACTTGGAATATCCATGAATACGGCATTCCCACCGTCAATAAGCGACAACCCCAAAGCTTGACCTACATAACAAAATTAATTAGGAGGAAAACAATCTCAAATCCTGCATAGGAGAGAAAGTTGATAGTGAGCCAACTGAAATGTTTTGCTACATGGAGTGTTGTCCAAAGATCCATATTAATGAGAAAGCCCAAAGATTTAGCCGAAGAGGATAAACTTCATATCAAATTCCCTAAATTGAGCGAAGATTGACATGCCTTAATTAAATAGGTCTTATTTTCTCGGGCCAAAAAGCAAAAATTTGGTTAACACATGATTATATTTTAAGTGGGCTTTTCTCATCCACTCTTCAATGGCAGATCTACAGCAACCTAAGCAAAGCCCATCTTCTTCAGATGTCATGGCTAGATACAGCTGTGCATCATCAGCTTAATTCATTCATTCATGTTGTCATTGTTATGGCGCCTTTCGCCATAATTATGGTCCCAACGTGCTGTTGGTTGAACGTCCTCAGGGGGACCAAAGTCCAATGTATGGGAAAAATGTGTCGGTGCTATTATGCATGTGTACATTTCGGCCATTAGAGTTATGAGCGAGTGGCCAAGACCCTGTTAGTCACCCATGTCTGAATGGGAATTGAATGGGTGGAAGGAAGGTATACTATGAACTAAGCAGGAAGGTTGTGTTTAAGTGGAAAGAGAATTATGTGAGTAACTACAGTTCGAATTTTTTGTTGTGAAAGGTACCTTCATTCTTATGGCAGCAGTGTTGTGCAATAGTATTTATGCTGCATGTGAGTGCTGGGCTGTGTGGGAGCGGAGCCGTGCATTCGGCTACGTTACGGAGGAGCGGAGTGCGAGAGAAAAAATTGGTTATCTGTACAAACAACAATGTCTATCCCCTGGTTTGAATCCATGTGCAAAGGGCAGTGCTTAGTCATACATGTGCTCTAAGTGTGATAATTAAATACATGTGTATATTCACCCTGTGAATGAAACTTGGAGTAATACATTGGCAACTCCAGGTCCTTCAAGTGTGAAACAAAGAAAATTCCCACCTTAAATTTATATTTGTGGCGGCGATGCCTACCCTCAGATGCTTTGGAGCTACATACAATGCTGACTACAAAAGAAAATTACATTGTAACTAATTGGCCTCCTCCAAATTTATGCAATAGCTTGAACTAAGGTACATTTAACTGAGATGCATTGCCCACGCTCAGATCCCAATTGAGTGCAATACCTGGCCCACTCTGAGGGTTTTATCTTGTGCGAGTTACTGGATACCTTCTTGGGTCTTCTGTACGGGTTGGCGGCAGGTCTCTGGGTGGGGATATGGTTGCAGCGCGCAGATGATTAATGAGATAAGGAGGCATGGTAGCTGAAGGACGGACAGGAGGGAGGGAGTGTGCCTGTGGGGGGGTCTGTCTGCTGGATGGACCTAGGGTGCAGGAAGGGTGGGGGTGTTAGGAGGCAGAGGGAACAGGTTTTGAGGGCTTTCCTAAAAGCCAGGTGATCTTCTATGAAACAGGGATCGAGGAGGAGGGAGTTCCAGAAGGTGGGTGCAAGGACAGAGAAGCAGTCTCCTCCTAGTCTGGATACTACTATGAGGTGTGCAGAACCTGATCTGAGCATTTGTGTGGGGTGGTAGCCTGAGAGTTTTCTTTGGAGGAATACAGGGCCTTTCTTATAGATGGCACAGTGGGTAATGCACATGGCTTTGAAGGACCTGTCAGCTGATGGGTAGCCAGTGAAGTGTCCTGATTGCGCGGGAGACGTGTTCTCTGGGGGAGAATGTGAGAAGGAGCCTTTCTGCAGAGTTTTGGATCAGTTGGAACTTTCTGAGTTGTGATGCAGGCATGCCGAGATAGAGGGAGTTATAATAGTGGTTATATGTGATAATCTAGATATTAAAGGTCGCACACATAAAAGACTGATTCATTTTGACCAATTTGGTGCGCCTTTAATATTTCAGCGGTCTATGTCTGAGAGGCAAGATGCTAGGTTGGGTGTCGAGAGGATGGGGAGTTGAGAATTTTGGGGAGGATCTGAGTGTTATCGGCATAGTTGTAACAGGAAAGATTGTGGGTGCGGATGAGCGCGGGGAGGGGTGAAAGGTAGAGGTTGAAGAGGAGAGTGGAGATTGAGGCTCCCTGTGGGACTCCATGGGGGACTATGTTGGGGGCAGAGAGAAAGGATGGAAAACAGTGATTTGGGAGCAGTCCGAGAGAAAGGGGGAGATCCATCTGAGGGAGAATCCCTGATGCCAAGGTTGAAGAGTCTGTTCATAAGGATGGAGTGGTTGATTGTGTCGAAGGCTGGCGAGAGATTGAGGAGGGTACGTGCGGCGCAGCCCTCTGAGTCTACTGTTCTTTTCAGATTGTCCCAGATTGAGACAAGGGAGGATTCAGTTCCATGTAGGAGTCTGAAGCTAGACTGGATATGGCAAAAAAGGCTGTCGGAGTCTACACCGAGGCTGAGTTGGTAAGAGACTGTGCAATTGATCACTTTGGCTATGAAGCGATTGTTGGAAATTATGCAAAAGTTGGAGGGGATGAGGGAGTTAAGGGGGGCTTTTTTAGTAGTGGTTTATGAGAGGTATTGTATGCTGTCAGGAAGATCCCAGCTGTTAATGAGTGGTTGATTATAGATCTGGCAAGGTTGCCTGCACAGGTGGAGGAGGGAATTTTTTTGAGGTGGGCTGCGGGCAAGGGTCTCCCGGGGGGCGGCTATTAGAGAGAAGCCTTAGGAACTGGCTGAGAAGGAAGGGAAGGGGGGTAGGCGGGAGCGAGGGGGAAGAGGATGATAGTTTAGCGCTGATGACGAGGTTCCTTTTAACGGCTATGTTGAAATAGTGGTCCAACAGTGTAGTGCACAGTGTTTGGGATACGGGGGAGGAGGCACAGAGGGAGGTCTTGAATTCGGTGATAATATTGTGGAGTTCTTTGCAGGGGTTGGTTTTATTGTTGATGCAGGAGCTGTAGAAGCTTGTTTGGCTTTTCTGATTTCAATTTTCTTTTTTTTTTTACTACTTTTCATTTTACCAACCCACAAATATAATATGACATAACTTCAACACATACAACTTCTCCATACTAAATGCAATATGTATAAAAACATAGACAGCTCCCATCCCCCATAACAACAAACAGAGATATAAAAGCTAAACAAAGGAATGAAGAAGAGGAAAAAAAAGTGGAAATATTTTGTTCCACCCTAACCATTTTCCTTATACCACTTTAAAATCAAATTTCATAAATACATCATAAAATATATTTTCCTGCAAAGAACAAGTATAGCAGTTACATTCAAACATAAAAAAAATCAAAAATGTACTTATCTTAGCCTCTGTCTTGTCTTCTCTATACGGACCAGATTAAGCTGGTTCCAAATTCAGGAACCCCCACAAATGTTATTGAATAGAGCCTCCTTTTTCTGGAACGACATCACAACTCTTTCAGTGTTACAAATTGAGTACCTTTCTTCCATCCCTGAGTCCAATGTTGGGTACCCATCCGTTTTCCAATTATGTAAAATGATTTCTTTCGCTGCTAACGAACCCTTCAGAATCCAAGTCACTTGGTGCTGTCTAAGCTCCTCCAGGTCTGTATCCTCTCGAACGATTAATGTTTCAAAATTAAAGTCATTTTCTTCTTTCACAACTCTATTCATAACCTCAGTGATTCCTTTCCAAAATTCTCTCACTTTGTAGCACTCCCAAAACATATGCTCTAGAGTGCCTTGTACGTGACCACATCCCCTACAAGTATTTGTTAAACTCAAGCCTTGCGTGTGCATACGATCTGGAGTACAAAATACTCTGTTCAGTAATTTCACTTGTCGGGCTCTTTCTCTGATATTTAATGACATTCTTGTGATGTTACCACACAGAGCCTCCGATCGACTTTGAGTAATTTCCTCTTCCAAGCTGTGAGACCATGCTGCCAAGATCATGTTATTTCCTTCTGAGGTTTTGCTTAATAGATTATACATTTTGGATGCCATATGCGCTTGGCTACTTATAATCTTAAGAGTATCCAATATGTCTGTAGAATCCAATGTTGGCATGATCACTGCACTTATTAGCTTCCGATATTCACCATACTTGCATTCATTTAACTCATACTTGCTTTTTAGGTCTTGAAATGACCGCCACTTGCCTTCTTCAAATAGGTCATCAATCCTTTTTACCCCTGCCAGATGCCAGTTTGGCCAGAAAATTGTTTTGTTCTTAATTTTAATTGCTGGGTTTAACCAAATTGAAGATGAGTTTATTAGGCCCAGTTTTATGTTCAGTGTCACGGCCATGGCTCTCCAAGTAGATCTTAGAAAGTCAGTCGGAGCAGATCTATTCCCCCAGGCTGCATTGGTGGTTGATCAGACGGCCCAGGTGTTTTGTGAGCCTGCCATGCTTGCTTCTGCAACAGCCCACTCATCCATAGCATCGCCAATGAATGGCAGAAAATGTCTTATCGTGAATGCTTGATGATATCTTCCAAAATTTGGAATAGTCAATCCCCCTCTTTTGTTTTGCAATTGCAGTTTCCATAACTTCAATCTTGGTTTCTTATTTTCCCATAAAAAACAAGTGGATTAGACTATCCAGCTCTCTCAGCTTTGATTTCTTCACAAGAAGAGGGATCAAACTCATAACATAAATTATTGTTAGTGTTATCATCATCTTGATCGCATTTCCCTTGCAAGGGTGGCGTTGTTTTGGGTTGTAGGGTTGCTCTGCCAAAGAGGTTACAGGGGATGGTTGAGCGTTTTGAGGGATTTCAGAAAGGGCTGAACCACCTGTGGGATGGAACTGTGCAGTGGGAGATGGAGATGGTGAAGCAGGGGAGGAGGGGGAGGGTCCGGAGGTAAGATCAAGGATGCTTGTAGCATGGGGGTAGTGCAGGGGAAGGGGGAGAGGAGGAGTTGCCAGGAGAGTGGAAGGAGGGGGTAGAAGTGTAGGAGAGAGGGGAGGGATGGGGTTGATGGGGACTTTGGGGAAAGAGTGCTGCGGGAGGGCTGCAAATAGAGGGTCATCTGCGCTTGGGCAGATGGGCGGGTGCCAGTGGTGTGTGGGTGGCTCTGCTGAATAGGGAATTTTAATAGTTGCAGCATCTGGGGATGAAGGCAGTATTTGCCGATGATAGATTGGAATGCCAGACAGTCCATAGACTTGATCTGCAGCATGACTGAGTGAAGGGCCAACATCCAAAATTTGAGATGGAGCATAAACCTGTTCACAGTATTTAAACTCAATTATGCTTATTTATCTAGCGCTCAAACCCACTGATATGAGCATGCTGCAGAAACAACAAGTATGATCACCAATTTTGGCAAGACAGATATTGAAGAAAGAGGTGTGTTTTTAAGGCTTTCTGAAATGCCCAAATTTGGTTCAGAGCTGAGAGAGTCTGGAACCTTACTCAGTAAAACCTCTGCCACCGGCAGAGTACGCAAGTCAACACTTTGAACTTGGCTGCATGGCAGACTTTTTCCTGGCTTCATTAGCTGTGATTGGCCTGTCCTTTTCATCATGAGCGACACACTTCCATGTATGCTAGCCTCTAGGCCTCACCATGAGTTGGGTGGAGTGGTAAAATGTGGCAGTAACGCTAATATTGACACATTTAGAGCTCCGCCCAATCCTGTGTTCTGGGGCATTCACCTCTAGCTCTGTGCTGGAGATGAATGCGCTGGCTTCAAGGCCATTTTCGACGCTATTGCCGCTGCCGCTATTACAGCCAGCGGTAATAGCAACCCCCAACCCCATTGGGTCCAATGGACCCAATGGGAATGGGGATTTACCACCTACCCCCACCCGCAACTCAGGAACCAGCACAAACTGCGCCAGACCAAGTTGCGGTAACGCTAATTGTATTGCCGTTCAGCAGTAGCCTGGCACAATTAGCGCCTGGATACCGCCAAACTCATGAAGAGGCCCATCTGTTTATGCTCTATGCTGGCACTTCGGGTTCTTCATGAAGCAAGTAGTCACATGCCCATGTTAGCCCATGGGATTGTGACATCTTTGGCTCTGCTTCTGTCCTGGGTTTCAAGTGAGCGAAAGGTCCTGCAGAGTCTGATTCTGCTTCCACTTCTCTTACAGCACTGGTTCCTAGACACGGTTTGGTCGAATTTCCTGGTCAACATGAGGCTAGGGCGATGACTCCCTCACAAGTCCTTGACGAGTATTACTTTGCAGAGTTGGGAGTGGTGAAGTTGTGAATTTGTATAAGGTTGCGGGAGCACGGGTCAGGGTGAGCCTGTGTTGGTGACTAGGCCATCTACGGCTAGCGTGGTTTTGATAGAAGCTGTGGCGGATGAGTGACACATGATGCAGTTCTGTCCCTGGGTTTGTGACGCACGTTGGTTGGCACTCCTGGCAAGAACAGGCAAAAACAGGTGTCTCCCATGCTATCTGCCCTTGGCTAATGACACAGTGCGCCGAATGCCTGCAGGGTGGAATAAAGAAGGGATGTCTTTGTCATGCAACCTGAACCCGAGCCATCAGAGATCGGTAGGGGGCAGGTTGGCGCAGTGCTGGAAGCGGGGCTCTGAATGCGGCCAAAATAAACCTGGCAGCTTAGGAGTGTAGGCACTGAGCAGGGGACCTGCAGAGTGAAAAGCGTGTAAGTGAGAGTGTGAATGGGCTGAAGGCGCATGACCAGATCCTGGCCAAACGAGACGTGGAAGGGTAGGCCGAAAGAATGCTTGTAGTGGGTCTCTGAATTCCCGCAAAATATGAATACACCTGGTGGCTTAGTGAAGCAGAGAATGTGCAAGGGACTTGTAGAGCAAAGGGAGAGTAGGTTATAATGGTACCATATTTGGATTCATATGAAAAAAGGTTATTACTTTAAAGCGTTAGGCCTCATAGTTGACCAGTAGGTGCTTGGCCATATATGCATCAAAGAGGAAAATGATCACAAAGTATCTATCTTGGCTATGGCTGTATAAGGACAGGATGGTCTGCATCACTCTTTTGATGATAAACAGTAATTTGCCAACAAACACATGTCATTTGATCTGCATTTAGCTACCTCATAGTTTTGTTGGATGGCCTTCCTGTTTCCCTTCTGGTTGAGACAATGATAGAGCCAAACCATGGTCCTCCTGCTCTCCCTCCTTTAAACTTTAGATGTGGGCTTGTGTTGTGTAGTGATTGGGTGGCATTTGGTGAGAGCTGGGAAAGGACGGGAGATGTGTTGTGTAGTGCTTGGATGAATGCATGAAACTTATGATGTCTGAGAGAATGCTGTGAAAATGTTGTTGTATAAGTGAGAGAGTGTTTATGAGATAGGGCTCTATACTCAGGAGTTGGAGGGATCAAGCCTGGATGGTGGGTGCCAGTGGGCGCCTAAGAGATAACTTAATGTTACCAAATGTAAGCAATAACGGATCTTACCTGTAACTGACCTGAAGTACCTGCGGACGTGCTTTATTTCACTGGCGACGAGGGTGGGATGTGTTAAATGAGCCATGTGTATGGTGAAAGGATGAGACTACTGATACCGGTGTGTGGGGTAGTCAATGGAACAGAGCGACACTGTGCTCTATAAACAGCAAGTGTGGTGAAAGGATATGATATGATAGTTTATTTATATAGCGCCTATACACAATGTGTTTCAAAGCGCTTCAAGGCAAGGGAAGGCACAAGGGAAAATACAATGACATTCTTACAGGCCATGAACAGTAAGGATGTGAAATTAACTATCGTACTCGGCCTGACGACATTTCAGATAGTGCAAGAGCTAAGTCATAGATAAGGAAGGGAGGGGGAGAGTGGGAAGGAAATGGAAACAGACAGGCGACTAACATACTAGGCCTGACGACATTTCTGGTAGAGCCGGAGAAAAACAAGAGGTGAGGGAGAGGGGTGCAGAAAGGTAGGGGAGGAACAAAACAAGCGACTATCATGCTGGGCCTGACGACATTTCAGATAGGGCTGGAGAGGGGTGGGTAGGAAAAAAACAGTAAGGGGAGGTGGAGGAGACAGACGAGGTTGTTATCATACTAGGTCCAGGGACAATTCTGATCGAGTAAGTGCATAGAAGAAAGTAAGGGGACGAGATAGGAAAAGGGAGAAGGGAAAGGAGGAGGGAACAGAGAGTTAGCAGTCAAAAGAGTGGAGAAGAAGAGGGGAGAATGTATACAATTGCAGAAGTCAGTAATAACACATAATGTTGCAAGTTAGGATACAAGATGAAGATGGAAACAACATGATTCAGGGCCACCATGAGTACAAGATGCAAAGGAAGTTCAGCATGAGAGTTGAGAAAGGGTGACGCACCGTGAATTAATGAAGTCCATAAAAGTCAAATCCAGCATTGGCCACAAGACTGTGATGGTGAAACCAGAATTTATCAGGACAGAATCCTGCAGAGTAGGCTTGAGGAGGGTGAGGGGGGAGCAGGGTAGATGAATCAAGCAAAACAGACAACACCTGTGTGCGAGAATGGTGGGGGGCACAAGGGAACATCATGAGGGGGGGTAGAGTGGGTGGGGATGGCCTGTGGGGACAGAGGGAGTAACACATGTTGATGCATGCTTACCTGCTGTCTGAGCAGGGGGTTGGGCCCTGGATCTTCTTTGTCCGAACAGGTCCAAACAGGAATTGCCCTTTTCTTTGTCTGCCCTTCGCTTAGGATGCCCGGGCGAGAGACACCCTTGATCTAATAGTTAAGAGCAGGAAGGAAGAGGCAGGGCTAAGAAGGTGGGTGGTTCTTAGGCCAGGTGACCTAGATCCACTTGCACCTGCTCCCCATCTGCAAAGGAAAAGAGGCTGGAGGGATCCTTAAGTAGGGAAAAAGAGCAGCAAGCAGGAAGGCACCAGGTGGGCGGGGCTTGCTAAGTGGTGAAAAAGAGCGGCAAACAGGAAGGCACCAAGTGGGCAGAGCTTGCTGAAAAAGAGCAGCAGGCAGGAAGGTACCAGGTGGGCAGGGCTTAGGCCAGGTGACCTAGATCCACTTGCACCTGCTCCCCAGCTGCAAAGGAAAAGAGGCTGGAGGGCTCCTAAAGTAGGGAAAAGAGGGGCAAGCAGGAAGGCACCAGGTGGGCGGGGCTTGCTGAGTGGTGAAAAGGAGCCGCAAACAGGAAGGCACCAGGTGGGCGGGGCTTAGGCCAGGTGACCTAGATCCACTTACACCTGCTGCTCCCCATCTACAAAGAAAAAGAGGCTGGAGGGCTCCTTAAGTAGGGAAAAAGAGACGGCAAGCAGGAAGGCACCAGGTGGGCGGGGCTTGCTAAGTGGTGAAAAAGAGCGGCAAACAGGAAGGCAACAGGTGGGCGGGGCTTGCTAAGTGGTGAAAAAGAGCGGCAGGCAGGAAGGCACCAGGTGGGCGGGGCTTATGCCAGGTGACCTAGATCCACTTGCACCTGCTCCCCACCTGCCACTGGCACTATCGCTTCCAGTGCGTGGGGTAGTCAATGGAAAAGGTGTGGAGTTAGTCTCTCTTACGTAAGAGTTAGTTATTGATAGAGGGTTGCACGCCCTAAAGTGTTTTCAGAGCAGCACCAATCTCAAAACAAGGTGCATTGTGAGAGAGGTGTGTGTGAGCATGTATATGTCTGTGGGTGCAGATGTGACTATGCATGTGTGTGAATGGGTGCAGTTGTGTTCGGTTGGCATATGGTGAGGGCTAGGAAAGCGAGATATGTTGTGTAGTGCTTGGAGGTGTAGCCAGGATTGCCTAGCAAGTGGGTCCTGAAGCTAATGTAGTTGGACCCACCGCAGTGACAATGCCCACACAGCGTTACTGAGTGGGAATTTACAGATTTTGGGTGGGCCTTACCTGCTTAGGCCCAACCCTATCTACGCCTCTGCTTGGATGGATGAATGGATCTTTTGATGTCAGAGAGAATGCTGTGCGGATGCTGTAAGCGATGAAGGATTTTACCTGTAACTGACCTGAAGTGCCTGAGGACCTGCTTTATTGGAGCTTGATAGATACATGTGTATCCCTCTGGGGGAGATCGGGGGAACCTGATGCGACTTTCTGCAGACACTGAGGAGGAAGAAGAAGGGAACCTTTGACTTGGAGCCGCTCTCTCCTAGTTCCTACGTAACTGGGCTACCTTATAGCTAACTCATTGCCACACCTTGCTTCTTTTCGCTGTCAGCCCATCATTTCTCTTTCAGCCTCAACCCCTTTTCCCCCTCTTTCCCTTGCTGTTTCACTTCTTCCCTTGAGTGCTTTGAAACGTCCTGGAGGTGGCTTTAAGCATCCCACACACACACCTGGAGGGCTCCCTGTCATCATATACATTGATTAGGAGTATGGGATTCTGGTGGCAACTGACGAATCTCTTGTGCAGGTGAGTGAGAGATCATTAAGATCAGTGTGAACATAAAGTTTAGGGAAATCTTGGAATCACATTGTTTAAAGCAGCACCAGCTCTGGGATTGTGGGCTGGTGCTAGACAGCCCATAGGCCAAAGGGGGCAACACACTAGAGACGTGTTGGGTGGGAGTAGATGCAGATGCGAAGAACAAATGGTTAACTTTGCACTTCCAAGCTAGAAGGCATCTGAAAAGGAGCTCGCCTCTCATCGCAGTTACCTGCCCATCTTGCTTCACCAGGGCCCTCGGTTGTTCAGTGACCTCCATTACCCAGGCCCGACAACAGACTGTTCGCTATCATCTTGGTTCTTTTAAATGGAAACAGGGCTGCAGATTAATAGAAGGGCAATCAGTGCCAAGCTCAGTGTCGTGACCGACATGCAGGAACAGGAAGCCCGGTCATGCTCCAAAACCAGGTCAAGAAGATAATAAAAGACCATGGGGATACCAATGGGGGATGACAGCCACTGTTGGGTGGAAAGCAAACATTTTTTGTTTTCATGCACTTTATTGATTGGGCACCAGACGTGTTGAAAATGTAGCCTAACACTGAAAAATCAACTTTTTTTCAGCTTGAAGACGATCGTGAACGGAGACACTAGAAGTCAATTCCCCACTATGTCAAGAGTCCTTCTTGCGCTGCCGGTGCCACTTTTGCCCCGTAGTACTTCTGTGTGATTGTATGTTTGGTGGATTGAAATCGTGACACCTGTGGCGACTACTTAGCAACCACAAGCCATCCATACTTCCCGTACTGCCTCATCCCAACCTTCTCCCTCCCCTCCACCAATCCAGTGACCGTACATAAACCTTTAGTGTCTGCTCATGCTGGTGTTTATGATGTACCTATACCCTGCCTCAATTGCATTCTCATAACTGACCCCTCTCACACGCTGGACTTCCTTCACCACTCCACTGGCTTGATGTCAAGCACCCATGTATGGCATTGCTCTGTATTCATATAGGGTGCTTCTGATCGATGCACCAAGCCCTCTTTCTGATAAATACAAGAATGCAAATTCAATAAATACCACCCCCAAGACCTTGACAGCCTGTCATGTCGCAAAGTAGCCAGTCAGAGGACGGGAGCTGCTTGGAGACCTCAGCTCATGAGACACTCCAAAGAATGCAAGAGTTTGCCAGGGGACCATCAAAGCCCAACAGTTGTGAAGTCTGCCGACTGTAAACAAGAGATGCCATTTGCCTTCCCAACGCTAATCCATCTCAATGAGCAATGGAAATCGTATAACATTGAGCTTCACCACGTCGAGATGCTTCATATCGGTCCACCAATTGCAAGTCTACCATCAACGAAAGCCAGCCAAAGACAATCCAGTCAGTCCATCCCCTGCAGGCATGACCAGCCTCAAAATGTAGGTTAATCAAGGAAGATCAGGGGGTGTCCTCAGCTATTGTGTTGCCACCAGATCCAGGTTGACCCACAAAATCAGCCTCTCTGACCTGTTAGGGCATCCCTTCAAGCACTGACCTATTACATTATATGCCAATCCAAGCCTACCTATTGCTCCTGGCATCTCTGCTGCCCGGTTATACCCAATGTGTGCTAATCAAAATCTCTGTATGGACGTTTTGACCGAATTCGAGGAGTACCATTTGTTTGAAGCCCAAAATACCAAACATGAGGAGTGGGGGTTGCAAGGGAGTCCCCCGCATCCCATGGTATTATGGGCTTCAGGGGCTGCAGGGGTAACCCCCCGCTTCCGTGACATTGGAACAGGGGGACTAAAAAAATAAAAAGAAGAAAAAGGGACCCTGCGGCATCAGCTTTGACCTTTTGAGGGATGGAACTGACGCTGCAGAGCTTCAGAAGAAGCACCGGCGGCCGGCGAGAAGGTAAGTAGGGAAGGGGAGATTAGTATGAGGCTGCTTGCGGCACAGGGATTTGGGGTGCTTCACCGAAGGGTAGACAGATTTGCAGGGGTATCAACTATGGTCAATTCCACTGCAAACTTTTAAACTTTCAGTCAAACAACCCCGATCCCTGCTGCCCACTGTTTTGACACTCAGCGTCCGAATGAACCCACTCGCTTGGTTGCTAACAAACTCCTGTGTGCGGATTGGCCAGTGGAAATACCCCTACAACTGATCTCTGTTCCTCATCAGGACTCCACCCCAGGGTTATTTTCAGGTCAGGAATATGCTGTTGCCCATAAACAGTTATTTTGCATGAATATTTTTATATAAACCCTCCTGTCACCACAAGGGTGAAGGAATGTTTGACCTGCCGTGGTAAGATTTTGCTTACAAGATATGTCAAAAAGTGATTTTGTCTCTCCTCTTGCTAACTGCAAGTCCCATTCACTTTTTGCTGTTTTGTGAACCTTTGTTTACTGTCAGAGGGACTTCTAATGAAGCCCCCTGCAGCTAGGACGTATTTATGGCATACTGCTATTTGTAGTCCTTAGTAGCACCTAAAGCCACCAGAGCATGGGCTCCTTGTTCATCTTAGGTTAGGTGAGTTATCTCACCCACAAAGTGTGTTGGGGGCTAGGTTGGTCGAGGCTACATGTTTTATGTTTGGCTGTACCATCCAATAGCCTTATATAGCCGTTTTACTGCGTTGGTAGCCATATGCGCTTTCATGCCCATGGGTTTAAGCGCTATATAAATAAATAAATAAAAACACGCTACTAATATGGAGACCATTGGGCTAGCAAGACATTTTAAAAATCCCACATCCCAGCCAGGTTGTTTTGTGAACTTTCTTTGGGTGTTTGGAACACATGGAATGAACAAAATGTCTGTTTTGCCTAAGTAGGCTCTGATCAGAGCCTACCCAGGTACCCTTTGTTTGTGGGTCTCAAAACATACCAATCCACATCCCTGAGTATATGCCCAGGAAAGTGTAGATTAACCAACAATGTGAGCTGGTGGAATGTTGTGAATTAATCTTAACCACTGGCATTGTGCTGGGAAACCTTCCAAATCATTATTTCTTGCCCATCTACACCCTTGCAGAAGGGGCCAGTCATATGCAAATCAGACTTGGTCCCACCACCAACCGCAGCAGTTCAGCCTGAACTGCTAGGTCATGTCCCTTCTGCATGGAAACACAAGTATTACCACACATGTTTTAGTGGTTCCCTATGGCACAGTGAGCAAGGGACGCACGTCTGGGCATGCGCTTAATCATTCAGCGATACAAACTAAAACTAAGAAATGTAATGAATGGATGGTTATGAATTTATGAATTAATCATAACCACTGGCAAAATCTTCCACACCATCATTTTCTGCTCATCTGCTCCATTGCAGAAGGGGATCAGCCATATGTAAATCAGTATTTTTCCTGCTACCAATGAGAGCAGTTCAGCCTAAATTGCTAGGCCACATCTGCAACGCATGAAAACGTAAGCAACCCCAGAAATGTTTCGCCTTGTTGTGCCTTATTAGTGAGGTGTGGCTTGGTTCCCTACGGCACAGTGAACAAGGGACACAGGAAAGGTATGTTTGGCCGGCCAGTCCTGATAAGTAAGCTGCCAGAATTTTGAACAGTGCATGGATGCTGATTGGAGAAATGAAGTGAACCCCAGCCCTCTGTGTGTGTATCTGTGGGGATATTTAGCCATTGTGTGAGATCAGAGCAGATCCTTCCTAGACCCAGGACCTTGCAGCTCAGATGGAATATGTTGTTCTGAAGATCCTGGCTGTGAACCTGTGCTGCGTCCTCTAAATCTTCCAAAGGCAACACTCTGTCCTCATTAAGAAGAGAGCCTACATCCAAGCCTGCATTTCTGTGGAATCTAACAACTCGGACAAATTTTTCTAAATCTGCAAGGAGCTGGCCAATCCTGCTGCAGTCTCTACCTCTCTGTTTCCCTCCCAGGCCCTCTGCCCAGCCTTGGCCTCTTATTTCACTACTAAAACACAAACATCCTTTCCACCCCCTCTTCCTCGACCTCCTCTTCCTCCTCCTCTACCACTCCTGGACCGTTTGAGGCCATCTCTCCTCCTTCTTTCTCCTCCTTTCCTCTGTTCACCCCTAACAATGTTTCTAGACAGGTCCGATCTATAAAAGTCTCATCAAAGCAGATTCTCCCCTGCTCATTCAGAACTATCAAGGACCACATCGACACCCTTGCTCAAACTTTGGCCGATTTCTGCAATCACTCCTTTGCCACTGGAACTTTCCCCTCCTCCTTAAGCACTCTCTTGTGCACCCTCTTCTAAAGAAGCCCTCGGCCGATCCTTCCTCTCCAGCTAACTATCGCCTGATCTCCATCACTCCTTTGCTGGGCAAACTCCTGGAAAAGCTGGCCATCTCTCACCTTTATCTACATACGGAATTTGTTGGCTGCCTCCATGACCACCAGTCTGGCTTCAGAGCTGCCGGAAGCACGGAAACTGATCTTCTGAACACCCATGGAGACTTCCACTCGAATCTTGACTCTAATCTCCCTTCTGTCCTCATTCTCCTTGATCTATCCTCTGCTTTTCACACGGTCAACCATACCATTCTGCTCATCGTCTCTGGGACAAACTTGGTATTACTGATCAGGCCCTGGCCTGGTTGACCTCCTTTCACACCGACCGGCCCTCCCTGGTCCAACTGGGGTCTTTCCTCTCGTCTATCTTTTTCTCTACTTGTGGTGTTCCCCAGGGGTCTAACCTCTCTCCCTGGCTCTTCAACCACTACCTGGCACCTGTTGCCCATTGCATCACTCATTTCTGCTTCAATTTTCAATGTTATGAGGGTGACACTTAGCTCTCTTTCAGGCTCCCCTCAGCCACCTGTCCTTCTTTACTCATACCAGACTGTTTGGCCGCAATTCAGGAATGTTGTGTCGCCAATGATCTCTGCCTTAATGCCAGTAAGACTGAGATATTCCTCACTGGGACACCGGCTCCCTCCTTTCCTCTCTCTCTCTCTCTCTCTCTCTCTTTCTCTCTCTCTCTCTCTCTCTCTCTCTCTCTCTCTCTCTCTTTCTCTCTCTCTCTCTCTCTTTCTGGCCACCCAATCTGGGCCCTCTTTGGGCTCCATCCTGTGAGGTTAAGAACCTTGGTGTCATCTTCGGCTACACCCTCTCCTTCTCTCCTCACATCTCTGATGTCTTTAAGAAGTCAAACTATCAGCTGCACCTCCTCTAAGGTATTCCTCCGTTTCTCACTTCCTCCCATAAGCTCACTGTCTCCAGAGCTCGGGTCCTCCCTAGGCTGGACTATTGCAACAACCTCTTTCTAAATCTTCCTGCCTTTACTCTTTGACCTTTTCTTTTGTTTCAACTTTATTTAAATATATATAAAACAATACAACAAAATAAAATCTGAAACATCAGAGTGGGAACAGGTGAAAAAACACTCCAAATACAACCATTCAGTAAAACGTACATTATCACTAAGTGAACAGTATTTCTGCAAGAAAAGAAGTCAGAAATTATCCCACCCTTTACCTCACAATAAGACAAAACAACACAAAAACACAAAAGCTACAACAACACAAAACATACACCCTCACCCACCCCCCAACTTCAAAGTCCATTAACAGAAAAACCAAAGCCTACACCTTAACCAAATAGATCACCAAATGACCCCCATCTTTCCTCATATTCAGTTTCCCTATGATGTCGAATCGCCTGAGTCTTCTCATCCCAAGAGAGTGTCCGCATATCTGACACCCAGTTCTCACAATGCAGCTTCTTCCTGGATTTCCACACTTTAATTATTTGTTTTATGGCCATCAACAATGCCCTATCAATCCAAACTGAACAATCCCACAACTCCACCTTCCGACTATCAGCTGAAAGGAAAACCACTGATAGAAAAGTATGAGGCAATATCACACAAGTAACCATGTCAACGCAATCTAAAACCTCTCTCCAAAAATCTACTACCCTACTACATTCCCACAGCATATGTATGTATGTCCCTCTTGAACTTCCACACCCCCAGCACAAGTCCACATCAGCCAAACCTCTCTCTTTCATCCTCACTGGTGTCCAATAAATACAGCCTAAAAGACGTTGGTGAATATACCTCAGATTTAAATCAACCTTAGCCCTCACTGAAGCCCTCCAGCTATTATCCCACAAATCCTCAGAAAGGTCAGTTCCCAATTCACACACTCACTTCATTCATAACTGATCCCAGGAATTTCTCATACAGTCCTGCAAAGGTATCAACCGAACATACGAAGAAACTGTCCTAGGAGGTGCAGCAAAAATCTCACAAATCTGAGGACTACCACTCAAAGGTTCACTCAACATTTGCATCCTTTCCATCAGTAACTGCTCTAAAAGCCCATACCTACCTGCCTCCCTGTTATGCAGCCCATAGAAATTAGCCGATTCTTCAAACAGAACCATCCTCCCCCTTCCAAACATCCCCTATCTTCAGAATGCCCCTATTAGGCCAACCCCTCCAATTAAGCATCTTGTTATTAATTGTTAGACCTGGATTCAGCCAAATAGAGGCCAACTCGTATAAATGCAAGGACTGTCCACACCCCAGAATCCAAGCAACCAAAACCGATTTCAAAACCACCAGAGCTTCCAATTTGACACCAGAATTCGCTAACCTCCCATAAGAATATATACAATCTAAATGGAAAGGATGTAGCAGTTCCCTTTCCATTATACGCCAATATGGATCTAAAAAGAAGCCCATGTATGATAACATGTTTCGGCTCTGCTGAGCCTTTTTCAAATCTGGGCTACATAATATTCCACAGCAAATCACCATACGTAAATAAGATAATATTGTTGGGATATAACCATGATGGGATAATTCAACGTGCAATATGACCTCATAACTATTTGTACATTTATGTCATGTTTTCGTGTGAATTATATATTTTTTATTACAATATTATGTTATTTACGTATGGTGATTTGCTGTGGAATATTATGTAGCCCAGATTTGAAAAAGGCTCAGCACAGCCGAAACATGTTATCATACATGGGCTTCTTTTTTAATGTGTGATTATGCAATATTATTAAATATACACACATATTGATGGCGCAGAGTCCTGCATTCTTTTCTTTTTTACACTGTTTACGGTGACGGTGAAGCTTTATTACCGTCTGGACAAAGTGACCTGCGACATCTTTGAATTTATCCTATGGCCTCAAAGATATGGCATTAGATTGCCAACTCAAATTGATACCAATTCAAGGAATGGTAAGGTGTCGACCTCCAGAGCAACTTATACTAAAGCCACCCTTTTCAGTTACAATATGGATCTAAGCTCTGCCTCTCCTTGAAATAATAAGAAGCCTTTTTTAATAAAAAGCCCCTACAATAATTTTCCAATACCGGGTAACCAAAACCCCCATCTTTAACTTTACGCACCAATATATATCTTGGAATTTACGGCTTGTTACCCTTCCCCCATAGGAATTCCATGAAAATCCTATCAATGTTCTGGAGCATTCTTTTAGTAAACTTAAGGGGAAGTGATTGAATGAAATACAGGACTTTTGGCAACATCATCATCTTGATAGGATTGATCCTTGCCCAAATACTCAGAGTCAATCTTTCCCACCTAGGTACATCTTTCAGCAAAATTTCCCTCAATTTGTCTACATTGTATTCCACTGTCCTCTTAACATCGCGCACTAAGTAAACCCCTAAATATCTCACTGAAACATCAGTCCATTGGCAATCCCAATTCACCAACCTCCTATTCAATGGATACATCTGAAGTGGAAATACTACCGTTTTACCCCAATTTACCTTATAACCAGACAATTCTCCCACCTCCTGCAGCATATTTCTCAATAAAGGTCCGCCTACCTCCGGATTCCTCAAGACCACCGTCAGATCGTCAGCATACGCTAGAACTTTCACCTCATCATTTCTCAGCTTCCAACCACAGATCTGCTGCTCCTGCCTAAGATATATCAATAACGGTTCCAGAACCAAATTAAACAAAAATGGCGAGAGAGGACACCCTTGTCTAGTACCTCCATACAGCCGAAAAGCCTGAGATAAAACGTCATTAACCCAAAGTTTAGCCAAGTTATTATCTTGCAGTGCACCTATAACATTCAAGAATTGTGGGCCAAAGCCCATCCGAAGCAGCGTGAAATTCAGGAACAACCAATTCACACAATCAAACACTTTTTCAGCATAAAAAAAATCAAAAATATGTCCTCCTCCTTAGCATGGGAAAGTCCCATTATATTCAGCAATGTCCTAATATTATCATAGCCATATCTATCGACCATAAACCCCACTTGTGAACCGCCTATTAATACCCCCATAAATCTTTGCAACCTAGAAGCCATAACCTTTGCAAACATTTTGAAATCTACATTAAGTAAGGGAATTGGACAATAATTAGCACATTTTGACAGATCTTTTCCCTGCTTTGGGATGAGGGTAATAACCGCCTCTTGCATCGTCGGACACAATACTCCATCTGAAAGAAACGTATTAAATAAAACACACAATCTGGGCACCAAAACCGAACTGAATACTTTATAAGACTCTACTGGCAACCCATCTGAACCAGGAGACTTACCCGTATTAAGCTGATTGATAGCGTCCGTAACCTCCGCTTCCACTATCCGAACATCAAGCGCCTCTCTACCCTCTTCAGATGAAAAGGGAAGGTCTATTTTTATCAAAGAACTGCACTAATTTGCCTTCCTCAGCCTGCGACTCATCCGCATAAAGAGAAGCATGATAGGATCTAAAGCATTCACAAATGTCAATACTTCTGACCTTCACATCCCCAATGGAATCCTCTATCTCCCGCACAAACGACCTTTCTGACAAACTTTTCAATTTCCTAGCAAGTAATCGCCCTCCCTTATACCCCTCCTCCCAATATTTCTGCCTCATAAAATATAAACCTTTCTCAGCTTGTTCCTCCATCAGTTTTCTTAATTTGCTCCTTGCACCCTCCATCTTCAGTCTATCCTCCCCTTTACCAGACAAAGCATACCCCCGCTGTAAATCCTTAAGTTCCAATTCCAACCCCCTAATTTTCATTTCCCCCTCCCTCCTCACTCTAGCTGTCCAATTAATCAATTCTCCTCTTATAGTTGCCTTAAATGCATCCCACACTATCATAAAATCCGCCGAGCCCACATTGGCCTCATAATAATGAGCAATTGAAACATTAATAGCCTCACAGATTTTCTCCTCTTGTAAAATGAAAGTCTGAAGTCTCCATTTAACTCCGGAAGGTCGATGCATAGATCGTTCCATTTTCAACTTCACCAGCCAATGATCAGAGAGACACCGCTCTCCAATTTCCAGCATCTTTACAAAATCAATCATTTTGTCCGAAATCAACAAATAATCCAGTCTCGAAAAAGAATTGTGAGCTGTAAAGAAAAATTAGAAACCCCTCTCCGCAGGGTGAAGTGACCTCCAACTGTCCACCAAATCAAAAGTATCAATAAAATTATGAAAAGCATTACTCAGCCCCTGACCAGTGAACCTACATGATGACAATCTATCCAAGGCAGCATCTAAGACACAATTAAAATCACCTCCGATAACAATATAATCACCTGTCATCCTTTTCAAAGAATCCGACAACTCCATAAAAAAATTAATACCATTTGAGCATGGACTATACACCGATCCCAAGGTCACCATTCTTCCTTCATACTTAACATCCGCTAAAATATACCGTCCATCATCATCCATAAGTATATTTTTCACCACCATTCCCAATTCTTCCGAAGCAGCAGTCCCACTCCCCTCGAACTTCCGGAATAACAATTTAACAGAACCCTCATAGACTTTGATACCCCAAAAAAAGAAATTGGACTGTCTATCAGGTGCGTTTCCTGCAAAAAAATAACATCCGCCCGCTCACGTGTAAGCCGGACCACCACATTCCTCCCTTTTTTTGTACAATTCAGCCCTTTAACATTCCAAGTCACAAAATTCAAAGACCCCATCAAGTTCCATCAATCACAAACACTAAGAAATTTGCACGGATCACCCAAGACACCAGTTTGAAGATCGCAAACAGAACAGAGCTACAAGACTTGTCTTTGGCCTCAAACCCAGCGATCGTATCTCTCCTGCTCTGACATCTCTTCACTGGCTCCCCGTGGCTGCAAGGATCAAGATCAAGATCCTCTGCATCGTCCACAAGGCTATCTGGGGCCTGGGACCACTCTACCTCCAACTTGTTCTTCCAAAACATCTTCCTTCTCAAGCTCTATGCTCACCCACCTCCAACTCTCTGAGGGTCAGACGCTTCTCCAAGCAAAGAGTTGGGGGCAGATCTATCTCCTCGACTGGGGCTTCCCTCTGGAACAGCCTCCCAGCCTCTCTCAAACTTGAGCAGAACCACCTCCCGTTCAAGAAGAAACTCAAGACCTTCCTTTTCACTTCAGCTTTCTCTCTTCCTCTCCCCTTCTGATGCACCTGACTGATGCGCGAACTGGTAACCCTCTGACCTCGGGCCCAGACTCCTGCATGTCCAGTTGCCCGTGCACTGCCACTGAGCTCCCCAGCATTTAAGGGTCTGTATCTGCAACCCTACAGTCCCTTCTCTCTGCACTTATGAGCCACCCGCTGGCTGCACTTGTGAGTTAACTGCACTCCCCCCTTCCACACCCCCCTGGCACTTCTCCCCTTCCCTCTTCCCTGCACTTGAGTGATCTGAATGACACAATGCATAGTAAGATCGTTATTTTGTCCTCTCTTAATTCCCCCTCCTTGTCTTGTCGCGGCTAGAAACACTTGTGTACAGGCGCGTTATAAATGCCACATCATATCATATCCAGGGGTATCCTGCCTCTAATCTGACAGGAACAATGGGATCATCCTTCACTATATCCTTGTGTGCCTCGTTCAAAGATCCTGCTTCTATTGTCTTCAGCTAGGACGAAAGTTGGCGGCCTACTGCTGTGCTGGAATTGAGATCCCTGTGTTGCGGCTCTCACTTATTTATGTTACTCGCTGTGGGATGTTTAGACTCACACCACAGCAGCAATGTCTTATTGAGGGACCATCTTGAGCGTTGGCTAAGCCCTTTGTGCATTCCAGAGCAACCTCTGACATGCTTGCTGGGTCTCCATTGTGCTTTCCATCAGTGCTGTTGCTGCTGATATACCCTCCTTATCATGGGTTGCCTGAAAGGGGTGTGTACTGATTTATTTGGTCTTGGGCTTGGCCCCTCCTGGGACAGTTTACTGAACCGAATCCTGAACCACTGTTTGACTGGACCCAATCCTGAAAGCAATCCTGTGCTTGTCAGGTTATCCTGCAATTCCTGAGCCACTAACTGGGATGTATGTGATTTCTTCAAAAATATTTTACCTAATGGAGATTTCACAGAATCCATTTTGCCGAAAAACTAAATCTACGTTTTACTTTTTTTACTTTTTTTAATGCAGAGGGTGATCTGCCGCAGCCTCTCCTCACCCCTCCCTACCCTAACTTATACCCTTAACCCACACCCCACCTATTAAATTCAGTGAAATCTCATTAGGTGAAATGGTATTCGAAGAAATCTACGATAACGCAGTAACTGGCACTGTGAGTACTCATCGCCGGGTCCTCATATATTACTTGAGTCCTTTTCGGGGTTCCTGGGCCTGGGAGTAGATGTTCTCTTTAACAAGTATTTCCATTGACTTGCATTGGTAGAAATCCTGCCTTCCAGCTTTCCAGCTGGTTGGGTCTCGATCCTGTAGCTGAAGCTCTTCTAGGGGGTCTCATCTGGATCTTCCACGGGTTGGAAGCTTCTTTGGCTGCACCTGTGGGGTAATCCTTGTACTTACCTTGCCATGGCTTGTCAATGGGCTTTGCCCTGTTGATTCCTATAGACAACCTTTTGGAAACTCCTCTAAAGTGACAGAAAATGGTTACTTCCATAGATCTGGACATTTTTCTTTGCCCGCAACAACCCCCCGCTGAGTCTGTGGACTTTTCTACAAAGAACTGTAATGTTAGACAGTGCCAGTGACTTAGTAAGGGCTTCAATATAATAAATCACCACAGCGCGCTCCTCTCCTGCAGGATAACATTTGAATCGTTCCAACTAATTTTGCAATTGTGTTGCTATATATATGATTTTTGGATGGCCCTGTGTGTCTGGCTTCTAATGGCCGAGACCTTTCACTCCCTTTGTGTATTACACTATCTATATATCTCCCTGTTAGGTTTATCTATTCTACGACATGTCAGAGGTTGTGGGGAACCATCTGTTCAAACCCATATGCCGATATAGTGATTACAGTGTATGCATGTGTTTACCTGTCTACAGAGATCCCTTATCTACTCCCGTCCCTTAGCTTAAAAGTTGTAGGTCTTGTCACCAGGATTTAGTCCTGACACTGTCTTTAGGAGTGAGAAGGGTCTGTCCTAAGGCCCTTTATTGTTTTTGTGTATACATAATGTTTCTAGTGTGCTCATTTATAGTACTTAATTGAACCTCTAGCTGCTGACTGTGTAACCATATAATAAAGATATATAATTTTCAGTGTATTTTTGTAGTGTGCTCTTTTGAATAATATTTTGGGCCTAACTATACCTGACCATCAGCTTTCTCCCCTCCCCTGAGGGGACCCTGGCTGCTCATCTGTGCTACCAAATGGGCAGAGTTCGGATTATCTTTGGTGGTGTGACAGGGCTGTGGGCACGGCCCTGTCAGGAGGGGTAGGGAGCCTGTCCCCAACAGGCTTCTGGGTGCTCGAGGGAGTGGGGGCAGGCCCCCTCCCTGCTCCCACTTACCTGAAAAGAACATGCTGGGATTGTAATGGGAACCGTGACCGCCAGAGCAGGGAAGAACGCCGGAGACAGGGACTGCGCCATAACAGACTGTGCAGCACTGAGCAGCGCAACGAGCAGCACAACACCAGCTGTCAGAAGTGACGCCGCAGAGACTCTTCAAGTAACCATGGTGTCTAGGAATGGAGCCGGCACGGGAGGACAACCCACTAAACTACCAGGGATTCAGCATATTAAACCAATCCACTGAAGCACCAGTGTTTGCAATGGACAAAGACCTTCAGAGAGGCCTAAAAGAGCAACTGGTCCCTGTGAGCCGTTAGAGGCTCCACATCAGGAATGCAGTCAGATTGCCTGAGAAAGGGGCAGGGCTTACAAGCCCTTAAGAAGCTTTTCCACCCCTTGCCATGACACTTCCCCTGGAAAACAGGCAATTGATTGGACCTGTAAGTATTCAATCCTGGGAAGTGGTGGGGCATTTAAGTGTGTGTGAATGGTTTAGTGTGGGTTAGTTGGGTGAGGACAGTAGACAGAGGAGGACGTCCGAGAGAGCAGCGGAGACAGTGCAAGAGGAGTGTGAAGCTACGGGAATGATCGGTCTGTGGAGTCTTTGTGCATGGAAGTAAGGAGTGAGTGGAGTAGGAGTAGAATAGTGTACTGTTGGGAGTGAGAGGTGGTAGTGGAGAGGAGAAGGGAGAGCAACAGTAGTAAAAGAAGGTTGTGGTGGTAGAGTAGTGGAGGATTAGAAGGGGCAAGGAGGTGGCGTAGGTGGAAGGAGGGAGATGAGCATTATAACAAAGGTAGCAACAGTGAAGGAATTGAGTAGCAGATGGCGAGGTAACATCAAAGAGTGGAGGTAGGAAGGCAGAGTGTGTGACGCAAGGGATAACGATGTGGTGGGAGGAAAACAGCTTGGGCTCAAGTGTATAAAGGGCCAAGAGAGATTGTGTGCATGTGTGAGGGAGAGAAAGAGTGTTGCCCGGTGGAAGAAGGTACCATCCCTAATTCGCTAAGAACATAACACTAAGCAGGGTTAGGCGAGGGGGAGTCAGAAGATGCGCAGTGAGCCAGGTAGCCAATGCCTTAGGGAAGAAGCACTTAATCTTAAAAAGAACAAGAGACAGCAGGTGTCACCTGGCGCCAGATACTGACCTTCCGTTACGGACTCCTCAGGAAGGGAGGTGGGAAAGACCTGCGAGAGAGGGACATCCTTACAAACCCCACCCGTCGATGAACACAGTAAACACGTAAGATCCCTTTTATGGAACCAATAGCCATTCCAAAGTCTGTATCAAGTCCAATAAACACCCTTGAACTATCAAACAGCGTGAGCGTGGCTATTTGTGGCGGACACCCCATCACAGTGCATTCACTTAAGGCAAGTGATCCAACAGCCATCAGCCAGAGAGCAATGGAAAACCTTCCCCCAATAACCTCAGAAACCATCAGTAGGTTCAATTTTCCAAAGGGTGAGGCCTCATGTGTGCAAAGTATTATGAGCTTCAAGGTGATGATGTCCCTCGAAGAGGATGAGATACAAGAACTAATCCCCCACAGTTTCAATTGGGGAAGACACAAACAAAACGATCTGCCTACAGGAAACTGGTTACTCCTCCCTTACTGCTCAGCACACTGATGTGTCCACGCCGTTCACTTGTACTGCTGCTTACCACATTGTAAGCACACGACTGGAGAGAGAGAACAAATCATAATACACAATCTTTTTATTTTTTAAACGTTTCTTGAAAAGGTTTACCAACAAGGAAGTCAAAGGAAGGTGACTGAGGGTTAGTATGTAGTGACTTAACAAAATACTGTACAACACACAACACAAATAGACTAATAGGCTGCACTGCAGCCTCACTATGCAAAGGCGTTGCTTGAAACTCTACATCGGTTTGATTTTACAAGTACAGATTTACTTGCTACTATTATGTATGTTTTCATCTGTGGAAACACCATAACCCCAATGAAGGCAGGTTTTGCTCAGGTCGACACGTGTTTCGGCCCTTTAGTCATGATACACTTGCACCCACGTGCTCATGTAGTTGGTTTCTAGGGCCATCATCAGGACATATACGTTATTCCATATAAAGATCAGTTTGTAGGGAGCCCCATAAATCACAATTCCTATAATGAAATGACACAATACAACAATTTAAAAATCAGAATCAAAACAACACTCTCCAGACAAATTCCATTGCCTGGTAACTTAGTTACCCCCTCAACAAGTAAAACAATGTGGTACCGTAACTTCTAAGGCAGGTACTGTATAGATCGTCAAAGCTTGGAACCAACAGATCCACTTGGTTCAGCACAGTTTGTTCTGGAGGGCTCAGTTGCTTAACCCTAAAACGACAATGATCAGACTTGAAGTTTGCAAATTTTAGAGAAGTACTGACATGCCCAATCTCTCATGTGTCACTCGACTGGCAGATCATGTGTGAAGGCGAACAATTCTTCCTACCTGCGTGTAGATGAGGGCACGCAATCTATAAAGTAAAAAAATTATCATCAGGTGATTATGGTATAACCCGACGTTGTGTCACACAGCCTGTTCTTGTAACTGCTATATACCAGTTTGTAGCTCGCAAGTGTTGTGTCATGTCTAATGTTTCCTAATGCGATTGTGACCGGGTTTACCATTAGTCTTACAGAAAATAAATACAAATGGCCCATTGCCATTGAATTCCTCCAACACCATTAATGCGGGGAATAGAAAAACAAAAAACAGAGCACCAGCCTTCACCCACATGTACAGCTAGACCCAGCGTTTCCTTAAACACTCGGCCCCTAATATCCAGTTCTGTGTCTTGCTAATGTTACGGCCCATCACTCTACTTCCGAAATAACGTTGTAATTGGGTCATCTTAAGCTGTACCCTATATTGTACTCTCACCTCGTCTAGGTCAAGACACCGGTGTCCCGCTATCCACTGAAGCGCAGCCTGTCATCCAGATTATAGGATGCTGAATGCGAACCTCGCGCTTCTGTGTTTTTGCGATGGCCACAAAGCCTCGAAATCAAAACGAGGCTTAGGGTTGGCATAGGTGAATCAAGGGAGGAATTGTGAATTAAAACACTGCACTATGAAGACTAAGTGAAGGATAGTTCATGAGTCTCACTTACCAATGGCAGACATGACTCAATGGAATATGGAATAACAATATTTGGTAAGTGAACAAGTGAAGTAGGAACAGTAAAATTAGATCATGTATCTCTCTACCCAGGCATGTTGTAGATATGAGGTACATGGCAATCAGGAAGTCTGGCTTGAATATGTAAGGAAACCATGTGCAATAACTAGACTACTTGAGAGGTGTCCTTAGGGGAAGAGATTGTTGAGAACCTTATGCATAGAAACAGATTGCGAAAAGCTAGAAAGCATAATGAAATGTAAGTCAGAAATGTAGCACTCCTGGTACCAAGCTGTGAAAAAAGAAACTAAGAAGGTAACTAATCCCCCTGGACATATGCAAATAATGTATTAGCAATGTCGGAAATGAAACAATTGAAATATATGAAGGATGCTGGAATTAAATGAGGCTCATTATTTGTCTTTTCACGAAGTCACTGTGACCGTTGAAAAATCGAAGAATAACGAGGACTTGAACCACGCTAGTTTTTTGGTCTGTCAAGATTGTGTCACATTAATTATAGAAGTGTTGTGCAAATTACTGAATTGTATCCCCCTGAGGAATTTCCAGTACATAGAATGTGTCAGTATGAATGATGTGGAAAGAAACATGTTGGGATGAATGGGGTGGAATGCGAAAAAAGAAAAAGGGAGAAAAAAATTGAATTCTACACAAATGGTATTCTGTTATATTTTTTGCCATTGTTGTCAGACTCTGATGAAATGGGCTACCATTGGTTTATCATCCACTTTGTTCTTAATACATGAGCGATGCTCACATATCCGTTGTCTTACTAGCCATTTAGTTTTTCCAATGTAGATTAGGTCACAGGGGCACCTAATCCCATGAATCACCCATTGTGATTTACAATTAGAGACAGATCTTATCTGCCATTTCCAACCATAAATGATCCACTTCCTTCATGTTCTGAGTCAATTGACACACCGAATATCCTCTTCATGTGTAGTGTCCAACTATGGGCGGTAAGTCCCATAGTGTTCTTTGTTTATCGTGGGAGGATTTTGGATTCTCATAGGTGTATACCAGGACGTCCTTCAGATTTGTTTGTCTTTTATAGGCAAATCTTGGTTTAATAGGAGTAAAATCTGGTATGTGTATCATTTTCCAATTATTTTAAATGATTCTCGTAAGATTGTGGCGTATTGGGCTGAATGTCGTAGTACATGTCATTTCGTCTAAATTAGTCTGAGTCCGGGGATAGTGAGACTCTCAGCTATTTGAGTGTGTTGAGCCCGCTTGCAGGCATTTCAAACTACTCTCGTGTGGTACCCTCTTTGTTTTAGGCGACAGCTTAGCTCTTTTCTGTGTTTTTTTAATTCTTCATTGGAGCTGCAGTTTCCGCGGAACCAGACAAACTGCCCAACTGGGAGATTGTTTCTCAAACTCAGCGGGAGAAAGCTCTCAAATTTTAAACAGTGTTTTTATTAGTGGGTTTCCAAAATAAAGTGGTGTTTAACTTCCCAGTTGGAGACTTAATGATTAATAAATCCACAAAAGTCAGCTGCTCATGGTCATAGCTCATGGTGAATTTAAAATGTGGGTCTTGTGTGTTCAGCCACGGCAGAAACAAATTTAATGAGTCTTCATATCCATTCCAAATCATGAAGACATCATCAATATATCGATGCCACCCATTGATCATGGAACAGTACAGGTTGTCTTGATCATAAATTGTTCTTGATTCAAAATAATCCATGTACAGATTGGCAATGTTGGGGGCAAAAGTTGCCCCCATACTTGTCCCATATCTTTGTTTATAGAAAGTACCATTGAAAAGGAAGTTGATTTCAGTGAGTGTGTTTCTGATGCACTCAAGAGTGAAATCTGTGTGGACATAATTTGGACTGGGTGTTCGTTGGTCAAGAATATCCTTCATGATATTCACGCTATCCATTTGTGGGATGCTAGCATATAAAACTTCTATATCTAAGGACACTAGGAGATAATTTTGGCCAATCTCCATTTCTGCCAAGTTGTTTAACATTTCCGTAGTATCTTTAATGAAAGAGCACATTGCTCTTACGAATGGTCTCAACAAAATGTCTGAATAGATCGACAAGGGTTCTAAAATAGAGCCTATTGCCGATATGATCAGTCTAGCTGCCGGTATCCTGCAATTCTTGTGGATCTTTGGTAATAAGTAAAATGCATGTACCTTGGGCTAAGATCTTGTAAGGAACGATTGCTCGTCAGCGTCTATCCAGCCTTGAACAAAAGCATGAGTGTTCAGACTGCTTATCTCTTCTTTGAGTCTATGTGTGGGGTCATGTTCTAGTCTCCTGTAGAAAACAGGATTGTCAAGGTGTCTCCTTACCTCAGCTATATATGCTTGCATGACCATAAAACGATCCCCCCTCCCTTGTCAGCCGGTTTGATCACAAACTCTGAATTCTGTTGTAGTTGCTTTAGAGCATATCTCTTTTCTTTGGTCAAATTGTTTTGATGAAAATTATGCGAGGAAAGTAGAGATTTCAATTCAGTAAGAATCTTATTTTCAAAGGCAACATTTTCTGGGTTCACCACATTTGCTGTAGGGAGAAAAGAGGAAGGGGCTTTGAGGCCAGTAACACTTCCTTTTTCTAACACTGATGTATCTGATGATTGAGAAAAAAGAAAAATCTGTGTCGTATTGATCTAAAAAATCTTCTTAGTTCAATCTTTATTTCAAAATCATCTTCTTGCACAGTGGGAACAAAACGGAGTCATTTACTAAGGACACTGATCTCTTGCTCAGACAGTTGATAATGAGTCAGGTAAAAAATAGGGATCATCAACCTTGTTGTTGTGTTTGATTCCACTGGTGGGTGTGCATCCGGGGGGGGTCCCATACTGTTTGGTTGTGCCCTGTCTGCCACGTCCTTAAAAATAAATCGCAGAGTTTGCCGAGTGAGAGGCCCAGCTGCTGTAGGCAAAGCCAGAGTGCTTATGTTATCAGTTTCCCTTCCACTTGAACTGTTTGATGTGTTTGAGAAGGTGACAAACCTTTTTTTCCTACTGTTTTGGTTATTGAACCTGTTTGTGTTATTTCCTACTTTATTTTGTGCGTCGTAGTAGCTATCTACCAAATAGGGATATGTTTTTTCTGCTCTATACTTATCAATATCTTTCTTTAGTTTCCAAATGTTCTCATCTAATGTGAGTTGTTTACATTTTCCAATCTCTTTGTTCATTTTATCCAATTTGTTCTTAATGTCTTGTATCATGCTATCATGTTGGATTTTACTTTCCAAAGTATCTAATTCTTCCTTCTGTTTCTTCGCCTCCTCTTCTGCTGTATCAATAATCAAAATAACCCAATCTCTAGAGCACATATTCCCCACACCACTAAAATTGTGTTTACATTTTGGATTGTCCATGAAGACTCGTGGGACATTTCGTGCCTGTAGTCCCTCTGGAATCACCCCTGCCTTTAAATGTTCTAGCATCAATTGTCTGTGTGATTAGGTCCTGATCACATTTTCTTTTTTTTGGGTCAGTAGCTCTAGGTCGTTAGTTTGTACATTAGATGATTGGCCATTCGAAGAGGATGCAAGGAGAGAAGGAAGGAAGTTGCTGGTAATGTTCATCGAAAATGAAAGTGTTCACATTTTCCATTTTAACAATACACAACTTTTTCCCCACCAACCAAAGGCTTGCCTATATGCAAGTCTTTCTTTTTGGGTACTTCCCCATTTTTTTTGTTGTTAAGGGACCAGTTTCAATTGGAGAAGACACAAACAAAACTATCTACCTATTGGAAACTGGTTACTCCTCCCTTACTGTTCAGCACACTGATGTGTCCACGCCATTCACTTGTACTGCTGCTTACCACATTGAAAGCACACGACTGGAGAGAGAACAAATCATAATAGAACAACTTTTTATTTTTTACAAGTTTCTTGAAAACGGTTACCAAGAAGGAAGTCAAAGAAAGGGGACTGAGGGTTAGTATGTAGTGTCTTAACAAAATACTGTACAAGACGGAAAACAAATAGACTAATAGTCTGTGCCGCAGCCTCACTATGCAAAAGAGGTGGAAATACCCATATAGAAAGACTTAAAAATATTACTGGCAAAAGTCAAAGATTCCCTTAAGGAAGAGTTTAAGTCACTGAAAAGAGAAGCTAAAATGTCCAAAGTTCCTTAATGAACCAACTAGCTTTTGTGAGATAGAAAGAGAGCTCACATGATCTCAATCACTTGAAAAGATGTCTTTGGAAGAAATGAGAATGATGGGTAAGGACAGATGCTGAGATGCTCCACAAGTACATGTCATTTTTCTGGTCCCAGTAGGCACCCCAACTGAAGTGCAAGAAGAAACAAATTGTTCCACCATGGCGTTAGTGTGGTAGGTTTCTTCTTTATAAGCTCACACATTATTAATAAAGAAATTCAGTGTAACTCGGTCTTGTAAATGTAATAGAAGCAAGACAGCAAGAAGGGCAGGTGATAGTGCCTTTGATAAACTTAGATGAAAGAAAAAAGGCATTATGAGTACATATTTGGTGGGATCAGGTGGGGATGCAAGAGAGACACTCCAGAAACAGATAAAAGCAAACCCAAGGATCGGATAATCCTTAGTTGCAGTTGAATTGGATGGAATCATTTTAGAAGAGCTTTTACAACGGAGGATAGCACAAGGGCAACGTGCTGGCATTGGAAGCAAGACCACGCAGAGCAACAGAGGTTCAAATCCAGGATCCGCGCAAAACCAATTAAATACAAATATATAAAAACAAGCCAAGTTTGTGTATTGATCTAGACAAGTAATCTTTTGTGGGATGTGCTAGAATGAAACCAAATGGTGGAAAACTGGAGAACTATAACTGTTCAATTCATAGAAACGGTCCTTGAAACTGAAACAGAGGCGTGCATGAGGAATAAACTAAGACATTGGTTTGGAAAGCAAATAGGGGAAGGCTGTATTGTTCAAATGATTTGAAATTTTTAAGAATATGTTGTATTGCTAAATGGAATCCCTTAAAAGATGCCATTGTAATGGGGAAAAGGGAAAGATCATTGATTGATTTAGTATATCTTGATTATTGTGTAGTCTGTTTTCGGATAATATAATAGTTATCAATGTTTATGTGTGCCGTTCTCAAGCCCATCCAGAGAACCCACCGAAAAAGCCTATTCAAGAACACCAACTGCCACTTACTTGGGTCAATGGAAGCTTTAAAACAAAGTTGAAGTTGGTCTTGCATTTTGGGAATCCTCTTTGTTGGGAATCCATGTGTGATGGTAGGCAGATATCAACCAACAACACAAAAACAAACAGAAAATAAACCCAAAGGCCCTCATTTTCCCTGGGAACCAATAGGGGAAAGAGTACCTAGAATTCCATAAAGCAAATATTTACCTGGGAAAGTTAATTTCGCTAAAAGAAATATCACTCAAATACAAAAAAAGAAAGGTGATGTATCAACCAGTGGCGAGGAACAGCTGTGAGTCTTGATCTGAGGCCCGGGAGGAAATTTGTGTGCATTCATGAATGAAGGAGTCGAGTGTAGAGCCTTGAGAATGGAGTCAATCTGACAAAAACACTGAACACCAATCACAGTTTCTCGGAAAAATAGAAAGCAACACAAACAGATGCTTCTTTAGAAATACCTAAAGAGATTAGAGAATCAAGAGCAGTGGGAAAACAGGACTGGGATACGGAAGCATGACGAAAGAAGAGAGAGACCGTTTTGGAGGCAAAATACATTTTTTGTAATGGAACATAGCTGATTGATGACTAAAATCATCAATGCAGACTTCAGTAATGTCATCTCAGTAGCAATCCTCATATTGCTCCAGGAAAACCAAGCTATGATATCACTTGAACTGAAAGTCTATCATATGTCATCCTGCCAAATCTAGACAGGAATGTGATTGTTGGCATATGCCACACCTAGATGGAATTTCAGAAATGTGATTGTTAGCATATGCCACACTTAGATGGAATGCTCAAGTTTAGTCTGCGCCAAATCTAGACAGAAATGTGATTGTTAGCAGATGCCACACCTAGATGGAATTTCAGAAATGTGATTGTTAGCATATGCCACACTTAGATGGAATGCTCAAGTTTAGTCTGTGCCAAATCTAGACAGAAATGTGATTGTTAGCAGATGCCACACCTAGATGGAATTTCAGAAATGCGATTGTTAGCATATGCCACACTTACATGGAATTTCAGAAATGTGATTGTTAGCATATGCCACACTTAGATGGAATTCTCAAGTTTAGTCTGCGCCAAATCTAGACAGGAATGTGATTGTTAGCAGATGCCACACCTAGATGGAATTTCAGAAATGCGATTGTTAGCATATGCCACACTTACATGGAATTTCAGAAATGTGATTGTTAGCATATGCCACGCTTAGATGGAATGCTCAAGTTTAGTCTGCGCCAAATCTAGACAGAAATGTGATTGTTAGCATATGCCACACTTAGATGGAATTCTCAAGCTTAGCCCGCGTTGCATCTAGATAGAAATACGATTGTTAGCATATGCCACACTTAGATGGAATTTCAGAAATGTTATTGTTAGCATATGTGATTCTTAGCATGCACCACACTTATAATTCTGAAGCTAGCCTGTGTCGCATCTAGATAGAAATGTGACTGTTAGCTTGTGCCACACTATTATGGAACTCTGAACTTTAGCCTGCGCGGTATCTAGATAGAAATGTGACTGTTAGCATGTACCGCACCTAGATGGAATCCCACAATTGCAAGGATAGGATTGCCAACTACCCAACCAACTAACAATTCCATCCCTCTGCATACACCTCTCAAACTATAACCAAACAAAACCACAAGCCTTAAACGCAGCAATCTGCCCAAACTTCACAACAATGCAACAACAAAACAAACCACACATAGACTTGCACAACAGCACGCGACGACTACGGACCATAAAACACCCCCACGCCCAGCCAACGGACCCATCGGGCTGAAGCTGCCAACAGCACATCACTGCTCTCTTGCACTTTTCCAGCTTATTCCAACTAACCCACCCCCCTCGTCCCCTTTTTCAGAGCCGCCAGAGTGCCAGGAGACCACTTCGGTGGTGATAGTGCACGGTACAAATGTCCTTTAACATTAACATTATCATCCTCAGCTGGTGTAGGGAGTACACCAGGAAGCCATTTAGTTGACCTGCAGATAAGTTGCCAGGTCGAGAAGTACAATTAAATTCATGTCCATTGAACAAATTCACCACTGGTTCAAGCGGTGGACATCCTTTATAATCGCCAGATGACCATTTGAATTATAAATGTACATTCCCAAGCGACAGCCATTCAAAGTCAGTTATAATTGATGTAGAATATTGAACATCTGATGTCTATGGAGACAACACTGGGGAGCCCCCATTCAGCATTATGATTTCAAAGCCAAGATGAGAGTGTAAGGTGGAGGGACCCCTTTATTATTATTAGTATGGTATTTATTGAGCATGGACCTAACTTCAAGAGAAAACAGAGCACTTTTACAGAGGTATACAACAGTACAGATACATAACCGAGTGCTTTTCAGAGGTAATAACAGAACAGATATACTGCAGGGGTAGGGTACAGAGGAGGGCTACAGCTGTACCGGGTGGTGGGGAGGAGAGGGTCGGGTGTCGTCTAGCGAGTCAGCTGGCACGAGGGACGATGTGATGGCCTAGGTGTTGAGCTGAATACCTACACTTAATACGAGTATATCAGGCCTTGCAGATTCTTTAAAATCCCACTAAATCTCATGGGTATGTTCCTTAGTTTACATACTCCACCTAAGAGAAAAGCACTGGTCCCATAGCGACGGATGACAAAATATTTACCGGTACTTACGCTAAAATGGTGGATGTTACCATAAGCACACATCTTATTTGGTGCAATGATGCCACCCAAAGGACAGCCATGCACAGTGACATTTTTATTTTCCATTTACTGTAAACAACGCTTGTTTGTAATAAATATCAAATAAAGGTTTCAAACATTCCCCTTCTCGCCAGCAAAGTTGAGTACCATGAAGGTGGTATTCGCCCGTTATAGAATCTTCTTGCCAATGCAGTGGGTTAGAGCCCTGTTTATGGTGCCCCGATCTTGAAGTGTGATTTGAAGGCTGCTGGTACAAGAGCCCAAAGAACTGAAGCATATTTGTGCAAACAAGGTCTGGTCTCAGATTTCAACACAGTTGAAGTAGGGATGAATTTATTGTTCTTCAGTAACGTGCATGCAATGGATGGGTTCACAGAATAACTACAAATAATCAAACCAACTCAGGAAGATGGCAAGGGTTTCTGTTTTCTTAACAATTATCTAAAACAGGGAGGTTACAACAGACATCAACAGATGTTTGCTCCACTCTCATCAATTTTCTCATAAAAACATCCTTATATGCAGAAAATACATCAGAGGTGATGTCATCCTACGTAGCACATAAGAAAAAACTATAAGCAATTGTAATTAGTTCCAGGGGAACTTCTGAGTATACATTACATAAGGACTAGGATTATGATTGGCTGCCCTACTGTCAGGTGGACAACGTATGCCTACCTCTAAAACATGTAATCTTTAACACTATTAAGTACACGGCTTATCATTGGTTCTCAGACTATAAGGCCCTTTGTTATACAACCCTCTACAATTGGTTGGCACGCTTGTGCCATGTTTGGAACATTCGGTTCACTTAGTAGTACGAAAACTAAGACCCAGATGCTAGGAGGTGGACTTTACTTTACCTCCCCACCCAATTAGCCCGACATCTCTCATCTCAACGGGGCACGTATCACAAATATATGGGAGAAACAGGCTGAAAGGGCAGTAAGCAAGGGCTTTCCATGCAGAGAGTGGAGTACAACAAGGGTATACATTTGCTCCCACTCTGATTACTCTCCATGTAGATGACTTAAATGATACCCTAAAGAAGCAAAAATGAGACATGCTGTAAAATGGTGAAATCAAACCCCTTCTCCGCTGTGGCTGTAAAGGCGATGATCCGGCCATTGCCGGGACCGGCAGGGGTGTGCAGAGCCTTCTTGAAGGAGTAAATAGTTTCCGTTTAGAGTATGGATACATCACCTGAAATGAAAACTCATGATAGGGGGCACAAAGTCCAAAGGGTTTAAGAAGAAAAAAGAAATCGATATTAGGAGAGAGAATTCAGAAAAGGTGAACACTTTTGTATGCCCGAGGATGATATTGACAGTGAGCCTGACATTGCAGAAGCACATCCGGAACACAAAGAAGAAGACAGGTGCTGCTGCTGGTGCGCTGCTGCTGGTGCGCTGCTGCTGCTGGTTCGCTGCTACTATGGTGTGCTGCTGGTGTGCTGCTGCTGCTGCGCTGCTGAGGTTTACCAGGAAAATATCAGCCACATTTCTGGAACTTATGCAGACTGAAATGGCTAGCATCAGAAACTACAGAGCTGAACTCGTGGGTTTAGATAACTCTGCTGCCTCCCTAGGGGCCACCGGTGATCATTTTGGCTTACTGCACAGAAACCCAGACTCATTTAAAAGTGGAAAAGGTCACTTTAATGTGACAGGCTAAAGCTTACAATTAAACGCTTACCTGGCTCCATGGCCTTACAAACTAAAGACATATTTTAAACAACCAATTAAATAATTAAACATTCTCATTTTTTACCCAACAATTAAATAATTAAATAAAGCCATTTCCTCCCTAACTATCCCTTTGACCCTACCGTCTCCTTACCCCTTTTCCAGGCGTCCCGCTTTCTCCCCGGGGCCATGCCCCTCCAGGCTCAATACCTGTTCCCCCGTGGTGGCCCGCTTGTGCAAACAGCGCCACCCCATCCTTTCCCGTGTCATTCCCCCATTGTGCTTCCCTCCCCCCACATCAAAAGGGGCCATGCCCCCGGAGCCCAGGACCACTTCAATACCCCTCAGACTCCCCTCTACACCAATATCCCCCATCCTATGACCTGCAGCCAGTCTGACCTGCCACATCAGCAACAAAATTGCACCTTACAATTTCACTGATGCCCCAACCTGTCACACAAAACTACCCTATAATAGCTCCTTAACAGACCAAAAAACCCCATAAAACCTTGACATGGGACGTAAAAAAAAAACCCCGCCGAAACCAAGTACAATGGTCCCCCATCCCCCTTTCCAAATACCAGACACCAGACCTAACCCAAAATGAAGGGGGTGGGAGGGCGGGACAATCACCAAGTCCAACTGTCGCCTGCCTCCCGAACCTTTCCTGGCCCCTTAAATACCCTAGGGAGGCGCTCTGCCCCCCACGGCCACTCGCTGGCCGTGTGCAGCGCCAAAAACTTCCCCGGGGGGACCCCCTTTTGGCTTACTGCACAGAAACCCAGACTCATTTAAAAGTGGAAAAGGTTGTTTTAATGTGACAGGCCAAAGCTTACAATTAAACGCTTACCTGGCTCCATGGCCTTACAAACTAAAGACATATTTTAAACAACCAATTAAATAATTAAACATTCTCATTTTTTGCCCAACAATTAAATAATTAAATAAAGCCATTTCCTCCCTAAATATCCCTTGGACCCTACCGTCTCCTTACCCCTTTTCCAGGCGTCCCGCTTTCTCCCCGGGGCCATGCCCCTCCAGGCTCAATACCTGTTCTCCCGTGGTGGCCCGCTTGTGCAAACAGCGCCACCCCATCCTTTCCCGTGTCATTCCCCCATTGTGCTTCCCTCCCCCCACATCAAAAGGGGCCATGCCCCCGGCACCAGAAAAACCCTCCCCTGAGGTGTTCTTTCTGCCCCACCCCCCCTCACCAATTCTCCTACCTCCAACTCCTCAACCAATCTCCCAGCCAAGAGCTCAAGTCCGCCAGATAATGATTGTTCCCCAAACCGGAAAGTTTACCCATCCTCTCTAACTCTCATCAATCCTTTCTAAACCAATTCTTACATTCCAAAACCTGTACTGACACCGATGTACAAAATTCTACCATCTCTCTGTTTATCCCCTTCCTTGCCCGCTCTATCGGACCCTCATTTCTCGCTCCCCTCCCAACTCTCTGTGGCAAACACTTAGTCCCCCCTACAGTTGCTTGAGGCCACACTTGTCGGACCCATAACAAAAAGCCTTTTTATTTTCCTGAAAAGAGCCACACCCGTATCCCGTACCAAATCATTTTCCCCACCAAGACTAATCCCCCCCCAACTGGAGGCCCCTAGTTTTCCCTCAACCCAGCCCACATAGGAAGCAACTGATCCCAGCCCAGCCCCCCCAAAACCGGACCATCTTACCACCACATCTTTATAGTTGCAACCCAGTTGCCTGTCAACAACCCTTTCCTCAGCTTCTGTCCCCGCCCACTTAACCCTAGAATGTCCCAAAAACCAGATTTTTGACATCTGACCGTACCTCCTGGCAGCATCTGAAAAAGATATTACAAAATCACTTGCAAATCAACAACATCCTAATAAATGCAACACTCCTGCTACCTACTGCAAAAATGTTATAACGACCTTCCGTTTGACCCGGTCCCTGGCATACCCTTTGTATCTCCCTTAGTCCCAGCGTCCCAACCTATTCCCCTACTCCTCTGAATAGTCCAGCCTGCTACCTTCAGATGCTGCACCCCTCCTAAGTGAATGAGTTCCAACCTCCTAACCCTTCCCACACCACTAGTAACACCTTCCTCCGTACCCTATCCTTTCTGGCCATCTCCTTAACCCTCTCTGGAAAAACCCAAGGTCCTCTCCTACCTGTCCCCCTATATTCTGCCCCTTTCACCTAACCTTTAAACAATACACCTAAACCCACTTGGCCCCCCCTTTTTCCCCTAAACTATTACCCTCCTGCTCACCCTTGCCACCCCCACCTTCCATCACCTTATTAATTTGGCCCTGCGTTGCACCCCCTGCACCGGGGGCCCACGTGCACCCCCGTCCATGCAGGCCCTTTACTTTATTACTCCTCTCGCCACTGCACCAGGGGCCAAACCTGCACCCCTGTACATGCAGTCCCTTCCATATAACCATCTTCAAGCTCCTTGCGTCCCTTACCACCTGTTTCCCACCTGCACCAGAGGCCCTAGTGCACTCCCGTCCATGCAGGCCCCTTTTCTGCCTTACTCCTCTCCACCGCTGCACTAGGGGCCAAACCTGCGCCCCCGTCCATGCAGACCATTCCTCATAAATTCCTCTTCCAGCACCTTGCTTCATTGCTTCACTTTTTTCCCCCAGCTGCACCAGGGGCCCTAGTGCACCCCCGTCCATGCAGACCCTTCTCCTCACTTCCCCCTGCTGCACCAGAGGCGCTCCCGCACCTCCGTCCATGCAGCCTGAAGCTTACTCACCCTGTCGTGCGGCAAGCGTGAGGGCTTCGCCACCGTCAACCATGCCCGCCAAACGACGGCCACCACCCCTTAACAATTTCCACAACTACACCCCCCTGCGGCCTTCCCCTATCTACTATTCTTCCTCCTCACCTCTCTCCTACCCCCTTTAAATCGCCCCCAAAACCTTTCATCAAACCTTGCTCCTCCCCACCTTTTACGCTAAACTGAGCCCGACCTACCAGCACACCCCAATTTACCTGGCATGCGGTCCTTCCCCTCACCTCCTTGCCCCGCTCCTCGCCCTGACCCACTGTCCCCTGCCTGAAAACAATCCGTAACCGGATGCCGACCCGCACACCTGCTGCACTCGTGTTTAAAATTGCACATCCACCTCGTGCAGCCTTCTTTATTGAACGCCCAACATGCTGTCGAGGGCTGACCTCCGCCTCCTCCCCCCACCCCCTCATGGGCGGGGCGACCAAGAAAGGGCCGGTAAGGCACAGGCAGCCCACTTGCTGTGTGCAATGTTGGGGCAGGCCTCGTTGGAGCCATCCATTGCAGCCAAAGATCCATGTCTATCTCCCCCCAGACCGCCTGACTGTCCTCCGCCATTCTCGCTCTGAATTCCTCATCATAGCGTACCCAGGCAAAACCCCCAAAACTTGTGAGCGCCCTCCTAATTACGTCCATATATTTAAGCAGGGCCACGCAACGCTCTGGGAATTTTTCACAATTATTCACTGCCATAAATGATAAATGCCGACGTCCAATTCTCAATAGTCACCGCTACCCTTGGTCGTGCAGCCAGTTCCCTCTCCTCTTCTTTAGACCCCTCCTTAGCTCTCACTTCCCTATGGAGCAATTTAAAAACATCTACAAATTCCCCCGCCTGAATCTTTTCCCTGGTCGCCGCCATCAAGTGCGCCCCCAACGGTTTTGTTATCCCCATGTATGGCAATTTTCTCTCCTTTCCTTTCATTTCAACCTCCTTTTCTTTTCCCCCTTGCACCTCGAGCCCCAATGGCTCCACCACCTTGTACGTCTGAATCTCCACCGAGCAAATGCTCTTCTCAACCCCCAAGGCTCCAATGGCCTGTGCACCAACTTCTTTCCTCAGCCCTTTCAAAGCCGACCCTTCGTTTCCCGTCCCCCCTCCTGGGACCCCTCTCTGCCATGCAGATGACCATTCCCTTTCCCGCTCACCTCTTTCTGCACCCGCCGTCTGCTGCCTTGCGTCCACACCAATGCTCCTCATCTCCTTCCTTATCGGGCTCCTACTGTGGGGACAAAACATGTCAGCAGATTCACCCAGCCAATCTTTCCCCCTCCCTCTTGCCCCCTGACCCACCTGCACCTGTCTTTCCATACCCCAAGCCCAACTTCTTCTCTCCTCCCCCCTTGTCCCCGCTGACCTATAACCATCCACCTCCCACTGCCCCACATAATCCTCCAAACCCATTTCATCACCCATCAAATACCATTGTGGCTGCGAGCTCGTGCCCCAGTCGAGTTGCTCATCCTCCTGCGAGCCTGGGGTGTCCACCCCGCCACTCCTTTGACGTCTTCTCGGCGGGGCCGTGGAAACCCCTGCCTGGTCCTCTTCTCTCGGGCGAGGCACTCCGACCTCCACCCTGGGTTCTTCATTGCTAGGGGCCGTGCTGCACCCTCTAGGCTCTCCGTCCGCTGCCTGAGCAGGGGCCGCTCTCAAACCCTCTACTTCCATTTGACCAGCGGGGGCTGCGCAGCACCCTCCGCCTTCACTCACCCTACCAGGGGGGCCGTTCCGCACCCCGCCCTATCCACCTCAATTGATGGGGACCTCCCGCTCCTTCTCCCACCCGCACTCTTCCATAGGTATTTCCCCGCTCTTCCCCGCTGCCCTTGCACCCCCTTCTGTGCCCCAACCTTAGCACCGCCGTTATTCCCTCGAGCCCCCTCCCTTTGAGCACTCCTTGCTTCCTTAGAGCTATCCTTCATTACCTCCCCACATGGCTGCCCACCCGAATTCATCTGGTCCCCGGACGCCCTCCTGTCTATCTCCCTCCTCAACCTCCTGCCCCTGGATTCCCACACCTCCCCTCTCCCCGCCGCGGGGGTGCAAGCCACCATTGCCGCGAGAGCCCCATCGGCTGCCGCTCTGCGCTGCGGCCTACCCCCACTTGTTTCCCCCTCACCCGTGACCTCTCCCACCGCCCCCTCCAGCTGGGCCCTAGATGCCCTGCTAATTATTGCCAGGGCCTCCCTCAGTGCCCTGGCATCGACCAAACCCTCCTTGCCAGCTCCCCGGCCCAACATTGTGCCACACCAATCTAGTTGTGCACTAGGGGTAATCCCACTCAGGCTAGCTAACTAAGCCCCCGAGCCAAAACCTACCCGTGGACCTACGCCCAACAATGCCAACCCAGCTAAACTAGCACAGAGTAAAATTAAACAATAATAACCCACTCGCTGGCCGTGTGCAGCTCCAAAAACTTCCCCGGTGGAAACGCTTCGCGTTCCCCCTGGGCCCCCTTCTGGAAAGATATGCGTCATCTAGCCCAGAGTACCCACGGCTCTGTCAGAAGGGAATGTTGACTGCACCAGGGTGGAGGAGAGAATAAGAATAATTCTGCTTCCTTTGCTGTTTCGGCCCATTTTAATTGTGATTGATTGATAGCTGTTCGGAAGGCTTTAGAGCACCACCCCATCTCGAATCGATTAAAGAGCAAAACAGTGGTGGAATGTATGTATTTATTTATTTGCATTTTTAAAGCGCTCACACAGCCCGTGGGCATCGTGTTAGTTGCGTAACTGTTTCGTTTTAGTTGAGTATTTATAACGTGCTTAAACACCAGAGGTGTCTAAGCACGGAACGGGGATCGAACCTGTGTTGCTTCATAGCGCCTTGCTTCCAAGGTGAACACGTTGCAGCTGAGCTATCCTCCCGTGACGAGCCAGCACAATGTGCCCAAATAAATAGCTTGCTTTGTCCCAGGGGAATGGCTTGAGGAAAGAGCTGGCAAAACCCATATTGGGCACACCTGTTCCACTCAGCGATGCAATGAGAAAAAGCTACTGGTTTGATCCATTAAAAGGCAGCAGACATTAACGAATGACCGCAAGAAGGAAGGAGGTCATGTATTCTCCCCGCAGGACATCATGCCATTCTCACTGGAACAATACCCATATATTACGTACAGGGAATATTAGCCGGGAGATGAGCTAGCTGTTTACTGTTTAGTCATTTGCTCTGTGTTCCTTTTCTGTTTTATAGTGTTTTAATTGGTGTCATTCTTAGCCCTTTTTTCCTATTGTGTTTTTAACTTGTTTATCACACAAGGGCAAATAGGCCTGGGTGTGCTATTAAAAACTTGAAGTCTGCGTCTGAAGAGTGCCCGGACAGGTCTCGTTGAAACGAGGATTGTTTCATGGGTACTAGGGACCACCTTGCAGGAAAATGCTGCATCAGCAAAGTACCAGTCCAGCCTCCCTGTCTCTCAGCCTCTAACTCTTAAAGCAGGGAAAGGCTCGGTGTTATGTTATGTTAAATGCTCTTACACCACACACTGTTGCCACCTTCGTGGTCTCTTAGTGCTGTGGCGGATCTGTAATGCAAGGAGGGCCTAGGCAATACCGCACCGGTAAGGCGTGGCGTCAGCACAGTGCCAGGTCAGGCATACTACCACGGATCGGTTACTTTCAAACCTAAAATGACCTTTTTGGTCTGGTAAGTTAATGGACAAAGCAGCAGGACCGGTACTTTCAATTTTGGCACAAGGTTTTTGCATACACATAAGCTGGGCAGACATGCTTGCGTTTACAGTTCGTGCCAAGCCTGATGTCAGGGTCTAACCCATATTTGGAAGCTGCCCTCTCTGTGGTCTTTGCTGGGATGCAGAAGTGTTTCTTGCTTACTTTTTCTTGGGAAATGTTAGTATGTTGCTCTGGCACCACTGTACCTTGGACCTTCCAGGAGAAAATGCTGTCTGTGGTCTTTTGCTCCCATCTCACACTGGGTGCAGAACTTGGGGTCTCTGGGATTGCCCTACTGTTTATGAGAACCTGTTTCAGTCTCCAGCTTGTGGTCACTGAGCCTGTTTTCATGGTTTCCTGACACAGGCGAGCTAGTTTGTTGGACTTTTGTTCATGTTCAGGGACCAGTCCAATTTGTTTGTGTCTAGTTGCAACAAAAGGAATTAACTGTAGTAGCCTGCTTGAACAATATGCAAGACTCAGGCATCAGAGACCACTTTTTCCCAGACTGAGAAAAAATTCTGCAGGCGACCTCCCAGCACTGAACGGGGCAGGCAGGGAAGAGCAGGACCAACGCTCTGCATGTAGTGAAGAAGGCTGTCGAAGCAGCACTGGCTTCACTCTGGCAGGGATGTGCTTCAAGGTACTCTGGACCTTCAAGTGACTCCCCTGATGCCCTCTACACGTCGGGAAGGTTCCACTGGTCTGTTACCTGTAACCTCTCAAGCAGGGAGTGGAAGTCCTAGATCTGATTGGTGAACTGCTCCCGGTTAACGGTCCCCTTGGTAGATCTCTTTGCCTTTCGAGCAGACATTCTCCGCCCCCTGTTCTTCTTCTTGACCTGGGACCCTGGGGCCATGGGGATTTATGTCTTCCCTACATTTCGTCTTCTTCGGAGGCTTTCACTATGCCTCAAGAGGGAAAGGCCGTGGATCATTTGTATTGCACCCCGAAGGTCAAGGAAGGTTAGATCTGCCCTCCTTCTTCATATGTGAGCTGCGAGTTTTGCCCTCCCTTTCAGCCCACATGCCCTACGGTGGCTCATGCTTCCTCTTCGAACCATCAGACATCTTCATCTGATGGCTTGACTATTGAAAGACTGTATATTTCCGAAAGAGGGGCTGCCCTTGGACCTTGCAGTGGCTGAACAAGGGTCTAAAAGGTCCTCCATCTGGTCAGCCTATGCTCAACACTGGAGGCCCTTACTTTTTTAGTTGGTGCCTCCGGAACCATCTTGACCTTCTGGCTTGTGATGCTGTGCAGCTGCTTGACTAATAAGGGAAGGGTTCATACTTGGTTTGGCCGTCTCCTACATAAGAGCACAGCTGGCAGCAGTCCAGATGGTTTGTAAGCCCTGGGCTCCCCTCACTGATATTGGCGATTTTGCTGCTCGTTTACTTAGAGGGTCTGAGATCGACCGTCCTCACATCAGGTCTCCCTTTTCCCGCTGGGACATTCACCTCGTCTTCGGGGCTCCCGCAGCTGCTCCCTTTGAGACACTGAAGGCAATTCCCATCGCTCTCCTTTCCTACAAATGTCTTCCTGGCGGCTTTTATGTCAGCCATACGACTGGGTGAATTGGGGGGCCCTCATCTGCAGTACTCCCTTCCTTAGGTTTGTACTGGAGCGGCTGATCCTGATACCACTCCTCTGTTCCGACCAGAAGGTTCTCTCTGATTTTCACCTCCACGAGAACCTGGTCTTTCGCAACCTATGCCCATTTTCCTCTGAAATTCCTGCTCCCTACCTCTTTCATGTGGGCAGATTGGTTTGGGTTAACCTTGACCAACGTCTGACTGTAGAAAAGGGGATCATCTCTTTATTGCTTTTGGGCCAAATCAGGCAGTGTAAATACCGTCTATTGTAACCCTGAGTAGATGGATTTGAGCTGATCACCAGGGAGTTGAGGACTCCCCATCAGGCAGGGTGCGATCTGCTCCATAAGGGCTATGACGGCAAATCGGGTACCCGTCAACAAGGTTCCTATTAATGACATTTGCAGGTCGGCCTCATGGGCTTCCCTGACAGTTGATCACTTACTACAAGTTGTACGTAGGTCCCCTACCCTTCTTTTGGTGCATCTGCGCTGTCTTGTGTGAATTCATAATTTTCACTAATAAAGGAACACATTTGCACTGAACATCTGCCTTGTGTGCTCTTGATTAAAGAATATCCAGTGTACTGCTTTTGAGCACTCCTTAAGTAGGGACTGGGACGAGGAAAAAAAAAGAGGCAGACTCTGTTCTCTACTTCCATTGTAGGATGCAACAGAGACAGGCTTTGTTCATGCCCCAGGTATGAGCATACTTGATCACAGGCCAAATTGACCTTTTCATTTTGACCGAATTTGTCTGATCGTTTTTTGGTGGAATTTCTGTCAAATTAAATTAAATATGTGGGGTGGCGTAAGGGAGTAGTTTAGTGTGGGGGAAGTGGGGCAGGAGTGCGGGTGATCTCCCCCCGCATTTTCGAACAAAAAAACAACCAAAATAAAGTCGGTCAAATTAGAAACTGTCAATTTTATTCAGTCAAACAGACCTAAACCCATTGGCCCATACCCAGTGGCGTCACTTTGGAAGGCCCAGGGGTGTCACCTGCCTCCCTTACAAACTGTTGTGCCCTCCACTGTACTCTCCTTCCCGGGCTGCAGGTGTGGGCCTGGGTTGCTGTGCTGGCTGCCTCTCTTTAGAGAAGCCAGCACAGCACAGAAGTGAAACGCACTTGCGAGTTGACACCTCAGGACCAATGTAATGAGGACGTTTGGCTGCTGCTTCCCAGAAATGCATTTCCCCAAAAGCATTGTGGGCCAGTAAGCACGGGCACCATGCCTTTATATATGGGGCACGCCTGGCTTGCTCTTTTCTTTTAGAAGGGGCACCCCTGCTTCGGATCCTCTGCTTTGTCTGTGCCTCGTTGCTGGCACGCTCGCACCCATCTGGACCACCTAGTCCATCCACTCCACACCGCCTCTCGACCATCCTACCTCATCCACAACGCGCACCGCCACCAAGAGGAGTGGGACCAGCCCAGGTAAGTGGCTTGTTTGGGAGGTGGGCTGCTATGGCCTGGATGGTGTGGGGCTTCTCTTGTGGGGGATGGGAGGCAGGAGCCCGGTATGGGGCTTCTGCTCTGGCTGTGGGGAGCAGCATGCCAGGTATGGGGCTTGCAGTTTTGGTGGTGGGGCAGGATGATAGGTATATGGCTTGTACTGTTGGTGGCGGGGTGCACAATGCCAACATATGGCGCTTGTGCTCTGGTTGGTGAGGGGCTGGATGCTAGGTACGTGGCTTGTGTGGTGGGTGCTGGATGCCAAGCACAGGGCTTGTGCTCTGGGTGGTGAGGGGCAGGATGACAGTTATGGGCTTGTGCTTTGAGTGGCAGGAGCAGGATGTCAGGTATGGGATGTGTGCTCTGGTTGCAGGAGGGCAGGATGCCAGGTATGGTGCTTACAATCTTGGTGGTGGGGGGCAGGATGCCAGGTATGGTGCTTACAATCTTGGTGGTGGGGGGCAGGATGCCAGGTATGGTGCTTACAATCTTGGTGGTGGGGGGCAGGATGCCAGGTATGGGGCTTACAATCTTGGTGGTGGGGGGCAGGATGCCAGGTATGGTGCTTACAATCTTGGTGGTGGGGGGCAGGATGCCAGGTATGGGGCTTACAATCTTGGTGGTGGGGGGCAGGATGCCAGGTATGGTGCTTACAATCTTGGTGGTGGGGGGCAGGATGCCAGGTATGGGGCTTGTGCTCTGGGTGGTGGGAGGCAGGATGATAGGCATGTGGCTTGTGCCCTGGGTGTTGGAAGGGCAAGATGCCAGGCATGGGAATTGCAATGTTGGTTGTGGGCAGGAGGCTGTGTATGGGGCCTGTGCTGTTTGTGATGGTGGTATGGTCCATTTGAATTTGGACGTGTGGGGATCTACCTATATGGTGACCCTACCAACCATAAAATGGCGTTATTTGGGCATTTACTGCGGCACTTTGCATAATATTGCAGCCCCTACAAGGCTTTACATTACAAATGGTGGCTGACCAGGCATGTGATGGTATTATTGGTGGGTTTGAGGCTGTACTTACATCAGAACATGTCAAAAAGGGGCAGGCGTGTGCATGGTTGACATGGATGACATGTCACTTTTGAAACTGGCATTACATTGACTGTGATTAAGTGGTTTTGTTTCAAACTGGCAAAGCTATGTTTAACTGGCAGGCTGGCACATTGCGCTGAACAATGTAGTGTTTAAGAGAACCGCAGCATATTTAAACAATACCCCAGGCAAGTTGGCACTATTATTAGCAACTCCCTTAAATTGAGCAACACGGTCACCCTGAATTGACAGCTCTCTGCGCCATTTGAGCAACACTACGCTTTGGTTTGCAGTAACCTGGCATGTTGGTGGTAACCCTTGCAAATAATTCTATACCTAATTCTGCTATATGCTGGCACTTGCAAACCTAACAATGTGCCCTGCAGAAAATCATGGGATAATATCACAACTTGTGTCATTTATTCTGACCTATGATGCATAATGCTACCTTCCCCTCTGCCTTCAAGCATGCCACTATCATTCCGATTCTGAAGAAACCTTCTGCTCCCCTTCTTACTGCTAACTTCCGCCCTATCTCTCTTCTCTCATTTCTCTCTAAGCTTCTCGAGCGTCTTGCCTACTCGCAGCTCTCTACCTTTGTTTCCAATCTCTCTCTCCTTCCGACCTCTCAATCTGGTTTCCATCCTAAACACTCTCCTGAAACTGCCCTTACCTACATCCTTAACTCCCTCCTCTCCGCTCGACACACTAAGCAATCCTCTGTCCTTATTCTTCGTGACCTCTCTGCTGCCTTCGACACTGTTGATCACCCCCTTCTTCTCAACACTCTTTCTTCCTTTGGATTCAAAGGCTCTGCTCTTAACTGGCTATCTTCCTACCTCTCCTCCCGCTCTTTTACTGTTTCCTGGGGAGGCCAGTTCTCTCCTACCCAGCCTCTGGATTACGGTGAACCCCAAGGCTTGGTGCTTGGCCCTTTCCTTTTCTCACTCTACACCTCCCTCCTTGCCCCTGTTATATCCTTGTTCGGCATGTCCCACCATTTCTATGCCGATGATACTCAGTTCTTCCTTTCCTTCTCTTCCTTCTCTCCCGACCTCCACCTAAAACTCTCTTCCTGTCTTTCCCCTAAAAAAACTGGATGTCCTCATGCTTTCTCTCTCTCAACACTGACAAGACTGAAGTTGTATTCTTCCCCTCCAACTCTAGTCCCCCTCTATCCTCCCCCTTTCATTCACTTTCCTCCTTCTAATCTCCCTATCTTTGCACACGCTCGCAACGTAGGAATTCACTTTGTCTCCTCTCTCTCTTTTTCCCACCACATCTCTCTCACCTCTCGATCCTGTCGCTTCCATCTCTTTAACATTCGCAAAGTCCGCCTCTCACTCACCTTCCATGCTACTAAACTTCTAATCTCCTCCCTTATCTTCTCTCGCCTCTTCTTCTGCTCCTCCTTATTCTTTGGACTACCTAATTCCCATCTCGCCCCCCTCAAATCTATCTATCATTCTGCCGTCCGTACCCTCTGTCTCCTTTCCCCCCCGTGACTCCATCTCTGCTTCCCTTTCCTCCCTTGGCTGGCTCCCCTTTCACTCCCAACTTAAATTTCACTTCCTCTGCCTAGTCTTTAAATCTCTCCATGGCCTTGCTCCCCCTTATCTCTCTTCTCTCCTCTCTTTCTACACTCCCTCCCGCTCCCTTCGTTCTGCTGACCACTTCCTTCTCACCGTCCCTCCATCCCCCTGTGCCTCCTCCCGCTTCCGTTCCTTCCATCTTCTTGCCCCACTGCACTGGAACTCCTTCCCTCTCTCTATCCGCTCTATTCCTTCCTTCTCCTCATTCCGCACATCCCTTAAATCTCTCCTTCTCCATTCTCCGCCATACAACCCCTTTCCTCACCTGTCCCCCTCCTTCCTTCCTCTCTCCCCTCTTGATCATCTCCTTCCTCTCTCCCTCCTCCCCACTCCCATCCTTTTCCCCTTACCTTCCCTCCCTCTTCTCCTCCCCCCTCCCTCTCAGTTCTACTGCTATGCTTCCCCTCCTCCCTCCAGTTTAATTGCTCTTCTCACTGTTTTGTTGGACTGATTCATTACTTTATGTTACTTCCACTGTTATTCTTTTATGTATCATGTTGTTCTGATGTTCAGCGCATTGGCGTAAGGTGCTTTATAAATAAAATAAAATACAAATAATTGCCATTGTGCTTACAGTTGATGCCTTGGCATCAGAAGTATTAGAATATTGAATTGCTCCTACAGAATTGCTTGTAAATGTCTTTTTTTTATCCTACTTCCCTAAATATTGCCCTGTAGTGCGGCATCATTTTTATTTCCCCAGGTGACTTTGGGCTACTCTGCTCCTGCCAATTTGGTTAATAAATTCACCACGTCCATTTTTAGGTGCCTCCCCACTCTTGCCTGTGACCCTTCCTGTGCACCCATCTAAATTCGATTCCTGGAGATGCCACTGCCCATGGCCATTGAGTACTTCTAAGTCTGTAGCAGAGACAGGCCGTGCTTGCAGCCCATTCCGACTGCACAAACCTGCCTACATTTGCTAAAGAAAAACCCAGAAGATGACGTCATCGAACACTCTGTCCCCTTTCCCCTGAGACTCCTCCAACCGGCACCACCCACATAAAAAAGAGCTACGTCAAATGACGCCAATCTGAGTGAGATTTACACTCATCTGCCCATACCTCGATGTGATTGGCTACTATTTGTCTTTTTGTAGCCAATCACATCACATCGAGGTGTGGGCAGAGTTAGTAGAAGGGCCAGAAATCCCAGAGATGCCAATCTGCGGAGACGCGGAGAGGAGCGTAAAAACCCAGAGTCTCTGGGATAAACCTGGAGACTAGGTAGGTATACTATTGCATGGTGTAAAGGTGACAGACTGTGCTTGTGAGCTGTGGCCCAATCTCATTGCATGCTGTTACAGGGAAAGAAGGCCGGGGCAATGCTCCATGCTGCTCCCTACTGGATGGTGCAAGAGAAACATAAAGTTGGTGCACTTAGGTGAAGCTTTCGCCCATTGCCGAGTGTAGTAGGGCTGGCCGCGCACATGGTCCATAGAGTGAGGACGTCACTCCATACTGCCGTAAAGGCTAAGGGGGCTCATAGCCACTGAGGCAGTCTCCCAACAACACATGGCGAACCGTAAAGGCAAATGGGGAAAAGTGTAAGTGCTGATCACACCCAATTCTAAAAATCTTACTAAACTTCCTCCAGAAAAATGAGTTTGTCCTGATCAAAAATCATCTTCAAAAGATTGTGCTATTTTGGTGTCAGCGTGCAGATGTCATTCGCAATGACATACGACAGGATGGATTTTAGGAGCCCTTCGACAAGCCAAGAGTGCGGGAGAGTGTCCCAGACCTAGCCCCGAGTGCATCGGGAAGGCGGCCTTGGCTGGAGGGCGCGTCGGCTTGGAACCCATGGGGTGGCTGGCGGATGAGCGCGATGTTCGCTACCAAGCTTCAGCGACAGCTGGGCTTGATTTGGAGAGACACATGCTGCTGAGTCCGTGACAAAGTAAACAGAAGAATCTGTGACAGATTAATACAGTGGCAAGGATGAGTCTTTTGGGCAGGATCCGCGGCCTCTGGTTTGGGGTGTTGTCCAGGGCTTCTGTTGCTTACGGAAAGCCTCAGATGCGATGTTGCAGAAAGGGAAGACGTTGAGGGGAGGCGGGAGCTGCCACCCTGCGCATTGGCAGAAGCCGACAGGCCCACAGGGATAACGTGAGATCTCTCTGAAGGCACGAGCAGAGGCAAGCCAGGAAACTGAACTGCTGAACCTGGGCGACTGTTCCACCAGTGTCAGACCTGGAGCGGATGTGCTGGTGGGCCACGTGTCCCTTTTCCTGGAAGTGGCATGAAAATACAGAACCTGCTTCCAACCTGCAACTTGTCTCCTGTGTCTCCCTGCAGCGTCGAACAAGAAAAATATATAGGAGGGGGGAGCGATGGAACCCTCTTTTTGTTATCGGGGCCGACCTGACTCTAGAGGTTGAAAAGGTAACAGAGAGTATAAGTACTCTCCCTTTGACGCACAGGAGGTGCAGACAGACAATAGAAGGTTAGGTTTCATTATAAACTAGCCAAAGGATCACATAGCTGAACAAGAAGAATTGTACAGTTAGAACAAAATGTATTCATAGTCAGGAATCATGTTAAAAAGCAAACATGGACTAAACAATTAGTCTTACACAGATTAAAGAAGCAAACATTTCTGTGCGTGGTGTGGTTAGTAACAACAAAAGTGAAATTGCATGTACTGCTAAAACCTTAACTGTACGTAACTAGTGTCAACAGTAGTTACGTACAGTTAATGTTCTAGAAAGGGGTAGCCGTTGACTCCGTTTTCTGTGATTTCCAGTTTGAGGGCCATTTTCAATGGGATCTGATTGACATGCCACCTGACATAGGGTTATTCAGGCTTATCATGTCACCTTTTAGTAGCCAAGGATTCGACCTAAAGAGCTCGATTCTTGACCATAAATCGTCTTTCTTTGTATTGTACAAAAGTAGAGAACCTGTTGTTGTATTTTTTTTTACTTTAGGCCTCATTAGGAGTTTAGCAGTGCAGTAAAAGCTGGAGCTATGGGTTTACTGCTGCATTTAGCGTTTCAGCAGTGACACTCGCTGAAAACCGCCTGGCTTTGCGTAGGAAATTCCCACCGCACAAAACCATTACTTTGTGCCATATTCCTGGTATGCAATCACCAATGGGGACCTAATGGGTTCCAAAATGGGGAATATCTGAGGGGCTCGCAGGACTTGACATCATGAGGACCCCTTCCGTTACTGCATGCAGTCAGGCTGAAAGAGTTTGACAGCATTAATGAGATCCTCTGTGTTTTCTATCCTGACAACCGATAAAAAGTATTTAAAAACTAGCCAAGGGTAAAAGTTTATATTGAGAGAACACGTTGTACTCTAAGGCCACTGCAGCGCGCAGCCTCTTGGCATTTTCTAAGGAAAGCCTCCAGACCGGCTTGTCTTTGGCAGCTTTGTGTTCTCTTGAGAGGTCACTGTGAAAGACTTCTGAGTAAACCTTGCCTTATTTGTAGTATTTGGCCTCCAGGGCCAGCAATTGCTGGAGTAAAATAAAATACCCAAATCTATTGGTTTCTTTTATTGCTCTTCATGCTGGGCTCTAGCCTCTAAGCAGGGGACCAGGTATCAACCCCTTTCTTTCCAAGAGGAGCGCGTTGCTCCTGAGCGATCCTCCCAGCCCAAGTTTTCGACCAGCCTTCAGCATACCCAACCAGCGCACATGTCCGCCGCCAACTGGGAATCCTGGGTAAGATTTTGTTTTTGGTGCTATCATCTCTTAACAAAGCACTTTAATGACTTCCTGGAGAACCTACCTGCAATACCAGAGGGCAGCGGTTGTGCCAAGCCCGCTTATAATTCCACTTCTTGGCAATATCAGAGCAGGTTTAGCCGTATACACGGGGGGTTATCAGGCATTTTTCTCATGGTTGGTTAGTAGTCCCTACCCCTTTTGCTTTCTTCTCAAAGGGGCCCTCATATCCGGCCCTGTCGTGCTCATTGCTTTGTGAGCTCATTGTTGGATAACATGATGCTGGAGATGTTGCTATGCTGTCCTCTGTGGTCTTGTCTGTAAGCGGGCATCAGGGGATAAACAGAATGAAGCCCGATGCCGAAGATTAGCGGCCTGAAAAAGAAGATGAAAATGTGCTGAGCCGGTCTATAGTTTCTGAGGTTAGAGTTTACAAATTGAACAAAAGTTTGTATTTCGGCGATGTGGCTATGAAGCTCATTCCTGTTGCATTAAGTTTTTACACTGCAATGGAAGGAGAAGTTACTAACCAGTAACAATAGTTATCCACTGTGACAGGGTCAGAGGCTTGACCCTGTCAGGGGAGTACAGCGACGCCTCCCAGCTTGGTGTAAGACGCCTACCAGGGAATATGTCAGCGCCAATTCTACCCCAGTGGTCGGGTGAGGGAGTTGGGGGCCGCACCCCAGTCCCTAATCCCCCTGCATGTGCCTTGAATGTCATGACCTGTACTACTTTCAATCGCCCAATGCCACACCTTCTCAATTGTGGCCTGAGTTCTTTTTGTTTCCTTACAGAACTACAAGTACCATGAGGTACTGATAGAGCAAAGGACCCTGGTGGGCCGGCAGAGTAAAACAAAAACTTCCAGGCAAACTCTAAAGTCCTGGCGCCATCCAAGAAAGGAAGCAATTCTCAGTGCAGCATGGAATAAACGAGAAACTGACATGACATTAAGCAGAGACCCACACAGAGACGGCTCCAATTGCGCACAACAGAAGGGCGAGAGGTTAAGGAGGAGTTTTGTAGAATTTCACTAGTGTGACCGAGCCCGCGGGAAAATACGGCCTCAAAATGGGCCCCAGAGTCAAGTGGAGTGTACAAACAAGGAGGGAAGGCAAAAAGCAGTGGGTATAAAAGGATGGTAGAGAGGGGTCTAGAATAAGGAGTCATCAGTTCAGGGAAAGGAGTATGGTGGAGAGAGAGAATGGGGCAGTATTTGGAGAAACACAGGCTCCATCTTGAACCATCAATACCAATATTATGGGAACACCAGAGCAGGGCATTCTAGAAAGTCCTGGAGGGAGTGAGACAGATACAGCCTTTGTCTTTAGGCCCTCCCCTTATAGAGAGGCTATCTTAGTAGGGTTTACCAATCTCTAGTATTTACCCTGATTAGGGGTGATAGGGAAGCCGGGGTTATGAGGGCGTGGGGTGCACAGGAAACTGAGGGACCAACTAGAACAGCCTTTTAGTCGAATTAACCTGCACTCTCAAACCAAACACAAGGTTAATCAAATCTTGCGAACAAAAATTGCTGAACCTTCTATCCGAGTTCTGAGTTTGTTGAGGGCATTTGTGACACCACCAAGAATTTCCTCCCAGAATTCCTACACTTACAATTATTAGCTGATGAAAAGATGCATTCTGGATTAATTTAAAATGCTTGTACTTCACATCAATTTTTTAAACATCAATCAAAACAAATAGATAGAAGCACAGACTTCTGAGCTTTCGGAAAAATAAAAAAAACTTTATTGTGCTGCTAGCTCCTAGAATGCTCAGCAGCTACAATTCAATTTGAATTCATTTTGCAGTCCTCATAAGTAATCTACGCTTCCAAAATATGGGTGGGCGGAGAGTGTAGCTAATGAATGTTGTGAGGGTGCCCTTGCTGGAGAGCTGTTGTTACATAGGGTATGTCACGTCAAGCTCGGCTAGGGAAAAATTCTGCTATATTTTATAGGAATGCTCAATCAATATGATACTCGAGGGGTCATGAAAGGAGTTCAATGGCTTCCTTTTCAGGCCAGCATACGTTCCTCTGTGGACTTTCTCAAAATGTTCATGGTATAGTGATTCACGCCCTGTTCAGTCTCACATAGTCAATATTCCATTCCAAGAAAGGATTGAATTTAGCTGCGTTCACATCCTGTAATGGTTTTGCTGCTGTTTCTAAAAATGGATTTAGCTATATACACATCTAGCATTGGTTTTGCCCCTTGTTTAAAAAATCGTTTTTAGGTGTGTGCACATCCTGCTTTTCACGGGGGTGTGCTGACTGGTTACCCCCTGTTCCCTCTGTTTCTGTGTCCGGTCTGTTTTCTGTTGCCTCAGCGTCTTCATTTCCCATTGTTTTTTCCCTATCCTGTTTGTGTCTCCCTGTGCGCGTGCTCCTTCCTTGCCTACCTCTTCCCACACATCTCAACTGCTCTGCCCGGTTAAGTGTTTCACACTATGTGCCCCTCACTATGGCGCTTTCTTTCACCCCCATATTCTCTAACTACTTCTCCATCTCCTATCCTTCACCTCTCACTAAGACTGACAGAAAGAAACACAAGAAGGACATACTGGCCTCCAACCCATGCCTTCCTATCACTGACACTCACGTCGGTGCTTCCGCCAGAGAGACTCTCACTGACATCCTCTTTGTCGTTCCTTCTACCGACCTATGGACTCTCCAAATGGCTGCTCTGTTCTCTCCTTACTCTTCCTCACCTATAAATGGTGGCACCCGCTGGGAGGCCTTTCTTGCCTCCTTCGCCTACAGGGCCATCATAAATGTCTATCGAAATGGTACCATCCTGATACATGAGCCTCAACCCAACTTCTTACTTTTTGATAGGCTCCTTCCTCGCCTTATCAACTTTTCTCTTTCCTCCACACAGGCTCCCTTGCCACCTGCCTCTATGGCCGCCCAGGCTCCATTGCCAACTATGCCCACCTTGGTTACCTTGCCTCCTACCAACCTCACCACCTCCCTTACAACTCCCCCCTACTCGCACTACACTGTCAACCTCATCAGCCTTTTCCATCCACAATGCTGCCTCATCTGGAGCTCTGTTGCCTCCTGTGGCCCCTCCCACACTGGCTCCCTTGCCATCTACCACCATCCTGGCTCCCTCGCCTGCACCCTCCTCACTGACACCCTTGTCATCCGTGCCTCCTCTGCCTTCTCCTATCTCTATCTCTCAGGCACTCTTGCCGCTTACTGGGGGACATCTGTCCCCTGCACCCCCATATAAGTCCCTCAAAAGTGGCAACCTTTTCCAAGTTGCCACACTACACTCTCGGTCTGCTGTCAAGCACTCCTCTGACATCTGCCACCTCCTTGAACTCCTGGACCTTAATGTTCTTTCTCTTACTGAGGCATGGTTTAAGGACAGCTCTGTCACAGGTTTTGACACACTTCTCCCTGAAGGCTACAAGATCCTCTCAGTGCCCAGGCCCAACAGGCTAGAAGGTGGAGTAGCCTTGGCCACACATTTCACCATCAAAACACAAGGCATCCTGTCCTCTCTCTCGTCTGCTCCCCTTCCTGCATCAACATCTCTTGGGACCCCTCTGCCGCCCACACCCCTCCCCCTCGCCTATCCTCCCTCCCCCCTGTCACACCTGATGAGGTCGCTAGACAAGTCCATTCTATGAAAGCCTCTTCAAAACAGGTGGACCCTTGCCCCTCCAAAACCATCAAGGACAATATTGACACTCGCGCTCCAGCCTTGGTTGACCTCTGCAACTTCTCTTTCGCCACTGGAGTTTTCCCTTCTCCCCTCAAGCACTCTCTTGTGCACTCTCTGCTCAAAAAACCCTTCACTGACCCTTCTATTTTGGCAAACTATCGCTGATCTCCATCAACCCTTTGCTGGGAGAACTCCTAGAGAAGCTGGCTATCAGTCAACTCAGCCTCCACTCTCAATCTTTTGGTTGTCTCCATGACCATCGGTCTGGCTTTAGAGCACCCAGAAGCACAGAAACTGCTCTTCTGAACACCCGTGAAGACCTGCTCTCAAATCTTGACTCTAACTCTCCTTCTGTCCTCATTCTTCTCGACCTCTCTTCTGCTTTCGATATCGTAAACCACAACATCCTCATCTCTCGTCTCCGTGATACCCTTAGCATCACAGATCAGGCCCTGGCGTGGCTCGCCTCCTTTCTCTCCGACTGGCCTTCCCAGGTGGAATGTGGGTCGTTTCTCTGCTCTATCACTCTCTCTACTTGTGGTGTCTCCCAGGGAACTAACCTATGCCCCTGGTTCTTCAATATATAGATGACCCCCTCAGCCCACAGAATCTCTACCTTTACCTCTATGTTTCAGTGTTATGCGGATGACATGCAGCTCTCTTTCAGGATACCATCGGCGTCCTCCTACTTGTCGCTCATCCCTGACTGTCTCTCCGCGATTCAATCTTGGTGTGCTGCTAACGATCTCTGCCTGAATGCCAGTAAAACAGAGATCATCCTCATTGGGACCCCTGCTCTGGCTTTCCCACATTCACACTGGCCAGCCTTCCTAGGCCTTGCACCCTCACCTACCAATGAGGCAACAAATCTAGGGGTCATCTTCGACTCCACTCTCTCCTTCTCTTCTCACATCTCAGACAACTACAAAAAGTCCCACTACCAACTGCACCTCCTCAGAGGCATTCTACCTTTTCTCACTTTCCCCCAGAGGCTCACCACCTTGAGAACTCGGGTCCTCTCTGACTGGATTACTGCAACAGCCCCTTTCTCAGTCTTCTTACTTCTACTCCCCGTCCTCTACAACTCATCCAGAACAGAACCACAAGAATTATCCTTGGCCTCAAGCACAGGGACTGCATCTCTCTGGCACTGAAAGCCATCCAATGGCTCCCTGTGGCTACAAGGACCCTCTGCATAATCCACAAGTCTTTCTGGGGCCAGTGCCCGCACTATCTACAACACTCTCTTCCTAAATACTCTCCCTCTAGAGCCCTCCGCTCGTCCTCCTCCAACTCTCTGCGGGTGATCCGCTTTCACAAACAGAGATTTGGGGGCAGATCTTTATCCTCTGCAGGTGCCTCCCTCTGGAACAGCCTCCCTGCCTCTCTCTGTCTTGAGCCCAAGCCCCTTAAGTTCTGGAAACTCCTCAAGACTTTCCTCTTCTCGTCCTCCTTCTCTCTCCCTCTACCCTCTTAACCTCTGTTTTATTGTCTTCACCCTCCTTCCTCCTTCTCCCCCTAACTTTGTTAAATTTTTGCTGACTGGTTGCCAGGTTCATCTCCAAAGCCTTACAGGTCCCAGGCTCCCCCACCAGTCTTTGAACTTGCCTACGGGCCACTGCACTATGTTCAGCATTACAACACTTTCAGCTTACGCTCCATGAGCGGGGCAACCCCTCTCTGCACTTAACCCAGGGCCCTGCTGGACTGGATGCTTTTGTTCCCCTTCACCCCACTCACCTTCGTCTGTATGCATGAATGACCTGAATGTACTAGGACTAGTAAGTGTGTTCTGTCCTGTCATTGTCCCCCTTTTTCCTTTGTCCCCCTCCCTAGCATTGTCGAAACTGTAACTTTTCATGCACTTGCACTAGGAGAAATGCCGCCACGCCTAGTACGCTAGTGTTTTATGTTGAGCAGTCAGACACTTCAAGGCCTAAACATGTTTACTGTATTCCCTTGCTTTTTTCCCACCTTGAAGCGCTTTGAAACACTCCACCTGTGTATAGGCGCTGTATAAATGAACAATTACAATTGACAACTGGGGTTTCTGTGTCCAAGGACCTAACATTTGGACAGAACTCCCTCTCGAACTATGCTCAATCATCTGACCTTTACAAAACTCCTAAAAGATTTTTTTTTCAAAATCTCTGGATTAGGTTCCTCTTGTCTCTGATCACTGGGCAAGAGTCCTCTCAGTGGATTCCAATGAGCTACAGCTGGCTAGACTCTCAAAGTGGTTTGTTTAATTGGAAGATGCAGTAGAAATGTTATCTTCACCCATTGAGACAATCTGTGTCTACATATGGATGCATTCTTTTGTGGCAAAACCATCCAGCTCTGGACGTCCTCAATGATCTCTACAGATGCCTAGACAGGGTAGAACCGGAGCAGGCAATGCCACACAAAATCTGTATATGCCCACCCAGCAGCACTGTGTGGGCATTTACAGATGCGTGTGACACTGTGGTGGGCCCAACTAGATTAGCTTCAGGTCCAACTTGTAAGACAACTCTGGCTATGCCTCTGGATCGATGAAACCATCTACAAAATCAGAAAAACAATGTTAAGTTGCTGCTGGTTGTACTCTTACATATGCTGCCGCACCAGATAACCTGTGTTTACATTTTGATCAATCCAGCAGATGAAGCACCATAAAGCTAAGGAGTAGCTCAAAACTTTCTTACATCAGCTTTGCACCACATTAAGGTTTGGAGATCTCTCCTGAACTTGGTTTCTTATGTAAAAACATGTGTGTTAAAAGAGAGTTTCAGAATCAACACCAGTGTAGGATGAAGTTCACACGATACACTGCAAACATTACTTGGCAAACAGGAACATTTTTAAACAAATCAAACAATCTTAATTCAGAAAGCAGGTTCCCAAACATAAAGGGGGTAATTCCCAATTCTAGCTCATTAAGGCGTCCCCAGGAAGCCATAACCGACCAGGACTCCACAGCCCACAGTCATGGTGGTGAGGGATTGGACTAAATGCCAATTGAATACCTGTGTAACTGCACATGGCTAAGGAATTTTGATTCCTGTAAATACCCACCAAATGTAAGTAGGAATCACTGGGGCCAATTACTCACTCATCACATTTGGTCCGGATGCATGTGGTACAGGGGTGACGGGTTCAGAGGAAGTTTTTAGTGTCGGGTTTTTAGCTAGCGGCGGTTCCAATCTCTCAATTAATACATAATTACAGGGATTGACCAACTGGACTGGACAGGTAATGTTGAAAACTGACCACTGATTCTCCCCCAAAGAAAAATGACCCCAGGACTCTGCAAGCAGGGTTAATTGGTTGCAGGCAGCGGTGGTCAGGCCCCAGACCGGCCTCTTTTCCGGAAGAGAGCAGCTGGAGCAGACAATAAGGTTTTTGTCACACAAGTAAGATATCTGCCATATATCAGGCCTCTTGGCAAAATGGTGTCCAGTGCAACTATAATGCCCCTTGAGTGGACGGTCAGCTCATGGGATGCTCCAGGAACCTTTTTGTTGTCCTCTGAGAGCAGGACACAGGCCTGGAGAGACCCACCAGTCTAGGGGAGGAAAGCACCCAATTAGAATCTTCTCTGGTCACAGAAGAAGGTCCACAAGGTCCCCAGTGGGTGGCTATGGAAATGCGTGTTCTTCAGCAACAGTCGTTAGTCCCTCCTCTGTATTGTCTTTGCTCTTCTGACCGTTGGTTCCAGTGGGCAACCTCCAGAATGGCTCCCGATCCTCTCGACTTACCCGAACAGGCAGAGGTTGTCCATGCAATAGACAACCTCTGGGAGAAATGTGGCTTAGGACCATACAGTCCCAATTCCAGTTTCAACTTTTTCCAGTCAAGCAAAGCACTTACCAAGAAGGCAAGACTTTATCCCGCAAAAGTGCTTTACCTTACTTGGAAGTTTCTGGCCTCAGGGGGCAGAAAGAAGACCAAAAGCCAAGATGGTACAGAAGCCTAGGGCTTGAACCTTGAGGAGCAGCCAATTTGAGTAATTGGTACTGAAATGTATGTATTTATTTATCTGCCCACAGGCATCAGGGCACACATTAACACAGGACAGGGAGATCAACGGGACAAAAGAACATAAACATAGGTGTTTCTAGCAACCTATTACTCGAGTCTTTGGGCATTTCGGAATGCCAGTAAATGTTTTTCCTGTGCTAGGTCTATGAGCAGGGTATTCCGGGCCTGGGCTGCTTGTACCTGGAACGACCACCCATTCCACCTCACTCTTTTGGCTCTTGGATTAACCCAGCATTGAGTGTTGCTTGATTGCAGGAGTCTGCAGGATTCTTAGAGTTGGAGACTATCATTTAGGTGGGCAGGTGCATTTCCATAGAGGCATTTGTGGGTCGGGGAGATGACTTTGAAATGTATTCTCGCGGCCACAGGCAGCCAATGGAGTTCAATCCTAGTGCTCGAAAAATGTGATCCCTTCTCTTTGCAACGCACATAATCTTGACTTCCTCATTCTGAATCACCTGGAGCTTGTGGACACAGTCCTTGTTGGTGATATAAATAAAATATCAATTCAATTCACCTATCAGAAGGGCATTACAATAATCTAGCCTGGGCATGATGATGGCCCTGACCAGGGCTTCACAGTTCCTATGGGTCAGGAAAGTTTTAATTTGCCTAAGCACTCTTAGATGGCATTGAGATCTCTTAACAGCCCTGCATACCTGTGCATTAGCACCCAGGTAGGCTTCTAGGAAGACAACAAATGTCTTAAACGTTTTCAAAACAGGGATACAACTGCCCTCAATATTCAGCGTTGCGTATTTGGAGACCAGTTTTGCCCTGGCCTGCGTGGAACCAAACATCAGCAGTTCAGTTTTAGCGCTATTAAGGCACATCATATCATTAGACATCCAGTATTTTATTGACTCATATATGTTGGTTAGCCTAACTGAGTCGCTGGTGTAGTTGCTGCAGGAGCTGAATATCATCTGCGTAGTTTGTGAATTTGGTCCCCATATTTGTCAGAAGGTCTCAGAGTGGCCTGATGCATAAGTTAACCAGGGCTGGCCATAGGCACGCTCCCTGTGGAACTCCACAGTGTATTTGCTCTGATCCCAAAGTGGCACTGCCCCAGCACAACCTAGATTTCCTGTTGCTCAATAAGGAACAGATCCAGTTTGTAGCATCTCCTAGGCAATTGCTGGTGTTTACTGTTTCCAGCAGGTGTTTGTGATCAAGCAAGTTGAATGCTGCCGACAGATCTAATAATATCAGCAGCCCCGACTTGCTTCGATCCAGGGTGTCCAGCATATGTGTTTGGAGATCCAGTAGGGTGCTTTCTGTATCATGGTTTGCCATAAAGACTGATTGTCTCGGGCGGAGGATACCTGTACATCCGCGGTGTTGCTGTAGCTGGATGGTAGCAAAGTTGTCCACTATCTTCAGGACAAAGGTGGTGTTCCGTAGGTTACTTGCCTCTTTGGGGTTCAAGACAAGTTTTTTTTTACCCCGCAGCTGGGCATTTTAAATATTTTTTAAGAAAATTGAAAGATGGCAGATCAACCTCAGAAAATGTGTGGGGCTAATCTGCACACATTTTCCTATGCTCACCACACAACAAAAACATAGACCTGTGTACTCTGGGTGGGCACAGCCTACAGGCGCCACCCCTGCCCTCCGTCCCATTTAGTTGGAATGTGACAGCCATGAGTTCATGAAAGCACCTCAGAAGGAGGAGGGCCAAACCTTCCTCCGGCCATGGCCAGCATAATTAAATATCAAAGACTCCATGGATCCATCCAGTTCATTGTCAGTTCTGTTGGTGGCAGAGCATGATGATGAGATTTAATTGAAGCAGGCTTGCGAGAGACCTGGTCACAGAACTAAAAAAGGACAGGAACACCAACACCCCTTTGAGATGCATCTGTGTCAACCTGAAGCCAGATCCTGCCCTAAAGGGTCAATGACAGTGAGCTGTCATGTCTGGTACATGTGTCTACAGTAGGAAACCCACGCAGGGATACGTCATTCAGAGGGTAGGAGTATGTGATTTGATGGAGGCAGAAAATCTGTTCTCGCCACAACATCAAGGGAAACCTGCGCTTTGATCAGGAACCACAGAGAGCTCAATCAGAGAGACCCTGTGATACACAACAGACAGGAAGATGGGTGAGACTTAGTAGTATATGTTTTCACCCCTTTACCTTTCCTGCTGCAAAGCACTCTGGTTATGACCTCACACATAACATAAGATTGTTGGTGGGGATCCCGGATTGATTCATTAAGGTAGGCTTGGCCTGCACCAATCACTGGGGCCCATTTGGCTGTAGAATAGGGTTGAGCCCCTCATTCGGCAGATCATTGGAAGACTTCAAAAGGAGTAACAAGAAGAGCTAATTTGGACCCTTACTGAAGGTACAGTCTGCCTTACAGCTTTTGCCAGTGAAGGAAGGCCTGGATTTCCAAGAGGGAAGCACAATCTCTCCCCTAAACATCTCCCAGGGAACAGAAGGAGATACTAAATCTAGAGGATCCTCTAGCAGCTCCAGAACCGGAACCCAGCCAGCACACAGTGTGCTCTGATAGGTTCTGTTAGCAAGCTTCCTAGGTGGGAAGTGCCAGAGTGTCTCTGAACCTAAGAAGGACAAGGCCATTACCCGCAACACTCTCCTCAGCTTTGGCCCGTCAGCCTTAAAGAATGACACAAGCCCAGCAAAGAAGGTAGGAGGAGTGCACCGACAAGCATCAACCAACGTCCGCCTGAAAGGACATTTTCAAGACAGTTGAGCCCCTCGAGCTGCAACCGACTGCATCCTGACTGTTGTCACGCCACAGTCGCTCACATCGTCTGAGACACCTCGACCAGTGCTTCAGACCTGTCATCCAGCACTGAGATGATTCTTAACCCCAAGCCGCTGTGTAGGCCAGCCTGCAGCCCTCCGTCCAGCATCGCTTGCCGTAACTGCCTGTCACCTGATACTCACAGCTGTCTCCCATCTTGAACTCTATCGCAGAAGCTGCAAAGCACCCTGAAACCGACTCAACCCTGTTGAGCACCAAGAACTTGTACAAGCTCAAGGTACACTGTGGTTCTGTCCTCCTGGTCCTTCTCCGAAGGCCTCTAGTGGCATTGCATGACCCATTGCTCCCTTAGTGCTGAAACCAAGCATTCTTGAACTATTACAATTGATTACTTTACCAACTACCCTCCTGTCAGTATCCAGAGTGCATCCCCTTCCCTTCTTGAAACTGTCTGTCCTCTGCACTTCATTACAAAGTGGGTTGTATTTTGTAGTGGGCTAGAACTGTCTGTTTTAATAATAATAAAGTCGATATTTTTTATACAACCTTGACTGGACAGTGCCTTTTATCATTGGGTAATAATTGTATTTTCGCTGTGTTGTAACTAACCAGCGATCCAAGACCTTGCGGCGATAAGCCTGCCGTTCTGTCCACATTATCAACATTGGACAAGGAGGTTTATAATTTACTTGCGTTTCCAATCTTTTTGGATCCTTCTGGTGTACCTGAGCGGTGGGGCTGATTGATGGTTTAGAAAACGATTTTCATCCTTGGACCACTGGTGCCCTGGAAGTTATTTTATCACATTGGTGGTAAGTGGTCGGATGTAGTTGGAACCTTGCGCACAGCTTAGTCACCCAACGATAAATGTACTGTTGCAGGCAACATTTAGACACTGCTAGGTATTTGTAACAATCATGGCTCTTGACATGGACTATAAAAAGCATTACCAAGGATGTCCTGCCCGTCCAATGTCAAGAGAGGGGACTTCCACACATCACTAAGGTTAATAAACCTGAGTTGCTGACCAGCCTCCCTGCTTGGGTAGAAGCAAGGGCAGTTAGGGAGAAGACCCCAGGGGAGGGGATAGGTCCTGTGTACCTGAACAGAAAAGACCTTCCAGAAGGGCAAGATGATGAGGAAGACGGCATGAGCAGTGTTTCTCGCCAAACATCCCACCTGGGAGCAAGCGTGGTTTCTCAACCCTCTAGAGTGTCAGTGAGGTCAGGGGCTAGTGCGGCATCCCACAGGTCCCAGGCCTCAAGCACAGTCTCTAAGAGGCCCAGTAATTGTAACAGCTGTTAATGAGGTAGCAGCTAGAAAGTTCATGCTCGAGGAAAAGAGACTAGCGCTAGAAGAACAGAAACAGTGACACAAGGTCACCATAGAGCGGGACAGGGCCACCATAGAGCGGCGCAAGCTGGGGTTGGAAGAGGAGAAGGAGGCCAACAGATCCTCCTATAAGGAAAGCAGCAGTAGTGGCTCAAACCAGAGAGCCCGGGATAAGCCCTGGCGGCACATCCCCAAAGACTTAGTGCAGGCTTACAAAATGGGGAAGGATATTTGTAACTGGTTTGAAGCGCTCGAGCTGGCTTTTCAGCTGCAGGAGGTGGATGAGGTACTGTAGGGTGCAGCCCTGATGAGTCGCTTATCGACACCAGGGTCTGATGCAATCCTTCAGTTACCTGAGTCCTGAGGAAAGGCTGTTTAAGAAAGCATGAAGGCAGTCCTCCTCGGGAAGTTCTGTAAAACTCCAGCACAGTATCCCCAGAGCTTCAGAGAGCTCGGAAAGAACAGTGGGCAGACATTTGAAGCATTCACAAACTTGTCATTGAAATATCTGAGCAGTGGGTGGCTGGTAACAAAGTTGACACATTTAAAGGACTGTAGAATTTGATTGCGTGTGAGCATGTACTGAAGGATTGTGAGGTTGACCTACACCAGCATTTTGCGGACAAGGCTATCACAGGCCCGAGGGAGCTTACAAAGGCTGCCAACAGGTTTGTGAGCACTTGAGTCTAGAAAAAGATTCAGTCGAGCACACCCAAACAAGAAGAGACATATTCAGACAAAAAAGTAAACAAGAATGTGAAGGACAAAGGTCCAACCCAATACTCTTCCAAGTCAGGTCACCAAAATAATGAAGGGAAATCTTAAAACTTTACTTCAGCTGTACACACTGAAAAGTAGAGCGCAGGCACCCCTAACACTGGGACACCTGCATTCTCACCAACCAAAGGTGGTTTTGTGTGTGAGGGGTTGGGCCACAGGAATGGGGCTCCTGCTTGCAACGGCTTACCTAAGCAAACCATAGTGATTTTTGGACTCGTGGAAGAGGCCCTCATTACCAGTAGGCCAGGGAGTGGCTGAATGTGGATTGGTTACACTGAGTGGAAACAGTACTGGGTCTCCAGAAGAGATCCCAGTTCCCGATAATACTCAACTCTATCTAGTGTATATCAATGGACACAAAACCCCTGCAGTCAGAGACATCGTGGCTAGCCTCACTGTTGTCACCAGTCAGTGGGTACAGCCAGGCAGGTATATCGATTGGCCTGATTGCAGCGTCAGTGGATTTGAGGGAAAGAGTAAGTGATCCCTTGCCGATAGTAGAGTCCAGCTGGTGTGGTGAAACAACCCAGCGCTGTGTAGCTGTGAAAGACTCCATCCTTGTCTCATGTCTGTTGGGTAATGATCTTCCTGATCCCAATAGTCACAGTGGCTACCCGATCAAGGGCCAAAGAGGATGCCAGATTGAACACTCTGAGATCCTTAAGGCCTGGAGTGCTTCCAGGAGGCTTGTTGGAAGGACTGACATGGCTGATAGCCCCTGGTCCAGTTCCACAGATTACTGAGTTGCCTACTCCTGCAGGAGAGGGGGTAGTAGCCACTGAGGACCCTACTTTGGTAGCAGGGGACTCAGTGACTTCAGAGTTGCCTTCTGCAGCACCAGAACCTGAGGTGGAGGACCAGGTGGGCGCAGATCTGAAGGGCCTGCACAAGCTGGATGAGCTTGCTTCAGCTAGGGGCCGAAGTCAGACTGACTTCTTCACAGCCCAGAAATAGTGTCCCACTCTGGCGGGTCTGAGGAAGCAGGGGGAGGAACAGGCCAAGGGCGAGGCTCCTGGACAATGTAAAGTGCGAAGTACATGGAACAGTCAAAGAGAAACCTAAAGGCCAGTCAGGAGCTGATGAAGCACTGAAACGACCAGAAGGCCACAGTGACAGTCTATTCTCCAGGCCAGTGGGTGTGGATTATGAAGCCTGTCAACCCCAGTGCCCTTCAGGACAAGTGGACTGGGCCTTACTGTGTGCTAGAAAAGATCAGTGAGGTGAATTATCTCATTGATGTGAAAGGACCTAAACAGATGTGCAGGGTCTTTCACGTCAACCAGCTAAAACCCCATTGTAGCCGGGATGACTTTTTCATGGCTTTAGTGTCTGACGGAGAGATGAGGAGGAGACCAATCCCTTTCCAGACGTCCCACACACTGAAGCCACAAGTGGGTCAGTTGAAGGTGTCAACCTTGCAACAGACCTGTCGGAACAGCAACTGACAGACTGTCGCCCGTTACTGGGACAGTTTGCTGGTCTGTTTTCTCTGACTCCAGGTCGCACAGATTGGTGGACCCATGATGTGGACACTGGAGACAGTAAGCCAGTGAAGAGTAGGATTCACCTGATGTCTTATAAGGTCAGGGACACCATCAAGGAGGAGGTTTCCAAGATGTTGACCCTAGGAGTGATAGAGCCATCCCACAGCCCGTGGGCTAGCCCGGTGGTACTGGTCCCTAAAAAGATCAGTGGTGTGAAGACTGAAGTTCACTTTTGTGTCAGGGGGTTCAATTCTGTCTTGAAGACAGATGTACACCCCATTCCTCGGGCAGATGAGCTCATTGACAAGCTTGGCACTGCCAAGTACATGAGTACCTTTGACCTCACAGTGCAGTGTTGGCAGGTCGGCTTGACAGATGGAGCAAGGGAGAGGTCAGCATTCTCAACCCCGGAAGGACATTATTAGTTCACTGTGATGCCATTCGGATTGAAGAATGACGTGCCACTTTTCAGTGGATGGTTAACCAGGTTTTGTCTGGTCTGGAAAACATCAGTGTCATCTATTTAGATGATATTGCTGTAATCAGCCACACCTGGGAGGATCACTTATCCCACCTGAAACAAGTGTATCAGGTGCAGCATAATGCAGGTCTGACTATATAGGCCACAAATAGCCAGATAGCGCAGGGTACAGTGACTTAACTAGGCCACCTGGTCGGTGGAGGTAAGAAGCAACCTCTCAAACCAAAGGTACAGGGTGTGAAGGATTGGGACATCCCCACCACACAGACACAGGTGAGAGCCTCTCTAGGTCTCACCGGGTACTACCGGTCGTTCATCAAGGGGTAAGGGACCATTGCCATTGATATGTTTATAAAACATTGACTGGACAGTCTCTTTTATCATTGGGTAATAATTGTATTTTCGCTGTATTGCAACTAACCAACGATCCACGACCTTACAGAGTTAAGCCTGCTGTTTTGTCCACGTTACCAAAATTGGACAAGGAGGTGTATAATTTACTTGTATTTCCAATCTGTTTGGATCTTTTCTGGTGTACTAGGGGTGTGGGGATGATTGATGGTTTAGAAACCGACACTCATCCCTGGACCACTGGTGCCCCAGATGTTGATTCATCACAGGGGCAACTACCACCACTTTAATGATATCTGTGACCAAATTATGTCTAAATGATGCATTGACAAAGCATACCAGGAAGCGTATGAAAGCATTAAGGTTGCCATGGGTGAATTTTTGACAGGAAGATTTTGCTCTGGCAAGAGGAAGGCTGCATGCCTTTAAGCGTTTATTTTCATCTCTACCTCTGTAACTGGGTGAAAGTGGAAATTGGGTTCTTTGCTATCATCACTGGTATTCTAAGCTGTGTCCCTCCACTAGCATTAATAACTATTTTGTTACAGGGTAGATTGACTTTGTCTAAAAAAGTCTGCTGACCACTGGCGGAATCCTTGTTGGAAGTGGTGAACAGTTGTGGTTGGGAATTAGGCTTTTCAAGTTTTCTGTAGATTTAAAAAGAAAATGTTTTATTGTTGTTGTCACTTTCAATTTGTTCATTGAAAAACCTCTTTTTTGTTTCATAGATATAGGGGCTGATTCATGGAATTTGTGTGCCGAAAAACGGGGATTTATGCGCCATTCTGCCCGCAAATCCCTGTTTAACATGTGGGGATTTGCAGGCAGAATGGTGCACAAATCCCCGTTTTTCAGTGCACAAATTTCATGAATCAGCCCCTTAGTTTCTGTGCGTTTTTTCCAATGATTTCCATATTGTCTTGTTTTTGTCAGAATAGTTTTTTGCCCAAGCTCTCTCGGCTTGTTGCTTCTCCCTTTTAAGGTTGGTTAGATGGGAGCAATTTTATCCAGAAACACATTTGAGTGCATGCTGTAGGCGTTCAACGGTACATTAGGGGAATATGAGTCAGTGGTAACCTCCATGATTGATTTAAGGCAGAAACCTAGGTCCTCTGGTTTGATCTTATTTAGGTTTCTGCTGACTACTCTCGTGGGGATGTTCCGTTTGTGTGCAGGTTTGTCCAGAAGCTGTAGAGTGCATTCTACCAACGAGTGGTCAGACCATATACATGATTTCGCATCCACAGACATCATAATGATGTTTCTTGATGCAATACACTCTAAGATATTGGCTTTTATGTGCGTGGGTTTTTTGTTGTGCACTATAAAGTCTATTTGTTAAGGTGTTGTTCTAGGTTAAGAGCTTCTTTGTCAGAGGTGTCTCCTAACCAACCATTAAGGTTACCTAGAACGATAGAGGAGCAGTTGGATCTGTTTAGTGGGGGGGGAAGAGATGGATCAGTTTTTAATATCTTCAGGTGGACGATATGCCAGAATGATGTTTATGCAGCTGTTATCATTGGGGGTGATTTTTCAATGCATGATTTCACAGCCTGCGCAGTCCATGGCAGATTCAAAGAGGTGTAGCTCTTTCTTGGAGAAGATGGCCACTCCACCACCATTTGAATGTGCAAGATTGTTACTGAAGAAGTTGTAACCTAATGGTGTGATGAGGTCTATTTTGGGCCCACATGAGTTTGTAAACCATGTCTCTGTTATGCACATGACATCCATATAATTATCAGCCACGTAATCATTACATACGCAGGGTAAAAAAGATGGTGCCTGTTGAAGCACCGGTAATACATGTAAAGCACAGTTCACTAACACTGTTCTGTGCACATCCTAGATATAAGAAAAATGTTGCTTGGTAATAACAAAGGAATCAATTGAAGGTGGCTAGTGTTACAATGCAAAAATATGGGGGGAAAGTAAATGGGAGAAAAACTCTTCCTTCACTAGTTGCCTTAGCGTCTGACCACTGTCCGCAAAACATGTGAATTGAGCAAGTGAGTGAGGCTAAAAAGGCCTCACTCACCTAAAAGCAGCCAGAACACCAAGTTCATGACAGATATGCTGTAGCTTCCAATGAAATCAATGGAGGTAAAGTTGCAAAAAGGAAAAATGTCCCTAACAATGTGGAAGGGGCATACCTGCTTTTGCTTTGGGTTCACCATAATAGAAGCAAAATGGTTGCGAAGGAGGGGCTGCGCGCCATGCTGAACATGCCATTGTGATTGCTGCTGGATATACGGTTTCTCTGCGAGTTGGTATGTTCTGCCAACATATCCAGATGACCCTCTATTCAGTCAGAAGACCTACCTGTTAACATGCCCCATGTGGGTCACTTTTCGGGTGCATTTCTAATTGTTCAGGGCAACATCTGGCTCATCTCTGTCTGCCATTCGAATGTCCTGCTGCTCTAGACAAGCCACCAGATTGGCGGAGAATACATTTGGAGTGAGCTTGAATCAGGTTAAGAAGGTCACCTGAACCTTTGCCCCCTTTTCTATGAACCGCTTTGCTATCTCCCTCGTTGGTTAAACGCTTGTGTGTGCAGTGTGGGATGTTTTTACCCATGCATCCAAGCCCTACCATAAAACTGTGCAGTACTGGCATGGAAAACATCATGATGGCCAGAACTCCATAGAGAGTGCACAGGGAAAACATGAAGAATAGGCTGCCACCAATTTTTGCCTATGTGGTGAGCACAGGAGGGCACCGCCTAAAACCACCATTGGGCTACACACACAGTAGCCTGAAACCATTGGGAATGGCAATGCTGATTGCCAAAAAGCAACTCAGAACTGTGGGAAATTCATTTTCTTAATCCCAAAAATGGTTGCATTACCTGTACTCACCAATAGCAGAAAGCCGGTGTTTTAAAACCACCAGACTTTTGTGTAAAACTGAACAAATGAAACAAAACCAGACCAAGGAAAGCCTTGCTAAGAGGTGGATACAATGTAAAACTATATTCCGAAATGACTTGAGCGAAGTAATTATTTAATGTATATGTAAAAATTGTAAGTTTGATTCAAACTGGGAACTAAAGAGACATTTAGCTGAATTCTGCCTCACAACTACCCCCGACAGGAGAAACCTGCTCAGCCACTCTTCCCAGGCCTAGCTGCATCCTGCATCCACACCAAAAGGAGTTTACACCTCTCTGATTAGATTAGGGGTGGAGCAACTGGGAACTGGAAGGGACAGAACAATGCAACTTCCTTTACTCAGGCAAATGTTATATTGGGGGCGTGGTAAAATGGCTTCCTCTTGGGGGAAACTGGGAGGGGCAGTGCCTCTGCCAGCCAGCTGAGCTTGGGGGAAGTGGATAAACCAGTTATTCCACCCTGTGATGTGGGAAGCCACACCCCTTTTTGACCAGAGCATAATTTTAAAAAGATAGATAACGCATAGTGCGGACTGGCCAAAATTATATAATTAATATCATTGTTCTTGTGATTTTTCTGTGCACGTTTTAAGAGGCGTTAGGACCCTGTGGTGTATTCTGGGGGGTTGCTAGCGGAAAAAAGGTTGCTACTCCAAATGTATGCATGTTAAAAATCTGACACTTTATCATCTGTAACCCATATCCCTGGTGCACATTTGTGTAAAATCTGGAAAGGTTTAGAGGTCGTTATCTGGATGAAAAGGGGAGAATTCTGTCATCAGTGGACACGACATCGTACAAAGACAGGGATCGGATGGTTTGGTGCTACAGAAAATATGTTAACTGGACCTATAATATTAGAAAAATGGTACATAGATAAATATGTATTTGGGTCAGAAATAGATTTGTGTGCAAATTGACCAGGGGAGGATCCTCTGACCCATAAACAGACCTCGTCATGATGACAATCCATTTCCTTCCCCCAATCATGGGAGAGGGGAGAATTGGGCCAATGACAAGTAGAGAGGGGCAGGCTTAGCTAGGCCCTGGCACACACCCATTTTCAAAACACATAAAAAGAGACTGCTGGGACAGGTAGAGACATTCAATTCCATTTGCTGCGGAGCATGCTGACCGACGACTTCACATCCAGAGATCCAGACTTCAAATCCATCAATCTCCAGAACCTGTAGCAGAAATTAACTCCAGAATTTGTAGCGGAGAGGCCTGAATCCACCAGCTGAATCCTCTTCAGCAGGCCTCAAAACCAACCAAACTATTGAACAGCCGGACGAGCTGTTTGAATTTTTGCCAAGAATTTTTGCAAGAACCTAAAGCAGTATCCAGAAAGCAGTGCTGTATCCGGAACCCGAGAGAACCACAAACCAGACCGTTGTGAGCAGATCCGGTGCTTGACAGACCCAGAGAGCAGAGCTGACCCAGATAGCCGGGACTTCAGAACCACCCGCCGGAAGTCCCGTCCAAACTGACCAGACCATGACGAGGCCGATTTCAAATTGATATTGTGAGTACCTAGCAGAACTGTGCAGAACCAATCTCTTAGTTAAAATAATCTAATCCAAACTATTTTAACCTAAGTAGAACAGCATCCTAGAAATCATGTCATCTGTCATTTTTAAAGCTGCACAACTGTCACCTGTCAATTCTGCAGCTGTCATTTTGAGTTTACTTTAAATCCGAAAATCTACCTTTATTAAATCGTCCGTATCTCTGGAACCGTTTGGGCTAGGAACGAAATTTAAAGCTGTGATTCTAGGCTTTCCAACGAACCTAGAACCAACTTCCTGCTCCTTATACTTTTTCCGCATTCGCGATTTACGCACTCGCGAAATTTACCGCAATTTGCGATTTTGGCTCAATTTCTCCACTTGTCAAAATAGCAGCTCCATTCTTTCCTTTGTTAAAATCCGTTTGCAACCTGGTAAAAACTCATAGACCATTGCTAAAGTGAGCCTGAACTAATACCAACAAGCATCTCTCACTCACCCGGAACCTCTAGAGGGAATTAAAAACAATTTTAGCACCTTTTCACTTCCCTGCAAACCACATTAAAGTAATTTGCCTGTGTTTAAAACTCATCCCTGTTTTCTCTAAGCTTGCTGGGGGAACTGGAACTGTGTATTGCATTATAAAGTGTGATTTGTTGGGATTCTTGAAGACTGTGTGCTCTCCTTCCATTTCTTACATTGCATAGGGGGGGAGAGAATTGTCAAGGAAAAGTGATTACATTGTCTTTTGTTAAAATCATATCAAGTTATTTTCTGTACTGCATTTTATTCCACCTTGCATTTCCTTGAAACCATCAAGCATTTTCAGTTACCTCATCCTCTACACTACTCCTAAGTAACCAAATCAGTGTACCCCTGTAACATTATCCATTGTTGATCACAGTCATATTCACAAGTGTAATATCCATTATCAATTTATTTATAGAAGTGTGATATATATATATATATATATTGTTTATATTTTCAAATAAACCTTTTAATTTGCAAAACAAACCTACTTCTTGGCTCAGTGGGGTCAGGGGGATTCTAAGAGGAGGGTGTTATACAAGGGTTGTCATCCAGAATACTGAACTGGACATAAAAATACATCAATAAGGGGTTTCCTCAGCATCCCAGACTAGGCATTGACTTAGCTGTAGTGTTGATTGAATATCGCTTACAGAAGTGGGGGCTCGGAGCCGGGATATTCTGGGTTAGATTTACCACTTGTGCAGATTAATACAGTGTGCCAACTGACCAGATACACATATCCGGTTAGATCACCACGCTGTTTTACACTGTGAAAGCATCCCTCAAAGGAACGCTCTAAGGAAACGGTCTGTTTTGCAAAATAAAATACAAACTTCTGTAAGTCAGGAAGGAACTCAAATTCCAGAATGACGACCTTGGTAGATATGAAAATAGCCAGAGAGCACTTCTTACATAAGCTATTTGTGAGAGGTGCGTGAACTCACAAGGACCAAACGGTCTGGTTGCAGGCAATCGCGCAACAGGTCACTGAAACAGGGTCAGATAAATGGAGAGATCAGGGTCCATTACATGTGGCCCTGAGTGAATTATATATAGCTTCTAAGGCCAAAGATGAACACAATAAGATTGCCAGGATAGCGGCATATCTGTATCTATATATGGGAGCCATGCAGGACAAATGTGCTGAAGGCCAAGATCTGGCAAATAGGCAACAGATGGCGTTAGAAAAGGCCCAATCTGACCTGGTCTCTTCTGAGCAGAGGCTGCAGAGGAGCCAGGAGTCAGAAAATGATAGTAGGCAGTATATCATTAAAATAAAAGAGGACATGGATATACTGCAACAGGAAAAGACAGACCAGGATACCAGAATTCTGGCTTTGCAGAAGGAGCACCAAGACAGTTTGGACTTCTTACTGCAGAGCCAGAAAAAGCTGGAGCAACAGATCAATTTCAACAGGGCATGCACAGAGCAGGTAGCCACCCTACAAATCCAACTAGACAGAGAGAAAGAGGAAAGCAATAAATTGATTTTGAAAGACCTGGATACCCAGGCAGAGTTTGATGAAGAACACCAGAAAGCTGGTGCCTTTCAAAGGCAGAGGGACGACCTGGCATCACAAATGCAGGCTCTTGGTCAGGAAAGGGATACCTTAGGCCAGGAAATCTGCCATTTAAAAAGAAAAATGGAAGAAAATCACTTGGCCCTCCAGGGGCTGGGTGACCTCCAAAAAGAGAATCAGGGCTTGCTAGATCACACCAGGAGGGTGGAGGAGGCTCTGGCAAGAAAGGAGCAGGCCAGTAGGGATGGGACTGAGGAGGTAACCCTCCTGCAGCAGAGACTGGCCCAGTACTCCAGGACAAATCAGGAGGCACAGAGAGAAAATGAGGCTCTCTGTCAGCACAATGATAGGCTCCAGCAACAGGTAGCCATGCAGGAGAGACTGATAGAGTCTAGTAAGGCCTTAACTGAGGAACTGAAAGCGCATGCTCTTGCATTGCAACAGGGAGCAGGGGCTGATAGAGACGAGATTCGCTGGGAAAGGGAAACGCCAGAGCATAACCACAGGAGCCCTGGTACCAGAGGCCTTCATCTCTCCCAGTCCCTGGACTCTGCCACCCCCATGTCCCCTCGCGCACATGAGCCCAGGGCCACGGGGATGGCAGATTACTATCCAGCTAGAAGTATGGGGCTCATAGGCCAGTACCTCCCAGGAATGGATGGGTGGGCATCCGGGTATGGGCACCAAAGCACAGTGCTATTTAGTGGGGAACCCCAGGAGAGTAGGCCCACTAAGGGCATCCTGAAAACCTCTGCCCAGTTAGGTCAGTGGGGAGGGTACCCAGCAAATCCTGGTAGCAAGGAGGGATCTGAAGACTCCTCTGAGCGTCACAGAGCACAGGGCCCAGGTCCCCACATTCTGCCAGCCATTCCCAGGCTCGCAGAATCCGGGAAAACCTGGAAGATCAGACGGGCACCTCTGGGAGCAGCGCTTCTGAGTCGGAGGATGAATGGACCAGGGTTACCCGAACCAAAAAGGCCAATAAGGCAAAAAGGGCCTTGCTTAAGGACCCATTGAAACAAATAAAGGCAATAAGGAGTGTCATCACGCCTTATCATAAGAACGCCAAGTATTCTGTTTGGGAACACTTGGAGCTCTATGAGCAAATTATGGAGACTTTCCATTTGAAGGACAGCCAAAGCTGTATTCAATATGTAAAGTGGACCTTCTCACCAGAATACTCCAGTTTCTTTGCGGGGCTGGAGGATCAAAACCATTCAAGGTGGTCCACATACAGGGCGGCCATCTTGAAACATTTTTCTGTGCACAGAAATCCTCAAGAGGCTCGCAAGGCAGCCTACAATTTGCAATGTGGGGAGGATCAGGCCCCACAAGAGTTTGTGCAAGAATTAAAGCGTGCTTTTGTGCAGACCACCAGAAGGGTGCGCACGGATAGCAGAGAATTTATCAATACGTTTTTCATTGCCTTACCCAAATACATAATGACCCAGCTCGTGAGAGATTTTCATGAGAAAAGATCTTTAGACTGGGTCATTGAACAGGCTACCCGGATCTATGAGGTGCAGAAGCCCATCGAAAATAAAAATAATGCGCCGAAAAACCCCAAAACCAACAGCACCCCTGCTGCTGCCAAGGTGGCAGAGGTAAAGGTTGCCCCGTTTTAGATTTGGAAATGGGGGGGCCTAAAAACCTGCCTGCACCAAATAATTCACAGCCCAGAAGGCCCTCGGGCCAGTCACAGAGAGGGAGTCGAGGAGGTAGTCCCACAAATGGGGTCCCCCGCTCCCCTGACTATGTAAGTCCCTGCTACAAGGGAAACCGACCAATCCTGGGTTATGTGTGGACTCCTCCAGCCCAAGGAGGGGGATCCAGCCAAGCACCTAACCCAGGGAACTTCCCTCCCAACATCCCACAGGAGGGCAGAAATTCTCCAAATCCTGGGCAGAACTTTTTCCCCAGGTATCCACCCAACTTCCAGCCCCAAAATCATCCATCCTTCTTTCCCCAATTCCCTGAGCCCAGACAACCTAATCCGGGAGAGGGGAGGCCAAGGGTGGAGGGGTACCAAAATCTTACCAACCAGGGGTACTACCAGAGAAGGGATAGCTACCCTTCCCGGGATCAGCCCAGGGGAGAAAATAGAGCCCCGTATCAGCCTGAGCGGGTTTCACAACTTGAGCGCCAGGTCCAAAATATGGCACGGGATCTGGGTCACATACTGAGGGCTCAACAGAACCCTCAGATGAGCATGCCGCCGCAGAATGCCCCAAACTCTGGACCTGGTGCTCCAGAACAATGACGGAGGCAGCACCCCGATAACCCACTGGTTCCCAGGGAGGAGGCACAAGGGGAAGGGGGGTGTAAAGCCTTGGAGGAAGCTTCCTTCCCAACTTGTAAACAGCCCCTGGAAAACCAGGAACCGGAAACAAAATCTCCTGCCCCTGAAAGCCTGCCTCCCAAGGAGCAGAAGGGGGGTAGGAGAAAAAAAGGACCCAAACAGACCCACTTCGTGGAGGAGGTACAGGTCTTCCAATTTGAGGGAGAGGGATCCTCAGAAGATCCTGGGAAAAGGATCTTCTCCTTCAGAGATGGGGGAACTCCTCCCAAGGAAAAATGGGTCCTAAGGGATGTCAATTCAGACTGGGGAGATGTGGAGACTGAGCTACCGCCGCCCATCATCTCATCCCAGAACCGACAACACCAAAATCCCCTTGTCCACACCCATCCTGGTGATTGCCTCCAAAAAGGGGGGGGGCGGCCCAGAACCGGAACCAGGGGAACCCACAATGGCTCTGATCTCCAGTTGCCAACTTTTTCTTTCAGATTCCCAAGGCTCTCCACAGAATTCTGCCCAAATCTCTTCGCTAGAAATGTCCAAAACCAGAAAGTTAGCCCACCAGTTGTCCAAAAATGTGCATTATCTGTGCCCCCTTGAGGAGAAGGAGGGAAGATACTATGCCCCGGTACAAGTACAGGGGCAGGGTACAATTTTGGCACTGGTGGACACTGGATCCCAAGCTACCCTTCTGTCCAAAAGGGCCTTTGATGAACTAAATGCAGGAAGGGGGGAGAATTACCATATTCCTCTCACCTCTCTTCCTGGACAACTGCAGAACTTTGACGGGAAGGAAATTCCTGTCGAGGGGACTGCAGATTTGGACATCAAAATTGGACGACACAAGGTGAAACACCCGGTCATAGTAGTGTCTCCAGAGGGCACCCCTTGTTTACTAGGGAGTGACCTCCTGAGAAGGTTGTCACCCCTAATAGATTGCGTAAACAAGGTCCTCTGGACCCAGACTAGTCGACCAATAAAATTGAAACAGAGTGTCAACCATGTTAGTTTAAATGGCACCTGCCACATGGTTGAACAAAAATCTGACCAAGTAGAATTTCACTTCCAGAACAACCAAATTCCAAACGTGACAGTAATAGCAGTAGGACAACAGACTGGTGATGGGGGATCCTCTCTATTTCTGAAAATCAACCTTCCTTCCAGTTTAAGGTGGTATTCCACACTGGAAGGAAACACCCTGAAATTCTTTACTAATCCACAATCAGAAACTCCCACTCCTATAGTCCAGAAAGATGTGAAATCAGCTCAGAGCCTGGCTGATATTCAGCAAATTGGAGAGCAGTTGTTCATCCCTGTTCAGTTAAATGATGGGAAGGACTGTGTTCTCGCTCGAGTGTGTGTGAACAACGGTAAGAGCTTCATCAGCGAAGCCATGTTCCGCCAACTCCCAAAAGATCCAGCCATTCCCACATTTAAACTGATAGACAATGGGAAATGGACCTGGAAGCACCCAATTCCAAACATCTCCTGCCAAGCAGGTGTATGCTCAAAATCTCCATTGGCAACAAGCGCATAGTCCATAATTGTTGGGTCGTGCGAGACGTCACTGCCGCCTCTTACTTAGGCAGTGACATTCTCAATCGCTTTGCCATTAGTTTGGATCTAATAAACTTCAAAGCTTGGTCCCAATTAGCGGATAATCCCATGGGCTTTGATGATTCAGAAAAAGCATTTAGGTCAGCTCAATTGCTACCTTATGCAGCTGAAATTCAGATTAAAGAGGAAGTCACCATCCCAGAAAGGACCCGACAATTCTCCCTGGGAGTGAAAGTTAAAAGAGGACAAAAATTGAAAAACCCTGATGCTTATATTCATCTAAATGCTTCCCTCCAACAGCAAGGGTTAGGGGTAAACCCAACACCATTAGTCAACATAGAGCATGACACCATTCCAATAGAGGTGGATAACAGCGACTTAAAGAGTATTACTCTAGCCGCAGGCTCCATTATTGGAATGGCGGTTGATGACCGACATTTTTCCATTGATCTAGGAAATGAACTGTTAGGACCAATCCCCAAGGACTGTTTTGACAGTGACAGTGATGACAATACAACACCAGACAGGATTTTCACCCGGCATGGGGGGAACTTCCTGGTGTACACGTCTTGCCCTTATGGTAAGGAAGATGTGACTTGTGACTTCAGGAGGGATGAGGTGATTTTCCAGGTCCATGAGGGCTGCCTTTCCCACCTGAAGCCTCCAGTCCAAATCAGCACTCTGACCAAGGACTTCTCCACCCAGCTGGAGGAGGCCGCGGAGATAGCCAAACCAGAAGTCTTTCCAGGCTTCAGGCAGATGGTGGAAGAGAGAGTCAACCTAGCTGATGCCTGTGTGACTCTGGAACAGAAGCAAAAGTTGAAACAAGTTTTCTTGGATTTCCAAGATCTCTTTGCGGTAGACTCATATGACTGAGGTCGCACCGACATCCACACCACAACAATTCCCACGGACCCTGGCATGACTCCAGTGTTTGTGAAGCAATATCGCTTGCCTCTCGCATCCATGGAGTCCCTTACTGAAATAATTAAGAACCTTGAGTCCCGGGGAATAATCTGTCCAGTCCACAGCACTTTCAATAATCCGGTGCTGGGAATATTGAAGCCAAACGGCCAGTGGAGACTCTGCGCCGACCTTAGGGAGCTCAACAAACGGGTCCATACTTCCCGATGGCCTCTGCCCTACATTGACCAAGGGCTGGCCCAGATCCAGGGGTCACAGGTATTCACAGCAATAGACCTGACCAATGGATACTGGACCGTGCCTGTCAGTAGGGAGGACCAATACAAACTGGCTTTTACCTTTGGGGGCCAGCAGTACACATGGACCCGGACTCCCTTCGGATACCTCAACTCCGGCAATGAATTCAACATTTTCTAACATAAGGCCATGCCCGACCTGGGTGCGAGGGGTAACTTGGCTTATGTAGATGATGTCCTCATCAAAAGTTCATCTGTGGAGGAACACATAGCGGACATCCGTTATGTTCTGACACAGTTGAGGGCCGCCAGAGCAAAACTTTCCTTTCAGAAAGCACAGTGGTGTAGAACCCGTGTTCATTTCTTGGGGCATGAGATTACTCCTCAGGGTCTCTGTCCCCAAGAAAAGAAAGTGCAATCACTTCAGAAACTTAAGGATCCCACAACTCTGCGGGAACTAAGGAGCCTCCTTGGACTGACTAATTACAGCAGAAAGTTCATTGAAGGCTACGCAGAGATCACTAGACCCCTGATTCATCTCTTGAAGGGGGGGTCAAGTGGGAATGGGGTCCAGAATAATCCGAGGCAGTAAGACAACTCAAGAGAAGCTTCTCACAAGCACCTTGCCTAGCTTACCCTGTCAGAAACAAGGAGTTCTTCCTGGAGACAGGGTTCTCTAATACGTGCTTGACGGCAGTATTAAACCAAAAGCATGACAAGGTCAATAAAGTAATCTCCTATGCGAGCAAAACTTTATCCTCTGTGGAGGAAAAATTCAACGATTGTGAGAAGGCACTCCAGGCAACGGTGTGGGCATTGAAGAATTACCGCCCGTTTATCCAGGGGGAACACATCATAGTGGAGACTCCACACCAGCCTCTGCAATATCTCCAGAGTGACAGGATCCGGGCCGGAAATGTGAGTAATTCCCGAATTACTTCCTGGATTCTGTCAATGGAAGGCTTTCCTGTGGAGGACAGATATGGCCAAAACAAGAAGAGTCCCCTCGCGCAAGGTCTGGCTGACTTGCTTGATTGTGCCAGAGAAAACTTTCTCGAGGACGAAAGTCTAAAAATCAAGGACAACATGGAGGCATATCTTAATTCCCCACACAAAGTCTTTGAAGAAGACAAGTGTGAGGGAATGCCCACTGTCTATGTGGATTGATGCTCTTACCATGTTGACAACAACGGGGAGAAAGAACTGGTGGCCGGTGTAGGGAACGCATGGGTGAATGAGTCCCCAGAACCCTCTGCTGGATGCAAAATTGGTCCCCGAAGTAGTCAGGTGGCAGAATTGATGGCTGTGCATCAGGCCATCCTCACTGCTGTCCAACATCAACTCCACGAACTGGTCATAATCACAGATTCGGATTATGTACGCAACGGGTTCGTGGAGCACCTGATTAATTGGAAAACCAGATGCATGTTATGTGCTAATAACAAACCCTTGAAACATGGGAAATTAATTCAAAACATTGATGATCTGGTCACATCGAATGGGATGACCATCTACTGGAAAAAGATCAAGGGTCATTCCAAAGTAGAGGGACCAGACAAAACTGGAAATGACTTAGCTGATCAGCTGGCCAAAACCGGGGCCATCCACGGGGATCTAATAGAAATAGAGTCCCTGTTGGGGGAAATCCAGGTCACTGCTATCACTAGGTCCCAGACAAATGCTCACAATGATCTTTCAACTGCCCAATGGAGTAAGGAGACCCCGATGCTGATTTAATTACAGCTCAGAAGGGGGATTCAATTATTGGTAAGTTTTACCAACACCTTGAGGACCCTGAGAACTTTCCCCTGACGGATACCGATTACATTGGGAAAGAGGACCTAAGAGTGTTGATGAAATGTCCAAAAATGTTCCGAATCCAAGACGGTTTGCTGGTAAGGAAATCCAAAGCTGGCCATGATCAGTGGGTGGTTCCTACCTCATTCTGAAGCCTGATGTTAAGTCACACCCATGATGCGGCCACCGCCGGTCATAGGGGGTTTCACACAACACTGGAAATCTTGAGAGGTTGCATATTGGCCACACATGGGGCAGGACCTTGACCAATACTTGAAGGGGTGTCTTGTGTGTGCACAATTTCAGCCATTATCCCTCACGCACCGTGCACCTCTCCAAAAGAGGGGGATGACACTGCCATGGTCAGATTTGCAAATTGACTCTGTAGGCCCTGTAATTCGCTCATCTAGAGGAAACAAGTACATGTTGACCGTTACATGCTTGTTTACCAAGTGGGTGGAATGTCTCCCAGCCCCAAACTGCAAGGCAGAAACAGCAGCTGCCCTGATGATTAACCACATCTTTTCCCGTTTTGGTCTACCTCAAAGGATTGAGTCAGACAGAGGTAGCCACTTCACCAGTGAAGTAATGACAAAGATGTGGGAGATACTGAGGGTTAAAAGGAAGCTACACATTGCTTACAGGCCAGCTTCTTCTGGAGCAGTGGAGAGATACAACCGAACCATTGTGAGCATATTACAAAAGTTTGTGGCAGATTCTGGGCCAAGTTGGGTTATCCGGTTACCTCTGGTCCTAATGGCCATCAGATCTACCCCTTCATCTGCAACGAAATGTCACCATTTGAGTTGATGACGGGGCGCAAGATGGTGCTTCCCCAGCATTTGCTCTACAGGACCCAAGAGCAGACACTGATAAATGCCTCCACAACTCATGAGTATGTGGAGAATTTAAGGAAACACCTTCAACATGCTTTTGCCTATGCTCAGCGGAATCTAGAAAGATCAGCCGAGAGCATGAAGACCCACTATGATTTGAAAACTACCCGAAAGGAATATAAGGTGGGTGATCGGGTCTATCTATACAATTTCCAAAGGAATCAGGCCAAACAGCGAAAATGTTTGCCTACATGGAAGGGACCATTTGAAATTATAGACAAAATCTCCCCTGTGGCCTACAAGATCCGCATCCCCAAAGGCGGTTTGGCAGAGGGGGAAGACAAGTGGGTCCATATAAATCAGCTAAAGTGTTGCCATCCCAGACAGACTCTGCAACAACTGGAGGAGTCCTCTGCAATACCAGAGGGGACCGCTCCAGAGTAATTCAATTCCAACCCTAAAATATCCCACATATAGTCTCTAAAATATTATGATTTGGAAAAAAAATGTCTTATAATTGTATCTTGTTTTGGTTAAAATAAGAACGCAAATGTTTTGACTATAAAATGTATATGCCACCCCACCATATCAATGGTGGGGAAGAAATGTCTAGGAATGTGTATTGCCGCTTTGCTTTATCATCCTAGGAGAGATGAAACCATGGAGACTGACCAAGGAGGACGACCGGGGACCAGGAGCAGAGACACTGGAGGGAGGAAAAGATGCTGAACTGTGCCATCTGTGGAATTAGAAGAAGAGGAGGCGAACATCCCAGATATTGCGAATTCCATCAGTGAAAGGACAGAATGGCCGTCGCAAGAGGGGGGGGCTTGTGGGATGTTTTTACCCATGCATCCAAGCCCTACCATAAAACTGTGCAGTACTGGCATGGAAAACATCATGATGGCCAGAACTCCACAGAGAGTGCACAGGGAAAACATGAAGAATAGGCTGCCACCCATTTTTGCCTATGTTGTGAGCACAGGAGGGCACCACCTAAAACCACCATTGGGCTACACACACAGTAGCCTGAAACCATTGGGAATGGCAATGCTGATTGCCAAAAAGCAACTCAGAACTGTGGGGAATTCATTTTCTTAATCCCAAAAATGGTTGCATTACCGGTACTCACCACTATCAGAAAGCCGGCGTTTTAAAACCACCAGACTTTTGTGTAAAACTGAACAAATGAAACAAAACCAGACCAAGGAAAGACTTGCTAAGAGGTGGATGCAATGTAAAACTATATTCTGAAATGACTTGAAGGAAGTAATTATTTAATGTGTATGTAAAAATTGTAAGTTTGATTCAAACTGGGAACTAAAGTGACATTTAGCTGAATTCTGCCTGACAACTACCCCCGACAGGAGAAACCTGCTCAGCCACTCTTCCCAGGCCCAGCTGCATCCTGCTTCCCCACCAAAAGGAGTTGACACCTCCCTGATTAGATTAGGGGTGGAGCAACTGGGAATTGGAAGGGACAGAACAATGCAACTTCCTTGACTCAGGCAAATGTTATGTTGGGGGCATCGTAAAGTGGCTTCCTCTTGGGGGAAACTGGGAGGGGCAGTGCCTCTGCCAGCCAGCTGAGCTTGGGGGAAGTGGATAAACCAGTTATTCCACCCTGTGATGTGGGAAGCCCACCCCTTTTTGACCAGAGCATAATTTTAAAAAGATAGATAACGCATAGTGCGGACTGGCCAAAATTATATAATTAATATCATTGTTCTTGTGATTTTTCTGTGCACGTTTTAAGAGGCGTTAGGACCCTGTGGTGTATTCTGGGGGGTTGCTAGCGGAAAAAAAGGTTGCTGCTCCAAATGTATGCATGTTAAAAATCTGACACTTTATCATCTGTAACCCATATCCCTGGTGCACATTTGTGTAAAATCTGGAAAGGTTTAGAGGTCGTTATCTGGATGAAAAGTGGAGAATTCTGTCATCAGTGGACACGACATCGTACAAAGACAGGGATCGGATGGTTTGGTGCTACAGAAAATATGTTAACTGGACCTATAATATTAGAAAAATGGTACATAGATAAATATGTATTTGGGTCAGAAATAGATTTGTGTGCAAATTGACCAGGGGAGGATCCTCTGACCCATAAACAGACCTCATCATGATGACAATCCATTTCCTTCCCCAATCATGGGAGAGGGGAGAATTGGGCCAATGACAAGTAGAGAGGGGCAGGCTTAGCTAGGCCCAGGCACACACCCATTTTCAAAACGCATAAAAAGAGACTGCTGGGACAGGTAGAGACATTCAATTCCATTTGCTGCGGAGCATGCTGACCGACGACTTCACATCCAGAGATCCAGACTTCAAATCCATCAATCTCCAGAACCTGTAGCAGAAATTAACTCCAGAATTTGTAGCAGAGAGGCCTGAATCCACCAGCTGAATCCTCTTCAGCAGGCCTCAAAACCAACCAAACTATTCAACAGCCGGGCGAGCTGTTTGAATTTTTGCCAAGAATTTTTGCAAGAACCTGTAGCAGTATCCAGAAAGCAGTGCTGTATCCGGAACCCGAGAGAACCACAAACCAGACCGTTGTGAGCAGATCCGGTGCTTGACAGACCCAGAGAGCAGAGCTGACCCAGATAGCCGGGACTTCAGAACCACCCGCCGGAAGTCCCGTCCAACCTGACCAGACCGTGACGAGGCCTATTTCAAATTGATATTGTGAGTACCTAGCAGAACTGTGCAGAACCAATCTCTTAGTTAAAATAATCTAATCCAAACTATTTTAGCCTAAGTAGAACAGCATCCTAGAAATCATGTCATCTGTCATTTTTAAAGCTGCACAACTGTCACCTGTCAATTCTGCAGCTGTCATTTTGAGTTTACTTTAAATCCGAAAATCTACCTTTATTAAATCGTCCGTATCTCTGGAACCGTTTGGGCTAGGAACGAAATTTAAAGCTGTGATTCTAGGCTTTCCAACGAACCTAGAACCGACTTCCTACTCCTTATACTTTTTCCGCATTCATGATTTACGCACTCGCGAAATTTACCGCGATTTGCGATTTTGGCTCAATTTCTCCACTTGTCAAAATAGCAGCCCCATTCTTTCCTTTGTTAAAATCATTTGCAATCTGGTAATAACTCATAGACCATTGCTAAAGTGAGCCTGAACTAATACCAACAAGCATCTCTCACTCACCCTGAACCTCTAGAGGGAATTAAAAGCAATTTTAGCACCTTTTCACTTCCCTGCAAACCACATTAAAGTAATTCGACTGTGTTTAAAACTCATCCCTGTTTTCTCTAAGCTTGCTGGGGGAACTGGAACTGTGTATTGCATTATAAAGTGTGATTTGTTGGGATTCTTGAAGACTGTGTGCTCTCCTTCCATTTCTTACATTGCATAGGGGGGGAGTGAATTGTCAAGGAAAAGTGATTACATTGTCTTTTGTTAAAATCATATCAAGTTATTTTCTGTACTGCATTTTATTCCACCTTGCATTTCCTTGAAACCATCAAGCATTTTCAGCTACCTCATCCTCTACACTACTCCTAAGTAACCAAATCAGTGTACCCCTGTAACATTATCCATTTTTGATCACGGTCATATTCACAAGTGTAATATCCATTATCAATTTATTTATAGAAGTGTGATATATATATATATTGTTTATATTTTCAAATAAACCTTTTAATTTGCAAAACAAACCTACTTCTTGGCTCAGTGCGGTCAGGGGGATTCTAAGAGGGGGGTGTTATACAAGGGTTGTCATCCAGAATACTGAACTGGACATAAAAATACATCAATAAGGGTTTTCCTCAGCATCCCAGACTAGGCATTGACTTAGCTGTAGTGTTGATTGAATATCGCTTACAGCAGTTTGCTCCCGTGAGATTAAGTCAAAGCATATATGACTGTTTTTGGCTCCCATGCATGCACTGCTGGCCCATAGCCACCTGGTCTGCCGGAAGCCATCATTGGCATTAACATAGCCACCATGACATTCTCTGGCTTAGAAGTGATGTATTATTTCTTGGTATCCAACCTCTGGGTGCCTTGAAACATTGCTAAGTCTACAGATAGACAGCGGGTCCACAGTGGAGGAGGGGCACAGTCTTCTGGTTCCAGCGATAGTTTTTTGCGAAACATCTGGCTGGCCTGGTTATACTCATGGCCTTCTGGTTGATTTTGTTGACTCTACAGATGTGTTACTACATTAGTGCTAGGAATCATATCAATTATCAGGTGATACCAGGTCAAATTCCCTTTTTTTCTCCAACACGCATTGCTGAATGTGGCAGGAGAGCATCCTACTGCTGAGTTTTATCCTCACTGTTTGAATCCTAGCTCATGGTTTTACAAATCTGCATACTTTATCTGCAGCGCTACAGAGCCTTCATCAATGAGGCTGCTTAACCTCAGGTAGTCCATCAGTCCTTCCCTCTCACGGTGGGTTCAACCCTCAGTCAATGTTGAAGATGGCAGGCCCTATCTTCTTGACAGGAGAGCTTCAAGATACTTTTGGGTCTTTGGAAGTCTTTCTGCATGGAGAGCTGCTTACCTTCCCTACCTACACGCTGTGCATTGACTGCCGCTTCTTCCACATGGATGTCTGGCTGCTCAGCATCGTAATGATCAGCGCCGTGACGTCCTTGCAAAAGTTTAGGCCACTTTATCTACAGTTTGTTCATGATGGTGGAGTTGGAGAAGGAGATGGTGAGGAACATGGGTCATGTGGTTTATTATCTGCACTGCACTTACTGTCAGCTGGAATTCCTTGTGGTACTCAGCATGATCGCGCATGGCGTTTCTGAAAGAGCCATTGGCGAATGAATGGTCAGTTATGGGCTTGCTAATCATCTTCAACCACCCTTAGTACAATGTGTGGCTGTGAACCCAACTGGCAGAGAAGAGCTCCCTCTTGTGATGAGAAGCAATCATGAAGATCAAGTACCTACCAGTTGCACTTTACAGCAAAAGCAGTATGTTATTTGCTATCAGGACATGAAGACGGCCATAGGCACACCTTGATACATTGTGTTTAAATGTCCAATGGCTTACTATATGGCTGTATCTGCTAGACTCTCCCTCTGTGCTGCTTCTACCTGAAAACCCACTGGATTCAAATCTGTCTTCAGAGCCAAAAGCTGCTGAGAACCTGCCGAGTAGCCACCTATCCATGAAGGAGTCCCATGGTGTCAGGAGGTTGGCCCTTTCAGTTTAGGGAATCCCACCCAGCAAAATAGCTGCCTTAGCACAAAGGAGAGCAGACAATGGGTGAAGATACATCCTAAAGCAATGAGCAAAGAATATCCTAGGCAAGTGCGGCCCAGCAGGCGCGCATAGTGCACGGGTGCTACGGGCCTCGGGCCCCCTCCCATGAAACACTGTCTTCATGAAAGTCCCTATTCTTACAATGGGACTTTTATTTGTTGTCGCCGCTCTCCCCTCCTCCCCCTTTCAACCCCGCTCCCCTTGGGAAACCCAAATGTTAGTGCACCTGCGGCCCAGGCTATGACGCTACGCGCCACAGAATGGAACCTGCTTTTTGAGGAGAAAGCCACAAGCCATAGATGCAGATAAAGATTTTACTACAGGCCCAATTTCCCGCTGGACGAATGGGATGAGATTTTAACGTTAGCACACCCAATCAGTGACAATACTGCCAGCTAGTGGCAATGGACCAAATAACTACGTAGCAATAGAGGTCATCACACACCATTACTTCTCCACGATGTCTGGCCTGGGGGTGGGAGGAGGAGACGTAGAGAGAGAGAGATTGATTGTTGGCGTCACTTCCTGTACGACTAACGCCATTTCCTCTCACTGCTTCCATATCCACACTTGATGATGACTGTCATTAGTAAAACCCAGAGCTGATTATGTCTGAGTTTTAGTTGGGCCTGCGCTCTAGGAATGGCTCCAGTCCTGCAGAAGCGGTTTCTGAAGGGGCGGGTGGATGGGGCACTAAGTCCTGTGGAATCCCCAGCAGGCAAAGACGAACCCTTCCTCACTCCCACTCTGCAGGGCGGAAAGCTACCCTCCGAGCATTCTGGCTCAGTGCTTTGGTCACATCGCCAGAGCCCTTCGCCGCACCCATGGGCAGCCAAAAGAGAAGAGCTGCTTTTCTGACAAGCTTGACACACGTGATTGCGCACACACGTAGACTGAGTACACATACATCATGTTCTCTGGCGAGGGCGGAAGGGCTGCAGTGCACGACACGAATCTTTGGGCTCTTCCCTTGGGAAAAGTGCCTTCCTCTGACTCATTCAGTTCACAGACACTTCCTGATGCAAACATGAGGTTTTCTGAGCTTGTGAGAGCGAGGGAAAAATACACAATCCGCAGATTTTAGGTAGAGATTTCACACACTGATGTCACTTCTGCCTATTAATGCAAACTTTCTTAGAATTTATAACAAACATCAGATCTAGGGCCTCATTACACGGACGGCGGTGGACCAAGGTGCTATTAGCTATTAGCACCTTGGTCCATGCCGGTAAAATATCGGCACCGCCTTGGTGGAAAGGGGAATTACCGCCCTATTCCAAGGTTGGTGGGGCGGTAATTCCCCCTTCCCCCATTGCCCTTCCCCATTCCCATTTTTGCCCCATAGGGCATAATGGGAATGGGGAAGGTGCTAATTACGGCACAGCAAATTGCGGTGCCGTCATTAGCTCCCTGGTCCCTTTGCGGGTTGGTTTTTAACGCCTGCAAAAAGCAGGCGTTAAATTCTCCAACCCGCAAAGGGACCTCGTAGTAAGGCGGTAAGGGTTTACCGGTACCGGTAAAATACCGGTACCGGTAAACCCTTACCGCGGTCCGTGTAATGAGGCCCCTAATCTTTTTAATTTCTGCCACTAAGCCAGTGAAACTTTGACAGCAAGCAAGTTGTGCCGCCTGGATGCCATATACTTGGCACACATATGAGCCACTACATTCACAAATGAAAGCATGCAGTTTCCACATCGACTTCAATGCGGTGTCAGCATTTCATCAAACCATAGGAAAAAAGTGATGGAAATTTAGAGAAAAGCGCCTGCGGTTTAATCTGGCCATACAGCCTCCTCCGGAAAATAAAACCCTTCCTTCCCCAGCAACTGCTTTGGGAACTTCAAGGCTGTTAGACAGAAAATCTACTTTTAAAAAAAAATGTTTTTATTTGTGTATAGTCTTAAAGATTTTTACAAACGAAGAGAAGAAAATCACTGAAAAGTTTTGTAAAAGTTCCGCATTTCGAGCTGAATGATGATTTCATCTTTAGTTCTGAAGGGTAAGCGCAGCTTTATCAGCTAACAGTTTGCCTGGTAAGTCGATGTGGTGCAGTATTTTGTAAGTAGCTAACAGCCACTTTGTTTTGTCACCGTCAATCAATTTAGCCCAGCATGTTGGTTCGTCCATTCGAGCAAAGTTCGACAAGATCGGCCACAGATATCGGGCTCTAATCTGCTGGTTTCCTGGGCAGTGAAGCAAAAGGTGACGAATGGTTTCTTTTTCGTTAGGAATAGTACAAAATCGACAGCTGTTAGTATTTGATAGTCCTCTAACTGCCCTCATCAAGTAAAAATCTACTTTTTACTTGATGAGGTAGCAAGCCCCAGTATTTTTTCTGGGTTTTGGACTTTATTTTTCTTCCATCTAGGTATAATCCAAAGCCCGACTGAGAGTTATCAATGTTTTACATATTCTACCTTAAGGGTCCTTGATGCTGACTACCGCTGAGCACAGCCAAACCACCTTTCTGCTCTTCTGGGTTTCACCCTCGAGCTACGAATCGGCAAATCTATAATAGTCATGCTCCCAATGATCTTGGGGTCCCCCCTCCTACACCGGTGTGTCATTGCTGGAACTCTCTGTGGTCGTTGTACTGTATACACCGCAAATATCTCTGGGAACCACCAACTGCCTGCTGCAAAACTGCTTTTTTCCTCCCAGGGTATTGCTCGCCTGACTCTCCTGCGTTGCATGAAGGGAGCTTGTTCTGGTGCCGCAGGTTCACAATCTTCTGGCTCCTGCAATAGGTTTCTTGGAAACATCTGGCAGACCCAGTTCCTCTCAATTCATGGTCTTCTGGTTGATTTTGTTTAGTCCTCAGATTTACGTCCGCTGCAACGCTAGGGATCAGGCAACCAAATGAAAAGGCCTTTTTCTCCTGTATCAGGGATTGCTGAATGCGGCAGCACAGCAATCTCCTCATGAGTGCGATCATCACTGTGCCATTTGTAGCTCTTGGTCTTTCAAATCTGCGTACATTTATCTGTAGGACTACAGAGCCTTCACCATTGTGGATGCTTGAATGTCAGGTCGTCCATCAGTCATCCCTTATGACGATGGGTTCAACCTTCAGTCAATGCCGGAGATCACAGACCCTATCTTCTTAATCTGGGACCCTCAAGATACTGAGTCTTTGGAAGCCTCTCCACTTGGTGAGCTGCTTACCTGCCCTACCCACACGCCGTGCATGGCTTGTTGCATCTTCCACACAGATATCTGGCTCCTCAGCATCATATAGATCAATGCCGTGACCCTTGTGCAAGTGTGTGTGTCACTTTCTATCTACAGTTTCTTCATATGATATAATATGGCATTTATAACGCGCCTATACACAAGTGCAGTGGAGAGGTTAGAGAAGGTGATGATGAGGAGCGTGGATCGTGTAGTTTATTATCTACGTTGCACTTGCTATCAACTGGAATTCCCAATGACACTCTGCATGGTCACGCATGGGGTTTCTGAAAGAGTCATTGGCAAGTGGTTGGTCATGGGCTTCCTAGTCATCTTCAACCACCCCCAATACCATGTGCAGCTGTCAATCCAGCTGGCATAGAAGAGCTTCTTCTTGTGATGAGACGCCACCAAGAAAATCAAACACCTACCAGTGGCTTTCTGCAGCTATTGGAGCAACACTAACCACTATCAGGAGATGGAGACGGCTATAATCACTCCTTGAAATATTTCCTTAATGTTAAATGTCTTATGAAATAGCTGTATGTGCAAGCGACTCCACTTCTGTGCCACTAACAAAAGAAACTCTGCTTGCTTCAAATCTGTTTTCATAGTTAATTTTCAAAGTAGTTGCATGTTGTCAGTATGTTGACCCTTTGAGTTAAGGGAAATCCCATCCAGCAAAAGCGCTGTGTTAGCACACGAGAGAAGAGCAGACAATGGATGAAGAATCACCCTAAAGCAAGGGGCAAAGAAGTCCAACGGCAAGTACTCCACAGGCTCCGATGCCACCGGCCAGAGAGTGAAGCATGAGTTGACAAGCAAGTCGCATGGACAGAAGGGTACAAGGTTTTCTCTGGAGGACCCATTGGGGGTCATTACGAGGTTGGAGGTAGCCATGGCGTTATTAGCGCCATGGCTGCCTCCAAAATCCTTCCGACTCCGGTCTGGTGGATGGAGCAATTACCTGTCCATTCCGAGATCGGCGGGACCGGTAATTCCCCATTCACCAGAGCCATTCCCCATTCCCATTTGAGCCCCCATAGGGCTCAATGGGAAGGGGGAAGGCGGCAATAACGGTACCGCAAATTGCGGTACCGTTATTGTCCCCGGTATCCGTTTGCGGGTCCTGTCCTTAACGCCTGGTAAAACCAGGCGTTAAAGAAGGACCCGCAAAGGAACTCATAGTAGGGCGGTAAGGGATTACCGGCACCGGTGCCCTTACTGGTGCCGGTAATCCCTTACCGCCCACCTCGTAATGAGGCCCAATTGTCTCACTGCCAGACTGAGATGCGATTTGAACCTTGGAGCACCTAATCAGTGAGGGGACTGCCAGCTGGGGGCTCAGCATGAGGCAACTCTGTAGGAAGAGAGGTCATCACACAGCATTACTGCTCCACGCACATTTCTGGCCAGGCAGAGCGGCATTGGTGAAGTCACTTCCTGTACGCCTGCCGCCATTTACACCCACTGTTTCCAGACCTGCAATTGATGCTGATTCAGTGTCATTAGTGAAACACTGAGTGGATTATGCTGGGTTTTAGATGGGCCAGTTCTCCAGAAATCACTTCAGTCGTCGAGGGGCGGCTTCTGGAGGGGCGCGTTTGTGGCTCGGGGGGTGGCGGGGGGGGGAGGGCACCAAGTCCTGGGGAATCCTCAGCAGGCAAGTTAACCGTTCCTCGCTCCCACTCTGCAGGGCGGAAAGCTACCCTCCGAGCATTCTGGCTCAGTGCTTTGGTCACATCGCCAGAGCCCTTCGCCGCACCCATGGGCAGCCAAAAGAGAAGAGATGCTTTTCTGACCAGCTTTACACGCGTGATTGCGCACACACGTACACTGAGTACACATACATCATGTTCTCTGGCGAGGGCGGAAGGGCTGCAGTGCACGACATGAATGTATGGGCTTTTCCCTAGGGAAAAGTGCCTTCCTCTGACTCACTCAGTTCACAGACACTTCCTGATGCAAACATGAGGTTTTCTGAGCTTGTGAGAGCGAGGGAAAAATACACAATCCGCAGATTTTAGGCAGAGATTTCACACACTGGTGTCACTTCTGCCTATTAATGCGAACTTTCTCATAATTTATAACAGAAATCTAATCTTTATGATTTCTGGCACTAACCCAGTGAACATCTCTAACAGCAGGCACGTTGTGCAGTCTGGGCGCCATATATTAGGGTCCCAAATGCACCGCAGGATTCCAAATGAAAACAAGCAGCCTAGTCTCGCCCTGCAAATGCAGTGTCAGCATTTTATCAAACCATAGGAAAAAATGAATAGAAATCTAGAAACAGCGCCCGAGGTTTAATCAGACCGTAGAGCCCCCTCCAGAAAATGAAACCCTTGCTCGCCCCCCAGCAATGCTTTTGGAACCTCAAGGCTGCTGGGCAGAACATCCACGCTTTACTTGATGTGGTAGCCAGCTCCTGCCATATTGGCTGGGTTCACTAAGCTTTGGACTTTGTTTTTCCTCCCAGCCTGCCTTAATCCGAAGCTGAGAGTGTATCTCTGTTTTGTATATGCTCTACCTTAAAGGTCCTTATGACTTATAATGCAGGGGTACCCAAATGGTGCCCCGGAGTGTCCCAGATAAGGTACCCCTTCTGTGTTAGTATTGCAGCTAGGCTTGTGATAGCTTTTTTGTCTTAGCAAAATGTGTGTGTGTGTGTGTGTGTGTGTGTGTGTTACTTCACAAAGATTGGGTTTTTATAAATGCGCAAAATGCAATATTTGCAGATATGCTAGAAACTGTGCAACCTATGAACATCCAATTTTGGGGAACACCATTAAAATAATGGATGCTATTACGTGTGAAACAGAGTACGTGGTATATGCATTGGGATGTGCCTGCCAGAAATGGTACATAGGCAGCACCAAATATAAGCTGAAGATACGGATTCAGCAACACGTAAGGGCTATCCGACATCAGGACCCCAACTACCCAATGTCCAAACATTTTAAAGACCATCATGCTAACAATATGCAGAGTTTCTATTTCTTTGGTATCCATAAAATTGACAAAGCACCAAGAGGAGGTGACCGTGAAAAAACACTCTGTCAGAAAGAGACATGTTGCATATTAGACTTTGAAACCAAACATCCAATTGGCCATAATATGGATGAGGAAATGTACACATTTCTGGGACAATGATGATTTTATAATTAAGTCAATCTGTAATAACTGTCTTCAGACTAGTACTGTGTTCCTTTGATCTATTAACCTCTCACCCTAATTTCTGATTATAAGGGAGAATACTCATGCCCGGGTATCTGACATCATTTCTATTGTATTTTCTTCTATCCTATTTTATTCTATTCCTTATTCTCCTCCCTCGATGTGTCTCTCCCTCCGCTCTATGTTTCTTCCTCTTCTCTCATATCTCCTTGTCTTTCTTCTTCTAAACTATGGTCTAGGAGACGAGGCAGTTGTGCGATATGAAGGTCCAGTGTGGGAACCTTCTTTTCTCGGTGATATGCACTTAGGGTGATTCTTAAATCTTTTAATGGTGAATCATGTGTCAAGGAAGGGTGGCGCCAGTAACACAATTTCAGTAAAAGGAACCGGTACACTCTAATATTGGCAGTAGTGAAATGATCTGTTCTTTAAGACACACTGTTTATCAGGCATTCATAATTTGATTAATAGTATGAATTGATATAGGTTGTGGCACTTGTCCAATAATGAATCTTGATTATATTAACAATAATTTCAATAGATTTCAAAAGGTTGAATTTTAACCAAGGTCCACTATTTACGACATTATGTCTTTCCAATTTACACAAAAAATGAAAACAACACCATATGTTGCCTCTGTTTTCCGGTTGAAAGCCATAAGATGTCTTATTATGGCAAAATGTAAAAAGATTGGTATCGGCACAGACTGTGACACGGGGTACTCATACTTGTGATTACATGTCATCTGTTACATTCAGATTTCAAAGATGGGGATAAATTAGTAATACCTCCCTAGAGCCTTAGGCCATGCACCCAAGAATCTAGGCCCTGGCCACAACCACTGCAGCATATCACACCCATAGATCACACCCATAGAATCAAACAGCTATCAAATATTTGCAAATCTACAGTTTGTGTTGTGTTTGATTTGTATAGTTTGTATGTGATGCTTTGGCTACATCATGTCATTAAGATTGTAGAGTTTGGTAACAAGCACTGCAGTATAACATATCCATGGAAGTAAACATTTTGTATTGTGGTGTATGGTTAGATGTTTGCTTCAATGGTTGTGTTGTGGAGCAGTATTTCTGAGTTGTATTTATTACTGTTTGGTTTTTTTGTGATTGGATATATTTTATTCATGACGTGGGTAACTGGAGCAGATATTCTTTTTCAATTTCTGTGATAAAAGAAAAGATCATGTTATTGTAGGTAGTTTATAAAGACTTATTATATAGAATAATAGACATTTCTGACATTTTTGACCCTCATATTTAGTACTTTACAAACCAGTGTACTGTGCAATTTGCTCAGTTTCTGTGTTTGTTGCTTAACTCATTGGGTCTGTGGGAAAAAAAATCCATGTTGGATTAAAAAAAAAACATTTTTTTGTTATGGTACAGTACATTTTTTTCTTTGTTTTTAGTGTTTACTTGTTTCTGGCTAATGTTCTATCTGTTGGTTGTTGCAGATTGTTAGATACCTGCTGTTGAAATGTAAACTGATTATAGTTTTTTATTTATATTATTAACTTTGCTAATATACCTGTTGGGTTGTTGCAGATTCTTGGGGCAGTTAGATACATGTTGGTGTATTCTAACTGTTTATTTCTTTTTATAATTTAGTGGTATTGATTTATCTGTTTGGTTGTTGCAAAATATTGGGGCAGTTAGATACCTGTTGGCATATTCTAACTGTTTATTTCTTCTTATAATTTAGTGGTGTTGATTTATCTGTTTGGATGTTGCATAATTTTGAGGCAGTTAGATACCTGTTGGCGTATTGTAACTGTTTATAGTTTTCTAAGTAAAGTTTTATTAATGTTTATGCACAGATTAGTTATTAGATTTTGGCTTACGAATATTAAATAAGCGTTTTTAAGATTTGCTGGTAATCTTTGCTTTAGGGTAATGGTATTATCATTACATTCGAACCATCCACAATTCTTTGTTATATATGCAATGTAGTGACCTACATTGGTTGTGGCTCCTGCATGGTAGATTATACCTATTGTTGTGAAGGTTTTCCTACCAAGTGATACTTGACCATGTGTGAATCCAGTCAGCTTGCAGTTGTTTTTGGTACCATCTGCATTGTAACGTAAAAGCATTAGTATTACGTATTTGCTATGTGTTTGTATTTGTAAGGTGGCGCGATTATCTGAATTGCAGGTAGTACATAATCTGCCATGGTTTGAATTTTGTACAAGTTGCTGAAATGGAATGGATTCACAGTTAGGTATTGATACATACACGAAGCGTTCATTAGGGATTTGTTTTTGTGCCACATTGTTGCAAAGAGTGCATGTATGTTTCCAGATGTATGCGATCTGGAAGATTTCATTTCTAGGTATGTTTTTGTTTTCCAGTACTTGTAGTAAGTACATTAGACATTCTTGTGGATCTTCTTGTGAGTTTATAGTGAATTTCACCATTCCAGCACAGTAGTCCAATTCTTGTCTTATTCCATGAATACAATATGTGTTGTCAGGGTTGTTGGTTGCATTTCTATGAAGGACTAACATTTGCAAACACAATTGGTCTATATTGTGTAAGTAAATGTTGTCAATAATTGGTGGCAATTGAAATTGAATATTTATTGCTACATTTGCATAGCAATTTACAGCAGTTACATTTGAAAATGTGAATGGACCAGATAGTTCTGTGTGCAAGTCATTTCTTTGGAGTGTGTGTTGCTTCTTTGAAGAAGTATCTGAGTTACTTTCAGTAGTACATTCTTCTTCGGTTGTAGTAATTGATGTCTTTTATTCTTTTTGGAGGATTTGCAGTGAGATCATGTTGCATTTCTGTTTGAAGTAGTTTTCTTTTACAACGTTCTGCTTTTTGTGGAACGGGATAGGTTTTTAGATGGGGTGTACAGTGAACGTAGTCTATTGTATTCTAAAATGCAAGGAATATCAGCGTTTACTTTACTTGCATCAAAGTTGATTAGAAATAGACCGTCAAGTGTACGAAAGCGTGATAGTGCTGTAGCTCATGCCTTCTTTAAAGACTGTGTTCCCAATATCTATCAATGCTTTATCTAGGGTAAGACCTTGTGATTTGTGAACGGTGACTGCGTATGCTAGAGTTAGAGGAAATTGCTCTCTGAGTACATACATGCCTTTGATAAGAAGGAATCGAGCTGTTGAGCATCCTATTCTTTTTACTTCTGATAGTTTGTCAAAGAGAATATTGACAAACTGAATGTTGTTGTCACGTGGATATGTTTGAATGCCAACAACTGTACCAAGTGATCCATTAACTAGTCGTTGCTCCACGTCATGGTTACGTTTAAGAATGACTGTACAGTTTAAAGATAATTTTAATATTTTCTCCAAACCAGCTGTGTTGGCGATAGAGTGTTCTAAGGCATTTAATCTTGTTGTGGCTTGTTGACACATGGGTAGTGTCACACCATGTACGTCCTGTTTGTCTGTGGAGCAAATTTCAATTATAAGTTGCATTTCTTTTTTCAATATTGTTTCATTGAACTTGGAACAGCTTGCAAGAGTTGGCATCAAGGACATACAAGTGACATTTTTGTGTGCTAATTGTTCCATGACATCAGTAGCACATGAGTTATGGCCATAAAGTGTATGGATGTGCCGGGTTTTTAATATTGCTTGTGCTTCTTGAGCTAGTACACCAACTCTAATACTTTTTAAAATGTTGGCGTAGGTGAGGTCTGCAGACTGGCGCATGTTTGCTGTTAATTCTCTGTATTGGAAATGTTGCCAAAGGTTAACATTGCCAATGCTGCTAACAGTTTTACGGCAGAGTTTCTGTCCTAAGGTTTTAAAAATAGGTTCAACTTTCACGGGTGTCAATTGAAGAAGATCTCTGAAAACAATAATGTGTTTTCCTCCAAAGAGCTCTTCGTAGTTTGTTTTGAGTACTTCTTGTAATCTGAGGTGAATCAAAGCCAACATTAGATTGAAGATCATGCTCACCTCATCTATTAGCAGCATTTTCATTTGTTTTAACACCTTGCGTAATTCCATTGCGGCTTCTGTAGAAAGTTTGTAATATTCTAATTTGTTTTGGTGTTCTACTGAAGGAGTAGTAATCAGTGTAAAGTGACACCGCCTATGCTGGAGGCAGCTAAACCTGTGGGGGCAGTTGCAACAGCTGACAGTTTCTCGTTTGTGAATTGTTGAAGGAACTTGCTGATGATTTTGATCAAGAATGTTTTGCCTGAACCAGCTTCACCACTGAAATATAGTAGTATACGTTTGTAATTTTGGCAGGTACATTCTTTATTTTCATGTTGTACACCATGTGCAATTTCTTTTGTTACTTCTTGAAAAATGGTATGCTGCTCTTTGTTTAGTTTTGATTGCAGTACAGTTGAGTCTTCTGTATCTTCTTCATAGTAACACATGGGGGCCGATTCATGGAACAAATGTGTGCCAAAATCTGTGGGGCAAGCTGGCGCAAGTGTTAAAAAGCAAGTGGACGCGCACGCGTGCGAATTGTGGAAGGCCCTACGTGTGTTTTCCCCGGGATGTGCGCCAAATGCACGTGTGGTGCACACGGGCGCACACGTCACTGCAACATCCCGAACGTCTGCGCGGCGCGCACAGCGTAAGCACACAATGTGTAGCGCACACACCAAAAGGGGGCGGAACACGGGGCGGAACACGTGGAATGGGGAACAACACGTGAAAATGAGGGTATAACTGGGGAAGTACTGCTGGGAAATACACGAAACGCCCACATGCTTGCGAAGTACACGTATTCATGGAATCGAATAGGGGAAACACGCGCACACGAAGGCAGGCAGAAGCGTCCCTGCACAGTATAAAAGGGTGCACAAACAACAAACACCAAACACGTATATACAGCTACGATGAATGTCCCATTCTGTGGCCCCTTAGGAGAAATGATGTGTCACGCAACGCTCAGGCATCCCAAAAAAGCAAGAAAAAGTAATACGCGACCCCTGTAGCCCACGTGCATGTAAAAAAACACACACAGTACGTGGCAGCCAGGAACACAAAAAATGCGTACGTGATTAACACGCAGGCTAGTATGCCCGAAAAAAGGGGTACGCGACTAACAGGGACACCCGCAGTGGGAAAAATAGCATGTGCGACTCACCGTATGCCCTGCGTGTAGAAGAAGAACGCGTAGCCAAAACCCACACCAAAAGAAGAAGTACGCACTGTAGCCGCTGTGAAGTCATCACGTGTGAACCCCAACGTCTGGAAAACACACGCACCGCTTTCTACGAAAAGCACATACAGAGCGATGGAAACCCATGTGGGACCGTCAAACCGTGCAGAGGGAAACACCCGTGCACATGTTACATCACCTACGCACTTACGCGCTAAGGGCCTTTCCTCGGAATTCATGCAAACGTGCTGTTTTTCACGTGCCAAATCACTCCGTATCAAGCTGGCCACGTGACAACACACGGAAGACCATGCTCCTGCCCAGAAGGCCGAATTACTGCCCCCCGGATCCCCGAGCAGCCTCCCATGAGCCATCTGCTGCTGCCTGCCTGCTGCCACCGTGCCCTGCCATTTGGTGCCTGCACATCTGCCATCTGCAGGGGTCCAGTTGCTGTGACCACCCCTACTGGAACAGAAGACTCCCGACTGGTGTTCCATCACTCCACAGCCCAGCCCCAGGACCCAGTTGCCCACCCATACCTGCCTCGGGGGTTGCCATGTCTGACACAACACCTTTCAGCACCAATGGCAACCCCCCAGCAGAGAGGAAGAGGGCCACCAGCTTCAGTGAAAAGGAAGTTGGTATCCTGGTGGAGCAAGTTCTGGGGCATTATGATGCCCTCTTCACACCATCGCGCGCTGACAAGGAAGGACGGAAGAGGATCTGGAAGGACATAGTGGGTGCCATCAACGCAGAGGTGGTGGCACCCCGTGACATCAAACACATCCATAAGCGCTGGGAGGACTACAAGTCCAGGCCCCTCAAGAAGGCCGGGGCCACTTGGAAGCAGCGGATGCGATGGGGCGCCGGGTCCAGCTTATCACCCAGCAGGTGAGGATCCTGGAGTGCATTCGCCCAGTGCTTCACCACCAGACCCTCAGGATGCAGGCCCGTCTGGAGTCGACCGGTAAGTGCCCATGCATTCACGTTTAAAAAAGGGCATGTTGCAGTATGCTGGTAATTTGCTACTTGGCTGCATGTGTGACATGGGTCATGTTTGGATGTGTGTGTGCAGGGACATGATGGTGCTGCATGTGAGTCCAGTCAGGCGTGACCACATGGATGGTGTACGTGTTACAATGCATCATGCGGAGCAACATGCAGAACGCACACATGTGCCTGTGTCTGTACTTTGACATGTTTGGGGTGTGAGAGATGGTTGCTGCTGTCATGGACATGTATGATGTACATGTCCGTGTGTCTGAGTAGTGTGTGTGCCATGGATGCATGACACATGTCCGTGACAATGTTTTGATTCACTGATACAGCCTAGTCATCCTTGTATCCACTGTGTCTGGGGGTATACGGGGCCAGATGCATGACCCTCCGGTGATGTGTGTGCATGTGACCAGCATGTCCCATGATGCATCTGAGTATCAGCCCACCTGTTACCCTCACCTGGCTCCCACAGAGGCGTCGATCGGAACTGGACAGCTGCGGTCTCCACCAATGTGACGCGTAGGGCTGAGATGACGGACTGGACTGGCCCACCTAGCTTCGTTTGCTTGGCCCGTAGGAATATTCTTCTGCAAATGGAGAAAGGGAATTAACCACCCGTGGAGTTGAGCGTAAATCCCCCCACCCCCGCTGTTCTCCCCACAGACCGCCTTTGATGTCCCCTCTTATAGTCTCACCTGATGGTTTGAAAAGATGAGCTCTCCATCCTGCATTGAGTGCAGGGGCGTGTTGATAACCAGTTGCTTCATTGGCTCGAAGGAATTGGTGAGTTCCAGAACAATATTGACTCTGAGATTCCCGGCAAGACGCCGTAAGTATAAAGTTCAAATGCCTGACTTTCACTCTTGTCCGATTCCTTGCAGGTTGCAGCTTGACCCTGATGAAGAGTTCCTCGTGGCAACCGGTAGTATTCTGGTAAGGATTTATATTTTCCAACACAGTTCGATAAAATAAAGTCAATACGTATCCTGTTGCTTTCTCCCTTATTCAGGCGCTGAGAGAAAGTATTAAGTCTTGGGGAATAATACCTCCGGCGGTAAAATCAGGTAAGTCTATTGTGGTGAGGAGGGTTCCCCTTGTTAGTCCCTTTGTTTCACCTTGCTGTCCTTTTGTTTCCCCAGGGTTTGGCGAAGATGCAGTGGAAGCTGCACCGACCTGTGAAGAGGAATAGTACCCCCGGTGGTAAAATCAGGTAAGTCTATGGGGGGGTAACTAATATTCCTCTGTGTATTCCTGTAGCTCACCTTGCTGTTCTTGTCTTCTCCTTAGGTGCCGGAGTGCGGCGGGAACATGCAGGAGGTTGCGGTGGAATGTGAAGATGCTGCGAAGGCCTGTGAGTTCAGCACGGCGCTGCAGCAGGCAAGGCGATGCGCATAAAATAACTTCTTTCTTCCAGCTCGAAGGCACGATGGATCGGGAATTCAGGTAAGGATCAAAGGTATTGCTCTTGTTGTAACCTTTTCTCCTTCTTTATCCCTTTTTCTAGGAGCTCCAGACTCAAGGCGGGCGTGGCAGAAGACTGGATGCAGACTTGCAGGCACAGTGAGCGTTACGCTGCTGGATGCAGAATAACGCGAAGCGTGTGCTGCTCTTCGGGTGTGGTTTAAATAGCCTCCAAAGTAGTCCCAGGTAAGTATTCCTCCCCAGCCCCGCCCGAGTAAAAAATAGTCCCTAAGTAAAGTAGTCCCTTCCAAGCATCTTTTGGCTTGCAGCATGGTCTGCATCAGGTAAGTTTGCAGCATGGTCTGCATCAGGTACGTTTTACTCTATGAGCCTGGCGCCTATGGCTCCAGGACTGACTCTCCATATGAGCCTGGCGCCATAGGCGCCAGGACTGGACCCAAATAGCCCCTAGCAGGGGTTGTTGGGCTTGCTTAGGATAACTTGATGCCTGCTTCCGGGGTTGCTGGACGTGGTCTGGGTCCCCGGGGGTAGGCATCATGACACCACCATTGGATTAATCTATGGTGCCTTGGACATGGATGCCAATGTATGTTGCATGTGCCATGCCTGTTCCTGCATGTGTGTTGCCTGCACTGACCCATGTGTTGTGGAGGGACATGATGGAAGTGACGTTTGACAGTGCCACTCATGTGCTATTGCTTTGTGTCTAGGGGACTATAGTTCAGTACCCTGATGCTTGTGTTCAATGTCTCCCTTTACACAGCGGCGAGTGAAGAAGAGGACGGGACGGCGCTGTGGAGGAAAGCAGCAGGGATGCCTCCACTGGCTGGCGACGCAAGGTCCAGTCACCCTCCCAGGAAATTCCATCATCCGGGAGCGAGGGGACTGGTGCCGCGTCTGCCACTATGGCTGCAGCAGAAGCGGCGGATGAGCCCCCACAGGGGTTTGCAATGGCGGAAGACGGTGCAGAGCCATCCAGGTTGCTGGTGTGTATAGAGGAGGAGGAGGCCACTACAGAGATACACGTGGGGCCTGGTGGGGGTGGTACCACTGGTGCAAGTGGTGCAATCCAGGGGCAGGGGCAGGAGGCAGTACAGGTTGCAGAGGAGGTGCCTGTGCATGTCTCTGTCCCTGACACAGTGACTGCATCGCCATGCACCAGCAGGGATGCCCCGTCCCAGGCCTGTCCGCAGGTAGGGGGGAGGTCCACATCATCTGGCACTCCTCTACCTGCGGACAAGAGGACCCGTGACCGGATTGAGTCCATCCTGATTGGTGTCATGTTGCGCACACGTGACATTTGTGATGACATGCGTGCTTCCTGGGGGGACCACGCATGTCATCACAAAGAGCTGTGTGCCAACGTGACCCAGTTGGGAGGGACCATGGTCGCGGGTTTCCTCCATGTGTCGGCCAGTATTGCGGCCCTCTCCTCCTCTGTGCACACTATACGCCAGTTGTTCTCCGTGCCGTCTTCCTGCCCAGGTGCCACCAGGGCCCCCTGTGGATCTGCCCCAACCAACGCATCCAGCCTGGTCAAGATCCCATCCCTGCCACAGTTGGGAGTCGGAGGTCCAACAGGGGTGGCCACCCCACCAACTGGACCCCAGCAGATGGGGGATGTGCCAGCATCATCAGGCAGGGCACGTGCACGACAGCGCCGGTGGATTCCATCAGCCCGGAGGCCGTCGTGGTGGCAGAGGCACTTGCGTGGGAGGCAGCAGCAGGCTCAGCGTGGGAGGCATCATGGCTCGGGGCCATCAACACTCCGGGGGCAGGCATCGGCCGAGGGGCAGGAGGACGCCGGACTGGGAGTGTCTTCTGTGTGGCTGTGGTTGGGCCGGCAAATAGATGCAGCTAGGCGACGGGCGGAGAGGGCATGGCTCTCTATGGTCAGGGCGGAGAACTCCATGCGCAGGGCATTGAGGCGGGTTGAGTGCCTCGAGGCAACTCGCAGGGAATTGGAGGAGGCCATGGATGCATCCCTGCGAGACCTCAAAGCCAGGGAAGAGGCCCGCCTCCAGAACATCGACGTGGAGTTCAATGATGCCCTGGCCTGGAACATCAACAAGTGACCCGTTGGACTTGCCCGCCGCCTTTGTACATAGTTCTTTAGGGTTAGGTTTCCTTTGTTTTTCTTATTATTTGGAGTAAATGGTCTTTGCTCCACCTTATGTATATAGTTTTTTATTCATCGGACTTTTTTGTAGGTTTCCTTTTGTTTTGGGATCATGGACCCTTTGGACTTGGAATGTATATAGTTGAAGACTTGTACATACTTTCTTATTTAACATTTCCCATGGATCAATGTTTTTTTTTTTGGGTCATTCAAATCATATTGACATTGGCGATGGACCACTTTTCTTTTTTCATGCCAGGGATTTTTGTTCATCATTGGATTTGCAATTTATTTGGGTAATAGCTTTCATTATTTATTAATTTGCAAGTTTGATTTTCTTTATGTTATTTCATTATGTTTTTAATACATTTATTCTAACTTCATTATTGGTGTTGTGTACTATCATTGGTTTTGTGCATGTCTCAATGAACATTGCCTCTGCCATGTGTTGCCACTGTGTGGCTCTGTTGTGCATTTATGCATGGGCATGGTGGTTCTTTTAAGACTGTCATGGCATGGGTAATTTGGGAGTGGGTACAGTGGATGGTTGCATGCTTGTACTGGGGGCCAAGAGGGATTTGGGTTGGCATTAGGGCCATGGGTCAGTTTTGTTAGGACATGTTGTTTTGTGGCCCATGTGTCGGGGCCTGCTGGCAGGTGCCTGTCACTGGGGGTTGGTGGGGGGGACATGAGTCAGGTCCTGCTTGCAGGTGCCTGTCAATGGGGTTGGGTGGGGGGACATGAGTCGGGGCTACCAGGTGCATGGTACCATGTGGCCTGCCTGCGGGGAATGCCCAGGGGTGTGGGGTGGTCCCCTGTGGTGTGGGCTGCCTGCTGGGCATGCCCAGGGGTGTGGGGTGGTCCCCTGTGGTGTGGGCTGCCTGGGGGGCATGGTGATGGGGGGCACACCCGGGAGGGCACACACTGCCAAATCGCGTATATAAATCCACACACACCCCTCGGAATACACGTACCCTGCTTGCGCCTGAGAAATCACGTGTATAAATCCACAGCACGGTACGTATATTTCGAGGGGTGCGCACCGATTTTTACATGCGATTTTGCTGGCACGAGCGGGGTACGTGTATTCTGAGGGGTGAGCGTGGATTTTTAAACACGATTTCGCTGGCACGAGCGGGGTATGTGTATTCCGAGGGGTGTGTGTAGATTTATACACAGGATTTCGCTGGCGCGAGCGGGGTACGTGTATTTCGAGGGGTGCGCGTGGGTTTTACACGCGATTTCGCTGGCGCAAGCAGGGTACGTGTATTCCGAGGGGTGCGTGTGGATTTTTACACGCAATTTCATGGTTGGGGGCTGTATAATGGTCCACTGGCCTTTGCGCCATGTACTGGATTTGTGCAATGTATTTGGCGCACAGGGCGGGTTTGGGGGCGTATCTGGCGCTGCTGCAGGGTCGCTGCGCCACCCTGCGCCATGGCTGATTGTGCATGTTAGTATCCATGAATACGCTGTGCTCTAAAATGGGTTTTAGCACACGTGGCTGGTGCTGACTGTCGCACGCGCACTCTGTGCGCTAAATTCTATGAATTACCCCCGTGGTGTTTTCTACTTCTGTCATAACTAATTCTGCCTCATTTGCTATTAGTGGCTGTCCCAGTGGTTCTTGGCTTCCTGTCACAGAAGGTTGACTACTGTCGGGAGTGTCCTTATCTAATTGAGCCTGGAGTTCTTTGTGTTGCTATTCATTGAGCAACATTGTTTTGTACTCTGTAAAGTTCACATTGGTTATAGTGCTTTCATTTGCTTTGAAAGCGTCTTCATAAGAGTCATAGATACCTAGTATCTATCTCTTCTTCTTTTCTCCATGGTTTAAAAAGTTGTAGCAGGGACATGTAATATATTTCTTCATGTTGAGGAGTTTTTAATGACAATTTTATATGATAAATTAAGCTTCATTTGGTAAGTTCCACTAAGCTGCCTTCACAATTTGTCACTCTGTATCTACCTTTATTTTCATTGGGTTTTATATAATTTTTGTATGTGAAGTTTTGGGCTATGTGGTACAGACACATGGTTTCCAAAGTCGTATTTCTGTTTGGGTAGTATGTGTCTAGTAAATTGTTTTTCAAAATGTCTTGGCTGTTGGGATCATTTTTGGCTATTGTTTCTATGTCGTCGTATGATTTGAGAAGTATTTTCTAGATTTAGCAGGACCAAGACTTAGCTATACTATATTTTCAGATTTTCCATATAAAGCAGTACTGGTTAAACGATCTGCAGCTTCATAGCAGCCACATTCTCTATGGGAGAGCATTTTTATGCCTGAACTGTACAATTTCTGAGACAGTGTTTTGTCCGATGATAGGTCATTCCAGAGGTCTTGCAGCTTCGTTTTTCTGCTTTAGTTAAGTAGGCTGTAACATACTGTGCAACTGCAGTGGAATTGTCTGCAATGTACTGCCTATCCATGTTTGCACTCCATAAGAGGGCAATGATTGCATTGTAATCATTGATATATTTTGCTTCTTCTGCTCTTTTTATGAAATATGTGTTCTTAGGTGATTTACCTTTAACACTAAGTCTAATTGAAGACATGAAGTTGTTCACTTCACCTGTTTATGTAACTGGTCTATGGAAACCAAAGCGGCATTTGGTGTAGTATTTCCCTTTGTTTTTGCATTTGCGACAACAATATTTCCCACATTTGTGTCTTTGAAATTGTACCATTTGTGCATGAAGGTCACTTTTTGTTGCTTCTGATGGAATTTCACAAGTGACATATTTTTCGATAAACTATAAAACAGTGGAATCACTGGCTTGACCAGATTTAGGAGCATCTTTAATCCATAAAAGCATGTGGATATGTGGTGCTCCTCTCACTTGGTATTCTTTTCACCAAAAGAAGTGTTGCACTTCTCTGAGGGGAGGATCAGTTTTATTACAAATAAAGTGTAGCATAGCAATATGAAGCGATGATGGAAATATCTTGAAACATTAACAGGATCTAGAGAGCAAAGTTCTCCAGTTCTTAGTATGTCTGTGTTTGTTTTGTTTTTGTTAGATATGCGTAGGAAATCATGTAAATCTTCCCATGCATATTCTGCACAACTTAATGTAACAAACCAAGTGGGCAAGTTTCTTATCATACAACGTACATCTCTGTGACGTCTGAACCAGTACTCTTTAGTGCCATGCATGTTTGCTAACAGATTTGTAATGCTTGAATGTAGAACCTCATCTTTTTCTCGCACTTTTTGTAGTCATTGCGTAGCTGACATATTTTGAAATTGGGTACCTGATTTCAATGTGTGTGCAACTCCGTAGCATAGAGTTGCTAGTTCACTTTCAAAGAGTAGGTGGAATATGTATTCCACATTTTGTATAACTCTGGGATCTTCAGAATACATTCGTAATGAGCAGTATTCTGATGCTGTTATCTGAATGGGTCTATCATCGTACCTTCCTCCTTTTCCAGTAGGAAAGAGTAGAGGAAAAGCACATGCTTCTATACTTTTTTCCCACATGCTGATTGGTGATCATTTGGTTTGTCGCATTTGGTACGTTTCCAGTCCATCATCTATGGTGTCACTAGAGTGTAATGGATGAATTGTATAATGGTCTAAAATATTGGATAGTGTACCAGGATGTAGAAGTTCAAATTGACCAGTTTCTGGTGACTCTAGAATTATTTTAGTGGTTTCCTTCAAGTTTTCTTCAATATTAATTTCTTTGTACTATTCATTATTGTCTTTTAGATATTGCAAGGCTTGTCTGCTTTACATAAGTCTACTAGTTGTTGCCAAATTTGTTTGTCTTTTATAGGTACACCATTTACTAAGACAATTAAAGATTGCTCTGTTGGACGTTGCACTCCAGAGTGTTCACATTTTCTTTCAGATCTAATGGTAAATAAACTACTTTGCCACAAATGCCTTTCACTAATTCAGAGGGAGGTAATTTTGCTGTTTTTGGTTAAAGGCGTATTATTGCTTGAAATTAGTGCACTGTTTGAATTATGATGCTCTCATATAAATTGAGTTGTTGCAGGGGTTTTGGTAGTGGGAATATTTCCAAGTTATTTGTGATAGTTTTTTGGTTGTTGTCATGTTTTGTAGTGCAGTATGTGTAAAGTATTAAGGGGTCAGTTATTTCATATTTGTTTTCTGCTATAAGGTACAGAGCTAATTTAAACCATTTGGAATCTTCATTGTCTTCTATTTTGTATGTTATGTCTACAGTGTTTGTGTTACATTTATTAAAAGTTCTGCGGCAACACACACACACACATGGTTTGGTACTTCAGCGGATGTACTTTTAAATTTTAGTATTTCTTTTTTGTATGTGTGTAGTAGAAGGTTGCCATCTGTACAATTGTTGCTTGTCTGTTGTAAAGGTATTGCATTTTGTAAGTGGCTTTCACTTCCAAAATATTTTCTCTGGATATGCTCTATTTCTTCAAGTAGGTCTTTGGCTGTACCATGTAGAAAATTGTTATTTAAATTGGCTAGTGCTAAAGCAGGACTTTTAGCATAGCACAGTTTGTAGACTAGATTTCTTATAGTTGAATGATGTGTTGATATCATTTTGATATGATGGAAGGTGCTTTTTCAAATAGGTCCTGAAATGCACGCTAATTAATGTCCTTGTAGTCCTGTGTTTTTGAGCACTGGACAGGTATCCATATTTTGTAGTAGTTTCATTTTTAATTTTGTCTTTGCCTTTCACATTCTGATTGAGGAACTGGCGTAAAGATTTGAAAGATTTTTGGCAATGTTACACATTGACGTGCACGGCCATTTGTATACTGGACATTCTGGTTCAGTTGAATGGAGAGTTTTCTGGGGATATTTTTGAAAGCAGCATTTTTTGTTCCATAATGGTATTATTAAATGTTTCATAGCCTCTTCCACTGCTATGTATGGCAATTATGTTTGTTTGCTTTTGTTTGTATGCTTCTTCATTGAAATATGGTTCTGTGCTGGTGGTGTGACTCCATTCACCTCCACAGATATCTAAGAAGTTATTTTTGTTGAGATTCTGTTTATTTAGAAGTCTTTTTTGTAATTGAGTAGTTAGTTTTTTTAGTGGTTTCATTCTTTTTAACACTAAAATAAATAACTTCAGTTTGAGAACAATTGCACTGTCTATCAAAGCTTCTAAAATTAATTTTCTACGGTAGGTTTTAAGGGTTGTGCATGATTTTTCTCCTGTTTTTATAAGATTTTGAAACACTCTGTGGTGAACATTTTTTCTAATATACTTTTTTTTTATATGGTTACTTGCCACTACATCAAGATTTATAGGAGCAGTGTTAGCAGTAGTGGTAGCTGAATTGTTAATCACTTTTTGTTTTGTTTTACATTTTGAAAAAGGAGGTGAAGTTTTTGTACTGGAAGCTTGTTTTGTTTTGCTTAATGACTCTATTAGATCTTTTATTTGAACTTTGTGTACAAATTCTGCTAGAGATGGATGCTTATTTTGGACACTTTTATTTTCATTTGCTCTACTTCTGCTTTGCTTTCTATGGACTTGGTTCTTGGTAGGCATTCTTTGGGGTCTGTTGAAAAAAAAAAGAAGATATGGGTTGTGCTGTTCTGCAATGTATATGTGCTGTGTGCATGAGTGTGTGAGTATGATGGTAAGGATGTATGTGGTAGTGTGTGATTGTGCATTAGGAGCTACAAGTAGTTGGGAAGACTACTCTTCTATTTGTGTGTTACTATACTTGGGTTCAGATGACAGTACAAAGTAAGCTAGTGGTGAGGAGAAGCACTAATACTAAATCTAATGGTATAGAATTAAAACAGTTCTTTGTTCTGTAATACTAACATTCTAGGGGCTGAGTTATTTCATTTGTGCATCGAAAAACTGGGATTTGTGTGCCATTCTGACTGTTAATCCCTGTTTAACAAATGGGGATTTGTGGGCAAAATGGTGTACAAATCTCCGTTTTTTGGCACACAAATTCCATGAATCAACTGCACAGTGAGTTTGAGTAACAGTAAGAACATTATCGTAGTATTGTACTTACATTTCTTTTGTTTGGAATGAGCAGGTTTCTTCTGAGTTGTTGTTTATACTTCAGATGTTGCTGCTTTTCAGGAGAGTGGTCTTCACTGCAATTGTAAAAGAAAGAAGTTAGTAATGTGTGTTTATAGCACTGAGGTTAATTTAGATGTTTATTTCTATGTTTTTGTAGTAGTATTCTTGTTTGATAAGTGAACATAGTGTGTGAATGCAGTTTCCTTGGACTATGTGCAGGCTTATTTTACTTACAATATGTTATTTCAACATGCTTTGCAAATGAGTAGAATAGTAAGTGTATGAAACTCTCTTGGTTTTTTAAGGCTGTGTTATTGAATGTTAGGAGATAGAAGAAATAATGATATACTTATTCTGCAATTTTTATAAGGTAAATGGCAGAAATTGTATAGAAAAGCATGGAATGTATGCATTTGTGAAGGTATGGGTGATAAAGCAGAAGCATGTGATTTATAGGCATTGGTGTTATTTCAGCTGGGAGCTTTTCAATGATACGGTCTATCTGTGTGAGTGTATGAAGATGCATAATCTTATCCTGACTGTGTGTAATTTTATAATACACTACTAAGTGTTTTTCTACAATTATACTGTTATTTCTCACATCTTTCAATATTATAATGTTTTAGATAGCTGTGTGTGTTAAAATAAAATTAGATAGCAGGCAGGTTTGGAAGTGACAGTTGATTATAGCAGATGGGAAAAATTACAGTAAGTTCTTTTATAGGTTATACAGGTTAAGTGGCAGTTACTCTGTTTATATGCATTCATAAGAGTTGTTCATGTACTGTGCAGAAAATATGTATACCTGTAGTTTGCATTCTTGCATGTGGATATGCCTGTAGCTGCAAGTAGAAATCTTGGAGTCTTGTAGAGTAGTTTTTTTAGTAGGTGCTTTCCAATGATCTGAGACTTGTACTCAGAGTGATCAACATTACATTTGAAGTGATGAACTCTGATGATGGAGTTAGATGTAGAGGTCTTGGATGTGATTGGTGGATGGTTGTGTGACTGCTTAGCTGTATCCAGTGAGGGAATGGCACAGAGAGTGAAGTGGAAAGGGTAGAAGGGCTATACAAGAGTTAGGCTGGCCGCCGACACCGCAGCTGTCCGTGGATAGGGCGTGCCACATCTGGGACTTTCCTGCAAATCCAGCATGGAAAGGGGACTGTAGGGATCAGCCAATCAGATGTTGAGGTTGTGGATTTCTGTTGAAAGAGAGTGTAGTGAAGATGGCAAAGGTGGAGAAAGTCAGGGGCCTTGATTCACAGAACGTTTTCCTATGGGATTGTGCCATTATAAAACACTTCCATGAATCAGGCCCAGGGTGTTGGTGCTTTGAGATGTGTTTGTGCATGGTTTACAGCAGTATGCTCAATGCAGGCATGTGGCAAACAATTTTGATGTTAAAGGAGTGGAGGTGGTGTGGAGCACTGTGCCTGATTGCAATGTACAGGGAATTGTACAAGTTTGTGAAGATATGGGCAGGAGGAACATTCCCCATGTGGTAGTTTTGCACTATGGTGCTTTCCATTTGGGCTATGTAAGTACCCCTAATTGGTGGCAGATTTGGAACACTTGGTTCAAGCAGTAATGAACATCCTTCCAAATGCTAAAGTAATTTTTTATGGATTAGTACCAAGGGCATTATGGGACAATAGTTCTGTTTTTTTGTCCTCAGCAAAACATTGCTAGGTGTGCAATCAACCGAGGCATCTGTGCTTTCATGCTTAGATCTGGTATGTTCTTCTGTAATGATGAAAATATTGACTCCAGTAATGCTGTTTATTTTAAAGAAGATGGCATTTACCTATCTTTTATGGGAAATGGCATGCTGTTCTGGAATGTAAGGGTTGCTTTGGAGAAGATTATGTGAAGTTTTTAGGAGTAAACTAAGACAAAAAAAGAAAAAAATACAAAATAACAGGTGTCTGTCAAGCATCTGCAAAAACAAAAAGGCTCTTTTCAGAGCCAACTTCAAAGGGGAAATGGGGCACACTATTTAAATTTGCATTCAGCATGCTCAGATTTTCGATATGTCCGCGGACATGGCGGTAGTCCACGGAAATCGTGTATTACATACAGGGATTTTGGGGTGGAGAGGCATGCAAATGAGAAAGAGTAGAGCAAGGGATTGGTCAATAAAGTTTAGTGGGCATGTTGTGTAAGGAGACAGTTTGTCAGAAAGACATTTTCCTGAGAGAAGAACAGATAGCTATGGCTGTGTGTTTCAGAAAACAGATTATCTGGATTTTGGAAGACTCATGGATACATTGGTTGGAGGTGCATGCAGAACGCTGTGGAGTATCTGCAGATCTTGGATTCCCTCATGTGGAAGTACACTGGCGTGGAGTGCATGGAATGAAGTGGCTGGACTTGTTACTTCTCTTGCTAGTTTGGAGACAGAGCTTCATCCAGACATATTTATAATTCATTGTGGAGGGAACAGTTTAGGACATGTGTCTGGAATTTCATTGCAATTTGTAATGAAAGAAGGATTTGGGAAGGTTATGGATATGTTTCCAAATTCCCAAGTAATTTTTCCTCGTATTGCGCAGAGACAAATGTGGCTGTGTTCTTCTTCATTTGGTCCACAAATGGAGAAAGCGAGGCGCAATGTAAATAAGGCTGTTTGTGCCTTTCTAAGAGATGTTGGCATGTCCTCTATTCACAATCAAAGTATTATGGTTCTTAGCACATACAATTTTCGTAGAGATGGAGCCATCTTACTTATGCTGGTAATCAGATTTTTCTGAGAAATGTACAAAATGCATTACGACTCTTTTTGAAATTGCAACCATCCATTTTGCAGTAGGTGTTGACCATTTCAAGTTTTTCAAACACAAAAAAACCCACCAAAAGGCTCTTTTCAGAGCCACAACTTCTTCCCAGAGAAAAATGCAATGGTTATGATAGGGCAGCACCCCAAAATTTTAGATGTCCGCGGACTTCTCCAAAATGCACAGGGCCCTTCTCCATTTATTTACCACTTCTATTTTTAGACTGCGAAAGGCGGCTCTGAAGAGATCCTTATTTTTTGGGGGATTTTTGTTGTTTTATATTTCTTTTGGTTTTTTACATATGACACATTAGGAGAGGAGGGGAAAGAAGGGTAAGAAAGGGGCACCAACCACGGGGATAAGAAAGGGCAGGTGGAGAGAGGAAGATGTAGGGTTGGCATTATTTAGGATTTGGGCAGACCTTCTCATGCTCCTTGACCGTAGTCTCGAAAGCACTCCGAAGACTCTCCCCCTGCATACATGCAACATACACAATATTGTGAGCCTCAAAAGGTATGGGTCAACAGCATTGTGAATGGCCTGTGAGGCAGTTGGAGGGATGCGCTGTCCCACAGGAGTGTCTCTTGTGGTGACAGGAGTGGAAACAGAGGATGTGGTAGAGGAACTCAACCTACTACGTTGATCACAAGGTACAACCTTGCGAACGGCCCCACCGTGGAACGACCTCAGGTGTCGCTTCATGGATGTCGTACCAAAGCTGTACGAACCAGGCTTCCCATGACTCAGCACCATGTGGCACTGATTGCAGGGGACCTTGTTAGCACGCACTTTTGGCACTCCACCATGAATGGTAAACAACCGCCACACCCAAGACTCACAGCTAGTGCTAGTAGTAGGGACTTCCAATACCTCATCCTCTTCATCCTCTTCATCCTCTTCTACATCCTCACGCCTATTCCCCTCTGCAGGCCCTTGTGGAGGTGGTCGTGGTAGAGGGGCTTGGGGTGGTGCTGAGGCAGATGTAACACCAGCTGGAGCAGCAAGCATAGATGTCATCAGGTCGAAGCAAGAGCAGCAAAATCAGGATGATTAGCAGCCAAAGTAGAAAATGCTCTGTCAGATAGCCAGAAGCACAATAAGGATGAGCTCTGGGGTGTGGCCTTTTATAGGGGTGCAGGTGCAAGCTCCGCAAACAGCCGCGCTGTCCGCGGACAGATTGAACACCCCAAAAAGGCTCAAAAAGTTCCAAAAAGTATGTAGAAAGTCAGGGTCATTGTCTGGGACATGTGCACTGGTGAATATTTACTGTAAAATACTTTGGATTGCCCCAAAAAAGTACTTTTGAAATGTTTGTGGTCCCGAACAGTGTCTGCAATTCAGGACAAACGCTCAGCGTGGGTGCAGTCACATGATGATGTCGCGCACACGTCCGCGAAGGGAACTGGTGTCCGCAGCACACCAAATGCACATGAAGGGTCGTGCACATGTGTTCTACGGACAGTGTTTGGGTCCTCAAACTAATTAAAAGTGCGACACAAGTAATACAGACAGTTACGGACAGGTGCAATGTTCGTAGGACTTATGGGTGTGGTGCGCATGTGCGTAGATGTTCTACAGACAGTACAGACAGGCAAAGTGTCCTTAGGATACCTCCATTTGAGTTAATTCTGAACATTCCGGACACCGAATGTGTTCTAAGAACAGTTCCATGTTGCTTGCGGACAGTACGGACAGGTATAATGGCCTTAGGACACCTCCATTTTGGTTAATTGCGGACATTCCGGACACCGATTGTGTTCTAAGAACAGATCCATTTTACTTGCAGACAGGGCGGACAGGTATAGTGTCCTCAGGACACCCCCATTTTGGTTAATTACGGACATTCCGGACACCAAAAGTGTTGTAAGAACAGTTCTATCTTGCTTGTGGACCGTGCGGACAGGTATAGTGTCCTTAGGACACCTCCATTTTGGGACAATTGCGGACATTCCGAACACCTAGTGTGTTCTAAGAAAAGTTTCATCTTGCATGCGCCCAGTACGGACAGGTATAGTGTCCTCAGGACACCCCCATTTTGGTTAATTACAGACATTGCGGACACCCGCGCTGTCCGTGGACACCTTAACTGCCTTTTTAAAAAAAATAAGACACAAAGGACTACATTAAAACACACATATTATTTTTTTTATTATATACAGATATAACATTTATGAAAGAGACGGGGAAGCAGAAACTGACACAAACACAGGGGAATTAGGGTTTTGGAGAGGATGGATGGGAGGGGATGAAGGGATGGATGTCTCATCAAAATGTTTTTCTTGATATTGAGGGTTTGGGGATAGTTGACTGGGACATGGAGAGGGGTAACAGGTGCATGTGGGACAATGATATTTATTTTTTTCTTTTATGTGGTCTTCCACAAAATGTTTCAAGAGATTGAATTTTTCCATAAGCATATCAATTTTTTGTTGCATGCGCTGCAGAGTATTTTCTAATGTCTCTTTTGGTGTATTAGTTTCAATGTTTGTATGGTCTGTTAAATATATATATATATATATATATATGTTAAGTACACATAAAGTAATGGTTGTTAATTTGCTTATATAGAGAACTGTGTACCATAAGTATCATTGTCTTCAGACATTTCCTCACGTGGGAAATTTTCCTCAAGCCATTCCAAAGTAATGGACATTTCTGTGTAAAAAAAAATATATTACTTTTAGTGTACCAAATACAGAAAGTTTAGAAATATACGAAATATATACGAAAAATGAAGTTTACTTACTAGTTTCTGGTAAGTTGAGTTCTTACTGTTGTGTAGGTCTGCTGTTGCTCTTGGCTGTGCAGTTTCTGTCAGGTAATTATGTTGGAGGCATATCTTTTTTGTTGTGGTATATTCCATTTTAGTACATATGGTATTTAAATGAATGGTTGATGTGTTACATATATAGGTTCCATTTCTTGTTACATATATAGGTTCCATTTTTTATTTATTACATAAAATGTGTTTATGTGCTGCTTTTTGAACTTTTTCAGTGTTTATATAGCATGATAGAGCAATCTAAGATGGGTAGTGTTGATGTTGTCCGCGTCCGTCTGTGGACATACGCATAGTCCGCGGACATCAAAATCACTAGCTGGGGGTTCAGTATGTTCTATGTTACATGTATATAAAGTAAGGGAATCCTAGTAAACATGTATCAAATTCACACTATGAATATGTATATTCAGTAAAGGGAGGTTATGGTTAAGTTGCACTATAAAAACCTATGAAATTCAGTAAATAAACTTTGTTAAAGGGACATTATGGTTAAGTTGCGCTACTAAAAACCTATAAAATTCAGTAAAAAAACTTTGTTAAAGGGACGTTATGGTTCAAAGTAAAACCGAAAAACCCATGAAATTCGCTAGTTATGGTAAGCTAAGCAACCATAACTCGTGCCACCAACGTGCATTGCTAAGACTAACACCCAGAACATCAAAGATGACATCACAAATGTCGTTGATGACATCAATGATGACATCACATGTGTATTTACTTTTTATAAAAACTCTGTATAAGGGATTCTTATTATAATGTTGACAGAAAAAGTGTTAAGGATCATTGGAATAGATATCTTGAGCTATGCAGTGCATTAGACAATGGTCTTCCAGTACAGTGTCCTGTTGTCCATCTTAAGGACTGCATTTCCGTAAAGGGGTGATTACAGGTGAAATTGTAACGTATCTCCCATATAACCCACCTGGAACTCTTTAAACATTAGCTGGAGAGGACCTTTTCGTACAGCGCCACAATCCCTGGCTAGCAGGGCTGCCAGAGAAGTGGGAGATACAGCCATCAGCTCCATAGTCACCTATGCAAGTTTTGGCCCATCAAAGGGGAGACCCATTAATGCAAGAAACATATTCTAAATGCCCAGTGATATGTTCGGATGCCTGGGAATCCAAAACCACCCTTCTAAAGAGGTTCCTTGAGCACCATCAGGGGATCTTCGCCCGCTTGTGGCCATCTCAGGAAACCCCCTTTAAGAGTCTCTCAATTAAATTCTGCACTTTTGCAAGGCAGAGGGTGGAGGATCATACTGAAAACGTACCACAAACAGGAAACTAGCATCCTTTCAATACTATGTAGTTTACTCCAGGTAGCCACCTTGAGGCTTTACCATCTTCTAATGTCCACTGAGCATTTTCTAAGCACCACACTTCTATTCTGCTGTACCAGTCCCTTGGTATTGTGTAATAAACAGAAAAGAACAGAGGGCAACCCTGCCTGGTGCCCCTCTGGATAACAAATTAAGTGGAGATCACAGCATTATCCAACACCCTGGCCTTTGGTTGTGAGTGAAGGGCCCGTAGAGGGTGAAGAAGCGTAGTCCACAACCAAACCTTCTCAGTATATGTGTTAAAGAGGGCCAATTAACGCAATCAAATGCCTTCTTGAACTCAGTCCCCAAAACGGCACTCTGGGTGTCCCTCGTTTTATACACATCAATTATCTTGTCATGACCGTGACAACCTCCAATGAATCCTACTTGCTTTGGTTGTATAAAGGAAGGCATGATTGCGTCCAGTCTTATCCTGATCACCTTGGCCATTAACTCAGCATCAGCGTTGAGCAAATGAATCAGACCCATGGCATGATCTGTTCGGACCCTACAAGGTTTAGGGATCAAAATAAGTCATCAAAATGGGTGCCCTCCCACCTTCCATGAACTCTTACCTCTTAGTCCAGGGAATAAAGATCAAATAGGTTTTACTCAATCATTTTCGAGGTAGATTCGTTCTTCATTTAGCTCTGGAATAGAAATGCTAAAAGGGCTCTTTCAGGTTGTCCTAGAGAACATTACACTTCATGGAAAGCTGTCTTAACTGGACTCTTTGGGATGCCCATCTGGTAGCAAATGAAGGAATGCTGCATGAACCTGTGTCCATACCCCTGAAAAGGTTTAGCCTAAATTCTCGCCTTACAATAGATCTTTTAGTGGGTGGGACAAGGTTCTTCTAAATGTTTAAGCAGTGTTTCCTGCTTATATATCTCTGATCCAAGGTTGATGTGCACTGCTACATAGTTTATTCAAACCCTATATACTTGCAGAGAGAAAGCTTCTCACCTAAGCATCGGTCCACTATTTAGGAGAGAAAGTCATACAATACCACGCCTAAACATGTGACAGTATACATTTTGGGAAGTCAAAATACTTTGATTGCTAACATTTTAGGAGTAAGATTGTAGGTGCCTTTTGTGCTAAAAAATAAAGTAGAGTATCCTCCTGCCTCCAGTTTTCAAGTCTAAAAACAAAATGGAAGCTAATGGATAGTAAATGGATTTGTAAACGTTCAAGTGGGACCACATAGAACTGGGGGATGGACTCCAGGAGAGATTCTAGAAAAATAAACGCACCATCTGTATGTTGAAGAATACTTATGAGGAGCCACAAATGGAAGTCATGTTTTAAACACAGCAATCTATTTAAGTCTTTTGCTTCCTAGCTTCTTGAAAAGAGCTTAGCTGGAGCACTGACTTTAAGAATAATTCTACAGAGCGGTGTGCTCCCACATTAATAGATTACATTTCGAAGCTGCACGGAAGTGGGTACTCGCCCATCAGAGGTATACTAACCCTAATTAAATCAGATGGGAGAAATATTGCTTAGAGTTCTTCTGAGATTTGCAGTGGAATTTTGGCCTCCTATGTTAGGTTAATTGATCACGCCCAGACAACTGATTTTTCATTTATAAATGTAAACTGGCAAAAAGGGATTATAAATCGTGAGATTGCACTGGACAGACTTAATGCTTTTGTAAACAGTTTATGTAACAATATGAGAGGGGGTCATCTTGTGGTATTGGGAGACTGTAACGCTCATTACGTTCAATCACATTGCCTAAGCGGGTCCAATTTAATACGGGTCTAGGGAATGGGTTGAAGTATACTTTAAACAGGCTAGGACAAAAAATGTTATATGGTGCGATTGCCAGTGACATCCATTCCAAGTCAAGTTGGAGCAACACCATCAGTGGAGTAACTTTGCTGAGAATGTTGGGGGGGACATGACAACTGAAAGAAAGGGGCAGGGTGGAGGAATGGCAGAAGGGGGCTCTGAGGGATAACACTAAACGACTACACCACAAGACTCCATTGCCGACTCTCTGTTATAACTTTCATAAGACTGGTGGCGTACCTTTAAAATTCAATTCTAAAGACACGTCAGTCTTCTGAAACTTATAACACCAGAGTTGGTCTTTAGAATTTACTGCATTGACAACAGTAAAAAAGCCTGTACCTCCTCTACCTAAAGAGTGCCTGCAAGCAGGCTGAAGGGAGCTGGTGTTTGATTATTGCCACTCAAACAAGCATGTAGACATAATACTAAATGGATGCCTGCACAATTTTAAAACAGCACATTAGGTTGCTTATTCTGATTTAATGAATTACTTGCAACATTCAGATTCATTAAAATTAAGGTATATTTTCCTGTGTTCAAATGACCCCAGGCACTAGCATACTGAACGGGAGGCCAGACTGAGACATTTGTCAGTGGGACGCCACTCCCGTTCAGCACCTCAAAGAGGGTGCTCAATGGGAAATGTGTCCTACTGGCAAGACAATGTGTGCCAAGCAATACTTATTGTCCTGGCAGCAGGACACCTTACCTTTTACGAACGGTAGAGGTGTCCAGCAGCCCGCACAATGTCCTAAGGAGCTCTTGGAAGCAGAGGATCCTCATGTTTCTCTGTGTGAACAGAGCATTACACTATGAGCTATTAGGCACTCATGGGAGGGGGAGGGCGACTATTAGCAGGGACTTTTGTCCCTTTAGAAATGTGTATTGGAGGTAGTGATCAGAAGTGAGAAGGGTGCATAATGTTGCATGCTTTATGAAATAATGCCTATGGCTTTAAAACCCAAGGGGGATTTGGTAGGCTCACGTTCATCTGCATGATACTATTGTGACTTTGCATGCAGGATGGGGAGAATAAATCTAAAGCTATGCTCTCATTCATCAACATAGTTCTATGACAATGGGCCTCATTACGATATGGGCGGTAACCATGGCGATATTTGCACCATGGTTGCCACCAGTAAACTACCGATTCCGCCATGGTGAATGGCGGAAGTAACGCTCCATTCCAAGGTTTGCGGGGGCGATAATTCCCCATTCACCATGGCCCTTCCCCATTCCCATTTGAGCCCCCATAGGGCTCAATGGGAATGGGGAAGGCGGTAATTATGGTACCGCAAATTGCAGTACCGTTATTACCTCCAAAGTCCCTTCGCGGGTCCTGTCCTTAACAGCTGGTTTTACCAGCTCTTAAGGGAGGACCCGCAAAGGGAACTCGTAATAGGGCGGTAAGGGATTACCAGTACCGGTGCCCTTACCGGTACCAGTAATCCCTTACCGCCCGGGTCGTAATGAGGCACAATGTATATAGTGTACAATTAGTTGACTATGAAAGGCTAGCTTACTATGTAGTGTGGTTTGCTTCCAAGTCACTGCTAAAAATAATTATGTCAGCACATGATGAAATGTAAAGCAAAACCTTAATACATATCTATATCAAATAAACCTGGGAAGATGTGCAGTTGATTAAATTGTCCAAATCCCAGTTTCACCATTTAATCAAAGTGTGTGATCATGAGCAATTCATGTAATCACATTAGGCCTCATTACAAGGTTGCCGGTCCGGTAACAATGGTACCAGTAAGCTTGACGATACCGTTATTACTGGACCGGCAAACTACGAGATCTGCTCGTGGGTGCCTGTCAACCCGGCAGGCCTGACATGCTGGGCGGAATGGCACCCGCGAGCAGACCTACACGGTAGCGCTGGCACCATTATTAACTGTGCTGGCGCTACCGGCCTGCCCATTCCCATTGAGTCCTATGGGACTGTAAGAGATTTTGTCTTATTGGGGTACATTTGGGAATTGGCAGTATTTTCCTTACCGTAAAATCTTGGTGGTAAATTGGCCCTACACTTAGAGTGGGTTTGGTATTACTCTATTTTGGTGATTATATATTGTTAGTTTATATTGATGGTCATTTTAGTGGTGTCTTATTTTGTGGTATTTTCAGAATGACCTCATTTTAATGGTATAGTGGTGAGCATGTTTTCTTTTATACTACAACCCCATCATAAACACACCTTTCATTTCCATTAGAATGTCTTCTAGTTGCCTGTAGAGAGCCCCAGACCTAGGACACTTCAGAGAACCCAATGAGTTTATTCAGACTGCCACCTATAGTTTGTGGCTGGTATTACTGGCTTATGTACATCCATTAATCTAAGTGCCAGATTAGGCACCCCTTCCCTGCAGCATGCAAGGAAGGAATCACTCATTACATTTCACACACACACCTCCTACTTTGTAGATATTTACTACTGACTTTCTCTTGTTTGCTATTTTAACTAAAGTGGTAAATTGGTAAATACACTACTGCACTGATATAAACATCACCTCTGTGCTTCACAGATGCATGAATGACACCAAAGTCTCTGTTTTTTTTTATCTGTACTTTGTATTACATGACAATTACAAACTGCAAAACATCTTACCATATGATATTTACAGCATCACCTGCAAGATAAAAGAACAACAGAAATAAGCAGGTATTTTGCAAACACAAATGTATGTTCTCACACCTTGAACATAGAGAGAAAAATAAACATGACATTGTTTCTAACCTCCCTGCACTGCCAATAAATGCTAGCAACACACATACATCATACTTTTTGTTTTCCTCACTTGACACCAATCTTACCATGGCCAGTGAAATCTGGAGTCCCCGCACAACCTCGCTGTCTTCGGAGACCCAGGCTCAGTGCCAAACCCCTTTCGTGTGTGTGGGGAGCTGCCAGCTGATTATGCTCGTAGCCAGCGCACAGTCCACTTAGAGTTCAACAGATATGGCACCGTCCGTCTCCTGGTCCCAGCACGAACTGCCACCTCCCTTCACTTCATTTCTTAGGAAAACTCTCATTCAGCCCTCTGTTGACGTGGTTTATCCACCTACAATCCCTACCAATCAGAATAAAAAGAATGTGAGCTGTGCCAGCCTTCATTTTTCAAGACAATGAAGACTTCATTTTCAATGCAACTGTTTCATTTTCCTTCCTGCATTTGACATATTTTTGTTCTCCACAAGATGAAGAAAACGCTAGTGTGCATTTCTTCATGAAAAAACATTTCAAACAGTGCATCCAAAACATGGACTATATTTCATTGTGCACAGCAGATTGCATTATAATGTTAGAGAAGTTAAAATTAGTACTTTAGTAATGTTAGTACAAGGTTAATCAGTTATGTATTCTAATGCAGTTTTCATACATGAAACATCCAATTTAAATTGTGCACCTCTTTATTTTAACTGGCAGCACACTGTGGGCCTCATTACACGCTAGGCGGTGGACCAAGGTGCTATTAGCACCTTGGTCCATGCCGGTAAAATATCAGCACCGCCTTGGAGGAAAGGGGAATTACCGCCCTATTCCAAGGTTGGCGGGGCGATAATTCCCCCTTCCCCATTGCCCTTCCCCATTCCCATTTTTGCCCCATAGGGCATAATGGGAATGGAGAAGGTGCTAATTACGGTACCGCAAATTGCGGTACCGTAATTAGCACCCTGGTCCCTTTGCGGGTTGGTTTTTAACGCCTGCTAAGAAGCAGGCGTTAAAGTACCAACCCGCAAAGGGACCTCGTAATCAGGCGGTAAGGGTTAACGGTCACCGGTACCATTACCGGTGACCGTTAACCCTTACCGCCTTCCGTGTAATGAGGCCCTGTGTTTTTTATGTGTTCAGACAACTTTGCATGCTGGCTGTTAATGAAATAATGCCTGCAGTTTCAAACTGGGCCTGGCTGTATTTCTCTGCTGTATGTTGCATGTTGGCAATAAAACCCCACATATCCTTACATATGGCTGCACCTCCATGCTGCATGTTGCATGGCAATAAAATCCCATATATATATATTTACATATTCCCTCCTTTTTCCCACAATTCTGGCTAACAAACGCATAATTGGAGGAAACCTTTTAAAATGTACATCTCTCTTTTTCCATCATATGAATCACAATTGAAATAATAGAAACTTAATAAAATGAACATTTAAACATTTCATAACAAACCACTGCTTAATCATAACAAAGTAAAACAGATCCCAAATAGACCCACAAGTCCTCATGCATAGGTGCATGTGCATGTATAACGAAATATTTACATGTTTCTTTCCAACCGAAGTGTTCACGTATGTTTCAATGTCTTTTCAATCATAGTCTTTCATTGTGTGAAATCAACATTTCATATATGAAAACAAAATAATAAAATAAAATAAATAACCAAAACAAATTACTAACATAACTAACCAAAACAATTAAATTAAATAACAAATTTGTGAGTCTCCATCAACCTCACTTTCAGTCACATAGGATGATACCATGCTCCACCCGCAACGCTGCAGAATTAAGTTCTACACACTACTGTTCCATTGATGGCATTCACCATCTTCATGACCGCACCTCTGAGATGTCCTGATCACCAAATTTTCATCATATGGTTCGTTCGGTGGAATTCTTTCATCCTGGCGCTCTTGGGTGTTTTTCCACAGAAATCACCTCTTTAGGCACTCCATACTTCGGTCCGGAGGCTTTACTTGGGCTTCATCCCGTGGGCTCCAGGACTCCATCATCTCTCGCGTCCTCCGGTCCTGCGACCTCTGACCCCAACCAATGTTAGTTATTTTTTTCTAAATCAAATAGAAAAGGAACAGATTAAGTACATAGCACAATACCAGTTTCACCCTTTCTACCACTTTGCCAAAAACAAAATGTGGTCCCCAAAATATTGTGATTTACTCTTCCGAATATTTGCAACTAAGCACATCTTAGAGAGAAAACCCGTAAACCACAAGAAAAGAAGCATGCGCCGTAGAGAGCCAGAGCCTGCAATACTGGCAGATGTGCCAAAAATGAAAGACCTACAGGCGCTGATAATGTCCTCTCTGAGCATATCCATTACTCCATTTCTTAACCTGTATGAGAATCTTAACGACACTACTAAGGATCTGCTAGCTGCAGTCACCTCACTGACTAACAACACAAGGAATATTGAAAAGGAGTCTATGGACTGTAAGGTGGCCATGCAGGAGACGAACAATAAGGCCGACCGGACGTATGCAGCCTTGATGGACCAAGTCATAAATGCAAACATTGACAAAAAACTCTTGGCTGAGGTTGCCAAAGAAGCCCTTAACCTCTTCCGAAAAAACAAGATTCATGGCGACTTAACATCAGCTGATAACAGTGCAAAGTGCCAACTCGCGACCGCTTGGGATAAGGTCGGGTCTCCTTTAAGACCTGACATCGGGCACTTAACAAACAAAGGCGAGGGTGCAACAGGGAAGCCTGTCGACAAAACTGATCATATGGATGGTACTGTTGACCTACGGGTCCCGACAGTGGCTGTTACTGAGGCTGGAACATCCCTCATATGTCTTCTCATGCCGACACTGGTCTGCCCCCTCCTGACTCACTTAAGGATAGTTGCTACGTCACACCAATGGACCAAACATCTATAAGTAGAGCGCTACCTAAAACCAACAGTGGGTTTGCAAAAGCTGTAAAAGAGTATAAAGACGTTGCAAACTTAGCTCTACGGTATCTGCAAAGGCCTTCTTCGTCAATATCGTGTGCCCTTCTGGAGTTGTGCCCAAAAGAACCACTACAAACAACCACGGACGCTGTGGTTAAACCCCCTGTTATCTATGACCCCCCTATGATCTACGACGTTTTCAAACCTCCAGTAGACTTACGAAAAACGAGTAAGTCTAATGGCCAAGTGGCCAATCAACAAGTGCGCCTGTAATGAAGTAATAAAACCAACCGGCAAGGAAAGCGAGGAGAGGTAACAATAACTCTCGGCCATTTTTGCGTAATATCAAAACTGTGAACGTAACTGTTACCGGCGTGCTACCAAAAAGTAATTCTTTGGAACGAAAGCAGCTGGCTAAAAACGCTAAAAAGGTGGCAACAGAGTTGGAGGGTTGGCTCACTTGCATCAGTGATGTATCTGACACTCTGATGAATGCATCAATATACGAGGACGTTGAACTGAGCGTCATCGGTACAGATACGGCCTACGAACTGATGGTTCCCACGCCTTCTCGTGATATTCTACCCCCGATTTGCAGATAGTGAACAACTCAGCGTGTGGCACTTCTAAAAAACCATCTATTGGACAGTTGCAGACCGCAAAAGAGGGGCCAATAGAAGAGGTCGCCTCATCCATAGTGCCAAGCCAGTCTCAATTTCCATTGCCACCCCAGCCTGTAGACTCGGCCCTAAGCATTGCAAAGATGCCCCTCACTTCGCCGTTGACTTCAACAAAAGAGGGGTCCAAAGGTGCAGACAACCAAAACAAAGAGGCAAGATCTTGTCAACTGTTCCAACTGCCGGTCCGGCCTCCCCCTGAAAAAGTCGACCAGAGTCCTCAATTCATAAACCTGGCCAACAAACGGAAATTGTTGGAGGAGAAGGCGAGCACACGAGATGTAACGCCGCGGATTAACTCCTCCACAGTCACTCGGACAGACAAGGTTAACCTGTCGGTGGATGATGTGAGAGTGCCTTCCGGTCTGTCTGTGTCATCATGTGAACCTAGATCGGACACTAGGTTGTTTCTAAGTACAAAACATTCAATGCCACAGTCTGACAGGCGGAAACCCATGAACAGGAATCACCAAGTTGCAAACGAGAATGAAGGCAAGCTACATGGCTTTCACCGTCTCCTACTGGAACGCATTGATTCTACGGACTTAATTTTAAACCGCCACAATGTACTCTGGCTGTGCCATTTGATCCCGAGTCTAAGTGCAATTGAATCTGATGACTTCAAGATTGTAGAATTCTTTAATGAGAAGAAAAACAACGCCGTTATTCTACATCTTCAGTCAAAACTTATTGTTGATGCTTTGCTCGATGCTGGTCCGGTGTTGCTGTCATTGGGGTTCGACATAACAAGAGCGGACCAATGTTTTCAGCCTTCTCTACCTAAAAGTGACTTTGGCAATACATCAGATCTAGTGACAAGCCGAGCTTGGTTGCATCAAATTGAACTAAATAAATTGGCTGCAACGACATAGACAACGTCGCCCACGGTGAAGCCTGTGGTGGCACTCCGAAAAGGGGAGCTTATAAGAATCACAGTCAATGGAGTACAGCGTGAGCCATTATCAACTGTCAACGATACGATGGAATCCAATGTGCCCCATGGGGCGTCCGACTGGTCTTGGATAGCTGCCAACCTAAATAATGTCTCGAATAATTAATGCCAGGCCTTAGAAAACCAAAGTACCTGCCTATTGGCATCTTGGAACACCAGAGGCTTTAATCATTTGTTTGAGACCGCATGGGCAACCGACTTGGACCTCCCGTGCCTATAAGAGACTTGGCTAAGAGCAAGCCCGACTTTGGAAGGATTTGAAATCGCATGCAATCCAGCGATCAGTCAACCAAAGGGTAGACCAATGGCAGGTCTGTCGCCCTTCATTCAGATTTCAACAATTGATCTAACACAGCTCGAAGAAATCAAGGGTGTTCGATTACACATTATTAATGTCTATTGGAATCATCGTGCCAAAGATGCAATGTCGTTTCTAGATAGCGTGACAGCAGCAATTGACGAACTCCTTGAAAAGGAACACCCGTTAGATCTCATTGTGCGCAGCGGCTTAAACATTGCATGTCTGAGTGAGAAATGTCATCTGGAACAAAAAGCAACTCAATGGTGCTCAGATTGACATACGTGGTCTGTCTATGCTTAATGGCCACACAGTGGGAGACACTCCAGCTAAACCCATGTGGAGAAGGTTGGACCAAACTTCAGTTCTTGACTACATATTCGTCACAGAAAACTTCCACAAGAGAGTGCGGCAACTAAACATCATTGAAACAGCTCATAGTAACCATGACATGGTGCAACTTTCATTTAACAACCAGACTGACAGTATCCAAGTGAGCTGGCCTTATTCGGTAAGCACAGGGTCTAGTAGGATCTGTCTAAACCTCCTTGAGTCTGAAGTAGCGAGTATAACATCAAATTTCACCGAAAACACAGAGGGTCTGGAATACCAACATCTACTGTCTCAATTTGAAGAACAAAAACACAATCTGAGACAAGTCGAATTACATCCAAAACACAAATGTGACTTGTCCGTACTTCAACGAAAAAGACGGATGATGCAAGAAATAAGGAAACTAAAAGGGCCTTGTAATGACATCAAGAAACACTCCAAATGGGCAACTAAGCAACAATACAAGAAGTGGCTGAAGTCACATGCCGCCATCATGCTACACAATGACTCAGAGAAAATGATGGCAAAAATGGAAGGGAAAAAGTCTGCGGCTTTTTGGAATCTGATAAACAGCAATTTGGCACCTCAACAGGCCCTACAGGCCAACGCTGTTACTGAAAAAGTATGGGTAGAGTTTTACTCAGCCCTATTCTGTAAAAATGAACTATCAGTTTCCTTTGATCTACCGGCTGTATCTAAATGGGACCTGGAATTCGAAAGAGATGACAGCTTACTTGTCATCAAAGGTGTGCGTGAATCTAGAGCCCCAGGCCCTGATGGTCTGACGAACTATACAATCAAACGCAACCCAGAACTATGGGCAGACTTCTGTGTTACGCTATTCAATCGCATCATTAAGAACCGCTCTACCCCCATCTCTTGGAAAAGCGCTGTTGTGGTCCCTATTTTCAAAAAAGGGGAACGAACCAATCTGAAAAACTATAGCGCTCCTTGATGTTGTAGGGAAGATTTACGCCACTCTTCTGCAACGCAAAATTTTGAGGTGGGTTAAAGACTTCAATCATATAGATCCGAGACAAGCGGGATTTGTAAAGGGGGTTGGTTGCGGCCTAAATCTGCTTCTATTGAATCTTCTAAAGATGGAAGCAATTAGATCTAATTCAAGGATTTATCTAGCATTGATAGACCTCTCTAAGGCATTTGACAGCTTTAACAGAGACCTTTTGTGGAAAAAATTAGACAAGTGGAACTGCCCTCCGAACCTAGTGGACGCCATCCGTGACTTGCACACGGGGACGTCCATTAGGATTTGCTTTGATATGAAGGGCACTTTGTCAACTAAAATCAGCACATACAAGGGCGTGAAACAGGGCTGTCCCTTGGCAGCAACAATATTTAATCTGTTCATATCAGACGTAAGGGATGTTTTCTGTGGCACCAAAACGTTTCCATCTAAAATGCATGGATCACCCATTGATTACTTAGTGTATGCTGATGACCTTGTTCTGATCAGACTCCGGTAGGTCTTCAGCGTAAAATGAATCTGATAGACACTTATATAATATCCAATGGGTTGCAAATTAACAAACAAAAATGCAAAATCCTGATTTTGGAGAAACTGTCAGGTTCGAACAGAAGGGGGAAGAAACACAACTGGTTCATTGCCAAACACCAAATTCAGCTCGCAAAATACACCACATACTTAGGTATGAGATTCAGCGCGAGCAGAAACGATGCACCATGGGGCAAAGCAGTCAAAAGCAAGTGTCGGCAGCTGGCATGTCAAGCCGTACTGATTAACAACAAATACGGAAAATTCTCACTAAAACCTGTTATCATGTTCTTCCAACAAAAGGTCGTGCCGATTCTAATCTATGGAGGTGAAAATTCATTTGCTTGCCCTAGTGACTTATGGAGCTCTTTGGAAAACATCTTCTGGTCCCGAGTACTTCATTTACCGCGGGTTACCTCAACCGTATGTATACAGTACAAATTAGGCTTAATTTCAATTCATGCAAGAGTATCATGGAATTTATAGAGCCTGTATCGTAAAACGATGTTGAGGACACCTGCACCCCATTTCTGCATCCTGCACATGCCTGACACCGAGAAAGAGTTATACCATCCTTTCTAAATGGAACCCCTTGTGTCAAGATTTATTAGAAGAGTACGACATCACTCTCACAACGTTAACAGAAAACTCAGAGTCAGCTAAGAGGAAGATCTGGAGATTGGACTGGATTAAGACCTGTGATTTAAGAGCAACCTCTAAACTGATGCATGAAGCACCAGGTGAGGCTAAAGCCTACAACCAATGACTGTCCTATCTAACACGCATACCAAACCAATATGCAAGGGCCCTTTATATGCACTTCAGATTAAATGCTTTTCCTACAAAAGAATGCATAGGCACTTGGTTCAAACACGCAAACCTTAACCCTATGTGCCGTTTCTGTAATGACGCCAAAGAAACACTAAAACACCTGACAATGTCATGCTCGGATTTTGAGCATCAAAGAGGTCTTATCTTTCCTCCAGTTACTAACAGCCATCGAACAAAAAGCACTGATGAGTGGTGGAATGCACTGTTTGAAGGATCCAATAGAGTAGTTTTATTTGCCCTGATAAATTTTCTTCAAGTGATAAAAACTCAGTTGGAAGAACAGGATCTAACAACAATATAAGTGGCCAAGGAAAAATCGCAAGACCGGCAGAACAATGGGCACGCCTGACTGAACTGTATAAGACAAAATGGACTGCGAAAGCCACGAGGAGGGAGGGAGGGATGGAAAGGAAAGGAGTAACTCCTTATTTGTTTTGTTTTATGTTTTCTTTTTTAAAGGTTGAACAAACCAATAAAAATACAAAAAAATGTATATATATACATTTCAAATTATTATACATCAAAACAATTTTTATGCAGAACATTTCAGCACATTGTACCATAGTAAGTTAACCTGATTCAACACCTTCTACCAATAAATATATTACCGCACTTTTCCCAAATGTGGTACTTTCATTTGCATTTATCTCCACACTAAACATTATCTCCAGTTTTTTATGGCGTGAGACATTTTGAAATAGTCACTGCATCTTTCCTTTCCATGTAATGAGTGCACTTAACCCGTCTCTACCTGCTCAAGTCTCCTGATTCGTGTTTAGGGTGACAGGGCTTAATTTGGTTAACATCAACAAATTGTTCTGTCACCATTTCACCCTATGTCATTACTATCTTATAAACTACCGGGGACACTTTATCTACTATCTCAAAGGAACCTTGCCATGCCGCAAGAAATTTGCAGGCCGATTCATGGAATAAATGTGCGCCGAAAATCCCGGCGCAGAGGGGCCAATACGTGCGCTGCGCCGAAAATAAGCGAAAAGCGCAGGGAAACCAGCGCACGTCGATTCATGGAAGTCCGTGCGCAAGAAAAGCAGAGGACGTGCGCTGAAAAAGCACGCGGCGCAGGCCGGCGCACAGGTCAACCAACGTCGTGCGCCACGGCCACTGCGCTATCACTCCGAGCGCAGCGCACAGCTCTAAAGTAGGCGGAACACAGGGCGGGACACTCGGAATGGGGAATAAAATGGGGCACAACACTCGGAATGGGGAAGAATGTGGGCGGCACGGGGAAAGTATAGGAGGCAAGTGCGCGGAACGCCCACACGCTCGCATACAACACGTATTCATGGAATAGAATAGGGCAAAAAAGCGCACGCTCAAAGCAGCGCACAGGCACAAACAGGCACAAACACGACCGCCACAAGAAAGCAGGCGGTAGCGTCTCTGCGCCTGCAAGAAATGTGCGCTAAAAGGTGCGCCAACAAATAGCACCTATATACAGACATGATCAATGTCCAATACTGTGGCCCTCCAGGACAAATGACGTACAAAGGGGTACCCACAAACACAGACACGCGCTGAGAGAAAAAATAAACGTGTGCGTGCATACCGGGGTGCGCGAGAAGTTGCACACGCGATATGGCCAGGTACGTGGATTACAGGGGTGCGCGGGAAGTTCCACACGCGATTAGTCAGGGTACGTGGATTGCAGGGGTGCGCGGGAAGTTCCACACGCGATATGGCCGGGTACGTGGATTGCAGGGGTGCGCGGGAAGTTCCACACGCGATTAGTCAGGGTACGTGGATTTCAGGGGTGCGCGGGAAGTACCACACGCGATATGGCCGGGTACGTGGATTTCAGGGGTGCGCGGGAAGTTCCACATGCGATATGGCCGGGTACGTGGATTGCAGGGGTGCGCGGGAAGTTCCACACGCGATATGGCCGGGTACGTGGATTTCAGGGGTGCGCGGGAAGTTCCACACGCGATATGGCCGAGTACGTGGATTGCAGGGGTGCGCGGGAAGTTCCACACGCGATATGGCCGGGTACGTGGATTGCAGGGGTGCGCGGGAAGTTCCACACGCGATTAGTCAGGGTACGTGGATTTCAGGGGTGCGCGGGAAGTTCCACACGCGATATGGCCGGGTACGTGGATTTCAGGGGTGCGCGGGAAGTTCCACACGCGATATGGCCGGGTACGTGGATTTCAGGGGTGCGCGGGAAGTTCCACACGCGATATGGCCGGGTACGTGGATTGCAGGGGTGCGCAGGAAGTTCCACACGCGATTAGTCAGGGTACGTGGATTTCAGGGGTGCGCGGGAAGTTCCACACGCGATATGGCCGGGTACGTGGATTGCAGGGGTGCGCGGGAAGTTCCACACGCGATTAGTCACGGTACGTGGATTTCAGGGGTGCGCGGGAAGTTCCACACGCGATATGGCCGGGTACGTGGATTGCAGGGGTGCGCGGGAAGTTCCACACGCGATATGGCCGGGTACGTGGATTTCAGGGGTGCGCGGGAAGTTCCACACGCGATATGGCCGGGTACGTGGATTTCAGGGGTGCGCGGGAAGTTCCACACGCGATATGGCCTGGTACGTGGATTGCAGGGGTGCGCGGGAAGTTCCACACGCGATATGGCCGGGTACGTGGATTTCAGGGGTGCGCGGGAAGTTCCACACGCGATATGGCCGGGTACGTGGATTTCAGGGGTGCGCGGGAAGTTCCACACGCGATATGGCCGGGTACGTGGATTGCAGGGGTGTGCGGGAAGTTCCACACGCGATTAGTCAGGGTACGTGGATTTCAGGGGTGCGCGGGAAGTTCCACACGCGATATGGCCGGGTACGTGGATTGCAGGGGTGCGCGGGAAGTTCCACACGCGATTAGTCAGGGTACGTGGATTTCAGGGGTGCGCGGGAAGTTCCACACGCGATATGGCCGGGTACGTGGATTTCAGGGGTGCGCGGGAAGTACCACACGCGATATGGCCGGGTACGTGGATTTCAGGGGTGCGCGGGAAGTTCCACACGCGATATGGCTGTGTGCTCCCAGGCATTACCTGTACACCCTCCACGGCCCCTGCAGGCAGCACACACCACAGGGAACTACCCTGCACACCTGCTCATGTCTCCCACCACCCCCACCCCTCATCCACCAGGGACACCCTCCACCAGGCCCCCACCCATGTCTCCCACCACCCCCACCCCCAGCACTGTGGGGAACCTGCCAGCAGGCCCCCACCCATGTCCAACCCATGTCTCCCACCACCCCCACCCCCAGCACTGTGGGGAACCTGCCAGCAGGCCCCCACCCATGTCCAACCCATGTCTCCCACCACCCCCACCCCCCATCCACCAGGGACACCCTCCACCAGGCCCCCACCCATGTCTCCCACCACCCCCAGCACTGTGGGGAACCTGCCAGCAGGCCCCCACCCATGTCCAACCCATGTCTCCCACCACCCCCACCCCCCATCCACCAGGGACACCCTCCACCAGGCCCCCACCCATGTCTCCCACCACCCCCACCCCCAGCACTGTGGGGAACCTGCCAGCAGGCCCCCACCCATGTCCAACCCATGTGTCCCACCACCCCCACCCCCAGCACTGTGGGGAACCTGCCAGCAGGCCCCCACCCATGTCCAACCCATGTCTCCCACCACCCCCACCCCCAGCACTGTGGGGAACCTGCCAGCAGGCCCCCACCCATGTCCAACCCATGTCTCCCACCACCCCCACCCCCAGCACTGTGGGGAACCTGCCAGCAGGCCCCCACCCATGTCCAACCCATGTCTCCCACCACCCCCACCCCCCATCCACCAGGGACACCCTCCACCAGGCCCCCACCCATGTCTCCCACCACCCCCAGCACTGTGGGGAACCTGCCAGCAGGCCCCCACCCATGTCCCCCTGGCCCCAGGTCCTGACGATACACAATCATGGCAGTAATGGCCAGCATACCCAGGCAAGGATTGCATGCACCCACATAGTGAATGCAATCACATGACACAACCCCAAAGGCAAGTATGCAAAAGAACACATGTCTGTCACACACACATACACAATGGGTGCAAGTGAATGTCAAAACCCATATCATGACATGTAAGAAACCAAAGAGAAAATAACACAAGTGTAAGATAAAATAAAAAAGTATTAAAAACACAAATCAAGTAAACCAATAAAACATACAACTATGTGGCAAAGTAAATAAAAGGTCCATGTCCGAGAACAAAAATGATAAACCAAAAAACAAAGGATTAAAAAATCAATATAATTTGTCCAAAGCAAAACCATGTAGTAGGAAATCAAAGAAAAACCATTACGTCATGGTGTAAACAATAAAAAAATTAAAAAATGTATCTCCCAAAATATAACAATATATACACGAATGTTCCAGGGTCCATGAGCCCAACAGCACAAATGAAACCTAATACTAACTAATAAAATAAATATGTACAAAAAAGTGGCCATTGTCCGAGCGGTCCAAAATAATAAAAATAAATAAAGGAAACCTAGCACTAACTAACTAAAAAACTATATACAAAGGCAGCGGGCTAGTCCTGCGGCTCACTTGGTGATGCTGGCCAGGGCATCCTCGAACTCCATGTCAATGTCCTGGAGGCGGGACTCTGTCCTGGCCCCGAGGTCTCGCAGGGACAACCCCATGTGCTCACCAAAATCCCTGCGAGCCTCCTCGAGGCACTCAGCCCGCCTCAATGCCCGATGCATGGAGATCTCCGCCCTGGCCATGGCGAGCCGCTCCTCTTCCGCCCGCTGCCGCTCCGCACCTATCCGCTGGCCAAACTCCTCCCACACGGAACACACCGCCATGCCAGGGTTGCCCTGCCCTCCGGCCGATGCCTGCCCCTCTGATCTTGATGGCCCTGAGCCATGATGCCTCCCACGTCGAGCCCGCTGCTGCCTCCGACGCCACTGCCTCTGCCAGCACGACGGCATCCAGGCTGATGGTAACCACCGACGCCGTCGTGCACGTGCCCTGCCCGATGATGCCGGCACATCTTCCATCTGCTGGGGTCCACTTGCTGTGTCGTCCACCCCTGCTGGACCTCCGACTCCCAACTGTGGCAGGGATGGGATCCCCACCGAGCTGGCTGCATTGGTCGGGGCAGGTCCACAGGGGGCCATGGTGGCATCTGGGCCGGAAGACGGCAAGGAGAACGACCGTTGGATAGCCTGCACAGAGGAGGAGAGGGCCGTCAGATTGGCCAACACATGCAGGAACCCCCCGAACATGGCCGATCCCAATTGGGCCACGTCGGCACGGTGCACTTCGTGATGACGTGCGTGCTCCTCCCGGGAAGCACGCACGTCATCACGAATCACAGCCGTGCGCATTGCGACCCCAATCAGGACCTGCTCCACGCGGCCAGGGGTTCCCACGGCCGCAGGTGGAGGGGAGTCTTTGACATTGGCATTCCCCACTACCTGCGGACGGGCCTGGGACGGGGCATCCCTGCTGGTGCATGGTGGTGCACTCACAGGGTCAGGGACAGCGACATGCACAGGCACCTCCACGGTGACCTGTGCTGCCTCCTGGCCCTGGCCCTGGACTGCACCACTTGCACCAGCAGGGATGCTCCCACCAGGCCCCATGTGTGCACCAGTGTCGGCCTCCTCCTCCTCTGTGCAAACCACCAACCTGGATGGCTCCTCACCGTCTCCCGCCGTAGCAGGCCCCTGTGGGGGCTCACCCACCCCTTCCGCTGCAGCCGTGGGGGCATCCCCGCCGCCTTGCTCCACAGCGCCGTCTCCGCCCTCTTCTTCACTAGCCGCTGCGTAGAGGGAGACAAAGGACACAAGCATCAGGCTACTGTAAAATGGTCCCCTAGACAGGAAGCAATAGCAGATGAGCACCCCTGTCAAAGTACACTTCCATCATGTCCCTCCATAACACATGGGTCAGTCCAGGCAAAACACACACAGTAACAGGCATGGTGCATGCCATGCACATTTCCATGCATGTCCAATTGACTCTTGAAACATTCAATGATATGTGACTCACATGCATCATGGCTCATGCATATCACATGCACACACTTCACCTCAGTCACATCCATCTGGCCCCAAACACAACGAACACAGGCGAAACAAGGGTTAGTTGGGTGCGTCACAGAATCTGTGCATTGTCACACACATGTGTCATGCATCCATGGCATGCACAAGTCACAGACACGCAGGTCAGGCACACAGACATGGCTACCATATATGTACCTGGCATCAGCACCCATCCTTCACCCCCATCCATGTCCAGGTACAGAGACTGGCATGCTCTCATGTCCTAAATCTGCATAGGGCTCCCCATGCCACATTTCAACACATGCAACAACCATGTGGGTCACACATCACTGGTCGCACATGCATTACCATGATGTCCCTGCACACATACATGCATACATGGCCCATGGCACACATACAGGCAAGTATCATAGAACCAGCACACCGCAACATGCCCTGTCTCACACAGTAATGCTTGCACACTTACCGCTCAACTCCAGACGGGCCTCCCTCTCAAGGACCTGGGCGTGGAGCGCTGGGCGTACGCGTTCCAGGACCCTCTTCTGGATGTAACTCATGCGGCCCTGGCCCCCCTCCACGAGGCGCCGGGCCTTCACAAGGGTCCTGGACCTCAAGTCCTCCCAGCGCTTCTTGATCTTCTGGACGTTGCGGGTTGCCACCCCCTCCGCGTTGATGGCAACCACACAGTCGGCCCAGATCCTCTCCCGTCCTTCCTTGCTGGCGCGGGACGATCCAAAGAGGGCATCATACTGCCCCAGGACATGCTCCACCAGGACACCAACTTCGGTGGCAGTGAAGCTGGTGCCCCTCTGCCCCTCTGGCCTGGGGTTGCCACTGGTGCCAGATGTCGAAGTGCCCGACATGGCAACCCCAGAGGCAGGTGTGGGTGGGCAACTGGGTCCTGGGGCTGGGCTGTGGAGCGATGTAATCCCAGTTGGGAGTCTTCAGTTCCAGCAGGGGTGGACACAGCAACTGGACCCCTGCAGACGGCTGATGTGCAGGCACCAAATGGCAGGGCACGGTGGCAGCAGGCAGGCAGGCAGGCAGCAGCAGATAGCACGTGGGAGGCTGCTCAGGGCACTGGGGGGGGGCAGTAACTCGGCCTTCTGGGCAGGAGCGTGGTGTTCCGTGTGTTTTCGGGTGGCCAGCTTGATACGGAGTGATTTGGCACGTGAAATTCCTGCACGTCAGCGTGAAATCCGAGGAAAGGGCCTTAGCGCGTAAGTGCATCAGCACGCATACGCGATTCTATTGGACCAGAGTCCCTCACCGCGTAAGCGCGTCTGACGTGATCCGCACGGGCGTTCCCCACTCAGCACGTGATGACGGAGCACACGTGGAAATACTGCACGTCAGAGTGTCATCGCGTGTAATTGGCCAAAAGTGCGCGTACACGCGATTGGCCAATGTACGTGTATTACATCGCGTGTAATTGGCCAAACACGCGAATGGCCAATGTACGTGTATTACATCGCGTGTAATTGGCCAAAAGTGCGCGTACACGCGATTGGCCTATGTACGTGTATTACAGGGGTGCGCGGGCACTTACACACGCAAGTACGTCAGCGCACCTGTATGCCTGCTGCGTGGGAATTTCCACACACTATTGGAGTGGGAACTAGATCCCAGGGGTGCGAGGGTCACACGCTCGCCTAGAACACGCGAAAGGCATTAATTTGCGCACTTATCAATAAACAAGCCAGATGCCAGGATGAACATACCGTTCCTAGCAGCAGTGGCAGTGGGCTACCAAAGGAGGAGGAGGAGGAGAGTCAGGGCCAGAATATTCACACCCAGAACCAGCCTATTCGGGATGCCTGATGACCAGGTGTATGGGAGGTACAGGTTTCCAGCACACATCATACTGGACCTGGTCAGTGAGTGGGAGGATGACCTCACATCACCCACCCTGTGCTCCCAAGCACTCAGCCCCCTGCAGAAGGTCCTGAATGTACTGCACTTCTTGGCCACTGGATCCTTTCAGCGGACAAGTGCCATAGTGGGTGGTGTGTCACAGGCCACGCAGTCACGCTGCCTACACCAGGTCTTGAACATCATCACTGCACGGCCATCAGTCCGCAGGCACATATATCTCCCCAGGACTCATGCAGAAAGGTGGACGTGCATCCAGGATTTCTATGGTGTGGCTCAATTCCCCAAAGTGCTTGGTGCAATTGACTGCACACATGTGGCTCTACGTCCACCCAGGGCAACAGAGCACATCTATAGAAACCGCAAGCACTGGCATTCCATCAACGTGCAAGTTGTATGCAATGCCAAGGGAATAATCACATCAGTATATGCCAACTATCCCGGGTCCACCCACGACAGCTTCATCTACAGAATGTCTACACTATGCCGGGACCTGGAGGCTGGCCAGCATGGAGATACATGGCTGCTTGGTGAGCATGAATGCCACTGCACATGCATGCATGTCAGATACTGGGTCATGACACAACACCACTAATGATACCCATCACCACCTCCGCAGGGGACAGTGCCTACCCTATCAGCCCCTACATGATGACCCCAATCCGGAACCCCACCACGCCACCCGAGGTAAGGTACAACACAGCCCACATTGCAACACGGGGCATAGTGGAGCGCACATTCGGAGTGCTGAAGTCACGCTTTCGCTCCCTTGACCGTTCTGGCGGGCAGCTGTTATATGCTCCCCGAATAGTGTGCAGGATCATAGTGGCAGCATGTGTCCTGCACAACGTTGCAACACGCCGGGGCCTGCCCGTGGACATGGTGGTGCCCCCACATCCACAACCACATGCACGCCCGCTGCGCATGGGAGGGGAAAGGGCACGGGGGGTGGCAGCCCGTACGCAACTGGTGGCCAACTTCTTCACCTAGGAATCACAGTGCTGGCTAGTGCACACTGCTCTGGCACATACCATCTGACAATCAATGATGACACTACCTGACAATGTCACAAAATTACTCGACAATAAACTGTCAGATACACATCAGCCTGAGATTGTTAACATGGAAGTGTCACTATGTGTGCACCCCTACCTACACATACACCAGCAATGCATCACAACGAGAAGACAAAACTCCATCAATCAAATATGCATTGCCACAGGCGATTCACTACATGACAACATTGCCATGTCACCCATTCCCTTCACAGTCCCGCCACTGAGGACACCATGTCATGGTATGTGAGAGCAAACAAACTGGCCATCACAACATGACACCGGTGTCACAAATAGCAGTGCCCCAAATGGAACATAGCCGCACTTGAACAGCTAACCGCGCTGGAGCCACTACTACACACCTGTGTAAGAGTAATTTCAATCAAATTACACACCAACCCACCCTGAAGCCCACCCAAACAAGACACAATGCATGTAATCAATGGTAGTCTCATTACCTGATTCTGCTGGTATGTCCTCACCGTCCAGATGTACAGTGATGGCGCCATGCAAAAGTGTCAGTGCACATCTACCGACATGTAGTCTGACTCCAGAGAGTATGCCCTTGTGAAGATCTGTGTGAAATACCTGCAAAACATGAGCAACATATGTAAGTAGAGGCACATATCAAACCATCATGCATAGTTAGGTGCAACAACAATGAACACTATGAATGTCTACACAGTATTGACTATGGACTGGCCAACAGCTCATGGGAGTCCAATGTCACCGTGTAATTTGCTGTCACTTGGGCACACCCTTTGCAAGCCCATGGAAACGGAAGCAGGAGGGGTGTGGATGTCTGCTACCCAAGCATCGAAACCAAACTCAGGACAAGCCTGCATGTGCCCAGCCACAATACAGTGTATGCCCAGGTACCCACACAAGGCAACACTCTTGCAAAATAAAAATAAAATTGAGAAAAAATGGCCATGAAAGGGCCGGCGGGGGGGGGGGGGCACCTATGAGGTCCGAGGACAGGATGCACGCCACAATCCACCTGTGTGGATCATGGGAAACTAAAACACCCCATAGGCTCGTGGCCCACACGGCTACTCTGTTGTGGGAGATGAGTCGCTATGGCTCTGGCCAGACCCTGCAGCTGACTCTGGAGGTGGGGGAGCTGCCTCAGAAGATGGTGTGACAATGGGAGGCAGCCCACGCAAAGCACGAGTTTGCTCCTCCATGGCTGCAAGCAGGCGGGTCTGGTAGTTCTGGTTCTGGGTTATAATCATGCGGAGGTCCCCATGCAGTAACTCCCGGGATGACCTGACCTCCGCACGAGTTGCCTGCATCTCGGCCGAGAGCGTCCGTGTCAGACGCTCCAGCTGCTCCTCTGTCCTTCTATGGGATGAAGCCTCAAGCTCTAACAGGGTCGACCTGAGGTGACGGAGTTCTTCCCTCAGGCCTTCCCTGTGGCGCTGGGACTCCATGGAAAGTGATTCCCGCAGAGTCGCCAGTGCCGCCCGCCTGTCCATGTTGGACGCCAACATATCCTCCCTGTGTGCCTGGCAGATGGACTCTGTAGCCTGCTCCAGTCGCTCCATCAGCCTTTCTGGGGGGACAATGGAAGTGGCCACCCTATCCATGGCCTGTGCAATCATCTCGGATGATGCTGCCTGTTGGGTGGCCATACCGTAGATGGATTGCTCCCAAACGGTATTGCCAGGTGGCATACGGCCACCACGTTGACGGGCACCACACCTGCCTGGGGCAAGGCGGACTGCGCCTTGCTGTGCCGGCAAGGCCTCAGGCTGCAGGACTGCATTCCCTCTCTGATCTGCAGCCCCAGGAACAGGATCAGAGATTGGGTGGTGTGGCCCTGCATCCGTAACCACCGGAGGCTGATCTGCCGACACTGACATCCCCATTGAGGGCAATGGCCCGGCTGCAGGTGGGTCGGACAGAGGAGATTCTCTCCCAAGAACACTCACCTGCGACTGCACATAGGTGTCATCCTCCGAGTCTACACCTGAATACTGCTCGGGGGAGGAACCCCCAGAGACACCCCTCGACAGCACGACCTGCAGCACTTGTGGGTTTTCACCCACAAACACACCACGTCCCTCACTTGTGGTAGGTCGGCCCGGGTTGCCCTCCTGGGACGGCTCAACCACCACATCCCCAGCATCAACAAGTGCTTCGTCCCCTGCAAAGACATGAAAGAGAAAAATGGAAACAGGCATTAGCACCATGGCATGCAACAAGGGCTGATGAACAACAGAGGCAGTAGTTCTACGACACATGTCCCACATGACTGGGAGACCTCCTATGCATTCACCATCACTGGGTCTGTAGGGGAGGCTCAGGGCATACAATGTACAGATTGGAGAGCAACGCCTGCTCACCATGCTGCCTAGCACTGCCATCACACATTGGCCGGTGATTGCCATGTCAAAGGCACATGCCATCACACACATGGCATGTGACATAGCCACCAAGTGAAGAGGGAGAGGAGGGCTACTTTTTTGGATTTCAACCACTCTGGTCCTGACATTGCATCGTCACATCAATGAGTAAACATGTTGTACATGGATCTGCTAGTCCAAATTGGCCACGATGCACAGTGCCTTGTCTACATCAACAAAATGCAGTAAACAATGTGATTCCACCTCCCCATCACCTGTAAAGGATTCATATTGCATTCGTGAAGCACCGGTCCAGAAATGTATGAAGGTACAGCGGAGCACTGAGGGGTGGTGGGGCAGAAGGGGATGCCAGTCAACAATCCTACTGGTGCTGGTGTCATTCATGTCACGCAAGTGCAGGGGTGGGTGGCACAATGAAGTGCAAGGGGAAGTGGCGGCTGGAAGTGCTGTACAAGGTAAGTAGGACTTGACGTCAAGGGCAGATGGTGTTAGGCGCAGACAAGTGCTGGGGGGGTGGCCTATAGGGGTACAGAGACAATCATGCAGTGCTGTGGCCTCGGAGGGGACAGGGGAGGTACACACTGCATCTGGCTCGGCAAGGTCCTTGCAGATTTCTATGTGTCCTGCAGAGTTGTCACATGCCGCAGATATGTGCCCTTGGATTGGGGATCTCATCTTGGTGAAAAGGGTGAGGCGCTATTGCCTTTGGAGCATGTGGCAGGCCAGTTTGCCAGAGGATGGCCATGATGCAGGACATTCCCTCTCTGCCACCCGGCACCTGTGGTTTGGGTTCACAAGATCCGAGTCATGCCAGGACTCTGCATTGGCATGGGGCTTCAGACAGGTGGTCATGACCGTGGCAAAGACATCCAGTGTACCTGACATGGAGTGGAGCATGGAGTGGGCCCTGTCAGGATGGGAGTGAGCCTAAGGGGGAGCTGGATGGGGGGGAGATTTTGGCAGCATGAGCCTCGACTGACACACACTTCATGGGTCGGAATACCAAGAAGGTGTGTGACAGTGGTGAGGGTGGCTTTGCCTGTGGGGTGGTGAGGGTGAGCTGGGAGGAGAGGAGAATGTGATCACTCCAGGAGAGAGGAGTGCAGAGATGGACGGAGAGGGGAAAGTCAGATGAGATCAGAGCATCAAGAGTGTGCCCTGCAGAATGAGTAGGGACAGACGGGAGTCTAGAGGGTGAGAGGGAGTTGCTGAGGTCACAGTAAGGTCACGTGGGGGCGTCAACAAGCATGCAGGTGGATGCGTACAGCACCAAGGAAGAGGATTTCTGTGTCTGGGGACATGAGTGAGGAGGAGAGGTGAGGACACTCAGAAAGGAAGTAGTACATTTGACCAGTTTTCCCAGACACAGTACGCACAGTTTGTGAATGTCAAGGTGTGGTGGAGAGAGACGTCACACAAGCCATTCCAGAGTGGAGTAGGTCTAAGTAGGAGTGACAGTGGCAGGAATACCCTCAGGGAAGCCAAGGGCACGCCCCCCCTGCACAGTAGTGGCGGGCCAAGGAGAGGGTCTCCTGAACATCAGGTAGGAGTGTGTGAAGGATGCAGACAGAGCTGGCCGTCAGACATGTTTCCATGAGACCAAGGATGTCAAGGTGCATAACCTCATGTAAGTGACAGATATCGGAGGAATGCCTGATGCAGCCGCAGTGAAAGGAGTGTAATTGTGGAGGAGGTTGACAGCCTTGTAGGACTTACGGGGAGTGCTAGAGATCAGAGGTGCAGCATGTGTAGGAGTTGGAGTGGGAGGCGGAGAAGGTTCATGGGAGGGTGCAGGGAGGCAGTGCAGGATTGATGAGGAGAGAGGAGGGGGGACAGCAGGAGAGGTAAGGAAGTTGATGAGATGTGGGTAGCATTTCTCAAGGAGATTGAGGTTGGCCTAAGGGCCTTGGACTGAGACGCTCCCATTACCATGCACATCAATAGTGGCCTCTGAGGATTGGAAGGAGGCCAGGAGTACACCCCAACGGGTCACACCATTGATGGTGGAAGAGGAGCAAGGAGAGAGGACAGGGACCATGTGAAGGGTCTATGGGACAGGCAAAGGCATGTATGAGCAGATGTCAGTGAGAGTTAGCTTTGAGTAGGCTCAGATGCACTGGTCAGCAATAGGGTGGGTCGCATTGGAGGGCAGGGTGCACTCATTTGACTTTTGGCAAGCAGGTGTCGTGAGTAGGGCACGATGGTCTGAACTGTAGTAGTCATGGAAGATAGACCATGAAGAGCAGCATGGAGTGTGAGGGAATGGGGCTCGAAACCAGACGGTACCAAAGCCCACAGGTAGGAGGTGGATGTCAAGGCAACATCCACAGTATGACAGCATGTTGGTTGGCATTTATATACAGAGGACGCATTAGCATGTGGTATCATTGCATGTCAGGCATGTGAAGATGAAACTTGAATGGCTGGGGGAAAGTATAGGAATGGTATGTAAGACATCAGATGAATAGACAGGGGAGTATGAGCAACAATGTAGTGACAAAATGACAATTCAAGGGCAACTTCCATGGTGTCGGGCCATATGTGCACTGTTGCCAGTAGGGATAGTGCTGTGGGCAGATGGTGTTGCACTGAACATACTGGATGAGGCACATGGGTGCCACTATCTACTCTGCCACACACCCCCTTGACAGACACCCAACATGAATGCTTCACACACACACCATGCACATGGATTATACACACATGCATGTGCACTCACCGGATGATGCCTCGTAATCAGGGAGATCTCCCACACCTTGGAGTTGTCCCTCGGTGACGTAGGATCCAGCTACGGACTCGTGTGGTGTGAGTTCTATTTCCTGTGCTGGGGACCCACCTCCAGTCACCAAGGTTGCGGCATGACTTGAGGCCAGCTTATCCTTTGCCCTGCGCTTAAGGTCATTCCAGCGCTTCTGGCAATCACTAGCTGTGCGCCTCACTACTCCAAGGGCACTTATTCTGTCAGCAATGGTCTGCCAGTGTGCCTGGCGTCTGGCATGTGTGGTCTTGGACCCTGCAACGATGACCATTTCCCTATCATGATCTGACACATACTGAACAAGTGCATTCAGTTCGGCGTCTGTGAAGCTTGGCTTCCTTGATGGGCCGGACTGTGCAGCCGTGCCTGGGGCATCAGCCTGTGCCGGACGTGCACTCTTCCTCTTGCGCTTGGAAGGGGGTGGGGATCCAGAGTGTCCTACGCCGCTGTGGACACTAGGGGCAGGAGCCGTGGTGGACTCAGTACTGGGTGTGTGGGATTGCCCACTCAGCATGGGAGTAGGTGCAGGCATTGGGGGTAGTGGGATGGGGTCAGGCCTGATCTGAGGTGCATGAACTAGGACCGACACAGTCTTGGCAGGGTGTATGAGAGGTGGGGTGGATGGAGCCACACCCTGGCTACGGGGGCCAGCAGATGACCTATCTGGCATAGATGCGCGTGCCCTGATGACACCAATGTGCACCGGTGCACGTGCAGTGGACCTGCTGACCTGGATGTCAGCGATGGGATCACCCTCGGACAGGTCTGGTGCCACAATGGCCTGGTCCGACAAGGGCTGATCAGGGTTGGTATCAGCCACATGACTATCAACTGGGGGGGGGGGGGGGGGCATGGGTGTCCCTGACTGGTCCTCCAGACTGGGGGGGACAGGGGCACCCTGCAAGTCACAACCACGTCCCCTAGTGGATCCTCCACGGCCACCACGTGTGGCTCGGCCACCTTTGCCACCCTTACGGCTTGCACGCCTCCCAACCATGGCACTGATGGTATTGTGCGTATGGGAGTCGGTGTGCACAATTGTCCTGGGCAATTGGGTGTCAAAGGGGTTGGGTACCAGATGGTATTCGTACCCTAGTGCAGTGGCAAGGCTATATGACACCCCTGGGGAAAGATGACGGGTCACGCAACGCACAGGCACCCCAAAAAAGTTAAGGAACGTGCACAATACCCCTCCTAGACCACGTGTGCTGATGGAAAACCCTGCACTACGCTGTGGCATCCAGTAACACAATGAACGTATGCGTGTCACACGCAGCCTAGAATGACCTCTGAAGGGGTAGGCTACACACGGGGCAAGCACAGAAGTTAGATACGTGCGTGACTCACCGTCTGCCAGGTAAAAGAGCGTGAAAAATGAGCGCGTTTGGTTGGCAACACCCCCGCCAAAAGAAGATGTGTACGCTGTCTGAGGAGACAGGACAACAGTAGAAGGGGACACTGTTTGAGGGAACAGGCCCAGGTAAACCAGTACAAGAGGAAAAAGAGAAAAAGCTGTCAGAGGTAACAGGGAGTACGAACTGGAAACGCCGTGAAGTAAATCGCGTGTGAAACGACAAGAAGTACAGAATTCACCCACTCGCTCTCCACGAAAAGCACGTACAAGGAAATGGTGTTCAACACTACCTTATATACAGGCCCACACGTACAGCGTCACTTACGGCGTGTACGTGCTTGGCCCATGTTCACCAATCACACGCTTTGTCACTTCTGCGTGTGGATCCTTTTTCACCAATCACACGCTTTGACACTCCTGCGTGTAGCTCACTTTTCACCAATCACACGCTTTGTCACTCCTGCGTGTAGATCCATTTTCACCAATCACACGCTTTGTCACTCCTGCGTGTAGATCCATTTTCACCAATCACACGCTTTGACACTGCACGTGCAGGTAACTATAGACGCACATATGCTGGTGACGGGTTTTTTGCGCGATTCGCTGAGTGTGGGGTTTTCACGTGCAAAATCACTCCCTATCAGGCTGTCCACGCGTTCAAAAACGAAAGACCACGCTCCTGGCCAGGAGGCAAAATTACAGTCCCCCAGAGACCTGAGCACGCTCCCACCTGCCATCTGCTGCTGCCTGACTGCCTGCTGGCCACGTGCCCCACAGTGCTGGTGGGTGGGGGGGGTGGGAGACATGGGTGGGGGCCTGGTGGAGGGTGCCCCTGGTGGATGGGGGGTGGGGGTGGTGGGAGACATGGGTGGGGGCCTGGTGGAGGGTGCCCCTGGTGGATGGGGGTGCAGGGGGACATGATCAGGTGTGCAGGGTAGTCCCCTGTTTTGTGGGCTGCCTGCAGGGGCCGTGGAGGGTGTACAGGGTACACCTGTGAGGGCCCACCCAGCCTAATCGCGTGTGTAACTTCCCACGCACCCCTGTAATACACGTACCAAGGCAATTCGCGTGTGAGAATTCCCACGCACCCCTGAAATACACGTACCCTGCTGAAGTCGCGTGTAAAACTTCCCGCGCACCCCTGTAATACACGCGCCCAGCCTAATCGCGTGTGGAAATTCCTGCGCACCCCTGAAATGCACGCGCACAGGCTATTCGCGTGTGATAATTCCCGCGCACCCATGAAATACACGCGCCCAGGCTATTCGCGTGTGGAAATTCCCGCGCACCCCTGAAATACAAGTACCCTGCTGTAATCGCGTGTGGAACTTCCCGCGCACCCCTGAAATACAAGTACCCTGCTGTAATCGCGTGTGGGACTTCCCGCGCACCCCTGAAATACACGCGGACAGGCTATTCGCGTGTGGGACTTCCCGTGCACCCCTGCAATTCCCGTAGCCTAGCTTTTCGCGTGTGAAACTTCCCGCGCAACCCTGAAATGGACGTAGCCTGGGATTTGACGTGTGAAACTTCCCGCGCACCCTTGAAAATCGCATGGGCCGCTTGCCGTGATGGTCCAGTGTTAGCGCAGCCCCTTGCGCTGGTTTGTGATTTTTATGAGATTTCCCAGCGCAAGGGGCGTTCCTGGGGGCGTAACTGGCGCTGCAGCGAGTCGCTGCGCCACTGTGCGCCACGGCTGCCTGGGGAAGCTAAAATCCATGAATACGCTGTGCGCCGGATTCGGTTTTGGCGCACGCGGCTGGCGCAGACTATCGCAGGCGCACGCTGTGCGCCAGCCGCGTGCGCTACTTGTGCGCTGGATTCTATGAATTACCCTATTAGTGTTTTTATGTTTACCTTTTCCAAAATTAAACTTATATATCCGATCACCTACATTATACTCTTTCACAGATATATTTTTATCATAATATGACTTTGCACTATCAGCAGCTCTTTCCAAATTTCGCTGCACAAATGCTTGTTGTAAATTCTTCCTCAGTTCTACCACATATTCGTGAACTTTATATGCACTCACAAGTGTCTGCTCATGTATTCTGTATAATAAATGTTGTGGCAGTACCATTTTTCTTCCTGTTAACACCTCATGAGGACTGATACCTGTTGCTTTAGCAGGAGTCTATCTAATGGCCATCAATACCAGAGGTAATCGTAAATCCCAACTAGAACCTGCCTCCGATACAAACTTCTTTAACATCTCCACGACAGGCCTGTTGCAATGTTCAACATTTCCAGAAGAGGCAGGCGATATGCAATATGCAGTTTCCTTTTTACCCCTAATATCTGCCACACCTTGCTCATTAAGTTGCTCGTGAAATGACTTCCTCTGTTTGACTCTATTCTTTGTGATAATCCAAACCTTGAAAATATATGATTTACTAGCAATGTAGCTGCTGTTTGCGCACTACAAACTGGTGCAGGAATACATTCTACCCATTTCGACCTCTCAACCTCTTTACAGGCCCTACATAGTCAATTTGCAAATCTGACCATGGAAGAGTTAAACCTCTTTTCATCAATGGAGCTCTATGCATTGGTGAAGCAGGTTTAAATTGTGCATATACCAGACACCCCCTGGTATATAATTCCACATCTTGGGACATGTGTGGCCAGTAAGCATAATATTTCAGTATCTCTAAAGTCTTTTGTGAACCTCTGTGTCCTGCAGTTATTGCATCATGTGCATGGTGTAACATTAGCCCTCTGAATGAAAGAGGTACCACCACTGTGTCTGTCCTGTTATGGATTCCCTGATCATCAGTCCATCCTGTAATCTAATCCATTTTTATTCTTTAATAACGCTCTCAACTCTTCTTTTTCTGTACAATCATATTCCGTTAAAGTATTTTGTTCGGGATCCATTAAAGAATTATAATAGATCCCAAGATTGGATCATCTTTTTGTGCCTTATTCAGATCTTGATCTGGTGTATCATAACTCCATTGCACTACGGGTTGTTCAACTTCTTTTGGAGCTTTAGAGCGTGTAACTGCATCTATTTCTATTTCACCAATCAAGTGTTCAATGGGCAAAAACTCTCCCATAACAGCCCCAATCTTTGCTAATTGATCTGCTTTATCATTTCCCTCCCTATCCCCTCCTGGTGCTTTCAAATGTCCATGAAATTTCCTCCAGTATATTGTTAAATCATTCTCTGACACTAATTTGTCTATATCTTGTATCATTTTCCCATGTTTGAGTTTTTTTTGTTATATGTGAGCATGCCTCTTGTTGTCCAGCCAGGCAGATATTCTACAAAGATATTTCATGCATAATCAGAATCAGTCACCAGGACAAGTTCACTGAATTTGTTCTCAACTGCAGTAGTGATTGCTTTATAAATGGCTGCCAACTCTGCTAGCTGGCTACTCCTAGCTCTAATTCTCATTCCTATACTAGGAATATCCTCACATCTCAACCAGACATTTCCTATCCCTGACACCAACTGTTTATTACAGTCATTTACAATGTGAAAACCACATCTATCAACATATACATTTGGTAAATTATTGCATGTATTTTCATCAAATGCTTTGTGTGGTGATCGTTCGAACTCCTGCAAACTGGACTCCACTTCTACTTCGTGTGATACACATTCAGCCCCAGAGTCATATCAATCTGCTAACCCTTGAGAAATTGGGCTCTTTTTATTTTGGCCATATCTTACTTCCACTGGAAAGCCCTGCAATGCCAATGTTCATGATGTAATTCTGGACTGTGCTAATTTTACTCTGTAAAAACTGCAATGGTTGATGATTTGTCTCAATGATTACCTTCTCCCCTTGGACAATGGGACGAAAATGTTGCAATGCCCACACAGTGGTCAGAAGAGCCTTTGCACATTCACTGAATTTAATTTCAGCCTGAACAAATGCCTTACTTGCATAAGCAATAGTTTTGTGGTTCAAATCATGTTTTTGAGATAACACGGCTGACATACACTGCTCAGTGAATCCTATTTCTATAAAGAAATCTCTGTTATTTATGGGGTATGCCAAGCATGTTGCCTTTATAAGGCATTCTTTCAATTTAGCAACTGCCTCAGATTGCTCCTTTTCCCATTTCCAGGGCATATTCATCTTCAATAGTTTAGTCAATGGTTGAGTGATTTCAGCATCATTTTCAATAAAATTCCTGTTATATCCGGTCATTCCTAATAAGCTTTTTAAAACTTTCATGTTTCTAGGATCTTTCAATTTATGTATGGCCTCCACCTTTTTCTTTTGTGGATTTAACCCATGTTCAGTTACTTCATGGCATAGGAAATTCACCTTTTTCTTGCACTATTGGACTTTCTGTAAAGATACTTTGGTACCCGCCTTTTGCAATTGGTCAAGTACATGTCTAATTTCATCAAAATGTTTTTTTTATGTTTTCATTTTTTATCAGGACATCATCTACATAAACTATGGTCCCTCTTTCCGCTGCATCTGGCATAGTCTTTCTCAAAAATATGCCAAATTCGCTCCCACTATTGACATACCCAAATGGTGTTCTAGACCAATCGTATTGTGTTTTATCAAATGAAAATGCTAATAAATTCTGAATGTCCTCTGCCAATGGCACACACCAGTACCCAGATGTAAGATCTAATGTGGTAAATATCTTTGACCCATGCACTTGAGCAAGGCCTTGATCAATGAATGGCAGCGGCCATGTAGACACTGGCACTCTTTTATTTAATTCCCTCAGGTCTGCACACAGACGCCATTGACCATTTGGCTTTAATACACCCAAAATAGGAGTGTTGGAGGTACTATGAATGGGTCTGATAATTCCCCTAGACTCCAAGTTTTTAATTATCTCTGACAATGACTCTAAGCATGCCAGTGGCAATCGATATTGGCGCACAAATACTGGATTTCTACCACACCCCTCTGGTAATGTGGCAACATGTAAATCAGTTATGCCACAATCATAGGCGTCTTTGGCAAAAACGTCCTTAAATTGAAATAAATATTTTTCTCAATTCATTCTTATCATCTTCGCTCTCACAGGCATCTGCTAACAGGATCTGCTCCTCTACCATTTTTGGAAATTCTGGGAAATCCTCCAGTGGAGGAACCTCTGTGCTTTCTTCCAACTCTGTGGCTGTATCTGTCTGCAAAGTGGCTGTACCTCTCTGCAAGCTGCCACTTTTAAATATTTTGGCATATCAGCCTCCATTTCAATGTGCTGATTTTCTGTATCATTTTCATTTAATTCAAATACTATACAATTCTCCTGGTGACAGCACACTGTCTCATTGGAATCATACGAGTACACAGATTAAATCTTGAAGATTCCTTTGGATTGAGAATCCAGATACTCTGGCAACACACCCTGTGCATATACATATCTCTCTGGGATATTTCCAATCACCATGTTATTGAAAACTGCAGTATGTGATTTTTTATGGCCATTCCTAGTAAGGAATTCTCTTATTAATATCTTGACATCCTTTAATCTCCACTATAATTTTGACGGACCCCTCCCCAGCATCTATCAATGGGGTATATTCATAATCCAGCCCTTGCTGTTTCATGGATTCATTCAAGCACACAAATGCATCAGAATCTTTCATTTCTGTCCATTCTTGCGATTTAATGTTATATCAAACTATTTAGTGAATGCAGGGATAGTAATATCCTTCTTCGCCTGTAGTTCAATTGAATATGGCACTAATTGATCACAATGATAAGCCTTTCTTTTGTCTTCAAATTCGGACGCAGGCCCGCCTAGCGGGGACCATATTTTTTGGTTAAGGAAATCTAACACCATGCACAACCTGTGCATGATATCATTGCCCAAATAAAAATCCTTTTGTGTTCCACTCAGTATCCACACATTGTGGTAGATGGTTTTTTGTCCAATATTAATCTTTAGCATACACCTTCCTGCAATTCAATTTCCAAAATCTGGATTGTCTAAACCAGAAATATATTGGTTTTTAATTCTAAATTTCGGGACCTCCTCTCTTTCCATTATTCTCTGCAGTAGTTTCTCATTAATAAAACTCCTTTCCTGTTCAAACGCCAAAGTGGCTTTTATCATTTAAAATGGCCATATGAATCCATGGATACTCATCTTCCATATGTATTTTAGCAAGAGTGGTGATGTGCATTTCTGTGTCTGCCTTAGGGATGGTGTTCTGTTTGCACTTCTTCTCTTTTAAATAGAAGTGCAATGTGTGTTTATCTATTTCAGTTTGCCATTTCTTCCTAGGGTCCAAATAAATCTACACAGATTGTTATTCTCTTTCATTTTGCATTTTGTCCTGACATATCAAAATAACAGCTATTCTGTAGGTACACCTCCACTGCATCATTCGTTTTGGCAACAGTATGGCATTCATTTACACTGCTGTTTTGTGACTTTATTTTCTTAGACCTTAATGTTTTTTTGGTTAAAGACCACAGGACCCCATTTACTCCATCAATGAGAGGAGACAATCTTTTCAGGCAATCTGTTCCCATCAAGAATGGAATTTCACAAATACATGTGATCAATACTTCCGGTTTCATTCTGTTTTCCTATCTTTATGTCAACCTCAGTGTCACCCTCGATAGGCACCTCCTCACCGTTAAAGTTATGTACCGGGCCTTCACTCTGTCTCACTTTGATCTGATTCTGTGGAGACCTCCCTTCATTGATACTTTTTGCCAATTCTTTGGACATAATTGTGGCCTGTGCGCGTGTGTCAATCATTGCAAATGTATTGCACTTCTCTTCCACAGTAATGGGAGCATAATATCTGTCTTCAACTTCTTCTAATACACACAAAAAGTGTGAATTCTTACTGATTTCAGGATTCACCTTTCTCAGAGCCTTCTCACTCTTGGCTAAGCACATTGGTAAATGAAAGCACATCTTCCCCTCCTTTCTGTCCATTCCCATTTGAGAAACCTTACTCATCTCCCCATATTCCGAGGTCATTTGGAGTGTGGCCACTGTTCGCCCTTCCATCCGGGGATAATCAGAGTCCACACTACAATCCTCCAACTGAATATGCGTATAAACATCATTTGATAAGTTGTCATTTTCTAATTTTGGGCATTTGTGGGTATTTGACATGATACCGGTCTTTTTAATTTCCTCAAAAATCTTTGGCTCAAAGAACTCTTCAGGTGATTGATCTGTACCCTCCTTTTTAGTACTTATTCTTCCTGCCTGTATTTTATTAGCATCTTGATTATCTAGGGAGTGCGTTTTAACATCCACACATACTCCCTGATCAATTATTTTATCCATGCATGAGTTGTCTTTCTTAAATCTGTCTCTTTATTCTTTTGGAATTTCATGTTTTTCTCGTTTTCCTTTTTCATGTGTGCAAATTTCCAACGTTTGATTTAACTCAAGGTTAAACCAAACCTCTTTTTTAGATGTATTTGCAATTTCTGCCTCATGTTCATTTGTAGGTATTTTCGTTTTTAAATGATTAAGCAGCTCAGAGTCATTATGCAAAACTGGATCAGGAAAATCTGCCTTTTTATCATTGCAGGTGTCATGAATATTTAGTCACTTATTATCAGAAGCCACCAGGTCGCTTCTATGAGCTTCTGCCTCCTCCTTTGATTACTGTTTTTGAGCCGTACATAGTTTTCCTATTTGTTCAGCCAACATTTTTACTTGGGCCTCGAGACACTGGAATCTTTCCATCTCTCTAGAATCTTCTCTTTGCGGCCTATGTTAATATTGGTTGTTTTTCCCGTGTTTAAATCTATTCTGGTATCTCTCAGGAGAGTGATTCCTATTTCAGTGGTTTCTGAATTCTTGATTCATGTGGGGCGGGGAGCGGGGTGTACCTATTCTTTGGTTGTAATCCCCTGGTGGCGGTGATTGATTGTATTGACGTGGAGCATAATTCATATTCGGCCTCATGTCCTGTCTCTCATTTTGTGAGTATTGTTCCCTATGCTGAATCCCATTTTCAGTAAATTGATCCACATACCGGGGTCCTGGTTACCATATATCATGGTATTGGGGTCAAATCTGCTCTGTGTCCCCAATGTTTTGTAGGGACCATTACTTCTTTGATCTTGATTTTGTCTCTGATTATTGTTCATACCTGACATATCGGGCCGATATCCTGCCCGGTTCCTGTCTCCTAAATACATAGGGCTAATGTAACTCTCCCTATCACTAGGATCATGTGACTGAAACATCGGTGCAGACGTCGGCAACCTCTGTGGTGTACCCCTCTGTTTGGGTGTCACATTATTTTTACCTAGACTTTGAACAGACTCAAGTGACATTTTAGCTGACCTGATCTCCATTACTGTTGCAGAGGATTCTATAGATTTTGAACTTGTATCTTTCATTTTATCACTCTCTCTACCCTGACAGTAGAGCACTTCATATAGTTTTGTACTTTGGTGCACAATCCATTCAAGGGACTTCTCACGATCAAATTTGCGGACTAACTGTGATATAATGTCTTTCTGCAAACCATAAAAATAAGCAGTTTTAAACTCATTGGAATTGGGATCAAAAGATACATCAAAATGAGAAAAAGCCCTTTTTAAGTCTTGCAGAAATTGGCGAGGGGACATATTTGGCCCAGCTGTAATCGTGTATGCAACTTTTTTTGCCTCCTGTAGAGTGGAATGGAGAGAAATGACGCCTAATCTCTTTTTCAAATTCTGCCCATGTCATGTTCTGCTGTTCATTTAATCCCTTGATGATGCTCGGTGTGGGAGCATCCAGAGTTAAGTTAAATGTTTGGGATTGCACTACTTTGTGGTTCAACCCTTGTCTCAAGTGTATGGGATTGGTGGCGACCCCCAATGGGTGTGCCAAACCCCCGAAAGGCGCTGCAATCAAGCTCAGACACCGGCACAGCCACTGGGGCTCTATCCCCCCATGTAGAAATGGAATTCACCTCAATTCCATTGAATGTGGTACCCTTTCGTTTGTCCTGGGACCTGAAAGTGCATATCTGCTGTTCCAAATCCTTGCACTTTTTAAGGAGTCGATCTGCCTCCTTACGAAAGTAATTATTTTCATCACCCATCTTATTAATCATATTTTGCATATCGCTCATTTGCATTTGACATCCATTAAACTCTTTTTCTCGCTTGTCTCTTTCTTGAAACATTTTAGCTATCTCTTGTTCAACATTCTGAAGCTCACCTTCTTTCTCAAAATTTTCTTTTTGTAAAATGTGCATTTCCATATTAGCCTTGTCTTTAACTTGTTTAATGTGACCTACCAATCTTTTCAAGTGTTTTAATTCTTACTCACTATCCACAAATTGTTTCTTCCTTTGGGACAATTGAGTGTCAAGTTATTTACCCTTTGACTGCATGTCCTTTTGACATACCTCCAGTACTGCTCTTAACTTTTTTTCCTGTTCACTACCTTCATCTAATTAAATTTTTAGTCTGCTAATTAGCTTGGCATCATTCTATTTAAAATGAACCATGTTTTGGCATATAGCCGTATCAGACAATCTTTCTCTGCATGTTTACCAGCAGCATTTAATAATCCCAGAAGACAGACCTGAATTATGCTACCTTCTTCAAAAATGTTGTCCAATGGTTCTTTCTGAACTTCCCCATAGATACGAACATTCCACTCTGTGGCGTTATTTGATGACCATGTTCTATGTGCATATAATTTTGCCTCCAGATATTGCACCAACTCTGGGAATGTGGCCTTCATTTGAGACATTCTGATATTCACTTTCAGTGTCACACTGCTCTCACAAAATTAGTTCTCTTTAATGCATGTATGGTAGTGTTAGACACACCTGCCATGCCCAGTAGATGCTCTACAGTCTATTTTCCCGGCCAACGCACCATATCTGTAAGAGATTTTGTCTTATTGGGGTAAATTTGGGATTTGGCGGTATTTTCCTTACCGTAAAATCTTGCCGGTAAATTGGCCTTACACTTAGAGTGGGTTTGATATTACTCTATTTTGGTGATTATATATACTTAGCTTATATCAGTGGTAATTTTAGTGGTGTCCTATTTTGTGGTATTTTCAGAATTACCTAATTTTTATGGTATAGTGGTGAGCATGTTTTTTTTATACTACAACCCAATCATAAACAAACCTTTCCTTTCTATTAGAATGTCTTCTAGTCGCCTGTAGAGAGCCCCAGACTTAGGACACTTCAGAGAACCCAATGAGTTTATTCAAACTGCCGCCTATAGTTTGTGGCTGGTATTACTGGCTTATGTACATCTAGTGATCTAAGTGCCAGATTAGGCACCCCTTCCCTTCAGCATGCAAAGAAGGAATCACTCATTGCATTTCACCCACACACCTTCCTACTTTGTAGATATTTACCACTGACTTTCTCTTGTTTGCTATTTTAACTACAGTGGTAAATTGGTAAATGCACTACTGCACTGATATAAACATCACCTCTGTGCTTCACATATATAACGGATTCACAAATGCATGAATGACACCAAAGTCTCAGTTTTTTTTATCTGTACTTTGTATTACATGACAATTACAAACAACACAGCATTTTACCACATGATATTTACAGCATCACCTGCAAGATAAAAGAACAAGATATATATATGGGATTGTATTGCCATGCAACATGCAGCATGGAGGTTTAGCCATATGTAAGGATATGTGGGGTTTTATTGCCAACATGCAACATACAGCAGAGAAATACAGCCAGGCCCAGTTTGACTGCTCAGAAAAAACGACATTGCGAGCATACTTGCACGGTAGCGCTGGCACCATTATAAACGGTGCCGGCGCTACCAGCCTCGCCATTCCCATTGATTCCTATGGGACTCAATGGGAATGGGGAGTAACTTTTACCGGCAGCCGGCGAAGGGAATTACCGGGTCCGGTGGGGCCAGAATGCCCTGGTACATCCCCATTGCCAGGTGCAGGTAAAAAACTGACTCCGGCGGAATGGGTGCTGGTATTTACAGGCACAGCTACCGCCACCCTTGTAATGAGGCCCATTGTGTCTTATCTGAAGCTCTGTACGTGATTCTGATTCACTTCACAGTTTATGTTAATATGTAATGCTATTCTAATCAAAAAGCCTAATCACTATAGGGTTGCTCTATATATAACAATAGAGCATTTTAGGTATTTTGCACCACAAACTTATTTGCCACTTGGCTTGCTTATGGCAAATTATTCTAAAGTCACTACCATGGTGCCTCCATGTATCGAAGACTAATGATGCTCCTCGCAATGTCCTTTTTCTGTGAAGTCACTTTTGTTGGTGCAATCCATATGCAAATTAGGAGGTTTCCATGTATTGTGCCCGAGAGCGCCTGGACATGGCTCTAATACATGAGTGTGCTGCATCTGCAATGATCACGCAGTTTTATTTTTGTAAAAATGCCATCTGCCACTAATGTTACCAAAAAAGTAGATTGGGGCTGGGGTGGACAGTTTGGGTGTGTGAATGAGACTATTACACGCACTGCATTTTGTGGCTCACCTAACTCCCCACTCTTGCAATGCTGGACACTCCCCTGATCCCAAATGTGATTGCCCAAAAGTGATCCCTCACTAGGGTCAGCCCGCAGCCCAGCCCTCCAACAAACGTACACGCAGCTGAGCTCAGCTCAGCATTATAAAATGAGAAAGCGCGAGCCTGGCTGGGCACCTCTGCCAGGCTTGCGCTGTCCAATTACACGATCAATGAATACAGCGGCCACAATGCGGCCCCCTGGCCATCCCACCAAAAGATGGGCGGACAAAGAGGCATGCCACCAAAGGTGGGGGGACTGGTCCCCCCTATAATTACGGCCATGAGCACCATCTATTCTTCCACTATTTACTACGTCTTTACAGGGAATTGGGTTTTCAATAGATGTATTTCATTGAAAATTCGGCCAACTGAGTTGAGTGATCACCCATGCTACTCATGGAGATCGACCTATGGGTCATGTGTGCAGACCAGAACGGCCCACGTGACCTCTCGGTCAACACTTTGGGCAGCAGAACTTCATGCAACCCCCCCCATAAAATTGAGGTTGTAGGTAAATGACGCAGTTACCCAATGTTTGGTAACCACCTCCCTATCATTGAAATTGAATACTTTTTCAGTGGATTTGTTTAAACCCTTTTTGAACAGCTGTTTTAATTCCAATTTGGGCTTTTCCTCCTCTTTTCGTAAGATTTACCATAGACATACCCATACTTACGACAGCAAGGTGGCCAATAGGAAACAGCTTATGAAAGCATGTATCAAAGTCCTAAAAAGTAGAAACGATCTGAGCCTGATTGCAAGAGTAATAGAAATTAAGAAGATAAAATCCTATTATAAGGATTTGCTAAGGAACAACCCAGCAGTGTTGCACCAAGGAGATTCTGAAAACACACTTGAAAAATAGAAAATAAATATTCTACTGAATTCTGGAAAATCATCAATGATGATGTAACCAGACAAGCCAATATCCAGCTGAATTCGGTCTCAGAGTCAGACTGGATATCTCATTTTGCGCAGGTTTTTCAAGAGGAATAATGGTTAAATCTTGTGGCGCTTGCCTGTTTTCTTGTGAATAAGTTGAAGGTATTCTAAGTGAAATTAGTTCTTCAAGAGCCCCAGTCCCAATAAATTGTCCAACGTTCTGTTTAAAGAAGCCCAAAGGGTTGGGTCCATAATTTAACAATCCTATTTCTGCAAATGTCCCCCAGTTAACTTTTTCCTGGGTTGTCGCATGTGCCACATATAGTTGCCATTTACAAAAGAGGAGCCAGTAGCGACCCAGGAAATTATCGACCAATAGCCATACTAGATGCTGACAGCAACGTTTTCGCCGCCCTATTGCTTAAACATGTTGAAAAGTGGGCAGAGGAAACCGGCCGTCTTCAAAGGTGGCAGACAGGGACCAGTAGACAGATGAGCACATCACTAAATGGCCCAGTGCTAAATTGTGTCCAATCATTGGCCTGGACAAAGAAGTACAACTCTGTCTTCGTTGCCACCATTGACCTATCTGCCGCCTTTGATGTGGTAAACAGAAACTTGCTATGGCTAAAGAAGCGGAACTGCGGACTGCCGGATGGTTTATTGCGCCTCATTGTCAGTTTACATGAACAAACCGTAATGCAAGTTAGGCTCAATAAGAAATTCCAACACTTAAGGGTGTGAGACAGAGGTACGTGCTTGCCCTCGGTCTTTTTAATTTGTAGATGACTGGCATTTGGGAAATTTTAACTCCTGCTGCATTTGTCTCACCAAAGTTAGGAAATGCGAAAGTTTCTTGGCTGAGCTATGCATATGATTTTGTATTATTTGGTTGCACTGAGGTTGCTCTTCAACTTGTTTTAAAAGCTTTTAATACATTTGCAAGCAATAACTTTTTAAAGATTAACACAACAAAAACCAAAGTTATGCTATGCACTTTAAAGAAACAGCTGAGCTCTTTTAAATGGTCGGTACAAAAAGAAGTTTTGGAAAGAATGGAACGTTTCATGTACCTAGGTTTCCCCATCGCATCTAGACTGCATAAATCGCAAATTTGAGAATGGCTGCATACTTGTGCCTCTGTCTAAGCCAAAAAGGTGTTGCGGATGGACGCTGCTTCGATACATTTTCTCTAATTCCCATCATAAAATGTTATGAAGGAAAGGTCCTCTCGAAGATTCTGTATGGGATTGAGGTATTTGAAACCCTTGCCACATTGGAGGGTAACCTCTGGCCTAGTGTTTTGCACATCCAGAAATCAGTCCCTCCTGTGGCAATTCAATATGAACTTGGTATTAATTCCATGTTGGGTAGAGCCAAGTGAAGACGTTTAACCTTATTCAGAAATATCATTTGTCTGACTCCTGAGTCTCTATATTGGGACTTCGATATCCTGACTAGTGCTAAAAACCTAGAAAGTTTGAATGAATTGGCTGAATACTGTGCAGGCCTGTTGAACGTTTTGGGGATGTCACAAAAAGATCTGGTAAGCAATCCAGTCAAAGTGAAATTAACACTAATTACTCACGACTGGCTTGACATAGTGAAAAAATGGCATGCTTATAGATCATTGTCCCATCTTGCTCATGAGCACCGAAACTGTGGTACTGTGGCACAGTACTTGTCAACCTATCCGATCCTTCTAAAAATTTCATTGGAATCTCTTTCACACTAACAAAAATTATGTTAAAGTATGGCTTATGCCCAGCTGAATTGTAGATTGTGTAGTGCTGCCGATGCAGAAGATTTAAAACACTTGGACCTCATTACGACCCAGGTGTTAAGGGGTTAATGGCGCCGTAAAAGGTGGCGGCACCGTTAACCCCTTACCGCCTAATTACGAGGTCCCTTTGCGGGTTCCTACCTTAACGGCTGGTGTGCCTTAACGGCTGTACCTTGTGCAGAGAGTGACCCTGGTGTTACCAGCCGTTAAGGAACGGGCCTGCAAAGGGACCTTGGAGGCAATTACGGTACCGCAATTTGCGGTACCGTAATTACCACCTTCCCCATTCCTATTGAGCCCTATGGGGCAAAAATGGGAATGGAGAAGGGCCAATGGTGAATGGGGAATTACCGCCCGCCAACCTTGTGATGGGGCGGTAATTCCGCCATTCACCATGGCGGATTCCGGCGTCAACCGTGGCGCTAACAGCGCCATGGTTAACGCCTGGGTCGTAATGACCCCCTTGGTGACTGTTTGTCCCGCATTAACAGGGAAGTGCAAAGTCCAATTTAGTACATTTATTAGCATACAGTATTTAGCAGGTAGTAATTGTGTTTGAAATGATTGTTTGGCTGAACACAAATCCTCAATGGTGTTAGCAGTGGTCGGTTTTATTAAAAACTTGGAGTTACTTGAATGTGCAACTATATGAAATATTAATCTGGAGAATGATGTGTCTCTGTATGTGTTTTGATCTTGAAGTGGAATGGAGTTGTACAATTCTTACTCTTGATGACAATTGTATCTATTGGATTTTTATCACCCACTGATGAACTTTTAAATAATGAATTTGTTGTATGACACCTTAAGCTACATTTTAAATATGTTGATTGTCTTTTCTTTTTTGTATTGTTTGTTAAAGGCTGTTTGCCATATAACAATTTTAAAAAAATAGAAAAACATAACATGTTTTACCTTCCTCTATTTTGGGGGCATGGCTTGCTCAGATAGATTACGACATGAACTGCAGTGGAATTCTGGGTGTCAAACAATCTGGGGGTATAGTCATCCAACATTCTTGTTTATAATCGGATTTTAATTATTTTAGTGTATTTATAGTTTTAGTAAGTAGTTATCAGAGCACATTCCTTAAAAAAAACAACACTGATTCTAGCCTGGCAGTGGGGACCAGTATTACTTATTCAAATGTTGCTTGCTGTAGAATATCTGACGTGTGTGACCTGTAGGAGAAGGTGGGGGCTCTGAATAGATGGGGGTCTCTGAATAGCTGGGGGGCTGCGAGTTACAGGGGTTTATTAGCTTAGTATGCATATGTAGTGGTAAATGCAGCCGGTGTGCATGCCAGATGGGAAATGCACAGGGTCAAGGAACAGACAGCATGTTTTAAAAGTGTTCATTATTTCAGAATGATATTTCATTTGACTGGCTTGCACTTAACCTAAATACTAATATAAACTAGCATGCTAACCCCTGCCCAGTAACCTGTAACATGTAATTAATATAAATTATTGCAAATTGGTCTCTATGAAAATAACCTGAAAATTATTTTGGAAAATGCTCTTTTTAAATGAGGTTAAATGTGAAGTTGGAGCTTGTGTGGCAAGCTGCCAATATGGAATGCTGATCTGCAGAAAAAAAACGTGTGCACAAGAAAATCTCAGGAAGAGATGTATCTTATTGCTTTCCGACAGTAGGATCACATGGCCTCCAGTGGTATGATTTAGATGGGAAGTATTTTCTTTTGAATGGCAGCGAGAGGTCATAAAAAGGACTGTGAGTGGGTGTAGGGGGACAGACATTCAGGAACTAACTGAGAGAGACATGCATAGACGTTTCTGAATGCTGTGCTGAGTGGGACATGATTTGCAGCAAGCTTACAGGCTGACAGACTCCCGAGCTGAGGGCTGCTCACTGGGCTTATCTGTGTGACTCCGGGTTCCCAGCCAAATTGGGACAGGAGTATCACCATCAGATCTAGGTAATATACAGTTACATTTGAGGTGTGGGAAGTGTGCCTTGCAAGCAGTTAGATAGGGAAATAGATCATCTCATGTGTAATATTTCGATGGTAAATGTGATGAAAGTAGTTGCATTTTTATCCTTTTTCTCTCTCAAAGTGCATTTCGTGCCAGTTTTCTCGTGTCCAAGATCGAATGGTAAGATTGTGCACAGCTGGTTCTGTTAATGTGTGTGAACACGCTAATGAAAGGCATTTTTTCTCATGTCCAAGTAACTTGTATCGCATAATGCAAATCGTCTGAACAGCTTTGAATTTTAACATTTGATAAAAACCGAAAGGTTTCAAAACAAACTGATTGGGCTCTTATTATGTAACTGCATTTCTATTAGCACATAGACTGAGGTCCAGTGGGATGATCGGTTTGTTTTAGCCTAGGCGGTAATTCATATTGCCACATCTGGTAAAGTCTGAAATAAATTGTTTTTTTTTTAATAAGTGAGTTTTAGGAGTACCAGACGTGTGTGTATACTATCATTTGTTTATGTTATGATCTAAATATTTTACATTTCGGCCATAAGGGCGTACAGCAGCATTGTACATAAAATGCTGTGAAGTAGAAATAATAATTAGCATCATCCCTCTGAGTGTACGAAATCCAGTACCTTGTGCAGAGAGTGACCCTGGTAGTCAAAACAGTTGTTAGGCTATATTCTGAGGAGAGTCTTATCACTGTAAAATGGAATATGCCAACAAATTATCACAAGAGACACTATACTACAGTAAAATACCACTGTTTACCACCATTAAAAAACCTCACAGAATTAGGTGTAACTCCTCCAGAATATATATCTAACAGACCCTAGTTTGCAGCCTTACGGCTCTTCTACAGGTTCACCGCAGGTATTTATAGTTCAGGTCATGTACAATTATGAGCCTGTCCCTCCCACATAATGTTGTAGCATAGACTGACAGAATCCAGAATAGGCTGTTGCAATGTTACCAAAATCTGCCCTCCTCCCTATACGATCTTATTCGTGCCTGCTAGGCCAACGTCTGCCCGACAGATGGAAAGCTTTATGTAGCAGGGCAGGCTCTTTTTCAGCTGGAATGCTACAATGTAAACTCTCTATCTCCAGCACCTTGAGAAAAGATCTTACTTTCACACACTCACTTCTGTATGGCACTCAAATCCCATCTTTCTACAGCAGAACTTGCCCAGCCTTTCATGATTAGACCAGTGCTTGAAGCGGCCCGGATTGCCACAGATTCGGAAACCGGCAAAATGTGTCTCCCAGATTCCAAATCCATGAAAATGGAAAGCCAATGCCGAGTCCCCACTCATTGCATTGCCCTAATCAGTTTTTTCCAGTGTTCTGAGCGCACTTTCTGAAATCAGAAGAGCTCTGCGTGGTTTTTCTTTGACATTTAGGCACTTTAAAGTGTGATTAATGTTAGATGACTGCAGACAGTAGCGAGTTGGGGATTATTTTCCTCTAAAAGGAGCCGGTTGTGGATGATTAGAAATAGGCGGGGTGAATGAAGCTGCATGCTGTGTGAAATATTTGCTTAATTTGGGTGAATTTAATATGTGGCAGCCTACAATATCCATAGAAAAGCCTGGAAATAATGTTCTTATTACATGCTAGTTGTGACATCACAACTTACCTGCAATGAGAAAATGACATCACAGCCTCTCCTTAATTAGTTATTGCTCTTCAGTTGTGACGTCACAATGCCTGCTGCTCGAGCCAGCAAAGGCCAGAATTCCAGCTGTCGCTGCAGTAGTTAATTTCAAATTCCTTCCTTGCTAAATAGTTTTCTGTGACAGTTTACAGCAATTCATTGCTATAGGCCTGTTTTATGGCACAACGTTTAATTTGCGCACTGCTGGAGATTAACACGTGATCAAGAAGCTGCATTTTTTAAATCTTAAAGTACAAAATGTAAATGTTTTTCAGTGCATTTGGAATAGCAAATGAAAGATATCTTACATTAGATTGAGCAAGAAGAAAGGAATTAAAGGAGATGACAGTGTGTGGCCATGTATTTTAAGTAATTAAATAAGTAATTAAATACCTCTTACCATATGTAAAAAGGATATTATAAGTCACCTCGGTGTTCCGTGACCTTATAAAGGAACTTGCCTTCAGGCTCGTCCTTATATTTGGTCACAGAACCCCTCGGTGACTTGCAATATCCTTATAACGTAAGGCAGGGGTTACTTTATACCATATTTAGGAGTCCGTTCATGGAATTAATGTGCGCCGAAAATTCCCGCGCAGAGGTGCCAAAACGTGCGATTCGCAGTAAAAGTGCGAAAATGGCAGTGCAAGTGCGAAAATCGCAGGGAATCCAGCGCACATCGATTCATGGAAGTCCGTGCGCGAGAAAAACATTGGATGTGCGCTTAAAAAGTGCGCCGCACACGCCGGCGCACAGGTCATCCAACAGCGTGTGCCACGGCCACTGCGAAATCGCACATAGCGCGGCGCATATCACAAAAGTAGGCGGAACACGGGGCGTAACACTCGGAATGGGGAACAACGTGTGAAAATATGGGCGTCACGGGGGAAGTACAGGAGGCAAGTGTGCGGAACGCCCACACGCTTGCCCACAACCCGTATTCATGGAATCGAATAGGGCAAACCAGCGCACTGTCAAAGACGCGCACAGGGCCAAACAAGTACGCCACAAGAAAGCAGGCGGTAGCGTCCCTGCGCCTGAAAAAAATGTGCGCCAAAATGTGCGGTAACAAAAAGCACCCATATACAGCCATGATGAATGGTCCATACAGTGGCCCTCGAGGACAAATGAGGTGCAAAGGGATACCGACAAACACGGACACCCGCTGTGTGAAAAATAGCGTGTGGGGTGTTCCTGGGTGCGCGGGAAGTTCCACACGCGATTGGCCTGGGTACGTGTACTTCGGGGTGCGCGGGAAGTTCCACACGCGATTGGCCTGGGTACGTGTACTTCAGGGTGCGCGGGAAGTTCCACACGCGATTAGCCTGGGTACGTGTACTACGGGGTGCACGCGGGAAGTTCCACACGCGATTAGCCTGGGTACGTGTGTTTCGGGGTGCGTGGGAAGTTCCACACGCGATTGGCCTGGGTACGTGTATTCCAAGGTGCGCGGGAAGATTCACACGCGATTTCAGCATGGTACGTGTATTTTGGTGGTGCCGGGGAATGCTACACGTGATTTGGCCGTGTGGGTCCTCCCAGGTGTTCTCTCTACACCCTCCACGGCCCCTGCAGCCCACACCACAGGGGACTACCCTGCACCCCTGCTCATGTCCCACAGGCAACCCATCCACCATGGCCATGCCCCCCAGCCAACCCACATGTCACCTTGCACTACTGATCACCAACACATATCTCCCAGCACCCCCACCCCCCAGCAGTGCAGGGGCAACCTCCACCTGGCCCGCACACATGTCTCCCATCACCCCCACCCCCCAGCATCCAGGGGCACCCTCCACCAGGCCCCCACTCATGTCCAACTCATGTCTCCCTGCACCCCCACCCCCCAGCAGTGCAGAGGCAGCCTCCACCAGGCCCCCACTCATGTCTCCCATCACCCCCACCCACCAGCAGTGCAGGGGCAGCCTCCACCATGCCCCCACTCATGTCCAACTCATGTCTCCCTGCACCCCCATCCCCCAGCAGTGCAGGGGTAGCCTCCAACAGGCCCCCACTCATGTCTCCCACCACCCCCACCCCCCAGCATCCAGGGGCACCCTCCACCATGCCCCCACTCATGTCCAACTCATGTCTCCCTGCACCCCCACCCCCCAGCAGTGCAGGGGCAGCCTCCAACAGGCCCCTACTCATGTCTCCCATCACCCCCACCCCCCAGCAGTGCAGGGGCAGCCTCCACCAGACCCCCACTCATGTCTCCCATCACCCCACCCCCCAGCATCCAGGGGCACCCTCCACCAGGCCCCCGCTCATGTCTACCACCACCCCCACCCCCCAGCATCCAGGGGCACCCTCCACCGGGCCCCCACTCATGTCCAACTCATGTCTCCCTGCACCCCAACCCCCCAGCAGTGCAGGGGCAGACTCCACCAGGCCCCCACTCATGTCTCCCACCACTCCCACCCCCCAGCATCCAGGGGCACCCTCCACCAGGCCCCCACTCATGTCCAACTCATGTCTCCCTGCACCCCCACCCCCCAGCAGTGCAGGGGCAGCCTCCACCAGGCGCCCACACATGTCTCCCACCACCCTCACCCCCCAGAAGTGCAGGGCACCCTCCACCAGGCCCCCACACATGTCTCCCACCACCCCCACCCCCCAGCAGTGCAGGGGCAGCCTCCACCAGGCCCCCACTCATGTATACCACCACCCCCACGCCCCAGCATCCAGGGGCACCCTCCAGCAGGCCCCCACTCATGTCTACCATCACCCCCACTCCCCAGCAGTGCAGGGGCAGCCTCCACCAGGCCCCCACTCATGTCTCCCATCACCCCCACCCCACAGCAGTGCAGGGGCAGCCTCCACCAGGCCCCCACTCATGTCTCCCACCACCCCCCAGCAGTGCAGGGCCCCCTCCACCATGCCCCCACTCCAACTCATGTCTCCCTGCACCCCCACCCCCCAGCAGTGCAGGGGCAGCCTCCACCAGGCCCCCACTCATGTCTCCCACCACCCCCACCCCCCAGCAGTGCAGGGGTCGCCTCCACCAGGCCCCCACTCATGTCTCCCATCACCCCCACCCCCCAGCAGTGCAGGGGCAGCCTCCACCAGGCCCCCATTCATGTCTCCCACCACCCCCACCCCCCAGCAGTGCAGGGCACCCTCCACCATGCCCCCACTCATGTCCAACTCATGTCTCCCTGCATCCCCATCCCCCAGCAGTGCAGGGGCAGCCTCCACCAGCCCCCCACTCATGTCTCCCACCACCCCCATCCCCCAGCAGTGCAGGGCACCCTCCACCATGGCCCCACTCCAACTCATGTCTCCCTGCACCCCCACCCCCCAGCAGTGCAGGGGCAGCCTCCAACAGGCCCCCACTCATGTCTCCCACCACCCCCACCCCCCAGCAGTGCAGGGGCCGCCTCCACCAGGCCCCCACTCATGTCTCCCATCACCCCACCCCCCAGCAGTGCAGGGGCAGCCTCCACCAGGCCCCCATTCATGTCTCCCACCACCCCCACACCCCAGCAGTGCAGGGCACCCTCCACCATGCCCCCACTCATGTCCAACTCATGTCTCCCTGCACCCCCATCCCCCAGCAGTGCAGGGGCAGCCTCCAACAGGCCCCCACTCATGTCTCCCACCACCCCCACCCCCCAGCATCCAGGGGCACCCTCCACCATGCCCCCACTCATGTCCAACTCATGTCTCCCTGCACCCCCACCCCCCAGCAGTGCAGGGGCAGCCTCCACCAGGCCCCCACTCATGTCTCCCATCACCCCACCCCCCAGCAGTGCAGGGGCAGCCTCCACCAGGCCCCCACTCATGTCTCCCACCACTCCCACCCCCCAGCATCCAGGGGCACCCTCCACCAGGCCCCCACTCATGTCCAACTCATGTCTCCCTGCACCCCTACCCCCAGCAGTGAAGGGGCAGCCTCCACCAGGCGCCCACACATGTCTCCCACCACCCCCACCCCCCCAGCAGTGCAGGGCACCCTCCACCAGGCCTCCACACATGTCTCCCACCACCCCCACCCCCCAGCAGTGCAGGGGCAGCCTCCACCAGGCCCCCACTCATGTCTACCACCACCCCCACCCCCCAGCATCCAGGGGCACCCTCCACCAGGCCCCCGCTCATGTCTACCATCACCCCCACTCCCCAGCAGTGCAGGGCACCCTCCACCAGGACCCCACTCATGTCTCCCATCACCCCCACCCCACAGAAGTGCAGGGGCAGCCTCCACCAGGCCCCCACTCATGTCTCCCACCACCCCCACCCCCCAGCAGTGCAGGGCACCCTCCACCTTGCCCCCACTCCAACTCATGTCTCCCTGCACCCCCAGCAGTGCAGGGGCAGCCTCCACCAGGCCCCCACTCATGTCTCCCACCACCCCCAACCCCCAGCAGTGCAGGGGCCGCCTCCACCAGGCCCCCACTCATGTCTCCCATCACCCCCACCCCCCAGCAGTGCAGGGGCAGCCTCCACCAGGCCCCCATTCATGTCTCCCACCACCCCCACGCCCCAGCAGTGCAGGGCACCATCCACCATGCCCCCACTCATGTCCAACTCATGTCTCCCTGCACCCCCATCCCCCAGCAGTGCAGGGGCAGCCTCCAACAGGCCCCCACTCATGTCTCCCACCACCCCCACCCCCCAGCATCCATGGGCACCCTCCACCATGCCCCCACTCATGTCCAACTCATGTCTCCCTGCACCCCCACCCCCCAGCAGTGCAGGGGCAGCCTCCACCAGGCCCCGACTCATGTATCCCACCACCCCACCCCCCAGCAGTGCAGGGGCAGCCTCCACCAGGCCCCCACTCATGTCTCCCATCACCCCACCCCCCAGCAGTGCAGGGGCAGCCTCCACCAGGCCCCCACTCATGTCTCCCACCACTCCCACCCCCCAGCATCCAGGGGCACCCTCCACCAGGCCCCCACTCATGTCCAACTCATGTCTCCCTGCAGCCCTACCCCCAGCAGTGAAGGGGCAGCCTCCACCAGGCGCCCACACATGTCTCCCACCACCCCCACCCCCAGCAGTGCAGGGCACCCTCCACCAGGCCTCCACACATGTCTCCCACCACCCCCACCCCCCAGCAGTGCAGGGGCAGCCTCCACCAGGCCCCCACTCATGTCTACCACCACCCCCACCCCCCAGCATCCAGGGGCACCCTCCACCAGGCCCCCGCTCATGTCTACCATCACCCCCACTCCCCAGCATTGCAGGGCACCCTCCACCAGGACCCCACTCATGTCTCCCATCACCCCCACCCCAGAGCAGTGCAGGGGCAGCCTCCACCAGGCCCCCACTCATGTCTCCCACCACCCCCACCCCCCAGCAGTGCAGGGCATCCTCCACCATGCCCCCACTCCAACTCATGTCTCCCTGCACCCCCAGCAGTGCAGGGGCAGCCTCCACCAGGCCCCCACTCATGTCTCCCACCACCCCCACCGCCCAGCAGTGCAGGGGCCGCCTCCACCAGGCCCCCACTCATGTCTCCCATCACCCCCACCCCCCAGCAGTGCAGGGGCAGCCTCCACCAGGCCCCCATTCATGTCTCCCACCACTCCCACCCCCCAGGAGTGCAGGGCACCCTCCACCATGCCTCCACTCATGTCCAACTCATGTCTCCCTGCACCCCCATCCCCCAGCAGTGCAGGGGCAGCCTCCACCAGGCCCCCACTCATGTCTCCCACCACCCCCACCCCCCAGCATCCAGGGGCACCCTCCAACAGGCCCCCACACATGTCTCCCACCACCCCCACCCCCCAGCAGTGCAGGGGCAGCCTCCACCAGGCCCCCACTCATGTCTACCACCACCCCCACCCCCCAGCATCCAGGGGCACCCTCCACCAGGCCCCCACTCATGTCTCCCACCACCCCCACCCCCCAGCAGTGCAGTGACAGCCTCCACCAGGCCCCCACTCATGTCTACCCCCACCCCCCAGCATCCAGGGACACCCTCCACCAGGCCCCCACACATGTCTCCCACCACCCCCACCCCCCAGCAGTGCAGGGGCAGCCTCCACCAGGCCCCCACTCATGTCTCCCATCACCCCACCCCCCAGCAGTGCAGGGGCAGCCTCCACCAGACCCCCACTCATGTCTCCCACCACCCCCACCCCCCAGCATCCAGGGGCACCCTCCACCAGGCCCCCACACATGTCTCCCACCACCCCCACCCCACAGCAGTGCAGGGGCAGCCTCCACCAGGTCCCCACTCATGTCTACCACCACCCCCACCCACGAGCATTCAGGGGCACCCTCCACCAGGCCCCCACTCATGTCTCCTATCACCCTCACCCCCCAGCAGTGCAGGGGCAGCCTCCACCAGGCCCCCACTCATGTCTCCCACCACCCTCACCCCCCAGCAGTGCAGGGCACCCTCCACCAGGCCCCCACACATGTCTCCCACCACCCTCATCCCCCAGCAGTGCAGGGGCACCCTCCACCAGGCCCCAACCATGTCTCCCACCACCCCCACTCCCCAGCAGTGCAGGGCACCCTCCACCATGCCCCCACTCATGTCCAACTCATGTCTCCCTGCACCTCCACCCCCCCAGCAGTGCAGGGGCAGCCTCCACCAGGCCCCCACTCATGTCTCCCATCACCCCACCCCCCAGCAGTGCAGGGGCAGCCTCCACCAGGCCCCCACTCATGTCTCCCATCACCCCCACCCCCAAGCAGTGCAGGGGCACCCTCCACCATGCCCCCACTCATGTCCAACTCATGTCTCCCTGCACCCCCACCTCCCAGCAGTGCACGGGCACCCTCCACCAGGCCCCCACTCATGTCTCCCACCGCCCCCACCCCCCAGCATCCAGGGGCACCCTCCACCAGGCCCCCACACATGTCTCCCACCACCCCCACCCTCCAGCAGTGCAGGGGCAGCCTCCACCAGGCCCCCACTCATGTCTACTACCACCCCCACCCCCCAGCATCCTGGGGCACCCTCCACCAGGCCCCCACTCATGTCTACCATCACCCCCACCCCCCAGCAGTGCATGGGGCAGCCTCCACCAGGCCCCTGCTCATGTCTCCCATCACCCCCACCCCCCAGCAGTGCGATTTACCTGGGTACGTGTATTCCTGGGGTGCGCGGGTAGTCTCCCATGCGATACCATCAGGGTACGTGTATTATGGGTCCGCGTGAACTTCCACACGCGATACCAGCAGGCTACGTGTATTACGGGGTTCGCGGGAAGTTCCACACCTGATTGCCCTGGGTACGTGTATTTCGGGGTGTGCGTGAACTTCCACATGCGACTGGGCCTGTGAGAGTGGGGTACGTGTATTCCAGGGATGGGCGGGAATATTTACTCACGACTGGGCCTGGGAGAGCGTGTTACGTGTATTCCTGGGGTGGGCGGGAAGATTCAAACGTTCACCTACAACGCGCCGAAAAATAAATGGTCCAATCCTGAAACACGTACGCCAGCATGAAGCAGGAGTATGTCGACCCGCGCAGCATAAAAGTGCGCGCAAACAACAAACAAGCTCAGACGCCAGGATGAATATACCGTTCCTAGCAGCAGTGGCCGTGGGTTACCAAAGGAGGAGGAGGAGGATAGTGAGGGTCCGAATTTTCACTCCCAGAACCAGCCTTTTTGGGATGCCTGATGACCAGGTGTATGGGAGGTACAGGTTTCCACCACACATAATACTGGACCTGGTCAGTGAGTGGGAGGATGACCTCACATCACCCACCCTGTGCTCCCAAGCACTCATCCCCCTGGAGAAGGTCCTCAATGTACTGCACTTCTTGGCCACAGGACCATTTCAGCGGACAAGTGCCATAGTGGGTGGGGTGTCACAGGCCACGCAGTCATGCTGCCTACACCAGGTCTTGAACATCATCACTGCACGCCCATCAGTCCGTAGGCACATATACCTGCCCAGGACACCTGCAGAAAGGCAGGCTGTCACCCTCGATTTCTACGGTGTGGCACAATTCCCCAAAGTGCTAGGTGCCATTGACTGCACCCATGTGGCACTACTTCCACCCAGGGCATCTGAGCACATCTATAGGAACCGCAAGCACTGGCATTCCATCAACGTGCAGGTAGTATGTAATGCCAAGGGAATCATCACCTCAGTATATGCCAACTATCCAGGGTCCACCCACGACAGCTTCATTTACCGAATGTCTACCCTAAGCCGGGACCTAGAAGCTGGGCGGCATGGCGATACATGGCTGCTTGGTGAGTATGTATGCCACTGCACATGCATGCATGTCAGATGCAGAGTTATGTCACTACCCCACTAATGATACCCATCACCTCCTCACCAGGGGAAAGTGCCTACCCTCTGAGCACCCACATGATGACTCCAATTCGGAACCCCATCACGCCTCCCGAGGTAAAATACAACACAGCCCATATTGCAACCCGGGGCATAGTGGAGCGCACATTCGGAGTGCTCAAGTCACGCTTTCGCTCCCTTGACAGTTCTGGCGGGCAGCTGTTATATGCGCCCCCAGTAGTGTGCAGGATCATAGTGGCAGCATGTGTCCTGCACAATGTTGCAACACGCCGGGGCCTGGCTGTGGACATGGTGGTGCCCCCACATCCCCAACCACATGCATGCCCGCTGCACATGGTAGGGGAAAGGGCACGGGGTGAGGCAGCCCGTACGCAGCTGGTGGCTAATTACTTCACATAGAAATCACACCCCTGTGGAGTGCACACAGCCCTGGCACATACCATCTGATAAGCAATGATGACTCGACCTGACAATTATGACGAACAAAGGGACAGTCAACTGTCAGAACCATAGCAGCCTGAGATTGTTCATGTGGAAGTGTCACAATGTGTGCATCCCTACCTACACAAACACCACCAATGCAGTGTCATCAAAAGACACACTTCCATGCTGCAGAAATGAATACCCACTTGCAAAATACTACATGAGAACAGTGCCATGTCTCCCAACCCCTCCCCGGCATGGCCACACAACACACCATGGCATGTCATGCAATGTGAGAGCAAACAAATTAATCCCCACAGCATGCCCCAAGTGTCACCAGCTACAGTGTCCCTAATGGAAACATGGCCACACATGAAATGCTCACAGTAATGCAGGACCTACAAAACGCATTACCAAATACTTACCAAGAATACCAATCACCTACACAACCTCCAACCTACCTTAAACATGACATTACAGACTTAAAAATTTGCTAGCCTCACTACCTGATGATGCCAGCACTTCGAACACTTCCAAGTATACAGTGTTAGCGCCACGCAAGAGTGTAGGTGCACTGCTTACAACATGGACTCCAGTTCCAAGGTGGACCGCCTTGTGAAGACATGAGAAATGGACCTGAAAATTAGGAGGATGAGATGGATGCAGAGGCACATATCAATGCACCATGCAGTGTACAATGCAACACCAATATGCACTATGAATGTATACACAGTATTGACTACAGACTGCCCACACATCGAATGGGAGTCCAACGTCACCATGTACGTCAATGTCACTTGGGCACACCCTTTGCAAGCCCATGGAAACGGGAAGCAGGAGGGGTGTGTGTCACACAAACCCAAGCATCTGAATCAAGTTCATGACAAGCTTGCATGTGCCCAGCCACAATGCAGCGTATGCCCACGGGAGCCACACAAGGCAACACACTGTCCCAAAAAAAAAAAAAAAATCAAAAATGCCCATTAATGGGCCCGGGGGGGTGGAGGAGGCCACCCAGGAGGTCCGAGGACAGGGTGCACACCAAAACCCACCTGTGTGGATCTTGCGGAAAAAAAACACCTCCATGGGCTCATGGCCTACACGGCTACCCTATTGTGGGAGAATCACTGCTGTCGCTCTCCTCACCCTCTGCAGCTGCATCAGGAGGTGGTGGCACTATGGGAGGCAGCCCACGCAAAGCCCTAGTCTGTTCCTCCATGGCAGCAAGCATGCGGGTGTGGTAGGTCTCGTTCTGGAGGATAATTGTGCGTAGGTCCCCATGCAACAACTCACGGGATGCCCGGACCTCCGCCCTAGTTGCCTGCATCTCAGCTGAGAGCGTACATGTGAGACGCTCCAGCTGCTGTTCTGTCCTTCTGTTTGTTGAAGCCTCAAGCTCAACAAGAGTCATCCTGAGGTGAAGGAGTTCCACCCTCAGGGCTTCCCTGTGGCCCTGGGACTCTATGGAAATGGCTTCCCGCAGAGTCGCCAGTGCCGCCCGCCTGTCCCTGTCGGACGCCAACATGTCCTCCCTGTGTGACTGGCAGATAGAGTCTGTTGCCTGCTGTAGTTGCTCCATCAGCCTTTCGGGGGGGACAATGGAAGTGGCTACCTTATCCATGGCCTGAGCCATCATCTCTGATGATGCTGCCTGTTGGGTTGCCATAGCGTATATGGATTGCTCCCATGCGGTATTGCCAGGTGGCGTACGGCCACCACGTCGGCGGGCACCACACCTGTCTGGGGCAAGGCGAACTGCGCCTTGCTGTGCCGGAACTGCCTGAGGCTGCAGGACTGCATTCCCCCTCTGATCTGCTGGCCCAGGATCAGATGTTGCGGAGTGTGACCCTGCATCCGTAACCACCAAAGGCGTACCTGCCAACACTGACATCCCCATTGAGGGTTCTAGCCCTGGTGAGGTGGGTCGGACAGAACAGAATCCCTCCCAGGAACACTCACCTGCAACGGCACATAGGTCTCATCATCCGAATCGACACCTGAATACAGCTCGGGGGAGGTGCAGCCAGATACACCCCTTGAAAGCACAACCTGCAGCAGTTGTGGTTTCTCACCCACCACCACACCACGTCCCTCACTGGTGGTCGGTCGGGCCTCAGACCCCTCCTGGGTCTGCACCATCTCCACAGCCCCAGCAGTATCAAGTGCGTCATCCCCTGCAAAGACATACAAGAAAACAAATGGAAACAGGCATTAGCACTATGGCACACAATTAGGGCTGAGAGGCTACAGAAACAGTACTTGATTGACACATGTCCCACATGACTAAAACCCTCCCATGCATGCACCGTCACTGCGTGTGAAGGGTAGGCAGATGGCACACATTGATGACACCAAGATGGAAGATGAACACATTTGCTGCATGCTGCCTAGCAGTGGCATCACACATTGGCCAGTGATTGGCAGGTCAAATACACATGCCATCACACAGATGGCATGTACCCTAGCCATAAAGTGAAGAGGGAGAGGATGGCACCAATTGTTCATTTAGTCCAGTTTGTTCATGAATTTGATTTTTTCATTGAAATGGTTCAAATGTTTAACCTGGAGCTGCCAGTCCAAAATAGTCCTATAGCACAGGGACATGTCTAAACAAATCATGTCCAGGAAACAAAGCCAGTCCACTGTACCATAGCCATGTCAGACATGTGACAATATGACTGAGAAATGCAGAGTAAAAGTGGTGGTATGCAAACAATCTGCCTGAATAAACAGAGGAAAATAAGCAACAATGTTGTGGCAAGATGACACTTCAAGGGCAACTGGCGTGGTGTTGGGCTGGATGTCTAATGTTGGCAGAAGGGATACTGCTATACCCAAATGCTGGTGCGCAGAATGTATTGGATGAGGCATATGGGTGACCCAAACCACTCAGGCACACACACCCTCACCTGGCACCCAAACAGAAGCCCTCCCACACACACCATGCACATGGATGACACACACATGCATGTGCACTCACCGGACAATGCCTCGTAATCTGCCAGTTCTCCCACGCCTTGGATCTGTTCCTCCGTGACGTAGGTCCCAACAACCTGCTCATGTGGAGTGAGTTCTATGTCCTCTGCTGGAGACCCACCTCCAGTCACTAGAGTTGTGGCATGACTTGAGGCCAGCTTATTCTTTGCCCTGCGCTTCAGGTCATTACAGCGCTTGTAGCATTCAGTAGCTTTGCGCCTCACGATTCCAAGGGCACTTATGATGTCCGCGATGGTGTGCCAGTGTGCCTGACGTTGTGCAGGTGTGGTCTTGGATCCTGCAACAATCACCATTTCGCGGTCATGTACGGACACATACTCTACAAGTGCATTACGTTCGGCCTCATTGAAGCTGGGCTTCCTTGACGGGCCAGACTATGTAGCCTTGTCTGGGGCAACAGCCTCTACTGGACGAGCACTCTTCCTCTTCCGCTTGGAAGGTGATGGGGATCCTGAGTGTCCTATGCCGCTCTGGACACTAGGGGCAGGAGCCCCGGTGGACTCTGTACTAGGAGTGTGGGATTGCACACTCAGCATGGGAGTTGGTGCAGGCATTAGCTCAAGTGTGATAGTGTCAGGGGGAATGTCAGCATGATGGACTTGGACCGACACTGTCCTGGCTGGGTGTGTGAGAGGTGGGTAACGTGGCTGACACCATCCATGCTCAGCCCCTGCAGCCTCCCCAGCCTGCCTACGCGGGGCAGCAGATGACCTAGCTGCCCCTGATCCACGTGGCCTGATGACACCAACGTGCACCGGCGCATGTGGCCTAGACCTGCTGACCTGGAAGTCAGCCATGGAGTCACCCTGTGCCAGGTCTGGTTCCACAGTGGGCTGGTCCAACAAGGGCTGAGCATGGATGGTGTCAGCCACGTTACCCTCAACCAGGGCGGGGGGGAGCATGGGTGTCCCTGACTGCTCCTCCACACATGGGGGCTAGGGGCACCCTGCAAGTCATGGCCACGTCCCCTACCGGATCCACCACGGCCACCACTTGGGTCTCGGCCACCTTTGCCACCCTTACGGCTTGTTCGCCTCCCAGCCATGGCACTGATGTTATTGTGCGTATGAGAGTCGATGTGAACTAATGTCCTGGGCAATTGGGGGTCAAAGGGATTGGGTACCAGATGGTAATCGTACCCTAGTGCTCTAGCAAGGCTGTATGTCATCCCTGGGGAAAGATGACGGGTCACGCAACGCACAGGCACCCCAAAAAAGGGAAGTAAGGTGCATGCAACCCCTCCTAGACCACGTGTGTGGAAAAATAAACCTTCACTACGCTGTGGCACCCAGAAACAAAAGAATGAACGTATGTGTGTCACACGCAGCCTCGAATGACCTCTGAAGGGGTATGCGACACACGGGGCAAGCACAGATGTTAAATACGTGCGCGACTCACCGTCTGCCAGGAACAAAAGCGTGAAAAATATGCGCGTGTGTGCGTTGGCAACACCCCCGCCAAAAGAAGAATTGTACGCTGTCTGAGGAGACAGGACAACAGTAGAAGGGAATGCTGTTTGAGGAAATAGGCCCAGGAAAAAGAGGAAAAGAGAAAAAGCTGTCAGAGGTAATAGGGAGTACGAACTTGAAACGCTGTGAAGTAAATCGCGTGTCAACCGACAAGAAGTACAGATTTCACCCACTCGCTCTCCAAGAAAAAAGCGTACAAGGAAATGGCGTTCTACACGTACCTTTTATACACACGTCACAGACGCGCATACGCGATGAGGCCATTTCCACCAATTACACACTTTGACACTCGGATGTGTATCTTTTTTTTCACACGCGCCATTTTCTACGGCCATGCGCGTGATGACATAGCTGCGCATGGGGGCCTTTGGGCCAATGAAATCGCGTATGCGTGCAGACGTACTTACGCGCCAAGGGCCTTTCCTCGAATTACACACAGACGTGCAGGATTTTCACGTGCCAAATCACTCCGTATCAAGCTGGCCACGCGTAAGCACAAGGAAGACCACTCTCCTGCCCAGAAAGCCGATTTACTGCCCCCCAGAGCCCTGAGCACGCTCCCACCTGCCATCTGCTGCTGCCTGACTGCCTGCTGCCCACGTGCCCTGCCATTTGCTGCCTGCACATCAGCCAGGGGTGCTGTTGCTGTGACCACCCCTGCTGGAACCGAAGACTCCCGACTGGGATTCCATCGCTCCACAGCCCAGCCCCAGGACCCAGTTGCCCACCCACTCCTGCCTCTGGGATTGTCATGCCAGGCACTGCAACATCTGGCACCACTGACAACCCCCGGCCAGAGAGGCAGAGGGGCACCAGCTTCAGTGCCAGGGAAGTTGGTGTCCTGGTGGAGCAAGTCCTGGGGCAGTATGATGGCCTCTTCGGAAGTGTGTGCGCCAACAAGGAAGGACAGACTCGGATCTGGACGGACATCGTGACTGCCATCAACGCGGAGGGGGTGGCAGTCCGCGACTTCCAACATGTCAAGAAGCGCTGGGAGGACTTCAGGTCCAGGACCCTGAACAAGGCCCGGCGCCTCTTGAAGGCAGCGGATGCTAAGGGGCGCCGGGGCCACTTGTCGGAAGATCAGATGAGGGTCCTGGAACGTATATCCCCAGCGCTCCACGTTCAGGTCCTTGAGAGGCAGACCCGTCTGGAGTCGAGCGGTAAGTGTACATGCATCATGATTGTAAGCTGTGCGTGTGGTGATGTGCCAGTAGTGTGCCGGTTGCACATCTGTTTGTATGGAGCCGAGTATGGGTGGGGGTCTACAGGGCCTAACACATGCGAGGGCTGTCATGTGTGAGACATGGATGGTGCTTGTGTGTGTAGGCTTGCATGCCAAATGCAGATGTGTGGGCACACATGTTTGGATGAATGTGTGTGTAAGTAGACATGTTCGTGATGTCACGCATGTATGTTGTTTTCAGCTGCATGTATCAGCAATGTGTACATGTGCATGTGTGTGTATTTGACAAGGGTGCAACAGTGATGCAACATGGATGCATGTGACAGCGGGATGTGGAAGCCTGATTGGCAGATGTGACATGGATGCCCATCGGAACACTGCAACAGTTGGCTGAGGTGTACACATGCATGCAAGTGTGGTGGTGTGCATGCATGTGTAGTGCACTCCCTGTGTTGCATGTGATGTCTGGCTCATCTTTGCCTGCTCATGCTGTTGTATGTGTATGGATGGTGTTGGCAGTTGCGATGTGGCTGTGGTATGGCTCATGTGTGCAAGTGGAAATGACATGTGTGTTGCCAATTGTGATGCCAAGTCTGAGGTTTGCCAATGCCACTCATGTGCAACTGTCATGTGTGTATGTGTCCATTGTACAGTGCCCTGATGCCTGTGTTTTATTTCTCCCTGTCTGCAGCGTCAACTGATGAAGAGGGCGGAGAAGGTGCTGTGGAGCACAGCGGCGGGGATCGCACCGCCAGCCGGAGACGCAAGGCCCGGCTCCCCTCCCAGGTTGTGATCTCGTCGGGGAGTGAGGAGTCCGGTGACGCGTCCCAGGCCGCAGCTGCCGGGGGGAGGTCCAAGAGGCGGAGGTCGGAGTTGGACTCCTCGGCAGCAGAAGGGGCAGCTGGGACACCACAGGGCCCAACGGGGGAAGATGGCACAGAGTCATCCAGGTTGGTGGGGGGTTTGGTGGAGGAGGAGGCCGTGCAAGCAACAGAGACGGGGTCTGGAGGTGGGGATTCCACTGGTGCTAGTGGTGCAGTGCAGGACCAGGGACAGGAGGCAGCACAGGTCGCCGCAGAGGTGCCTGTGTGCAATCCTGTCCCTGATCCTGTCACTGCATCATTTTGTACCAGCAGGGATGCCTACGTCCAGACCCGTTTTCAGGCAAGGGATGAGCTCACGTCAACTGGCCTTCCTCTGCCTGCGGACGTGGCTATACGGGTCAGGGTTGAGCCTGTCCTGACTGGTGTGGTGTTGCGTCAACGGGCCAAAGGTGACCTGCAGTCTTTTCATGAGGAGACTGCACGTCATCTCGAATGGTTCGTTGACCGCGTCGGCGTACTGGGACAGGTCACCCAGGCCGGATTCCTCCGTTTGATGGGGCTTGCTCAGACCCCCTCCTCAACTGAACCCCCTAGTCGCCAGTCGTCCTCAGTGCCATCTTGCCACCCATCAGTCACCTGCGTGCCCTGTGGAGCTGCCTCTGACGGTGCGGCCAGGCTGGTGGAGGAGGCATCCCTGCCACAGTCGGGAGTCGGACGTCCAGCAGGGGTGGCCACATCAACGACTGCACCCCAGCCAGCGGAGGATGTGCAGGCAGCAGGAGGAAGCGCACGGGCAGAGGCGCAGCAGCAACGTGGTGGGAGCCATGATGGCTCGGGGCCTTCCACATCGGAGGGGCAGGCATCGGCCGGAGGGCAGGAGGACCCAGGACGGGAAGTGCCTTCCGTGTGGCAGCGGTTGGGCCACGCCATAGATGTGGAGCGGCAGCGGGCGGAAGAGGCACAGCTCACGATAGTCAGGGTGGAGAACTCCACGCGGAGGGCCCTGAGGCGGGCCGAGTGCCTCGAGGCAATCCGCAGGGAGTTTGGGGTGAACATGTGGACGGCCCTGCGAACCCTCAGGGCCATGGAGGAGGACCGCCTCCGGGACATTGAGCAGGAGTTCGATGATGCCCTGGCCCAGAACATCCCAAAGTGAGCGGTCGGACAAGCCCGCTGCCCTTGTAAATAGTTCTGTAGTTAGTGTTAGGTTTCCTTTGGTTTTGCAATTTTTTTGGACCTTTTGGACAATGGGCCACATTTTTGTATATAGTTTTTTTTTAGGTAGTGTCATTAGATAGGTTTCATTTCTTCGGTTGGGATCATGGACCCTGGATTGTTTAACTGTATATAATTGACTTTTGGATTTTCAATTTTTTTTATGATTTCCCCATGGAGCAATGGTTTTCGATTTTAACTTTCCATTGGATTTACTTTTGTGGATTGTGACTTTGGACACCTTTCCTTTGCATTATGATTTGTGGTTTTGCATTATTTCACGGACCTGCTGGCTTTTTTTTTTTTTATTTCCATTATTGTTTGTTTATTTTTGATTCAATTTATGTTGCTTTTAATACATATTTTTTCTTCAAAGTTCAATGTGTAGTATCATCTCATTGGTTTCATGCATATCATGATATGGGTTTTGACATTCACTGACACCCATTGGGTGTATGTGAGGGACATGTGTTCATTTCCAAACCTGCAATTGGGGTTCTATCATGTTTTTGCCATTTCTAAGTGGGTGGATGCAATACTCAGGTGGGTGTTTGGCATTTGGAGGCTGACCATAAGGGCCAGGGATCTACATTGTGGTGACATGTTGGCTGGGGGACATGAGTGGGGGCCTGGTGGAGGGTGCCCCTGCACTGCTGGGGGGTGGGGGTGATGGGAGACATCAGTGGGGGCCTGGTGGAGGGTGCCCCTGGATGCTGTGGGGTGGGGGTGCAGGGGGACATGAGTGGGGGCCCGGTGGAGGCTTCCCCTGCACTGCTGGGGGGTGGGGGTGGTGGGAGACATGAGTGGGAGCCTGGTGGAGGGTGCCCCTGGATGCTGGGGGGTGGGGGTGATGGGAGACATGAGTGGGGGCCTGGTGGAGGCTGCCCCTGCACTGCTGGGGGGTGGGGGTGATGGGAGACATGAGTGGGGGCCTGGTGGAGTCTGCCCCTGCACTGCTGGGGGGTGGGGGTGATGGGAGACATGAGTGGGGGCCTGGTGGAGGCTGCCCCTGCACTGCTGGGGGGTGGGGTGATGGTAGACATGAGTGGGGGCCTGGTGGAGGCTGCCCCTGGATGCTGTGGGGTGGGGGTGCAGGGGGACATGTGTGGGGGCCTGGTGGAGGCTGCCCCTGGATGCTGGGGGGTGGGGGTGGTGGGTGACATGAGTGGGGGCCTGGTGGAGGCTGCCCCTGCACTGCTGGGGGGTGGGGGTGAAGGGAGACATGAGTTGGACATGAGTGGGGGCCTGGTGGAGGGTGCCCCTGGATGCTGGGGGGTGGGGGTGGTGGTAGACATGAGTGGGGGCCTGGTGGAGGGTGCCCCTGCACTGCTGGGGGGTGGGGGTGGTGGGAGACATGAGTGGGGGCCTGGTGGAGGCGGCCCCTGGATGCTGTGGGGTGGGGGTGCAGGGGGACATGTGTGGGGGCCTGGTGGAGGGTGCCCCTGCAATGCTGGGGGGTGGGGGTGATGGTAGACATGAGTGGGGGCCTGGTGGAGGGTGCCCCTGGATGCTGGGGGGTGGGGGTGGTGGTAGACATGAGTGGGGGCCTAATGGAGGGTGCCCCTGGATGCTGGGGGGTGGGGGTGGTGGGAGACATGAGTTGGACATGAGTGGGGGACTGGTGGAGGGTGCCCCTGGATGCTGGGGCGTGGGGTTGCAGGGGGACATGAGTGGGGGCTTGGTGGAGGGTGCCCCTGGATGCTGGGGGGTGGGGGTGATGGGAGACATGAGTGGGGGCCTGGTGGAGGCTGCCCTGCACTGCTGGGGGGTGGGGGTGATGGGAGGCATGAGTGGGGGCCTGGTGGAGGCTGCCCCTGCACTGCTGGGGGGTGGGGGTGATGGTAGACATGAGTGGGGGCCTGGTGGAGGGTGCCCCTGGAGGCTGGGGGGTGGGGGTGTTGGTAGACATGAGTGGGGGCCTGGTGGAGGGTGCCCCTGCACTGCTGGGGGGTGGGGGTGGTGGGAGACATGAGTGGGGGCCTGGTGGAGGCTGCCCCTGGATGCTGAGGGGTGGGGGTGATGGTAGACATGTGTTGGGGCCTGGTGGAGGGTGCCCCTGGATGCTGGGGGGTGGGGGTGCAGGGGGACATGAGTGGGGGCCTGGTGGAGGTTGCCCCTGCACTGCTGGGGGGTGGGGGTGGTGGGAGACATGAGTGGGGGCCTGGTGGAGGCTGCCCCTGGATGCTGGGGGGTGGGTGGGGGTGGTGAGAGACATGAGTGGGGGCCTGGTGGAGGCTGCCCCTGCACTGCTGGGGGGTGGGGGTGATGGGAGACATGAGTTGGACATGAGTGGGGGCCTGGTGGAGGGTGCCCCTGGATGCTGGGGGGTGGGGTGGTGGGAGACATGAGTGGGGGCCTGGTGGAGGGTGCCCCTGCACTGCTGGGGGGTGGGGGTGGTGGGAGACATGAGTGGGGTCCTGGTGGAGGGTGCCCCTGCACTGCTGGGGGGTGGGGGTGGTGTGAGACATGAGTGGGGTCCTGGTGGAGGGTGCCCCTGCACTGCTGGGGGGTGGGGGTGGTGTGAGACAAGAGTGGGGGCCTGGTGGAGGCTGCCCCTGGATGCTGGGGGGTGGGGGTGATGGGAAACATGAGTTGGACATGAGTGGGGGCCTGGTGGAGGGTGCCCCTGGATGCTGGGGGGTGGGGTGGTGGGTGGGAGACATGAGTGGGGGCCTGGTGGAGGGTATCCCTGCACTGCTGGGGGGTGGGGGTGATGGTAGACATGAGTGGGGGCCTGGTGGAGGGTGCTTCTGGATGCTGGGGGGTGGGGGTGGGGGCGGTGGTAGACATGAGTGGGGGCCTGGTGGAGGGTGCCCCTGCACTGCTGGGGGGTGGGGGTGGTGGGAGACATGAGTGGGGGCCTGGTGGAGGCTGCCCCTGGATGCTGTGGGGTGGGGGTGCAGGGGGACATGTGTGGGGGCCTGGTGGAGGGTGCCCCTGGATGCTGGGGGTGGGGGTGCAGGGGGACATGAGTTGGACATGAGTGGTGGCCTGGTGGAGGGTGCCCCTGGATGCTGGGGGGTGGGGGTGGTGGGAGACATGAGTGGGGGCCTGGTGGAGGGTACCCCTGGATGCTGGGGGGTGGGGTGGTGGTAGACATGTGTGGGGGCCTGGTGGAGGGTGCCCCTGGATGCTGGGGGGTGGGGGTGGTGGGAGACATGAGTGGGGGCCTGGTGGAGGCTGCCCCTGAATGCTGGGGGGTGGGGGTGGGGGTGGTGGGAGACATGAGTGGGGGCCTGATGGAGGCTGCCCCTGCACTGCTGGGGTGTGGGGGTGATGGGAGACATGAGTGGGGGCCTGGTGGAGGCTGCCCCTGCACTGCTGGGGGGTGGGGGTGATGGTAGACATGAGTGGGGGCCTGGTGGACGGTGCCCCTGGATGCTGGGGGGTGGGGGTGGTGGTAGACATGAGTGGGGGCCTGGTGGAGTGTGCCCCTGCACTGCTGGGGGGTGGGGGTGGTGGGAGACATGAGTCGGGGCCTGGTGGAGGCTGCCCCTGGATGCTGTGGGGTGGGGGTGCAGGGGGACATGTGTGGGGGCCTGGTGGAGGGTGCCCCTGGATGCTGGGGGGTGGGGGTGGTGGGAGACATGAGTGGGGGCCTGGTGGAGGCTGCCCCTGGATGCTGGGGGGTGGGGGTGGTGGGAGACATGAGTGGAGGCCTGGTGGAGGGTGCCCCTGCACTGCTGGGGGGCGGGGGTGGTGGGAGACATGAGTGGGGGCCTGGTGGAGGCTGCCCCTGGATGCTGTGGGGTGGGGGCACAGGGGGACATGTGTGGGGGCCTGGCGGAGGGTGCCCCTGCACTGCTGGGGGGTGGGGGTGATGGTAGACATGAGTGGGGGCCTGGTGGAGGGTGCCCCTGGATGCTGGGGGGTGGGGGTGGTGGTAGACATGAGTGGGGGCCTGGTGGAGGGTGCCCCTGGATGCTGGGGGGTGGGGGTGGTCGGAGACATGAGTTGGACATGAGTGGGGGCCTGGTGGAGGGTGCCCCTGGATGCTGGGGGGTGGGGGTGCAGGGGGACATGAGTGGGGGCCTGGTGGAGGGTGCCCCTGGATGCTGGGGGGTGGGGGTGATGGGAGACATGAGTGGGGGCCTGGTGGAGGGTGCCCCTGCACTGCTGGGGGTGGGGGTGATGGGAGACATGAGTGGGGGCCTGGTGGAGGCTGCCCCTGCACTGCTGGGGGGTGGGGGTGATGGTAGACATGAGTGGGGGCCTGGTGGAGGGTGCCCCTGGATGCTGGGGGGTGGGGGTGGTGGTAGACATGAGTGGGGGCCTGGTGGAGGGTGCCCCTGCATTGCTGGGGGGTGGGGGTGGTGGGAGACATGAGTGGAGGCCTGGTGGAGGCTGCCCCTGGATGCTGTGGGGTGGGGGTGCAGGAGGACATGTGTGGGGGCCTGGTGGAGGGTGCCCCTGCACTGCTGGGGGGTGGGGGCGATGGTAGACATGAGTGGGGGCCTGGTGGAGGGTGCCCCTGGAGGCTGGGGGGTGGGGGTGGTGGTAGACATGAGTGGGGGCCTGGTGGAGGGTGCCCCTGCACTGCTGGGCGGTGGGGGTGGTGGGAGACATGAGTGGGGGCCTGGTGGAGGCTGCCCCTGGATGCTGTGGGGTGGGGGTGCAGGGGGACATGTGTGGGGGCCTGGTGGAGGGTGCCCCTGCACTGCTGGGGGGTGGGGGTGATGGTAGACATGAGTGGGGCCCTGGTGGAGGGTGCCCCTGGATGCTGGGGGGTGGGGTTGGTGGTAGACATGAGTGGGGGCCTGGTGGAGGCTGCCCCTGCACTGCTGGGGGGTGGGGGTGGTGGTAGACATTAGTGGGGGCCTGGTGGAGGCTGCCCCTGCACTGCTGGGGGGTGGGGGTGCAGGGAGACATGAATTGGACATGAGTGGGTGCCTGGTGGAGGGTGCCCCTGGATGCTGGGGGGTGGGGGTGGTGGTAGACATGAGTGGGGGCCTAGTGGAGGGTGCCCCTGGTGGCTGGGGGTGCAGGGGGACATGCGTTGGTGGGCAGTAGTGCAAGGTGACATGTGGGTTGGCTGGGGGGCATGGCCATGGTGGATGGGGTGCCTGCGGGACATGTGCAGGGTAGGCCCCTGTGGTGTGGGCCACCTGCAGGGGCCGTGGAGGGTGTAGAGGGAACACCTGGGAGGACCGACACGTGCAATTCACGTATGGTGCTGCCCGCGCACCCCTGGAATACACGTACTCTGATGGAATCGCGTGTGCTACTTCCTGCGCACCCCTGAAATAAACGTACCCTGCTGCTTTTGCGTGTGATACTTCCCGCGCACCCCTGGAATACACGTACCCTGCTGCTTTTGCGTGTGATACTTCCCGCGCACCCCTGGAATACATGTACCCTGATGGAATCGCGTGTGATACTTCCCGCGCACCCCTGAAATACACGTACCCTGCTGCTTTTGCGTGTGATACTTCCCGCGCACCCTTGGAATACACGTACCCTGCTGTTTTTGCGTGTGATACTTCCCACGCACCCCTGGAATACACGTGCCCTGATGGAATCGCGTGTGTTACTTCCCACGCACCCCCTGATGTACACGTACCCAGGACAATCGCATGTGAAACTTCCCGCGAACCACTGAAATACACGTTCCCCACTTGGCGTTTGCTGTTTGGCAGCCCTGTGAACTGGTCCAGGGTTAGCGCAGCCCTTTGCGATGATTTGGGGATTTTGAAGGCTTTTCCTTGCGCGAGGGTGTTCTTGGGGGCGTAACTGGCGCTGCTGCAGGGTCGCTGCGCCACTCTGTGCCACGGCTGGTTTCGGAGGCTAAAATCCATGAATACGCTGTGCGATGAAAAGGATTTTTTCGCACGCGGCTGGCGCATTGTATCGCACGGGGACACTGTGCGCCAGCCGCGTGCGCCACTTTTGTGCGAATTTCTATGAATTACCCTCATAATGTATTTTCATTCATTATGTTACTTCCACTCGATAGTAAATTTAAAGTCTGATGATATTTTCTTTAGGCTAAAATTAAATTGCATGACAGTAATTGAAGGTTTCCGTTCAAAATGTGGAAAATAAAGCCAATGCCATACTATTTCTGCTCAACATATTAATATAACAATTTATATAACACAAGATTGGTTTATTAAATGGTTTTGGCATGTTTTCAGACATCTTAAAAAAACACAGTATTATTTGATCTCTGCTTTTTAGTCTTCATTGCCACGACACTACCAAAGAGCTTGAATGGGGAAATTGCAGGGGAGGTGGGAACAGGAGAGTGGACCCCTGCATATTGTGGCATGGGTCTCCAGTGATTCCCACCACCAAAAGACGCATACAGATTTTGGGCCCATTGGGATTCCTGAATAGTGCCTCTGCCCCGCAGGGGCACCGGGGATCGAAGTTACAGAGCTGGCAACTGGCACACAGTGGATTGAAGTGTCTCCACTTAGGAGTACAGGGATGGGAGATAGTTCTGGGTTTTTCAGCTTTTTCCATTGTGTCCAGCATCGGTGGCATAGACAGTCTGTGGCCCGAGTGGAAGGACCTACCCTCTACTCTGCAGGGCCCAGCCTGTAACATAAAATACAGGAGAGGGGGAAGAGTGTGGCGTGGGAAGCTGCTTCCTTTATGAGTTAACTGGAACACTGAGCGAGGTGTGCTGACAGGTGAACACACTTAAAACAATGGGAACAGCCCTTCTGTTCCCATCGCCCCACAACCACAGGGTTGTGCCTGATAAAAAAAGAAGTCAGTGCACATTTATATCAAAATTAAAAAAACACGTTATAATATTGGTGCTGCTGAGACACCGACAGTGCTGTCTGGCTGTTGCTGATAATAAAGGTCTGAACTGATCAATTAATCCAATGCATTCTATATTGACTGTAGTGCGTGTAGTGTGTGTTTCAAAACAGAACTAACATCACATGTTCACACCTCATTGACCACCACATGAATAACCAAATGTGAAACGCACGTTGATGAGTTGAGTGCCACAATGGTCCAGCAGGTAGCTTGTAGCTACTACTACTACTGGCTGTAGTGCTGCTTCATATGTCATAATAGTGGCCATTGGTTTAGTACACACCACAATTGATCTCTTGGCACACTCTATGGCTTCTTCTAATGCCAACCTCTGTTCAGGCAAGTGCACCTTCGTGGTAACTTCTAACCTATATCCTCTATCTATGCGGCATGCCTACATGACTTGTTGCTTCCGATGTATCTTCTTCATCCATGCTTCATCAGTTGAACACTCCATGAGGCTACTGATCTGTATTACTGTACCTCTAATTGGGTATGTGTACCGTTGCCATATTGCTTCTTATCTGCGTCCTGCATTCATACTACAGCCTGCATACCACCCTCGTGGCTGTGATTGTTAAATCATGCCCTGTACTATGCTACAACACAAGAGGCCTCTGCGTGGAAAGCTAATGTTGCCCTTGAATTTCCATATGCTTATTATTCTCATTCCAGCACTGATGAGGAAGGTGAAGGGATCTTTAGGGAGTTCCTACGATTGCTTTAATCTCTACCAGGGCAACAAATCAAGATATGGGTTATGATGCAATGAAGGGGTGGGTGGGTGGCAGGAATTTGACCATCTGCATGGTTGGTGTGCGCTCGCCTGGGATTTTTAAATGGATTGATGGTAGACCAACCTCTGGAAAATGTGTGGGGCTGATCTACACACATTTTCCTATGCTCACACCACAACAAACGCATAGACCCGTGTACTCTCGGTGGACAGAGCTTGCAGGCGCAGTTCGTCCTCTTATATTTCGTTGGATTGTGGCAGCCATGAGTACACTATGTGCTCTCCATGAATGGGGAGGACCAAGCTTCCACCCACCATGGCAAGCCTGATTAACTAACACAGGCTCCATGGATCCACCCTCCTCTTTTGTTCAGCCCTGCAACTGCTGGCAGAGTATACTTAACATAGAGTAATCTTCAAACAGGCCAACATGGGGCCTGGCTGCAGAGGTTAACAAAGGAGTTAGGAAACTCCAACACTTTTCATATGTAAGTGTGTCAACCTGAAGTCAGCTCCCGCCCTCAATGTCATTGAGAGTGAACTGTCATGTCTGGGACTGCGTGTTTACAGTAAGCCTCCTGGTAGTGGGACCCCATTCATCAGATAAGGCAACATGATTTGCAGGAGCCAGAGAGTCTGATCTCACCACAGCTTCAACAGAGACCTGCCGCTTTAAACAGAAACCACAGAGATAGCCATTAACCAAAGAGACTATTTGATCAACAACAGACAGGCAGATAGGTGGGACTTAGTATCACATGTTTTCACCCATTTAACTTTCCTGTTGCAAAGCACTCTGCTTATGACCTCATGCATACAGGAGATTGTTGGTGGGGACCCCATGATTGGTTCCTTAAGGTAGGCTAAGCCTACACCAATCACTGTGGCCCACTTGACTTTAAACGAGGGCTGAGCCCCTATTTTGTCAGATCATCTGAAGACTTCACAAGAAGTCACAAGAAGAACTTATCATTGGACCCTGGCTGAAGGTACAGACTGCCTCACATATTCCGTCAGTGAGGGAAGGCCAGGATTTCCAAAGAGGGAAGCAAGATCCCTCCCCTAAACATCTCTCTGAGAACAGAGGGTGTTACCGAATCCAGAGAACCCCCTAGCCTCTCCAGAACCGGTACCCAGCCAGAACACAGTGTGACCTGCTAGGCTCTGCAGCAAGCTTCCTAGGAAGTTCCATAAGGTCTCTAAACCCGAAACCAAGCCTGCAACACACTCTTCAGCTTTGGGCCATCCACCTTACTAGGCGTCACAAGCCCATGGAAGAAGCTGGGAGAAGTGCCTTCACGAGCATCTACAGCTGTCAGCCGTAAAGAACATTTTCGAGCAAGTAGAGTTCCTTGAGCTGCAACTGACTGCAATGCTGACCATTGCCAAGCCACAGTCACTTAAAGACATTCGGGACGTCTTGACCAGAACTTCAGAATCACAGACCAGCACTGAGACAACGATTCCTGGCCCTGAGCTGCCGTGTAGGCCTGCCTGGAGCCTTTCGTCCAGCTTTGCTTGCCGAACCATCTTGCTGCCTAATACTTCCATCTTGAACTCAGTCCCAGAGGCCTGCTGCGATCTGAGCGTGATCTGCAGGTCGCAGGTTCGAATCCCGGCAAGGCCAACCCAGCTTTTCATCCTTCAGAGGTCGATAAATGAGTACCAATTTTGGTTGGGTGATATTGTATGTAAATATGTGCTCTGAAAAGCGCTTTGGATTAAGGCGCTATATAAATAACACATCATTATTATTATCGCGCACCAAGAACACGTACAGCATAAGGTACATTGTGGTTCTGTACCTCTGGTCCTTACCAGAAAAGAACCTTTGCTCCCTTTGTGCTGAAGCCAAGTAACCGCTTTCTGTTGTGGATATTAACCATATCGACGACCGACTAGCCTCCTGTCAGTATCCAAAGTGCATCCCTTTTCCTTCTTTGAAACTATCTGTCCTCTGCATTCCTTTACAAGGGTGGATTGTGTTTCGTAGTGTTGCTAGAACTGTCTTTTGCAATATAAATAAAGTAGATATTTTTTATATAACGTTGACTGGACAGTCCCTTTTATCTTTGGGTAATAATTGTATTTTTGCTGTGTTGCAACCAACCAACAATCCACAGAATTTCGGAGATAAGCCTGCCGTTCCATCCATGTTACTAAAATAATATAATTTGCACGTTATTCCAATCTGTTTGGATCCCTTCTGGTGTATTAGAGGTGTGGGGCTGATTTATTGTTTAGAAACTAATCTTCACTCTAGGACCGCTGGAAGTTGATTTATCACAGTGGGCTTGAATAAAGAGTCTTGTGGTCCCTTCCTTTTTTTTGTTTCAAGGGTCCCAAAAGCTTCCCAGTGCCTAGTCCCCAAAATAATATAAAGTAATGTAATGCAAGTGGTCTTTTATAGCGCCTTACTGCGCTGCAATAAAAAATAATATAATAATAATAATAATAAATATAAGTTAAAATTACCCTGACTTAAAGGGTCTTCTGACACACTCTCAATGAGAATAGAAGAAAACATGGGAGAGACATAAACCTGCAGCGCCCCATGAGCTACAGGGCTGTGGGCCTCATTACACGGTAGGTGGTAAACCATGGTGCTATTACCACCATGGAGAAAAGGGGAATTACCACCCTATTCCAAGGTTGGCGGGGCGGTAATTCCCCGTTTCTCCATGGCCCTTCCCCATTCCCATTTTTGCCCCATAGGGCTCAATGGGAATGGGGAAGGGGCTAATTACGGTACCGCAAATTGCGGTACCGTAATTAGCACCAATGTCCCTTTGCGGGTCCCATCTTTAACGGCTGGTCTACACCAGCCGTTAAGGTCGGGTCCCGCAAAGGGACCACGTAGTAAGGCGGTAAGGGTACCGGTAAACCCTTACTGCCTACCGTGTAATGAGGCCCAGTGTCTTCTTTGGATACAATAAAATAATTTCACCAATTTCAATTCATTCCATAGATGCAAATAGAGCCTGTGCACAGGATAAACACATTTTTTTGATGAGCATTACCTTTCTCTGACTACAGGATTTTAGATGTTCAAGCTACAAAGTACAGGTATGCACAGCAGTGCCTTTCCATCCATTGTGACGATCCTTCAGATGGCGTCACTTTTCCTCAGGTGGAAGAACCTTTCCATGAGGCTAGGCTGGTGAGGCGGCTAACCAAGAGGCCTCGGGGGTGGTAAAATGCAGGAGGACCTCATGGGCAGGAAATTTCTTCCTGGGGACAAGAACGTAACTCCAGGGAAACCCCTTGTTGCACCCGAACCCTATGAAGTAACCACGTCACCCAAGTCGTCGAAAAATATAGTTAATTCAGAAACTATGTGCTACTGTACTAGTTTGGACATTCTCCCAACAGGAAGTACTGGGACAGTGAAAAATCCAAGAATGCTCCCGCAAAGCACAAGGACTATTCAAACAGGTGTTGACAATTGGGCTGATGCCACGTCAGAAAGAACTTGGACATATAAAGCAAACAGAGAGGAAGGATGAAGGAAAAGAAGGAAATGACCGGAGAGTCAAAAAGGAGAAGCTGAGGGGTGGTTCAAGGGAACTACATAGAACGTCTTGCAGGTCCGCAGGATGGCAGCAGTAATTGCAGATATCAGAGAAGTTGGAGAAGGCATTTGGCCTGTTGGAAGATGTTGAGAGCAGTAGTGGTAGAAGCAGAAAACAGAAACCTGAGGGTGGGAGGGAAACTGAACCAAGGAAGAATCAGTTCTATGCCCTGGCTTTCCGACAGTGTGAAGTCGGGTGGTACGAAAGTTAGCCCGCAGTAAAGCAGTGGAAAGAAATGAAGCTGAATGACCGCGAGATGCCTGAGAAGCGTCTGACCAGTCGGTAGGGTGCTGGCAGAAGAGAAGTAGGAAGATGGAGGGCTGGTGTCGTAACCTGTGGTAGGTGGACAGTCGGGTCTGACAACTGCACCGAGACTGACAACCCTTGCCGAACGGGAAGTAATTTAAGCAAGTAAATGATAAGCATCCAGCACTATGAGGCCAATGTGACTCGTAGCAAATGGACATGCAAGTCCTTTTCTAGTGCCAGGACCAGCAGTAATAATCTTCCTTAAACTTATATACAAGAAAGGAAACTAACCTTAAGCCGCGAATGACACCCAGAAAAATACAACCCAAAGGAGACAAAATCCAATCCTTTGGAAATACTCGCCCACGACCTCCTCGCCAACTCCAGGACCGAAGGGCCTTCTAGAGCATCATTGATGGGAACAGCTAGCCGTTGCATGTAGAAAATATCAGGTTTTCGAAGATTGCATGTACTGTTGAAAAGTGTATATATTGGGACATGCCCAAAACAGTGGATTGTCTTTCTTCTGTTTAACTGTCAACACCACATCCCACCAAGAGTCCATGGACGTTATTTAGGGGTTGCCAGGTGTTCCACATGCAACCCGTGAGGTCTCCCTTGCTACTCCTAAACAAATAACTTTAAACATTTTTTTTTTTAATTGAGGCTCCTGGGCTGTGGCCAGCACCATGTGGCTCTTTGTTATGGAGTGGCTGGTTTTCTGATAGCTATAGCCGGTAAAATAGCTCAGTGGGATGAGCGTTCGCTGCTGCAATGTGTGTGTGTGATCTGCAGGTTGCAGGTTCGACTCCCGGCAAGTTCAACTCAGCCTTTCATGCTGCTGAGGTTGCTAAATGAGTATGTTGTGTGTATATTTGTTCTATATGAAGCGCTTAACCGTAAGTGCTATATAATAACACATCATTATCGTTTGGCCTTGGATGTGTGCTTGCATTAACAGTAATGTGGTAATATGGGCCTACGCGCACTGATATGAATTATACATATGGTGATCCCTTCTTGTATGAAATGTATATCACTTTACAGTGATATCGCAACCATATTTTTTGTAGTGCACTTAGAAACAATGCAATGTGATACCACTTCCTGTTTTGTCAAGGGGTGAAAGGTCGTGTTCCATCGCTTCCCGTGATGTCACTTTGGGGTGGGATCAAATGACATCACCTCCTGTGATGTCATCCGCGGTCAAGGGTCGTGTGATGACACTTCCGCTACGTCAGGCATTTTGGTAAAATGATGTGCCTGCAAGAGTCTGTCCCCGTTCAAAACCAAACGGGATATACCTTTCTAGAGCAATGGTAAGAGAATCCTTGGGCCTCATTACGACCCTGGCGGAAGAAGACCATAGTGCTGTTAGCACCATGGTCCATGCCGGTAAGTTACCGACTCCGCCATGGAGAAAGGGGGAATTACCACCCCATTCCAAGGTTGGCGGGGCAGTAATTCCCCCTTCTTCCATGGCTCTTCCCCATTCCCATTTTCGCCCCATAGGGCTCAATGGGAGTGGGGAAGGCGCTAAGTACGGTGCCGCAAATTGCGGCACCGTAATTAGCACCAAGGTCCCTGGTCTACACCACCCGCAAAGGGACCTCGTAATTAGGCGCTAATAGGTTAACGGCGTTGCAGCCTTTTACAACGCTGTTAAGTCATTAGCGCCTGGGTCGTAATGAGGCCCCTTGTCTTTGTCTTTTAAAGGCTGGAAGAAGCAGTTCCTCAGAAGAAGGGCTCTGGAAAACCAAGAACGACTCCAGCACCCTCTTCTTAGTCCCAGTGGGGCAGGACAAGGAGTACAAAGAAAGTTGAATGTGTGAAAACCTCCTTAAAGGAAGTACAAGTCTTTGCTGGAAACTACAAGGAATATTGGGGATCCAGCTAGGAGAAGGGATTCATTCTCCAAGCCCCACGAGGATCCTGTAAAGCTGTTTTCTTTGTGTTGTGGGTTACGAAAAGCCCAGAACTTAAGTGGAACTTTACTTTGAGAAAAGCTGCCGTCTTTTGGGACATGTTACGTCCAGGAGAAGGGAGTCATTCTCCTGGGTCACGATCAGAACAAGAACTGTATTTTTGTTTATTGTAGTGACAGGGATAGCATAGGAGCTTTTTGACTGGGACCATGCCTTTTGATTTGGACTTTCACAGACTTCCTGAAGAGCACCCACGTTTCTTTAGTTTAGGTGAGGGAAACCCCATTAGGGTTGAGGACAGATAGGTTTATCTTTCTTTCGAATCATCAAGGCACTATTTGGTCAGTCTCTTCATTCCTTGTCGCCACACGATACTGAGAGCTCTTTTCCACATGGAGCCCACTATCATAAAAAAAGGACTGACAGACTATGCAGAAAGACCCTGCACCTAAAGCAAATACAAATAAAGGCCAGAAAGATACTTGATATTCCCAGCTGTGACACAGACTTTGAACAGCCAACAGGGAACCTTTGCCAATGCCTAGTGAGCCATCCAGGTAAGCGAAGTTGACAGGAAGGCAAGACGTCTTGTTAGGGCAATTCATAGGGTGCAAGTCCATTGTTTAGCAGACTTGCGTCAGGAGTTCATTTTGTCCTCGGATCTGCCCCCAATCTTGCCCCTGGCTCAACAATAAGTAGAAGGGACTTTATCGTCTTGACTAACTCCATTGAATGCTGTGTTATCCTGCCACACCACCATGTGAAAGCACACATGACCCACAATGTGGTGCAATAATGATGCATGCTCTGTGATGTCTCTTCCTTCACCCCAGCGTGGGATGTGGAGACTGAAGGGACTAGTAGTATGTCACATCTTCCACAGCAAGTGGATTATCATGTTGCTCTGCGTGGGCGACGAGGCAGTGCCGAAGGATTGGCCAACATGAACTTCTCGTGGGCAAATGGAACAATTTGATGATTTAGTGCATTTTGCTTTTGGTTTTGACCATTGTTAAATATTTGCAACAAAATGGACCCAGGTGGTTTGTTGCAAGGTGTCATGAAATGTGACTGGCGATAATTTGTGCTCCGTGCCGAACAAACGAGCTGCCCATGTTGTATATTTATTCATCGAAGGAGCATTATTACTAAATGATGAATGTTGTCAGAACAATTCATGTTTTTTATACTCTGTATAGGGTTTTAATGTTGTGATTTCCCTTATATAACTGATTCTTAACTCCTTTATGGTGGTTTTTAACCATCGAAATAAAGATTTGAAAGCGAGAGTGACTGGCAAATGTGGGCCACTTTTGATTGGCTGGACCTATTTCTTGCCAGGGTCCGTCCCTGCCTACTGGAATAAGGATGCCCATTCCATCCTCCGTGCAGGATCCAGTCCAGAGGTGTTGTCCACATAGACGCCCACCCTCCTCGACACCCCACCGCAGTGTTATCTGGAAGGGGCCATGCAGTCTTCTAAAGCCACCCCTTCATGCCCGGAAAAAAGCCTATCATAGAAACACCAGGGTCTCTTTAGGATTTCTGATGGTCTCCACAGGGGCTGTTAAATATAATGCAGTAGAGAAGGAGACATCGAGTGAGGCACCTACTGTCCTGTGCTGGGGTTAGTCCTCGGGAACATGATGTGTTCCTGTCTGAGTTTTGCGCACCAGAACCTGCAACGGTGATGGGCCAATGGGGGCCTGACATAAAGGAGGCATGTTCTGCTAAACCAAGCACTGCTCATTGAGCCAGAATTTCCTGGATCCGTGATCCGGCAAAAATGTCTCCCTGGTTCTTGGAAAACCATTTACACCCTTCAAGAGTTTTAATGCTGCTAATTTGCTTGGGTTGCCGATGTCGGGATCCGAATACATGTCCCTGAGTGACTTACCCTCTAGATCACTTGAACGTCTGGTCAGGATGCGGGTGATTGCACGCTGCAGAAAATATTTCAGCTAAAGGGGAATTGCATGTTACCTTAGTTGGTGATATAAATACGAACCACACCCATAAAAATGGCAAATATACAAACCAAGGTACGCTAAATGGAGGAAGGTGGAGCTCTCTGTTTAAAACCTGGGATTTGCAGATAATGAATGGGAACGTGAAGGGAGACCTGCATAAGGAAGTTACATGGAAAAGGGGATCTCAATCATCAAACATTGATTTTGTGATTGTATCAAGAACAATGTTTGAGAAATGTAACCTCTTTAAGGTAAAGCATACAACCTTGAACGACCATAACATTCTAAGAGCTTATTTTAATTTTGACATCAAGGGAGAACAGACTCATAAATATATGAATTTGATTGTCAATCAGCGTGGGAATATAATAAAATAATTTACCAAAGGAGGGGTAAAACTGGTAAATAAACTTGAGGAATTCCATAACTATGCCACATTAGAGGAAATAAAAGATGTTTTCTCGGTTAAGGAGTTTAAGAACTTCTTGAGGGAAATTGAAACACCAAAAAATAGACCCCAGTAGTTATGGAAAGCATATGCATACTTTTGATAATGATTTATGGAGGAAGAAAAAGACCTATAAATACCAATTAAGACAACTAGGACTACGCTATGTATGAAACATAATCTATAAGGAGAAAAAAGAGATTTATAAAAAAAATATAGACAGTTGGTGCGCCACCATAACCAGTCAATGGCCCAGCAGGATGGGGATACCATGCTGGGGTGTCTCGGACAGAATAATTCGAGGGACCGCTGGTCTTTAATAAATAGTCAGACCAAAGCTCAAGTTGAGTTACAACACCCTGGCATTAGTGACGCTGGAGGGAGAAGCCAGTGGATTAAAATGAACAAGGAGGTGGAGAGTAATAAAATCATGTCTGAGCCGGGGCCCTGCACTTTGGAATTCGAGAGAGAGGATAGTGAGCGGCTGATTGTGAAGGCCTCAAGCACAAGGGCTCCTGGTCCAAATGGGCTATCGAATCAGATATTAAAACTTGATAAACTCCTGTGGTCAACACTTTTGACAATTGTATTCAAGGATGAGCTGGGAAGTCCATCGTTGCCTGAAAGCTGGAGGGACTCACTTATTATTCCTATACATAAAAAGGGAAATCGAGACAATCCCTGTAACTATAGGCCCATAGCTCTGCTAGATTGCAATAGCAAGATCTTTTCCACTCTGGTTTTAGAGAAACTACAAATATGGATAAGAGCAAGTAACATTCTACCCAATTGTCAAACAGGCTTTAGGAAATGGATGCCCACTACCTGTAATGGTATGATTATATCAGTGTTAGTAGTTCAGATATGGACAGAGGGGAAAGCCCCATAATCCCCCTCTCAGATTGACTTCTCAAAGGCATTTAACACAGTGAATCGCCAAACACTTTGGGCTAAATTAAGAAAATTAAATATTCCTCCAGCCTGCTATCCATACTTGTGTGCATACAGGATGACACCAGGATAAAGATTCGTATGAATTTAGTGGGGATCCTCACAGAAAACATCACTATAACAAGAGGATTAAGACAAGGATGCATTTTGGCTCCCTGTCTTTTCAATCTCTACTTGGCAGATTTAAAAGGGGTACTACGCAATGAAGGCCTGGTCAGCCCGAAGGTGGGCAAGCAATGTATTCATTGGCTGGCGTACACTGACGAAATTGCCCTGTTGGATTGAACTCCAGCAGGCTACAGCGGTTATTATCGGCAATAAGCATCTATGCCAAAGCAAATGACCTGTTCATTCATCAGAGAAAATGTACTGTGACTCACTTTCGGAAAATGCCAGGTTAGAGAATCCCAGTTTAAGTGGTCTAATGATGGCATGCAAATTGACACAAGGAACAATATAGTATACCTTGACTTCGCCTTTACCGCCTATCCTAAGAGAGAAGACATTGTGCAGCGAATCAAAAATGGTTTGGATAAACTGGTCTACCAGATGAAAACAATATACAATACTTTTGCAAATTGACAATAAAACCACTTTTAAGGTTTCATGTGGGGGAAATCATACCGAAGCTGCTGTATGGTCCAACAGTATCATGATCTACCTTGGGACAGATTGGAGGGCAGAGAGCGGAAGAAGTTTCTGAATCTTCCCACATCCGTACCCATGGCATCCTTGCGATATAAACTTGGCCTTTCCTGCTTGCGAGCATGGTTCCAATGGAGAGCCATCTCTTTATGAGGGAAATACAATCAGGTGATAGAAACACTTTGTATGAATTGTTAAAACACTCTATTGGGGATAAATCATCTGATCTCTTAAATAAAATGGATGAGTATGTAAACTCCACAATAGTACACTGTGACGGAAAGGTGACAGGCGTGTTTGAATCCATCATAGGTAAATAAGTCTTTTAAAGAGATGGATTGGATTGACACGATTAATAAAACCTGAGGTTACAAATGACACTCTACTTTCTTAAAAACAGATAATGCCTTCGGGACCCTTCCGAAATACCTCATACAATATCCGTGTTTGTCCCTGAGAGAACCGTTTTTTTAGGTTTAGACTTAACCTCCTGCCTACAGGAGAAGTTATGCATGCCCGAATGGAAAATCGTACCGTTGAAGAATCGCCCTGTAACTACTACAGGTTATGTTGACAATGTAAAGCACCTGGGAATGGAGTGTCCATCATTATCTGAAATCAGAACCAGATATCCTAGTCTTTTTTTACTTTAAGTGCATGCTCACTTGCGGACAATGTATGGGCACGAGTGAGTGCGGCACATGAAATATTTTTTTAACAACATTTTTAAAATCGGTTGCAACATGGAGCGATAACACGATTGAAACTAACATTCAATGTCAATGAATTAGCGATATGCAAGTTGGGGTTACTCACCCACCCACCCCATGAACTCTCCTCCCTCCCACCGCCTCCCCTTCCCTCAGCAGGCTCGAATGAATATGTTCGGCAGCTGTGGCTTGTGTGTTTGCACTGAAAAGCCTTGGTCATATTCCAAGACTGGGGCCAAATGTCTGTAAACTGGTGGAGCCTGTCTTCCTTGGCCGCGGTGACTCTTTCGGTGACCAGGATATCACAGATCTTCATCCCCCATAAAGACTGGAATGGGCCCTTAGGGAATTTCCAAGTACAGGCAACTGTGATCACAAGAGGAGCTGGGTAAGCAGTTTGGCTGTCCCCTAGAAGCCCCAAACTGGGGTGCCCAGTAAAACCACCTCTGGACACATCGGGTGGATAGTGTGGGTGGTGGCCTCAATGGAGGTGAGCACTTCTTTTCAAAAGATTTGAATATGGGGGCAGTCCCACCACATGTGCAGGTAGGTCCCTTGCGCACCACAATTTCACCAGCATGTAGGGTCCAAAGAATTCTGGAAGTGGTGTAGCCGTACTAGGGGAAAGCACCAGCGAAAGAGCAGTTTGAGGGAACGCTCCCTGTTTGTCACACATCTCGAAGTGGAGTAATTTCTTGTCCAGACGTCTACCCAGGTTCCGTCCTCCAGTGGGTGGCCCAGGTCTATCTCGTAGTGGGACATATAGTTTGGACGTGTAGCTAGCAGATCGTCCTGCAGGAGCTTATATATTCTAGAAATATTTACTCCTGGTAAGCCCTTTTGTAATGCAAGTTCAAGGGGACCCCTTTAATAACCACTGGATATGCGAGGTGGTTGTAGGAAAATGGATCAATCTCAGACAGTCGGAGCACCTCTTTACAATTCTCATAAGGTACGGGGCTGACTGTTTTTAAACAATTTCAATAACGTTTGTAGCCCTCACTATGCCCAATTCCTGAAATGTTTGGGTGGCAAGCCTTGAGTAAAGGCTGGGCTGTGAAAGACTGGAGAGCATGAACCCAAGCCCTGTGGAATTCCTTTTGTTCTTTTATAGCCCAAACCCATATTTTCAATGTTGTCTTAGTGGAGGAAAGAATTCCAGGCCAATGTTTCTAGGAAGCTAGGGGGATATATGGTAGAAAATGAAGGGGAAGCAGCATTCTGGACTGTTCAATGTCCACCCATTTCTGGAGTTCAGAGGGGGTAAGCCAAGCTAGGGAGCGTGTTAGTTGTGCTGCCCACATAGTATTTATGCAAATGTGGAACACCCAGCCCCCCAGACGGGCATTTTTCATCATCACATGTCTGGGGAACATCACGTTTTTCCCCTGCCAAAGAAAGCGAAGCGTGTTCTGTTGTATCCTGAGGAGGGGCTACTGTGGGATTTCCACTGGGAGTGACAAGCAGGCATAAAGTACCGGGGGAGTAGATTCATTTTGGTGGCTGTGATTTGCCCCATCAGTGAGATCTCTTGGGTTGACCACCTCTCCAACTCGGCTTCAAGTACTTTAAAGAGGGATGGGAAATTAGATCTGTACAACTCCCCTGGAAGCACCGGGATCCGGACCCCCAGATGCTCTATGATTTTCCTACTCCACTTGATCGGGCAGGGGGGCTGAAGGGAATGGATCTCTTCTCTCGTCAGTCCCACACAGAGGGCGGCAGACTTGAGGTAATTAATTTCAAATCCTGCCACCCGTCCAAAGAAGTTCAGTTCTAGAATAGAGTGTCGCAAGGAGGTAAGCAGAACATTGTCTGCATAAAGAGGCAGCTTGTGTTGTTTGTGGCCTATCTTGAACCCCTTGATAACGGGGCTATTACGTATCCGCTGGGGCAGGGGTTCCATTATCAGGGCAAACAATAGGGGGGTTGGGGGCATCCTTGTCTTGTGCTGCACGTGAGCGGTATCAGGGCTGTAAGCCCACGGTTGAGCCGCAGGGAGGTCTTTGGCAATCTATAGTTAGACGGGACCATTTTCCAGAAGAGCGGCTCAAATTCAAATGCCTAGAGAGTGAATTGCATGAAGGCCTAATCCACTTAGTTGAATGCTTTAGTTGCATCTAACGCTAGTAGGGCCAGTTTATGGCGTTCCAGAGTGGCTGTCTCCACCATGTTTAGGGCCAGACGGATATTATCACCCATTTTTCTGCCAAGCACAAACCCTGTCAATTATTGTGGAGAGGACTTTAGCAAGAAGAATGGCCAGCACGTTAGGGTAGATGTTAGCATATATGTTCAGCAGTGAGATCGGCCTATGAGAGGCACAATCTCTGGGTCTTTCCCTGGCTTTAACAATGGTATTATTGAGGAGACCTGCATAGAGTGGGTTGTGCAGCCTGTATGCTGAAATGAGTTGAAAATAGCTGCGAGTGGGGACAGAACTTGGCCCAAAAGAGTTTGGAAAATTTGGTCAAGAAGCCATCTCGGCCAGCGGCCAAAGCCTTTAATGACTTGATCACTGAATCTACTTCCTCTGTTGTAATCGGTGCCTCGAAGGCCTCCCTATCTGCCCCGAGGCACAAGGAGTTGGCGTCATAGTTTCGGGCAGGTGGGATGCTGCTAAAAGGAATTTGGTATCCACAGCATATTGGACCGTGCCCTCCGGGTCCCATAGGCCCGCAATCACATTTCTACATTTAGCTTTTGCTAACTTCCTGACCAGAAATATGTTGGCTTTATTACTCTTGGCATTGTATCGCTGTTTTGTCTGAAGCAGGGATCAGGGTTTCTCTTTGGCATAGAGGGCTTCAAATTTATTCCAGGCCACTTGCAGGGAACGAAACGTCTTAGTGGACCATGTTTTCTTATGTTTGCTTTCAGCCTCTAGTATCCTCTTTTCCACCCATGCTTGTATTTCTCGCCAACGTTTCCAGTGGGCTGCCACATGGGCTATCAGTTCCCCCCTTATTAGTGCCTTCATGGCCTCCCATGTGGTTGCTGTCAAAGTGAGGACAGGGGGTTCTCTCAGAAATAGATCCGAATAGCCTTAGCAATAATATCACTGAGCGCATGTCATTCAGGATTGGGTCGTATAAGTTCCATTGGGGCCTGGGGAGGGCTTTGGGTAACAGACTAGGGCCGCTAGGAGGACTGGAGTGTGGTCAGAAAGTAGCCTCGCCTTTATGGCTACCTCATTAATATAGGACATAAACTGGGGGGGAAACCTGAAGTAGATCTATACGAGAGGAGGTGCAGTGCACATGGGAGAAAAAAGGGAGGTCCTTCCCACCTCGGTGCAAAACCCTCCAGGAGTCCACCACCCCCAGGGATCTAAAGAAGTGGAGTAGACCCAGGGTAATCTTAAAGTCTTTGGGGGTGGGTTGATGCATTTTGTCAATTAAGGGGTCTGGGCCCCATTAAAGTCCCTTTCAATTATCACCTGGCCCTCGAGAAAGGGAAGCAGTTTGGCCTCCAGTTCCAATAGAAAGGCCGCCTGACCCTTGTTAGGGGCATAAACAGACATCAGAGTGTTGAGTTGATCAAACAGGATACCTTTGGCTCCTGTGTAGTGACCCTCTAGACTGCATCGCATCTCTAGCTCCACAAACAGAGTCCCTTTCGCTAGGAGGATAGTGGTGCCTCCTTTTTTGATCTGCTGGAGGCTAAGTACTGTTGCAGAACGTCTCTACTCCAGAGACGGGGAAAATCCGGCAGGGTAAATGAGTCTCCTGCAAAAATACCACAGAGCTGTTCAGGTCTTTTAGGCATTGCAGAGCCGATTTATGTTTAATTGGGGAATTTAGGCCTTTCACATTGAGTGAGACGAAATTGAGCTTCTGGTGGGGGTGCGATCTATGTGAGCGTTACCCGCCATGTGGCCCCATCCCCGTCTCAGCTCCAGGTGGCAACCGGGTTTCCAACTTATTAACCCAACTTGTGACTGTTACCATAACATAGAACTGGAATCAGGCCTTTCGTCCCACTGGCATTTGGGCCCTGTAGCACTCCTTTCCAGGAATTGGCCGTGTGAAGCCCGGGTCAAAAAAGCTTCCACTTCTAAGTATTGTGGGGTGAATTTACAGGCCCTAACAGAAGTCCCTGTCACCTGAAAAACTACATTAAACATTGCCACCAAAAACGGCTGTGCTTTGTTCCCTGGCACATGTGTCGTAAGCATTTGAACCCTGTGTTTGCTTCACTTTCATCTGCATCCCCATAGGTGATGCACTGCATTGAAGAATGGCCCTGCGTTTGTTGTATTTCATCTAAATGTTTGCTTCTTTTTCATCTGCCTAACAAGAAGAATGCACTGCATTGAAGATTGGCCCTGTGTCTGCTTTATTCCCTCTGAATGTCAAAAAGTATGCACTACATCCAAAACAGCCTTGTCTGACTGTTAATTCACCTGAGGGGCAAGGATTTCCTCACAAATGCATCCCGACCCAGCTTTTGTTTTCCCTTACATGTAAACCGCAGTGCTCAAAACACTGCTAATGGAGAAAAAAAACGGCTTGGCTTTTCCTTTTCATTTCATGTCATTTCAAAGAACCATGTGCAGTACCCCTCTGTGTCAATCAATCAACTGCAAATGCAGACCCGCTCAAAAGGACAAATCAAATTAATCCCATGACCGACAGAACCGCATTTCTAACATTAGATGAAAAATACAGCTTGCACACGTATGAAGGAAAATAAGGAAAAATGACGTTTAAAAGCCAATGTAAGATGGTAGCTTTTGCTTGCACAGAAATGGTAGTGTGGGTGGGGGGTTGGGTACACAATGTACATTATGTTTGTCCCAACAAGATTGCAGTCACCTTGGAAAAAGACTCAGAATATGAGTAAAACCAGTTTAAGGCTCAGGCACAAAACTCATTTGAAAGCCTGGCCTCTTAATGGAAGTCACGCCAAGAAGTGAACCATTCTGCAATGACGTGTGATATGGCGTAGGGCGTGATGACCCTCAGCTCTGCCAGACTAGAAGGCTGGCAGAAAGACAAAGAAAATAAGTGTGGCTAGTACTTGACTCCAGAACCCACTCCCAAGGACAAACTGACAAGCTTCAAAGGGTATAGTAAAAGTCTTTTGTTGCAAGCTGAGCCAAGGGGAGACATTTGGCTGTGGGGAGAAAGCACCACCCTCCCATATGTGACAGATCCTCCAGATTGACATTAAAGGATTTATGCATTTTAGGCATTTTCCCCCAGCACTCAGAATAAGAAATAGCTTTGTTTTATGATATTTTCCATGTGATTTCCAGGAGGGTTTTTAGAGACTAGGTGCATGTTTCTAAGACCTTGTGAACTGAAATGGCCAGTCAAGACTTGTTTCTGTCTGATTTTAAAATGGGAAAAATATGACAGTTGGTGGAAAGATGGAGATGTACATTATATACATGCTTAATCATTTGCAGAGTGATGACTATTATGCATTTCATGAAAAGGACAAAAAAGTGCCAATGGGCCATGCTACCTCGCACAGAGTTGGCGATCAGCTTGTCTAATTCCCCATCACCCCCTGAACCCACCTATCTATTTCTTATGGCGTGTCTATAAGAAATAGATAGATGTCTAAGTTGGGAGTTATGATACATAACTCAGTTTTGCTAAAAAGTTGACCGGAGAAACAAAGAACTGTTATAAATGACAAACAGAATGATGATGCTCTCTCCCCTTGAACCAATGATGCCAGGGGGCAGAGGGGGGAATGGTAGGCTGTCCTATCCCAGGGTAGGAATAATTCTAGGGTACTTCCCCCAGATTGTAAAATAAATGATGTCATTTGGACTATATGAGGGAGGACTGTACTAGACAGAGGGACACACAATAATCCAGGGAGACAGGAGAAAGAGGATGGAGAGGAGGCAGCTGATCCTATCCAAGAGAGTGCAGAGACCAGACCTTTGCCTAGCTGATCCCATCCAAGAGAGTGCAGAGACCAGACCCTTGACTAGCTGTCCAGAGAGTCCTGAGATCCAGCCTGGCTGTCCAGAATCCCACCCAGGAGAGTGCAGAGACCAGACCCCTTGCCTAGCTGTCCCGAAGGTCCTGAGATCCAGCTGACTTTCCAGAATCCCAAACCAAGGCTTACTTTGTAAGTAGCAAACAACCCCAGTTCCAAATTTTGTAAACCTCTCTCCGTTTGTAACATAAATCCCATACAAACCCCCATTGAAAATCCCATTGAAAGTCCCAAATTTGCCAGTATAATTCATTCAACTTTCCATAACAGAATCTGTATTAGCCTTTGTATGTTATCGTATTTCTTTGTTAAATCTGCTCAGTTGTCTGTATAAACGCTTAGCATTATTTTGAAGTAAATCAATTAATTCCCCATTGAAATTCACGGTACGAGTTGGTTAAAATTTTAAATTAACCCCCTTGTGTCCAGTGTCTTTCTTCAATAACTATAGTCATTAAAGTATAGCCTCAACAGAATTAGTCTCTGTGTCACTGAAAACCGAATTTGTCACTGCATTGTGCGCATTCCTAATTTGCATCTGTCCCATTAAAAACCCAAACCGTATTCCCATTGAGAGCAATGCCTTTCTGTTAGAATTCTATCTGTTATGTGCCTCTGTTCTTGTCCTTAAAACCGGTATTCAATTTTGACAGCTAATCCCTTTCCTTAGCTACCAAATCCTGTGTCAAATGAATTTCCATTTGCCGTTTGCATTTTCCTTTTGCATCTGCTTCTCCCCAAAAATCGCTTTCCCTACCTCATTTCTACGTTCTGTGTCCTGATTAGTAGTCTTTAAGCTTCCTTATCTCCTCAAGTGTGGCAACACTAATTTCCTTTTAATTCTGTCCACCACGGTTGTGAGCAGCCGTGCGAGTAATAAGCAAAATCCGGTTCTACCGTTTTGCTCCTAAAACGGGTTTTCATTTTCTTTTCTGACTTCCCATCTTGGGGTGGTGGGCTTTAATCCAAATCCGACTTTTCTTTCTCTATCCTTACTCCTTGACACTGCCTTCCATCCAAACGAATTGGGTTAGCTGATGCTTGGGGGTGAGTGTTGCAGGGGGAGTGCGTAACCTTGGTGCGATCCCTTGACTTTAAAACAGTTTCTTCCTGTTTGCCATTAAAGATCCATGTGAACTGTGTTAGGATTTTGAACCATTTGTTCTGTAGGATTGCATTTGTGTTTCCCCAACATTGCTGGCTGCTACAAAATTGGTTGATTTTGCTTTTTCATTACACCATAAATTAATAAATATCTTATTGATACACACTGGCCTGGTTCCTAGTCCATTGTGACACAGGGTGTTTGTGAAGGTTGGGTGCGAGACGGGTTGGGGCCTACTCAAATAAAGAACCTGTGGTTTATTAAAGATAAAAAGCATTTTTATTGTCTGCCACATTCATTGTCAGGGGAAGGAGTCCCTGGCAGGAGTGTGCTGTGTTATAAAACCGTGACAGAATGGTGCCGTAATGCCTGCGAAGAACTGCAAACAGGGAAGAATCCACCCATGTTTTATTGGGAGGTAATCAGAATTGTTGCAGGGATGTTCCAGGCTTTCATCCCTTGGTAACCTTTGCCCAGGTGATGCGTTTCAGTTCGGGGGCATCCCATTTCTTTGGTGTGGAAGGTTTCGCCGGGGACCCTGCGTCTTTATAAGGGCTAGCATCCCTCAGGATATCTTCAGCTTCCTCCAAAGTGCTAATGGTATGTGTCGTGTCGCCAAAAGTGTACTGCAGCGTAGAGGGAAACAGCCATCGGTTTCTGACCTTTTGGTCCTGCAGAAATGCGGTCAGCGGTCTGAGCGCCCTCTGTCTCTGTACCATTGCCATTGCAAGGTCTTGAAAGAATTGTAGTGGTGCCCCCTTCAAGGTCAATTCTCCTTGCGTTTGAGGATTTCTTGCTTAACTGTGAAGAAAAGGACTTGTGTGATCACGTCTGGGGGCATGTCCACGGACAGACCCCTGCGGGTGCGTAATCTGTGGGTACGGTCCAGAAGAAACATTGCCTTGTCAAAGTGCGGGAGAAGCATCTGGAAGAGTTCCCCTATATAATCATTCAGGGCTTGGTCTGAGATCGAGGAGGGCACCCCTTTGACCGGAAGGTTGTTTCTACAGGCTACATTCTCCATGTCTTCCTGTTTATTATGCATGGCTTCACTCTTCCCCTCCAACACCTGAATCCTGCACTGTAGCTCCGCCACTAGTGTAGTTTGGTCTGTCACATGGTCTTCAACCTCACCTAGCCTTTGTTCCATCTCTAGGACATGTTAATCTAGGAAGTCCAACTTCGATGAAATCTCAGTCCTGCAGCTACGAAATTCCAGTTGTGGGATAAAATACAGCCGTAGAATGTCCAAGATAGAGAGGCCATGCCAGGCTATACGAAGAGAGCAAAGCTGGCTTGTTTAACCCCCTTTGGAATATGCAGGTCAGTCCAAAGCACTTCTTCTCCAACATGAGGCCTAGTGAATGAAAGCTGGCTTGTTGAACCCCCTTTGGAATATGCAGGTCAGTCCAAAGCAGTTCTTCTCCAACATGAGGCTTAGTGAATGAGCGGGAATGGGCCTCCCTCCATTTTGTTAGAATGTACAGGCACTCAGCTGATGAAGAGTACGACTCAGAACTGTAATATTACTAACATTGTCGAAGGGATTCCGAAAACACATGTGGCTTAGGAGATGCTGGCTTCATGTAAAAAGGGAAAGTGCCCACTTTGACGGATTGAAAACTGCAACAGTGCACATGGAAAGAAAAGATACATTTTTAACACTGTGCGTTTGGAAGATACAAAGGAGGAATGATCCCTGACATTTAAGAAATAAAGTCAAGTGACAGATTGCGGTTATCAGGAATAAAGAGACTTATTTTCTCATACAAAATGACAGCATGTAAAGAGAAAGGCCTATTTCATTTTTGCATGATTGAACACTGGTTCTCTTTGTTAACTGTGGCCTATCTGTGTGCATGGAACCAAGAAGGAATCTACCTCTATTCTAATATAGTAGAAAATATATATTGTCCTTATGAACAACAGGCCTAAGTGTAATCCAAAATGCAATATGGTAAACACATCATGCTAATGTAAAAGGTTATTCTTGTAGAATTGTGCGTGTAACTGGCTGCTGTTGTTTTTTTCCATGTCACTGAACTGGTTGTATCTGCAACTGTGACCCACCAGACCTTTGGGCTGGGTTTATCAAGGAAATAGGCTTGGAGCTTCAGTTAAAATATAAGAAATGTTGCAAGAGAGATTGGGACTGCAGGGATTTACAGATAACATGACCAACAGAAATGACCCCTAAGGTCAAACCTCCACATAAATTGGGCATTAGCTTCGAGCAAAGACCTTTGAAGCTCAGGAGGGGAGTGCAGAATCATCTGGTCTGAAAAGCCAGATGTCCCAGTCATGTGGTTTGGAAAAAATGAAACTGCTTGGGTTTGATCTCAAGTGAAACTAGGAGCACCTATTATGCAGTGCCATTGATTAACATTGTACTCCTTTTTCCCTAAGAAAAAGAAAATCGTGTGTCCCAGTGAGCCCAGCCTGGATTCATATTAACGGGTATAAAGAGCCAGTCGGGCCATATGAAAACATTTGTTGATGTAATTTAAGTTAGGATCAAAATTATGATTCTGACATTTTCACACATCTGAGGAACTGGAAGAATTGCTAGAGTGATAGACAGTGAAACTAATGTTGGAATGATGTAGTGTCAGACTTGTAACTATTACGGCGCAGCCACCAAGCATGAAAAATGATAGATTCGCCCAGGAAGGGCGTGCCAAAATAAATTAATATTGTCCGACTCTGCCATAAAATGTAGAATCCAAATATATATAGATTCCTGAAGTTATCAGAAAAGTTAGCATAGGTGCCATGTTGTTAGATTTTCAGAACCCAAAAAGGAAAAAACCGAACTGTCATTTTGAGATGACAAATCTTTCTCCTCACTCAGCATACATCATACACAACTCCCAACCTCTGGTCCTATCAGCAGCCAGTGGGTGTCTTGGTGGGAGATGAAGGGAGAGTTCTAGCCAATCCTTACCATTGTAATTATGATAATGTAGAAGTGTCATCAGCCCTATGAGAGGTCCATTTTTCATCATCACTTCATTCCTGGAGGTAGTCTACTGCTGGACTCTTGCGAGGATTGATGCATCTCTGCTAGTTGAAGGCATCAATCCTTGCATTGGAGACAGTGACAGGGAAATATAGACCCTAGCTCGGACCCCATCAGAGTAGATAGAAGAGGTCTGGGTGCAGGAGAAAATCCTTGATGGAAGCCTTTGATCAGACCTGTGCTGTCCTCAGCAGAGCCCTGCTGTTTCCGTATATGCCCTATAATCAAGACCTCCCTTGTAAGAAGATATATCCCAAAGCTATCAAAGGCTTGGGGGAAAATCTGCCAGCCTTAATCTCCATCTCGCATAGTGGGTAGGGGGTGGTACTGGGAAGACCCTTGCCACATTTTATTAAATCCAATTCAAATTAATTCCACTATAGAAAATCACCCAATCCAGTTAAAGTGAATTGTATCGGGGACTACCTGCCTTTATCCTTTCCATTAAATTGTGGGGGGGGAGCTGTGTAGATCCTTAGCACAGTGAATTGAAGTTAAATCAATGAATTCCCATATAGAAAATCACGAGATGAGTGTTGTCAGTGTTCGAATCTAACAAGGTTCATGCCCAGTGTGTTAGAGCCGGTATAGACAATAAAAACGTGAGTGACTGTCCTTCTGAAACCCCTTACTCCTGTCCAGAAGGAGGAGGAGGGTTCCTGAATCCCTAAAGAAGTAATCCTAAAATGCTGCAATTCAAGTGAATGTAAAGTGTGCAAAACACACTTTCCCATCTATGTGCATTCAGAAACCAGAATCCACAAAGCAATGCATGTCCTTTGAAGGTGTGTTGAAAAATTATTTCCGAATTTGAGTTCCTTTTCCAAACCTTGTGTCATGATGCTGCTAGCTCTGCAACGTCGTGCCTACCTGCCCTGGAGAGCCCACTGGCGGCTCCATGATCACCTCTCCCCGGGCCGGTCACAGTACGTTATCGGTCCCCGGCGTCCCCCAATGGGCGCCACCATGTTGGATGCAGTGTGCATACACTATAGACACGTAGCCGGGTTTCGCGCATGCGCAATCTGTTTGTATACAGGGATTGCTATGGTGACGGTTTTGAGGGATGAGCTCTCCCTCATCACTATATATTGCGATGCTATGCCACAGTCTGTGCATTGTGAGGTTCATTGTAACCTGGACCACAAATGATCGAGGAGTTTAGGTACGAGGGATTCCTGGGGGGCACTACTTGACAGATTACAATGCCTTTCCGAGTCCTTCGAATCAGACATGGAGGCACTACAGGAGCTATGGACCAAATTACAGGCTATTCGGGTGGAGGTGGGCGCTCTATAGGCTGAGAACGTGCAGTTAAGAGATGCCCTATCTGGTGCCACAACAGTGTACTTTCCTGAGTCAGTGGTGGGGCAGTCAAGCGCCATGAAATACGGTGGGGACCTTACAAAGTTCACTGAGTTTTGCAACAATTGTACTATCCAATTAATGCTTCGTTCCACCCATTTCGTGTCTGATAAAGCAATGATTGGCAACATTGTTAGTCATCTTAGCGGCAACGCTTGTGCATGGGCAGTATCACTTATCTCTTCACATAGCCCATTGCTAAGCGACTTCTCTGGCTTAGAAAACGCTTTCCTGGAAGAATTTGAAAAGCCTAATAAGGTGGCTTCCGCCCAGAACCAGTTATTGGAACTCCGACAGGGACCCAGTATCTGATCTTGTACATTGAACGATTCAAGCAACTGGCTCGTGATTCTTTGTGGCCGGAAATCACACAACTCATGTTAGGATACGGGACAAATACAAGGATGAATTGGTCCATACCCCTGAAGAAACTACCTTGCAAGGGCTTCTTGATGAGGTCATCTGGATCGACCATTGCTAGGCACAGCAATGGGCTGAACGCAGGTGAATAGAACAGACAATGATACGGGTGCCAATTCCAACTGTTGGTCCAGGTCTTACAGCTTCATCGGATCAAACAACCGAACCAATGCAGATGGGCTCATTGAGGGGTCCATTGACCGAAGCTGAACGTCAGCGCCGAAACGCCAACCATCTGTACCTCTATTGCGGGGCTCTGGGCACTTTCTGGATACCTGTCCAGTGCTCCCTTCCCGGTTGGAGACAAACTAACAGGCCCGCCATCTGGTAGGAAGCAGTCAGTATGCCTCATCTTACCTTAGTTGCAATCTCCCAAGGAGCTAGAGACTCTTATGCCTCCACCCCCATTGTTCATAATCGAAGCCCTGTTGACCTGGGGCACAAGGCCGGAAGGATCCAGTACCATTCCTGCTTTATTGGATTGTGGTGCCACTGGCAATTACATTGACCGCATGTTTGTCTGGAGTCCCCAGATAACCTCACAGAAGAAGGAACACAGTGCTTAGGTCCAAGGAACACAGTGCGTAGGTCCAAGTGATCAACGGAACATCTCTGTCTTTGGGACCTACTGAGTGACATACAGCATCCCTGAGTCTAGCGCTGGGATAACACAATTAATGCCTCTCTTTTGATGTCATCAAATCACCTGTGTACAGTACACCTTGGTTTTGGGAATCTCCTGGCTCATGGCCCATAATCCTGTGATCAACTGGAGAACTCAGGTAATGATCTTCTCATCCAACTACTGCACCACACATTGTTGTGTGCCACCTTGTTGTTCCCTGGAAGCCATCCCAGGCCTTTGTGAGGAAGAGAGTCCTAATGTCCAACACATAACTTGCCTAGCCTTGCCTACGGAGTATCAGCAATTGCAGGAGCTGTTCCAGGAGCCTGATCGCTCTTACTTACCACCTAACCAGAGCTTTGACTGTGAGATCAACCTGATACCAGATTCAGTGTTGCCCAACAGCTGGAAATACTCCCTTACAGGGGTTGAAATAACGGAACTCAAGAGATACATCATGGAGTGTTTGGAACATGGCTACATCATGCCCTCTCAATCCCCCCTGGGGTCTGCTCGTTTTTTTTTTTCGTACCCAAAAAAGAAGGGGACCATCCGGCCCTGTGCAGATTACTACTTACTAAACGGCATGATATGATATGATAGTTTATTTATATAGCGCCTATACACATTGTGTTTCAAAGCGCTTCAAGGCAAGGGAGGGAACAAGGGAAAAAACAATGACATTTTTACACCCTGAAGGATCGTTATCCACTTCCCCTGATTTATGACATACTGGAATCTCTGCTTGACGCCAAGGTCTTTACCAAACTCGACCTGGAGGAAGCTTATCACTTGTTCTGTATTCGCCCAGACCACGAGTGGAAGACCGCTTTCAAAACACTGTTTGGGCACTTTGAATACAGGGTGATGCCTTCCGGACTGTGCAACGCCCCCAAAGACTTCCTGAGATTCATGGACTTTGTCTTCTCGGATCTGGTTGGCTGTTCAGTATGGGTGTACCTGGACGATATCCTTGTTTTTTCCTCAGATCTGGAATCACATGTTAAACACGTCGGTGAAGTGCTGCTCCGTCTACAGGAACATCATCTATATGTTAAGTTTGAGATTTGCCAATTTCACGCATCAAGTATGGAATTCCTAGGGTATGTTATCAGACCTGAATGGGTGCATATGGATCCAAAGACGGTCAAGGCTGTAATGGACTGGATCGTACCTTATGACCTCAAGTCCCTGCAGCAGTTTATCGGCTTTGCAAACTACTATCGGGGTTTCATTGCAAACTTTGCCGAGCTGACCCGGGAATTGACCTGTCTGACGTCCACCAAGCACAGGTTTCAATGGACTAAGAGAGCAGCCGCAGCGTTCTGTGCCTTGAAGGACACCTTCACTTTGGTGCCAGTTTTAAGCCATCCTAATATCACTCTACCCTATATTGTGGAGACTGATACGTCTGACCAAGCACTCAGTGCTGTTCTGCTGCAATCCGATCCTAACACCCGTGCCAAGATGCCTGTGATTACTATTCCCATAAGTTGACCAGCTATGAACGCAACTACTCTGTAATTGAAAAAGAACTCTTGGCTATGAAGGCAGCCTTTGAGGAATGGTGTCAACATCTCCTGGGAGAGCCGTATGCTGTGGAGGTCAGGACAGATCACGAAACCTGCAAAATGTATACACACTACAATGCAGGAACAGTCGACAGGGGCGTTGGGACTTTTTCTTCTTGCAATACGACTTCTTTGTTACATACATACCACTCTCCCAGAACAAGAAAGTGGATGCCTTGTCTAAGTTGTTACAGCGCAACGAGGCCCTTGAGCCTTAAGGGTATGTTTTGTCTCCTGTGAAGTACTTTCTGTCCGCCATACAACCGCTGTTGGAACAAGTCAGGGCTGCTATTGCCAACAATACTTGTGTCGCTAGCCTTATGAAATCCCAGGAAAATGTCTTAAGGGGTGGATTGTTCTTTCATCTGGATCATTTGTTTGTCCCGACTGAAGATCTTCAATGGCAGGTGTTGACACAGATGCACGACTCTAGGCTGGAAGGGTACCGTTGGTTGCGGGCCATCCTGGAACTTATCCGTCGAGAATTTTGGTGGCCCTCTTTGCGCTCTGATGTCGAGGAGTATGTGCGATCTTGTTCCGTTTGTACCAAGTCCACACATAACCATCCTGTGGGACTTCTGCAGCCTCTGGAAGTTCCTCCTCGTCCTTGGCATACCATCTCGACTGACTTCGCCGTGGATCTCTCTTTGTCCGATGAGTGTACATGTGTCCTGGTCGTAGTAGATTGTTTCTCCAAGATGGCTCATTTCATCCCACCTCTGTAAATATGGCTATCGCTTTCTTCCAGTATGAAATCCGTTTGCATGGACTTCTGCGCAAGAGCATCACTGATCGCATCTCCCAGTTCACGTCTCATTTTTGGACTTCCCTGTGCAAGCTTATAGGTATTACTGCAGCTTTTAGTTCTGGATACCATCCCCAGACTAATGGGCAAACAGAACGGACTAACCAAACCTTAGAGCAGTACTTACGTTGCTCCACTAGTGGTGAGCAAACTGAGTGGAAGGACTACATCCTTACAGCGGAGGTCGCTTACACAACTCAATTCATTCTGCCACAGGGATGAGTCCATTCTACTGTTGCCTGGGATATCATCTGGAGGTTCTTCCTGTTTCCTCTATGAGTCCTGGTCCAGTACAGTCTAGCAATAATCTGGGTCTAGGCCTGCAAGAGATTCACTGCAACACCATTGGCCATACCAATCTTCCAAATGGTCTATGAAGGACTCTGCAGACAACTGGCGATCCCAGGAACCGGCTTTCCAGCCGGGGGATTGGGTATGGCTCTCCACTAAGAACCTTCCCCTGCGCAATGTTCCCCAGAAATTGGCTTCTCATTATGTTGGACCCTTCCGCATCACCCATCGGATATCTGCAGTCGCCTTCCATCTTGCTTTGCTTGCTTCCTGGAGTCTTCATTCTGTTTTCCATGTTTCGTAGTTTAAGCCCTATCGACCTGACCGGTTTGGACGCATGTTACCTGGTCCTGACCCTGTGGTGCTGTCTGATTCTCCTGAATACAAGGTGGTTCATATCTGCGGTTCACGTGTACTTTGCGGGAGGCTCTCTTACCTGGTGTCCTGGAAGGGCTACACAGCGTGTGACAACTCCTGGGAACCTGTATCTGGTGTCCATGCCCCCTGGTTGGTCCGTCATTTCCAGCTGCAATATCACTGGAAACTGGATGTCCCATCTGGCCCCTGGGGGGTGCAGCATGTCACAACGCTGCTAGATCTGCGACATCGTGCCTACCTGCCCTGTAGAGCCCACTGGCGGCTCCATGATCACCTCTCCCCGGGCTCGTCACAGCCCGGTATCAGTTCCTGGGGTCCCCCAATGGTAAACCCAGGCCAGGTTTCACACATGCGCAATCCTTTTGTATATGGGGGATTGCCATGATGACCGTTTTGAGGGATGAGCTCTCCCTCACCACTATATTTTGTGACCCTAAACCACACTCACGTGCGTCATAATCTCTTCTGTGTGCTGAGAGTGGTGCTCCTTGTTATTGTTCTGTTCTTGCTCTGTTCTTGCTGCATTGGTCTGGCCCATTGGAGGTCTGTTTTCCTCTGATTCCTGCCTGTGCGCTGGCGCTTCCTGTCTTCTTTATTCTTTCTGCCTTCTGGAACCTTACCATATCTGTTCCTCTTGTTGCTTGCCATTTCTTGGCATCCACGCCAGCGCTGCACGCTCCACACATTAAACCAGTGGATGTTCTTCTTTCTGTGGTGCTGGAAGAGGGTTCAGAGTTCCCGGCTGTGTTTCACTCCGCAGACTGGGGCCGGGGGCACTTTCCCTAACCATACTATGCTGTAACCTAGATGGGGCAACGGGACGTCATGGTGCCTGCACCACAAAAGATCAAGGAATTCCGGTACGAGGGACTCCAGGGGGCACCGCTTGACACCTTGGTTTATAAATAAAAGCCCAAAAACGATTTTCCCATTGAGTTTCTTTCTCAAACACTGCCCTTCTAAAAATAAAGGCGAAACGATTTTCCAATTGAGTTTCTTTCTCAAACATTGCCGTTCTCAAATAAAGCCAAAACGATGTTTCCATTCTATTGTGAATGTTTTCTATTGGTTCATTTGCAATTAAATCTGATATACTTTGTGACTGCATATTTCAAAATTCTACCTTTGTGTTGTAGTATTTGTAAGTTCATTAGAAATATGAGTCAGTCAATTGGCGCACAAACTTTGAATTTGTTATCTTGTGATGTGCCTCATCATTGGTGGTTGATCTTTTGGTTGCTATTACTTTTTGTCAAACCTTAAATTAATGTATATATTCTTATTATACACTGGCCTGGTTCCTAAGGCCTTGGGGGCCTAGAGGGTATTTGTTGGGGTGGTGCGAGATGGGTTGGAGGTCTCACTAAAGTTGAATATGTATAATTGCATTGGGTGCGTGCCACATTGCTTGGGGGTAAAGGAACTCCCTGAGTTGAGAGTGACTGCCTGATTAATCGTGACTAAGCTGGGGGCTTGTGGCCAGGGTTTGGTTGAGAGTCTTTACTTGTGACAGTGCAGTAGCAGCAGACTCTTCATTTTGAGTGTAATTGCATTACAGTGGATGTAAATTTGTGTTGCATTGAGAAGGTGCCATTCAGACTGTACCCTGGGTTCCACGGCGGTGAATAGATAAAACAGTGGTGATTTTGAGTTGCCATTGTGAGTGGAAACTAAGTGAGAACAATGGTTACGATTTTTGACCTTGCATAGAGAGTATATAAGGGGCAGAACACATTTCTGTATGAGCACTGTAGAAATCAATATGGCCAGGAAGCACCTCCTATCCAAATTGTTTATTAAAGGTGAATGGGTAGAACAAGAACATGAAATGTGGCAAGCCAGAATTATGCAGGAGGTTACTCTGTAAATTTGACATGTGGTAGGATAATGGACTGTTACACCATGCCCTGACATACTTTTACATGACACAAACCTGCAAAAATGAGCAAATTTAAATGGCTCAGCTCACAGCATACATGTTTTTCTGTATGCTGATCATGGAAGAAAGACACCAGAATAGTGTGGCCTCTGTGCAAAACCAGGCTGAGCTTTTGAATAAAGCCCAGAAAGAGCTGAAACAATTAGAAGTGAAAGCACAACAGAGCCAAAACTTAGAAAATATTATTGAACCGCTTAATTAGGAGTTGAAAACACAGCAGCAAGAAAATTGAGAGCAAGAGGCTTAATTGTCTACACTGCAGGGGAGTATAAGGAATGTGTTAAAAATCTGAGCGCAAGACAACACAAATTAAATGAGCAGTTTATTCACAATAGAGCCTGCTTAGAGGACATTTTCACATTTAAAGCACAGGTTAAACAACTGAAAGCGGAAAACAGCCAGTTATTTATTAAGTAGGTTAATTCTCAGGGTGAATTCGATTAGCTGCACCAAGATCTGAACACCTTGAAACAGCAGAGAGAGCAGTTGAGGGAAGAAAATAACAAATGAAGAGAGAGAATAGTGCCCTTTTTCAAAAAGTGTGTTGGTTAAGGGTGGACATGGAGAAAAGTGAGTTATGTTCTCAGGAACTGACTGACATGAGGCTAGAAAATGAAATATTCATGGAAGATGTGAGGCAAGTAGAGGTTGACATAGAGCAGGCAACACAGGCCAAAATTGAATAAGGGGAGGAGATTAGTCTCCTGAAAAGGAAACCATCTGAACATGCCCAGATGATGCAAGCCTCACAGAAGGAAAATGAGTCCCATTGTGAAGAGAACAAAGGACTAAGAAACTGATTCATGCACAAAGTAAAGTGCTAGAAGCCACTCAAGCACTGGTGTCAGAATTAAAAATGCAGGTCTCTTCATATCATCAAGAGATAGGGACTGAAAAGAAACAAATGTGAGAGGTTGGAAAGTGAAATAGCCAAATATAAAAAGGGTTTAAGGCACCCTGACCAGTCAGGGTATGGAAAAGCGCCCTCTGATTAAAGAGTGATGACCACCTTACCAAGGACCTCGAGCAAACTCACCACCTCATATGTACAGAGTGTAGCTGACTTCATACCTACAGCTTCTCAAGAACAGGGAAACATGAGGCAGCTGGACTCACCCAGGCATGGTCAAATTGAGCCAGAAGGCCAGTCTATATCAGATATTGATGAATATTCATCTCTATCCAGCAAAAGGAAAGGTGGCCAGACCGGTGGCTTCTGGGAGTTTAAAAATACCCTGTTAGGTACTTCTGACCAGGAAGGCTCCTATGATGAAAAGAACAGGGAGTTGAACTGGCAGTAAATGAAATTACAAAGGGACCACCTGGTCCGCCTTGCAAAAAGAGAAGAACCAGAGTTTAGGTCTCAAAAGAGCATCGTAAAAACCTCCACACATTCAGGGAGCTGGTGATAATTCACCACCGTCCCCGGAAGGAGGGATGAGGAGGATGAGTACTCTCCGGTGTGAAAAGGGGAGTACAAGGGAAAGGGAAGGGAAATGAACCCGAGAGCCCATAGCACCACCAGGGAGAAAAGATCAGACCCTGTAATTTTGGGAAGGATTCCCAGTCTCATAGAGCTATGGGGCACCTAGAGGACAGGGAATGGACCACTAATAGCAGCAGCTCTGAGTCAGAAATGCATGGATTCAGGTGCAGCGGAAAGGAAAGTCTGATGAACAGAAGAGAGGTCTTGTAAAAGACCCAATTCAGCAGATAAAGGCCATAAAGTGCTGTATGACTCCCTACCATAAGAATGCCAAATAATCAGTATGGGAGTATCTAGAGCTTTTTCACTGACTTCATTTGTTATTAAGAATGATAGAAACTCCATGGAGTTTGTCAAATGGACATTTTCCCCGGATCACTGCAGCTTCTTTGCAGGGCTGGAGGAGCAAAATCACCAAAAATGGTCCATCTACAAGGCGACCATTCTGAAACACTTCTCCATTAATAATAACCCACAGAAAGCCTGCAAGGCAGCATACAACCTGCAGTGTGGGGAAGACCATGTGCCTAGAGTGTTCCTGCAGGAGCTGAAACAAGCATTTGCACAGACTTCTAGGTGGGTAAATACCAATAGCCAGAAGTTCATCAACACTTATTTTCATGTGCTCCCGAAATACATTATGACCCAACTAGTAAGGGATTTCCATGAGCATAAGACCCTGGATTGGGTGATAGAACAAGCCACCTGGATTTATGAGGTTCAAAAGCCCTCTGAAAATAAAAACAACCCTAAAAAACTCAAACCATCAAACACACCGCCGCTGTAAAGGTAGAAGAGATGAAAAATACTCCCATATTGGACTTGGAGATGGGGGGCCTAAAAATACTTGAGTTTAGGGCCCTTTAGGAATGTGCATGCAATGGATGTGTTTACACAGAATAACTCTGAGTCAAAATAACTGAACCAACTCAGGAAGATGACAAAGTACTGTTTTATTAACAATGATCTAAAACAGAGACTAACAAAGGACATCAACGGACATACGCTCGATTTCTCTCAGCAATCTTTTCATAAAACAAAGGTTATATACCAAAAATACATCAGAGGTTATGTCATACTACATGGAACATAATGAAAAGTCTACTAGGAATCAGGATTGGTTTAAGGGGAACATCTAAGTATGCACTCTATAGGAACTAGGATTGTAATTGGCTTCTCACTGTCAGGTGGGCAACATATGTCTACCTCTGAAACATGTTATCTTCAGAAACATTAGATACACGGTTTCTCATTGGTTTTCAAACTATAAGGTCCTTCATTATATGGACCACTACAATTGGTTGGCACGCGTGTGCCATGTCTGGAATATTTGGTTTACTTAGCAGCACGTAACCCCAGACCCAGGTGCAAGGAGATGGGCCTGACTCTACCTCCCCACCCAATTGATATGATATGATATGATAGGTTATTTATAATGCGCTTAATACCCATAGGTTTCTAAGCGTGGACCCGGGGATCGAACCTGTGTTGCTCTGTGTTGTCTTGCTTCCAAGGCGAGCACGTTGTCCCTGAGCTATCCTCCCGAGACAGATCAGCCCAACATCTCTCATCACCCAAGCCTTCTGCCATGAAGATTGTCTTTGAACTTGGCCTTGTAGAGTATCCTTGTCTCTGAGAATACACAGGAGTGAGGGCACTTGCTATCGTGTTGTAGGACTCCTAGTTCAAACTCTATTTTCATCCTTGGCTCACGTGACAGAAAACCACAATTTGGTCCATTTTGCATGTTTTAAATGTCTTAAATGAATTCAACTTGGCGCTCTTGGTGTTCTTTCTTTGCACCTTAACAAGAGATGATTCATCCTTGCACATTCACTCCTTTCCAGAATAGATAGCCAACCTTGGCTGCTTTAATCTTGACTCCAAGCCAGACATTTTCGCCATGTGGCTCCACGATTCAGTTTATTCTTGCTGCAACATAGTTTTTCCCTTCCCTCTTCATGGGTTCTGGCTTACAAAATTCATGATACCGATGTCCAGCTTCTATACAATGGCGGCTTTGTCTGCATTCTATTCACTACGTATAGCCAGCTTCTATGATGACTTAGTCTACTTGCGTTTCAGCATCTGTACAATTATTGAACGGTTGATTCTCTGCATCACTTTGTGCACATGTAATCTTCTTTTGCGTATTTAAAAGTTCACTTGATTCTTTACTTCGTTATTAGTTTTCTTCAGCCATTATCTCGAGACATCATTCATACTCTCGTGACATCACAGGCATCTTATCTCTGCTCTTTTTCATATTCCTTCAGGGAGTTCCTCCCTTAGGTTGTCATCACTTCTGTGATACATTAGATAGGGTTGTCTCAGCAGGTATCTTCTTACAAACACACAATGTGGCATTGGCACAACTGCTGGTGTCAAACATGGAATGATCTAAGGCTTCCAACATATGGGAGGTATAGGGCTGGGGTTTCATATAGAGGCATGCAACTGCTCCTCTACATTCCTCCCTGTGGTCGAGTCCTCAACCAGCTCCTCAATTGTTTCCACATCCACGTATTTTCTCTGGAAGAAGTATTTCTTTTGTGTCCATATCTTCATCACCCCCCTCAGGGAGCCTGCTGATTTGACATGTTTATCTACATTCCAGGTCATGTAGTTACATTGCCCATTTGGGGTACAATAGACCCATCATCCTACGCACTTCTTGAGATTCTTTGGGTACAGAAACTGTGTTCCTTCCGGTGCTACGATGCTGGCCTCCATGTATTTCCTGACAACGTCATCAGTCACCTACTTGGCGTTTGGTTCAAGTTTGACATCTATCATGTTCTTCATCCCTACCACCTTCTTTGCCGTTTTCTTACATTGGGCAATCACCAGCCTCACTACGCAGAATCCAAACATCACCAACACCAGTATTATTCCAAGATCCTAGAATATGTTCACCAACCACTGAGGGATCCATGAACACAAGGAAGCAAACCAACTGTCATTTTCAATATCATCTGTTTCATCTTCCATCTTGCTATGCAGGTCTGTCAAAAACGTTATGGCCTCGGTCAAGGTTTCATTTTGTCCATCCTGTGAAGGTATAAATGTGCAACATGATGGGCCGATTTTTATGCAAACTCCTCCTTCCATCGCTGTGATCATATCAAGGACGTAACTATTCTGGAGGGTCATCACTCGTCTGGCCCTCAATTCTTCCTTAATGGCATTGATTCTTTTTATGGTAGCATTAATTGTCTGCAGATGCTCCCCTCTAGTGATTTTAATCACTTCATCACTGTTTGGATCCAAGGCATGAATATAGTTGTCAATATGGTGGCAGTTTTGCTGAACAACCTGTGTTCCTCAGGAATAGAGACATATGCTATCAATTTGGCTGAGAAATAATTCTCTCTTATCCATCAGAGAAGTTCATTCGATGTTCTTTTTCTCAAGTGGGCATCCACTTTTGGAAATTCTCCAATGTTCGGATCGCTTTGAGGAATCACTGATGCCGGAACATGGATGAGCACCAAGGAACATACACCGCCCCAATCCTTGGGCAACCTCATATAAGCTCCAGATCCACCAGCCCAATATCAGTCCATAAGTATGGCTGTCCCTTCTCACATCCTTGGAGCATCAATTGGGGTTTTGCATTCTTTGTTATATACCACATGTTTCTTTCTGTGTCTTTGGAAGCATAGTATCGCATTAACCAATGGGATTACAACTGCTGGGCCTGATTTGTCTTCTACTCATGTCAACAGTTTCGAGTGCTTGGCCCATGACTTTAAACATCCATCATTCACCTTCTGCACTTCTTGTACATAATCTGTTTTCAGCAGATGAGCTGCGCAAGACATCATTCCTTCTTCCCATCCCTTCGTGGAATTCACTCATCTATAGATTTATAATTGAATTTGTTCCCAACATCCAGGTGATCGGGCTATTTCCGTCACAGTACAGCAATTCATTCTCCTACTTTTTTCAATGATCACCTCATACTGTCCTGCAGCAGGATACACAAGCATATTGCTCTTCCATCCAGGTTCCTTCTCCATTTGTAGAATCCATCGCAAGATCGCCCAACTTCCTTGGAATTGTCCTCGTGTAGTACATGCTGCAAGAGGGCTGAGGCAATTTGCATTGTGCTCTGGAACCTCTTTTGCAATGAAAGTCCTTACTTCTTATCACTGGGACATTTTTAGGATCCTGTAAGAAAGTCTGAATATTAACATCTCTTCTGGCAAGAGCAAGGTAAGATTGAAGTATGAACACAAAGACAGCAACCATAAGCCAATGAACGTAACTGTCGGCAGGTACATTCTAGTACATTCAAAGGTATGCTTTGATCAATAAAAACAAATATTCTCCTGGGTACTGGTATCGTTTCCAATTTCTGATCAAGAACTGATGTTTAGGCATAACTCTGATGCATTGGTCACTACTTCTATATTTCAAAAAGTTCATTTCAAAATTCCAGGCAATTCTCTGCAAGTCATTGCACTCCCTGCTAAAATATATATAAGCAGTGTGTATTGAATTGCAGTCCAAAATTAAGTATGTTTTAATCACTTGTTGTTTTATCCTCCTTCTTCTCAGTCATCGATCGGGTCTGCAAGCGTGGAAATTCTTCTTCTTGTCTTGCTTCTGGATCAGCAACGGTGGGAGGAAAGGTTTTTCCTTTGTAGATTTTCACGTCGATCATGTGCAGCCAAGTTCTTCTTCCTTGTATTTTAACTGCAGAAGGGGACACTTCCTCAACAATAAAAGGGCCATGGAAATGTGGCTCATGCCACTTCTTGGTAAACCTTTCAATTAACGCTAGGTCCCCAGCATATAACTTAGGTGGTGGTAATAGTTCATTTGGATTGGTTGCTGAATTATCCTCTTCCGTGTTCTTAGACTCACCCCCCTGGCACTTGACTTGATCTGAAATGAAAGAAATACTAGAAGTCATACAAGTCAAATAATCGTGCATCTCATCACCTAAAGATTTTGCTACACTCTGGGCATCACTCCTAATCCTCGAGGGAGTGGTAAGGGACGTTCTCATTCGATGCCCTGTTACTAGCTCATGCGAGGTGAGGTGGTGGTCCGATCCTGGCTGATTCCGAAGGGCATATAAGGACATGGGTAGGCAATACAGCCATCCCTTTTTCAGAGACAATTTAATTTGGCAATCCTTTCATTGAGGAGGCCATTGAGTCTCTCACATATCTCGTTCGTTTGCAGGTGCTAAGCAGAAGAAAATGTGTGTTCTATGCTTAATAGAAGCCCTGTTTGTTCGAATAGCTCATTGACAAAATGTGGCCCATTATCAGATCTCAGCACTTCACACACACCCCACCTCGGAAATACTTCACACACTAGAAATGTTGCTGCACAAGTGGCATCAGGGTGTGTACACCAACCTGCCTCGATCCACCTAGAAAAGGGACACACCACCACTAATAGATACCTATATCCATTACATGTCTGCAGTATATCGACATAAGATCTTTGTTTGGCTTACCCCATAAAGAAAAAGTTGTTCTTCATGGAGATAGGGTTCTCAGATACTTGCTTAACAGCAATATTATGCCAAAAGCACAACAAGGAGAACAAAGTCATCTCGTACACGAGCAAGACTTTCCTCTGTGGGGAAGAAAATCAATGATTGCGAATAGGCACTCCTGGAAACGGTGTGGGCATTAAAGAATTACCGCCCATTCATCCACGAGGAGCACATCATTGTGGAGACTCCTCACCAACCCTGGCAATACTTACCAAATCTGAACAGGGAATGTGAGTGATTCCAGAATGATATCCTGAATTCTGTCTATGCAAGGCTTTCCTGTGAAGGTCAGATATGGCCAAAACAAGAAGAGTCCTCTAGCGCAAGGAATGGCTGACTTCCATGACTGTGGTCAAAAAAACTGTCTTGAGGACGAAAGTCTAACGACCAATGACAATATGGAGGCATACCATACTTCCCCAAGCAAAGTCTATGAGGAAGACACATGTCAGGGGATACCCACAGTTTATGTGGATGGATGCTTGTAAAGACCGGAGGGGGGTGTCTGTACTTGTGCTCTCTATATGCTAGAGAGGAGGCACAGAGGACCCCAGCCAAGATTCTCCATTATTGGTATGTGGTCGAGCAATCAAGGCCTAGCTTCTCAGGAGGTGATGCAGGCTGGTTCTTAAGTACAGGGTAGTCCCCAAGCACCCACAAAGGAATGTCCGCACACTGTATTGGTTAAAACACAGTCTTTATATAATTAATATTCAAGGTTATGTACACTATCACAATAACTCACTTTGTGCTCCGAAAATCAACAATGGTAAATATATACAGTTCTACAGTGGTACCACAAATATTATCAGATCTCATTAAAGTGCATCAACTATACTGTCAAAATGTCACACAGATCAATAAACAAGAAACCCGCAGTAGAGAGAGGAAGGAAAGCAAGAGGGTTGAACAATTGGCAGAATACTGGTCACTACCATTAAACACAGCTCTGTGTGGAGATTCCCTCACCTGGGCCACCTGTAGAATGAAGATACAAGCCCAGTCCACACATTGTTCCCATTAGACTTCCCAATAGTTCTACAACCCCAAAGTACCTGGCGTTGTAGCATTCCTCAGTGGGGAATCGATGGCCCTTCTTGAGCGCCCTCCCTTTAAGGCAGGAGTCAGGGGTCGTCAAACGTCTGACGGAGAACAGGGTGAGCTATGACAGTGAAGTGGCAGCTTCGCTCCTAGCGGTGCTCATTGACGGGGAAGCGTAAGCGTCCTGCAAGGAAGAGGCATGCGGGGCACCTCGGTGTCGATAGTTCTGGACCGCAAAGAGTTTGAAGAACTGTGGCGCAGCAAGGGCGTTGAGTCGTCAACGTCTCTGTGGTCCTTGGGTGGCGGGAAACCCACCGACGGATGCTCCTCGGCGCGTCGACGGTCAGGCCTTCTCCAGCAGGATACAGCAGCACGATGCGGACGAGAGCGTCCTTGGATCAAATGAAGTTTTTAGGCAAACGGGAGCACGGCGGCTCCGGTCAGCGACGGCAGTCGGTGACAGTGGCGGACAACAGTCTGAACGCTTCTCTTTGGGGTTCCGCAGCAGTCCCTGTCTCGGGTCGGCAGCCTGTCGAAGGTCTGACTACCAGGGAGCATTGGCAAAGATCAGCTGGCGCACGATGGTCCCTAGTAGCTCGGGAAGGGGGCACCTTACCAGGTCCTCTCTGGGTCAGTCCTTGGAGACACAGCAGCTTTCAGATTGGGAAGGAGAGCAACAGCAATTCTTCTCGTCCAGCAGGGCTTCAAGGTCAAGCTTTAGTTATTCCAGTTACTCATCATAGTGGACTTCAGCTTCTGAACACGAATTCTAGCAGTGAGAGGCCCCCAGATATACTAGTTGATCTCCCATTCATTCTGCTGGGTCACACTCAGGCAACCAATCGGTCAGAAGGGCATTCATGCAGGCAGGCATCCAATCAGGTGCATAGTGCATTCAGGCTATTCCCTCCTCTCCAGAAACTCACAACAAGTTATGTGTATTGGGACAAGTATCCATCCATTCAACACTACACACTGCATTCATACCGGTTTTGGGCAGGGCTGTCTCAGTCATTGTGTCAAATACCAGATACTAGACATCCACAACATAGAATGCATATTCGTCACACACTCCATTCACACAGGTCCCACCCACAGGCATACCCACAACATACGGTCGTTGGGAAGGCTCCAGCCAGTCTGGCCTGGACTTCACAACAACACCATATATGGAACTTCCATCCAACAGCCAGTAAGGGGAAGGGACAGAGTCAGGGATACCCAGGACTTTGGGAAAACAAGGTAATAGGCAATAGAAAGAAAGAGGCCACATGAGCCATCTTGTTTCCTATCAGGAATCAACTGATTCCAATGACAGGGCCTGGGTATCCCAAAATGGAGGATACTCAGGGCACCTGCCAAATTCAGCATGGAGCTGCCACCAGCCCATACCCTGCTCTGTGGGCCACACACAGGTGCCCAGAAACATACACTAGGGGCACAGGGTTGTACCCCCACCCCTGGGTGCCATAACAGTATCACATGGGTCTGTACACCAAACCAAAAGAGAGAGCTGCACTGCCAGGAGTCACACATGAACTCCTGCGCAGAAAACACGACAGAACACACGATAAAAAGTAGTAAAGGACAAGGATACAGAGGCCCTGTCCCTCCGATGCATTTCCAGCATCACAGTCGCCCCCCCAGACTGAGGTTAGGGTGCCTAATCTCCCACGAGATAGACACCATCATCCAGACGGTCAACATACCTTCTGGAAAGGCCATCTGCATTTTCGTGACTCTTCCCTGGTCTGTGCTCTATGGTGAAGTCTAGCCCTTGCAGGCTAATGCACCACTTGAGCAGTTTTGGGTTTTCACCCTTCATCTGCATAAGCCAGTTCAGGGGCTTATGATCGGTTTGGACCTTGAAGGTAGACCCGGTAAGGTAGGGCCTAAAACACCCTAAGGCTCCAAATTATGCTAAAACATTCCTTTTCAACAGTAGCCCACCTAAGCTCTCTACCCTTGAGTTGTCTACTGATGAATATGATAGGATGTTCCCTCCCTTTGTCATCTAACTGGGACAAGACAGCTCCAATTCCGGCGTCGCAGGCATCCGTCTGGACGATAAAGGGTCGGCTGTAGTCAGGTGCACACAACACAGGTGCCCTACACAGACTTTCTTTCAAGCCATCAAAGGCCCTCTGACAGTCTTCAGTCCAATTAACCTTCCTAGTTTGTTTGGTTGAAGTCCGAGCTGTCAGGGGTGCAGCTATGGTTCCATAGTCTGCCATGAAATTGCAATAGTACCCAGTGAGGCCCAAAAAGGCTCTCCCCTGGGCTTGAGTAGTGGGCGTCTCGCAGTCATGTACATTCTGTACCTTACTGGGGAGAGGTTGGAGTTGACCCCCTCCTACCTCATGACCAAGATATGTGACTTTCCCCTGAGCTATCTGGCACTTGGTGGCCTTGATGGTGAGGTTAGCCCTTTTCAAGGCCCGCAACACCTTATCCAGGTGTGTCAAATGCTCTTCCCAGGTGGAACTGTAGACGGAAATGTCATCTAGGTAGCCCACACAAAAGGCCTCCAGCCCTCTGAGCGCATGATTGACCAATCTCTGGAAGGTGGCAGGGGCATTCTTCAACCCAAAAGGCATGACCCTAAACTGGTAGAGTCCCTCTGGTGTTGAGAACGCCGTCTTTTCCTTGGCATGGTCCATCAGAGCTATTTGCCAATAGCCTGAGGAAAGGTCAAAGGTGCTCACAAATTTAGCAGCACCTATGGTGTCCACGAGCTCATCAGTCCTGGGCAATGGGTGCGCGTCAGTTTTGGTGACGGCATTGACTCCTTGGTAGTCCACACAGAACCTCCAATCCTTGGTACCTGCCTGGGAACTTGCCTTGGGGACAACGACCATTGGACTGAACCAGGGACTGGTTGAGGGTTCAATAACACCCAGATCCAATATCTTGGTGACCTCAGCCTGGATGTGGTTCTTAATTGTATCTGATATACGGTAGCACCTGCTTTTGACAGGCACACTGTCACCACTGTCAATTTCGTGCCTACACCACGGTGTAAGGCCTGGTGTCAATGAAAACAGAGAGGCATACTGCCGGAGCAAAGCCCTGCAGGCCTTCTGCTGCTCTGTCGTCAGATCTGGAGAGAGATGTACTCTCTCCACTGAGCCATCCTGAGGGCTGCTATGCAGCAAATCAGGAAGGGGCTCACTCTCATCCTCCTCTTGCTCTGAAGCTAGCAAGAGACATGATACTTCGGCTCGCCTGTGGAAAGGCTTGAGCCTGTTAACATGGAATACCTGAGGGGCTACCCCAGAGGCTCCCATGTCAACCAGATAATTGACCTTGCCCATCTTGGAGATTATCCTGAAGGGTCCAGTCCATTTATCTGGCAAAGCCCGATGCTTGGTAGGCTCCATCACGAGGACCTCCTGTGCCGGGGTCCAATCCACTTGCAATGCTTTAAGGTCATGGCAGTACTCATTCAATTCCTGGCTGGCCTTGAGATTCGCTGCTGCCTGACCCATCATCTGTGTCATCCTCGGTCTGAGGGCTAACACATAGTCCTCCACTTGCTTGGTGGGACCTGGAGGGGTGGCCTCCCAACCTTCTCTGATCAAGGCAAGGGGCCCCCTCACGGGATGTCCAAAGAGTAACTCAAAGGGGCTGAAACCAACACCCTCTTGAGGTACCTCTCTGTAAGCAAACAGCAGGCATGGCAGGAGGAGATCCCATTTCCTCCTTAGGGGCTCTTCCAAAGTGCCTAGCATGCCCTTGAGAGTTTTATTAAATCTCTCAACCAGACCATTGGTCTGGGGGTGGTAAGAGGTGGAGAACTTGTAGGTTACCCCGCACTTTTTCCACATGGTTTTCATGTAACTAGACATGAAGTTGGATCCTCTGTCAGAGACAACCTCCTTAGGGAATCCAACATGGGTGAAAATGCCCAGGAGAGCCCTGGCAACCACCTTGGCAGTTACAGTCCGGCTGTCATGATCCATCGATCACGCCCTTCTGGTCTTCCTGGTCCCTGGCACGTCAGGGGTTACTCGCTGTAGTACACCCAACATGGCCGTATACACGGAACGCGGTCTATCGACCTTTACGTCCTATGCAGCACATCCTATAAATTAGCCACTCCCCTGCGGTTCTGCGCCTCTCAAAGCTACCGATAGCTGTGGCCTGACGTGCTCTGTAGTTCGTTCTCCTGAACTGTGTTGCTTCCTGGTTCCCGAACCTTGCTCCTTCTCCTTTCCTACTACCTTCCTTGGTCCTGTCTCTTCCGCATTCCGTGCAGACCGCCTCCGTGTGCTGCCTCCATTCCAAGCTTCCTGGAGTTTCCTAGATCCCAGACGAAGAAGCTGAACGAATTCTAGAATCCGAAGACGGCCGAGCGGGCTTGTACAAGACCCGAACTGCTCGAAAGAAAACCCAGACAAAGGACTCCGCAAAACAGAGAAAACAGGTGAGAAAAGGGGAAATCTGTGACAGATTGAGACGCCACCTGACCGATCTCGATACAGACATGGAAGCGGCCATCCAGGATCTTATGTGTGGCATGCAAGAGCTGATGACCAAAGTGCAAAACTTAAAGGCGGAAAACGCCGCGTTAAAACAATTGGTGTTATCCCGTGATTCCGCCACGAAGGAGAGTGTAATTCTAAGCGGCGTCGTTGATAAGTTTGATGGTTCAGCAAAGAGCCTTCGTGGATTCCTAGATTCTTGTTTGGTCCACTTTACATTTAAGCCTCATTATTTTTCTACGCCCAGGGCTAAGGTGGGCTTTATAATCTCGCATCTTTCCGGGAATGCCTTGACCTGGGCCACCCCATTGGTTAACTCTGGTGATGCTCTCCTGGATGACTATGACGGCTTTATAGAGGCCCTCAAGACCATGTTTGAACGCCCGGAACACGTTTACAGTGCCCAGGAACGTCTACTCAACTTTCATCAGGGTACCCAGGACTTGCTCACGTATGTCACACGCTTCAAACAGCTGGCTTAGGAAGCGGTTGGTCCCCTGAAGCTTGTTTTACTTTATTTCGAAGAGGGCTAAACGAAGAGATCAAGGACGAACTAGCCAGAGTGGCACGCCCGGGTTCCTTTCAAGCCCTAATGGATCTCGCTCTACAGATTGACTTTCGCATTCAGGAGAGAAAGGCAGAAAAGAAGAAAACCAAGTTACCACTCCAGAAAGCCCCATTGGAAACCCTTCGAGCTCAGAAGGCATTTCTACTCCAACCAATGAGCCTGAACCTATGCAATTAGGGGCCTTCCATGGACCTATTACAAGAGAGGATGCGAAGGATTCATACTGGATTATGTATGTATTGTGCATCCGACAAACATTTAGTAAGAGAATGTCCGATTGCCCCCTCCCACGGCGCTCAGGAAACGCCAGCTCCCGATCCTAAATGGAGCGCAGGTTCGGCAGAGAGATGTCTGCTCCACCTCTATTCCATCCTTGAACTCTCCTGGACAAAATTCCTTAGTAATCTTACAGGCCTTCTTGACAACATCGAAGAAAGAAATATACCCCATCCTGGCACTGGTCGACTGTGGAGCTATGGGGGTATTCATAGATCATGAATGGGTCTTAAAACACCATATTCCTTACGAATCCCGGACTATCATGCAACCTGTGGAAGCATTTGATGGAAGACCCCTTTCTTCCGGACCTATAACCCTGCAGACCAAGGAGATCGAGCTTGCTATAAATCAACATCGAGAAAGGATAAGATTTGACATCATCAAGTCCGCCCATTACCCCATGGTTTTGGGAATGCCCTGGCTTCAAAGATACAACCCCTATATCAATTGGGCAGCGGGATCCTTGTTCCAGGGTTCTGAGTTTTGTATGTCCCACTGCTTACATCCAGACCTTGATCCTACACCATCTAAGGAGCTTCCTACAACTCATAAGAACACAATCTCCGTTTCAAACATCATCCGGGTCCCGGAGCTTACCAGGAATATTCCGATGTTTGCTCCTCCACCATTGTTCAGGCCTTACCTCCCCACAGACCCGAAGATTGTGCTATTGAGATGGAACCTTCCACAGTGATTCCATTTGGAAGGATGTTCATCCTATCAGAACCTGAAAAGAAAACCCTTCGTGAATACCTGGATACTAATCTCGCAAATGGCACCCTACGATCATCTAAATCTCCATCAGGGGCCTCCCTGTTCTTCATTCCTAAAAAAGACACTAAAGAACTCAGACCGTGTCTGGATTATCGAGGTCTAAATCAATGTACTTTCAAGGACCGCTATCCATTGCCCTTGATCTCAGACATCCTGGAGGCAGTAAGAGGCACAGTTGTGTTCACCAAGCTGGATCTCAGGGGCGCCTATCATTTGATTCCTATCAGGGCAGGTGACGAGTGGAAGACAGCCTTTAGAACACCCTTTGGGCATTTTGAATACTTAGTCATGCCCTTTGGACTTGCTAATGCCCCAGCGGTGTTCCAACATTTCATGGATCGAGTGTTCTCGGACATGCTGTTCCTTTTTGTGATTGTCTATCTGGATGATATTCTAATATTTTCGAAAGGACCCCCTCAAGCACGAAGAACATGTGAAAGCAGTTTTACAACGCTTACGCGAAAATAAACTCCTGGTGAAGCCCGAGAAATGCATCTTCCAAACTTCTACTGTTCACTTCCTAGGGTTTGTCCTTACTCCCGATGGTATCGTTATGGATCAGTCCAAGGTCAAGGCTATTTTATCCTGGCCTAGCCCCGCCTCAGTGAAACAGATACAATCCTTCCTGTGCTTGGCTAATTTTTATAGGAAATTCATACCTTCCTTTTCCGAGATTGTCCAACCAATAATTGCCTTGTTGAAAAAGAATGTGCCCTTTCATTGGACCATGGCCCAAGAGAAAGCCTTCCAACAGTTAAAGTCTGAATTTACACAAGCTCCCATTCTTGCTCAGCCTGATGTTAATCGACCATTCATAGTGGAGACAGATGCCTCCAATTACGCCATTGGAGCCGTTCTAAAACAGCAATTCGAGGATAGCTTGGAACATCCCATCGCCTACCTTTCTCGGACATTAACTCCTAGTGAAACCCATTACTCCGTCCTAGAGAAAGAGCTGCTAGCCATCCGTCAAGCCTTCACAGAGTGGCGTAATTTACTTCTAGGAGCCAAATTTCCAGTCCATGTCCGCACGGATCATCGAAACATGCAAGTATTGCAAGCCCTGGAATGTAGGAATAGTCGCCAAGCTCGGTGGGCCTTCTTTTTTGCCCAATATCAGTTTCAGATTCACCATGTCCCTGGAACCCAAAATGTGATAGCTGATGCACTTTCTCGTCGTCCAGACTATGAACCTCCGGAGGATCGGACGTATCCCAAGATGTTTCCTCATACCATATTTGTAGCTCAAGCAAACAACCTCCTGGAAGAGATTTGCGTGCAAACTCAGACTTCGGAACTTTGGAAAGAACTTTCAGAGAAGAATCAATGGGACTTAAGAATCAAGGACGGATACTTGTTCAAGGATACTAACCTGGTCATCCCCACACAGAAACTACAACAAAGGATAATAAATCTCTGCCATGATACTCTTCACTCCGGTCATCGTGGTATTTCCAACACCCTCCGTCTAATACAAAGACAATTTTGGTGGCCCAAGATGAAGACATAGTTACAACTGTACATTCAATCTTGTTCCGTCTGTAATCAGCACAAACATGATACTCAGAAGCCAGCAGGTCTTTTATTACAGCCAACTCCACCAACAAGACCTTGGGAAATCATAGCTACATACTTCATTGTGGAATTTCCACCTTCCAGAGGTTATACCACTATCATGGTCACCATTGACCTATTCACTCATATGGCTCACTTTACTCCTCTGTATAATTTACCATCCTCATCAGAACTTGCTGGTATTTTCCTGGAACACATCTTCCGACTGCATGGACTTCCTTCCAAGATCATATCGGACAGAGGACCACAGTATATCTCTCAGTTTTGGAAACACCTCTGCAGGATATTAGGGATCCAACAAGCTCTTTCCTCAGGATATTATCTCCAAACCAATGGTATCACAGAACGAGTGAATCAAACCCTTGAACAATATCTTCGTTGCTTCTCTACCAAAGTCCAGGATGATTGGTCACTTTTAATACCAGTGGTCGAATTCGCCTACAATAATTCGGATCATTCGGCTGTTAAGACCAGCCCTTTTTTCTGCAGCCAAGGATTCCACCCTTCGGTTTTATCTTCTGTTCTCCCACACCCAACACCTGTTCCAACTGTCGATTCCTGGATCGAAACACTCATCAATGTACAAAAAGACGCCAAGGATCATCTTGAAAGTGCGCGAATCCAAACCAAGCACTATGCAGATTCAAAGAGAAGACCAGGTCTTTCTTACTCTATTGGGGATAAAGTATGGCTATCCTCAAAACTTCTGCCCCGACATCTCAGACCGAATAAGTTGGCTCCCCGGTATTATGGGCCCTTCTCTATAAAAGAAATTATTAATCCTGTGGCCTTTCGACTCCAACTTCCGGACTCCTGAAAGAAGATACATCCAGTTTTTCACAAATCTCTGTTGAAGCCATTCATCCAAACCACCCGGACTACTCTTAGACCTAGTCCTGTGATTGTCGATGACCAGCTGGAATATGAAGTTTCTCGTATTTGTGACTCCCGATATAGACGAGGCCGACTTCAATACCTGATGGAATGGAAGGGCTATCCACCCAGTGAACGTACCTGGGAACCAGTCTCGAATTTAAACTCCCCCAGATTGCTCAGAAGGTTCCACCGAATACATCCAGGTAAAGCCGGTGGAACGGCTTTTAGAAGGGGGCATGCTGTCATGATCCATCGATCACGCCCCTTCTGGTCTTCCTGGTCCCTGGCACGTCGGGGGTTACTTGTTGTAGTACACCCAACATGGCCATATACACGGAACGCGGTCTATCGACCTTTACGTCCTATGCAGCCAGTCCTATAAATTAGCCACTCCCCTGCGGTTCCGCGCATCTTAACGCTACCGATAGCTGTGGCCTGATGTGCTCTGTAGTTCGTTCTCCTGAACTGTGTTGCTTCCTGGTTCCCGAACCTTCCTCCTTCTCCTTTCCTACTACCTTCCTTGGTCCTGTCTCTTCTGCGTTCCGCGCAGACCGCCTCCGTGTGCTGCCTCCATTCCAAGCTTCCTGGAGTTTCCTAGATCCCGGACGAAGAAGCTGAACGAATCCTGGAATCCGAAGACGGCCGAGCGGGCTTGTACAAGACCCGAAGTGCTTGAAAGAAAACCCAGACAAAGGACTCTGCAAAACAGAGAAAACGGGTGAGAAAAGGGGACACCCGTGACACCAAAGGGGTATAGCCTCAGGGTACCTCGTGGCATGATCGACCAAGACCAGGATGAACCGATGTCCACCTGAAGTGGGAGGGTCAAGGTGACTGACAATGTCGATGCCCACCCTCTCAAATGGTGTGCCAAACACTGGCAATGGTTGCAGTGGGGAAATGATACTGCCTCCAGTCTTGTGAGACAACTGACAAGTTGGGCAGGTCCTGCACTGGGACTCCACCTCTACTCCCATCCGTGGCCAGTAGAAATGGGCAGAGATCCTCTGCTTAGTCTTCTTGGTTGCAAGATGACCAGCCAAGGGCACCTCATGCGCCAACTGCAGCAGGGAGGGCCTGTAAACCTGGGGTACCACCAACCTCTTGAGGGCACCAGGTTCAGGTTTAGTGGGCTCACTAACAAGGAGCTCACCCTCCCAATAAATTTGGAATGTCCTAGGCACTTCTCCTTGTACCTGGGACAGGGCCTGTTTCCTCAGAACCTCGAGAGAGTGGCACTCTCTCTGTCCCTTACAGAAGTCCGCCCGGGAGGGTCACCCTTCAGCTAACAAGCATTGAAGGTCGGGATGATCCTCCGGGTTAAGAACCTCTCCCACAGGAGAGTCTTCTGGCTCTTCTCCCACAGGAGTTGAGACGGGGTTTACCACTGGATCCAGCCTGTCCAGAGCATGGATCCCAATAGGTGCTGTCGGAACAGCAGGAAGAGCAGGGGCTCCCTCCACAGAGGTGGCCTTCTTACTGTTCCGTTTCCTTCGTGCCTTGGGTTTCCCCTTCGGGGAGGGTACTGGGCTCGCTGCCGGACCCTGTGTGACCTGCGATCGGGTGACCGCCACAGCAGCCATGGGTAGACCATCCGTGATCATCCCCAACTCGACCAAATCGGTTCCTAACAAAATGTTCACAGGCACGTTGTCCTGAACAGGACTGGAAGCTTCGCTGTCTTGTCTCCAATAGTAATGTTGACTAAGGCTACAGGCGATAATTTGGGAGGCCCACCAGCTAACCTAGTGGTTCTCAGAGGAGCACCTACATAGTCCTCTGGCTTGAGCAGGGTCTTGTCCACCACTGTCATCCTTGCCCCAGTGTCTCTAAAACCAGTAGAAGGCTGGCCATTCAAGAGGACACTTCTCAAAACCAACCCACGAGTTTTCTGGGGGATAGTCGCCAGTACTTCTGTGTAATGGTCCCAGGCCCCAAGGGACACTAAGGAAATCTCTACATGAGCACCGAAGGTGATTCCAGTAGAGCAGGGGAAGACAGTGGCCTCCACCTCAGGTACGGAGTAGGGATAGGTCAGGCTGGCAGCCTGGACTCCAAGTGCATTACCCTTACGCTTGGGGTCACCCCTTCGGTGATCCAGAGTTCCACAATCCCAACAAGTGCCGGGAGTGCGGGGTGCGGTACTGGAACCACTGGGACCCTGCTTTGCAGCAGGCGGACCACTACTCTTACTCCCACCGACAACAGACTTATCCCCACTAGGTTTTTGGGTCTTTGGAGAGGAAGGTTTTGGTTTACCCGACTGTGATAGCTTCTGGGGCTCCTCAGCTTTCTGAGAGGTCCCCTTTTCTTTATCCTTGTCCTTCCCACTGGAGTCCTCAGGGGACACATGGTGGGAGACCCACTTGTCAGCCACCCTAGCCAGCTTAAAGGGGTCCAAAATGTTCTGGACAGCAACATGCTGTTGCAGCTCTGGTGAACAGGCTTCCGAAAAATGCTCAAAAAACAAAAGGTGGGACAATTCAACAAATGTTTTCACTTTGTAACCATCAATCCACCCCATCATGTTCATGTGCGCAGCACTCACCCAGTCAATCCAAGACACATTCTCCCGTTTCTTAAAATCCCTGAACAGTTTAAGGTATTGTGTCGGTGTATTGCCAAACTTGGCAATTAAAGCAGACTTCATGCAGTCATACTGACCCTTTTCTTTCACACTCAGTTTCAGAATACAGTCATATCCAGTTTGAGGCACTCTGCTTAACAAACACTTAGCCCAATCTCTCTTATCAACATCATGAATTGCACAAGCCATTTCAAACGCTTCAATCCATTGGAGGATATCAGAACCCTCTGCATACACACCAACCAAATCCTTCATAAACTTGGTTGCTGGGGACCTGACACTCTCAACTGGTTTAGCTGACGTCTCCACTTGAGCTTTCTCTAACTGGATTTGCTGACATTCAGTGCCCTTGTCTTTGAGTTCAAGATCCCTATACTTGAGTTCCACTTGCTGTGCCAACTCCTCTTTCTTAAGCTCAGCATCTATTTCCAACTTGCGATATTCAAAGGCCAATTTTATCCTTAATAACTCAAGCTCCAAGGAAGTGCTGGAGTTTGGAACAGAGGCAGCAGGAATGGTGGCATTCCCAGAATCAGATTCGACGACAACCCTCGGGGTAGAGTCCTCATTGGTTGCATCCCCCTCTTCAAGAGTTTCACAATCAGTATGGAAGTCGACCAGGGCAGCTATCAGCTCAGCTCTAGACTTATCCACAAAGTCTAACTCCCTGGCTTCACAAGCACTCGGGAGAGCCTCTAAGCTCATCCGAGTCAATTTACCATTTGCAATAGATTCCAATGCTTGTAATGCAGTTATCTTGTACACAACTAAACCTCAATTTAACAAAGTGCAGATATCCTTCGTAAGTGGCACGGTTATACACTGATTCTTAAAACCATAAGCACCCCACCGCTGCCACCAGTGTAAAGACCAGAGGGGGTGTCTGTACTTCTGCTCTCTATATGGTAGAGGAGAGGCACAGAGAACCCCAGCCAAGATTCTCTATTATTGGTAGGTGGTCGAGCAATCAAGGCCTAGCTTCTCAGGAGGTGATGCAGGCTGGTTCTTAAGTACAGGGTAGTCCCCAAGCACCCACAAAGGAATGTCCGCACACTGTATCGGTTAAAACACAGTCTTTATATAATTAATATTCAAGGTTATGTACACCATCACAATAACTCACTTTGTGCTCCGAAAATCACCAATGATAAATATATACAGTTCTACAGTGGTACCACCAATATTATCAGATCTCATTAAAGTGCATCAATTATACTGTCAAAATGTCACACAGATCAATAAAGAGGTAGTAGAGAGAGGAAGGAAAGCAAAAGGGTTGAACAATTGGCAGAATACTGGTCGCTACCGTTAAACACAGCTCTGTGTGGAGATTTCCCCACCTAGGCAACCTGTAGAATAAAGATACAAGCCCAGTCTATATATTGTTCCCAATAGACTTCCCAATAGTTCTGCAACCCCAAAGTACCTGGTGTTGTAGCGTTCTTCGGAGGGGAATCGTCGCCCATTCTTGAGTGCCCTCCCTTTAAGGCATGAGTCACGGGTCGTCGAACGTCTGACGGAGAACAGGGTGAGCTACGATGGTGAAGTGGCAGCTTCGCTCCTAGCGATGCTCGTTGACGGTGAAGGGTAAACGTCCTGCAAGGAAGAGGCGTGCAGGGCACCTCGATGTCGATAGTTCTGGACCACAAAGAGTTTGAAGAACTGTGGCCCAGCAAAGGCGTCGAGTCATTGGCGTCTCTGTGGTCCTTGGGTAGCGGGAAACCCACTGGCGGATGCTCCTCGTCGCGTCGACGGTCAGGCCTTCTCCAGCAGGATACAGCGGCGACGATGCGGATGAGAGCGTCCTTGGATCAAATGAAGTTCTTAGGCAAACGGGAGCACAGCGGCTCCGGTCGGCGACGGCGGTCGGCGACAGTGGCGGATAACAGTCCGGGTGCTTCTCTTTGGGATTCCGCAGCAGTCCCCATCTCGGGCTGGCAGCCTGTCGAAGGTCTGTCTACCAGGGAGCTTTGGTAAAGATCAGCTGGTGCACAATGGTCCCTCGTAGCTCGGGAAGAGGGCGCCTTACCAGGTCCTCTCTGGGTCTGTCCTTGGAGACACAGCAGCTTTCAGATTGGGAAGGAGAGCAACAGCAATTCTTCTCATCCAGCAGGGCTTCAAGGTCAAGCTTCAGTTACTCCAGTTACTCGTCGTAGTGGACTTCAGCTTCTGAACACGAATTCTAGCAGTGAGAGGCCCCCAGATATACTAGTTCATCTCCCATTCATTCTGCTGGGTCACACTCAGGCAACTATTGGTCAGAATGGCATTCATGCAGGCAGGCATCCAATCAGGTGCATAGTGCATTCAGGCCATTCACTCCTCTCCAGACACTCAAAACAAGTTATGTGTATTGGGACAAGTACCCATCCATTCAACACTACACACTGCATTCATACCGGTTTTGGGCAGGGCTCTCTCAGTCATTGTGTCAAATACCAGCTACTAGACATCCACAACATAGAATGCGTATTCGTCACACACTCCATTCACACAGGTCCCACCCACAGGCATACCCACAACATACGGTCGTTGGGAAGGCTCCAGCCAGTCTGGCCTGGACTTCACAACAACACCATATATGGAACTTCCATCCAACAGCCAGTAAGGGGAAGGGACAGAGTCAGGGCTTCCCAGGACTTTGGGAAAACAAGGTAATAGGCAATAGAAAGCAAGAGGCCACATGGGCCATCTTGTTTCCTATCAGGAATCAACTGATTACTATGGCAGGGCCTGGGTATCCCAAAACGGAGGATACTCAGGGCACCTGTCAAATTCAGCATGGAGCTGCCACCAGCCCATACCCTGCTCTGTGGACCACACACAGGTGCCCAAAAACATACACTAGGGCACAGGGTTGTACCCCCACCCCTGGGTGCCATAAGGGTAACCCATGGGTCTGTACACCAAACCAAAAGAGAGAGCTGCACCACCAGCAGTCCCACATGAACTCCTGCGCATAAAACACAACAGAACACATGATAAAAAGCAGTAAAGAACAAGGATACGGAGGCCCTGTCCCTCCGATGCATTTTCCTACCATGTTGACAATCATGGGGAAAAAGAACTATTGGCTGGCATTGGGAATGCCTGGGTGAATGATGCCCCAGAACCCTCTGCTGGGTACAATATAGGTCCCAGAAGTAGTCTGATAGCAGAGTTGATGGTGGTACATCAAACCACCCACACTGCCGTGCAACACCAACTCAAAAGAACTAATCATAATCACTGATTCAGATTATGTCAAGAATGGGTTTATGGAATACCTGATTAATTGGAAAAATGGAGGCATGCTGTGTGCGAATAACAAACTGCTAAGCACAGTAAATGTATCCAATAAAACAATCGTGGGCATCTTGAAGAAGTTTGTGGTGGACTCTGGACCTAGTTGGAACATCTGATTACCTCTTGTCCTAATTTGCCATCAGGTCCTAATTTGCCATCAGGTCCATGCCTCAGAACTCAAGAGCAGAACTCACGACCCATGAGTACATTGAAAATGTAAGGAAATACCTTCAGCATGCTTTTTCTTATGCTCAGCGCAATTTAGAGAAATCGGCAGAAGGAATGAAAGCCTACTACCACCTAAAAGCTACCAAGAAGGAGTACAAAGTAGGACACAGGGTCTAGCTGTACAATTTTAAAAGCAACCAGAGCAAGGAGTGGACTTTCCTCTACTCTTGGCGCGGTGCCATTGAAATTGGCGATAAACTCTCACCTATCACCTACAAGATCTGCATCCCTAAAGGAGAACATATGGAGGAAAAATGGGTACATATCAATCAGTTGAAGAGCTGTCACCCCAGACAGGCGCTACGACTGATTGAAGAGCCCAGTTCGGGTAGGTCCCAGGAATCATCTGAAGAATGAAAGGAAAGAAGGGAAACACAGATGGAGAATATTACAAATTTACAGGGAGTTATACAATTCATGCTTATAAGAAATGTGCCACAATTAGAGAAAAATAAGTTTGTCGAATTGTGTATGTCAAGTGAAATCAATGTTAATATTTAGTTGTAATTTATAAACTGTTGTTTGTTGTCAAATTGTATGTCGATAATACTGGGGAAAGAAGTGCTGTATAAAATACTTAATCTCTCTTTTACTCTTTTACTCTCTGGAGAGTCAATAACTTACCTTCACAGCTTGGAGGTAGGAGAGTCCATAAAGGGAGGAATTCCAGGACCAAACCTCAAAAGTCAAAAAAGATTGTAGTGTAGACCAGAGCGCCACTCCCTCAGGACAGGAAAAGAGTGGATGTGCTCCAACGAGAAAGCCACGAGTCAAAGAAAAGGAAAATAAATACTCTCCCATTGCTCTTTTTTCGGAGTCACCTAAATCAAAGATCCAGGGGAGTAACCTGTGGGGTGGAAAACAGCCCAAGAATGTCCAAGATAAAGAGGCCATGCCAGGCCATATGAGGAGAGCAAAGTATTTCTTTTCCAACAAGAGGCCTAGTGAATGAGCAAGAATGGGCAGAATCACATGGGCTGAAAAGCCAGATGTCCATGTCATGTGGTTTGGAGAAAGTGGAACTGTTTGGGTTTGATCTGAAGTGAAAATAGGAGCACCTACTATGCAGTGCCATTGATTAACATTGGACTCCTTTTTCCCTAATAAACAGATAATCATGAGTCCCAGTGAACACAGCCCAGATTCATATTAAAGGGCACAGACAGCCCATCTGGACCATGTAAAAATGAAATGTGTGTGATGGATGTAATTTAAGTTATTACCAAAATTATGATTCTGGCATGTTCATACATCTGAGGAACTGAAAAAATTGATAGAGTGATAGATGGTGAAATTAATGTTGGAAGTATGCAGTGTCAGAGTTGCAACTATTTCGGCGCAGCCACAAAGTGCAAAAAACGATAGCTATGCCCAGGAAGGGTGTGCCAAAATAAAATGTATATTGTCCGACTCCCCATAAAATGTAGAATCCAAAAATATATAGATTCATGTAGTTATCTGGAAAATTAGCATAGCTGTCATGTTGTCAGATTTTCAGAACCCAAAAGGTAAAACTCAAATGTCATTTTGAGATGACAAATCTTTCTCCTCAGTCAGCGTACATCATACACCCCTCCCAACTTCTGGTCCTATCAGCAGCCAATGTGTGTCTTGGTGGGAGGTGAAGTGAGAGTGGTAGCCAATCCTTACTGTGGGAATTATGATAATGTAGGGGTGTCATCAGCCCTAAAAGAGGTCAATTTTGCATATGAACAGGGCTTTTTCACTTTATTCCTGGAGGTAGTCTACTGCCGGACTCTTGCGAGGAACAACTAGAAGAGAGGCCTCAATCCTTGCATTGGAGACGGTGACAGAGAAATCTAGAAGCTAGCTGGGACCCTATCAGAGCTAGAGGAGAAAATCATTGATGCAAGCCCTTGACCAGACATGTGCTATCCTCAGAGGACACCCTGCAGTTTCCCTAGATGACCCAAAATCAAGGCCTCCCTTTTAAGTAGATATATCCTAAAGCTATCAAAGGTGTGTGGGGAAATCTGCCAGCCTTAATCTCCATCTCACATAGCGGGCAAGGGGGTGGTACTGGGAAGACCCTTGGCACATTTTATTAAATCCAATTCAAATTAATTGCACTATAGAAAATCACCCTATCCAGTTAAAGTGAATTGTGTTGGGGACTACCTGCCTTAATCCTTTCCATTAAATGGTGGGAGGGGGGAATCTGTGTAGATCCTTAGCGCAGTGAATTGAAGTTAAATCAATGAATTCCCATATAGAAAATGACAGGATGAGTGTTGTTAGGTAGAGATCCTTATGTGGTTTTATTGTGCCTTGTGCTGAGACGGATCGTGGCATCATGGTACCCTCCATCACCGGGGGCTGAGAATCAGGTAGACAGAGCCCCTCACCTCCTTCTCACACTGTCGGCAAGTCACAACAGAGAACTCAAAGCCCGGAGCAAGGTTTCCAACTCATGTGAGCCCCCTGGCATGTGCCCGACTGCTGTGGCGAGTCTTCTGGCCATTGAGCCTGGCGGGAAACCCTGCCTCAGATCCCACCTCGCCTTCTGGTGGTTTCCAGGGCCGGGGGAGGAGGCCGGGTTACACAGGCAGCTTTGCACTTATGCGCAGGCACCATTTTGACAAAGCTCTGCCGTGGACACAGGGTATGTCCCACGACGTCGGTCTCCTCCGTTCCTCTCCTCTCGTTCATACACCATGCTCAGGCTTCGTTAGCATTTGTAAACAACAAGAACCGGTGATTAACTCATCGATCCCGGCCTACTCACGAAGGCTATTACAGAAGCGTCTGCATTGCTGGCACTTCAAACCATGCCCCATTAACTATTGTAACCATGTTACCAGAGCATTACCTGCGACATTCCTTCAGTAACCACTGATAGTGACCTACATACACAAGTGTTGCGCTTCCAAAATCATAAATGTGGCAAATACTGCCGACGTAGATATACAAACAAAGGGAAATACTATACCAAATGTTGCTTTGGCTTCCCTAGACCAGTTTCATGCAGTTTCATTGAGTGGCGCCAAAGTTATAAGCCACCCAAAAACGGTGTTTTACCAACCCTGTAATGCACAAATAAGCATAGATGCCCCCGAACATCTAAGATGTTTGCAGACATCAGAGCACTGCCCCAGACTGTTTGTGGACATCGGAGTAGAAACATGCCCGTTTTTTGGCTTTTGAAGGCCATATCCCATCTCATTATCATCACTCCTCACCTCCCCAGAGATTGTTTGATAAGTTTGACAAGTGGAATGTTGGGTTTTTTAATATGTTTTTCCCGCAATGTTCGCGGACTCCAACACCTGTACCAACATGGCGGGCGTTTCCAAAAATCTGACGCACTTTATGCTTTTCACCATCCAATCAGCGGATGCGCCCGAAGTCCGCGGACATCACGTCAGCCTCTGAGCCAATCGGAGGCTCGTCCACGGACCACACAGGGCAGTAAGTCTGTGGACCGAACCCAAATATCACACTTTTTTTACTTACTTTTTGGTCATTTTAAAAAACTTACTGGACGAATTTACACCAAATTTACAAAAGCACGCTTTCGGGACCAAGCCGCTGCTCCTGCCGCAGTTTGGTGAAAATCCTCCCAGCGATTTAGGCTGTAGGCGTGAACAAAAACTTTTTTCCCATTGCATCTATTGGAAAAAAACACACATTTTGGGACCCCCATATAATTAAACACCCCCTTGACGAAACCTCACCAAACTTTCAATCTGACAGGCCATATACTTTTTTTTGTTGCAAAGTTTTGTGAGGATTCGTTCAGGTGGGGCAAAATTATAAGCCACCCAAAATGTGCTCTTCCAATGGGTTGAGCAATATAACCATATCTACAGGGCTGCCACATCAGGCCCTGTAATATATAAATATATTTCGGCAAGCTTTGTAGGTTTAAAATGTGCACCCTTCAGACTTTCATCGTAGGTAACACTCCTCTTCTATTGGGTTAATGCTGGCAAAGGAAATTATGAAGGGGCATCACCACACCGCAGCCCCCCCGTTCTGTGAGCCCCCTCCCTGTTATCCCTCAGTTCCTCATTTCCTTATCCAGCACTGGTTAAACCAACGCCCTGTAAAGCCTGCAGAGCTGTGGCAGAGTGAGTATGCTAGTGGTGGACTGGACTATAGTGAACTCTGGAGATTTCCCAGTGGGCCTCTGCACCCTGGGACTCTTTTGTGCGGTATTTCCAAATGTTCTCATAGGAAAAGCATTGGGCTTGCTGAAAATGTGTCATATGAGGCCACTTTGAACATTATTTCCAGGGCCTCTTTTGGTCCCCAGTATCTATTTCCAGGGCCTCTTTTAGTTCCCTTTCCACCCAAACCCCACCCCCAACACACCCCCGGTTCCTCCACCATGCCCCCCACCCCTGATGTCTCAGTTATACCTTGAAGTGGGGGCACACCTGATGTAGTCCTTTCTGTCTCTCCCATGACATTAGTGCGAGGCCGAGACATATACCCATACACAGTGCTTAAAGTGGGCCGGGGCCCGGGCCCCGGCAGTCTCCAAAAAGTGGGACTGAGCCAGGCCCGGCCGGGGCCCTCGTCCTACCGCAACATTGGCGGGATCCATTATCCCGTCGCGGCCGCAGCCGCGACGGAGGTCACCAGAGGCAGTTACTGTCCCTTTGTTTCCCCAGGTTGCTGATGCATCTTTAACCCTCGGCGAATCTGGGGATTCTTCGACATATTTCGAGGTTTATAAAAGATGGCTTGGAAAGTACACATTTCAAGCCATCTTTTATAAAGCTTTGCCGATGGACAATTTTGTCCGTAGTCAAAGCTTTATAAAACACGGCTTGAATTGTGTACTTTCAAAGCCATCTTTCATAAACCCGAAATCTTTAAAAAAGATGGCCTGAAAACTGGGCAAACTGTAGGGTATGCACACAAATATATATAAATGTTATATATTTGTATGCGTACCTTACGATGGTTTATGTACTTTACAAGCCATCTTTTATAAACGTAGAAATATGTTACATATCTCTATGTTTAGAAAAGATGGCTTGCATAGTACACAAACCATAGTAAGGTACGCACACAAATATATAACATTTATATATATTTGTGTGTATACCCTACGATTTGCGTACTTTTTAGGCCACGCCCCTCCCAAAAGCCACGCCCCCAAATGAGCCCCCCCCCTCGATTTCTTACCCACTTAAAGCCCTGCCCGTACATGTTAGTAGCGCGGTTCGCTCTATTTGTATGCACTGTGTCAATCATGGCAGACGAGTGAAGGGAGGAACTGGGAGATGGAGCGATACCGTGTGTCACTCAAATCCCTGACACGCTCGTCTCTGCCTCATCTCTATGGACACCCACCTCTGGGCAATCCTGACCTTCCCTCGTGCGGCCTGCAGGCCTGCGTGGACACACGGCCTGCCTGTACTCTGCCCCAGGCCCCGGGCCGTGCAAAGTACGGCCCGATAGAGGGCCTGGGAGGTTAGGCGCGGGGTGGGGGCGAGATGGCGCGAAGAAACATGGGGAGGGGCAGCCCGTTGGCGCCACTGCCTCAGCGTTGCCAGGCAACAGCCCCCAACAACAGGCAAGGTGTGAGGGGAAACCTGCAGGGGAGCTGGGGAGGGCCCAGCCCCCAGGAGAATAACAAAGGGTAACCGAGACTGACCAAGGAGAAGGCTGGCATCGCTAACCCTGGACACGGTGTGCCCAAAAGCACAGACACATGTTGTTATCATGATTCTTGTTTGTGTTATTTTCTGTAGAAAATAAATGCCTACGGCCAATCATTTTTCCACAACAAATCTGTCTGTAAGTCATTCCATAGTATAGGAGGTAGGAAACAGGAGCAAGGAGAAGCCCACACTACACAGCCTATACTGCTTTGGGTAAAGGGTGGCCTGCGGTCTCTGCCCCCTCCCGCCCGCATGGGGGACGGAGACAGAGGTGGCTTCTGATCCGCCGCGGCCCCCGCTCCGCCGGCTGAACTCTGCGGTGAAGTGAGCGCATTGTTTACGGATTGCAGCCGGGCTGCCAGAAGCGGAGCGCGGACCCGCCCCTAGAGCAGGCCTCGGAGAATCTGAACTATTCCCTCAGTAACTAACGGAATACCAATGCGGCACGCACAATGACAGCTTCATTGCCTCTTATGCTCTGAAAAACGGGTGCTTTTCACGTCGGCCAATTTTCTATCTAAAATCCTGTACTCGCTTCGGGTGCTTTGCATTGCATTCCGCTCACAGCAGTCTCCTGCATACATTCCCCCCAAACTCCTGAACACGGCCCCTAGCAAAGCTTTAAATGGGCCAGGGCTAGCAACCTCTCTGGCGCTAACATGCGGCCTTGTCTTCTACTGGCGCCCTCGGCCACAGCAGGGCTCCGCCGTCCATGCCTGTAATTACTGGGCTCTAGGGCAGAGGTGGTCTTTTGCTTTTGGGCCTGGGGGCTTTTGAGAAAGGTGTCGCATGTGCATTCATGCCAGCACCTGAGATTGTGCGATATAATCAGGCAGATAGAGAGAGGGATATTTCAATGCACTTTGATTTGCATTGGGGTGGGGCATGCTTTAGGACGGAGAATGGAGAAAAAAATAAACAAATTCCAACTTGTTTTCTTAAAATAGGGAGAGTTTAGATGTATGGTGCAGTACCCCACGCACAAGCGTTTCCTTGCCCTCTTTGAAGGTCACTTGTGCCACGAGGCCATTCAGAAAGGTTCCAGGCCCTCGAGACTTTACCCCGAGGCCATGCACAAAGGTTCCAGGCCCTCCAGACTTTACGCCGAGGCCATGCACAAAGGTTCCAGGCCCTCGAGACTTTACGCCGAGGCCATGCACAAAGGCTTCTGGCTCAGTAATACTGGCCCCAGAATTCACACGGCCATGGCTGATCTCTAATCTGCAGTACAGGGGGCACGACCCTTATAAGGGCAGTGGGCTGCTAGGATTTGTTGGATGGCTCAAAGTTAGGTGGAGGGGTGGGAGGGCAGGGGGGCCACGTCCGTCGCTGAAAGACCTGAGGGTTGGGGGGATTTTAAGGGGCAAGAACACACGGCTGTTTACAATGGCGGATTCCAAAAAAAAAAAAAAACATCCTAAAGATGCGTCTGTGCCAATGTGCATATTGTGCCAATGTGCATATTGCGGTCACCAAATTCTAAAACATATGAGCTTGCCTCTCGGGAGCGCAAGTGTGAGCAGGTAAAACGCGCAAGCAAAGGCACAAGTAATGGCACATCTGACGCAATGTGCAAGTTTGTGGTTTATTGGGTTACATACGTGATTATTTGGTGCAGGATGCTGCACTCAAAATGAAGCACATCTGATCACATGCGCCATTATTTGATGTAAATGATGGCGGATTAATGAAGTTTCGTTAAAAATGAACAAATCACGTAAAATGTGGAAAAAAACATCTACAACTGCCAATAAAAACTGGGACAAAGCAGGAAGTCACGATAAACACCTTTTGGAGAACATTCTTTAGGCCTATGCTGGATTCAGGAACATTCATTCCAACAAAATGGCGTTCAGGATAAACAAAGCTGGCAATGATGGAGAGAAAGCAGCGTGTCAAAAAAAAAAAAATGAGAAGAAGTGGATGCCAGAAGCACCTGCATGACTGACCATGAGGACACCCTGGTCTGCAGAAATGCCCAGGCTGCTGTGGAGAGAGCCTGCGGTCTGCTGAAGCATGAAGGCGATCAAGAAGCGCTGGATAGACATGTAGCTCCGAAGAAAACACAGCTGGCAAACATGCACGCTGATGCCAGTGGCACACGGCAGGGCCATCCAGCGGGAGGGGACAGTGGCTGCATCACACGCTTAGTTGCAGTGGATTGAAGACACGCAGGGACGTACTTTAGGGCTCGCCAGAGGTCACATTTGCGACCCCTAAGGTGTCCCTAGCTACCCATAAAGAAACAACAACAAAAACAACTTTTTTTTACAACAAATTGAAGCTCCTGGGATGTGGCCAATGCCATGTGGCTATTTCAGCTATTTGTCTTTCTAGAATTCCGTACAATGCTCGCGAGACTCATTAAAGGTTTCTTTCAGGCACACTTCGGGAGGTGAGTCACTGATTTACTCTGTTCTTAAACACCTCAAATTCATAATGCAGACAAAAGCCTCCAAAAAGCATTTACAGTAGAATAAGCATCAATTTCGGACTATGTGTGTTGCTTTTCGCACTTTGTAGTTATAGCATTTCTTTTCTGCCGATGCATGTGGTGATACATTCTTGTATGCAATGTACATCACGTTACAGTAAGTGTCATTGGCTGAGAAAAGGATGCATCAGCATGCATGTAACGTTCAGAGATGCCCACACCACACCCCATGACAGCAATGTGCATGGAAAGATGAGGGGATCAATTCGGAACATTTGCACTTTGTGTGAATCGAAAGCACTGTGTGCATGTGCACACCAGGCCACCATCCCAGACTCACTTTCCGCGCCCACAACATCAATGTACTTGTGCATGGTGGTAAGACGGCATGTTTGCGCTCACACTTTCCACCCAGGTTGCCTGCAAGTGGTTATAGCAATAAGGAACCCCAGGAGGTGGGTGGAATGGGTAGAACATCTATAGAGCCACGCCCACTCCAATAGCATCCATGACTCTTAAGCTAAAAGAGATGCAAATCAACTGATTGACAGGGGTGTCGATCCAGACATGCCGCCACTTAAGGGGGCTGAGGAGGAACACGCAGCAACACAGAAGGGCAATTCCACACTAGAGGAACCCATTCTACTCCCACTTGCTAGCTAGGAGCCCCAAATTGAGGAAGAGGATAGGCCTGACCAATTAAGTGAAGTGGTGGCACAGCACCATCTATGGGCGCTTTAGGCAATTTGGCTGCCACTCCTCCAACACAATCACAGGTTCAGAGAGGGGTCCCCAGCAACAGCCACATCCCACAGCCTCAAAGGAAGTCCCAGTGGGGGAGCTGCGCAGCAACCCGATCCCTGCGACCCGCAGGCGGATGAGCATAAAGGAAAGGCAGCATGCTGACATTGCCGTGCAACCTGCTCGCTATCTGCCTGGAACAGGAGCTCTAGCCCCACTGCTTCATCCACTGATGCACAGGGGCAACACCATGCCGTTGTGCCTGAGACACCATCTGGCCCATAACCAAGCAGCAGCCAAGCCATGACGCTCAGGCATAGCCATCAGGGAGATGGAGTTTTTGCCGCAGTAGATTTCATCGAGGTAGAAATCATTGAAATTTTCACAACATATTTTGCCGCAAATATGTTTGGGGTGGATTCAGGTGAATCATAAATGTAGGGGGTTTAAGGGTGGTTCCGGGGTATCCCCCCTCATATTTGTGCAGCAAAATATTTCAGTAAAAAAAGAAAATTCGATGATTTCTACTGCGATGAAAAAAATTGAAAGAAATCACATACAAGCTAGACATCGCGCATAGGAGACAATTTGGTGCAAATGTGCTTTTCCTTTCTGTTGTTTGAGCATGTTTTTGGGAACATGGGGACTGGGTGGCTTTTTGGATATTTTGTTTTCTGTAGATAGTATGCCTGACATCAGGACTATAATACTATCTTTGCAACTCTGCTGAGTGATGTGTCCACTTACTGATTCTCACACGTTGTCAAACTGGTTTACTTTTCTGTTTGTGTTGTCAGTACCTGGTACTTTCAACATGGCATTTGAGTTATATGTGATCCGTCCAGTAGGTTGCTGACATTGAGTGTCCTACATGTGTGATGTATGACAACACTGCCATCATGGTATGGCTGAGCATTCCCAGCAGAATAGATAAGGTGTTACTGTTTCTCACACTAACAACTGTGTGAGGGATGCGTGTCACCAGGTCATCTCAATGGACATTTGCACGTCTGGTAGTTTCTGGAAGTGACTGCTCACTGTTGTGTCTTGTCTTTCCATGCACTCTGCCCTGTCTGCATGGAATGCTGTTAGTGACTGTCATGGAATGCTGTGTGTGCGAATGTTATTCAACGGTAGTGGGCGCCCCTCTCTCGAAAGAACAGACTTGATAACCTGTTCAGTGGTTATTAACCACTTGAGAGTTCGCAGCCACTGCTTTTACTCACTGTGCCTTTCACAGATGGGAAATATCCATTTGCATATCAGTCTTTGTCCTGCCCAGGGGCAGTCCAGCACCGAAATGCAATGGCAACTCCAACCTGAACGAGAGTACCACCAGCAACCCCATACACGTGTTTCACCCTTGTTGGGGATCATCAGTGAGGTGAAGCTGATGCCTCTCTAAGCACAGTGAGAGGGAGACCACGTCTGGTTGCCCCCAGGAGACCTAGGGTTACCAATCCCAGGTTCCTTGAAAAATAGTTTTACAACGGTAGCGGGCGCCCCTCTCTCGAAAGAACAGACTTGATAACCTGTTCAGTGGTTATTAACCACTTGAGAGTTTGCAGCCACTGCTTTTACTCACTGTGCCTTTCACAGATGGGAAATATCCATTTGCATATCAGTCTTTGTCCTGCCCAGGGGCAGTCCAGCACCAAAATGCAATGGCAACTCCAACCTGAACGAGAGTACCACCAGCAACCCCATACACGTGTTTCACCCTTGTTGGGGATCATCAGTGAGGTGAAGCTGATGCGAATGTTATGTTCTGAATGGTTCTGTGAATGCCAGTTAAGAAGAAGGGTTGACTGAGAGAGGATGCCGGTGGATGTCAGTCCAAGTAACTTACCTGATTTCTCCCAAATGTATTCCTGTACCCTGTACTTGGAGCTGGAACTTACTAAAGATGTTTCCTGTTCATACACTGGTGTCAGTGTCATGCTTGGCCAGGAACCTGTAACAGTTTTATAACACGGTACACTCCAGTCACAGACTCCTTTTCCGGACAATGAATGTGCCACACAATAAAAGCGCTTTATATTTTTAATAAACCACAGATTCGTTTTGAGTAGACCCCCAAACCGTCTTGCACCCACCTTCACAAACACCCTGTGTCAGAATGGACTAGGAACCAGGCCGGTGTGTATCAATAAGATATTTATTAATTTTATGGTTTAATGAAAATAAAAGCAAAATCAAACAATTGGACAGCAGCCACCAATGTTGTGGCAATACAAATGCAAAGATTCCTGCAACACAGTTAGTTCAAAATCCCCACAATTCTCATGAATATTTAATGCCAAACAGGAAAAAATATTTTTGAGCAATTGATAGCATTAAAGTTAAGTGCTCCCCCTGCAACACTCACCCCCAAACATCAGCTAACTTAATTCCCTTTGGATGGAAGGCAGTGGCAAGGAGTAAAGATAAAGAGAGAAAAATTGAATTTAGAATAGAGCCCACCACCCCAAGATGGGGAGTCAGAAAATGAAAACCCAATTTATGAGCAAAACGGCAGAATCGGATTTGATTTTTACTCACACAACAGCTCACAACCGCAGTGGGACGGCTAGAAAGGAAATTCGGGTAGCTACATTTTTGAAGATAAGGAAGCCTAAAGAATACTACTCAGAATTGCAGGGCAACATGAACACATGGTAGGAACATTTTTGGGACAGAAAACAAATGCAAAAGAAAAACACACGCAGCAGAATGGAAATTCGTTTTTACACAGGACTTGTGATGACAGGCAGCCACGGAAAGGGCTTAGCTGTCAAAATCGGAAATCGGTTTTAAGGACAAAGAATAGAGGAACGTTACAGATAGTATTCTAACAGAAAGGGGTTGCTCTCAAGTGGACTACGGTTTGGGTTTTACAATGGGACAGATGCAAATTAGGAATTCGTAGGAAGGCATATAATACACAGGCGAATTCTGTTTTGGTTGCACAAAGGCTAATTCTGTTGAGGCTCTACTTTAATGGCTATAATTATTAAAGAAAGGGACTTTGCATGAGGTGGTTAATTTCGAATTTCAACTGTGAATCTCAATATAGAGGAATTCATTGATTTATGTTATTTTGCACTTATATAGCGCCTTATATACCATTGGTATGGTCTGAAGGCGCTGGTAGGTTGAACGCCCTTGGGAACCGAAGTTCAGATCAGTAGAGAGAGAACGGAGACATTGAAGACAATGCTAAGGATTTATGCAGACTACTGAAAGATTTATCAAAGAAATACGCTAACATACACAGGCTAATACAGATTCTTCTATGGAAAGGTGAATGAATTATACTGGCATTTTGGGACTTTAAATTGGGTTTTCAATGGGATGCAAGATTCAAAAGAAAGGTGTATGCAATTTGGGACTGGGGTTATTTGCTACTTAAAATGTAAGCTTTGGTTTGGAATCTGGTCACTCTGCACGGCTTGGGCAATGGATCTGGTCACTGCGCTTTCCTGGATGGGATTCTGGACAGTTAGGTCAGGGTCTGGTCACTATGCACTCCTGGATGGGATTCTGGAAAGGCAGCAAGGTCTCTGGTCACTCTGGACAGTTCGGGCAATGGATCTGGTCACTGCGCTATCTTGGATGGAGTCTGGACAGCTTGGCCAGGGTCTGGGCACTGCGCCCTCCTGGATGGGATTCTGGACAGCTAGGCCAGGGTCTGGTCACTGCGTTCTCCTGGATGGGGTCAGCTAGGCAAGGATCTGGTCACTGCACTCTCTTGGATGGGATCAGCTTCCTCCTCTCCTGTCTCCCCGGATTCATGTGTGTCTGGATCTGGAATCTGTGTATCTTGCTGTGGATGGATGGATCCCCTGTGTCTCTCTGTGTCCCCCTTATATAGACCAAATGACATCATTCATTTTACAATCTGGGGGGAAGTACTCTGGAATTACTCCTATCCTCGGATAGGACAGTCTGTCATTCCTCTCTCTGCCCCCCTGGACCTATTGGTTAAGGCAAGCGAGCATCATGTGTCTATTTGCATTTATGACACTTCTTTTTTTCTTATCTCCACATTTCAGCAGAAATTAGTTATGGATCATAACTCCAAACCTATAATAGCCACCGCCATAAGAAGTGAATATGCAGTTTCAGTGTGTCGCAGGGAATTAGACAAGCCGACCGCCAACTCCATGCGAGGTAGCATAGCCCGTTGGCACATTTTTGCCCTTTTATTGAAATGCATAATAGCTAAAATTCTGCCAATGATTACACATGTTCATGATGTCACTTTCCATCTTGCCACCCAGTTTCATATTTGTCCCTCTTATAACGCATCCAGCAACGCGTCTTTCCTGGCCATTTCAGTTCTCAAAGTGCTAGAAACGTGCACTTGGTCTCTTTACTTCGGCCGAACAATCACATGGAAAACTAGCATAATACACAATTATTACTTATTCAGGGTGGTAGGAAAAATGTCTTAAAATGAAGAAGTCCTTTAATGACAATATGGGGGATAAGTCACACGTGGGGGTGGTGCTGCAACTCTCAACAGAAAACCACCTCCTCTTGGCTTGGCTTGCAACAAAGGACTTTTATGATGCCCTTTGAAGTTTGACAGTTCATCCTTTAGAGTGGGTGCTGGAGGAAATCGCACTTGTTGGTGATGCACTAGTCACACTGGCATTCTTTATTCCCTCTTCAGTACTGCCTGCTAGTCTAGCAGGGCAGAGAATCCTCACACTGTCGCCCACCGCATATGCCATTGTTAAATAGTTCACTTATAAGCATGACTTCCAGGGGATGCAGAACTTCTAAATGAGTTTTTTTTCTGCCTGAGCCAAACTGGTTTTACTAGTTCTCAAGGTATCTGAAGTCCCATGGGGAAGATTATAACGTACATGTGTAGCCAAACCCCCCCACCCACACATATTCATTAACATTTCTATGCAAGGAAAATTGGCATTTCACATTATCTTTCAAGCATCATTTTCCTTATTTTCCTTTTAGACGTGTGAAGACAATATTTCATTTAAAGTTTCAAATGCGGTTCTGTCGGTTTGAGTGGGTTTGCAGGTACTGCTGGTTCGTGGACACAGAGGTGTTCTGCACAGGGTTCTTGGATTGAACACAGAATTAAGAGGGAAAACCATGCCGTTTCTTTCATTTACAATGTTTTGAGCATGGTGGTTCACATCAAAGGGAAACAAAAGCCGTGTCAGGTTGCAATGTGAAAATCTTTGCCCCTCATGTGATTTATCATTAAGACAATGCTGTTTTTGGGATGTATTTACTAACTTTTTGGAATTCAGATGGAATGAAGCATGCAGGGCTGTTTTTCAATGCATCGCATAACTTTGTGGTATTTCAGATGAAAGAAAGAACAAATGCAGGGCCGTCTTGAATGCTGTGTGCAACTTTGGTATTCAGATGACTGAACAGCAAATGTTGAGCCGCTCTGAATGCAGGTCATTTTCTTATGATTCAAATGAAAGGAAATCCAATGCATAGCCATTCTTTGGATGGCATTGTTCAATGCTCGCCACACATGTGCCAGGAAGACAAAGGCACAGCCGTTTTTGTGGCACTGTTTAAATTGAGTTTTTAGGTGAAGGGGGTTTCTGCTTAGGGGCTTAAATGCACCCCACAAACCCAACGTAACACTCATCATGCATGTGATGGAAAGTTTAAAAGGGAAGTTCAGGCTGATAGTTGTTGGTTATGTGATATGTCGTGTAATCTGCTGTTCCCTTTGGTAGTGGTATAGCTTGCCCTGGCTATGTAGGCGAGGAAGGGTGTCCCTTCCACTGTCTGGGAACATCCTGTACTGCACGGGTTGTTGAATGGTGAGTCAAGTTGATTGGATCATTTGCCTGTTATATTTGGTCGATTCCCTGAATGTGTACCCTTGCTGTCATCCTCCTACTCATGGGTTTATGCTGTGGCATGATGCCTACTTTATCAGTCATTGTTGATTTTTGTCAGAAACAATGTGTGGACCTTACGTCCTGTTGGGAGATGTTTCTTTGTTATGCTTCATCCCCTCTCCTAGTGAGACCCCCATCACTTTTTGCTGGACTTCTGAAACCTTTTCTTTCAATCCTGAATGAGTGGAGCCTTTTTCCACTCATTCATTCTTGTGTGCTCTGTCTTTTGGAACTCTGTATTCTACCTGCACTGTGGAGTCTGTCTGCTCCACAGCTCTTAAAGTCATCTGTGTTTTACTACTGCAGCACACAGTTCCTTACCGGCAGTGTTGCCAGGGGCCTTTAGGGCCCCCTTTAAGATTCTTTTACTATATCCCAGAGTAACTACCGTTCTTAAGGATAGAAGAGAGTGGCACACACCACCTTCAGTGGAGTGCCAAAGGGATACCTAGTACCCCTTCTCTCTACCCCTGTGACTTTTTAGTTACATAGACAATCTCCTAGTTGTGGATGGTAGCAGTGTATGTGTTCTACCAACTATTGTATCGTTTTTATACCGCAGGCTTTGTCCATAGCGTGGTAGTGCACAATAAGGGCACCCAACTACCAACTTGGGTTCTCCCTTCTTTCTTCACCATTACTAGCATGGTTGTTCTTTGTTAGCCCTTCTTCTACCATTCTGGAAGGGGGAAGTTTGTGTGTGTGTTTGCCTTTGGCGGGAACCCTTGGGTATCCCCGCCTCAGCTCCAGAGTGTCTGGGCAGGCAGGAAGTGGGGGAGGAGTCTTCCACCCCCCTGTCCTTTGTCTGCCAGAGTGCCTGAATAGGACCAGCTCGCACAGGGGTCTGGCTGTCCTGATTGGACAGCCAAACACCCCTTTCTATAAAATGCTGGGAGAGATTGCAGAGAAGTGTGTGCTGGAACGTATAAAAGGTGAGGCTTCTGGAGTGAAAAGCAAGCCAACCACTGGAAGCTGAAGTAACTGAAGAAGAAGGCGACCAGAGACGCCGGCAGACCCTTTGCAACACCATGAAGCGACCACTGCTGTCCTGATCCCGGTTTCTATGCAACAGGAGAGCTCCGAGAAGTATGACTCCTTCCCTTTGGCTTGTGGGAACAACCAGTCCCAAGACAAACTTTGACTTGAGTCATCTTCCGAGGTCCTAGGAGGTTCCAGAGCTGCAGAACCCCAATACCAGGAGAACTGCTGCCCATTTGAAGTGCATCATTGTGGAAAGGATGAATCCATTCAAATCTTTGCTGGACCCGTAAGGACCTTCCGGAGATCTGATCCAACTTGCTCAGACCCCCTCACCAGAGTGCAGGACTGCATGAAGCAAAGAAGATTGACCGGACAATCCGTGTCCATTTTTGGTGCTGCAGAAAAGGCGCCAAAACCACAGAGGGAACTAAGAAGTTACTCAACGTCGTGTCACAGGTCCGCCCTCGAGACTGCTGCCGAGAGATCCTGTCTATTGTCCTACATTCAGTCATCAAAGCAATTAATACGGAGGTTGGGTCCAGAGCTGCAACACAGCAGAGCATCCAGCATGAGCATTGTCTTCTAACCTAAGGTACTTTGGGGAAAAGGGTATTGCTGACCTGATTTCAAGAAGTTGCTGTAGAGCGTTGGAGTGCACTGAGAGGTGTCCAGGGTCACCCCCTCTTACCTCCGTCTCAAGCCGCTGCTTGTGTCCCTTCATCGAGTCCTTTTACAGGTCTCCCTTGTTAGTTGTTAACTTGCTGCTTCTATCACACTAGAGACTCGAAGAAATCCCCTGGAACTCTTTGTATTCTGCTGCTTGTCAAGACTTTACGTCCTTTCGGAACTGCCTTTAGTTAGGGTCGGGTTTTTGGACTTGCTGTGTGAAGAAACCCTCTCTAGAACCTTGGACCAGGCTAATGTTACACTAACTAACCATTTTCCTCTCTGAAAGTGACCTTACTGTGTGTGTTTGCAGAGTAAGTGTATTACCGTGTGTACTGTTAAAAAAACGCAGGTGCACATGTAATAACCGATAATACGATAACATTATCTTTTCCTTCTAACGTTGCTTAAATGTAACCGCGAACAAACACACAAGTGAAAGTGTCCTTTGAAGTGTATTATCAAGCGAGCTGAAGTGTTCTAGTGTAAACGTCTAAAGTATTTGAAATGATTCTGGTGTGTATATATAATAAATATATTATTTTATACAAATTATAAGTGTAAGAGTTTCTTTATTGTGCATGTCTAGCTAAGGCTCAGTGTACTAACCTACAGCTTACATCTTCCTCTTAAGATAAGCCTGACTGCTCTGCCACGCTACCAAGGTCCTGAGTTAGTACAGACTCATACTAAGAGTTGGAGATCTACAAACCACTGGGGTAGCTTACTAAAGTCTTACTACCAGTAGGACTTTAAGGAAATCTCCCCTAACATGTACTGTGTAGTGTGCTTTGTGGGAAGAGTAGCATCACTCGTATGTGTGGCAAGTGCATTTGCTCACTTTTTGAGGGCACTTGGTTGTGTTTATTCCAGGAGCAAATGGTGTGGTGGAAGTCAGGGGCCCACCTTTTGAGATTTCTCTTTTTGGCACATTTCTGTGCAGTTTTGGTGAACACTCCACTCTTGTATGCCTAATGTGTTTTTTTTTACATACTCTCATCCCACTTTTTGTATCTTTTGTGCTCATTATGTGCTTCTTTAGAGATGTGACGCATCTCTGGGGGGCTTACTTATGTAAATCAGGCACTATTTGTTCCTTATTTCCTGAGCATCTCAGATATGCACCAAAAATATTTTTCGGAATCCGCCCCAGGTTTGCTGAGGAGGTATTCATCGTTCAGCAATATTGGTGTTGGGGCCCATTCCTGTGGCCCACAGAGAGGGCTAAGTTGGACTGGGAAAGGGACAATCAAGCGACTCAGAATAACTGCATGGTTTGGGATGTCAGCCGTTTTACTGCCTTTTGAGTTCCCTCTGAGCAGAGTGAGAGGATGCCATAGGCAACAGCCATCTGGTATGGTATGGTAATGTTTATTTGTAAAGCGCCTATACACAAGGCAAGTGTTTCAAAGTGCACAAGGAGGGAGGAAACAAGGGGAGGAAAAACAACAGTCATTCAGAGCCCTTGAATTTCTGAACGATACAAGCCTGCCAGAGTAGAGTAAGTGTATAAATACAATTAACAGAGTAGATAACAGCAAATAGGTCTGACAACGGTTCTGCAGTTTTTCCAAGAGCACAGAGGCGCCACCATGCAGGTGAGGTGACAGGGAAGAAAGGATCGACAATCTTCAAGGCATGGTATGTTCAGCTTGTGCAAGTGCAAAGAGGTACAGGAGAGGGGGGATAAGTTTGGAGGTGGAATCCACGTGCACCCAGTTAGTCAGGAACTGATGAGAGATGCCATTCTCATGGGTCATTCACCAAGTGCAGTAGTAATGAGGTATGTGCAAGCCCTGAGCCAAGTGCTGGACTGGAGGGCTGGCGAGGGTGCCAGGGACCTGTGAGGCTCTGAGGTAAACCCGGCAGCCAGTTGGCATGCTGTGTGGGAAAGGAAGGAGAGAGCAGTAGAGCGGAGAGACAGGTTAGCAGGGCAGAGAGAGAGAGAAGAAAGAGGAGAATAGGAACGTCTTGAGGAGTTTCTGAAACTTAAGGAGATCAAGACGGAGGGCAGCAGGGAGGCTATTCCAGAGGGAAGCCCCTGCTGGGGATAAAGATCTGCCTCCAAATCTCTGCTTAGAGAACTGGCTCACTCGCAGAAGGTTGGAGGTGGATGAGTGGAGGACCCGGGAGGGACAGTATTTAGGAAGGCATCGATGCAGATAGGTGGGTCGCAGGCCCCAGAAAGCCTTGTGGGCAATGCAGAGGGTCTTGAACTTGATCCTTGCAGCCACAGGGAGCCAGTCAGCGCTGAAGAGATGTGATCCCTAGGCTTGAGGCCAAGGATAAGTCTTGCAGTTCTGTTCTGGATGAGTTGCAGAGGGTGCAAGGCAGAGGCAGGGAGCCAAAAGAAGCTGTTGCAGTAGTCCAGCCTAGGGAGGACCAGGGCTCTGGACACAGTGAGCCTCTGGAGGAAGGTGAGGAAAGGAATATTACCTGTAGGAGATGGGCCACACCGAAAGTACACAGTTGGCAAAAGAGAAAGGGTGGCTGAAGAGGGTCCAAGACAGTGAAGCAAGCTAGTGCTGGGATGGCACCTGGGGTATCCAGTTTTGTTGTGGTTGGGCTTATGCAGTCTGCATAAGCATGGGGCTGAGCCAGAGGAAACAGGACCAGAAAAGGAGTGGGGCCGTCTGTCGAGGAGCTGGCTCGCAAGTGGGAAGGGAAGTCGTGCACAGGGCGTCTCAGCTGGAGGGCAGAAGTGGTGCCTGGAGGGATTCCCTGGGTGTGGAAAAAAGGGGCAGATGGAGTAGAGGGGTGATAATAGAGAATGTTAAGGAGGTGGTATGTGCAGTGGCAAGTTTTCAATTACCTTTGACCAGGGGGGCTGTATAATTCCTCCAACACTGCTGGGGGCAACATGTTGGGGAAATGTCCCGGTGAGTGGGGTGAAGCCAGCCCAGGGTCAGAATAGGCACTCCTGAAGTGTTCAGGTAGGGACTGGACCCCCAGAGTGTGGAAAAAGATACCCACAGACCGCAGGAGACTGAGCACAGGAGAGAGTAGGATAGGGGAATCGTGGAGGGTAATGTTGGGGGAAATAGCAGGTCACCCTTACAGAGAGGCTCGATATACTATGTATTGTCATCTGTTAGGGAGAATTTTCTCTTTAGGCTGAATTTCCTAACGTAGTGAGTCCCCCAGCAGCTTTGCTGGATTTCTGGAGTTTGTTTTTTTCTCCTGCCAAGAGTGAGACTCTTTTTCTCCCACTCTTGGACAGGATTTATGGCGTTCCTTTGACTGTGAATGTGTTTTATGGGCTATGGGGTCCTTTACTCCATAGGGTCTCATGTGTTTTTACTATGTGTGTTACACAGCACCCTCCGTGCAGTGACGCAGGGGTGTCATAGTGACACCCCACCATAGACTCCATACCCTGGGACTGACTACTGTCTCTCAGGGCATGTAAAGTCACCATTGGCTTTACTAGTCCCAAATTATTAACAGAAACCGGTACAAACCATCATATTGTGGACATACTGGTTAGGGCAATTTGATTGCCCCGGGGTGTGTTAGTCGAGAGGGCACGTCTCCGTCCCCCCTGATTGAGTTTTGGCTGGTGGCAGTGGATACTACTTTTTATATTCGACCGCGAATATATCCCTATGGGATTTTCCCATTGTTCGAGGCTACCAACTTCTCATAGCCTCGAACATATCGCCGGTTTATTTATTTAATATTAATTCTCCGGTTGGCATTTTTTGCCAGGACTCGATTCTAAAATGGCGTTTGTGTTCTCTTCTGTGACTCCAACCCAAGTCGAGCCCTTTGTTCCACTTTTTGGCGGGCTTCTCCACAGAAGCCTCCAAAGGTGGTGCCACTCTGTCTGGGTACCACAGGGAGTGTGGGAGGGGGTTTAGGCCCGTGCCAAGCACCCCGGCAACCGGATAGCCACTTACCACTGGACCGCGAATAAAAGGACCGCTCCTTTTACCTGAGAACTCCGCGGCTGGTTTCTTCCCTGGCAGTGCAACGGACTCCTGTCTTCCTCCCTGACGAGATCCTCTCTTTCCCCGGATGAAGCACCGACTTGCATCCGCTGCCAGGAACAACTGCCCCCGCTGGAGTATTCTCACCACTTAAAGGTACTGTGTCCGCCAGGCCTCCCTTTCTAAAGATTGCTACAAGGTAATAATAATCCCTTAACCTTCTGTACTGGGCTGGCCGCCTTGACCTTCTAACTGGTCCCTTTCTTTTGGTCCAACTCTTTTTGAACCTTTGCAAGACTCTTGTGCACTTCAACCGTGTGACCTTGGACACATTTCGTTCTGATCCTCTTAAAGTGGATCCGGCCTACTGAACTCTAACTTCACGGTTTTACTTGCCTTCCTCTCTTGTTTTGTTCTTGTGAAAGTGTTGGGATCTGTTTCAAATTATACTCTGCTTTTCTCTCCCTTTTAAAACGAATTATTAGAGTGCCATCTGCGTTAAGCGCTCACCACTGTCTGAAAATAAGTGGGGCTTTACTTAAGACTTGTCTAATATTCTTCTAAGGGAGTGTATATCTTTTCGTGACCGTGTTTTTGAACTGCTTACTATTAGTGCCTGTGTGTTTTTCTAGATGTGGTTTTAAATAAATAATGATATCTCTTTTACACCAAGCTCTGGTCAGTGTTTACTTGTTCTACTGTGTTCTTCTGACCTATTGTGAATACTCTGTATACTGCCTAACTCTTCTTGAGGGAAGTCTGACTGCCCAGCCACAGCTACCAAGTGAATCTGTGTGGTACAGACTGCTACCAAGTGGGTTTACTGCCAAACACCTGTAATCTTAAATCTTTTGCAGTGGTCCCAGAGGGAACTGCACAGGTTTCTGCCTAACACCATCCATGGAGCAGAAGCAAGAGCCTCATCTGGTGACTATGCCGGGCTCCTGTGGCGGCATTGGGAGGGGAAGGGGGCTACCAGTGTAGTAGAATTGTGGGAGTGTTGGTGGGGTTCGGGGGGGTGAGGGCAAGGAACAGTGAGTTTGGAATATGCACCCCTCCCTCCCCGGGATCGCCATGGGACTGTGGAACGAGCCACAGACAGAGCTGATGATGGGGCAGGGGGGCACACAGATAGTCACGGGGGGCAGGGGGGCACATAGATACTCACGGGGGGGCAGGGGAGGACACAGATACTCACGGGGGGCAGGAGGGGGGCACATGTTGGATAATGTTGAAAGCCCAAAGTTCATGTTTAAAGAAATGCCAATAAAAATATCTTTAAAAAAAAAAGATTCCAAGAGCAGATGAAGGACCCTGGCGGGTGCTGTGGGGATGCTGCCAGTGTGGCCTGAATAGGCGCCCGGCATTACAGAGGGTGTGTTGGCTGTGGCCACAAGGCAACTTCGCAGCAGACATGTCCTATAGGGTTATGCAGGGGAGGGGGCGCAGCTTATGCCATCAGACATTCATGATCACTCCTTGGTCTGAAACTGGCCCCAGCAGCAGTCTTTGCAAGGTTGGATTGAAGATGTGTTTTAAATGCCGAAGCAATTATAGCGCAACCTCTGTGTGTTGGTGAGCACATAAAGAGCAGAGCTATAACCATTTCTGCACGCGCTAGTGTTTCGCCTTAACAAAAGCTTCCTCAAGGCTCATCGTCGTGGACAGTGTGGTTGAATCATTCTTATAAGTATGGAGGTGAAGGTGCGCTGTAATTCAACCTTTAGATCCCAGGCGCGTTTGTAAGTAATAGTGGTTAATCTCGTATTCTCTGTTACTGGGAAATCATTTGCCGAACGCCGCAATGGCTGAAATAATGCCCCAGTAAGAGAGAATTAAACCACGAGGTCCACGATTTGAAGACATCAAGGAATATGACGAAGAACTCTCACACCCAATAGGAATACTTCTTAATAGGCAACAGAGATTAGAACCTAAGATGTGCAATTTGTCTCAGACTTCATGCTATGTGATGGTGTCTATACCTACATGCCTCAATTGAACAATGTTATTGAGTCTTGAGAAAGACCTTTTAAGGATAAACACTAGCACCTGCACGAGTGGTTATGCGTCGGATTTTTGTGTACTCACCGGCAGACGGTTGTGTTATAAATGCTTAGGCAATAAAATAATTATTTTTGAAACATAATCATTCAAGATCGCCTAACTTTTTGATAACTCGTGTGAATTACATAGTCAACACTTATTTGATGTTTTGACCTGGATTGTCACAGACTATTAAGCATTTCTTCTTGTATGCCAATGGGCCTGCACCCAGGGCTGGCATGGGCTGCTTTCCAACAAACACCACTGTGAAATGGGTTGGAGTTCACATAGGAGTCTCACGGACGTCCGTTGGGGTTTAACTGTATTAAAGGTGTCCTAGGGTGAGCCGGCAGAGGAGAAAATGCGGTCGCCAACAAGATGAAGCTGCGCTCTGGCAACGTGTGTCTTGTGGGAGTGCCGTTCCATGGAGGCCCAAACTCCGCCATCCCTCTTCCCTCCTCACCCCCTATATCCCCCCATGTTCAGGAAGCGCTCTGCTCTGGATTGTCTTTTCTGCTGTCTGCTATTTTAATGTATGACTGTGCACTTCAGTAGATGTGTGGTATGCAGAGATATTTAACTGATTTAAAATCTGCAACTCAAAGTGAGCGGTACAAAGGAGTATATATGGCTCATAGTTTTCAGACATGTTACTATTAGGGTTAGCATTGAGACTGATGCAATGAGCTCCCCGGCCAGTGTGCATCACAGACTCAGAAGGATTACATGCATGAATTACTACCCCAGACAGGTTTGTCAAATTGGTGGTTAGCCTTATGTTCCCAAAATGCACTTTGATTTTATGCAAAGCAGCCAGCATCCACAGTCAGGGCATCACACATTATTCTTCACCAAGCTCTGCCCCTTGACCTCATATCACTCTGACTAACCCCCGCTCCCACAATCCATTTGAGCCACGTTCAGCGCCAATGGGGTGGGGAGGGGGGCATGCTCTGGGCACATTTTCTGCCAAAAAGGATAGGTTTGGAACTAAGAAGGGAAGCCTACATGTGGTATTTATTCATCAGCAGGCTAGTGAACTTCTGCCGGAAATTGGAATGGAGCTAATTAAGGAGCTGAAGCTCGGGGAAGCTCCCAGGAATAGCTCGGACTGAAAGGGGAGAGGGTGCGGCTGCTTCCATAGGGGGCTTGAGAGGGGTTAGGGACAAAGCAAGACAACGCGTGGCCAGCAATGGAAGATGTAGTGCACAGAGATGGGAAGGCACTGGCTGGAGCGGGGGGGGGGATACTGGCTGAGCTGACAGACTGTTTTCAGAAGGGTGGGGTGCATCTCGCTGTACTGCCAATTAAAATGTATGATGATGATTATTATGGGGGGGGCGCCTTAAGAAACTTGGAACGTTGTAGATAGGCAACATTGGTGCAGGCGGGACACTGAACGTAGGCCATCTGAGAAGCATGTTTGTGGTTGCTGGAAACGTTGCCAGTTTGGTGGGGTTACTGGAGGTGAATGTATGCATATGCCCTGCTCTGGTGGTTCGGGCCTGGAGGTGATCCTCCAGCGATGGCTACTGGGTGGCGCTGGGGCTCAATGGCTTATCCCACTTTCATTTATATAGGAAAGCAAGAGAAACATGGAAAAGGGGACCCCCGACCTTGGGGCGTGGGTCATCGTGAAACTGCAGACTGGTTGGCAGAGACTGGAAAAGAAAGGAGGCCCTGAAGCATCCCGAAACACACGTTCGAGGAGATGTAACCCTATAACCCCTCTCTCCTCTTCCATCCACTCGCTGAATGGCATTCCAACACCCATCACCACTTCTTCCAACCAAATCCACTGGTTCAGTGGTTTCGGAAATATTTTAAGAGGAGGCCTGCTGAAATAAAACATTCATTGTGTTGCCAGGGCCCAATGACAGAAGTGCTTATAGTTTTTATTAAACATGAGTACCATACTCCCTTTTCGCGCCCTTCTGACCGCGCCCCTAGGCCCCCTGAAGGAGACCAGCCCCAGACGTTTCTCTCCCAAAACCCTCCCATACTCTAGAAGGCCATATCTTTTCTATCCACCCCTAAAGGGTCCTTCGCCCCCCTTCTCCTCACTCGGCCCCTTCCTATAGTGCCAGCGATCCCGAGCCGCCAGCAGGAGTCTGTGGTTTCTGCCTTTTCCATAGCCTGCCCTGCAGCACAGCAGCCTCGCACTGCCTGTTCCCATTGCCCGGGGGTTTACGTTTTCCTCTGTAACCACGGCGGGGTTAGCCCCCAGCCCCCTCCCCCTCTCTCTGTCCCTTCCCACCTGTGCTGGAGAAGTGGCGGGTGAGATTTCAGCCCCCCACCCTGGCAGGGCCAGCGCTTGTTTTGGCTCAGGTCTGGATATTATTAAATGGCTGTTGTGTGTCAGGGAAGGCGGGCCGGGAGGGATGGCAGCAGGAGGAGGGGGTGGGACCTCTGGAACTGCTGCCGAGGAAATCACCAAGTTTCCGAGAGATCCAGTGCGCAGGGTGGCGGAGAAGGGGAGCGGACAGGGCCTGTGTGGGGGACCCCTATGGGCTGCACTGGGACCTGGGACCTCTGCAGCGGCTACGGGCCCAAGGAGAAGCCGCCCGCGGTGGCTACCCAGAGGAAGACCACCATGCGCCTTGCCAAGGTGGGTCCATGCTGCCGAAAGGTGGGCAGATGCAGGGCGTGGCAGATGCAGGGCGTGGGGCCGCTGTCTTCAGGGGGCGGGGCAGGTCAGGTCGGGGTGCCCCCTGACATGGCCTGCGAGTTTCTTTTGAATGGGGTACACGCAGACCTCGGGCGAAGTGTGCTGCGCCACAGCAGCCTTGGCTGTTGGCTCGGTCCCAGTCCCGAGCACGCATGATTTATTCGACCCAGGGTGAGCGCGGAGCCAGGCCACGGGCAAGGAGAGAGTTCTGCCCTTTCTGCCGGTGCAGCTTATAATGAAAGAGTGGCCCCGTGCTTATTCTAGTGCTTCTCAGAGTGACGGGCACACCGCTGCTGTCTGTGCTAGAGAGGGGAGACGCTCACAGGTACCGACACACCAGCGCATCCCACGGAGGCGTGCCCCGCGTGTCTTGTGTCAGTATGCAGCGCACACCCCGAACTATTGACACTGGCGGCACCGGACAGCATCAGCCTTTCGACCTGGTGTCTGGGCACTACAAGTCAGGCTGGGAGTTCAGGAGTTGTCTAACACACAACAGAAGTTGCCCACCGCTTCCAATCACAATTTGTCATTTTTTTGGCAGAAATTGTTTGAATGGGAGCTGGGGCACATTCATTTGTTTTTGGCAATATTATGGTAAAATGTATAGAACACGCACTGGCAATGCCAACAGTGTGGGCTTTCGTGTAGGCATGGCAAAGGCACTTGCCAGGCTCAGCCGTAGTAGTATTAACTGTCCAATGATGGTAGTAGGTACAACATGGTGCGAGTACCTGGGCATTTAATAGCAGCGCCTGGCAAATGCCTAACACTTGTACACACCCCAAAACTGTTGGTTTTGCCAGTGCTTGTTTTTTAACGGACTTCAGTGTTAGGACACTTGGCTGAAGGCAAACCTGGTTAAGACATTTTCATTACACCAGTAGCAGGTTTACAACTCCAATTAAGTCATTAACTCTCAGAAGAATGCTTTGAAAAGACACTGGCAGGGACTTTGAGTGCAAAGTTTGATGGGAATGCTTGATTAAAGCGAGCACAACGAGTTCCCACAAGGAGGTGTTTTAGGCAGGGAGGGGCAGGAACTGGCTGGGAATTGTCCATGTTCATGCTAATCCCCACTGTAGTCCATGGGTGGACAAATAACCAATCAACACCTACAAGCTGAGTGTCCCTCCCCATATGCCATTTCTCCCTATCTGTACTCCAATGCAATAGTTTCGGTTTATAGGTGTCACCTAATAGCCAAAAATAAAAAGGTTTGCTCTGTTACATGCTGGGTTAGTAACATTGGTCAAAACGACTAGCTTGGCAGTGTACTGACTGATCAAACTGGGCCACAAAACTAGCCAAATCTGGCATGTTGGAGTGAACGTATGGGCATTTTCCTATCACTGTCTAGACTAGTCCGAGCCTCGTCGAGGGGCCTCTAAAATGCCAGGTACCTGAAATCAGTGGGGGTTCCTCGAATAATGTGGGCATCCCTGCACCAAAGCTGCAAATATGTTGCCTCTGGCACAGGCAGTACCATGTGGCAGCCCCTGTACTGCAATAGGTATGAGTGCTGCAGGTCAGAAGTGAGGTACACTGGAAGAGCTATGTGTAGGTTCCACTACTAGCTGCAGATCAGGGCTGAGGTGCAGTTGCAGAGCTGTGTGTGAGCCCTACTACGGCAATAGCACCGTTTTGTAAAAGGATTGCGAGCCACTGGCAGAGATGTGGCTGAGTGTCAGTATTTGCACAGTGTGCAATGCTGCAGATCAGAAATGAGGAGGTGCATTTGCAGAGCTGTGTGGGACCCTAATAGCTGGGCAGTAAAGACTCAAGAGTTTAGTGTCGGGGTGCATTGGTTGAGTTTTGTCTCCATCAGTTCCTTTTGCCACCATGTATTGGCTCCCTCTTATTTCCAACTATTGTAATAGCCTGCGGCCTGACACAATGCATGGGTATGGTACACCCACTTCCTCTGCACACTCCCGCCAATTACCCCGTGTACTGCTGGTCACTGACGTCTCTAGACTGCAACCTGTTTCACTTGCGCTGTAATCTGTGTGGGGAACATTCATCTGGGTCATGTGGCATGTTGTCACCATGTCATATGGTACAATATTACTATGGTCTCTGCAGAATCGTTTGTTGTGGATGTAACTCAAAGTAGGCTTGTATCCAAGGAAACAATGAAGTTGATTCTATCCCGAAAGAACCTTTGAGGTAAGTACCCCTTCACCCTTTTTTATTTCAGAGCCATGTGCAACAATGGCAACATTATTGACAGATGGGCACTAAATAATACCACTACTGTACTATGGCGGGAACACTACATATGCTGCTGAGTGTGTCCAGACGCAATGGGTCACAGAGGCCCTCAATACAAGGTTGCCAGTAGGCCACTGGTGCTACCGGCAGCCTACCGGCATCCTCGGCTTACCGTTTCTGCCACATGGGCAGCATAAGACCGGTAAGTTCCCATTCCCGCGGAGGATACCAAATTGGCCAACATGCAGATGTAACTCCTGTATAGCAGAAAGTGGCCGCTCAGACAAACATATCCCAGTGGCAGCCTATTCAGAGGCAGATCATCTTCAAGATATAGGTTTCAGTGCCTACATGTGGTTGAGCCAGTCTACCTGACCACCAAAATTCGGCCCTATGTTCCAAGTAGAGTTCTTTGTTCTGAGGATCTCCACCTCCTGGTGGGTTACTTCCTTTTGAAAAATGGAAGACCAGAGGACAGGAGTTTTTCAGTTTAAGCTCTGCTGCCCTGGACATCTTTTCCATTGGACATTGGCCTTCTTCCCCATCTGCCACTCCACGAAAGGCACTCGAGAGACATCTTTCCAATGGAGTTAATGTGTCTGCAGCTTGGTCTCCTGGTGACAGCACTGCTGCACCACGCCCAGAGTCAATGTAGTTTCCTTTGCTCGCAACATGCCCAACATAAGTGCACTGATCCAATCAACTCAAATCTCCCCAGTTGACTTGTTTCAAATGGATACATTCAGTTTGGTCCAGGCAAGGGCTGACCATTGCCCCAGATCAAAGTCACCTCCTTGTAGAGATTTCCTCTCTTTTGGGAGGAACCATTGCTATGTTGGGTAAAGCCAAGCTCTCTTTCTGCAGACTGTTGGTCTCGGGATGGATTGCACTGTGGGAGCCAGGTCTATCTCTCGATCTGTGAATAGAGACCTGGGTCAATGCTCATCAGGTTCTGCCAGTTGTATTTTTGGCCTATACCCCCGCCCTCTCCCTCTCCACCAATGGGAACCAATCTACAAAATCCTGTTTTAACTGGAGTGATTTCTTAACGATTTTTACTTCAGTTGGCTGCTTACCTATCCTGGAGCAAGGAATGATGCTTACAGCCTACGTCATTAAGGGAAACTAAAACAAGCACAAGGCAAGACAATAGGGATTACGCTATCTCAAATAGGAAGAGAGGCACTATCACCTCGGAGATTTATACAATAGAGTAAACCATATACCTCTGAGGCTGTGGGCAGTTCGAATCCCGGTGGGGAATGTGTTGTACAGTTAAATCTAGAACAAAGTTTGGTGTCCTAACCAGTGATGATTTGCAGTTCTCCTATGTAGGTGATTTCTGACATGTTCTCCTTTTCGCCTCACTGTATGCGTTTCGTAAACTCCACATGGGATCATTGCTGGCCTTCGTATTCCAATTTGGTCTCCACCTGTACATCCAGAAGAGGAGCGGAACAGCACATTGGCATAGACAAGTGTCATATGGGAAAAAGACAGATATCGAGATGGGTAAATATGATTTTAAAAGATTCGGGAACACCTTAGAGCAGAGATCTGCAACCTTTGGCTCTCCAGATGTTTTGCACTACAATTCCCATCAGCCCTAGACTAAATGGGCAATGGTAAGGAAGCATAGAACTCGTGTTCCAAAGTACCTCGAAAGTCCCGGTCGTACATCCCTGTTTTAAGAGTATTGATCATTTTTGAATAGGGACACTTCTTTAAAGGGCTTATAAATAATCAAGATCAGACTGGGCTATAATCAGGAGGGGTCGATATCAAAAATGGGCCCCACATATGTTATGTTATCCAATATTTATACGGCATCTATCACCACTCTAGTGATCTTGCAGTGCCTGGCCATGTCTTGGTCTTGGTCTTTTGTTTCTTGGTCTTTTGCTTCTTGTAGAGCGCAAAAAGGTGCCTACTCACTAGCATAGCGGAAAACATTAGCAAAATCAAACAAATATTAGATAAAAAGTAGGGTTTTTCATTTCTTTCAGAAGGACATAAGATTGAGACTACTTCGTAAATCAGGAGGAAGGGCGTTCCAGTGCTTGGACGCCAGGAGAGAGAAGGCGCTCACCATGGCTCTGGGCCTTTGAAACGGTGTACCACTAACAAAGAGTCATCTGATAAAAGTAGGTTGAACAGGGCAGTAACTCTGAAATGTGTTCGATAGATAACCAGGGCCTAGACTATGCAGAGTTTTAAAAACCAGAGTGAGGGACTTGACTCTAATTCTGCTCACCATGGGTCACCAGTGAAGGTTTCTAGAAGCAGAATGGCAGAATGAGGGATCCGTAGGGCAGCTCCAGAACAGCGCAAGCCATGGTATTCTGGATTACCTGTAGGTTGTCTACTGCATATTTGGGGGCACTTAGCAGCATTGGGCTGCCGAAGTCTAAGCGCGAACTGATTATGGCGTGCGCTATATCTACAGCATGCTCTTCCGAGATATAAAATCTAATTTGATGTAATATAATATAGAAACTATTTGCACTGATAACTTTCATCACAGAGAAATTTTGATCAAAATACACACACAGGTTTTTCACAAATGGTGATAGTTTAACATTCGCTTGGTCTAGGAGAAGCTGCTCGCTGGGGGACTAGGCTTGGCAGATATAAATGTATGAAGGCATTTGGTTTTGCTGGTGTTCAAAAGTTGCCAATTCTGATCCATCTTTGTTTAAATGAAATACAGTGAATGATATATTTTAGCATGTACTGAATCATTATTTTAGGGGGAAATGCAGAAGATGAGTTGTGTGTCATCAGCATAATTCAGGGGTGTAGTGGGAACCAAAAGAGGCCCTGGAAATAATGTTCTAAGTGGCCCCATTTTACCCATTTTCAGCAAGCCCATCCGTTTTCCTATGGGAACATGTGGAAATACCACGCGAAAGAGGCCCAGTGTATAGAGGCCTGGTGGGAAATCTCCAGAGTTCCATATAGGCCAGTCCACCCCTGCAAAGGTCTTGGCAAATGTGTACATTAAGACGTGCAAGACTCGACTCGCCGAGAGTAGCTGTTTAATGAAGGTGTTACTTACTTTTCGCTGCAGCATAGTGAACCTTTTGGCGCAATGCGGCTTGCTGTTTCTGTTATAGAACATGTGAATGAAAGGCAGTAAAGTGCTTTCCGTGGCAAGAGAGAAAAAGGAAAAAAAAGATACTTTAAGGTATATTGGAGAATAATTCAAGTTGATGTTAATGTTAATGGATATTTGTACTGCGCAATATCACCACCGGAGTAGTCCCCTGGCGGTCTTGTGACTAGTGTCCATGGATTTGGAAACATGCAACAGAATGTTTGCACGTTGGGTGTACTTCTGTGCGCTGTTTCTGAGCACTATGTAGAAGTGAATATTAATGGAAGACGATACTCCTAAAATGAAATTGGAAACCATTGACTTGATTGCAGTAACTGTTTATCTTTAGGAGTGAACAACACCAAGTATCATTAGGTGGTGCCCCAGTGGTAGCATTGTATGTTATGTAATAGTGGCAGGAACTGTAAAAACAAATTAGATTAATCTTTATGGACACAAACTAATAAGAAGGATACTATGTTGTGTCAGCAATCTATTCCCTGAAGAATTTCTGATAAACCCCTTTAGCAGGGAATGAAACATGTTGGAATGGTTTGTATGAGTGAGTGTATTGGTGTAAATGAGTGATGGTGTATAAGTGGAGTATGGTAGGCCCTGAGGGAAATTGCAATACAGTAATTCATGCTATCTTGTTCCTAACACAACCTGAGGGTTTGTTGCCCAATTAGTGCATCTTGCGCAGTTCTTTTGAATTTTTGTATTTTTGGATATGGTACAATTGAATAAAATCATATTTTTAAATAAAAAATATAGATATTAAAAAGGAGAGAGGATAAACAAGCTCCTTGTGGAACTCCACAGTCTAGCTTAAAAGTTTTAGATTCAGTTTGATTGATCCTAACACAGGCTTTGTGGTCGCTTAAGAATGGAGAAAACCAACGTAAAGCATCATTTGATATATTAACAACCACTTTTAACCTCATTAATAGAATGCCGTGATCCAGGGTATCAAATGCTGCCGATAGATTGCGTAAAAGCAAAAGCGCGGATGAACCCTGACCCACGAGTTGTAAAAGATGGCCTTCTACATAGAGTGATGCTGGTTCAGTGTTACAGCCTGGTTTGAAGCCCAATTGGCAATTGTTGAGTAGGGAATCTTTCTTCCGATGTTCTTGCAGCTCATTGGAGACTACTTTGTCCATGATTTTAAGCAAAATGGGACAGTTAGAAATCGGTCTACAATTCCCAGCTCCGAACGGTTCTAAAGATTTTCTTTTAAGCAGTGCGGTAATCCAAGAGATTTTTAGGTGTTTAGGTATGACTCCTTCAGATAGAGATCTTTTGATCAGCTGCATAATGAAGGGAGTAACGATGGTGTTGCACATTTTAATAATACTTAATGGGCAGGTATCACCAGGACAGGTGGCCAGATTTATTGAAGACATAATAGCCACCACCAGTTTGTTGGTAACGGCCTAAAGGTGGTCTGAAAGGTGGCATATTGTGACCCTGCCAAAGGTTGTTGCCAGACCTTAGTCTGTGGGCAGAAAGGGGATGTTTGGGGAGAATGTGATAGGAAAGAGAAACTACACAATAGAATGACCAGACACAGAGAGGGACAACTACTGGGATGAGTGGGAGAGAATATGGTTGTGGAAGTAGGGATGCCTGTTTCTCAAATGTGATATGTTAATGGTAAACATAGGTGTAGGACTCAGGAGTGCACAGCTTGGATTAGAGCAGAGGATTATTGTGAATGCAATATCTAGGACGCACGAAGCACGGTCCCAGATGTAGTCCCAGATGTAGTAATGAATATTATACGTCAGGATGTGCCAATTTAGAGACCTGCTAAAATGTTTCCAATATCCTTCTTACTCACCCTCATACATCACACTAAACACACCCATTACTCTACCACAGCAGTAACAGAAAACCACCACAAACTGCAAACACTCTGCAATACCCAACCACGCCCAACAAAGCATCTCACACACACTCATACACCAAACACCAACTACACACAAACAAACCCAGCACATAGTGACTGGTTTTTACAAACTGAAACTACCAACAGCACATCAAAGCTCTCTAGTGCTCTTCTTCTCGATCCCACTATCCAACCCCCCGTTCCCCAAGCCCTCCTTCATTTTCAGATCTGCCAAAGCGCGTGGACACCATGAAAATGGCAGCTGTGCACAGTACAAATAACAATAACATAACATAGCATAACTAGAGCTACTGTTCTACAGTGGTGGCTGGAAATTGAGTAAAAAGCCATACAGGTTTGCAATTGATTTTGTAGGGTAACTCATGATAAAACCAAATAGATGTAAGTTACCCACCTTGCATAAGAGCATTTTTCAATGCATTTTATTGACGCCCTTTGCCCAAATTTAGTCCAGTACAAAAACATGTTCATGCTAGATGTGCCCTTATATTTCTATGCTGGCTGCACCAATTTATGCCACCAGTCCCATATCAGGTCATACTAATGTTTGCATTGCGTATAATGGCAGTAATGATACTGTAAGAAAACATGTCCATGCTTCCTCTTAGAATATATGCCAGTATCCCACGCATGAAAATACTTCTGCCACCTTTGTCAGTAAAAATGACATTCCACAATAAGGAAGCATATCAAGAATGGCTGCACCAATGTAGGCAGGCTAGCCATATAAGAACACTCATCATACTGGCTTTACCCTTGATGCCAGTAAAAATGCAATGCCACAGCAAAAAATATATTTCGACCGGTTGCACCAAAGTAGGCCAGTTTAGATATGTAATAACACTTAGGGCAGTCTAGCCACGTAATAACACTAAACATATTTGCTTAACTCTTGATGCCCATTAAATCATGCCATGCCACAGTAAGAAAATATATTCATACTCACCCACCAACCTAGGCTAGTCTTGCCACATAATAACACTTATCATGTTTGCTTTACGCTTCATGTGCATTCAAACAAGCATGCCGCTATAGGTAAATATATCCAGAGTGGCCCACCAAGTAGCCAGTCTAGCCAATAATAATACTTATAATGTTTGCCTACTCTTGATGCCCATTGAATCATGCTAGGTCACTGTAAGAAAATATATCCATACTGACCCACCAACATAGGCCAGTCTTGCCACATAATAACACTTATCATGTTTGCTTTACCCTTGATTCCCAATAAGAAATTCCATGCCACAGCAAGAATGTATGGCCAAACTGGTGCTACCAAAGTAGGCCAGTCAAGCCGCACGATAACACATCATATTTGCTTTACTTTTGATGCTTGTTAAAGCATGCCATGTCACCGTTAGAAACTATACCCAGACTGGCCCACTGATGTAGGCCAGTCTTATCATGTTTGCTTTACTCTTGTTGCCCATTAGAAAATTCCATGTGACAGTAAGTAAATATATCCATACTGTCTCACCAACGCAGGCCTGTCTTTCCATGTACTAACACTTATCATGTTAGCTTTACTCTTTATGCCCATTAAACCATGCCATGCCACTGTAATAAAATATATCCAAACTGGCCCACCAACTTAGTCCAGTCTAGCCACGTCATAACACAAAACATGTTTGCTTTGCTCTTGAAGTCCATTAAAACATGCCATGTCGCTGTTATAAAATGAATCCAGACTAGCCCACCAATGCAGGGCTGTCTTGCCACATAATAGCACGTATCATGTTTGCTTTACTCTTGATACCCATTAAAAATGCAATGCTGTGTCTGCAAATACCCCAAACTAATCATAAATCCCCTCACCTCAGTCCTCCACCCCACCTATACCGCATGCACAATCAGAGGTACCCTCCCCAGCACACACGCACTCATTCATTCATTCCTTACTTCATTCAAGCATTAATTTCTCTCATTCACACATCCATTAATTTTTCACGTTCACCCCACACACATTCAAAAGAAGCTTTCTCATTCACTTGCATACTCTTACAGATATAAACACTTGCATACACACACACATACAGAGCTACATAACTATATTCATGCATCCAGTACATTGTTTTATCATTACCTGCAGCCCTGGTCTCCCGCCACCACCTGGTACAATTGCCCTCAAGCTTTCGTGCAGCTAGAAGAGCAACCAGAAAGCAGAGAGAGCTTCCTGTTCCTCAGGGCATGTGCAGTGGAGCCAGAGCACCTCCTTAACGCCACCTACGGAGGCCTAAATGGCAGGGAGGCACAAGAGCACCCCATAGGCACTTTTGGGTCTGCCGTTCCCCAGCCTGCTACCCCAATGTGCAGTGCAAGGCTGGGGAGGAAAAATGCCCTGGCCTTGCATTGCTCATTGGGTGCGCACTGGGGAACTCAAACTGTCAAAGGGAAACCATGTTTTCTTTTGAGAGTCAAAACCAGCCCAGAAGTGCTTGTGGGTGCTATTGCTGAGCTGGCTTTGGCTTGTCTATAATGGGTGACGGTGTTGGGTGGGAGATATGTTGTCCATTATGAATGAGCCCCCTCTGTTGTCCTAACTCTATCTTGCTGGTGCTCCCCACACTTGAGCCAAGCTCCGGATCGGAACTGAGCTCCAGAGTGAAGAAAAAAGGATGGGTTACTCCGCTCCCACATCAAAGGACCCTCTGTAGCAACAGTTAAAAGGCTAACGAGGCATGGGCTCGCATGCATTTGGCCACTGCAGCATTTTTCTGTTACCCCAAAGCAGAACAAGAAACACAGGTAAAAATGACATCCCCAATTGACTTTTTGTTAGAGATGTGCGAAATTTGGCAATTTTGGTTTCGTCAGTTTTGTGAACATGTGCAATTAACTGTCACCAATTACGTGAAATTGCTGACATTTCCGAAATTGCAAAGGACAGGATCAGTACCTCAGCGCTGAGCAAGGTTTCAAAATGCGTTTTGCCTTTTTCAAAATCCGTAATTGCTGCAACAAACAAGTTAAGTGTCTAATGATGGAAATCGTGACATAGTTTACTGGGAAAATCGGCAGAAAACGATTTATCAGCATTTTTCTATGTTATGTTATATGAAAGGTTCTTATCCCGCGCACATGCTGTTGCCACCTGCGTGGTCCCTTGGCGCTCTGGCGGATCTGTAAAGTGGGGGGGGGGGAGCGGTAAATTAGTAGGACTGAGCAGGGGAAAAGAGCAAGAGAGCTGTGATGTGCTGTTGGTAGTTTGGTGACACCGTTCACTGAGCGTAGGTGTGTTTTTCGGTTGGTAGCCGCCACATGGTGCTGAGCGAGGCTATGTGTGGTTTGTTTTGTTGTTGTGGTGCATGGTGTTGTGGTGTGCTATGCTAGAAAAGTAAGCAGTAATCTCAAGTAACTGGTTTTAAACTACTTGAGATTTCCATTATTTTTGTGGAATACCTGAGTGTAAACTTCTTCAGATTTCTCTCAGTAAACTAAGCAAAAGCTCGTTACTGGAGTTTTCCGCTTATTTTGCTGATAACCAAAATCCTGTAAATTCGTTTTCGGGGGGAGGAGGGGGTTCTTTTCCCCAAGGTAAGTAAATACATCTTACCACAGTTTTCCATTTATTTTGCTGATCATAAATCCTGCAAATTGGTTTTATGCAGAATTTCATTTCGGGAATAAAACACAATTTGTGCAATTTAAGGAAGTGAACATTTTTATGTATTTTACCCAATTGGCCAGTAAAATTTTAATTGCACTCGACAATTCTTCGTATCAATTTGTGTGGATACGGAACAATTTATTTCATTATGGTACATATTTGGCATCCTACCCAAGAACCCTACTACTCAGTCTTTAACTTGCCTAATGCGACGGCTGCTCCTACCTTCCCAGTCCTGGAAGACATGAATGGTTCACTGAGCTTAGATCACCCACCTCAGGCACAGAGACCCCAATCACTGTTTAACTCCCCTGGTGCTGTTTTCTTACCCTGGTAATGGAACTCGGGGTGTGCTCTGGGTGCATCTGTTTGCCTCCACACTTCCTTTTTGTGGTGGGACACACTTCCCAATGACAGAGGCCGTAGCAGGCACACCTGCTCGCTGGTTTCAATTACCCTGGCTCTAGCAGAGGATGGGCATGCAATGTCCTAATGGCAGTCCAGGATCCCCTAGAGCCTCCTATCCTAGATGGAGGACAGTTGTTAAGGGTATTCCAAAAGTGCCTTCTGACCCCGTTTCGGGTTTCTTTAAGGACGTTGCTAAGGAGATCCCAGCTCTTCCAAAGGCCCCTTCCTTTCTGGCACAGCCTGCAGCTTGCACCTGTGCCGGCACCAGCATTTCCTGCTGTGTTACTGGTGACCGCAGATCCAGGAAGGTTGACTGCTTTGGTGCTGCTTGCACCACCTTGGACAGAGAGGCGTGGACAGTCTAGGACCTGAGAGGGCAAGGCCCACCCAAATCTGTAAATGCCAATTTAGCAGCGCTGTGTGGGCATTTACAGATGTTAATGTCACTGCGATGGGCCCAACTACATTAGCTTCAGGCCCCACTTGTTAGACAATCCTGGCTACGCCTCTGCTTGGACATGGGGGAATCTTCTGCTCACTGACAGCACATCGGAAACTTAGCCCGAAGAGGTCTTAGAAGAAGATGAATTGTCCAGGGCCAAGATCTTCCAAAGCCTCACGGGAAAGGGATGGCATGCATGGGGCTCCAGGTTTGGATGCTGGAATTTTAGCCCTGATCTTTGCCTCTAGGTATGAGGGATCAGCCATACTTACTGAATTTTAGGTGTTAAAGGTGTCCAGTGACATCTGTAAAAATCCACACTACATGCTGGTGGCGAGCAAGGCACTGGAAACCAAAAACTGTACCACTGTAGTAACTCTTGTAACATTCCCCTCTTTCTCCTGATGACCTTCCCTACCTCTTATCCCTCATCATCGCCATCATATTATAATGAGTGCTCTTACGGCCACTGGAAGAAAGGAAAAAGGCTCAGTTAGGAAATTGGGTGCAGATGGAAGTGTAGGGCATGGGTGATGCACCCAGTCTTCTGTAAACTCCAATATAACGTTTTTCATGCTGCATCCGAAAAATGCTACAATCCCTATATATGTGGTATGGCTATCACACAAGCCTGAAGGTACTGAGAATGCACTCTCAAAAAGACTATATAGCAAGTACATGGTCCAGCAAAAAGTCCCCATAAACAAAGGAGGCCCAGAAGTGAGCCCAAACCAGCATACTCAGCCCCTGCCTAGGCCGAAAGATCTCAGTGACTTCCCAGCAGTGAAGATCCTGCTCTCCCTGTCAAATGTAAGTGTGGCCATGACTCCAAATGGGCGGAGGTGAACCCTCAATTGCAGCCTATCTGCACCTCATAGTTGCCCCACCTCGCTTTGGCTATGAAACACTGGTACAATTCTAACACACGGCCAAATGCTCCCTCTCACAGTGACCGAAGAACCAGAACTAGTGCCTCCTTGTGCCTCTCGCTGGGAGATAAATGTATAGGGGTCCCAGCCTGATGACTCTTTACAAACACAAAGGGAGGGAAAATGCACCCAATTTAGAGCCCCAACGACCAGAAACAATTTCATTTGTGATCAAAATTTAAAAGGTTGCCTATGTATCAGGGGATGGTTTCGGTTCTGCGGGAGGAGGTCTTGTTTGTGGTGGAATTGTGGGGAGGATGTATCCCACACATGCAGGAACATTGGCCATTCCTGAGTTGTGAGAGAGGCCCCCACTATCAATACAAAGCATCCCGACTGTCCACAGCACAGCCCTGTGGGCAGTAATTGTACCTCTGGCAATGGTGTAACTTTCCTCCATTATCAAATAGCTTGCTTCTCCACCAACTAGAACCTGCTGGGGTTCGAGCGAGCCCCTCCTCAGGGAACATTTTCCTTCAGGCTGACTGATTAGCACTGAAGGCCCTCTTTTAACTGAACGCCTCTACCCCCAGCCACCAGTTACTCATCAGCTCTTCCAAAGCCATCACATTTGTAGGACCAATGTGGGACAGAAGCGAAACCACGACCCTTTCTCCACTAGAGAGACCTTTCACTCAGCAAACTGAGCGCCACTCGCTCTCGCCACCACAGAAAGTAGCCTCATGAATTGTGAGGACGTTTGAGTATGCAGGTTTCATGAATCGAGACTGTTTCTCCCGCTACCCTGAGAGTGAGACCTAGCTCACTTCATCTGGAAAGGGCTGGCGCCAAATGCTTTACAACCTTGCCAAAGGTTGCATGTGCAGTCTCCGGAATCCTGTTTGAAACATGCATTGGTTCCCAAGCATGCCAGTCATAATCTCGGTATGGATGCAATGGCATACAGGAAACGAATTGTCTTGTATATCTCTGCTTCGTGGATTTGTTCATTGTAGACCGAATGACGTCCTGCAGATGAAGGTAAATAAACTGAACTGAACCAGATGCAATGCACTCAGTAGAGTTCAGGTGGGAGGAGTCCACCACTGCGGACGTCCCACAATCTGATGGTTGGACATCTCACACCTGCAACGCTCTGGTTTTACGTGGCTTTGAAGGATTTCATGGCGGTGCGGATGCGCGCCGATGTCATGTCTACCATTTATCGCACCAGAGAGAAGGGCTTTGGGTATTTATTGGCGGTGCAAGCTGGATACAGAAATTTGGCCGCAGGTGGTTCTTCTGGTGCTACGCCTTGCAGCTGTGCGCTCCCCCATGAAGACCGGCCCGCCTCACACTGCTGAGACACATCTACACACCCTGGAATGTCCTCAGAGTAGGCAGGTGTGCAACCAGCTCCTCCGCCAGTTGTGAGTCATTTGCCTCCTCGATGGACAAAGGACAACGTTATTTAGAAGACATACCAATGGCCATTGGGACTGGCATATGTGTCTCTACTCCTCTCCCCAGCCCTGTTGATTCTTGAAGGCCGAAGCAAATCGAAGGAAAGCAACCATGAGCTGTCATCCTCTAGTACGAATTTCTATGAATGTTTCCTGTTCGAATGAGGCAACTTCATCCCTCTTCCGCTGGTGGTGGATATTTTGATCAGAGACACGGGGAAGAATCACCACCACTCAGCACAGGATACGTTTCTTGAACAACTAAACTTTACCAACTGAACTCGGACCCTGAACAAACGGGGGTCCTTGGAAATCCCCTACCAATCGACGGGGCGAAGATTTTGCTAGTGGGATATTTTAGATAAAGAAATATATCGGCTCACTTGTTCAGTGGAGGATATGACTTTTTGTTTACATGCAGTAGAATCTAGTCTTGACACTGATGCAAGACATACTTGCCACCTCTTGGCACGCAGAGGACAAACCAAGGGTGTTCTTTTCACATCCAATGCAGCTGCGCATTCATCGCTTGCTCGGCCTTCTCCATCGACATAGGGAGGATGTTAGTATTTCTCTGCAGAACCTAAGTCACTTGAGGACAGCAGCACTGGTTCGAAGGGCACCACCTCGGTCACAGGCCATCCTCTCCCACTATTCAGGATTCTCTTCCTTAGGATATGTCTGGGGAAAAAAAAACTCTATTGCAGAATTGCAAGACCATTCCTGTACCCCTGCATACCATGTTAATTATTGCCACTGGTGATGCCTTCTCCACTCTACATCCTAATCACTTGGCCAGTTACCTTTACAAAAATAGATTCTGGTGCCACTCCCAAGCTGGTTTCAATGTGAATAGATATTCAGGCAACTTTGGTTTAAGAAGTGGCCCTATTGGAAACCCCTACAAACGCCATCTTTGTAAATAAACAAATGAATCAGAGAAGTAAGTTGTGGGCAGCGTTTTTTCATGATTGGGAACTGATCATATTAAACAGGCGAGCAGCAGGTGATGGCCCAGGAGAACAACGTGGACAAATGGGGCCATTAGTTACACCCTTGATTATTTTTTTGTAACATTAGCATTATTCGCTAGGGTAGCACTGTGACAAAATGACTACTGCTGTGCAGGAGGACAGGGATTAGTGTTGGTTGAAGTGCCTTCTCAGCCCCACACTACTACTAAACCAGCAGTGATCTCAATCAAAGATGAAACAGGCACAGCCTGACAGGTATACCTCATTTGCGTCTTTTGGTAACGTGTGCCAAAGGCAGGCTATCTTCTTCAGGAGGGGTGTGAGGTAGCAGCAGTAGCAACCCAAACAACAAAAGTATGGGGGTAGCAAAAGAGAAGAATGCCCAACCAAGGGTCTATAAAAGTAGGATCTTTAATTAGAGTAACAAAAATGCATGAAGCCATAACTGGACATTGTTTATATTTAGTGTTTAACATGCCACCAGTCGGCTGGGGTACACAATTATCATGTTTTGAACTGGAGGTCAAGAATATTTAAAAGGCCACCTCTGCCTGCTGGAACTTTGTGTTCTGGCAGCTTGTTTGTGACATTTGATCGTGCCTTGTTGCCACAGCGTGGCAGTTGCTGGAGATGTCAAGGCAGCATTCACAGCAAAGGGCAGGAGTGCAGTATGTTTTTGGCATTGGGCATTATGAAATGGGGGTTCTGATAAGCAGACCTCCCTTTCTGAAACAGAATTGCTGGCATCATTTTAATTGCAAAAAATCAAGAATGTTCAGGTTATTCCACCCTCACCATATGGCATTCTGTCACATGCCCCCAACCATAAATGGTTGAGCACCACCCTTCTTGTGGTCGGGCTCATCATCCAGATGGACGCAGCGCCCGAGACCATCTGCATTGGAATGCTGCAATCCAGGTTTATGATGGATGTCCATATGCAATCCCTATAAGGATACGGTCCAGCAAAGCTACTTGATATTCTCTTCTGCATGGCCACTAACCACCTGAGATCTCTGTGGTCAGTCTGTTAAAATGGAACCCAAAAATGTAGGGTTCCAGTTTGCATACCACCCAAACTACCGCAAATGCCTCTTTTTCGATGGGCGACCAATTATGCTCTCTTTTAGTCAGTTATCTGATAAGGTAGGCAATTGGGTGTTCAACCCCTTCTGATGTTAGCCGAGCTAAAACTGTTCCAGTTACAAATGTACAGGTGTCTGCCTCGATAATTATCATGTGTCCATAATCTAGCCTCTTAAGGGCCCAGGCCTTTCACAAGCCATCTCTTATGGAAAGTGGTTTGGAAGGCAGGAGTGACCTCGCGTTCTGAAACACTTGTGTACGAGCGCAATATAAATAAAATATCATATTACATCATATTTGGCTTCTTTGTAGATGTCAATTCATGCAATGGTCCCACATCCCCACATAACAGATCTGTAGTACCCTTTAGGGCCCAGAATGGCTACCTGGTAGAAATATCCCAATCCTGAACCACCTGCACTTTACCACAGAAAGATTTCTGCAGTAAAGGATTTCAGATCTTGCCTATTTTAGAAAACTGGAGTCACAGGGATAACCCTCTTGTAATGGGAGGGAGGGGTAACAAGTAACGCCTCCGATATAGTAAACGGGAGAGGAAACCCGGAAGTGGAAAAAGGGGTCGAGAAAAGAAGACCCACGAAATAGTGTCCCCGATTTGGCCCGGCAACCGCTGGCAGTCCTGCAATTGCTGTTTTGTCAGGTCAGAGGAGATGTGTACCTCCTCCATGGACCCCTCTGTGAGTCTCAGGCAGGTTACAGGGTTATGAAACCGGTCGACCTCGTTACAGCATGAGCGGGCCTCATGCGTTTTTATGATTTGTGTACAGAACAACTGGTCATACACTTATTTAATTCGATTTGACCTGTGATGTATACCGGGTCTCTCAAGAAACTCTTATCTGTACAGTTTTTAGACGTTGGAAAAGAACCTTGTAGCAGAGGTTCTTTTGATGTATTGTGTGTTATTAGTTCAAATTGACAGACTTTTCTAGCGGCTGGCACCACATTTGACAATAAAAGGTTTTTTCACACAATGTCGTGCAAATATAGCCCTAAAAAACTCTAAATAGTAGGCATTATCTAATGTAAAATGCCTAGTTCTTCTCAAACATTGCCGATGGATTTTTAATTGTATAACTTACAATTGTATTAATAGACAGAAGGTTACTTGTATTAGATTCCTTTTTGACTATTATCCAGAGGTGGATGGTCCACAATTGGGATCCTCTTCAGACGCACCATCAGTCAACACCAAGTCATCCCTGCTGTAATGAGGTTTGCGCCGGGTGACGGGAAAGATCCAATGCTTCTGCCTAGGAGTCTTTGTGTCAGTGAGGTAATTAACTTCACTGATCTTTTCCAGAACCACGTAAGGTCCAGTCCCTTTATCTTAAAGTGCACAGGATTTGGCAGGTTCCATAATCCAGACCAACTGACCTGGGGCAGATTCTGTCACAGTGGCTTTCTGGTTATGTCAGTCTTTCATTAACTACTGACTACCCTTCACTCAAGAAGCAATGTCCAGTCATGTGAATTTCTTTGACACAACGGGTGTATTGATCAGATAAAAATATTTACATGAATTAACCCTCCACCCGCAGTACGTTAAAGTCAAAACCCACCCCCAACCCCCCAACACCTCACACACTCCCACACACCCTTGCCCCCCACCGCCCACCCACAACACCCCCACACCCAAAGCTAAATATGAGTACAACAGGTCCCCTGCTATTGTTGCTCCCTTTTTGATGGAGGGGATTGCATCTCCAGACAGTGCATGCTGCGCAGGGACCTGCGCACAGGGCTCGTTTGTGTGGAGCTTGCAAACGTAGTGCTTGTTGATGTTGTTGGTTGGTGTTCAGATGCAGCGGGACGGCGGTGGGCCATGTTGTTGGCCATCCGATCAAGGGTCTGTGCAACGGATGTGAAGCCCTCATGGACCCGCTTTGCCACACAGTTGACTGCACGGATGATAGCCACTGTGTTGTCCCTTTGGCCCTGAGCATTGCCTCCCAATCAGCCAAATACTGTTTTATCATGTCGTGCATCGATTGCTCTCTCCCCTCCATGCGGGTCAACCGTCCCTCTATGACCCTGATGGAAGTGGGTCTGGATGGTTGCATGGCCGGTGGTGATATGCTCACCACGGGATGTACTCTTGTGTAGACGTACCCTGCTCGCTGCGGTGGCCTTCGGACACATGTTCAGGGGTGCCCTGTGGTGTGTCCTGCGTGCTGGGCGTGTGTTGGCCGTCTCCCAGCATGCTGCCTCCTGCATTTGGATCATCCTCAGGCCCCTCGTCCTCCTCAGCACTGTGTTGAGCCAATGCCAACTGGCTCACGGAACTAGTGGCTGTTGGATGTGTGCCATCCATATCACTTGTCACTGATGTTGGCTCATCCCTGGCAAGAGGTGTCTCCTCGGGGCTGATTTTTGCATGGGGCAACCTTCCTTGCGCAGCATCTTTTGACAGGTGTGCCTTGCAGGCACGGGTGCCTTCGCCCTGGTGCTCCTGGGTGACAGGTGCAGGTGGCTGCTCATCCTGTGGACGGGGCTGTGCACCCTGGTGGGCACTGGTGTGTGCTTTGGCTGTGCCTTTGGTTTTCGTTGCACCTCTGGATGTTGATGGCCTGGTGGCATCATCCTCACCCCTGGCCTTTCGTGCAGGTTTTCTTGCCTGTGCCATGGCGTCATCGCTGTTGCTGTCTGAATTTGTGCCTGTGGGAATGGAGTGGCAGGGCATCAGTCATGGGGGAACTTGCATCCTGCATGCATCGATGTTGGTACAGTTTGGGTCATGTGCTTCGTTGTGTGCTGGTTGGAGTGGCAGACATGGTGCTTGCAGGATTGGGGGGGATTGTATTGGCATCCCTCTGGTGCTGCCATGATGTTCATGGTGTCTGTTGTGTGGCCTACAGTTGTGTTGTGGCTTGCATGCTGTGCGGCATGTGCTGTTAGGTTGTGTATCGGGTGTGTATTCGGTATTGGAGAGGCATGCAGCATGCATTTTGATGTGACAGTAGTGAGGCCGGCATCTCGAAAGGGATGTGTGTGTGTGCATGCATATGTTGGTTGTCTGTTTATGTGGCAGGGATGTGGCATTTGGGTTAGGGATGTGTGTAGGTGTGGCTGATGAGCCATGTATATGCTATCATCTACTTCACATCTGGTGGACAACTTTGTACTTGGGATGTCGGGGGTGTGTGGGACTTCTGTAGTGCGCAAAGGGTCACTCACCATCATCATCCGATGATGGGACTCCATACTCCGCATGTCCAAATCCTTCTCTCGACTCCATATCGATGATGGAGCTACATGTTTCCTCCCACCTTGCCAACTTGATGGGGGAGTTAAGACCACCGCCTGTTGCCTGCCCCTGGCTGCGGTTGGCAGATTGTATGTTCCTGACTCGCAGGCGCAGGTCATCCCATCGCTTTCTGCAATCCTTCACACTGCATGGGGTTGTTCCCACTGTAGTGACCTTCCTGGATACCTCCTCCCATATTTTTTTCTTTCTCAATTGCGCTGCATGCCGCAGGTCCACCCAAAACACCACGTCAGCATGCTTGACAAGTGTGTCTGCCAGCATTTTCAGTTCATCATCACTGAAGTAGGGTTTCCACAGGCGTGGAGTGCCTTTTCTGGTTGCCTTCGACATTTTCTTTCAGCAAGGGTACAGAGTTTTTGTGCACAGGTCCTGTCAGCAGAGGACTGCAATGGATTGTGTTTTCCTTGATGGCCGCTGGTGCAGTTCCCGTTCCGGCGATGACATTGCTTCTGGTAATGGTGATAACAGTGCCGTTATTAAGGGGGACATCGATGGTGGAGGAGGTATCAGTGCACTTGTTGATGCCGCTATCGGGGTGTTTAGGGACGTTACCGGCATGGCGGAGGGTCCGTTACCGGCATGCTGGTACGCGCATGCCCGCTGACTCATACTCCGACGTTGATTACGAAGGCAGTAATACACCGACACGTTCCTACTGGCATGCCGGTAATTGAGGATTCTTACCGCCAAACCCGTAATGAGGCCCAATGTATATGTGGAGAAGCCTCAAACTAATTAGGCAACAAAAATATTTGATTACAAATAAGTGGCCAATATATTTCATAACAAATGGCAAGTGCTTACATTCACAAAAAAAACTAATAAAAAATACAAATATCTAAGGCACAAGAAATGAAGTGCATAGTGCATTAATACCACGACTTACATAGATGTCCTTAATGAATCGCAATGTATTATGCATTAAAGTACTTCATTCATGAGCTCGATAAAAACACATATCAAAATTACAAAGAATATAGTGTACAGCACATCTAAAACCCTGCCATGATAGCCAGGACTAGAGACAAGGAGGCATAAATGAACTGAATCCCAAATGTTTCATGATAAAGTGGTAAGTGCCATAAAGAGCCAATATTCAGAAAATTACATCTGTATTCTAGAATCAAATAATTCTACAGTTTGAGGATCACATAACGTTAACATATAATAATTAATATGTAGTACTAAACGTGCAAAAGAATCAAGAAATGTATTAATTGCAATAAGAACATTAGTGCTTGCAATAAGAACATTAGTGCAAAATTGCAATAAAGTGCTAAGTGTTGCGATATAATATGCAATATGTAGTACCAACTATCACAAAATATATTCAATGCTACAAGGACACTAGTGTCAATTTTCAATAATGTATTAAGTGCATTAAAGACAAACCATGTTCGTATGACATCTTCAAACGGGTATCATGTAATAATATCCCCAACAAAAATATCGCCGTAAATATGGCCGTTTGGTTCGCCATAGGCGATATTTTTATTGGGGATATTATGTGGGAGCGGGGGTTGAGGGGGTCTCCCCCCACATTAAAAAATGATGCGGGGGTTGCGGGGGTTTCCCCCGCAGGGTCGATTGTCAACTTCCTGCAAAAATATGGCGCTATTATTGTATCGCAATATTTTTGCGGCAGAATTATCACATGGCACCGTCAAACGTGAATGCTACAATTGAACAATGTGTATCAACATGACTCAAAGATGAATATCAAGTAAAAATGCCCATAATAGTGACAGAATACTTCATGAAAAGCCCATCATAGTATTATCAGCCATCAGAATGGAGAATCATATCAAAAGTACTTTATTGCAAACAAAAAATGTTAAGAGAAAAGAGCAGCAGCAATAAAAACTTATCATAACATCTTAACATCCTGTGAACACATCTGGTTTAACAAACGTGGTGTAAATACTAATCACGGATATTACAAGACGATCATGTTATGGAATAAATTCAAAATTAGAACCAGATGCGCATTAGGTGCCCAGATATGTATAGAGTTTTTCATCAATATTATGTCCTTTAGGGGGCCTTAGTTTCAAAATGTAAGATCGTTTTAGTCTCCAGCTAATGTAGCTTTAGTGCCCTGTCACTGCCACGAGACTTTGAGGAGCATGTATAATACCAAAGTAATTAAAGTCATCCAGTTTGCCATAATGAATTTCATGAAAGTGCTTTGCCATCAGGTATTTGAAGTCAGTATTTTTATGGCCCAGATGTGTTGGAGAATACAAAGTTTCAATTTACAGATAGTGCTCCCAACATATCACTTATTACATGGGCGTGACAGTACATAAACTACAAACTTGGTGTCACAGGAAATCTTGTGTTGAATTGTTAATGTTGATCTTAAGACAGCATAACTATCACACGTGATGACATAGATACAACCTCTACATTTAGTGCATTTGAAGAAACCATAACCCATTTTCATTAACAAAGTCGAAGCACTGCTCTCTATTCTTTTAGATTGTAAAAAGCTAGATACTTATTTTTCTTTAATGAGGATGCCTTATGGTAGGTGACACAGAGATGGCTGTGTAATATTGATGACAGGTTCTTAGCTGCCTTCAACACATGGCAGCGTTTTTTGATTTCCCTTATATCTGGAGATTCAGCACAAAAAATGAGTATCAATCTGATCTCATTCGTTTTTAGCAGGTTTCAGATATGAGTCGGTGGTTAGCAAATGATCCTAATTCAAAGATTTCACTTTAGTGTATGCTTTTTCTATAACTTCCTTAGAAAATCCACATCTATGAACATTTTTAGATTTACTCCCACTTTCCTTATCAAAAATCTTGATGTCAGATCATCAGAGCACGCCGGATTCATATAAACACGCTGTATGGAATGCTCTGTTTACAATTTAATGGATAATTGCTGGGCGATTGGAGCTCATAGGTTTCCTATGTAGATCTTTTGCTAAGACACCACTATCTGATCGGAAGAGAAAATCCCAAAAGATAATCTCCTGTTTAGTATGTGATTCAGTGAATCGGAGATCGAGATTGCTATTCAGAATTTGAACAAATGTTGTCCAATCTGATTCATTGCCACTCCAAATTATGAACAGGTGATCGATATAGCATAGCCATGTCACCAAACGTTCAGTGTAAATAGAGTTCTCTCTATACCATGATAGGAATGTTTCCACCAACCCAATGTAAGGTTGGTGGAGAAGGAGCAAAAGTGTTACCCATGGCAGTGCCCCTCAGTTGCTTATAATACACATCATTGAAGAGAGAAAAACATTGTTATTTAAACAAAAAGCAATCATTTTGAGGAACAACTCAGTATGTCTCAGATAATTCAAGGACCTGGTATCGAGAAAGTGTTTACATGTCTTGATGCACACATCATGATCGATGGATGTATAGAGGGAGACGACATCTAGGGTTGCCAACATGTACCCTTCTTCCCATGAGATAGCATTGATGTGCTTTGACAAATCCTGTGTATCCTCCAAATAAGAAGGTCGTGTAGAAACAAATGGTCCAGATTTCCAATCAGCAATCCAGACATGGTCACAATGGGTCTACCTGGAGGTTTTTGAAGACATTTGTGGATCGTGGGTAGAAAGTATATGATGGGTGTTACAGGGAATGCAGGCGAGAAAAATGTGCACTCTTGTTCATCCAAAAGATCTATGGTGCTCCATTTGGTTAACAGCTCACCACGGTTCTCTTATATGGATGGAATGGGATTCTCCATTAACTTCATATAACAGGTGCCATCTCTTAATCGCCTCTTCACTTCCAAAAGGAAATCCTTTCGATTCATAAGAACGGTGCTTGAGCCCTTGTCCGGCTGCTTTATCACTACATCAGACAATTGTTGTACATTCATGTAAAGTGCTGAACACAGTTTTGAACAGGTTGTTAAAGTGCCTAACAGAGCAATTAGTCCTACGTTTCATGAGATCACCAGATTCTGGAAGGCATCCAAGCATCTACCTTTTTGTAAAGGAGAGTTATGTTTGGATTTACATTTTAATTGCTTTTCATGCACCAGTCTGGTTCAATATCAAAATCAAGCAAATCTATGACATCAATTTCAGCTGTTTCCTCTGCCAGATGAGCCAGGTCTCTTCAGGTAGATAGATCAGATATAACGAGATCAGTCCTGGCTCCTCTATGAATGTGCATAGTGTCTTTTTTAGGATTGATGGCATTGAACTTTTTAAGTTTGACTTTGCGCATAAATTGGTCAAAATCTATAGTGTTTGAACATAATCCAAATGAGTCGTGGGGCAAAAATTCAAGCCTAATTCTAAAATCTTGGATTGACCTTTCGTCAACTGATGATTTGATTAGTTGACCACTCACATGTTGGAGCCACCATTGACTTTTTCCCCCAATTGCCATAGCTCGCTGACCTCCCTTGTTGGGGAGTATCGATTCCCTTTGCCCCGCTGCCCCCTGCAGGTTTTCTTCCAGTGGAATGATTCCGCCCCCTGCCTCTCTCTCTTTCCTGTGTTTTTCCATCATGACAGAGAAGCCTCATTTTCTCAAAAGAATTCTGTGTTAGAGTGTGTTCATCATTTTCACTGTTATGAGTAAAAAAAAAAATGATTCCAACTAGATTGGATTGAAACAATAGAGAAGAGAGAGAATCACAAATGCATGAAAAATGTGTCTACAGAAGCAGAGAGTCTCCGTAGCATATCAAAATACATGGAATTACTCCCGTGCAAGCGTCTACGAAAGAATTACCTGAAATTCAGGCTGGACCTATATGAAACAAAAGAAATACAACGACAAAGGCAGAATCCGCAAGTACAAGATCTTAAATGTCGTTTCTGTCAGTGCGAAGATGAAACATTAAAACATTTGGTCCTGCACTGCCCTGAATTAAGAATGCTAAGAACCAAATATTTGGGCCAGGAGCTGAGCACAAGCATGACTTACAGTTCCGAAGATTGGTGGGCAAGAATGCACAGCAGCAATTTCAAAAATTTGACGTTGTCTCTCACACTGTTTCTTGAACAGCTTGAAGGGAAGATGAAGGAAGCCGACTGAACATTTCATTGAAATAAAAAGATAAAAGATAAACAATGGAGACCACCAGGGGGCGCAGAGATGCACTGACGCATCTGCACTAGTCTCCTCCAAAGGGCACCGTCAGAGGGACTTGAGTCCCCCCCAGACCCTCAGGAGTGCAGTGCCGACCCCCCCCCGCAGCCTGCTGACATCGCGGAGCCCCCGCACGCCCCAACTCCGGTCGCCCGATGCAGAGATTTCGCAGAGTTCTGGCCCCTTGAAAGAGGAGGGAGAGAGAGCTCCACCTTCCCCCGCACCGCGGCTCCCAAGAAGTAACGGCCCATGGGAAGCGACCCTCCTCCACACTGGGCATCCTTGCGGCGGACCTTGCAACCATTTGAGCCTCAACCAAGATACGCATCACCTCAGGTGCTTGACTGCTCTGCACCGGGAGGGAGAGCGAGCCCCACCTCCCCTGGCGCAGCGGCTCCACACTGGGCTCCGGTGAGCTGGGGCCTACGTGAGGCCCATACCAGCGCCGGACGGCGCGGAAGAGCGCCCAGTCACCCCCAGACTCAGTGGTGGGGGATTTCCAGACCCATCGATGCCCGGACGAGATCACTCAGCGCCTTTGAGTTGGTTTTCTTTTCCTGGGACCACAGCCTGGGGCCGTGTGCCGGGCCCTACGGCTTGCACTCCCCCAGGGGACACAGGCGGACTGGAGAACTGGCGCGGGAGCGCACACAGAGGGCGCGGATTGCTCCCTCAAAAGTTTATAGCCCCCTCCCGACCCGCAGGGCCATTCTTCATTGGGAGCCCCTGAGAGCCCGGCCCCCCACCGGCGGAGCGAGAGAGCGGGAGCCTCCCCCTTGCAGGGGGGCCTACAGCAGTCCCTCAACACTTCCCCCATTGGGCCTTCCCTGGATTCTGTGTTGCCCAAGAGAGGTGAGAAGAGAGCTCCGAGAGCTCCATGGGGTATGAGAGCGCCCCAGATTATTAATCAGCATTAAGGGCAAAGATGATTACTACCGCACCGGCTGCCTGGCCTCACAACAGTGTCCGCCCCCTTGAGGTTTTTTTCGAGCAGAGGGGTCCCGACATAACACGGGGACAGAGAGCGATAGACCCCTGTTGGCCGTGACCTGGAGATTTGTCACGAGTAATCTCCCGCCTCAACATAGCGTGCAGAGTCAAGGTCGTATACAGAGAAGTCCCCCCGTTGCTCTCCCTCTAGAGTTGTTCGAAGGCCCAGCGGCGCAGCCCACTTGACCTGGGGCGTTCACGAGGAGACCTTGTGGAGATGGCCGGGGGGAGCCCATGAACTAGAAGGAATCCCTACAGAGATTTTGACGCATGCCCTCAAGCTCGCCAACCTGCCCTGAGATGGCGTCCCCGACGCATCAGGAAATGTCTGATACTAGCACAGTCACCAAAGGTATGGCTGCCCTCTTGGAGGAAATAAGAGGCTTCAAAGCGGACATAACGATATGGTTGGACACCTTGGAAAAAAAGTGGACAATATAGATGACAGGGTCCAAATGCTTGAAAACAACACAGCCTCGAATGACATTTTTGTGACTCAATTCGACATGCGCTTATCGGAACTCGAGAGGAGAGAAGAGAAATGCTCCCTAAAGCTTGATGACTTAGAGAATAGGGAACGCCGCTGTAATCTGCGTTTTTTGGGCTTCCCTGAGTGGGAGGGCGAAACGCAAATGGACATTAGCAAAGCTGTTATTGCTCTGGTGGGAACTCTTTTTGAAGGTGCAAATACGAATTAACCTACTATCGATAGAGCTCACAGAGTGGGTGCGGCTAACAGAGGCCCCAGATCCATTCTCGTACGATTCCATTATTTCACGGAGAAAAGCAAAATCTTGGAACTGGCACGTAAGAAGGGTCCGGTGGACTGGGAGGGGGCCCGGATTTCGGTGTATCAGGATCTGTCCGCCTTCACCCTGGCAAGACGTCGACTCTGCTCCCCGCTAACGAAAATGCTCCAAGCCAAGGGGGTTCGATACAGATGGGGATACCCTTTTTCACTTTGCTTCGAACTCGAAGGATACAAATATGCCCTGGTCACGGAGGATGATATTCGCAGGGTGTCGGGAGAACTCCTCGATGAACCAAGCATGGAGGTGGGAGAGCAAGAGCGCGGAAGAGAGCTGGTTGGCCCCCGGGGGACAAAGGCTCCACAGGAGAGACGTAAAGTCCGAGGCCACAGGAAGTTTAGAAGAGTGGCTCCGACATCCCCTGGACAACCTGACACTTAAGGAACCACAGGACGCTTCACGGTCAAGTTTGTACTTTATTCCGAAAGGGGGAGCAATGTAAATGTTCACAATCTAAATGCGATAGGGGGGTGAGGGGGCTCAAGTTGTTGTTGTTGAAGAGTTGAAGAGCCCGGAGGGGGGAGACACTGGTGGCCTGGCTCAGCGACAGGATGAAGCCGCTGGTGTACCAGGCGTTCACAGAGGAGGGGGGAAGGGAGAGGGGGGAGGGAAAAGTTGGGGTTTGTTCAATGGGGTTTTAGCTGGGACAAGCCAAGTTTTCTGGTCTGTTTCGTAACTACAGATCTGTTTTTTGACTATAGCAGGGGGCGGAAGTATTGCAGGAGCACTGAAATTAGTTGCTTTGTGGAGGGAGACATGAGCTTTTACCATCGCTGTGATGGATGATTAATTTCAATTTTTGACAGTGGGTTCGTTAAATGTACAGGGGCTTAATTCTCCCACTAAAAGGTCGCTGCTGGTGAGGGAATTTTCAAGGCTCCGGCTCCACTTCCTATTCGTGCAAGAAACACACTGGGTCAGGGGCAAGGAACCAAAGCTTAGGGCTAAAACCATTGAACAGGTGTATGCAGCGTCCCTTTAGGCTAAGAAACGTGGAGTTGCCCTACTGGTCTCTCCCGGGGCCCATTTCGTACTCAAAGCTCAGAGGGCAGACCCGGAAGGACGATATATCATGGTCAAGGGGGAGGTGAGGGGTTGGTTGTTTACCCTGGTTTGTATATATGCTCCAAATGAGGCGCAAGATGGCTTCTGGGTGGGGATGAGAGAGAAAATTATAGCTTTTTCCGAGGGTACTCTACTGGTTGGTGGGGATTTTAACATGGTTCTTTGCCCTGAACGGGACAGGAGGGCGCCCAACCCATGTCCTAATCAGCGACTCCATAAAAAATTGGCTGAGGCTTTCCAAACAGTTAACGAATATCTGGGTTTGAGCGATACACACCACACTAGGCAAGATCGTGATCCCGACTTCACATTTTTCTCAAAACCTCATGCTACATTTTCCCGTATTGATTATATTTTAGTTGATTCCACGCTTCGGGGAGAGGTCACAGAATCGGGGGTGGAGGTTGTTCCTTGGACGGACCATGACTTGGTTAGAATAAAAATGGGTATCCCCCCGGCGTCGACACCCGGCTCCCTATGGAGGTGTAACGACCTCCTTCTACACGACAAGGAAGTGCGCCAATCCCTCCTGAAAGCTATTACAGAATACTTCTCCATCAACGATAATGGGGAGGTCGGGGTCATGGGATTATGGGAGGCATTCAAGGCAACCATTAGGGGCATTCTCATTGAGACAGGTTCGAGGAAAAAGAGGGAGAGGGGCCATGAGGAGAAACTATTGAAGGAAAAGATAGAGGCTACCCAACCGGGTGGGAAATTAAAAACGCAAATGTTCCCCGGAAAGTGGGAGGAGCTTCAAAGGTTGCGCTCAAAGTTGGCAGACCTCCAGGTGGGACAAACGGAAAGAAAGCTGTCCTTCCTGAAACAGAAGTACATGGAAAAAGGGGAAAAAGCGGATAAGATATTAGCTTGGAGGCTTTGCGAGCTCAGAAACAATAGAAGGGTGAATTCCATCCATTCACCGGGAGGGGAATCAACGGTAAGAGATAGTAAAATAGCTGAACATTTTCGGCAGTATTATGAGCACCTGTATTGCTCGGAGTACGCAGGGGATGGAACCGAGATTGACAACTTCCTGGACTCCCTCCCGATTCCCGGCCTCTCACCCGAAAAAGCAAGTACACTAGAACTCCCCGTAACCCCGGAGGAGATAATAGACACTACATCCTCTTTGAAGAGTGGAACAGCCCCAGGGGATGATGGGTTCACAGTCAAGTTTTACAAGACCTATCGGTCAATGCTAGCCCCATTTATGGCTAAGATGTTTAACTCAGCACTTGATCAGGGCAGCCTCCCACCCTCGATGATGTCTGCACTGATAGTAGTACTCCCCAAAGAGGGGAAGGATCCTTCCCAGTGTCACTCATATCATCCTATATCCCTTCTTAACGTGGATGTTAAGATCCTGGCTAAACTTTTAGCAAATAGACTGGCGAAGCTCCTCCCCTCCCTAATACACGGAGATCAGGTAGGCTTCATTCCGGGACGCCAGAGTTCGGACAATATACGGAAGACCCTAGACCTCATGCACGAGGCTTCAAGGCAGGGTGTGGAGGGCTACTTGCTGGCATTGGACTTTGAAAAGGCCTTTGACTGTGTCGAATGGCCTTATTTGGGTAGAGTTCTCCAGAAAATGGGCCTGGGGGACAACTTTTGTGGGTGGGTCTCAGCACTATATAATGGTCCTACAGCAAGAATTTTGGTCAATGGTGGGACATCGGAACCCCTTGCCTTATCTAAAGGAACCCGGCAGGGCTGCCCTCTTTCACCCCTTCTATATGCTCTGGCAATGGAGCCCCTGGCCATAGCGATTAGAGCGGACCAGGAAATCACAGGGATACATTGTGATGATTGCGACTTTAAACTTTCCCTGTTTGCAGACGATATCCTGGGCTACCTAACCAACCTCCAGGTTTCACTACCTAGACTGTTCGATCTTATAAATTACTATGGTCCCTTTTCGGGACTTAAGATAAACGCGTCCAAGTCTAGCATTATGCCTATGGGTCCTGGGGACCAAGATATTGGGGATCGCTCCGAAATATTGGGAGTAAGAATAGAACAAGTGTCCACTGGGTATCTGCATTCCTAGGAACCTTTCACTGCTATACCAGTGTAACTTCCCCAAAATTTTGGCCAAGATTAGCAGCGATCTCAAACGTTGGGCACCTCTTACACTCTCTTGGTTTGGGCATATGGTTACGGTTAAAATGAACGTCTTGCCTCGCCTACTGTATCTCTTTGCAGCCCTCCCCGTGGTGATCCCTGACGCCTTTTTCGAGGTCTTACAATCCGGAGTCCTTCAGTTTATCTGGGACGGGAGGAGAGCAAGAGTCAAGTTCTCGACCTTGACCCTTCCGAAGTCTCATGGTGGATTCGGCCTTCCTGACTTTAGGCTATACTATAAAGCAGCTCAGCTCCAGGTGATGTTGGATCATATGAGAGAAGATATGAGGACATATTGGACATACATTGAAGATATCCACACCCACCCGAAAAAAGTCAGAGACCTGCTATGGGCCTCCCCTAAAGCCCTCCCCTCCCACCTCAGAACACACCCTACATTAGCGGTCCTATGGGCAGCCTGGAAACCGAATAAAGATAACAAAATGCTGTCATCCTGGCCGTCCCCTTTAACGTCATTGTGGGGCCCCCCTGTCAATCTAGACACCAGAGGCTTCTGTGATACCCAAGCATGGTCAGACATGGGTTTGGAGAGGATTTCCCAACTCTCCCGCGAAGAGGGCTTCATAGACTACGACCAATTGAGTACGTTTTACAGTACATTGATAACGGCTAACTTGGAGGGTAGACAACCCTTTAAACAAATTTGGGAAGAAAGGCTGGGCATGACGCTGGATGACCACACATGGAGGGCAATTTTTAAAACTATATTCACGGGTTCTCTGTATACTGCTGCCATGGAGCACAGCTTCAAGATTCCCCATTCCTGGCATCGCCCCCTGGCCACCCTGTCCAGAATGTTTGTAGAGGTATCCCCCTTCTGTCCTAGGTTATGTCTCCAAAGGGGCACATGGTTCCATATGTGGTGGGGATGTCCGGTCATTCAGGTGTACTGGTCGGAACTGCTCAGCTGGATTAAGGACATAGAGGGGTTCTGCCCATCCCTACTCCCCCTGGAAATCCTCCTGGGTACCCCCATGCCGGAGACGGAACAGAATGCATTCCCAAGGGTCATTGGGGCCATGTTGAGGGCGGGGAGGCTAGCACTGGCCCAAAAGTGGAAAAGCGCTCTAGCACCACCCAAGGAGGAATGGCTTTGTAAATTAAGGTCGATTTTCACCTATGAAAAGCTTACAGCAGTGAAAAATGACACAGTGTCGGAATTTACGCAGGAATGGACTGCGGTTCTCCTCCATGATGACTGCGTTTCAATGCGTCTGTAAAATATGCTTTATTACGTATCCTCTGTATCCATCTCGGCACTGGCCCCAGAGTTAGAGTTTGGCCCTCAGTTTGCTTTGAATCAAGCGGACCCCATGATGTCAAAAGTGCATAACAATGTATACAACAATGTTTGAATGTTCTCTCGGCAACTTCCATAACCTGCAAAACCTCAAGAATTGGTATGCTGCAAAGTTGGGGGGGTGGGGAGGGAGGGGGGATGGGATTAAAAGGTAAAAATGTTGACATCTTTGTTTGCTTTTTCTATGGCAGGCGGGGATTGCTGGTGCACCCTACCTTGTATGTACAATGTCAATAAAAAACAAATTTAAAAAAAAAACAAAAAAAAAATAAGTAGTTTTATACGAAACGAAAAAGGTTTAATGATCTTTAGTGTATAATTTTAAGTAACTATAAGTGTTTATTTCATGTTTCTTTTTAAAAGTTTGTAATAAACTAAATGAAAATTTTAAAAAAAAAGATATAAGAGGAAGACCTTGTTTCGAAAGCTGGATCAACAGAAGTATGGGACCTAGTGAGGGGAGGTATTTTCCGTACATGATCCAACCCAATTCATAATCCAATTTATCAAAGGGGAATTTACATCGTTTTCTTAATTGTATGTCCTTGTCATGAGATACCAAATTGGACTCAATATTGTTACGTAACTTCTTGTCTTCTTCAGTTTCTGGAAGGTCTTTCAGGTTAGTTTCGATAACATTCATGTGCTCCTAAATGTTTGCTCATTCAGATTTGGCATATTTTACCAACAGGGAGAGAAACCTTGCTGAACATTCATTGGTCACTTACCCTCATTCCTGTACAATTTCAGGATCGTGCTCCTCTAAGACAGAGTTTGGAAGCTGAGGTTGGAAGCAGTCTGTGGCAGTCCCCCCTGTGTGCAAGTCTGCTTTCTATCCCCACTGTGTTTGTGGGTGGAGACATTCTACAAAACCCACCTCAGTCCGCGGAGCGGACGCGGAGTTTGGAAGCTCAGGTTGGAAGCAGTCTGTGGCAGTCCCCCCTGTGTGCAAGTCTGCTTTCTATCCCCACTGTGTTTGTGGGCGGAGACTTTCTACAAAACCCACCTCAGTCCGCGGAGCGGACGCAGAGTTTGGAAGCTGAGGTTGGAAGCAGTCTGTGGCAGTCCGTGGAAGTACGCGGAGTGGAGGGAGCGGAGGCTTCCCCTGCCCTCCCGGACCCCATGAAGGAGACGGGGCGGTCCCTGAGAAGCAGCCGATCGAGTCGAGAGGATCCAGTCTTGGACTTGAGAAGTCCCCTGAAAAAACCTAAACGCCAGCGTCGACCTATTCCCACTACATCCGCATCATCCGCAACGGCGGCGACAACACAAGAACTTTCAGGTACGAGCTTGTGTGACTCAAAACGTTTGGAAACAAGCTCAAATATTGATGTGAATAGGGGCATGTTCCAACCCATGCCTTCTTTTCCACAGAAGGCAAAAACCCATGCGCTGACCCCTGTGGAGAAAGATCTCCTCCTCTCATCCCCCATTGCCAACAAGCCCCGTGCGACTTACCCACAGGATAGAGGAGAGAAGGTGAACGGGGCCCAAAATGACGGGCTAACCGAGGTTGAGTCATCAAAGCACTTGCAGCCCTCGAGCCCCCATCAGGAACTTAAAGTTCCTGGGAAGTCAGTGGAGGGGGCTGCAGGTGAGCGGGGGAGTTGGGAAAGTGATTCGAAACTGGAGGAGTGGGCGGAGGGCCTGGAGGGGAGTAGGAAGTTGGCTGCCGGCGGAGAAGCGTCTGCACTGCAGGCAAGCCCTGCAAGACTCGAAACAGACCCCGTGGGGGGAACAACCCCGTACCCTGTCTCTGGTGCAGAGCCGCCCGACAGTCGGAACACTACAAGCGGGGAGGAGTCCAGAAAGGCCCCTCAGGACGAACAAGGGGTGGCAACGGGGGGGCTAACAGTGATTGAAAACACAAACTCCCTAATAAACATTGCCATAGAGATCTACTCTCCAAGGGCCTGTCCTGACCTGAAGAGTCCGGACAACGTGACAGAAATGGATAATATTAATATGACAGAAATGGATAAAACCTTTTTAGAAGAAAGCTTGGTTTTAGGGGAGGGTCTAACAATGGAAACACAGAGCCCGGAATTGAGGATGGAACTTGGTGAAAGCCACCCTCAAACCCACGAATCCCTGCCTGTATGCAATGAACATAAAATAATATGTAACACGAAGAGGCCAAACACAACAATCGTCCTGGTTGAATCTTTCTCAGAAGAAAACAAGCAATCGCAGGAGATTGACAAAGAGGAGCTATTGCCTACAGAAAAGGGGGTAGATATAGGTAGTAACGATTCCAAAAATGCATGCCATTCACCAGCACATAACGAACTTCAAGGTGCAGGGGATGGGACAATACCCAGGAATCTGCCATCAAAAAATTCCCCAAAGAAACGAGGAAATAAACAAAGAGGCTGTAAGCCAAAGGCACTAACATTGATGGGGAAAATGCTGAGGAAAAATACCTCAGATGTACTAACTAGAAGAGTGATGAGGAGAGCAACACCTAGACAAAAAGCAAACACTCTCCAGGTGAATTCAGTAGCAAGATTTTGTTTAAAACCATTGATGGAAGAACATTATCAAATGGAAGAATTGTCAGATGCGGAGCTGTTGGAGGGTGATATTTCTCATACATGTGACAGATTACAAGAACGGAGGTTTGTATGGTCAGGGATGAGAACAGACTCTCCACGAGAAGTCCTAAAAACAGGAATTCGATACTTTAAAGACCCAGATCTGCAGAGGAAGCAGATGGTCTCGAACTCACCCCTACAAGACAGCATACAACCAGAGAAAACACTTGAAACCACTGGAGATATTTTAGGGGAAAGCCAGAAGCAACAGACAAAAGAGTTGTCCTCCAGACCAGAGGTAGTCAACATACCTTGACAGTAATAAGGAGGTTGAACCATGTGCATCGAAGGAGCCTAAGGGGATGTCAGGGCAGGATAAAGACCCAGTACGCGATGAAAGGTTCACAAGGGACTCATTCCAAGAGACCTTACCTATGGATAAGGACCAGACAACTCCAATTACACCGGAAAAAAAAACCTCACCTCAAGCAGGAAAGAACTCAAGGGATCGGACATCGGACCCTTTACCTGTGGAAAGAAATCAGGAAAAAAATCAAGAAAATATATCAGAAAAAATAATAAACATAGAAGAGGAATTCCAAGTAAACAATTCTCTGAGGTTCAACGTTTCTGGCCACTGCTCTTTGGCAGGTCCCCAGCACCGTTCCCCCACACAAAATAGAAGACATTCAAATTGGTCAGTGAACAACGAGAGAAAGACACCAACACGTAAAAGAAGATCTTCAACTGTGACCATGAGAATGGATCAACAACAAAAAAACCTGACATTTTCGCAATAATGTCAGCGATAAACATTGCAATTAACCCATTCTGCAAACTGTACGAATCCATACACGATACCTTAAAGGACCAGTTAGCCCTGGTAGCAATGCTTCACACGAAAATGATCTATGTTGAAGGTTTCATTACGGCTACGGAATCAAGGGGGTGGGGGGTTCCATACTCCGAACAGTTTATGGAACAGAGAACCCAGACAACAAAACATAACAGAAGCGTCGAAAAATACTAAGCAAACGATTACAACCGCTATGCAGACCGAGGACACAGCTGAAGTAGTCAGGAAAGAGTCGGACGGAAACCAGCATGGGGAAACACAAATGACAAAAGAAAATGAGATCACCCATCGGGACGTCCGAGAAGAACATAAGAAAGGCCCCCAATTAAACGCACAAAACCAACAAGGGGATAAACGGCAGGGTCCCACAAAGAAACCAACTACAAACGGGTGTGTATTCCTAACTTTGGAAAAAGACGTTCTGAGTATGACGCCCGTTGAGTGTGAAGGAACAAGAGGGCATCAAACGGAGGCCCCAAGAGCGAAACCTCAAAATATGATCCAGGAGCATAGACAACCAAAACCGCAAACAATGGAACAAACAACATACCCGCTTTTTGCAAATGAGAAAACGAGGGCAAAAAAAGTTGGACAGAGAACAGTCACACTAGAAACACAGCCGGCCCACACAGTGATGACTAAGTAGTCAGCAAACTCCCAGAATAAAAACAGCCACCATAATGAGCAAACGAAAAATCGTACTGTGTTCTTCCGAGACGTAGAGCTCCCAACTGTGGAAAAAGCAAATCAAGATTCGCCCACAAAAGGTTGACAAAGGGAGAACGAAGCCCTGGATGAGAGCACCAATCTCATGGAGCTGTCGATATACTCCTGCAAAACCGTGGACACTGAATCCAGCTTAGAGATGCAACAAGTAGAAGGTGTGACAAAAGAAGCAGAAGCTAAAACCAATGAAATTGTAGAAAAAGATCAAAGAAGTCCTTCTCTTACTTTAAAAGAAAGGCGTGATAAAATTGCTGGGGCCTTTAAGGTCAGCAAAAGGGACACAACAGTGCGATCAGAAACAGGAAAAAGACGGACTGACTCCAGAGAGAAAGAATTGTACCTGCGGGACAAAGGGAATCATGAAAACTCAGTCCTGGGAAGAAGTCAAATCTGTGAACAATTGTAAGAAAGAACATACTCAAAAAAAAAACTTAAGTGACTCGGATTATGAGAGAACTTCAAGAAACAAAAGAAACAATAATGCAGAGAATGAGAAAGATACCTACATTCCATATAGTAAAAAAATTGGTAGTGAGAGATCTTTTAAACTGGAACGTGTGGGGGACACACGTGATAAACTGATACTGAACAGGAAGAACATAATGGCCCTAATGAATTGCATACCTAATCTGAGGCAGATCAATTCGGACGACATCAGATTTGTGGAATTTAGCTCCTCGGGGAAAAGAGGCTGTGTCTATCTACATATTCCTTCTCCAATAATCAGAGCAATGATAATGTTGGAACAGGAAAGTTTTCATATGTTGGGGTACGACGTTTGTGAGTGCAATCTAAGAAATCAAAAATTGCACCATGAAAAAAGTAAACCGGAAAAGCAAGAAAACACGCAGTAAAAACAAGAGAAGGAGCGGGCCAGTTCAAAAGGAATAACATCTAGACCAATTGAAAGGGCGAAACAAAAAGAGGTTGAATCCACGAATCAAACGGAGCTTGACTCCCCGGAGAGGAGGAAACCCAAAGGGAAACTACTATAACGGGAGAAACGGTGAAAACTCCAAACTTGGACCCCCTCAATATTGATAGACATCCCAAGGGCCCTCTGCGAAGTCTGACAATAACATTTGAACAAGAAGACTTAACTAGGGACAATGGACAAAAAACCACAATCACCCCCAACAATGAAGAAAAAGGCGTCCTCACCAGATGGTCGTGGATTTCAAAAGGATTAACAAAGAAGAGCTAGCCACCCAGGGAAGTGAAGGAAGGCACGGAACAAGCGCCGGGAGGTGAGATGGTAGAAGTTGGAAAAGACACCATCGTAATGGGAAGTTGGAATACCAGGGGCTTTAGTCACCTCCTGGCACAAAGTGACGTAAATCTAGGGGAGTTTGATATCTTATGTCTCCAAGAGACATGGTTAATGAACAAACCTTTCTTGGAGGGATATGAAACTTACCTCTCCCCAGCGATACATTCGGGGAAAGGCCGTCCATCATCAGGTTTGTTGATAGCCATTAGATCTGGAGTTGGAATCCAATACATAAAAACGGAAGTGTCAAATGCTCATTTCCAAGCATCCGTTTTGAATTGGACAAAAACCGCGGTGGATTCTAATAACCAAAAAGGTGCAAAGGAGGAGATACTGGTTTTGATAAATACCTACTGGAACCCAGCAGTAATTAAGAATGAAGACTTCCTGAAATTAGCAGATAGCATACTGGAGAAAATACATTTGGAATGGGCGTCCAAATATATTATTCTCTGTGGGGACCTTAATGCTATCTGCCCTAAAAGCATCATTTCCAACGGTACCACGAAAAAAGTCACACTAAACATGGTCCGAGGACAACTATGGAAGGTGGCGATGTCAGCATGGGACCTTCATAGTCTAGAGTCTAGAGACATCAATGCGCAGTGGGGGTTTACCTATCCTGACGTGCGAAAGAAACAACCAGAGTGCAAACTTAGATCACATATTTGTCTCTAACGAAATGCTGAGGATTATGGTTGATTTTGAAGTGGTGAAAACATTTAATAGTGATCACAACTTACTAAAAGCGAAATGGATGAACACGAGGAGGCCTAGACCAACTATGGCCGTCGAGATAGAGGCATATAAAGGAGGCACAAGTTTGAGACTGCCAGCTAAAGCTGTGGAAGAGCTAAAGGGCACATACACCACCATATGTAAACTAAAGCGACAAGGGGGTGGAAAAACGAAAAAGACAACATTGATTACCATCCATTGTTAAACTTTTATGAAAAGGAAAAAAAAGTATGGCCAAATCGTGAAATAAAAATCCACATACATGAGTTTAACAAATGCATTGTGGAAGAGAGGAAAAAACTAAGAAAGCTCAAATGCCTTGCAAGCAAAACACGCACCCTTGAGATGACGAACCAAGTTAAAGCCGCGGTAAGGATATATCAAAGTTGGCTATGGCACCAAAGAGCTGCAATTACCCAAACAGATGCAATGGCAATGGTGAGGACGGTATGTAGCTGGAAATCAAGAGACTTCTGGTCCTTGATAAGAACAACATCAGGGATCCAAACAAATCCAATAAATAACTTTGTTGGAAAAGAAGCGTGGATTAAGCACTTCAATAACCTATTCCAGAAAGTTGGGTGTTATAATTCAACAATTCCAACAACCTCTAACACCGACTGGATGACAACGTGGGACCGGGATGACATAAAGAGGAAACTGGTCCATTTGAACAATCCAAGGGCCTCCGGGCCAGATGGCATTACAAATGCTGACCTAAAACAACATCAGGAGGAATGGACGAAATTTATCCATGAGGTTTTAAAGAATTGTACATAACACAAATCCATACCCACCTCTTGGACAACGGCAACTATTGTGCCAATTTATAAACACGGACCAAGAGAGGAACCAAAGAATTATCGCCCAATAGCACTCCTCGGTGTAGTAGGAAAAATTTTCGGTTCATTACTTTCGGAAAGTTTCCAAAAATGGGCAAAAACCTCGGGCAACGAAGACCCACTGCAATTGGGATTTGTCAAGGAATGCAGGACAGCCCCAAATATCTTGCTGTTAAGCATCTTAAAAAGCAAGATTCACGAAGGAAGTCCTAAAATCCATCTGGCATTTGTTGACCTGGTCCAGGCCTTTGACCAGGTCAACTGTGAAATCTTATGGGAAAAATTAAGAGCAAAACGCTGCCCGGAAGGCATTTTGGAATCCATTAGAGCTCTTCACCAAAACACCTCCGTAAGGGTACGCTTAAATCGAGAAGGGCTCCTTTCAGAACAAATTCACATGGCCAGAGGAGTAAAGCAAGGGTGTCCCCTTGCCCCAACGCTATTCAACGCATACCTGTGGGATATTAAAGATGGAGAACTAGTGATCCGCTCATTTCCACCAACAGTAGGAAGATCTAAGATCTCGAGACTACTCTATGCGGACGACCTCATCTTACTGGATTACACACCAATTGGCCTGCAGCGTCAATTAAACAAGCTGGCAGTTTACATAAAGAAGAACAACTTGGAAATTAACAAAACGAAAACCAAAGTAATGACCATGGAAAAACATAACACCCATACCGAAACATTCAGATGGACCCTGGAAGGGGAGAAGATCGAACAGGTGAGGGAATTCAAGTACCTAGGGGTGATCCTTAGCAACAACAGACAAGAATGTCCAATGCAAAAACATCTGTTGGAAAGAACGAAAAGCTGGCAAGTCAGGCCAGAGCGATAGACGAAAGATACTGTCAATTAACAATCCCCTTGATACAATTTTATAAGGGAAATGTGGTTCCTTCCCTAATCTATGGCGCAGATGCTATGCTGATTCCGCGCAAATTCTGGAAGCGCATTGAAGGGCTCTTGTGGCGAAGCACATTGAACCTACCAGCGTCAACGCCGGTCTCAACAATACGTCAAGAACTGGGCTTACAATCATTAGAGTCGATGGTGGTAAGAAACACAATAATGCTACACAGAAAGATTATAATTTCCAACTGCCCAAATGTAGCGACCATTATTCGCACTGAACTTGAAGACCAAAGAAGCAACTTGTTGACGATCTGGGCGAAAGAAAATCTAAAAATCCCAGAGGAGATAGAAAGCTCTGAGGAAGAACTGTTACAAAATCCAGACAAAGTCAAACAAAAACTGTGGGAACGAGACTGGATCCAGACGACATCTCTAGAAAATAGAAGTAAACTAATAGAACACCAGCCACCAACAACAAGGAAGATAAACGACATGTCGAATTATCTAAAAAAGTTCCCGAACAGACGGCTGAGAAATGTGTTTATGCGATTCCGAATGAATCTCCTGCTAACAAACGAAATCGGAGCGATAAGGAAAATCTCAATGGAAAACAGTTGCCGTTTTTGCAAAAAGAAGGATCAAATTGAGACATTGCGACATTTGCTACTGACATGCACAAACTTGACGAATCTGAGAACCAGACACCTAGCACACATATTCAAAGAGTCGACTATATGTGGAGAAAAGGGCTGGTGGAATAGATTAATAGAGGGAGACAACACCTCTTATGTGATCGCAGTCTCGCAATTCTTTGTGAACTCGAAACTTGAAGATCCCCAATGAGGCAAGATCGAGAGTCCTAATTTTTTCCACCAGACGGGAAGAGAGACATTTCCTCAAGTCTACAATTAACTCAGTGCAAAGGACTATTTCTTTTTCTTACCTCTGCTTTTCATCCTCATCTTTTTTCTTCCCTAAAGTTGGAATGGACATAACAAAACTAGAAAGGATGGGAAATGTTCGTTGTTCGTTATCTTGTAAAAAATGCATTCTGTAAAATTGAATCAAGTAAATAAAAAATAAAAAAGAAAATATATATATATATATATATATATATATAAAAATATATATATATATATATATATATATTGGATTTTATAAAGCAAAGCACAAAACCAAGTCCTCCATTAGACAGCACTGTGTGGCCGAACCATCTGCAATGCCCACTATAGGATCTAGGTTGCATGTGTTTTTACAGCACACTTTTTCGCATCAGGCTTTTTACTGCAATGTTGTACCATTTTTTGCTGAAAAATATCGGGGGATACCCTCGTTCCCAATTTTGATAAAAAATAATTTTGGAAAAAGAAAAAAAAAACCGACGGCAAGTTTTGCGCAGATTGGATACCTTCTGGGACAGGAGTCTCCTTTCAGACACTGCCTCTGTCATCATCACACAAGCGGCCCTGCGTGTCTTCCACCGCAGCGGCTGCAGAACCCGTGCCGAGCCGCACCTCACCCCACACCGCTGCACGTGTGTACAGAGTCAGGGAATGTCCAAAGGCGAGAGGCCCTGTCATACATGCCTCTGGGATTCCGATCTCGGTGCTCTGCGAATTACCTCTGCATGACGGCTTCCAGCGCCACGCAAAGGGACTTGTAGTGGCGGCCAGTGTTCCTATTTAGGAAAACTAGGGGGTTGCTGAGGCTCCTATCTTGTGGCCCCCGTGACTGCATTGAACCTGCTCCCCATTTTTCGATACCGCACATGATTGTGTATATACCCTTTCAACCTTAGATGCTTTCCTTTTGTTTCACTTAGTAGTGTTACCTGGCACCACTCACCCTCATCTCCGCGTAGATGCGCTTCGTGCTGCTTGTACGGGAGTGGAGGTACCCGAAGGAAGTGTTTGGCCTGCCTCTTTGAGCAACGAGATGCGGTGCCATGAGGGCAGACCTACCACGTGACAGGTTTCAACCGCTCTCGCACGGACTCCCGCCTTTGGGTGCTCGCAGGACGGCTTGCAACATACAGATCTATCTCAAAGATCACAGTCGCACCTCCACGCTAGCCATGACCCCTACACCCTTTTCCCAAGACAAGCAGCATTCATCGGCAAGGACTGCCGTTACTGCGCGGGCAGCCCCATTCTTTCAAAGTGCGTGGGAACAGCGTCACCTATGTTCCGCACTGGAAATTACAGGCGAGCTATGCACAGTCAGACCAAAGATCTATGTGCTCTTCTCCCTTATGCATGGCCCAGGCCATTATCTTCATGTGTGCCAGCAGGGGTGAACTGGGAACGAAAAGAGGCCCTGGAAATAATGTTCAAAGCGGCCCCATATTACACATTTTCAGCAAGACCAACCCTTTTCCTATGGGAAAATGTGAAAATAAAATAGGTGACCACACAAAAGATGCTCAGGGTGAATAGGCCTACAGGGAAACCTCCAGAGTTCCCTATAGGCCAGTCCGCCCCCGCCTGCCAGTCGTGACAGGTTTCTTCTGCCCAGAAAAGCGGACTGAGCCTGTGCCATGACCATGTTTGTAATAGAATGACAGAGCTAATAATCTTGGGTACGCATTCTAACATCAATAAACTAGGACAAGAATATGCCTCTTTTAATATCGACGGCAACATTATAAATGTATCCAAGGAAGCAAAAACCCTTGGCCTTTACCTGGATTCAACCATGTCCTTTGACAAACAGGTGAAATCTCTGGCCTCGACCACTGCCTGCACTTGCAAGTTAACAAGAGCGGGCAAGCCTTTCCTATCCAACGACAGCTGTTTGATTCTGGCTAGAGCTCTAATTCTATCCAGACTCGAATACTGTAATGCCCTTTACAGTGGCGCTAGCAATGCTACCATCCAGAGGCTACAAACCCTACAAAATAATGCCCTAAGAGCTGTGCTTGGCATAAATAAAAGAGTACATATCTCTTCCACTAGACGCCAACACAAATGGCTTTCCACTAATAATAAAATACAGTGAAAAATGATGTCCTTGACACATAAAGCACTTAATATCGCTGCCCCCAGCTATCTCATGGATAAATTAACCAGAAGAACATCCACCAGACCCACAAGAACGGCAAATACTAACTGCCTTGTAGTTCCTAGATACAGACTAACTAAGATTAGAGGTAATAGTTTTCCTGTGAAGGCTGCTAAACTTTGGAACGCCTTGCCTTATAAATTGAGAGAAGACCAACCCTACTTACTCTTTAGAAGGAACTACACCAACTACATTAATGCTAATGATCCCTAGACACCTTCTTCCCTACCGAGTACCAATTGTATATTGAGTTTCAATTGTATATTTCTTGTATAGACTGTATATCTCCTGTATAGTTTGAACGTGTATCGCAGTACTTCCACATTGCCCTGTAATAACACTGTATTATTAATGTTGATTGTACATTCGTGCATTGCTATGCCTTATTCTGTAAAGTGTAAAATTTGTAACTTGTAAGCCTTGCATCTCCTTACTGCTGCACCCTCCTACCTCCGGGTTTTGGTGTGCATTAAAAATAAACAAACAAACAAACAAACAAACAATGATGTACTTGTGTGCCAGTTGCTATGGGCGTGGGTTCTGTCTCTCTGCGTGGTGTTGCCTCTTCAACTGGTTCAGGTCACCAAGGGATGCATACAAGGGGTGCAGATGTTAATGAGGCGAGGTCTCGCCATCTGAGTGCGCAGGGCCTGCACGCGTAGCCCCAGTGGCTCGCATTTTCCTTCAATGTGTACTTTGTTTGCTGATCAAGGATGCCCAGGCTGGATCTAATTCCATCCCATTCGCTTATCCTCCTGGAATCTGTCGCATTCCTCTTCTCGCCTCGGAGGGAGGAGGAGCTGATTGGGAGCCTCTAATGCTCCAGTTCCCCTCCTTGGTCTATGCATTGAATAAAGCAGGAAACCCTTTAACCCTTGACCCGGATGTTTAATTTGCCCCGGGCATGTCTGAAATCTTTAGTGGGAGACAGGCACAGTGGTATTGCTTGTGTGGGTAGTGCTAGACCAGGGGCCTGCAACCTTTGGCTATGTAGATTTGTTTTACTACAACTACCATCAGCCCTAGCCAGCATAGACAATAGTGAGGTATTATGAGAGTCGCAGTGTAAAAGATATGGAGTGCCGCAGATTGCAGACCACTGCACTAGACAATGCTCGTCCACATGATAGTCCATCGGAGACCTCGCTAAGCCCTTCCGGGCCCGTAGCTTGCAACCTGTAGCCTAGTGCAATGTGTCCACCAGAGTCAGACCTACACATTCGAAAGAAGCATAATACTGTAACTCGGCATGTGCTGGAAGCCATCTCTTTATGAAAATGGCATAGAAGAGAGTGAGAGATGGAAAGTCAAGATGTAGGTGTGCACTACTGAGCCTAGACCAACATCCGATGCGCCAGTAACACACACTAGCCCTTCCACTAAGGAAGAACTAAGGCCCGAGATCACATACGTTCCCCTCCTTTTGGGACAGCACTCCTGCCTTACCGCAGAGAGCCTGGGGGCCTGGGATATGGTGTTGCACAAACCTTTCTTAGGAGGCGACCGCTCATGCTGTCTATACCAATCCATGCAGAGGCTACTGACCTGGCAATGGATGCCTATTGCTAACTCTCTCTGCAGACCCTGAGAGAAGATGGATAGAAACCAGATATTCTGAACCAAGACAGGCAGTCCGCCAGCCCACTGGGGCATCTACAGGGGAGTGGGACTTTGCACCAGAGGCCATCTCTCCTTTCTGAACACCATGCCATCACTCATGAGGCCATGGTGTGCTAGGCACTGCCCTTGGAAGTGAAAAGCGTATATGGCCCTGAGTGGGTTTGCGGGCATGAGCCATCCTCTCCTGTCACTAGCCCAGGAGATGCCCTCTGGGGTTCTACAGTTGCCCCCGGTGGCAACTGTGAGGTCGCAGCCAAGAAGCCATGGAAGAGAGTCCCCAAAGTAGGGTTGTTCTTGAGCACCCAGACACAAGAAGATGTCCATTACAGAATCACAGCACAAGATGGGTCCTTAGGAATTGATATTTCATGGCCTGCTTTCAACCCAATCTTCTGAGCAGCGTGCTGTGCAGCCCTGCTGACCCTAAATGGAAGAACGCCTGCAAAAAAAGGCCAGAACCACACACCAGCGCTACCAGCCCCTCGGCAATCCGTTCTCCAGAACCCACTGTGTGAAGAGCAGTGACCGCCTGCGGGTCAACATCCTCCTCAAAACTCCTGAAAACAAACCAGGGCGTAGGAGTATCTTCTTGAGAGGGAGGGCTTGTAGAAAGCACCTGGAGAAAGAAGGCGTTGGTGCTGCTGAGCCCAAGCCTGAGAAGCAGCTCATGCCCACACCACCAGAGCCTAGGTCTGACCAGCCCGGTCCAGAGTGCACCTAACGATGCAGCACGACCAGAACGATGCTGAGCCCTGATGCTCTTTAAGAAATTGGACGAGTCATTGCAGATGTTCACTATTAATTCACACCACCAGTCATTTCTGGAATGCAACATTGCAAAAGCAAGCCTGTTTCATCTAATCCCAGAGTGCAGGATGGTGTTTATGATATCAAGAGTCCCGTGAGTGCATCTATTCTATCAGAGGTAGAGTTCTTTTAAATCGTAGCTGTATTTTGTATTTGGGGTTTTAAATAGCGCAAGCCTAGGCAGGAAGCACTGCAAATGTGGTTAAGGGCAACGTATGAGGTAAAGACGTGGGGGGTTGCAATATGTGACACGGGATGTTCCAGCCATGGGGGTGGGGCGTGATGCGTGAATGCAAGGACACCGGGTGGCATCTAGGTATTGACTGAGGAGGGAGATCTTACGTCTCTTGCTGAACTGCGAGAGGGTTGGCCTATTCTTGATTGGCACATCACATCACGGTGTTCCAGTAGGAAAGGGCATAGTTGGTAGGATTAAGTCTAAGGTCGTATTTATGGCAGAAAATTCGCCCCTGTAAATCAATAAAGCACAATTCTTGACACACAACAGTGCTTCTATTGTTTTTCTTATAGATTGCCTGTTCTTGTCTGCCCCCCGGAGGGAAAGTAATTGTCCCACCATTGGCTATGACCTTCGTCCCCAACGAGAGGGATCTGAAAAGCTTCAAGACTCACCACCAATCTATTATTCAGGCAGCAAACTCATCCGCCATTTTGGCAAGCAGCGTGGCTGTGTGCTTATGAGTTGAGCTGCAAGAACTCCGAGCACAGAGTGTCTGTCACACGGGGTACAGGAAGAGATGTGGAGACAGTGGGTGTGAGCGGCACAGTGCAGTATGTGACCTGGCCTCTGGGGGGCCTGGCTACGTACTTGGGTACCTTCTCAGACACCGCGAGTTGCTGCCTCGGAAGCACACGCGCTGATTTATTGGGTGTGAAAGGGACAGTTGACCCTTTCCCCCTTGAACAACCGGCGCAGGAGTGTCATGTTGCCCCCATGGAAATTCTATAAGTATTTGTATAGTCTGACTAAAAATAAAAAAATAAAAAACGGATTTAGTGCCATGCTCATTAAAATCGCTGGGCATGGCAGGGCTTCTGGCGGGTCGCCTGTTGGGCGCAGGCTTGGTGAAGTGTTAGCATGCATCTTGCAAAATGAGCACGTGCTGCTGCTCACTTGAAAGTGGGAAGACCACTCTACCTGGCTGTCTGCTGCTTATTAATTGACCACCTGAGCCTTGATTGTGTGGAGCAGGCCGAAGCTGTTTGGAGGATGCAAGAGAAGTAGTGTGCTCATTGTGCCTAAATATGCCACCTACCTGCTAAGGGGTGCCCGCTGCCAATTTGTCTCAGTAGGAAGAAGGAACCACCGCCAACATAGGTGCTGAAGACACTGGGCGGTCGGGGGGAGGGCACACTACTTTAGCAAAGGGGGCAGAAACATGACATGCCCCATGGAGACGTTATATTTTACATTTCCGACTGCTCATCCTGTGCGCAGTGACCAGGTTGTTGTAAATGATCCGCTATTGACTTTTAAATTATGCACATTATACTGATTTGAAAGTTAAAGGAGGAACAATAAAGCACAAGTCTGAAAAGGCAGCTCAGTAGGTTAGGCGACTGTTGCTGAGAAGTTACTATGTTTAGACCTGCCTGTAAATCCTATGGCATTTTTTTCGAATTGTAATTCACATAAAATGTGCTGTACAATGTGGTTCCGGCCTGGAGATGGCTATGTTTCCCTCGCTTCATTCGATGTGGGAATTGTGGCCCCCATAACGAACATCAAAAGCTGGTATCCATGCTCGTAGGCCCTAACAGCTGAGGTGGCATACGCCCTTGCAATGGCCTGGCCCCTTGTAGGTCACCAGGAACGGTGTCGGGGACTTTTCAACAAAAACATTTCAATTAAAATGGACCATGGGGTACTGGGAGGCCCCAAGCAGCTCCCACATGTTGGCAGTCTTGTGACACGTGGGCCTCATTCAGAATTGGCCAGTCTGGTAAAAAATTGCCGGTATTCAAGGATACCAGCACTTTACCGGACCGGCAGACTACAGGCTTGCTGGTGGGCACCTGGGTTACCCCCAGCTAAAGGCTGGAGATAAAGCAGGCGCCCTACCGGCATAAAAAGACATCATTGCCTCAGGGTCGCATTGGCCCCTCGGCCAATCCTCCCTGAGGGGTGGGGGCCGGTTTCTGGCCATGCCTGGGCCAGTTTGGGAGAAAACAAATAGATATTTTTTTTCCATTTTTTTTTTCTTCAAAAAGTCTTTCATCCTTCTTTGGTCGATAAATGAGTACCAACGCAGGTTGGGTGATATTGTATGCATATTTGTTCTATAAAAAAGAGCTTAAGCATCAGTGCTATACAATAACAGATCATTTAACCTTGGACGTCTGCTTGGATTCGCAGTAATTTAGTGTCCTTAGGAACAATGCTATTTGATGCCACTTGCTGTTTTGTCAAGGGGTGAAAGGTCGTGTTTAATCGGTTCCGGGATGTCACTTTGGGGTGCGGTCAAATGACATCACTTCCGGTGATGTCATCAGAGTTCAAGGGCCATGAGGCGAGGGGTGGGTCACTTATTTTTGGGTGACCGGGTCTATTTCTTGTCCCAGTCCGACACTGCATTACCTGCACCGGCGTTGCCAGGGCCGGTAGTCACTGCAAATCTCCCCATGGAGTCCTATGGGACTCATTGAATGGGGATTTAAACTGTCACTCTGGCACCCGTAATCTGGCGGCATTGCTGCCTGGCGGGTGCCGGAAACAATAAGTGCATTTGCCGGTTTCCTGGCGCCTCTACCGCCAGGATACCGGCAATGTCAGAATGAGGACCATATTCCTTTAATTGCGGAAGGAAAGTGCCCAGCGCATGTTACAGGCTGCCTTTGGTAGCGCCCACAGGCCCTTACCTCCCCCTTGCAGTTAGCAGCCTGCTGCCAAAGAGCGATTAATAGCTTTTTAGCTGGATATTTAGTGTTTTGGTTCCGGCTGGCCGCCAGTCCCACGATAATTTTGCAGCTATTAACCACCTGCTGCATCCTCTTGACTGCTTTATATAATGTAAACACCCGACAGACGCTTCACAGCTGGAAAGCAAGGGCGGGCCTAAAGGTCATGTCGAGATAGGCCCCCACCAGTCCTCAGCCGGCCCAGTAAGTCATCATGCAGTGGTTGAAATGAAAAAAAATGTGGTGGGGGATCCCACAACACAAGGGCCGGGATGGGGAGGAGCGTGCCCGCGGGGGCGTGGTCTATAGGGGGCGGGGCTCGTAGTGGACCTCCAGCAATGCTGGAATATTTTTAAAAAAAATAATTTAAAAAAAAACGCCCGTGACTGCAGCTGTGCCTTTTACCGCCAGCTTTGGCACGTGGTTTTTTTTTTTAAGTATTCCAGCGCGGTTCATGGGCTTGGGCGGCTGACTCTGGCCGGATCCCGAGATCTGGCTCCACATCTGGTGCCTGATCTCGGATCCGCCGAGAGCCGGCCCAATGACCAGCACTGAGGTCATGTGGAACTATGCCTCACGTTTCAGGATGGGACATGGCAGCACAGCGCCCCCTCTCCTTTACAATGCTCTCCGCCACACCATCATTCCCTCCGCCCACTTCCCACTCTATGGCCTTCCGCACCTTCCTGCCGTGGGATTTCGGGGTGCGGTTCCAGACCTGGCTGGCCAGTGCTGTGAGCCAGGAAGTTGGACGGGGACCCGCTGTTCCGTGGGCAGGAAGGGGTGCGCGACGCCCTTCCAGCGCAACCTCTTCCTGCCTCTGGAATGCTGAGTAGCCCTGCAGACTCACTAGGAAATCTCTGACATGTATGCCTTGGTCCAGAACTAAGAGGTCTGCTTAGCTCTCACAGGGCCACGCACCCCCTCGACGACATGAGCCCCACCTCCCCATGATAAATAGACGGGTGGTGACTCCAGCAGCCCACTCTGGAGTCTCAGAAAAGAGTCGGGTCCATTACCCCAAAGTGAGGTCCTCTGACAAGCGAAGTCTGCTGGCATCCCTACCTGCAGAGAAGGGCAGCGATGTGAGGGAGAAGGGCTGGGGGACAAAACGGGTTTTTGGATGCTTGCCCTCCCCCTAATATTGCAGGGGGGTAGGGGGAAGTCATCTCAGACGAAAAAGTAAAAGCCCTTTCAGGTCCGACTTCTGTTGGCGGGAAACAGCCACTGCTCTTATATCAGGGATGTGCATTGCTGTTGCAAAATAAAAAATAGTCCACAGTGCGCGCCACACTAAAAATGACAATTCGAAAATCCATCTCAAACAGGCTTTCAGCTCTCACCATGTTGAGACCCCTGAAGCCCATTTTCGTCTCATATTATGTGCATAGAACGCTACACATTGAAATAATTACACAGTGGGCCTCATCACGACCCAGGCGGTAAGTTACCGCCTGGGCCGTGACTTTATCACCATGGCGTAAACTACGTTTACGCCATGGTGGTTGGCGGATTTACCGCCCCATTCGGACCTTGGCGGGGCGGTAAATCCCCAATCCCCATTTACCCTTCCCCATTCCCATTTTTGCCCCATAGGGCATAATGGGAGTGGGGAAGGCGTTAATTACGCCACCGTAAATTACGGTGGCGTAATTAACTCCATGGTCCCTTAGCGCCATGGATTTTAACACCTGCTAAAAGCAGGTGTTAAATTCGCCATGGCGCTAAGGGGCCTCGTACTCAGGCGGTAAGGGTCGGCGCTGTTTACGGCGCCGTAAACCCCTTACCGCCTGGGTCGTGATGTCTATAGATAACTGTGTAACACGTGCAATGAGAGAAGTCCTGCACATTCTTTGCCCTTGGCCGCCTGGCACATTTCATGGACATCATATGCGTCTTCAGAAGCAAACACAGTCCCTTCCCATGCATTGCGCTCTAACCTTGAGTCCAGCATTCCTTCTGTCCTCATCCACCTTGATCTCTCCTCTGCTTTCGACACGGTGAACGACACCATCCTGATCAATCAACTCTGTGAGAACCTGGGCATCACCGGTCAGGCCCTGGAGTGGTTGACCTCCTTCCTCTAGAACTGCCCCTCCCAGGTCCATCTTGGTTCCTTCCTCTTTGCCTCCTTTCTTTCCACCTGTGGGGTTCCCAAGGGCTCTATTGTCTCACCCTGGTTCTTCAACCTCTACTTGGCCCCTTTGGCCCACCTGATCTCTCCCCTCTGCTCTATCTTTCAGTGTTATACAGATAACACTCAGCTCTCCTTCAGGCTCTCCTCAGTCTGCTCTCCCTCCTCGCTCATTCCTGACTGTCTATGCGCGATTCAGGATTGGTGCGCCTCCAACAATCTGGTTCTATACGAATTGTTCGTTTTACAACTGTTCGAATTACAATTGACCTTTTCACAATTGACCGAATTGTGAAGGTCAATTGTAACATATATGCGGGGGGGAAAACCCCCCGCAACCCCCCACCCAATGCCAAACCCAGCCAAAACCCCTATATATATATATCCAAAATCCTCCGCACCGTCTACACGGTGCAGTCTTGAGCCGCACTCCCGGAGTGGTGTACACAAAGTCGAGTCAATTCTTGGGTTCTCACAAAACTTGCTGCAGCCAAATGCAGATTAAAACATTTGTTCTTTATTAATACAAATTAAAAAAAAATCCATGTGGAAACCTCCAGCCCTCGCCCAGCCAGATAAAGGAAAATGCCCCGGCGATGACGCGTTTCGCTACGACTTGTAGCTTGATCACATGTATTCTACGTAACAAAACACAGTATTTGAATCTTTCACCCATTGAGTAGCAGTTAGAATGGAAATAGGACTGCAACTATTTACACAATGTAAAATTCCTGCCCCGACCGCCCGCCATTTTGTAGTGGTTTCGTTCTGAGGTATAACATAGGAGCTCAATAGTAAAAGTACTCAGGGATCACCCCTTTGGATATATACATGTATACTGAATATTATAATTATAACAATAACAATTACCATCTTAGTGACGCTTTGTTGCCATCCCGTGTTGGTCATATATGATCGACACTTCAACCAATTTAAATGTGCCCGTAATTGCTAACGTCCTCAATTAAAAATAGATGCATATACATATCCTTTAAGTGATGCAAAATCTAGCTGGATATACACATTTTGCGATGCATAGTGCAAACGATACATGATTCTCCCACGGTACTGCAGTAAAATTCATTTTACACACAATGTTTGCCAGATACAATAAAGTGACTAGTACTTCTAAACAAAATGTTGGCAAATGACCTTGGTGAATGCATCTTATTTTATCAAACACAGTGTAAAACCGTACTAATACATTGAATGGATGTTTCTTAGGTTTTGCATATAATGCATAATGACTCAATGGGACTCCTAATAGCTTACTTTACCAGAAGTAAGATGACATTGAAGATTGGCTTTTATCACTATTGCCACTTTTGGCGGGAAAACACAGGAAAGGGGCAGGTAATTAAATGTGGGTGTTGGGTAACCTGTGTCTGAAAATGACATAAAAACAGACTCCCAATTGATGTCCAAAAGGGGAGTGATAAAACCCTCTTGCAAGGGGAATACAAAGGGAAAAGGTCAACAAATCATCAGTAAATAACCATAGATCTCATTTTCACAGTATGTCTTGGAGGCAGTAAAACATATGCTTTATTCGCCTAAGTATAAAGTTCCTCATCAATGTTGTGTCTCAATGGGAACTTGCTCTCAAAATCGATAATTTATCTCGTTTCTCGTTGTCTCAACAACTTTTCTCTGTCTCCTCCCCTGGGTCCAATGTTCACTTGCTGTAACCTGATGAACGAGAGGTCACATAACTTCGCTTCATCTTTCTCCCAAAAGTGTTTCGCTATTGGGTATGCATAATCCCGATTCTTGATTGCTCTGATGTGCTTTTGGATGCATACCTTCAGTTTGCACTTGGTACCCCCTATGTACCACTTATTGCAAGTGAATTTGAGTGTGTATACGATATACTCAGAGTCACATGTGATCCTGTCCATAATGGAGATGGTTCTCTTGAGTATGGGATGTAAATATGTACTGCACTCCTCCATATATTGGCATATTTTACATTTTCTGCATTTATAGAAACCATCCTTCCTACAGCTCAACCAGGTTGGATGATGTGAAGTGATGTCTGGTGACATGAAGCTGCTCACTAGTTTGTCCTTAATGGATTGGCAATTCCGGAAAGAGAAGTTGGGATACTCTCCCAATGATTGCCTCAAGTCTGTGTCGACTACCAATGTATTCCAATGTTTGCGTACAATGCTTTTGATGCGTTTAGCTGATTGTCCATATGTCAAGATTAGACGAGTTGTTACTTCTTTATCCGTACTCGGTATCCTATTTGTGTGATCCAATAGGAGTGTGGACCTCTTACATTGGCGTGCCTTTAAATAGGCTCTCTGTATGATTTTTTTGGGGTAACATTGCTTCTTGAAGCCCCATGCTGTGATTTTGCTTTCTTCATCGTATGAACTAAGTTCGGAACAGTTCCTCCAAAGATGGATAAACTCGCCATATGGAATACTCCAGATTAAATGTTGGCAGTGGGCACTGTTGGCATGTAGTGGGGCATTTACTCCAGTGGGTTTTCAAAACATTTTCGTTTTTGATCTTCCCATTCTCAATTTGGACAGTGACGTCCAAAAATACTACTTCATTGGGACCGTGGGTCTCAGTGAATTTAAGATTGAATTCATTGATGTTTAACTGTTCCACAAAGTCTGTCCATTCTTTTGAAGTGCCCTTCCAGATGATGAATAAATCATCAATGTAGCGTTGCCACATGATCACTTTGCTCGTGAACCTCTCGTTATCTTCTTTCCAAGCCTCATATTTCTCCCAGTACCCCATTGTAAGGTTTGCATACGAAGGGGCAAAGGTCGTACCCATCGCGGTACCTTGTCTCTGTCGATAGTACTTTTGATTGAATAAAAATACGTTATTGGTCAAACGGAGATGAATCATAGCCATGTTCATTTCCGAATGTTTGGTGTAATTTAAGGACCTAGTGTTCAGAAAGTAAGTACAGGCCTTCATTCCTTGTTCGTGTGTGATGGACGTGTACAGAGAAACTACGTCCATCATGGCCAGTAGAAAATCTGAATCACAAGGTAATTTGTTGATCTTTGACAAAAAGTCTTTCGTATCCCTTAGATATGAGGGTAATGTCAAAACGAAAGGAAATAGAGATTCGTCATATTTTGACATGTTCTCTAACAATGACCCAGTGAGTGTTACGATGGGTCTACCTGGAGGCTTCGAAATACTCTTATGTATTTTAGGAAGTTAATATATTGTTGGTGTTATCAAGTGGGATTTATAGAGAAATTTGATATCATTATCTTCCAGCATTCCTTCTTCGGACTATTTGCTGAGAAAGTTCTGTACCTTGAGTTCTAAATCCTTCATAGGACTTTCAGTAAGTTTTTCGTAGCAAGTTTTATCATTGAGTTGCCCATTGGCCTCATGCACATATTGATCTCTAGTCATGAGTACGATATTACGGCCTTTATCTGATGCCTTAATGATGCAATTGGGCAGGAGGTTCAATTCTTTCAAGGCTTTGGTATATTCATTACCTATGTTGGGGTTATAGTTTTTGGCCTCCTTATGTCTCATTCTTTTCAGATCTTCAATCACCAGACTTTGGAATGTCTCTATAGTACCACCTGTTGTGATTGGAGGTACAAACTTGGATTTATTTTTCAATTTTGTGGTTTTGTACCAGTCGATATTGATATCTAATTCATCCAAGTCTAATTCGGAGGGTTCAGCGGCTGGATCGCCCCCTTCCTGAAGGAACATGAGAGTGGACAACGTATCCAGATCTGACTTTGTCAATTCGGTCCGCCCTGCTTGGGCGATTCTTTGTTTTTCTTTGATGGGATTAGTCATGAAGAATTTACATAGTCTAATTTTTCAGATATATTGATCAAAATCTATCCTGGTTTGCGGATAATCATATGCCGGTGCAAGACAGAAATTCAGACCCAAACTAAATGCTGAGCGTTGTGATTCAGTTAGAATGTGTTCGGACAAGTTAACAATCGACATTTACAAACCTGTCTCTATGGCCGTTCCTTTTAGTTCCCAGAGCGCAGTGATCTTCCCGAGGTGTTCTTTGTCGGTTTGTTTGCCCCTCTGCCCCCTCCTCGTTTTTGTCTTCCTCCTCGTGCTTGTCCCCGTGTTTTGCCTCCTCCAGTCTGCTTGTTCGTCCTCCCATCCTGAGAGAGCAAGCGCATCTCTTCCAAAATAATTAATCGAACTGGGGGTTCTTCATTTTCATTTTCGGTGACACCTGATTCTGAGGCTGTAGAGTCTTCATTGGAGGTTCCGGCTCTATTAGCAGCCGTGAGCACCTTTTGTACTTTAGTCTGTGCATATATATATATACGGTCAATTGTGAAAAGGTCAATTGTGACCCTTTAAATTCGGTCAATTGTTCATTCGAACAATTGTAAACAAACAATTTGGGTAATACCAACAATCTGTGCCTTGTAATATGGAGATCCTTCTCATTGGGACCCCTGCTCCCGCTTTCCCTTTCTCTGGACACCCACCTTGCGCCCTCTCCTTTGCCTTCCTGTGAGGCAAAAAACCTTGGTGTCATCTTCGATTCCACTCTCTCCTTCTCTCCTCACATCTTGGACGCTGCCAAAAAGTCCCACTACCAGCTTCATCTCCTCAAAAGTACTCTTCCCTTTCTCACCTTTCCCCAGAAGCTCACTGACTCCAGAGCCCAGGTTCTCTCTAGGCTGGACTACTGCAACAGCCTCTTTCTCAATCTGCCTTCCTCTACTCTTCGCCCTCTGCAACTAATCTAGAACAGGACTGCAAGACTTATCCTTGGCCTCAAGCCAAGGGACCAGATCTCTCTAGCACTGAAATCTCTCCGCTGGCTCATGGTGGCTGCAAGGATCAAGTTCAAGACCCTTTGCTTTGTCCACAAGGCTTACTGGGTCCGGGGCCCGATCTACATCCAACGTTCTCTTCTTAAATACCTTCCTTCTCGAGCCCTTCGCTCAGCCACCTCCAACTCTCTAAGGGTCAGATGCTTCTCCAGACGGAGAGTGGGGGTAGATCTCTCTCCTCTGCAGGTGCCTCCCTCTGGAATGGCCTCCTTGCCCCTCTCAAATTTGAGCCGGATCACCTGAAGTTCCGGAAGCAGCTCAAAACTTTCCTCTTATCATCTGCCATCTTTCTCTCCCTCCCCTGCTGGCCTACCTGACTGACCTGTTAGCTACACTGACTGGCTGCTTGGCTACCCTCAGAGTCTCACTGGGTACCAGGCTCTCTCTTTACTTTACTTTATAGCATTTGTATGGCGCACCATAAACCCATAGGTGTGAGGGCGCAGACAAAAACATAGAAGAAAGGGGAGATAGAGAGGCTGAACGATCTAATGGAAAGAGAAACCGCAAACCAGGGGCAACTATTTGAAGAGGAAGGTTTTAAGGCCCTTCTTGAATGTATTCAGGGATGATGAATTTCTCAGTTGGTCTGGCAGAGTTTTCCAAAGCGCCGGTGCAGCAAAGGCAAAAGCACCACATTCTGCCTTTTTGCCTTTGACTCTGGGCTGCTGGACCAGGTTCCGTTGTTGGACCGAAGGTTTCTGGCTGAAGATTTTATTCCAATGTACCTTTGCAGGTAGGAGGGCATCTTGCCCTGAAGGCATTTAAAAGTGATGACCATAAGTCTAAAGGAGATTCTTGATTCCACGGGCAGCCAGTGTAGTGCTCGACGTGCCTCCGAGACATGTACCCTGTATGCAAGACCAGATACCACTCTAACAGCTCCGTTCTGAACCACCTGAAGGCGTTTGATGATTTTTTTACTGGAGCCTGCTAATAAGCTACAACAGTAGTCTAGTTTGGAGCCGATAATGGCTCTGGCGATGGTCTCAGCGTTGGATTGGGAGATGTACGGACGCAGATGGGACAGCAATTTAATATAATAGTTGGCGGAAGAAACGGTACTGGCCACATAAGAATTCATCTTGAGTGATTGATCCAAAACCACGCCCAGGATTTTAACCTTAGGAAGAGTGGAAATTAGAGCATCTCCCAGCTGGAAATGTTTGTAAGTTGGGTCTAGTTTGGCTATGGTGCTATCAGATCCTACAACCATGAGTTCTGTCTTGCTGCGATTGAGTGCAAGATTATTCAACATCATCCATTGTTCTATCATAGCAAAGATGCGATTAAGTTCTTTTTCATCCTCCGAATGCTGGCCTGTAAGAGGGATGACACATTGAGTGTCATCAGCATAGTTGGAAAAGATCAGTCACTCCTGCACTGCCCAGGGCCTACCACGCACTTAGGGGCTGTAACTGTAACCTCTTAAGTCCCTTGCCACCTTGCACTAACCCAGAGCCGTGCTGCACTGGTTGCACTCAGAGCATTGCTGCCTTGTTCCCTTTGCCCCTCCCAGGCACTTCCCCCCTACCCTTCCCCTTGCACTTCTCGTTCTCGCACTTGCACAATCTGAATGACACAAGGCCTAGTAAGATCGTTTGTCTTGTCCTCCATCTGTTTTCCCTCTCTTGTCTTGTCGCGCCTAGAAACACTTGCGTACAGGTGCGTTATTAAATGATGTATTATATCATGTATAATTTGGAGAACAGTTCATGGGAAAGTCTTTCACTGTTGCCATTGCCTCTAGGCACTATGCAACATGACAGAGAGAAGGAACGTGCCCAATGTTTTGATTGTCCATTTACAACACTGGCTAAAATTGTGACACACACCGCGAGTGACAGAAACTTCGGTGGTGCAGTGTCTCCTGGGTCCGGGTGCATCTCACAAAGGAACCTGGCAACATGTTAGACAATTTGGGAAATTTTATAACTACTGAAATTAGAGGGTTATCACGTCTGTCAATGATGTTAAAACATGAAGGTCTACTCAGAATTAATGGATAGCAGCAACCTGGACACTTATACCTGACAGGCTAGCCAGATAGGAATATATACTGAATGAAAAGCAACCATTACATATATACCAGACAGGGTTTTGTGATGAATCCTATGGATCCCTCACTATACCCCTGCATAAAGCCTCCTCCTAGGTGGTCAGGGAAAAGCAGACACCTCCTGATTCTGACCTTGAGGGTGGTGTGCTGCGGGATGATTACCTGGGAGCAGACAAGGACAAGGTGGTGAAGAGAGATCCCATGGGATGCGATGCAGTATTTGTCATTTGAAAGGGAGAACCTTTTAAAGTTGCCGAAACAGATAATGGCTTATGGTCATTATGATGTATCTGAACCACATATAAGAGCTGTGGCTCGATGCACAAATGCCATAAAACCAGAGTGAGCCTTAACAACAGAAAGACCATTCAAGGTATTTCAGGATAAAAATTCCTCCTTAGCCCCAAAGGTACAATAGAAATGAGTTAAGAAATATTGCCTTAAATAAATTGTCTTCCTCTTTAACAACGAATTCTAATGGTTCATCCTTAAATAACTTTAGGGAAAATAAATCTACTCTTAAAACCAAAAGGTTATTAAAAAGCAATAACTTTGTTGTTGAAGAATATTAGTCCCATAATCCTATAAGTCCTGGAACAAGGAAGAGGACTGAAGGGTCATGTTGTAGCAGTAGTTAGGCAATTAAGCCTGACAGCCCACACCTGAGGGAAGCTGAGAGGCTTAAAAGGCCCCCTCATGTCCAGGCAATATAGAGAAGCTGGATCTGTGACTGGAGTGTTTGCAGTAGTAGCAGACGCAGAACGAGAAAGACATGGGGCCTCATTACGAGTCAGGCACAATGGGTTAACGGCGTCCGCTAATGGATGCGGACCCGTTATTCGCATTCCGCCTGATTACGAGGTCCCCTCGCGGGACCCGGTAACGACGCCTGGCAAAACCAGGTGTCGTTACCGGGTCCCGCGAGGGGACCAGGGAGCTAACAACGGGCCGGTTGTAATCGGCCCATTGTTAGCTCCCTGAACCCATTCCCATTGAGCCCTATGGGGGCTCGAATGGGAATGGGGAAGGTCCGGGCCCGGGTTCCCTGAGGGAGGAATTACCGGGCCCTCCTAACTCAGAATGGCCCGGTAATTCCCCATTCAGGGAACCCGGACCTGGACCCGGTTTTGGAGGCAGCCATGCCGCCAATAGCGGCATGGCTACCGCCAAAGCCGTAATGAGGCCCATGGTGTTGGCAATCCAGGAAGAAGTGGGAGAACTGAAGGGACATCGGGACTCTGATGCAACAGATTTCACCTGCTTGTCCTGAGAGGATTTTGTTTCCTTCAAATTCTGAGGTGCAGAGGCTGCGCAGCGAAAGGCAGGCAGGAAGATTGCCTTTCCCCATGTGAGCCAAGTTGCAGAGATTGCACAGCAGGAAACGTGTCGGAAACAGTGGTGAGCAGCTGTTGTGAAGCTGAGGGTATTAGGAGCAAGATGGTCTCCATAATTGGGTGGCTGGACCAGAGACGCCTTCAGTAAGGAAGGACGTGGTCCCCAAGTGAAGCCAGAAGTCATAGAAGTTGTGCACACACAGAGAAAGGAACTCAGAAGCCGGTGAGTTAAACCTGGCCTTCTGATTCCTTGTGCGAGCACCGTTGGCAATGGTATCCAGCTTAACAATCACTTGCGTAAGAGTAGAAGCAAGGCAAAGCTGTTTTTAGAGTCTTTAAGAATGAAATGTACCTCTCGAGTTTGATCAGGAATTCTCCCTTTTCACTCGCATGAAGAGCAAATGCTATAAAAAGCAATTGTTGAACTTTAAGCCTTGTAAAATACCTGAAAAAGTTGTTGTGTGTGCCTAATTATGCTTTTCAGAGAAGGGGTGACTTCTGAAGCATTATTCATACAGACAACACTTGCTCATAAAGAAAAGACAAGTGTTAAATCTTGCTATTTGAAGTTAGAGAGAGCAAGCATTACCTAAGCCAAGAGAGAACAAGGTATTCCCCAAGTGCTCCCCAAAGGAACTTGGACATATATACCTGACAGGGTTGCTACATAGTAATGTATATTGTGTTGGGATACAAGTGCAACCTCCCAGGCAGGCAGAGATTTACACAGCGAAAAATATATTAGCAGTTGGCCTAGTGTTAGCAGTTCTCATTCGGTGCCACAGAATGCGCATGTACCCATTTGTAGTTAGCTTTGACACATATTAGAAACACCTTATAGCCAAACAGAAAGAGCAACACTGTATTTTTTTGTGGTTGCAGAGGTTACAGATAGGGTGATGTAGTTTATTTAGCAGTTTTATATGGTGTTATGTTTTAAGTGATGTGCGAGTAGGTAGCCAATATAGGAAGGAGTATGAGATGGAGTCAGAGAAGTGTTGTGGTAAAGGTGAGGTCCGAGGGATAAGGTAGCAGGAAGTCTGCCATGTTGCATTTCAGGGCATGTTACAGGATGTGGTTTTGAAAGTATGTGAAACAGGCCTAACGTAAAGCTGCAGCTCCATTCAGTTTACCCTGAGACAACCATAGAAAAGCTATGCTGTAAAGGCCAAGAGTGATCGCACTGGGAGAGGAATGTTGAGTACAGGAAGGGATGGTAGGGATGAGCCTTTGAAGGTTGAATTCATTTGAGCAGGGCATGGGGGTCTGTGATGCCAAGGGGTCTGGTGAAGATCTAGAGCACTTCTGCCCTCACCCGAAGAACGGTCATCCTATTTCTACTGTAGGCATTGTCTCTAAGGATCAATAAATAAGCAAAATTCAAACATAAGAGTGGTACCCCGATCATGTAATTCATGGGCACCCGGGTACTCAAAGTGATAAGGGGGGAGACCTGCTCAGGGTATACTGTGATTTAGGATGGGAGAAGCAGAGGTGATGCCAATAAATGCATCTACAAGGTCAGGGAGCTGTTTGTGCGTGCCACAGTGTCTGGAATAATGAGAACCATTGTATTATCAAAGCAGATTTGGCCTTAGTATTCACACTTTGATCAATATACGACGCAGAGGTGTACATCAGGTGACGGTCAAGAATATTACCTGGTAATTAATCAACTCTTGAGTGTTGTAGTGATGATATAGTAGGTCACGTGTTAGGGGAAGGTACTTAGATAATGTGTGATTAATAGGGTAATAGGGTAATGGACTATAGGGGATAATAAGAATTGTACATATGTGTTACCCAAAGGGGCGTGCAGGATTATGCTGTAATCTTTATTATGCATAGATTTCCGCTTTAAAATTTAACTTCTCTGAGTGGGGTGAGCTCTTTGTTAATTTGATTCTATGGGACCATCTGATACTTTTTCAAGTAATAAAACTTTGATTTCTTTACAAATGGGTCATTGATTATTTGATTTCTTTACAAATGGGTCATTGATTATTTGGCCTATTTGGGATTGTTTTTATCGTTCGGGATTTGGGTAATTTACACTACAAAATTGGTGACCCTGACGTGATCCCGAACTCTCCATGAGGCCAGGGGCTCCCCGCTGTGCATCCCGGGTTCCAACGCCCATTGACTGTGACCAGTCCCACATGCGTGACTTGAGGAGGTTTGCAGGTGCTGTGCCACCAGAAGGCCTGGCTGTTCCTTGGAGCAGGACACTGCGCCCAGCTGTGCAGGACAAATTCAAGGAGACCCCACATCGGAGGTACTCGGGAGAATGCATAGAACTAAGTGCACCTTTGCAGGAGAGAACAACAGGGGGAGGAAGTGTGAAGTTGATTGTTTGTGAGTGTGTGGAGAGCGATTTTGCCGATGTGTGCGATATATAGATTTTTTAGGAGTAGCCAGAGAGATCTCCTCTGACGAGAGGAAAGAGGGTGTCGTAAGTAGTATAACAGTGATAAAAGAGGAGAGAGGAAAACAGGATCTCCTCATAGAAGAGAGAAGGCAGCGCTGCAAGTAGGTAGTGGTCCATTATATAGAGAGCCAGGGATCCCTCTGTCTGGCACAAGGTGGCATGAAGACTAGCAATTCCCTCCTCTTGAGGTAAGGAGACAGAGGAAGGGTCTACACCATTGTGTAAATAAGTGTGTTTTTACTATTACAATCTTTTTGTATTCATTGTGGTTTAATGTTATATAGAATAGTTGTGTGGGGCGATGGTTGCCCAGTTGAATTAATAAGAGTGTGTGGTTGTGACTGTGAATTTGAGCTGGAACGGGCAAAGGGGTTTGGTCTGGGTTGAGGGGACATTGGGGGGAGACACGAGGAGCGTAAGCAGTGTTGGGAGCGTGAGGAAGAACGGAACCGCTGGATCGGCTATCCAAGACATATGTATTTTTGGTAAGTAGAGAAGTGGACAGATTTAGGAGTACCTCACTTGGGTATATGTGCTCGGCACCTCCACGGCACCAGGAAAGATTCTTAAATATCATTGCGAGTGGGTTGCAGACACAAAAGGTGGAATGTTTAAGCTGTGGCCCAAAGAGGGCTCAAATAATAAAGATGTGTTGGGACATATGTATACGTATCTGACTGTGAAGTATAAAGGGAGAAAGTTGAGAAATAGGCAGGGTATCCTCGAACTCTGGCGAATGTTGAGGATTTAGAAGCTGCCCCACAGACACAAAAGGGACAAAAGGAAGTAAACATATTGTTATCCCCATGGCCTGCCTCCATATGGGTGTTTCCCCTTGCATACCGCAGCAGGTTATACCAACCTCCAGTATGTACCCCAGCCCACACTAAGGCAGGAAGCTCCCACGGCTAGTACGAGCACCACACGCGACTCAGTAGTTCATTCTACATGAGACCCATTGGCTATGGAAGTAGAAAATAGGGCGCAGAGAGCATTAGCAATGGCGCTCCATTAAACAGAGGCAGAGCTGGCGTGAGCATCATCGGAGCAGGGGGAGGGACGGAAAGTGACGATACGTGCAGACGAATGAAGAGAAGGTGACATTGGTGTCCAGTCAACTCGTCGAAAAAAAACTGGTCGACTGCAATTTGGTCGACGCAATTTGGTCGAAAACCAAATGGTCGAATTTTTTTTTTTATTTATATATTTATTTTTCGGGTTTTCGTTTAGTTAAAAAAGGGGTTTTTAGAGAAAAAAAGGGGGTTGGGGAGGGGACCCCCCCCCCCAAAAAAAAAGGGTTAAAATAAAAAAAAAAAAATTTCGACCATTTGGTTTTCGACCAAATTGGTTCGACCATTTGTCTGGTCGACCAATTTTTTTCGACGAAATGTCTGGCAACCGGTGACATTCTGTTTTGAATTGATAGTAGAGTGATCAGAGATGTGCAGGTAGCTGCAAGCGGAGATAACCCCAATGCTTGGGGGCATCCAGAGGGTCCATTGCATGCCATCAGCATAGAATATGATCAGCTCAAATGGCCACAGATGCTGAGGTTGCAGAGGAGGAAAAGGAGTGGGTGTCAGAGGGGAAGCAGGAGGAGAAGCAACAAGATGAGATACCACCAGTACAAACAGAGAGTCCATAGGGGCCAGGGCTAAGGGCACGAACAAGTCGAATGGTTGTAGCAAAAGGCAAGAGAGGGTTGGACCGCACAGGTTAAACAGTCGGGTACACAGTCTCCATTACTTCGGGACATGGGAGAGAACAATACGTGCCCTGGCCACACATGGACAGAAACAATTTAACGAAGGCATTACCTTCACTTACAGTGGGGCAGGCAAATTAATATATGCAATAGAAAAACAGATGAATTAACGGCCCAAGACACGCAGAAGAAATAAAAGGTGGGCGGACAGCTGCAGTATACAGGCTTTACATATAATGGTACACCTTATGGGCAGGTTTTTTTTTATCAGTTATGTCTTTTGTTTGTAGCGTTCTCCTTGAAAAGTTCTCCACAGCTGGGGAACTCAACCGTTTCACATCGCCTTGAACCCGGTGTCCTGAAAAAAGTTCAGAGGGGTAAACCATAATCTGAACTGATGCAGGACACCGTCTGCCGCGAGCCAGAGACACAATGCGTCGACCTATTTTGTGTACAAAATTGAGCTTTACACTGTTGCTATCTTCACTTTGAGATAGGGTTTAAATACTAGTTTCAGTTTACCCTCAAACTAGGTCATGGAATACAGTTGCCTTCAGTGGGTGTTGTGACACATTATTAAATGTTGTATCGTGTAAATGTTAATGTCCAATATGTCTTTTTATACTAAAATTGAATACATGCTATTAATGATTTTAGAACATTTACCTGCCCATGTATATTGTCGAATCATTTTGTACAATATTCTCTGTAGCTGGTATCCATCCACTTGCGTGTGGAAGGGCGGGGTAGACTGGGCTCACCTGTTTTTTGCTCATACTTAGATAAACAGACTGCAGGGATTACATTGGCTATGGGGGACATGACAAGCTTATTCACTGCACTGCTAGGAGAACAGGCAGATGACATATGGAGGAAGGCAGAGTAACCAGGAGTACAGATAAATAATGACAATCATGATGGAGCACAGTTTAAGGACTGTTCAGCACAAGTATGGAACATGTTAAGGTTAGCATCCCAGATACACCAGATATCTGTTCAGTCATGGCCCAGATAATGAAGTTAGATGAAGACCCTGCATTGTATTTAAACCAGATTCGAGAAATGTGGAGGATGGAGAGAGCGGAGCCAGGGGACAAGAATATAGAAATATTGTATCATATATTATGGAAGGGACTCCCCAAAGATGTTCAACAGGATTTAGATAAGGTAGTGGGGAACGAAGCAAAGGGATGGGCTGAGATTCAGGCAATCATAGTGCATCATTGTAGGAGAAGGCAGGAGCAGGAAAAGGAAACAGTGGAGCAGGCACAGAAGGCTGAAGCAAAGTTAGTACAGAAGTTGGCAAAGATAAGTGTAGAAGGAGCACTGATGACCAGCTCCCCTGATGGGTAGCAAGACATAAGGCAAGCATCAGAATGGATGGAGGTTCACCCAGATAATAGAAGGGATGCAGGAGGTTATCATAGGGGAAGAGGAGGCTTCCAGGAAGGACGAGGAGGTGGATTCGGGGGAATGAGGCAAGGTTTGGGGGTCCAGGAATGTGTTGGGCATATGGCAAGGCAGGACACTTTGCGTGAGAGTGTAGGAGCAGATCAGTATATTCTTATGATCCCTGTGCTTATCCTAATGGGCCTGCATACGCGCTCACATACCACCCGCTATCAAAAATGCCTCCAAGTGCCCTAGGCCATCCACAAGCACCTAACCCTGGACCAGTATCACAGTATCAGTGTCTGACACATCCACACCAGCAAATGCAAAACCCAGGTCCAAATGCTGCACCAGCATATATACAGCAGCAAACCCCATAGCCCCCATCACATCCCTGTGACAAGGGCCCATTACACTGGAGCAAGGGTCATAAGAGGGAGTGCTTTTCCATTTCTGGAGTCGAACACTTATCCCCAATAGAGCAGGCCGCAGAGAACCCTGATGTGCCCAATCCTGTCAGTCACTACCGACCCGGAAGAGGAACGCCAGGTAGGTGTGAAGATAGGTAGTAAACGATTCACCTTCATGGTAGACACGAGAGCTACAAAGTCCTGTATTAAGAAAGGTTGCTTTCCCTTATCAAGTTACGTAAGGGACAAGCAGTGGTTCTCTGGGGCAATAATGTTGGTTCTGAAGATTTACCCATCAAGGTAGGTACCCAGAAGGTGGTAACCCCGTTATAATTCTCAAAGATACCCCAGTGAAATGTCTAGGTAGGGACCTCCTGAGAAAGTTAAACATGACTATTGCATTTTCTGAGGATGGTCTAGTGTGCTCAACCCCAGGAGAATATTATGCCAGGGCAGTTGCGATTATATGAGCACTCTACAGTGATGGTGCTATCAGAGGGGTCCCTATACATCCAGATTTGATCCTATATGATGCAACAGTGTTGGTGGGATGGGTGCCAGGAATGAAAAACAAAACGTGGAGAGTGGCAGTGGAGCTTTTGTTTAGGCCAGCAGCCCCTCAGGAACATGCCCCTGGTACCATCCTCACACTAGATTTAGAAGCAGTAATAATCAAAAATGATAAGCTACTATTGTTAGGTAGTGACAAGGAAGGAGGTGAGTGGTGCACTGTTGCATGTATAGATCCACCCAATCACTAAGAGGGTTGTTCGAAGACGCTGGGGACGATGGAGACATTATTTTGGAAATATGTATCCCTTGTCAGGTCATGGTACAACACAGAGACGTACCACACACCACACTTATTGCTAGACCATTACCCTCTCACCTAAAGGAAGGTATGGCAAACGTACACAGTAGACTGTGGACTAGTTAAGCCCACAATGTAGGTTTATTGAAGAGGATAGGGGATGTTCACATAAAGCTGAAAAAGAATGCAGTATTACCTCGAGTATGACTATACCCATTAGCCAGAGAGGCAGATGAAGGAATTTATGACACCATCATGGCATTATGGGAGCAGGGCATAATAATGCTAACGACAAAAACATTTAATTTTTTTCCTCTGTGTACAAAGAGTGTTTTTACGTTTGATGATAGTAAATGGGACAATGAGTGTAAAATCCCTAATCTAAAACTATTTCCAAGGGTCATTCTGTTTTTCCAGTGGTAGGCTCCCTATGTCTTTGTTGTTAGTAGATTTTGCCCTATCTACCAATTGATGTTTTAGGGCCACCAATATACTTTTCACAGCAGGGCATAATAATACCATCAGAATCCCCCTGCAACACGGCCATACCAGTCAAGAAAGCAACGGGTTCAAGTTGGAGAAAGATACAGGAACTCCACCCTTTGAATAACATTGTAGAGGTAGAATTCCCAGTTGTACCGAATCCCACCACAATCCTTTGTAACATACCCACTGAGGCCACATATTTTACTGTAATTGATTTGAAAAATGCCTTTTGCCTATGCACTGTGATTCTCAGTATCTCACTGTGTTTACGTATTGCGGGCAATGATTTCAACACACAAGGCTTCCTCAGAGGTACAGTGAGTCCCCCAGTATTTTTAACAGAGTATCGCATATGGATTTAGGTATCACACACATTCAGAACATCATCATTCAGTATGTAGACCTCTTAGGGTGCAGTAACACCGAATAGCAGTGTAGAGAGAACTCATTGGCAGAAAAAGGGTAAAAGTGGACAAGGACAACGTCCAGCATTGCCAGAAGGAAGTGGTATACTTGAGGCAAATTATATCCTCAGCAGGAAAAAGAGTCACACCAGAGAGAGCAATTGCAGTACAAAATACACCGCAGCCTATCACTGTGAAAGGATTGTTTAACTCTGTGATAACCTAGGTATCACCGGTCAAGCCCTGGCATGGCTGACTTCCTTCCTCTCTGATCGACCCTCCCAGGTCCAACACAGGTCCTTCCTCTCTGCTACCTTTTTCTCTACCTATGTTGTCTCCCAGGGGTCTAACCTCTCTCCCTGGCTGTTCAATCAATACCTGGCACTCCTTGCCCACCGCATTGCTGTTCTCTGCTCCAACTTTCAGTGCTATGCGGATGACACTCAGCTCATTTTCAGGCTACCTCAGGCCACCTCTTCCCCGTCCCTCATCTCTGACTGTCTGTCTGCTATTCAGGAGTTGCGTGCCACCAATGACCTCTGCCTTAATGCCAGTAAGACTGAGATTCTCCTCATCAGCACATCCACTCCCTCCTTTCCTGTAGCTCTCTGGCCGGCCTCTCTTGGCCCTCTTCCTGCTCCCACCTGCAAGGCTAAGAACCTGGGGATCATCTTCGATTCCACACTCTTTCTCCCCTCACATCTCTGACATCTCTAAGAAGTCACACTACCAGCTGCACCTCCTCAGAGGTATTCTTCCTTTCCTCTCCTTCCCTCAGAAGCTCACTGTCTCCACAGCGCTGGTTCTCTCGAGGCTGGACTATTGCAACAGCCTCTTTCTAAATCTGCCTGCTTCTACTCTACGCCCTCTTAACCTATCCATAACAGGACTGAGAGATTTGTCCTTGGCCTCAAGCCCAGGGATCGTATCTCTCCAGGACTGAAATCTCTGCACTGGCTCCCAGTGGCTGCGAGGGTTGAGTTCAAAACCTCTGCATCATCCACAAGGCCCTCTGGGGCCTGGGGACTCAATACCTTCAACTCTGTCTTCCTAAATGTCTTCCCTCTCAAGTTCTTCGCTCATCCGCCTCCAACTCCCTCAGGGTCAGTCGCTTCTCCAAGCAACGAGTTGGCTGTAGATCTCTCTCTTTGGCTGGGGCCTCCCTCTGGAACAGCCCGAAACTTGAGGAGAACCATCTTCGGTTCCGGAAGCACCTAAAAACCTTCCTCTTTGCTTCTGCTTTCTCTTCCCCTCTCCCCTGCTGAAGTCCTGGCTGATTCTGAGACGGCACGGGTTACCTGCCACCCATCTGGTCTCGGGCCCAAGCCATGCCAGTTGCACACCTGCACTGCCTTTCCGGGAAACCCCTGAACATGGGGACTGTTTTCTGTATCCCTACAGTCCCCAAACCAGCACGTATGCCTGCACTCGACCCTGCACTTGCCATCAGCTGGCCGTTCTTTATTTATTTTATGTTATTATTTTATTATCCCATGTACTGCACTTTCCCCTGCCCCCTGCCCCTCACACTTTTCTTTTTCCCCCTTCCCTCACACTTGCGCGATCTGAATGGCACCTGGCCTAGTAAGATCGGTGTCTGTCTTCCCCCGTTCCCCCTTCCTTGCTTCGTCGCGCCTTGAAACACTTGTGTATAGCCGCGCTATAAATGTAATATCATATCATAACTATTGTATAACGTGCATTTTTTACTACTCTAGCTTCACAAAGCCCTTGTTGCAAGGACTTATAGAAGCACAGAAAGTTAAGGGGTCACTCACATAGACAGGAGAAATTATCACATGATCCCAAGAACTTAAGAATGCTATCCGTAATGCTCGAGTGTTAGCAAAATCCGAATTACACAAAAGAATTCAATTTGTTTTCAGATTGCAATGAGGAACTAATGACAGCAGTGATGGCACAGGCAGCATCCATGGGGCACACACCCCTAGCATATTACAACTGCATCTTAGACTCAGTGATACAGGCATTAGTAGCAGCAGCCTTTGCAGTTAAAAAATCATCCAAAAAACTGTGGGCTGCTCAGTAATGTTAAACGTGGAGCATGCAGTTTTTGCCATTCTGGAAAGGTCCAAATCAACCCTCACGACCTAAAGAGCATTGGGTTATGAGATCATACTATTTTATCCCTCCATTCACATAGTAAAGTGTCAGACAGTGAACCCTGCTACATTAATTTCAATACCCATTCAGCTAGGGGAGGAGGTGCATGACTGTTTTACTTATGAAGGCCCCAAGGATGACCTAATTCAGTCAAGAGAGCATGCACTTGAAGACTTGAAGCGGGGTAGGTGCTCTTGGGTCATCGACGATTAATCAGGAGACTGGACAAAGGCATACAAGTGCTGCGGTGGTACGCCTCGTAGACGGAAAGTACAAACTAGCAGTGAAAAATATATTGGCAACACGCAGCAGAACTCATTGCACTTATTGAAGCACCAGAACCATCAAACGGGTGTCCAGTAGTGATCAATGCTGATTCATCATATTTTAAACCCACAGTACAATCCGCGTTGTCCAGATGGCGAAGAAGAGGGTACAAGAGGTTTGATAGGATGCCTCTGCAGCATGCAGCATTGCCAGAAAGATTTCTTTGTGCCTTATCCCGTCCATCAGTAGTAGCAGTGAAATGTGCTGCCCACACCCAAGACAAAGACTTGTTTCACTTGGTAATGATGCCATAATAGGGCTGTCAAAGAAGCAGCATATTTAGAAGTACCGGACATCACAACATATCCGAACTTTTACTACTTTAATCCTGACGTCGACCCGTTTTTTGGCCATCCCTCCAATGCCAGGCTATAGCGGAGCCTATTTTTAAGGTCTAAACCCCACACAAAAGTGAACTATCCCATCAGATTCCTGTATATAGATCTGTCACCCTGCCACCAGACTAGCAAACCCCCTAAAAAAACTCAGTCGGCCCAATTCGTGTCATATTGGTGACAGTCTTATACCTAAAACATCAGGGATCCTAAGTGTTTTGGGGAAAAAATCAGTTGCATTTGTGATGCTCACTGCACCTATTGTATTTGTAATGTTTGCACAATTTATGGACTAGTATGAAATAATATATAGCCAAACTGTGCCCATTTGTGAAGGTGCTTTGCAACTGACCATATGTTTTGATTTGTTCTCACATAGTACATCGGAACTTTGGTACCTGTATTATTTGCATTTAATTGTTCTCTTTCTTTCATTCGAAATCCACATGTTCAGCCAAATTGAAAAAGTCAACAGTAGCTACATCCCAGTGGTTGGATCATTCCTTTCCCAGTGACAGACATGTGTCTATTGTTTTGCTGGTTGTTTCTGAAGGTTTGAATAAATATTGCAAGAAATTATTGCAGTTCTAAATGTTTTGAGGACAGGACAACCCCCTCGTATACAGTATTACTTCAGCCATTCATGTCCTGCCCGACCCCAGGATTTCCCTCATGTTACCAATCAGATACATTGGACAGCTGAGAATTTGGGGGAGGAGTTTCAGGAAGTACCAAGGTCCGTTCAAAGTCATGTATGTCACTCGGTCTGCAGTAAGAGTCAAGGGGCTGTGAAATTGGATACATTAGTCTAACATCCAAAAAGCAACTGGCACAGTTCATCTGCTGCAGACATTCAAAGAAAAGTGACAGTAAAACATGAATGTGTTGACTTTTTTTGTGACATTCTTGCAAAATAGGCCCCACACGGGCACCATGACGTTTTCTTCTTCCTTACAACTTTCAGGATTAAGATAGAGTGCAATGAATACATTGTGTTAGGAAAGATTTCCCTTGGGTGCAATTTTCCCTCCATTTGTGAACCCCCCCAAACCTTTTGCTTTTGCTTGGAGTACCTAACCTGACGTTTTCCAGTGGAGCACAGATTTCAGCTGCACTCCACTGGGCTTTCATTTTTGTTATGGTGAAACTGACACGTCCTTCAGGCTGTCAGTACTGGGAAACTATGTTTCCCTTAGCCTTCAACTTTGTTCCAAGTATCTTACAGTACCACGCATAGGGGTCCTTTTGTTTTATGGCCCTAGCCACCCTCTAAGGATTTTCTGGTGTTTGTACAAGTGTGCCCAGGATGAACTGTTGGCAGCAGTTTACTTTTAAAGTATTTTCACTTCTTTTTTATAGACCATACCACATTTACCACGTTTGGCCCAAGAACGTGGCCAATGCCAAAAATGGCCTTCTCACAAAGTATTTTGTACTATCCTTTGGCCATTTTGTCCCTTTGCTTTCCCCCAGCTCGAGAGACCCAGGTATTCCTTATTTGGACATGCAGCCTCCCACAAAAACTGCAACTTTCGTGAGCTCCTGCACATCACGTGTGGCAGCGCCCAGGAAGAGGGTTGGGACTGTCTAGTCCCAATCCACTCTACTGGTGCCAGTATGTCTGGTAGCCGTGAATATTTGGAACCACTTTGGGCCACAATAGGCCCACATCTGGCGTTCATGCAAGAGGGCACATATTCAATTGGCTATCTGAGATTTGAGCGCAACCTGAATCTTGGACAAGAGAAGGGGCTATGCATCCATTACAGGTCAATTTACTGAGGGTCACACTGAACCTCATAAGGAGCCAAGTATCCTTAACAAGAAAGCAGGCTCAAGGAACTGCGGGTGACGTGCTTGGAAGGTTTGGTACCCTGACCCCGCTGTTGCCCGTCGAAGCACTGTTTCTTCATCAAACCAAGAATGCCTGCAAGGGCACTTCTCCCCTTTTGAGTAGTGAGAACAACTACACTTGGCGTCTTATAGTTACCCTCAAAAAGAGCCTCTTTAGAAGGGTTCCTGGGTCATCCAGTGAACTGACCAGCTCAAACCCAAACTATCACGCAGGAACACCAAAGTCCTGAGTTGAGACTTGAGACTCTGGGAATCGTTAGCTTGTGGTCATGGGCCCTCTCCCACCATTGACCTAGCTCCTCTGGTTAGCGATTTAAGATAGTGTGCCACACCATAAACATTTGCAGTTCCTGCATGGCCCCGCTGTGGTGACCACCACTGAAAGTGCCTGCATTTCTTGCCTACCGTGTCCTGAGATGAGCTGCATGGGAACTATACTTCTTCTTCCTTCAAGGACTGAGAAAAAGCAAATGTCCTGCCATGGATGATTCTCCCGTACCACAGCCACTGAGAGTTGGAGCATCCTAAAACTGCAGGGTTAACACTTACAGGTGAAGTGGGCTAGACTGCCAATGTTTCGTCTGTGCTGTGTCGTGGGTCGTGAGTACTTTCCTAGCTTACTGGTGGCCCTTGGCACATCCAATCCTTTTTTATATGCACGAGTGTCCCTCAAAAGATACTCACTTTGGCTGGGCTAGCCTGCGCTTCCCAGCTATTCCCAAACTCCGAAAGTCATTCTATCTGCAGGGTGGACCCTCTTCTAGGAATAGGAACTTATTCTTCATCGCCTCAAGCCCCTTCCTGAGCAGCTACAGCGCCTTGAAGAGAACCCGCTTTTTCGTGTATACGCACGACCGCACGTTGTTAATGCACAACTGTACTTTGAGTGCTAGGCTCCTCTCTTCGTAGGGCTGGACTGCATAAGTTAGGTATTCTTGATGAAGGACTGCCTAAACTGATATCTGTATTGATTTAACCCCTTTCTGTTACAGGTCATGGTTATTTCCTCTCCCCATCATCAGCCTTAGGCTAATTGCGTTATTGTATATATGTTAGATAGTGAATGATCGTGTATGATATTGTTTCTTCATAATTGTGGTTTAATTGTGTTTTGATTATAAAGGCCTATAATAAATGTATTTTTTTTATATACATCTGTCTTGAGGTAATCTGTGGAGTTTTACTATGTGTGCTCATTGGGGGCTTCTGATCACTCTCACCCCTCCTTAGACTATGGGCCTCATCACGAGTTGGGCGGTAACGCCGGCGCTATTAGCGCCGGCGTTAATAGCCTTACCGCCAAACTCCCCGGCGCCAATAGGGCAGGGGTCACGGGTTTGGCAGAACAGGTATTGCCCATTCCCTACTGAGCCCATTCGGGAATTCCCCATTCCCCATTGGGCTCAATGGGGAATTTTCGCGCTCTTACCGCCTTAGTCTTAACCGCCTCTCAAGCTACCCTAGATTGGTCTGGTTTGTCCAGAAAGTTCCCCTGTCCCACTAAATTAGGGTGGCCTCCTAAACGTCTGTCCACCCCGTCAGACTTTCAAAATCCATTTTAACATATTGCTATGCATAGGATGTTTCTGTGTCTGTCTTCTTTCTTTTCGTGTAGGCAATTCATATGTTTGGTGCATATGAAGGCGGGGTATAGTGATAACACTAATGACACAGAAAGGCTAAGTATAGGCATGGCAAGAAAAAAAAGGGATGTTGATATTGATATTGATATTGTATTTGTATCGCGCTCGTACACACTTGTTGTCTGTGGGGACGCACAACTATTTCAATAGGGATGTCAAGACTTACTGTGTGTGATTAGTATTTCTGGCGATCCTTTTAAGTTTCCTTGGCTAAGTGGATACTGGGCCTCATTATAAGTATGGCGGTAAGGCAACAACAGCGCCGTTATTGCTACCGGCACCGTTGCTACCATACCGCCATACTAGGAGGTCCGACCTGGTAGCCGTACCGGCACCCGCAAGCAGAACATGATGGTAGCACTGGTACCATTATTAACAGTACTGGTGCTACCACCCTCCCAATTCCCATTGAGCCCTATGTGGCTCAAATGGGAATGGGGATGTACCGGGCCCGGCACCCGCGAAAGGGCAATTACCGGGTCCGGCTGGGCCAGAATAGCCCAGTAATTGCCCATTTGTGGGTGCCGGACATGGATGCGAGTTTGGAGGTAGTCTTGCCGGTAAAACCAGCAAGGCTACCTCCAACCTCGTAATGAGGCCCACTGATACTAATAGAATAGATTTGTTCTAAGAACTGTTTCTTGGGCCTCATCACGAGTTGGGTGGTGCAGTAAAAAAGGCGGCAGCAATAGCGTTACAGCTGCATTACTGCACCACCGAATTCCGAGTTTGAGAGAAAGTTGGAGGATTCATCTCCAGCTCTGAGCTTGATGTAAATCCGCAGACTTTCTTCCCATTTTCAGCACAATTAGAACAGTGCAATTACAGCCGTAGTAATTGCATCAAAAATACCCAATTGAGTCCTAAGGGCTCAAGAAAAATGGGGACTTCCACCGCCACCGCCACTTGTAATCCGGTGGTAATACCACTGCACCAAGTGGCGGTAACAGTAATTGCATTGGGTGGTATTCCGACAAATTTACCACCCAACTCGTGATGAGGCCCATTTCTGTAAATAAGGATTTGCAATCAAATTCTGATTTCTTTGGACTACAGCGTGTACATGGATTGCTTACAATAAACTCTTAATTGCTGTGTACAATACATTTCTACAGACACATTTGCAACTTTTATAAAGTGAGTTTTGACAAAATGTAATCTCTGCATCAATTTCACTTGGCAGATAGCTAGGGTGTATTTTTATTGGAATTTCGGCTATCACTACGCGTTTCGGGGTCTAACTTCTCCCTTCATCAGGTGGATGAATCCTGTCTTCCTAAAAACATAACTTGGATTTAGTGTTGTGGTTCAAAATGTTTTAATTCTCATGATGTACACTTACTGGGATATGCGCATTGAGGCCTACCGACATGTTTGAGATATGAACCTTCATGTAACCCATTTGGGGTTTATTTTAGAAGTGCAGCTGTCAACTGTCAGTTCAGGCGTTAGTATTTTCGAAAAACTGGGGACAAATGAGAGTTACAGCTGTTGTCTAGAGTTAATTTCATTAGTTATAGGACTTTATACAATTAAAGACAAATAGTTGATGATCTGAATTTACTTTGTGATGTAAAAGTTATTGTCACACACAAGTTGTGCCTGATAGCCTAAGGATGAAGCCATACATGTTTGATATGGTTATTCAACTTTTCAATGACAGGCCTTGTACATTTGTTAAAAGTAACTCAAGGCGACTTAGAGTTATCGACAGTCCCATGAGGATGTTGTTAAATGCTGAATCAAGCAGTATCCTTGGTCTTCTCCAGAAAATCTGTTACTGCTCGAGGTGGGATGATGGCGATTCGATATGGTACCAATCATATCATGTAACAGAGAGGTATTGCGTCTATTTATGGTAATCTGTTTGCTTACTTTTTTGGCGATCATTAAACAGCCGGACGCGGGATGGAGGGCAGCTGCGAAGCAACCTCCTGTCCCGTGCCCGGCTTAATAATAAACAAAATAGGGTTATTTGTAAGAACCACATTCACCTGGGCACTGGAGATCTGATAATGCAATTTATTGAATCAGCTCAAGTATATCAGGCAAAAAATGAGAAATCATGTAACTTGTGTTTGGAGTTTAGCGGTTAAACAACTCAGAGGAATGTGGTTCTTACAAATAAACCTCTTTAACTCACAGGGACGGAAGAGCATCATCTCCTAAGAACCCCTCCCCGGCAGCAGGACCCACTCCCCGAACTACCATGATCAGCGCAGTGATCTGTTTATTCTAGTGCTCTACCCCCCACCTTCATACTAAACAAAATTGTTTGCGTGTGTCGTCATGCGCCATCCGACGTCATGATGTGACCAATGTGCAGCGTTAGCAATAAACCTGTTCAAAATTAAGGAAGGACTAGCGTCCTTATTCCAATGCCTCACTTAAAGTATGTAATTTTGTGTGCGCACATAATCTTGCTGATGCATTGTCGGATACTGTCAATTCTATTATGTGTGTGTCCCACTATGACTATTAATCACATTTTATATGCAGGTATTCCTGCTTGGTCACTTAATCTACGGACAGAGCCAGTGCTGCAAAATCCATGGCAAGTGAATCTTCGCACAAGCACTGTTACTGTAAATTGCAGTCCGAATGTAGATTTTCCCGCTTGGAGGAAGTGTGTTACACATGTTACAAAGTACATAACATGTACATGTTAGCACAACCATTGTCAGGTCACAGTAAGGGCAAGGCTTTATGGTTGGTAGAGCCATCCTTTGTGTGATGTCATGCTTCACTTCTTAAATGTCATCATATCATCACAGTTCACGTAGTATATTATGTGCACTAACAAGTCACAGTGTTCCATTTCTCCAGAACTAATTCTGTGATATACATGTTCTGATGGTGATGGTTGTCTCCTTTAATGATGGCTTCCCTCTGCCACCATACATTTTCAGAAAATGTAACATTGGTCATATCAATAATGTCAGTATCACAAATACAAGTAAGGTCTGATTTTGTGTTCATTCCTTGGGGAGACAAACTCTCTGATCGATCGATCCAGTGTACAAGAGGGACCCCAGCTGGCCCATATGACTGGGGTTTTCCCAAACAGCACTTTAAGATGGAATAGCAGCACCCGTGAGATGGATGGGGATGCAGATTAGTACTCAAGCATCAAATCAATAATGACAACTCAATGGTTTGGCAAAGGGAATCTGGTTAATGACAAGTACAAAAAACGGGGAGTTATGAACATCAGCGGTTGCTCGATCTTCCTTCTCGCTTCAACTCCAATGAACTTCACAAAAATCACATCCTTTATACTACAAACTCGTCATTGCTGACGTGAAATGCTAAAAATGTTGCAAGCAATTCTATTGGTTACAGGAAGGTAACTTTACTATAGGTACTATATCTGTATACAGTAACGGGGAGAGGGTATTGGTTAGACAATGTCAGGTGGGGCAACTAAGCCCTTCCTTCAAAATGTCTACTGTAAAACGTCACTAAAAGTACAACTTCTCATTGGTTCTACAGACTATAGGATCCTAGATTACTTGGTACATTGTGATTGGGTTGATACCACGTCACCTTGTACTTTTCCACTTTGCCCGTCAGCTCCCCTAGACTCCCACCAACCAGTACCACCATCCATCACTGACCCACTGGCCATGTGTCAATTAGTTTCTAATTTGTAGGCCTCGATCTGCCTCTCTGTCTGGGAGAACTCGGATATCTGTGTATGGCTCAAGGCTGCGTGTAGGTGTGAAGGCCCCAACTCTTCTTGCTTGGCAGGTCACGTGTTTAGGCACTGTGAAATATTCTCCGCCTCCATGTAATTCGTGTATTTGATTTTAGCTTTCTGTCCACCAAATGCCTTCTGCTGCTTATCTTGACTCCTTTGAACAGGATACTCTGCTCTCGGCATCATAAATTGTATTAGCCTGTGTAAGCTAAGATGACCTTGGTTGCTTTGCACGGGTCTCATGCATCGGAGTTTCATTAATAACTTTGGCTTTCAATTCCTGTGTTTGAGGGCCTTTGCTCCTGGGGCCTCTAGTAACTTGCGGTTGGTTCTGCCCTTTTGCAAAGTGGACATATACGTCATATAAAGTGCTCCTTTTGAGGTAGATATGTGTATGTGCCGCTTGCCGCAATACATGTTTCTACTAAGCATAGCAAGCCGCATGTTTTCCTCAGCTTTCTTGCGTTTCCAAGCATATGTACACGTGTAAACTGGTTGCATATCTTCATCGCTCTTATGGCATAAGCTTCTTATACTTGACATCGTCCTTTTAACTTCAACTCAGGATGTCGCTTATCCATGGTGTTTCGTCTCTTTTTCGTCATTCAATGGTCATCGTTTTCTTTATCTGAGAGTCAGTCCGAGTTCTTGTGATGTCACCATTCATCTTCTTTTAGGACTTTCTTAGCCTCTTCAGGGACTGTACTCAGACGATCTTCATTCCATTTTATTTGTTGATATGGTTTCCTCAATGGGTACTTTACTGTCCATGTTTTCTTTGGTGTTGGTACTTCAATTGGTGCTGTTGGTCTGATCCATACAGGGCAGAGCCCCACTGCGGCTCTGTGCTGGTTTATTTGCTCATTGTACATCACGTATCTTGGCGTGAACGTTCCTGGCAATTCAAGGTGGGTGCTTTGAGTGCGGGTCATGCTTGGGACCTCCTCTACACCAGAATATCTCTTTGTGCAGTAGAACCTTTGAGTGTTCTTATGCACAGAATGGGATTACCATAATAAATGATCTAGGAGCCAAATACCCAGACAAACTCAAAGAATATGGCAAAATACTACTTTATTCTCAGTTCAATAAAGTAGGGAAACCTGGCGAACAGCAAATTGTGGTCCACACACTCTCAATCATATTTCAGCTACACAAAGGCTTTATACCTCGATGTGCATCAGCTATGATGTCATTCTATGAGGCAAATAATAAAACCGGGTGGAGGGATTGGTTAAGGGAACATATATACCTATATATCGTTTAGGTGTTCGGGACATCATTGGCAGCCCCTACCTGGCAGGCATACCTTGAACAACCCTCTAGCATAAAAACAATGTATTGGCCCCTGCAACAATGTTTGCTCACCATTGCATAGGCCCTCTGATTGGTTGGCATTCTTTCCCAACCCTGGACATTTGGCTTGTTAGCAGCACGTAAGTAAAACGAAACTCAAGTGCAGAGAACAACGTCAGACTATTGCCTACTTGCCCAATTAGTCTACCATCTCTCAACAGCCAAGCCTTCAGCCAAGGCTTCTTCTATGTACTTGCCCTTGCTGGATGTTCTCTTCACTGGAGCTTTAAAGGGAGTTAAGGTACAATGTTATCTTTGTCTGAAGCTTTTCAATAGGCCATGTTTTTCTGGTCTTGCACCAGGTGTGAGGAGACCATTATTTTGTCCAACCCGCCCTCTTTTTTAGTGCAATTTGATTCAATTATCCTGGGTGTCATGACTCTCTTCAGCCTGTGGAGTCTTGGTTGCTCTGTTTTGCATATGTTTTCTGCATCTTTAATTGTTCAATATTTGGCATTCACAAATGTTTGCTTATTTACTTAATCTAAGATACATATGTCCTGCATACATTGTTTATCCCCCGTGAGTCCCTTTGTAGTCTACAATTGCTTCTTGTAGTGGCATCCTTGATCTCTGGCCAACAGCTATTCTTTGTTCATGCACAAATACTTCCAGTGTCTGACAGCTCTGCAGCCCAGGTCTCTCCTTCAAGCTTTTTGCTTACTCTTGTCCAACATGCCCGATTTACCAGTGTTATATTTTTTACTGCAGCATGCTTCTATGTTCCTCATCTATCTTGCGTATATACATTTACTATATATCTGGTTACTTATCTTCTGTGTTTTTATGGTTTCTTCTCACTTATATGCAGGCTTACTCTTGTTTCTTTAGTTACATATTCATTCCTTAAGTATCCTCATATCATGTCAGTGCATCATTGTGTCGTCTCCTTATGACAACACTTTGCACCTATCAGATTTTCTTTAAAGCTCTTCGATGTTCAGTGGTGTCTGCAAATCTCCTGCTACCCCTTCAGTTCGAGGGTACATCTGGTACGGTTGTCTGAGTGCATAAAGTCTCTCATACACCCAATGCAGCATTGGAATGATACCTGGTGTCATGCATAGTGTCTTCTTGTCCTTCATCCAATAAGATGGAGGTGACGGGGTGGGTTCTATCAATGACGTACACATCTGCTCCTCTACATATTTCTGAAATAGGTTTCTCAGTATGTCCCCACCCCTCCTGGGTGGTTTGATTTCTTCCTAAATGATCACCTACATTTACGCTTCTGTGTGACGTGCTTGTTTAAAGTGCTGTGATAGCGGGGATTTATCTGACTTTGCCCTGCTGTTTGACTTGCTCTGTCCAGCGTGTCTTGGCTTTGTGTGTCGTGATGCCAATGTAAAAGATGCCACAAGGGCACCTTATCCTATAGATCACGTTGGCCGAGTCACAAGTCGTGGAGTGATTAATCCAAATATTCTTTCCTGAGTATGAATGGTTGATGGAATTTCCCTTTATGAAGTTATGGTAATGCTGCCATTTATTGCATTGGGACGTGCCTTTATGCCTGGATCCAGTATTCCTAGGGGAATTCTTATCAGCCCTAATGACACTGTCCCTTATTGAGTTACTTTTGCGGTATGCAAAGGTGGGTAGATCCAGGAACAACCGACTCATGGTGGGATTTAGTTGTAATAATTTCCAACGTTCTTTCAAGATTATTTTGATCTTGGAGCTCTGCTGTCAGTATGTAGTTGCATATACAAGATTAAATTTCGCTTCTTTTACTTTAGGTGAAAAGGCTGATTGCCTTGTAACAGATTTCGCTTTGTGAGCTGCTTGGTTTACATTGTCATGTGAATATCCTCTACTCAAGAACTTCTGTCATAGTTCCGATGATTTCTCGATATAATGGTGGCTTTCAGAAAAAAGTCTACTCTATCTCAGGAATTGGCTGCTGTAAGGAATGCTTTCTATAGTCCTTTTTGGATGGAAGCTGGAAAATAACAGGACACTGTTTTTATCCGTAGGTTTCGTATATACGGTGGTTTGAAGGGTGCCATCCCTCACATAGATTTCGACAACAAGGAATTCCACTGATAGTTTGCTGTGTTTCGAGGTAAATTTAATTCTGGGTGTCATCGTATTCATATGTTCAAGGAAGCCTGTAAACTGTTCTGCAGTTCCTGTCCATATCCCCAAAATGCTGTCTATATCTATAGAAAGGCTTTAGGTGCGTGGTCCACCGTTCATTGGTGAAAACATGTTCCTCTTTCAAATATGCCTTGTAGGTGTTGGCGTAACTCAGAGCCATGGTGGCTAGGATCATCTTGCTGCACATGCACACTCCCAAACGATGCGGACAATGGATCTTTAACCTATCCATAGGGAGCCATCACAACTTGCGGATTGCCATAGAAAAGAAAGCTGGAGTGAGTGCTGAAGACTAGTTTGTCCAATGTTTTCATGGGGCCCATCTTGGTTGGGGATAGCCATGAAGGTGCAGGTTCCTATCGTAGTATTTTTTCTTGCAATTATTTTTGTTCCTGTCAAGTGATTCCACAGTGCTGCTCCAAGAAACTGCCTAAGAGTGAGATGATGATGTTGGTGTCTATAACAACAGCTAAGGATGCTCCCCTCATAAAACACATGTACACACAGATCGAGAAGTGGAGTGGTGAAATAGAGCACAGGGTGGTAAGAGAAGAACAATCAGTTAGTCCCCTGTGGACACTGTCTTACCCCCCCAACCTGGTCCAGAAAATTATGTGGCGCATTGGGTATATTTGGCAGGAGAGGTGGAATGTTGTTTTATGACATGTATCCTAGAAGAATATGCCCAGATGAGGTAATGTTTACACCAAGTGTAGGTGCACAAAGACAACGATTATAGTAGGAAGGAAGCTGGGTTTGTTAATGGAGTATTAACTAAAGGGGGGTGGGTGTTGGGGTGCAAGTAATGTAATGTAATGGGCATTTGTATAGCTCCTTCCACCATTGGCATGGTCTCAACGTGCCGTAGGTTAAACACCCTTGGGGACCGAAGTCCAGGTATGGGAAATTCACCATAGAGAAATAGAGTGCATGTATGTACTTAGCCAGTATGATATTTAGTAATGTTGGCCAAGTCCCTGCTAGTCATCCATGTTGAGCAGGCATGTGGGTGGGTATGGGGAGTTGTCTCAGAGAGTATGTGAGAGAGATATTATATGTGCAGCTAGGCTGAATTTTGTCATGGGGGATAGCTGTATTCTAGTGCCAGAGGTGTTGTGCAAGGTATGTGGGCCAGGAGGGACATTATGTGAGCAGATACGTCAAATTATATCAAGGGGGATAGCTGCATTCTAGTGACAGAGGAGTTGTGCAAAGTATGTGAAGCAGGAATGACATTGTGTGAGCAGATAGGCTGCATTTTATCGCAGGGAATAAAATATTAGATTCAAGCATTTAATACACCCACATGCACTCAGATTCAGAAACATCAGGTGCGCCTAAAGTGACTGAGATTCCCAATGTAAGTTGTGTATCAGAGCACCTATATTTAAGACTTCCCTGCACTTATTAAGCACCTACACTCACAACATATCATACATGTGGGTTCAGCGATATGTAAGTAGTGGTTGTGAGTGCACTCTAAATTTGGTGCATATGCAGAAATTGAAATTCTCTCGAGGATCAATCAAACGGTAGGTAAGATGTGGCATGAATGCGGTAGCAGTGGAATTGGCCTAGCGATGGCTAGGGTAATGGAGAGATATACCACTTAAAGTGAGACAGACAGAGAGGCAAAGACTTTGATACTGGAAGGCATTGATCCTTACCCTTGCCATCTTACCTGGATAGTAGCAGTGGATTCATCCAGTGTGACACACTGTCCACCCTCAGATCCATCTAAGTGTGACCCAAAGGAACATCCTCACAGTTTGTTCAGGTGCGGCACATTGCCCACCCTCCACATGATGGCTGCCTAGAGAGTGACAGCCATGAATATTATTGAATATGATTCAGAACATGATGTTGGTGTGAGTAATCAAGTATTGAGGAAATTATTGGCTATAATTCAGTTCATGATATTGGTGGGAATAGCCAAGTCGTGAGGGCACATCAGAATGTCATGTTGCCTTGTGTCTGTTTCATTTGGGGGGGCGGGGGTCACTAGAACAAGGGTGGTTCTTGATCTCAGGTTTCTAGTGGGGTTGATTTTCTGTTGTAAGTATTTAGGGCCTATCTTGTGCAGTGCTCGGTGAGTGATGCACATGTTTTTGAAAGTGACCCACCTTCCACACCTTCTACACAATGCCTTGCTGTAGTGGCTGTAGTGGCTCAGAACTGGAGGTGAACTTCCAGCGATGGCTAATAGGTGGCGTTGTGGAATGTGTAACTTGTCTCAAATGGACTTTCCTACTTTCACATGTCAGGTGAAAGGTTTTTTTTTCAAACCTTTTTAAAACCACCATAACTTTCTTGTCATTGGGCATCACATAACTTTGGACCTGTAGATTACCTTCATATCGTTCATGTTCAGGTCAACTAGGCTCTTGTCATAGTTTTTTGGGCCCGGTCACTATGGTATTTTTTAGGGAGTTAGTACTGGTTTCCAGTACTGTCATTGCTGCTAACACTTGCACTTTATCTTGTAACGTGTCATGAATGTTTTCATCATATGCTGTCTATATTATTTGTGATGTTTTTAACTAAGACTAGCATCTTTTCCTCAGGACTACAATTATGCTCATTATGGGCGATCTACTTCTACAGTCTCTTAATTATTGATACTGCTCATGTCTATTTTCATCACAAATTGCAGCATTTGATTAGAGATTTTGCAGCTTATTTTAGCACTTTACGCTATTGACTTGTTAATGCTGCTTTATTTCAATTATGGATTTGTACTTTATGGTCCTTTCTGCGTATGATCCATCAATAGAATGCACTAGCACTTGAGCTCATTTTATCTGAATTTGATCAATTATTAACTCCAACAAGCACTTGCACTTTATCTTTCTGCAACTACCTGACCGCATCGTCTGGTCTGTGCATTTTCATTGAATGCGCTTCTGCTGCAGACCATCGAAATTGTGGTACTTTCTGCATCATGTAGCATTAATCATTTGTAAGTGGCTGCGGCTGCTGTTCCACAAAGGAGTTCCCAGTAAGACACTATGAGCAGGTCCTGAAAGTACTTGCACTCTAGGAACCTGACCGTTTCATACTATTTTCACACCTGAGGTCCGATTGGGTTATACACAACAAACCCCTCCCCCTGTTTAAAGACCCATTGCCCCCTTTTTTTGTCCTGGCGACACAACTGCATCGCATTCAACATTTAGGATAAAGTGTCTTTTTATTTTGTTGCAAACAGTTTTTTTGCTTCTATTTATATTGTACATAGCATATATATTGACATTTACCATGTATTATGCATTTGCTTCTCCATTCTAAGATGTCTGCCCGCTTTGCACGTTGTTCTCAAGACATTGATATGCACTGTAAACATTGAGAAAGGACTACCTTTATATTTTTTAGCCCATGCTGCAATGCTCCTTGCATGTGAACAAGTGCTACATTAGTGCGAAACGCGCCAAACAGGACTTGTCCCTGTGTTGTCCTGCCTCTGATGTATGCTATTTTAACAATAAATCACTTCTGTGCCAACCGACCCGAAGTTCTGCAATCTTTTCTTGGTATCTCCTGACATGGAGTGCGGTCCAAACTGTCCACAGCAGTTTTTTTCTTTATATATATATATATATATATATATTTTTTTTTTTACAAAAACAGCAGCACAAACTACCATGCTTAAGGATTGCACTCGCCGAAGTCCACACAAATGTCCGTAAATCAAACATCCATTAGCCAGATAAAGGGCCTCATTCCGAGGTGGGCGGTAAGGGATACCGTGCACCTGTAAGGAGACCAGTGCCGGTAATCCCTTACTGCCCAATTCCGAGGTCCCTTAGCGGGAACCGTAAAGGACGTGTGGTCTGACCACACGTCCTTAACGGGTCCCGCTAAGGGACCAGGGTGCAAATAACGGGCCTGCTATTTGCGGGCCCATTATTAGCGCCTTCCCTATTCCCATTGAGCCCTATATGGGCTTTATGAGAATGGGGAATGGTTTGGTGAATGGGGACTTACCGGGTCCTCCAGGGTCGGAATGACCCGGTAAATCCCCATTCAACCAATATTTGGAGGTAGCCATGGCACAAATCGCACCATGGCTACCTCCAATCTCGGAATGAGGCCCAAAGTTATTTTGGACCAATTCCAGTTTATTTTGGGTCCCAGTTTATATATATATTCAAGGAAAAGACTTCAGTTGCAGGAACGTTAAGGTGAGAATTTAACACAACAAAACCCCTGAAATTCAGCTAAAGCCACCTTAACTTTCCGCCCCCTGTTGTTCAGCCTATGACCACAATGATGACATTACAGATCCCATCACTGATGCCATCAGTGGTGCCAACACTAATTACATTGTCTATAACGGATTACATCAATAATGGAATTAGGCATAACATCATTTATAAATTAGCTCATGAAAAGTTTGATTACCTTAATTACAGGTTAGGCTGTGAACTTGGCCATGACAAAGGCTGGGGTCACACGCCAGTACCAAAGACCATTGCTAGTGCTCGGTTAATGTTAAAAAATACCAATGTGCATGGTTACAAGCCATCCCCAGTAGCCCATCACTGTTTTGGTATGTAGTTTTAGCAGGCATCCCTTTGATCCATGAAGGAGGCCACATAGATCAATGGCATGCCTGTTAAGACTACATAGTCCAGAATACAGAGTGTTTACCAAAATATACTGTTTTAATATTTTTTTATAGTCTTGAACCCTGGTCTGCCAGAGATCAAGGACCAACATTCAACCACTACGCCACAATGGCTTAGTGCTTCATGGTCCATACCTTTCATTATTAGTCTTCAATTTAATATGTCCAATTGTAAAAGGCTAAGTATGAAACTTGTGAGAATCCAAACAATAATATCATGGTAGCATAATTGTTAAGTGCTGTGTCCCAAACTCCTGCAGGAAGGTCAGGGTTCAGCACAAATGTGTTTTTCTTTTGGTTTTTTCAGTTTTATATTGTTTCCCAGAGACGATGTAATACATGTTCCATCCTGTTTTATAATGTTACAGTAAATAAATGTTTTTCACGTTTAACCCATATTACAAAATGCAAAGTGCATGCAGGTTCATGTCGCACCAAATGTGACCTCTTCGCCAAAACATCCTTGCACAAGAGGTCCCTGTGTCCAACTGGCTGTGTCTGACTGGGTGCACCCAAACGGGACCTGCAGCGAAACGGTTGCACCATAACGGCATGTGCCTAACTGGCTGCACCGAAATGTCCTGTCCTCCAAGACCCTTGCTTTATGGCCAGTCTCTTGGTGACTGTTATAATACATCGCACAACCCCACTAACTGCATTTAAGCAGCACATAAAAGGGAAAAGAATGACCAGCTGCAAAAATAACATATGCCCAGATATTTTTGCCCCCATAGTGAAAATGAAAAGCTGGCATCCATGATTATATGCACAGTAAGTGAACATATATCTATGTTGTTCAATAGATCTACTCTTAGAAAGTGCACCAGACAAAATGGCGTTGGAGTTTCAAAAAAAGGAATGAACACAAGAAAAGTAACCTGAGAGAGGAAATGTTCCAATAAATATGCTGGCAAAGTAAAAAAGGTGCTCACCTTTTAAACTCAGCATTCTGTAGTGAAATAATCCATGGAAAACAAAATCCCAATACGAAACAAGTGCTTGTGGTCTTGTGAGTAAGCTTCTGCACTGGGAACATGACAACCTGAGTAAAATCCTGGTAGCCAAATATTTGAGCAAGCTTGCCAACCTCAAAAAACACCAAGGGGTTGCGTCCGCCCTCTGAAAAAAGTTACGCTGTCCACCCACATGTGTCCTTTATGGGTGCCCTGAAAAGCAGCCACAATCAGGGGAAAATAACTTCACTAGTGTCCAGGATTGCCAACTCTCTTGCCACATTGTGGGCAAATACTCATGACTTACTTGCCCTCTCATCATTTCCCCTCCTCAACCCCATGCCTGGCTTTCAACAATACTCTGCTTTATAAAATTAACTTGAAAAGTACACATACCATAGTGTTAATCCCATAAATAAATCCTTATAGAACTATGTTAGGCACAAAGTTACAATTTTGGCATTATTCCCCCATCTTCACCATGAGACTACAACTACCAGAATGGAATTTGGCAAAAGGCAAACAAATGGTCTCTGAGTGCAATTTGTTCACGGTATGACAGTAGTACAGTTTAAAAAAAAGATGTGGATGCTGTGTGTTATGAGATATTTATGAGATGTTATGAGATATTTAAACTAAGAAAACTAAGAAAACACATGGCACTTTGAAGTGGCTCCCATCTATGTCTGGGACTGACCCTGCTTAGTTTCAAAGCAAGGAAGTATCCAGCCACTTAGGCCATGTTTCTTTGAAACTAGGCAGGGTCTGTCCTGGTTATTGCATGGATGGGAAACCTGGATAGCAATCATGTCACTGGCCATGGCCGATTGTGTAGGCCCACATCATTATAGCTGTAAAAATATCTTTCAAAACCTGTAATGGCGGGTACTGAACTAAACTACCAAATATTTAGGCCACAAAAACTCATCTAATTTTTTTTAATATTTGGGGGTCCCCCCAAACCTCCACTTACTTATTTTCTAGTCCCTATTCCACACACCCCCATGCCACTTATATCCCATTACACACCCCTCCCCATATTTTTCAATTAGTTTTTTCGGCAGAAATGTTTCTGCAAAAACTCAGCGAAAAACATGCTAGCATTGTAATAATGTTGTACCAACTACACATACCCTTGGCTATCTGTAGTCCTTTATAGCCTTGAATATCAGCAAAACGGCAGAAAAAAATGCTTTCCTGCTCTCACCAAGGGCCCCCCTCATCTGGGCCAGGTCCCCCGATGGCCTCCTCACTGCCCCTGCTCTCTCCCTTGCCCCCACAACACACGCTGTTTCTGTGACGCAGTTTGCTTTGAGATGTTGGCTATCCGAGGCTACAGAAATCTCTGTGTTGCAAACTTTGTCCCTAGACCCCCTCCAACTCCCAAATTTCACTTGGTTCCCTCTAGTCGCTCCCCACCTCTAGCCTGATGGCATTTGCATATTTTCTGACCTGAAACTTGCATTTCATATCTTCGGCTATAACCTTGAATATCTCTTGCATCGAGAATAAAACAAGATGGTGGTAGTTTAATTTCTAAATACCCCCGATTTTGGATAAATCCTTGAGATATAGCTATCTATTTTTGAGAAGGGGGCACCCTCTTCTCCGTCAAGTATTTAAATAACTACTGCATCGAATAACCCCAAACCAAGCATGGATCGCGAGTCAATGCTTCGTGCCCAAGTTGTTTCAGACCTGGTCCAAATCCATCCAGTGGTTTGGGCTGAACACTTTGGCAAAAATGTACCTTGTTTGTCTATGGGAAAATGAAAGGGAAGTAGGATGCACTTTTGGAAAAAAAAGATTTTGTCTTCTTAATAACTTTTTGTATTTTTTAACGAATCATTACAAAACTTTGCAGATGGGGGGGACAAGTCCCTAATCACTTTAAAAATGTTGTTCAAATCAGCTACTAGAACCAAAAGTTTTTAACAATAGAATTTTGAGGGGTTCCTATGGGAGTCCATCTCATCTTAACTATATGGTGGCTATCGATGCCCTATAATGTATATATATGTATATAATGCTGTTGCGCTAGCGCATGATGTAGTGGGGGGGTTAAGTGAGAACTTTTATGCAATTTCAGAAAATAATGTTTCCTAATAATTCGTGAACCTTTCCATGAAAAAATCAGACAAGAAATCCATAGTAAAATTTCGAGGATTTTCCGTGGATGGCTTCATATTTTTGAAAAACAAAATGTTGTTTTGTTCCTGTAACATGGGTTTTTTCATAGGGGGAAAAAAGCGTGTCAATGTTAAGTTCTTTAGCAGGCACCTAGATCTTAGCATGATTTGATGCACTGAAAAATATTTTTGAAAATCGAGCTGGACAATTTCAAGATGTTCACGTTTTAATATGTATCTGTATGTCACACATGCCCAGAATCAATGTGCATTCTTTATACAAACACTACATGTGTAGAAGATGTAACTTTTGTACATACACACTATTAATACATATGAAAGCGCACATCAGAGTCAGGCTGACTTTGATGTCACTTTTCATGTGTACTCAAGACATTTTGGAGCTGTAAATTGCATACATGTATGAAATGTAAAGCTCCTATTTGCCTCTGACACGTATTGAAAACTCACATAATTGTATGGTAATGTGAGCTTTGATGCATGTAGAAGGGGTATAAGACATGAGCAGAACGAATGTACATCTTACATACAAACTGTATATATACGTTTAGGAGATAAACATTTCACACAGGTACAGTCATATATCGTTACTGTTGTCAAACTGGGCAAATATGTGCCTTAATGATGTTTGTGGAAAGTTTTCAATACATGTGCATTGCAGCTGCATCAAGGACATTGGTAAATGTGTGAATTACTGTGAAATGTTGAGACCCTGGAAGGCAAGTGGGCACAGGCTTCTGAGTTCACACCGCAAGGGATTTGGGGAATGTTAGCTGATGTGCATGGTGCATTTTAAGCCACACTGTGCTTCTAGGGTCAGTTAAAACTGAGGCATTGTAGGTGTTTGGAAATATTTACATAATGGCATCATTTTGCATTGCTGTGTCATTGTAGGAATTGACCAATATGTGTATTAGTGAGAGATTGCAGAAATTGGTCAAAGGTCTCATTTCTGCGGCATTGTGGAAATAGGGTCATTTATTCGTTAATGCAGTATTGTATATATGTAAGTATGCTGAGCATGTTTCGAGTGCACACATTGCTTCAAGGTAACTGAGCCCTGTACATAGGGGATGCATGCAGGGGTTGCAGGTATGGGGCAACGGCAGCAGAAGGGCTAGAATGGGTACTGGGAGCAGGTGAGGGGGGTATCTAAAGAGGGGGAGAAGAGGGTTTGAGTGGAGCGATCAGCAATCGGCTAGATGTTCTTTGAAGAGTATGGTCTTCGGGTCCTCCCTGAAGTTAGAGGGGGTCTGTATTAGCTCCACTGGTCACTTGTTACAGAGACAGGATTTGGCAGGAAAAGGCCTGTTCCTAGTTTTCCCCTCTTGTGGTTCTTTGTTTCCAGCGTGGCGATGTTGTGGCTTCTGGGGTGTGATGGTAAGTTTCTTTACCAGGATGAATTGTTTTTGTGTGTGACTGCTTAGCATGTGGTGATGCAGGCTGTCTTGTACATGATGTGTGAGTGATGTGGTAGCCAGTGCAGCTTCTTGACACAGGTGATGTGGTTGAAATGTCTTCGCCATGGGATGGGGCATGCAGCCGAAGGCTGTACTGCTTTCAGTGGTCGCAAGGTGTCATCTGGGACTCCTGCGAGTAGGATGTTGCCACCATCCTGGTGGGAGGTGACCACAGCCTGGACAACTGTTCTGAAGCGCGGGGGTTGGCAGAGTGAAAGAGTTGACTTTGTGTGTGGGGGGGGGCGCAAGCTGGCAATGCTCCTGGGTTTTCTTGGTGATGTGTGCATTGTAGGAAAGGTCAAAGTTGATGGAACATGCACCGGATAACAGCTGAGATATGAATTCGTTGAGCTCCATTTCTGGCAACCAGTTGTGGACCTGAATATGCTTGGTGGGGTTTCCTTGGAGATGGAGTTCGGTCTTTGTCGGCCTGAGCTTTAGGTAGGTGCTTAGCATTCAGGCTTGTCTGAGGGACAGACAATGGTGGAGTCTATAGATGCCAATGTAGCATTGTAAAAACCACGCCACTGTCAATGTGCATCACTGAGGCATTGTGAAAACTAGATATGTATGCACATGTGCATATACCGTTTGAGAATTATTGTGCCAATTTGGGGATTTAATGTTTTGGTTTTGGTTAGTGTATACTTTGATTTTACTGGGTGGACCCCTTACATTAACTAAAAGCATGAAGAACGAACTGACATCTGTAATGTTGTACTGATTACATAAGGTATTTTGTAGCATTGTCTCATAGGAACAGTGTACATATGTGGGCTATTGTGTACTAACATGGCCCACAATGCATCACTGAGGGTTATTTGTACTCATATTGGTGGTCCCGGGGGAACTGGCATTTCGAGGTCCACGTGGGTGTTGGGAGAGGAACTGGTGATCACCATTGGCGGGTGCTATCACTGGACATGGGATCCACTTCGGATCCTGGCTCTGCTGTATAGATCATGCACTCTTTCAAATTTCCTTGAATACTCTCCACTTTCCATTGATGTTTCGGCTGGGTGTGCTTGAAAATGCACCCTTTGCCAATTATTTACCTAAAATTCCTTATGGGAGGACCCCCAACCACCGGCAAACATGTATGTAAACTGCTTCCATTGTTAATTGATCCTAGAAGCACAGTGTGGCTTAAAATGCACCATGTGTATAAGCTACCATTCCCAAAATCCCTTGCGGTTTGAACTCAGAAGCCTGTGCCCTCTTCAACTCTTTACAGTTTTTACCAGGTACTAACAATGTGATTTGCCACTCATGGTCCTAAATTTATTTATTTTTACATTTATAAAGCGCTCACACAGCCCGCAGGCATCGAGGCGCTGTTACAAGAATTGTTTGTTTTTCTTAGTTGCTAATTATGTTTTATTTTTTTGTCTTGGTTACGTATTTATAACGCGCTTAAACACCAAGAGGTTTCTAAGCGCGGACCAAGAGGTTTCTAAGCGCGGACCCGGGGATCGAACCTGTGTTGCTTCGTGTCGTCTTGCTTCCAAGATGCGCACGCTGCCGCTGAGCTATCCTCCCGGGACAAATGTTCAGCAAAGATAACCTACAAAACACCTTGTGAAGAAGGTCTTTCTACAGCCTTCTGGTGAGGGGTGCAATAAGACCAGGGCTTAGTAAAGTAACATGGTGTTCACCAAATGTGTACAAACTTCACTCAATAGTAACATAGCAGACCAGTCTGGCTCTACTCTTAGGCAGGGGTGGGCTAGTACCAAGGTACAATAGGCCCATAAACATACACAACAATATGCACTTCAGATAAGCTACTGTACAAACATGTAAACTTATTATTATGTATTGCATCTACAAGTAGTCCCTTCTCCCTTTCCATGGCAGCTAATCGCATGGCAGGGATGCGGAGGGACGGATCAGCACAGGTAAGTGGTTTTGGGGTAGGGTGGGAAGCAGTTATGTGGAAAAGGGGGGAGGGGGTGGAGGGGAAGGGGCTGGGAACGCGGGGAGCGCACTTACCTTTGTTCCCGCCATGGAAAGATGGCGGCCTCCAGCTCTGTGGAGGCGGCTCAGAGCGGGGTCTTTCCATTTGTGGTAAGGACCCCGTTCCGAGCCTCCTCATTGGCTGGGAGGATGTCACCCCCGACCCTCTGTCGCAAATACTAATCTCAAATAGGTACTTTCAATACACCTAATTAAGCAACGTAGTACTTACATTAAGGGGGAGGACAGTGCAGTACATGGGATAAGACAATAAATAAACAATAAGTAAAAAGTACGGCCGGCAGGTGGCAAGTGAAAGGGTAAGTGCAGACGTCTGGTGTCAAGTGCTGGAAGTGGGACCGCAGGGATACAGAAAACAGTCACCAAGTGTGGGGGTTGCCACGAAGGCAGTGCAGGAGTGTGACTGGCGGGGGAGTGGACCTGGGCCCGAGGTCAAGAGGGTGGCCAGGTACCCAGTGAAGTTTCAGTGTCAGTCAGGAAATCAGCAAGGGAGAGGAGGGGAAAAATCAGACGTAAAGAGAAAAGTTTTTAGGTGCTTCCGGAACCGAAGATGATTCTCCTCAAGTTTCAGGGAGGCAGGGAGGCTGTTCCAGATGGAGGCCCCACCCGAAGAAAGAGATCTACCACCAACTCGTAGCTTGGAGAAGTGACTCACCCTGAGGGAATTGGAGGCAGATGAGCGAAGACCTCGAGAAGGTATTTAGGAAGAGAGAGTTGAAGGTATTGAGGCCCCAGGCTCCAGAAGGCCTTGTGGACGATGCAGAGGGTTTTGAACTTAATCCTCGCAGCCACTGGGTGCCAGTGCAGAGATTTCAGTCCTTTAGTGATACGATCCCTGGGCTTGAGGCCAAGGACAAGTCTCGCAGTCCTGTTCTGGATAAGTTGCAGAGGGCGGAGAGTAGAAGCAGACACATTTTGGAAGATGCTGTTGTCCAGCCTGGAGAGAACCAGAGCTCTGGAGACAGTGAGCTTCTGGGGAAGGAGAGGAAAGGAAGAATACGTCTGAGGAGGTGCAGCTTGTATGCATGATCAGCAATACTGGACCAGTGTAGTTCTAAATGCACAAATTGTCAGAAATTATGTGTGTGAGATCCTCCAAGCTCCCCTGTACGTTGTCCTTTCAAACTATCCACTTTATGTAGTTGTGTCGCACACTAAATGTCTGATATTCGCCACTAATTTAGACAGGTATTCCTTGGGTTAAATTTCTTTTTTTAATGAAAATATTCCAAGAGACTCAGTTATTATGCCCCACCTATCCAATCAAGAGCCCCAGGGCAGAAATAGCCCAGGCTTCATCAACTAGACCCCTGAGACCAGACAGAGCAGCTGCTTTCCCAACTAGGAGTCTGTAACTATACTGAACCCTGGCTTCCAACACAATGAGTCTGACTACACAGTTCATATCTCCAAGCAGGTAGTGGCGCTAATATGCTGGTTCTCCCCCAAGAGTGCCTGAGTGGACACGGCCCTCGGTCTCCTCACCAGAAGTCTGTCACCAGACAATCACTAGCTCCACAACCAGAAGCCTGTAAACAGAAGAATCCCTGTCTTCGTCAAACAGGAATCCTATCAGAAACAGATCCCCCAGCTAAGAGCATGTGAGCAGATAGATCCCTTGATCCTCCAGCCAGGAGCTTGTGCGCTGATAAATCTCTGGATCCCCCAGCTAGGAGCCTGTGATATGCTAGACGCCTGGACCCTCCAGCGTGGAACCTGTCAGTTGATAGATCCATGGATCCCCAGCCAAGACCCTATGAGCTGATAGATCCCTCGATCTCTAGCCAAGAGTTTGTAATTTGATAGATCCCTGGATCGAGAGCCAAGACCCTGTGAGCTGATGCATCCTGGATCTCCAGCCAAAAGTATGTAAGCTGATAGATCTCTGCATTCGAGCCAGATTGTGTGGGAGCATATAGATCCCTGGATCCCCCATCCAGGAGGCAGTGAGTAGGGATAGTCTCAGCTACCCTAACACAAGTCTGTGGGCAGAGAGAGCCTTGGCTTCCTGTGATGGATTGCTGTTTGGCAAGGGAGTAGGAGCCCTGGCTTTTTTAATTTTAATTATTTTAATAAAATGATGGGCGTAATTCCATCTCTGAAAGGGTAATATGCTAATCCAATTCCCTTTTCATAAGATCCAAGCCAAAAGCATTGTCTGTACATGTGCCCGGCTGCATCAGTACCCTGATTTGCAGCACCTGCTCTACGAGCGGCACAGAGTAGGTTCAGAGGTCACAGGTGCCCATTTGACAGCTGCAGTGACAGCCAAGTCTCTGCAGTGCAGGGGCTGCATTTAGGGTATGAACCTCTGTTGCAACACCGTATAATCATGAGTTTAAATCCTGGTGGCAGAATAATCTTTAAATATAGGCCATGCCTGAGTTATGGTATGGTGTATGGTATTCCCACAATTATTACACCCATTGCAATTTGATATCACTCATGCTTAGCTGTGAATGGAGTATGTGTATTCTCTCTGGAAAGGCTGGACCTTGCATTCCTGGTGGGACTGTAGCCTTGGAGGATTGCCTTTCCTTAATCCTTTGTGAGGGTGGGCAACACACTTCTCAGACAACGGCCACTCCACATGAGGCTGACCTGGGAACGGGAATCAAATGGCACACACATTTGCAAAAGGCTAGGACTCACGCCAGGGTGCTGCATTTCCAAGTGCCTTTGATCCTGCTGAGAAGGGAATTGGGTTAGTTTGTGAAAACATAAAAATTGATATGAGGCTGGGAAGCCCAAAAGAAACACACCAACACAGGTTACAAAGGACATACAAGTGCTTTATTAAAAAGCTACAACAGTTACCAAAATCAATTGACAAACGGATAGCTATTCGGCTCTCAGAGTAACGTAACGAACTTCAACAAAGGTTCGATGCATTAGTAGAGAGACCGTACATTGGAATACTTGGGCTTTTATATCCTTTATCCAGCCCTTGGCCAACCCCCTCGCGGGTTAACCATTCTCGGGACCAGGCCTAGGGTTCCTTGCCAGGTCAATCCTATAATGTATGCATTTTGATCAGTTCCGTTGATACAGTTGTTCATTTACACATAGGTCAGTGATAGGACAAGGTCTCAGTTTGCGACCCCGACAAGTGGCCTGCAGGCATATTAATTATTCGTGTGTGCGGAGGTCACAACGGCCAGAATCTCACTCAGAATGTTATTCGGCCTCCATTTTGATGTTCAGGGTGACTTCCACTTTACAAGAGAACCTAAAATGGCGGCTAAATCCAAGATGGCGACTTACATAACTTTTCGTAAAGGTCAAGACCTTGCCGCGTAGTCTATTTACATGATATTTTAGACAACTTGGCGTAGGCCAATACACATTCAAATACTGCGATAGGAGGCATAATATCATTTCAATTCCAACAGACCCTCCTTTTGGCCTATGCCAAGTGCTAATATCATTTCTAATACTTTTGCAAATAACTCCATGTACTGTCATCCATACATCCCGAATCATTGTCTGTAATATATATAGCCATTAGGTCGTTCATCAGAACCTCTTGTAACACAAAGGCCCTCATTACGACCCTGGTGGATTTTTTCCGCCAGCGACGGACTTTCCGGCCATGGCGCAAAGTCCCTTTACGCCATGGCGGATGGCGGACTTACCGCCCCATTCCGAGGTCGGCGGGGCGGTAAGTCCCCATAGACCCATTTACCCTTCCCCATTCCCATTTCGGCCCCATAGGGCTCAATGGGAGTGGGGAAGGAGTTAATTACGCCACCGTAAAAAACGGTGGCGTAATTAACACCAAGGTCCCAGAGCGCCATGGATTTTTCCGCCCGCAAAAAGCGGGCGGAAAAATGACCATGGCGCTCCAGGAACTCGTAGTTGGCGGTAAGGGGTCCGCGCAGCTAACGCTGGCGCAGACCCCTTAGCGCCAGGGTCGTAATGAGGCCCAAACTCTTTGGATGCTGTATCTGGGGCATACATTCTATGCCCTATTGTGCTCACTGCTTGGGCACAACATCCCCCTAGCATTCCACATATACTCGGAAGACATTGAAGACAGCAACAAAGGAATAGCAGGATCCCCAAAATAACTAGAATAACAGAAAGCACCTTCCAACCCCAAGATCGTAAAGAATCCCAGAACCAGGTGCTAAGATTCCAATCTCCTACAGGGATATATACTTCAGAACTAAGAATATGCAAGTTCTGTATTGCTTTAAAAATTGTCGGCGAGGAATCTGGTACGAAAACACAGCAAGCGGACCCCACCAATTTGCATACTCCACCTCGTTCCGCCAAAATGACATCAAATGCCATCCGATTTTGGAGTGCTACCAATCTTATTGCTTTTTGTTCTAGTGTCATATTGTAGAGTATGTCCGTGGTCCGGTTGATCGTTCTCTCCAGTACCCTTGCTAATCCCCTAATGTTCTCAGAGTTTGTTATTTGTCCCCAAAAGGGCACAACTGATTTTGCTATATCTCCCAATACTTGCCCAGGGGTATCTCCGTTCTTGTCCCGCCGTGGGCGAGCCTTAGAAACCTCCAATGTACTAGCTACAAATACCCCGGGTAACAGGATTCCTAAATAACAGGTTCCCTGCAAATCCTTGGGCAACCAGGGAAATGCTAAACTACCACAAACAAAGTAAACAGGCCCCCCTACATACAGAGGCCTGTTTTCTCCAGTCAAATTTACAATGTTCATACAACCTTCAAAATCTCCCATTGCCCGAGTGCCGTTTCTTTGTACACAAAAGGGGACCGAGTCAGGGCTATGATTTATAGAGTAGGAAGGAGGCACGGCGTCCTTATTGCCTATCAGAGCCATTTTAAAGGAAATGAAAGTTTGAAAAGGAAGATACAGTTTATCAGACGGCCTAATAGAAGCGACATTAGGTCTACTTCTATTTGCAAAAAGCGAGCATCCCAGGGGAGTTAATTCACGTTTCTCAAAATCATTCAAATTGGTTCCATCAAAGTTCCCTGAGATGCTATCATTCCAACGGCCAAAGAATAATGCTCTAAGAGAGGCATAGCAAGCAGTCGTTAAAGGTAAAGGGTGAATATACCATCCTAGTCCCTTGTTCCCATGTTGCGGTAAATGAGTGCAAATCCAACAATTACTCTTATTAAAAATGGCATGCGTTGCATTCATTACTATCATTAGAGTGTTGTTATGATACTTTTGTCTATGTTGGGAGTCTCTAGGGGACAGAGTGTGAAGGTGTACAGAGGGAGTCAAAGCAGTTGGTACAATCTCGGTCGGTAGTAGAGGTTTTAGAGGATAGATTTCTTCAAAGTACCAAAGTCCTACAGCAGTAATTGCAAAAATAACTATTATCATTATCAAAACACAGCAGTACGTTTTCGGGGCCCAGGCACATTGTTCATTGTCCAAGTTGGTCACCCCCTTATTCACAAGTCCAGTGCGGGGAGCAGCAGTGGAGGTGGCAGGCATTGTAGTTCCTCAATCGACGACCCCAATGTTCGTTGCTGGCGACGCTACGGTCGCGCGATTTCTTAGTCCTTCCCAACCCTCGCCAGCAGAATCCCTTTTTGTTCAACAGAAACTTTCTTATACAAGAGAAAACTTCCAATCACTTCCCTTTCCCAAATGCACAGAAAACCCGTGCGGTAGTTCTATTTTCTTCGTCGAAGGTTGTACCTGGTGGTACCCAAGATTGTTTGATCCGAAAATAAGGTGTCGTCACTTCCTGAGGGAAGCGACGTGTCGGAGGCGACGGAAGTCGCAGAGCTTGAAACAGTGTTTTCCGGAAGTGATTTTTCAAGAGAGTGCGGAGACGAAATGGACTGTTCCCCAAGCTCCACGGGCTCAGAGAGATTCTCCGACGCACTCACAGCGCTGTTTGCTACTCCAAGATCAGAGACTGTAGCATCAGCGAGGGGTTCTGCTTCTTTTGTAACATGTGGCGTCGGGTGAGGAAGTTTCTTGACATGCATCGCGTGGATCCAGTGTTTCTTCCCAGCCACCCGCACTGCTGTCTGGGTGACCAACAGCACCTGGTAGGGTCCCTTCCAACGAGGAGCGAGACAGGAAGACCTTTCGTAGGCCTTCACTAGGACCCAACTTCCAGGCTGTATATCGTGTCCTGGGCCCGTGAACCGTACAGGTAAAGCCGAATACACCTGGTGATAAATGAAATACAGGTTTTTAGTTAACTGGTTACAGTAGTCTACAAGCAATACATTTTCCACCTCTCTCAGGGCTTTAGGTTTTGGGAGACCCCAAATGTTAGCAGGTCTCCCCATCACTACCTCAAATGGAGAAATCCCAGTCTTAGTTTGAGGTGTGGTACGCGTAGCCAATAATACAATAGGTAGGGCATCTGGCCATTTCAGTTTGGTATCGGCACATGTTTTTGCAAGCTTATTCTTTAAGATACCATTGTGTCTTTCCACCAACCCAGCACTCTGAGGATGTCTAGCTGAGTGAAATCGTTTCTCAATATGTAAAGCTGTGCATATCTGCAAAATTACTGCTGCAACGAAATGAGGACCATTGTCTGACCAAATTACCCTTGGGAGCCCAAATCGAGGAAAGAATTCTTTTACCATAATCTTTGCAGTGGTCATGGCGGTAGCATCTTTAACGGGGAAAGCCTCGACGCATTTACTGAAGGCACAAATAATTACAAGAACATATTTCAGATTGTTACATCGTTCCATCTCAATAAAATCAAAGTGAATGACCTCGAAGGGAACAGAAGGGGTCCCAAAGCTTCCCCTTGGAGTTACTGTCCCCTTACCCACATTGTGCTGTAAGCAGATCATGCAATTTCGAACATGTCTCTTTGCAGTCTCCAAAATCTTGTTATTCACCCAAACTTGTTCTAACATTTTCGTGATCTGCTGAGCACACACATGTGTAGGACCGTGTGCCATCGTAACCATTGCCAGTACATATGAATCAGGGAGCAACCATTTTCCTTCAGATGTATCCACCCAACACCCATCATCATCTAGTTTCCCCATTCCTTCGGCCCACCTTTTAGATTCTTCTACTGTGGCATCAGTTTGAATATCTCGCACAGACCCAATACCTTCATCCATTATATAAGCATCTTTCATTTCCCTCGAAGCATACATGTCCGTGCTAAGGTCTGTGGCCGTTTGTCTGGCTATCAGGTCCGGAAAAGCGTTCCCTTTTCCCACATCATCTATGACCTTACGATGGGCTGCACACTTCATGATCGCTATCTGCCTAGGGAGTGAGAGTGCCGAGAGCAATTGCACTATCAAGGGGCTATGCTGAATCTTGGTGCCATGTGAGGTCAGGAACCCTCTTTCCGACCAGAGCCTCCCAAAGTTGTGAGCCACCCCAAAGGCGTACTGGCTATCAGTGTATATATTTACTATACGCTCTTCGGAGAGTTCACAAGCTCGGGTCAATGCTATAATCTCTGCGGCCTGCGCGGAGTTATGCGAAATTCTCTTAGTTTCAACAACTTTACTCAATGTAGTAACTGCGTAAGCAGCTGTAGATGTACCATCTGAGAGTTTGAAGCAGGAGCCATCACAAAACAGCTCCCCTTCTGCATTGTCCAAAGGAGTATCTATAAGATCTATCCTGCCCTTCGTTTCTTGCTCAGTGGTATACAGGCAGTCGTGTAATTCTTCGCCACCGCAAACAGTGTCTTGCGGGAAAGGTAAGAGTTCAGCCGGATTACGAATACAACACCTCTTAATTTGAATGTGTGGGGCAAACAGAATTAATTCATACCTTGTTAACCGTGCAGAGGTGAGGTGTTGCATTTGGGTTTTGTTCAATAAGATATCTACAGAGTGAGGTACCATCAAAATCAAATCATGGCCTAGGACCATTCCCTCACTCTGTTTTACAGACGCGGCAGCAGCAGCGACAGCTCGCAAACATCTTGGCAAAGCGCATGCGACAGGATCAAGGGCGGAGGAGTAGTAGCCGCACGGCCTATTCTTCCCTCCGTTTTCCTGTGTTAACACAGCCAAAGCACATCCATCACATTCATGCACAAACAACACAAAGGCCTTGTCATAATTTGGAGTACCCAGAACCGGTGCAGAGCATAACGCGGTTTTGAGAAGCTCAAATGATCGTTGATGTTCCGATTTCCATGGCAGTGGCAGAGAAATGCCCTTCTTCGTCAAAGCCAACATCGGTTTTATCACTAGCGAAAAGTTCGGGATCCACAACCTACAGTAAGAAGCCATACCTATTAAGGCTCTGACTTCCTTCTGTGTATTTGGAACAGACATGCCAGAAATGTGTTTTATTCTTTCAGGTGTCAATCTCCTCCCCTCCTTTGTCAGGAGGTACCCTAAATAGGCGACCTCCTGACAACAATATTGAAATTTTTTGAGCGAAGCTTTATGACCATTTTTGGCTAGTTGAACAAGCAACAGTATAGTGCCTTCTTTACAAGCACTTTCAGAATCTGCAGCCAAAAGCAAATCATCGACATATTGAAGCAGTGTACAAGTAGGTGGCAATTCAAGGGTGTCGAGCTGCTCTTTCAAAGCTCTACTATAAATGCTTGGACTTTCAGTATACCCTTGAGGTGCCCTAGTAAATGTAAATGAGCGTCCCCCCAAGGTGAACGCAAACAAATATCTACTTTCCTTATGTATAGGGATGCTAAAGAAAGCGTTTTTTAAATCCACAACGCTGAAGTGCATAGCCGTAGCAGGGATCATTGTCAATATCGTCGTCACATCAGGCACGATTGGAAATTGTGGGGCGACAACTCTGTTAATAGCACGAAGATCAATTATGAACCGGTATGGGATTGCATTGTCGCCTTTCTTATATACAGGCAAGATCGGACTGTTACACAAACTACCTGTAATCTCCTCGATCACCCCACGATGCACAAAATCAGAGACAATGCATTTCAAAGCACGCTCGCCCTCAACTGATATTTTATACTGCGGAATGCGTGGTAGTTTAACTCCATGTTTCAAAACTATTTTAACGGGCTCAATCTGTAGTACCCCGACATCATTGTCGTCAACCGCCCATAAATATTCCGGGACAATGCTAAACTCAGGACGTAAAGGTTGAATCAGAAACTGAGAATTAGGAAGTTGCTGTGGTGATACCGTCAGCCGTACTCCATCAGAGGAACAATGAATTACTGCATTCAATTTCTTTAACAAATTCAACCCCAGCAAATTCTCTCCACAGTTCGAAGTCAGAAGAAAAGGGCAATGGTCCGTAAAGGGACCCAAAGAAACAGACACCGGTGAAGAAAGCGGACAAACAATTGGTATGCCAGAAAACCCTACGGAAACATTTGTTTGCCCTGACAGTGGAATGTTTAGAACTCAAGAATGATCAATGGAGCACTTCTGTGCTCCAGTGTCTATCAAAAACTGGTGTTTCCTATTCCCTACTAATAATTCAACGTAGGGGCCTTTCTGATAAACGGGAATAGGTGAAGGTTCCAAACCCTGCTTCGGGCAGTCCTAATGAAATAGAGTATCGTCAGAAGGAAGCTCTTCAGAAAGGTAGGCAGCAGAAGGGTGATCAAATATGTTCCTCGAGTCCACACTCGAGGTCTGATTTTCCCGTGAAAAAGGTTGCTGAGGATCTTGCAAAAACTGACCTTTATCAGGGCCCTCTGCTCCAGGGCGGCCCCTGGGTCGTCTACCCATACTCCTAAACGCACTGTTTGACCTTTGTCGAAGGACGGGGCACTGTGCTCGCCAATGACCATCCTGGCGGAAATAAGCACATTGATTAATATTCACAGAACCCAAAGGAGCATTTCCTTTTGGGACATACTGACCTCTGGTCTGTGTCGTGCCTCCTCTGGGGTTTCTAACAATTTGTTGTAATAATACTTTGGTTTTCAAATCTCCTTTCCTCTTTTCTATTTTCTCCTTCTCATTATTAACACGGTTCTCATAATACTGAGCCATGTGCAAAACCTCAGATTGAGATTTTGCCTGCCAAGCGCTCTCAGAGGACATAATCTGTGACTGGATGTCGGGCAACAATCCACGCACAAATTTGTCCACAAACAACCTTTTCCCAGACTCTGTACCCAAATCCTGCCCACTGAAGTCGGAAAATACCTGCTCGAATCTATTAAAGAATTCGGTGGCGCCTTCAGTTTTCCCTTGAACACAGGCCGTAAGCTTGTCCCAAATAATTCTTTTCTCTGGAATTATAGTTTTTAATTTTGCGACAATTCTATCAGGCAAAGTAAGTATTACCTGTGGTGGTTTCTCACCTGCTGGTCTTTCCCCATCAATCCTAATCATATTAGCCCACGCATCTCCCAACCCTGGCACATCGTCTATTGTCCGAACCTGCTTCCATACATCTACGGGTAGAAGTACAGGGAATAGCAAGTCAATATCACTTAAGGTGAACACAGAGGACTGCAAGACGGACTCTATCTCTTTGTAAAACCCCTTCGGGTTTTTCCTGATATCGGGAACTGATTGTCTAATAGTGTTCACTTCCTGTCGTGAAAACGGGACGTGAACGAATTGCGATACATAATGTGCAGGGATATCCACAGCGGGTGCACCAGTCCCAGCGTTGGCGGGAATCTCAACCTTTGGGACAAAGGTCGGAGGAACCTCTCTCATAGGCAACTGAGATATAGGTACCTCCGGCCGCTTACTAAGCAACAGAGCCAGGTCGAGCGCTAAGGCAGCCGAAGAAGTGTCAGGCGAAAAAGCCCTTTTACAAATCCCCAACAATTCTATGGGGCAACTAAACTTCTTTCTTACACATTCTTCTTGCAGGTACTGTACCATTACCTGAATTACCTTTCTTTGCATTTCTACTGTATACTGACTATACGTGTCATATACTTCATCTGGCGGAATCGATGAATCCGAGATCCATCGAATCGCATCTTTGGTACAAATTCGTACTTCCTCAGGTGCCGACCTATGACATGGAAGGAACCGTTTCTGTACATACATACTGTCGTCTTCATCATCCTCATCTCGTGCTTTCTCAAAGTCCCTCCTATACTCAAACAATCTTTCAACATGACCATGTACTTTCTGCTCTGTGTCCCTCGAAAGTGCCAAAGCATTTAGATCTCTCACCCCTTGTGGAAGATCCGAATTCTGTAATCTACCCCACATCACACATAAATGAGTCCCCAAGCCTTCGATAAAAAAAAATTTCTCGGGAAAACTGTTCAAATTAGATAATGTGGAAAAAACATTAGTTTGGTCACCTTTCTCCATACAGTGCTTAGCCCATGCAAACAATTCCTGTTTCTTATCTGCAGAAACAGTATTACGAGTGACTATCTTTGATCCTGCACCTTGATCAACTTCAGTCAATACGGGACCACTCGGGAGCGGAGGTGCAGGTAAATTTAATAAAGGTGCAACTATCGGCTCAGGAGGAAGGGGCGGTGCGATAGGTGGAGGAACAACAACTAGAGGAATAGGAACAATAGGTTGTACAGGGGGAACAGGAATAACAGCAGGAACAACAGCAGAAATGGGCAGAGCGCCCAAGAAAGGATCATACGGAGGCGGCGCAGAGGCACCAGGCCTGCGTTCGTTTAACAATTTTTCAATAAATTCTTCGGAAACATGAAAATCTTTAGAGGGGTACATTTTCTGGATTCCAAGTGAAAAAGCCCTATCCATATTTTTAACTGATTCTGAATGTTTTTCTTTATCATATAACAACGTTTTTTCGGCATTTGTTTTATGACGGCGTGCATGTTTATCCCTACTTTTAAGCTGCTGTAACGCTTCTTTTTTCCAATTCTGTAAAACATCAAAGGCTGCAGGTCTAGCCTTTTTTTTTAGCAAGACCGATTCTAGGTATTCAATACGGGAGATCTCAAAACTGCCATTGATTGGCCACTGAAATTCGGAGGCATGTCTGGTCTGTCTGTGCCAAATATCATTAAATACTATACTACCAAGGCCATACTTACAGTACACAGTACATGCCGGCGACCCCTCCTGTGGTGCCAGGCGGCTAAATTCCAAAGATTGTCGATCGCTGCGGAACAGAGCCCTAAAGCAGCTAGACAATTTCCTAGGCATTTCACAAAAAATTTGTGTTACCTGGTCAATAATTGTGTCTGCAGATACAATACGCCAAATTCAAATTGTCAGGGTTAAATTAAGAGCCGGGTCACGACTGCACCTGACCAAACCTAAGGAGGACCGTACGGTTTATCAAAGAACTTACCTAACAAATTTTACCTTATGTTCGGTGGTTTCGACAAATCTGCCCGCCTCAAAAATGGACCCTCGTCAAGATGCCGTGTCAGACCACACGACTATCGTCCAAGGATCGGATCGTGCAGCGCTGCCGAGGTATCGCGTCTCGTTCGGTCGGGCCCGCAGAATCACACCGTCCGATCCCGGTTCGATAGTCTGCGTCAACCTTCAATGATCCGGCATCAATCTTGAGGGTCCCTATTCGGGCGCCAACTGTGAAAACATAAAAATTGATATGAGGCTGGGAAGCCCAAAAGAAACACACCAACACAGGTTACAAAGGACATACAAGTGATTATTAAAAAGCTATAACAGTTACCAAAGTCAATTGACAAACGGATAGCTATTCGGCTCTCAGAGTAACGTAACGAACTTCAACAAAGGTTTGATGCATTAGTAGAGAGACCGTACATTGGAATACTTGGGCTTTTATATCCTTTATCCAGCCTTTGGCCAACCCCCTCGCGGGTTAACCATTCTCGGGACCAGGCCTAGGGTTCCTTGCCAGGTCAATCCTGTAATGTATGCATTTTGATCAGTTCCGCTGATACAGTTGTTCATTTACACATAGGTCAGTGATAGGACAAGGTCTCAGTTCGCGACCCCGACAAGTGGCCTGCAGGCATATTAATTATTCGTGTGTGCGGAGGTCACAACGGCCAGAATCTCACTCAGAATGTTATTCGGCCTCCATTTTGATGTTCAGGGTGACTTCCACTTTACAAGAGAACCTAAAATGGCGGCTAAATCCAAGATGGCGACTTACATAACTTTTCGTAAAGGTCAAGACCTTGCCGCGTAGTCTATTTACATGATATTTTAGACAACTTGGCGTAGGCCAATACACATTCAAATACTGCGATAGGGGGTATAATATCATTTCAATTCCAACAAGTTGATGTAGACAGAGGGAGCTCTGTATAGATGGAGGAAGATTCCACCATCTTGTTTCTCCCTGCCTCTCTCTCCCCTTCCTGTCCCCTCCACTTTCTCTAGCTCAAAGCACTTTGGGTGTGATGTCAGAAGAGCAAAGTCCACTTCTTTCAAGAACAGGTTTTGGACCCCTAAAACAGGCTAGCTTTAGTCCAATCACCTGCAGACTTTTACCTTTAAAAGGTGGGATCTCCCACCAATTCTTTGATTCAATCTTGAACATAAACCTAAGGAAAAATTCAATAGACCTATTTTGGGTGATTTAATCTCTCCAAAGTATTCCGCCAATGAGATAAAGATTGAGTGTCCAAGGCAGAGGTGAGCTCTGCTCCCTAACTATCCCCAGGAACCATTGGGGATGACATTCTGCAGGGACAAGACGTGCCTCTCTGCCAGCCACAACAGTATCCAGGACCTCACCACATTGTAGGGCCCCTGCAGTTGTGGAACAGCCTCCCTAGTGATTTGGAGAATGAGAACAAGGACCAAAACGCATACTTGAGTCCCTGGATATGGACTCATAACAACCAGAGGACCAGAACACCCAGCAATCCTGTGTTCCTGCTATCGAACCAATTTGAGCCATGATTAGAGCCTGTTTGATGCCTTCAAACCCACAAGACCCTCCGGCGCTGCTCTTGGCACTCTATCTCCTCCAACCACTGTCTCACATATTTGAACCTGTTTGCTGCCGCAACACGCCAGTTGAGCACTCTGTTGCCTCAGATCGAACTACATGTTCATAATTGTATCTGCTGCCTTTGAACCTCCATTCGAATGGCCAGCATCTTCGCTGTTAATTATCACTGATACTCAAACTGACGCTGGTGGTCCATAGATCCCCGATCATCTATCTCTGCATCGAGCCGCTGGAACCAAACTGTGCAATCAGTCTCCATCATCTTCGCCGTCGAACCAAACGTTCCACTGACTCTAGTGAACCTTACGACCCGCACCTCCTCAAGTGCACAATTGGATCGATCCAGTAAACTGGGGATCCAGTCTCCAGCATCTTTGTAGTTGAACCAACTGTTTAACTGCCCCTGGTGGACCTGTGAGTCGCCCTTATCAAGCATTGTGTTGGAAATGCAGCAAGCCCCTGTTTGAACTCAGCTCAACACTGCTCTCCATCTAAAACCACATGACTGCTGCTCTCGAACTGCTGAACTGCACCCTTGAACCAGTTTGATGTTGCACCATGCCAGCTAAGCGCTTCATTGCTCTGGCTCAAACCTGGAGCTCAATGTTGCACCCGCCGTCAAACCACTTCTTCAAACGGCCACCACCTTTGGTGCATATCTTCATTAGCAGTTGGCCAGACCCTGGAGGTACTTTTGAACTGCAATCTTTGAACTCTGCACTCAAACCATTATACTCAAACCACGTATCAAGTCATCAGCCACTTAACTACTGAACCGATGCTGGTGGCTCTCATGATCCGCATTTCTTCAAACCGCAATGAACTTCCGCTCCACACCTGCTCCCCTTCTGGACCGCTGCCTCTGACACAGTTGAACTCGATTCAAACTGCTGGAACAGAACCAAAAAGCATGGTTTGATTCTGTTGAACCATCAAGCAACCTAAGAAGGTACTGTTGACTCTTAACTGCCCCCTTGGTCCAGTTCTGGGCACTAGCGACTGGTTAGGTCACAAAATCCCTCCTTAGCTTCAAGAACATATCCTTTGACTAGAACATTATGGAATTTACTTTCCTTGTACCCCATATTCATTACCCAAAGTAAACAAGAGTGTGGGAGCCCCTCTACTGAGAAAGAACATGGCTCAAATACCCTGTTCTATGGAATTACCTCCACTCAGGAGGATCTGCAACCACGTTTTAGCTCACTGAACCCTTCACAGAGGAGACATAGCCATTTGCATATGAGTTTGGTCCCACCCACAAGGGCAGTCCAGCTCCAAAATGCTAGGCAATTCTCCTCTGACCAAGAGTACCATTAGTATCCTAGACAAGTGTTTCGGGGTGTTTGGGCCTCCTCAGTGAGGTGAAGCTGAGCCTCTCTAGCACAAAGTGAGCAAGGCGTCCATGTCTTGATTTCTCTGGGATACTTAGAGTAGAGTTACAGAGTACTGCATTGTGATATCTTTGCTTAGACTCTGTTCTTTTCTTTCCTCAGGGGTAGGTTTTTTGTACTGATTGTCTATTTAGTTATTCTGTAAATGGTGTGTTTTGTCGTGGAAAAATTACCACTGGCGATTCCAGTGGATTGGTGAACAAATTATTAGTAAAATGCAAACAGCAGGACAAAACAAAGCAACAACAGAACAAACCCCCCCTCCCTCTGAGCACCGTTCTCGTACACCCAAAGGAACACATGCGTTTAAATGGAAGGGGTGGTCCAGACAGGGCAAAGAATCATACAGAAACAATGTTACAAGTCTTTGATACAGCTGCGTTCATACATGTTGGACAATGTTATCAAGGAGGACAGCATAGCAGGATACATTTAGTGGAGGTGAATTTACTCTGTAAAGATGCACGCATGCTCGGAGGCAAGCAAGAACGCTTCCAATATGATTACTTCCGTCTGCTAATACTGCTTTTCCAAGGAAAGTGGGGGCCTAAAACACACTTACATACATATGCCAAAAGTTAAACAGGTCAGGAGCGAGAGATGTGAAGGCGAGCATTCCTGCACGCTAGGTGAAGAGCCTTAATTACAAAGTCATGCAGAGTAAATCCCAAAAGATTACCTCACATGAGCAAGAAACAGCGTTTTAACATGCAGTTTACATAGCCTATTCAATATCATAATGCAACAGTATACTAGGGGCGTACATACAATTTTCAATTCCAAGCTTTTCCCCACAGTTTTATTAAAGTATATCTATTTTCGTTTTATAAAACCGTGATTGAACATTCCCCTTATTTTGCACTGTTATGCTTTGATACTAAATGACATTCACACCCCTCTTAAGAGCATAGCCTTCCTTAATTGGGGATCTTTGGTGAGAGAGCAGACACTTTCAAACTGAGCAGATGGAGCACAGACTTCAATAATACACCCAGTGCTGAAAATGGAAATTATGTAATGTGGGATCCAATGAGTGACAGGGCTGGGGGGCTGTCCTCACCCCTCCCTCGCATAAACATGTGCCTCTCAGAATATTCATCATGAATACCTGGAAAATAACTCAAGAGAAGGGCCTTTCCTAAAATGCTGGCAAACTATAAAAAGTGCACACTTTTTGAACCTAAAAAGCTGTATATAAATATTTTCCGCAGAGTACAATCCTAATAAGCAATTTCACAGGTATCAGCATCAGGCCTTCAAGTGGTCTTATGGCTAAGGCACTGATTCATGGAATTATCTGTGTGTAAAATGGGAATTTGTGTGCCATTCTGCCTGTTTGACGAATGGGGATTTGCGGGCAGAATGTCATGCAAATCCCTGTTTTACACGCAAATAATTCTATGAATCAGGGCCTAAGTGTCCAACCGCTGTTCCCGGCGACATGGGTTTGAATCTCAGCTTTGGAGCCGTTTCAAGTCCGAACACACTATAAATCGATTATCCAATTGAAGGCTTCCAATGGATTTTGCTGGATTCGAGATAAAGGAAATGCATCACTGAATTAGACCCACCCAAAATTCTAAGCTAAGCAGAGTGGGGTTCCTTCACCTCCAAGCTAGAGTGCAGACTGAACCCATGCACCGGCAATCAAGGAGCTGTGAAATCATTCATGCCTCCGTCAACTCTGCCACAGTGCCATTAAGATATGTGTATTGGCAGGGGAGTGAAAAGCATAGAGTTGGAGGGTGTGGAAGTAGAATTATTATTTGAAAAGGCCTCTTATTTTTTTTTGATAAAGCATTTTATTGATTTGAGACAAACAAACAACATAAGCACACTGTCGATACAGGTCATTGATTGTTTCCCACCGTTATTACAGACAGCATTTCAAAATTGAGTTCACTGCCCCTTCACAGGAGCTACATTCGGTTTCCCCGCCTTATTGGTACCCTGGATGTCGAGAGGCGCCACATTCTCTTTTCTTATTCGCTCATACAGAGTCACCTTTCAGTGGGCGTCTTCCCATTTTTGCCATACCTTTTGCGCCTTGGCCGGACATCCTCTGGCCGTGTATACCCTGTGCTCCATTGCAACACAGATGTCTACGTCTGTCGTCCATTGTCCATAACTCGGAGTCACCTCCGACCCCATTTCTGAGCAATGTTTCTTTTGATAGGTGCGGTAGTGGTGAACACAAACAGTTTTTCATATTTTGACAGGTTGACTTCATCGTCTATTCCCAACAGTAGCAGCTTAGGATCTCTGGGGATCTCTTTACCTAGGACTCTAGATAGCTTGTTGCAACATGCGTCCCAGAACTGCTGAATGTGTGTGCATGTCCAGAGTATGTGAAAGAAGGTACCTTCCTCTGTCTTGCATCGCAGGCAGGTTGGGTCATTTATCCTTCCCCATTTGTAGAGAGCCACTCTAGGATAGTATACTCTATGTAGTACCTTTAACTGTATCAGCCTGAGCCTTGACGATATGGCTACCTCCCTAGGAAACATCAGGGCTATGACCCATTCTTCCGGTAGTATTGTACCCACATCCTTCTCCCATTTTGTCTGTAGAGCTCGCAATTCTGTCGTGCCAAAGGAGGTTATGGCACTATACAGGACTGACGTCACTTTCTGAGTGATTCGCTCCGGGAAGAGGTTCCTTTCTATTGGGGTGAATTCCGGCAATGCAGTCATATCAGGGAGATTGCTTTGTAGTGCGTGTTGCAACTGAGTATAATGATATTGTTCAGTTTGGGGAAGTGTGAGGTTGAGCGCCAGCTCCGAGAATGGAATTACGATGCCCTCTCTCACGACATCACCCAATGTTAGTTTTCCATGTTGGGACCAGAGCGGCCATTTGGGGAGATTGTATACACCCGGGAGATTTCTGTTGTTCCACAGTGGTTGGGCTAGCGACAGCTTGTTGCCCCATCCCACAAATTTGTGTGCGTCAGTCCAGATTTGGTTCAGGTGTGTCCGCATATTGGAGATGTTTGGACGGGCCCTTTTCCTATAAAGATATTGCATGACAGGGTTTTCAGGAGTGTCAATTTCTAATGTGCGGTTATGCGGCGCGGATTTGTCCCCGTGCAATTGGTCATTTACGATTGTCAGTTGGCTGGCACAATATTATGTCTGTATCTGGGGAAGCCCTTTTCCGCCCTCCCAAATGGATCTTTGGAGCGTGGCAAGTGCTATGCAGGGGGGGGGGCATCATTCCACAGCAACTTTCGAATTGATTGATCTATTTTCCCGAATACGTTAGGGGGGACGTGAAGTGGGTCATTTTGTAATATGTATAGGAGTCAGGGTAGGGACATCATTTTAAAGAGCGCTGCTCTGTCTAGTAGCGTCAGGGGGAGGGATGCCCAGTGTTGGGAATCTTCCGCGAGTCTCATCATCACTGGGTGTAGGTTTCTGGGGACATAGTCATTGAGATTATTTGTGACGAGTATACCCAGGTACTTGAATTGCTCCATTTCAACCTGATAGGGGCATTGTTGGGGTATCGCTTGTTCTACCTGCCCCAGTGGGAACAGGATGGACTTAGCCCAGTTGACCTGTAGGCCGCTGAAGGCGCCGTATTTTTGTAGCAATCCGGTCACTATGGGACAGGATCTTACTGGATCGTACAGATATACAAGCAAGTCATCGGCATACAGGGACACCCTGTCTTCCCAGCTTTCTGACCAGCGGAAGCCCTTCCATGTCTCATTGCCTCTCAGTAGTATCGCGAGTTGCTCGATTGCTATTGTGAATATCATGGCTGACAGAGGGAATCCTTGCCTGGTTCCCTTTCCTATTTCAAAGGGGTTTGATGTATAGCCGTTCACCTTTGTGACTGCTGTTGGTGCTTTATACAGTAGTTTGACCCAGCTCATGAATTGGGAATTGGGGCCCAAATCCCATTCTTTGCATTATCTCCCAGATCGCTTCCCAGTGTACCGAATCGAACGCCTTTTCAAAATCTACCGCCAACAGGGCTAGTGGGCCCTGAATGGTGGGCGCTTTTTCTATCGCCGTATGTAATCGATGTATGTTCATGCGCGTGGATCTTTGTGGAATGAATCCACATTGATCCGGGTGAATCAAGGAGGATATAATTGGCTGGAGTCGATTAGCTAGAGTTTTCGCTAGGATTTTGGTTTCGGTGTTGATGAGAGAAATCGGTCTGTAAGAACTGCATCTATCCGGGGGTTTGTCTGCTTTGGGTATTACCACTATAGTGGCTTGTCTCAGGTCTCGTGGGAAGAATCCCTCGCTGTGGGAAGTTTCATACATTTTTAATAGATGTGGTGTAATTATGTTTGTACCCATTTTTTTCCACACCTCTACCGGGAAGCCGTTGGGCCCCGGGGTTTTCCCGGGTTGGAGGTCCACTATGGCTGCGGCCAATTCATCCTCCGTGATATTCGTGTCTAGGAGGGCAGTTTGTTCGGGTGTTAGAAAGGGAAGGGTAACTTCCGCTAGGATTGTGGTATCAATGGGGGAGGTCGGGGCTTTGTAGAGCTCCCTATAATAGGAGGCGAACACCTCCACGATGTCCCGGTCCGCTCTTAAGAGTGTGTCCCCCTGTGCCCTAATCGCCCTGAGCCCTTCATCTTGCTTCTCCAGCCATGCCAGCATTTTGCTCGCTTTATCCCCAGTTTCGTACATTCTAGCCCGCATTGCTGTGTGCGCCTGTTTGGCGTTGTCGAGGGCGATGTTCTGTAGTTGTTTTTGTGCTAGTTGCAATGCCCAGAGAGATTCCGGTTGGCCTTGGGATATATGGGTTGCCTCTGCCCTCTGCACTCGCAATTCCGCTTCCTGGATTGATTTAGCTTGTTTTTTCTTATGGGCCGCAATCCAGGAGATAAGTTCCCCCTTAATACCGGTTTATATTCTTCCCATACAGTTGTTTGGCTGCCTACAGAGTGTTCATTCACTTCAAAGTACAATTCTGTAGTTTTTTGTTCAGGCTCCAACAGTTCTGGGAAACCCAGGTAGTAACTGTTCAGCCGCCAGGTAGGTGGGGGGGTCGGTCTATCAGTGTTGATTTCTATCATGAGTGGGGAGTGATCTGATATGCCCCTGGGTATGAATTGCGCTGCACTTACTAGGTGTATTTCTCATGTTGGCAGAAAAAAGTAGTCAAGCCTTGAAAATGAGGCATGTGCCCCAGATAGGAACGAGTATTCCCTCGTGTCAGGGTGTAGGTGCCTCCACATATCTTTCAGTCCCATGGCATCTGTAAATGTGGCTAATTTAGTGCGCGTGGAGGGGTTCCCCCCACGGACATGTGTGCGAGGTTGATTACTTCATTGAAGTCTCCCCCCACTATAACCAAGCTCGAGGGGTCTGCAGTGATTACGGGTGTTAAGTCGTCGATTAGGGAAGTAAATAAGGTTGGTGGGGCATAAATGGCTAACATGGATGTGGTGCATCCCCAGAGAGTCCCGGTTATATGTACATATCTGCCTCCCGTGTCCTGTGCAGCGGTTAACAGTTTGAAGGGCAATCGCCTGTGTATTAGGATCAGGACTCCCCGGGCCCCCATGGAAAAGCCTGAGTGCAATGCTATGCGGTAATTCAATCGCTTGAAAAGGTTGCAGTTCGTGCCCGCTAAGTGGGCTTCCGTTAGGAAGGCTGCGTCTGGCGCATGTCGATTTAGTTGTTGTAAAACAAGGCGCCTCTTAATGCTACTGCCCAGCCCGTTCACATTCCAGGTCATAATCTTAATGGACTTGGTGTTATTCCTGTTGTTGGATTCCATCATATCAGATAGGCATTGGGCGTGGCGGGTTGTGCTGTGTGTGTTGTGTGGTAATGAACTTTATCTCTCCGGTGGGAGCCAGATCCCGACCTATAGTGTGCTGTAACTTCTGTGCCCGAGTGGAGCCACAGGCCATTTTAAAACAAGGAACTAAACAAATAGCTTCTGATGCAATTTTGAACTCCCCTACCCCCTCCCCATACTCTGCCCCAACATGAAGAATCTGTCGCCCGAACATCAGTCCGAGCTCGCCAATGGTTTGCTCGGACAACAGTTAACAACCCCTACAACTTCTACAATTGTTCCCACGTAACAAGGGGGGTGCGTGTGTCCGAAACGGCCGCTATATGTTTCCTCATCCGTGTCAAATACCTTGTTGCATTGTTTCCATCGGATGCCGATCCTCCGTCGTGGGACCCGCCATTTTGGGTGATCGCTGGTACCTTGTCTCCCGCCTCAGCCCTCCCCTGCAAGTGGTGGCATAATGTCATCACGGTTCGGTGGCTGGTCCGGAGAGGGTCTCTGGCCGGAGGATTTCCAGGATGCACGGGTCTGCTTCTTCGATTCGGTCTCCAGCCACCATCTATGTGTAGTTCTGCCCACCCCCACCTCCATGCCTCTTTAGGGTCAGTGAAGTGGATCGTCGTCCCTTTATGGAAAATTTTCGGTTGGGCCGGAAAGATTAGGCCATATTTGACATTTAGAGAGCGCAGCTGTCTTTTGATTTGCTCAAAAGATTGCCTCGCCTTTTGCACTTCTCTTGTATAGTCCGGAAATAAGGCAATTCTGGAGCAATTATGGGTGATCGAGCCCCTTGTGCGTGCCATTTGCAACAATGCGTCCCGATCTCCGTAATTCAGGAACCGTGCCACCACCGTGCGTGGCGGGGATCCAGGCGAGGGACACCCCGTGGGCACTCGGTGAGCTTGTTCTATCGAGAAGAATTTGGAGAAGCTCTTTTTGTTGAACAGGTCGAAGAGCCATTGTTCCAGGAACAGTTCCATGCAGTCACCTTCGGCCTTCTCAGGCAAGCCTAGGATGCGTACATTGTTCCGTCGCGACCTGCCCTCTCCTTCGTCTACTCTTGCTTCCAGTACCTTCAGGCGGGCCGTGGTCCTGTGGAGTTGCTGCTCCAGGCTCCTTAGTCCATCCTCCGTCCCAGATATACGCTGCTCGGCCTCACCGGTGCGGGATGTACATTTTTGGAGATCATTGCGTAACAGCGAGACATCCACGCTTATTCCATCGATTTTCTGTTCCATGGAGGCACGGGAATCGGCGATCGCCGCCATAATGTCCTTCAGAGAGATTGCTCCTGTTTCCTCCTCCATTGTTTCACTGCAGTCTTGCTCTACCGGTGCATTCGCCGCGGCAGTGGTGAATTGATCAATTTTGCTTTGAGTACCGGTTTTCCTGGATTTTTCCTTTCCCATGTCAGAGGTCTTTACACGGGAGTTTCTGCGTAACATGTGCTGCCAGTGAGTCCGATGTCCGATGAACACCTTTCGATTTGGGTGGCTCTGTGCTGGGGGCCAGTTAGGGCTTGGCACGGGGACAAGTCTTGGTTTGAGGTGCCTCAGGCTCTTCTTTTGCAGGCTTCTCACTTATACTCATGCAGTGGCGCAGCCGTGTGCCGCGCGGGGCGCTCTGTGGAGTCTCGTCCGTGCTCACTGCCCCTTCGACCGGGCCTGTCCTCGTGTGCATCCTCTTCAGGTGTAACACTTTCTCTCTCCTGGACAGGTCTGGCGGATGAGCGGGAAGCTTGCCACACCCCTCAGCGGGACGGGCGTCGGGGTAGAGGCGAGGCAGCCTTCCTCTCGCGGGCAACCCCCACTTAGCCACGCTCCGTGCCTCACTGTCTGTTATTGTCCACCCGCACCCCCTCCTTGTTGGGGGACGTCCCAGGTCCTCTCTCTGCACCTCTCGTCTCCTTTAGCCGGCGTCCGTTCACAATCTCGTATCTTTGCTGCGTAGGCAGGTTTACATCAGCACGTAGCCTGGCGCCATCTTGGAATCTCTCCCTCGGGACACTTCGGGGAGATCTCTTTCCTCCGGACACCTCGCCGTCGCACTTTTCGCTACGATTTTCTCACGAAAATTTTCAGCAGCGGTTCCCCTCGCTGAGGGTGTGATTAATAGTTGTCGTTCGACACGGATGGCAGGCGATTTAAGCAGGATGTATGTAGCGGGGCCAGGAGCTCGAAGGCTCACGTCCGCATTGTTCGGTAGCTGGCCACGCCCCCCAAAAGTCCTCTTATTGATGGTTATCTCTGTCTGCCAAATGTGTGCTTAAAGGGAGCAGTGCGACCTAAATCACCATCTCCTTGGAGTCCCTTGCCCAACTCCCACAATACCACTAACGTCTAAAGGCTACCTGGTGGCAGCATAATAATAACAATTGGTTATTTATAATGAGCTTAATACCAAAGGGGTTGCTAAGCACAGACCATGGATTTGAACCTGTGTTGCTCTGTGTCATTTTGCTTCCAAGACGAGCACGTTGCCACTGAGCTATAGTACCCGAGCGTCAAACGGCACTGCAACACAGTGGGTGCCAGTTGCTTCATGGCATAAAATAACAGATGTTACTATTAGCCAATTTATAGAGCTTGGAAAGCAAGCCCTGCGAGGCATGGGCCAACCCAGGCGAAACAAGAGCTCTCTCTAGCCTGGCCCTTCTTTTGGGCTGTGCCAGACGAACTCAGGAGCCAGAAACGTGTCCCACCTGCCCTGAAAGAGGTTTGCTGGACACCCTACATGAAACATTTTGAAAGAAATTCTGCAATTGACTAACAACTTTCTGTGCTGCCCCTCTGCCACTCATACAGGATATTGATAGGCTGGGACAGGACATGGAGTCACTACCTGATTTCAGAGACATGCGTGGTGTGCAGGAGTGGAGGTGAGTGGTGAGTGGAATGGAACTGGTGGTGACTTGAACGTTTCTCAACTTGCAGGTGGGTGCACAGGCTCCTGGGTCAACCCCTGCACCATGCCTTCGCCATGTTTCAATTTGCTCGTGCCTCTTTCGCTGTGCCACCATCCAAAAACATTGGACACTGAACTAAGCAAAGAGTGTTCAGGGGGTTCTTCCCTTTTTTAAATAATGGGTTAAAATTGGGCATTTTACATCACTTTCTGTGAAAAATGTGGTAAAAGACAGTTTCCAATCAATTTTGTATGGTAGCACATGAACAATCCCAATAGATGCAATTGACCAAAAGTGGACAGGAGAATGTTCCAATGCATTTTCATTATGCCGTTGCCCACAACATATGGTAGTATATAAAACATTATCGTGACGACTGTGCTCATCCACGATGCACCAATATATGCCAGTATTAGCATAAAAGGACTTCCAGTCAGTAAAAAAATGCCATGCCACAGAAAGAAAGTATATCCAAAATGGCTATACCAAGGTAGACTAGTGTGCCAAGTAATCACACTTATGTCTGCTTTTATCCTAGATACAAAGTACAAAAATGCCATGACACACAAATAATATACTGCTAGACTAGAGCCACCAATGTAACCCAATCTAGCCACTCATCTTGTTTGCTTTACCCTTGATGTCAAGTAAAAGTAATAATTGCAATGCCACAGTAAGATAGTAAATGCAGACTGACATCACAGGCCAAGATAGGCACGTACTAACATGTATCATGTTTGCTTTACCATTGATGCCAAGTAAGAAATGCTGTGCCACATTAAGCAAGTAAATTCAGACCGACACTTGTAGTGCCACTTTGCATATACGTTCTTAATGTGGCGTGGCATTATTTATTTGGTGTCAAGGGTAAAGCAAAAATGATAAATGTTAACACATGACTAGACTGACCTACATTCAATGTAGGCCAGTCTAGCCGGTTAATAACACTTATCACACCTCATCTTCACTTCTCTTCCCCTACTGTGCTTTGAAGCTGTCTGAATGTGGTTTTAAGCAATATGCAAGAAATCTACATACGTTTATGTGTACATATACACAACACAGGACGTGTCTGTTATCAGCATACTATGGGTGAATATGTATGTTGCCTGCATACAGTGCTTTAAGTAGGCCGGGGCCAGCCAGGGCTGGGCCCCGAGAGTCTCCCAAAAGTGGGGCTGAGCCAGGGCCCTGGCGGGGCCCCCCGGTCGCACCACAACATCGGCGTGACACATTATCCCGCCGTGGCCTCAGCCATGACGGGAGATGCGCCCGCCATTTTCGAGTAAGACAAGCTGACAGAAGTGCTAGGCAGCTGCTGCTGTGGCTGGCTGGCACTTCTCTCAGTCACTGTAACTTCCTCGTGTGACCCTTCACAGATGGGGTCAAGGGGGAAGTTAGTGTTCTTTTGTTTTACCCTCCCCAGGTCACTGAGGTGTCTTTGACCCTCGGCGAATCTGAGGACTTTGTGCTAATTTCTATATTTATAAAATATGGCTTGAAAAGTGCACAATTCAAGCCATCTTTTATAAATGTTGCCAACGAACAAAGACGCCTCGGTTTCTGTACTTTTAAAGCCATCTTGAAGTACACAAACCATAGTAAGGCACGCAAACAAATATATAAATGTAAGCATTTATATGTTTCTGTGCGTACCTTACTATTGATATTGATATTGATATTTTATTTCTATCGTGCTCGTAAACAAGTGTTTCAGAGCGCGATAGGGCAAGGGAGGGAAACAGGGGAGAACAAAACAGTGATCTTACTAGGCCCATTGACATTGAGAACGCGCAAGTGCATGGGAGAGGGGGCAGGGAAAAGTGCATGGAAGGGGGAGAAGTGGAAAGTGCGAAGCAGAGTAGAAACAGATAAATAATAATAAATAAATAATGAAGGCAACAAACAATGGTAGTGCAGCCAGAAATGTGCAAGTGCTAGGTTTAAGGCAGCAGACAGGGTAGGTCTGATAAGTGCAGGAAGAAAAAGGCTGTATGGGTACAGATACAGACCCCAGTGCAAGGGGTGGCCCGGAGGCAGTGCGGGAGGGTGGCGTGGTGAGCAGGCACCTGGGTCCGGAGGTCAGAGGGTGGCCAGGTGCACGGTGCCAAGAGAGAACAGATCAGCAGGGGAGAGGGGGAGCGAAGGCAGAAGAAAAGAGGAAGGTTTTGAGGTGCTTCCGGAACCGGAGATGGTTCTCCTCAAGTTTTAGAGTGGCAGTGAGGCCCCAGCCGAAGACAGAGATCTACCCCCTACTTGTTTCTTTGAAAAACGACTGACCCTGAGGGAGTTGGAGTTAGAGGAGCGAAGAGCTCGAGAGGGGAGGTATTTGTGGAGGGATAGCTGAAAGTATTTTGGTCCCAGGCCCCAGAAAGCCTTGTGGACAATGCAGAGGGTTTTGAATTTAATCATTGCATCCACTGTGAGCCGCTGGAGAGATGCGATCCCGGGGCTTGAGGCCAAGGACAAGTCTTGCAGTCCTGTTCTGGATTAGTTGCAGAGGGCGGAGAGTAGAGGCAGGTAGATTTAGAAAGAGGCTGTTAGAATAGTCCAACCTAGAGAGAACCAGAGCTTGGGATACCATGAGCTTCTGCAGGAAGGAGAGGAAAGGCAGAGTACCTCTGAGGAGGTGCAGTAGGAAATATGACTTTTTAGAGACCTCAGAGATGTGGGCGGAGAAGGAAAGGGTGGAGTCAAAGATGACCGCGAGGTTCTTAGCCTCGCAGGTGGGGGTAGGAGGAGGGCCAAGGGAGGCCGGCCAGAGAGTGAGGGGAAAGGATGGTGAAGTTGTGCCGATGAGGAGGATCTCTGTCTTGCTGGCATTCAGACAAAGATCATTGGCGGCACACCAATCTTGAATGGCAATTAGGCAATCAAAGATGAGAGAGGGAGAGGAGGTGGCAGAGGGCAGCCTGAAAATGAGTTGATTGTGATCAGCGTAGCACTGGAAATGTTAGCAGAAAGTGGCAATGCAGTGGGCGAGAGTTGCCAGGTATTGGTTGAAAAGCCAGGGTGAGAGGTTAGACCCCTGGGGAACACCACAGGTAGAGAGGAAGATAAATGAAAGGAAGGACCCAAGTTGGACCTGGGAGGGTCGATCTGAGAGGAAAGAGGTCAGCCAGGCCAGAGCCTGATCAGTGATACCCAGGTTTTCACGGAGATGGTTGAGGAGGATGGTATGGTTTACAGTGTCAAAGGCAGAAGAGAGATCGAGGAGGATGAGGACAGAGGGAATGTTAGAGTCAAGGTTGGAGAGCAGATCTTTACGGATGTTCAGGAGAGCATTTTCCATGCTTCTGGCAGCTCTGAAGCCAGACTGGTGGTCATGGAGACAGCCAACAGAATTGGAATGAAGGTTAAGATGAGAGATGGGAGCTTTTCCAGGAGTTTGCCCAGAAAGGGAGTAATGGAAATTGGGCGGTAGTTAGCTGGACAAGAAGGATCAGTTGTGGGTTTCTTGAGAAGAGGATACACAAGTGAGTGCTTCAGAGGGGAAGGGAAGGATCCCGAGGCAAAGGAGTGGTTTCAAAATTCAGCAAGGGCCAGAGCGAGGGTGTCAATGTGGTCCTTGATGGTTTTAGAAGAACAGGAATGTACCTGTTTTGACGAGGCTTTCATAGATGGACGTAGAGGACTTATCCAACTACAGACCCATCTCCAACATACCCTACACAGCCAAACTGCTAGAAACGTACGTCTACCAAATAACCCAAGAATTCATAGAAGAGCACTGCCTACTAGACCAGGCACACGTTGGCTTCAGACCTATGAGAGGAACAGAATCGGCTCTCCTCTCAATATGGGACGACCTAAAAACAAAAGCAGACTCAGACAACAGCACCGCCCTGATTCTCCTTGATCTGTCTGCAGCCTTCGACACTGTCAACCACGCCATCCTCATAAAGAGATTAGAAGGACTAGGGATAACAGACACTGCCCTACTATGGATCAAATCCTTCCTAACTAACAGAACAGAAACAATATGGATGAAACCTTGTAAATCCAAACCCAGAGTCTCCACGTGCAGAGTACCACAAGGATCATCCTTCTCCCCGCTTCTATTCAACATCTACATGTACCTACTAATCAAACTTATCAAAAAACACGGCCTCACATGCTACAACTACGCCGACGATACTCAAATAATCTTCAACATACAAGACACCCGAGAAGAAAACACCACACTAGAGAATTGCCTTTGTGACATATTCAACTGGATGAACCTCAACCATCTCAAAATCAACCCAGGCAAAACAGAGATAATGATTGTTACATCCCCTGGCCAAGAGAGCTCGGCACCACACCAGAACCATCATCAACTGTAAAACACCTAGGGGTCCTGATGGATAACAACCTCACTCTGGAGCCACAAGTAAATTCGGTAATCAAGAAATGTTTCTCCCTCCTGTGAGCAGCAAAAAGGATCCTACCGTTCCTGTCATTCGCCAACAAAACACTTACCATCATCGCTCTGATCATGTCCAGAGTATACTATGCCAATAGCCTATACCTGGGCATACCCGAACGACTTCTAAAAAAACTGCAGCGCATACAAAATGCAGCAGCCAGACTCCTCCTCAAGCTACCCAGAAGAGAACACATCACACCCACGCTAAAAATACTACACTGGCTACCAATGAAACAACGAATAAAGTTCAAGGCCATGTGCATCACGCACAGAGCAATACACAAACAAGGCGCAGAATTCCTAGGCGACAAACTACGCCTACACCCACCAACAAGAACACTAAGATCAAGCACCGACATACGCCTCGAACCAAAACCCTACAACAGAAAAAAACTTCGAGGATCATCTTTCTCTCACCAGGCACGCAAAACCTGGAATGACCTACCTAAGAATATAAGGAATACAACAAACCACATAGCATTCAGGAAACTCCTCAAATCATGGCTCTTCAAAATGTAACCACAACGGAGACGCACTAGAACGCCCAGACATTAAAACAATGACGAAAATAATTCCAACCTCGACCGCTCTCAAATTGGGCAAACACTCAAACCAAAGAACCAACCATTCGACAGAGCATAAGACATCATGGAAAATAGCCACAAAGGAAGGCTGCAGAGGCTGACCACATACCTAGACCCAGACGAAAGCCCCAAGTAACACTCCCACTCGTACGTACCGGACGAACATATCCAGACCGGCAGACGCATCTAGATAGACGTTGGCCTGCGTCGCACCTGGATAGGATCGATTGAAGGATAACATGCCTGCGCCTAGGAAAAACGTGAATGCTAACATGTGCCACACCTAGAGGTGTGAACACCAGCCTGCATGGCGCTCAGATGGAGTTGTGAATGTTAGCATGCCCACACCTGGACGGGTCGCTAGACACTAGCCTGCGCCGCATCTGGATGGGGGTGTGAGGGTTGGCATGACCACACCTGGATGGAGTCCTAAACATTGGCCTGCGCCGCGTCACCTTTCAGTGGGCGTCTTCCCATTTTTGCCATACCTTTTGCGCCTTGGCCGGACATCCTCTGGCCGTGTATACCCTGTGCTCCATTGCAACACAGATGTCTACGTCTGTCGTCCATTGTCCATAACTCGGAGTCACCTCCGACCCCCATTTCTGAGCAATGTTTCTTTTGATAGGTGCGGTAGTGGTGAACACAAACAGTTTTTCATATTTTGACAGGTTGACTTCATCGTCTATTCCCAACAGTAGCAGCTTAGGATCTCTGGGGATCTCTTTACCTAGGACTCTAGATAGCTTGTTGCAACATGCGTCCCAGAACTGCTGAATGTGTGTGCATGTCCAGAGTATGTGAAAGAAGGTACCTTCCTCTGTCTTGCATCGCAGGCAGGTTGGGTCATTTATCCTTTCCCCTTTGTAGAGAGCCACTCTAGGATAGTATACTCTATGTAGTACCTTTAACTGTATCAGCCTGAGCCTTGACGATATGGCTACCTCCCTAGGAAACATCAGGGCTATGACCCATTCTTCCGGTAGTATTGTACCCACATCCATCTCCCATTTTGTCTGTAGAGCTTCCAATTCTGTCGTGCCAAAGGAGGTTATGGCACTATACAGGACTGACGTCACTTTCTGAGTGATTCGCTCCGGGAAGAGGTTCCTTTCTATTGGGGTGAATTCCGGCAATGCAGTCATATCAGGGAGATTGCTTTGTAGTGCGTGTTGCAACTGAGTATAATGATATTGTTCAGTTTGGGGAAGTGTGAGGTTGAGCGCCAGCTCCGAGAATGGAATTACGATGCCCTCTCTCACGACATCACCCAATGTTAGTTTTCCATGTTGGGACCAGAGCGGCCATTTGGGGAGATTGTATACTCCCGGGAGATTTCTGTTGTTCCACAGTGGTTGGGCTAGCGACAGCTTGTTGCCCCATCCCACAAATTTGTGTGCGTCAGTCCAGATTTGGTTCAGGTGTGTCCGCATATTGGAGATGTTTGGACGGGCCCTTTTCCTATAAAGATATTGCATGACAGGGTTTTCAGGAGTGTCAATTTCTAATGTGCGGTTATGCGGCGCGGATTTGTCCCCGTGCAATTGGTCATTTACGATTGTCAGTTGGCTGGCACAATATTATGTCTGTATCTGGGGAAGCCCTTTTCCGCCCTCCCAAATGGATCTTTGGAGCGTGGCAAGTGCTATGCAGGGGGGGGGGCATCATTCCACAGCAACTTTCGGATTGATTGATCTATTTTCCCGAATACGTTAGGGGGGACGTGAAGTGGGTCATTTTGTAATATGTATAGGAGTCGGGGTAGGGACATCATTTTAAAGAGCGCTGCCTAGGATGCGTACATTGTTCCGTCGCGACCTGCCCTCTCCTTCGTCTACTCTCGCTTCCAGTACCTTCAGGCGGGCCGTGGTCCTGTGGAGTTGCTGCTCCAGGCTCCTTAGTCGGGGTAGAGGCGAGGCAGCCTTCCTCTCGCGGGCAACCCCCACGTAGCCACGCTCCGTGCCTCACTGTCTGTTACTGTCCACCCGCACCCCCTCCTTGTTGGGGGACGTCCCAGGTCCTCTCTCTGCACCTCTCGTCTCCTTTAGCCGGCGTCCGTTCACAATCTCGTATCTTTGCTGCGTAGGCAGGTTTACATCAGCACGTAGCCTGGCGCCATCTTGGAATCTCTCCCTCGGGACACTTTGGGGAGATCTCTTTCCTCCGGACACCTCGCCGTCGCACTTTTCGCTACGATTTTCTCACGAAAATTTTCAGCAGCGGTTCCCCTCGCTGAGGGTGTGATTAATAGTTGTCGTTCGACACGGATGGCAGGCGATTTAAGCAGGATGTATGTAGCGGGGCCGGGAGCTCGAAGGCTCACGTCCGCATCGTTCGGTAGCTGGCCACGCCCCCCAAAAGTCCTCTTATTGATGGTTATCTCTGTCTGCCAAATGTGTGCTTAAAGGGAGCAGTGCGACCTAAGGCACCATCTCCTTGGAGTCCCTTGCCCAACTCCCACAATACCACTAACGTCTAAAGGCTACCTGGTGGCAGCATAATAATAACAATTGGTTATTTATAATGAGCTTAATACCAAAGGGGTTGCTAAGCACAGACCATGGATTTGAACCTGTGTTGCTCTGTGTCATTTTGCTTCCAAGACGAGCACGTTGCCACTGAGCTATAGTACCCGAGCGTCAAACGGCACTGCAACACAGTGAGTGCCAGTTGCTTCATGGCATAAAATAACAGATGTTACTATTAGCCAATTTATAGAGCTTGGAAAGCAAGCCCTGCGAGGCATGGGCCAACCCAGGCGAAACAAGAGCTCTCTCTAGCCTGGCCCTTCTTTTGGGCTGTGCCAGACGAACTCAGGAGCCAGAAACGTTTCCCACCTGCCCTGAAAGAGGTTTGCTGGACACCCTACATGAAACATTTTGAAAGAAATTCTGCAATTGACTAACAACTTTTTGTGCTGCCCCTCTGCCACTCATACAGGATATTGATAGGCTGGGACAGGACATGGAGTCACTACCTGATTTCAGAGACATGCGTGGTGTGCAGGAGTGGAGGTGAGTGGTGAGTGGAATGGAACTGGTGGTGACTTGAACGTTTCTCAACTTGCAGGTGGGTGCACAGACTCCTGGGTCAACCCCTGCACCATGCCTTCGCCATGTTTCAATTTGCTCGTGCCTCTTTCGCTGTGCCACCATCCAAAAACATTGGACACTGAACTAAGCAAAGAGTGTTCAGGGGGTTCTTCCCTTTTTTAAATAATGGGTTAAAATTGGGCATTTTACATCGCTTTCTGTGAAAAATGTGGTAAAAGACAGTTTCCAATCAATTTTGTATGGTAGCACATGAACAATCCCAATAGATGCAATTGACCAAAAGTGGACAGGAGAATGTTCCAATGCATTTTCATTATGCCGTTGCCCACAACATATGGTAGTATATAAAACATTATCGTGACGACTGTGCTCATCCACGATGCACCAATATATGCCAGTATTAGCATATAAGGACTTCCAGCCAGTAAAAAAATGCCATGCCACAGAAAGAAAGTATATCCAAAATGGCTATACCAAGGTAGACTAGTGTGCCAAGTAATCACACTTATGTCTGCTTTTATCCTAGATACAAAGTACAAAAATGCCATGACACACAAATAATATACTGCTAGACTAGAGCCACCAATGTAACCCAATCTAGCCACTCATCTTGTTTGCTTTACCCTTGATGTCAAGTAAAAGTAATAATTGCAATGCCACAGTAAGATAGTAAATGCAGACTGACATCACAGGCCAAGATAGGCACGTACTAACATGTATCATGTTTGCTTTACCATTGATGCCAAGTAAGAAATGCTGTGCCACATTAAGCAAGTAAATTCAGACCGACACTTGTAGTGCCACTTTGCATATACGTTCTTAATGTGGCGTGGCATTATTTATTTGGTGTCAAGGGTAAAGCAAAAATGATAAATGTTAACACATGACTAGACTGACCTACATTCAATGTAGGCCAGTCTAGCCGGTTAATAACACTTATCACACCTCATCTTCACTTCTCTTCCCCTACTGTGCTTTGAAGCTGTCTGAATGTGGTTTTAAGCAATATGCAAGAAATCTACATACGTTTATGTGTACATATACACAACACAGGACGTGTCTGTTATCAGCATACTATGGGTGAATATGTATGTTGCCTGCATACAGTGCTTTAAGTAGGCCGGGGCCAGCCGGGGCTGGGCCCCGAGAGTCTCCCAAAAGTGGGGCTGAGCCAGGGCCCTGGCGGGGCCCCCCGGTCGCACCACAACATCGGCGTGACACATTATCCAGCCATGACGGGAGATGCGCCCGCCATTTTCGAGTAAGACAAGCTGACAGAAGTGCTAGGCAGCCGCTGCTGTGGCTGGCTGGCACTTCTCTCAGTCACTGTAACTTCCTCGTGTGACCCTTCACAGATGGGGTCAAGGGGGAAGTTAGTGTTCTTTTGTTTTACCCTCCCCAGGTCACCGAGGTGTCTTTGACCCTCGGCGAATCTGAGGACTTTGTGCTAATTTCTATATTTATAAAATATGGCTTGAAAAGTGCACAATTCAAGCCATCTTTTATAAATGTTGGCAACGAACAAAGACACCTCGGTTTCTGTACTTTTAAAGCCATCTTGAAGTACACAAACCATAGTAAGGCACGCAAACAAATATATAAATGTAAGCATTTATATGTTTCTGTGCGTACCTTACTATTGATATTGATATTGATATTTTATTTCTATCGTGCTCGTAAACAAGTGTTTCAGAGCGCGATAGGGCAAGGGAGGGAAACAGGGGAGAACAAAACAGTGATCTTACTAGACCCATTGACATTGAGAACGCGCAAGTGCATGGGAGAGGGGGCAGGGAAAAGTGCATGGAAGGGGGAGAAGTGGAAAGTGCGAAGCAGAGTAGAAACAGATAAATAACAATAAATAAATAATGAAGGCAACAAACAATGGTAGTGCAGCCAGAAATTTGCAAGTGCTAGGTTTAAGGCAGCAGACAGGGTAGGTCTGATAAGTGCAGGAAGAAAAAGGCTGTATGGGTACAGATACAGACCCCAGTGCAAGGGGTGGCCCGGAGGCAGTGCGGGAGGGTGGCGTGGTGAGCAGGCACCTGGGTCCGTAGGTCAGAGGGTGGCCAGGTGCACGGTGCCAAGAGAGAACAGATCAGCAGGGGAGAGGGGGAGCGAAGGCAGAAGAAAAGAGGAAGGTTTTGAGGTGCTTCCGGAACCGGAGATGGTTCTCCTCAAGTTTTAGAGTGGCAATGAGGCCCCAGCCGAAGACAGAGATCTACCCCCTACTTGTTTCTTTGAAAAACAACTGACCCTGAGGGAGTTGGAGTTAGAGGAGCGAAGAGCTCGAGAGGGGAGGTATTTGTGGAGGGATAGCTGAAAGTATTTTGGTCCCAGGCCCCAGAAAGCCTTGTGGACAATGCAGAGGGTTTTGAATTTAATCATTGCATCCACTGTGAGCCAATGGAGAGATTTCAGAGCTGGAGAGATGCGATCCCGGGGCTTGAGGCCAAGGACAAGTCTTGCAGTCCTGTTCTGGATTAGTTGCAGAGGGCGGAGAGTAGAGTCAGGTAGATTTAGAAAGAGGCTGTTAGAATAGTCCAACCTAGAGAGAACCAGAGCTTGGGATACCATGAGCTTCTGCAGGAAGGAGAGGAAAGGCAGAGTACCTCTGAGGAGGTGCAGTAGGAAATATGACTTTTTAGAGACCTCAGAGATGTGGGCGGAGAAGGAAAGGGTGGAGTCAAAGATGACCGCGAGGTTCTTAGCCTCGCAGGTGGGGGTAGGAGGAGGGCCAAGGGAGGCCGGCCAGAGAGTGAGGGGAAAGGATGGTGAAGTTGTGCCGATGAGGAGGATCTCTGTCTTGCTGGCATTCAGACAAAGATCATTGGCGGCACACCAATCTTGAATGGCAATTAGGCAATCAAAGATGAGAGAGGGAGAGGAGGTGGCAGAGGGCAGCCTGAAAATGAGTTGATTGTGATCAGCATAGCACTGGAAATGTTAGCAGAAAGTGGCAATGCAGTGGGCGAGAGTTGCCAGGTATTGGTTGAAAAGCCAGGGTGAGAGGTTAGACCCCTGGGGAACACCACAGGTAGAGAGGAAGATAAATGAAAGGAAGGACCCAAGTTGGACCTGGGAGGGTCGATCTGAGAGGAAAGAGGTCAGCCAGGCCAGAGCCTGATCAGTGATACCCAGGTTTTCACGGAGATGGTTGAGGAGGATGGTATGGTTTACCGTGTCAAAGGCAGAAGAGAGATCGAGGAGGATGAGGACAGAGGGAATGTTAGAGTCAAGGTTGGAGAGCAGATCTTTACGGATGTTCAGGAGAGCATTTTCCATGCTTCTGGCAGCTCTGAAGCCAGACTGGTGGTCATGGAGACAGCCAACAGAATTGGAATGAAGGTTAAGATGAGAGATGGGAGCTTTTCCAGGAGTTTGCCCAGAAACGGAGTAATGGAAATTGGGCGGTAGTTAGCTGGACAAGAAGGATCAGCTGTGGGTTTCTTGAGAAGAGGATACACAAGTGAGTGCTTCAGAGGGGAGGGGAAGGATCCCGAGGCAAAGGAGTGGTTTCAAAATTCAGCAAGGGCCAGAGTGAGGGTGTCAATGTGGTCCTTGATGGTTTTAGAAGAACAGGAATGTACCTGTTTTGACGAGGCTTTCATAGATGGACGTAGAGGACTTATCCAACTACAGACCCATCTCCAACATACCCTACACAGCCAAACTGCTAGAAACGTACGTCTACCAAATAACCCAAGAATTCATAGAAGAGCACTGCCTACTAGACCAGGCACACGTTGGCTTCAGACCTATGAGAGGAATAGAACCGGCTCTCCTCTCAATATGGGACGACCTAAAAACAAAAGCAGATTCAGACAACAGCACCGCCCTGATTCTCCTTGATCTGTCTGCAGCCTTCGACACTGTCAACCACGCCATCCTCATAAAGAGATTAGAAGGACTAGGGATAACAGACACTGCCCTACTATGGATCAAATCCTTCCTAACTAACAGAACAGAAACAATATGGATGAAACCTTGTAAATCCAAACCCAGAGTCTCCACGTGCAGAGTACCACAAGGATCATCCTTCTCCCCGCTTCTATTCAACATCTACATGTACCTACTAATCAAACTTATCAAAAAACACGGCCTCACATGCTACAACTACGCCGACGATACTCAAATAATCTTCAACATACAAGACACCCGAGAAGAAAACACCACACTAGAGAATTGCCTTTGTGACATATTCAACTGGATGAACCTCAACCATCTCAAAATCAACCCAGGCAAAACAGAGATAATGATTGTTACATCCCCTGGCCAAGAGAGCTCGGCACCACACCAGAACCATCATCAACTGTAAAACACCTAGGGGTCCTGATGGATAACAACCTCACTCTGGAGCCACAAGTAAATTCGGTAATCAAGAAATGTTTCTTCCTCCTGTGAGCAGCAAAAAGGATCCTACCGTTCCTGTCATTTGCCAACAAAACACTTACCATCATCGCTCTGATCATGTCCAGAGTAGACTATGCCAATAGCCTATACCTGGGCATACCCGAACGACTTTTAAAAAAACTGCAGCGCATACAAAATTCTGCAGCCAGACTCCTCCTCAAGCTACCCAGAAGAGAACACATCACACCCACACTAAAAATACTACACTGGCTACCAAATGAAACAACGAATAAAGTTCAAGGCCATGTGCATCACGCACAGAGCAATACACAAACAAGGCGCAGAATTCCTAGGCGACAAACTACGCCTACACCCACCAACAAGAACACTAAGATCAAGCACCGACATACGCCTGGAACCAAAACCCTACAACAGAAAAAAACTTCGAGGATCATCTTTCTCTCACCAGGCACCCAAAACCTGGAATGACCTACCTAAGAATATAAGGAATACAACAAACCACATAGCATTCAGGAAACTCCTCAAATCATGGCTCTTCAAAACGTAACCACAACGGAGACGCACTAGAACGCCCAGACATTAAAACAATGACGAAAATAATTCCAACCTCGACCGCTCTCAAATTGGGCAAACACTCAAACCAAAGAACCAACCATTCGACAGAGCATAAGACATCATGGAAAATAGCCACAAAGGAAGGCTGCAGAGACTGACCACATACCTAGACCCAGACGAAAGCCCCAAGTGACACTCCCACTCGAACGTACCGGACGAACATATCCAGACCGGCAGACGCATCTAGATAGACGTTGGCCTGCGTCGCACCTGGATAGGATCGATTGAAGGATAACATGCCTGTGCCTAGGAAAAACGTGAATGCTAACATGTGCCACACCTAGAGGTGTGAACACCAGCCTGCATGGCGCTCAGATGGAGTTGTGAATGTTAGCATGCCCACACCTGGACGGGTCGCTAGACACTAGCCTGCGCCGCATCTGGATGGGGGTGTGAGGGTTGGCATGACCACACCTGGATGGAGTCCTAAACATTGGCCTGCGCCGCGTCTCAATGGGAATGTGAGGGCCGACAGGTGCCACACTATGACAGAACTATAAATGTTAGCATGGTAAAGGTCAGGTAACCCACTTACCAATATAAGCTCAAACTCTGCATACTTATCTCACTCAAAAAACTCACACAACCATCTCTCGCACAACAAGCCGCACGCACTACACAACACTGCAACAACACATACGCCGGAACAACAGCACACGCGGACTGACTCTGATCCGATACCCGCACCAAAGCTCAGCACCCGGTGTATACTGAGTTGAAGCTGCCAACAGAACACCACTCCTCTCACTATCCTACTCCCTTCTTCACCTTACTAACCCATCCCACCTTTATCGTTTACAGATCCGCCTGGGAGCCTGGGGACCAATTCCGTTGGTGACTGTGCGCGGTACAAATACCTTTAACATTTAACATAGATTGGACTTGTCTAGCGAACTCATCAGGGGAGGAAAGGACGAGAAGGATGGTGGGAGGGTGGCTAAAGGAGGGTCAGCAAGCACAGATGGAGAGGGAAGAGTAGGAGTGTGGGTGGAGAGGGTGGACAGGATGTCCTGGGTTTTTGAAATGAAGTGAGAGGCAAGGGCATTGCAAAGAGCCTGGGAGGCAACAGGAGGGGTAGAGACTGCAGCAGGGTTGGCCAGCTCCTTGCAGATTTTAAAGAGTTCGGCCGAGTTGTTAGATGCTGCAGAGACACAAGCTTGAATGTGGACTCACTTCTTGGTGAGGACAGAGAGTCGGTATTGCCTTTGTAGCAGGCGACAAGCCAGTTTGTCAGAGGATGAACAGGAAGTCCTCCATTTCCTCTCAGCCGCCCTACACTTACGTTTAAGTGTAGCTAGGTCAGAGTCATACCAGGAATTGCATTTAGCTTTGAACTTCAAACTATGGTTTGTGTACTTTTCAAGCCATCTTTTATAAACATAGATATTTGTAACATATTTCTGTTTATAAAAGATGACTTGCATACTACACAAACCATAGTAAGGTGCACATACAAATATATAAATGCCTACATGCATTTATATTTTTGTTTGCATACCTTCATATGGTTTGTGTACTTTTAGGCCACGCCCATACCGCAAGCCACGACTCCAAACGATACCCCCCTCTATTTCTTACCACACTTAAAGCCCTGTCTGCATATATTCATATATTGACTCAGGTGAGGTGTTAGTATTGAGGTGTCTGTGTGACTGGGCGCGTCTGCTCTTGTGTCTTCGCCCCCCTGCGTGAGTTTGTGTCTTCTGGCCTCTGTGTATTTGTCTTCGGTGCCTGCATATATTTCCCTGCTCCTGTTCGCGTGCCGCTGAGTGCTTATGCTGCTGCGCGTGCCCACGTGTGTCATGTCTGTTCCGCCTACACGTGTTTACTTGCATGTCTCTGTGTGCTTCGTGACGTGCTCTGTGTAGCAGTAGGCTCGCTCTCGTCTATTCCCTAATGGGCAGGAGGGATGGTTAGCATGAGGGGTGGCAGTGCCATAAACTGGGCAGGGGGCGAGGGCTGTGTGTTAATTGCTGTCTGTCATCTGTGCGTGTGCCTACGTGTTTATTACGCCCCTGTGTTTGCCTTTGCGTGTCTGGTTGCCGTTCTGTGTTTACCCTCGTGTGCCTCTGTGTTTATGCTGGTGCGTTCGCCCCGGTATGTCTGCTGGCCCGCGTTTCTGTTTCTCCGCTTGCCCTCGCGTGCCCGCGGGCCTCTGTGTGTCTTCATGCCGCGGTGGGCAGTGGGTGCGCGTTTCAGACTATGCCCAATTGCCTAACGGGGCAGGGAGGGGCTGGGCTGGGAGGGGCAGCGGGAGGGGGCTAGATTCCCAGTTCTGTCCCAGTGTGCGGGAGTGCAGAGGCCCTGCCGTGGCTGTCAGTGCAGCAGCTGGGCTTCCTCTCCGTGTGACTGGGGACGAGTCCAGCTCCCATCCCGGGACTGCTGCAGTGGAGCTGGGCCAGTGCCGCTGAGGACTATGCCCGAACGCAGGCTGCCGAGTTTTGGGGTCCCCTGCCCTCAGAGATGACCCAGGTACCCATGCACTGCATTTTCATTCTGTGGGTGTCTGTGTCTTGCGGGAGGTGGTTAGGGGGCTTTTGAAGTCAGGTGCCACTTGTGTTGATCTGGGGTGCGTGAGTACTTATGCCCGGGGTGTCTTGTGTCAACTGTGCACCCATGAGTGGGCAGTGCACCCCTAAGTACGGTCCGTGTTGTGTGTGTGGGTGTATTGCTGCAGTGCACAGCACCCATGGGGGACAACTCCGTGCACTAGTTGCCAGTGGTCTCCGTGTTGCTAGTACGGGCACCCTGGCACAGAGCCTGTTGGTTCGTGCAGCTCTGGCCCCTTGCGAAGAGCATCCGCGGGCACTCGCTTTGCATTGAGAATACTGTGCGCGTGTGGGCGCCTCGCGGCGCTAGATTAGGAGAACGTGCTTCCATGGTATGGAACGTGCGCCCGCAGGTGCTGTGTGTATTAGGTTATCCCTGCCATACCCACATGCACACAGGAACTGTTATGCGAGGAGTACCAATATTTGTAGGTGCTGCCCGTGGTAGCAATGTGCACCCTGGTGCTGTCTGCCTGGGGGGAGGAGTTCACGGGAACCCATTTTTTTATTCTTTTTGTTTGGGGAGCAGAGTCCTCCTGCCGGACATGAGAAAGCCATCGAGCAAAAAAGTTGTGCGTCTCTGGCAGCACATTTTTCAGAAGAATTTGCACCAACAAACTTAGAATATTTTCAAGCCGTTCTGAGCGGATGGGCTTAACCAATACTTCAGATCCCGGGTGTGACAGCCAGGCCGCTGAGCAGAGTGAGGGAAGGGCGACGGGTCTTGGCGAGGCGACCACCAGGGACGTCTATAGCGCCCCCGCGCCCCGGAGTGGAGTAGCGCTCTATTTGGAATGCATGCGCTGTTCATCGTCGACTAGAAATTATTGCACTTTTCTGCATGAGGACCGCGGCTCATACGTGATATTGACATGTGTGAGCAAAGAAAAAATTTAGTTTAGAGTGTGCTCTATAAACATGGTGAGTAACACAACACATTATAACTCCCCTTGGGTGAGAACTTCCCCGTCACACGCAGTGAAATTAACCATTGCTGGGTGGTCCCTGTTTTGGCTCAGAATGAACACAAGACAGAAAGAGTAAAGGGGTAAAGCGAGGCAGGGGGATTCGCCCAGGATCACAAAGTGTGTCAATTGGTTCACTAAGTGCTGGAAATTGACAACATTCACCGTGGGAACCCCCCCTCCCCGCCCCCATTCCTGCAGACAGGGATGGGATAGGGCGGTTCTGATGTAGGGGTAGGACTGGGGCCCAGATTGTCAGTGGTGTACTTGGGGCTGGGGGCAGAGCTAAGTGTCAAATGATGTGCGTTCCCTGATTATAGGATTCTGGCTGCTTTGCATAAAGAACAAAGTGCATTTCGGGAACATAAGAATGACCTCCTGTCTACATGGAACAGTGCTCAGGCAAGACCGTTTTTGCTGGAGCGTAGCTGCCTTGTTCCGGCCTAATTTCTCCCCTGGGCACGCTGAAATGCGTTCCCTAGTTCTACAATGTAGACAGCAGAGTAGACTATGGGCCTGATCACGAGTTCGGCGGTAATGTAATTCCCCATTCCCCATTGAGCCCATTCGGGAATGCCCCATTCCCCATTGGGCTCAATGGGGAAAATTTGCGCTCTTACCGCCGGCGGATTTCCCGCCGGCAGTAATAACGCAAATTTTTGGCGGATTTCCCCCCAGCCAAGAGCTGGGCCGAAATCCGCCAAAGTCCTGATTTGGCGGATCCTTAAATCCGGCGGTAATAGCGCGACCGCCGGATTTAAGGGTTACCTCCAAAGTCGTGATGAGGCCCTATATCTTCTACGGATCCAACACTGCCTTCTGCATATGTGTCTTTTATGGACTAACCTAGTACTCCCTTCAATAAACCTTACTTGCAAAACACCAGATCGAGTGAGCAAACGATCTGGCAATACACCGTATAAGAAATCGTCATAGAATGGCAAAACACAAGTATCATTTCCTTCTTCAGATGAGTCTGACCCACAAGTGCAGTGTCGTGAAAGTGACGCAAGGTTTTAGCAATAGGCACTCAACCTGATGAGCTACCTTTCCAGCTTTGTCCCCCAGAACTAATCTTATACAGAATTCAACAGTGGATGTGACTCCCCTACCACGGCCCGATGTCCCCACATCACTGGCAGTGCCGTTATAAATTACACCAGGGACACAGACAACGCCTACCCATCTAGCATGCATAGCCGAAACCAATGATTGCGGTCCTTCCTATGGGGGCACAGGGAGCTCTCTGGACCCTTACCAGTATACTCAGCCCCCATGCATATAATGCACGGGTGGGTACAGTCTCTGTCGGCTTAGGACAGGTAGGCACATGTGTTGGTACTTCCTGTTTCAGGTAGCAGGCACCCACATACATAGGTATTGTCTGATCTAGGTCAGAAGAGCGTCTATATATATATATATCGATACTTTCTTCATGGTATTACACAAGCGCACAAGCGTTGTGTGTGCTGGGGCTGGGGGGTATAGCCCCGGGTCTTTTTGTTGTAGCCCCGGATAGAAGCTCAGGGGCTACAAATAAAAGGCTAGCTAGCCCCGCGTCCCGGCAGTGCAGACATTAGCGTAGCAGTATACCCACGGGTACTGTCCCTGTTGGGGTAGTGGTGTGCACATCCGGTGAAGTGTAGGATACATTGTACACACACTTGCAGGTACAGTCTTTGCTGGCAGTGTAATACGCATGCATACTGCTTGTCTGAATACACTTATCCCTGGTTACTGTTTCTGTTTGTGTGGGGAATACGGTCAGCAGTGAGTGCTTCTCTATCTGGTCAAGAGCACCTTCCCCCATTGGCACAGTCTGCGTCGGGTTAGTAGTACGTACCGATGTCCAGAGGTTCTGGGAAAATGTGCATATGTGGTACCTTCTTTGTTGTGTTATTAATATCCGAGGCACTGCTTGTGTTGGACCAGGAGACTATAAACTATGTGTTCTTAGTTGCGACAGGAGCAGGTATATGCATCCAATGTCCCGGGAGGATAGCTCAGCGGCAACGTGCGCATCTTGGAAGCAAGACGACACGAAGCAACACAGGTCCGATCCCCGGGTCCGCGCTTAGAAACCTCTGGGTGTTTAAGCGCGTTATAAATACGCAACTAAGACCAAAAAAAATAACAATTACGCAACTAAGAAAACAAACAATTCCGGTAACAGCGCCTCGATGCCCGCGGGCTATGTGAGCGCTTTAAAAATGTAAAATAAATAAAATAAATGTCCATCCATGGATGCTGTGAGTTCCAGTTTGGGGGCACGCATCCACACATGCCATTTCTGTTATATGAGTTCAGGTCACCTACACTGTGTTAGCCAAGGGTTGAATAGAATGTTGATCCAGAAGAAAACAAGGAGTAAATTCCTTAATTAAGCTATCAAAGTTATTTATTTTGCATATTTGCAAGCTTTTGTGAAATGTCTCCACTTCCTCAGTCAAAGATGGAATTAAACTTTTGAAACACATCATAGCCTGTCTACATCTTCAGTAAATCGTCTGCGACTAGTTTAAGTATGAACCAACATAAGCGTTAGCTGAAATGGGCAAGTCATTTTTACATTATGGGGTAGTGTGTTTTTGATTTAATGATTATGGAGCGAGCCGAGAACACCCAGCTTGAGGTCTGGTAAACAGAGCCGACCTAAGGGGGGGCGAACCGGGCGACCGCCCGGGGCGCCACGCCCCCATACCGCCTTTTGCCCCGCCACACCAGCTCGGGGGAGTCTTTCAAGGGCTCCCCCGAGCTGGCGTTGTGGGAGAAGGGCACTTTTCATAAGAAAAGGTGCCATTAGCCCCCCACCACGCCAGCTGGGGGGAGTCTTTCAAGGGCTCCCCAGAGCTGGCGTGGTGGCAGAAGGCGTGGCAGGCGCCTCCTTGTTATTGAATGAACCCGCGGCGGCGGGCTCATTTAATGGCAATAGGGTGCTAACGCGCCCTATTTAACGTCCTCGCCGGAGCAAGGAGGTAATAAAAAACAAAAAAGAAAGAAAGAAAGAGTGACCCCTCCTGGCCCCGCACCCTTCCGCCCCACCCCCTGGTAACAAGGGGGGCGCGGTGGGCAAGGGGGGGCGCCAATTCGCCCAGGGCGCTCCTGCCCTTAAGGCTGGCCCTGCTGGCAAATAGTGGTTCTCCAGACCAAGGGGGGCCTGAGAGACACTCTGGCAGATTGTGCCAGTCTGCTCCTGCTTCACAACCCATTCTTCAACGAGCGTTCAGAGAATGGCCTGCCTACAGAAACTGCATAAGCCTCACATACAGTTTTGCTGCTGCCTTTCTTTCTTTCTTTAAATTATCGAAAGCGTGGGTGGACCCACGCAGGCGCTTCCCCATCCTAAAGGATGATGCGCACCTAACCCCCCCAATCATTATTTAGCTCACATAAACTCACAATTCCTCCCACCTCCCCGTCCGTCTCACAAAATCCAACAACACACTGCTCTTCTTCCTGCCACTCACCCCGTCACCTCCCAACAAAGCCTTCCCACTCAACTCAGCCACACCCAGCGCTGACAACTGAACCCTCATCTGCTGTTCAAACTGTGCTGTGTCCAGCATTTTACACACATCTCTTTCTTAGGGTGAGTATTGTGACCAATCAAAACAGAACAGTCCATTATTCGCGTAAAAGGTTTTCTTAATGAATCACTATAAAACATGTTAAACATTTAAACTTGTGAACATTATGTTGTTCCCATAATGCGCTTTGCTTTTATGCAAATCGCAAGATTGAGTTCTATATATAGATACTGTTGCACAACCTGGCCAGCGTCCACGCCCCTTGGCCCCGCCCCTCATTCCCAAAGCCACGCCCCTCCTGAGAAGTGATGCTTCTTCCCCCAATAAATGTTTTCCATTTCCAGCAGTGTTGATGCCCACAAGTCGTGGGTTCCTAGAATCCGCCATCGGGGCAAGGGGCACATCTGTGGCTGTGGCTATGGGGTTTCTGCTTAAAAAAGAACACAAAGCTGTGCCGGGGTGAAGTAGAGGCACTAATATTTGGGTTATGAGCGTGTCGACACGTGGGCACTGCCAGTGCTGGGTTAGGCGCGTGTACACCCTTGGCACTGCCAGTGCTGGGTTAGGACGTGTATACCCTTGGCACTGCCAGTGCTGGGATAGGAGCGTGCCAGTTCTGGGTTAGGAGCGTATACACCCGTGGGCAGTGCCAGTGCTGGGTTAGGCACGTGTACACCCATGGCACTGCCAGTGCTGGGATAGGAGCGTGCCAGTGCTGGCTTAGGCGCGTGTACACCCGTGGGCAATGCCAGTGCTGGGATAGAAGTGTGTACACCCGTGGGCAGTGCCAGTGCTGGGTTAGGCGCGTGAGTGCCCACGTGCAGCCTCCGAGAGTATCGTCCCGCGCTCTCCAGCAGGGCCCCTCGCTGTGGCACCTCGTTGAGAGGGTGAGTTCTGAGGCCACGAATGTCGAAAGTAAGCACTGTAGCGTACGTTCTACAGCAGGGCTGGGAACTGCATTCACGAATGTATTTTTGACCCCCCTTCCTGGCCTTGTAAAGTTTGCTGTTTGTTACACGCTGTTCCAAACAGTAGATGCAATTGGTGAGCTATATTGGCCTTACCAAGAGACTTGCAGCAGAGTTTGCTCACGTGCCGCTCTGCCAGTGCCCCCAATCCTTTCCTTCAGTCACCCCTACATTCCAGTTCTGAGCACCTCATCTAGCTATGCAAATATTCATCATTGCAGACTTGGGAGGGGGGGCTGCTTGAGCAACAACACCCACGGGCCCACAAACAGAGCTCTGCCATTGCGCCTCACTCCTGCTCGGCAGCGGCCTTTGCTATTCCAGAACTGAGCTCCGCCAATGTCCCTCATCCCTTACCTGCAGTGCGGCCGGCTATTGCAGTGCTGGGACCTACACAGAGCTCTGCCAATGCACCTCCATCCTGACCGCTACACCCACTGCTATTCCCGCACTGAGGCCCATGCAAAGCACTGCTAATGCACCTAAGTCAACCCCTGCCGTCTAGTATGCCAACAGAAACTTTCTGATTTGAATTGGCCGAGTCGTCCCTCTAGTAGAGCGCACGCATGGGGATGGTGTAATGGCCATCTGTTGGTCACTGGCCACTGAATGCTTGACGATTTCAGCCTTAAAATTAAGCTTGTGTTTGACAAACATGGCCTCATTTGATGTCATAAGACTCTGGAGCGACTTGGCTTTACGGCAAGATTCCCTTTCCCCGGCCAAAATCCACAGCAGTAGAGGCGGAAAAGTGATAAATGCGAGCTGGGAGCAGGGCAGCTACTCCAGGGGTGGCAACGAGTTGCTCTGTGCACCGCACCTGAGCCTAAATCCCCTTTCACAGACTGGGAGCAGCCAAGTTCCAGTGCACACCCTGACCATATCACAGACTAGCATAAGCCAAATTCCAGCGCACAGTCTGCCTCTTTCACGCACTAGCATCAGCCAAGTTCCAGTGCACACCCTGCATCTATCACAAACTAGCATAATCCAGGTTTTAGTGCACACCCGGCCTCAATCACACCCTATCATAAGCCAAATTCCAGTGCACACCCTGCCTCAATCAAAGACTAGCATAAGCCAAGTTCCAGTGCACACCCTGCCTCAATCACACCCTATCATATGCCAAATTCCAGTGCACACCCTGCCTCAATCACAGACTAGCATAAACCAAGTTCCAGTGCACACCCTGCCTCAATCACAGACTAGCATAAGCCAAGTTCCAGTGCACACCCTTCCTCAATCACAGCCTAGCATAAACCAAGTTCCAGCGCACACCCTGCCTCAATCACAGACTAGCATAAGCCACGTTCCAGTGCACACCCTGCCTCAATCACAGACTAGCATAAACCAAATTCCAGTGCACACCCTGCCTCAATCACAGCCTAGCATAAGCCAAGTTCCAGTGCACACCCTGCATCTATCACAAACGAGCATAATCCAGGTTCCAGTGCACACCCTGCCTCTATCACAGACTAGCATAAGCCAAGTTCCAATGCACACCCTGGCTCTATCACAAACTAGCATAAACCAAGTTCCAGTGCACACCCTGCATCTATCACGCACTAGCATCAGCCAAGTTCCAGTGCACACCCTGCATCTATCACAAACTAGCATAAGACAAGTTCCAGTGCACACCCTGCCTCTATCACAAACGAGCATAATCCAGGTTCCATTGCACACCCTGCCTCTATCACAGACTAGCATAAGCCAAGTTCCAATGCACACCCTGGCTCTATCACAAACTAGCATAAAACAAGTTCCAGCACACACCCTACCTCTATCACAGACTAGCATAAGCCAAGTTCCAGTGTATACATTGCCACTATTAGAAACTAGCATAAGCCACGTTCCAGCACACACCCTGCCTCTATCACCGACTAACCCAAGCCAAGTTACAGTGCACACCCTGCCTCTATCACAAACGAGCATAATCCAAGTTCCAGTGTACACCTTTCCTCTATCAGAAACTAGCATAAATCAAGTTCCAGCACACACCGTGCCTCTATCCCAAACGAGCATAATCCAAATTCCAGTGCACACCCTGCCTCAATCACAGACTAGCATAAGCCAAGTTCCAGCGCACACCCTGCCTCAATCTCAGACTAGCATAAGACAAGTTCCAGTGCACACCCTGCATCTATCACAAACGAGCATAATCCAGGTTCCAGTGCACACCCTGCCTCTATCACAGAATAGCATAAGCCAAGTTCCAGTGCACACCCTGCATCTATCACGCACTAGCATCAGCCAAGTTCCAGTGCACACCCTGCATCTATCACAAACTAGCATAAGCCAAGTTCCAGTACACACCCTGCATCTATCACGCACTAGCATCAGCCAAGTTCCAGTGCACACCCTGCATCTATCACAAACTAGCATAAGCCAAGTTCCAGTGCACACCCTGCCTCAATCACAACCTAGCATAAGCCAAGTTCCAGTGCACACCCTGCCTCAATCACAGACTAGCATAAACCAAATTCCAGTGCACACCCTGCCTCAATCACAGTCTAGCATAAGACAAGTTCCAGTGCACACCCTGCATCTATCACAAACGAGCATAATCCAGGTTCCAGTGCACACCCTGCCTCTATCACAGACTAGCATAAGCCAAGTTCCAGTGCACACCCTGCATCTATCACGCACTAGCATCAGCCAAGTTCCAGTGCACACCCTGCATCTATCACAAACTAGCATAAGCCAAGTTCCAGTGCACACCCTGCATCTATCACAAACAAGCATAATCCAGGTTCCAGTGCACACCCTGCCTCTATCACAGACTAGCATAAGCCAAGTTCCAATGCACACCCTGGCTCTATCACAAACTAGCATAAGCCAAGTTCCAGTGCACACCCTGCATCTATCACAAACTAGCATAAACCAAGTTCCAGTGCACACCCTGCCTCTATCACAAACGAGCATAATCCAGGTTTCAGTGCACACCCTGCCCCTATCACAGACTAGCATAAACCAAGTTCCAATGCACACCCTGGCTCTATCACAAACTAGCATAAGCCAAGTTCCAGTGCACACCCTGCGTCTATCAGACCCTCCAGGTTATTGCGATTTTGCGATCCCGCAAAATGCCGCGAAAACGGCCGTTTTGCGCAAAATGCCGCAAAAATGGCCGTTTTGTGCAAAAACAGCATCTTTTAAAAAAAAAAAAATTTTTTTTTTTTTTTTTTTTTTTAAGTAATCTGCAAAAATTACTGTTTTGAAAAAAAGAATCCTCAGGGTGCCAGGTGCTCAACTTTTTTTTTTTGTTTTTATTTACACAAGAAATGAAATCACTTGCGCCCCAAAAATTGCAGCCCAATCCACAAGGGACACATGAATGGGCACATTTTATATGCGCGCCCATTCACATGGCCTTTTTCACCTCCTTGATCAAATAAAGTGTCGTTTCTGTCAATTTAAAAGCACATCCCTCATTTCCAAGCAAGATGCACTTTTAAATGTGCAGAAATTGTAGGCAACCCTACGCGCACGGGATGTGGGGCTGCCACTGCATGACAGGGTCTTTCCTGACCCTGTCATGCATTTCTTTTAAGGTATGAACCGCTGCTGAGTCGCATGCATTTCTGTTCCTCAAACAGGATAAAAATGCATTTTTTGGGTCACATTTTACAGCGGCAGGCACCTAGAGTGCCTGTCCCTGTGAAAGGCGCTGGGAGCTTGCAGAACACTGTCGGGAGAGCGATTCTATTCAAAGTACTCCCCATTTTGATGACAAAAATCTATCGAATGTTACAATTTGACCAATTACGTGCAGTACTATTCGATCGATTTTTATAAATACTGAACATGTGTTGCGGGGGTGTCACCCGCTCCCCTTGTTTAGTATTTTTGGTCTAGGGTGGTTGCAGAAGTGTTTTCCCCTTTTTCCTCAAAATTGGAGGCGGGGACAGAAAAAAAAGGAAAATAACGAAAAAAGGACCCTGCAGAGTCGGATCCGACCCGCGTTAGAGGGACGGATCCGACCCGCGTTAGAGGGACGGATCTGGCACCGCAGGGTTGCAGGGGAAGCTGCAGCGACCAAGCGGTTAAGTAGGGGAGGGGGTCGGGTGGTGGTGAAAGGTACATTTTGGGTTGTTTGGCTGAAGTGCAAATCAATTTGCAGCAAAATTGACTACGGTCAATTCCGCCGCAAATAATTACACTTCGGTCAAACAACCCAGAACACCATTCAAGGCAGCTGCCAGCGCACAATTTGCGCTACAGCTCAAGCCTGTGGAAATGCGCCGGTCACCTTTGAGAATAAGGTGACCTGCTCATTTCCAAAAATGGGTTGTCTAAAAATAGCATATCCTCCGTTCTTTTTTTAAATGCCCCCTCATTTGAGGAACTGGGACAAAATCTACATTTAAAAAAAAATAATAAAAATGGTTACACTATGAGAGAGAGGGAGAGTGATGGGTGAGATGTGAAGTGATGGGCAAGAAAGCAGAGGAAGAGCAGTGGGTCAGAGGAGGAAGTGCTGCACAAGAGAGCAGAGGAAGCAGTGATGCGGTGGGCCAGAAATCTGAGAGCGAGCAGAGGTACAGAAAGTAGAGGAAGCGGTTGGCCAGAAAGAGGCAGTGAGCTGCAGATTGGGAAAAAGGATGAGGGAAGAATGTGATAGAATGGGAGAAAAGATGCAAGATGCAGAAGCAGCACAAAAGAATGAAGGACTGTATATTGAGGGAGGAATTGTAGAGTGTAAGGTGTGAGTTGGGAGTATGATTTGGAGTGTGGCAGGGGCTGGGCAGTGCAGATTGTGACTTGACAGTGTGACATAGCACGTGAGTATTTGTATGACAGAGTGAGAGGTTAAGGAATGTAAGTTATGATGGAGAGCTGGTGAGATGTTTGTGGGTGTTTGGGGGATTGGAGAACATAGAAGGGGAATATTTTCAGCATTACAATTGATAATGATCAATTTAGTTAATATTATTAAATAGGCATGAACATTAAACCAGAAATGTAGCCAAATCAAACACTGTTCTGCCAAGCCAGAGACATCTGGGACTCTTCCTATTAAATTAATACAAAAGACACATAATAATGATACCCTGGCTCTCTTCTAGCCTTGCACTCTACCTATTTCCTGCAATGTGGCAATCTTACACCCTCCAGTTAATACAAAATGTCCCGCAAAAATGCCGCAATAAATAAAGGTTTGTGCCGCAAAATTTGCCATTTCATGCCGCAAAATTTGCCATTTCATGCCGCAAAATCCTGGAAGGTCTGGTCTATCACAGACTAGCATAAGGCAAGTTCCAATGCACACCCTGGCTCTATCACAAACTAGCATAAAACAAGTTCCAGCACACACCCTACCAGCAGAAAACCAAGTTCCAGTGTATACATTGCTACTATTAGAAACTAGCATAAACCACGTTCCAGCACACACCCTGCCTCTATCACCGACTAACCCAAGCCAAGTTACAGTGCACACCCTGCCTCTATCACAAACGAGCATATTCCAAGTTCCATTGTACACCTTTCCTCTATCAGAAACTAGCATAAATCAAGTTCCAGCCCACACCGTGCCTCTATCACAAACGAGCATAATCCAAGTTCCAGTGCACACCCTAGCTCTATCACAAACTAGCATAAACCAAGTCCCAGTGCACACTTTGCCTCTATCGTCGACTAGTGTAACTAAAGTAGAAGTGCATACCTTGCCAATTTCACAGACTTGCATCTTAAATTCCAGGGCAACACACACGCTAAGGGGCTGTGGGGGAAGTGTGGGGTGGAGCAAGCAGATGGTCAAGTGGGTGGGAGGGGCAAAAGAAGGAACTTCTCTTGCCCTGGTTTCATGTTGTTCTCTTGAGGCGCACCTGAAACCACTGCAATAGATTTAGGGGGGCTTCTTCCTACAAACTCTAGAATGCGAGGGGCAGGGTGACCATTCAGATTTTCTTGGCTTCCCAACCCACATATGCCATTTGATAGGGTCACAGTGTAAGAACCTGGGGATGCAGGGACCTCTGTTTACCCAAGAAGTGGAATCAAAGGGATGAGAACAACCCTGACCTTCTAATGTAGCACAATAATGCTGCCAGGTGTGCCCACTCTCTGTACAGACTGCGTGTGATGCTCAAAATCACTTCAAAGCACACCAGGAGTACTTGTGTTTATTATAGGAACCTAGATGTGCACGCCTTTGGGTCAGCAAAAAAACCCAGAAAGGGGGCAGAAGTTAATAGCGAAAGGATAGACAGATGCAAGACAGAAGGTATCTGTTTTGGCCATCACTGTTCTCTGGGGCTTTTAGGAAGAACACAGGGGGCGGAGCACATCACAGGCAGTGCTTTTGGCAAAAGACACTCAATGGCACTTATTATAAAGTGCAACAATAAGAACGATATTTCTCATAAATCTTCTACATAACACAGTTTCTACCTTAAGAAACACACTGCACATCTAATCAACAGTAAACCACAGAAACTACACAGCTGTGGGCGTGAGGGGAGTGCCTGCCACCAGGTCGCCACCCATGCCTTTGAGACAAGGTAATCCCCCCTGAACACGCCATTTCCTGGTCCTGCTCCCCGACCCCTGCAAACCTTACCAAGTCAGGGCCATCACTTGAGCGCACCTCTGACAATGTCACTGGATGCCACCAAGCCTCAGGGTGCGCGCAGACAAGATATTACTTCAACATCAAAGTGTGAAACCATCGAGATTCAAGATGGCCGCTAGCAGCGACTAGACGTGCCGACGGCAGCTCCCGCACCCTGAGGCCTTTGTTCGGGACCCACCACCCCCGGGGGCGCTTGGCTGCAGTGGAGGAGGAGTGCTGCATTGGGGGGGCCGAGCGGTGCAGGACTTTGGGTGCCGCGGCTCCAGCTTGCACTAGGAAGCGGCTGTGTATTTGGTTGCCGCGGGCGAGCGTGCCTGCCCACGGCGGTGAGCGCCGACGGCTCGTCCCTCGGCGGGCAAGAGGATTTACGCCGTGGGCAGAGCTATGGGATCTTCGCTGGCATCTATCCCCGGAGGAGGTGCCCGACACGGAGGGCCGTGTCGGTGAGTAGGAGGCGTCTGCAAGTGAGCGGGGCAGTGCGACGCCTTCCCGCGGTTGGCGGCTGCCCACGAAGCGGGGACTTGTGTGCAGCGGCGCCGTCCGGGGCCTGGACCGCCCCACCGAAAGAGGGATAGCCGGACCCCCAGCGTTTTGGCAGCACAGCAGAGAGGTGAGGCGATCGGAGGAGCTGCCAAGCCTGAGGGGTTGCGGGCGCCCGTGCAGGTGAGGAGCAGGCGAGTCACCGGGGGGGGACAGAGGTGCCCCCCTTGTCGGTTAGCAGGCCGCTTGCCGCCTGGAGCAGGCGAAATCGAGTGGCAGACCTGTGGAGCGTGGAGGAGGAGGGAGAGTCGGGGTGGCGGTGCTGTGGAGGACCTGACCCAGAGCGGGAAGAGGGGAGGTGGGGGCCTCGGGGGAGCTGCTTACCGGGCTTCTGCCCCACTCTGACTTTTGTGGGCTCCCCGAGGGGCCGGAAGACTCACTGTGGAGTGCGCTGGGGCGGGGATCCCCCGGCTTAGGCGGCTGTAAGAGGGGAGGGTCCCTGACGACGCTGGCCGTGGTGATTGATGCCCCTGCCGAGGGGACTATAAGAGGAGGGGGGTCCCTGGCTGGGTTGGACACGGTGCTGACCCCCTCTATAACAGCGTGCTGTGGAGAACTTGGGGGCGCGCTGAGAGGCGCTTGGGAGCGGTCTGGCCCCCCTCGTCCCGAATCATTGGGCTCTAAGGAGTGTAAAGGATCTAATGCCCACTAGACCCAAGAGTAAAGCGCTGCACTCCGGCCAGCGAGTGGGGGATCCCCTGGGCACCCTTCCCTCCATGTGGTTAGCAATGGATGCCAGGGGCAACGACGGAGACGACAACGGGCACCACACCATGCATACGGCTCACGATGGAGCAGGGAGCCAGGAGCCTCTGACGAGACTGGACCTTAAAGGTGAGATGCAGGCCCTAGGAGAGACTTTAGCTAAAACTTTCCAGGAACAGTTTCAGTTGCTGAGAACCGATTTGAATACGGCGCTGGGGGAGCTGAAGCAGGAATTGGCCCAGTTAGGGGAAAGAACGTACCTACTGGAAAGGGGCCTGCAGGAAGTGGAAAAGAACAGTATGGCCAATGGGGAGGCTATCGACCGCTTGGACCTAGCGACGCGCAATCTAGAAACCCAAGTGGAGGACCTTGAAAATAGGTCAAGACGGGTCAATGTTAGAGTGAAACTTCTTCCAGAATCTGTAGCGGACAGGGACTTGAAGGGAGAAGTTGAGAGAATCTTCATGGATCTGTTGGGCGAGGGGGACCCCGAAGCAATTGAACTGGACAGGGTGCACAGGGTGTGCCGACTCACCCGGGGCCCTGATGCTAGGTCTCGAGATGTTTGCACAGTACGCTCAAAAGGAGGCAGTGCTGCGTGCTGCAAGGCTTCATGAACCAGTGAAGTATAAGGGTCAGGAGATTACCCTGTTTCAAGACTTGGCGAACAGTACCCTAGTGAAAAGGAGGAACATGCGACCTGTCCTCAGAGAGCTCGCTAGAAAAAGTGTACAGGTGGACTTTTCCATTTGGGCTGGTGTTCGAGTGGGAGGGCGTCCAAAGAAGGACCACTACTTTGCAGGAGGCGGCTAATATCATCCACCTAGACCTCGAGGGCGGGGGGGTTACTGGGGGAGCCCAGTCGGTTCAAGGAGACAGGGTCTAACCATGGGCATTGTCGACTGTCGGTGATAAAACAAGGAAGAAAGCGGGCCGGAGGAGCCCGCAGGAGGGGAGAGAGGAGATTGCTCGAGGCGGAAAGGAGAGAGGGGTGCCTGGCCAGGGATGACCTTGGAGATATGAATCGGGATGGAGCATTAGAAGGGGGTGGTGGGAAATTGGCTATTAGTGAAGATGGGGAGGGGGCGGAGGTGCACTTCTTGAATCACGCAAGGACAAGAGGGTCCGGGGAAGTGTGGGGGGGACTCGGCCCGCCCTCCAAGTTGGGGTTGGGAGGGCGGAGGTAGGGGCAGGGTAGGGTTGACTAGTCTGGGAGAGGGGAGGGGAGGTGGGAAGGGGGGGAAGATTTGGGGGGTGGTCACAGCACTCAATGAGGGAAAGATGCCCTGAGAGGTCGGTGAACGGGGGGCTGATGAGGGTGGAGGCGTGGGGAGGGTATTTGGGGCCCTTATTAGACAGGAAGGGGGGGACACTGCCCGGGTGCCTCCTTGGAGCCCCAGAGGGCTGGCTGGTAACGGCGCAACAAGCCCAATCGCTACCTTTAGATGGCAAACACACAATGTGAGGGGGCTCAACTCCCCCCTTAAGCGTACGAAACTGGAACAATTTGCTAGATCCCACAAGCCGGACGTGCTGGCACTGCAGGAGACCCACTTGAGGCGGCAGGATCAGGGTCGGCTGCGTCTTAAGGGCTTCCCACTGATATGGTTTGCGTCCGGCCCCACGAAGAGGGGGGGCGTGGCCCTTGCCTTTGGAAGGGGTATCGACTTTAAGCTTCAGGAGATTCTCAGAGATAGCAACGGAAGGTACATCGTGGTAAGGGGGACAATAATGGGTTACAGCTATACCATTGCATCTATATATGCTCCGAATGTGGGCCAAGACCAGTTTCTACAGGATACCTTGAGCGCCATCGAGAAATTCGCTAGGGGCCACGTGGTTCTGATGGGGGATTTTAACCTGGCTTGGGACAGGGTTAGGGACCGTTCCCGACATGAAGAGGGGGGGGGGGCGTGGTGGCCTCTCCCCAGTTGAGGGAGAGATGGGAAGAGGCCGGTCTCTGCGATGTCTGGCGATCACTACGGGTGAGCGAGGAGGGCTTCACATTCCTTTCCGATGTTCACAGGACACAATCCCGAATTGACTATATTTGGGTATCCGCCAGTCTAATGGGAGAGGTAGAGGCAGTGGAGGTGGGTCCTCTGGGAATTGCCGATCACAAGGTGGTCCAAATGAATCTGAGGCTGGGGAGGCGTAGGCCAGGGGTTGGAAATTCCCAGGGGAGTTCCTGAGGGACCCTGTGATATGTAGGGAGCTGGAAGGCAAGAATCGGGATCTCTATGTGAGGAACACGGCCTCGGACACGAGTTTGAGCATAAGGTGGGATGCCTTCAAGGCTACTTTGAGGGGGGACCTCATCGCCTTGAAGGTGGAGAGGAATAAAGTGTTGAGGGATTTGGAGACCCAGCTTGAGAGGGAGGTTGAGACAGCTAGAGCCCAGTTGCGGGTAACCCCCATGAGGAAGGTTTTTAGGGCGTACAGGCTGGCAGAGGGCCAACTTGGGATCTTGAGAAATAAGAAGGCGGAAGAAGCCATGCTTAGGGTGAGGCAAACCTTTTACGCTAAGGCCAATAAGGCAGGTTCTCTCCTGGCCCCCCTCCTGAGGGGAGAAAGGGAACAGAAGGTAATTACGGCTCTTAAGGATCAGGGGGGTAGGAGACTAACCCGCATTGAAGAGATAAAGGAGAGATTAGTGGAGTTTTACGAGGTTCTTTGTTCCTCCCAAGGACCAGCCCCACTCCCGCAGAAAGAGTTCTTGGGGAACTTACCTCTTTCGCAGGTATCCAGGGAAGTGGGAGAGGAGCTGGGCCGTCCTATTACGGAGGATGAGGTGAGGGCAACTATTGTATCTCTTCCCCGAAATAAGGCTCCTGGACCTGATGGCTATCCCGCCTCCTTTTACAAAGCATTTTCCCATCTTCTGGTCCTGCATCTAACACAACTATTTAATTCGTTCTGCGCCGAAGGCGGAATCACCCAGCCGATGGAGGAGGCTAAAATCACCCTTATTCATAAGGCAGGGAAAGATCCGGAGGAATGTACCTCTTATCATCCCATTATCATCCCATTTCCCTTATCAATACAGAGGCAAAAATCTTCACAAAGATTCTGGCAAGGCATCTAGAAAAGCACCTTCCTTCGTTAATCCACCAAGATCAGTCAGGATTTGTAGTGGGACGGCAAACCGCTGATAACATTAGGAGGGTGGCTCACCTAGTGGAGAAGTCCCACAAAACAGCCACTCTGGCGATCCTCTTGGCGCCGAGAAGGCATATGACCGGGTGGAGTGGTCGTTCCTATTCCAGGTGATGGAGAAAATGGGGTTTGGGTAGGGTTTCCTCAACCTGGTTGCCGCCAATTTTAAAAATCCCACATCAAGCATCCTGGTTAATGGGGAGATGTCCCGGCCCTATAGGCTTCACAGGGGGACGAAACAGGGGTGTCCCCTCTCCCCATTACTCTATGCCATCTACCTAGAACCACTCCTTTTGGCGATACGTCAGACGGTGGAAATTAGGGGGATCCCATTCGGAGGAGGACAACACAAAAGTAGCGGCTTTCGCTGATGACATGCTGCTCACATTAACTAACCCGAAGGAGTCCTTTCCAGCATGCATAGCATTATTGACCACTTTCGGTGAAGTATCGGTTCTGCGGGTCAACTTCCAGAAATCGGAACTGATGAATCTCTTTTTAGGGGTGAGGGAGGCGAGGGAGACGAGGGAGTTGTCCCCGTTCAAGTGGAGCCCCTCTGGGTTGCGGTACTTGGGAGTAAGGATCACCCCCTCACTAGCCGGCTGGTATGGAGCGAATTACGAGCCGATTCTTTTAGCCATTAAAAAAGATCTACAGAGGTGGGGTGCCCTACCTATCTCCTGGCTGGGTAGGGGGGTTGTCTTCAGAATGGTGATTCTCCCCCGAGTGCTCTACCTCTTCCAGGCCATTCCATTGAGGGTCCCGGAGAGCTTCTTCAGGAGGCTGGACAGGATGACCAGGGACTTTGTCTGGGGGGGGGGGGAGGGGAGAATTGCGCTTATCCAGGCAGCTACTAACGGCTTCTAGGGAGAGAGGGGGCTTGGCCTTCCCCGATTTTCGTCGCTACCATGAAGCGGCACAGCTCAGGATAATCAAGGAATGGTTTTCGAACGATTACCTGAAGCACTGGGTGAAGATGGAGAGAGCAGTTGCTCGGCATCACCTGGGGGAGGTTCTTTGGCTCCCACGACGGCTGCGACCTCCCCATGTCTATCTGAGCGATATTACGAAAAGTGTAGTTGATAGTTGGGATCGGGCTGTAGAGAAGCGGGGGATTACGACTTTTCCATCGCCGTTCACCCCTATTTTCCATAATGGGGACTTCTCTCCGGGAATGGAGAGAGGGGCGTTCCTGGATTGGGAGGAGGGAGCGTGCAGAACCTTGAGGGACATGTTCATTGGAGATAGAGTGAAAACATTTGAGGAATGCAAAAAGGAGTTTGATTTGGGAGAAAGGGAGAGGCTTTGGTATTTCCAAATTAGACACTGGGTTATGTCTCCAAGCATAAGGTTGGCCGCGACTAGAGATATAACCCACTTTGAAAGGTTCTTAACAACCCATGAGGGCTCTAGGGGGCTCATCTCAGACTTATACAAGCAGTTAGAGAGATGCAGCCCGTGTGTTAGTTGGACATACATGGCCGACTGAGGGCGGCATTCCGGGGTCCGAATGGAGCAGAAAGATTGGGAGAGGCTGTGGGCACGGATCCCCAAAATCGCGAAGGCAATCCAGGTTCGGGAGGTTTGGTACAAATGCATGGTGGGATGGCACTATACTCCTACCCGACTCCATGCAATGTACCCTGTTACCCCGAGGGAGTGTTGGAGGGGATGTGGGGAATGGGGCACGGCCTCACATATCTGGTGGGATTGTCCCATTATTCAACCCTTCTGGAGCGGACTTAAGCGGGCCATAGCTCAGGCTCTCGGGGGGGAGCTCTTTGGGAGATCTTGATGGGGAGGAGTGGGTAGGGGGAGGAAGCGGAGGAGCGCGGTCGCGCCAAGACGACAGTGATATTCACGCTGACTGCTATGTCCCTCGTCGCACAGAGGTGGAAGGGGCCCACGATCCCTACAGAGCAGGATTGGCTGAGGAAAATGTGGGATATTGTCTCGTTGGAGTGGGCTACATATGCTGCAGACAACAAATTGGGAGTCCTTATATGCAGACTGGGGGGAATCCCTGGAATACTTGAAAGGGGACTTTAGAGAACAACGGTTCCCTCAAAGACTTAAACTGCTGGACATTTATAGTTAAGAAACCGGTTGGGGGGCGGTTGCGGTGGGAGGACCATTGGGGCTGTGCCACAGGGGTGGGGGGGGGTTATGTTTTTGTTTATGTTTATTTTACTGTTGATTTATACTTGTTTTTTTCCTGTTAATGAAATAATAAAAAGAAGTTTAAAAATAAAAGTGTGAAACCAGTCTAGTATATGCTTCCAGGTGCCCCATAAACTGCCATCACGCACCCTACCCTCAACATCGGACAACCAAACCTATTATTGGGATGGATGGGTGGGGAAATGAGCTGGCGCCGAAGGGTCAGGGGTCTCACAGGGTCAGGATGCACCAGGAACACAAGAAGGGGAACTGATACGTATTACTTTGTTTAAGCTCCCAATTACCGGGGCATGCCAGACCCCCTAGGGTTCCCGCACGTGTGGTGATGGGCAGCGGTGCTTGGTGACTTCACACCTCCCAGTGCCCCTGACTTGCTAACTGCCAGCCCGTCGCCATTTTCCCAGCAGCACCACGCAGTGGGCTTGCAAGGAATAGATTCAAGATGTGATGTGAATGCACTTCTCTGCTTTACAGGTGCATCATACTTACAACAAGCATTGGCAATGCCAACAGTTTATAATATGATATTTTATTTATATCGCGCTCGTACCCAGGTGTTTCAGAGTGTGACCAGGCAAAGGGGAGGGGTACAGGGGAAGAAAAGAAAAACAATGATCTTACTAGGCCCAGTGACATTGAGAACGTGCAAGTGGATGGGGAAGAGAAAATGTGGATAGTGCCTGGGAGGGTGGAGAAATTGGAAAGTGCAGAGCGTAGGAGAGAACAAGATAAATAATAAGTAAATAAATAAGGTGATCAAGAACAGTGATAGTGCTCCTGTGAGTGGCAAAGTGCAAGGTTAGTCAGATAGGGTGTATCTGATAAGTGCAGAAGAAGAATGGGGGGAGGGGCTGTATGGGTACAGATACAGGCCCCAGTGCAAGGGGTGTCCAGGAGGCAGTACAGGAGGGTGGCAGAGTGAGCAGGTACCTGGGCCCGAAGGACAGGGGGTGGCCAGGTGCGACTGTGCCGAGAGAGAAAGCAGATCGACAGGGGAGAAGACGAGCAAAGGCAGAGGTGAAGAGGAATGGCTTGAGGAGCTTCCGGAACCGTAGATTGTTCTCCTCAAGTTTCATGGTGGCAGGGAGGCAGTTCCAAAGGGGTTCCCCCCTCCCCAAAGACATAGGTCTGCCCCCAGCTCATTTCTTTGAAAAACGACTGACCCTGAGGGAGTTAGAAGTAGAGGAGCGAAGGGCTCAAGAGGAGAGATATTTACGGAGGGATAGTTGAAGGTATTTTGGATCCAGGCCCCAGAAAGCCTTGTGTACAATGCAAAGGGTTTTAAATTTAATCCTTGCATCCACCGGGAACCAATGAAGGGATTTCAGAGCTGGAGAGATACGATCCCAGAGCTTGAGGCCAAGGACAAGTCTCCCAGTCCTGTTCTGGAGTAGTTGTAAAGGGCGGAGAGTGGAGGTACGTAGATTTGGAAAGAGGTTGTTACAGTAGTCCAACCTAGAGAGAATCAGAGCTTGGGAGACAGTGAGCTTCTGAGGGAAGGAGAGGAAAGGAAGAGTGTCTCTAAGGAGGTGCAGTAAGAATTTAGACTTTTTAGAGATGTCAGAGATGTGTGCAGAGAAGGAAAGCATGGAGGCAAAGATGACCCGAGGTTCTTAGCTTCGCAGGTAGGAGCAGGAGGAGGGTCAAGGGAAGCCTGCCAGAGAGTGAGGGGAAAGGATGGAGAGGGTGTACCAATGAGAAGGATCTCAGTTTTGTTGGCATTTAAACAAAGATCATTGGCGGCACACCAATTTTGAATGGCGATAAGACAGAGATGAGGGAAGGAGAGGAGGTGGCTGAGGGAAGGCTGAACATCAGTTGGGTTTCATCAGCATAGCACTGGAAACGTTAGCAAAAAATGGAAATGCAGTATGCAAGAGTTGCCAAGTATTGGTTGAAACGCCAGGGTGAGAGGTTACACCACTGGGGAACACCACAGGTAGAGACGGAGATAGAAGAGAGGAAGGACCCAAGTTGTGCCTGGGAGGCTCGATCAGAGAGAAAGGAGGTCAGCCAGGCCAGAGCCTGATCAGTGATACCCAGGTTGTCATGGAGACGATTGAGCAGGGTGGTATGGTTGACCGTATGGAAAGCAGAGGAGAGATCAAATAGGATAAGGACAGATGGCATATTAGAGTCAAGGTTGGAGAGCAGGTCTTCACGGATGTTCAGGAGGGCAGTTTCCGTATTTCTGGCAGCTCTGAAGCCGGATTGGTGGTAATGGAGAGAGCCTACAGAGTCGGAATGAAGGTTAAAATGAGAGATGGCAAGCTTTTCCAGGAGCTTACCCTAAAAGGGAGTAATGGAAATTGGGCAATAGTTAGCCGGACAATAAGGATCAGCTGTGGGTTTCTTGAGGAGAGGGTGCACGAGGGAGTGCGTCAGAGAGGAGGGAAAAGAGCCAGAGGCGAAGGAGAGGTTGCAGAAATCAGCAAAGTCTGGTGCGAGGGTATAGATGTGGTCCTTAAATGTTTTAGAGGAACAGGGATGGACCTGTTTTGATAGGCTTTCATAGATCGGACTTGTCTAGCGACCTCATCAGGGGAGAAAAGAGGAAAGGCAGAGAAAGTGGGAGTGGGGGTAGCTGAGGGTGGATCAACAAGCAGAGAAGGGGAGGGGAGAGGAGCGGGAGAGGAGAAGAGTGTGTCCTTGGTTTTAGACATAAAGTGTGAGGCAAGGTCATTGCAAAGAGCCTGAGAGGCGAGAGGAGAGGTGGATACTTCAGCAGGGTTGGCCAGCTCCTTGCAGATTTTAAACAGTTCAGCTGAATTGTTCGATGCCGCAGAGACACAGGCTTGAATATGGACCCGCTTCTTGGTGCATACAGAGAGTCGGTATTGCCTTTGGAGCAGGCGGAAAGCCAGTTTATCAGAGGATGGGCATGAGACCCCCTGCCCTACACTTACGTTTAAGTGTAGCTAGGTCAGAGTCATACCAAGAATTGCACTTGACTTTGGGCTTCAAAGGGATCCACATGACAGGGGCAAGAGCATCAAGAGTATCAGAGATGGACGAGTAGAGCAGAGACAGGGCTGTGTCAGGGTGTGAGTCAGCATGGAGTGAAGGAGGGGGTGAGAGGGTGGCAGCAAAAGCCTCAACTGACACACGCTTCATGAGCGGATGTCTGGGAAGGTGGATGGCAGTCTTTGGGCAGGCTTGGCTTGAGGGGAGGAGATGGGGAGATGAGAGGAGAGGAGGTAGTGATCACTCCAGGAGAGAGGAGTGATGAGGGGGCACATAGGGGGAGGCCAGAGGAGATCAAGACATCAAGTGTGCGGCCATCAGAGTGAGTCGGGCCGGAGGGGAGGCTAGAGAGGGAGAGTGAATCACAGAGGTCACGAAACAGCGCAGGTGAGAAACAGGGAGAATCAAGATGGATGTTGAGATCACCAAGGAGGAGGAGTTGAGAGGTAGAGGCCAGGAGGGCGGAGGTGAATTCTGCCCACTCAGAGAGAAAAGAGGTGACTTGACCAGAGGGTCGGTAGAGAGTAGCAATAGTAAGGGAGTGGCTAGGAGAGAGACACAGCCTACAGACAAGGCATTCGAAAGAGGAGTAGGTCTGAGTGGGGATGATGGAGGTAGGAATCCAATCTGGGAAGATCAGGGCTACACCCCCTTCGGGCCGGTGGATCTGGGAGTGGAAAGGATCTTGTAGCAGTCAGGGAGGAGAGTGTCAAAGCTTGTGACAGAGCTGGCCGTGAACCAAGTCTCGGTAAGACCAAGGACATCAAGGTCATGTTCTTCAAGGAGGTGGCAGATGTCAGAGGAGTGTTTGACAGCGGAGCAAGAGTTGAGGGTGGCAAGATGAAGAATGTTGCCAGCCTTAAAGGCCTTCCGGGGTCAGAGGTACGCCCTGCGGAGGTGTGGAAGGAGTATGAGATGGGGCAGAGGAGGAAGGGGAAAAGGCAGGTGAGTAGGGGACAGCTGGAGATGAGAGGAAGTGATGAGGCGAGGGAACCGCCTATCAAAGAGACAGAGGTTGGCGCTAAGGCCTTGCACCATGACAGTGCCATTTAGGTAGACATTAGTGATGACTCTGGAGGAGTCAAAAGAATCCATACAGACTTCCCAGCGGGTGCCACCATTAATGGGAGAGGAGGATACAGGACAGAGCACAGTGAACATATGGGGGGTCCAATGATCAGGCGAAGGAACGACAAAGAGGATGTCGGTGAGGGTTTGACTGGCAGAAGCGCTGGAATAGATATCAGCAATGGGGAGACCTGGAGGCTAAAATATCCTTTTAAAATGTCTTCTTGCCGGACTTAGTGAGAAGGAAGGGATAGTTAATAGTAAAGCAGTTTGAGTAGAAAGGAGAAACAGATAGAGCCATGGCGAGGTAGAGAGAGGGGGTATTGGGGGAAATATGCAAGTGCAACGGTAAGGAAAAGTCACTGGGCAAGCAGGTTATAGTTGAGGGCCAAAGTGAAATGAGAAAAACACCCAAATTTGCTTACAGAAACACACCCAAATTTGCTTACAGAAACACACCCAAATTTGACTTTCTAAAACACAACCAAATTTGCTTACAGAAACGCACCCAAATTTGACTTTCTGAAACACACCCAAATTTGCTTACAGAAACAACCCAAATTTCATTTTCAATGGCAAATGCTAAGGTACCACAGGTAAGCAAAATGAAAAATAAGAGTAGTGGGGAGTGTAGGAGCGGGAGCATTGAATAGCATATCAGGGAGAATGGTTGGAACAGGAGAGGGAGAGAAAGGATAAAAGGAGGAGAGAGCTAAACCCAAGGAGAGGAAAGTAAGAGAGGCATTGGTAGTCCAGTTACATGGCTGAGTGGGCTGGCAGTCCCAGGAAAGGGTCCAGAGGGTCGGGATGTTGCAGTAGCATCATGTAGCGTCCCGGTTAATGGACAGGGAGCAGATAGGGGCCTTAGAATTGCCCTTTGTAAACAGGCCGGCTCCCGCCGCCCGGTTCAAACTGATTGAGGGATGAAAGTGCAGGCAGCCAATAGGCAGGGGCGAAAGAAGGCAACATAGCCTCCGGTGCAGTCCGGCAGCCATCTTGGAGGTGGTTTCAAAAACAATGCAATGCTGAGCAAAGATTCATGAAGAGTGCCCAAAAAAATGGAACGTGATTTCAATGCTGTGCTTCCAGAGACATGCGCTGTAGTTGGAAAGTGCAAAAAAAACAGCATGCACAAATTTGGGTTTTTATATTTTCACATTCGATTTTTTTTTTAAAAGTAAAAGTAACACCATTTCTAAATATGCAAAAGGACCCCAAGAGCGCCTGTGCCAGGAAATAAGGTCAGCAACGCTTACCCAGGATGTAATGACAGCTCCAATGCAGGAAGTTAGGAGACCGCCGCGAAACAACTGTTAAAGAGTTGATTTCACCCACACGGAGACGGGTCTGTACACAGTGAAAAACAGCTGATTTCATTAACAAAGGTGCACACGTGCACACGTGGAGCGCGAGGTCTGGGGGCCATGAGGAACTGAGGTATGCTGAAGAGGATCAAGTGAGCAAGTGGCCTTTCCCTACACAACAGTTTGGACTTTTGTGTAGGGAAAGGCACTTTGCAGGCACTGCCGTAGTAGTATTAACTGGCCATTGATGGTAGCCGATGCAAAATGGTGCGCACCTGGGTATCTAATAGCAGTGCCGGGCAAATGCCTATTTGTTATACACAAGTCAAAACATTGGCAAATTCAACAGTTTTGGCTTAACATGACTTCAGTGAAGGGCATGCATAGTGTTTATAAATCGAGCGATGGAAGGCAGACCTAGTTAAGAAATGTTTATTACATCAACAGTAGAATGTTTAAAGCTCCAATTAAGACATTAGCTCTGAGAATACTTCTTTGACAAGAACACTGGCAGGTAGGTCCAGTGCCAAGGTTGATGGTAAGGCTTGATTAATGCAAGCTCACCCAGTTTCTATGAGGATGTGTATTGGATAGGGGGGGGCGCAGGAACTGGTTGGGAATGTCGATAAGGATTAGCATGGCCATGGGTAGTCAATGGGTGGGCAAATAACCAAACAACACGTACAAGTTGTGTGTCCCACCTCATCTGCCATTTCGCCCCACATATACTCTAATGCAATAGTTTCGACTTACATGTGGCACAAGCACCACCCAATAGCCAAACAGAAAGTGTGTTTCATTGACCAGAGCACACTATCCTAGGAGTCCCCTCTACACTCACAGATGAACTAGAACGCAGTTGCATGAAGAGGTAGGCTTTAACTCCAATTAGCACCAAGTGGAGGTGGAACACCCAGTGGATGTGTGAGGGTGTGTGTGTAGTGGGGGTTCGTGCAGCCAATGAGATGGCTCAGAATGTGGGCATTAACTGGCCATATTGCCCCCAATTCTGAGCCCTTTAAGGGCACCTTGCACCTTCCACTGCTGCTGCCCCTCACTTGCCTGCTTCCGCTCGACCAGTCGCCCGTTCTTCCCCGCAGGCCTCACCCCTTGCCAAACCATCCTATTGCGTTCCCTTTCGCTAGTGCTCTTTTTTCTTCTTGTCCCTTTTTCCTGAACATCGCCCTCCCTCTCCTTTTCGCCTCTCCTATATTTCGCTTGGTTATCTCTACTCTTTTGTCTCTGCCTGCTTTTCTCACTTATTCCTCCCTCTTCCTCTCCCATCCTCATTTCTCTGCACGTCTTCTCCTCCGTCCCCTTATTCCTTTCCATCTCTCCGCCCTCCCTCTATTTCGCCTCGTCCTTTGCCCCCACTCCCTCTCTTCCCCGGCAGCTGTCGGCACGCGGGAGAAGCTGGAGGCATTCCTTGGATGTCTGGGAACTGTGCTTGAAATTCCTTGCCGAACTTTCACCACATTAGCGGGATAGCATGGGGTCCCGTCACGTGACCGCACAGGTGCAGCTTCCTGGCCTGCGGGACTTGTGATGACTAGCAGGCCACACCAGAGGAGCGCGCGCAGCCTGGCGCAATCCATTGGAACCCACCGCACCAGTCCCGCTTTTTTACGTGTTCCACCAGGCAGGTCATTGTTATTTCTCTCTGAAGGGATGAACCTAAAGGCTTCTCCTTGGTTACACTTAACTGCTATCTCCTGCTTTCTCCACGCTCCATCATTGGGACAGGAGGCACAAAGTACATGCCCATACACCCAGTGCTTTAAGTGGGACACGAAATCAAAGGTGGATTGGGCCCCTGGAAGGGTGGGAAAGTGCTCTGGACGTGGCCTAAAGGCGAGCCAGAGACTTTTTTTGTATGTGTGGCATGTTGTACACAGCCCCATATCTAGGGACGGGCCGAGCGGGTGGCTGGGAGCCGCTGCTGGTGAACGGCACTCAGCCCCTTGGGGACACCTGGCAGCGTCGGCCTTCCAGGCCACTATCACATGCCCCTCGTGGTGGGGGCGAGGAGGAACAGAACTGCCGCAACCGGAAGAGGAAGGAAAATGATGTACTCCTGCCTTGGAGCTCTCTGTCTTCACCTCTATGGCAGAGTATTTTGTAAAAGGTTGTATTCATAACAGAGTTCCAGTAAATCTGTCTTCTTTTGAGAGTCCAAAGACGAGTCAACTAAAAGAAGGGGTTCCTTTCCTTATAGAGGCAGACTTTTACAGGGGATTGGTCCAAATCACACCTTTAGTAAGGGGTCCAATCCAGGCTGCTGTAACAAGGGTCCTTTGCCTGCTGACATCATACCCTGATAGATGTGTCTGCTGGAAGTGTAGATGGGAAGGAAGTTGTAAAGAGCCCTAACAGAAACCAAGATCGTGGAAACCCTCTCTTGGCTTACTCTAGTCTGGACTACTCTAACTCCACCCCTTCACATGTCTGCTGACTTTAAAAGGACTCAGTGATCAGCACCCTGGTGCGAGTGTAGCTTTGTTATGTCAGGATTGCTGTTGAAGAACTGATTCCCAGGGGACCTCCTGGGGAGGAAGGTGTTGCCTTCCTCATAGTGAGGTAAGAAACAGCTTCACGGGCATTGTCCTTCATGGTTGTTGTGGAGGCATTCGAGCCAGATGGCAAACATACATCAGCCCTGTCATAGCTGAGGCACTGCTCACCAAACTGGCACTAATATGATATCAAAATGCTGTGGCTGTATAATTGTGTGACTCCCAGGAGCCACCATGCCATAGCCATGCTTGGCTTATTTTTAAAGTTTAATGTGCCACAAGGCTGACTATTATTTATAGTTTGAATCAAAGGTGCAGACCATTAAAAGGCCACGTCTGCCTGAACATTGTGTTCCAAAAGCTGTCAGGGATGCACAACCATCCCTCTCTCTCTCACACTTTCTCTCTCTCGCCTCTTTCTTCCTCTCTCTCTCTCTCTCTCTCTCTCTCTCTCTCTCTCTCTCTCTCTCTCTCTCTCTCTCTCTCTCTCTCTCTCTCTCCTCTCTCTCACTTAGCTCTCACTGGCTGAGATTGGGCAGTCCTAGCCGAAGTCCTCCTCTGCAGGTCTGTGATTGTACTGGTCATAGCTGGCATGACGTGTCATCCTGGGCATCCCTTTCTTGTATTTGTTATGTGGGAGGCAATATCCAAGATGACTTAGAGTATCATAGTAAGTCCTTTTAGTTGATGTTCTTCATTTGGAAGTTCCTGTGTAAGAAAGCACCCATTAGCTCTTTATTTTAAATTGACCGGAAAGTCAGGTGCAGGAAAATCCACAATGCGCAATTGAGCGTACTACGAGCATGCCATCATATTCATGTCAGAGCCACTGACTGCTCAATTACTTTCTTGGAGGTATTTCTTCCAAATGAACAGCAGCTAGCCACCGAAGATTCCGTAACAGTGGTAGCTCCTAGGCCATAAGAGCTTTTCAACGAAATGTTCTTACTGCTAAAGACAATCCCTTCAATGGCTGCCTTGCTGCTAGAGAATTTATTTTAAACTACTTGTATGGTTTTTAAAGTGTGCATGAAGCGTTCACACCATTTTATGATAATAAGATAATATGATAATAAGATCCATCTATACCAATCTTCCAGATCCTTAGAATCTCAAAACATGTGTCTGCTGTCTATTAACTCTTCCAGTTGAAAGACCAGAGGTGATCAGTTGATTTCTGATCAGTGATTTTCTGTGCTCAGTCCTCTCGTCTGGAATTCTCACTCCATTGATCTCAGCAATGGAGATCAATGCGGCCGCGGCGGGATAATGCGTCCCGCCAATGTTGTGTGTTGTGTGGGACCGGGGGGCCCCAGCAGGGCCCCGGCTCAGCCCATCTTTCTGGAGACTGCTGGGGCCCGGACCCGGCTGTCCCCGGCCCACTTAAAGCACGGGGTCCAGCCCAGGATTCCCTCTCTTTGATTCGCCTAGGAAGGGTTGTCCCCTTTTGATGAAGGCAGACAGAGGAAGTGTGAAGAGTTAGAATAACCCAGAGGAGAGCTTCAGTGCACAGAAGGGTCTACCATCTTGGATTTTTCCAGGGCTCCCAAACATCCTGTCAACCTCTCCACTTCCCGCAAACAAGGAACTGTGGGTATGATATCAGCAGGCAAAAGACACCTGTTAGAGCAGCCAGGGTTGGGCCTTTAACATCAGGCTGGATACACTTTTCTTAGTGGATTCATCTTTGAAACACTATTGAAGAAGGATTCTCTGGAACCTGGTTCGGAGTACAGTCTACTCTGAAGTCCTCTGCCAAGGAGGTGAAGACCAGGAAACAACAAAGCTCTTCTCCCTAACCACCCCATGGACCTATTTGGTATGACCAGCCAGCTGGGCAAGGCCTTCTGCAACTGAACCACTGGTACCCAGATCCCTACTCAGTGGAGGTGACAGAACCCTGCAAGTACCCTCTACAACCTTCCTGGTTGGGATGGTTGGAAAATAGGACTCACCTTCCTCCTGAGATCCTGCACTGTGTCTCCCAGCAACCACACAACCAAGGAAGTGACCCCTGGCTCTTCCTGAATCTCCGAACCACATTGACGCTGGTTTGGGAAACTTCAATGCTGTCCAAGCAGTTACTAGGGAACCAATGGAGTCACCTCCGACCTTGATGCTCGACCTCTCCACATCTTCGAGTTTCACTCTAGGCTGATGCCGAAACTCCACTCTTTCTACATCTGAGACCCACTAGCCATTCTAGCATTAACAACTTGGCAGCATCTGCCTGGTGACTAGCCTCTTCGAGTTCTGATCCGTCCCTGCTGCAGTACCACAATGCCACTGGGCCCTCTAGACCGACTGACCTGATACTGCCTGGCATTTGCAGCATCTTTGACCTGCAGTCCATCTCTGCTGCTGAACAGTATGACATCATTGGAACCTACCACTGAAGCTCTTTGACTTGACCCCGGCTTGGCGCTAAAACTGTCCAGATCCCCTTTTCACTGCTGAAAAGCCTGGCTCATTGCTGTTGAGCCCCTAGACCAAGAACAACATGCATTTGAAATGGCCCGGTCCCTGTGGTCTGCCTTGAAGGGCCTAATGAATTTGAAGCCCCTGTCTCAACACTTTGAAAGACATGTTCAATGACTAACATTTTGCTGCTGAAATCTTTGCCCAGGCACCCAAGCCTACAAACTCACAGCGGCGCTTTATAAAGTCTGCTTTCTCTGTGTATTACCTTACAGAGGTCGGGCAATAGTGTTTTTATTCGTTTTTGTTAGTTTAATTAAAGATCCTATTTTATAGAACATTGGTTGGACATTATTGTTGTTTGGGTCGGTTTTGTACCAGCTCACACCCCTCACGGTTATTTTAATCATCAACTGCACTCGTATTACTTAATGCTGCCCAAAAACCTAGAACTCAGGGTTCTGCAGCCCTTGGAGGGATTCATTGCTAACACAAAGACAAAAATATGTGCTTCGTGTAGCCCTGGTGACTTGTGTCCACAAGGGGCGCTGCGCATCCATTTTGCAACTAGGGTAAAGTCGAGACTGTAGCTGTATCCTGTTCAAAGTGTATAAAAATCTAAAATCAGGGGCATGTGCTAGACACTACTTTTTCTCGTCCACATCCCAGCGTGGGTGATTGGCCTGGACAATAAAGTGGTAAGTCTTTACCCAAACTTCTGACTGTTATTTATCAAATGTTCTTTGTGAACACAATGTCTTGGCTGCGACCCTGTGCAGCCTGTCCATGCATACTCCGCCAGGTAGACACTCTGGATAGAAGCCTGTAAGGCGGCTTTTGAGAGCCAGAATCGTCTGGATTCTTGGCTGTGGTCATGCCGACACTGTGTAGACTGATGCTTTGGAGCCGGGCCAGGTGGTTTATGACGAGGCTAAACTGCTCAAATGCATTGTTTCACGGTGGCGAAACAAAAGAGGTGATGGCTGGAAGGCTTAGAAGTAATCTGAACCTCTGGCATTGCTCTGGGCAACCCTGCAGACCCTTGTTCTTTGCTTGCCAAGCCATTACAAAAGGGGAAAGACCATATGCAAATCAGGCTTGGTCCCACCCCAAAAGGGGTAGTCCAGCCCAACTGATTGGTCACATCTCTTCTGCACTACACCACAAGCATCCCCAAACATGTTTCAGCCTTGTTGGGACTAATCAGTGAGGAGTAGCTTGGGTATCTAGGCCCAGCAGGCACAGGACCCAGGTCTTGGCACCTGCAAAGAAGACTGCACACCAGGGCTGATGACCTCTCCCATGCTGTGTAAAAACCACACCCATTCAAGAGGCATGTACGGCTAAACCAGCCCATTTGTGGACCTTTGTCTGACTGGCGTGGACCTGGAGAGACCCCATGCTGACTTCTTCATTTATGAGGTGTAATTGGTGGGGGTGAGGGGCCAATGACATCCCTGGAGTGACCATGTTGTACGAGTAGGCCTTTTGTCTCTCTCACTTACTGCAAAGTGCTTATATGCGGGTCAGTTTCTCTAGGCTGTCAGGAAAAGAAAGCGATGGCAGGTCAGATGTGCACAATTATATGGACTTTATTACGTTTTTGGGGTGCAATGGCCGATGTGGTCCCTGGGAATTATGGTGTTGTTGACCCTTAGGCTTGATTCAAGGCTCCTGCCCTTTAATATTGGATTTAATTCAATGTGATTGGGAAACTGATACTGTCTTACTTCCCACAGTGTGCCTATATCGCCATCTTGTTTTTTTACAAGGGTCCCATCATGTATCAGGGAGCTGGACAGTGAATGGCCAGCCTCCATTCTTCATTTCCATCCTTTAATTCTAGGGCAGTGGTGGCCATGGCTACCCTCGAAATGCGTTCAAAGGGCCAAACGAACGCTGAATGATGTCACCATCATGCAGAATTGTTGAGGCCCTTCCTGGATGGTGCCTTCGGGCACCTGTAGGATAGGGGTTGGTGCCAAGACCATTCAGGCATGTTTGCGGCTCTGGCGGAGAGGATAGAAAATGCTGATGGAGAGGGATGACGTAGATCCTGAAGGCATGGTCGTCTTGTATCCTGATTGGTTAGAATACCTTATCCCCTGATTGACAGTATCGTGCACCAACACCAGGATGTTCACTACGTTTGGATCGGGCCAAGATCGGGCCAAGACCGAGCCAGGTCAGACTTATATAGGGGTTTGAATATCACTGGATCGGCTGGAAGCGATCCAGTCAGCTATATGGAAGCCTCTCAGTCAAGCTGACATCAAGGCCGGCTTTCTTTGTTCCAAACTCTCACACTTCCATTTCGCCATTCTTGGCGGAGCGAAACACCACTTACCTTTAAACTTCCGAAAGGTGGTGTGAGTGCATGTGCTGCCTTTAGCAGGTAAACAAATTTCACTAGAACTGTAACCTGGAACTTTTAGCTGGGCCTTACAGTGTGTGTGTCGATCGAGAGTTTTAAAAATGAGTGCTCCCTGCAGTCTTTGCCCCATCTCTCTGCAGTTCTGGGATCCGATGGGGCCGGATGGGCCAGGGTCAGAGCCCCTCGCTCTCTGCAATGCTATGTTTGGATGGTCAACGGTCGCAGGTGATGTTCACTGGGTCTTACTCTGAGCCCTCCCTCCGCTCTGCTGATCTTTCATAGACCTTGATCCCAACCCCTCTCGCTCGTCGATGGACTGGTGGATCCCCGTAGTGTGAAGTTACGTACACAGGAAATGAGATTTGTATTTCAGGAAGTCAGGCCTCGTCTCCTCGTTCCGACAGCAAAAGCCTTGGCCGAGCCCATCATTGTTTTTACCGTCATCACGTCCTTCCTCGGGGGTTGGCCCGTTTTGAGGCCCACCTTGGCTGCCTCCTTCCTCTGATAATGCAGGCACGTACGTGCGCTGCACCGCTCTCGCAGGGCATAGCTGGTGGAGGGCTGCTGGGGTTCAGGGGATCATACCCCAGCGCCTCCGGCCTCGGAATATAGAAAGGGGTGCCAAACATTTGTATGGCGCTCAGTGGAGAGGTTTCCTGTTGAATCTGGATTTCCTGGACTTCCTCCGTTCTTTTCTCTGCATGGAAGGACGCCGCACACAGGGAGATTGCAGGAAGAGCAGTGAGGGCCAGCATTAGTCAGACGCTCTTACCGAGCCCCTCTACGCATCTTCATGAAGCCAAAAACACGGTTGGAGGGCTTTCTGAGGGTTCTCAGTCGGAAAGGCAACATGAGGGTTCCAGACTGCAGTGGGGTACGTACACACCTCAGCACATGGGTTCAAGAGGTGGGGGTTGGGGGCGTCTCCCTGTGGCCACGCCTTGGGGAGAGTGTCTCTGCTCGTGTCTTGGTGGAAGGGTGTCTGTACTCCTGTCTGGGAGGAAGGGTATTTGTGCTACTGTCAGGGGGCTATGTCTGGGACAGAGGTCTATCTGCTTATGTAAAGGAGGGGCTACTGTGCTCATGTCTGGATTGATGGTTAATCTGAGCTCCTGGCTAGAGAGGGTCTCTGGGCTCATGTTATTGAGTGAGAGGGCATTTGTTTGCTTATGTTAATGAGACAGGGACTGTCTGTGCTCATGTTAGTTTCAGAGGGTCTCTGTGTGTGCGTATGTCTAGATTTCCCTCTGCTCATGTTTGGGCAAGGGGGCCTATGCTCATGTCTGGGGGCGAGAGGACCTCTGCCCATGTCTGATTGGGAGGTCCTATGCTCATGTCTTATCGAGAGGGTCTATGCCCATGTCTGAGCAAGAGGGCTCATGCTCATGTCTGATCGAGAGGGCCTATGCTCATGTCGGATCGAGAGGGCCTATGCTCATGTCTTATCAAGAGGACCTAGGCTTATGTCTGAGCAAGAGGGACTATGCCCATGTTTGTATGTCTGCTTAAGAGGGCCTATGCTCAGGTCTGATCGGGAGGGCCCATGCCCATGTCTGAGCAAGAGGGACTATGCTCATGTCTGAGCAAGAGGGACTATGCCCATGTCTGAGCAAGAGGGACTATGCCCATGTCTGATCAAGAGGGCCTATGCTAATATTTGAGCAAGAGGACCTCTGCCCATGCCTGTGCAAGAAAGCCTATGGTAGTGTCTGTGAAAAAGAGCCTGTGCTCATGTCTGGGCAAGAGGGACTATACCCATGTCTGAGCGAGAGGGTCTATGCCCATGTCTGATCGAGAGGGTCTATGCCCATGTCTGGGCAAGAGGGACTATGCCCATGTCTGAGCGAGAGGGTCTATGCCCATGTCTGATCGAGAGGGTGTATGCCCATGTATGATCGAGAGAGCCATTGCTTATGTCTGATCGAGATGGCCTATGCACATGCCTGGGCAAGTGGATCTATGCTCATGTTTGAGTGAAGGACTGTACGCCCTATGCTCATGTCTTGGCGAAAGGGCCCAGGTGTGCTCAGACTATAGGACACAGGGCCTCTGTGCTCTAGACAGCAGGGTGCCTGTGTGCATATCTGGGAGAGAGAGCCTATGCGTATGTCTTTTTAAGGCGGCCTATGCTCATGTCTAAGTGAGAGAGCCTATACCCATACTGAGAGCTTGCCTGTACTGGTACACATGTCCACTGTGCTCTAGTCAGCAGCCCCCCCTCCCCAATCCCGTGTCTATATTAGTGAGAGCGTGTCGTTGTGCTCATGTTGCAGACATGGGTGGACTGGCCTATAGGGAACTCTGGAGATTTCCCGGTGGGCCTCTGCACCCTGGGCCTCTTTTGTGTGGCATTTCCAAATGTTCCCATAGGAAAAGCATTGGGCTTGCTGAAAATGTGTCATATGGGGCCACTTTGCCAATTATTTCCAGGGCCTCTTTTGGTCCCCAGTAATTTTTTCCAGGGCTTCTTTTAGTTCCCAGTCCACCCCTGGTTGCAGAGAGGGTTTGTCTGGCTGGAGTTTGGCAGAGAGGGGGGCTCTCTGCTCATGTTTGAGGGGCGGGAGCTCCTGCTTCTCAGGGCACTCATCACGTCCATACCGTATGTGCTAAGCCTTCGCCCCTCTGCAGCCGCCCATACTTCCTCGGCGTCTCACATGCCCGCCCTGGATTTGCAGGATAGCGTGGCCGAGGGCTTGTAGAACATGGCGGCGGCTCTGCAGAGCTTGGCTGCGCATGACGGAGGCTGCAAAGAATGCCGGGCGAATGTGCCCAGAACATGATGGGAAATATGTGCACACCAAGAAGGCCGGCTCAGGGCTCATTTTCAGTGCCATAATATAGCAGGCTTATTGTGCGTTTGTGTTGATTAATTGACTTGATATTTTATGCACGACAAGAACAGTTGCTAATTGTTGATCACAACAGAGCAGATTAAAAGCGTCTGTTGTCACAGATCAGATCAAAACATTTTCATCTTGGTTACAATGATGTGTGGAGGAATTTGGACGTGTGGAGCCCATAGGCACACGCCGAGTTGGTGGGTTAGTTACAGGGCTGGAAATTGAGGGGAACTGGGAGCTATTTAGCTTCTGCCTGTAGCCTAGATCGAGAGATTCACTGTGTCACCAACAGCTGCCAGGAGCTACATTTGGCTCCCCAGGCCAATTGCTACGTACCAAAAAAACACACCTAAGTGAATTTGGGACAATCACAAAATAAACAAGGACACATCGATACAACATTTAAAGCATAAGGGGTCATAAATAATGGGCAAAATGATAGGGTTCCAGCTTATGTGGAAGTTAGAATTGAGGAATGCTATGTACTAGCTCCTCATTCCCCAATGGTAGCTTCTGGTCACTAGTTAATGCTGGCTACCCAAGAGTTGCTTTTAGCTCCTACCAATCCAATCTTAATTTCAAAACCTGTAGTTACATATGTTGTCACCAATACATGGCAGGTTGCTCGTTTGAGGTTGCACACACAGGTAGTGTGTCTCTCGTAAGTGGAGAGGGCAAGAGGGTAGAAGAGGTATATATTAAGTTTGGCACTGACATACATGCCGTATATGGTGTTGCGTATCACTTGGGGGAATTCATTCTTGAGATGGGGTGTCAGCTAGATCTGGGCACCCTCAGCTGCTTGGCCTGTGCTGGGTTGAGAACTACCATGACATTTTATTTTGGGGGTAGGGGAGTGCTGATCCTTTCATGCTTCTGTTCTGGGGTATTTCCTCTGAACAAATGCTGCCTTGGTGGTCACTCTGATCACCTGGGAGTTTCGATGGGGCCAACATACCAATGTCCTGGTCTACCAGAAGTAATTTTCCCAAAGCATTGACGGGCAGATGGTGTCCCCATTTTGAGATGTACATGGACTTTTTAAAATTGTTTCTTTAAACTTGTGACCAACCCTACAGCTAAGCGTTGTACCAACCATTTTTACTCCCTAAAAGCAAGCTAATATTAAAAAACAGAAAAATAATGGGTAAATGTACTCCGTGGAAAGAAGAGAAAACAGTGGTCACATAGGAACCTGCCCCCTGCTTCCACGCATGCAGCTCCATGGATATGTATGGTCGAAAATACTTTTTATTGTTTTGCATATAAAGAAACTAGCAAACATTAAAAAATAAACACCAAACATAACCCCCAATACACGATTGGATATCATACCAGGTTTGTTCAAATCATATACCAGGCGAAGTACTGTCAAATGAAAAGGAGGAGAGCGAGAATCAAACGTCCAGGGCATCACCCTGTGTAGCAGCTACACATGCATGCCCCCCCCCCTTATACACCCCCATCCCACTTCCCCCAAATCTTCTCCCATTTCCCGGGGCAACCCCTGCATTGTATACTCTCTTCTGCAGGACCTTGCAGCAGTCCATTTCGGCAACCCATTTCGACAGTCTTGGAATTTAAATGTAAAAATGCATTTATTCATTTGAATGTATTAATAGGTGCAGAGAAGCTTGGACTACAAAAAGATATCTGTTTTTGAGCAAAAATATAGTTAACTATTAAAAATATACCTTTACCCACCTAAAATACACCCAATTGGTTTGGGAATTGCCTTTTTACTTCTGAAACAACAAAATGCTCCCACTTCAAAGTCTTATACAGACCCTTGCTTGTGACACATAGTTATATGTGTTTGCCATCAGCATTAGAGTGCAAGTGTGGGATCAGAGGAAGGCTTTTAGCACCCTTTGAATGCGCGGGAACCAATCAGGGCTGAGGAATGTGGCTGCTTCTGGTTCCTTTCTCTGCTGGCTCCCTGCACTGTCCGCCATCTTACTTCAGGACTTCTCCCTGCCTCCATCCACGGCCTGTTGTCTTCTTGCACGTCTCCCTGTGATGCCACAGAAAGGTGATCCCAGTGTCCACGCTCCTCTCTGCTTGACTTTGCCCCGCCACCCACTTCGTTTCTCTTCTGTGGCATGGATTGGGAGTGGTGTCACCAGTCCTTTGTGGCCTTCGCCTTCCACTTTGGTTCCCTCACCTCACATGCCTCCCCATTCACTGCAGGTGCAAATGGCGTTCATTTCCACGGAGGTGTGCTTTCAGAGTCAGTAATGCCCTCAAGCCGCTGCTATATCACCTTGGGCTGGAAGCACATGACCAGCCAGCAAATCCTCCCATCACGGCCACTAATGGTTCGTCATTGTTCAAACATGGGCCTGAAAGAGCAGGTGTCACAGTGGGGAGTCCTGTTGGACTCGATAAGTCACCCGAAATGCTGGTGAGCCTTTGATGGCGCCAAAGGGGGTGGTGTGCAAAGGCCCGGGCAGGTTCTGCGGCATGCACATGCCGAGTCATCCCTTATACGCTAGATTTAAGGTTGTGCCATACTGATACCAGCGCTGTGCTAATGGTGTGGCGGTGGGCGAATGTGGCCTGGAACCTTTTGTGCTTGGACTCAGCCTGATTTTTGAGTTGGCTTGAGACCAAAGTTATTGTTAATGGCGGTTCCTAAGAATAGGACCGGCAGGAGTCGGATGGTCTGTCAGGAAAAAGACCTTCATTTCTAAAACTGCCAGTGTAATAGTTCCTTGACTCAGTGACAAGGGGAGAATACCAAGGTAGATCCTCAGGGGTGACCTTCTCAGACTTCAGTAAAAGCTTCATCTCCATCACACAGAACTTTGCAAACCAGTTGGTCAGCCTTGTCATGGGAGTTAGACTGGTAGGGAGCTGGTCGAGGGATCAGCAGTGGAACGCGTGCATGGGTGGAGTCCATTCTGGGTCTTTGGGGCCACCTGTTGCTGGTCTGGCAGTGTGGGTCAGTATGCAATGCCCTGCTAGATTGGGGGTGTTTTCAGGTCTGGCTGGGCTGAGGGAATCCTGACAGCACACATCACTCAATGTGAGGAAGCAAGTACTCCCTCAACCCACCAATCTCCATCTATTTATTTATTTATTTATTTATTTATTTGTTTGTTTGTTTGTTTGTTTGTTTGTTTGTTTGTTTATGTATGTATTGTATTGCTCTTTTGTTAGGTGCTTCAAAGCTGACATGCTGCTTTAATCCAGTCCAAAGCCCCAGCAGCAGCCAACAGTGTCCAAGCAGCCTGTGCACCATCACTCCAGCCTCTGGAGAGACACAGCACGCTTTCACAGTTAGCTTATCTGCACATGCACTGTCCCATTGCAAGCTGTCCCTGAAACCATGATAGTGCCCTACGGTGCCTATGCAGACATGTGCTGTAGAGCAACATTGGTGGCGGGGCGGAGAAGTGATTGGAGGTTGGTCTGTGGCCGTGGTGTTGGGAGAGCAGAACATGCTGACCCTGGGGTACATTCCAGGTGGATGGCATACGGGTCTCCAGCCCCACTGCACACCACAGGCAGCTTTCACTCCCACAGTTACCTTCTCATGGACTGACCAGTGGCAGGCGACACTGAAGTGCATTGGGAAACTACCAGGGCAATGGGTCTTTACCTGTTGGTACACTAAGGAACCAAGCCAGGAGTGCATCGCTTGCTCGAGATCCTGTGGAAACTGGCACCGCAATTCTGGTTAACATACTAGGGCAATGTGGTAGATGTTGGCATGCGGAAAATGGTGTGGCAGTGTGTGCTTTATATACAGGAGAGTGGGAATGTTGATACTGGCATTGACATAAGCTCTTAGCATGCACACAGAAATCAATTTCTTCCACAGCAAGAGTGAATTTAGTGAAAAACATTGGTGAAAAGCGATGTTATGTTTAATTTGGCCTAATAGAAACCTATGAAAGTGAATGAAACAAACATTGCAGTACAAGAAAAAAAATCATTTTCCAATCATGATTTCTAAAGCAACCCAACGTGTTCTACTGTAGTCCTAAACTAGCCATAGCTCGGGCACAGCAATGCCCTGCCAAATGTGGAATATCTTGCATAGGACCATATTTTACCCTCATATGTCCAGAAGTGTATACTGTCTCAGGTAGGCACTGATTCTTCTTAGACATAAATATATTTGCATACTGTGCCTTTAGTATTTTGTAGTGTGCACATACTTTTTCAGTAGGCACGTACATGATTTGCAGCCATGGGGAATTATTCCTCCTGGCTACTTATGTCAGGAATAGCAAAGAATTGGAAGGTGACAATAATGGTCACTTATGCTAGCCATGCCATCACACTGCTCCACTCAGCCTGCATGGCATTCCAACTGCAGTGCCACAGCAGGGTGGGTTGGCAGCAACAGGTCAGCTACCAGTGAGGAGTCACAACACAGGAAAAAAAGGGTAAAAAAAGGGCAAGTTATTTATTTATTTTAATTTTTATAACACGCCACGCACCAATAGGTCTCAGGGCGCACATGTAAACACAAACAGACAACTGGTATCAGAAAAACAGCAGAGAGAGGAGGTACAGTTATGCAAGGTTAAAAAGGTGTGTCTTCATTTTTTTCTAGAAATCCAACAGAGATATTTAACATCATTACAGGTCTGGCGGTAACCGTGCCGCTAAAACCGGCAGGTTTTCGCCGGACCTGTAATGAACTACCAGCACCTGACTTCCCGGTAACACTGGGGTATTCTGACCCCAGCGGCCGGGAAGTCAGGCGTGGGTAATTTTGTAAGTCCCCATTCCCATGGACCACGGAAGTGCCAGCACTGTTAACAATGTTGCAGGTGCTTCCGTGAAACTCTGCGGGCGGGTGCCATTCAACCTGCCAAGTCTGGCCCTGGCAGGCAGGACGGCACCCGCCCGCAGAGTCGTACTGGGCCAGTCCGTAAACACTTGTGCTGGTAGGCTTACCGGCACTAGTGTTTCCAGACTGACACAGTCGTAATTAGGCCCATTATCTTTCTCAGGATTGGAGGAAGAGCATTCCAAGCCAAGGGGGCCTGAACATTGAAGGAGGTACCACCAAACCCTTTCAGTTTGAATTTAGGCTGTTGGAGGCTAGCCTGGTCGGCCGATCGGACCAAGCGGCAGGGTTGGTAGACCTTGGTGAGTTCACAGAGATAGGAGGGAGCCTGGAGATTCAGGCATTTGTGACTCAGCGTTAGGGCCTTGTGGGTAACATGATGTTTCACAGGGAGCCAGTGAAGCTTCCTCCTCACATGAATGATGGGAACTTGTCTGGCTAGACACTTAATAGCCCAGAATGTCCCATTTTGAATCACCTGGAGTGCTGCCCAGTTTGCCTGGGAAGTGCCCCAATACAGACTGTTACAGTAATTCAGGCGTGAGTTAACCAATGCTGATGCAAGGAGGAACATGTGCCCAGGAGACGAGAATGACCGATGTGGCTGAGAAGTTTATTAATGTAGCCACAAGATGCCTGGAGGGCATGGGGTTTCATGGTGAGACTTGCATCGAGCATAACCCTTAGGGTTTTAACACTTTTCGCCACTGGGATGATGGAACCAGCTATGTTAAAGAATTGAAAATCTGCAGGTAGCTTTTTCAATCGAGGCCTGAGGCAACAATCAAGAGCTCAGTTTTATCTTTGTTCAGAACCAACGCACTGGTTGCCGTCCAAACCCGGATGGTGCCATAGACCATATTAATGGTTTACTGTGTCTTCTGTGTGGATACCTGAGAGCTTCAGGACAACCTGGGTGTTGTCAGCATAATTGGCATACTGCACACCCAGGTCATCGAGAAGTGTCAGAAAAGGCAGGAGATAAATGTTAAAAAGACTCTGCGAGATACAGGACCCCTGTGGTACCGCACAACAGATGGCCTCAGGGGTGGATCCAGCATTATCCAACGCCCACCATTGCGGGTGACAGGAAGGATGCAACCCACCGAACAGCAGCCTCGGAGCATCCCGCTAAATCTCGCAGCTTAGTGACCAAAAGGGAGTGATCCACGAGGTCAAAGGCAGCAGAGAGGTCCAGCAGCATTAACATGGTGGGGTGACCATCGTCCACGATAAGGGAGAGGTTGGATTTCAAATCGAGAAGGGAGGTCTCCTTGCCATGTCTGGCTCTGAAGCCAGACTGGTGTGGACCAAGAATATTGTTTTTCTCAATGTGGCTCTGAAATTGTAAGAAGGCTTCTCGGTCCAGCACTTTAAGCAGAAAGTGGACATTTGTGATGGGGCGATAGTGCCCAGCTTTAAAAGGGTTGAGACTGCTTTTTTTGAGAAGTGGAGTGATCCAGGCCTCCTTCGGAAACTGAGGTACCAGGCCTTTGGCAAAAGATACATTCACCAGCTTAGTAACAAAAGGGACTAAAGTGTCTGAGCAGTCTTTAAACACCCTTGAGGGACAGATGTTCCCATGGCAGACAGTGGGTTTCAGGGATTCTATGATTCGGGAAACGTGGAGAGACCAGAACAGGGAGAGAAGGTGAACTCATTGATTCTAAGGGCTGGGCTGGGCTTAGGGTTGGACCCAGGGATGGAGATTTCCACCCCAGAAAGTGGAATAGCCTTCCTAACGGCACAAATGGCCTTCTGGTGTTTAAGGATTTCTTGCTTGAATTCATCGTGGATGGATTGCCTGACACCATTTTGAATCCTTAGTGGGAGTTAGTCCCACGGCTGTCTTGCCTTCAAATTCCTTCAGTATTGTAAAAAGCTCTTCATAGCTAGACTTGGCCTGAGAGATCCTTTTGTTGAAGGGGACAGTTTTAGTGGCAATTGTACCTGCCTTTAGGTGTTGTGCCGTTTGTTTGTACAGGGCAAGCGTGAGTGGTGAAGGAGATTTACGCCAATTTCTTTCTGCTACCCTTTTAGAATGTTTTCAATCAACAATATCCTGGTTAAATCAGGTGTTCTTGATAGAGGCTGGTTTGATTACTCTAGTTTGGAGAGGGGCAAGAAAGTTGACCGCTTCGTTCAAGGTATCCACAAGAAAGGAGGCCAAGTCAGAGGCATTGTCAAATTTTTCAAATCCGTTGAGCTTGGTTTTTAGAATGGGCGATAGATTCTCTGCAACAACTTTTTAAACGTTTTGTTGAAGTCGTGGTATAATTGGGAATAACATTAGTCCTCAAAGGAAGGGCAGGAGGATGAACAAGGGAGGACACAAAGAAGTGATCGGACCAGGGGCACGCTCAGGCAGAGATGTCAGACACCGACAAGTAGTGTCAGAGGATCCAGTCAAGAGTGTGGCCTGTGATGTGTGTAGGTTTACTCGCTGCTTGGGAATACCCTATAAAGCCTAGGGCTGATAACAGAGAAGTGGCCAGTTTGTTAGAGGGGTCATCTGCCCAAAGGTTACAGTCACCAAGAACGATCACAGGGGTACTGGATTTAGTAAGATTGTTTAAAAGGCAGATTAATTGTTCCTCAAAAGAGGGCATAGCTCTATGTGGTCGATACAGTGCAAGTATGGTAAGAGAGACGTTGTGGTTTATTTTGATTTTTATCTCAATGTTGATGAGTAGTGCCTGTCACAAGTGCCAACCTATCAAAGAAGACCTTACTCCAGTGTTTGACAGGAAATTTAATTCGTTCAGTAATGATTTTGCCTGTATTTGTCCATCAATTAACCATGGGAGGGAAGCATGTTTGCTCTTTTGTCTGTGGTTAGATGGTCAATATGTTCCACTTGCCACTGATAGAATTAGAGCAAAATGTTAACGAAGACGTGTTTCAAAGAAACGGCATATTAGCTGAGGCGCGAAATAACATAAATGTCTGTCGACACTGCCAGAGTCAGATCATTCATCCCCTTCAATGAACCGATGGGAGTTTCAGCTTTCACCCCCAATATATTGGCACTGTATGGAGCAGGCGTGGGTAGTGTCCACCCCGGTGTGTCACAGGCATGCTAGAGAATATTTGGGCCCAGACACTTGTTTGCCTACAAATTAAGCACTGCTTGTCCATTAAGAAGTGGGCTCACTCCTGAAGCCTGATTTATATAAGCACAGCTGGTGGCCCATTGTGCCCCTTAAAATACTGCTGTCAAACTCAAACCTGAAATGTTGGGGTGTTGCTAGCAGCTCCTGGCCTGGTGTGCTCTTGCTGCCACAGTCCCTGAGGGTTGGGTGGCAAGCAACTCCTGGCTTGGAGTTCTTGGGACTCTGCCCCTGGCTGCAATCAGACTGCATCCCACATATTACCAGTCTGGTTCTTGGCCACGTTGGGTGCCGGCTCTGTGCCATGTGTGATGCATATGATCCCTGACCTGACTCCCCCATGCCCACACATGACAGCGGCATGGCGAGTGCGAGGGGCTCAGCGCTTCACATCTCCCTCATGGAAGAATCTGGTATTTCAGTGGCCCCTTCGAGGCAAGGCATCTTGGTATGCAGTAATAAAATTGCGGCAAAAATCTCGCCTTTACAAAAAATCGCAGCAAAAATGCAGTGGTTTGACCCGGTAAAGGTGTACCCCATTATACCATTTAAGGGGCGCGGGGGTTGCGGTGGTGTCCCCCGCATCCTTTACATGGATTGCGGCGGTAAAACCACAGCCTTTTGCTGCCATTTTTTGTGCAAACCGCCACTTTTACCACGATTTTAACACATGGAACCGGAACTTGGGGTCCTATCGCTGAGGAGACTAGTATTTCTTTGTGACCAGGTAGGATGATGTCAGAGCGATGATGCCCATACCATTCTACGCAGCCATTAAAGCATAGCACACATTATTTCAGACTGATGACTCTCATGATGTGGCGAATGCTGCCCTCTCTGCATACATTCTGACCCCTTGGCAATGATGACTGAGCCGTTTCCGCTGCGGCAAGCTTGGCAGAAGGAGCATGAATGGCACAAATTGTTTGACGCCTTTCACACCAACCTGTACCACTGGCTTTTGCATGCACTATTAGAGATGACAATTATGAGTTTAGGGCCACAACTATTCTTTTTAATTGTGATTTCCTTTATTTGACAAACCTTACACATTATTTATACCAACATATGTATGAACAGAAGGTAAGACAAAAGAAAAAAGACAGAAATGATTTCACATTCATCAAACATAACAGACAAGGATAAAAGACAAAAATTTAAATTTGATCAAATATCACATTAATTCATTTCCAATTAAAAAATAGCACTATTCACTCTGACTTCCAGTGGTAAAATTTCACTAACAAACAGAATTGTATCTGGTGTTAGTGAATATTGTCTTCCAGATAGTGGTCGTAACCAGAAACCCGTAAGAAAATGTACATGTGAATCATATGTATAATATTTAAAATGTTGATCTCTTAAGAATTGAAGCACTGGACAATAAATAATAAGATGCTTCAGAGTTTCCACTCAGTCCATGTTTTTTCAAAGCAACAGAAACGATCACCCCTAGGAATATTAAGCCTTGCACCAATGACTTCATATGCAGGCATAAGAGTGAGCTTTCTTCAAATTAATGTATTCCTCAACTCCTTACTCAGGAATTTGCTAAGGTAATGATTGATCTTGTTATACCTTTTCTCTTCCTAGATGTCATGGTAAAACAAGCGCATAAACAGTGATAGGCTTTTATATTACACCAATCAGAATCCATAAAGAATGCTGAATTGCCAACAGTGTTAATAGGAATTTGTAGTCTGATTTAGATCAGCCAAGATCTTCTCACAACTATTTACATAATTGTTAAACTGAAAGCATCCTTTGTTGATCACTAAAGCTCCAAGATCCTCGCACATGAAATTGTTCAGCGGAACAATTATTTTCCTATAAATCGAGACTTTCTTCCAATTTATCAAAGTTGTAATGATAACAGCCCTAATTCGAATCTTAGGATGGACATCGAAACACATTTTGGTAATGAAAAACAAATGTCTCGAAATCAGAACTTCTAGTTTTGACTAGATTGATACATCCTCTAAGTGCAAAACATACAGCACTTTCACATTCTAATAGTTAAGTACAGGTAACAGTGAAAAACACCCATATTTCAGAGTTATTTTTCGCAATTGACCAGCAAACATATTGGATCTAGATCACAACCTTTCCATGTTTAGGCCAATTTCGGTTTTCTGTACAGAAAAAAGCCTAGATACACCAAATGTTTCACCACCTCAATGTTTTCATTGTTACCAATTTAATTTCACCATTGGAACTTAGAGAAAATGATAAACTTGAATTTCTTATGATTGACCACAAGGTCATCCCTCTTCCTCCAAAACAGTCCAACTGCGTTGGATGTCAATTGACATTTGGTCCATGATAATCAGAAGTTCCCATAGGGCAACCAATGCAGAGGCACCAGGCCTAACCGAGGGGAATGCGCATTGTTTTTACTAAGGGAGACACCAATGTCAGAGGTATAGAGATCAAATAAAGCTGGAGCTGGGGCACAGACCTTGTGCGGCCCTCTGAATGTCTCAACGCCATCCAACATTGTTCCATGCCCATTCAGTCTATCTCTAATAGGTCCATGCCACTCTACAAAGCCGGTATGGCAGCACACAAGATATTTAAGACTGGTGACTCTCTTGATATGCTGAAAACTCTCTCAGCACAATTCTCAACCCCTATTCAATGCTGACTGAGCAGTATCCGTTCAGGCGAGCTTGGCAGAAGCACAAATTGCTTTACACCTTTCACACCACATGCACCACCGGCTTTTACATGCACTCTCACAGATGAAAAGGATGAGGTTAGGGCCACAACTAATTCAGGGCTGCTATTCCACAAGATTGTGTAGGAAGATAATGAGGGAGCCCTCCGTGCGCCCTAAAATGTACTTGGGAACTTGGTAGGTCCCATAAACTGGCAGACACCAGAGCTTCTCACATAGAAACAGCCCGGAAATTTCTGCAGGTGGAGGCAGTGAGCGTTGTTGGTAATCCCGCCAAACCAAGGAAGTCCAAGATCAAGCTACCACATGATACTTCAGTATCAACCAAAGTCACCCACTGGTGCACAGGACCCATGTGGGGCTTTGCCCAAAAAGATGCCAGTCTGCACATCCCACGCCGCCAATGCTGGACCCCATCCATGTCTTGGTCAGTCGGCTTCAGGACAGAGGCACAGGTGAAGGTGTCACCTGGTGCTGTTGTGGTTGATGACGCGGTGGAAAGCAAAAAAGTCTTTTACATCTCTGAAGTGCTGGGAGCCACACCAAGACGTATGTGCTATCCGTGCTGCAGGTTGCTCATAAGTGTCACAGAGATATTTGTATTGAGTGACCATGTAGCCTCAGTGAAGTTGATGACACAAAACCATTTTCCATCGGCTGAAGCTTGAGCCTACAAAAGGTACACATCTTCATACTTGGTGGGACAAAGCAGCACCCTTTGGAAGATACCTTTCCAATGGTTCTATGCAACCAAAATGGAGAAGGACAAACTCCTAGGCTGTATCACAGAAGATGCAGTAGAGGTTTTGCCTGCAGTTTGCTACTGGAGTCTACATGCAGGATGTCTTCTTCAGTCATATGACACCCTCTTCCAGGGCGTAGGTTTCCTGAAGCATCTGATGGTCTGACTCAACATTGACAGTACAATACTGCATGTAAAAATGAAACATCATCATAAGTTGTTTCACCTGTGGAGGGAGGTTACATTTGAGCTACAGACATTGGAAAGGATGGAAATCATTGAAAGTGCGTCTGGCTCCACCCCATGGGTGTCTTCCATTGTGGTTGCCATAGAACACAAGGAGCCAGATACGATTCAGATTTGCATAGACATGCGCCTTCCCAATAAGGTAAGGGAGCAACCCCCGATGCCAACTATTGATGACACTGTAACAGACTTACAGGGGGCCAAGTTATGTTCAAAGCTGGGCCTTAACACAGGCTACAATCAGGTGCTGCTTCACCTGAAGTCCTGCTACAACACAAAATGTATGACACACAGTGGTTTATCGCTGTAAGCGGCTATTCTTTGGGAAGCCTGCTACATAGGTTTCCTTTCACACCATCAACAGTGTGTTGGCCTCCCGGGGGTGTGAACATTTGTGATAACATCCTGGTGAATGGTGCCTCAGAGGCCAGACGCATGGATCATCTATTGCTTGTCTTTTAGAAGTTGCATCTTCAAGGCCTCCGGTTGAATAATGCCAAATGTGAGTTCCTAAAGAAAAGGATCAAGTTCTTTGGATAGATTTTCCAAGAGTCCAGGCTCTCGGCTGACTCCAAAAGGTTCAGGATATGAAGTCCGCACCTGCTCCCACCAACCTGTCCAAAATATTGCACTAATGCAGATATTTTCAGGTAGTTGCAAAGATAGAAGCAGCTTTATTGTCTTGCAATACAATCTATTGCGTTCCATGTTCGCTGTACTAGAACAATCAGGCAACAACCTGATACACCCGCCAGATCTCCACATTCATAGGTCATGACCTTATGACCAAAACTGAAACTTAAAGAAGATCATGGAGTACAATAGTGCCCTGTCTAGTGCCTGGGAGGAGGCCTCCCTCCTCTGCCCAGTTCTTCCACAAATAATCGGGAAAGTCAATCATCGACGCAGATGTCTCTGCTGCATTGATCACTTTAGCTGGGTCCTCCTAGAAGGCTCCGTCTGAACTTAGATCAAAATTGCCAGTTCCCACCTGACACTAGACTGTAATTTTCCATCGCAATCTGGCCAAGTCCCTCAGTTCATATTGTCCGCACCACGTGACACCTCTGGTGCCTCGCTCAGAACCACTGACTCAGCAGCTTCCATGTTTCAATCAAATGACGCATTGGTCCTGAAAGTGAATTTAATGCACACCAATAATAAATGAGTCATTATGTCAAAGCCCACTGTTATGAGCTGAAAAAAGGAAATGTTAGAGAGTCTATTCTAATCATTAAAGCCAGAAGAAACGAACAAATAGCACAATGGGACAATTCAGAGGTTTGAAATTTCCTGGATACAGTGATGCACCCTGGGCACTTCACACACAATATGGCCATGATTTTGGAGCCTCTTAGGCACCTGGCAAAGACCAACTGACCATGGTCCTGGACAGTGCTGGAGGACTGTGCCGTCCAGGCAATGTAGATGGCGCAATGGAATTCTTCAATCGCTCCCACTAGTAGGAGGTTGTGGTAGATGCAAGCCTATAATCTTTGATGGAAGAACTCCTTCAGCGGGACATGACAGGAGTGTCCCAACCGATTACCTTCTCTAGCAGAGTTTTGTCAGACGATGAGCAGAGATAGTCCCAATTTCAGGTCAAAGCGCTGGTGATCTTGTGAAGCTGCTGACATTTTGTCACATGGACATATTTGGCCATCCCGTACATTGATCGCTGGCCACAAGCCTTTTCTCATGATAACTGCAGACATGATGATTCGGCACCAGCCAGGAGCAACCGTTTGCTTCTTAATCTTCAGGAATATGATTACATCCTGAAATTTCACCCTGCAGTGCAGACAACAATACAACAGACCATCTCTTGCGCTACCTGGGAACAGGGATGAGGCTTATGTCTCCCTAGCTAAAGAACACTTTTCCCTGATCACCAGGTCTGCTGTTCTGGTGGCTACGTCCCTTGAGTAGACTGTGCTAACTACAAACAATGAAGAGTGCTTTACATTGGTGAAAGAGTTCATCAGTTCTGGCAGATGGAGGACTTTGCTCCAGTCTTAGGCGAACAGGACAACATCAGCCAAAACAGTGATTCAATGCCTTTGGAGAATACACTGTGAGCTCACAGTTTAGCAGAAGGGGCACTTCTAGGTTTTTTCCAGGATTCTTGTGCTGTTGAGTCTGGCCAAAAGTGTCATCAGATGTCATTATGATGGATGTCAAAGGGCTTAATTCCGAGATTGGTGATAGTCATGGCGCTATTTACGCCATGACTGCCACCAATAACGGGTCAGGCACCGGTGTTGTGCAATGGGGACTTACTGGTGTAGTCCAACCCTGGCGGGACCGGTAAGTCCCCATTGCACAAACCTTTCCCCATTCCCATTTGAGCCCCCCATAGGGCTCAATGGGAATAGGGAGGGCGCTAATAATGGGCTCGCGACTTGCAAGCCCGTTATTAGCGCCCTGGTCCCTTAGCGGGACCCGTAAGGGACATGTGGTCGGACCACACGTTCCTTACGGTCCCTGCCAAGGGACCTTGGAATAGGGTGGTAAGGGATTACCAGCACCGGTCTCCTTACCGGTGGCCGGTATCCCTTACCACCCACCTTGTAATGACCCCCACATGTCACGCTTGTGTGAGAAGGTTTGGTTTCTGGATGGATGAAGCCATCCAGAATTGTGAATGGGGCCAGGCCACTAATCGACCTGACGGACCTCCAATGTTTCAGACTACCCCCTCACTGCTTCATACCAGGGCAATGCATTTGCATGGAAGTTAACACTGCCAAGTCGGACAAGCACGTTCTGGTAATCCTGGATCAATGATCCCGATATCCAGAAGCAGAATAGAGGTTTCATAGTTGCATCACCAGTTATCCCTAAAACTTGAGAAAGTATTTGTGACCCATGGACTCCCCGCAATCGTGATTTTCTATTGCAAATGGGATTAACACACAAAAGAGTAACTACTGGGTGGATGCATGCTTACATGATGGAATGTTTCATGAAGACACTGGGCAAAATGTTTTGTTAACATACACCTCCACATTATTCAGCCGCCATTGCTCCAGCTGAAGCACTGATGGGACATCTTGTGTGAGGAACTTTGCCCTGCAGTCACCAGTCACAACCAAAAGCTATGATTGCTAATGACAAAGTGTGTCAAAGATAAGCTTGGCTACTATCCAAACATAGATGTCAAATGCTTAACTCAAACTGAATCCAACCAAGACCGAATTTGCCCTCATCGGTCCCCTTACCAAACAAAAACTCGTGCAATAATGGCTGGATGACTTGTGTCTGGAAGGGTTCACCCCTCAGCTGTCAAACTCAGCCAAATCCCGAGGTTTCTCTGTTGACAGTAGCCTTTCCTTCCAAAAACATACAGCCAAAAAGGCACAAAATGCATGCTCACTGATCCACACACTCCACAAAATCAAACCATTAATTCCCCCAAACAAATTCTGTACAGTGATCCAAGCCCTCGTTATCCCACACATTAATGGGGAAATGCCCTCCTTACTGGACTTCCAGCCGCATCACCTGGCCCCCCTCAAAGTAGCACACCACGCTGCAGCCCGCATCATTACAGGTGCCTGCAAATTGGACTATATCTCTCCAACACTGCGCACGCTTCACTGGCTCCCCCTCCCTGCCAGGATCATATTCAAAACTCCATGTATCACCTACAAAGCAGTCTCAAACGGAACACTAAAATACCTGCTGGCTAAATTCCACACCTCTGTAGACTCTTGCACCTCATGTAGCAAAGCCATCAACATCAAAAGGTTGCAGTCAAATCTGGCCGGCAAAGAGAAGACTCAAGCGTCCTCCTGCTATGACCCGACCATCTGGAATGCCCCCACCATCTGGCGCACAATCCCGGTAGAGGCTGGAAACGCCCCCAGTAGCCTACAGTTCCGCAAAAACACTAAAAACGTGGCTCTTTCGGCAATACCTGCTGATGAATGAAAATCCTTCTCTTCCTTCACCAACAGGACTGCATTACTGTATAAAATGCCAAGCTCCATTCTGGCACAATCATGTTATAAGCACTTTGCTGCTCTTGAGCTCGGTTTCTGCTACAAGCAACAAAATAAAATGCCAAAGAGAGCAAACTGTGGTTTGCCCGGAAGAAGAGTCTGTGGGTGGAAGAGAGCGTTCTCACAAAGAACTGCCATCCCACAAACAAACTGAGCTTTCCATTGGAACTCACTCCCTCGACAAATACGAGGACAAGAAGATCCATGATTAGAGTGTGCCACGGAAGCCAGCATTTACTGAGGACCTGCCGAATCTTTAGGAGAATTGCACCAATCGACATCTGTACTCTTCTCCAAGCAGGTGGGTCACCCCCAATCAGCGACGCAACACCATTGAGCAGACCGGGCTTCAGCCCCCATCCCCTGAAACGTTGGGCTATTTTGACGTGACCTGGGTGACCTACAGAGCCAAAGACCCTGCAAATACTAACCTAAAGCATTTCATTGTTAGCACCTGTATTAATATACATACATTTTTAGGCAATTAAAATGGTGATGTTGATTTAGTACTTGCATGCCAGGGGAGTAACTGGAAGTGTAGAGAGGGGACATGAGACCGATCATTCTGACAGCAATCCTTAAGTGGGTGCTTTGAGGAGAGAGTTAACTGCTTGTAACACGGAAGCTGCACTAGAATTGTCTCATTAGAATGTGTGAAGAAGTTAGAAGCCCCCTACACAAATACGTTTGCCCCTTTCTGAAGTTAGCGCCTCTCCTAACATTTGATGGGATAGTCCCCCGTCCCTAAAATGTAGGTTTTGTTGCGCCCCTGCCACCAATAGAGGATGACAGTGAGGGTGAGGTACTAATCCGTGGGTCAATCAAGAAGGCCATGCCTAAGTCCCAGCAGGGCACATCCAGAAGTGACATCAGGCACAGCCAGTAAAGAAGTATTGCCCTAAGAGTATCCTGCCGCTGTTCCAGCGGATGCCCGAGGACTGTGCAATCTATGAATAGAGCCCTGATGTGTTAGTAAGCTAAGAGTTTTCTTAGACTTTGTAGCATAGGGCTGATGTGACTTTCAGTCTATGTTGTTGGGGAGGGATGTTACAGTTTCGGCTTGGACGAGCGAGGCGTCTCCAAAACCTATAATTTATAAGCCATGGTGCTGTGACACCAGTGGTCGAAGGGGGCGGGAGTGGGTGGGAGTGATCGGGATCGGTGCTCCACAACTTGTTTAAATTATCTTTTACTGTTCCTATACTTTTATTTTTAAACGAAACCGTTCCGGAATGGTTTCGTTTTAAAATAAAAGTGTAGGAAGAGGTTGAAACTTGCACTTCCAGTGGACTGCACTGAACATTCCCTTAAAGAGCAGGTCCATGTTTTGGGGGGTTTGTATTGTGTGTGGGAGGCGGCGTGGTGATGGGGTTTGTGAGGAGTGGGGGCAGGCCAGGGAACATAGTTCCACTACTTCTTTTCTTACACTTAGACTGTGTGACACACCGTTTGTTCCATTATTTCAAAACTCTTTCATGGAGAGAGCACCGCAGAAATGCCCAAGAAGATGGCTTGACCCACTTGCCCGTTGCAAAGTTAGGGCGAGCTCGCAGCCTAAGCCTGGCGCTGCTGGGATCAGCCCGTGGTCTGGTGCCAGAGGCGTTGCTGGAGGGTGCGGGGATGGAGTGGCTATAGCCCCTGGTCTTTTGGTTGTAGCCCAGGATGGAAGCTCAGCCTAGCTAGCTAGCTAGCCCCGAGTCCCAACAGTCCCCACATTAACGTAGCCCCAGATCTTTCCCAGACCTAGCAACACCCCTGCCTGGTGCTTTTGAGTGCAGAGGCAAGCGGCATGGCAAAGGCAGCGGTGGAGAAGCAGCGCCTCATTGGCAGATGAATAGATTTGCCCTGAGGATACACACCTTATGTTACATGTCTGGAAGGGCATGACTATGAGCGTGTGTCTTGGTCTATTGGCAAAGAGCGAGCAGGAAAAACAGGGAGCAAGCTAGAAAAGTTGAAAGAGTGGTCATTCAAGCTTCTTCCCTCTCTCTTCTTCCCTTACAGCGCTTTGAAGGGGCCATAGAACAATCTAAGCACTATATGACATATCCACCTCCATCCCTCACCTCCCCCTTCCCTCAGAGTGCATTCTTTGAATTGACTTCAGGGCGTGCGTCATTCCCTATTTACAAGCAATCAACGTCACCGAACGTAAGGTAGGGCACAGAAATCGCCTGTAGCATGCATGATGGGAATTGACGTCATAAATGTCAGTGGGGTCATCACGTCTTTTATCTCAAAATGTGTTTATTTTGCGACAGTCATAAGGAGCGTGGGAAATATGTGTTCTCGTGTATAGCTAGGGCTGCGTTTCACTGGGTTGACCAGAAGTCCCGGTCATGCCGGGACTGTCCCGGTATTTACCACTTAGTCCAGGCGTCCCGAGAGTTTGGGGACTTTTAAAACCCTGTCCCTAGATGGAGGGACCACTGGCTATGGTCCAGTTTTTTTCCAAGACCCGATTAAGAAATCCCGGGCCCGGCACCACTCTTCCTGCTAGCGTGAGCACTTTTCATGCCCCCATTTCCTTCCCCCTTCCCCTCCCTGGCCACTCTCCTCCAATGAGAGAAGTGTGCCTGTGAACACATCCCCGCAACAGGCCAACGACATAGAAGTAGGACTACAGTTTTATCGGCGTCCTGTGTGTGTTTACTGTATACCTACCTTTATGTCTATTGGTTGACCAGTTACTTTTTTTTTTTTTCTGGTCACCCTACTTTTCACCCTTGGAGAATGGTTGATATCAAAATACACAGCAATGATGAGGCCTGAATTCAAACAGCGTTGATGCTGCTTTTGGGGTAATGTGTACAATATTTCCAACTCCTAGATTGCATGGGGTGGTTCAGTGGCCCAGCTGTGCCTGTCCAGGGTACAAGTCATGACAAAAATAAAAAGTGGGAGGCTCATTAACATACCAGTGGGAAGTAGAGCTGCAGGAAGTGCACCTATCTTAAAGCGAAATATGCAAGTTTTATTCAGTTGGCCTGTCCTAATCCAAGAAATCGGAACATTAATCATTAACACCCGAAAATAACCCGACATAGGTGATTTTCCTACAACCTTGCCGGTCATTTTAACAGGCGCACTCCTTTTAAACCTGGGCATCTTTAGCAAAATATTCCCTGCAGAGCACACCTTCAATAAGAGAAATTTTACACGTGCTTCGATCACACTTTTATGTTGTCTTGTGAATAAATATCCATGCTGGCAATCTCAGACCTGGGTTCAAATCCCGGCTTCGAGCACTACTCAGTCAGACTCACCAAACCCTTGTTTACATTAAAAGGAGCAGGCTATTTTTTAGTTTGGGCTATTAGGTGGCGCTAAGCCGAAAGTACTGCATTAGATTACAGATAGGAAGAAATGGCATATGAGAAGGGACGCAAAGCTTGAAGGTGTTGTTTGGCTATTTGCCTACACATTGACGGCCCATGGCAATGCTAATCCCTTTGGCCATTCCCACCCAGTTCCTGCCCCTGCCTGCCCAAAACATCTCCTCATGGAAGCTATTCGAGCTCGCTTTAAACAAGCCTTACCGTTAAACTGTGCACTCAAAGTAACACCGAAAACCTGGTTGTTTTAACAAATATGGTCGAGGCTCTTCATAGCCTTACCGCCGACCTCCTCATCCTTTGTTCCCGACCTCTTATGCATGCATCACTGACTTGAAACGTATGTCTGTATTTGATTATGCACTAGTGCCTTGATACCTCCGGGTCTGGGTGCTGCTAACAAATGTAATAAATAAATAAATGTCTGCCTGTGTTTCTTCAAAGCAGTCTTCTGAGAGTTAATGACTTAATTGAAGCTGTAAAGCTACTGCTTATGTAATACAAATGTCTTAACTATGTCTGTCTTCAGCCACTTGATTTATAAGCACTATGCAGTCCTTCACTGAAGTCTTGTTAAACATATCTGGTACTCTCACAATGTGACACCTGCTACCATCAATGGCCAGTTAATACCACTATGGCAGTGCCTGGCAATTGTCTTTCCCATGCCTACACAAAAGCCCAAACTATTGGTATTTGATGCTTGTTTTGGACTGCTGCCTCGAAAACAGGTGGGCATACGGTGTCCACTCAGTGAAAAAAGTGGGTGAACAAAGTGGGCAGACACCATCTACCTGCATGTAGCCTCGACTTGTGTCATGTGTCCCTGACTGTAAAAAGGTCACCTGCCATAAAAAGGCAATGATGGAGGCCACCCGTGCTTGGGCATCGAAACCATGCCTTTCTGCCCTGGACACATATGATCTCTGGTACTTTGATCTGTCACTCCCAAACAAACTGTCAGGGAGGAGGAGAGTCAAGGTCTGCCCAACTGAAAGTGCTGCTGACGTTCACTCACTTTTCAAACATATACAAAAACAAAACTCTAAACTTGTCCCTACTCAGAGATGACTTTTTAAAATCATGTTGTACTGCATTCTTGTACAATAAATGCAGTTTTGTTGTCATTGGAAATACAGGACTGCAAGTACCAGAATGCAAAATTATGGTAGCCTATTATCCAGGGCTGAGTGAACATCTGACCCTCTATACTGAATACACCGGGATCACTTTAAACAGCTTTATTGTGCATGTGTGATAAAGTTAAATGTTCGTAATCATTCTTTGATACTTTAGGCAGCTTATCGTTGCCCATGATGTTAATAAAATGCACAATCCCTCGAAACATATACATTTGCAAGGTGGATTTCTTATGTTTGAGCTGAGGATTTTTCGGATTTTAACATAATTCAGTAGGTTGCGAGTTGAGTAGTGCATAAGTGCCTGGAGTAGCATGAGCAAGGCTCTGATATTGGGCCTCTTGTCCTCCCTCCACCTTGTTCGTTGGCCAGTTCCCATTCAGCAGAGTCCAGCCTAAATGCATGTGTGTGCAGGTGTTAGTTACCTACGTTTGGGTGTATCTGTGGACTGTACATGGGGACGGTGAAGCCGCAGATGTGCTAGTTTTCACTGGATGCTCCACACCAGTGTGGCGCCTTCTATACATTCATGGTGGACAGTGCAGTCTCTGTGGCAGAGGTCTTCAAACTGTGGGGCATGCCCCCCACACAGTTGCAGGAAATGGGTTGGGATGGCTCACAAGGTCGCACTGGAGCATAAAACTGTCTCCGGCACCAATTAAAAAGTGACCCGCAGTTGCAAATGGATATTCATTCCTTTAGTCACAGAATAGTACCCAAGGGGGTGTTTTTTGTAAAATGTAAGCAAATTGCGATATTTAAAGAATATTTATTCAGCAACAATGGTCAAAACTACTAGCTGCATAGTGAAGTAACTCATCAAACTGGCCCACATTGGCCAAAAAAGTGGCACATTTTGACTGGCCCACAGTAGCATTTTGCTTTTTTCGTAGGGCATTGCCCTATTGCCCTAAAGGTCTGTCTGAGCCTGGCATCTCATCCATAGTGGCGAGGGGGCGTCCACCCAGTGGCCCCCTCACCCATTATGGAGGAGCCGAGGAGCCATCACAGTGAAACACTGAGCACTCCCTCAGCTGCTTTTTCCAGCTGAGGGGGTGCTTCTGTGCTGGCTGAACTGTCAAGGGGAAACACTGTTTCCCTTTGACAGTTCAGTTCATTTCCCCAGCTGCACATGCTCACTGATCCATGCAAGGATGTGGGCGTTTTGCTTTGCCAGCCTTGCATAGCTCATTGGAAATGCTGACAGGGGCACTGCATCTCTGTATGTGCAAGGGTGAGCTCCTGCACCTCCTCGCACATACGGACAGAGCAGCCTGGAGTGAGGCAATTCAGCACCCATGCGCAGACCCCAGCAGAGGGTATGTTTATGTTAATTTCTTTTTTATTTAAATATGTGTATGGATGCGTCTATGCTTGTGTTATGAGTGTGTGTATGGTGATGGGTGCTCATGTGAATGATCATTCACACAAGCACCCATCACCATACACTCACTCATTACACAAGCATACACGCATCCATACACATATTTAAAAATAAAAAAAAAATGTGTGAATTGCTGTGTGAATGTGTGTTTGTTTGTTTTGGTCCATTGAGCTGATTTTGGCAGAAGGGGTAGAGGGGGGAAGGAGGGTTGTACAACAAAGGCAATTTAAAATTGCCTTTGTTGCACAATCCCCCTACCCACCTGCCAAAATCAGCTCTCCTCTGAGGCGCTGTGGAGCCCAGGGCACAGGGATGGTATTTCTTTACTGGATATCTATCAATAGATGTCCAGTCAAAAATACCATGCTTTTCCCCTTGGCCCCCCAGTGCCTTGCATAAACACACAATCATGTTAATTGTCTTAGCCACTGTGGGGCCCAGGGGACAGGAATGGTATCTTTTTACTGGAAATCTATTATCGGTGTCCAGTAAAACATATCACGCCTGCCCACTTGGCCCCCCAGCGCCAATTGCAAACTGTTTGGTTTTCATTTATTTATTTATTTATTTTAATTCTTGATAACGCGCCAAATCGCCCGCAGGCCTTTTACACCCCTTTTATTTTTTAAGTATGCAAAATCACGGGGGAAACCCCTCAAACTCCTCTTGATTTGTTCAGGGTCCCTCGCTGCGCTCAGTCGCTATGGCATATCTGGTGGAAATATTTATGCCCCTTCAATTCACCAGCCACCACTGGGCCTGGGACTCTGCTGGGAGCAGGGTGGGGAAGCCCAGGGACTGTGGTAGGAGCAGGAAGCGCGGGAGCTATTGGATAGTGGTGGGAGCAGGGTTTGGAGAGCCCAGGGTCTGTGGTGGGGGTGGGGAGAGCACAGGGACTGGGCTAGGAGTGGGATAAGGGAGTCCAGAGTCTGTGATGGGAGCAGGTGGGAGATCCCAGGGACTATACTGGGAGCAGGGGGCAGTGATGGCGCGCGATAGTTCATAGCCATTTGAACTTACTGTCCATTTCACATTTTTTTTGGGGGGGCGACCTGCCCACATTATTCTTAGCGAAAGGGGACCTGGCCAAAGACGTTTGAAGACCACTACTCTACGGAGTGCAAGAGTTCATTGGAGACTGACTGCAGCTCTGAAGAATCCATTTGAAGTCATGTGTCCAGAAAGAGAACTTTTAAACAGTCCAAAGCCAGAGGAATACAAAAGTCCACGCTTGCAAGTGAGGGTCTGTCGAGGAGTGATTCAAGAACTAGCATATGCCGTGTGCAAATTGGGAAGGGGCTATCACATAGACCTCTGTGCTTCAATAGGGAATTAGCACTGTGTGGGATGACATTTTTTTCCCTGATCAGGGCTGGTACGAGACTAGTAACAACTGAAACATTGTTTTCACAAATGTATTAAATGCATGGAGAAAACTCATACATACCAACGCGCCCGATGCCTTTCTGGGAGATTATCATTCAGCCCGTTTTACTTTTGGCTTTTAGGTGGTGCTTTAGCATGGCCGACGGGGCAAAACTATTGCATTGCAGTTCAGATAGGAGAGAGATGTATTGTGAGGAAAGAAACAGGATGCGAACTGGGAGATACATGTGTTTCTTGCATTGAAGTCCTGTTAAACACAAGCATTGGCAACAAGCCAGCCCTTAGGTATTAGATAGGCATTTGCCAGGCAATGACATCATATGTCCAGGTATGCACACCATTTTCCAGCTGTTGCCATCTTATGGTCCGGTAGTACTGTTATGGCAGTGTCTGACAAATACCTAACCGATGTCTACACGAAGGCCTGCACTAAAGACAAAACTGTTGGCTTTTTCAATGCTTGTTTTTACTTACATTCTAAGACTTGTAGCTTTTCTTTTCCCATTAAAACTCGAGGACGACAATTTCCATATGCTGGAAACCACGTAGGAGGGATGTGACACGACCAGGCAAAAAATGGGAGGCTGGAAAGTTCTGCTTGTCTTAAGCGACCATCTTCAGCATGTTTGGCGATGTCCCAGCCCCTCCTGTGACGCCCACTTGTTGTCCCCCATCCAGCAGATGCTTGTTTACAAAACCCGGGGACAAAGCAGCCCATTCATGTCTAATTTTAGCAATGTTTGAGTGCTCCATCCGTTTTAAAAGATTCCATTCACAGATTGTGATGGCTCTTTGGGCCTGGGCCCACAACCCAAGGGAGGACTACGTGTCCCATGATTCCATGTTCAGGCGGGATTAGGAGATAGGCAAGTCTAGGACGATAAACGTAAAGGACTTCTGGACAAAAGCAGGAAAGCGCTTTCATTTTGTGGAGTAATAAAGTTAACAAAACAAATATATATTATAGGTTCTTTCTATGTTGTTACATCGACGTTCTTTAAAAAACACCGAATTTAGTAAAAAAATATTTGGGGGTGGGGTTCACCCCACAATCCCACCTCCCCTATTTTTTTGATCTATTCCTGTCCACCTCCACCACTTACATGCAGTTTCTGACCCCTCCCGACATCCACGCCCAAAAAAATTTTTGGGGAAAAACCTATCGATTAAATGACTGTCGATATAAGAAAGTTATATATATTATAGTGAAGCATAAGCAGTCTGCTATTCAAATGAGGGTTCCTAGATACTTCTCTCGTAATGCACCTCAATCTTGGCCAGAGACATGAGATGGGCTGGGAACCAAAAGAGGTCCTGGAAATGTTTTTCTAAATGGCCCCATATTACACAATGTGACCAAACCCAACCTCTATCCCATAAGAACATTCGGAAAAACAATAGGCAATCACACAAAAGAGGCCCCTGATGCAGAGGCTGACTGGGAAATCGCCAGAGTTTCTTGTGGGCAGCCCCCCCCCTGCCAGTGACACCCCACGCAGCCCAGCCCTACCAGTGACACCCCACGCAGCCCACCCCTGCCAGTGACACCCCACGCAGCCCAGCCCTGCCAGTGACACTCCACGTTATTGTCGGATGACGCGCGGTGCTGTGCTGTCAGTGGAGCTCACTGCTACATTCCGGCATCCATGGTATTCTAGCTTTAAGACCATTCACCTTGACCTTCTGCACGTCTTGATATTTCAGGCCTGGGCTCCAAGCACAGCCCTCCTGCTATTCCATACTGGCGCACATAGATAGCTCTACCAATGTACCTCAGTCCTGCTATTTCGAGACTGCGAGCAGATGCAGCTCTTCTAGTCTACTCAGTGGTCGAAGTGGGCCGGAGCGGTTGGGAGCAGCGCTCCTCTACATTTTTCGATTAAGTGTTACGGTTCCTATACTTTTATTTTAAAAAGAAACGTGCACTCCAACACACTGCACTGAACATTCCCGTAAACAGCAGGCACGTTTGGTTGTGGGTTTGTATTGTGTGTGAGAAGGGGTGTGGCGATGGGGTTCGCAGGGAGTGGGGGCAGGCCAGCAGGGAACATAGTTGCACTACTTCTTTTCGTACACTTCGACCACACTTAATTTCTGTATTTAAACTGTGCTGATAGTTTCCCTTCCCAGTCTCAATTTCTTCTATCTGTTCCTCGTCGACCCTCCGCCCCGTCCAACTTTCACTCCTTCATTCGACTTGCACCTAAGCACTGAACCGCCCTGGCTCCCCCTCTCTGGTCTTTTTTTTCTTCTTTCTCGTCAGAGCGCTTCTTAAGGACCGCCTCCTCTCTATTTGATTGACTGTCGATTGACTTGTGTTCATCTGTTTGTATCGTTTATTCCCCTGTGAAGTATTTGTTATTCCTAGTCTTTCTTATTTAGGGTCACTGCTCAAAGTTTTACACTTGTAGAACCACCTTTTTTTTAAGAGGACTGAACAAGAAAGCCAACCACTCCAGAAACAAAGTGCCACATGACGCTGGCCACAGCCAAGGAGCTTCCATTTAAAAGAAACAACATTTCAGTAATGCTGTTGCAGGGGCAGCTGCCTTGCCAAGAGACCACGCCCCTGCACAGCTCCTAGATATAGGGGGCATACTTTATGGCCCCCCGTCCTATTTGCTGCACCTCCTTACTGCGGCAGCAGGGTCTCAGTTGAGGTCTTGATCAATGCATGAATAGATTCATAGTACCTTGAAACGATGGAAACAGGTAATTATTATAGTTCCACAAATAGAATGGCAGACGAGTCATACCTGAGGAGCCAATGAGGCTTGGCAGACAGAGCAGGCTTAAACATTGATAGCCGGGACCCAGTGCCTGCCATGTCATGCCAAGCCTTCCAAGGGATCCGGGGCACCCTGTGACTCTGACAGGAGGCTTCTAAGGGATTGTTCCTCCAATGTCAACTCCCCCGCTGCCCGCATTTCTTTGTTCTGAATTGGAGAGCACAAGAAACAAGCCCTCCTGGTAGCACGTGCAGTCCGCCTACATTCCACAGAGACGTCACCACAGAGCCACGGCAGTGGGGCAATGTTTACCGATGAATCCACGCCGTTTAGCGCCGCTGATTGCAAGAAACAGCGTAAAAGCAGCTTCACTATACCGCGCACTATACATGTAACATCGTCAGACGTCTGCAATAGCTTGTCAACAATTACAGACGATTTCCCGTGTGTTGAGCTCTTGACTGCGGCTACTGAGCAAGCAATAGAAAACATCAATGATCGAAGCTTAGATTTCAGCCTGTGGAGCCTTTTATCCAGGGATGTTACCCCGGCGAGGTGCCCATCTGGACACAAATGCCACTATGCCCTTAACACAGACTACCTAGAGGCAGACCCACATGCAGAGCCAGTTCTGATCTGCACACGCCAGCACAACAGCAAAGCTATCTTGCATTTTCCCTCTCTCCCCGCAGTCTCTGGGATTCGTACATGTGTTGCTCTGAGTTGTCTTGATGTCAATACAAACGCGTTGCCCCTTAGCAATCCCAGTAACATAACATAACATAACATAACATAACATAACAGATTCTAGGCACAGAGAGAGCCCCTTGTCGGATGTACCACCCCCAGTGATAGTCTTTCTTCACTAGATGTACTTGCAGTCTGTTCTTTATTCTAGGAAAACTGAACGCTGCAAGCACCACCATATAAATAGCTGCAGGATTGGGTTAAACAGTTTGGTCTGACATGAGCAATTAAGATCTTTGCCAGCCTGGTGTGTCGGTTCAGGCATGTCCAGACTGTTTTGCCTGCGGTGACCCAAGTGGGTCACTGAGTCATGTAGAGGTGGCATGAAGTACAAGCCCTCACACAGAAAATGATCATAGTTTAGGATAATGGGGTGGCACCTGGGGTGGTCAATCAGATTCCAGGGTTGTCACGTGCTACCCCAAACAACTCCTTTGTAACAGTTTATTGAGAGACCACCCTCTACATAGGGAGTTCCTTCACTCTCCATGCTACACAATAAACGGTTAATGTCTTTTATTCAGCCCTATTTCAGCCTCATATCATTTCCATTGGATCCCTCCCCTGGGCTACAAATGAGCCAAGAATCAGGCCGGTGTACAGGAAAATCTATGTGTATTAATTTGAATTATAGGTAATAGAAATCACACTAATCTACACACACCAAGTAAGCTGGATGGTAAAAATTGGGATGATTTGAGAATTTTGGTTTAGCAACAAAGCCACTCCTCTTCCTAAAAGAAGTCAGGGTTAAGAGGCAAAATAGGATTACCCAATTACATTACAATCTATAGTTTTCAGCGCACACCAGGAAAGAGGTTTGTTCATTTCAAATTTGAACAAAATCACCCTTGGGTGTTCCTCCAAGGGTAATTAATTAAATTATTATGTTTAGTTAAATAGGCTAAGGATGTACCCAGTTTTGCCCCCTTCCCCCCACTATAATGGGAAAGGATTTAAGGCCAGCAGATTCCCCCACCTTTTGGTTACAAAGGGCTCAAGTCGACTTACATTGACAACCTCTGTTAAAGTTCACCTACAGGCAATCTCTGCAAAATCTCCTTTTGGTGTTTCCTTGTGGCTGTCAGATGGTATGTTTTGGCAGGAACGCTTTCCCTTCTCCCATAGTGCATCCACTTTATATAGCAGTGATGACACCATCAAGATTTCAATTTTGAACAGTGCAATGGAAGAGTTCTCACAAATAAGATTGGATGGTTACCCTTTTCTCTCCTCCCAAATCCAGCCCCTCTTTAAGGATTGGTTTAGGTGTCTGGAGCAGAAATATGGCAATTCCCATTTGCAACCCCCTTTTGTTTTCATATCAAATTTTGACAAAAATCTAGTTATGTGTCAAAAACATTGTGATTTGCTAGTGACTGCCATAATATATATATATATATATATATATATATATATATATATATATATATATATATATATATATATATATATATATATTTCGCTTAAGCTAATTATGGGGAATTTAATAAAATGGCAGCTATTTCTGCATCACGTTACATGACCGTGAGGCAATTTGCAGCCGTTTACACAAAACGCATAACACATATGAACACGCAATTTACTCCCCAGATTACTAATTGTACCCTCAACCAGATTGCCAACTCATGAATTCTGAAAAATGTTGGATCAGCCAGAAAACAATTTTAGCTGGTCATTACAGTTAAATAAGTCACAGGTGGATGATTTTTATTTCAACAAATTTGCCTGCAACTTATCTAAAAGATGACACATATATCAAGGCAGTATGACTTATGGTTGCTGGGAAAAAGGCCCAAGTTATAAAAGTCCTTTGAAATTAATAGTCAATCTTCATGTTGTGCAAATGGAAGCTCCCCTACCTGCAGGCCATTTGTCTCTTTCGGCCCACCTGTGACCATCGTTTTTTATTGGTCACTTTGTTGTCTAAAGTTGGTTGTTTGAAGTTGGTGGCTGCAGATTGTAAACGGGGATGCATTTGCTACACAGAGATCTCCCACTGTAGATAATGATTTGGCATGGCCTGTGATGTCACGAGGCCCATCCACTTATCTGAAGGGGACCATCATTTGGATCTGAAAGGCTTCTATTTCTTGTATTTCCTTCAAAGTTTCAGCTTCCCTTGGTTGTAGCCCCAGTTTTCACACCTCCCCCTATATTCGGGTCATGCACCAGCCAGGGCCAATTGTCCTGCCCAGAGCCCAGCTTTCAACACCTTTTAGGTAGGCCACATTTTATTGCATATGTACACAGTTGGAGTGCACAAACCAGGCTTTCAGTGGGTGGAGTCCCTTATGAAATGTGCCCATTGTCCTTGGCTGAAATTAACTCGCACACTGCATTTTCTAACATCAGCTTTTATTCTTTGACACCACGTGTGTTTTACTGATCAGAGTTCACTTTGCTTTTGCGCTAAAAGTGCAGGGCTTTCTCTTTCAGTCATTAACAAAATACACTTTTAATTACTTGCTGTTTGTTTTTCTGCTGAAAAGTGGGTCTGAATTGTCAAAGTGCACCCCCTTTTGATGGGTGACAGTTTCAGTGAAAAATGGTTGCTTTTCTTTCTCAGCCTGCAATGTGATGTGCTTTTGCAATCTGTGCTCCTTTTTGTTCTAGCCATCTCTGGATTTCCCTTTCAGAAAGACACCTGCATTGTCTGACTAAATAATAGGCCCAATTTTTCAGCATGCAGGTTTCTGAATGGTGGCAGGTCAGTTACCCAGTGGCTCGTTCAGTTACGTTGATGTGTGGCCTTTGATTACACCCCACACCCTGGACATGCCTCTGGGGGCCACACAAGTTCAATAAGGCCCACCCATGGTTTAGCTTCAAGAATGAACTACAAAAGCTTATAATAGGCCCATGATGTTTAGATAGTTTCACATGACGAGGAAAATATCAGGCGGGTGTCAGAGACAGGCGCTTAGAGTAGCAGTTGTTCAATGCTGAGCCACTTATACTAGTAGAACCTCATTGTTTGCACCTCTCAGGCAAGGACGGTTTTGTGGTCTGCGCACAGAGGACCGTTAGGTTGCATCAGTGAGAGCCTTTGACTCTATGAACCTCTTAGTGTCACAAACCCTCAGTTTATGAGGGAATCAGTCCTCTAGCCACAGTGGCCTTACTATTAGTATCTCTAAACTAGAACCCATCAGTTTGGAGATCACAGACCCTCAGAATAGGGCTGTTTTGGAGACTATCACTCTAGGTAGGTGCCCAGGACAGACACCTCAGTCTAGGGCAGTGTCAATGGCTGCGCATCGCAGAGAAAGGGAATCCCAAAGTCAAAGCCCCTCACTCTAGATCGCTTCCATCTCTGAATTCCTCATAATAAAACATTTTAAGAACCCCCACATCCCAAGCGAGATGGTTTCAGAGTCTGCGACTCTCACGCTTTAAGGATATCAACTAGGAGGGGCTCAATTATATACAAGAACATTCCCCTGGAGAAATAATTTCTGCTTTAATTTACAAATAACAAACATAGTAATTCCAGGGGTATATGTTAGGAAAATACCTTTTTTAAAATGTAATATACATTCATGTATTCTTAGTACAACCATGTGTTTCAAATCACAGCACCAAATAATAATAACATGTTTTGTCCTTTTTGTCTGTAGCGCGCAACCTCCACCCCTTAAAGATTGATACAGTTTTATTTCTTCCCACTCACTTGATGTCGTCAGGCAGCAGCCCGACATCCTTCGGGAAATATACTTACAAACATATGTTTTTACATACAACACGTTAAGACAATAGCAAAGTAAAGAGCGAAAAGTGTCAGTGTTGGGCCCTTTGTTTCTCTCCCTGGGACATTCATTATTTTTCATCTTGGAACTTCAGCTTCCATGGAACAATTGCATTCCTGGATACTGGATTGAGGCGGATATTAATGGATTGGAGTGTAGTCCTTCCTTCTATCACTCATATTAAATTATTCAAAGCAGGTGCCATTCATCGTCCATCCCTTCAATCTATAGAAAATATGGATGAAAACTATGTTCTGCGGAGCATTAAACACGCTCTGTTAAGAAGTTTGCGCACAGAACTAAAACCACAAACACATCACATACATTTGATTAGATGCAGCCTAAATGTTGTTAATTCATGGAAGGGGTATTTTGTTGAACACTGACAGACTTTGGCCCTAGACGATGGAACCACTCAAATACGAACCAGTAGTTCTCCAGGTGTCTCTGCTTGACTAGGTAATTGACTGTATAGGATGACCTTCATATCCAAATATGTGTGTTCATGCGACTGCTAGCAGTGAGTTTCTCCTCTCATGAACCTCCCTTTTCAATTACTTTGGCTCGCGGCCATGTTAACCTCTGAGCTGGGATGGCTTATTACTTAAATGCATGGGACCCATAATATATAATCTCAGTCATATCATGTCCTGCACATTGTTCAGTTCAGTTTGTTATATGTAGATTTCTTTATCATACATTTTTCTCCAACTCTCCCCTTACTTCCATAGCAATGGGGGCAGGAACCACGCTTAGCCGCCATAGAGATGTTTACACTTTTCAGCCGACTGTGCTTCCCAGATGAGACTGCATGCATTGTCAACGCTGCAGCAGATAAAACACAATTGTCTGCATGAGCTGCACTGTGGCTTTGAGCAGTATTAGGGACCCACCTGCAATACTGAATTCTTTAAAGTTGAGTGACAGTTCTCCAAGCAGAAATCTGCAAGGTAGCGCAGACGGTTTGGTGACTGTTGCTGAGATATTATATATTGAGATCAACCTCTAAACACGAATTCCTGCTTTCTTAAAGTCTCTGCATTTAAGCACTTTTTGATCTTATTTCCAGTTGCCTTCTTCTGGTAGGCTTAGCACTCAAGCACTTTGAAATTCTGTCTGACAATTGCACTTTACATTGTACCGTTTTTTGGTATTTTGTAACCCTGTTCTCTTTGAGGAGCAAGTAAACAGAAATATGTTTAGGATTAATATGAGGTGAAGTGTATATGAGGCGGGTTTGTGTTTTTTTATTGATTTGTTTTGATCTCTATTGATGTTGTATACTTTTGCATGACTGTTTTTTGTAAAGGCTATTTGAAAACCACAAACAATAAATACAAAAACAAAAATCTGTCTGTAAATGGTGCTCTATGGTGCACCCAGGAAGCAGGGGGGGGCAGCACCACATTTTGGGGGGCTGTATGGCAGTTTTGAAAGCTAGTAGTGAGAGAGACTGTTAAACCTATTGTGTGGTAGAACCCACCTGCCCCAGCCCAAAAGGCTGAGTATATATTACACCTTTATTTCGGCTACCAGTTGCATCTTTCACCCCCAAATCACCAAAGGCATAGCCAGGATTTTGTAACAAGTGGGGCGAGCAACTAATGTAGCAGGGCTCATCCTCTGCCCCCTGCCAAATGTGCAGGGGTGACTGAGCATAGTGAGGGAGCACAAACCAATCAAAGGAGTTCCAGGGGGTTCTCCCCCTGAGAATATTTTAGAAATAATGGGTTAAAATGGTGCATTTTACAGTGCACTTTCTGTGATAAATTAGGTAACAAACCACACAGTTTTCAGTCGGTTTTGTAGCTTAAGACATGAAAAAGGTCCTAAGATGCTAAGTCACGAACAATGCACAGGAGCATTTTCCAAGGCATGTTTACAATGTCTTTGCCTGCTGTATGCCAGTACTCTGCCAGTGTAAGATAAATGTTCATATTGATTTTGCCCACACATGCCCATTCTGCTGCACCTATGTCAGTATTCCCACGTAAGAACATCCTCATGTTTGTTTTCCCCTTAATGGCAATAATGATTCTATTACAAAACATGTTCATGCTGGCTCTGCCAATATATGCCTGTAGTCCCAGGTAAGAACATGCTACTGGTGACTTTGCCTAAATGCCAGTAAAACAAAAATCCATGCCACAGTAAGAAAACATGTCCTTGCTGGCTAGGCGGTCAAATAGCTCAGCAGGTTGAGCGCTTGCTGTTGCAATCTGAGTCTGATCTGTAGGTCACAGGTTCAAATCCTGGCAAGGCCAACTCAGCCGTTCATCCTCCCGAGGTTAACAAATGAGTACCAACTTCGGTTCAGTGATAATTGCATGTACGTATGTTCTCTGTACAGCAGAAAATGCTATATAAATATTATAATACAAATTCCCCCGTATAAGTGGACTCATCACGTTGTATTTGCTCCCTAATGCCAGTAAAAATGTCATTCCCCTAACCCCCATGTAAGGACAGATATGTTGTCATTTGTCTTTGACCTTAACACCAGTAAATGCAATTCCATGCCACAGTAAGGAAACATGCCCTCCCCGATGTCAATACAATGTTGCCTTTGCTCTTAATACCAGTACAACATTTACAGCCAGCCCCATTGTTGTAAACCCCCTTCACATAATAACACTTAAGTTGCCCTTGCTTTTCCCAAAAGAATGCCAGTAAAACATACCATGCTCCTGACAAAAAATGTTCATGCCCCAATGCCCCTCCCCGGGCCCCACACATATACACACATATGCAGATACACTCACACAGATTCACACACACACATTCATACACTTAACCCACCAGTCCCGCACCCATACAGATTATCTGCCATTCACATGAGCACCCAGAACCGTGACACTGCAATGTCATTCACACGCTCACTAGCACCCATGTACACCATTGCCACTGCATTAATTCATATGTGTGCACCAGACATCCCCTCCATATAACATGCACAACCTTACACATTTCCTCACATGCATACAAACTGCTCATGCACACAAACAAAACCTTTTTTAGTTTGAGCTATTAGGTGGCAGAGACACCTATAAACCGAAACTATTGCATTAGAGTACACATAGGAAGAAATGGCATATGAGATGGGGCACAAAGTTTGATGGTGTTTGGTTGTTTGCCCACCCATTGACTACCCATGGCCATGCTAATCCCTATGGCCATTCCCACCCTGTACCCGCCCCTCGCGGCCGAAAACAGTTCCTCATGGGAACTCTTTTTGCTCTCTTTAATCAAACCTTACCATCAAACTTTGCATTCAAAGTGCCTGCCACTGTTTTTCAAAGCAGTCTTCTGAGAGTTAATGACTTAATTGGAGCTGTAAACACAATTCTGGTGTAATTAAAATGTCTTATCTGGTTGAACCTTCAGCCACTCGATTTATTAGCACTGTGTTTGGGTGTGTGTGGGTGTGTGTGAAGATATGTTTAAAACAAGCATTAGCAAAGCCAACTGTTTTGGCTTGTGTACAAGATTTAGGCATTTGCCAGGCACTGCTATTAGATGCCCAGGTACTCAAACCAGTTTGCACTGGCTATGTCAGTGCCTGGCAAGTGCCTTTCCCATGCCCGTACAAAAACCCAAACTGTTGGCATTGCCAATGCTTGTTTTCTTACATCTTTCACTCCAGACTGCTTAGGCCCTACCCTAGCTATGCTTCTGCAACTTACTGGCTATTTAGTTCATGCTAATTATTGGAGGCGTGAGCCATCTAGACAGGATTGTGAATGTTAGTCAGTGCCACGCTTAGATATAATTTGTGAATGTTACCTTGCATCACATCTAGACAGGATTGTGAATGTTAGCCAGTGCCACACTTAGATATATATCCGGTGTGGATCACCAACATGAAATAGACAGGAAGGGAACCGGGGGACTGTAAATAACCCACTATCCCAATAGCTCAAACCTCTGCATACATATCTCACGCAAAAACCAATAATATCTTGGCTTGCAAATTAAACCCAGGCAACTGAAAGATAGAAAGATAGAATCATACCACGGAAAGAGCAGGGAGAGATCAGGATGGAAGGGGAAGGAGTGTATGTCAATAATATCTAGGCCTGCAAAGTCAACACAGGCAGCAATGGATAACCGACAAGGAATAGGTATGAAGGGAACGAGGGTTAGTAAATAACCCACTATCCCAAAAGCTCAAACTTCTGCATATTTATCTCACCCAAAAATCCACACAACCACCTTCTCGTACAGCAAACCGCATGGACTTCAACACATCGCAACAGCAATCAACACACAAGCCACACCAACAGCACACGAGGTCTCACATCGATCCGATATTCGCACCCGAGCTCGGCGCACTGTGAGAACCGAATGGAAGCTGCCAACAGGACATCACCCTCTCACTTTCCTACTCCCTCTCCACCTGACTAAGCACCGCCCCACCTTCGTGTTTGGAGATCCACCTGAGCGCCTGGGGACCAATTCCATTGGTGATGGTGCGCGGTACAAATACCTTTAGCATTAAAATTAACATCTAAAAGGTGAGCCCAGCAGGTAAGCCTTTAACTTCAAAATGTCAACATATTGGGTATATTGCCTTGGCAGTCTTTTGGCCTTTGCCTCTGTTCGTTTCCTGCTGCCACATTCACGTTAATGACACTTTTCTCACCTCAGAGAGCAAAGTATTTGCTTACTTTTAAAGTTTAAAGGTGAGTAAATAAACGGCTCTCCGAGGTGGGAAATTTGACAGGTTCTTGCTGTCTGGGCCGCAAGCTGGTCGTGAAAGCAGAATGATGGCTGCTCCTTCAAATTGGGGCTGGGGGCGGGTTAGCCCTACTAAGCCCATGCCTGGTGCCTCCCATGCCAGGAAGGGATTGAGTTTGGTTGCTTGATCATGAGAGTTGTTTGCCTTGTAGTGAAAAGCAAAAGTAGCCAGCCCTACTACAGCCCACTAACAGCAGAATTACTCGCAGGTGTATGTTTTGTGTATGAGACTCGGCGCATTGACTTGCACTCACCCAAACAAGCAACTCCATGCAATGTTAAGGGACGTTTTGGATATGACATATACTGCCTGGCCAGAGTTCATACTTCTACTGCCTAATGAGAGCACATGAATACTGCCTGGTCAGGAGCCATTGCCATGCCCACTACCTGGTGGCGGTCAAAACGAGTTAGAGGCAAGAGGCTCACCCATCATACACTGCGTGGTCAAACCGATCCCTTAGGAAGCTTAGGGGATGCCAGGCTCCCATCAGGCGCTATAGCTATGGCCCCCGAGGGCCCATCCGGCAGTATAAGCAATAAGGCCCCCAACTGGAAATATAGTCATGGGCCCATTGATAAACATTAGTACTGCAGGGACCAATAAGTCATTATCGATGAGCGTCCTCAGAAAGTTTAGCCTCTAATGATCGCCATAGGGTGGAATGAGTGTGGCCACACTGGGTAGTATAGTCCATTATTATGTTAGCTGCTCAGCAGAGTCATACATATAACACCTGAAAGGGGCCATCCCGTAATTGCCTGCTTGTGTGTTATCATGTACTCGTCGTTACGCACACGGCTGGCATACCTACGCTACTGTGGGTTCTGCATATGTGCCAATGTGTATGGTATCCGTGGGTCCGGGTGTGCCTGCATGGGTCCTCTATTGTGGGCTTGTACATGCAGCGACTATGGGTCTCTATATGTGTGCACTGCCTCTGTCCGCAGGAGACCTGTTTGTGAGTTGACTGTGCATGTGTGAGTGTGCATGCGCGCATACACAGTCCTAAGACTACACCGACTGACTTTTTCCCTAAATGTTCTGCATGCCATATATAGGATTTCGTTGTGAAAGCTCTTTGGGGTGTTCTCGCTCTTTGGCCACATTCACTCTTGTCGTGTGACCATTTGTCTGACGGTGCATTGGCCTTGTGATGGTACAAGGATTGTATTTTAATTGTCGATTTAATGGTCAGGGTGTCTATGGACCATAGACACCCTGAGCATTAAATAGACAATGAAAGACGAGTCCATATTATTAGGCATGATCTTCTTCTATCGGGCCATGTTGCCATCTTTCTCTTCCAAGGTGCCTCCATGTTTCATGGCCTGATTCTGTGACTGTAACCATGGGGCGTCTGCTAGCCCCCACCCCCCCGCCCCCCGAGGAGTTTCACATCCGGGCGTTGGAGGTCGAGTACCATGGTGATGTGAACCCATTGAAGACTGCCACTCTCGAGTCTGGCAAGGGCGCTCTGGACCTTGGTTGCATTCTGGAGGCCTGGATACTCTATGACCAGGCAATGAACGTAGAGCTGGAGTGGAGGCTAGGGGGGTCTTGGCCCTGGAAGTCCATGGCACGCCAAAGGCCAAGGTGTTCTCCGCCTGGAGTACTTGCTGGACGCTATAGGACAGTATCAGTCTCGCCAGCCCTATGAGTTCTGTGGACTTAAATGGTGTCTCCCTGGCACACAGCATCCTGTGGGATGGCACCTGAGCTCTGATTGCTTGTTGAAGGCTGGGTTGCCCATGTCCTAGTAATCCATGGACTGCTAGAGGTTGTCCGGAGTGGTTTGAGCCCTGGCTGATGGATTCTGGAGGATGCTTTTCTCTTTGCAAGCCGTGGATTGTTGGAGGCTGAGTTGGTCTCTGCCCTTTTACATGGAAGGTTGAAGGCTAGGTCTTGAGACTTGATACCTGCTGTGCGCTTGTACGGTCTTAGTCGCGCACTCCCTGGGTTGCTAAATGCCCTGCCATTTCATGATGTGTTCGAAACTCGGGTGGCATTGGACCTGCATGTATGCTGCAGCCTCTGTGGTCTTGTCCACAAAGGTTGATTCCATCTTGATCCTAACATGTTTGATGCTGTAGGCTGATCTGGTCTCGGTGCTGGGTGTTTGCTGGAGGATGGGAGTGTCATGGTCTTTACATTTTGAGAAATGCTTAAGCTTGGTTATACACCAGTGATTGGAACACTAGAACTGCAGGACAGCCACGCTCGCACGTGAATATGTATGGTGCCCTGCAGCGTGTGTTGTAGTCTCCTTGGGACAGTGTTCCGCTGTCCCTCATTTGGTATTCAAGTTGCGGTTCTGAGAGTAATCACATTCGCGCTAGACACTGTGTGGTGTATCAGGAGAGAGTTCTCTAAAGAAAGTTTACAAATTCTTGGTCATTGCAACATAGACAGGTGTTTATTAGGATTGCCAACCCGTGTTTCGATCATGCAGGTCTTCTTCAAGGATAATTCTAATATTTAGTACATTCAGTTTACCATCACCCATTCCAGTCCATGGCAGTCCATGGTATGCTGAACGTTGCAGTGGGCTCGCTTGACATGGGTGAAGATGGGTGAAAAAGCAATTTGGTGGTCCACTTTGGAATGACGCCTGTCCTCCCCTCTCTCTTTCAGCCTGGGAGAACCGAACCGCACAGCTTCAAGGAAAAGACGCTCAAGAAGAAGAAGGCGTGTGGCACGTGCAAGGAGGTGCTTGAGTCTCAAGGGCTGGTCTGTCGAGGTGAGTGACGCCGCCTCGATCCTGCAACCACTGGCTTCTACTATGCCATCCACCAGGCTGGCTGGAAAGGGTGTGATAACTGACTGGGGGACTGACTCGTGAAAAGTACTCTTTGCACTGCGCTAAATGGGCCTAATTCATGGTGCAAAGAATACGTTTGCACTGCAGTGGTGTTGCACTGCAAAAATACACTTTGCACCGTCTGTGAATCAGGGTGTTTGTTGGCAGTGCAAAGTGACTTTGCACTGCGCTAAAAATTCCATGAATCAGGCCATGTTTAAATTCCGTTGTCCACTTTTCCCATGTGCGCTCAGTCAATTTTGCTGTCACACTGTTCCGGAGCCGCCCATTGGTCCTTTTCACAGATTGGCACTATCCTGCCCCATAATGCCCCTCTCCCTTCCTAATACATGCCAACATGACCCCATTCAATACGCGGGGTGTTATTGAAATCCTCGTTTTCACTTTGTATTCTGGGTTCATATTGTGGAAATCAAGGACTAAAATGTGCAGAATGCCAACTTCCGAGACTAGGCTAGTATCTCCCGGATGGAATGGGGCGTGTTAGCATCTATGCTTCCAATTTCATATGGGGGAGACCACTGCAACACCCCCTCTAAGCACCTCCTCTTTTTCCCTGCTCACCCCACTTCCATCTTTTGCATGGCCTCGCAGTTTGTATAGAAGACACTCCAAAGATCCTTTTCTCCTTCATTCCCTAATTACATTTGCACCCCCTCCCTTACTCAGGTCTGGAAATGGATAAAAATGTACTGCTGGGGCGGGGGTTGGGGAGGAGTGGGGCGGGCCAAGGGGTGTGACCCCAGGCCCTATTGCTCAACACAATATCCCCCTTCAAAGAACCCAATCCTGTCAATTTGCATGAAAGGAAAGAGCATTATGGGAGCGTAAAGTTGGTCACAATTGTAAATGTGAAACATGTCTTATAGTGATTTAGAAAGAAACCCTTTTGAGGGAGTATGTTGCACTTAGTTGTTTTCATTGTCACAATACCACCCTAACAAAAAAGGGTCTGTTTATTGCCATGGCATATATATATGTGCACACATCAGTTTGGATATTGGTGCACATCATCCTTTAGGATGGAGAAGTGCCTGCGTGGGTCCGCCCACGCATCCGATAATTAAGAAGAAGAAGTTTGGATAGCTGCAACACAATATGTGAGGGTTCGGCTGTTTCGGTATTCATTCGCCCATGCTGCGTGTTTGTGAGATGCGAAAATCAGCTCATCCTCAGGGCAGATTTGGAAATTGTTAGGGTTAGCCCTTGGGCCTGGGAACTGAGCCTGACAGTGCAGTTCCAACCCATTTCCTACCCTCCACGTGTGTCTTTCTCTTGTGGGCTCTCTGGCACCCCTGTCACTCACAATCACACACAGACACCCCTTCCATGTAGTCCTGGGGGTTTTCTGACTTCCGGGCGTGCATACCTGAATCATGGCATCAGATTGACCAGATTTTCCAAAAACAAAAACCCGACAATTTTGCCAAGTCAATTCAATAGGCATTGGAGAAGGTCATTACATTGTTAGCTCTACCATTCGTGGCACCCAGAATGGCGTATCACACGGGATGTGATCGTATATCAGGGTTTCCTTCACTCCAGCGAGGTGCGGGGTATCTTCTTACGCCTACCTCAGAGTCCGTTCAGTGTTATTGCAACTATTTCAGGAGCACTTTGAAATAGGGGGGGGGGGACTTTTTCTGTATGCATGTCAATATGCCACCTTTCATTTGAAGATGCCAATACAGTCTGTATTTTTTCTTTGCATTTTGGGACTGTGAGGTCTCCTTTCCCCACAAACCAGCACTATAATTCCCAGAATGCAAAAAAACAATCTGAATTGGACTAGCAGCTCCAGAAGTGAAATGGCGATGCTGGTAGATATAGAGGGCACTAATGTTGATGAATTCTGATAGGAACAAAAGGGGCGGCAGAGGAGGGCCCTTCCCCCCTGTGTCTTTCATCTCCTCCTCTTAAACAGAGCCCTCCGATCTACAGCGGCAACACAAGATGGCTGTGTGTATACTGTCCCTCCAACACACCAGGTCAAGTTGTCGTTGTAACCTGGTCTCCAGACACCCCTTATTTGAGAACATTTGACTGTTTTTCAGAGTCTTGTCAGGACCGGGAGACATGGTGTCCCCGCAAAACTAGGAAACATGGTCTCCCCAAAATGACAGCATTCGCAAAAAGATCCTCGAAAGACGTGCGTCATGTGCAGTTAATGACGGCCACGAAAAGAAGCCATTTGGGTAAAAGGAATGCGGTGGCGATGGGACTCTGGAGGGGAGCGGCCCACGGCGGCTTTGAGCAAGGTAGCCAGGAAGTCTTGACTTGTACAGAGATGGGGTCAGCTAAATGTCAAGCAGAGGGGATTCCCGCTACGTCCTTCAAGCCCGGCCCCCACCCCCTCACGCCAGAGACCCATTTCCGGATCACCAGCACACCCTTGTGCCTTCTACTTCGCCAGGGAGGCAGAGAGGTCGGATATATATTTAGAACAGTAATTGCAGCGTGCCCTGCTGAACTTCCCGAGTAACCAGGCCTGGCCTGGGAACTACTTCCTGTCGAGAGGGGGGAGGCCCCCTGATATTTGCTTCCGGCCCATCCCCCCCACACCGCTCGGGGCTCATCCAGCCTGCCCTCTTCTCTGCCTTTCTCTCCCGCTATCCAGCTGCTCCTTTACTGCAGACCCTGTGTTTAAATCGGTTAATTCCGTTAACGTGTTTAACTGCGCCAGGCTTCCGGCAGAAGGCTTCTCTGTGCGTTCATTACCCTGTAACTAATGAATGAATGAATGGGCGTTTAAACTGCGCGGAATCACCACCACCAGGTTACAAAGCGCCTATCTTTGTTCCAGGTTTTAAGGTGTATATTGTCACCACCTAAGGCCTAAGGCGGAAATGAAACGGGATCAGAGATTGACGAGATCTAGGAAAGAGGTTGGAAGAATGGAAGGAAGCTTGAAGGTGAAAATGATGGAATTCTAAACGTATCGCCTGGATGCAGGAGGGGGTTAAGATGTGCTCAGGGTACCACGTTCATTTATCACCAGGGTTTTTTTCGTAGTTTTTTGCTGCTGAATTTTGGCCGAAAAAACTCAATGAAAAATATGGGGAGGGTGGGTAAAGGGATATAAGGGGTATGGGTGTGGGGAATAGATGGTAAATAACTGAGAAGGTGGGATTGGGGGGAACCACCCCCAAACAAAACAAAAAAGGGCGAGGAGTTTTTTCAGGCAAAAATCAACAGAAAAATACTCGGTGAAGAACGATGTAATGACATAGAAGCCTGCTTGTGCCATCGTAAGTGTAGTGAAGGCATGATTGACCGGGTCTCCACTGGGTTAGACTGTTCCTTTTAAAGTTCTAGAGGTCGCTGCCAGGCCAAGGACAGCAAAGCCCAGTATACGTATGGGTTGCTAATGATACATGATATGTATAACGCGCTTAATACCCAGAGGTTCCTAAGTGAATAAGAAATGTAAAACAAGATAAAATGAGTAGATGGTAGCGGTGGGAAAAGAAGAGGAAGAAAGCCGATGTTCCAGGATTTACCCAGTGTTGTATAAAGATTTTAAAGATATAGGCAGTATAGAGGGCAAGTAAAAGATATAAACACATCATAGGATATCACAAAACATCCGATGAATCATGTCTGCAGGCAAGATCAACTTTATGTCATGTCAACGGATATTTATACTGCACCCATCACCACCGTAGTCATCCTACAGCGCCCAACCTCGTCCAAGAAGAGGTGTATTGTGACCCTGCCAGCTTGTCTCTAGACTTTGTAGGTAAAAAGGAGGCGGGGGGGAGTGGTAGGTGAGGGGATTAGACAAAAGATAGAACAAGTTCAGTTGGGAAGATGGTAAGGGAGTGGGGATGCATGATTCCTAACTTTGATTACTAAGCATCAGTGTGATCTAAAGTTTCATGGGCACCTAGCTTGTTTTGAAGAATAGCTTTAATGCGATGGTCAAATCTCGACCGGACGATGCACGGTAGATGTGTGCGACGTGTGGTTTCATGATGGTCATCAGATGTGCTGACGCGGGCCCTTGTGGCTTGGAGGCTTTCACCAGCTTATTTTGTAAGAAACAATTCCCGTGTTCAGGGCGAGAGCTCTGGGTTTGCCAAGCCAGCTGCACGCATGCGTCAGCGCCAAGAGTTGGATGTTTATAGAAGTGTGGGTGAGGGCAGAGGAGAAATGATGGATACGAGGGATGTTAAATTGGATTCTATAACCAAAGACCTGACTAATTCACTGTGGGTTTCAGGTGCATGAAATAGAAACATGACAACAATGTCCTCATCGAGTAGGTATTTCAGTAAGGTATGAAGGGATGTCTGGGTTGGCCAAGTTTTACGTCCTGCTCTTCTGTTAAGCGCTCTAGTGAATATAAATAAAATGAGTCTAGGAACATAGCAATGGCCATCAAAAGTTATGCATAGGCCCAAATGTCATGCCCTTGTTTTCTAATTGTAAGTGGTATGCGAATGAATGCAGCAGCGGGCAGACTTTCCACAATTATATGATCGTTTATTTATATAGCGCCTATACACAATGTGTTTCAAAGCGCTTCAAGGCAAGAGAGGGAACAAGGGAAAATACAACCACATTCTTACAGGCCAGGAACAGTATGGATGTGAAATTAACTATCGTACTCGGCCTGATGACATTTCAGATAGTGCAAGAGCTAAGACATAGATAAGGAAGGGAGGGGGAGAGTGGGAAGGAAATGGAAACAGACAGGCGACTACCGGACTAGGCCGGGCGGCATTTCTGGTAGAGCCGGAGAAAAACAAAAGGTGAGGGAGAGGGGTGCAGAAAGGGAGGGGAGGAACAAAACAAGCGACTATCATACTAGGCCTGACGACATTTCAGATAGTGCTGGGGAGGTGGTGGGGAGGAAAAAAATAGTAATGGGAGGGTGGAGGAAACGGACGAGGTTGCTATCATATTAGGTCCAGGGACAATTCTGATAGAGTAAGTGCATAGAAGAAAGTAAGGGGAGGAGATAGGAAAAGGGAGAAGGGAACGGAGGAGAGAAAAGAGTAAGCAGTCAAAAAGAGTGGAGAAGCAAGAGTGGAGAGCGAATACAATTGCAGAAGTCAGTAGTAACACATAATGTTGCAAGCCAAGATACAAGATGAAGATGGGAACAGCATGATTCAGGGCCACCATGAGTACAAGATGCAAAGGAAGTCCAGCATGAGAGTTGAGAAAGAGTGATGCACCGTGAATGAATGAAGTACATAAAAGTCAAATCCAGCATTGGCCACAAGACAGTGATGGTGAAGGAAGGCACCAGGTGGCAGGGGCTTGCTAAGTGGTGAAAATGAGCAGCAGGCAGGAAGGTACCAGGTGGGCGGGGCTTCGGTCAGGTGACCTAGATAAACTTGCACCTGCTCCCCATCTGCAAAGACAATGACTTCAGCACTTTTACCTCTGACCCTCCCCTAGTGATACAATGAACGCCAGTCAGGGGCCTCCTTCTCCTAACAAGGAACCTCACCACCAGTGTCCTTTCCCCCAGATCGCTTCACCCCATCGGCCAAGGCTCGCAGCCTGCAGGCCCTATAGGACAGTGACCTCAAACATCAGAAGTTCCTTACATCAAATAAGACAGCTGGCAAACCATGCTTCTTCTATCACTCTCCTAAGACCCTCATCTCCACCCTCACCCTAAGCAGACTAGATCCCAAACCCATCCTCCTCCTTGCACTTTATCCATACTTACATTTCCCCTGTACAAAGTGCTACACTTGGCCACCGGCACCCTGTGTAACCTTCCACGATCCTCTTTCTCCTCTGCGCAACGCCTCCTTGTGCGGTGGCTCTCCATGCAGAATTGCTCCCACTTTACCCTACTGCTTATTGTCGTTAAATGTATAGCGGACTCTCCCTGCGAGACTATCTATGCCCATCCCCAAGCTGTACCATCGCAGGGCCACTTCAGCGTCCATGCATACACATTGATCAGCCAGAGTTGGGGGGGGGCTGAGCCTTAGGGTACACTGTAAGAGCCGGCGGAGATCTGTGGTTACCACGGACTGGTGTAGGCAGAGGATGGCTGCGGCATAAGCTGCTGTATTATTTAGATGAAGAAATACTTTTACACAACTTCAAGGATGCTGCACTGTGGAAGGACAAAAGGTAATCACATCCTAGTGGGACGTGTTATGCGTAAATATCATACAATCAGGGCACAAGTCCAGGGAGCACGCAGGTGAACAGTAACGCTTCCTTTTTTCAGAGGATGGATGCCGTCCCCCGTGTGTGTTGCATGGAATTAAAATTATGCATATTTGCTGCACGTACTTGGAGTACACAGTTCCATGGCCAGGGTTTGGACGCATCACACACTCGAAGCCACAATGCCATGGGCAGGTTTCAGACGCAGCACGCACTTGAAGCTGCAATGCCATGGCCGGGGTTCGGACGCATCACACACTTAAAGCCACAATACCATGACCAGGTTTCAGACGCAGCACGCACTTGAAGCCGCAATGCCATAGCCACGGTTCGGACGTAGCACGCACTTAAAGCCGCAATGCCATGGCCAGGGTTTGGACGCAGCACGCACTTGAAGCCGCAATGCCATAGCCAGAGTTCGGACGCAGCACGCACTTGAAGCCGCAATGCCCTGGCCAGGTTTCAGACGTAGCACGCACTTGAAGCTGCAATGCCATGGCCAGGGTTCGGACTCAGCACGCACTTAAAGCCGCAATGCCATGGCCAGGGTTTGGACGCAGCACGCACTTGAAGCCGCAATGCCATAGCCAGAGTTCGGACGCAGCACGCACTTGAAGCCGCAATGCCCTGGCCAGGTTTCAGACGCAGCACGCACTTGAAGCTGCAATGCCATGGCCAGGGTTCGGACTCAGCACGCACTTAAAGCCGCAATGCCATGGCCAGGGTTTGGACGCAGCACGCACTTGAAGCTGCAATGCCATAGCCAGGGTTCGGACGCAGCACGCACTTGAAGCCGCAATGCCCTGGCCAGGTTTCAGACGCAGCACGCACTTGCAGCTGCAATGCCATGGCCAGGGTTCGGACTCAGCACGCACTTAAAGCCGCAATGCCATGGCCAGGGTTTGGACGCAGCACGCACTTGAAGCTGCAATGCCATAGCCAGGGTTCGGACGCAGCACGCACTTGAAGCCGCAATGCCCTGGCCAGGTTTCAGACGCAGCACGCACTTGCAGCTGCAATGCCATGGCCAGGGTTCGGACTCAGCACGCACTTAAAGCCGCAATGCCATGGCCAGGGTTTGGACGCATTACACACTCAAAGCCACAATATCATGGCCAGGTTTTGGACGCAGCACGCACTTGAAGCTGCAATGCCATGGCCAGGGGTTGGACGCAGCACGCACTTGAAGCCGCAATGCCATGGCCAGGGTTTGGACGCAGCACGCACTTGAAGCCGCAATGCCATGGCCAGGGTTCGGGCGCAGCACACACTTGAAGCCGCAATGCCAAGGCCAGGGTGCTGACGCAGCACGCACTTGAACTAATCCGTTCCATGAATTCAAACTCATGGGATCAGCACAGGGGCAGGGCCAGGGCAGAAGTAAACACACCAGACTCGGGTATGGATGCCACTATGGCAACATAGTTATAAACACATTAAATCATCAGCAAACCATCAAATGTCACTTTTCCATATTATATATCACAAACCAGAACAAGCATCACATCCCCAAAGAGACAGGTGCACCAGGCGGACCATTTCTCTACGCCCCCAGGGCGGTGCATGGTGGTAAGGGCCCTGTTGCCTCCCCACCATGCCCTTCTCAGGGGGGTGATACCAGGAGGCAGATCACACACACTGGCCCAAAACTGCCTGCCTCCTGATCCCGCCCCTCCCCCCACAGGACCCCCTGCTGGTTGTTCTAACATTATGATGGAGGGGGGGCGCCCTGTGCCCTCCACTAAACACTATTCCAGCTCTGGAGTCCCCTGGAAGGATATCGTAGTGCCCACGTGGTCCTCCCCCAGCTGCCACAGGGGTGCAGACCCACCAGGCAAAGCCTGCAAAGCCGACATGCCCTTCTGTCATGACACCAGTTCCAGCTGCCATCCTCCAGTGCCAAACACTGCTTCCCCCGTGGCCGCCCCCTGGCCCGCCAATCTGGCATCCCTGCGATAGGCAGGTCTTTTGCCTCCATGCCACATGACCACAAGGCTAAACGCAGCCATTAGACCACACAAATGTCTTTAAAAGAATCCTTAAAATGTATGATATTGCATTAAAATTGCATATATATAGAAAAGACTCCCAGACTTAGATGTTTTTTCACCTGGTTTAAAATTGCATTGTGAAAGTGTTTAAAATTGCATTGTGAAACCTAGGCCTTTTTGCCCTATACAGGACTCTCAGACTTTAAAATTGCATTGTGAAAGTAGTACCACTCTGTGGTGTTGACTTCCTAGCAAATCATTCATCTACCAAACTTCTACCATTGTCTGAGCGCCTATTGTCTTGTCCAACTGTCTACTATTGTCTCGTCTCTCTCTGTCTTGTCTGCTTGTGCCACTCCCTGCATCCCTCCCTAGTGTTATCGCCGCCCACCCTTCCTCTTCTCTCCTCTTACCTCCTACTCTATGGTGCTCTCCGCCTCTGCTCTCTATCAACTATCCTGCTCTCACTAAATCTGGTAGGAATAAGTTTAAAAAGTACATCCTGGTCTCCAACCCAGGCCTCCCTATCGCTGACAACTATATTAGTGCCTCCTCGAGGCAAACCCTCACCGACATCCTCTTTGTCATTCCCTCGCCAGTCCTATGGACTCTTCATATTGTCTCTGTGCTTTCGCCTCTATTTTCTTCTCCAATTAATGGTGGCACCTGGTGGCACCTGGTGGGTGGCCCTCCTGGCCTCCTTTGACTCCTCTAAGGTCATCATTAATGTTTTCCTGAATAGTACCGTCTTGGTCCAAGGCCCTCAGGCCAACCTTCTCCTCTTTGAAAGATGCTTCCCGCGCCTCATCAATTTCCTTCCTTCTCCTGCAGTCCCCTCTGTTCCCTCTATGGCTTCCTTGCCTCCCCCTGCTGTCTCGTCCTTGGCTACCTTACCCTCCCTCCTTTTTTGCCCCCCCCTCAGGCATCTTCTACACCTCCACAGGCCATACCTCTGAATTGTACCCCTCCCGGAGTCTTTCAAGAACGGCAACTTTCTCCATATTGCCACTCTTAACTGTCGCTCAGCTGTCAAACACTACTCTGACATCTGCGGCCTCCTGGAAGAACTTGACCTCGATGTCCTTGTCTCACCGAGACATGGTTTACGGCCATCTCTGTCATGAGCTTTGACACTCTCCTCCCTGACGACTACAGGATCCTCTCTGCGCCCAGGTCCAACCGGTCCGGAGGGGGGTGTAGCACTGATCTTCCCCGAGTGCATTCCTGCCCCTGTCATTCCTACGCAGGCGTACTCCTCCTTCGAATGCCTCATCTGTAGTCTCTCTCTCCCCAGGCCATTCCCTTATTGTGGCCACCATATATGGGCCACCTGGTTAGATCTCCTCCTTCCTTTCTGAGTGGGCGGACCTCTCCTCTTCACTCCAGGTCTCGACCACTCAACTCCTCCTTCTTGGAGACTTTAACATTGACCTGGATGCTTCCTGTCCTTCCTCTTGACTCTTTCACAACCTCTGTGACTCTCTCTCACTCTCTATCCTCCCCTCTGGCCCGACTCACTCTGCAGGGCACACTCTGGATGTTCTGATCTCTACAGACCTTCCCCTTTCTATTACTCTCAGCACTCATCTCTCCTGGAGGGTCACTTTCTCCTTTCCTCCCGGCTCACTCTCTCCACCCCGCAGGCCAAGTCAATTCCAGCACTGCCACCTACCTTCTCGGTTACCCAACCCATGAAGCCTGTGTCAGTTGAGGCTTTCGCCGCCACTTTCTTACCACCGCCTCCCCCTGTGGCTGACTCACACCCAGGCACAGCCCTCTCCATGCTCCACTCTGCTATATCTGATACTCTCAATGTTCTTGCCCCTGTCATGAGGATTCGCTTGAAGCCCAAAGCCAAGTGCAACTCCTGGTACAACTCAGACCTCGTTACCCTTAAACGCAAGTGCAGGGTGGCTCAGAGTAAATGGCGCGCTTCCGGTACATCCTCTGAAAAATTGGCCTGCCGCCTGCTCCAAAGGCAATACCGGCTCTCTGTCCGCACCAAGAAGAGAGCACACATCCAAGTCTGCATCTCTGCGGCATCTAACAACTCGGCCATCTCTTTAACATCTGCAAGGAGCTGGCCAATCCTGCTGCAGTCGCTACCTCTCCTGTCCCCTTCCAGGCCCTCTACACGGCCCAGGCTTCTCATTTGATCTCTAAAACTCAGGACATCCTGTCCTCTCTCTCTTCCTTTCCTCCTGCCCCCTCTACTCCCTACTCTTCCTCTGGCCACCTCTCCTCCCTCCTTCTCTGCCTTTCCCTTGTTCTCCCCAGACAAGGTTTCTAGAAAAGTCTGATCTATGAAAGTCTTGTCAAAACAGGTTCACCCCTGGTCCTCCAAAACCACCAAGGAGTACATTGACACCTTAGCCCCTGCTCTGGCTGACTTCTGCAACCACTCCTTCGCCACCAGGGTCTTCCCTTCCCCCCTGAAGCACTCCCTTGTGCACCCTCTTCTTAAGAAACCCACTGCCGACCCCTCCTCCTATCGCTCAATCTCCATCACTCATTTCCTGGGCAAACTCCTGGAAAAGCTGGCCACCTCCCAGCTTAATCTTCACACTGAATCTGTTAGTTGTCTCCATGACCATCAGTCTGGCTTAAGAGCTGCGAGAAGCACAGAAACCCCTCTCCTGAACATCCGTGAAGACATGCTCTCCAACCTCGATTCCAACACCGCCTGTGTCCTCATCTAACATGACCTCTCTTCTGCCTTTGACACTGTCAACCATGCCATCCTGCTCAACCATCTCTGTGATAACCTCAGTATCACCGATCAGGCCTTGGCTTAGCTGACCTCTTCCCTCTCTGAAGGACCCTCCCAGGTCCCGCTTGGGCCCTTCCTCTCCTCTATCTCTATCTCTACCTGTGGTGTTCCCCAGGGCTTTAGTCTCTCTCCCTGGCTGTTCAACCAATACCTGGCACTTCTGCCCACTGCATTGCCTCTCTCTGCCCCAACATTCACTGAGATGCGGATGACACTCAACTCATTTTCAGGCTCCCTTCAGCCACTTCTTCTCCTTTGCTCATCTCTGTCTGTCTGCTATCCAGGAGTGGTGTGCCACCAATGATCTCTGCCATGATGCCAGTAAGACCGGGATTCTCCTCATCGGTGCACCGGCTCCCTACTTTCCTGTCACTCTCTGGCAGGCCTCACTTGGCCCTCTTCCTGCTGTGGAGGGTAAGAACCTCAGGGTCACCTTCGACTTCACACTCTCCTTCTCTCCTCACATCTCCAACGTCTTTAAGAAGTCACACTACCAGCTGCACCTCCTCAGAGGTATTATTCATTTCCTCTCCTTCCCACAGAAGCTCACTGTCTCCAGAACTCTCGTTCACTCTAGGCTGGACTACTGCAACAGCCTCTTTCTAAATCTGCCTGCTTCTGCTCTCCTCTTTCTGCAACTCATCCAGAACGGGACTGCGGGACATGTCCTTGGCCTCAAGCCCAGGGATCGTATCTCTTCAGGACTGAAATCTCTGCACTGGCTCCCAGTGGCTGTGAGGATTAAGTTCAAAACCCTCTGCATTGTCCACAAGGCTTTCTGGGACCTGGGGCCTCAATACCTTCAACTCTCTCTTCCTAAAAATCTTCCTTCTCGATCTCTTCGCTCATCTGCCTCCAACTCCCTCAGGGTCAGTTCTTCGGCTGGGGCCTCCCTCTGGAACAGCCTCCCTGCCTCCCTGAAACTTGAGGATCACCATCTCCGGTTAGGGAAGCACCTCAAAACCTTCCTCTGCTTCTGCATTCTCTCCTCCTCTCCTCTGCTGAACTCCTGTCTGAAACGGCACTGGTCCCCTGGCTACCCTCTGATCTTGGGCCCAGGCCCCCTGCCCTGCCAGTTGCACCCCTGCACTGCCTCCTTGGCATCCCCCGCACTTGCGGACTGTTTTCTGTATCCCTACAGCCCCTTACCAGCACCTGACACCTGCTGTTTGCACTTACTCTTGCACTTGCCACCAGCTGGCCGCACTATTACTTATCGCTTATTTATTCTATTTAATTTAATGTTGTTCCCATGTACTGCACTGCCTCCTCCCCCTTCCCCGCTGCACTTTTCCCTTTCCCCTTCCCTTGCACATGTGCAATCTCAATGTCACTGGGCCTAGTAAGGTCGTTGTCTCTGTCTTCCCTCTGGTCCCCCTCCCTTGCCTCGTTGCGCCTTAAAACACTTGTGTATAGGCGCGTTATAAATGCCATATCATATCATATCATATTGACTTCTATATATTTTGATACAGATTTTTCGACATAAAAAGTGTGCACCTTTTTATACTAAGCCACCAATGTTATAGAAAAATATGTTCTCTTGGCCAGCAATGGTATAGAAAAATATGTTCTCTTGGCAAATGCTTATTTGTTGTGTGCGTGTGCTTCAAATTGGAAAGACAAATTGAATACCATTTGCATATTTCACTTTAGGAAATGTTCACTTCCTATAACGTCACTTCCCATTGCATATGTCAGTGGCGACCCACATTTTCTCTTAGGACTTCTTGAGCTCTGCATACAGTATCATATGCAGTTCACATTAGATACGTTGATACATTACCAAGCACATGGTAGCCAGAGAATTTCAAGCTATATAAGGATATGGGGGCACTACTCTGTGTAATATTATATTGAAGAAAGAAAAGAAATATAAATCCACTCATTTCAAGTGTATTCAGGTGCTCTCGGCCCACCCTTGCTACAAAGGGATCACAATATGCTTCAGATCAATTCCTCAGTTCCACGGATGAAATACCTGGTTACTCCTCTCGAGGTATCACAATGACCTCTTCGTTTTGTATAAAAAAATGTATATTTTTATTATTTCAATTCAAAATACTTGATATCTCAAATCACATGAGGATTCACATTCTTCTCCTAAATTAAATTTTGTGGCGCCTTGAAACACTTGTGTATAGGCGCGTTATAAATGCCATATCATATCATATCATATCATATCTTTAAAAAAAACAAGAAAACAAAAACATTATATCCCTTGCCCCTAAGGGGTTCGTGATACTCTTCTTTAAATGACTCACAGAAGCGTTGTATTCATAACTTCAAATGCGTTCTTCCCACAACTATGCATTATACAGACTATGCATCAGATAAATCTCAGTTTTGTGTCAACGTGCTAGCTGAACCACACCAGCAAAACCTCTGTGCAGTCCTCACAATCGACACCACACCACAGGTTTCGGGGCATTGTGCCCCTTCTTCAGGAGAAACTGCTACAATGAATCATGGACTGTCAAAAAGAAAAAAAACAAGGACCCAATAGTCAGATATTCTATTTAATCAATATCAACACTACGTGTGCTTTTTTAACAGTGAACCAACCTGTTTAGTTTCTTAGTTTCAACCTCCTACTAGGGTGCTTTTTTAATTCTTGTTGTGAAGTCTGTAAGATATATAAAATATCACTTTCAGTATGAAATGTCCCCTATGCTCTGATATGCGCAAGCGAAAAATACAGGAAACACTAAGTGTTTAACAAAAAGTGACCTGCTTTTCTTAATAGTGGATGTTGTAAACAAGGTTAAGTTCTCTGAGTGCCGGTATCCGTTAATGGCTTCTCCCCTTCATTCTGAAACAAATGACAAATACGTGTCTTAGTGTGTTTCTATCCCGCAATATGCATTTAGTAAAACTCCTGCTGGTCAAAAATCTCTGCTCCCCGTTCACCTCTAGTCTTACCTGCTTGCATAGTCTCTCAAGCACGATGCGGGAACAGTAACCCAGCTGCTTCGACAGCCTCCCGTCACGCATCGCCTGCACTTTATCCCTTGTGAGGCTGATCAAGTGATTGCAACTTGGTCACGTGATCACTAGTTTGGCAGAACGAACTCTACTGACGCGGTCATGTGTATAGTAATCATATGTTATAGTGGGTAGCTATTGTTTAGCTTAACTAAATCCTATTTCCTACTGTGTGTGCTCAATGGTAACCTTCTGTCTACTTGACGCTGTAAGTGCAGCTCTATTCTGCTCCTGTTGGAAATTCCACCAGCCATCTTTAAATGCCTTCTCTTGTAAATGGGCTCTGGCCAACAGGCTCTAATACTGCACTAAATAAGCGCCATAGTTAACACCCTTTATAGAACACCGATTTAATAATGAATACAAATCTGCTTGCAAGGAAGAAGTCCTTATATGCAATGTCCATTTCCCTCACCAATTAAACTCTATTTTGATGATGTGGTTACAACTTCACAACATAATCAACACGATCCCCATACCTTTACTGTTGTATTGTATTCATCACAAATGGTATGACATCTAATTATATGGAACTTCAACGAGGTTTCTAGACTTGATGTAAATATTAGGATTGATACTTTTGAATTAGTAAGTCTTCAAAATACCCATTCAAATATGTTTCTTTCAATTAAGATTACTGCACAATATAGACATGTCATTCACTAGTTATTCATATCATCGTATTCAGGTATATCACGTCTGTTGTTTTACACACAACATTTTCTGCTTACAACCTAACTACTATGCAATAAAAAGTATGCTGAAATCTCTCATTATTTTTCCGTCTACACAACACCAGCATCTCCTCAAATTGGTTTTAAATAAAACAACTCAAATCAAACTCCATGTTCATCCCCCTGGGGTCCAGGGAACCCAGTCTGTCAATCCATTGAATTTCCTTATGTCTTAACAAAATGTTTATATCACCCCCTCTTTTCGGACATTTAACTTGTTCCAATACTATCAGTTTCATTTGTGCTATGTGTAATTTGAAGTGTTGAGCTACCGGTGAATATAGTGAACCTGTGCGAATATTATACTAATGGTCAGTCCATCTAGTTTTTACTTTCCTAGTTGTTAATCCCACGTAAAATAAACCACATGGGCATCTGATGCCGTAAATCGCATTGGTTGAATCACAAGTACTAGTATGCCGTAGTTGAATTGCTTTGCCTGTATGCGGGTGATTAATGCTATTCCCTATGACGTTGTTTCAATGCTGGCCGTTATTGCAAGGGAGAGTCCCTTTGTATGTAATATTTTCTTTCTTGGATTGAAAGTAAACAGCCTGAATCAAGTGATCTTTCACAGCTTTCCTCTTCCTATGTGCAAAAGTTGGGATATCTTCAAATATTTGGGCAAGTATTGGGTCAATTTTCAACATTTCCCAGTTATTTCTTATGATTTCTTTAATCCTATGACTTTGTTCTGAATAAGTTGTCACATATACTCCTTTTTCTGACATTGTCTTTTTTGTGGATTCAAGAGTTTGTAATCTTGGTACTGCTGATACCTTAATCTGTGCTGCTGCCACTGTCTCTTTTGAGTATCCTTTCCTAAGAAATTTGTCATGTAGTTTCAATGATTGTTCCCGAAATTCCACATCTTCTGATATGATTCTCTTGTACCTGACAAATTGACTGTACGGTATGCTTTCTATAGTGGTCTTGGGATGAAAACTCGATGCTAGTAAAAACCTATTTTTGTCCGTTGGTTTATTGTAGGTTGTGGTTTCTAGTTTATGGTTTTTGACATAGATCTCGAATGTCCAAAAATTGGATCCGAGTAATACTGGTCTGTGTCGTGAACTTGATCCTTGGTGCTAATTGGTTCATATGCAGGAAGAAGTCCATCAGTTCTCCTTGTGTGCCTCTCCACACCCTAAATACATCATCAATAAACCAGTAAAGGTACTTCAGATGTTTCCGATATTCTGGATGATTCAAAACCAGTGTCTGTTCAAGATAAGACATGTATTTATTGGCTTATCCTGGCACTATAGTCGCTCCCATGGATGTTCCTGATAGTTGGACAAAATACTGTTTTTCAAACGTGAAGAAATTGTTGGATAGAACCAATTTTAATAGGCTCAGTACGCATAGCTTATTAGCTACACATCCTTCTGAGGATAAGAGAAGCCACCCCATCGCTTCTAACGCAGCTTCATGTGAGATTTTTGTGTATAGGCTACACACGTCCATTGTGAAGAGTATGTCCACTGTCTAGTCAGTCTAGATCCTTGATCTTCAGTAGAAAATCTGTGGTATCTTTTGAGATAAGTTTGAGTGGATTGTACCAGTGGTTGGATAACATTATCTATGTACTGAGTGAGAGGTTCCAAAAGACTGTCAGACTGCGCTATTATCGGTCTTCCAGGGGAGTTTGATAAACGTTTGTGTACTTTAGGCAAAATGTACAATACTGGCATAACCGGATAACGTTTGGTCAGGAATGATTTCTTTTTTTCTGATCTCCACTCATTCTGCTCTGCTTCGTCCAAGAACGAATTGATGGCGTGTTTTACTTGCTCAGTCGGATCTTGGAAGACTTCCAGGTATGTTTCTTGATCAGTTCGTTGGCGTTCAATATCTTCTTTTTATTTAACACAATCCATTATTACCAGAGCGCCTCCCTTATCCGCGAGTTTCAGTATTATTTCTTGGTTCCCGCACAGTCGCAATAATGATTCTCTTTGTGTTTTGTAAAGTTTCCTCTGTTTTTGTTTCTTAAATGAAAGTTTCTCAAATTCACTCAATGTTTTCTTTTGGAATACTTCTAAAACATGATTCTGTCCAGAGGGCCTCAAAATATAATTATTTTGATAGAAAAGGAAGAGGTCATTGTGATAGCTCGAGAGGAGTGACTGGGTATCTCATCAGTGGAACTGATGAATTGTTCTGAAGCCAGGGAATTTCACCCAGTATTAAAGCACATTTAATATAAGATCATAGTACAATCCCACCAATGACCTTTGACAGGCAACCTGATAATTACCAACTCTAATAAGGGCCAGCTTCCAGGGAATTTCTCTTGTTCAGTTTGTTGCTGCTGTTTTGTGTTTTTTCACACACTTCACAAATGTTCTGTAAACCAATCTGCACTTGCTTATCTTTGCTCAGTCTGTGTAGCGAGCAAGGAGGGGGGTGATCGAGCTCTCCAAAACCTCAGTCAATTCTTTCACACTGTTGTGCTCCTCACACTGTGAAGCCGTCTCAGCAGTGCACTGGTTCACCTAATGTGCAACTATTCCTGGTGTCAAATGGCTGGGTGCGTTCATGAAAGCAATATCTAGAAAATACAAAAGCGCATGTTTCTGCGTCTAAGCCATTGCTGGGTTCCATAGCTGTTGTCACTGGTTATATGTCATTTTACCAAAGTAAAATTCAGAGTGGTAAGTTTTACAGAGGTATAAAATATCGATAAAATACTGAATTATAGTTTTTTGTAAATTTGGGTGGTCCCCCCGAACCCCTGTTTTCCTAGCCTTTTAACCCCATCCCCAGCCATTTTAATCCCTTACCCCACTACCATATATTTTTATTTAAAATGTTCAGTATTTTATTGATATTTTTTACTTTGGTAAAACTACCCCTGTGAATTTGTTTTGGTTAAATGACTGGATACCGTCGTCACATTATATCTCGTTGTCATGGGTCTTGCGCCTCACCCCTCTACCTACCATCATGTTCTAAGGAACGCAGGGAGGTCTGTTGCGTTTTTTCAGTTTGAGCTGCACAAGCAGAGGATTTTTCAGTGGCCGGAGCGCCCTATCATGTTTGGTGGTGAAATGGGATTTTTCAGAATTGTGTGCTAGTGTTGTCTAACTGGACATATTCTGCAATAGTGCAAACTCGGAATTTACTGGGATTGTGCAAACCTGAGTAGACAGTTTGTCAAGATGGGATGAGGGGAGTGGGAAACTAGAAATATAGTGATGGGATTTCTAACTGCAGACATGCTCTGATTTTTCAAACTGGGACCATACAAGCACTGCAAACTGGGACTATGTTGGGAGTGTGCTGGTTGCTATTGGCATTTTACAACGAAGGACTAAACTGGCATTGTGCAGCAGTGAACTGGGAACATACATGGATTCTGCAATGTTAGACGGTGAGTATACTTACATTTTGTAACTCTGAACTGGGAGTGTACTGGATGTATTTAAAATGTGTGTACGATGGCCATTTCAATGGGTTATGATGGAGAGGAAAAAGAGAGTGGGGAGGTCAGTAGAAGAGATGGGAGGAGGGAGATGGGTGATGGGGGTTGGAGGAGAAATTTGGGGCTGATAGTGAAAAGGTAACAGGATGTGACAGAGAGCTACAACATGGGGACAACAGTGAGCTAGAGACTCAGACAAAGGGCTCCAGGGCCAGCACTCCTCCCGCTCTTCCCTAAATGTGTATGCAAAAAGCCCCTCCCCATTTCCTGGTTCCCTTCCAAATGCACATGTTGGCTTGAGAGCCCAGAGCCGGTGTTAGAGGGAGGGAACAGTGGGAGCACTGTCAGGTGCACAGCCTTTAATTTCCATTGGTCGAGAGCAGTTGGTCGAAGTGGGCGGGAGTGGTTGGGAGAGGTGCTCCTCTAATTGTTTTAATTCAATTTTACTGTTTCTATACTTTTATTTTAAAAAGAAACCTTTCCGGAAGGGCTTCGCTTTAAAATAAAAGTGTAGGCAGAAGTTGTAACTTGCACTTTGATTGCAGTGCACTGCTCGTTCCTTCAAACTGCAGTCGCGTTTGTTTAGGGGTTTGTATTACGTGTCAGAGCGGGTGTGGCGATGGGGTTTGTGGGAAGCAGTGGCAGGCCAGCAGGCACATAGTTCCACCACTTCTTTTCGCACACCTCGACCACCGACAAAGACAGGGAGAAGGGAGAGGGCGTCACCCACTGGGGCCTCTCCTCGTGTGCGCCTTCAGCCACCAGAATGACTGGCAGGTGAGACTGTGCTTTCATTTAGGGCTGAGTGCAGTGACAACATAGAAATGCATTTACCTCTGCCTGACTAGGCAACCACGCTCAGATTCTCACCTGGGCCCGCCACATGTTTGGCAGACTGCCACAATGCTTCCAGCTGCCGAGTCAGGCCCCAAACTAAGAAGAAGAGTGAAGTGTGTAAAGGCCGTTTCTTTATTTATTTGTTTAAAAAAATATGCAGATGTGTGTGTAAGATTTAAATGTCTCACGTTTTGTGTGCGTGTGTACAGAGCTTGAATGAGTGTATGTCATGTGAGCGAGTGCATCTATATGTCTCCATGTATGCCTGGGTATATTTGCGTGATTGGGACTGACTGGATGAGTAAGGGTGTGTGAGTGTGTGTGTAATGTGAAGGATGCATGCATGTGATATTAAGCAGGGATGAGGCAGCACTGATCCCAGCACCACAAAAATTATTTATATAGTTGCAATTCTGGCTAAATTACAGTAGCACTGCTGGCATATTTTGTGGATACAGGCATGATGAACATGTTGTAAAATGCTCCCGTGTAATGTAAGTGACCTCGCATATATGGGATTTTTCCGTGTGCTATGTCTGACTGTAAATTGCGTGTATTCTTACCTCATTTTGTCAAAAAAGGTGCCGTAAAATACACCATTTCAAGTCACCATTTTGAAACGTTTCTCAGTGTAGGAGCCCCAGACCCGCCTGCATTACGCATAGGCTCGTCACTATGTGTGGTTGCCCTTGCTAATACAGGAGAAATAATAATATGCCGAAACACTATATTCAACAGCTTGCACAGACCATAAGTCATTTGGAATGCTGGTGCCCCCACCGGAGCCGCTCACAACCCTGGCCACCCAAAGCGGTCTCCATTATTGGTGGTAGATGGGGGTTACTGGGAAGAGGAGGGTGTCAGAGTACAAGGGAGGGGACCCACAATTGGATGCTAAACATGAGAAAATAATGAGTTTGTACAATTTGGAATATTCTGGCATAGATCTAGGAATATGTGAATGCTGAGAAACAGGGGGTACACTAGAATGTTACAAACTGCGCTTATAATGAGATTGTCAAACTGGTAGGTATTGACATTGTCCAGGCAGAGAATTTACTGCGATTTAGAAAATTACGCGGATAATGGAATTGTGCATTGTAGTTATAGAGGGAGTCGTCAAACTGAATAAAAAATGTGGCACTAGACAGGAATTCTGCAAACCGGGAACATACTGGGAGTATATTGACGTTTGGCAACATGGAGTATACTGGGATTGAAGATGGAGTATACTGGGATTGGCAAACGAGAAAAAAATGACATTGAGCGATCTGGAAATATACTGAGATTGCATTAATGGCCGTGGCCCTGGGTAGCGCACATTGGGAATGCAAAATAGGAGATTAATAGGATTTTGAAAAATGGGAGTTATTACGCTTTCTAGACAAAAGCAGAGCTATAATATAGAGGTATTTTAATTGAAGCTCGGGTGGTCCAGAACTCTTCTATCTGGGATAACAACAGGGTTGTCTTAGGCATTTGGAATGCCTCTACCAACATATCCCTTCCTGCAATCTTTCTCTGGATAATCGGTTTCTAAAATGCCTGGAGATTTTGTCTTCAAATTCCAGCATGCATTTTTCTGTGGGTAATTTGTTTCTTAAATGCCACTCGAATCTTTGACTCTTACTCTTAGTACTTAGTTCATTTAATGTCTTAAGTGACTTTGAACTTCATGTCCCAACATGCACTTGAACGCTTTGGAATATATTTCTTGGGATGCTCTAGGGATACTCTCTCCAGTGTGCCCCTTCCCTTCTTTTGTTCGCTTTCTTGTTACACTGTGGGAATGTTCTCAAAGGTCTGTGGTTTTCCACTTGTGCACTTTCTCACCACCCGCTAGGAGCATCCTCTCTATTCAGGGATCACCCATTATCCTGTGTGTCTGCCTACTGCAGATGCCAGCCTCAAAGATGGATACTCCTCCATATCTAAGTTCCCTTTCATGTTCTTTCTGTTGTGCTTTTTTGATTAATGTGTATTTTGAAATTCTCGAACTATAAATACACTGTGGTCGGACAAACAGGAAACGTACTGGGATGCGCCAAATGGGAATACAATGGGACTTTGCAACCTGGGAGTACACTGGGGTCCTCAGACTGGGAATATACATTGTGCAAACTAGGAATATACTGGGGGTTTCAAACTGAAAATGCACTTTCTTTGTGCAGGTGTAGCATACTGTCATTATCCAACTACAGTATAGTGGGTCTTTGGCAGTGGAGGATGCAATGCACAATTGTAAAGTATGGAAATTGCCAGGCTATTGTCGCACTGTGTTTTTTTCAGAAATATATGGGCCTGGTGCAAGCTGTGAATGTGCAAGGCTTGTCAATCTGGGAGCAGCCTGTGTCTGTGCCAACTGGTATTATCCTGGAATGGCCAACCCCTGCGTGTATACTGGGGCTGTCAAACTAATGGTGCAAACGAGGACTATGTAGGGCGGGAGTTTACCATGATTCTCAAACTGGGAGTGTAGTGGTATTGTCAAATTGGGAAAATACTGGCATGGGCAAAATGGTCATTAACTGGGTTTGAAAAACAGAAAATATACTGGAATGGCAAACTGGGATACACTAGTATTGCGCAACCTCTGTATGCCAGACAAGGAGATTCAAACTGGGAGCATATTAGGATTGTCAAACAGGGGCTGTGAAGAATGGGACTGTGAAAGGGGAAGATACTGTGATTCTCACACTGAGGTGACTGGAGTTCACACACTGGGTTGCATGCTGTCACATAGGAACTAACGGGACTGCGTGACCTGGTGATAGGCCAGAATTGTTAGACGCGTGCATGTGGGACTACTATTATGGTAGGTGAACATTGCTGATTGCAGGGCAAGTGCAACGGCAAGATGCAGTGAAAGGACTTGCATGAGTGTTAGGGGCGGCCCACGTGCGCACGGATTCTGGTGTTATCGCAAATACCGACCCAAACACTAACACTGTGGCGAACACATGGCGCTCGAGGAAAAGTGCCCTGGAAGTGTAAGGTGGTTTGGTGGAAATCGCTGCTTCAGTCTAAGTGCTCCCTGCATCTGAGCCCCTCCTACGGATACCAGCTGAATTCTATAAGAGCCTACCTCTCGCTCGTGAGAGTGCACTCGTGTGAAAGTGTTCTGGAAGTGTATGGTGGTCGGGTGGACATCGCTGCTTCTGGCTTCAATATACTCCCTCCATCTGAGCCCCTCCTATGGATACCAGCTGAATTCTATAAGAGCCTACCTCTCGTTTGTGAGAGTGCGCTCGTGTGAAAGTGTTCTGGAAGTGTATGGTGGTCGGGTGGAAATCGATGCTTCTGGCTTCAATATACTCCCTGCATCTGAGCCCCTCCTACGGATACCAGCTGAATTCTGTAAGGGCCTGCCTCTCTCTTTTTAAAGCGCGCTCGTGGGAAAGTGCTCTGGAAGTGTACAGTGGTTTGGTGGTTCGTTGAGGTAGCGAACGGTGAGCATTTGCACTGACTTGCTTATTTGAGACGGTACATGGGATCTAGATTAAAGCAGCGGTTTAGCATTGGGGGTTATTAATTTCCTCGCTGACTTTAGAATCTGGTCATTATGATGACCAGATCAAAGTCTAAAAAAGCTAACAATCCATGCTTGAATGGGAATGAGACTAAAAAGCAGACCGGCGCTAGTGCTGGTTGGATTGGAGAGACAGTGGAGCGAGCGCTCTGCACACAGAGCAAGCCCGAAAGTAGGAGCACGATTAACGGTGAAAAGAAAATAACATCCTACTATACAGCGATTAAAGGACCTAACACTCAGCGGGTTGAGGAAAATCTAATTAACGCAAGTACTGACGAATGCACACGACATGGCACACTCAGTAGAGCCTGACAATTCGTTACTTGACTTGTGCTACTCGTCTCAGTCCTGCTATTGCTGCACAAGTATTGGTACCGCCCATGAATGATTTAATGACATCCATACCGAGTGTTACCCAAAACGAAGACTTAATACCTCTTTCGGTACGAGACTACCGCACCCGGACTAAGTGCATCTCCCGTACCGTTTCCCGAGACTGGTGAAGAGTAAAGTGCGAGTGCTAATTTGACACATGGATCATCCCCTGATATGGCATCGGCAATATCTACGATGCAATTTGCGCTAAAAATTCTACTAAAACTAGGGGGCCGCTTGAATGATGAAATGGCGTTGATTGGGGCCGCTTTCACAAAAAGTGATGCCAAATTACACCAACAAGGTGCCAATCCATTGCCGGGCCACAGCGTAGTCTGTGAAGTTAAAAATCAACCCAAGACAGTCGAGTTGGAGGCTCTCAAAGATACTAAAAGCACAAAATTGACGGGAACACAAATGGAACCTCACATTAATAGCTCGGATGATAATAAACCTGACGAGTTTCTGTCTCGTAAACAGCAGTGTTCTTTGAAAGTTTTGCAACGTCAAGCTGAAAAGATAGAATGGTAAATAAATAAAGCCAATTCTGACGATGCAAATAATACATCTAGCACCCCGTTAGGTGGGACTCGCAGAGCCAAAGAGACGAGGAACCGTAAAAGCAGGAGGCTGGAGGCTAAGAAAAGCGGCTCCGTCGCGGGATGGCTGATACAGGAACATTGGCCCGCAAATTCTAACAACAAAAAAGTCAATGGAAGCCTCTGAGTCTGATTTCACTGAGTCTAAGGCGTCTACCGATTCGGTGATCGAAAGATGTTCTACACCCGAAACTGAAATCAAGCAGTGTGAAAGATGGCAGAACAGGGGCTTGAAGGCTAAGGTGGAGTAAGAAAAGGAAAGTATCCCTGTGCCTTCAGTGGAACCTCAGAGTATTGCTCTGAGGAGTGCACATTTGACAAAAAGTGGGAATGTGATTGACAGGGTGGTCCTTTTAATCATACTAAAGCAAATTCCCTCTTTCATAGTTCTTGGCACAGTGGACTTTGAATTTGCTGCAATCATTAAAATCATAGCAAGCTCTTTGCATGTTCATTGTATCTCTAAAGAGGTGGCCGTAACGGTCAGAGACCATAGCGGCCACTTTTTAAAATTAGGTTTCCCAATTAAAGAAGAGGAACAGAAGCCTTTGAATCATCAAATTAAGCTTAACAAGACACAGCCTGGTTCTTGGTTGAGTCCAAACAAAAGGGCTGATTCCTGTGGAAAGATGGAGGTCATGAACGACATTCAGGGTTGGAAGTGGCTTACCAGATTGCTTGTGGACGTTCTAATGAACTAAGAGTGAATCGAATTACTAACTTGCAATTCACGTGAATTCACTCCTGGTTCACTGCCCATGTTGGAATCCTCAGCAATTGTCCTACTAGAAGAAACTTGGAGAACTGGAGACTTGCTAGCTGAAGGATTTTCTGTCTATCAAAAGAAGGCACAAAAGGGTTCATTGTGGAGGCCCTTTGGGGGGTCTTGCAATTGGCATGAAAAACCCTATTTGTGCGAGTCAGGTAAAGAGTCATGCGCTCAATAATAATGTTATAACAGTTGAAATACGGTTGAACACTTCAAGCAGTGAACATAGAATTCTTCTTATTAACATCTATGACCCCCCTTGGGGGGGGGGGGAACACTGAAGGGATATTTGCTGCTGTTACAGAATACATTTTAGGCTGGTGGACAACTAGTGCTGACTATATAATAATGGTCATTGTAAGGACTCCAGTAAGATCAATGCTGACAAAGGGGTTTCATGTGACTGTAAATTGCTACAGGACCACACCAATAGTTCTGGACAATGATAGTCTAGGTTTCTGGTGGCGTGTGACCTTATAGTGCTTAATGGGTGCACTTTGGGGGATTCACCAGGTGGTTACACCTGGCACTCTGGATCTAAGAGAGCTACCATTGATTATGGATATTGTTCAAGTGAATTATCCCATATTGTAAGAGGCTTGACCCTCTGCGCAAATACTAAAAGCGATCATAGGGCAATTAAGCTTTCTTTAGATTTGACTCAAGCTAGCAGTTGTATGAAGCTATTGGGAGGAATACAGGTGAATAATTCTAAAAATAGAATTAGTTGGTCAGAAGGAAATGTGCACTGCATGTGTGAATATATGGGGATGATTGGTCCCTTAGAATTAAGTGAGTTGAGCTGTAGAAATCCTGAAGAGATCGAAACATGGATACCACAATTAATGTCTAGATTTGCTTGTATCAATCATTCAGTGCCATTACAAATGAATAATGCCCAAGGCACTAAACATTTCGATATGTGTATTAGGAAAGCTAAACGCTGATTGAGATCAGGGCCCTTCGAAGTGCTGTGAACGGCAATAAGTTATGTCATATTTCAATGACACATGTAAAAAATAAATATATCAATTGGTTAAGAAGGCTGGCCCAGTGTACCAGAGGGGTCACAGTGAGAGGAAGGAGCTGAGTCTCTGTGAAGCCAGAGTAAGTCGAGGTTCCGCTTATTGGCTGTGTATAGGCCAGTGCTCGTTCCCCTGGGACATGTGCCGGTACGTGAGTTGTCTGAGGGGCAGGTAGTGAGACCCTGACCTCACACCCTTTATCCCTGTGAGCTGCTCGCTGGCACTGCGCTGTCTGAGTGAGTCTTGCTAGGTGAATGAGAGGACACCAGGCGCATGAGGATGGATGGAGTGGAAGTGGCGGCTTGAAAGCAGAAAGTAAAGCAGTAAGCAGAAAGGAAAGGAAAGGAAAACAAAGAAAAAGCAGAGTGCCCAACGGGCTCGAAGGAAAGACAGTAAAGCGAGGGTGCAAGCGACCCGAAACAAGAAACAAGGGTGCGAGTGACCTGACAGATTGAGAATGTGAATTACAAAGTGAGAGACAGTAACGAAAAGCAGGAAAAAGGGGGTACCAAAGACCTGCAGGTGGAAAAGGGAAAGTGCAAGAGGCACGAGACAAAGGAAGTTGCAAGGGTGCACGATCAAAGAATAGAATGTGCCAGGGGCTCGATAAAGTCAAGAAGATTGTGAAATAGTCAAGGCAAAGAAGATAGAAGGGTGCAGGTGCGCACCATTGATGGAAAGAAGGGGAAAGAGAAACAATGTCCGAGTGGAAAAGAGCACAAGAGGGAAAGGTGACCAAAAGGAAAAAACAGAGTACAGAAAGAGGGATCAGGAGTCAGAGTTATCACGCAGGGGAGGAGCCAAAGCCCGGCATTTTCAAAAGTCTCTGACATTACCCCATGGGAGGAACTGTGTGTTAAAACTTGACAAGATTAACTTTTTGTGTGAAACCAGAAGGGCCTATGCTTGGCGAAGGGAACCCTGAGAGGAACACCAGAAACATTGATGAACATTGTAAAGAGAGGCCTAAACCTTGGGGAAGGCAACCCTGAGAGGTCTAACAGGAACTGTGGACCTCATTACGAGCATGGCGGTCTGGGAACTACGGTGACAAACCTTCCAGCGGGTCACCAGCGGTTCCTCGACTTGGATCCTATCCTTCATTCAGTGGGAACTCCAGAGATCGACATGGTATGGGTGTTTGGGGCCTTCTCTTATCCAGAATCTCCTTTGCCCCAAAAACGAAGATGACCCAATGGGAGATCTGCTCACCTACAGGCATACCATACATGGCCCAATCGCGGACCACGGCCATGCCAGGAGGTCCAAGCGAGCGTACTGGACCTGCCGTTCAACAGAACCTTTTTGGGAAGGCTTTCAACAAATCCCTGCAGGCCATCAAGGCTGATACAGAGACGGACCGTGCCCTCTGCACGCTCCAGCAACACCGATTTTCCTTTCGCTCCTCGGGAAGAAAGTCAGATCAACAAAAGATTTCTCCTAGTACTGCCAGCCCTCCAGGTCCACGACTGAGGAGGCTTATAGAGGCCGTTTCAAGGCCTACGGTCATGGTGGTCAGCGTCGCCATCGCAGGACTGAACCAGCTAGGACATAGGGCCCGCACCCATGCATCCAAGTGGGAGGCCGGCTGACTGGGTCCGCCAGCGAGTGGAAGATCTCAGACAGATGGGTGCTGGATGCTCTTGGCCACGGACATAGCCGGTAAGCATGCCGGTACCATAGTTCCCAGACCGCCATACTACATGCTCTGATTGCAGGGGCCGTTTCACCTGCCAGGTTTTTCCTGGTGGGTGAAATGGCACCCGTGAGCAGAGCACGTCGGTTGCACCGGCACAACTCTGCATGTGCCGGTGCATCCGACGTCCCCATCCCCATTCAGCCCTATGAGGCAATATTGGAATGGGGAGGCCCTTGATTCCGGCACCCGCAAATGGGCAATTACCGGGTCCTCCGAGCTCGGCATGACCCGGTTCCTGCCCATTAGCGGGTGCCGGAAAAAATGCAACTCCGGCGGCAGCCATGCCGTTTTTAACGTTTTTAACGGCACGGCTACCGCCAGAGTTGTAATGAGGCCTTATGTCTTTTTGTTTTGAACTGGAAGGATCGAAGCTTGGGGAAGGGAACCCCGAGAGACCCAGAGACATTGTGAACTCTATTGACTTACGGCAAGAGCCCTACGTGGAAGGTTCCAAGTGCAACCCTTTTGAGTTGAACAATTTTTGAACTGGCATAACTACACCGATGGGTAAGACTTCCTGAAACCAGCTGTGGTTTACATTTCACTTTTAACCACCATTGTTTCTTTAAGAAATCCCTCAACACATTTGTCTCTAAGATTGAAGTCAAGCATAGGTTTAGATACAGACTGGCTTTGGTTTTGAACTCAGTTGTGGGAACCACACCTTTAGAGTTAGGGCCAGTTAGGCATTGCACCAACCCAAAAAAGCTTACAAATAAAGGTTTTTGAACTGTTACCTTCGAGTCTGTGTCTCTCTTGACAGCATTCCTGTCTCACAATAACTTGAAGTTGGACTGCACCTGCCTTTCTCAAGTCCTAGCTGGTAGCATGATAAATTCACCCTAATTCTGGGAACTGGGGGTGTTCTAGTGAATAAGACAAGCAACCAGCCTAGAGGCTGTCGACATAAGGAAGTCCAAACCCGGGGCATGCTTCAGCTTCCTACCAGAAAGCTTGGCCCACAGCCTTTTTGTTAGATTCAATAAGATGCTGAAGGCTGTGGTACGGATAGCTATCCATCAGTGTGCTGGGATTTTCACAGGATCTCCCAGCGGCTACCTAGAAATATTCACTGGATGTATAGATATTGCTAATTCCGGCACACACGTATTTTACTACACAGGTTTTGGGAAAATGGGGTAAAACGCATGCAATTTACAGTCAGACCTAACACATGGAATAATCCAATAGATGCTAGGACACTAACATTACATGGGACCATTTAACAACATTTTCTTCATGCCTGTATCCACAAAATATGTCAGCGTTGCTACTGTAAAACACTTTCCTGATGCTGCACCCACAATACATACCAGCATTGTCAATGTAACTCACTTTAATGTTTCTGGACCCACAATAAATGGCCATCATTCCCACTGTAAACCACACTGATTTTGTTCCCGCAATACATTGCATGATGTACACTGTAAATCACTTTCATGATGCTGTGCCAAAAAGTAATGCCGGCATTCTCACTTTAAATCAATATAATGTGCCCACAATGTGTGCCATCACTGACACTGTACATAACTTTCATGATGCTGCACTCACAACATATAGTAGCATTCCCACTGTGAATGACTTTCATGACACTGTGCCAACAAGTTATGTTAGCATTTTCACTTTAAATCACGTTGATGATGTGCCCACAATATTTGCCGTTACTGACACTGTAAATCACTTTCAGGAACATTGCTCACAATATATGGCAACATTCCCACTGTAAATCACTTTGATTAGGTATTGGCAACAATATATATGCCAAAACTGTTTTGTTATGTGATAATGCATATCTCCCCTGTCCACAGGGGATAGGCATAGATGGGGTGACATTGTAAACCACTTTCATGATGCTGCACCCACAATGTTTCCAATATTCCTTCTATAAATTGATGTCCCACAAAATAAGCTAGCATTACCGTTGTGAAGCACGTTCATGATAGTGTGCACAATTTATGCCAGAATTGCAACTATATATCACTTTTATGGCGCTGGTGTCAGTGCTGCCTCGTCCTTGCTAAATATCACATGCATGCATTATTCAAATTACACACACACTCACACCCTTACTCATCCAGTCAGTCCCACCCACGCAAACATACTGAGGCACAGACAGAGGCATATAGATTTACTCGCTCACATGGGCATACACTCCTTCAAGCTCTTATAAACAGACACAAGCGTGAGACATTTAAATCTTACACACACACATATTCATATGTTTACAAAAAAAAGCGACCTTTGCACACCTTACTCTTCTTCTTAGTTTGGGGCCTGGCTGGGCAGCGGTACGCATTGTGGCAGTCAGCCAAACATGTGGTGGTGCCCAGGTGGGAATCTGAGAGTGGTTGCCTAGCAACCTGCAGTCAGGCAGAATTAAATGCATTTCTATGTTGCCACTGAACATATCCCCTTTCCAACTCACAGGGCCTCATTATGACCCAGGCGGTAAGGGATTACCGGTACCGGTAAGGACACCGGTACCGGTAATCCCTTACCGCCCTACTACAAGTTCTCTTTGCGGTCCTCCCTTAACGCCTGGTTTTACCAGGCGTTAAGGACAGGACCCGCAAAGGGACCTTAGAGCTAATAACGGTACTGCAATTTGCGGTACCGTTATTAGCGCCTTCCCCATTCCCTATTGAGCCCTATGGGGGCTCAAATGGGAATGGGGAAGGGCCCTGGTGAATGGGGAATTACCGCCCCGCCAACCTTGAAATGGGGCGGTAATAGCTCCATTCACCAGGGCGGAGTCTGTAAAGGTTTGGAGGCAGCCATGGCGCTATTAGCGCCATGGTTATCTCCAAACTCGTAATGACCCCCACAGTCTCACGTGCCAGTCATTCTGGTGGCTGGGGGCGTACATGAGGAGAGACCCAAGGGTGTGACCAGCCTCTCCCTTCTCCCTGTCTTTTGACACTCCCAACCAATGGAAATGAAAGGATGTGCACCTGACAGTGCTCCCACCACCGCCCCCACCCGCTCAAGCACCGGCTCTGGGCTCGCAAGACAACATATGCATTTGGAAGGGAACCAGGAAATGGAGAGGGGCTTTCTGCATACCCATTTAGGGAAGAGAGGGAGGATTGCTGGCCCTGGAGCCCTTTGTCTGAGTCTCTAGCTCACTGTGCTCCCTATGTTGTAGCTCTCTGTCACATCCTGTTACTTTTTCACTATAAACCCCAGATTTTTCCTCCAACCCCCATTGAGCTCCCCACTCTCTTTTCCTCTGCATCATAGCAAATTGAAATGGCCATTGTACAGACAGTTTACATACATTCAGTACACTCCCAATTCACAGTTGCTAAATGCAAGTATACTCTGAGGCGTAGTCGGGATTGTGTAACAGATGGGGCCTGAAACTACTGTAATTGGGCCCACCACAGTGACATTAAAATCTGTAAATATCCACACTGATGCTGAGTGGGCATTTTCAGAGTTTTTTGATGGGCCTTGCCTGCTCAGTCCCCCTGTCTGCGTCTCTGACTATACTCGCAGTTTAATATTGCAGAATCCCAGTATTTTCCCAGTTCACTGCTACACAATTCAAGTTTAGTCCTTCGTTGTAAAATGTCAATATATCTGCAACCTGCACACTCCTAACATAGTCCTAGTTTGCAGCTTCTGTATGTTCCCATTTGGAAAATCAGATCATGTCTGCAATTAGAAAGCACACAACTACATTTCTAGTTTTCCTCACCCCTCATTCCATCTTATAAAACTGTCTACTCTAGTTTGCATAATCCCAGTAAATTCCAAGGTTGCTCTATTGCAGAATATGTCCAGTTTAACAACACCAGCACACAATTCCGAAAAATCACAATTCACCCCCATATATAATAGATATGATAAGATAAGTCATTTATAATGCGCCTGTACACAAGTGTTTTTGGGCGCGACAAGACAAGGGAGGGAAGAGAGAGGGACGACAAGACCAACAATCTTACTAGGCCTTGTCATTCAGATTGTGCAAGTGCGAGAACGTGAAGTGCAAGGGGAAAGGGAGGAAGGGAGTGCAAGGGAGAAGGGAGGGGAAACAGGGGAGCAGTGCTCTGAGTAAGTTCAGCCAGGGCGGCGGGGCTCTGGGTAGTGCAAGGAGAACAAGGAACTGTAGGGTTACAGTTACAGCCCCTATACGCGTGGTAGACTGATCAAGAAAGAGCCTAGCACACAGTCAGGCTCTGAGGGTAGCCAAGCAACCAGTCGGTACTGCTGACCGGTAGGTCGGGTAGGTCAGCAGGGGAGGGAGAGAAAGCAGAGAAAAGAGGAAAGTTTTGAGCTGCTTCCAGAACTTCAGGTGGTCCAGCTCAAGTTTGAGAGGGGCAGGGAGGCCATTCCAGAGGAAGTCACCTGCAGAAGAGAGAGATCTACCCCCACTCTCTGCCTGGAAAATCGTCTAACCCTTAGAGAGTTGGAGGTAGCTGAGCAAAGTGCTCGAGAAGGAAGGTATTTTGGAAGAGATCATTGGATGTAGTGTGGGCCCCGGCCCCAGAAAGCTTTGTGGACAATGCAAAGAGCCTTGAACTTGATCCTTGCAGCCACCGGGAGCAAGTGGAGAGATGTCAGGGCTGGAAAGATACAGTCCCTGGGCTTGAGGCCAAGGATAAGTCTTGCACTCCTGTTCAGTATTAGATGCAGAGGGCGGAGAGTAGAGGAAGGCAGATTGAGAAAGAGGCTGTTGCAGTTGTCCAGCCTTGAGAGAACCAGGGATCTGGAGACAGTGAGCTTCTGGGGGAGGGTTAGAAAGGGAAGAGTCCCTTTGAGGAGGTGTAGCTGGTAGTGGGACTTCTTGATGACATCCCAGATGTGAGGAGAGAAAGAGAGAGTGGAGTTGAAGATGACTCCAAGGCTTTTTACCTCGCACAAAGGCGAAGGAAGAGAGCCCAAGCGGGTGGCCAGAGTGAGCGAGGGAAAGCAGGGGCAGGGGTCCCAATGAGAAGGATCTCCATCTTACTGGCTTTAAGGCAGTGATCATTGGATGCAAAACCAATCCTGAACCGTGGGTAGACAGTCAAGAATGAGTGGGAGTGGAGAGGAGGCTGGGGGGGAGCCTGAAGGAAAGGTGAGTGTCATCTGCATAACACTGACAGTTAGAGGAGAAGGTAGAGATCAGGTTGGCCAAAGGGGCCACGTAGAGGTTGAAAACCCAGGGTGAGAGGATAGAGCCCTGGGGAATGCCGCATGTAGATAGAGGGAGGTGGCAGAGAGAAAGGGTTCAAGTTGGACCTGGGAGGGGTGGTCAAAGAGGAAGGAGGTCAGCCACTCCAAAGCCTGATCTGTGATGTCCAGGTTCTCACTGAGTTGATTGATCAGGATGACGTGGTTGACCGTGTCGAAAGCAGAAGAAAGATCAAGGAGCATGAAGGAGTGCTGGAATCAAGGTTATAGAGAAGATCTTCATGGGTGTCAGGAGAGCAGTTTCCGTGCCTCTGGCAGCTCTGAAGCCAGACTGATGGTCATGGAGACAACTAACAGATTCAGTGTGGAGAGTAAGCTGGGAGATAGACAGTTTTTCCTCCAAGAGTTTGCCCAGGAAAGGTGTGATGGGGATTGGGTGATAGTTTGCCGTGCAGGTAGGATCGACAGACAGCTTCTTGAGCAGGGGTGCACAAGGGAGTGCCTAAGGGGGGAGGGGAAGTTCCAGTGGCGAAAGAGTGATTACATAAATCGGCCAAGGTTGGAGCGAGGTTGTCAATATGGTCCTTGATGGTACTGGTGGCGCAGGCGAGCACCTGTTTGGACGACATTTTCATAGATTGGACTTGTCTAGAAACCTCGTCGGGTGTTGTCAGAGAGAAAGAGAAGAAAGGAGGCGGAAAGGGAGAGATGGCCAAAGGGGGGTGGAGAGAGGAAGGGGAAGAGGAGGAAGAGCACAGAATGTCCTGAGTTTTAGGGGAGAAGTGAGAGTCCAGACCCATACAGAGGCCCTGGGAGGGAACAGGAGAGGTAGAGAATGGAACAGGATTGGCCAGTTCCTTGCAGATTGTCAGCAGTGTTGTTAGAGGCAGCAGAGATGCGGACTTGAATGTGTGCCGTCTTCTTGGACAGGACAGAGAGTCTGTATTGCCTTTGGAGCAGGCAGCAGGCCAGTTTGTCAGAGGATGTGCCCGAAGCCCTCCACTTCCTCTTAGCTACCCTGCACTTGCATTTCAGGATGGCGAGGTCAGAATCATACCAAGAGTTGCACTTGGAGGTAGACTTCAGCCGGATTCTCATGACAGGAGCAAGGATGTCCAGGGTATTTGAAACAGAGAGATGCAGATTAGAAAGGGATGTGTCAGTGTGTGAGTCAGCCGCAGGAGTAGGAGGAGCAGAGTGCGCAGTGGCAAAGGCATCCACTGACACACGCTTCATGGGCCGAATGACCGAGAAGGTAGGCGCAGTGCTGGAGGGAGGAGGGGCTTTGCCTGAGGGATAGAGAGTTTCAGATGAGAGGAGAGTAGAAAGTGGTCAGTCCAAGAGAGAGGAGTGGTGAGAGGGTTAGAGTGGGAGATGTCTGAGGTGATGAGAACATCCAAAGTATGTCCGGCAGATTGTGTCAGGCCACGAGGTAGAATGGAAAGAGAGAGAGTGTTGCAGACATTGCGGAAAAGCCCAGAGGAGGGATTGGAAGCATCCAGGTGGATGTTGAGATCGCAGAGGAGGAGAAGTTGAAAAGTAGAGAAGAGGAGAGGTTGGCCCATTCAGAGAGGAAGAGAGCGACCTGGCTTGGTGGCCTGTAGATGGTTGCCACAGTTAGAGAAAGGTCAGGAGAGATAGAAAACCTGCAGACCATGCATTCAAAGGAGGAGTAGGCCTGCATAGGGATGACAGAGGCCGGGACCCACTCTGGAAATATCAGGGCTACTCCACCTCCAGGATGATTGGTTCTGGGTTCGGAGAGGATCTTGTAGCCCACCGGGAGGAGAGTGTCAAAACACGTGACAGAACTGGCCGTAAACCATGACTCGGTGAGAGCAAGGACATCTTGGTCGAGTTCTTTGAGGATGTGACGGATGTCAGAGGGGTGTTTGACAGCTGAACGAGAGTTGAGAGTAGCGACATGGAGCAGGTTGCCACATTTGAAAGAATTCTGTGTAGGGGAACAGGTTTGAGGTACACCCTGCGAAGATGGTAGAGGGGCCAGAGGGTGGGCATACGAGGAAGATGAGGATGTTAGAGAGATGGCAGAAGGTGTAGCAGAAGAAGGGAGGAAGTTGATAAGACGTGGGAATCACCTATCAAAAAGGAGGAAATTGGGCTGTGGGCCCTGAACCAAGATAGTGGCATTCAGATAGACATTAATGATGGTCTTGGAGGAGTGGAAGGGGGCCAAGAGGACCTCTCACCCAGTGCCACCATTAATGGGAGAGGAGGAGAAAGGAGCGAGAACAGAGACCATATGAAGGGTCCATAGGTCTGGAGAGGGCATGACAAAGAGGATGTCAGTGAGAGTCTGTCTGGAGGAAGCACTGGTGTAGGTATCAGCAATAGGGAGGACTGGGTTGGAGACCAGGATGTCCCTCTTGAACTTCTTCCTTCCAGACTTAGCGAGAGGGATAAGGTAAGAGATAGAGTAGCAGTTAGAGAAGATGTGAGAGAAAGAGAGCACCATAGGGAGTATGAAGGAATTAGGTGGAGAAGAAGGGGGTGAGAGAAGAGAGAGAGACACACAGCCCTGTGGCACACAACTCAGAATGCACAGGGGGAGAAGGAAGGTAGGCAGGTGGGGTCACAACAAAGGAAGACACTGGAGGGGAACAAGTAACTCACAACAATAAACGGCACGCCTTGCAGGGGGGAGTCTGGATGGCAGCCTGGAGAGAACCAGCAAAAATGCCACAGCTACCGGAATTCGGAAACACCCAAAGTCGACTCTCCCAGAAGGAGGGAAAAGGCAGGTTTTTGAGCACAGCACAATACAACACACCCATATTTGACTTTCTAAGAATGGGGAAAAGGCTATGTTTTTGAGCACAGCACAATACAACACACCCAGATTTGACTTTCCTAGAAGGGGAACAAAGGAAGGTTTTTTAGCATGCACAATACAACACATCCAGATTCGACTTACCTGATCAGTCGCAGCAGGTCGATGGCTGAAGGCTACGTGCTACCACAGCGGACACCGGCACACTCCAAAGGAGCGGTCCTTAGCCTCTGGTCCTTGGGCTTCCACGGCACGGGGTGCTTTGGGTTGCTGATTTTAAAGGGCCGCCAGCCAATGGGAACTCGCTGGAAGGGGGGGGGCCAACAACAAGGAAGCAACCGGTAAAAAGGGAGGGGAAGCGGGCACATGCGCTGCAGCACGAGAATACAACTTTTACAACTGCTCAACTTAATGTCCCACGGAGCACCTGTCCTCACCCCAGCACCAGAGAAGTTGACGTTGGCATTGCCTGATGATGGTGGGGATGGCTTGTGGGGACTGTAACGCTCACCTGGTATCCACGGGGACGTCACTCAGCCTGTTCTGACCTTTTACGACCTCGAACCCTTCCCTGGAGTCTACTCGACTGGAGACTGGGCTTGAAACACAGGATTGGTAGAGTTTAACTCCCTATTGTCTCTGTGTGCTTGAAGCCCTTCTTCGCCGGGGTCCAACCCTTCCCTTTGATCCACAGCTCACCTTGTTTTCTTGGAAAGTGTGCTCTCCATCCTGCTTTCAGCGCAGGGGCGCGTTGATTGATGCAGGCTCGTTGCTGCCTAATTACTTCACTGGTAAGAGTCCGACAGGTAAGTATAATGAGTCTTTAAAACAGTTCTCTAACTTCATTCCTTTCCTTCCTTAGATGGTGGCCGGCGTCCGGGGATGGCGACTTGCTGCTGAGATGAGTAGCGCTGAAGGTGAGTGAGAGCGCGATGCGCGATGCAACCCTTTTAGGTGCCGCAACGTTTTCAGCGTGGATGCCGGTTATGAAGAAGAAATGCGGTAAGTGCGGTATGCGGCGCCTCTAGATGTTTCCACGCTAACCTGGAGTGTCTTTTCCCTCTTGCAGATGGATGAGAAGTTCCGGAGACAGAGTTCCCCCAGAGCGACTGGGATTCAGGTAAGCGTTTGAAGCTCGTACAGTCTTTAAAAATAAGCGAAGATTTGCTGAATGCTTACTAATGCCTTCTTTTCCCTTTTCCTTAGGAAGCGGCATGTCGGGATGGGAATGACACCACCGAAGATGCCCGCAGAACAGAAGGAGCTATGAATGATGGGCAGAAGCGCCGCAAGGTAAGGCTGTTCCTAACGGTGTTCTTGTTCTTGCAGGAGCTGAGCGCAGAAGAAAGATGCAGGCCTACTGGAGACCGATCCGAACACGGTGAGTGTCACGCTGCAGGTGCAGAAAATGCAAAGCATGTTTCTCAGCCTGGGCGTGGCTTAAATAGTCTCTGGGTATCCCAGGTGTCTCTGGGCTGAACCACACCCAAAAGACTAGACTGCACATGCAGTTCCTGGAACCAAAATATGTGGGGGCATCCATCTCGTCTCCATCAATGCACTACAAGTCCAATCCCCAATATTATCCTATGGGCAAGCACCAAGTCTGACTCCAAGTGGGTCTTTGGAGGGATGGAGAGGCCCTTGAGGGCCATGTAGGTGATTGTGGCCTGGCTCCAGCCTGACATCTTGGAGGGCTGGGGACATGAAGGGCAGGAATCATGACAGCACTCCCCCCCAAGTCCCCTCTCAAGGTGGCTCTTCTGTCTGGTCCTGGTTTGTTTGGATGGTTTTGATGAAATCGTCTAAGCAAGCGAGGTGCATGGATGTACTCACAAGGCTCCCATGTCCTGTCTTGTGGACCATACCCCTTCCAGTTTACTAAGTAGTATAATTTGGATCTGACGTGCTTTGAATCCAGGACGTCCTTGACTTCGAATTCTGTGTCCCCGGCGACTACTACTGGCTGTGGTGGCGTTGCTACCCGGGTCCCAGGTTGAACAGGTTTAAGGAGAGACACATGGAACACAGGATGAATCTGCATGTTTGACGGCAAGTGACCACCACAGGATTTATCACGGAGGTGACGGTGAATGGACCCAGGTATCTTGGACGGAAAGTTTGGGTTCCTTTAATGGACACGTGTTTAGACGCCAGACAGACTTTGTCTCCCACTTGGTAGTTGGGGGCCTTTGCTCGGTGTTGATCAGCAAACTTCTTTTGGTGATTCTTAGCTTGAAGTAGGTGTTCAGCTGCCCTTTTAAAGGTTTGAGAAATGTTAATGTGCAAGGTTTTGACTGCTGGCATTTCCAGAGTTGTAGGAACGTCCAACTCAGAAGTACGTGGGTGCCTGCCATACATGCTATAAAAGGGTGTCTGCCCAGTGCTGGTGTGTAGGGAATTATTATAAGAATATTCAGCTATCCATAATAGGTCGAACCAGCTTCCTTCCGCCTGGTGTAACATGCAACGCAGATACTGCTCGAGCGTCTGATTTGTTCTCTGTTTGACCATCCGTTTGGGGATGGTGACTGGTGGATAACCGGATGTCGATCTGGGCCATAGATTAGCATTTTCTCCAGAAGTTAGATACGAATTGAGTACCTCGGTCTGAGACCAAAACTGAAGGAAACCCATGGAGCCGTACGATGCCTTCAAGAAATACCTTTGCCAGAGTGGAAGCATTTGGGAGCCCCTTAAGAGGAATGAAATGTGCCATTTTTGAAAATAGGTCCACAACCACAAGAATAGTGTTAAACGCTTGACTCTGTGGTAAGTCAGTAATAAAATCGAGGGACAATGGCCCTCATTACGACCCAGGCGGTAAGTATCTGACATTACCGCCATGGCGTAATGAACGTTTACGCCGTGGACCGATGGCGGAAAGAGCGTCACATTCCGACCCATCGCGCACGAGCATTACGCCATGGCGGTAATGTAAATTACGCCATGGCGGAAACGGCCCCTACCGGCATCGTACGCCACGCAAGGTGCACTACCGCCACCCATCTTAGCGGCGACTGTACTGAGCAGACACCGTAGTTAGCGGTGACCGTAATTAGCGGTCACCGTAAATAAGCGGAACCGGAAGTAGCGTGATCGCGGCGGAATGGGAAACAGCACGGTGGCCATCTTGGAAAACACAATCCATTGCCATACTTCCCAACCATACCAGATACAACCCTGAGATCTGTCCCAACCCATCACCCACCCAATTACCTACCTAAAAATGCCCAAAGTTGTGAAGAAGGCATGTGATCGGCAACGCCAGGACCGATTTTCTCGGGAGGAACTGACCATGCTTGCTGAGACTCTTCAGGACAATGCTGCCGTAGTATTTTCTACGCAAATGACCAGGCCAGCCATAGCCAAAAAGAAGGCCATATGGTCCCTGGTGGCAGAGCGTGTCATTGCGGTGGGGACCGTACCCCGCAACCCACAGCAGTGCAGGAAGCGGTGGGATGACCTGAGGCTCCGCGTCAGAAGCATCATCTCCGCTAATCGCAACCTGGGCCTGGCTACCGGGGGAGGATCTGACTCCCCAATCAAACTCCAACCATGGGAGGAAATATGTGCCAGCACAATAGGCATGGAAGGCATCGAAGGTGTAGGAGGGATGGAAAGAGGAGCGCCGACATCAGGCGATGAAGGTAGGTGCCTCAAATCAAGACATGCTATAGTCACTGAAGTCCATTCATGTGTAGCACAATGTTGCCCTAGAGTGTAAATGCAACACATCAGCTGGACACTGCCCACAGCCACATGCGACCTCCACCCTGTATACATGTAGCATGCACACCCTAACTGCAGGCACCCACATACCTCCATCCTTATTCCACACAAAAAGGAGACAACCTGCATGCCCCTGCCTCAAATGTGCCTCATCTAGTGACCAAAATCATGTCAATCATTGCCATTCCAATGTCCGCAGACCCATCAATAACGCTCTCCCTCCTTTGCTCCACCACAGGATCAGAATCCAACCCCGAGGATGAGGACACCCCTGCCACAAAAAAAGCCAAGAGGGCCAAGACCACCGTGCACAGACCCTCCACCTCAGCTGCAGTGAGCCAGACACCGCAGCAGGCAAAATCCTCTGCCAGCACACAGGACGGGCCACCGACAGGCACCCCAGCAGGCAGCAGGCCAGCAGCAGCAGCACCACACGTCCCCACATTGTCCGCCACAGAAGGCACCGGTTCTGTAGGCAGCAGCACCATAGGGTAAACGGCTGCCATTGCAGCATGCTCTGACTCCGATCAAGAGGAGCCCGATGTTGGACGCCCCACTGACCTGCCTCATTCCCCCTGTCCGTCCCATACCAGCCCCCAAGAGGATCCGAAACAGGGGCACCCAGAGGAAGAGGACTGGCCATCCACCCCATGCCCCGCTGAAAGTCCACAGGAGGGGAGCAGCCCCTCCGTGACACCACCTGCAATCGGCATGGCCCAGCAGAGGCAACAGTCCCTTGAGGATGTCATTGCACGTCAGCAACAGCTGACCACGCTCCTCAATGAGCATGCTGCGGAATGTGGGGGGGCTAGGGCAGCCATAGAACAATCTACGGAGACCCTAAGGGCCGAAATTGAGCGGAGCACGGAGACCCTGAGGGCTGCAATGCAGTGCGCCTCAAGGGACATTTGTGGGGAATTTGCCGCCGTGCGCCGTGTGCTCTCAGAGCTGTCCCACACCCTTCAGGACATGTATGCACGTGAGCAACCAGGGACATCCTCCGCTGCCAGTTCTGCCCTAAGCAGCCCCGTCCGACGATCAGGATGGAACCTGCGCTCCACAGGCAGGGGTGCCCCGGGGGCCGGGAGAGGGGGCTTGCAATAGCGTGTGCCCACTGTTACAGGCATCTTTAGCCACTCACAGGGTGTGTGTTGGGTTGTTCAGGGGGGAGGGGGGAGGGGGTCTGTTGGGTTGTTCAGGGGGGAGGGGGAGGGGAGAGGGTGTGTGTTGGGGTGTTCAGGGGGAGGGGGAGGGCGGAGGGGGTGTGTTGGGTTGCTCAAGGGGGAGGGGGGAGGGGGTGTGTTGGGGTGTTCAGGGGGGAGAGGGGAGGGGGGAGGGGGTGTGTCACAACAATTTACAATTGAAATACACATTTTCCTTTTTCCCAAATCAAATGTGTGGACATTTTCATTGCGTATGTGTGCTTTATTGGTGTACAGTCCAGTGTGCATGACCCAGAGACACACAGTGCCCCATGTGCCGTCTCCATGTGATACACACCAGCCGTGTGTGCTAGAAGCATTGGTTGATGATATTTTGACGCATTTCACGCCCCTCCTGTGCATCGCCTCCTCCATGAGGTGCGGTCCCATCTGCACCCTCCTCATCCTCATCGTCATGTGGCTGCAGTTCTGCGTCAGGGGGCAGGGGCACATTTCGTCTGACGCACATATTGTGTAGCATGACACATGCCATGACCATCTTTGCCACCTTCTCATGGCGGTACAGGAGTGCCCCACCAGACCTGCTGAGGCAGCGAAACCGTGCCTTCAATAGGCCGAATGCCTGCTCAATGACCACACGGGTACGTGTATGTGCACGGTTGAAGTCCTCCTCGTGCTGGTTCTGTGGGTTCCGGACTGGTGTAAGGAGCCACCTCTTCAGGGGATAGCCTGCATCACCTGTATGTGGGCGAGAATGTATGTGTCAGTCATGACGTCTAATTCAGAACATGATGTGCCACCATGGCTTGCATCCAACTGTTACTTTGGACCACTTCTAAATGCACTTATTGATTCACACTATGCGACCGGTATATGCTCATGGCTCTCATGGCCTGATTTGCATGCCATCAACCAATGTATGCAGAGGGGTTGAGTGCCTTGTGAGTGCCCATCCACTGTGTTCGTTCATGCCGTTAGTTTTGGTGGCCTGGCACGTGTCCTGTGATGTCAATGCTCACATCATTGCAACATTGCTGTTGGCCTCATCATGACCCCAGTGAGCAATATTGATGTTGATAGGGACATTTTGGGGGCCCTGCTGTCTGTGTAATGGTGTGTTGATGTTTCTGTCCGTCATGTGCCTCCTTCGTGCGCAGTTATGGGGGACAGGCCTTTCGGTTGATGGTGTTTGGTGACGTGCATGTAGGTGCATTTCGTTGTAGTCAATGTGGTCTGAATTGGTACAGTGCACTTGCAGATGGTTGTGTCATGGTTGGGACACGACCTCATTCACATGGTAGGGCTGCATACATCATGTATTGGGTTTACTGGTGTTGGGTGAAGTTTGGGTTGCTTTAGGGTATGATCTGGCTCCGTTGTCTCTGCTACTCACAGCCAGGTGGAGTATGCATCATTCCCCCCCCTTTCAGCCAGGTGGAGTATGCATCATTCCCCCCCCTTTCAGACAGGTGGAGTATGCATCCCCCCGCCCCCTTTCAGCCAGGTGGAGTATGCATCATTCCCCCCCCCTTTCAGCCAGGTGGAGTATGCATCATTCCCCCCCCCTTTCAGCCAGGTGGAGTATGCATCATTCCCCCCCCCCTTTCAGCCAGGTGGAGTATGCATTGTACGTCGTTCACCTACCCACTTCACATTTCCATGGTCATGACATTAGACTCACAGAGTAGCCAGGATCTTGGGCCTGCATGTCGCTCCATGTAGCGTGGTATTTTGGAGTTCCTCATGACCATTGAATCATGGGTTGCTCCGGGGAATCGGGCACAACAATGTGTGATGATCCTGTTGGAGTCACAGACCATTTGCACGTTGATTGAGTGGAATTGTTTCCGGTTGCGGTACGGTACCTCCATGGCATGTGGAACCACCAATTCCACATGGGTGCAGTCGATGGCACCAATGCAACCAGGTATGCCGGCTAGTGCATGGAAATCCACTTTGGTGTTTGCAAACTCCTGGGCAGTCCGTGGTAATGAGATGTGGTCGTCTGTGTGCTTGAGGAGGGCATCGAGCACTTGGATGAGTGTACGTGAGAATAATGGTTGTGAAATGCCATGCAAGTGCCCCACTGTGTGCTGGTAGGTGCCTGTGGCCAGGAAGTGGAGTACAGACACTACCTTCAGTAGGGGTGGGATGGCGGTTGGTGTTTCTATCATGCTGACGATGTCGTTGTGTGTCATGTCTACGATGGCGGTGATGGTGTCCCGGTCCAAACGGTACAGGGTGTGGATCTGCTCAGCAGTGAGGTTGAATGGACTGGCTCTGATGCGTGGGGTTGGGGGCTGCCTGCGTGGTGGCACTGGCTGTGCTTGTGGGGCTTGCTGGCCCTGCCTTGCCCTCCTTCTCCTCCTGCGTCTCCTCTGTGCTGCCTGTTGTTGTTGTTGTTGTTGTAGCACTTGCATTGCTATCAGGTCCTCCAGCCCCAACATTGCTAGTCCTATTGGTATCATTGTGGAGTGTGACTGGGTGTGGGAAGGGGTGGGGTGTGCTCTTTTTGTACTTCCTGAGTCTGTATTGCCTCCACCTGTGCTGTTTCTGTGCACCTGTGGCAGCTGGATTCACTTTACATGGCCATTTACGGTTGGTTCGTGATGGCGTAATTAGCACCATGGCGGTAAGGTACTTAACAGGCTGGGTGATGGCGTTAGGTGCATGTCCGCTTGGGTCGTCATTCGCGTACCTTTCCGCTATGCCGGTGATTACGGTGTGGGAGGTCGCGTGCGCGCGTCCTTGGAGCAGTTAACGGCAGCGTTAACTACGATGCCGCTAATGGCATCGTAGTTACCGGTCACGGGTCATAATCGGACCTAGCGGAAAACGATGGCGGTAATCATTTACAAGATAGGATGAAATGGATAATGTCTTTACGCCATGTGGGCCACCAATAATTTTGTTTTACCTTGGCTAGGGTTTTAGCAATTCCATGGTAGCCCTCGATCAAGGAATCATGATAACCGGACATGACTTGTTCTCGTAGTTCTTGGTTTGGTAAGAATAAACGATTCCTGAAGTATGGCAACTGGTCTTTTATCATGTAATGTTCTCCTTGTGCACTCCACGCTTGTAATTGCTCCAGACCCATCAGGTTTTGGATTTCTTCATGTAATTCTTTCTGAGTTATGGTTGCTTTGATTTCTAGGAGCTTGTCACTCGGGATGATTGCTATTGGGTCAGGGGCCTGATACCCTTGCTCTTCCATCCCCATACGGGAAAGAGCATCGGCCTTCCCGTTTTTCACCACTGGTCGAAATGTAATCACGTAGTCATATTCAGCAAAAGAAAGAGCCCAACGTAGTTGTCATGAGGATTGGGCCTTTGCCGTTTTTAGGTACTGGAGGTTCCGGTGGTCAGTTATTACGGTGATTGTGTTTCTGGCGCCCAAGAGGTAGTGCCGCCATGCCTTAAAGGCTGACTTATTGGCCAGGAGGTCTTTGTCTGTGATAGCGTAATTGAGTTCAGGGATGTGAATTTACGCGACCAGAAGGCAACAGGGTGTAACTGGCCCATTTCAGGGTCCTTTTGTGAGAGGATGGCTCCCATAGCCATGCTTGAGGCGTCCATTTCCACCAGGTATGGGAGATCAGGGCGAGGGTGTCGTAAGATTGGGGCAGATGTGAATCTTGCTTTGAGTTCCTGGAAAGCTTGCTCGGCTTCTGTTGTCCACTGGAACTTTTTGTTGCTTTTCTTTAGCAATGACGTGATGGGATGCACGATTTGCGAAAATCCTGGGATGAACCGGCGGTAGAAGTTTGCAAAACCCAGCATACTTTGAACCCCCTTGAATGAATTTGGGGATGGCCAGTTCAGGATAGCATCTACCTTATGTACATCCATTCGGATTCCATTCGGGCTGAGAATAAAGCCCAGGAATTCCACCTCGGAGACGTGGAATGAGCACTTTTCGAGCTTGGCGTAGAGCTGGTGTTGACGGAGTTTCTCCAATATGGATCAGACGTGTTTAACGTGGTCCTGCTTTGATGCGGAATATACTAGAATATCTTTGATGTACACTAGAGCACAGACATCAATCAATTCCCGTAGAACATCGTTCATGAAGTATTGAAATGCTGCAGGCGCGTTGCAAAGGCAAAAGGGCATTACTTGATATTCGTACAAGCCGTATTTGGTGCGAAAAACAGTTTTCCATTCGTCTCCCTGTTTTACGCGAACAAGGTGATATGCCCCCATCAGGTCTAGTTTTGTGTAGATTTGGCCATCTTTGACTTGATCAAGCAATTCAGGGATCAGTGGCAGGGGGTAGCGTTTTTTTACGGTAATCTGGTTCAGTGCGCGATAGTCGATGCACGTTCTCAAATCCCCCTCCTTTTTCGTTACGAAGAATAGAGGACTGGCTGCTGGAGACTTTGAGGGATGGATGAACCCGTTGGCCAGGTATTGGTCAAGATAGGCCTTCAGGTGCTAGTTTTCTGGTTCCGTGAGTGCGTAAATTCGCCCACAAGGGATTTGTGCGCCGGGTATCGGGTCGATTTGGCAATCGTATGGTTTATGCGGTGGCAGGGTATTAGCCTGTTCTTTCTGAAAGACATCTTGAAAGTCCTGGTATTCACTTGGTAGGATGCCGATTGCCACAGTCGCAAGCGTGGAGGTTCTGGTGTCTATTGGTTGTTTCTCTTGGCGATAACATGTGTGGGTGCAAGTCTCGGGAAAGGCCAATTCTTTTGCTCGCCAACGATTTGAGGATTGTGAGCTACCAACCATGGCATTCCCAAAATCAACCGGAACTGTGGTGCCTTAATGAGGTCGAAAACGATAGATTCTTGGTGTCCATACTGGCACAGAAGGGTTAAAGCTGCAGTGCATTGGGATACTGGACCAGAACCTATTTCCGTGCCGTTGACAGTGGTAACAGTGTCGGTGTTTGATTTAGGGCGTAACGGAAGCCCCATCTTTGCCGCAAGATCCTGGTCGATGTAATTCCCAACGGCTCCACTGTCAATGTACGCTCTTACTGCGTGCATCCGAGATGGTTGTTGGTGATTGATCAAGACCACAGATAGTGCAAAATGGGAGGTCTGTAGTTCACTTTCTTCGCTCGACAAGTGGACCCCTACACTTGCCGGGCTGGGGAGTTTTCCGAATCCTTGGTGGTATCTTCCTTTTCCGTGGCCCTTACTGTCCTCCTCGGTGGCTTCACAGGGCACTCTTTAAAGAAATGTCCTGACCTTCCACAGTACAGACATAACTGCTGCTGTCTTCTTTTATCCCTTTCCGCTTTACTCAAGGGGGATCTGACCCCCCCGATTTGCAATGGTTCTCCTGAACCTTCCGTTGTGTGGGCAATATTGTCCTTTGGACGCACATACATAGGGCGAGGGTCCGGTCTGGTTCGATCTGCTCTTCGGTCCTGCAACCTATGATCCAGTTGAACAACAAGGTCAATGAATTCTGAGCAGTCTTTCGGGGGGTTCACTACTTGTGCGAGAACATCCTTGAGCTCCCCCCGCAACCCCTGATGAAATAACGTGGTTCTCTTCTCCACTGGCCATTCTGTTTCAACTACAAGTCTATTGAACGTGGCTATGTATGTTAATAGGTCTTGATTCCCTTGGCGTAGGGACAGACGTTCGTTGTCTAATGCCTGCCCATGAGTATGACGGGCGAACAGCTTTTCCATCTCCTGCTGAAAGCCCCTGAAGTCATGCAGCAAAGGATCGTCTTGGGCCACAAAGGGTACAGACCAGTCCGCGGCGCTACCACTCAGGTAGGATAGCACAAAAGCAACCCATGATTGGTCATTCGGAAAGGCCCCTGGTCTACAAAGGAAGTGCAGTCGGCACTGGTTCATGAACGTTGCAAACCTCTTGGGATCCCCTGTAAATCGTTCAGGCGGGCTTAGGGAACTGCCCCAGGAAGGGTTATCTGAACGGGATTGGCTGATGGTGCTGGCATCGAGGGCATGCTTCCCGGCAATGGTGCATGCCCTGCTTGTGACTGGAGAAGTTGCCGGCTTAAATCATCAGTGCGTTCTTTGGCTACTATCAGCTCTCTCCTCAGGGTGTTGGTCTCCTGCATGGCTGCATGTACTTCAGAACGTAGCTGCCCCAACATGTGGGCTAACTGGTCGGTTTCTGACGTTTCCATGATGCCCAGGTGGATTTTTATGTGAGGCTTTGCGTTCTGTAACGCTCACCTGGTATCCACGGGGATGTCACTCAGCCTGTTCGGACCTCTTATGACCTCGAACCCTTCCCTGGAGTCTACTCGACTGGAGACTGGGCCTGAAACACAGGATTGGTAGAGTTTAACTCCCTATTGTCTCTGTGTGCTTGAACCCCTTCTTCGCCGGGGTCCAACCCTTCCATTTGATCCACAGCTCACCTTTTTTTCTTGGAAAGTGTGCTCTTCGTCCTGCTTTCAGCGCAGGGGCGCATTGATTGATGCGAGCTCCCTGCTGCCTAGTTACTTCACTGGCAAGAGTCCGACAGGTAAGTATAATGAGTCTTTAAAACAGTTCTCTAACTTCGTTCCTTTCCTTCCTTAGATGGTGGCCGGCGTCCGGGGATGGCGACTTGCTGCTGAGATGAGTAGCACTGAAGGTGAGTGAGAGCGTGATGCGCGATGCGACCCTTTCGTATTTCTATTGAACTGAGTTCTTTTTCTGTGTCTTTTAGGTGCCGCGAAGTTTTCAGCGTGGATGCCGGTTATGAAGAAGAAATGCGGTGAGCAAGCGCGGTATGCGGCGCCTCTAGATGTTTCCACGCTAACCTGGAGTGTCTTTTGCCCTCTTGCAGATGGATGAGAAGTTCCGGAGACAGAGTTCCCCCAGAGCGACTGGGATTCAGGTAAGCGTTTGAAGCTCGTACAGTTTTTAAAAATAAGCGAAGATTTGCTGAATGCTTACTAATGCCTTTTTTCTGTTCTTTTCCCTTTTCCTTAGGAAGCAGCGTGTCGGGATGGGAATGACACCGCCGAAGATGCCCGCAGAACAGAAGGAGCGATGAATGATGGGCAGAAGCGCCGCAAGGTAAGGCTGTTCCTTACAGTGTTCTTGTTCTTGCAGGAGCTGAGCACAGAAGAAAGATGCAGGTCTACTGGAGACCGATCCGAACACAGTGAGTGTCACGCTGCAGGTGCAGAAAATGCAAAGCATGTTTCTCAGCCTGAGCGTGGCTTAAATAGTCTCTGGGTATCCCAGGTGCCTCTGGGCTGAACCACACCCAAAAGGCTAGACTGCACATGCAGTTCTGGGAACCGAAATATGTGGGGGCATCCATCTTGTCCCCATCAATGCACTACAAGTCCAATCCCCAATGTTATCCTATGGGAGTGAGTGAGTCTGGTGCCACAATCGCCAAGTCTGACTCCAAGTGGGTCTTTGGAGGGATGGAGAATGTAGGTGATCGTGGCCTGGCTCCAACCTGACATCTTGGAGGGCTGGGGACATGAGGGGCAGGAATCATGACAGGGACAGAGCGGGAAAACACATGTCTGTGCATGCGTACCTGTTATCTGAGCAGGGGCAAACAGGAACTGCCCTTTTCTTCATCTGCCCTTTGTTTCGGACGCCCGGGCGAGAGACACCCTTGATCTAAGCTCAAACTGAAAAGACCAAACAGATATCCCTGTGCTCCATAAAACATGATGGCAGGTAGAGGGGTGAGGGGCAAGTCCCATCACAACGAGACATGAGGTGTCAACAGGTATCCTGTTGGGACCTAACAATGGCTTAGATGCAGAAACATGCGCTTTGGTATTTTTTAGATATTACTTGCATGAACGCCCGCCAGCCAATTGACACAAGGAATAGTTGCACATTAGACAGCTTCTAGAAGCGGCATAGAGTGGGTACATAGGAACATTGAACTTAGTTGCAAATACGCCTCCAGGCCCTACATTAAACTCTCAAAACTATTACAGCCATTTCAACGACCCTAGGTGGTCTCCAGTTTTGACTGCTGCCCTAGCAAAACTGTTGCCCTTATCTCTGTTATGTTCCTGCTACAAATCATTACTAACAAATGGAATTCCAGAAATGTGGGAGGAGTCCATTATTGCCCCAGTCTACAAAAATGCAGATGGCGTTATGCTACCTCTAAATTATTTGCTTAGCGTGTTCTTGTGTGCATTAAAGAATGGCCTGAGAGTAGCTGGTTAATGCCGCCATCTCAGGCTCTGTTCTGTTGTAAAAGGGGAATTATGGCGCATTGCTTTCTCTGCGGGAGGCGATCAGGGGACCGTAATTAGGGATGAATAACTGTACAGCTGCATGTGTGGAGTAACGGGTGGTTGGTTGATGGACATAGACTGCGTATCGTTGGTGGCTGGTATCAACCACTTTACGCTATCGCCCCCTTTTTCTGAGTGCCTGGCTTGTAGCATAACTTAGAATGCATCACCTTTCACACAGTATATTCCAGACTGGGCTACATCTGTCCCCCCACTTCACAGCCCTGAGTTACTATTCTGGAATTCGCCGCATGGAAACATGTAAACGGTGATACTGGGCCAAAAAAGCCGCCATAATGTAACCAGATGGCTGGAGCACCCCACAAGCCCATCACACAGCCGAGCACCACACGTCGCTAAATACCCATTGCTCCACTAAGCTACTTTACATGTGTTTATGCCAAAGACACTTTTAGCTTGCCATCCTTTCTGCAGTACCAGTATATCATCCACCTTAGTGAATCCACAGGCACCCAAACTACCCCAAAACATTCTGCGCCCCCTTCTACAACACTCCACCCTTACGTCTGTGGCATTTTCTCCCACTTCTCCATCCTCCTGTCTTCTCGCTACTCCTTTTCCTCCACAGACTAAGATGCGTCTTACCCGGGCTGAGGCGCAATATGCCAGCCTCCAGAAGCGACAGGTGCTCGGAGACCACTGCGGTGGTAGCATAAAAGCCTTGCAACATAACATGGCATACCGTAACATAACACTGACCCAAGGGCTTTGAATCTATTGCAGCTGCTGCATTCTGGCAGACTGGCATTTGAACATTTGGAGTTCACTCTCGCCTCTAGATCTGGCCTGAGAAATAAGGCTGTGTTTTGGCCCTGGTATCAGTCAAACTTTTCATCTCAGACATTCCCCAGGATCTAAAAGAGAGTGATCATTTTCGTCCAAAATGGGCTATGCGCGCGATGGTGCATTAACATCATCTGATTTATGGCGCTGCCCTTCTGGGCCTGACACCTATTGAGATGCAGTGGCAAATAAATGTAGCTGACAGCTGGTCCAATAGCACAGCAAGTAGAGCACTGCTTTGACATCTGTGCAGAGCCCGCTGACACAGGTTCGAATCCCGGCAGAGCCAAACTCAGCCTTTCATCCTTGAGGTCGATAAATGAGCACCACACACTGTGGGTAATAATAAGCATCGCTCAGATACCTGAGGGTTCGTAGCGCTATATAGATGCAAAATTATTATTTTGATAGCTATTGTACACGCAGCTGCTTATAGCCCAATCTTCCTGAACAATAATGTTGTGGTTTTTGGGAGTCAGCAAGTGATAAAAGCTTGGTTGTAGGGTTCCAGTAATCTGGAGGTGGTAAAGTGCTTCTGATACGTTGCCCTGCTTTCTGCTAATAATTGATCTTGGACTCTCCATTTTGTGGCAACGCCAGAATGCAGGGTTTGATAAGATTGGACCACCGGTCAGGAGGTTTTTCACTGAAGCCAGTGAACAAAGCGTAGGTGGCTAACGGTGGGGCAATGACACCTGGGAGCTGTATCTGAGGTGCCAGCGGCCTACATGCTATCAAAGGGTGTGAAGCGGGCTGCTGGAGAAGAGTCCTGGGCTTCCACTGCCCCCCTCACTGTGTGCCATCAGATTGGAAAGTGAGCCCTGCCTGCTAGTGAGGGCTACTAAGCCGCGTATAAACGGGTGCTGTGGTGTATGGCAAAAGGGGATTCAAACATTACCAATGGTATCTTAGTGGAGAAGGTGGAACAAAGAGGCCCCTGCATGCTCAGCCTGGCAGCAACCCATGCATTTACACACGTGTAGTATCAGTGAGGCAGAACCCGATTACTCAAATCCAAAAGCAAAATAACTAGTTGCTAGGATAATCTCTGATGTGTTGAGGGACCAAGACTACTAAAGTGCATGCAAACTGCCCAGTTTAGCACTTTCACCGAATTATTAAAATTCTTGTGTTGAGTAGAGGTAGGTGCAGTGTTTGTTTTGCTGCAAGTCCTGGTGAGTGTTATGTAAGTTCTGGCTGGGAATTACACCTACAAGGGGATATTTGGGAAGATTGGTGGGACTCTGGGATCATCAAGGACGTGTTCCTGTGCTGAAAGTCTGGTTCAGTTTTGCATTCTACATGCCTCTGTCCTATGCTGAGTGCTAGTCGACAGTCTGATTGGCTTAGCTCTGCAATCTACATGCCAGTGTCATACGCTGGGTGATAATCGACAAAGGTTAACTCTGATTGGCTCAGTTCTGCATTCTACATGCCACATGCCACTGTGCTAAAATGCGTGATAAATGAGAAAGGTAAAGTCTGATTGGCTCAGTTCTGCAATCTACATGCCACTGTTCTACGTTGGGTGATAATCGACAAAGGTAAAGTCTGATTGGCTCAGTTCTGCATTCTACATGCCACTGTCCTATACTGTGGCAATAAGCCACGAGACCGCAGGCCAATACCGCCCCTGTAACTAGGGCCCCGGGGGCATTACCGTGGGCGGTATAGGCCCGCAGTTGAGGGGCTTATTGCCATTAGTACCCTGGGCCGTTAGACCTGGGTACTAATTGCTTTTTTTTTCTGTTCCGAACCACCTTTCGGAACAGAAAAAAAAAGTTTAAAAAAATGGCCGCCGGGAAAGGGAAAAAGTAGTCAGTTTTCCCTTTCCATGGCGGCCATCGGGAGCGGGCACGCTGGGAACATTCTGTTCCCAGCACGTCCGCTCGCGAGAAAAGAAGAAAAAAAAAGGTAGGTGGGGTGAGGAAGGAAGAAAAAAAGAAAACGTACCACGGTCTCCGCCGGGGGACGATGGAAGCCTCCAGCCATGTGGAGGCTTGGAGCGGGGATGGCCCCGCTCCGAGTCTCCACACAGCTGGAGGCTTCCATCGTCCCCCGCCGGAGACTGCGGGATAGAAGGTAAGTGGGGTGGGGTGGGAGGAGGGAGGAGGAAAGAGGATACAAAAAAGAAATGTCTTACCTGAGTCCCCGTTGGGGGACGAGGGAAGCCTCCAGCCATGGGGAGGCTCGGAGCGGGGATTGCCCTGTTTCGAGCCTCCTCATTGGCTGAGGGGCTGCCAGGCCCCTGGCCGGGAACAGGGTAGCCGGCACGCACAGCATAAAAGGGAATACTGTGTGGTATGGCTCGCAAATGAGCCAATCACCACGCTGTATTCCCATTGCACCGCGCGTGCCGGGTACTAATGGGTGATAATCGACATTCTGATTGGCTTAGTTCTGCATTTTACATGCCACTGTTCTACGCTGGGTGATAATCGACAAAGGTAAAGTCTGATTGGCTCAGTTCTGAATTCTACATGCCAATGTGCTAAGCTGTGTGTTAATCAACAGTCTGATTGGCTCAATTCGGTATTCTACATGCCACTGTGCTACACTGGTTGATAATCAACAAAGCTATCTTAAACAGGTGAAAAATAAATGTGGATCTGAAGACGGAGGTCCAAGTGTAGCCCTCATGACCCCTACCCAACTCGCAGCCTGAAGACAGAGAAATTACAGATGCACATCACTCTTAGGCCCTTCATCACCATCATTGATGTATCGCTGATGTGAGAAACATTACTCCCTCAGACAGCCATTCAAACCATACCCGACTGACGATATGGAGGAGGTGGAGTTATCAGCAATCGATTGTCCATAACTCGATAAGTTAATGACATCATCACTGACATCACAACGTAGGTACACATAGCCATGAAGCACATAGGCATCTGCACATGAAGTTACATGAACACACATTAGATTATTGCAGATAGACACAAAACAAATGCTTATGACTCACGCAGGTAGATGATGGACACATATATGTATATATCCTTTGCCAAAAGCATAAACCGCAAGATGCCAAGAATACACGTGTCCAGCTTGCACATGCTTAATTGCAACTAACATGTAAAGGCATAACAACAATGATGGAATCTATAGTTACACTGAAGTGGATGAGGAACAGAATAAAGACTTCAAATACATTGAAGGAGTGACAGCCTGATTCAGCTAAAGGCAGGAAGACAGAGCTTCCAGCACAGACACAGTGCACACCCTAGCCAAGGCGGAGCAGCGATGGAAGGTTTCCAGGTTCACCAAGGCAACCAGACACCTGCAAGGAATCTAGTCTAAAATCCTCATCATTGTAAGCAGCAGAGCTCCATTTCGTGGTCTCTACACACGTGACCAGGGAAAACAGGACAATGCCTATTCACTCAAGGGAGATGGAGAGAAGCTGTTCCCATTGAACCAGAGGTGGAAAGATACAAGTGTTGATCAAAGTTAACAACTGAATGTACTCTCACGGGCTTAGGTGATAGAGATGGCAACATGATGGAACACACAGAACCTCTGTGTTCGTTTCCATCACCTTGAAAATGTCCACCCATCTTGGTAGCTGTCCAAGGTCCCAAGGCTGGGAAGACACATTCTGTCCAATCCTCAGCTACCTTTCACGCTAAGACATATACTGTTGCAGTGGTCATTAGCTTCTTTACTTTCCCGAAACTTTGCATTTGGTGTAAGTAGAGGTGGCCCTAGGAGGAGCCACCAGACATGGCGAGCCAATAATCATACTAACCCCTATACATCGCATATGTAGTTCCCCTAAACTGACCAATCCACACCTCTGATAGGTTTCGGGGATGTAACCTGTTATTGTGACGTCACTCCTGATTGGAATTGTGTGAGTGACACACGTTTGGAGGGCGAGAGCTCTGGAAAACGCTATGCTATTCTATTGTGATCTCTGTCATTTTTGTTGGATAATAAAGACAGTAACCCTTTGCCCCATGGTTGAGTCTTCAGTTCTTGCGGCAGGGATTTGTTGGGGCCTGAGTGCCCTCTTGCTGGTAATTGGGGTAACTGCTAGAGAGCCTCTGACACTCCTTTGCAGAACTAGAAACAGGCAGGAGTTGCTAGGATGTCTAATGCAGCTGAATTAGCTGGAAGGTTGCATAGGCCTGCCCACATGTTTGTGTGGAAAATTAAGAAACGTAGTGGGGCCGAGTCTTATTGGAAATGATGTATGCAATCTCAGGTGAGATACGTTCTACTGTTCATGACTGAGCTGGCTGATCATTTTGTGTCTTGAAGGTGGATGAACGCCATCATTTAACCTTTTTTTTTTAAATCCCACTTTTTAAATCTGTTAATATGTTAGATTGTATATAGGGATTTAAAACGAAACAAATGAATACATGCATTGAATTGAATTGACCAGTGTTGCTGTGCTGGGTCGTCGTCCTCTGGTTCTCGTATTGTTTACCCATTGTGGGGATTTAGACCCGGCTATCAGTTCACACTCTTCCTCCCCTGCCTGGGTTTAAAGTCGTGACTGATGACCTCTGGCCGTCTCATAGGGCTCGCACTGACCCCGAGTCCCTCCTGGAGCACATCACATGGCCGCATCTGCGGGGGTCAAGCGCCACTGGCGATCAAGCAAGATCTGAGACGCCAAGGTTTCCAGAAGGAGTCGCTCATCTGGGGGAACAGGGGAAGCCTGTGCCCCCTTGTGTGTGTCTGGCAGCACATGGCTGCAGGCAGGAATGCCATGCGTCGGAGATGTTATTGGTGCCTTGTAATTGCAGGACTCGTGACCCTCCTGCTCAGCACGGGAGGCCATTTAATTAACACGCTTCGTGTTTATGCTAACCTCTCTAACTCTCTCCCTCTCTCTCCATTTTCAGTGTGCAAGATCGCAATTCACAAGAAATGTGAAGCCAAGGTAAGGCATGAAATGGCGCTCGTTCGTACTGCACTGCATGCCGCGCTGACACGCATTGTAAGGGGTGCTGTGAAGGGTGATGACATCACTGTTCCTCGATATGCTGAACTATACGTACGTCGTGGCGCACGTGTCTTCAAGAAAGCGCCTACTGTGCAGTCCTCTGATCTATTGGGAATTCTTCAGGGGTGCTTATGACTGACAGAGCTCCCACTGTCGGGGACAACACGAGGGACACAGTACAGGGGGCAACATAAAGGTTGATGCGATCCTACATGGCAAGGATATTGCCGAGAGATGTCTGATGCGCTGCTAGAAAACTCAGCAATAATGTAATAGCAAGCGAGGGAGTGTTAGAATGCAAGAATGGAGCCATTAGGACCCCTCAGGAACCTCCAAACCTGGAGCATTCCTTTCTCCCTTGAGAGCCTAGCATCCCCACCCGCAATCAGCAAATAAGCACCAAGGCCTGATGCCAGGCTGACCTTCATGCACATAGTGGGTGGGCATCAAGGCATAACGCCAGGCTGACCTTCATGCATACAGTGGATGGGCATCAAGGCCTAATGCCAGGCAGACCTTCATGCACATAGTGGATGGGCATCAAGTCCTAATGTCAGGCTTAACTTCATGCATATAGTGGGTGGGCATCAAGGCATAACGCCAGGCTGACCTTCATGCATACAGTGGATGGGAATCAAGGCCTAATGCCAGGCAGACCTTCATGCATACAGTGGGTGGGCATCAAGGCCTGATGCCAGGCAGACCTTCATGCATACAGTGGATGGGCATCAAGGCCTAATGCCAGGCAGACCTTCATGCATACAGTGGGTGGACACCAAGGCCTAATGCCAGGCGGACCTTCATGCATACAGTGGGTGGACATGAAGGCCTAACGCCAGGCTGACCTTCATGCATACAGTGGATGGGCATCAAGGCCTGATGCCAGGCTGACCTTCATGCATACAGTGGGTGGGCATCAAGTCCTAATGTCAGGCTGAACTTCATGCATACAGTGGGTGGGCATCAGGTCCTAATGTCAGGCTGACCTTCATGCATACAGTGGGTGGGCATCAAGGTGCATTAGCACCCAGAGTGGAATGTTGAAACCCCGTGGCTAATCAGGATGCAGGGCTATAATGGAATGGCTGGTGTAGGCACGTATCCTGCCGGTTCACAGGATTTGATCATTTACCCTGAGTGCCCTCTGCTGCCTCAGCTCCATCTCTGCTTACCTGTCTCTGTCTCCCCCCCCAATGCCCCCTCTCCCACCTAACAAGCCATCTGCCTGGTGCTCAACCCGTTCCATCAGCCTCCATTTTCCAGACACCTGCTCAACCGTCCTACGCTAGGGTGACCAGATTTAAGAAGTAAAAAAACGTGACAGCGCATCTAACATAAATGTAGCACTAACTCTTGAAAGGGGCCGTCAAGGCACTACACTTCAGTAGCGGTTGGAGGAGAAGGAGGTTTAAGTGTTACTGGTGGAATAAACACATATTATAATAAATTCATCATAAACTACCACTATTTTAATTCGTAAAATGCAGCATTTCATCTGTGTGAGAATGTGCATTCCTGCCTGCCAGATATGAAGATCTACTACCAAAAACCGGGACCACTGCATTTTCCAATGGAAAAATAATCTTGAGAAAGGGGGACAGAGCACCCAATTCTGGGACACTCCCAGCAAAACCGTGACGTCTGGTCCACTATCCCATGCCGTGCCTCAATCCCACTGCTTGCCAGTCATGCATGCCTCCTTCCTTCAATACGTCAGCAGCCGAAAGCTGAAATCGAAGAGGAACTCCCACTCACAAGCCACCAAACAATCACTGTTCTTCAACAATAGCTGAACAGATGTATTTTTGAAGTTTATCTGACCATCTCCCTCCCCCTCACTCCCTCTCAGCACTTATGGTTGCTGTGCTTAGCACCTGGTCCAATAGCCTTATTGCCTGGAGCCTCTGGAGAATACTACTTGTTGAGTGCCCTTATCCCTCCTTATACACTGTGTGGTTTCTTTACTCTTAATAAGCAGTGCTGCTCAGGGTTCAAAGCAATAGTGCCCAATTAGCCGCCGTAGTGCAATATTAGAATCCTGGGAGCCAATCAGGATCTGTTCACTAATAGCTGGTGAGGCCATGTATCCTGTCTGCTTGTAGGATTCCGTCATCTACCCTGAGCTACGCTTGGTTCCATAAATCGGGCTTCTGGGCTCATTACAAGCAGTATTGCCCAGAGCTTTGGGCAATATGCTTAATTAGTACCCGGTGAGGGACATCAGATTGTAACAATCGATCTAATTGTCCCTCGCCGGGTCATTACCAGGCCGACAAAGCCTTACCTGCTGTCATTCTGTGTCCCTCGATGTTCATTCCCTTTTTTCGACTGGCTGCCTTGGGAAGGGAGAAGGGACTATGTGTTGTCCCTTCTCCCCATTCCCTGGTGGACATGTTCTTTGTTTACTTTTTTAAATTAATTTTTAATGGCCACCATGGAAAGGGAGAAAGGACTACGTGTAGAGTTGTATCCCCGCTCCATGGCTTCCATCTTCTTTGTTTTCTTTTTTCTTTGTTTTTGAAGGTCCGCCATGCACAATTTAAAGAAAGACACTATTAGTACCCTGGTCTTACAGTCCGGAGTACTAATTGCAAAAAGTCCCTCGCGGGGGGGGCATTACCACTTCAGGTAATGCCTTGGGCCTGTAACTTTGAGCCCCTGGGCATTACCTGAAGTGGTAATCCCCCCAAATCGGGGCTTATTGCTACCTGAGTGTATTTTTGCATCTAACTTTGGCCATTGATTGTAACCGGCTAGCCCAGTGACTGTTCACTACTGCTGTACTTGCTTACTCTTCCCTCTGCCTCCACTCTTTTCCACTCATGGCGCTCTCTGTCTCTCCCATCTATTCCAACTGCTTCTCTATCAACTATCCTTCTTTTCCCAAGAGGTAGTGCCGCCATGCCTTAAAGGCTGACTTAATGGCCATCATCCGACCCATGAAGCGCGTGTCAGTTGAGGCTTTCGCTGCCACCTTCTTGCCCTCTCCTCCCCCTTCGGCTGACTCCCACCCTGACACAGCCCTCTCCACTCTCCACTCCGCTATATCTGATACTCTTGATATCCTTGCCCCTGTCATGAGAATCCGCCTGAAGCCCAAAGCCAAATGTAACTCCTGGTATGACTCGGATCTCGTCACCCTTAAGCGCAAGTGCAGGGTGGCAGAGAGGAAATGGCGTGCTTCATGTTCATCCTCTGACAAACTGGCCTGTCGCCTGCTCCAAAGGCAATACCGGCTCTCCGTTCTCACCAAGAAGAGAACCCTTATCCAAGCCTGCATCTCTGCGGCATCTAACAATTCGGCCGAACTCTTTAAAATCTGCAAGGAGCTGGCCAACCCTGCTGCAGTCTCTACCTCTCCTGTCCCCTCCCAGGCCCTCTGCACGGCACTGGCCTCTCACTTCATTTCAAAAACTCAGGACATCCTGTCCTCACTTTCCTCCTATAACCTCCCCCCCTCTATTCCCTGCCCTTCCTCTGGCTCTTCTGCAGCCACCCCTCCTCTCTCCTTCTCTTCCTTTCCCCTTTTTTCTGCTGACGAGGTTTCAAGACAAGTCCGATCTATGAAAGTCTCATCAAAACAGGTCCACCCCTGTTCCTCCAAAACTATCAAGGACCACATTGACTCCTTGGCTCCTGCCCTTGCTGACTTCTGCAATCACTCCTTCGCCTCTGGAGTCTTCCCAACCCCTCTCAAGCACTCCCTTGTGCACCCCATTCTTAAGAAACCCTCTTCCGACCCTTCCTGCCCAGCTAACTATCGCCCAATCTCTATCACTCCCTTCCTGGGCAAGCTCCTGGAGAAACTGGCCATCTCCCAGCTTAATCTCCATGCTGAATGTGTTGGTAGTCTTCATGACCATCAGTCTGGCTTCAGAGCTGCCAGAAGCACGTAAACTGCTCTCCTGAACATCCGTGAGGACCTGCTCTCGAACCTTGACTCTAACATTCCATGTGTTCTCATTTTGCTTGATCTCTCTTCTGCCTTTGATACTGTCAACCATACCATCCTGCTCAACCGTCTCCGTGATAACCTCGGTATCACTGGTCAGGCTCTGGCGTGGCTGACCTCTTTCCTCTCAAATCGACCCTCCCAGGTCCAACTGGGGTCTTTCCTCTCTGACATCTTCTTCTCTACCTGTGGTGTCCCCCAGGGATCTAACCTCTCTCCCTGGCTGTTCAACCAGTATCTGGCACTTCTCGCCCACCACATCGCCGCTCTCTGCCCCTACTTTCAGTGCTATGCGGATGATACCCAACTCATTTTCAGGCTACCCTCGTCCTCCTCTTCTCCTTCCCTCATCTCTGACTGTCTTTCTGCTATCCAGGCGCCAACGACCTCTGCCTTAATGCCAGTAAGACTGAGATTCTACTCATCGGCACTCCCACTCCCTCCTTCCCTGCTGCTCTCTGGCCGGCCTCTCTGGGCCCTCTTCCTACTCCTACCTGCAAGGCAAAAAACCTTGGGGTCATCTTCGACTCCACACTCTCCTTCTCTCCTCACATATCCGACGTATCTAAGAAGTCACACTACCAGCTACACCTCCTCAGAGGTATCCTTCCTTTCCTCTCCTTCCCCCAGAAGCTCACTGTCTCTAGAGCCCTGGTTCTCTCTAAGCTGGACTACTGTAACAGCCTCTATCTTAATCTGCCCGCCTCTACTCTCCGCCCTTTGCAACTCATCCAGAACAGGACTGCAAGACTTGTCCTTGGCCTCAAGCCCAGGGACCGTATCTCTCCAGGACTGAAATCACTACACTGGGTCCCAGTGACTGCGAGGATCAAGTTCAAAACCCTCTGCATTGTCCACAAGGCCGTCTGGGGCCTTGGGCCAAAATACCTTCAACTCTCTCTTCCTAAATATCTTCCTTCTCGAGCTCTTCGCTCATCCGCCTCCAACTCCCTCAGGGTCAGCCGCTTCTCCAAATAACGAGTTGGGGGCAGATCTCTTTCCACTGCAGGGGCCTCCCTCTGGAACAGCCTTCCTACCTCCCTGAAACTTGAGGAGAACCACCTCCGGTTCCGGAAGCACCTCAAAACCTTCCTCTTTGCCTCCGCTTTCTCTCCCCCTCTCCCCTGCTAATACTACTGAAACTGCACTGAATCTGCAACTGGGCCATTCACCGTTCTCGGCCCAGCCACTCTCCCCTGCACTGCCTCCACGGCAACCCCTGCACTACGGGACTGTGTCTGTATCCATACAGCCCCCCTTCCCAGCACTTGTTTGCACTTACCTCACACTTGCCACCAGCTGGCCCTTGTTATTTATCCTGTATGCTGTATGCTTATAACCCTGTACTGCACTTTCCCCTCTCCCTTTCCCCCATGCACTTTTCCCTTCCCCTCTACCCTTGCACTTGCGCGATCTGAATGACACCTGGCCTAGTAAGATCGTTGTCTGTCTCCCCTTGTTCCCCCCCTGCCTCGTCGCGCCTTGAAACACTTGTGTATAGGCGCGTTACAAATGCCATATCATATATCATATCATATCATATATCATATCAAGTATGACACTGTCATAGTTCTCAACACACTCGCTTCTGATGGGTGTCACCGGCCAAAAGTATCCCATTTCCTTCTAACATTCCGGTACCGGGGGGTCATCTTTGGGAAGACATCCTGTTTCACAAGAAGTTACTGACTGGGGGCCGTTGCCGGCCTGTGCATGCTGATCACAGCACTACCAATTTTGTTTTTTGTGGCGTCACGTTTTGGCGCGATCTCTCCAGCAGTTTAACAGACAGTGGGCCTCATTATGAGTCCGGCGGTAGCTGTGCTGGTAAAAATGGCACGGCTGCCACCAGAGTCATTTTTTTTCCAGCGCCCGGCAATAGGCAATTACCGGGGCATCACAGCCGCGGCGGACCCAGTAATTGCCCATTGCCGGGTGCCGGAAAAAATTACTCCCCATTCCCATTTGAGTCCCATTGGACTCAATGGGAATGGGGAGGACGATAGCACCGGCACCATTCAGAATGGTGCTGGTGCTACTGTCAAGGTCTGTGGGCGGGTGCCGACCCGCCCGCCAGGTCGGATCTGGTGGGTGGGACGGCACCCGCTTGCAGAACTCGTAGTTTGCCGGCAAGTTTGTAATGACCGCCAGTGACAGTAATTTGAAATCACAGCCAATTCAAAGTGCCCTAACAATGAACGCTGTTGTGCTCTGGAAAAACATGTATACAGTTCTCTGCCAGTGGTGTGGAGTGGAATATACATGTTTCTAGCATGGCATGTCATGAGCGTTGCAGATTTTGATGTGTAGAAGTTCATAATAAACTTCACTGCCACTCGACCCTGCTGAATTATCTGGTGGGGGATATTTATAAAATGTTGCTACCTAAAAGCATCATTCTGGCGTCCTTGGTTGCCAAACGCTGTATTTTAAAGATGTGGACACACACCATTCCCTCCCTGGCCACCCTATCCTCCGAACCCCACCCCCGTCCCCTTGGCGACAGCACTGATGCTTTAATGCATGCACTGGAGCAGTAAATGACGTTAAAGTGACTGGGAGGTGTCACAGATAACGCAGCCAATTCAGACACAAGCTTGCCCCCACAGATGCCCCAGGCGACACTAGGTCACTAAGCTGCAAGCTTATCATTCCTCGTCACCTGCCAACAGCACCTTCTTGGAATGAGTGTGAATTTGCCATATTAGTACCCGGCGAGAGTCAAGCAGAATGCAACACGAATTCTGATTGGCTCTCGCCGGGTCCTTACCCAGCCGAGAATTCTTCGATTCTCTGCCGGGATTCCAGCCGCCTTGTCCTCGGCGGGGGGTGTGGCAGCCCCTCAGCCAATGAGGAGGATCGAAGCGGGGCCATCCCCGCTCTGAGCCTCCCCACGGCTGAGAGGCTGCTTTTGCCCCCCGCTGGGGACTCAGGTAAGCTTTTTTTTTTTCCCTTCCCTCCCTCCTCCCTACCCCACCCCACTTACCTTCTTGCTCATGCGTCCCTGGTGGGGGACAATGGCAGCCTCCACACAGCTGGAGGCTTCCATCGTCCCCTACCGGGGACACAGGTACTTTTTATTTTTATTTTTTTCTTCTCCCACCTTCCCCTCCCTCCCGTCCTCCCAACCCCACTTACCTTCTGCTTATTTTTTTTCTTTTTTTTTCGGGAGCGGATGCGCTTGTGTTCCCAGCGCGTCCCCTCCCGAAGGCCACCATGGAAAGAGAAAACGGACTCCTGTTTTCCCTTTCCCGGCGGCCATTTTCTTGCTCTTTTTTCTTTTTTATGTCCCGAAACGCCGCGGCTTTTCGGGACAGAAAAAAATTCTTTAGTGCCTCGGTCACGCATATATAGCGGGCCGGGGTACTATTAGCAACATGACCCTCGCGGCGAGGGCATTACCGACTCAGGTAATGCCCCGGGGCCTTCGTTAAGGCCCTCGCTTCGCCCCGGTCTATAACTATGGGCCACGGGGCATTACCTGAGTCGGTAATGCCCTCGCCGCCCAGGTCATATTGCTTAAATAAAACATTGCAGCACTCTTGGCTTCAGGATGAATAGTAAGTTTACTTTTAAGCAGATGCGCTTTTGGCAACAAAATAAGCTGTACAGAATGACTGTGTTTGTGATAACTCTTCTACATCTCTAGGCAAAACCTGGTACAATGGCTGCTGGCAAAATGACGTATTGAAGCATCCTAATGAGTTAATATTAAACTACGGACTTTTATCATTATGATCTTATCTAGATGCGAATTTCTCTAATGTCACTTCCGGTGATGTCACGTCCTCCAAGCAGTTGTGAAAGGTTGAGAGCTATACGTTGTAGAGATGCACCCCCTGTAAAGTCAGACATTCGTAGCCATCTTACTTATGAATGAAATAACATTTGTTATTAACAATAATAACCACACAATAAAATATAGTGAAGATGGGAGTGAGACAGAAACAAGTGTGTGCACTTAGCGGGAAGTGTCTCTGTTTGTTATGTTATATGCCTTTTATGCTGCACACATGGAAGACAATCTGGATGATGTATTGCCATTAGGGGCGCACACACTTGCAGTGTCAGTCAAGTCTTCTGGCTCAGTCATGCAAGAGGGGCACATATGCTGCTGGGCCTGTGTGGGCAGATGGAGTGCTAAACAAGACTGCTGCTCGCGCTAACATGGCGCTGGAAGGTAGAGCATCCAGGCCCATGATATCCACCCGCGCACAAGGCTAGGACGACACTGGGCCATACCATGTTTAGAGCTTTCTCAGAAGGCCACAGGGCCTGTTTACATCCAGGGTAGTAATAATGGCGGGAAGTGGTTGTGGTCCGAAGAGTGTGACAGAACTTGCACGGGTTCCCCTCGCAGGGGCCGACTGGCTTGCCACCAACAGCCCCGGCAGTATGGGATTTCAGCACAGCTTGTTCGCGCACACCGCTGTGAACGCCCCTGCGCACAGACATAGCTCCAACAAACGGCTCTGCCAGCAGGTAATGAATTATTGGGCTCTCTGATGTACAAAGGCGCTGCGATTGGCCTGGGCCAAAGTAAAAACAAACATACCTGGTAATATGCGTTTATATGTTATGCCATCTTGCATTTGTATAGAGCCTCCTGGCATAGTTTATGGCGTCGAAGCACTACAGTTCTTGCTACACTGCTTCACAAAACCAATTTCAACATTAGCCATTGTAATGGTACATCATTTATCAACCCTAGGGGGCTAAGAAACTAAGTAGACCATTGTAAGATTTGAGCAAGCACTCGAACTCAATGAGCTATCTGTCCTGGCAGTACATAGGAGCTGTGTAGATGTGCATGGCTAGTAGACAACTGTTTGCAATGCTATAGGAGCAAAGAGATGCAAACACGTTCACAGGCACTCCAGTTATACTAATAACCCCTGATTTTATTGTTTTGCCTATGCCAAGGCAGACGTACCTTTGATGGAGGGTCCCAGTGGAGGGTTCGGTGTCAGAGATGTGTGGCTGTGCTTGCTTTGTGCATGCGTCGTGTGGAATTAGAATGTGTGCTTGGATCCGAGATATCTAGTTTCCTGCATGCTGATATGTTTTGGGTGTGCATTATGGTGATGGGTCAAATGCATTAGGCATCTGGGGCTATGCAAGGGTGGGCGAGGATAAGTGGGAGATTATGCAGCGTCTGGAAGGTGGATGGCAGTTAGGCCATAAGGACTTTGGGTGCATTCAGCCATGAGAGTGGTACTGTAGTTAGTTGGCTTGACGCATGCTGGTGTGTTTTGGGTGTGCATAATGGTGATGGGTCAAATGCATTAGGCATCTGGGGCTATGCAAGGGTGGGCGAGGATAAGTGGGAGATTATGCAGCGTCTGGAAGGTGGATGGCAGTTAGGCCATAAGGACTTTGGGTGCATTCAGCCATGAGAGCGGTACTGTAGTTAGTTGGCTTGACGCATGCTGGTGTGTTTGGGGTTTGTAATTAGAAATGATAAGCTCTGGCTCCTGAGGAGGATGGGTGAGCATGTACGTTGTGTGGGCTGTAGGGCGATGTGTCCAGCGGCCTCTGCAGGAACTCGATGACGGTAGCCAGGTTGCAATGATCTAGGTGAGGGTGGGTGACTTGAGGGACAGCAGGAGGAGGATCCGGAGTTAAAGGGGAGTGTTCTTGATGCGTGAGGTATGTGAGGGTGGGCGAGTAGGGGACACTTGATAGAAGATGTTGCTGGTGTGGGGTGTGGGCAGTTGACTAGAAGCATTGGGTGAGTGGGCCCATTAGGTAAACAGTAGGGATGAGGATTTGGATTGAGGCTCGGTGTTATGGGCAGGTTAGAGAGAGGGTGGTGATGGTGGGTAGGTGTGAATGGGTGAGAGGTACAGTTGGTAGGCATTTGTATGATTGGCGGACATGTGGGTGTAAGTGTTATCTGATGGAACACACTGGCATACAGGTGGGACAGTTCTTGACGTTTCATACCCTGGTCACAAATATTCAGGGGAGATGGGCAAGCTAGCGGGTATTGAAGAAGACTGGTTGCTGGGCTCTCTGTATGACATAACAGATGGTGGACATGCAGTCTCTAGACTATACAAACTGCTACGGGATGCTGGGAGACATGAGCTGCGTGGGAGAAGGCTGTTGGGCATGGGTTCACGGACGTGGAATGGCAGCGGGCACTGGCATATGCTGAACTAGTGCCTACAAATTCTAGATTCAAACTCACCCAGCTGTATGCGTTGCTTTGGGCATACCTGACTCCCCATAGGATATCTAGGTTTCGGGATGCGGGAGTCCCTACTTGCCCCAGATGTGGACACAAGGTTTCAGACTTCTTACACATGTTTTGGTAATTCCCTGTCATTGGCCGGTTCTGGCGTAGTGTGGTGGCCTGTGCAGTAGTTGGGGGAATTGGGATGCAGGTGTGGCCCCCAGAGACATTCTTGCTGGGACTGTACGCTGGGAGGGGTAGGCAGGAGAGGCACATCCTCTGCATGAAAGACACCATTTGTATATTGGCCAAGCGACATATAGTTATGGCTTGGAAGGCGCCAGAGGGACCCAACATTGAGGCCTGGATGGACAGACTTGAAAATGTGGGCCCTGGCAGAATCGGTGGCCTGGTGCAGGGCCGCACAGAGAGGGTCCATAGGGGGATGTGAGGACGTGAATGCTTGGGATGCACTGGTACAGGCGATGATCCCCCCATCTGATGAGCTACCACCTTAGACCTTTGGCCGCCACGGAGTACGAAAACATAGTTTAGGGCTGATCATCTGTCTGACCTAGGGAGGACGACAGGATGGAGGGGACTCGTCGAGATGAGGGATTTTTGGAGGAGATTGTGCGATATGCAAGGCATTGGAAGTGCGGCAGGGGTTCTCGCTCCCCTCAGTGAGGGGTACGAGGCTAAATGATGATTCGCCCTGGCCACCTTGAATGTAGTGGGGAGTATGGACCACAATTATAAGCAATTGGTCGCTATTGGGGACAACGGAACCAGGTTATGGGAAGCGGCAGAGTTGGTGGAGTGCACGGGGATGAGGTCTGACCCGTCATTAATTGAATGTATTTGGACATGGGATTCGCTGGGAATTTAAGGTTGTGCCTTCACCTTAAATTTCTTTGTTCGTTTTGTTTTGTCGAAGAAATGGCAATAAAGATTTTAAACAAAAATGTGGGTGGGAGTGTTATGTTGATTTATACCGTGCACCTCTACCACCCAGGGGAAGTCTCCAGGTGCTCACGTGGCTCTGCAAGATAGGGGCGTGGTGAGGTTAGTGAATACAGGATGAGAGGATAGGTTGAGAACCAGGAAGAACTGGCATCTATGAGTGTTGTATTGCATGTGGGTGTTGGTGTGAAAAGCCCCGTGCGTTGTAACTGTATGGGTAAGACTCGGGGGGCCTCATTACAACCCTGGAGGTAACCATGCCGCTTTTTGCGGCATGGCTACCCCCATTCCGGGTACCGGGTCTGAGTTCCCTGAATGGGGAAATACCAGGCCATTCCGACCTTGGAGGGCCCGGTATTTGCCCATTCAGGGAACCCAGACCCGGTACATCCCCTTTCCCATTTTAGCCCCCATAGGGGGCCCCTTGTTAGCATCCTGGCCTGCTCGTAGGATCCGCAAAGGACGCCTGGTTTTACCAGGCATCCTTAGCGGGTCCCACGAGTAGACCTTGTAATGAGGCAGTAGGGGGTTAACGGGGCTGGCAGCTCTACCGGCCCCGTTAACCCCCCACCACCAGTGTTGTAATGAGGCCCAGGGTCTCGGATGTGTGCTAGTATTTGTGTTAGTGTGTTGTGTGATGTTGGGTGGGTTGTGCACACTGGTTAATGTTCATAAGGGGTCCAGATTCACAGGTGGCATAGCTTTAAGACTATCTGGTGTCTTGATGTGTACTTGCTTTGTTGACGGTTTTATGGACTATGTGGGGTGGTTCATTCTAGGTGTGCTTCCAGCATCTCAGAGATGGTGAGTGTTGACATAGAATTGATTCTTGGTGTGTTTATGTGTAGTGAGGCTAGTCCAAGGTCTGGTGCATTGCATGGCCACTGGCCCGAAAACACAGACCCTGCACCATCAGGGCACGAGGGTAAGGGGTAATACAACTTTTAATTGTCCCTTTGGGACAATAAAGCATAAAAGGCCCAGCTGGACTCATGAACAAATGTAAGCTGACACACTTTATTTGGTGCAAAAGTACTTTATTTCAACTGCAGGAACTTCCACGTGCATTTATTTGGGCGTGGCTTCTGGGGAAAGCTGGATTGCACGTGCAGCATCCTTTAGGAGTGGCAGGGTGGGGCCGGTAAGCCAAGGCTAATGAGCGTGGCCAGAGCTAGACTATGTAAGTCCGCCCAGCCTTCATGCAAGCGCTTTGCGTTATTCTGCACTGATGGCAGCGTAACGCTCACCGCCGCCTGAGCGCCTCTTACCTTTGATTCCAGCTACCAGCCTCAGCACTTACCTTGGGACCTGTTCTCGTCTGCACGCATCACCGCTGACTCTGGCATTCATCATCCATCTCCAGACCTCCGGAAAGCAGCACTTCAAACCCGACATCGCAGCACAGCAAGCAGTTCATCCGAAGGCGGCACCTGCAGTAGAAAAAGATCATGACAAGGTTAGAAATTACAAAGACATTACGTTTAAGGTCGCGCTTTTGACAAATCTTCATGCTCAACCTCAAACCAACACTCAGGTGCTGTCGGAGAATCGTGGGCTCCTTTCTCTTCCATTTTGGCCTCGCTTCATGCACCGCAACTACCGCAGGGCCGCAATTTCACCTGTTGGAAGAAAGCAGAAGAGAGATCATTAAGAGACACTGACAATAATCAGGAACTAACATTACAATATTCTAAAGCCATAAGACACTTAACATCAGGAGTGGCTAAGCCACAGCTAGTCCGGGCTGCCACGTACAATGGGCCAGTGAAGGAACTCGGTCCATCAAGAAGCGCCCCTGCAGTGAGAAGCATGACGGAGAGCTCATCATCATTAATCAACAGGAGCAGTGTCACCAATTGTCACAGCCCACAGCATATGTGCAGGGGAAGAAGCCTGACAAGGGTGATCCACTTCCAGGCAACATCCCCGCAGAGACCAGGTGAGCGTAACAGTGCAGTGGTGTTGATTATGTTGGAGGAGCAGGAAGGGGAGGTGGGTTAGTAAGTTGGTCGGTTTGTTTTTTGGAGCCCCTGGAGTGACTCTTTTTGGTTGTCGCTTGATGGTATCTACCCTGTTCTTCGTTGTGGTTCGTCCAACCCTCTCGCCTCCTCTTTAGTTGTTTTTCTGTGATGTTATTGCTGCCATTGTCCCTTTGCAGTTGTCTTTGTCTGTTGAATAACCAGGTTTTGAGTGGGTGAAAGTAAGAGTGGAAAGAGTAGGTGGGAGGCAGCATGATGGGATGGGACGTAGGAAAGTAGAGGTGTGACAGAATGCCTTCTGATGAGGGCAGGATATCCTCTACCTTTGGGATGTTTAGAAATAAAATGATGCAGGGAATTCCGTTTCTGAAAGGGATGTCTGTTAGTCAGACCCCCTTTTATAATTTAAACCAGAATGTGAGAGCTGGTAGAGTGGCTCCCAAACGTTTTTGTGAATCCAATTTTATAGTGCTTGATGCCAAAATCAAAGTGCACTCATGAGCTTCTGCTGTGATTGTCTCCTGACATCTCCAGCAACTGCACTGAAGTGGCAACTAGGCAGGTGCAAAGGTCACGTATTCCTACCAGGTGCTGCAACACAAACTTCCAATAGGTAGAGGTGGCTTTTTAATCATCTGAATCTCTGATTCAAAACATAAAAATGTTGTAACCTAGTCGGCCAGGTCTAATGTTAAACTGTAAATATCAGCAATGCTTGGTTATGGCATGCTGGCTACTGGGATCACACAATTACACAGCCACAGAATGAGGGTGTTATATTGTTGTCCATCTGGTGAGTAGGGCTCCAGTCATGAAAGGACTTGTGTTTATTAGCTGTCTGGTCTGGGTGTCTCCACAACAACTATTGGGACCCTACCCAAGAAGCTGCTCTTTTGTTCACTCTGAGGAGGGTGACTTTCTTCAGGTCACAGGAACTCTCCCTGGGAGGTCACCTTTGAAGAGTGCTTCACAGACAGCCCTGACATAACAAAGCCACTCTTACACAAGTGTGCCGGTCCTTGGTGTCCTTTCGAAGGGGCTGGAGTTAGAGTAGCCATGGGACAGGTTTAGGGCAAAGGAGGGGTTCCACCATCTTGGATTCTGCCAGGGCCCCCTATACCTACTACCCCCTCCCCATGTCCTGCAGACAAAGCACTCGTGGCATAGTATCAGAAGGCAAAGGAGGGAAAACCCTGGTCTTAGCCAATTCATCTTTGGACTTAGGGATAAGAAGGATTCACCTGGACTTCTGTTGATGGTACAGTCTGTTCCAAAGTCCTTTGCAATAGAGTTGAAGCTAGAAAAATCCAAGTAAGAAAAAGGCCTCTCTCTACCCATCTAAAGGGCACATTTGGGGTGAAACTACTGTGGACTAAGACCTCTCTGCTGCATGGGTACCGGAGCCAGGATCCTGCTCCCTCGAGGTGAAGGACATCATCTAGATGCCAGAAAATTCCTGGAGTGGATGTTCTAAAGAAAGGACTAATCCTTTCACTGGAGACCTTGAACTCGGCCTCCCAGCAATGCAAAAATCCATGAGCAGCTCAGAGCCATGTTTACTGCTTCGAGACATCTTTGAGCCAACTCAACCCCAGCTCGACTCACTTCGAGCCACAACAGGACCTGTGGTTCTGCATTTAGCACTCTCTGAACTGCTTACCTGCATCTTTGACGTGATTCGACTAAATGAAATGCATCACTGCCACGGCTCGACTGTCAGATCGCCATTGTGGAAGCTCCCAGCAGAAGCATCATTTCGACCTGACTCGAAAGTCGGCATGACCCACTGGAAGTCAATCAGTTCACTGTCTCATACGGCAACTCCTTCCACCAGATTTATTATTTTGACCCCATAAGTTTCACGCACTGACTTGGTGCCAACTCGATGCCCACTTGCCACTAGGAAAACTTGACTAAACCATTTTGACATTGGCTCAACTGCAGAAAAATGTCCAGAAGCCCGACTCAACACTGTCAAGCACCAAAGACAGTAAAGTAGGGTATTTTCAGTGGTTCTTTTCCCTGGTCTGCCTTAAAGGGCCTTAATGACTTATAAGACCTTGTTTGTTGCTTTTTCAAGCCACTTCCAAGTACTTTTGACATTTGGTACCCCCTTTGCTCTCAAGGTCTGCATTCACCGTTTCTTTTACAGGGGTATGTCTTTAGTGTTTCTAATTAGTTGTGTGCATTGCTAGTTTTTATTAAAGCTTGGTACCACGTAATATTATTGTGTTGCAAAAATATCAGTTCACACCCCTCCTTAAGAGTGTTGCCTGTTACCAGAAGAAGTAAAGGAGCTATACCTGTTGGGCTGTGCCGGTTTCATGTTTGTGATTGGGATCACTGCTGGTTTAGTAGTAGTGTGAGGTTGAATATGTGCTTTAGTCACTACTCAGCCCATGTACTCCTGCAGAGCAGTAATGATTATGTCACAGTGAATGGTGGTAGTAGTGGGTCTGCTAGAGGTGAATGCAGGTAGTAGGTGAATTGGCTAGTGCCGGTGAGAGGAGGAGGAGGTGGGGAGGAAGGCTGAGGAAAGTGGAGATACTTGGGTAGGTGAGATTAGTCGTCAAGAGGATCATTTATTTGTTCTTCAGCCCTCATTTGTCACGGACCGTTCTCTGACAGGTTGCCTTTGATAAACAATTGTCTGTTATCATTAGAGCACGCACGATTCATGCATGCAGAACAGGAAGTTGCTGCACTGAGGCAACAGGACCCTGGGGGGCAGGTTCAGGTAAGAAGTGAGGGGTATGGAGTGAGGGTGGAGGTGTATATCACATGTTATGTTGAATTGACTTATACCGTGCACCGCTACCATTTGCATAGTCTCCAGGTGCTAACGTGGCTCTGTGAAAAAGAGGGCAGGTGGATTAGTGACGGAAGAGAGAGAGAATAGAGGTTGTGCTTGTCTGTTGATGATTGCAGTACCAGGAGAAACTGGCATCTCTGCATATCTGCTTTACAAATGTACTTTGATTGTCTGCACTGGCTTGTTGTGTCCAGAGAGGTGAGGTCCAGTGTCTGGGATTATTTGTTGTTTGCTGATGTTTTTTGTGGTGGGTGTGTGGTTTTGTGCATTGTGTGTGTAGTGTGGCTGGCCAGGCCGGTGTGTGGAATTTGGGAGGTATGCAGGAGAGGAGCCGGAGCGGGGGTGAATGGTACAGTGGCAGGCTTCAGAGTGTAGTTATCTTTCAAACACAGAGGCAGTATTCAGCGGGCAGCAATTCCCTAATCAATACAGTTTCGATACTTCAAAATTCCACTAAATGCAATGCATCGGTTTCCCTTGAGTTCTTCTGTGATACATAGGTTACCCTAAGGATTTATCTGAGTGCAATACAAATACAATTGGCTGCTCTCAAAGTTCTACTAAGTGCTGTACATTGGCTACCCTCAAAATTATTCTAAGCGCAGTGCATTGCCTACACCCTCAAATTCTTATAAGTGCAATTTTATTGGCTATCCTCAGAATTGTGAAGTTCAGAAGCAGCACCAAGTGAAGTAATACAAATCTACTGTGTCTAAATTAAGGGCACTGCTAGCTAAGTCAGTGCCACTCTAGAGTGCCTAGGTTCAAGAGCAGTGAAGCCATGTTAACATAGTTCCTCCCAATTCAAATTCCATTTCAGGAGTCACATGTGCAATACAACTATGCAGCAACAGTAGCATAATATGTCGTCTCCTACCTGGGGGTCGCAGTATATCGTGAATAGGGACTAACAGGGCTGCTCAGGGGGAAATGGGCAATGGGAGCTGCCCTTTGCCTTTGGCCCTTCTCTGGCTGCCCTGGGACTCTCAGTTAAGAGGATAGCTTCCTGGCTGGGAAGCACCAATCACATGAAGGGTGGGTGGGAGTGGGGCCGAACAGTGGGGGCTAAGGGGAATGGAGGCAATGGGGAGTGCAGTGGGAAAGGGAAAAACAAAAAGGCCAAAAAAGGATGGAAGGGGCCAACTTACCCCACCGACCTCACATGCCTGGAGCCTGAACTGCAGGACCCGCTCTCACAGGCCTGCAGGGAAAAGGAGCATCGGATGGGCAGCACTCACCAGTGCACAAGCTTCCTGGCTGGGAAGTGCCAATCACGGGAGGGGTGAGGCGAGACGATGGACGGGGAGGGCTTAGGGGAATGGAGGCAATGGGGAGCACAGGAGAAATTAAAAATCAAAAAGTCCAAGAAAGGATTAAAGTGGCCAATTTACTCCACTGACCTCACAAGCCTGGAGGCTCCATTGCAGGACCCGTTCTCATGGGCCAATAACTCAGCTTAAACAGTCAGTTATAAAAAAGAGTTCTTATTTAGGCCTAAACAAAATGAAACTCGCAGGTAGTAATACTACACAAAACCAAATAACAAATGAAACTGCGAGGAAACATCTCTTAATGGAATACCCAATGGCACTTCTTCCAACTTCAGGTGTAAAAGGCAGCTTGTGTACATGTGTTTCCTTGGGTCAGATGTTATTGGCGACCACTGGTGATGCAATCACAGAAAACTGGATACCTGCCCCTGAGGAGTTTCTAAGCCATAAAACCAATGGACGAATACTTGGGAGTAGCTTTAAAACGGTGGCTTCAGGAAGCAATCCTGAAAGAGGGACTCCCTTTATCCTGGCCATCAGTGATCATTCCTATATAAGGGCCAGTGGAATTAGATCAGTAACAAACCTGTAACTGGCCTGTCATCAGGTCATCAGGAAAAAATGGCAACCAGCAGTGAGAAATCAATTTTCCTTTACTTTGCTTTAATAAATTTTTATTGCGTACCTCGTGACCTGGAGGCTTAAGGGCGCAGGCAAATAACAAGAAAACAGACAAGACAGTACAGAGGAAGACACGAAAAGTGGAAGTCTAATTTCAATAGGAGGCAGAGGCGATCCATGTAGCAAAATCAAACTAAACAGTAGGGTCTTCAGTTTTTTTCTCAGTTGCTCAGTCGATGTCACTATTCTAATATCTGGGCTAGAAGGAGTTGGCCACAGTCTACAGATCCCTCGAGTGGTTCCAGGAGCAAATCCATGAGAAGGCAGTGATAGTAGGAACAGGCAGTATACCAATGATGTCCTACTTCAGCAGACATGGTGATAAAATATCTCATCCCCTGGTTCCCATGGCTTTCGAATTGAGATTTTTGGAGAAGTCCCTAATCCCCCTGATGGCAATACACATCAGAGGGGTGGTCAATATCTTGGCAACTCAGCAGACCTCTCCCTCCCTCTCAGGAATGGACATTGAAACCCTGGTGATGGTTGTAGAAGCATGTCTCCTTCAATGTACCTTTTTACATCACACGAGAATGCAGTATAAGCCAAATTGTACTCCACATTACTATACAAAAGCCCCAGGGGTGAATGTAATGATTATGACATGGCCAGCAGATGTGGTTTCCTTATCTCTAGAGCTGACGGTGGCCTGTGTCTGACAAATCCCCACTTTCCCGTACCCAGTGTGGGGGCAGATAGGCAGCCTTTGAACATCAGGTGGAGATGGGAAGCATGGAAGTTAAAATGAAGACCTTGCAGAATAGTGGTCTCTGGGCTCACTATAAATAACATCTGTCCTCCCTCTTGTGGGGTTCCGGTGGGAAGCCATTCCTAAAAAGAAGGCCTTTCATGAGGCCAAGCAGTTTGTAACGTAAGGGCTCAATAGGTGGCCATGAAGGCATTCCATGATCCATGAAAGGGCAAGGGAGGGGTCCTAGTATATCGCCTGCTGAAGCGTTTCCCTTTTGCAGGCCCACTGGCCATTCTGGGGTTCCCCCTTGGGATCATCCCCTAGATCTCAAGGGCTTATCACCTCTCCCTTTGAGGTGATCGATTACATGGATCTCAAACTGCGGACCCTAAAAACGATGTTTCAAGTGGCAATTACATCTGCCAGCTGACTAGGGGAGATAAGTACTATTTTAGTTAGACCCTCCTTCATGTATATATTACCAAAAGAATTTGCTCTAAAAATGTGACTCCTCTTTTCTTCACAAGGCAATTATAAAATTCCATCGATGCTGGGATGTTGTAGTCCCTGGCTTTCCCCCAGAATCTTGCACTCCAGGGGAGTGAAGTGGGATCATTTGGATGTAAGAAGGACATGATTAATTTGCTTGTAAAGAAGCTTTCTCTCTGAGAAAGCTATACAATCTTTGTGTGATTTTCAGTGTGTCTGGTGCTATTGAAAAGGCCCTTTAAGTAAGTGGATTCCCTAGACAAACACTATGACATAGGAGGTAGGAGGCGTTCTTCTTCCAATCAGGATCCATGCTCGCTCGAGAAGAGGCATGGCAACTTCACAGGGAAGATGCTGCGGTAATTCCATTGTTAACCCTTCGCAGGGCAGCCACATGAGAGGACCAAAGTACTTGCATCCAGCACTACAGGGTCCATGTAGATGGCTCTGCCGCTTGTCATTTCGGCACCAGTGTTTTGAGCACTGGCACCCACTCAGAGACGTGGGGTTTCTGGGATCAGGCACTAAATAAAGGGTGGTGGGTGCACTTCAGCATACTTTCAGCATGTGTGTGAATTATGCCGAGGCCCCTTCCATCACAATACTATACTGTTCTTAAAAAGTAAGTACTGGGATGGGGGAGGGAGGCGTGGCGTTAATGCAGTGATTAGCCTTCTTTACTCTTGATAGCCACAGTACTTGCAACCCTCCTCTCCCACACTTTTGGACGAAGGGCCCAGAATCCCATTAGGCAAATGTTAACTAGGGCATTGTGGGATACTGGAGATATGTACACCTTTCGTAGAGAAAGTACAGGGACATTTCAATTTGGAAATTGGTTCCTATAATGGAGCAGTATATCTGAAAAGTATGTACTGTTTCGAGGAAGAGTAGGATTAGGAGCAATGAAGATTACTGGTAAGTAATCCTTGCATTACATTGTGTCTAAACATGTCTAAAATGGATCCGTTATTTAACTAAGCAGTGTACAAAAAAGGCCCATTGTATATATCTTCTACCGTGTGTCAAGGTTTCTGTATTTACATTACTGAGCAGGACCCGCCTGAATTCTTCACAGAAATGCTAGCTCATGAGAGAAGGACCCAGCCCCATTCCCACAGACGGATTACAAACAGTGGCTTTTGAGGTCTGATGGCAGCTGGAAATAGCTCGTAAAACACACTTCCTGGTCCAATTTACTATAAAGCTCTGGCATCACAAACTCATCGTGTGCCTGCGTCATTGGTGTGCTACTGTGAGCTCCTGCAGGTGACATCACACACACCCACTGGTCAGAGTCTGGCCTGATTGCAGGTGCAGTGTGCGATCGCTGATCTATGCCCCCACTCAGTTGGCTTGCCGTGGGTTTTGTATTCACCCCTGTTAATGCAATTTCAAGCATGTGTAGTACGTGTTTTAGATTCTCGTTATCTCAATAAAGCTTCCCACAGGAGATAACCCCCGTGCCTGTGGTTGCTCCTCTAGCAGCGCTGAATGGGGCATGCTAACAATGATCACACACGCTAGACTCTTGGCCTGCAGACTCTAAATGAACTCCATGCTATGTTATGCTTCAAAGCTTGGATACCCGGCCAAATCACCATTGTAGGGGTCGCAAAGTGCCGAGGCGGGCCTGGAAATTGGCGCATTGAGCCCCTGCCAGGAAGAGGCGTTGCTAGAGGGGGGTGAGGGGGCTATAGCCCCGGGTCTTTTGGTTGTAGCCCCGATTAGATGCTCAGGGGCAACAACCAAAATGCTATAGCTAGCCCGGCAGTCCCGACAGTCCCGACAATAGCGTGGCCCTGGATCTTTTCCAGACCTAGCAACACCCCTGTGCGCAGAGGCGTTGCTAGGGGGGGGCTGAGGGGGCTAAAGCCCTGGATCTTTTGGTTGTAGCCCCGGATAGAAGGTCAGGGGCAACAACCAAAATGCTATAGCTAGCCCGGCAGTACCGACAGTCCCGACAATAGCGTAGCCCTGGATCTTTTCCAGACCTAGCAACACCCCTGCACGCAGAGGCGTTGCTAGGGGGGGAGGCTGAGGGGGCTATAGCCCCGGGTCTTTTGGTTGTAGCCCCGGATAGAAGCTCAGGGCTACAGCCAAAAGGCTCTCTAGCCCTGAGTCCCGCCAGTCCCGACATTATCTTAGCCCCTGATCTTTTCCAGACCTAGCAACACCCCTGCCTGTGCGGCCAGGGCTATCGAGCCTGGAGTCTGCAGAGCCAGGGGAAAGGGGACAGAGGTCTAGGGGCAGAGGAAAGGGGGTACAGATAAAACAAATGGTGATTCCAGCAAAGGCAAGCCTGTTCAAAAGAAGGAGGATAATATTAGTCATAGTTTGGGTGCGTGTTTATCCATCCAAACAGGGATCGTGGACCGCAAGTGAAGAAAAATAAATTCAATCCGAAGCTGACTGGAGGAGCAGGGGGCATTTACTTGAATGCAGTTTTAAAAAAGATACAGGAGTATTAATAATTGTAGTGTGTGATTTGATGATGAACTAGAAATGGATGTGCTCATGTGTACCCCTTGAAGTGTGGAGGCCTTTTGTTGTCAGAATGCATTTAATTTATCGGACTAAATAACGTCCAGAGAAGTAGAACTCGAACTGATAAGCCTGGAGGCATGAGTGGCCAGGTCAGGAATGGACTGTGTGATCAGTGGTGAAAAATAGAGGAAGGGCAAATGCATCAAAGTGTGTGGGATGGGTGTCTGTCTTCCTGTATACAGAGACGTTGTGCACGGTTACGTCATTTTTTTCACCTAAAGGATTTTTCATCAACATATTTTTAGCTAAAACTTTTTTACCTAATGTAGATACCGAAACGGATTCACCGAAAAACCTGTATACTGAATTTTTTTATTTTTTTTTATGGGGTGGGGGTCCCCTCAAACCCTGTTTTCTGTCCTTAAAAACACCCCAAAAATTCCCAAATATGTTTTTTTTATGGGGGAGTTCCCCCTCCAACCCCTGATCTCCGCCCTTAAAAACACCCCAAACATTCCCAAATACATTTAACTCTTTAATCCACCCACCCAAACATACAGACATGTATGTTTCACCTAGAAAAATTCAGTGAAAGATTTTTTCAATGAAAAATTCTTCCAATGTACATTTTAAGGTGAAAAATCTCTTGACGAAAAATCTTTAGGTGAATGTCTGTATCCCATTGGGCATGCTAAGAGTATCATATCTCATAGTTTGCCACCCTATATTGTGAAATGTTTTTGTGAATAACATGTAGTTGTACAGATAATCTAAGAATAATTAGGGCAAACATTGAAGCAGTAATATACAGACTTAGTATATACACCATCTAAATTGTTACCAACACACAGGAACATAGTAAGACTGTCCCCAAGTGTTTTAGGTGGTCTAACTATTTGTACCGTCAGGTAAGGAGAACAGCTTTTGAAAATTGAAATTGTCCGTCAAGATTTCATAGTTATAGCGATGTATGCCAAAGTAAAGCTACTTCACAGCAGTGAGGGTGACGAGCCGAGAGGGAGTTTTTGAAGCTGCAGGCCAACGATGTAAATTCCAGTGCGCCGAAAGATTGAGCATTACCGGACCCACAGCCATGGCCTACCCCAAACAGCTGGCCAATTCTGTAGTAGGGATAAGTGGCTGACGCGTAGGAACCTTCCATGTAAGGGTGGGCTATAGTAGGCAGGTTCCCTGCTGAGAACACAGCCCTGCAGCACCTGGCCAAGCAGTCTTTGGCCCTTCCAGCAAACCTATGGGGATTACTGGGGCACTGGGGAATGTGGACCCCTCATTGATGGTTCTCGGGCTCCCCTGGGAATAATCTGCACATATAGCGCCCCTTTGCAAGTCTGATAACCGGCTCATTTTACAGGACAGATGGTGTGATGTGTGTGGCAAGATTTCTATGCATGCTGTTGAATGGGTGACTATTTAATCCAAAAAAGGAAGGGACATGTCCATATTACTTAAAACACAATATGTTACCCACAACAATCTGAAACCTACTTACATAGCCCATTAACCATTTCAAGGTTATGTTAAGTTTAATGAATGACATGTATTCAATATTTAAAATATCATATTTAATTCATTTGCTAAACAGCACAAGTATCAAAAAACATTCTCATAGAAAAATGCATTATATCACATAAAAAATATACACTTTAATAAAAGTGGTGGTAACACAGCACATATTCAAGTTCAAACAACTCATAGAACATTCTCAACAGTAGCTAATTCAACTGTTCTTCTTTCCTACTGTGCGTAACAACGTAGCCCGACTTATATAAGTTTCTGTCCTGGATGTTGCTATTAACTGGACATTCTTCAGGGGCAGAAAATTGTCTTGTGCTTCTTGTAGACTTCTCTCTATGATTCCAGTTTCTAGAATTGGGGGTACCTATAATACAAAAACATATTACTCCATTGACAAAGTAGGTTATTTTACTTAGCCTACCTCGTCCTAATCATAATTAGGATGCATCAAGTATATATTTAATCAAATACTGGTGCTTAAAACTTGTATCCATTTAATGTTGTACAAATTTAAAAGACAATCACAATTTTGTCCTTCACTGTTCACAGTGTTAGAGAGAGATATCTAGCGCCTATCCCACCATGTTCTCATCAAATCATGCTACCCGATGAATGGTATACTCATCGAGTAAACAGATCTATTCTGAACCCTAACTAAGGTCCTCACACAATCTAATGGAGTATGGCCTCACCTCCATTCCAAAACTGATTTTTCTCTCTGTTGGGCAAAGTTCCAGGGTTTCTCTCAAACCCAATTTAGATAAACAGTTCTGTTTAAAAAAACAATCAGATAAGACACTCCTGAATGTACAAAAGGTAGACCACACAGTAATAGACAGGAAGGAAGGTTCATACCTTTAAGACCCTCGATTTAGGATATTACAAATTTATGAGGTCTGGAAACATATCCAACACTTCCTGGGCCAAAATTCTATTTTGCTTTGTAGCATTCCATGGGAAACAAACGTCTTCCCTAGAGTGTAACGAACACAAAGCCTCACTTTAGTAAGACATTTCAACAGAAATGTACTTTTCAATCAAGAATTACCAAGCATAAGTACCCCTGCTTACCTTTACAGTAGCTCAAATCGAATTCCATCAACAGCGTATAGTTATTTTACCGCTAACCTGCTCGAAAAAGCGAGCCTCTCCATTTATATTGCGCGCTACATTTGTGCACACATTGATGACGTCATCACGTCAAAACGTGACGCGATGACGTCATACATTCCGCGCCACACCATGCCGTCGCCACAACAAACGTGGTTACCAAGGCAATCCACGAAAATGTCAATAAACATGGCTTCACGCCCCTCAATGGGGCACAAACCATATATTTTTTTTAAAAGAAGGGAAGAAGAAAAAAGAAAGAAAACATCCAAAAATACCTTATTCTATACAAATGCTAAGGCCGCACAGCTGGTTTCTACCTACCCAGAGACTGTCTCAAGTTTAAAGATATCTCTGCTGATAGAATATGCCAAATTTCATAAGAGGCACAGTATAATGATACAAAAGATCCAACACTAGGATTTAATCATACAGTAAACATGGGTTCATAAAATGTTATCATATGTGGGCCACACCGCACCATACTGGAGAAACATTTAGTTATTTCCACAGGGTAATGCTAAATACCCTACCCACATCATATCCTGTCGTGAGCTCTTAGAAGGAAATTCCTATTTGACAGTAGAAGCATCTTGATAGGGAATACCAAAAGTCAATGCATGACACGTCCTGTAATGTGGATTAAATATACAGGAAAATAATCAGTCTATTTAATATTGTGCCACTCAATATTCTCATTAAGTCCTGTTAAATGACTGTTAGTTAGAAAAATCAATTTTTGTTCTAAATTTAATAGTTTTCTATTGATATCTTCCTGTGTCTTTCCTTTTACTTTCTTCAAGATGCACCATTCAAAATCCATGAAAGAATGGCCCTTCTCTTCAAAGTGTTTCACCAGCGGGGCTTTTTCAACATGGTTTTTAAGGCAACTCTTATGTTCTATCATCCGTGTCTTGCATTTTCTGTTGGTCTTACCTATGTACAGTAAGGCACATGGGCATCTAATCATGTAAATCACATTATCTGTTTGACAGTTAGTATGTTCCTTCATTTGCCATTCTGATTTTAAACCCAAATTCACAGATGTAATTTTACGGGTAAGTGGACACATAATGCAATCACCACAAGGATGATGCCCTATGACCCTAGGTATCCCCCATAAAGTACTTTGTCGCACTTCAGGGGTATAAGTTTTCTGTATGTCATTACGCATCACTAGATTGCGAATATTAGTACTTTTCTTAAAAGCCACTAAAGGAGTGGGAATGGTCATTATCTTCTTCCAATTCCTCTGGATAATGTTTTTAACTTTATAAGAAATATTACTAAAGGTGTTCACAAATACCAATGGTCTCTCTACCGTCTCTCTACTTTTCTTTTCAAATAACGCTTCTCGATGATTATTAAAAGCTCGTTTTGCTGATTGTTTCACAATCTTGGCTGGATACCCTCTCTCAGTGAGTTTGTTAATCAGAATGTTAGCCCCATCTTCATAGTCCAATGAATGGGTGACACCTTGTCTGCTTATTGTATCTGACAACAGATGTGTGATGAGTTCTATTCTGACTGCTCCGTATAAACTCCATGTTCCACCAGTATCACACATGCCGGCCTTCTCAGTGTCATCTTTTTTCAAATGCATTTATGAATTTTAAATGGCATTTATTAACTCCATATCATTTACAGGGCAGAAGCTTTTCCCTGTAGGTCTGTGTACAATGCGATTATATTGCTAGTAAAATATGTGTTTTTATGCACCGTTAGTTTCCTGCATTTCGCAATACTAGAAAAAAAGTCTTGAAAGATCTTATCTCGCATTCCTAAAGATGTCTCATTAACGACTTACTTTTACTTAGTGAAATCCCATATTGCGCTGGCATCCCTAATTTATTTTAGGCCCAGCTTGCATATTTTGCCTTTGCCCTCACAGTAATTTCCTCCTGGGATCCAATCCTCCTCGTTTGGTAACATGTGCCAAGAGGCTGTGTCAACGTTCATTAAAAGTGCTGCCTTTCATAACATGACTAAGAGGGCGTGTTGGCCCCTGGAGCTGTTATCTTTATGACAGTGGACCTTGGAGGGGTCGGTTGGTTAGGCTGTGGGTTCCCCGAACGTGCGAACTGGTATGCCTGGCAGGAGGGCTCAAGTCGAGGGTACACGCGGGTGGACAGAGTCCACCCACTTTTTTCAAAGGGTGGACTCATTCGACCCCCCCCTCCTAAAATACACTTTGCACAGAGTTCCATGAATCAGGGTTTGTGTCGGCAGTGCAAAGTCACTTTGAACTGTGCACAAAATTCCATGAATCAGGCCCTAAATATGCCTGCTTTGACATAGCTCCTGTTTAATGTCCTTCCATCATCAAAGAACACAGTAGTGCACATCTAAACTCAAGATAATGTGGTTCATATTATTTTGACCTTACAGAAAGCACAGTCAGAAAATCCTATCAATCGTTTGAAATATTTTTTTTATACCCTGGTGTGGCTATCGCCATTGTTATTTGCACAGGACCTCTTATGGTGATCCTCCGAAGGAGAACCGCTGGTTCCCCTCAGTAGCCAAATCAACTCTACAAGAACAAAATCAAAACCTGTTGTTTAACTGCATAAGGTCAATGAAATAGCAGAAATCCACTCCAGTGCAAAAGTTCTTAGACTCACCTCTGTATTTCTTCTAGTGTTGTCTTCTTAACCTAGAAAAAAAGACAGTGGGTTGCTCCTTTTGAAATTCGCTAGCATTGGGTCTCCAATCTGCCTGTCTTACCAATGTCACCACATAAATTGCGCAACATGGCAATTGCGTCATACGTGACCTCTAAGGATTGTGGGGAATGAAATTCTCTGAACTGGTGAAGTTCGCTTTTGACTTTTTTTTATGAAGCATCCTCACAATTACATGATATCAACTTGTGAAAATGAAATGTTTTCCATAGAGACCAAACTAGTGAAATTCCCTTTCATAGTTTTCAAAATCCTTGTTATTTTGTTGCATCAAATTCTGTATATATAATCTTGTTCATGGAAGCACTGACCATATCACAACGTAATGGAGTTGGACAGAGCCAAATCTCAATGTCTACCTAATGATCCTTTCTTTGGTTTCCTGTATAGCTGTTGTGGGACATTTAAAAGTTAATTCATATACCAGACAAAATTGCCACAATTGTCAGCCCTGTCATAGATGGTATTACATAAATCTTGTGGTTTACAAAAGGATTACAACACTGACCATTCCATTTTCTCATTTAACCCAACAACGTGACTCTGTAGTCTATGCCCAGTGCTGTTCCTGTTTATAAAACCTTACATTTGTTTGATAATTGTACACATTTGGCTTTACATTATCAATTACAGACCAATAAAGTTGGTTGTCAGTGTGATTGCATTCAACATAATGCTTAACCAAAGGTGGCATGTTTCTTGTGCAGATTTTAGAGCAATTCTCAGTGATCCATGTTGACACTGAGCTTGCAGTCATACTAATGTATGCGTTTTTGCATGAACAAAAGATAGCATTTTTTACTTGCTACCAGAAGGTTTATATGATTATTTCAGTTTGTCTCAAGGTAAATTGGCAAACACTGCAAACACACAATGACCATAAGGAAAATGGCCTTTTCAGGAGTATACAAGTTAAAAAATTGAGAATTCATGCTTAATGTCTGCAATATCACCTGTTTTACATGCACCAAGCAACCACAATGTTTTTCCCATGTTTTCATGCAAGAAATTAGTTTGGGTGGCACTCTGTCATGCTTTGTCAAACATATTCAATTTTTTTCTAATTTTTGTATGAATTTTCGGGTATGGTAACTATGTATGTTTTCACACAGTCTGGTTTGCACCCTGGGTGGGATCACAGTTCACGGTTTTGGCACGTTAAGGCCACAATGGTGAGGATGTGCACTGTATAAAAGACAACATTAGCAGCAACAATAAAACCTAGCTTATGTTCGTTAGCTTTGGAATCTTTTTTTTGAAAATAGAGTTCTCTATTGGCTCCTTTGATCCCGGTTTTAGTAGAAGATGTGCAAATAGAAGAAAAGGACAAACAATCCCGCCCAAGTGACTAGGCAGTGACAATAAAAACAATGCAATTGGGAAGGACCTCTGGTGATTGAATGGTTTTCAAGTTAAATGGAAAAAATTGAACAAACAGCTCAACGCTGTGTACATCTGTCATAAGCCAAAAGAATGGTGGCAGGGATCAGCCTCAAGTTGGCCCTACGATGGAGCAGAGCCCCTGCTCACCTGGCTCTTTTTGTAAACTGTTAATGGATTGGAATTATTTTTGAAATCATCATTTAGAATACAGTCTTAAGCATAACATCGAGCTCTATGGTAGATTGCCTTCCTGTGATTGAGGGTGTTGACTGCTGTAATGTAGCACCATAGTTCTACCAGTGGGACACAGAAATAGAATTGTATGTAAACTGTTATTTGTTTTGACCATCACATCCAGAAATGGAATTTCATTATTGCTGAAATGGCAAGGAATTTCCAAATTGCTGTTATAATAATTGAGCCACTGTGTAAAAATGTTTAAATAGTTACTGCCCCTTCAAGATTACAAAAATTACATCGATATAGAGTTGCCAACATATTTTTAACAAAGAGTTATTGCAACAAAATATAAATTGATCTTTAAAAAAAGCCAAGCATAAATTTGCCAAACTTGGGTTAAATACTACACCCATAGCGGTGCCTTTGCTTTGACAATAAAGCTCATTGTTGAAGCTAAAAATTTTATTGTTCAAAGCTATATCTAGGAGAGTGACAATAAAATCTGTCCAAATGACATTTGTTCTTGCTATGCTTTCTAATTCAGGCTGAATCACCTCAATGGTTTGTTGTTGAAGAATGTTAGTGTCCAGAGAGGTAATGTCAAAAGTCACCAGTAGGTTACTTTTACAGTCAAAGACATGAACTTCAACTGTTTGAATAAAGTCTCTTGTATCTTTGAGAAAAGATTTTGGTTGGAAGAGTAGAGGTTGAAGAAATGTAACAATGTCTTTTTTTACCAATAGCCTTAAGAACAGAACAAAGGGATATAATTGGTCTTCCCGGTTGTGTTATATTTTTATGAATTCGTGTATGGGCATATAGCATAAGACAACTAGTGTGCAGCAGTGTCAAATATGCCTCTCTTTGTTGACCCCAGTAGCCTTGGTAGACTCCCATCGAGCACATTGTTTTACTCCTGTGTGATAGCATGCCTAAGAGAGACAATATAGTTCAACCATTTGTTCTCCTATCTGTGTTGTATGCTTGGGAGAGACAAACAGGTAGAACCCTGGGTTCCCTATATCTCCATGTACGTGTATGCAGCATGATGGGGGAAGACAGGCTGATTAAACTCTGAGATCATTATTTGTGCAATAGTATGCCCAGGTAGAGGCAGGCTACTTAAAGCCTGCATTCCCTGTATCTGTGAGATGCCATACCTGTCAGAGACAGGCTCGTTAAAACTGTAGTAAACCCTTACTTCCCCATATCAGTCCAGTATGCTGGGAGAGACAGCCAGTTTCAGTATACAGTATCTGTATTCAGCATGTCTGTATGCTGTGTGTCTGTGGGATACAGGCTGGTTCAACCCAGGGTTCCTGATACCTATGTTGCATGCCTGGAAGAGACAGGCTAGTTCAACCCTGGGTTCAATGTATCTGTATGCAGCATATTTGTGCCGCAGGTCTGGGGAGACAGGATGGTCGAGCCCTGGGTTCCCCTAATCTGTATACAGCATATCGGCATGCAACATTGCATTGGAGAGACAGGAGCTTCAAACTGCGTGTTCCACATATTTGTGATAGCATGCCTGGGAGAAACAGGCTATGTTAAACCCTTGTTCCCTGCCTCTGTTTGAGAGCATAACTGAGAGATGCAAGCTGGTTAAACAATGGGTTACCTGTATCCATAAGCAGAACATCTGGGAGAGGCAGGCTGGTTACACGCTGGCTTCCCTGTAGCTATGTGCAGTATCTCTGACCATGTACAACTGAGGTGATCAGTTGTGGAGGGTTCGGAGACCCTGGGAGCCAGAGGAAGCCACCCCCTCTGTGATGTGACCCCTGGAGATGATAAATGGAGGACCCCCAAGGTCTCTCTCCCCTCCCAACGTTTTGTGTGAAGACACCACAGTGTTGGTTAGGGATCCAGTTGGGGTGAGGAATGAAGGGATACATGGCAATTGTCCGTGGTTCATGAAATGCAGTGGCAAATGGGTAAGAGAACAGTGTTTTCATCCTGTAGTTAGTCAGTACCTCCCGCGTGGCTCGTGTGGTGGCTCCCGCTGAACATACATCATGGAACAAAGGACAGGGTTGCAAACTGGTTCATTCTTGGTTTACAACACTTCCCACAGAATGGAGGGAGATGGATGCCCAGTGGCTTGCATGCCACCTGCACTTAAGGTCTCGAAGGAGATGACACTGTGGGACAATTTAGCTGAGCTATGGACCCACACATACGCCATGACACTGCCACTTGGTTCCAAATAGGCTTCTCACTGGGTTTCTCATATGAATAGAAAACATACCAATCGAGGAAAGCCACAACACATGAGGGGAATAATAAGAGCAGGAAAGGGGAGACCACAAAGCCCACACCAATCATTTTCCTGAGATTAAGAGGAGATGTGTTTAGCCAATCACAAGCTTTACTGTGAGGAATCAGAACCAGATCCACAGTATAAAAGGAGGAAAAAGCTGACAAGCTTGGTTTGTAATAGGAAATAGAGCAAAAGCGCTGGCGGGAGAAAAGATGTGAACCGGCCAGAGAAGTGCAGTTGGCCAGTAGAATGCAGACCTGGAGGCACATTGAAAACAGCTTGCTTGGGGCTATAACCTAGGTCTGGTAAATGTGGGGTGTTATTGGTATAATGGGGAACTAGATGATTGCACTAGGATAGTGGGTCCCTTAGAATAGTGTCCCATTAGGGATTTTATGAAACCTTCATCCTCACTGATTTAGACTAAATCATAATGCTCTTAGACTCCACTTGTTACCCCTAGACTCTGTGGGAGTCTGTCAACCCTAGAGTGTCAAGAGCAGAAGCCTCCGATGAGGACCACCCACTGGAGGAACATTGGGCACCTATATGGGATGGAGCGGCATGGACTACAGACTCTGGAAAGACCCAATCCACACATTGCTATTTTGTTCTTCCCCTTCTGGTCTCAATTTGGCAAGTGAAGCCAAGTTGCCTAGTCCTTTTCATCATAACTCAATTTTCACCATTTATCCACCCCTCCTGCGGTAAACATAAAGAAGTTGAAGCTCATTTTATGTGCCCTGCAGGTTCTGTGGCTTTTGCAAGCACGACACATGTCCGATGTGATTGGCCAGTTGGACCCTGGGTTACGTGTGCGTGCATCCTGTTTCTCACTGGAGAAGTGACATGCTGGGCCTAGATCACACAGGAGAGCTCAGACTCAGCTACCTAGCTCCAACCCCCTGCCATGAAATTCATCGTATAAAGCAGGCATGGGGCAAGGGGCAATGGTTAGGGAAGAGGAAATAGGGAGAAGAAGAAGGTGCACTGGTCACAAGAAAGGACTTGTTAGCAATGTGGCAGAGCCGGTTGTATGTTAGAGACAACCCACCAGGGGCACACTCTACTCCTTCATTGGTTGTCACTAAAATTCCAGGCTGCACAACGTCCATGACAGGCATGTCTGTGCCGGTAAACATATTCTGGCCTAGCGGACAGTCCTGTCTGAGAGCTAAGAAGGCCCTTTCTCAATTCATCATGGAGGTTGAACAAGCTGAGGATGGCATGGAACGTCTAGTGGTGTTGCTGGAAGACTCAGTAGCCTTGGGTTCATAGAAGCAGAGACTTGCCTTCAGCAGTGATAAGTCTCGACTAGCTCAACACTACCTTCTATAGTGCAACGGCATGGAGTTCGAAGAAGCTGTTAACCAGGCAGGCAATGTCAATTTGGGGATGCTAGTAAAGTCGGCGGATCTCCGATGCAGAGATGGCAAAGGTGTCTCCATCAGTTCATTTGCAGCAGATTTAAATCATTGAAGACACCCAAACTGGCACTGAGGCTGTTCAGAGATGCACAGAGAGATCCAATGATCGCTTCCTTGGTTCTGTGGATGCTAGGAAATCCAGTCCAGCGTCTCAAGGGCAAGGTGTGTCCTTTCTCATCCCCTTCCCAAAGCAGAAAGGTTCATATAGACGTACTTGCAGGATTTTGGCACTGCCAGTGATAGGGTACTGGAGACCAGTTCTCAGTTGCAGTAGGCCTTGTTCAGCCAGCTGGGCATCTTAAATAGGCCCTTGGAAAGGTTAGAGAGAAGATTGTTCCTCTTTCTTGGAGCTCCTGGTCTTCGCATCTCTGGCAGAGGACTTTAGAGTAGTTTGTACTCCCAAACATGTTCCAGTAATCCATCTTCAAGCAGTGTCAAAGATGAATCAACTAAGACGAGGGCTCCCCCTTGTCACAAATGGAGCAAGAATTACTCCAAAACTCAGAGATGGTTCAAGGGTTTTTATTGGTTCTTCAAGGGAGCCTATAGCTGTGTTACTAAATGAGAGGACCTAATATGAAGAATTGCCATCTGTAACTAGATTCCCTTAGGGACTTCTGGAAACAACTGTTCTAACCAGTGGCTAGTGTTCTGGAGGGGTAGGGAAATGTGCCTTATAGACACCCTCCTTGATTCAGTGCTTCTACAGTGCTCACATTCTCCTCTCCCTCTCTTGACCTCTTGCTACACTCTGTTTCCAACTCCACCCACCTTTATTCTCTCTTACTTCTACTCTTCTGTCCCTCCGTTGTCCCTTATTCCTTCTAGGCCTCGCCCCTATCCTTTGATGTTACTCCACCCACGTCTTCACTACTTAAAAAAAAAACATATGGTAGATTTTATCGAATTTTGGCTGTACGAATATTTCGTACAGCTGAAAATGTTGACCACATATACCATACGGTACCATTATAGCGAATAAGGGGTGTGGGGGTTGTACACCCTTGTTCACTACAATGGCATCGGGGTTGCTGGGGTGTCCCCTGCTTCCTGTGCAATAAAGTTGAACACAAAAAAAAGAGGACCCTGCAGCGCCGGTTCCCATCCTTGTAAGTGAAGGGAACCGGCATTGCAGAGAGTTGGGGAAGTCGGCGGCACACAACGAGGTGTGCCTCCAACAGGTAATTGGGGGTTGGGTGGGGATCAGGTAAGGGAATGCCACTGAAATTATGTTTGATTTCACAGCGGCACACATTTTGAATTCGGCATTTTCGAATTCGGAATTACGTGCTGCGTTAAAGTCACGTACAACCACCCCATCCTCCACACTATTACTCCACCCACCTTCTACTCAGACACCCTCTTCTTACTTAGACCCATACACTTCATATGCACTCCTTCCTCTCACTCAGATAACCACACTCGCCACACTAACATTACCACTCAAAACACAGTATTGCTTACACTCACTAACCAAAACCTCAGCTTTGCTAATAATGGCCTCCACAATCTGCTGCTTCATCCTTCCTCCTGCTGGTCTGCCACACCGCCTCCTCTGACTGCACCCCAACAACCCACAACTTCATGCTTCCTGCCCTTCCTTTTATGCTCTTGTTCCTGCCATTGGTTCACTTCCCCATCTAATCTATTCCTGTAGTTCCCTCCTGGGGTGAGACATAATCAGCAGAAATGTTAAATGATGTGATAAGTCCCTCCTCTTTTCTCTGCACAGGCCCATTGAGGAATACTGATGGCAAACCAAGCCATCCTGTGTCCATTTCTGTGTTGGTGGGTTTGGCTCAAGGTTCCTCCCTGGTGAATGCAGTTTGTTTGGGGAGGTCAAGACCCTGTTGCAAAGTCCCTGGTGGTCTAAGGAGCAAACAATTGGCTGTGGCGAAATGCAGCCAGCACTGGAGAGTGCTTTGCCACTTTGCTCACTGCCACGTAGTTGCTGATCTCTTCCTACAGGACCTCTTCTTTCCTTCGTGGGTCACCAGTAGCTCTGGATGCGGAAGGGTTGTCTTTATTGTTTTGGGTCCAGCCTTCTGATGACAGGTTGCACACTGTGTGTGGTGCTGGAGGGCCTCTCTCCCTCTATCTGCTATGGTTTGCCCTGACTCCTAGCAGGTTTGTTAACTCAACAAGAAACAGAAAGTGTCTGGGAAGCTGTTTTTGCATGCAGTCCTCAGGGGAAGGACTGGCTGTGGATTGCTCCCAGGTAGGCCTCCCACCCACACCCATCCCACCTGAGAGAGGTTACCATCCCTTCTTGACAAGACCAACATACTGGCCTTTTCACAACCTCCTTATATATAGTCAAATGCAAAAGTGGATTGGTCCACAGCAAGCCTATTACTAAGGTTCCAATCCTGTCTCCTGTAACTAGTGTCCTTTGCCTGCTGATATCATACCTAGAGTGCTTTGCCTACGGGAAGTTGGGAGGGGGACAGGAAGTTTGGGATCCCTAGCAAATTCCAAGGTGGTTGGACCCCTCTGTAGAATGAAGCTATCTTCTAAGCTACTCTTACTCCCCCCATTCATCTGTCTACATCAAACGGCCTCCAGTGATCAACACCCTGGTGTTTGCTGGCCGTTATAATGACAGGTCTGTCTTTGAAGCACCAGTTCCCAGGGGACCTCTCAGGAAGTGTCCCTGTAGGAAAGTAAGAGTCCTTCTCAGGGGGATCAAAAAGAGGGCTTCCCGGGCTGCAACCAGCATGGTTGTTGTGAGTACACCCAGCCCAGAGAACTTAATGCAAACAATTCATCATGAACGAGTGCCTGTCCATCAAGCTGACAATAAAACGACATCAAATACTTGTGGCTGTATATGTGTGCAATCTCAGTAGCCATCAAGTCAAAAGACATGCCTTATATTTAGATTGAAATCTGCCGCCATGATATTTTGAATCAGTGGTGCCTACCATTAAAAAGCCACCTCTCTATATTGGAACTTTCTGTTCCAGCAGATGTGTTCAGGAATGCACGTGTGACCTTTGAACCTGCCCTGCCACCATTGCAGGACAGCTACTGGGGATGTCAGGAGACAAGACACATAAAGGTACATGTGTGCATTAAGCTTTTTGGCATGGAGCATTATGAACGTGTATTTTGATGAACAGGTCTCACTTTCAAAAACAGAATTACCCACATGATTTTATAATTAAAAAAAAAAAGCTTGGGCTCCCCGCCCTCACACCTGGCCTTTTGTCACAAAGGAAAGTAGGTGTTTGTAGGTGGGGTGGTTTCTTAATGACTCAGGACACCCTGTATATGGACAGTCCCCACCTTGTGCAGGTGATAACTCCTACCGCCCACACACTCACACCTCCCTCCCATCATTCCCTAGGAACAACAGCCCCCTAAATTAGTTTAATTATAGATACTTGTTTGACAATACGTGTTTCTTTTGAGTACTGGCGTACCTCAGGCTGAGGGAGGATGACTCATGCTTCGTTGGAAACCTGGAAGAACCTCTTGCAATTGCTGTAGCCATATTCTGGGATCCAGTATAAAGTGCACGTTGCCTGGGACTGCCTTTGTTATAGATTCAATACATGGGCAGTCCATGGGATTGACCATTAGGGCAATGTATATGTTCCCCCCACCCTCTTTCTTTCACTGTTCGCATGCTTCTCTGCACCTCCCTGCTGCCACAGCACCCTCTTTATGCCAAGGAATAGTGTACCCTACTTCATGGGGCACTTTAAAGGGATCCTCACGCCACCTTTTACCTTCCCTGTTCAGCATCTCATCGGCCTACTTGTGCAGGACTTCCTACAGGTGTTCCTTAGCTTTCTGAAACTCAAGATGTGGAGCTGTCACAACACTAGGTGCGTGGGGTGGGGGTCGTGTTGGCTTGTGTCTCTGTGTGCCACGTGAAAGGGGTTCGAGTCCTTTTGCAGATACTGGAGAAGACTTCTGGGGGAAACAACTATATATTCTGGGTCCTGCCCTGATTATCTGGCAAACACAATTCTTTGGGAAATTACTGTTGCTCAGGTGGGCAAAAGACCCCTCACAGGGCACAGCACCTGAACAAGTTAGGGTGGGGGTGCGGCGGCTCTCAGCCTGCCAACCAGTACACTAAGGAAGGTGAAATAAGCACCTGTTATTTTTTTTTATATCGTGGCAGCTCTTCAGCTGAGACAAAACGCCCGTGCCTCCCAGAGCTCTCAGCGCTTCGCTTATGTAAATGAGTGCGTGCCACAATCGGCCCTAATCCTTCATCTGCCAATCTATCCAATTGAGAAGGGAGATGGGAGGAGCTGGCTAGCAAGACAGAGAAAGTGTGTGAGAGAGAGAGGGAGAGGGGATTAAAGAGTGGCAAAGTGAGAAAGGAGATGGGAGGGAGCTAGCTAGCAAGACAGAGTGAAAGAGAGAGAGAGAGAGAGATAGACAGAGAGAGAGAGAGAGAGAGAGAGAGAGAGAGAGAGAGAGAGAGAGAGAAAGAGGGGATTCAAGAGTGGCAAAGTGAGAAAGGAGATGGGAGGGAGCTAGCTAGCAAGACAGAGTGAAAGAGAGAGAGAGAGAGAGAGAGAGAGAGAGAGAGGATTCAGGAGTGGCAAAGTGAGAAAGGAGATGGGGGCTAGCTAGCAAGACAGAGTGAAAGAGAGAGAGAGAGAGGGAGAGCGAGAGGGGGAGAGGGGATTCAAGAGTGGCAACGTGAGAAAGGAGATGGGAGGGAGCTAGCTAGCAAGACAGGGAGCGAAAGTGAAAGGGAGTGGGATAGAGAGGGGATTCAAGAGTGGAAAAGTGAGAAAGGAGATGGGAGGGTGTGAGGGAGCTAGCTAGCAATATATATAGAGAGAGAGCCAACAAGAGGCACAGGGAAAGCGAGAGCGAGGATTCAGGCGTGGCACGTGAGAAAGAGAACGTGGGAGATGGGCAGTGACCAGCAGAGGGCTGCAGGTAGGAGGCCATGCTGTGCCTTGTATTTCCCTTTCAGCCTTGCCATGCCTTTTAATTACTTTTTATGCCATGCTATGCCTTGCTAAATGTGTATTTTTTTTATTATTTGTGCCCTTCGCCAACCTGTTCACCGTTCTATTTTCCACCTTACGCTACACACACAGAGTAGCCACTCCCACATTGCAGGCGAATGCAAGCTAGAACCTCTCTCTCCACCATACACCAACACTATGCAAAGCCTGCACCTCTCCCTCCATCTTTTTACACACAGTCCTCGCCCCATTTTCAGCGTCGGGGGAACAGGTTAGTAGCACACCAGGCAACACACGTACATCTGGGGATCCTTTCTTGATCCACATACATACCCCAAATTGGCACCAGCACAACTCATCTAGAAAGATTCTAGCACACACAGCCTGGTTTCTATCGGCCTGCACTCATCAACACTTCAGGTTTTGCGCCTCACATCTCCTTCTCTTCCCAATAGCTTCCCCTCACACCCTTGTACTACCCATTTTCAAGAGGCCACAAAAGTGGCACAAGTTGTGCTATGCAACATCACTTAAAGTTATGTTACATTAAAAAAAATGAGCACATGGTGGCACTAGGTGCCTTTGTTGGGAGAAAGCTCTTCTCAAATAAGGACTGTGACGAGAAAGAGTAGGATGTGGAATAATGAAGATTACGGATAACAATCAGGGCATTCTGGTGAAGGGAGTGTCCTGTCTGGTCGCATCATAGAAAAGAGGGAACCCCGTCTGACTACAGCCCGGGGAAAAGCAAAGACTGTCCAATTCAGCATGGAAAATTGAGACCTCAGTCTGACTGCAGCATGGTGAAGGGAGAGCCCTGCCTGACTGCAGCATGGTAAAGGGAGAATCTACTCTCAGCTGAGCAAAGCATAGTGAACCAAGTGTGACTGCTGCAGCGTGGCCAATGAAAAGCCCTGCCTGCAAAATGCTGAAGGGAGAGCCTGACCTAACTCATCATGGTGAAGGGAGAGCTAGTCCCTACTGCAAAATGATGAAGGGAGAGCCTGACCTAACTGCAGCATGTGAAGGGAGAGCTAGTCCCTACTGCAAAATGCTGAAGGGAGAGCCTGACCTAACTGCAGCATGGTGAAAGGAGAGCTAGTCCCTACTGCAAAATGCTGAAGGGAGAGCCTGACCTAACTGCAGCATGGTGAAGGGAGAGCTAGTCCCTACTGCAAAATGCTGAAGGGGGAGCCTGACCTAACTGCAGCATGGTGAAGGGAACTCAGCAGGGTGAAGGGTGAGTTAGTCCCTACTGCAAAATGCTGAAGGGAGAGCCTGGTCTAACTGGACGATGGTGAAGGGAGAGCTAGTCCCTACTGCACAATGCTGAAAGGAGAGCCTGACATAATTGCAGCATGGTGAAGGGAGAGCTAGACCCTACTGCAAAATGCTGAAAGGAGAGCCTGACCTAATTGCAGCATGGTTAAGGGAGAGCTAGTCCCTACTGCAAAATGCTGAAGGGAGAGCCTGGTCTAACTGGACGATGGTGAAGGGAGAGCTAGTCCCTACTGCAAAATGCTGGAAGGAGAGCGAGATAATGGTATAACTACAGCACATACAAGGAAAGCAAGGCCTGGTTGCAATATCCTGAGAGTGGGGGCCTAGTCTGAGTGCCGCAGAGTAAAGGGAGGGCTCGGGCCTACTCCTGCTGTAGCTTGGTGAAAGGAGAGCCTGGCCTAACTGCAGCGTGAGAGCTAGGCCCGACTGAAAAATGGGGAAGGGGGAGAGCCATGCTTAACTGCAGCTATATTAGGGAAGCTCCGTCTGACAGCGGCAGTGTGTGGGGAATGCTCTGTCTCACTGGAACAGGGGTTGGGGGCGTGGTCTGACTGCGGCATGGTGAAGAAATGTGCTCAAGAGCGAGCGCAAGCCCTGGAGAGGATCCGGGGGCAAAGGTCGCCTGACCTACAGGATGTTTTTGGTATGGAGGAGGACCGCCTTGGAATCTAATCTGGCAGAGTCAGGAAAAGGGAGTGTAACTGGGAAATGTGAGGACCAGGAGACAAGATAGAGGCCGGAATAGCAGGGCAGAGACTGGAAGTCTCCCAGGCCGAGAAGCCGGGGACACGGAACTGGTAATTCATGCACTAAAGGAGCGCTGTCAGCCCGCAGACATTTTGGATTTGCTTCAGTCTGCGTTTTGACTAAATTCCATTAAGGCAAGAGTTTGTAAGGCCATCGCCCACTGGAACATGATACGGGCCCCTGTGCCAATAGCACGTCCCATGCGCTTAATATAGAACCGTAGGACAATTAATCAATCGAACACGTAGTAAAGATCAAAATGAACGGTCATTGCTTATACAAAATATACCCCTCAAGCACGAGTCCGTATTATCAAATGAAGGAATAAAGTGAGTCGACCAAGTGAAGCTTCATCGGGGCGTGGCAGAGCGCCCTCTGGCACTCCAGGGTGGCATGAATCGCACGGAGGAATTCCATAACGTCCTGCTGTTTTGGGGGGTGGGGCGATTGCCACATACCCTAAAGCGTGACCTAATTCTACGCGACCCCTCAGCAACCCTGAGGGTTTTCATCGGCCTGCTCTATACTGGGGGGTGGGGTGGGCGACAGTAGCACTGACAGGACGTTTCTGGGCACGGTCCACACCTATGTAAGTGGATTATTGCGCACATTGAGGGCTGCGTGACACTGCACCGCCGTGTGATGCCATTGGGAGATGCCGGTTTGTGTAGGGGGCGCTCGCGGGCAAGTAGCAGCCCCGCTCGCGCTCCATGTGGCTCTGGCCATCATCTCCGCTTTTGGTGGGAGAAATGTGATGGGTCATAACTCGCAGCTGTCTCTGCTTTACACCCCCATCCCGCATCTGGCTTGTATCAGTAGTCCAGCAGTGGTTCACGTGTGTGCACGGGGGCGGGGTGGCTGCAGCTCCCAGCCCCTCAGCTGGACAGTTGTGCTGGGTCCTGGGATTCAGAGCGGCATCCAGGCCGAGCTGGAAGCGCCGCGCCTCTGAAGACCCCAGCTTACGGGCGACTTCTGCTCCGGCCTCCCCGCTGCTTCTTCGCCCCCCTACCCGCGTTCGTCAACACAGTTCATCCACCCACAGCCCAGGCTCCCAGCACAGGGGTAATTACAGCCCTGCCGTGGGAGAGAACGCCTTGGAGCCGGGCCAAGGAGGCTGTGCTGAGGGAAGAAGCCCTGAACGTCCCAGCACTTGTTATCCTCCCAATTTGTCCTGCCGGAGAAACAGCGAGCGCACGGAGGGCCCGAGGAAGGGGAGGCGCGGGGTCTCCTCGCGCTGCCATCGCCCTCTTTGGTTACAGAGAAGCCAGTGTCCCCGGCCCAGCTGGCAGGATGTCCACTGGCCCTGCTGAGGATGCCGGGTGAGGCCGAGCTCTGCCTGAGCAGGAGAGCAGCGTCCGCAGCACAGGTGAGCTCACGCTCAGAGGACGGTAGGGGAGATGTTATTTATTTATTTATTTATTAGTATTTATATAGCAGCCCGTGGGCATCGTGGCGCTGGTACAGACAAGCATATTAGGTTACATAAGAGAATGTGCTTAGTTACAGTAGACTGTACATTGAGCATACTATTATATATATAAAACATACACGCATAAGTATTTACAGCCGAGATAGAATGTGCTTAGTTACAGTAGACTGTACATTGAGCATACTAATATATATAAAACATACACGCATAAGTATTTACAGCCGAGATAGAATGTGCTTAGTTACAGTAGACTGTACATTGAGCATACTAATATATATAAAACATACACGCATAAGTATTTACAGCCGATATCAGAGGAGGCACAAGAGGGGACATGTGAAGGGAGAGAAGGTGGAGTTAGTTAAAGAGAGTTGTTTTCAGCCCTTTGCGGAAAGCTGCCAGGGAAGTTTAGTCTCTGAGTGCATGGGGCAGAGCGTTCCATAGTTTGGGTGCTATGTGTGGGAGGTCTGCTGCGGTTTGTTGCTGCCAAGTTCCACCATATCATGAATTACCTCCTCCAGGCTCCAGCCAGTTCAGTTTCTTGGCCAACTTCGGTTCCTTCGCGTGGTCACAATTGTAATGCCCCGGAATGACGCGAACGCGTTCCTGAAAATCCCGAGTTGGCAGAAGGTGGCAAGCATGCCAGGGTGTTGCATGGCAGCTATGGCACTACTGCTGCCGCAGATAGTGGTGGCAGTGCTGCTGGAGGTATAGAAACCCAGTAAGGTGGTCCACTGATGTCTGTAACAGCCTGGGCTCGGCAAAGGGCTCTTTCTGATCCCCCTAGCCGTGTGGTACAGGCAGGTCAGTTATGGCCACAGTCTGTGATGCCCTGTATTAGCTGGTGCCCCCTGTCTCTGGTAGTGAGCAGGGACATGCCATCCATAGTCGGGTCTGCAGAGTCACGCGCGAATAACAAAGCCTGCACTCTACGCGCTGTCAGGTCGCCTAGGCCCAAGGGGTGCATGCATACACCTGTAGGCGTGGGGGTGGTCTACGTGAATGTGACCTCCAGGGAGTGAGTGAAACCTCGCACTATGCTGTCACGTCCGCAGAGGTCTCAAGTTGCCCACGTCAGGCGCAGGGCTGGGCTGGCCTATAGGGATCTCTGGAGATTTCCCGTAGGCCTCTGCACCCTGGGCCTCGTTTGTGTTGTAACCCATCTTGTTTCCAAATGTTCTATAGGAAAAGGGTTGGGCTTGCTGGAAACGTGTAACATGGGGCCACTATGAACATTATTTCCACAGCCTCTTTTGCTTCACAGTCGACTAATGGTCAGGGGGGAGCCCACACAGAAATAGGTTTTATTTACACTTCGGCACTTGTAGGCTGTGCCCTCTCCTTCATTGCGTGTGCCAGCTCAAGTTGCACCCCCTGGCTCTATCAACGTCACACCTTGGACAGGAGACTTTCGCTTTTCCCTGGCCCTTATTGGCACCTCGCACCTGGGAAACATCCGTTATTCTGTTAAAAACGGTTATATCTCACTCCTGTGGACTCTTCGACTTTGCGATCTTGGCGGGGGACAAGTATGACTAATCCATCCTAACAATGAATAAAGTTGTTGCCCAAAAAAATACAAATAAGCAGGGTAAATGAGGATGTTCTTAGAACAAATATCTATGACATGTAAGACCTGGCACCCCGGGCTGCCCATGTTCCCTTCCTGCCCCCCACACCGTCATGCATCACCACAGCATCTCTACGCTACACAGCCGCGGCAGCAGGCCCGTAGCTGCCAAGTTTCCCAGTTCCATGCATGACACCCCAAGCCAGCCCTGATTTTTCCCCTCAATTGCATGCTGGAACTTGTAGTTTCGTTTTCCCCACTGTAAGGATGATCCTACAAGTCCCAGCATGCAGTGGGGAAAAAAGGTCGGTGTGACGCACGGAAGTGGGACACTTGGCAGCTAAGCAGCCACATCACATGACAATGGGGTGTAAGAAACCCAAGGCTGTGGGAGGGCTGCTTGGAGGCTGATGGGCTGTAAAAGGAAGAGGGGGCTCGTGGTTGCCCCACGGCAGGTGGAAGAGCAGTTTCAGTTGCTCATTATTGGAACTAAACACTCTGGATGCCAGCCAATACCAAAAGCCCTTGTTTACATGAAATAAGGATTCCAACCCCATATATTTGCCTGTATCTAATGTTTAGTGCAACCATTACCATCCAACAACTCAATGGTGTGTTCCAAGGTGGGGCAGGGTCACATGTTTTTACATTGTTTTGCCAACTCTGGCATGGCTATCCTCTTCCCCCTAGGCAGTAAACTAGTGCCACCTGCGGCGGAGTGCTATGGGCATCGTCTGGGTGGGAAGCCTGGTGGCTACACCCAGCCTTTAGCTCTGCAAGGTTGCCATGTGGAGCGCAATGCCAGGCCGAGGCATCAACGCATCACAAAAGTGGTTATTCTTGGCGGGTGCGCGCCTAGCGGAAAGTAGACAGTGTTTTAAGGAGGCCCGCCATGTCCCCTTCGGGTTAAATGGCCCCGTGCTTCTCTATTCAGGCCTGGATTTCCCTCTCAAGGTGGCAAGTATGGCTTCCCGTTGGGCGGCCATGCAGGATCACTTAGCCCATGCTCCTGTGCCTGACAACATGTAATGCCCATGCTACGCCTTGCACCTCGTTTACTGGGCACTCCAACCGGGCAGATCCATCGCCTCCAAGTTTCCCAGAATGCTGTGCGGTCAGACTTCTTTTCAGTCTCCCTAGATCTGCCTCAGTCCCACCGTATTGCAGATCCTTACATTGGCGGCCCGAGTTACCTCTCTTCGAAGATCTTCTTGCACCAGACTCCACGTCTGCTTAGATCCTCGGGACAAAACCTCCTCAGCATTCCTGCCTCGCGGTTTGTTCACCGTGGAGACAGATGCTTCTCAATCTGTGGCTCTCCCGTCTGGAACTCCCTGCCGACCGAACTCCGGACGATTGACTTCCTAACTCTATTTTGGAAGAAGTTGAAAACGTATTTGTTTCAATGATTGGTTCATCTGCTTCTTTTTGCTTTCTGTCCATTACTGATACATCTGCGCCCAGATGCGGTTCCTTCGGATGTTCGCACTATAAATGCAAAATACAAGCACAAACCTCGCACTCTGATGACGCGCGATAGCATTTTCTTATGGTTTGAACGAGCTGCTGGCACTTTCTGCAGTGCCGTAAAAAAATGGAGGGAAGGGGAGAGCACCACTGAAACAAAATGTACATTTTAAATAATTCTAAAGTATAAAGAAGGTTTGGAGTCCCTGGTTCCAGAAAACTCCAAAGCTGCCAATAAATCCCTAGTGGGGAAGGGGGGGAATCCCTCAGTGCTGCACACTCTACCAAAAGGTCACGATCGACCGCTCAGATATATTTTGAATCAAAAGTTACATAAACAGTTAACAAATCAAATGTAAAACTCAGAAAATAAAAGTTCCAATGTGGATAATTAAAAGTGATTTCATATCGAAGTTATATGAGAGGTTATTTATAACGGGCGCAATACCCGGAGGTTTCTAAGCGCGAACCCAGGGATCAAGCCTGTGTTGCTCCGTGCCGTCTTGTTTCCAAAGCAAGCGCGTTGCCCCTCAGCTATCCTCCCGAGACAAATCTGACAAACGAGAAAAACAGATTCCTTCCAAACGTAGTGCCAATGCATTTCAGACATAGGGCAATCATCAGGGCTGAATCTACTCAAAGCAAAGACTGGGAGGAAAAAATGCCAGTTTATGAAAAAATGTGGAAAATATAAAAATTCTAGACGAATACATAGCACAATGCACTAGTCAAATAACAAGTGTCCCAGGCATAGCAGTGTCTACTCTCTTTAAAACATAATAAAAACAGCAGCAACACACATGTAATCCCACGAAACCTAACAGTAAATGAAAAGGAACAGATTGCAAAATATGTTTCATTTTTCTAATTAACAAATGATACAAGGTCGCAGCCAACCTGTGGAGTAACTCTGCTGAAAATGTTGGGGGGCCATGACATCTGGAGAAAAGGTGCCCCAGCCAAATGAATGGGGACAGAATGGTGTACCATGAAAGTTGGGGGGGGACAAACACCCCTGTCCCCCCCCTAAAATTATGCCCATGCAGCCAATGACGGACCGCGTAGCGCAATGACGGCACGGAAAATGCCATGACATCACCACGCATCTGTTGGAGCACACGCAAGCAGATATTCAGTCTGTCAAGTTCTGGAACTAATAAATAATCAAGGGGACAATACCCAGACCACCACACTGAGAGAGACTATGGTAATTAGCCCTAGACGCACTACATCAGTATCATTTTTAGATCAAAACAGAAACGGGAAAGAGCACGAAGGGGGCGTGGGGAATAGACAAGACAGCAGGATGAAGACACGACAACACAGAACTTTGTCATGAATTTGTCTATGAGAATTCTCACTAAAAACGAACTGCCAGTGTTACAATAATGGTTGAATTCTGTGCCAAAGGTGAGCGCAAATCTGTGTAACACTAAAGTGGGAATAACAAGGGGGGTCCTGGGAGTCTGTCTGCCAGACATTGGTCCTGGAGCCTTACGAGAGCCTTATATATATATATATATAAAAACAAACACAATCTCATAAATATGCACGTATTGCATGTGAAAGCATGTAAGGCCACATGCATGTAAAGACCAAAGGGAGGTACAAACAATCATAATGTGTAACCAATAAAGATTGTGTAACAGAGCAACAACACAAGGAGGGTATAGTCAACCGGAAACAGGCCAGATTATACATAGCAACTGTTGTTAAAGGCGTCATTGCCAACAACAATAACAAAACACAATGGTCTGCAGGGTTGTCCAGATCAATGCCAGTGGTTATATATATGTACTCAACTACATTGAAGTAGGACGGATCCCAAGAGGATTGAGGATCCTAATCATTCCCTCATTTGAAGAACAGGACCCTGCAATGCTTAATGAGTGGAGTGAGGCAACAAATATCTCTTCAAAGACTTTTCTCCAACTCTTAATAAAATATGCAGGGGCCGATCGATTGAAAATACTGGAAAAGATTGAGGAGGTGGAAGCCAAACTGACCATGATACCCGAGAGTGAAGATGGCAAAAAACTAAAAAGTAATATGGAAAGAATTCTGAAAGGTTATGAAGAAGAGATACAACTACGGAAACAGCAGGAATTCTTGCGTGATAAAGAAGATTATGAAAGAGGTAGCGTCTATACGTTTGCTCGAAAATTCGATCAACTAAGACAAGTGTCTAAATCAGGGGCACCAACTGTGACTAATGAAATAGAGACAAATATAGAATCTTCTGCATCCGAATCAGATGCCACAGCAAGCGAGAGTGAAGAACCATCAATACGTATGAATTTTGTAGACAAAATGAGGCTTCTACGCCAAGATGGGAAAAACAAAAACAAACAAGAGGAGGTTTCCAAAATCGAGGAAGAAGCAGAGGCGGCCGTACAAAACGAGGAGGGGGCAGAGGGGCAACCAAAGCAACGAGCAATATTCCGGACAGATTGCTGTGCTCTGGGAAAGAGACAGCATAATGAAAGAGGAGAGCCTTAATATCATAAATCTGTCTGACCACGTTCTGACTGTAAACCAAGAAAAAGTACTAAGCTTGGGTCTGAACTTCTGTCCGACTGCACATTTTAATTATGTGCAAACCCAAATCGATTTTGATCATTTTGTGCGGAAATTACGCCTAAGGAAATTCTTTGTGATCAACCAAGGCATGATGAAAAGGCTACCTAAAGAAGGGGGGAAAACTGAAATAACTTAACGATTTGGAGGCATTAGCAGATCTGATTGATCTCGAAAAGGAGATAGAACCTGATCTGACTTTAGAGGAAGATACGATCAGTTTAGAAGGACTGAATATAAGAACTGATTGGACAATGAAGAGTAAGTTGAAACAGAAGTTCAAATTCAATCCAGTTAATAACTTGGGCAACAACATAGAAGCATTTCAAACACTAGTGATTGAAGATCTAAAACATTTCAGGAGAAATAAAAGATTGAGATCTAAAGAAAACTTATCAGCTGCGGACAAGTCAGCTTTAAATGAACTACAGACTCTGAAGACCTGCATTATTAAGCCCTCGGATAAAGGCCGAAATATCGTCCTTATGAACAAAGCTGATTACATCAAGGGGACATATAAGCAGCTTAATGATAAAAGATGCTATGAGAGAATGACAAGTAACCCAAGTCAAGTATTGGAAAACAGGGTGAAAGACTTCCTCACGAAATGGGAAAAAAAGGGCATCCTAACGGAAGATAACTGCAAGTTCCTCTCCTCTCCTAATTCAGTTACCCCCACGATATACTTCCTCCCAAAGATACATAAGGATATTAACAAACCTCCGGGCAGACCCATAGTCTCTTCAATAGGCTCAACATTAGAAAACATGTCAAGATACATTGACGAGGTACTCTTTCCCTTCGTATCAGCTCTTCCATCTTACCTGAAAGACACAACAGACTTTTTAACACGCATTGAAAATATACCTTGGGATCCGAATTACATGTTGGCTACGATGGATGTTGTTTCGCTATACACCTCGATAGGACACGGATACGGCACAAATGCATGTGAAAGTTTTTTAAATACCAGATCTTTGGAATACTTAGAACATACACAAATGGTTCTCGAGATGATCAATTTATGTCTCACTAACAATGTCTTCATATTTAATAATGAGTACTTCAGACAGTTGCAAGGCACAGCGATGGGCACAACATTTGGCACAACATTTGCCCCACCCTATGCAAATTTGACAATGGGGGCATGGGAAGCAACAGATGTATGGTCCGATCAGAATCAAACATTCACGGAAGACGTCGTATTATGGTTGAGATACATCGACGATCTCTTTATAATATGGAAAGGATCTGAAAAAGCATGGGTAGACTTTGTGAAACACCTAAATGACAATAAGAACAATTTGAGGTTTACAGAAACACATAGTCGAACCTTTCTAACTTTCCTAGAAGTCAACCTAAGGATTGTGAACCAGACACTAACGACTGAACTGCACAGGAAACCAACCGGAACGAACACCCCTCTGCATGCAACAAGCGGGCACTCCAAAAATCTCATTTGGAGTATCCCATACGGGGAGTTCATAAGAATTAGACGCAACTGCTCTACACTAACAGCATACGATCGAGATAGTAAAACTGCAGCAATTGGCTTCCTAGAACAATGCTACCCCAAAAAAAGTTATAGAGAAGGCATTTGTTAAAGTGAGGCGGAAAAAAAGATCTGAGCTTCTCACAGGATCTCAAACATCGGCCGAATCAATTGATGACAAAACAACTACAAGAATGATCTTGACGTTTGATAAAGAAGCACCAGGAATAAGACGTATACTCCGCAGACATTGGAGAATCTTATTGGCTGATAAAGATTTGGCAAGCAGCCTAAAAATGAATCTAGAGATTAGTTTCAGACGAAATCGATCTCTGAGAGATAATCGGGTTCAAAGTTTTATGGCATGGGATGGGCCGCCTGACAAAGAGATGTGGCTTGCAACACAGAAGCCCGGCTTTCGCAAATGCACTAGGTGCAACATTTGTAAATTTGCAAAAAACTGTACTTCTTATAAGCATCCAGTTTTGGGAAACTCCATTACCATACAGGAGAAAATTACATGCAAAACTGAATTTTGTATCTATGTACTGGCATGCGCATGCCAAAAATGGTACATCGGCAGCACCTAGTGTAAATTAAAGATCCATATCCGGCAACATGTGAAGGCAATCCAACACCAAGATGTAAACTATCCCATGGCTAAACATTTCAACGACCATCACAAAGGCAAAATGGATAGTTTTTCCTTCTATGGTATCCATAGGATTGATAAGGGCCCGCAAGGTGGTGACAGCAAAAAAAGACTTTGACAGAAAGAAACCTGCTGTATTTTAGACTTTGAGAGTAAATCACCCAGCGGGCACAACATAAATGAAGAACTATACACATTTTTGGATTAAGATACAGATAAAAATAATGTCACCAACGTTGTACTACCATCTGGTATACCCGGTTGTATCCTCATCAAGTTGTTAGATGAAAGTTTTATGGATTGCTCAGTATATCTCTCTCACACTACACCAACCCCCGGGCCTGATCAGTAATTAAGAAATAGTTATCCATCTATACATGCATATGATAAGAAAGGTGTTAGGTCTTTATGGTTTTATCTCCTCTCTATCCAGTATTTGAATTACAGTACTAGCTGTGAAATTTTGTTTTAAATCACAATCTGGGATTTGATGTGTTTGTTTGACCAAACACACATTTATTATAGGAATTGTTTTGTATTTTATAAACATGTGACTTACGATAGGAAATTTTAACATCTTTTTTTGGGCAGGCTAAACTGATATTGGTGTTTGTTGTTCTTGAGAAATATAAGCATTCACACTTTATGAAAGAAAAACAGTATTGGCACCTTAGATATTGCTGCTAGCACTTTGCACTTTAAAATTGAATTTCAAGTACTATACATATACTAGTTGGAGACCAATTTGAGTCTTTTGAGAAGATCAGTTGTCTAATTTAATTGAATTTGATGATCTTCAACTCGGTGAGTGTCATTTTGGACTAAGCATTAGATGCTTTATACACTATTGAATTTGGCTGCTTTAAACATGCACTTTAGCTCTGACAGATAGTATTATACTATCGTTAGTGGTAATACTATGCACCTTATTAACAGATTGCCAAACACTATGCACTTTAGATCTGAATAAATAACATCCAATATGAGCAGCACTATGTACTTTAATGATAGATCAAACTCCCTAATATGCTCCTATAATAGTATATGCATTAGCATATTCAATACTCTGCATCCAGATGTATACAATGGCGACGAGCACTATGCGAGAACAATACATAAATGTTATATCTATTGATGACAACACACTGTTGCTGTTGTCAATATACGCCATTATCATTAATTTGGAGATTAGCACTGACATATGATAATATGTGGGAGTACAGGTCTGATAAAGTGTGTATGTTTACAAACCCGTTCCAAAATGGCCGATACCGTTTTGACATAGACACAAAAAGCAGTCCTCTTTCCATTGTTGATAATAAGTCACATGGGGTATTTTAACTCACAATTATGTTTGGGTCATTTGTTGTGAACAAGCGGGCGGAAGCCCATGAAACGCGTTAACCCCATCGAGGATGCGCCAGTAACTTTGGGAGAACCACAATGTGTGTGGGTTTTGATGCTGATTCACCATGAGAATGTGCGAGGATTTTACTGAACTAAAATAAAGTGTAAGATATTTCGAATTTGGTTTCCTGGATTTTGGTTGGATTGAGGAGTGCTCCTCCAACGACTGTTTAACTAACAGGATAAAGGACATATATATATATATATATATAAATCGTCCACCCATGAACGTTCAGTCATCATCCTTATATATTGTGTCTGCTCTTCTTACGTTTTGTGCTCTGCTGCCATAGGGTGTGCGTTTCCCATTACCAATCCTTTTTAAATAAAATAAATGTAAGATCTCCCTATAATGTCAAACCCATAAAGGGTAGCCAGCCCCGGAGGCTATGCTTTGCAGGCAAAGCATTACCACAGATGTCTAAGCATTATACTTGTATGGGCTTTATCTGGCACAGGGACTGCTAGCAGGGGTCGCTCAGCTTCCCTTCTCTGTGTAATGCATGGTTTAGATGCACGCACAAGTGCTTATATTCTTTACAAAGCTGCGTGTGTGTCATTTACTTCCGGTGCGCTGTTTCCATCTCCTTAGACCACATTAAAGCCAGCAGCAAACCTGGCCGATCGCGCGGAATGCTCCCAGTCTGACTTGAGGGCGGGGTTTGCCTCCAGCTCCTCTGACCCCCCGCCCCCACATGTTTTGGTTCGCCTGACCTCAGTGGGCGGTCGCATTTGGGAGGCCCGTGTGGTTGGATAGGCACATGTTTAGGTGCGCGCGTGAGAGAGGGCGCATAATGGTCTGTTGTCTGCCCTGAAGGAAAAGCTGAAAGGATGGCGGTGTCTGCTTGTGCAGCCCAGCCCGGGTGCTTCTGTAAACAGCACGCTCCCCGTCTACTGCTCGATGCCTTCGCTCGTGTTTTAATGTTTACCTTTGTGTATCTCGGGTTCTGTATTTTGGATAGTCTTATTATAACTATTCAATTTGAAAACATTCCATTGTTATATTCTTTTGTTGTTAGATATTAACGATTACTCATGGACTTTTATTTTATATCTTGGTAAACTGTCTAATATTAAAAAATAGATTTGTATGGATAAGCCTTAAGAGCATCGATTTTGGGCATGTGCAATTATTTTAACATAGTAAATATATATTGGTACTGATGAAAATCAATGTTGATATAGTTATAATATCGTTTGATCCCACAAAATGTTTTTAATTGAAAGTTATATTTCGTTTTATATAAATATGTGCGAAAATATACATATTTAACTGAGTCTCTGGCAGTAGAGGTAGCTGACATGTTTAATCAGAGGGGAGTACAGCAAAAATATTTGCCCCAAATATGGCTGAGAGAATGAGCGTAGCGAGGGAGTCTGAACCAACCAAAGAGGTGTCAGCGGGGTTCTTCTCCAGAGATTAAAAATAATGGGATAAAATGGTGCATTTTACATCACTGTCTGTGAAAAAATGGGTAAAAAACCACATAGTTTGCATTGGATTTTGTAAGAACATTAAAAAAAATCCTTTAGATGCAATTCACCAATAGTGCACAAGAGCATTGTCCAATATTTCACAGTAAAAAAACATTTTTATGATGGCTGTGCCCATACATGTCCATGCAGGCTTCCCCAATATATGCCAATATTACTGTACAAGAATGTACTCCCGTTGACTGTGACAACCAGTACAAAAATGCCATGCCACAGTAAGAAAGTATATCTGCACTGGCTGTACAAATGTAGGCCAGTCTAGCCATGTAGTAACACATCATGTTTGCTTAACCTTTGATGCACAGTAACAAATGCCATGCCACAGAAAGAATATATGGCCAGACAGGTGCTGCCACTGTAGGCCAGTCTAGTCATGTAATAACACTTAGCACATTTGTTTTACCCTTGATGTCTAGTAATAAAAATAACATGCCACTGTAAAAGTATGTGCAGACAGGTGCCCCAAAATAGGCCAGTCTAGCCATGTAATACCACTTATGTTTGCATTACCTTTATGCCCAGTAAGAAATGCTGTGACACAGTAAAAAAGTAAATACACACTGGCCCCACCAATGTAGGGCAGTCTAACCACATAATAACACTTAACATGTTGGCTTTGCCCTTGATGCCCAGTAACAAAAATGCTGTGCCACAGTAAGAAAGTATATGCACACTAGCGCCACCAAAGTAGGTCAGTCTAGCCATGTAAAAACACATATCCTGTTTGTTTTACTATTGATGCAATGCAAAGAAGTCCATGTCACATCAAGCGTAAAGCAAAACATGCCACCAGCAGCCTCCCACTCCTCTAAATCTAGAGGCCTGCTCCCCACCACACACGCAGGTACACATGCGCTCATTCACATGCTTTCCTAAAAAATACACTCTATCATTCACCTGCACATTCATACAGCGCTCAGACAACTCACATAAAAACATACATACAAATGCACATACATACAAACACATTACACACATATAAACCATTCTTCAGTTATCTGCTCACACCCTCTGCAGTCCTCATACCTACACCACAGAAGACTGGATGGCTGCCACCCTTCTTTAGTGCGTGAGCACATTGACTGACAAGAGAGGACTCCTGTCTGTCAGCTTGTCTATGCTGTTAGCACAATAACAAGAGCCAGCAGGGCCATACTTCTTAAACCCTGCCGGATCTCTTTATTGTGGCCTACGTACTTTGCAGAGAACAAATAGCGCTGCATTAAAACAAACATTCTTTGCAGGGGAGGCACCTCTGTTCAAAGACAGGCAGCACAGGCCCCTTGCACATAGGGGACTGTGGTGGCTGTCACCCAAATGAGGGGGCAGCACCGCCCACCCATACAGGGGAGCAGTTCTGCTCTCTGGTACTTGCAGTCATACCCTTGGTGCTTGCCGTTGGTTATGCACTTTGTCCCTAGTGCTTGCAGTCATACTGATGTTTTATTTTCCTCCATTGGTTGCAATGATCCCTTTGGTGCCTGCAGTGATGTCCTTTAGTGTTTGGAGTGATGCCGATGAGGTGTCTCCAGTGCTTGCAGTGCCCTTCTTGGTGCTTTCAGCCATAAGGTTGGTGATTGCAGTTACACTGACAATCTAACCCTAGTTCTTGCAGTGGGTCTGGCGCTTAGTCTTCAGTACATAGCGCAGAGATGGTACCTCATCCAGGCAGACCTTGGTGCATGCAATTACACTGGTATATTGTCCCTAGTGTTTGCAGTGATGATGGCGACGTGTCTCCAATGCTGGCAGTGCCACCTTTGGTGCTTGCAGTTACACTGGCACTTTATCCTCAGTGTTTCCACTGACACTGATGCTTTGTCTCTGCTGCTTGAAATTATACCCTTGGTACGTGCAGTCATAAGCTTGGTGATTAAAGTTGCACTGGCACTTTATAGCTAGTGTGTGCAGTGATACGGATCCTTTCACTCCGGTGCTTGCAGTGATATCCTTCAAGCTTGCATTGGCACATTGGCACTTTGTTCATAGTGTTTGCAGTGATGCTGATGCTTGGGTTCAAGTGCTTCCAGCTATTCTCTTGATGTTGGCAGTGAATCATTTGGGGCTATTGCAGTTGCACAGGCACTTTGTCGTATGGTTAGCAGTGTCACTGATGCTTTGTCGCCTATGCTTGTCGTAATAACCTTGGTGTTTGCAGTTACAATGACACTTTGTCCCTATTGTTAGCAGTGATACTGATGCGTTGTTTTCGGTGCTTGCAGTCATAACCTTCATGCCTGCAGTAAAACTTGCAGTTTGGTTGTAGTGTTTTCAGTGATGCGGATGCCCTTTTCTCTGGTGCTTGCAGTTCCCCGTCGGTTCTTGCAGTGATCCTATCGGTTCTTCCAGTCATAAACTTGATGATTTTAGTTACACTGGCAATGTGTTTCTAATGCTTTCAATGATACCGATGCTTTGTCTGTGGTGCGTGCAGTGATAACCTCTGTGTTGCAGTTACGCTGGCACAATATCCTGCGCGTTTTCAGCGATACCGATGCTTTGTCTCCGGTGCGTGCAGTGATAAACTTTGTGCTTGCAGTTACGCTGGTACATTTTCCCACGTGTTTTCTGCGATATCGATGCTTTGTCTCCGGGGCTTGCAGTGATAACCTTTGTGCTTGCAATTACGCTGTCAATTATCCCGCGTGTTTTCAGCGATACCAATGCTTTGTCTCTGGTACTTGCAGTGATAAACTTTGTGCTTGCAGTTACGCTGGCACATTATCCCAAGTGTTTTCAGCAATGCTGATTCTTTGTCCCTGGTGCTTGCAGTGACATCCTTGCAGCTTGTAGTTACTTTGAAGGATTGCCATCTGCTACGGTTGCAAAAGCCCTGGATTTTAAAAATGTTTTATTAATAATAAAAGTATGTGGGTAATTCCATCTCAGAAAGGGTGGTCTGCTAACCAGTCCCCCTTTTAACAAACTTCCTTCCAGAAGCATAGTGCACACCTCTGCCCTGATGGATCAGTATCCTGAGCTGCAGCACCTGCTCTCCAGGGGCACAGAGCAGGTTCAGAGGTCACAGGCCTCCTGTCTCACTTCGATGATGACAACAAATTCACTTCAGCACAGAGGCCATATTTAAATCTACACGTCTATTACAAAACTACATAATTATGTTAAACTATCGTTTTGGTGGCAGTTTAATCTTTAAACATAAGCCATGCTGATTAGGGTCATGGTGGCTAGTAATTCACCTATTGTTAAAGCCACATCTGATCTGTATCACACATATGTCAACACAGTGAACCCAGCCCAGCCATGGACCAGCTGTGTCTATTCTCCCTAGATTGGCTATCTCTGCTGCAACCAGCAGGACAATAGCTAGTGGGGGCTGCCTCTGTTAGATCTTTTGTGAGGTCAAATAACACATCTCTCCAGCAGGGCAGCCCTCAGCACAGCAGGACCTGGCCTGACCTGACCTGGGAACAGGAATCAAAGGGCACACCCTAAACAAAAGGACTAGCATCACAGCAGGGTGCCTTTGATGCCATCAGTCTGCAAATGGGGCAGGGTTAATGTAGTCAGAGGGAGCTTAGCACAGTTGCGGAAGCATTCCGCCATCTTGCTTTTCTCTGTGCCTCTCTTTCCTTCCCTTCTCCTATACTTACTTTAGCACAAAGCACTTTGGGCGTGATGCAACCAGGCGACTACTTGTCACAACAAGAGTAAATTGACCCCTTATAGCAGGCTTGCTTTCATCCACTGTTTTAGGGCCATTTCTCTATAAAATAATGGATTTCCCACCCCTTCTTTGATTCACTTTTGGACCATCCAAGACATAAGAAAAAATTAGTTTTGGACCTTGTTAGGAGAGTTTTTCTCTCCAAACCCTCAGCCATTCAGGTGAAGAAGGTGCTTGAAGGCAGAGGCAAGCTCTGCTCCCTACCCACTCATAGAGAACATTGGGGTTGACTCTTGCTGAGGACCGGGACCTGCCACTCTGCTTATAACCTCCCTAGGCTGGGAGAGCAGAACCTAAAAGGACTCACCCTGTCATAGAGCCCCTGCAGTGGGTCTCAAAGCAACCTGAAGGCCAGAACAGCCAGAATCTCTGTTCTCACTGCATCAAACTGGTCAAACCACATTTGCGACATGATCTCTGCATTCGAACCAGAAAGATCCACTGGTGCTGCTTTTGGCACTCAATCAAACTCTGAACAGCTGCCGCTCCTTCAAACCAATTTTCCACCTCAATTTCCCAGGCAGAGCATGTCACCTGTTCAGCTCGAACAACGAGCATGTGGACAAATTCAAACTACAAACACTCAAGCATTACATCGGGCCATCAGGGTCACAGCTTCGAACAGCCAGACCGCAATTGAAACTGCTGGAGCATAGCATCACATGTCAACCCAAAGCAGCGGTTACAACATCTCCCAGAAGTTACAACTTCTTGAACTGATTCTCGACCTTTCAACTGATCCTGGCAAACCATCTGAATTACATAACTCGACCACTGCACCCAAACTGTACCGAGTTCCCACTTTGAACTGACTTGATGCCTGTTCACCGGTTGGACCACTACAACTCACCACACCCGAACCTGGTTCAATCCACAGCTGGACCACCTATGTGCCTGGTTTAACAATGTCAGACTGCCTAAACTTGGAATCAGGCACTCCAAAGTGATCCTGTCCCTGTAGCCCACCTTTTGAGACTATAGAGACTAATTAAGACTCTTTTACACCTTTACCCTACAAGACATACCCTTTTAGAACTCCTTATTGCATTCTTTGCCTATTTTCCCTTCCTGCTCAGCATCCCGAGTGCTTGCGCTGTTACATACTGCATTACTCTGTCTTCCTTTACAGGAGTGCTTTTTATATTATTTTTGCTATCGTACGTGTGAAATTGATTTGTATAATTAAAGGAAATATTTGTATAGAACCTTGGTTGGACCTGATTTTATTTTGGAATAGTTCTGCTATTGCTGTTTGGGCTGCCACTGGCTCACCTTTACACCCCTTCTGAGAGCCTTTCCTCTGCCCACGTTACCACAAAGGCGCAGGGGGTATATCTCTCTGCTGTGCCTGTTTTACCTTTATTATTGGAATCACTGTTGGTTGGTAGAAGTGCGGGGGCTGAGTGGGTGGTTTAGCCACTTCTCATCCTTATACTCTTGCGGAGAAGTCGTTTTGTTAGTTACACTGACATTAGGTCCCACGTATTTGCAGTGATACTAATGACTTGTCCTCCAGTGCTTGCAGTGATATCCTTTATGCTTGCAGTGAACCACTTGATGCTTGTAGTCATATGCTTGATGAATGCAGTTACACTGGCACTTTGTCCATGCTGTTCACAGTGATACTGATGATTCTTATCCAGTGCTTGCAGCAATACCCATGGTGCTTGCAGTTACACTGGCTCATTGTGCCTAGTGTTTGCAGAGATGCTGGTGTTTTGTCCCTGGTGCTTGCAGTGCCACCCTTCCTGTTTACCTTTAAACTGTCACTTTGCTGCTAGTGTTTGCAGTGACACTGTTGCTCGCAGTGATGTGTTTGCAGTTGCACTGGTACATTGTTGCTATTGTTTGCAGTGATACTGATGCATTGTCTCTGGTTTTTCCAGTGATACCATTTGTGTTTGCAGTGACACCTTGGTACTTGCAGTTACATGGACACTGTGTCTTCAGTGTTTTAGTGATACTGATGCTTTGTCCTCAGTGCTTGCAGTGGTGATCTTGGTGATTGGGGTCATATGCTTAGTGATTGCAGTTACACTGGCACTTTGTCCCTATTCTTTTCAGTCATACTGATGCTTTGTCTCCAGTGCTTGCAGTGACACCCTTGCAGCATGCAGTTACACTGTCACTTTGTTCCGAGTTTTTCTGCGATACTTATAACTGGTCTCAGGAGCTTCCAGTGGATACCCTTGGTGCAAGCAGTTACACTAACAATGTGTCCTGGTGCGTGCAGTGATAGAGATGCTTTGCCTCAGGGGCTTGCAGTGATAGAGATGCTTTGCCTCAGGGGCTTGCAGTGATATTGATGCTTTGCCTCAGGGACTTGCAGTGATAGAGATGCTTTGCCTCAGGGGCTTGCAGTGATATAGATGATTTGCCTCTGGGGCGTGCAGTGGTAGAGATGCTTTGCCTCAGGGGCTTGCAGTGATAGAGATGCTTTGCCTCTGGGGCTTGCAGTGATATAGATGCTTTGCCTCAGGGTCTTGCAGTGATATAGATGCTTTGCCTCCGGGGCTTGCAGTGATAGAGATTATTTGCCTCAGGGGCTTGCAGTGATATAGATGATTTGCCTCAGGGGCGTGCAGTGATAGAGATGCTTTGCCTCGGGGGCTTGCAGTGATATAGATGTTCTGCCTCAGGGGCTTGCAGTGATATAGATGCTTTGCCTCCGGGTCTTGCAGTGAGAGAGATGCTTTGCCTCAGGGGCTTGCAATGATACAGATGTGTTGCCTCAGGGCTTGCAGTGATAGAGATGATTTGCCTCCGGGGCTTGCAGGGATATAGATGCTTTGCCTCCCAGGCTTGCAGTGATAGAGATGCTTTAGCTCAGGGGCTTGCGGTAATATAGATGCTTTGCCTCAGGGGGTTGCGGTGATAGAGATGCTTTGCCTCAGGGGGTTGCAGTGATAGAGATGCGTTGCTCCTGGTCTTACAGCGATAGAGATGCTTTGCCTCAGGGGCTTGTGGTGATAGAGATGCTTTGCCTCAGGGGCTTGGGGTGATGTAGATGCTTTGCCTCAGGGGCTTGCAGTGATAGAGATGCTTTGCCTCAGGGGCTTGCGGTGATAGAGATGCTTTGCCTCAGGGGCTTGCAGTGATAGAGATGTTTTGCATCAGGGGCTTGCAGTGATATAGATGCTTTGCATCCGGGGCTTGCAGTGATATAGATTCTTTGCCTCAAGGGCTTGCAGTGATAGAGATGCTTTGCCTCAGGGGCTTGCAGTGATAGAGATGCTTTCCCTCAGGGGCTTGCAGCGATATAGATGCTTTGCCTCGGGGGCTTGCAGTGATATAGATGCTTTGCCTCAGGGGTTTGCAGTGATAGAGATGCTTTGCCTCAGGGGCTTGCAGTGATAGAGATGCTTTGCCTCAGGAGCTTGCAGTGATAGAGATGCTTTGCCTCAGGGGCTTGCAGTGATAGAGATGTTTTGCATCAGGGGCTTGCAGTGATATAGATGCTTTGCATCCGGGGCTTGCAGTGATATAGATTCTTTGCCTCAAGGGCTTGCAGTGATAGAGATGCTTTGCCTCAGGGGCTTGCAGTGATAGAGATGCTTTGCTTCAGGGGCTTGCAGTGATATAGATGCTTTGCCTCAGGGGCTTGCAGTGATATAGATGCTTTGCCTCAGGGGTTTGAATTGATAGAGATGCTTTGCCTCAGGGCCTTTCAGTGATAGAGATGCGTTTCATCAGGGCCTTGCAGTGATAGAGATGCTTTGCCTCCGGGGCTTGCAGTGATATAGATGCTTTGCCTCAGGGGTTTGCACTGATAGAGATGCTTTGCCTCAGGGCCTTGCAGTGATAGAGATGTGTTGCCTCAAGGGCTTGCAGTGATAGAGATGCTTTGCCTCTGGGGCTTGCAGTGATATAGATGCTTTGCCTCAGGGGCGTGTGGTGATAGAAATGCTTTGCCTCAGCGGCTTGCAGTGATGGAGATGCTTTGCCTCAGGGGTTTGCAGTGATAGAGATGCTTTGCCCCAGGGCCTTGCAGTGATAGAGATGCTTTGCCCCAGGGCCTTGCAGTGATAGAGATGCTTTGCCCCAGGGCCTTGCAGTGATAGAGATGCTTTGCCTCTGGGGCTTGCAGTGATATAGATTCTTTGGCTCCAGGGCTTGCAGTGATATAGATGCTTTGTCTAAGGGGCTTGCAGTGATAGAGATGCTTTGCCTCAGGGGCTTGCAGTGATATAGATGCTTTGCCTCAGGGATTTGGACTGATAGAGATGCTTTGCCTCAGGGGCTTGCAATGATGGAGATGCTTTGCCTCAGGGGCTTGCAGTGATATAAATGCTTTGCCTTAGGGGCTTGCGCTGATATAGATGCTTTGCCTCAGGGGCTTGCTGTGCTATAGATGCTTTGCCTCCGGGGCTTGCAGTGATATAGATGCTTTGCATCAGGGGCTTGCAGTGATAGAGATGCTTTACCTCTGGAGCTTGCAGTGATAGAGATGCCTTGCATCAGATGCTTGCAGTGATATATATGCTTTGCCTACAGGGGTTGCAGTGATATAGCTGCTTTGCCTCAGGGGCTTGCAGTGATAGAGATGCTTTGCAGTGATAGAGATGCTTTGCCTCAGGGGCTTGCAGTGATAGAGATGATTTGCCCCAGGGCCTTGCATATATATGCTTTGCCTCCAGGGCTTGCAGTGATATAGATGCTTTGTCTCAGGGGCTTGCAGTGATAGAGATGCTTTGCCTCAGGGGCTTGCAGTGATATAAATGCTTTGCCTCAGGGGCTTGCTGCGCTATAGATGCTTTGCCTCCGGGGCTTGCAGTGATATAGATGCTTTGCATCAGGGGCTTGCAGTGATATAGATGCTTTGCATCAGGGGCTTGCAGTTATAGAGATGCTTTGCCTCTGGAGCTTGCAGTGATAGAGATGCTTTGCATCAGATGCTTGCAGTGATATATATGCTTTGCCTCCAGGGCTTGCAGTGATATAGATGCTTTGCATCAGGGGCTTGCAGTGATATAGATGCTTTGCATCAGGGGCTTGCAGTGATAGAGATGCTTTGCCTCTGGAGCTTGCAGTGATAGAGATGCTTTGCATCAGATGCTTGCAGTGATATATATGCTTTGCCTCCAGGGCTTGCAGTGATATAGATGCGTTGCCTCAAGGGCTTGCTATGATAGAGATGCTTTGCCTCAGGGCCTTGCAGTGATAGAGATGCTTTGCCTCTGGGGCTTGCAGTGATAGAGGTGCTTTGACTCAGGGGCTTGTGGTGATAGAGATGCTTTGCCTCAGGGGCTTGCAGTGATGGAGATGCTTTGCCTCAGGGGCTTGCAGTGATGGAGATGCTTTGCCTCAGGGCTTGCAGTGTTATAGATGATTTGCCTCAGGGGCTTGCAGTGATATATATTCTTTGGCTCCAAGGCTTGCAGTGATATAGATGCTTTGTCTCAGGGGCTTGCAGTGATATAGATGCTTTGCCTCAGGGATTTTGACTGATAGAGATGCTTTGCCTCAGGGGCTTGCAGTGATCGGGATGCTTTGCCTCAGGGGCTTGCAGTGATAGAGATGTTTTGCAGCAGGGGCTTGCAGTGATATAGATGCTTTGCCTCCGGGGCTTGCAGTGATATAGATGCTTTGCCTCAGGGGCTTGCAGTAATAGAGATGCTTTGCCTCAGGGGCTTGCAGTGATAGAGATGCTAGAGGGGTGAAGAGGTGAGTGGGAGACATTGTGCTGGATCCCAGCAGTAGCCGTGGGGAGAATTCAAAATAATGTTATGTCGATGGTTGTTTCACACTTGTAACCCCCAACTTGTACAATCTCACCCGAGGATGACCATTCGCAAACCTCATGAAGTTGAACGCATCCTTAATTTGATACGAGAAACCTTGTTATTAGGTAGCACAATCTGTGCCGCTTTAGGCGATCCTACTTTACATGTTTTTTGTAATTTTTTAAAAAAAATAGTTTTGGTTTATTCAGACCTTAACATTCAGTACACAAGAAAAACAGAAAAAAGCCACCAGTACACATCATAAAACCTAATGGAGGAAAAAAACATAATTTGTTAAATACATCTAAAAAAAACCAATTCATTCATAATGAAAACCAGTCCTAACATCCAATTCATTGTAACAGTGCAGCCTACATCTTAACCAAATTTTAAAACTTCAAAAATGGTGCAATTTCCCAACTGTCTGAAGTATTGTTACCACAGACGCATCGATGCCACAGGAACTCAATTGAGAGCGTACTAAAAGAACTACAGAGCTTCCCCATAAAGATGGACCTCGGTGCGCTTAAAACCAAACATTCCAATAAAAGGTGTCTACAAATTTCCACTTTCCCCAGAGTACCACAGAACCTGCCAGCAGAATCATCCAATTGTGTTATCAAATTCCTCAAAAGTACTTCCTTGGATAACCGCAGGTTCCATCTTCGTTTGAGAAACAAGTTACGGAGGTATTTATTGGGGAACTGGTTTAAAATATATGAGATCGTCCCTCTTTTCTTGTGTTCCTTTGACAGGTCATGCAACGAGGGATAATCTTGGAATCTCTCTAAAGTCTCCACCCAATCTTTGTCGAATAGAGAGTCTGGATTACCCAACAGTGTATCCCTCTCCAATACAAGAAGCCCCCCAAAATCCTGTCACAGTCGTTGGCCAACAAAACCAAAACAACGTGAAGTTCAATTACAATTGCGCACCGAGGGCTTCATACATCGAATCAGCAATAGAAGTCATTATTTTACTAAACAAAGACAATGTTTCCAATTCACTCGAGCCCTGAGTGAGATTAAGCCCAACTAATAGTGGATCGCCGCCATTGGTGTCAAATTGGGGACTTTCAAACATCTCTTCCACACCAACGCCTCAATTTTTTGGAGACGACCCAGGACTGACTCACTTAGACATTCAGCACCATAAACTAATTTGGGAGTCATCTTGCCCTCATAAAAGTGGATCGCAGGATTGATAGAAAATCTCCCAAACTAGTTCCAATTTCACAAGTTGTACCGATGGGGGTATGGGTTTTGATTTAAGGGTTTCCAATACTATTCCCCTAAGAAAATCATCAGAGCACCCAAGCCTGGAATCTCCCAAAGACCACACCAATTTTCTGCATCTCCTTCCTCTCGCAAACTGCAAAATGTTTAACCCATAGACGATGCATATTACACAAACCCATTGATAAGCCTTTGAAGTCTGATTGTAGTGACATCAAATAATATGAAATCATCCGCGTATGCTATCCACAGGACCTTCGTCCCCCCTATTTTTGTAGGTACGAAGGCTAACCGATCCAGATGATCCCCAATGTCAGACGAATATAGATTGAAGAGGCAGGGGGCTAACATGCACCCCTCCCTCACCCTCTTGTGTATGTCTATTCGACGCAAGAGGTCACTCACTTTATATAGTCTGACTTTAAATGTGGAGTTATTATGCAATCCCATCAACAGTCTCAAGAGCTCCCCTCATCCCCGCGAGACCCCACTTCTGTAATTTACGCACAGCCTCTTATGGTATGAAGAAATTCCATAGAACAGGGTATTTGAACAATGTTCGTTCTCAGTAGAGGGCTCCCACACGCCTTTGTACCTTTAGTATTTTAAATAACCTTGACATACCTCTTCCTGGTTGTTAGATGCTATCCTTTTTGATCCAACCCTGGGATTTCCACCGCAAGTACCGCTTCACAGAGGTGACCACGCAGCTTCATTGAGCCTATGTTCCTTTGAGTGGCTACATGCAATGTACCCAGCTATGCACTCAGCTGTCCCTAAAGCTCAATTTCGTTAATGAAATCTATCACCTGAGCTCTCAGTCTCTTACTCATTTCTCATGCATGTCAAGCACATACCTGAAACTGAGGCCGAATTCATCCCTGTGCGTGCTCTACCAAGCACACTCTAATCCAGAACTGGCGGTTGTGAATTAAACTTGATTGCCTCTCTTCTCATCTTTCATCAAGTGCTAGGTCCCTCTGCCTCTTCATGGACAGGGAGTATTCATTCAAGGCCCACATCCTGATGAAGGCTCTCTCTTCTTCACACACTCAAGCCCTCCATCCCTGGCACAGACTCCAGAACCATCGTCCAAGCCTCGCTCCTTTCCCACTTGGACAGGGGATAACATTCTCCTTGCTTGATTGCCAACGTCCACTGTGCCCCCATTGACAGCTGCCCTGGGCCCGCCTCATCACTGAATTGAAGAACGACAACCACATCACCCGAGTTCTCAGATATCTGCAGTAGTTACTCTCCCTGCCTTCATCACGTACAAAGCCATGACAAGCAAATGTCCATCCTACCTGGCTAGACATCTCACCATCCCAGAAGGCCTCTGCAGTACCCAGCAGCCCCATTATCCCAAGACTAGCATCGAAGAGATGCGAGAAGAAAAGAGGCAGGAAACAGGCCTGTTGCTGTCCACCTGGACTCTGGGAGAACGTCCATACACACACGGGAGTGGTTTGGTATGTCGCACATTAGTGTTCGATTTACTTTAGTTTTCCAATTTCTCAGGATAATTGTTTTGGTTATGAGGCCTTTCATTTTTTGTGTAGCCATTCGTGTTGCCATTTTGTGCGGGCTCGTTGTGTGTCTCCTTTTCACAGTCCTTCTATGGGCTGGCGGCAGGATTTTTAGTAGGGGGCGGTGACTACTCTCTCCGGCAAAGCCTCCCCCCTGCTCGCCCATTTGTGATTCAAGACCCGGTTCTGAAAGATCTGATTGGAGCCCAAACCAGGCGCGCGGTCTCTGCTCAAATATACACACGTATTTGTCGAGTGGCCTGTGAATACTGATGGCATACAAGATTATCATGACATTGTTATGAGTGCGATAAAGATGAAAGCCTCATTAAAACTGGATTACAACTGCATCGAGAACCAGGACTCATGTGAGTAGGGGGAGCGTAAATCTTTTAACAGGGACAGCTGCTGTTGCGCCGTGGTGCACTGGAACCCCATCAAAGCACACCGCTGTGGGGGAGGGGCAGGGTACACCCGATATCATCAGGGCAGGACCCAACGGGCAAGCCTCTTCCCTGGGATAGGAACAAGCGGACGCTGTGGGTGTATCTGTGGGGATTTCAGCATCGTCGGAGCCAGTCTCGCTTTTAAATGTGTTGCGTGTGACGCAACTGCTGGGGCCCTGCCAAGTGGCCCTCGTGTCTCCCATGGCTATCAGATCGTGGGTCCTCAGCAGGTCGTAGAGACTGTGTGGACGCAAGCAGAGAAGCGACGCGTCTCTCCTCTGAGCCGAGTACCTGGTGGTGTGCCACTTTGTAACCCAAACACACTGTAGCCAAGTGGAAAAGACTCGTGCTTCGTGGTCATTTCACAATCCACACCCACAGAGCAGGCTCAAGGGGCGATCGAGTGGTGCGGTCACACAGGGGCGCCGCAAATAAAAGGCGCTGCCAGCTAACACAATCTAAAGCAGGGGTGCACAAGTGATTTTGACAGAGGGCCGAAAGTACCTTACATGAGGGCTATAGTGGGCCGAAAAGTAAATGTGGGCGGGGCGGTAGGCGGGGCGTGGGAGGAGGCTTTTTAAACCCCCAATTTGTACTAAACACATGGAAAAAGAATGTTTTTGAGGGGTGACGATTTTTATTTGCATTTCAAACTTACATTTTGTACTACACATTTTCCATTATTTATTTCTATTTAGTTATTGTATCTCGCCTGTTTAACTTATATATATTTTATTGACCCTAGATTGGCCGTTATTTTGGACTGCTATAGTTTGCTGTTTGGGTTGCCCAAGAGGAGTATGGCCTTCGTTGAGTCAGGTTTCCTCAAAAAGCCAAAGATGAACATCTCCTAACTGTGCCAGTTTTAGCTTTATTATTGGGTTCACTCTTGGAGTGCAACACTATGCCCCATGGCCCCCTCACCCCCAACCAAACACTATGCCCCATGTCACCCTCACCCCCAACCAAACACTATGCCCCATGGCCCCCTCACCTACAACCAAACACTATGCCCCATGGCCCCTTTACCCCCAACCAAACACTATGCCCCATGCCCCTCACCCCCAACCAAACACTATGCCCCATGGCCCCCTCACACCCAACCAAACATTATTCCCCATGGCCCCCTCACCCCCAACCAAACACTATGACAGTTGGAAAAAAACACCTTTTTGGAGGTGTACCGTTTTATTTGTATTTAAAACTTACATTTTGTACTATATATTTCCCCAAATCATACAGGATGAAACAGTGAACCAGACATAGTTGATCAGTGAGAAGCATTGCAGCGTTTCTCAGCTGTCAGTTTCTGGATCTCGGGCTCCAGTGAGGTTGTTCCTACTCTCAGGATAGCATGGAGATGTTGGTCAGTTAGTCTTGTCCTTAGGCTGGATTTATGTAGGTTCATTTGTGAAAAAACTTGCTCACAAATGTAAGTACTGCCAAACATAGATACCATCTTTAATGCTTCCCGTGACAGATTGGGGAATTGAGCAGTGTCCAGAGACTGATAGAAGACTAATAAAGGCATCTCTCTTTGCTTATTTATGAGGGCACTACAGCACTGAAGTTCAATCACTTCCAGTTGAAGTTCAGGTGGCACACTGTCAACATCAGCTGAGAAAGGGTCTACAAAAAGTTTATTAGAGGCTCGCTGTGATTTGAATTGTGAGAAACGATTCTCAAAAACATTTTGCAGTTCCTTCAGGACCTTCACATGCCGATACCATCCTACATACTTGTAATGGGGGAAAACCTCTGCACATGCGGGGTAGTGTGCCAGCATCCCTTTCTCCAGTTGGGCTGTGAGAAGCCTTAACTTTATTTCAAAGGCACAAACTGCCTCAAACAGATCCGATATGAGATTTTGGCTTCCTTGCAACTTTAAATTTAAATCATTGAAATGGCCTGTTAGGTCAGTCAGAAAAGCAAAGTCAGCTACCCAGTCAATATCTTGCATGACAGAAGTGTCCATTCCCTTTTCATCAAGGAATGCTTTTATTTCGTGCCGTAAAGCAAAGAATCGCTTCAGCACATTGCCACGACTAAGCCATCGAACATCGGTGTGATATAGGACATCACCATAATCCGCCTTTACCTCTTCTAAAAACGCCTGAAACAATCAGTGATTTAAAGAGCGTGCACGGACAAAATTAACCGTTTTCACAACAAAGTCCATCACTTGAGTGAATTTCAAATGTTTTGCACATAATGCCTCCTGGTGGATGATGCAGTGATAATTTTTTTAATGGACAGCCTTCTCGCACAAGTGCCTTTTCAAGCAGCCAATAAACCCATTTTGTTCCCCAACCATGGCTGGCGCCCCATCAGTCGTCACGCCTACCAACGCATCCCATGGCAAATTTAAATCATCAATGACTTTTTGAAAGGCATTAAAAATGTCAGCACCAGTAGTCCTGCCATGCAAAGATACCGGGGAAGCCAGTTCCTGAAATACTTTGCATTGATTATCGACCCCCGAATGAAAATTAAGAGTTGGGCTGTGTCACTTGCATTTGTGCTCTCATCAAGGGCAGCTGAAAAGAACTTGACATCCTTACACCGCATTTTCAGTTGGCTGTAACAATTGTCAGCCATATCTACAATACGCCATTGTGAATGTTTTGTTTCACAATGGCGGCAGATATTATATTCCTTGGGGACTGCTATGCGTTCGAGACAAATGAGACACGAATACACATTAGGTTTGGACTCGATGAAAAAAAAACTTCTCAGTCCACTCATCCTTAAATTGACGGTGCTCCTGGTCAATCTTTCTTTTTTTTACTGCACTGAACATTGGCAGGGACATCTTTGGATAAAGATACGAACTCCACTGTTATGCTCCCACTACGACGGTCCAAGTCTAGAGTATATACAAATTATATACTTTTTTGAGAATCCTAGAAGCGACAAAAGAACAAGATCAGATAAAGAACATAGCCCTGCCAGCATACCTTTTCATGCACTTATTGATGGATACTTTCAGGAATAGCGGGCTGCATAGCATATCAACCTGCTATGTTTGGGATTAAGGTGGAAATTGAGGACCTACTTTAAAAAAAAATAACATTTCAAAGCACAAGCTGTTGCCAAATTATGAGCTTTTGAAAAGAATTATCACAGGATGACCAATTACTTTAGTGAACATACAAAGAAACTGATCTCAGTTTCTTCCTGGGCAGGGCAAAACTGACAGGAGCTCTACCATATTGCGCCAGAGAAATAGTTTCTGCTTGTGCTTCTATCACCCTGAACAATGCTTGATGGGGTTGTAGAAAGGTAACAATTACCCACACTCAATGGGTCTAAAACGCTTGATCGAGGTTTAGTTGCAAAATTACAGGAGCAGACATCATCCAGGACCATACTAGAAAAGGCTGCAGCCGATTTCTAAAGCTTTAGGAATGTACAAATAAACCACACCCACTGCTGACCCTTGACACTCTGGCCCAACATCTCTAATGATATGCTATGATAGTTTATTTATATAGCGCCTATACACAATGTGTTTCAAACCGCTTCCCGACAAGGGAAGGAACAAGGGAAATACAAAACATTCTTACAGGCCATGAACAACAAGAATGCGAAATTAACTATCGTACTCGGCCTAGCGACCCAGATAGGAAGAAAATGGGAACAGACAGGCGACTACCGTCCTAGGCCTGACAACATTTCTGGTAGAGCCAGAGAATTACACAAGGTGAGGGAGAGGGGAGGAGAAAGGAGGGAGAGGAACAAAACAAGCTTTTATCGTACTAGGCCTGACGACCTTTCAGATAGTGCTGGAGAGGGAGAGGGGATAGTAAGTGGGGGTGGGGGGCAAACATTTGTTACTATCATACTATGTCCAGGGACAATTCTGGACCTAGGAGTATGATCTTTAGGGGACTGCAGCTAATGCCAAAGAGCATCACTAAATGGGAACAGATCTACGAGGTGATGCCGATTTGGGTTTGGCCCGGGATTTATACACTGGGTGCAGTTGCTATACATCAGGCCAGTGGCCAGGGTTCGCACTGGCAAACACATTTCACCTGCCTGGGTGATCCTACGGGGCACCAGGCAAGGCTGCCCGTTGTCTCTGATGTTATTCATCCTGGCACCCCCCACCCAACTTAGCACACACACTCTCAAACGAGCACCCATACAGACCCAAACCCCCCACCCCCCAAATCAGCACACACACAGACCCGAACCCCCCACCCCCCAACTCAGCACACACACACAAACATGCACCCATACAGACCCGAACCCTCCACCCCCCCAACTCCAAACCCCCACCCCCCAAATCAGCACACACATGAACCAGCACCCATACAGCCCCGAACCCCCACCCCCCCAACTCCAAACCCCCCTACCCTCCAAATCAGCACACACACAAACCAGCACCCATACAGACCCGAACCCCCACCCCCAACTCAGCACGCACACAAACATGCACCCATACAGACCCGAATCCCCCCACCCCCCCAAATCAGCACACTCTCAAACAAGCACCCATACAGACTCGAACCCCCCACCGCCCCAACTCCAAACCTCCACCCCCCAAATCAGCACACACACAAACCAGCACCCATACAGACCCGAACCCCCACCCCCCAACTCAGCACACACACAAACATGCACCCATACAGACCCAAACCCCCACCCCCCAACTCAGCACACACACTCTCAAGCATGCACCCATACAGACCCGAACCCCCCCACCCCCAAACTCAGCACACACACAAGCATGCACCCATACAGACCCGAACCCCCCCACCCCCCAACTCAGCACACACACAAGCATGCACCCATACAGACCCGAACCCCCCACTCCCCAACTCAGCACACACACAAACATGCACCCATACAGACCCGAACCCCCACACCCCCAACTCCAAACCCCCCACCCCCCAACTCAGCACACACACAAACATGCACCCATACAGACCCGAACGCCCACACCCCTAACTCCAAACCCTCCACCCCCCAAATCAGCACAAACACAAACATGCACCCATACAGACCCGAATCCCCCACCCTCCCAACTCCAAACCCCCCACCCCCCAACTCAGCACACACACTCTCAAGCATACACCCATACAGACCCGAACCCCCACCCCCCAACTCAGCACACACACAAACATGCACCCATACAGACCAGAACCCCCCACCCCCCAACTCCAAACCCCCACCCCCCAAATCAGCACACACACAAACATGCACCCATACAGACCCGAGGCCCCCACCCCCCAACTCAGCACACTCTCAAACATGCAAACATACAGACCCAAACCCCCCACCCCCAACTCAGCACACACACTCTCAATCATGCACCCATACAGACCCGAACCCCCACCGCCCAAATCAGCACACTCACAGACCCGAACCCCCACCCCCCAACTCAGCACATACACAAACATGCACCCATACAGACCCGAACCCCCACCCCCAACTCAGCACACAAAAAACATTCAAATCAAAACATTCATACACATCCGACAACCCCCCCACCCCTGCATCTCAACATCCACACAAAAAACATTCAAATCCAAACATTCATACACATCCGACAGCCCCCACCCCTGCATCTCAGCATACACACAAAATACATTCAAATCCAAACATTCATACACATCCGACACACATCCGACACCCCCCCACCCCCGCATCTCAACATACACACAAAATACATTCAAATCCAAACATTCATACACATCCGACACACATCCGACACCCCCCCATCGCAACATACACACACAAACATAAAGCAAAACAGACCCGACACACAAACACATACAGACCACTTACCGGAGACGTGCTGGAAAGCAGGTAAGTGGCAGGTAAGCTGGAACGCTGGAATCGTACTACGGTTGGCGTGGTCCAAGGCTGAAATGCTTTCCGGCATCAAGCCTTATGGACCACACCAGCCGTAGTGCTGGCCCTCCATTGGTGCAGCACACACGCATTACGTGGCTCGTAAGAGCGACGTGGTCCGTGTGTGTGCTGAGCCAATGAGGGCCAGTGTTTTGTCCGGCCCGGAAGACAACAAAGACTTTCCTAATGGAGCAGGCCGCCCTCCATTAGGAAAATCTTTGTGCCTCGCGGGCCGGACAAAAGAGCATGGCGGGCCGCAACTGGCCTGCGGGCCTTATGTTGTGCACCCATGATCTAAAGTGTCAATGAAGGGCTGGCGGCGCCCTAATTGCCAGTCCATGACTTCCTATTACGATATGATATTTTATTTGTATCGCGTTCGTACACAGGTGTTTCAGAGCGCGTGCGCTTCTAGTGCGTGACAGAGGCGCGGCATGATTCTTGAATAGGCACTTGCACTGCGCCTCTGTCACTCACTAATAGAAAGTAATTGACTGACACTATACATGAGTGTAATGTCAATCTCGCACAGGCCACTGGTATACCTGGGGCGGCACTTAAAAACACCTGCAATTCTGCTCTTTAAGTGGGTTACCAAAACGAAGTGCTCTAATGTGACAGAAAGGAATATTCGGGGCGGGGCCTAGTAAGAGTCAGGTGTGGCCTAAGAAGCCCAAGAAGGAACCTTTACATGATGCGGGGTGCATGCAATTAAAGGAGTGCTTTACCAAAGACAGTCACTCTTGCTCGTACTAATAAATGTTTGTTTTATTAGTACCCGGCGAGGGCGTAGCTTTGTCCTCCCAGTGTTTGGGAGGCTCTGAGTGGGGGCATTACCATACGGTAATCCCACTGGAAGCTGCCATCTCCCCTGTCGGCAGTGTTTCAAGTGGGTCGGGGCCAGGCCCCGGCAGTCTCCAAAAAGTGGGGCTGAGTTGGGGCCCTATTGGAGACCCCCAGTCCCACCACGCCATGGCAGGTCACATTATCCGCCCACCATTTTCATTTCAGGAGGCTGACATTGTCACTGCAGCTGGCTGGCACTTCAGTCAGTCACTGTTAACTTCCTCTTGTGACCCCTAATGTGAGGGGTCACATGAAGAACTTATCGTGCCTTTGTCCTTCCCAGGTCACTGAACCTGATCTATCTGCTCTGCAGAGCAGAGCACAGACCACTGAGCCCAAGGCGTCTTTGTCCGTTGACAAAGCTTTATAAAAGATGCCTTGAATTGTTTACTTTTCAAGCCATCTTTTATAAACATAGAAATATGTACAAAGACGGACAAAGACACCTCGGGTTTTGTCCGTCCTCAACGCTTTATAAAAGATGGCTTGAATTGTGTACGTTTCGAGCCATCTTTTATAAACATAGAAATATGCTATAAATGTCTATGTTTATAAAAGGTGGCTTGAAAAAAGTACACAAACAATAGTAAGGTAAGCACACAAGTGTGCGTAAATTAGTATGGTTTGTGTACTTTCAAACCACCTTTTATAAACAGAAATATGTAGCATTTCTATGTTTATAAAAGATGGCTTGAAAAGTACACAAACCATAGTAAGGTATGCATACAAATATATAAATGCTTACATGCATTTATAAATTTGTTTGCGCACCTTACTATGGTTTGTGCACACGCCCACCACAGAAGCCACGCCCCCAAATGAGCCCCCCCCCTCAATTTCTTACCCCACTTAAAGCACTGCCCGCCGGGGAACAAAGTGCCTCCTGCGCCCTCCACCCTGCCTTGCCACAGATTTCCCTCCCTTCCCCTCCTGCCCCTCCTGCCCCACGTACCTTCTCCTTTGTGGCCCTATGCCAGGAACAGTAATGTTCCCAACGTCTTTGCTCCCGATCCGCGACATGCCACCATGGAAGGGGAGCAGGAACTACGTAGTCCCTTCGCCCTGTTCCATGGCAGCCAACTTTTTTTTCAGTTGTGAAACGCTGATAGCATTTCACAACTTCTGAAAAGATTCTATTAGTACCCTGGTCCAACAGCTGGGCCTGGGCCTGTAACTATGGGCCCTGGGGCATTACCTGAAGTGGTAATCCCCGCATTCCCCCCCTCCAGCTCGTGGCTTATTGCTTAGTAATGTGTTTTAAATATAATTAATTTGCAGTCCAAAAACCGATTTAAATAAAGATAATCAAAACATACATTTTAAAAATCAAAACGAGTTGATGCACATTCAAGTGCATCAGTTCTTTTGAAGGTCATCAATGATACGTATGTATTAAATTTGTTAAATAATTTGAATGGCAAGCATTCAATATGTGGAGTAAATCCATCAATGTATTCTCAATACCATACTTTCCCTCCACTTCAGTGTTGGAAAACAAATGACCTAAATGGCAAAAACCTGTAACTGACGCTGTGATTCAAGTTGTGGCTGATAGTGACATCTGCTGGCGTTTAGCAGTATTGTCACTTATTGTCCTTTCATCTACTTTAACGTGCTAGGAAATCAGCTGAGGCAGGGACTTTGCGGAGCTAGTACTTCTTTGATCATGGCATCCTGTGAGAATGTTTGTGCTAGTAATTCTTTGATCATGGCATCGGCATCCTGTGAGAATGTGTGTGCTAGTAATTCTTTGATCATGGCATCCTGTGAGAATGAGTGTGCTAGTAATTCTCTGATCATGGTATTCTGTGAGAATGGTTGTGCTAGTACTTCTTTGATCATGGTATCCTGTGTGAATGAGCGTGCTAGTAATTCTCTGATCATGTATTTTGTGAGAATGGGTGTGCTAGTACTTCTTTGATCGTGGTATCCTGTGAGAATGGGTGTGCTAGTACTTCTTTGATCGTGGTATCCTGTGAGAATGAGCGTGCTAGTACTTCTTGGATCATGGTATCCTGTAAGAATGAGCATGTTAGTACATCTTTGATCGTGGTATCCTGTGAGAATGAGTGTGATAGTACTTCTTTAATCATGGTATCCTGTGAGAATGAGCATGCTAGTAATTCTTTGATCATGGTATCCTGTAAGAATGAGTGAGTGTGCTAGTACTTCTTGTATCCTGTAAGAATTAGCATGTTAGTACTTCTTTAATCATGGTATCCTGTGAGAATGAGTCTGCTAGTACTTCTTTGATCATGGTATCCTGTGAGAATGAGTGTACTAGTACTTCTTTAATCATGGTTTCCTGTAAGAATGAGCATGCCAGTAATTATTTGATCATGGTATCCTGTAAGAATGAGCATGTTAGTACTTCTTTGATCATGGTATCCTGTAAGAATGAGCATGTTAGTACTTCTTTGATCATGGTATCCTGTGAGAATGAGTGTGCTAGTACTTCTTTGATCATGATATCCTGTGAGAATGAGCATGCTAGTAATTATTTGATCATGGTATCTTGTGAGAATGAGTCTGCTAGTACTTTTTTGATCATGGTATCCTGTGAGAATGGGTGTGCTAGTACTTCTTGGATCATGGTATCCTGTAAGAATGAGCATGTTAGTACTTCTTTGATCATGGTATCCTGTGAGAATGAGTGTGCTAGTACTTCTTTAATCATGGTATCCTGTAAGAATGAGTGTGCTAGTACTTTTTGTATCCTGTAAGAATTAGCATGTTAGTACTTCTTTAATCATGGTATCCTGTGAGAATGAGTGTGCTTGTACTTCTTTGATCATGTTGTGAGAATTAGTGTGCTAGTACTTCTTTAATCATGGTATCCTGTAAGAATGAGCATGCTAGTAATTATTTGATCATGGTATCTTGTGAGAATGGGAGTGCTAGTACTTCTTTAATCGTGGTATCCTGTAAGAATGAGCATGTTAGTACTTCTTTAATCATGGTATCCTGTAAGAATGATCATGTTAGTACTTATTTGATCATGGTATCCTGTGAGAATGAGTGTGCTAGTACTTCTTTGATCATGGTATCCTGTAAGAATGAGCATGTTAGTACTTCTTTGATCATAGTATCCTGTGAGAATGAGTGTGCTAGTACTTCTTTGATCATGGTATCCTGTGAGAATGAGTGTGCTAGTACTTCTTTAATCATGGTATCCTGTAAGAATGAGCATGCTAGTAATTATTTGATCATGGTATCTTGTGAGAATGAGTCTGCTACTACTTCTTTGATCATGGCATCCTGTGAGAATGTGTGTGCTAGTAATTCTTGATCATGGTATCCTGTAAGAATGAGCATGCTAGTAATTATTTGATCATGGTATCTTGTGAGAATGGGTCTGCTAGTACTTCTTTGATCATGGCATCCTGTTGGAACGAGCATGTTAGTACTTCTTCGATCATGGTATCCTGTGAGAATGGGTGTGCTAGTACTTCTTTGATCATGGTATCCTGTGATAATGGGTGTTTTAGTACTTATTTGATCGTGGTATTCTGTGAGAATGAGTGTGCTAGTACTTCTTTGCTCATGGTATCCTGTGAGAATGGGTGTTTTAGTACTTATTTGATCATGGTATTCTGTAAGAATGAGTGTGCTAGTACTTCTTTAATCATGGTATCCTGTGAGAAGGAGCGTGCTAGTAATTCTTTCATCATGGAATCCTGCGAGAATGGGTGTGCTACTAATCCACAAGGATGTCATTTCACCAAAAGGCTAGGGGTAGGGGAAGTGACCTCACACAACCCTTGACCCGTGATGACATCACAGGAAGTGATGTAATTTGACCCCACCCCGAAGTGATATCGCGGGAAGCCATGGAACACAACCTTTCATCCATTGACAAAACAGGAAGTGGCATCACATAGCATTGTACACTACGAAAAATATTGTTACAATATCACTATAATGTGATGTACATTTCATACAAGAATGGATCGCCATATGTATCGTTAAGATCAGTATGTATAGGCCCATATTACCAAATTACTGTGAACGCAAGCAGACATCCATGAACAAATGATAATTATGTGTTTATATAGCACTTACGCTTAAGCACTTTATAATGAAAAAATATACACCCAATATCACCCAATCTATGTTGGTACTCATTTATTGACCTCAGAAGGATGAAAGGCTGAGTTGAGGCATTTAAGAACAGACTAAATCAGTGACTCACCCCCTGAAGTGTGCCTGAAATAAACCTTTAATGAGTCAAGCAATTATTTTATAGAATTCCAGAAAGACACATTATTTGGTATTCCTATTCTTTCTTATTTAGGGTCAATGCTGAAAGTGTTAGACTTGTGGCACTCCTGTTCTTATTTTTCTTCTTTTTTTTAAGGGGACTGTACAAGAAAGCCAGCCACTCCAGAAGTAAAGAGTCACATGGTGCTAGCCACAGCCCAGGAGCTTGCATTGAAACAAAAAACAAAAAAAAGCTAACTTTTAGTAATTTTTTTTTTACAGAGGTCGCAAGGGAGACCTCAGAGGTCGCAGTTGCGACTTCTGGCGACCCCTAAATGACGTCCCTGCTAATCCAATGGGAATACTGTGTTCTAGCCTTACATTGTCTATTTCCAATGGCTGACCGGGGTGCAAGTTAGCCTGCAAGGATATTATTGGCATAGACTACTACAAACATGCTACAAACATGCTAACATCTGTTTATGATCATACATTTCATAAAAGTATTCACTCAATCATGTGTAGTTCACAGCTTTATCGTTTGAGCAAAGGTGTTTCTGTTCGCCCGTGGTACTATAAAACAGCAGAAACATAGCTAACCAAATTGAACTTCTATGTGACTTACACCTCCTGCACCGAGTGCTTTGTCTACTCAATTTTTGGCATCCCTTAAGATTCCATGGGTACCGTTGTGATGTTGTGGATAATGCCCGGCCAGTCTCTAATGATGCTTCTTCTCCTTATGGTGCTGATGCTGCTCCGGCCATCTCTGATGTTGCTTCGATTAATACTGTTGCCTCCCCTGCCTAACGTTGAACTTTCTGTGTTACATGTTCCCCCTCATGTCTTTGACGTTGTACTTCTCAGCTGCGATGTTTCTCCCCATCCCACATGTACCCCCTACTATCTATGAACTAAGTGTGGTTGTGATCGGCATGTCTGCGCGACAACCTAAAAAAAGCCACAAGTGATGCTGGATACCACCAGGAAATCAATTAACATGCTCCAACCTCAGTTACTGGGAAAAACAGCACTGCCATGAGATATTCCCTGGAAATCCATTTTGTTACAAGATACTCCACCTATTTCTTCTATTCGAAAGAAACATATAAATATCCCTCCCCCCTTCCCGGTTGCAGCAGCATATGTAGCAATCCTAGTGCAGGTACCCAGATTAAGAGCTGATTGCCCCAAAGATACTGATCCTCGGATAAGCACGAGTATGCACTGGACAAACATCAACATTAAAATGCCCTGGTCAACCCCCAGAGCCTCAAGATGGCCAGGAGAATAGAGCAGAGTGGCTGGGCCCTAAAATTAAATCCCTGTATGGTGACTATATTACATTATAATGTAATAATGACCATGTAGTAAGGTATTTGCTTAACTCAGATTTATCAAGGGTAGAACAAAGGAATGGAATCTAAGTGGTCCCGCTAAAAACCTTTTACAAGATGGAGCCCCTGCTTTCTTGTAACTTGGTTGGCTCCTTCTTAAAGATTGCTATTAAACCTGCTGATGTCATCACTGGAAGCCTCAGACCGACTCCGGGAACATGAAGTAACTTCTTTGAGTCCTTATCCAACTTATAGGAAATAGATGGACTGGGATCATCCTTGCAAGAGGAAGCACCAACCTCCACCCTCCCTGCTGAGAGCCGTGACAGTCCCAGTATGGACACGCGACACGTACCACTAGCTCCGACGACCTGCAAGGTTCTTTCACAGAATCGAGCAGGACTCGATTCCAAACTTGAGGAGGATGAAACATTAGAATTCATTAACGCCTATAATGTCATCTGTTTGCAAGCGAGTTGGCCTAAATTTCCTTTAACTCTAGATTTCTTTTTGGGTATGGAGTATGGTCACACTCGACACAAGAGGGAGAAGTTCTGGAGGCTTCTGCGTACTGGATTCTCGGCAGCTTTTTACCTCCTGTGCCTGTTTTGCAAATACTTCTGCATATTTAATGGTTGAACTTGCATTTGCTAAGAATTGTACTAAGGCCAGGACCCAACAAGATGGAACATTTTCTAAGATCTTTAGAGGGGGACTTGTGTCAGCTCAATGGGACCTATTCTATGAATCAAATGACGCTTATTGTATGTGACGATTTTAACACAAAAAAGGTGATGTTCACAACATAGAATGGTTTGATCCAGGAGAAAAGTTATCATATGGGCTACCCCCATATGGGCTACCTCCTTAAGGACTTCATACATGACACCAAAGGGCTCAAACGTTTCCTTTATATGCCAAAAAGGGAACTTGAAATGATTAAATTGAAGAACACCTTCATCCTCAGTGGGGGACTGATCCTTTAGGGGCAGCCGAGGCTGAACCATCATCGGATATTGATATTTTATTTGTAGCGTGGGAAATTGATATTTTATTTGTAGCGCGCTCGTACACAAGTGTTTCAGAGCGCGACGAGGCAAGGGAGGGGAACAAGGGAGAACAAAATCAACGATTTTACTAGGCCCAGTGACATTGAGAACGCGCAAGTGCATGGGAGAGGGAGAGAGGTAAATGCAAGGGGGGGGTGGAAAGTGCTGAGTAAAAATTTGAGAAATGGTCATGGGTTATTAACCTGTCTATATAATCAAAATGGGAAAGGGCTCCCACTGCTGTGTCGTTGTCCCTAGCCATCCCAGGATATAAAGCAGGGCAAAGGAAAAAAAGAACCTGAGAATGACTAGCGGAGGATAAAATGGGACCATATATTAGAATACGAATTGGTTGAACCAATCATATACATTAATGTTTCTCTAATTAATCATTGTGCGAGGGATTGTAGCCATGTTTGAACCCTTTTTGAAGAATATAGGGGACTCTTTAAGCATAAAGTCAAAAGTGGCATAAACAATCATGGTTAAATAGTGATTGCAGAGAACTAAAAGAGAATTGCCTTTAGTGTGATAAGTATTCCAGGCTAGAGATAATTAAAAAGGGGAACCATTTTAAGAGCCAGTATGCTGCCAGGAAAGCAGAACTGGTTGAGGAATGAGGATGCCCGGCCGAGGCGAAGCACGCTCTGTCTAATACGTAGGGCCTCCAGCTAATGTCGTTGGGCCCACCGCAGGGGCGTTAACATCTGTAAATGCCCACACAGCACCGCTGAGCAGGCATTTACAGATTCTGGGTGGGCCTTGCCTGCTCGGGCCCTACCCTGGCTACACCTCTGATAAATGGCCTGATCTCGTAAAGGCGGCAGTGTTATCCAACAGGCAAACTTTCTGGGAGGTAGTAGTGAACGACCCTACTTGTTATACAGCCCCAATCATCGAGAGCAAGGTATCTCTTGAACTATGCATGGTCCCTTGTCAAGTCTGGGTGATGACGTTAGTAGTCATAGAGGCCGCCTTCATTTTGCTTACTATAGCATTGAATGAATGATTTTCAGTACTATTTTAAGCAAAATGAAGGCGGCGGTGCTGCAGAAATAATGCTGCTTTCAATACAATGAGATGTATTGAAAGCACTATTATCATTTTGCTTACAATAGCACTGAAAATCATTCAATCCTATAGTAAGCACACTGAGGGCGCCGCCGCAGCAATAGTGCTTTGAATCCAATGACATGGATTGAAAGCACTAATATTTCGGCGGCGGCGCCGCCTTCATTTTGCTTACTATAGCATTGAATTAATTATTTTCAATGCTATAGTAAGCAAACTGAAGGCTACCACAACCGAGTTTACCTTTTTGACAGGTGGCAGGGGGCGGTGTGCAAATGGGCGGAGTCTTGTGTGGCTGTAGGCAGGGCATAAATCTCAGGAATTTTGATGTTCAAATGTAGGCAGGTAGGCAATAGAGCAACTCAGTAGCCAGCACAATCTGTGCTATTTTTAGGGGGGACAAGGGTGTTTGTATCCACAAACTTTTGTGAATCACCCTTTTTTCCCACTTATTTGGCAGGAGCCCTTTTCATTTAGATGGCATGCCCCCGCCCCCCAACACTTTCAGCAAAGTTGCTGCACTGCCCCCCTCCTGCCTCCACGCACAGCCTAATTGGCGTGCTCGTGCTGTGCCCGCTTCGCCCCTGCCCACGATGTCCCTGGCGCTGTTCACGGCAGACTTTCCGGGACCCGGTGCCCTGCTCCTTGTGTTTCCTGTCGTGTTACATAATCCCGCGGAATCCCGTCAGAGCAGAGTTCACGCGAGGGTTGCGGCCTGCGCTGGGACGCTGCTGCTAAATCTGCACGGCATCATTCCTCCCGTGCACTCCGCGGACCCGGGAATGCTGGGAATCCGGACCAGATGTCCAAGGCCTGCGTCCAGGGACTTGTTTAAAAGAGCACTGTTCAAAAGTTGGAACATCAAATTAACACCCTGAGCCTGGGAACCCGCCCCCCTCCGTGTCTTCTGAGGCATGATGTGCGTGTATTCCTGCAGGGAGATATCAAAATACATCTCCCTGCGGGGATGCCCGTATAACGTCAGAGCCATGCGTTCGCGTACAGAGAAGGGGGCCTCTTCCCGCTACCGTGAGTAGTGTTCATCCGGGCGCGGGGTAAATCTGACCTTAGCCCGAGGCGCTGCTGGAGGGGGGGGGGCGGCGGCTATAGCCCCTGGTCTTTTTGTTGTAGCCATTGATAGAAGCTCAGGAGCTATAACCAAACGGCTCTCTAGCCCCGAGTCCTGCCAGTCCTGGCATTACAATAGCCCGGGATCTCCCAGACCTAGCAACACCCCTGCCTTAGACTTACCGCGCGCCGGATGAACAGCCATAGGAGCATCCAGGGTGTGTGCTAATATCTGCCTAGGCGTACTTTCAAGGGGCGGACTTTTTAAAATACTCAAAACGTGTGTTTTACAACAGGAATCAAGGTCGACTCACTGGACACGTGTTCGTGAAGATATCAAATGAAAAATTGCAAAGAAGACTGCCTGGGTCCCTGGACAATGGAAGAGTTGGATGCACGTTTGCTGCGTGGAATTCAGGAAAACCTAAGAGACCATTTAACGGGGACGTCTCACGAGTAAACCGAATGCAGCTGCTCTCCGCCACTAGCTCAGGGGAGAATGCCATGGTGTCTCGTGCAGCTCTGGGACCAGAGCATCTCAGGACCAGCCTGCACGCTCACACGCAGCATGCAGGCGAGCACAAGCAGTGGTGCGTGAACGTTGTGATGGTGTCAGGAGCGCAAACATGCAAGCGCTCGCGCTGACATGCGGTGTCACCGTGCCAATTAAAGGCATAGGCAGCCCGCACAAGCGGTGAGCTCCCTTGCTGCGTTCCACACACCTGTCTCCTTTGTCTTATTGTGGCCACGCCCTGGGCGATTAGCATAGCCTGGGGGAAGAGCCAATCAGGGAAGACTGCCTCCAAGAGCTATCAGGCCCCCTATTGGAAGCCAATAGGGGTAGGATACAACTGGCGATGGAGACGGGATGTGGGCTCAGAAGAAGAAGGGGTCAATCTGGTATCCACGGCCAGGACACTGGGCAGGAATGGCCCCGCTTCAGTTTCCATCTAGGAGTTTCAGACCCTGGGTGCACCCTATGCCCAAAATGGGTGCTCTGGGTGGAGAGATTGGAGCTCCGTTTTGCTACTACAGAGGGACATGACAAAGAGGCAAAATGGTCTAAGATGTTTTTCTACCTACACAGGTTTATGGGTGCATAACATTTTTAAGACCTTGTTTTTTATTTATTTTATCTGGTGATAGTGCCGAGACCCTGAGCTATCATGGCGCTAGTGAGGTTATAATACAGGTAGCAATATTACAGCTTTTGTTACAGGCAGTACGTTACAGGCGAGGTCGTCTGTTATGTTACATCTTTGCACAGGGAGTTGGAGGAGTCCGCTTGTGTGAAGCTTGAAACAGAACTCAGAGCGCCCACTGTAGAGGCTTTTGGATGAAGCACTTGAGCATACGTGATCGTAGTCACTGTGGCGGTGGGAACAGGGCGCAAGGAGGTGTTACGTATCTCTGAAGAAGGAGGAATAATAGGGAGCAACCGAGAGGAGCGAATGGGGGACCAGTCTGCCCCTTGTAACTGGTAAGGAGTGATGGTTGACCCCGACGGACCTTCTCTGGAAGCCATCTGGGTGATAGGAGGACCCGAAGGCAAGTCCAGCTTAAGACCGTTAGAACGGTCCATAGTCCGTGCTGTGCTGCGCAAAGCTGCTGCCATGGAGTGGTGTAGCTTAGCAACTTGGAAGTACAGCGGTCTATGGAGCAAGCTGCTCTAGGCCAAGAGTGAAATCTCATAAGAGAGGAAAGTTCACATGGAAGTAATTGGAGCAACCGCCCGAATTAGAAAATGGAACCGTGATCGTGCACCGACTCCCGAACTCCCAAACTCCACTATCACCTTCCAAATCACTTCTCACAATCGCCATGTGTGTTAAAGAGAGGCAACAGCTTTTGGCTGTGGTGACCATGTTCAAAACATCCTAAAGCAAAAGACTTGTCTGATCTGAAATGTTGCTTCATTTTAAAAAGCTTGGAAAACGCACGTTGTGAATGGTATGAAGTAACGAAGTGAAGGCATGAAAGGAAAGAAATGGCGGCCGTTTAGTAGTTCTGAATGACGCGTCACTGCAGTCGGGCGTTTTGCGATGGGCGTTCCTAGCTCTAGCTTCACGTATTAATCACACAATGTTAAGTCTAACTTATGTTTTGGCAGCTAGTGAACGCAAAGGTTGAATGGTGGACCATGGGCGTTCAAGCCGAGCAGTGGAAACCCTAGGACAGCCTGAACTAGGACAGCGCGCCCTCTGATCCAGTCCTCTGCGCAATGCACTCTTTCCTGTCAGAGGTCTTTGTGCATGATTTCCCCACTTTGCTCTACAAACAGGGCCACTCTTGACTAAACCTATTCACATGCTCGGTTAGCTCGAGCTACTAGAAGCTGAAATGGTTTACCTTTTAGTGGTGGTATTACCAACACTGTGGGGGTCCTTGTCATAAAAGTGCAAATTGCATACAGAGGGCTACCAAGGCTAGCAGTTGCCTGCGGTTGGGTTCCCTGCATACAAGCGACAACTTTCAGAAAACCAGTGCGAAAGGAAAGATTAAATACAAGTGATATTGTCCTTACGCTCTACTTTTACTGTTTTATGAAAAACGGAAATGCCACATGCAATTTACTCTCTGCTCGTGGCATTTACAATGGATTCCTATGAAATTCAACTGCGTTTAGCAGGTGCTAAATGCAGGCCGATTCCACAGGAATCCATCAGTTTTATGCCAGCATGAAAATCTCAAGTGGGAGGAGGAAGCCTGTTTCCCCACCAGTCGCCCTCTCTTCATGCAAAACATGTGTACAATCTCCCAGAGCATTGTAGCAAGGAGTACACTGCTGTATGCCGTGCTAGGCCACTGTGTCTGTTATAAAATGGATCCCCTGTGATTTGTGGAGGTAGGAATAGTCCTCAGGCCAGGGCCCTGTACTGGGCGTGCTGGCACACTCCTACGGCCCAGAGTCCAGACCATGCTATGAATGACCCTTGCCTTATCTACTTGAGCACTCCTGATTCTGAGATGTCAGTGCCTCTGCACTGGACAGGTAGGGCAGTCCTAAGGGTGTCCAGTGATAACGTCACCTGGGAAATGGCCAGTGTTAAGGAGATTTATCATGTGTGTGCTTCATCCCCTCCCCTACTGAGACCCCAGCACGCTTTCCTGGACTTTTCAGAAATCCATAATGAGTGGAGCCTTTTTCCACTCATTCATTCTTATGGACTCTGGTCTCTGTGTTGTACCTGTCCTGTAGAGTCTACTTTCCTCCATATCTCCTTAAGGCATCTGTATTCTACTATTGCAGCACACAGACCCTTATGGGCAGGGTTGCTGGGGACCCTGTGGGTCCTCCTTAGAGATCCCTTTCTTTATCTTAGAGTAACTACACTTCTTAAGGTTAGAGAGACACTTAGTATCACTCCTAAAACTTTCTATACTGAAATGGGCACACGCCACCTTATGTGGAGTGCCAAGTATCCCCGTTCTCTCTGCTCCTGTGACTTTTTAGTCACATAGACAGCCTTCAAGTTATGGCTGGTGGCAGTGGATGTGCTCTACCAACTATTGTGTGATTTTTCTGCCGCAGGCTATGTCCATAGCCCCGGTAGTGCACAATAGGGGCAACCAATACTAACTTTGGGGCTTCCTTCTTTTTTCACCATTCATAGCATGGTTGTTCTTTGTTAGCCCTTTTTCTACCATTCTGGGAGGGGGAGGTTTGTGTGTGCTTTACCTTTGGCGGGGACCCTTGGGTGTACACGCCTAGGCTCCAAAGTGCCTGGGTAGGCAGGAAGTGGGGAAGGAGCTTTCCACCCCCTGTCCTTTGTCTGCCTGGGTACCTGAATAGAACCAACTCCCACTGGGGGTCTCGCTGTCCTGTTTGGACAGCCATATGCCCCTTTCTGTGAATTGCTGAAAGAGATTGCAGAGGAGTGTGTGCTGGAACTGTATAAACTGTGAGGTTCCTGGAGTGAAAAGCAAGTCAACTAGGGGAAGCTGAAGTAACCAAAGAAAAAGACGACCAGAGATGCCTGCACACCCTTTGCAATACCGTGAAGTGACCACTGCTGCCCTGACCCCATTTCTATGCGACAGAGGAGCTCCGAAGAGGACTCCTTCCATTTGACTGATGGGAACAACCTGTCCAAAGAAGAACTTTAATTTGAGCCATCACCCGAGGTCCTTTGACTTTCCAGTTCTGCGGAACCCCAATACCAGGAGACTAGTGACCCATTTTAAGTGCATCATTGTGGAAAGGCTGAATTCCTCCAAGTCTTTTCTGAGCCCTCATGGACACTCCAGAGACACAATCCAACTCATCCATGTCCCCTGAACAGAGCGCAGAGCTGCAGGAACCGGAGAAGATTGACCGGGTGAATCAGGTGCTTTGTTGGTGCTGCAGAAAAGGTGCCAAAACCGCACGGTGACGAGGGAAATTGATGAAGTCGTGCCAAAGGCCCTCCCTCGAGACTACTTCTGAGAGATCCCGTCCATTGTCCTGCCTTTTGTCATCAGACCAAGGAATCCAGAAGTCGGGTCCAGCGCTGCCACATCACGGAGTATCCAGCCATGAACACTTTCTTCAAACTAAAGGCACTGTGGGGCAAAGGTATTGCTTACCTTATTCCAGAAAGTCCCTCCAGAGCATTGGAGTGCACCTAGAGGTGTCCAGGGTAACCCCCTCTCACCTCTGACGCAAGCCGCTGCTTGTGTCCCCTTAGCAAGTTCTTTGACAGGGTCTCTGACATTGGTGAAGCCCTCTTGTATTTTTTATCCTTGAGACTAGAAAGTATCCACACGAACTTTTGACTTCTACTGCTATTCCAGACTTTAAGCCTCTCTGAACTACCTTTTAGCTATAGTTGTGTTTTGGACTTTAAAATACTTGCTGTGTGAAGAAACTCCCTCTAGAACCTTAAGCTATGCTAGTATAACACTAACCAACTATTTTCCTTCCTAGAAAATCACTATCTCATATGTCTTTGCTAACGGAATTCAATTACTGTATTACTTTGTGGGTGCGCGTTATTACCAATAATACAGTAGACCTGTCAAACTCCTGGAACAATTCTAAAAGCGTTCAGCAACTACCAACCAAGAAGTGGCCTTTTGAAAGTATCTAAAAGTATACCTATGTGTGTTGTTTTATTGCGCTAAGTATTTAACAGTGACTCTTATAAATATAATGAATCTATATTTTAATATAAATGTATGTGTGTTTCTTTGATTTGCTTTACTAACTGGGTTCAGTGTACTTACCTAAACCTCTTCCTCTTATGATAAGCCTGACTGCTCTGCCACTCTACCAAGTTCATGAGTCGTACAGACTGATACTAAGAGTTGGGGATCTACAAACCATTAGGATAGCTTACGTCTTACCTCCAAGTAGGACTTCAGGAAAACTGCACTATCAGCTGCCAGGGGGGTAACATTTCGCAAACAATGCACTCTCAGTAAAACCAAACACTTTCCCAACTAGTTTAGGATTGGGGTGTATAATATAAAATTATACCCCTCCTAGAATATTTGGGGAAAGTATTTGAAACATTTGTGTATAGGCGCGTTATAAATGCCATATCATATGTGAGTTTGGGGTTTTGATTGTGCCAACTGGAGGCGGGGCACGGAGCGGAGATAAGATCTCAGCCACTGGGTCCTGCGCCCTAATATAAAATACTGATTTCTCAGGTGTCGCAACTATGTGAGGCAAAAAGAGGCATAGACCCCAACCTCTTATTATAACATGAAAAAAAGAGTTTCCTCAAACAATAAAAGGTTGAGTCACACTCATGCTTTGATAAGCAGATTTTAGATTTTAGTCATGTTAAGAGCATACAAATTATAAAAATCATGTAGCAACAAAGCGCCCTTTTGGATGGAAGGACGCTTTGTTGCTACATGATTTTTATAATGTGTATGCTCCTAACATGACTAAAAGCTGCTTATCAAAACATGAGTGTGGTGCAATCTTTCATTGTGTAAGGAAACTCTTTTTTTCTCATACCATATCTCCGGGGTCAGTAAAAAATAGTCACCTACCTGGCGATGTTTTTTTCCATGCAAAATTATCACATGGAACCAGTCCTGCGCACCTTTAATAACAAGTCATCTCAATGCAAAGGCATGTCCTGTGGAATAACCAACCTTTTACACGTTTCTGGATTGTGTGTTTCTGATTGAGGAGCGAATCTCTCTGCCTAACACATAGCTGTCAGGTGTGCCCACACCATGCCTGACACCATGAGTGTCAGGCAATGGTCGCTTTTTTCGATTTCCTTGTTGGGATTTAGATGCCCATACTTATGATGGTAATAACAAAACTACAAGTCCCAGCAGGCAACGGGAATAACCAGAAGTGGTTCATGGTGTCAGGCACATGATGGGGCTACTTGGCAGCTATGTTAATGGCTGCCAAAGCACAGACTTGTGTGATCCAATCAGAGTGGACACTACCCTTGTAGTCAAGTTTGCTCGATCTAGAACTTTGGCACGTACCATTTGACTTAAATGCACGGACTAACGTGTTTCAGTAGGACAGTGAGACCCTGCAAAAGCCCTGACACTGCTCAAGTGAAAGCCAGATTGTTCCATTCACTGTCTCCCTGTGTAGACTCTAACCCAGAACTCGCCCAGACCTGGTCCGATACGAAGCCGCCTTTGGGAGGACTGCAATGAGGATTCTCAGTGTCCAGTTTGGCTAGGGACTCATTTGAGACATATCGTTCCCTGGTGTATTCGGGGGAAGGCATCCTCACCCGAAATGACTTTAGGGGTGAGCTGATCATGTATTTTGCAAACTATTCTAAGCCCACCCATCGGCATTGTAGAGAGTTCAGCTTGGCCCTTGAGCCACACTTGTACCACGGCCTGATGTTCTTATGACCCTGCGCCCAGTTTACCCATAGATTAGGGTTGTGGTTTCTGGGGATACGGCGAGTATAATAGGGGTGACCTATGGGTCTCTCTGTGCCTAATAACTCCTGGTCTCAGAGGTTTTGTGTGGCCTGCCAGGAGGAGTGTTGTAAGCAGGAAGGAGAAGGCCCTTCCTGAGTGGGATGCGCTTGATGATGCAGCGCTGAGGAGGAGGCGGCACCTGGGCAGGGCCAGTTCAATCTATGTCGGGCTTGTGTGGGCCCATTTCAAAATGATATTTGGGGGACCTCTGTTCTATAGCTGGGAAAATCAGTCTGTGGTGTGCACATGTTACAATGGTGATGTAAAGGAATGCACGGAGGGGGTTAATAGCTGCAGATTATCATAGGGCAGGCAGCCAGCAGGAAGCTGGCACACTAACCGCCTCATTTTGAATGAACCAACAGGTTACATGTCGGTGTAAAGGCGAGGAGTAATGTTTTTGCACCTCCAGTGAACATGCCACTCCATTTTGCAGCAGTGACAAGATGGAGGCGGGGCACGGAGCGGAGATAAGATCTCAGCCATGCAGTCCTCCTCCCACTCGTCAGTGTACCGAATCATATCCCTGCATGAGATGTTCATGCAGGCGTACAACGAATGGATTCCTATGGAATACGCCTCAGATTGGCACATGGTTAAGACTTGGCAGGTTCCATATGAAACCAAAGGTGCCTCCAAAGATATTTGCCGGCAGTGTTTGTCTTTCCACGAGATGCAGTGGAAAATGAAAAAAGTAGAAGAGAGTTTGCCTCACTTTCACTCTTTTCTTGTCCACTTCACCACATGGACCTGTAAAATTTCATGCAAGTGATCGAACAGCAAGTAAGTGCTAAAGTTGGCGATGCAGTGAATGGAAATTAGAGTTTTATTTGTTAAAAGACCCTTTAATGTCCGCTGAAAAGGTATTAAGCTCTCTTTCTAAGCAGGGTGCCACTTTAAGCGAAACATCATTAAAAAGGCAATGAGGTGATTAGAATGCTGCTGGATACTGCAGGGCCTGAGGGAGGTGATGGCCTATAAGGGCTCCAGCAAAGGCAGCCTCTAAAAGTGTGTGCTGCAACCAGGGGTGCCGAGTACGGGGGTGCTTCAGGGCCCGAGCCCCCCTCCCCCCCCCCCCCCCGGCAAAATCAAGTCGGGGCTGAGCCCCCCCCCCCCCCCCCCCCGGGCTGGAGAGAAGTGCTGGAGGGGAGGGTTTAGGAGCAGCGTTATTCAAACTGTGGGGCGCGCCCCTCTGGTGGGCCGCAGCCTCATGCCCAGGGAGGGCACGCATCCACAGTTTGAAAAAAAAAAAAAGAGGTTAAATGACCAAAGGGTCGGGCTGTTGCTTCATTAACAAGCAGCAGCCCGATCCACGGCCCCTGCCACACATGCTTCCTGCGACAGGGGCCAGGCCTTTGTGAGGTCTCAGGCTCCATTAGGAGCCTATTTATGAATACAAAAGAAAAAGCGCACACCTTCTTTTGCCTTGATGATGGTCATCACGGCAAGAGAAGGTGTGTGCTTTTTTTGTCTTCATGAATAGGCTCCAAATGGAGCCTGAGGCCCCACAAAGGCCCGGCCTCTGTCACACTATGGGTGGTGGCAGCAGGGTCGGATTGGCCCCTGGCCAGGCTGAAATCGTCCCTGGAGAGTAAGGGCCGGTTTCAGGCCATGCTTGGGCCGGTTTGAAAACATTTTTTGGGAAAAATGCATTTTTTCAAATTTATTTTTTCATTTTTTATTCTTCAAAAACCTTTCATCCTTCTTGGGTCGATATGAGTACCAACACAGGTTGGGTGATATTGTATGCATATTTGTTAAATAAAAAAGAGCTTACGGGTAAGTGCTATATAATACCATATTATCATGTGGCCTTGGACGTCTGCTTGGAGTCACAGTAATTTGACAATATGGATCTATACACAGAGATATTAATGATACGTATGGTGATCCATTCTTGTATGAAATGTATATCACCTTAGTGAAATCATAACCATATTTTTCGTAGTGTAGTTTACTTAGGAACAATGCTATTTGATGCCACTTCCTATTTTGTCAAGGGGTGAAAGGTTGTGTTTCATTGCTTCCCAGTATGTCACTTTGGTGTGAGGTCAAATTAGATCACTTTCAGTGATTACATCAGAGGTCAAGTGTCGTGAGGCGAGGGGTGGGCCACTTTTTGGAGGCGAGGGGTGGGCCACTTTCTTTTGGGAGACCTGGCCTATTTCTTGTCCCAGTCCGACCCTGGGTGGCAGCAGTGGTGTGGAACTGCCCAAGTGTCACAGAAGTGCTAGAACATATTTGGGCACAGGCACCTACTGTTTTACAAATTAAGCACTTGGTATACACATGCAGTTGCAATTAAATGTTAATTAAAAAAGTATGCCCTCAAGAGTATGCTATCACAGAGAAACAGGCACCCCAAAGCCAGTTCAACTACCCACTCCGAGGTGTGCTACTGAACAGGTAGATGTAAGTCGAGAGCCAACCAACCTCTTTCTCCCATCTGTGCTACTGTACCATACAAATAAGGGTGAATCGCTCTCCTGCAGCCTCTCTCCCAGTCATCGATTCTTGATGATTTACTGGTGCAATCACAAAAAAAAGATTTTTGGGGGGATTCATTTTGTTTACAAAAGTAGCGCATTGCTAAAACCCCCTGGCTGCCAGTTCATTGTCCTTGGAGCGTCCCAGGCTCCCTACACCCTGAGAGTCACCAACCTTGGGTGCTGTTTTATAACAAATGAAAGACGCAGAGAGAACAATAACTGTGTGAGTCAACTGAGGGATGAATGCACTCATGCTCCATTCAGAGAGAGGCTTTGAAAATGTAGCTCTGACAAATCAGAGAATCAGGGAGGCAAATAAGCACTGCACATCTCCGCTCCCTCTTCATGGGTTTACGGTTGCCACCTGAAAGGTTGCCAGCAGCTAACCTGCCATCCTGTCCCAACTCCATGCCTCATGTGCTATTTATTCCCTGTTCAACCAAACCCTGTGAACTCATAGGCCTCATACGACCCACAGAAGTCTTTTTACCGCCCGTACTGAACGTCTGTTTCTTGCACTACTGCTATTAACGTGTGCAGCTCTAAGGTATAATATTAACAACCAGTGTTTGTGGGTAAAGGGCCGGCATAAAATCTCTATTTCAGAGCCAAATGATAAGGTGCTTGTGGCAGTATGGAGTTCCAAGCCTCTGCTTGGAAGCCGGGTTCTGCAACCTTTAGCTCTGCAGATGTGTTGGACTACAATGCTCATCAGCCCCAGCCAGCATAGTCCATGGTGATGGATCATAGGAGTCGTAGTCCAAACCATCTGGAGAGCCACATGTTTAAGACCCCTGGCTTTAAGGAACAGGAAGTAAAATAATCCATGAAAGTAACAGGAGTATGACGTTCCTGGATCTACATGGGTAGAATAAAAGTAGACTAGAAGATCAACAGCCTGGGGGCATCAAGTTTATGGAGGATGGAATGGTGGGGGTCTGAGTCACCTGAGGAGACAGGGGTATCTTACAGGTCTGACACCTGGTAATCCACTTTACAATAAAAGACAACATGGAGAGAGGTGATGTCTCTGTGTGGCCTGTAAATCTCCCGAGATATCACCAAACTGTACTACCATTACTGCCACTTGGTATGGCGGTATTACTGCCAGATTACAAGTGGTGGTAGGCAGTGTTAGTCCCCATTGATTGGAGTCCATAGGACTCCATGGTGGATTTCAGCGGTATTATTGCTGGTAGTAATTTTGCTGGTGGTAATATCCTAAATTGTTCTATTTTGGGTGGTATGGTGGAGGAAATACCTCCAGCTTCTTGCTGGAGGATTTTCCTCCACCTTTTCCCTAAAACTCATAGTTGGGCGGTGCGATAATGTGGCTCTATACGGTATTACCAGTGTTGCCAGTCAGAACTCATTTACCTCAACAATGTATTCAGTTCTCTGTTTTTTGTCCTGATGCTTAAAATGTGCGATTTGCATTACAAGCTGTGTGCAGCAGTCTGCTTCCACTCTAAGCGGGGGCAAAGTTAGGACTGTCGGGACTGAGACGGCAGGACTTTTTAACCTTTTGACACGAGGGGCCTTCACTGAGTCTTGTGGGGGCATCACCTCCCACGGGATATGGTACAGTATAATTACCTCATTGCTTTCTAACACTGGTTCCTCTACATCAGCCTCTTGCTGACATAGAAGGGTTTATAGCTGTTCAGTGGGCATTCAGTGCTTAAGATCTATGCTGGCCTGCCATCTTGTGATAAACGGCAACTATTAACCTTAAATTTGTCGCCATTGCAAGTCTCACTTCTCCCACAGCAACAGCAGAGCCCGCTTGCCAGTGCCTGATAATCCCAAAATTCTCTGTAATTTTATGCAAAGCTGCATTTTATTTTTATAAGGTTATTTTACTCACAGAATGCTGACCAAGTGTTTTAAGTCTGGACATTATTAACTGGGTGCTTGTAATTGCAGCACAAGCACTCTTTACAATCTAAACTTGAGGTGTGTTTAAAATGCTGATTGTTCCAAAATACATCTCCTAGTGTGCTGCTTTGGGTCAGGGGCCCCCTTTAAGCTGTACACAATGATACATGATACATTGTCTGGTTGACATACTATGTGATTTGTGTATTTTATAAAGGAAACTAAGACCACTAGAACTCACCACCCCAGAAACTCCCAATCCCACCTTTTGGGGGCATTCCTGTGGACATGGGAACACAGAGGAAAGAATGAATAAAAAAGTATTTGCCTTCAAGAGGAAGCTAGACCTTTGCAAAAGAACAGTTGAAGCTGGGCAAGCCACCTAGCAACATTTAGGTCCAGCTTAGATGAATACTTCCCTGAAGAAAATGCTGGCATTAATGACTGGGTGATGTAGACTTTTCTGGCAGAGGAGGTGGTGCATCATCCATTTGATGCCCAGGAAGAGCTGATTGAAGTTCAGTCGGACACTACTCTGCAATCCGAATTTAGGAACATTGCAGTGGGTGAATTTTGACTGAAGGTAATCCTGGAGTATCCTACATTGGCATGGTCTGCTATACAGTAGCTCTTACCCTTTGGGTCTTACTACTTCAGCGAAATAGGCTTTTCAGCATTGGCTTTTTCACTGACTCCTTCATTTTTTTTAATAAGGGGTGTTTCAAAAAATGAATGTTGAAAACCCGGAAAGTGGGAGTTTTTAAAACATGTAGACAACCATGGCTACAACATTTAGACGCGAGTGCTTCCATCAGTCCCAAACATCACCTGGGTGCAGGGTGAGCCTGGGTAACTGCTTTTTAACATTGTACACTACTTTACCAGAATTTCTGGTAAACTACAATGTTAAAAGCAGTTAACACTCACCCCCCCCCAAGTCTGAAACCACACTTGATTGCATTATACTTCAGCCAGGATTGCATTATACTTCAGCAGCACAACAGATGTGTCCACTGAAAGGTTTAAGATTAAGCTACATCCCTAACTCTATCTGGTTACCCAGAGGTAACATCTTAGCAAATGTCACTTGTGGCTGGCCAATCTACAGCAGCACTATTGTAAGTTTGAATTGTTGATGTTTTACTGAACTACCACACACGTCTTGCTTGGTAGTTTTTAATCGGGAAACGTCTTTACTTCTCGTTTCCCTTGAATTGGGAACTTTTTTTTTGGTGGTGGTGGTACTCCACCTTGCAGCTGTACCTTCTGTTTAGCAAGCGTTTTATTCTCCCATCCTAGTTGTGTTGCTGGACGATTATAGAGGGGTGGAGTAGGGGCAGTGATGTCTTACTGGAATGTAACTCGAAGGCTTAAATCTCCTTCTTTCTTGACTTTAGTATATGCAATGCATGCTAGCCAATGTTTCCACTGTTCTGCGATGCGCGTGCCAACACCCACCCCCCGCGCGCCGTTGCACCTAGTTGGCGACTACATGCAAATTTGCAATCATATAACTGCCAGTGATGTCACTTCCTGTATTTGGGCCCTCCCCACCACCCGGGAAATTCATAAGTCGGCTCCCCTGGCTGCAACGCCCACATTTTAATGTACTAGATGAATGAAATATTGTTCTTTATCTTAAGACTACCAACATGGGGTCGAGGCGCAGTTCAACAAAAAAATAAAATAAACAAAAGGCCCTGGCGCCGTCCCTGCGCCTGGGTGAGTGGCATACGTGATATCCTTAGTTCGGTAGAGGACTGCTACTATCTGGGCAGATTGCTCACACATTGCAGAGCTGAGAGGAACGCGGGAGCTCCGCCTGTGTAATGTGGCTCACAGCCAGACATGAGTAAAAATCACAGCCCCGAACAAGAGGTATGGGAGGGCTGGGAGGGTAGGAGGTCCCCCTGGCAGCTGAGCCTCCACCTCCTTCGACAGCAGCAACTCGAGGCATGACATCACCTGGGCCATGGGGGCACATGTGGAAAGGGCTGTAGCCCTGCCAAAAATACAACAGAGGTGGACGTCGGGCGTGGGAGTGCAGGCTGGCAGAAATATATAAGTGGGGATGGCAGTCGCAGAACGTCTTGTGTGTGGGGGGGTGAGGGTGCGGGGGGTGCCGGTGGCGTGTCCAGGGAGTGGCCTGGTGTGGCACGTGCTACTCTTGGAATCTGTTTCGCCACCTCAGGTGCCACCCCACTATCCTAAACTTTGATTATTATGTGTGTGTGCTCGTACTTCATGCCACCCCGGCATAAATCCGTGCCCCACTTGGCCCACCCCACTCAAGAGAGTCTGGACACAACGCTTGGTGGGGGCGGGGGGAGCAGGAGAGCAGGCTGCGAGCCGCCAGTGGAGCTGTTTGGGGGCTAATTATACACAACGTAGTTGAAGCAAGGTACCATATCTGTGCTGTAGTGGCGTAGCAGACTCTGTGGAGGCAGAATAGGCGCAGTGCATGAAGCAATATGGCGACTGGAGGGAACGGAACATGCTATGAATCCTATGTATGCATTGGGGGAAGAGCTGTGTATGAGAAGGTGGAAGCTCAGAAAGACCTGACGTGTGTGAAGGGGGCTGGGAGAGCAGGCTGCCCGCTCAGCAAGCGCTATAGGAGATGCTGGCAGAACGGTAGATGTCCAACTCCAGGCCTCGAGGTGCCGCAAACCTGATGGGTTTTCAGGATGTCCTTCATTGATTGTAATGGGGGATATGCTAAAAATCTGACATGCTTCCGGCCCTCGAGGCCTGAAGTTGGACTAGGATAGAGCTAACTGTGCGTACGGAGAGTGGAGAGGAAGGTGGGCGATGAGGAGCAGGAAAGGAGCCGAATGGTAGGGTGTGAAGATTGGAAACAGAAGGCTGGATACTCAAGCGTGAGCTGTGTGAGGAGGACTGGAGCAGGCTGCCAGCTCAGTGTTAGCCAGGAGCAGGCTGCCAGCTCAGAGTGATCCAGGAGCAGGCTGCCAGCTCAGAGTGAGCCAGGAGTAGGATGGCAGCTCAGAGTGAGCCAGGAGTGAGGAGGTCTAGATCAGGATGCCAGCTCAGAGCGAGCCACGAGTGGCGAGGTCAAGAGCAGGCGGCCAGCTCAGAGTGAGCCAGGAGTGAGGAGGTCAAGAGCAGGCTGCCAGCTCAGAGTGAGCCAAGAGCAGACTCCAAGCTCAGGGTTAGCCAGGAGTGAGGAGGTCAAGAGCAGGCTGCCAGCTCAGAGTGAGCCAGGAGCAGGCTGCCAGCTCAGTGTGAACAAGGGGTGAGGAGGTCAAGAGTAGACTGCCAGCTCAGAGTGAGCCAGGAGTGAGGAGGTCAAGAGCAGGCTGCCAGCTCAGAGTGTGCCAGGGGTGAGGAGGTCAAGAGTACACTGCCAGCTCAGAGTGAGCCAGGAGTGGTGAGGTCAAGAGCAGGCTGCCAGCTCAGAGTGAGCAAGGAGTGAGGAGTTCAAGAGTAGGCTGTCAGCTCAGGGTGAGCCAGGAGCGGGGAGGTCAAGAGCAGGCTGTCAGCTCAGGATTAGCCAGGAGTGGGAAGGTCAAGAGCAGGCTGCCAGCTCAGGGTTAGGCAGAAGTGGGGAGGTCAAGAGCAGGCTGCCAGTTCAGAGTGAGCCATGAGCAGGCTGCCAGCTCAGAGTGAGCCAGGAATGGGGAGGTCAAGAGCAGGCTGCCAACCCAGAGTGAGCCAGCAGTGAGGAGGTCAAGAGCAGGCTGCCAGCTCAGAGTGTGCCAGGGGTGAGGAGGTCAAGAGTACGCTGCTAGCTCAGAGTGAGTCAGGAGTGGTGAGGTCAAGAGCAGGCTGCCAGCTCAGAGTGAGCCAGGAGTAGGATGGCAGCTCAGAGTGAGCCAGGAGTGAGGAGGTCTAGATCAGGATGCCAGCTCAGAGCGAGCCAGGAGTGGCGAGGTCAAGAGCAGGCAGCCAGCTCAGAGTGAGCCAGGAGTGAGGAGGTCAAGAGCAGGCTGCCAGCTCAGAGTGAGCCAAGAGCAGACTCCCAGCTCAGGGTTAGCCAGGAGTGAGGAGGTCAAAAGCAGGCTGCCAGCTCAGAGTGAGCAAGGAGTGAGGAGTTCAAGAGTAGGCTGTCAGCTCAGGGTGAGCCAGGAGCGGGGAGGTCAAGAGCAGGCTGCCAGCTCAGGATTAGCCAGGAGTGGGAAGGTCAAGAGCAGGCTGCCAGCTCAGAGTGAGCCATGAGCAGGCTGCCAGCTCAGAGTGAGCCAGGAGCAGGCTGCCAGCTCAGTGTGAGCCAGGGTTGAGGAGGTCAAGAGTAGACTGCCAACTCGGAGTGAGCCAGGAATGGGGAGGTCAAGAGCAGGCTGCCAACCCAGAGTGTGCCAGGGGTGAGGAGGTCAAGAGCAGGCTGCCAGCTCGGAGTGTGCCAGGGGTGAGGAGGTCAAGAGTACGCTGCTAGCTCAGAGTGAGTCGGAGTGGTGAGGTCAAGAGCAGGCTGCCAGCTCAGAGTGAGCCAGGAGTAGGATGGCAGCTCAGAGTGAGCCAGGAGTGAGGAGGTCTAGATCAGGCGGCCAGCTCAGAGTGAGCCAGGAGTGAGGAGGTCAAGAGCAGGCTGCTAGCTCAGAGTGAGCCAAGAGCAGACTCCCAGCTCAGGGTTAGCCAGGAGTGAGGAGGCCAAGGGCAGGCTGCCAGCTCAGAGTGAGCCTGGAGTGAGGAGGTCAAAAGCAGGCTGCCAACCCAGAGTGAGCCAGGAGCAGGCTGCCAGCTCAGGGTTAGCCAGTAGCGGGGAGGTCAAGAGCAGGCTGCCAGCTCAGAGTGAGCCAGGAGTAGGATGGCAGCTCAGAGTGAGCCAGGAGTGAGGAGGTCTAGATCAGGATGCCAGCTCAGAGCGAGCCACGAGTGGCGAGGTCAAGAGCAGGCGGCCAGCTCAGAGTGAGCCAGGAGTGAGGAGGTCAAGAGCAGGCTGCCAGCTCAGAGTGAGCCAAGAGCAGACTCCAAGCTCAGGGTTAGCCAGGAGTGAGGAGGTCAAGAGCAGGCTGCCAGCTCAGAGTGAGCCAGGAGCAGGCTGCCAGCTCAGTGTGAACAAGGGGTGAGGAGGTCAAGAGTAGACTGCCAGCTCAGAGTGAGCCAGGAGTGAGGAGGTCAAGAGCAGGCTGCCAGCTCAGAGTGTGCCAGGGGTGAGGAGGTCAAGAGTACACTGCCAGCTCAGAGTGAGCCAGGAGTGGTGAGGTCAAGAGCAGGCTGCCAGCTCAGAGTGAGCAAGGAGTGAGGAGTTCAAGAGTAGGCTGTCAGCTCAGGGTGAGCCAGGAGCGGGGAGGTCAAGAGCAGGCTGTCAGCTCAGGATTAGCCAGGAGTGGGAAGGTCAAGAGCAGGCTGCCAGCTCAGGGTTAGGCAGAAGTGGGGAGGTCAAGAGCAGGCTGCCAGTTCAGAGTGAGCCATGAGCAGGCTGCCAGCTCAGAGTGAGCCAGGAATGGGGAGGTCAAGAGCAGGCTGCCAACCCAGAGTGAGCCAGCAGTGAGGAGGTCAAGAGCAGGCTGCCAGCTCAGAGTGTGCCAGGGGTGAGGAGGTCAAGAGTACGCTGCTAGCTCAGAGTGAGTCAGGAGTGGTGAGGTCAAGAGCAGGCTGCCAGCTCAGAGTGAGCCAGGAGTAGGATGGCAGCTCAGAGTGAGCCAGGAGTGAGGAGGTCTAGATCAGGATGCCAGCTCAGAGCGAGCCAGGAGTGGCGAGGTCAAGAGCAGGCAGCCAGCTCAGAGTGAGCCAGGAGTGAGGAGGTCAAGAGCAGGCTGCCAGCTCAGAGTGAGCCAAGAGCAGACTCCCAGCTCAGGGTTAGCCAGGAGTGAGGAGGTCAAAAGCAGGCTGCCAGCTCAGAGTGAGCAAGGAGTGAGGAGTTCAAGAGTAGGCTGTCAGCTCAGGGTGAGCCAGGAGCGGGGAGGTCAAGAGCAGGCTGCCAGCTCAGGATTAGCCAGGAGTGGGAAGGTCAAGAGCAGGCTGCCAGCTCAGAGTGAGCCATGAGCAGGCTGCCAGCTCAGAGTGAGCCAGGAGCAGGCTGCCAGCTCAGTGTGAGCCAGGGTTGAGGAGGTCAAGAGTAGACTGCCAACTCGGAGTGAGCCAGGAATGGGGAGGTCAAGAGCAGGCTGCCAACCCAGAGTGTGCCAGGGGTGAGGAGGTCAAGAGCAGGCTGCCAGCTCGGAGTGTGCCAGGGGTGAGGAGGTCAAGAGTACGCTGCTAGCTCAGAGTGAGTCGGAGTGGTGAGGTCAAGAGCAGGCTGCCAGCTCAGAGTGAGCCAGGAGTAGGATGGCAGCTCAGAGTGAGCCAGGAGTGAGGAGGTCTAGATCAGGCGGCCAGCTCAGAGTGAGCCAGGAGTGAGGAGGTCAAGAGCAGGCTGCTAGCTCAGAGTGAGCCAAGAGCAGACTCCCAGCTCAGGGTTAGCCAGGAGTGAGGAGGCCAAGGGCAGGCTGCCAGCTCAGAGTGAGCCTGGAGTGAGGAGGTCAAAAGCAGGCTGCCAACCCAGAGTGAGCCAGGAGCAGGCTGCCAGCTCAGGGTTAGCCAGTAGCGGGGAGGTCAAGAGCAGGCTGCCAGCTCAGAGTGAGCCAGGAGCAGGCTGCCAGCTCAGTGTGAACCAGGGGTGAGGAGGTCAAGAGTAGACTGCCAGCTCAGAGCGAGCCAGGAGTGAGGAGGTCAAGAGCAGGCTGCCAGCTCAGAGTGTGCCAGGGGTGAAGAGGTCAAGAGCAGGCTGCCAACCCAGAGTGAGCCAGGAGTGAGGAGTTCAAGAGTATGCTGCCAGCTCAGAGTGTGCCAGGGGTCAGGAGGTCAAGAGTACACTGCCAGCTCAGAGTGAGCCAGGAGTGGTGAGGTCAAGAGCAGGCTGCCAGCTCAGAGTGAGCAAGGAGTGAGGAGGTCAAGAGTAGGCTGTCAGCTCAGAGTGTGCCAGGGGTGAGGTGTTCAAGAGTATGCTGCTAGCTCAGAGTGAGTCAGGAGTGAGGAGGTCAAGAGTAGGCTGCCAGCTCAGGGTGAGCCAGGAGTGGGGAGGTCAAGAGCAGGATGCCAGCTTAGAGTGTGCCAGGGGTGAGGAGGTCAAGAGCAGGCTGCCAACCCAGAGTGAGCCAGGAGTGAGGAGTTCAAGAGTAGGCTGCCAGCTCAGAGTGTGCCAGGGGTCAGGAGGTCAAGAGTACACTGCCAGCTCAGAGTGAGCCAGGAGTGGTGAGGTCAAGAGCAGGCTGCCAGCTCAGAGTGAGCAAGGAGTGAGGAGGTCAAGAGTAGGCTGTCAGCTCAGAGTGTGCCAGGGGTGAGGTGTTCAAGAGTATGCTGCTAGCTCAGAGTGAGTCAGGAGTGAGGAGGTCAAGCGTAGGCTGCCAGCTCAGGGTGAGCCAGGAGTGGGGAGTTCAAGAGCAGGATGCCAGCTTAGAGCGAGCCAGGAGCAGGCTGCTAGCTCAGTGTGAACCAGGGATGAGGAGGTCAAGAGTAGACTGCCAGCTAAGAGCGAGCCAGGAGTGAGGAGGTCAAGAGCAGGCTGCCAGCTCAGAGTGTGCCAGGGGTGAAGAGGTCAAGAACAGGCTGCCAACCCAGAGTGAGCCAGGAGTGGGGAGGTCAAGAGCAGGCTGCCAGCTCAGAGTGAGCCTTGAGTGAGGAGGTCAAAAGCAGGCTGCCAACCCAGAGTGAGCCAGGAGTAGGGTGGCAGCTCAGAGTGAGCCAGGAGTGAGGAGGTCTAGATCAGGATGCCAGCTCAGAGCGAACCAGGAGTGGCGAGGTCAAGAGCAGGCGGCCAGCTAAGAGTGAGCCAGGAGTGAGGAGGTCAAGAGCAGGCTGCCAGCTCAGAGTGAGCCAAGAGCAGACTCCCAGCTCAGGGTTAGCCAGGAGTGAGGAGGTCAAGAGCAGGCTGCCAGCTCAGAGTGAGCCTGGGATGAGGAGGTCAAACGCAGGCTGCCAACCCAGAGTGAGCCAGGAGCAGGCTGCCAGCTCAGGGTTAGCCAGTAGTGGGGAGGTCAAGGACAGGCTGCCAGCCCAGAGTGAGCCAGGAGTAGGCTGTGAGCTCAGTGTGAACCAGGGGTCAGGAGGTCAAGAGTAGAGTGCCAGCTCAGAGTGAGCCAGGAGTGGTGAGGTCAAGAGCAGGCTGCCAACCCAGAGTGAGCCAGGGGTGAGGAGTTCAAGAGTAGGCTGTGAGCTCAGAGTGTGCCGGGGGTGAGGAGGTCAAGAGTACACTGCCAGCTCAGAGTGAGCCAGGAGTGGTGAGGTCAAGAGCAGGCTGCCAGCTCAGAGTGAGCAAGGAGTGAGGAGGTCAAGAGCAGGCTGCCAGCTCCGGGTTAGCCAGGAGTGGGGAGGTCAAGAGCAGGCTGCCAGCTCAGGGTTAGCCAGGAGTGGGAAGGTCAAGAGCAGGCTGCCAGCTCAGGGTTAGGCAGGAATGGGGAGGTCAAGAGCAGGCTGCCAGCTCAGAGTGAGCCAAGAGCAGGCTGCCAACTCAGAGAGAGCCAGGAGCAGGCTGCCAGCTCAGTATGAGCCAGGGGTGAGGAGGTCAAGAGCAGGCTGCCAGCTCAGAGTGTGCCAGGGGCAAGGCGGTCAAGAGTAGGCTGCCAGTTCAGAGTGAGCCAGGAGCAGGCTCCCAGCTCAGGGTTAGCCAGGAGTGAGGAGGTCAAGAGCAGGCTGCCAGCTCAGAATGAGCCAGGAGCAGGCAGCCAGCTCAGAGTGAGCCTGGAGTGAGGAGGTCACAAGCAGGCTGCCAACCCAGAGTGAGCCAGGAGTATGATGGCAGCTCAGAGTGAGCCAGGAGTGAGGAGGTCTAGATCAGGATGCCAGCTCAGAGTGAGCCAGGAGTGAGGAGGTCAAGAGCAGGCTGCCAGCTCAGAGTGAGCCAAGAGCAGACTCCCAGCTCAGGGTTAGCCAGGAGTGAGGAGGTCAAGAGCAGGCTGCCAGCTGAGAGTGAGCCTGGGGTGAGGAGGTCAAAAGCAGGCTGCCTACCCAGAGTGAGCCAGGAGAAGGCTGCCAGCTCAGGGTTAGCCAGTAGCGGGGAGGTCAAGAGCAGGCTGCCAGCTCAGAGTGAGCCAGGAGCAGGCTGCCAGCTCAGTGTGAACCAGGGGTGAGGAGGTCAAGAGTAGACTGCCAGCTCAGAGCGAGCCAGGAGTGAGGAGGTCAAGAGCAGGCTGCCAGCTCAGAGTGTGCCAGGGGTGAAGAGGTCAAGAGCAGGCTGCCAACCCAGAGTGAGCCAGGAGTGAGGAGTTCAAGAGTAGGCTGCCAGCTCAGAGTGAGCCTGGGGTGAGGAGGTCAAAAGCAGGCTGCCAACCCAGAGTGAGCCAGGAGCAGGCTGCCAGCTCAGGGTTAGCCAGTAGTGGGGAGGTCAAGGACAGGCTGCCAGCCCAGAGTGAGCCAGGAGTAGGCTGTGAGCTCAGTGTGAACCAGGGGTGAGGAGGTCAAGAGTAGAGTGCCAGCTCAGAGTGAGCCAGGAGTGAAGAGGTCAAGAGCAGGCTGCCAACCCAGAGTGAGCCAGGGGTGAGGAGTTCAAGAGTAGGCTGTGAGCTCAGAGTGTGCCGGGGGTGAGGAGGTCAAGAGTACACTGCCAGCTCAGAGTGAGCCAGGAGTGGTGAGGTCAAGAGCAGGCTGCCAGCTCAGAGTGAGCAAGGAGTGAGGAGGTCAAGAGCAGGCTGCCAGCTCCGGGTTAGCCAGGAGTGGGGAGGTCAAGAGCAGGCTGCCAGCTCAGGGTTAGCCAGGAGTGGGAAGGTCAAGAGCAGGCTGCCAGCTCAGGGTTAGGCAGGAATGGGGAGGTCAAGAGCAGGCTGCCAGCTCAGAGTGAGCCAGGAGCAGGCTGCCAACTCAGAGAGAGCCAGGAGCAGGCTGCCAGCTCAGTATGAGCCAGGGGTGAGGAGGTCAAGAGCAGGCTGCCAGCTCAGAGTGTGCCAGGGGCAAGGCGGTCAAGAGTAGGCTGCCAGTTCAGAGTGAGCCAGGAGCAGGCTCCCAGCTCAGGGTTAGCCAGGAGTGAGGAGGTCAAGAGCAGGCTGCCAGTTCAGAATGAGCCAGGAGCAGGCAGCCAGCTCAGAGTGAGGAGGTCAAAAGCAGGCTGCCAACCCAGAGTGAGCCAGGAGTATGATGGCAGCTCAGAGTGAGCCAGGAGTGAGGAGGTCTAGATCAGGATGCCAGCTCAGAGTGAGCCAGGAGTGAGGAGGTCAAGAGCAGGCTGCCAGCTCAGAGTGAGCCAAGAGCAGACTCCCAGCTCAGGGTTAGCCAGGAGTGAGGAGGTCAAGAGCAGGCTGCCAGCTCAGAGTGAGCCTGGGGTGAGGAGGTCAAAAGCAGGCTGCCAACCCAGAGTGAGCCAGGAGCAGGCTGCCAGCTCAGGATTAGCCAGTAGCGGGGAGGTCAAGAGCAGGCTGCCAGCTCAGAGTGAGCCAGGAGCAGGCTGCCAGCTCAGTGTGAACCAGGGATGAGGAGGTCAAGAGTAGACTGCCAGCTCAGAGCGAGCCAGGAGTGAGGAGGTCAAGAGCAGGCTGCCAGCTCAGAGTGTGCCAGGGGTGAAGAGGTCAAGAGCAGGCTGCCAACCCAGAGTGAGCCAGGAGTGAGGAGTTCAAGAGTAGGCTGCCAGCTCAGTGTGCCAGGGGTGAAGGGGTCAAGAGCAGGCTGCCAACCCAGAGTGAGCCTGGGGTGAGGAGGTCAAAAGCAGGCTGCCAACCCAGAGTGAGCCAGGAGCAGGCTGCCAGCTCAGGGTTAGCCAGTAGTGAGGAGGTCAAAAGCAAGCGTTATGCTCTCAGGGGGCTCAGCACCGCCCTCTACCCCTGTGGAGAGCTGTTTAGGGATGTCGAAGTAGAGCAATGTGGCCCAGTAGTTTAGTGGAATCAGCTTTAGTGGAACCTGCAGCCCCGAATACAGATCCCTGCTTCTCCACAGGTAAGCATCTGATGTTGGGCAATGTTCACTTCACTTTGCCTTCATTCCATAATCTTAGGAGCCCTCGTCCTTTAAGAACCCGGAGTGTTTGCTTTGGCAGTGTGAGCTATAATAATGGCTGGATCTCTCTATATTTCGACTTCTAACACGTTCCTTAATGTTGATATTTCTGTAAATACACTTGTTATTTATCACTGTAATACCAGAATTTAGCCTCTTTGTCAATGTTCCCATGTTTGGCAGATAGTGGAACTGAGGCATGGGGTGGATAAGGAATTGCCCAGGGTGACGCAATCAAAGCTCTATAATCAATGCGTGTTTGCCTTGCGACCAGACCCCCTGTAGCACTGTCCCGATTTCTCTAGATCTAGAGCTCTCCGCAGCACACCCACCCCTTGGGCACAGCGCCTAGACCAGCCCGGGGCCCGCTGCTGACTTCACAGGCCACCTGACTTCTCCTGAGGTGTTAAGTGTGCCTGGAGGCAGGGTAATCCCCTGCACCCCGGCCCGTGGAAGCCCTCGGCCTGGTGCAGGTGAGCGAGGGGGCCTTGTGGCGCTCACTGAATGGAGCCCACTGTCCGGGCCCAGGCGGCAAACACTGCCTTGTTGATGGCGGCTATATATAGAGCCTCGGCATCATGTTCCGCCGCCCAGGACCCGCGGCCTGCAGCGGAGAGCCGTCCTTCGCCATGAATCGAGACTGTGTCCTGCGAAGCCCTGCGTAGGCCAAGAACAACAGGCCTGCACCCTGGAAGGCGGGAGGCCGCGCGCGCTGGCAGGGCGGTGGTGGGAGCCTATCGCATCGCTGGGAGAAGCCCCTGGCCGCTCAGGACGAGCGACCGAGCACACTGAGGGCCTTCTGTATAGGGAAAGTGTGCTTGGCCAGAAAGACGTGCCCGAGGCTCTCCTAGTATCCCACATTTCTCCTGGGCCGGGTGGGGGCAGTGCTATCGCCTCCCTCGCCACTCCCTGCCGCCGTCACCCAGAGAGGGGCCCGTGTCGCAGCATTCAGAGAAGCCTCCGTGACAGACATTTATTTTGATTGAAGGCCTCGCGGTTATTGCCACTCATGACCCTTCATCTCTTCTCGTTTCAGGAGGCCTCCGGGTGCCTGCCCCCGCCGTCAGCAGAACTGGTAAGTGATTAGCAATTGGGGTTGTTTTGCTTGTTTGTGTGGTATTTTGCAGGATGCTGTCTCTTTGTTGCAAAAGTTTGGACTTTCAGCTTTGCTCCAGCTACCAGTTCTGTGGTTCCGTTTGCTGGGTACTGTTTGCTGTTGTTGGAATGCTCATGCGAAAACATAGTATGGTTTTTAATCTCTTTTTTTAAAAAAATATGTTGTATACGGGGTGAGGAGCTGATCTGTGTGTTAAACACAAGAGAAAATCTGGAAACCCTGCTGTTTCTCTAGGGGGTACTGGGTTGGAAACAAGAATATTGCCTTCACCTGGCAGCCCTCACCTACTGTCAGACTCCACTTGCACACACCCCGGCCCATGGTCTGCCCATCCCCTTTATTTATATCAGACATGTGGCCCGTTCAACTTGCGCCCCTGTGATGGCAGCTTGTTTGGCTCCTGGAATGATAAATTACGTAACCGCCCCTTGCTACAAGCGAGCAGGGACATCATTCCACCAAATTGCCAGGGGTAGCGGAAGTGACATCACACAACCTTTGACCTCTGATGACATTACAGGAAGTGATGTCATTTGACCCCACCCCCAAAGTGACATCACAGGAATTGATGGAACTCGACCTTTCACCACTTGACCAAACAGGAAGTGGTCTCACATAGCATTGTTCCTAAGTACACTATCCAAAATATGGTTATGATATCACTGTAATGTGATATACATTTCATACAAGAATGGATCCCCATGTGTATCATTAATATCAGTGTCTATAGGACCATATTACCAAGAATGCAAGCAGATGTCCAAGGCCAAATGATAAGTTATTATATAGCACTTATGCTTAAGCTCTTTATATAGAACAAATATACATACATCATCACCTGTGTTGGTACTCATTTATTGCCGATAGAAGGATGAAAGGCTGAGTTGCCTTTGCGAGATTTGAACCTGCAACCTGTATATCACACACACACATTGCAACAGCGAGTGCTCAACCCACTGAGCTATCTAACTGGCTATAACTATCTTACCGGCTATAGTAAAATAAGCCATTACATGTCTGAATGTTCTCAAAGTCAGAAAGCAAATTACACTCTGTAGTAGATACCCTTAATCTGGTAGCTGAGATTTAACAGCAGGCCAGTTCATCTGCAGGTCTGGTGCAAAGTTGGCCACATGTCAAGCCTGCATGGATCTACTTTTCAGGCTTCAGAGGTTAGCAAAATACATATCATTGGGAGGGTTCATAACTGTGTTAAAGAATTTAGAGTAGCGCAGGGAAAGCAGCGCACTCACACGGTGTCCCGTACTCTGGGCACTCGCAAACAAACATCCTGAACAGCATCGTAGGGAGATAGGAAAGATAGACACATTACAACAAAGCATTATCTGTGGCCAAATTAAATCAAGGGCCACTTTATGTGCTATGGTCAAACATTTCTACACTGTGCAAAAGCTTTTAGACACAAGGATTTTGTCAAGTGACTGAGGACACCAAGATATGGAGTGTCTTGTGACGATCGTAACAGAGACAACGGCAGAAAAAAACACGCTATAACTGCAACCTGCAAAAAGAAAAATATATAGTGCAAAATAGATGCTTACTCTACTCTAAATGATTTTCGGAAGTTTGTGTCTGCATTGTGAATTTGAGGTGTTTAAGACCCGACTAAATCAGTGAGTCACCCCCTGAAGTGTTGTGCCTGAAATAAACCTTTAATGAGTCTAGCAATTATTGTATAGAATTCCAGAAAGACAATTTATGTGTTATTCCTGTTCTTTCTTATTTAGCGGCACTGCTCAAAGTGTTACACTCGTGGAACCCCCTGTTTTTTAAGAAGCCTGAACAACAAAGCCAACCACTCCAGAAACAAAGAGCCACAAAAAGAAAATGAATGTATATAATTTATTTTTAGGGGTAGCAAGGTAGACCACAGGTGTAGCAAGGGAGACCTCAGGGGTCGCAGCTGCGACCCCTAGCGGCCCCCAAACGACGTCCCTGCAAGGGAGGTCCCCACACATACAGGATCCCTCACTTGTGTTCGTTTGGTGCTTTGTGTCCTGATGCTTGGATCGCGATGCACGGAAGAGGGCATATTGAGGGCATATTGGGAAGCAGCAGTTTCCAAACACTCGGTCATGGACCGCTTAGTCTAGCACATAAAGTCATATATTATTAATTGTGGTTGTAAGCTTTGACTGTAAATATGCCTAATAAGGTGTCCAGGGTCTACAAGTTAGGTCCCCTTTAGAGAGCTTGGTAAAACCTAGGCAAGTTCTTCCAAACATGTCGTATTTTTTTTACTTTTCCTGAATTTCAGATCATTAGAATCCCCTGCTAGTCAAGAGAGAAGAGTTTGCCAACATTTGGGGCCTTTTGTGGCCAGTTGGTTAGTTCCCAACTTGTTCAGACAGTGGGTTGGATGAGTCTATCGGCTGGGCTAGAGCACAGGGCTCTAAAGGTCTGAATGTCTTGGAGTGGTTGGAGGTGTTACTCGGGGTCCTTGTTCCATACCGCTGTCCTGGTGATGCATGGGGCCTTGGATGCAATGCTATATTAGATGGTCAGCCAGTGGAGGTTCAGTAGAGACACAGAGATGAGGTACGGTTTGTTAAAACCCTGGGCCATGGACATCACCCAGGCCATGTAAATACTAATGGTCCCATTCAAATGTAGGTATACAACACTTCACACAGGGCCTATAAGGAGGGTGACACAGCTTTGCCGTTTAGAAAAACCCAAAGTATTACAGTCGCAGTTTGTAGCTGGCTGTATCTTGTTATAGAGATGGTGCAGCAACTGTATATAACCTTCTCTGGCAAGAGGGAACTGCTTTATCTGCCAAAAACGATTCTTTAGCACCTTGGCCCTTATTCACAGAGCATTTTCCAATGGGTTTTGCCAGTATACAAGGCCTCTGTGAATTAGGCCCCTTATGTGTAAGATGATATAACAGCCATCACCTGGAGGAGAGCTATCTCCATCATTGTAATTATAATTGTTCTTGTATGACGCGCTTAATACCAGGGACCAGTTTCTAATCACGAATCCAAAATTCGAACCTGTGTTGCAATGCGTTGACTTGTTTCCAAGACTAATGCATTGCCCCTGAGCTATCCTCACAGCCATTACAATGAAGGGGCTTGCTCAGCAAGTGTGGGGAGCTGTCTGTGGAAATAACTGTCCAACTGTGGGTGCTTGGATTTGGCGTGCCCTGGCACGTGTCAACAGATATGGCACCAGCTGTGTAAAGGAAGTTGAAAGGGCAAGGCCTTGTTGCCGGGCTGGAACATGGTTAGTGACGTGCATACAGTACAATAGTTTGAGTAAGTGGCAAGTACATTTCCCCGTCCTCTCTTCTTTGGTGTGGTTTCATTTCCACAAGTACAAGTGGTGTTGGGGAGAGGAGGGCTGTGGGTATGTGAATTGAATGCTTTAAATTAATGCGAAATAAGGGGGTAGAATTCAACTGAAGCTTCCTGAAACCGGCGCTAAGTTTATTATGAAGGGGGATTGGTCGAGGTTGGGCTTCAGGTGTCATCAGGGCCGGCCCTAAGCATGGGACTTCTGTGCCGTCGCCCAGGGTCATGCACTCATGCCTCTCCACCCCCCCCCCACCCCCGCGAGCACCAGCTGCGATGTGCCAAGTAATACCTATTGTATTGTGCTGCTTCTTGGCATGAGGCTAGCATGAGGCTAGCTCTTCCTGCCACAGCGAGGCTGAACATCTCGAGACCTCACCTCTCCATAGGCTCAGGAGCCACTGCAACGCATGTCCCACTGGGGACTCATGCATACTTATCACTCTCTTTCTGTTGTAGCAGGCCTTTTAGACAGGATAACTCATTTCTAAACGGTTTGACACGCGTCAAAGCGTTTATTGCTTTGTAGGATGTCGCCTTTACCCCACAGCGTATTTGAAGCAGGCTTTTGTCAAACAATAAAAACCACAACGGTATCTTTTCACACATTATCGTTGGTTTTTTAGTTTTTAAGGCTAAAAATACATTTACAAACACGCAGTCCATGTTTTTTTTTAGCCTTTCACCAAACTGCATTCTGGTAATGGTACTCTTCCATTTAAGAGAGGAGAAAAGAATGCTACAATAGTACTTTATTATGGTTTGTGTACTTTTCAAGTCTTTTTTTATTAAACAGATTAAAAAAGTTGAAAGCCAAAAATTGGAGCGGGGAGGGGAAGGAGGAAAGGACAAGTGAGTCATGATGACTGAAATATACCATGCAACACTAATGAAAGCAATCACGAAACGGGTGCAAAAACAGCACTTCACTTCAGTTAGCCAAGAACAGTCAACATTATTTTGCATTGCATTCAACAGACAGGTAGTGTCTTGCTCAGGCTTCCATGGCCCATTGGGCACGAAGGTTGGGGGACTGCAGGTCAAATATGAGGAGGGGAACTTCTGCACCTCCCCGCACATTTCCAGGGTCTGAGGTGTTACTTTGGGAACACCAGCTCTATCTTGCCTGTACAGGAATCGGGAAGCTTACTCGCTACATTATATGTGTGAGCGGAGGGCTTGAGGCAGTTGCAGAGGCGCTGTCTAGTCTTGAGTTGGAGCAAAGCAAGTCAGAAAAATAATATTTGTGTATGTTTGTATGCATGCACGTGAGGGGTTCTGTCTGTGTAAATACACTGAGTTCTGTGTAAATTACATTTCTTTACATTGGAATGGCATGTTTTACTGGCATCATATGGGCAAAGCCAACTTGATGAGTTTTCTTATTTGTGGCTATGGGTGGGAGGGAGGACTACACTGGGACAACCATCATGGCCATTTTTTTTTACAGTGGAATGGCATGTTTCACTGGCATTACCTTGGCAAAGCCCTTTTGATAAATAATCATGTGCAAGGTGACTATATTGGGGCAGCCAGCATGAATATTTTCTTACAGTGGCATGGCATGTTTTACTGGCATCATGGGCAGTACAAACATGATTTATGTTTTTATGTGGAATACTGGCCTACTCTGGTACAGCCAGTACATACATGTTTTCTTACTGTGACATGCTATTTTTCACTGGCATTGTGGGCAAAGCCAACATGAATGTTCTCATGTGGGCATAGTGACCTATGTTGGCCTACATTGGTGCAGCCAGTATGGTCATGATTTCTTAAAGTGGCATGGAATGTTTTACTAGCATTCTGGAGACAACAGTAGTATTTCCGTGGGGATACTGGCATATATTGGCAGAGCTAGCATGGAACTGTTTCCTCATGTTATCATTATTTGGCACTATGGGCAAAGCAAATATGAGTATTTTCTTATGTGGGAATACTGTCATATATTGGTGCAGCTAGCCAGCATGGACATGTATATTGTGTGGAAAGCATCATGAAAATGTGTTGGAGGATGCTCATTTGCACTTTTGATGAATTAGCGTCAATTGCATCTCTTCATGTACTACCCTACAAAACCAATTGTAAACTGTGGCTTTTTACTAAATTTTTCACAGAAAGTGTGTTGTAAAATGCATCATTTTAAGACGTAGTTTAAAAGATTTTCTCATGGAAGGAGAACCACACTGGGTTGTTTTAGGCTACTTGGCTACTCCTGGTGGCTCCTACATATTCATAGGAAATGTTTACAAACCTCCAATCATAATATTCACCAGGTGCCTCTGCATATTTGCCAAAGTAGGAAGTCCGTGAAACCGAATTAACGCACAAAGTCCACTACTAAAAACTCACGATATTGCAACATAGGTAAAAATAGTGACCCTTCATATGCTGGACATCACAAAGTTTATCTCTTGGCTTACTTCTGGCAACTCCTTTTAAAGTAAGTTCCCTTGACCCCCTCGAGTATTAAATAGACGCCTGCAAGATATTGCGTCAATTATTTCCAAATTTTGCACCAGGAGAAAGGAATCTTTGTGTCAACAATATGTACATTTTGTGTCATTTATGCTTTAATAAAAAAGTTATTGATAGGTACTAAACTTACATGTACATTTTGTGGTAGTTATGCATCATTAAAACAAGTTATTGAGAGGCACTAAACCCACAGAATCTATTTCTAATCTTAAATGTTATGTTAAATAATATTTATACTGCACCCATTAACACCATAGTGTCTTACAGCTCCTGACCGTCTGTCTAAGTGGTGGTGTATTGTAACCATGCACGGGTGTCTCCAGACCTGAGTCTGTGGGTAACGAGTGTCACAATATTTATACGTCACAAGCAAGTCAGGGATCTACTTCCCCTACAATGAATGTGGCGCACAATAAAACATCTTTTGATTTCTACAACATAGATTCTTTCTTAAGGAGGCCTACAACCCACCTCGCACCCATCCTCTACAAGCACCCCGTGTCACAATGGACTAGGAACCAGGCCGGTGTGTTATCAATGAATATTTTATGAATTTATGATTTAATGTTAAATTAGAATAAACAAATTACAACAGCCACCAAGGTGTGGAAACACACATTGCAGTGTCCCTTTTGGTCAAGCAGCACACTGAGACAACTCAAATATAAGCAGTACAAGGATTTATTTTACTTCTTTCACCACTACCATCAACGAACAGTTCAAAACATCAAGAAAATGAATGCAACAAACAGGAAAGTGCATACGCACACACAATGATTCTTAAGTCCCAGCAACCCTCACCCCCCCCCCACTGAACCTCCACTAGGCTTGTCAGTTTTGGATGGAAGGCAGTGGTAAGGAGTGGGCACACAAGATAAAAATCTGATTTTGAGTAGTACTCAGACATAATATGGGGACCAAGCAAAGAATGAGACAACTCGTTTTCGCACAATGAAAAAATTGGTTTTTAATGATTTAGCACAACTGCTATGGAACAGACAGAACGGAATTTGTACTGCTTACACTTAAAAGATAGACACAGCTTTAGAGCATACTAGCCAGCACACAAGAAGAAAATTGGTTCTAAGATATGCAACACATGTGCAATGGAAAGGGAATGCAAATGGAAATTCGTTTTGACAACACAATAGGGAAAGAGGAACAGAATAGGAAAAACAGTTTTTAAAATGTTAAGCTCAATTTCAATGGAAAAGGAAATGTAAGTGGAATTTATTTTGACTGAGGCTGCAAATGACTGGCAAGCCCTGGGCAATAGGAAACTCACAATAAGAAAACGTGTTTTAGGTAGAATGACAGATGCAAGTCACAGGTAGGCCTTGGGAAAGGAATAGCTCACAAAAGGAAAATCGGGTTTGGGGTAAAATGACAGAGCAAAGGGAAAATACAGTTGCAGATGGAAATTCGTTTAGCAGGACACAATTTAAACACATGGACACATTCATTTTTCAGCTCACAATGGGATTGATTCTTTTGGGCAAAACCTTTATGACTATAACAACTCACAATGCAGGAAGAGATGGTGAGTTTCCAATTCCCACAATACAAATCCAGTGAAATAAATGGGGAAACAAATTGATTTACTTATACAAATATACTACAGATCTACACAGGCAACTGTGGATTCTTTAATGGGCAAACAATTTAAATGCACAAACAAATAAAAGACTCTTCAATGGGAAAACAACTAGAAGGCACAGACAAATAAAGGATTTTTCTCTAGGAAAATGACTTAAATGCACAGACAAATAAGACAGGGTATTTGTCCCTGGGAAATCTCTATGGCAATGCTGAAGAGGATAAGGCTCATGCAATCTATGGCTTGGGATATTTATACTTACAGGAGAGGGCTAGATGGACATCAGGGTGTGTCACAGCATCACTGCTGGGGCAGTCAAGGGGTCAGTGAAGAATTCACTCTGTCCTCCAAGGGGTCCCAAAGCAGCTACTAAACCTCCTTAACTCTCTGTAAGATTTAGGCCTCACTCTGCTGGGATGGTTCCAGATTTCGCCAGCTGCTCACCTCAGGATTTAGTAGAGGGGTTACCTATTTATAGGGTAAGTGACATCACTAATGTGTCAGAGTTCTTGCAGAATGGATTGGGTACTGTTCAAAAATCTACTCCCATCTGTTGGCTGATAGGTCCAGAAAATGCGGGAGTGTTTTGGGAAACCCGGGGAGGAGGCCCCTTTGTCATCTTACTCTGACAGGAGGGTTCAGCCTGGCTTGGGGACATAGAAATCTCACTGTGTGACAAATGGCCTTAATCTTCATATTTGGACACATTTGAGGGCATTTGTGAGCACTATATTTTACTGTGAATCAAATGACCCTACTTAGAAGTGTGTTGGTTATTCCATAGCAGAGCTACGGGTTTCCCTCATTTACTCCCAAACTATATCCATGAAAAATATGGCGCTCGGTGGGCGGAATATGAATCTTATTTTGCATGCTTTCGCAAATTTCTATATCTCTCAACCACACCAGGAGTGCCCCATGATGTTTTCCTAAATAACTTGGGTTGTGTAGGCCCCACTAAATCATTTTGGATTGACCAGAAAGGCCTGTTTGACACCTTTTCAGAAATCCTACCCTGATTACTGAGTGATAAATATTGCCAATGTTCTACAATAAAAAGTATATTTCCCATTTTGCACAATCGGAGTGAAACCACTCATTAACCCTGGCCCCACCCTTCGCATGGGTCTGTTCATGGCTGTGATGTCAAGAGGGGGTCCCATGTTTAGATTAGCTCAGAGCTTCAAAAGCGAATTGCCAGCTACAGCAACCTTTATTGCGGCCTATGTGGTTTGGATCATAAAAGCTGGAGAGCAGAGCTGCCTTTATCTCGCCCCCTCCACATATTTGATATCTACTGGAATTTAAGGTTGTATTTATAAGAGCAAACACTCATGTTTGAAGGGAAACCAGGCCTACATCCCCATGACAATGGGCTTTGGAATCTAGTTTCACATTTGAAGACACAAACAGAGAGAAACAAAACCAAGATTAGGCCTGCCCCCACTGCAAGCATTTTACTTTCAAATAAACTCCCGGAAATGCATACAATTTTAACATGTAAAACCCTTGAAAAGTAGTTCCCTGCACACATTGGTTACAGAAGGGCAACATAATTATATTTTTTAGAGATTTTAGTTGTGCATCTGGATGCCCGGAGTGTCATTTTAAAGGCACAATTGAAATGTCACTTTGTTAAGTTCCAGCCGTGAAAAAACATTAATTCTGCTGCAATTCAACATACCCTTGTACATTCCGTGCAGTGTTGTTTCCACTGTGATGGGCTCATGATGGACAGAATCCAAGTTCATATTTTACAAATCTTACACACATTTTCATGAACATGTCTTTAGTTTAAAGAGAGAAACGGATTTACACATGTTCTTTAATGTCCCTGCCAGAATGCAGTCTGCTTCACTGCAACTATAGCTCACAATGCTGACATCCCATTGAGGGTGCTGTGGACTGTAATTACTGAGAATGTTTTGGCCACCCTTGTCGCATGTCTTTCCCTTATGCCGGGCAATTTACATTTTTATCCCTCTCCAGGTTTTGAGGCCCAAATTCACTCCTTTCTGCTTTTAAAGTGCAGGGCCTCCTTTCCACATTAGTTCAAGGCAGGCCTTTCCTTTTGGGGAGCCCTCATAACTGACTCCAGACTTTTACTCATGACATCCGGGGCTATTTAACTCCACATGAGGAAGAGGGCGGGTGAGGGAGGAGAAAGGGGGTTGGATAAAAGATTAAACATATTAGTGGGGATAATGGTAAGGGCATAGGTTTATAGTAGTAGGGATTCATGTTTCTTTACTAAGATTAATTGTAAATCAGCATGAGAAATTTACAGGAGTGTGTAGCTCGTTCTAATGCAAAGATTTAATGCGAGGGCAATATCTAGAGCAGATAATGCACAGTACCAGATTTACATGGCGTGTGGTTGCATGATGGGCATGAGATGTGCTCAAGTGATGACCTTGTCATTTTGAGGCTTTCACCAGCTTAGTTTGTAAGAAACCATCCCCGTGCTGAGGGGAGCACTAGGTTTGCCTAGCTAGCTGAACAGACGTGTTAGCATCAAGAGTTAGGCCTGTATAGAAGGGTGCATTGGGAAACCATGGGGTAAGGGACATAATAAGGGGAGAGGAGAAAAGCATGATTTGAATTTAGTTAAATTAGGGTGAATAAGCAATGGGCTCACCTGACTGAAATTCACTTTGTTTAAGGTGCACGGATACGCAGAGCACAGAGTGTTGCCATATCATACTGACAGCTCAGCCAATTTATTTGTGGGAATCAGCCGTATTGTATGGGGCGCACTGCTAAATGTGGGAAGGGGATAGCATAAATCAGTGTATCAATCCCCACATTCCTGGGCGCCTGATTGTCTGGCACCCCCGGCCGGGTGCTAATGCATGTTAAGCCACGGTTTGAAACCTACCCTTCACCTGCATGACACGCTTGTGTGCAACTCCTTACTTAGGGTGTACAGTTTTCAGGGCTGATGGAATTCTGCAAATTACATGATTTGGACGTTGATTGAATAATACACGATCACTTCAGGTGGCACGGCACATGTATGAAGGGAAACCTTGTTTTGAATATTTCCGGCTTCTTCACATGTGGCGCCACTTTAGAGAGTGAGACATTATTCCTTAATTAATGCTGTACTGTCCTTCTGGAATGGAAACTATCCCTCCCATTGGAAGTGCCTGCATATAGATGCTGTCTGGGGCTTTGGGCGACAGCAGTTGTAGACACCACTGCATATCAGGAATTGACAGAGCTTTAAGTGGGGTAAGAAATTGAGGGGGGCCCTCCTTTGGGGGCGTGGCTTGCGGGATGGCCATGGCCTGAAAAAGTACACAAACCATACTAAGCTACGCAAACAAATATGTAAATACATGTAAGCATTTCTATATTTGTATGCGTACCTTACTATGGTTTGTGTAGTATGCAAGCCATCTTTTATAAACCTAGAAATAAATATGTAACATATTTCTAGGTTTATAAAAGATGGGTTGAAAAGTACACAAACCATAGTAAGGTACGCACACACATACACAACATTTATATATTTGTGTGCATACCTTATGGTTTGCGAACTTTTCACGCCATCTCTTTTAAAAATGTCTATGTTAATAAAAGATGGCTTGAAAAGTACACAATTCAAACCATCTGTTATAAAGCTTTGCTGACGGACAAAGCCCGAGGCGTCTTTGTCCATCGGCAAAGCTTTATAAAAGATGGCTTGAATTGTGTACTTTTCAAGTCATCTTTTATAAACCTCGAAATATGTCAAGAAGTCCCCCAGGTTCGCCGAGGGTAAAAGACGCATCAGTGACCTGGGGAGGGGGTGAGGGTAGCAAAAGGACAGTAACTTCCTCTGGTGACCCCTCACACGAGAGGTCACCAGAGTAAGTTACAGTGACTGACAGAAGTGCCAGCATGCCTGACTTAATGGTGGGCATGTCTCCTGTCGCGGCTGCGGCTGTGGCGGGATAATGTGTCCCGCCAGTGTTGTGGTGGGACCAGGGGCCCTGGCTCAGCCCCATATTTTGGAGACTGCCCTCGCTAGCACCGGCCCATTTAAAGCACTGGGAATTTACATTAATTGGTTGATCATACTAATTATAAGTGGCTGATGGTTAAAATAATATATTTTCTCCTCTTTAGCAGCAATTGAACAATATTGCTGCACATTTAAAAATGATCTCAGTGATTTTGATAATACAAAATAAGGTGTATGGTCTGAAAGACTCAATCTCTGCTGCCACTGATATGATTATACATGCACATTAGGAGGTCCCACTGTATGGCATACGCGATGGCACCCCAACGTTCCACATTTGAAATGCCATTGCGTGCGCACTGCGTTTTGACACTTGACAGTTGGTTCCAACTGTCACAACGGAGCTGGCTTGCTGGTGAACCAACCCACATGGGGTCTTGTCATGAATAAACCTTGTTTCATACTAAGCCCTTGGTCTACGTGTATAACTTTCCACATATCAGTGGCAATGAGGATCCAGATTAAGAAAGATCCTATGCGTCGTCCAGCTGTCGAAGTCCATGGTACCTGTGAAGGGTACAGGTGATATGACGGTTGGGGACTGGTTGTGTGGCGCCAGTGCCCTGTCAGCTGCGGTACAGTCACCATCAAGGAACCAGCTGGCAATGGGGCTGAGAGGGTCAGTTAGAGCTTCCCTCTCACTGATGACCGAAATTTAAGGTGTCTGTTATTCAGGGATTCAATCCTGGCCCGGTCGCCGGCTGCGTGAATCCGTGCCTATGAGGTAATTTGTGACCCTGTGAGTGAAGCTTCTAGTTGCGGGCAAAGGTGGACTCATATTAAATTGTGGTGGCTGGTGGCGGATCATTGCTGATGCCTAAGTGTGCAGTGGGGGCACACATACTGCTGTGCCGGCCTGGCGAGGCATGTTCGTCGAGCATGCCGACAGCCTAGGGTGACCAGATTTAAAAAGTTAAAAACCTGGACAGGGAAACTAATATAAAAGTAGGACTAACTTTTGGAAGTGGCTTTCAAGGCACTACACTTCAGTAGCCGTTGGAGGAGAAGGGGGTTTAAGTGTTACTGTTCAAATAAACACATAATTAATGTATCACTAATTTATCACAAACTAACAATATCTTAAGTTGTAAAATGCAGCATTTTTTCTGTGCGAGCTGTGCCTGCCAGCTATGAAGGGCGACTATTAAAAACCGTGACCACTGCAGGTTTCCAATGGAAACATAATCTTGACAAAGGGAGACAGAGCTCCAATTTCCGGAACAGTCCCGGCAAAACTGGGACATCTGGTCACGCTATCGTGATGCTTTGATATTATGCCCAAGACCCCCGTGGTTAGGCCTTGCCTCCGCCGTACCTGAATTAGATGCGGGACACAAGTTTGAATGCTTCGGGCTGCCGGCGCATACTGGTGGGCACGGGTACGCCCACTTTTTTTAACTGACATGCGCGATGGCGAACGCTGCCATTGCGCTGGAGTGACACCATCACATTACTCCTTTTTCAGAACAAAAACCAACGTGGCCGTTTTGCAAAACTCACTGTCAACATGACACATAAGTACTCAAACATAAAAATACAGTTTGCCCAACCTGGGCAATACGGGGAGACATTGGTTGGTCGTCTCAACTTGGGTCTCAACTTGGGTCCATGAGGTAGTCTTTGAACCGGGCCAGACACTGACGGCCCTCTCTGCGGGCATAGCATCCCTGCATCACGGGTTCTCCCCCTCCTGCCGGGTCACCTTCTGTTAGCTCTGGGTCCCCCTGTCTTCCTCCGGTGGCGGCTCTCTGCCCACTGTTCGGGCCGGGGATGTTTCTCCTTGTGTACTTGTTTGTTTCTCCCTTCCTCCAACCTTCTGAAAGAAGCTTAATTTCTGGTCACTAACCCTCTCTGATGCACTGCAGTTACCATGGACCCTTTAATCTGGGTTACACCCATCGGCACAGTTTCATAATTGAGGGACAGCTTCCCTTCCGGGTGGCGGTTCCTCACCAGGACCGTGTCACCCACCTCAATGTCAGGTGGTCTTAGCAACGTTACACATTCTCCCTCTCGTTGTGCACCCGCCGGTCCTCTGACATCACCTTGTTGTCAATGATACCTGGCAATCGGCCCTCTGTCTCCCGAATGAGCCCTCTCGGGTACTTGTTAAACAGGGCTTATGTACTGATATGGGCTGGCCCGATACTCTCGAAGGGACTGGTACAGGGTCCTTTTCAGTTTGCTTTCCTGCCCTTGGGCTGTGCGGAATATCTTATTGAGTGTGCGCATGAAGCGCTCAGCCTCCCCATTGGCCCTTGGCCATCCAAGCGGCACTTTCCTGTGCGTTATGCCGCAGGCTTCCATGAATTCTGTGAAACCTCCTCCCTGAAATGGCGGCTCATTGTCAGAGCAGATGAGACGTGGGAACCCAGGGGTGGCGAACAGTTTTTCCATGACTTGAATTATTTGGTCACACAATGTCGATTCCATGAGCTCCACCTCCGGGTACCTCGACCACAGGTCGATCATGACTAGAAAATGCATAACTCTCCCTGTTCACCCGAAGTCTACATGCACCATGACCCAGGGCTTGTGGCTTCTTGCCATAGACTCAATGCTGGGCTCCGTGTTTACTGGGGCTGCTGCTTGGCACCATACACACCTGCCAACATAGTCATCCACCTTTGTCTCCAACCCTGGGAACCATACCTTGAGATGCCGTCTCGCCTTCATCTTTGCTGTGCCCTGGGGGCCACAGTGGGCCAGTTCCACCACTCTGCCCAGCAGAGTCCTCGGCACTACTATCTGGCGGCCTCGTAACAACAGCCCTTCATTTGTTACCGAGAGTTCATGCAGGACTTGCCCCAACTGTTCAAATTCATGTTGTGTTTCCTTGTCCCTGTGCTGGGTATTTGTGACAGCACAGCCTTCCAATCACCATCCACTATGGCCCCCCTGAATTAGCTGCATGCATTCGTACTCTCTCGAGGCCTCTATGACCTCTTCAAGTGTCATGGCTAAAGGCTTTGCTGTGAGTATCTTTGTTCAGTTGCAGTGAGTGCCTTACTGGCATAGGAGATGGGTTTCATTTGCCCTTGGGTGTCTGGCTGGAGGAGTACCACCCCTAGCCCGACCAGGCTGGCATCCACAATAATTTCGGATTCCTTCCCTGGATCGAAAAATGCCATTGTCCCATCACCCGTGAGTGCTTACTTAATGGCGTCAAATGCCTCTTGTTCTACCTCCGTCCAGACCCTGGTGGTGTACTTCCTAGTCAGGATTCTGAAGGGCTCTGAGAGGGTTGCCAAGTTTGGGATAAACCTCCCGCAGTAGATCACCATGCCAAGGAAACTCCTGACCTCTGAGATGTTTCCGGGAGGTGCAGCCTCTTGAAGTGGAACACGATCCCAAAGAAGTCGATACTATCTTTGCGGAATTCGCACTTCTCACGGTGCAGTGTCAGTCTAAGATTCTTGATCCTCTCCAGAGTCTTCTCCAGACGAGTCATGTGTTTGACCTCTGAGATTGCATATACCAAAATGTCATCACTCTAGTTAATTACCCCCCCTCCAGACCTGCAAGGGCACCCCTGATGACATTCTGAAAGACCTCAGCTGCTGAGGAGACACCAAAGCTCAGGCGCTTATATTGGTACAGTCCTTGATGGGTCGTAAAGGTTGTTATATAGCGCAACTCGGGGTGTAATTTTCGCTGGTATTACCCAGACCGCAGATCAAGTTTGGAAAACACCTTGGCCCCTTGTAGTTCCCTCACCACATCATGTAGTGTTGGCATGATGTGCCTCTCGCGTCAGATGGCGGGATTGAGTAGCCTCATGTCCGCGCAAATGCAGACCATCCCTGGCTGTTTCGGTTTGGCTGATACCACAATGGGGGACACCCACAGGGTGGGGCCCTCTTCCTTTTCAATTATGTCCATGTCAACCAAGTTCTGGAGTTCTTTCTCCACTTGTTCCCTTAAATGGAATGGTATGCGCTGATGCTTTAACGCCGTTAGGTGTACAGTCTCATCAATATAAAGCTTGATGGGTTCACCCTTGAGCTTCCCAACCCCTCTGAACAGCTCGGTGAACCTTCCCAACATGTCATTGATGTCTTCCACATGCACCATGAGTGCAAAATGTACAATCCCCAGCACAGCTCAGGAGTGAGTGCGGACTGATGTCTGCCACAAAGAATTTTGCTCCAATGGCCTTGTCTGCGTGGGTAAACTGGGCTACAAACATGCCTCGGAGGGGTAACGGGTTGGTTCCTCCGAGCGAGAATATTTTGGCGTGTGCCTTTCCTAGTGCTGGAGGCCCAGAGAGTGCCTCATAGTGGCGGGCTGCTAGTACGCACACGGATGCCCCTGTGTCCACTAGCACCGTGGTCGCTGTCCCACATACTGCCACTGTGCACATGGGTCACCTCCTTTTTTTTCACACAGTTGATGCTGTATATGAAGAATACCTCCTCTTCCTCCTCCTCTTCTTCAGCTATTTCCAAGTTTTGCATGTTCTGTTCAACCGCAGCCACCTGTCTTTCACGCCGCGGCATGTCACCGAAGAGTCAGCTTGGCCCCCTGGAAATGGCGGTTTGCCGGAACTGCACCTCTACAGTAGCTGCTTGTGGATCATGTCCTCCTCATTGTCCCATTGGCACGTGCTAGTGAGTTGGCAGAGCCTCCCACAAAACTGGCGAGTGACTCCTCTTCCTATTGTTTCTCGCCACACATTACAAACCTTTCAAAGTCCTGGTTTGCCAGTGGCAGGAAATGCTCTTTGAAGGCATCCTTCACAGCCTGGTATGAGTTGATGGCAGGGGGGAGTATTTAAAAGATGCAATGTACTTCAGGACCAGCAGGGTAGATGAGGGTTGCCACCTTTGCTACGTCATCGGTCTCGCTTGTTGCTTTAAAGTACATTTTGGCCCCAATTTAGAGGGTGAACCTGAGTTGTCAAATTCTGGCACCAGGCCAGTGTGTCCTGCTGTCTGGGTGCTCTTCCCTCTTGCAGGGCCCCTGCCGCACCTTGAGCGGCACCATCGTCGTCACTCATGTAAGCAGATCGCACAGGCACCCTCCCTAGGGCTGCAGTGTGGAAATGATCTGGGCTCCCGCCTCACCAAAAAAATGGTATTTGCTGCATGGAAGGATGGCCTTCCTATTCACGCTGATGGATGGGCATAGGGAATGGCCTTGCAGAGAAGAGTTAGCCCTTGTTGGCTCCAAAAATTGATCTTGTGGCGCACGAGCACTCCCTGTGAGGAGCCACAACCACAGAACACACAAAATGGCAGTGTAATCTTCCCTGCGATGTCGAACGTTTCTGGCAGGCGTCAGAGAACAATGCCGATGCATTCAGTGCCGTCAGATTGTAAACACCCTTCCCAGAGCCGTCCTCGTCGCCAGTGTGATGCTTTCATATGATGCCAGGCACCCCTGTGGTTAGGCCTTGCCCCCCGTACCTGAATGAGACACGGACACAGGTCTGAATGTTTCGGGCTCCTGGCGCACACTGGTGGGCACGGGTACGCCCACTTTATTTAACTGACATGCGTAACGGCGAACGCCACCATCACGCTCCCGTGATACCAGCACACCTCTGACAGCCTGACTGGAGGGCCTTCCAGGTCGGGACCCGTGTCAGGGTTCAGGGAGGGCCAGTCTTCCATCCGGTGTCCAGGTCCGGACTTAGGAGGCGAATCATGCTGGCAGCGTGTACTCATTGGGCCATGCCTTTGATTCACGCATTCTGCGCACAGCAGCAATGTTTTGTTTCAGTGCGTTGTCTTTGCTCCAGTGCCTCCCATACCTGAGGCTAGGTCAGGAGGTGGGCACACCTTGTGGGCCAGAGCGGGACTAGTGTTGGGTGGGGTGCACCATATCCCCAACCTCCGTTACCGGTGTCCCGGTCAGGGCTCGGAAGGAGAAGTGTGCAGCGCATTTGTTTCCCGACGTGCGGAATACAAAAGATGTTCACTTTACGGCGAGGAGTGGCATAGCAGCACTTATCTGCTCTCATTTGAAGACGTTTTACGTCGACAAAGTCTGCTCCTCCCATAGCCAGGCGTGTCAGGAGTCCATGTTTGTTCTTCATAGTGATGCTGCATATTGGAGTTGGAAATAAGACAGTTCTTGTGCACTAAGGCCGTATGGTGGGACATCCATAGTTGCATTCAGGAGGCATTTCACTTACGTCAGAAGTAACATTTTCATCTTGGACAGAAAATAAGTCATAGAAACGTTCCTTGGTCCTGCACATTTGTGGTTAACGTTTCACATTATATGAAGATTGGTAGACATGAGTTACTAGTATTATATATACTAAGTTTTCTTTCTCTGCGTGGTGCGGCCCAGTTGCTTCCTGGGGCCCCCTCTGCCTGCTTTTTCATTTGTGCGGGTGCCAGGGTGCGCACCTGGCTCCCGCCACCCTGAGGCCCCGACAGGAGACCAAGTCCCAGCCGGCAAAGTAGGTAAATCACTTGTTGTTGCGTGCAGTGCAGCCTGAGCCTGTCACAGTCAAGTGATCAGGCAAGGAAGACCCAGGTCGACGGCCCTGGCGGTGGCACGGTCCTCTGGTGGTGTCCTGACTGCCCAGGAGTCAGGACCCCACCAGGGGCCCGTCCGCGCCCGAGCTTCTGTCTGTGTGACCTCTGTGCAGTGTGTTGCTGACTGCAGTCAGTGCCAAGCCCAGGCCAATTTCTGTGACCAGGGGCGACTCTGCCGCGGGTGGCCGGGCCTGTGGATTGTGCTCAAAAGTACGTTTTTTTACTTTTTTCTTTGAAAACCTGACCATCCGTGGGGCTGGTGGCCGGGGCCCCGCCCCACAGAAGGTAGGTTTTAAAAGAAATAACTTATTTTGAGTGGCGGCTGTGGCCCATCACTTCGAAAGTGATGGGTCCCATCTGCCCAAATATACGTTTTTTCTTTTAAAATCTTACCTTCCGTGGGGCCGCTGCGCCAGGCACCTATTTTTGTCATCATCAGGCTCAGCATGGCCGTGGTGGCACCACGGAAGGTAGCCTAAGTGATTGAGGCAAGGCAGGGCAAAGCCCAGGACCGGGCGGGGCATAGGCAGCTTTGTGGGCCCACTAGTGTCTGTCACAAAAGGAATGAATTGTCGCTTGCAACTTTGGCCACTTTTTCATTGGTGCCGAGCCCGACTCGAGACAATTGTATGCCCCAGTCCGACCCTGGATAGCATTCATCTAAGTGAAATATGAACTGTGAATTTTTGGCTGGGTGTTTCCGTTCTTCCTTTTAATGGTATCGGCCTCATTAGTTCACAAACAAGCTTCAGCGAGGGGACCCGGAACGGTGCACGTATTGGGCCAAAACTGAACAGGCTGCACTTCGCGAGAAAAGCCCATGCAAAGACGAACTTCTCAAATGCCATTTCAGGCTTAAAGATACACACATGGAAACTAGACGGGGATAAACATGGTGCACGTGCCCACTAATCTGTCGTCATAAATAAAAGCACTAGTTGAGTATTCGTGTATAATTCTCAACCGTCTTTTGTTGTCATTTTTTTACATAATTACAGCGCATATTTTCTATCCTGATGTGTGGTTTATACATCAGATGTGGCCCCTTAACCTGGGTACAATACACTCCGAGCATGTGCTCCAAATTAGAGCACATGCAATCCTCAGATAGGAATCCTCCGATAGGGAGGTGGGTGTCTGTTACACCCCGCAGTTTAGTGAAGTATGTCAAGAACATGTCAGTGGGAAGGAGATATCCGAATATGTATTCTCCTCTGGCTCCTGAATATTGGGTGACAAACATATTTAGTTTTTTAATATGTGTTAAGGTGGAAAGAGGCCCTAAAGCAGAAGTAGCACAGGCCGTTGATTTCACAACAATGTCTTGCAGGAATTACTTTTTCCAAGTTATACAAAACCATGCTCACGCTTGAAGGAAGGGTGAAGGGGGATGCATTTATGAGATGTGATGACTGATAAGGGCTTTAGAGTAAATTGGTTACACAAAACACCTTGATGAGATGACTGAAGAACGGGCTGAGGGGAGGGTGCTCTTCCTGGAGGTAACTGATTAATAATACTTGGTGTACTTTAACAGACTGTCAGATGGGGCAGAAGGGGTAGAGACAAATACAGTGCAACAGTGACTGAAACAGAATGCTTTTTTATTTATTTGCATTTTTAAAGTGCTCACACAGCCCGGGGGCATCGAGGCGCAGTTACTGGAGGAGCATGTCTTAGTTGCGTATTTACTACTAGCCTGTGCCAGCAGTTGCTGCAGCGCCAAACATGTGTCAAGGAGCAGCAGCAGCGTGATGGGCTGGTGGTGGGCCGATCTTGGTAGGTCTAGCACTGAACTGGCGTGGCCGGCGCACCCACGCAGAGGGCGGCGCCGCGCCCACGTAGAGGGCGGCGCCGCCCCCAGCATTATGGGGCCAATGTTTTTTGGGCACTGGCACTTATTTTTTTACAAATTAAGCACTGGAGACACACCCTCTCAATGTTTAGCTACGCCAGGGGAACCGCCAGTCCCATGAGAGGGCTGAAAAGATCTCTTCAAATGTTATTTTGTAGCATCTGGTTGAGAGATTCTCAGATGAGAGGAAATGTTCTACTCTCATGTGTTGTGTGAGGGCGGAAGCGGTAAGAGTTATTAAAAAACTCCTGGACGTTCAATAGGAGGATGGTGAGGAGGGTGTGAGTGGGGATGGTGATAGCTTATATAGGAAAGCAATGAGGAAATTGGAGGCTCAGTACGGTAAACAGGTAAACAACAACTTACCACACCCACGCATCTTTTGCTGCCCAGGACCCTGAAAATCCTAGGGCCATGGTGTCATAGTTAAACAAAAGCGTGAGCCTCCCATCCCTACTGCAACACTCCCTTGCCATAACTTTAGAGCTGTGAAGCCACACAAGTACCCATTAACCCAACGCATCATTGCTCCATGTCTCCAGTGCCATCTCCCTCCCTCACCCCGTGCCTTCTGATCCTCCAGCGGACCGAACATCCCCTCCCCTAAGGTCCTGAGAGCATGATGCCCATTTCAGCCTCTTACTCCCCCATGCCCAGAGCCGAGGACTCCTTCACCCGTCTCTCCGCCCTGAATGCTTGTGCCATTTCCCCACGGTCCCTATAGGCCCCGCCTGTTTCAACAGCAGTCCCGTGAGCCAGCTCTCCCGTTCCTGGGAGCCTCTGCTCCTCCCGCTCCTGAGAGCTGCGATACATACATGGCTGGGTGGATGCCAGGCGTCCCTTCAGCTGCTGACCCCATCCTGCTTGGCGCCCTGCCCAGTCGGGGTTCTCAGAAGTTAGTCGTGGGCTTTTGGCGCTGCTTTCGCCATGGCTTCTCAGGAGGTCACTCCCTGTGCTGTTTGTGTTGCTTTCTGTGCTGCGTGCTTTCAGTCCCTAGTCCACATAACTGTTGTTTTCTCTGGGCTTTTCTCTTCTCCTCTAGGTGGCTTTTGTGTGCCAGGCAAAACGGCACCCTATTTTTAGTTTTGGCTATAAAGTGGTGTTGTAAGCACTGCCTATATAAGCCAAAACTATTGGCACGTGAAGTGAGGATTCGAGGGAGACGAGATGTACTACGTGACACAAAAAGCCTGTGGGCGTTGTTTGGCTTTTTACCCACCCATTGACTGCCCATGGTTATGCTAGTCCTTATGGCCATTTCCATGCACTATCTGGCCATCTCTGCACATTCTTCCCGTGGCCCCTTTTTCTGGATCCCAGAGAGCTTGCTCTGTCCCTTTAAGGTGATGCCAGTGTTATTTCCGATTAGTCTTCTAAAAGGTAATACCTTAATATCAGCTGTACGCTATCTCCTGGTGTACTAAAAATGACTTCACCAGTTCTGCATGCAGTCATTTCATGTTTAAGGACTATCTGTGCCCTTGCAGCTGTTCTTTACACTGCATTCCAGTTAACATCAACCACTGGCAAAACCAGCAGTTTTGGCTTATGTTTAGGCATTAGATTGACAATGCCAAACACTGCCATAATATGCCTAGGAGGTAGTTACACCATTTGCCAGCTGTTGACATCTAGGTACAACCATTATGGCAGTGCCCGGAAAATCCCTACCCCAGACTTACCTCAAAGCCAACATTATTGACATTTGCCAATACTTGCTTTAGGGTGAAGTTCACTGTTTCAAGGGTGTTTGGATCTGAAAATGTGTACTGCGCTATTGGCTACTTAGACCAAAATGTGTGATGTTTGCTTTGCTTGGTTGTTTCACCGGAGGTCAAACCTGAAATGTTTAAATCAGACTCTCTAGTTCTCGGTGCCCGGAGACCAGCCCCTGAGATATTTCTGAGTTATGAAATGTGCTTTTTTTCTGGCTGCGCCAAAGGCCTGGAATGCTATTCCTCCAGACCTAAGAGAATTGAGATCGACAGCAATGTATAGAAATAAGCTGAAGACTCTTCTGCTCAGATAATGCCTCAGTGATTTGCTGTTCGTCATCTCGGGAGGATAGCTCAGGGGCAACACACTCGCTTTAAATAGCCAATTACAATCTGGCTGTCTTTTTGGTCATCTCTGCCCTTAATTAAAGTAAACGTAAAGTTGCTGTCCTAGGCATATTTATTTCCTCTCTCTAGGCTCTCAACACCCTGCTCTGTGACAGCGCTACCAATCCTTCAGAGGAACGGGCATGTTGACTGGCACTGCCATGGCCCCTCTGGCATTTCAGAGGCACTTTATTTTTCAGGAATGTACTGTTTTCTAGGACGTCCAGTAAGCCTATACTTCTTGGGATAAAGTAATGACGATTGTGGCTGTGGTTTCAGGTGACATGACATCTAATGTAGATTACCCCTGCTAATAGCGCAGGGAGTCTTGATTCTATTAAAGACAAGGAGGCGAGCATTATGCTTCATCTTCACATTTATTCCTGTCTCCAGCAGTTTCAACAAACCAAACATTATAATTTTCCAAATGGAAAAAAATCTTTTTTTTTTCTTCACACTTCTTTAAAACTACATTTCCCTTAAATCCAGTCTTTCTGTAGTCCATATGCTCTGGACACATGATCATAGTCCTTCCTGTTCTTTTCATCTCCCTCTTCTTTAAATGCTCTTAACTGCATTCCAACATCTAACCAACACTTCTGAACTTGTCAAATTACGGAGACTCCTCTCTCATCCTGCACTGCTCTGCTCCATCCCTGTATACGTCTGAAGGGCTGCGTCACTCAATCAGCCTGTGCTCTCGCTAGCCCGGCTCAGCTGTTCTTCTGATCGTCTCCTACCAAAAACATAAAGATCACTTTTCAGGGGGGCGGATACACTACCCTATTCCAAGAGAAAAATCCACCATCAACACATTCATAGACATTGTTATCAACTCTCCCGTATATCTAGGGTGGGAAAGTAATACTCACCTCCTTGTCTTTAATAGAATATAGACTACCTGCACTGTTAGCAGGGGCAATCTTCATTCTGTGTCAAGACTGGAGGCGTGAATAATGCTTGTTCAAAAATGTCATTACTGTCGCTGCTACAGATTGCACAGGCTTGAAATAGAATGTTCTAAGCGTAGTATCGCTGGCCCAGGTGGCTGCTTGCAGAATATCTTGCAACTTCACGCCCTGCGCTAGCGCCTTTGATGCCATTGCGCCCCACACGGAATGCGGTCCAAACCTAGGCATATCTACTCCTGCCAATTGCATCACTTCACATACCCATCTCACTACAGTGGCTGTTGCGACTGCCTTGTACGGCTTCTTGCACGCTATAAGCAGCTGTGTTGTCCCCATTGGGCTCCTCTATGCTGTCCTATTCTCATATTCCCTTATACAGGTTACGATGCACCACTTGGGGCGATCGTGCAAGTAAGGGTAAACTATTGACGTGGAGCTGGTCTTCGTCCTCCTGACCAGCGTAAAGGTCACTCCTTCTGGTCCGTATGCCTTTCTGTTCACGTCTAGCGCTCTGACGTGTGCCACTCTTCTAAAAGAGACTAGGCACTATAGAATTTCTAGTTTCCCTGATAGTTGCTTCAAATATAGGTATCTGTTTCCGGGCCAGCTGGCGAGTAACTTCAGTACTGCCGTTAAGTCCCATAGGACATCCTATCTTAGTTCTGGTGGTCTCCTAAACTGGACTCCTCTAAGAAGTTGAACGACTGCTGCGTTCTCGCCTATGGGTATGCCCTCGTTGGGCAGGTGTCCTGCTGATATGGCAGACCTGTATACTCCTACCGTCCTGTAAACCTTCTCGTCTTGCAAAAGCTCTGCTAGGAAGTTCAAAATCTCCACTAAAGGAGCAGAAACGGGATGAAGATTTCTCCCTTTGCACCATCAAAACCATCTGTTGCAAGCTGCATCGTAGCTCCGTTTAGTGGACGGTGCCCATGATTCTGCGATGAGGTGAGCAGCTTGCGCCAAAATATCTGGGCAGGCCCAGCGTTGCCTTCTATCATGCACACCATCAGTGGGAGAGTCCTCTCACTCTCAGAGGATGATATCACCCAGGTGAGTCCGTGAGCAGGTTGTCTCCCGAAGGGAGTATTCTCGGGTAATCTGTCCTTCGTTCCATCAGTGTGGAGAACCATACTTGCGATTTCCATATTGGAGCCACTACTATCATCTTCGCTTCCTCCCTGAGGACTTTCGGTAGCACTCTGTTTATCATTATGAATGGTGGGAAAGCATAGTGTGTGGTTCCCTTCCAGTCCTGGAGGAAACCGTCTACTCGGGCTGCTGTCAGGTCTAACCACCAGCTGAAATATCCACTTTCTGAGCGTTCAACCTGGATGCAAATAGGTCCATGTGGACCATTCCTCATAACCTCTCTATCTGAAGGAAAATGCCCTTTTCCAGCATCCAGTCGCTGGAATCTGATAAGTGTCTGGCGTTCCAGTCCACTGCAACATTGAGCGAGCCAGTGAGATATTCCGCTACCACTCAGGTCCCTGATTCGAGGCAGTAGTGCCAAAAGTCCTTGGCTAGCTCTGCCAGAAATCTGGATTTCGTGCCTCCTAAGTGATTGATGTATCTGACAGCTGATATGTTGTCCATCTTCAGCAGGATACACAAGTTCACTTTGTATTTTGTGAAGGCCTTGATTGCGAAACACCCAGCTAGCAGCTCTAGGCAGTTTATGTGGCGCTTGAGCTTTTCTGCGCTCCACTTTCCCTTTGTTTCTAATTCTCCTCACTGGGCTCCCCAGCCTGCTCTGCTGGTGTCTAATTCTATCACTAGATCAGGTCGTTCTCTGAATATGGTTTTCCCTTTCCAGGTGTCCATATTCTGCAGCCACCATTTCAGTTCTGTTCTGGAATCTACATCAAGGGGTACTGTATAATGGTACTTTAGCTCCTGCTGTAGGTGCTTTATTTTTAGTCTTTGCAGGGCTTCATAATGTAAGGGCCCTGGGAATATCGCTTGGATCGATGCTGGTAGTAGTCCCACTACTCTTTCTAACGTCCTCAAGGACACTACGCTCTTGTCTAGGCAGCTTCGTATCTCTCTTTTTATATCTCTTACTTTCCTGGCTGGTAGTTCAAGGGTTGCTGTCTTGGTGTCTATGATGAACCTGAGGAAGTCTATTCTCCTTGTCGGGATTACATCTGACTTCTCTCGATTCACTAGGAAGCCTATTGATGACAAAAGCTTCTTCACACCGCTTGTCTGGTACTCGAGCGTCTCTCTGTTACTTGCCAGCAGCAGGAAATCATCCAGGCAGATAATTATCCTGATCCCCTTCTCTCTGATTGCTGCTGCTATTGGCCTCGTGAGCTTCGTGAAGGCCCATGGTGCTGAGGCTAGCCCAAATGTCATTGTTGTGAATTGCCAAATCCGTCCGTCCCAGTCCCACAATAGGAAGGGACGGTATCTCTTTTGGACCAGGATCGTGAGGTAAGCGTCCTTTAGGTCGATCCTCGTAGGCCAATCGCCCTGTCTCAGGATATCTCTGAGCTGGTGGATTCCCTCCATCTTGAAATGGTGCTACGTCACCCAGCTGTTCAGTTCCGTCAAGTTTATTACAGGCCTTATTTTGTCCTTCCTGTGCACAAGAACCATCGTGCTTATAAATCTCGGGGTTGTGCTGCAAGGTTCTATAGCACTCTTCAGCGCTAAGCATCAAGGTGCTGTGTGTAATGTCTCTTTCTCTACCTGCGCTGTTGTGTATTGCGTGGGGTTGAATCTGCATGGGTACCTGTATGAATTCTAGTTGTAGCCCTTTGACCATCTGCAGGATCCAGGCATCGCTGTAAAGTGCGCACCAATTTCCCCAGAAGCGCTGTGTTCTCCCCCCAACTTGCGGCTTCGGTGTATGTCTCAACTGTGGGGAAGCTTTGTCCTCTTCCTCTTCTTCCTCTCGGGAAACGCCCTCTCATGGGGAAGAAAGCACCTTGCTGCTTGTTGTCCCAGTAGTGGGCCCTGTTACTTTGAGTCCTTCTTGCGGCTTGATGACGACCAGTCACTCGGCCTCGATACTGACCAGTCCCAGATAAAACCCTGCCCGGGAATGTCTTCTTTATAGATGCTTGGGCCTTCTCTAGGGAGGTGTAGGTGCCTACAAATCTCCCCATTTCCTTCCCAAACAACTCCCCGAACAGGAGTCCTTGTGCCGCTTCCCTCACCTCGTAGGAGGCTAGGTCCCCTAACTTGGAGTCGATCTTTAGGAGGACTCTCCTGCGCTCCGAGGATATGGTGCAGTTCGCATTGCCTAAGAGGCAGACCGCTCTTTGTTTCCAGTTAGCTAGTATATCTGGGTCCACCTCTCCACCGGTGTCCCGGGACCGCTCCGCCAGGTCCATAATCTTGGCCTGGGGCCCTGCAATATCAAGGACCTTTTCCTGGCAGCTTCTCCAAGACCTGTCTATCCCCTTCCAGGGGGCTATGTAGGCCTATGCTACAAAACCCAGCATCTTTGGGTCTAGTTCTGGCGCCTCTGCCACCTTTCCCGGCAGTTCTGGCCTCGGACATTCGGCCCGCATGCGCTACCTCGCTTCCCTCTCGAGGGCTTTGCGCTGACTCTGGGTCATATATTTTGTGACTCATGGCAAGGGCAGCCTGCCTGACGATTTTGAGTTTGATATTTTCTGGCTCAAACATTCCTGCCAAACTCATCGTTTTCCTCTGTTATTTTCCTTCCATAGTCTTTTCCTAGGAGGAGGTTGTGTCTCATCCTCATCGACTCTGTCCTCTTCTTGCGAGTATCGTGGGGTCTCTTAATCCTGCCCCTCATTTCCCATATTTTCATCCCCTGGGTAGGGGGTAGTGAGGCTCGGCACTGCTGACCTGTGCATGAATGCATCCCTTAGTTTCATGAAGGGGTTGGTAGCCTCTGGGGCCCCATAATCTGCCCCATCTGGTTGACATGGGGGGTCAGAATAGGTCTCCCTCTTCCGGGTCTTGTTACACCTCTTGAGGACCCTCTAGCATGGCCCCTGTGGACGTGCTTTCCTTATTGTTGGTACCTTTGCCCTTAAGGCTTAAGAATGTCTCAATGGTCAACAGTCTCTCTTGCAGCGGTCTCACCCCTTGTGCCACTGCCTCTACCAGTGAGTTGCCCAGCACTTCTCTAAAACTATAGGCCAGGTCCACAGCCTGTTCCTCCTCACTGCATTCGAATTCTGCCATAGTGTGTACTGGGTCTGTGCCTTGTGTACCTAAATTCAGGTGTTGTGGCACGTCCACTGTCTCAGTGTATTTTCAGCGTGGCTGCACCAGTTTTGCCTTGCTGTGCAGGCTTGAGTACTTGCTCTGAGAGCTTTGGGCCCTGCAGCACCAGTCTTGCTGCCAATCAAAGGAGCAGTCTGGCCGCTAGTATAGAATAATCGCAATCGAGCTTGTTTCATTATGCAACCTCTCCCAGCCTCCGGAGGATTGAGCTGAATGCTCCGGGGTGCGCAGATTCGCTGTGTAACAGCCTTAGGCTCAATGGTGTGTACTATTCAGCATTGTTGATCATTATTCTACGCTCTGTATAGTTCCGCTCTGAATATCGTGGAGGAAGCTCCTTCCATCTGAGAGTGGGGGCTCTTGCCCCCAGGATCTGATCTGCGCTTTTGATGCACGTTGGATCACATCGGGAGGTGCGGCCCCGCCTCCCCGAGTGTGGGGGGAGCTGCTCCCCTCTCTTTGCCCTTCCTATGGATGGGCTGATGTCCTAACTATGCAGAGTTTGGCGGATCCCAAAACGTGCCGTGAGTGCAGCAGAGGGTTGCCAACTCTGTATTCCTAATACCTCTTAGAAGTTATACCTCTACTTTTAATTATGTGCTACTGAATAACACATGCACACTTTATCGCTTGTTATGCCTTGCGTGCGTTCTATGACAATGTAAACACCTTCAGTAAATGCTGCGCTACGGTGTCAGTCATAATATTGAATGAAGAATTTCGAATGTCAAAAAAGTCGAAAAAAAAATGTCGAATTATTTATTTTTTTGATATTTTTTTTGGCTCTAGTTTATATAAAAAAATAGGTAAAAACAAAAAAAAGGGGGGTTGGGAGGGGAACCCCCCCATTTTGAAAAAAAAGTCATAAAGAAATTCGACATTTTTTTTTTACTATTTTTTTTCGACTTTTTGACTTTCGAGATTTTTGTATTCGAAATTATGTCTATAAACCCTGCGCTACGCAGTTAAGGAAAAAGTTGACTTATCGTCTAAGAGCGCAGGAAAGAAGAGGGATATGAAAGGAACAGGAAGGACAATGATCCAGAGCATATTGACTACAGAAAGACTGGATTTAAGGGAAATGTAGATTTGAAGAAGTGTGAAAAAAAAAAGAAATGTTTTCCATTTGGAAAGTTCTAATGTTTGGTTTGTTGAAACTGCTGGAGACAGGAATACATGAGAAGATGAAGCATAATGCTCGCCTCCGGTCTTGACATAGAATCGTGACTCCACCGCTAGACCCTGTTGTGTAATATTTGCCAAATCAATTTATCTCCAGACACCAGAGTGCCCTTATATGCTAAGTTTGTGAGAATTGTAAATAAGCGAAATATCAGCATGTGTCTACAAGAAATAAACTGCAAACATCACAATCTGATAGACTTGATCTCCTCCTTTTTACTTGTGTATGTGGCATATGATTGCAGCCGCATTATTCCCAGTGGCTTGATATAAGAAATCTTGGCACAATATAAAACAAGTGGCGTGTCCTCGTGCGAGCCAGGAGGCACATTACTTTGAGGGTTGCAAATAAGAAGGGTCACTACTGAAGACTCCTTCAACACCTTCAAGAATAAAACCAAATCTTGGCTCTTTGACCAGCAATAGTTGTGTTAGACATCTGTCCTACTTACCCAGCCCACCTGTTCCCTTACATGATTTCCGGTCTGCTACCTTCCCAACTACCTCAGGGATACTCCCTCTGCGGAGCCTAGGGATACTGTACCCTGTTTAATATTTGTAATTATTAACATTGTATTGTGCTGTTTTGTTATACTTTTATTGTAATTTATTTCCCTGTATGTTCTTTTCTTGCAACCTTGTACAAATTGCGCCCTGATGCCCCCGGGCCGGATGGTCTGCGCATTATAAATAAACAAATACAAATACAAAAACTATTATATATGAAGCAGCAGCCTCGTCATGAGCCCATGAGTGAGGCTTTTCACTAGTGCTCGCAGTGAACGAAGTCACTTCCAGGGACTGGCAATTCTGGGCGGTAAGGCGCAGTGAGGTTAAACAAATTGTCCTGGATCCAACATTTGGTCTGCAATTTACGCACTTGACCACATCATTTCTCAACTCTAGGTGTACAGTATGGTACACTTTGTGAATGCTCATTTTCAAGAACTGTATAACATATAATGAATAAGCCAAAATAAATTGTCTTAGCCTCATACAAGCACATGCTACTTGTTTTAGTGACACAAAGCACATTTAACGTTCTACATAATAAAGCAGACTGGACAGTGTAAGGAATGGAGACTCGTGGGTGCTTCAGGCTATTTGTTGCTTTGAAATACTTCACAGATGAGGCCACCAAGCAGAGCTGAGTGGGGGCTTTCAGATGCAGATATGTCTATCCCAGCAGTAATCATTGAATCATTAGCACATATTCAGAGAACTTGTCACATAAAATGGTAACTACTGTTGGTCAATTCCAGGCATGTTCATATTGATCAGGCCAGAGGTAGGTCCCTTTTGCCATCCTGTCAAGCCTGGGGATGAGTGGAGAGGGCCCGGTGAGGCTTTCGGAGGAGCTGGCCTTCCTTTCAGGCGTTTTCCTGAATTCGTGATCTGCTAAACTGTCACTGGCCAGAGCTAGAGAAGTCTGTGTCACCTTCTTAGGTGGCCAGATCCTGAAGTGTTTCTCATGATTTGTCCACATTCTCTGGAGATGACACCCCGCCGTGTTGGTGATGCTCTCTGGTTCACAGCAGACGAGGCACTGGGATGGATTGTGCTGTTTTCTCTATTTAATTCCTGCAGTAGGTGGTCTGACACTCTGGTGCTTGTGTTACTCGCTCTCTCGTTCATACCCCCTCTCTGTCAACCACTGGTTCTCATGAGGTCATCCTTAGATGTGAGTCTTGCTCTCTCAGGTGTTTCAGGAGGCCACGCTCCAAGATATGTGTGTTGTTCTATTTAAATTCTCTGGAGGTCTGACACTAAGATGTGTGCGCTACTCTCTGGGATTGCCTGAGGCATAGGCTAGGTTGCTTGCAATGCTCTCTTTGGATCCTCAGGCGGCCATAGCCTGAGATCTAATTCCAGGGACAACAGACCCTCAGATGATATGATATGATGGGTTATTTATAACGCGCTCAATACCCAGAGGTCTCTAAGCGCGGACCCAGGGATCGAACCTGTGTTGCTCCGTGTTGTCTTGCTTCCAAGGCGAGCACGTTGCCCCTGAGCTATCCACCAGGGACATGATTGTCCTCCTTCCTCACCCCATCAGCCTTGGATCTCTGGGCACCAGACACTGATATGTTTTTGCTTCTCTATATGTGTTCCTGTGATGTCCATCTCTGACGTGTTTGCTTTGCGTTCCCATTCTCTCTCTTGTACCTTATGGTTCTTAAAAAGTCAGGCTATGATATGTGGGTGCTGTTCTCACTAGTTCTCAGGGAGCTAGATCCAGCGGGATCCTGGGGTTTCTTTGTTGCGCTCCCCAGGTTCTCCTTTGTCTTTGTTTCTCTGGGTTGCTTCTTTTGACATCTCATAAGGTCAGGCCCTGTGCTACTCTGGCCCGTGTGACAGCACTGCTTTGCACTGTTTTTTCGCTGTTTCACGGGTGACCCATCTTTGGGTCTCCAGTCCTGTTTCCAGTGGATATAATCCAACATCTTTCATTGCTTATTTTCTCTGATTCGATCCCTGCATCTTGCCCTCTGGTGTGTTGCCTGCATACTCTTTTCTGCCATTCCTCCCAGTTGTTGTATAACACGTACCCTGCTCCCAGTGGGCGTGCACGCGCGTCTGGAATGCTGGCATACCATAATAGGGCTGCTCAATCTTCTCACCAGGCCAGATCCCAGACTGATTTTTCAGCTCCAAGTTTTCTTCACAGACAGGCCCTGTGCACTTTCTGCCTCTGGGTTCTCAGGAGACCACACCCTGGGCTGCTTCTATTTCCGACTCTCGGGCAGTGGAGCGTTCCACTGGGTCTTTGTTTCTAGGAGGCTGTCCCCTCTCTTCACCGTTCGGATCCTAGACGCGTTCTGTCTCTCTGTCCCCAGCTGGTTACACCCGGGTTGTTCCTCTGGGTGCAACCTGGGGACGTTGGACTCTGAGCGTCTGCTTTCACTCTTTGCTGCACCTGCCAGTTCAGTTATAAAATCCTTTATTTGTATCACCAGCATTAACACACTAACATTATACATAGCGGTGCAGATGGAATTGAACTCACATTTAGTCTGATGGAGAGAATAGTCCTTTGTATCATTTCCAACTGCATCATTATATTCCATGCATCTCATTTTCTTTACATTGCCACCAAACACTAGACGTGGGAGCGCGTAGTTCTTTATCACCAACATTTTGACCACTGGAGGACGTAATGATGCAAACATCTTTCCAATGTATCCAAAAGGACATGTACTTATCTCACCGTATCCAAGTGGAACATTGTTGGCCTATTGGACTCTTGCCTTTGATTTAGTAAACATCTTCTGGAACTATCTGGGCAGAATGTATTTCCAATGACCGACACACCTTTGGCAATCTACCCAAGCCTGTGGCTTCCATCTCTTTACCCAGAGCTCCTTCCTCATTGCTCATGTGCTGCCTCCTTCAATACTCATTCCAGATGTGTGCCTGTAGGCTGGCCCTGTCCCATCACTGGATGTTGCATTTAACAAGCCTATCTTCCTGTTTGCAGCCTCTATAACCGAAATACATTTTGATGGTAATCGACTTGGCATGCCTGATCTTTTCTTTAAATGCATAATGACTGCATTATAATTAAGGCTCCCGGTTTTATTGTATTTATTGTTCTGCCATTTCCATCTGTATTCATCCATATTTATTTTTGGCATTTTTCCTGTATTAATCCACATTTATTTTTTGTCATATAAAAAGATCATTTGCAACCAGTATTGTTCTGCTTTTATTATAATAAAAAAATCCATTACTTAAAGCACACATGCAGCCCTATAGGAAAGAAATGCTAGCACAGTTTTTTCAATAACATGAAACGGTTGCTCCTGTGATGGCTGCTGCCTTAAGATATATGCTGTTGTCAATTTGAAGAACATTAATGCTATTTTTATACAACATTTACACTCTCCATGCTGCCAATCTGCAATGTGATTTTCCTGCGATGTTTAGGGACATCATAGGGAACCAGACAGAAAGACCTGTTTTCTGTTTTTTCCATTTTTATAAATAAATACAGACAGAAAGCAGAAGGATTTCCATCTGTATTTATGTGTACAAATCAGTAAAAACGGAAAACTGGAAGCCTTAATTATAATCAATGCTAGCCAACACCGGCAGCCTTGTTCGAGTGTAATCAAGGTCCCAGTGGTTTCTCTTGCAAGGCATACATTAGTTTTCAAAAAATGATTCGCAGAGTTTGATAATTAAAATGTTCTTGATTGGCAAACACATTTATTTAAATAGCAGTTTTGTGCTCATATATATAATGTCACCAGAGGTTCAGAAGTTTCATGAATCAAAAAGTACACAATGTTAAAGGAATGTCAAAGCTGGCGACTTAAGTAGGCAGCCCAACACAGCATTGTAATCCTGCTTGCCCATGAAAGTAATATGTATTGCTATTACCACACCAGGCCTCTGTCTGGGCTGCTGATACTTTTTTGTTTGTGCTTTGAGTGCCTTTGCTTTGCCTAATTCATGCTTTCCTTATAAATAAATTACTCAAATGTCTGTGATTGGAAATAAGCATTTCTAAGACCTGGAGGTGCCCCACGAGGTGCCCAGGTGAGTGGGCACGGGGGCTGAGTTGTGTAACTCCAGTGGGAAATCATGGACAGGGTGAAGGCTGTACAGAGGTGCAGCGGGCCGGCATGAAATGCGCGGGGCTACTTGAGGATTCCGCTTGCGTTCCGGGCCTCCAGATTGGCATGCTCTCACCCACATACTGCAATCATATTCGTAAAGTAAAGCGAGCTCTGAAGGCGAACTACAGTTTATGATATTGCAGCAGGTCTGTAGATGTACAGAGCTGGATGGAACTATTGGTCACTACTTTGCATAAACATCTAGTCAGCTTTGTGTAAACATTATGGAAGATGAAAGACAGTAAGAGACTATGCAGAGTGGATGGTGTAGCAGCCAGAGAACTGGGCACACTAGTTTAAAAATATTATTTTGCAGATATATCACTTTCAGGGTAACTAGTAGAAAGCAGCAAGTTGATAAGATTGAATGTCAAGGAGTTTGGGATGAGCTCATGGGTGGAGCACCAGATGCACAGATGAATGCAACTAGCAAGTCACAGAACTAGGCTTACCATCAAGCGGTGCCTTGCCATGTGATTATGTACATTTTCAAAAGTGTTAAAACATCAGTATAGTGTGCCTTTCCCTATACAATTAAATATAGTTGACACTATGAGATGTATATAGACTAAACATTACTGAACCACAAGGGGGCAATGCAGTATTTTACAGCAGTAATACTGTAATTGTGCATTATGTATCACTTTACATTTTTAGGAATGAATTGACTGTCTTTAAAAAAAATAAAGTTAACACATAAATGCCCTTTGCCAAATAGAATATAGGTTGCTTAATAAAACAAGCATCCTGATTACCTCTGGCTTGCAATTATTTGAAAAAGAAAGAACTTCTCTTGGCTAGTCCTACACATGCCGTTTACATTTTTAATAGTGGAGGAGATGATTACTGCTGCACTCTCTCTCCATTAGCCCCTTTGAACTTGCAGTGAACAGAGGAAAGAGGCAGGATAATCTATTAGCACCTTTGAACTTGCAGTGAACAGAGGAAAGAGGTAGGAGAGAGCCCTCTTGGCAAAAGAGGAATGCAGAGTGAGCTGTGTTTTCATTGAACAGGTGTGCGACACGAGTGTCAATGTAATTATCAAATCTACTAAATTACATGGCAAACTTGTACGCAACACTGCTTATTTTATGCCTTGTTTTTGGATTCCAATGATATTCTTTAATTATCTGCATTTCATCACTGTTTCTAACACCCCAAACCCTGCTAGCCTACAATGTGCTCTTTCTTTTTTTGTATCAAAACCCTTGACCACCTCAACACAAATGTGTGTCCCTTATTGAGGGTTAAAGCTCTTTAGTCCAGCCATTTGCACTTACATTTTGTGATATTCCTACATCCTCATATTGAGACCAGGGTTTATTGAAAGCAAACACAATGCTCAAATATCTATAGCATTTTATTTGTTCTATTTTAATATCTCTGATATTACACCAGTGTAAAAATCACTTATTTTCTATTTAACACTGTTGTTTTCCATATTTTCTTCTCTACAGCGGCGGCGGACGGCACCTGCACGCCACATCCAGCTTTCGGTGAGTCTGTATGTATTTTGTGAATGTGTGGGTTCGGAGGCAGCAGAATGATGTAGATCGGGGACACAGGTAGAATGCATGTAGAATGTAGTGGTGGAGACTGGTCCCTCTTCTTGTTTGCATTTTTGCCAGCTCTGGGACCTCATGGGGACACCAAGTGAGAGGTGGAATGGTATAGCGGGGCAATGTAGCTAGGCTAATGTTTATGTATGCCAGTGAATTATCACAGTGGTGAGGCATCCTATAGAGTAGTTTGTCCCTCAATCTGGTGGCCTCACCTTGAGTCTTGTGCTCAGTTATGAAGGCCTGACCTGGAGTATTGCAATGGGTTCTTTTGGCTTTACCAGGACTTGCGTCCAGTGTGAAGGGCCATACCTCGTGTATTGCATTTCTTATCTGGAATCCTTTATCCGGACCTGGTTGCCCCATCTAGAGTTGTGTATCCAGTCAAGGAGGCCTCTTCTAGAAACGTGTGTCAATATTTTGGGACCACTCCTGTATGGCCTCTGGTCTTTGTGGTTCTATCTAGAGTATTGTGTTCCGACCTTGCGGTCATACTCGATTATTGTGCCCAGTTTTGGAAGCCACATCTGGTGGCCATTCTGAGAGCTACCAGGAAGCATCAGAAATCTTCTGAGGAGTGATGCAAGAGCCTGAAGGGCAGCAGTGCAGCAAGATATGTGATGAAAACATTTAAAAATCACAGGGCCGTCATTTGCTGCGTTAGGAATGATACACCAAGCGCTCAGTGTATGAAATGAGCGGGTAGGGAATCACAGGACAATTCTGGCTTAGGAAAGATCGGGGTAAAATAAGGAAGTCGTTGACTTCAAAGATGATCACAAGGGCAAACTCAGAATTCAAATTGGTCCAGGTAGATAGACTGGGGTAATAGTAGTGTAAATCAAAAAAGATCTGGACAGATGCTGTGTTGATAAATAGCGTGCACAATGCAGACATCATTGCCTCTTCGTGCTATGCATGCAGCATACTAGAGCACGGCTCACAGGATTTCCTTGAGATATTCCCGCTCTCTCTGTACCCTACACATAAGGCGTGCATCGGATACTTTTACTCCCTAAGAATAGGCAAATCATCCCAAAAACTAAAAATAGGGAGTGAAAACACTCCCAACAAAAAATGGGAAACAAACACGTAGGACTCTGTGCCTGGACCTTCACCCACATGGTTCCATGTCCCGGGTGGTATAGTTCAGTGGAAACGCAGTCGTGTTGGAAACAAGATGATGCAGAGCAACACAAGTTTGAATCCTGGTTCGTGCTTAGAAACCTCTTCGGTATTAAGTGCGTTGTAAAAAAACTATTATAATGATGGATATGTTTGGACCAGTAGTGCACGTTGTACCACAGGAAGAAACTACTATTATTAAGAAGTAAACATGTATCTTTTAATCAAGATTGGCGATGCAGAAACACTGTTAGTTTGAGCAGCACTCACATGACGGATCCTCCAGATAAAGAACCAAAAAGACTGCAAGATAAAAAAAATGATTGAAACTTTATTGAAAAAATTATTTCATTAAAAAGTAATCTTCCCATTGAGGTATATGCCAGCAGATACGAGGCTGTTGACGTGTTTCACCACACACCCGTGGCTTGATCACAATGTCTTTCCCATGTGAACTATAACCTTAAGAAAATGTGTATGAATCAGCTGAAAAGGAATAATTATTACACAAACATTTGCGTTTTACTGTTAAAACATATTTTTAGCACATATAAAATACTCCCATTGGGAATTGGACTTACATTTTTGCTCCCCAAAAAATCATTTTACTCCCAACTTTAAAAAATAGGGAGTAAAATACTCCCACTTCAAAATCTTAACTGGAGCATTGCTCTTTCTCGCCCTGCTCCATCCAATTCAAACATTTATATTGTGTTAGTTCATGATTACGGGGGCATGTGGGATCAGAAAAATTGTGGTTTGAGTGAGGGCCGCTCCAAACTGCGCAAGCGTCTGTGGGGCTCTTAGTGCCAGTACGTGGCCCGCCAACACAGAAGCAAGCCTGCGTCTCACTGAGCTACCGCCTGCCTCGTAATGAGGCCAATTGTTTATAGGCGCTATACAAATAAACTATCATATCATATCATATATATGGATATAGTCGAAAATACTGATCAAATACAAGTAAAACGGATGCTTCCCTTCTGTGTGTGAGCAATTTGCTAAGGATGCACGGTGCCAGCTCCTTACAGCCCCAGCAGTCGTGTGTGTTTCGTGTTCCACTAGCACAGCTCCTGCCTCTCTCTCTCTCTGGGTAGTCTGGTGCAGGGTTTGGCGGCTGCAGCAGGGTTGGAGCGGGCTTCACAGCCCTGTTTTGGGCAGAGGTCCAGTCAAAGAGAGTGTGGTCAGCTGCCGCCACAGGGTCAGAGCTGGGAAGGAAAAGGGAAGGGTGGAGGGGGGGGGGGGGGGGTTACGGGGTGTGGGCGCCGAGGCATGGGAGCGGAGGAGAGCCAGGCTTTCACAATTTTGCTCTAATGAAGAAAAACTACATGGAAAAAATGATAAAGCTGGTTGACTTTGGCTTCGGAAAGTGTAAAGAGCCAACTCTGATTTCACAATGAGTGCGAGGGGGGGATGGGGGCACTGCAGGAAGGGAGGGACACGCAGGGGAAGGGAGAAGGGTGGTAGAGCAGGGTAGAGGCATAGGGACACACGTGGGAGAGGAAGGGTACATTTGACACGGACAGGGCGGTAGAGAGGGATGGGAGAAAGAGTGGGAAGTGTAGAGTTGATGAGAAGGGAAACGTTAGAGTGAGATATAGAGGAGGGGGAGTGTGTACGTTAGTGAGAGAAGGGAGAGGGCAGTATGCTATGGAATATATTATTTATTTTTACATTTATAAAGTGCCTAAACCCGGGGGCATCAGGGCGCTGTTAGACCAGTTACACAAAGCTTACATCTCTGTTTGAGAGTCTTATTATGATGGTATTTATTGAGCGCGGACCTGGCTTCGAGAAGCTACAGAGCGCTTTACTGAGGTATAGAATAATACAGATACATAACGGAGCGCTTTACTGAGGTATAGACCAATACAGAAACACAACAGAGTGTTTACAGAGGTAACAACAGAACAGATATACAACGGGGATAGGATATAGGGGCACAGAGGAGGGGTACAGCTGTACCCGGTGGCGGGAAGGCGAGGGGTGGGCGGCGTCTAATAAGTCAAGAGGTGCGGGGGAGGGGTGACATGATGACCTAGGCATTGAGGAGAGACGGCTTGAAGCGGTGGGTCTTGAGTTCTTTTCTGAATTGTAGGTGATTGGGGGCAAGTTTAATGTTGACGAGAAGGCGGTGCCATAGTCTTGGGGCGTAGGGAGAGAAGGCTTGTTTTCTGGTCCTTTCCTTTTTGCAGCAGCAGATTTCAAGTCTCACGTGTCCTGGCTTCTGGGGGTGTGCTGTCTGCCGGAGATGCTGAGTTTTTTTGTGAGGTAGCTGGGTGACTTGAGGGCGACTTGAGGCGCATATAGAAAGGAAGATCAGGGTGAGGCTGTGGAAGAAAGATGTGGGAGAGATTGAGGGCTGTAAGGTGAGGGAGTGAATAGAAAGAAGGCAATGTGAGGGTAAAGAGGAGAGGATTGATGGTGGGCATAGGTAACGCAAGAGGCCATCAATGGTCCCACAGAAAACAAACTCTCAATGCATGGGAGGACAAGGCATTGGCCGCTTTTATTCAGAACTCGACATAAGAATATATACAAGATAATGGGACCCCTTCCTTGAGACAAAGCATAATAATGTAATTGGTGCAATGGCTGTGACCCAACCCGGCACTGAGCGCGGCAGATGGCAAATAGAGATAGGAGGCTTTAAGTGGAGGGAGTGAGAAGAAAGAAAGGAGAAGAGGTAGGGGAGGTGAAGGGAAAGAGGAGAGAGAGTTGATGGTGGGCAGAAAGCATGCTGGAGAGAGTGGCTGTGGTGAAACGAGAGAGAGAGCGAGAAGGCAAAGACTGCAGTGCGAGAACGTAGGAGAGACAGGGAGAGGGTAAGAAGAAAGAAGATGATGGTGGTGAACGTAGGCAAGCGAGGGAAAAGATCCTGAAGAATACAAAGAGGGGGATGTGCAGAGCTTGAGCAGGGGAACAGAGAATTATTTGCCCTGACACTGCTCTACTGTGTGAAACAGACATCACTTGGGTGAGAAAGAGCACACAACTCTTGTCCTGCATTTGATATGGGGGTGTGTGTTTTGTTTAAAAGGATGAAAGAAACCCGGATATACAAGTGTCTTCGGGCTTGGCCAGAAGGGATCTCTGACATCCTCGTGGTAGGACTGGGCACCCCTTGACCATAGACCTCGGACCGCTGGTTATTTGGTGCTAAAGCTAAAGGATCACACTGCCAATAGAGGTAAAAGGGAAGAGTTAATGTAAAGAACCACCCATCTCTACTCTTCTCTTCCACCTCCCTGCCAAAAGCCAGCATTCCTGACATTTCCTGTATCCCACTCTTATGAAGAACAGATCCCGAACCCTTGGTGGTGGCCATCTCACTTGCAGTATATCACCGTTTCAACCATTGTCAGCAATGGCAGCAGGACCTGGTCCAGGCCAAAGAAAACTTTTGAGGAGGTCTAGACTATCCCAATGGGGGAAGATTGGGATAGGTAGGCAAAGCAAAGGGGTGATGAACCGATGATCAAAGGGTGCTTCCCCTGACTTCTGCCATTATTGACCAGGCCATAATAATGACCGAGAAAAAGGGAAGTGCTTAAAAGACCCACCCATCTAGAGTTATGTTATGTTATTTGTCATTTATATATCACTCTATATATCATTGGTATGACCTCAAAGCACTGGTAGGTTTAACTCCCTCGGGGAGCGTACTCCAGGTCAGTTGAGAGAGTAAGGTGTCATAGGATGCTTGGGTGCACCAGTTATGTGTGCAGCTAATGCAACTGCCTGATAGTAACTGCATCCTAGCATTAGGTGTGGTGGTATTGATATCAGTTGAATGTGTGCAGTCTGGTGGGTGGACAACGAAACTGGTTTCTGGCTGCGTTAGGCCTGTGTAGGATGCTTATGTGTGCAGCTAGGCTGGTTTGTCATGGGATGTAGCTGCGTTTTATTAGAATGATGAGGTGTTCATGGGGTAATGTTCGTATGTGAGCAGCTAGAGTGCCAAAGTTCAGTGAAGAAAATGTTTCAGTGAATATTCAGTCCTTTTCACTTTTTCTTACAGGGTTCCACAAAGTCCTTGAACAGCCCAAAGCAGAGGAGCACGTTGCCCAGGTAAGCCCGAACCAGGGACCATTTGAAGAAGACATTCCAGCCAAGCAGGGTTGTTGACTATATAGTTACAATTTGACAGCAGTAATTTGGCCTGGTGGAAGTTGGTTCTGTACTCTGGCTCTCTCGTCGTGTTACGACACCGTACCCCCGTGCTCTCTGCTTCAGATAGTGCCAAACGTGCTTTCCTCTCTGTCTCACTGCAGAAGCTTCAGCCTGGACCACGTGATGGAGCGGAACTATGACTTCGACTTGACCTACATCACGGAACGCATCATATCCGTTTTCTTCCCCGCCGCCCTGGAGGAGCAGAGGTACCGAAGTAATCTTAAAGAAGTGGCCCAAATGCTCAAGTCGAAACATGAGGAGAAATATCTGGTAATGCTGAGTCATGATTATTCATCCTTTCCTACGTTTTTGGCGCCTTTGCAGACTGGTCTATCCCACTGTATTACACTCTCTTCTGTTCTGGATTAGAATGCTTGATCAAAATTCTTCTAATTACTATTTGTCTTTGTTATTCCTTTCTGTTTGATTCAAATTCAATCTGCTTGATGCTTTTCCACTGTATACTATGCCACTTAAATGCATTGCTTTATTTTGCTTTGCCTTTCATCACTTGCAACTGGGAGGGAATGCCTGCACCCACAGGTAGGTTCAGAACGCCTTCTTGAAAAAAAACTCCTGTCACTTAGAAAAATAAGCAAGGATTTGTGTAGGCACGGTCCTCGGTCCTCCTACTGGCATGTCACCAATCGACCCCACCCTTTTCTTGTTTTTTTCTGTCTTTTGGCAGGGCCAGGGCTTGCTTTTGCTGTTGCGCCCCTTTTTGCTGGTAACTGACTACATATACACAGGTTGTTGATGGGTCCTTTAATTTTGCACTCTTTGGAGTGAAATTAGATCCGGAAAGCCTTTCAGCTGCCTATTGCTGTACACCATCCGCTTCAGGCAATGCATTTGCTGTTGAGGGCCATTTGCTGTGGCTGACCCAGGAAGAGCTTGCATTGCCTGCCTGCTGAGTTTATGCTTATTCTCTGCCAGAGGACCACCACAGTCCCTGAGGAACCGACTTAATTCCATATCATCGAAGGTCCCTGTATCGTGGGTTACAACCTCACTCTCGGGCACAAGCAGTCCCACTCGGGGAACAGGGATTCAGTGAAGGGCGCAGGATGGCAATCAGTAATGACTATAGGTTCTCCCCAGTATTGGCGCCCTCGGCTATACATTAAGATGGGTGCCCCCCCTTGGGAGGGCCTCAAGGGTTAGTTAAACACTTTATTTTGGGTTTGACCATTAACAGTAAATAAAATACAATACATAATGATTAACTATGAAAAGAGCTTAACATTTCCTCGCCAAACCTTTAAAAGCTTCAACAGTATACTTACATAAGTCATTAATCAAACACGCATCTACACATGACAGACCAAAATTCATACCATTTGAGACATGCCTGATGTTGTTAGCTTTCAAGTGGTTTTTCAACTATACTCGTCTCAGGTGCAAGAATTCTGGGCAAATAAATAAAAAGTGAGTTAAATCCTCCTCAGCCCCTCCACCACATATACAGAGCTTTGAGTTGAACAGCCACTTCATCCGCACCCTCACAGGAAAGTCATTCAGACAGATCATCGCAATGATGCGTCTTTGTGTCGGTGAGTAGATAGCACTCAAAGAGAAATGTTCATGGTAGGTCTGACGAGCCCTCCTCAAATGCCACAACGAGCTTAACTCATCCATACTATTTATTGTAAGAACAAAGTCTCTTCTACTGGCTTTCATGGATAGTTGTTTAGTAATTATACCACTCCCCAAAACCAATTTCCCACTTTTTGCACAGGATGGAGCAATCCTTATACCAGGGATACATGGCAAACCTCTCCACTTCTCTAATTCTTCTCTTGCATTCAAGAGATTAGGATTCAGCACTGGATCAGAATGTAGTTTATGGACATATTCTAAAGACCTTATTTCCGCCTGTACGCCTATATTAGAAACCCCAATCTCTAATGCAAGAGGACTTCCTGGGGTGCTGGGCATCAAACCTAACAACTTTCTTAGACAGATACAAAGTATACGGTTCAAGGAGGTACAACTCACACTTCCCCACAGCTCACTGCCATATAATATGTCTAAATAGATCTTAACCTCAAGACCCTGAATACATGTATCAAAGCGAAATCCGCAACATCTTTGGTAAAATCACCTGCGTCCACCCAAACTAGTCCTTATGCAGTTTTCCACCATTACTAGATGTGCAGAACACTGGCAGTTGCTTGCGAACGTAACACCCAAGTAGCAATATGAATCCTACACTTTAAGAATCACCTTGTTTATAAAACAATTATATTTCTTTTCTTTTTTAGAACCAAACACAACAATCTTGGTTTTCTTTCGATTTAATTTTAGACCGTTGTTTTTAAAATAATTAGATGGATAGGGCAGGCTGCGGGTCAGCCCCTTAGGGGTCAGACCTAGTAATAGCGCATCATCTGCATAGAGTAGAGTAGGGCATAGCCCCCCCCCCCCCCATTCAAACTTGGTGGAAAAGAGCCCATCAGACACAAGGGTGATATACAATCAGATAAAAAGATAATAAATAAAAGCAGAGCCAGTGGGCAGCCCTGACACACTCCTTTATTCTTAGAAAATTAACTTTAGGGCCCTGCTAACAGAGGCCCTAGTATCTGAGTATAAACAGCCAATCAGATGGAGTAATGAAGATGGAACACCCACTCTCTTGAGTCTGGCCCATGGTAGAGGTCGTTCAATGGAAGAGGAAAGCTGGTCAGTCGAAAGAGCCTCCAGCCGGTTCACCATTGGTTTGAGCAAGTGAGACAGGAACCAGGCGATGAAATGATCTTCTATTGCAGGTGCAGAATAGTGGCTGCTCCATCGGAACCGGTCCAGCTTGAGCCTTCATGTCCGACTATGAAGCAGAGGACGTGATAGGGCTTGGATCGGCAAGAGGATATTCTGGAGGTCATGGTGTCAGCTTGCTGGGCGTTAATGAACGATATTGATGTCAGCAGATGATACAAGCTCTCTAGTTGACACCATGGCATGGCTGCAGGGTAAATTGGTGCCATGATGAGGGTGTTGTCATGTCCAACCGCAGTTGTGTTGGATTTTTACGGCACAGTTGAAGCTGGCTCAGGCACTATAACATTTTCAAAAGAACACTTGAAGGTTTCCGTCTTGCTTTTCAGACTGTTGTGCAATATTTGAAAAGGTTAATAATTCCTTTCCTCCAACACAGTTTTCGAGTAGGTCTTGTGCACTGAACCTGATTTTTTGATGGCAGATTGTTGCAAGCCTATGCATTCTTGTTCTTTGGGGTCATCACTATATATGCCATCTTACCCTCGCCCATCACTACCGCACACTATGTGAGTTAGGAGATGTGCATTTTTTTTAAATCAATGTTCAATTGGCTACTTCTGCTTTGCTTTGAGGTGTTACTTTGTTGCACATCGTTGGTGCTACCGCTTGAGCCTCTGTTTGTACATTTGCCAGGCATTAGTGCCTGGAAGCAGTGGGAGCGCGGTGTCAGCATTTTGTTTGTCAGCATTTTCAGCGGCACGTTGATCACATAGATCCGGGAGCGCAGCTGCTGTGACGGGTCCATCTAACAGTAGTTTTCGTTTCAGGGGGTGTCTTTTCTTTGCTATCTGTTGTCCATCATCCTCTGGATTATGCTGCTTTGGGAGTCGCTCATAAGTGGAGGAATCTGTGGGAGGAAGCTATTCGTTAGAACAGCAAATCACTTATCTCCGGCAATGTCATTTCTGATGGATCTTATCCTCCCACCACAGATTCTTCACAGACCCTCCCACCTCTCCCTCTTGAGATGTCCCTGTGATTCCTTGGAATTGCTTTTGGGGCAAATGATCATGCCATTTCTGCTATTCATGGTGCCGCTCTGCAGTGGAGTACATTGGGTAAAACTATGGTAGGAGTCCATCAGCAACAGCATTCACACACACCTGGCAAGTCATTTGGTGCCAATATCCTCGTAATCGGAGCCTCCAGGCCAAGGTTGCTCCTGGTGGCACGTGTGTGGCCGATAGATTGCATTCATCGGCATGATCATTGCCGGGGGTAACTCTTGTGTGGCAGCCAGAAGATCGGTCTACTCTTCTCGCGAGATGCTCGGGAAGAATTAACAGCACGGCGGTAAACAAAAGAAACGGCTGGCGCTTCAAGTGCACACTTTAAACAATATTTAAGAGAACCTTGTAGAACTGGCAAACCATCCCACAGACCCCCAAGCACAGGTGTGCTAAGCTGCGACAGGCGAAGAGTTCTAGAGTTCACACTCTAAATGCCCCCACCAAACCCTGCTGTCACATTATGTGGCTAGGCAGGTGGAGCGAGAGCTTAATGAGCCCCAAGCCTCATGCCACTGCTGGTGGTTCTACTCTTGGGCGCATGTGTGTTCTGTCCTTTCAGTTTCAGTTGCACACATGTGAGTTCTCCAGTGGCAGCTTGCTCTCCACAATATTTGGGACAGATTTGGGATTTTTCAGTACAGTATACTGGGGTTGTCAAACTTGAGGTATACTGGGAGTGTCCTGGGATTGCCAAATGCAGGGCCTCGTGGAGTTGTTTAACCTGGGAATATACTGGGGTAGTCACACTGCGAACGTTATTGTAGTGCGAAACTGGGATTCTATGGACCTGGTATATAGTGGCTTTAAATAAGTGGGAATATACTGGGATTGTGCAGACTGAGAGTCTAATGGGTATCATATAGCCGAGTGGGTAGCACAGAGGACTGGGACAACAGAGTGAGTTGTAAAGCATTTTATTCACTAGCAATACCTTCCAAACACCTCCAAACAGTCCCACCTTGGCTTACAATGTTGGATCAGTCTCGGGCCTCAGGGTGTCCCACACCTTTCCTCTTTGGGTCCTTCAAGTTTCTAAGTACTCTGTTTACGGGGTTCCCACACCCTTCTTCTCTCAGTCTCCACAATCTCCTCTCTCGGTGTAAGGCTTCAGGGTTTCCTGCACCCTTCTTGTCTGTGGTTATTCTCTCATTTGGACCCATCCTGTAGGCGTTTCTGTGTTTCTCCCAGCAGTTGATGGTATAGGGGGAGCCTCTCGGCAAAGCTCATATAAAACCAATGGGCAGTTCTTCTCACTTTACCCCACACTACTTGAGTAGGGCCTAGTCACTTCAAGCTCCCTTGGTCCTGACCTTTACCCATCATAGCTCAGCTGTTCTATACCTGACCCCCCTAAACATTCTGCCACATGCTCATATCTCCTCCCACCATGGGTCCAAACCCTACAGTTTGGGGCCTTTTCCTGTGCCCCCTGCCTTCTGTCCAGCTAGCCTCCTCCTATCGTCCTATGCTGCGTATCTATTCACTCCTACTTTTCTTCTCCAGACTCTTCCTTGTTATTCTCAACCACCTCCTACTTCTGTCTCCTAACATCTCATTCTGCTACTAGGTAACCTCACCCAGATATTCACCCACATCCTCCCACTGTTCTCCCACCTCCTCCTTCTGTCTCCTAACATCTCCTTCTGCTACTCGGTAACCTCACCCAGATACTCACCCACATCCTCCTGCTGTTCTCCCACTTCCTTCTTCTGTCTCCTGGCATATCCTCTGCTACTCGGTAACCTCACCCAGATATTCACCCACATCCTCCCACTGTTCTCCCACCTTCTCCTTCTGTCTCCTGGCATCTCCTTCTCCAACTCTGGTCTCCCACTTCCTCTCTATACTCCTTCCACCACCTCTTTCCAATTTCACCAACTTGCACTGCCGCCTCTGTTAGGGAGATTTTTTACAGCCCTTTGTTGAGGGGTGCGCAAAGATCTACCCTAAGGGCAAGGTAGGGTTCCAAACAAAAGGTAGACTAAACTCTCTTATTGATAGCAATGGCCGGGCAGTGAGGCTTCACTCAAGGGAGGAAGACGGCTGCTGCATGGGCACAGTTAGTCCCAATAAAATACACAAAAGAGGACACCACATAAATATACTGAAAAATATATAATCTTTTTTTAGGGTTAACCATAAATCACACAAAGGTCAACTAAGTGTTTTAGTTGGGTACAGTAGAACAGTATTTATAAAAAGCATCAAAGGGCCTACAAACCCTTCCCAATCATAAAGCGAAATGTATGACTTGTACCTGGTGGCAAACGCAGTAGTGCATTATAATGCTAAGGGGTGGGGAGAAAAGGGGATCCCCCTGAACACAAGCAAAAAACATTAATTAGTCATGTTCAGATTCCAGAGTGCCAAAAGATGAAGAGAATAGGCAATTTCAGTAACAACAAAAAAGCCAACCATGAACAGCGCCACCTAGTAACCATCGCTGGAATTTCACCACCAGTTCAGAGCTACAGCAATGCACTATGGGTATACAAATTAGCTGAAAAACGTGCTCTTGGCTCCAAATAAGGAAAATGCCATTTGGCCTCATTATGAGTTTGGCGTAAATTGGCGGTAATTCTGCCGAATTATCACCAAACTCGATATTTGTTACGACCACTTGGTCCTGTGGGTTTTCCACAGAATTACAAGTGCTGGTCCTTTCCCATTTGTGTAGTCTACAGGACTCCATGGGGATTTTTGGTGGTTTTTCTGCCGGCAGCATTACTGTGCGATACATCCACCGATTTTTGGAGGTGAAGTGGAGGATTTACTGTCGGCAACAAGCTGGAGGTGAATCCACTACTTTGCTCCCAAAATCAGCGAATTTACCACACAGTTATTCTACCTGTGGTAAAGCTGCCAAATATTATAATTTGGCAATGTGAGAAAAACGGCAGCAATTCCACTAGGGACAAAAAACTGGTGGTAATTAAATTACCACCACTTCGTTCCCACACCACCAAATTTGTAATGTCTTGTCGGGCAGTGCTATCTTATACATAGCTTTAGCAATTCAAGACTGAAAACTTTCACGGATGTAGCAGCCAACGCATAGACGTTTCACAGGCTTAGGGAGATTTTCCTTTAGCCCTGGTGGTCAGTGTCATTAAGCATGTCTTCCCTCCGTGAACACCAAGGATTCCCTCAAGTTTCACCAGGCTCTGTAAGTGGTAGAGAGCCAGAGAAGTTCACACTTAACTATCAGGTGACGAGTAGGGTAGTTAGCAGGTACAGTACACACCTATCACAAATACCAAAAGGGAGACTGTCCACGCACAGTATTGTAATAAAAATATAATTGCATATAGGAAAAGGCAAGAGATAAAAAAAAATAACGTAGGTAAATAACCTTAATAAAAATGAATGCAACAAATAAAAGGTAACTAGAAATAGTTTCAGAAAGAGTTCTTAAAATTCAACAAAGAGTATTTCCTAGAACGGGAAGTATAGTTGCAGGTATGTAAAATACTTGCAGTAGCTCGGGCAGAAAAGAGTTTTCATAGAAAGCAAAGGTAACCCGTTTGTGCAGATTTGGTACGCTTTTGCAAGAAAGTGACCTTTTTCAAAAATGTCCAAGGGAGAGGTTTCTAGAGTTCTGGAAGAGTACAGGCCACAGAAGACCTTTGGTGATGAAGAGGAGAGCCAGAAAAAAAAATCAAGTTGGGAGAGCAATATACTGGATCCAAAAAGAACTTCTGCAGCAGGTGGCTTTGCAGTTTCCAGAGGCGGTCACTAGTGACCACAAAGGGTTCCAGTGAAGAAACACTGGTCGAGGAAGGACCCCAAGACTCTTCAGAAGGAGGATTATTGAAGATTTGGTGTCTTCAGAGGAGCAGAAATGCAAGGAAGATGCATTCAGCAGTATTCAGCGAGACAGGGTTCCTGCATCGTCCTAGGGCTTAGGGTTCTGCTTCTGAGGCTGAGGTCAGCTTGAGGTGCCCCAAAGGAAGGACGATTATTGCAGATACGTCCATGGGTTTCGGCATGGAAGGGAGGACAAGGTGACTTTGGTGGGGGATTGGACGACAAAAGACAGCACAGACTATATAGCTTCCAAGACAGGCACGATATAATCAGGGTGCTTGCCTGATGTGGTGGGATAAAGAAACTTTGTTTGAGAGGGTGCAGAAAGGCTTCAAGGTCGTGGCGGCAAAGGGGTCCCACTTCTAAATCTGTCAATACAGGCATGATCGGGTGCTTAGGGAGAGGCAGCTTTCGAACAGGAGCTGTGATCCAGGTGTCCCCACCATATAGGGGGGAAGGATCACTACATTTGGTTCCTTCTGGTCTTCTGGAGAGGAAGAGGTTTGCCGCTGGATTCAGTGGAGTGGTAAAGGATGCAGGGGCAGAGCTAAGGTCCTTCCTCAAGGAGTAGGCCTTTCCGAGAGTGCAGGCTCAGAGTTTCAGAGGTAGGCAAGGTGAGTAGGTGAAGGGATCTACTTGGATTCCCCTTGGAAGACAGTGCGTGAACAGAGCACCTAATGACAAACAATGTATCATAAAAAAGAGGGGAAGCCAGCCTACGACTGGCAGTCCTTGCAAGCACACCTAGGCATTCAGGAAGGGCTCGCATATAGAAAGGAAGGGACTACACACTAACCCAGACAGGCATCTGCATATGCTAGTCAGAACCTGTTTTCTTTCTGGCTGACTATAACCCCAAGTCCTGGGATACAGCCATCCGTTGGCCAAAGATGGCAACTTCCTCTGACACAGACAAAGAGGGACAACCTCCATTCTGTGAAATGGAGAAGGGGGTCAAAAAGGACCCAGCCAAGAAGCAGAAAAGCTCCAACCCGCCTAATCACATGACTAACAGAGAGAGGGTACCCTCAATGCATCACTATTGGGTACCTTTGGGGGTATTCACACTTTAGGAATCATAAGGACTCTTAAGGCAGAGCACACAAAACCAGAGCAACGCTCTCAGTCAGGCTTTGGATTAAGCCAGGCTGGGAGGAAAACAAAAGTCCACAACACAGAAAACCCAGCAAAAAGTACAGAAGGCTACCTCATCGGGCAAAACATGGGGGTTCTTCCTAAAACACGCTTATTGGGGATCATTAGTGTGGCATAGGTTGACATCTTTGTGATTGGAGCATTGGGAGATATTTGCCATTCACCATATTATGGTGGGTCAAAACAGCAATAAAAACCATTAAACCTCAAATGTAAAAGTAGAATGAACTATTTCAACTAAAAAGCCACAGCCAACAGCAACAACTAGTGGCCATTGCTGGAATGTACCCTACAGATGAGAGTTACACAGCAATACACTATGGTACACTAGCTGAAAATCTTGCTTTTAGCTCTTAATGACATCTTATTGGGCAGCAGTGCTATTTTATAAATAGCTTTATCAACCCAACCCTGAGAGCTCTTAAGACTGAGCAGCCCACCAGACACACATTTGCTAGTTTTTGGGAATCATCAGTGTGGCATAGGTTTACATCCGTGTGACTGGATCCGTGCATTCCCGTGTGGCTCTGATCTGGAATTGAAATTCCATTGATGAATACTATGTGACTAGACTTGTTGCAATGTTGATTTGTAAAGATGCGAATATGGGATTGTTCAAAGCTCCCAATAAATATAAATGCAAGCACTACAGTGGGATTGTTAAACTGGGAGTTACTGAGATGGTCAATACTGGGAATGTCAAAATGCAAGTGTGTCACTGCGCACAATATGAGAGCACACTGAGATTATGTGCAATGGATATATATTGACAATGGGAATGTTTGAAGTATATTGGAACCGGCAGTTTACTAGAATTGAATATACTGAGTCTGCTAAACTGTGATCTTACTGTGTTTGTCTAAGTTAGAGATTACTGAAATTGTATTTTTGTGTTATGTTGTCATGCCATGCCACCGTTTTTTGATCCATGTCATGTTATAACCATAGTAATATTTAACCCTAGTTTCCCCTTTATCTTTGTCATTTCAAGGCGTGTTCTTTCTAGCTGAGTCCCACTTCTGGGTAGTTCCCCGTGACCCTTGTTAATTTCAGATCTGGCCTCTGTGAACCCTAGGTCATAGTGTGTGTTCACACTGTTGGTGACAGCCCCTTTCTTATTGTGGGGCTAGATGCATTGTGAGAAGCCTTCCTGGTGGTATGAGAGATGTCATTGTTTTGGATGGGTGAGATATCAAAATGCCTTCCTGTCGATGGGGCTGTGAGGTAGGCGGGAGGGTGCACGGGCATCATTTGGCGCTTTGCTCTTTGAGAGTTGGAGGGGAATATATTTCTTATACAGACGTGTCTGAAACATTCTATTTATTTTGCAAGCACCTTGCTTGCCATTACCACTGAATAAACGTAGGTTATCCCCTTTGGGACCTTTCACAGCAGTTTGGGCTACCACATCTGGTGGTCACGTGGCTCCTTTGGGTGCTCAGGCTCCTTGTTTACAATCCATATGTCGTTGTGTCACATAGTGCGCCTTCTTTTCTGAGCCCTTTGTGGAGGCTTTGCTTTTTGTATCATCCGCTATCACTGGATTATTACCCAAACCCTTGCCAACCTGAAGTTTCCTTCTTTTCCAGCTCCTTAACTTGTCGGAAAAGCGCCATGACATCACTCGACTAAACCCAAAGGTAAGACACACCTTTCTCGGGGCTCTGCTCTTATTTCAGAGGCTACTGTGGCCATGGGTGAGTGGCTGAGACACAGAGTCTGAAAGACATGACCCGTAATGTGTCATTGTGTGCCCGATGCATTCTTCTGCAACAGCCCATGTAGTTGGGAGCAGGTTAAGCAATGAAATTCCCAGCGTGGGTTAAATGGGAGCGTCCACCTTCATAACACTCTGTAGCCGCTGGCTACTGTTCTTTCCACACCCAACTGTGCCTTTCTAAAGGTCTCTGTTTCTCTTCCCCTGTTGCACTGCCTTAACCCTGCAAAGCAAGCAGTGTGCACATCAATATACCACCCCTGCTGTTCCCTGCCCCCAGTGTCCATCTCTGTCTGCCCCCATTGTCTCCCTCTTTCTCTGTCTCTCTCACTCTGTTTACAATGTTGCCCGAGCATTCCATGGCCATCCATTTTGCCCTGCCTGTATGCAGTTTCTTGCCCTTCTTTTTCCAGATGTCCCCACCATTGTATCGTTATCCTTTTTTCATATCCTCTGCTTATGTTCAGCTGTCATTACATCTGCCTGCTTAGAGATTGTGGTTGTTCTATTTATGGGTGTCTGTGTTTAACCTCTCACCTCTTCTCTTGCTCTGTGAGACTATTTTTCATTTTCTAACTCTCTCTGTTTTTCCTTCCTTTCATTTCTACCCTCTCTTGGTTGGAATATCCCATGATGCTGCTTTGCTTCCTCTGCGCCTCTCACACTCTCTGTTTGATGTGGCGCAGGTTGATTAGTCTTGCATGACTTTCACGTACATTTCCTTTATTAATGTGGTTGGCACCTGTTTTTGGTTGTTTACATTTTCCTCCCCTCCCACTGATGGCTCAGGTTCACGATTTTGGTTGGCCAGATCTGCACGCTCCACCGCTGGATAAAATCTGCTCCATCTGCAAATCTATGGAGACCTGGCTGAACTCTGACCCTCAGCACGTGGTGGTCCTCCATTGCAAGGTAAACAGACCTCCAGGGCCAAATGAGATGATCGCTTCCACGGTAAGGGCCTTATACTCTGGGATGGGAATGCAGGCCAGTTTTTTCCTTTGTGCTAGAACAGGAATCTCCACTGATCATGAACTCAATGCTCCTTCTTAACTAGGAAGGGTGGATGGGGAATGGATCCAAGCAAACATGTCGCTCATGACGCAGGGTCTGTGACCACAGGGAGCCGGAGAATCAGTCATCTAGGCTATGCGTATCATGGCGGGGTCACTAGATTGATGTACACCAGTCATACATATGGCTGAGGTTTCTACGACTCCCACAAGCAGGTTGCGTTATGGATCCCTGTTGGGACCCTAGGCGAGGCATAGCACATGCGTTTGCTGGCAGAACATGTATAGAACAAAAGAGAGATACAGGGACTTCAAATTCTCTGCACATTGAAAGAATTGCCCTGGCTACGCTCGAGAGGGAATCAAGTTGCTTTTTGTTTTGGGTGTCAATCCGGGGTCATGGCAGGAGATAACCCTGATCAAAGGAACATTGTGTCATGAAGTGCTGATTGATAGTCAATGGACTGCTTTAAAACATCTAGAAAATAAAACGTGAACTATAGCTGCCTTTTTCACGTAGAGCCCCAGAGCTCACCCACGCACCAATTATGCATTTGGATTTCTTTGAATTACACATTTGCATAATGCTTTCATAATATCCCTTTTTGTGTCACTGTGACCTGGAAGAGGCGGGGGATGCAATGCCGTATCTCCTGAAATGCAGGGAGGCCTTTAACACTAGCAGCCATTTTAAAACTTCATTAAGGAGTGTTCATCCAGCAGCTTAAGGCTGGACATTGCTGTCTGGAACGCTTGAGTGCAGCTCTAGGTCTCCGATTGCGGTGCAGATGTCTTCAGAAAGCAGTGGCTAGTGTGCTGGCTGAGAAGCCGGCAACAGTCAGGGTGGGAGATGGAAGGCCGGGAAGTGGCTGACAAGGGCCTACTAAGGACTGATGCATGATTGGAAGGGTGGAAGAGCTAGTGGTGTGAGAAAAGGGATTTGGGTGGAGGAGGCAGAGTGGTGTCTGTGAGCTGGGTGGTCAGTACCTCATGGATCATTGGTCAGTTCCTGGAGAATGGCTAAACAGTGAATATTAGGCAGCCGAGGCCAATACGATACATGACTGTCAACATGCTAGCAAGGGTGATATTTAATTTTTCGCATGTCAGAGTGAAGGTTTCATCCAGGCACTGCGGCACAGGGCTTCTTTTTTCAATTTCCCCCCCGAGTTGGTTAACATGACTTTTTCCCTTAAAAGCCCTCACCTGAGGCCTCATAATTGCTGCGAATGCTGACTATGCTGCTGAGAAAACTTTAAATCCCTCACTGCCAGGGTATCTCACGTAGCCTGTTTCCCTGTGAGAGTCACCTCACAAAGCTGCCTGTGTGGGCCCCATGGGTTGGTGACAGTTCGTTGTATGTTCCTGCCTGGACTGCATCCAGCTGTATCCACAGGGCACCCCAATTCTGAGCCCATATGCAAATCCAGTCACAGGTTCAATGGGCAGATATTGTTCCAACGAGTGATTGAGTGGGGCATGGATGCGACCATACATGATCACAGCTAGCACCTACCTTACGGAGTTGGATGCAGTTGTCGGACCCAGATATGACTTGTCTGTGGATTGTGTCTGGGATTTCAGCCTGAGTCAACGGAAGAAGCCTGTTAAAAACTGAAAGTGACAGCCCCCAATGATTGAGGGGATGCTAGCATGTGTATTTGGATGTACCAGGTTTGATTGGGGTTTGGACTTCCTCTTTGGCCCGAATAAAGCATGAAAGGTCTGCTCCCTTACCTTGCCAACACCATAAACGGATCATTAAGAGGCCTTCCCTGAACCTGAAGCAACCAGGGACGTTCTTAATGATTGTTCCCTGCGTGCTAACCGCTCACGCTCCTTGCCTTGCCTTGACGAGACCAGCCAGTTTACAAGCCCTCAAGGATCCCATGCTCCTAGGATAGTTGTGTTAACACTTTGGTGGGTGGACCCAGCACAAAGAGGCAGAATCAAAGCCAGGAGCCCACCCGAAACCAATGGAGCCTGTCACCGTCGGCTGCTACAACTCAGGAAGTGGAAGCTAGAAACCAGAGTGATACTCTTTGAAAAGTAGATGTCCTCCCTGAACGGCCTCCTCTGGACACCATCTGTACTCTCCGACACTAGATCTTCACCTCCAGCGAACGGGGCAAATCACAGATCCGGGTTTTGGCAATTCTGCATCTCCTTCATCACACCAGAAACTCCAGTGTTTCCACGGCTGTCCTTATTGCTTGAAGAGCGTCAGCTGTAGTGGAACCGCCACTGAAGCTACGCCGGAGCACAGGGATTACCAGTGTTGGCTTATAACCTTGCGAGGACCAAAGTGTGGACTGCCAAAGGTCAGAAATTGCCAGAGAAATGCGACTGTGAGGTTCCAACCACTGTGGGAAGGCCTGCAACCAAGACCCTGGGCCTCATTACGACCCTGGCGTTGGACCATGGTGCTATTAGCACCATGGTCCATGCCGGATTCCGCCATGGTGGATGGTGGATTTACCGCCCCATTCCAAGGTTGGTGGGGCGGTAAATCCCGATTCACCATGGCCCTTCCCCATTCCCATTTTTGGCCCATAGGGCTCAATGGGAATGGGGAAGGCGCTAATTACTGCACTGTAAATTACGGTGCCGTAATTAGCACCAAGGTCGCTTAGCGCCTTGGACTTTAACGCCTGCAAAAAGCAGGCGTTAAAGTGGGAATCTGGCGTTAAGGGTTTAACGGCGTCGAAGCCTTTTACGGCGCCGTTAACCCCTTAACACCAGGGTTGTAATGAGGCCCCCTGTCTATAATGTTGGCCCTATTGCCACCATTGGATCCTATATTTCTAGTGGGGAGTGCACAGCATAAGCATACGCATTCCACTCAGTGAAGCCCATCCTTCTCATACACTATTTCCCATAGGGCTGTAACCTGCTTGAACAAACACACTTCCCAGGGTCCTCCCATGGTACTTTATGATACCATAGGAACCTGGTTGACCTTAAACCTTGCTGCCGACGCTACCTGACCGGGTAAAGACTTAAAAAGGCTGCTTTATACATAAGGAAACTTTTCAAAATCAAATCATGTCCCTAAAACCTGCAGCAACATCTTACTGTTTACAAGATATAGCATATATTTTCATATAACTCTTTGTGGATATTCCTTTATTCAAGTCATACTGGGTTAGCCGGTATTATGTACCATACTAGAGTTAGCCTTCATTGCTCAACCTCTACTACCAATGTGTGAGCCAAGGAAAGCTTAAGAATGGCCTGTGTGCTCGGATTTAGGAGGGCACTCCTAAAGTCATGGTTGACTCCTTACAGGCAGTGGTCGAAGTGAGCGGGAGCGGTTGGGAGCGGTGCGCCTCTACTTTTTTAAAATTAAGTTTTACTGCTCCTATACTTTTGTTTTAAAAAGAAACCATTCTGGAACGGTTTAGTTTTTAAATAACTGTGTAGGAAGAAGTTGAAAATTGCACTTTCAGTACACTGCACTGAACGTTCCCTTAAACAGCAGGTGCATGTGTTTGGGGGTTTGTATTGTGTGTGGGAGGCAGTGTGGTGATGGGGTTTGTGGGAAGTGGGAGCAGGCTAGCAGGGAACATAGTTCCACTACTTCTTTTCGTACACTTCGACCACTGCTTGCAGAAAACATTGATTGACAGGTAGCACGCAGGAAAGGAATCTGACAGATGGCTGGCTAGTGACTGGCGTGTAACTTGGGTCGGAGCGGCAGGTGGGATAGCAGTGAACAAACAGCAAGGAGCAAAAAGAAAGGTGCGTGCTAGGCATCCAAGCAGTGCCAGGTAGCTAGACAGACTAATTAGGGTGCATGGTAAGTAAATAGGAATTGAGAGATGTTGTGCAGTGAGGGGCAGGTTATTTGCTGCTTAGTGAGCTCGCTCTGTACGTTAAGCTGAACTGATGCTCTGTGCTTTTGTTTGACAGGGTAACAAGGGAAAGACTGGAGTGATTGTTGCAGCGTACATGCACTACAGCAAAATCTCTGCAAGGTGAGGGAAGCCAAGGAGATGCCAAATGCCCACATCACTGCACACACCAGAAAGGCTGGGGTGTAATCATCACGTTCCCAATGCTGTGTATACAATCCAGCTTTCTGCACCTGCAATTCCAACACATAACTCTATAAAATGACACACAAAACATTGCCCATCAACACTTTGAGCCATAAGCATCTCGCCTGTTACCTTCCACAAAACTGACGTTGCCGCATACACCCACAATCAGGCCGTATCACACATATCAAAACCAACTTCTACACTGTCCATACCCAAAACTGGACATGCATCCTCTTTATAACTGACCTCCCACCCAACCAGAAAAACCTCCAAACACACTATGCCCATGTATCATCCGGAAAAACCTGTTTTTACTTTTACCTTTCAGAACTCCTGGGCACACATTATGCCTCCAAAACATGACTACCTTCACCCAGAAAAAGACTTTTGCACACCCCGAACAAAGTCACTTCTACGCCATCCCAAAAACACATCACTGCTAGCACCACCACCAAAACTGACATGCACAGAGTGCATCCCCAAATCTGTCCTCTCTCCTGCACCGCCCCAAAAGTTGACCTTCCCACACATTACACTAAAAAACTGTCGAACCCACAGAAAAGCTAAAAACTAACCCCACCACCCACATTCCAACCAATTTACCTCTGCACACACTGATTTAAAGAACATCTTACTTCCCCCTTTCAGCAGCCCAGATAGTGGACCTCACCACCGACCATGATCAGAATGGACATTAAATCGCACCATTCGCAACAATCACCCCCCAACACAGTCATGACAATGAGGCTACATCCATGAGTTGGCCCTGCCTTTGTTTCACACTGTTAACTATAATCTCTAAAAGTGCTCAGAATGTAAATACTTGTGTCTTGTTATGCTACGGCTCAGACTGTGACTTATCCCTGCTTATAACTCGGGGTGTGAGTTGTCTAAACCTGTTGCTCAGGCTGTAAATTGCCCTTTTTTTGTAAATGCTGTAAGGTGTCCTCGCCTGTCTGTTGTTGTAGGTTCTTTTGTCAATAATCACTGCTGTGAGTTTTTCTGCTCGTGAATACTTGTACCGTCTCAACTTTTGGCTAAGGCTGTATTTCATTCTCTGTTGCTGTACATCATGCAGTGAAATGTCTATGTTTATGTGTTAGAATGTAAGCTGTTGTCGCATGTTGTAGCTCAGGCTGTGGCTTGGGCTGTGAGTTGTCCTTGTTTGTGATTGTAGTTCATCTCTGAGGAATTACTGTTTGCGTCCCATGCTCCAGGCTGTTATGCAAGTCTATGCAAAAAGGATGAGCATACTCGTCCTTGGCACTAAAGGGGTTAAGTTCTTGTTGATGCATCTTTGGTTGTAGATTTTCCCTACCTGTTGATCAGGTATTAGTTGCTCTCTTGTGGATCCAACTCTGAGTTATATTTGCCTTGGGCCTCAAGCAGCGAGTTGACTTCCCTCATTAGGCTCAGCATGTACGTTATTGTCCCTTGTTATGGCTCAGGCTGCGAGGTGTGTCCACTTGTTGCCAAGGTTGTGAATTGCTTCTGTTTGTGGTTCGTGCTGTGGGATCTTGTGTCTTGCAGGGTTTTAGGTTGTGTGTTTTGCATTCTCTCCAACTCAGGCTGTGTGATTTCTCTTCTGTTGAGTTTCAGGCTATTTATTTCTCCATAGTTGCTGCTTAGGCTGTTTAGTGTCTTCTGTCGTTATGACTTTGGTTGTAGTTTGTATGCTCCTGTGTCTCCACTTGTCTGTTAGCTTCCCTTCATCTTCTCACCCGTGTATCTGCAGGTGGTTTGGGACATGACATGCTATCTCTTAGGGGACTAGGAATGTATGTGTCTAGCTGCTCACTTGTCCATTCCTCTCCTGCCCTGTGTAGTGCGGATCAGGCACTCAGCACTCTCGCCATGAGGAAGTTCTGTGAAGACAAGGTGGCCCCCTCCCTCCAGCCATCTCAGAGCAGGTAAGACAAACAGAGTGATCGGGGAGAGGGCTGAATGGGGAATGGCCAGAGCGAGATGTGATGCATAATAACATCTGTGGAGTGGATCCGGCGAACAATGGTTATGAAAGACTGAATACTATATCATCATATTGCCCATGACATTTAAACATCAATGTTGCTGAAGTCTGAAGCCCTTTGTGCCATCCTGCATTTCTGACATTCTTTGCTGGTTTATTTCTTGGACAAACCATGTCCACCTTACGGTTTCCCATGGTGCAGGGACCTTTGCATGATTTTATGCGTGGTCAGGTGTCATCCCCCAGTGGGATGACACCTGACCACACATAGAGATGTGTCCACTGTGCTATGGTATAACTATGAACTGTGTGAAAGTGAGTAGATGGTGATAGGAGAGTTTTTTTTATAAATGCCACTGGTGAGGGGGGTTTAGGGAGGCGGACTGTAGTAGTGTGCAGTGCTATCCTTTAAGATTGGGCCACACTCTTACTGTGGAGTGTGGATGGGCTCATTATGAGTTGGGCGGTAACCTGCCAGTGCTACAGGTGGGTTGTTGCTGAACTCGTAACACCGTTTCCACCGCCTAATACCCAATGCCAGGTCCCAGTGGCCCGGGATAGCAGGCAGTGGAAAGTGTAAGTCCCCATTGCCATGGAGTCCCATAGGGCTCCATGGAAATGGGGACACAGAAGCACCGACAGACCAGGGCCGTTGCTCCCGGCAGGTCAGATTTGCCGGGTGCACCGGCGCACGAAGGCAGAGTTGGAGTGTGGCGGTCCGGAAAGGGTGCCGGTACGGTGCAACCAGCACTCTTATTTCTGGACCGCCACACTCGGAATGAGGTCCAAGTAGAAGTAGAGACTGGTGTAAAGTACACATCTCAGACAAAGGATCACAAGTAAAGGATTGTCCACACTGAAAATATATGGACTGTCTATACTAACTGTAATGTTCATTAAAGACCAACCCTAGGGTAATTCAACAAAAAAGTACAGATACAAAACAGTAATAGTGTACAAAAGACACCAGTCACGCTTTAAACAAAACAGTTCAATATTTTGTGTGTGTACCCTGAGTATCTTGGGGACTGTGGCCACATTTGTGTGTTATCCGATGCTGTGGATCCGCTTGTGCCCATCTTGTGAGATGCTGAGACAGGAAAAGTCACTACTCCTCACAGTCTGTGCATGAGATGCAGTTTCTGCAATCACTTTACTGAAGAAGACCACAAGAAGCAATTGACCTCAAAGTCCTTCTCTCCTGAGCCTGGAACTTTCTTCCTAAAGCCAGCTGTGATGAATCCTCCTTGTATCCCTCTTCTGTTGCAGACTCGAGCATAGATTTGCACCTGACAGCCTAAGGCTTCTGACAGAGATAACGTCTGCTTTGAGGAAGGAAAGTGCTTAAAACAGAAGCACTGAAGGAAGACCGGCTTCACCAGAAAGGCAGATCTCAGTGCCCGGGGCAGGAGGCGCTTGCAGACTATGCCCTTGCCAGCCTGTGCTGCACCACCTGCAGCAGGTTGCTAGATGTGAACAGAGATCTTTGATGTGACAAACTCTTCTGGGACCAGAGATATTGCATCTGCGAGATTCCAGGGCGGTGGATGCGTCCACAACAACCCCGCTGCATACCTGGGAGGGTCTCCTCACTGCAGCCCCCAGAGGATATTTTGGTGTTTTCAAGTCTAAACTAAACAATATAAATTGTTCACTAATTCATTTCTTCCTAGGTTTACCAAAATACCGGCACCCTTACATTTTGAATTGGACAGTTACAGTTAAATTTTAACTTAAGTAATTGCTAATCTTTTTATAGTTTTACTATGGGGGGCGAAGGCGTCCAACCACCTGAGGGACTTGCATTGCTCGCTCCTTCCCCCCGTGGCTGCTGCGCGTTGAACTCAGTGGCTTGGTTGCTTGTAGGGATACTTCACCAAAGGCTCGCTTCGTTCGCACCCCCCCCCCCTTTTGGGGAATTGGAAAGTTGGAAATTATACCAGCAAGTTGGGGAAATGTGAGACAGAATGACAGCAGACCCATATCTTTAGGGCATACAATGACCCCAATTCAGAGCGTTACGGTACCGTCACTTATCACTTACACAACTTCATCACACAACTTCATCAGTTAATGTCAGTTAACAAACTTGAAATGCCTTAGTTGATTTGCTTAGTATACCATCAAAGTTGGATGCCAGTGGAACGGAATGTCACCAAACTCATATGAAACGTTACAAGAAATGATCACTTATACACAACTTCATCAGTGAATGAACTCCAGTGAATGGACTTCAAATGTCTTAGGAATTGCAGTTTGGAGAGTATGCCATTAAAGTGGGCGAAATGTGGAACCGAATGACACCAGAGCCAGGTCTGTAGGATATAGAATGACCCCAATTTAAAGCGTAACAAAAAAACAAAAGAAGTTACACGAAATTGTCACTTATACACAACTTCATCAGTGAATAAACTTCAAACGCCTTAGGAATTACTGATTTGGACAGCATACCATTAAAGTGGGCTGAATGTGGAACGGAATGGCACCAGAACCATGTCTATAGGACATACGATGACCCCAATTTCAAGCATTACAAAAATCATTACAAAAAACGTTACATAAAATCGTCCCTTATGATTTTATATTACAGGGTAGATTACTTTAATATATTTCCATTGAGTGAGTACACCCTTACTTGATTAGGCAGCTCACTGGAACATAAGTATTTCCTGTGTGTGGTCCTTGTGATTTGTGTGATATGATACGGCTCTCACCAGTATGGACTGTCTCGCGCAGAACGTAATGGCTCCCTCAGCCAGGTCTTCACGAGCTCACTGTGCAGGGCTCGTTCCCCTTCCCTCATTTTCTGAGCTGAAGTTGGGCGATGCCCTTTCCTGCCTGTAGTTCCTTCCTTTTCTGTACTTTGTTCCAGCCTATAAATCACTTCCACTCGCTGGTCTTTTCTGCTCTGGTCAAACAATGGACTACTTCCCGGCACTGGCTGGACTGTGCAAGCTTGGTGCGCTGGAATCGTTTGACTTCACACCTCTCTACACTGTCTCACCGACTCCTGCTTTGACCAAAGGATTCCTCTGCCTGTGCTGCTTCCAACGTCATGCTCTTTTCCTTGCTTGCCTACACATGCTGCAGGGTGTGTATGATACATGTCTATCTACGTTCTCCCCCTCTAGGTACATCAACTACTTCAGTGGTTTGCTTTCAGGCACTATGAAGATGAACAGCCAGACCCTCTTCCTGCACCACATTCTGATTCCCAACATCCCAGACTTCGAAGCCTTTGGAGGTAAGCAACACTGCTGCCGGGAGATGGGTGTCAGAGGGGCTAGTGATGAACAGATGATCCCTGGGGGTCTGCCATCTCCATGGCTCTCCTTCACCCAGTTTCTTATATTGCGCTTCATGCCGGACTCCCGCCTGAAGGCACAGTACCGCGACTGGGTACCAAACCCGTGCTGCTCAGTGCGGTCGCGGTCACAAAACGAGGCTGTTGCCCCTGAGCTATTGTTTCGCCTCTACGTTGAGAAGGTGTGCGTGTGTATAAAGAGAGGCCGTTGCTTTCCTCATGGTAGGATTTTGTGCATCCGGGGTGCTTTGCGATTCCTCTGGGACAGATTCATAATTTTGGTCCAATATTTTATACATTCTGACCTCGTTTTGGTTTCAAATTAAATGTGAGAAAAATAGGTTAAAAAAGATGAAATTATATGATGTCTAAAAATTGCATAACAATTTCTGAAGGTTTTAAAAAAAGAATCCAGCCCATGCCTTTTTGGTTATGTTGTCTGAAATGTGATTTTTTTTTTCCGTCCGTAAGAAATTGCTTTGCTCTTGCATATATGTAACTTCTTTCCTTGTCTTACACATGGCCTCATACCTGGTATGGGAAGGAAGTTAGGCCTCAGATTTCTACCTCCAATTTCTAGTAAATAGTTCCCATATTTAAAGTACAAAATGTCATAGACCCCTTTTCTGAGTCTGTCTTAGGTTATCAGAAATGAGGGGTATACCATTAATGAAACCTGTCACTTAATCCCTAATGATAAGCCCTTTCGAGGACTTGCTACAATAGACCCTTCCTTTAAAACACGCCCCCTAACTCTACCTCCCACCTTGAGTTAAATACACATTGGGCCTCATTCCGAGGTTGGTGCTAGTCATGGCGCTATTAGCGCCATGACTACCTCCAATACCGGTACGGTGTCTGCCCTCGTTCAATGGGGACTTACTGGTCGAGTCCGACCTTTGCGGGACCGGTAAGTCCCCATTGAAAATGTCAATCCCCATTCCCATTTGAGCCCCCATGCTCTGAAGTCCCTTTGCGGATCCCGTCCATAACGCCTGGTAAAAGCAGGCGTTAAGGACGGGGCCACAAAGGGACCTAGTAGTAGGGCGCAAAGGGTTTACCGGCACCGATGCCCTTAACAGTGCCCGGTATCCCTTTGCGCCCTAGTCGGAATCACCCCCATTATCTTGCATCTGCCCCATTGGCTGCCTCTAGTATTGAAATCCTTCCAAGGCAGAGGTTATTAGGTCGCTGTTGTGTTGTGACAGTGTTTCTCACATACACTGGCCACATAAAAGTATATGTTGTTATTAGCTACTATAAACTGTAGACATAGTGACAATGCACTTACACTGATTTTTTTACCCCATGGTGATTGTTCACAAAGTCCAGGGATCAGTGTGAACATGTATTTCTTAATACAAGTGTTGCTGGCATTCCCCTCGGCTCACACACCATCGCCTGGCTCATGATCCTCTGCATCGTGAGTGCTGAGAGGGTGACATGACCTGCCAATACTTCACTGATTTCCTCGGTGCAGTGTACTCCTATTGATGTCAAAACCGAAAAAGCAGCCTATTCGCCAAAGGTTTCCTGTCCTGTTGTGCAATGTGGTTGGGTTGCACCCAACCTCCCCGCCCCCAGGGGCAGGGGCACCTTATATACTGTCGTCCCATAACCTTTAGAATCTATCAATCCTGTTATTGATTTCCAGCCTCCATTTTTGCTACCAGCTAGTGTGAAGACTACCAGGGCCGGCCTTAGGGCGCCACCTCGGGGGAGCTTTCCCAGGGCTACCCCAAGCTGGCGTGGTGCAGAAGAGTCCTTTTGAAATTAAATGCGCTTGCGGGAGCGGGTGCATTTAATAACAATAGGATGCTGGCACCCTATTGAGATAAATACCTCCCTGTTGTGATGGGGGAACGGACAGCTTTCATTAGATCAGGGCGCTGATGCTTGCAACAGTGCCCTATTCCAGTGATTATCTCCCCAGTCCCGCGCCGGAGCAGGGAGTTAATCATCTTAATAGGGTGCAGCAGCACCCTATTGTTGTTAAATGCACCCGCAGCCTTCTCCAACCAGTGAAAAGAAACATTTGGCGCCCACAACTCCCCCCCAATTGACCTGGGGTGCGGCAGAGGGCAGGAGGGCACCAAATTGTTATTTTTCTGCCTGGGGGCTGCCGCCACTACGGACGGCAGTGAAGACTAGTGTGTAGTAAATTGTGACATATGCCATCTCTCTTTCTCTCTCTCTCTCCTATCTCCATTACACACACTTGTGCTGTCTCTCATCTCATTTGTGTAAGTCTGTAGTGTAGCCCTGCTGTGTTCCTTTGTTTGATTACTATTAAATGGCACTTACGCATAGGCCTCAAACTCGGCCAATGCTCCTGATGAATTTAAATGCAAATAGCCAAATGACTCTGGCATGCAGAGGCTTCAAGCAGAGAAGGGCTTGTTGTGCATGTGCTGCACGCTATGCACTTGCCTTGCGATGCAGGATGTGCTTCACGTTTCCCCGAAGGTTCATTTCTGAGTGCGTGCAGGCTGTTTGTTGGCTCTTAAACTTGACCATGGCCGGTGCTATCACTAGGCAAGGTTAGACGCTTGCCTATATGTTCAAAATGTTAGACCGGCAAAATGCTGCTTTAACTCAAACTACATTTGTTCTGCCTTGCCTTGTCTGGGATAGCACCAGGCTTGTGCACCGGCCCTGGCCCCTGCACACTGTCTGCAGGCTGGTGCTGGCAGCAGCAGCAGAGTCAGAGACCAGGTGGTGCTGTGAAGGTTGGGGTCAGGTCAGGCCTGGGTCACGAGTGGCATCATGGGTGTGGCAGCGCTGGCTGTCAACTGTGCATTGCGAATGGAGCACGCCATGTGCCCCTCTGCTCTGTTTGTCTTCTGTGCATCGTTATAAGTAAGTGCCAATCATCCCACGATATTCAATGGGAGGTCATGGAGAAAGCAGTGCGGGCAGATGCTGAACAAGAAGAGTTTCCTGCTAGTGCCTTGGCAGAAGGAGCAGAGTAATCAGGTGGGACAACCCGCCCATTTACCCAAACTCTGTGTCATACCCTTGTCCCTGTTGCTGTTGATACCCCTCTCTACAGTGCCTCCACAGTTTCCATGCATACCTGTTACTTGTAATAATGCCTCTATCCGACCATCAAAATGAATTACCCTGCCCCCATCGGCTCCTCCCATCAGTGTATATATGTTTACCCCCTCTGGATGGTGCCCCAGTCCCCGCGTGGTGGTTGACTTGACCCCTGTACTTGGGCTGGCACCTCGGATATGATCACATTTTATGCAATTTGTGGGCAGCGGACCAACGCCGCATGGAGTCCGGGACTCATGGGCTCATGAAGCGCCTTACAACTTTGTTCAGAAACACCAGCGCTGATCTTTAACCAGATAGATTCCAAATCATCTGCAGAGCATGGATCACAGTGCATCATATCTGTGACCATAGGCGAAGCACCAAACCACCAAACCGGCCATCAAACATTACACATTTTACATACATGAGAAGGAAAGAGTCTAGCTGAGTATGCAGATGAGTATGGCCTTTTGACTTTGAAGGATAAATGCATATTCACAAGGTTTGTTGGCGGGCTGTTCAGGGATGCTTGTCTCCAGGCCATTAAGAAGTACCCGCCTTGCATTGCCCACAGTAAGTAAGTATACACAGAACACAGGAACTGGCAACACCACCCTCAGGTGAATAAATCACTGCAAGTCTGGCTAAAGTCATAGAGCTCACACTTTTCCACTCCCCTCATTCTGTATTGGGGGACAGTCGCAGCTGCCCAGCAGCAACTCCAAGGGCTGTCATTTTAAATTGTTTGCATTTGTGGCCTTGAAGTGGTGTGTACGTGCCTATGGAGCATCTCAAATCGAAATAAACTTAAAAAGACGTAACTTCCATGAGCCGAGCCTTCCATAAATGCAGCGTCAGGAACTGCAAGGCTCTGTGATTTGGTGGTGATTTACAGAGTGGGCAGTGATCACAAGTCCTTGATCACCTGGTGATTTGTTTGGTGGCAATTCCTAAATTTCCAAAAAGCCACTACAACCACTGAACAAGCATTGGCAATGCCAAACATTTTGACTTTTGTGTAGAATAGGGATAGGTATTTGCCAGGTATGGCTGTAATAGTACTAACTGGCAATTATTGGCAACTGCTGTAAAATGATGAGAGTACCTGAGCATATAACAGTAGTACCGGCAAATGATTATAAATCAAGTGGCTGAAGGCACACTTGGTTAAGGCATTTTTATTACACCAGTAGCACATGTAAAGATCCAATGAAGACAATAATCTGCAGAACATTCCATAGAAATAACTCTGACAGGCATTTCAACCAAAGGTTCATGCTTCTTCTTGATAAGGCAACATCAAAGAGATCCCAAGAGAATTAGCTTATAGCTGATAGAGGCAACAAGTGGGTAGCATGGACATGGGCAGTTAATCGGTGTACAAATAACCAAAAAACAAATAACCAAAAAACACCTACACATGTTGTGTCCCTCAGCACATCCCATTACCCTCCTAGCTGTACTGCAATACAATCATTTTAGCGTATAGGTGGTTCTTAGGATCACCTACTAGGAAAAACTAAACATGCCAATGCCTTCTCTATTGGTACACCAATAAGCAAACCCTGTGGCGTAAATAAACTCAATTTAAACCTAGTTGACAGTTTTTGCACTTTGGTGCATCAGTGCAGAGGGTCTTCTAGGGAGAATGTCACTCCATTTTTCCCATTCTCTCGATCTGTCACTGCTTGCAAGCACAGGTGTCATGATTCCTGCCCCTTATGTCCCCAGCCCTCCAAGATGTCAGGCTGGAGCCAGGCCACGATCACCTACATGGCCCTCAAGGGCCTCTCCATCCCTCCAAAGACCCACTTGGAGTCAGACTTGGTGCTTGTGGCACCAGACTCAATCACTCCCATAGGATAACATTGGGGATTGTACTTGTAGTGCATTGATGGGGACAAGATGGATGTCCCCACATATTTCGGTTCCCAGAACTGCATGTGCAGTCTAGTCTTTTGGGTGTGGTTCAGCCCAGAGACACCTGGGATACCCGGAGACTATTTAAGCCACGCCCAGGCTGAGAAACATGCTTTGCGTTTTCTGCACCTGCAGCGTGACACTCACCGTGTTCGGATCGGTCTCCAGTAGGCCTGCATCTTTCTTCTGCGCTCAATTAATTTGGCCATCACAATGATGTGTGGACAGGGCTAACCAAGTATCTCTGAATGTAAAATTTGTTTCGCATTCTGTGTTGGCTCTCGGTACAAACAGTCTTGTATCAACAAATACGGTTGCATGATTTACCAAATGCACCCAGCAGCAAAATAAACTCATAAGCTGTATATAATACCTATTTCTGTCTGAACTACTTCATGTACATTTTCACATTTACAGTGTTTTTGTATTTCCTTGGACACAATAGAAATTATTTGGGCATACTAGAATCAGAAAGTAGTCCCGCTCTTACAATTGTACACGGCAGAACAAACCCCTCTTTGTTAACCAAGTGATACTAGCCCAGTGTTCTGTCGTTTGTGGGCTTTCCCTCCAGTTACCAGCTCCTGCAGAGAACAAGAACACTGTCAGGAACAGCCTTACCATGCGGCGCTTCTGCCCATCATTCATCACTCCTTCTGTTCTGTGGGCATCTTCGGCTGTGTCATTCCCATCCCGGCGCGAGGAAAGGGGAAAAGACACTCCAGGTTAGCGTAGAAACATCAAGAGGCACCGAATACCACGCTTACTCGCCGCATTTCTTCTTCATAACCGACACCCATGCTGAAAACGTTGCGGCACCTAAAAGAGACAGAAAAAGAACTCAGTTCAATACAAATACGAAAGGGATGCATCGCGCATCACGTTCTCACTCATCTTCAGTGCTACTCATCTCAGCAGCACGTCGCCATCCCTGTATGCCGGCCATAATCTAAGGAAGGAAAGGAACGAAGTTAGAGAACTGTTCAAAGGACTCATTATACTTACCTGTCGGACTCTTGCCAGTGAAGTAACTAGGCAGCAACGAGCCCGCATCAATCAATGCGCCCCTGCGCTGACAGCAGGACGGTGAGCACACTTTCCAAGAAAACGAGGTGAGCTGTGGATCAAAGGGAAGGGTTGGACCCCGGGGAAGAAGGGGTTCAAGCACACAGAGACGATAGGGAGTTAGACTCTACCAATCCTGTGTTTCAGGCCCAGTCTCCAGTCGAGTAGACTCCAGGGAAGGGTTTGAGGTCGTAAGAGGTCAGAACAGGCTGAGTGACATCCCCGTGGATACCAGGTGAGCGTTACAACAGGATCCAGAACCACCGTTCACATCCCTCAATGCCTAAATTGGAGGTGTATGCTACACAATTTCAGTATTCCCTGTGGTACTTTATCAGCTGTTTCCATCAACTACATTATAAATGAAATCCTGTTTTTTCCACTGTCAACTTCCCAGTGGAATGGCAGGAGCATGGATGACTCTTGATCACACATACCTTTAATACATTTATGCTGCCGCTATGCAAAATATGGTGGGCCATTAAAGACCAGCAGGCTGGTTCCTCAGAGTGGGCGCACCACGCCTGGGAAAAGACTGGTCAAGGGTGGCTTCCTCCATAATCAATGTGGTGCCAGCTCCCACTCTGCCACTGTTGTGATGAGGTGCTGGTTGCTAAGGTTTACGTTTGTTGTAGTTCCTGTATCTTTATCAAAAATTGTGCCCTCTTGTGCCTGTCGCTTTTATCTTTCCGAGTGTGTCCGAGAGATGCAATTGAAGGTATTGACCCTTGCATGTGATGGGAAAAGTGATAATATGGTACCCTGTGCTGGGAAAGACCTCAGTCCTCACATGTCACTCTGGAGGGTTGTGATTTGTTGGTCTGATTTTGACATCCAATGCCTTACCTGTTTACAGACCACTATGAACTCATTGGCGGTCCCATAGCCAGGCACGAGGCTATGGACCTCACTGTAGCGCTTGGGAATCGGGGGTATTATGACAAGGCTGTTCAGTGTGGTTATGCTTCTCGTGTGGGAATGTTTCCCACAGAATTGCCTTGGGTGATTTTGGCTTGTGGGTGGCTGACCCCTCAGATGCTGTGGCAACAGCTGTAATTCACAGTGTGGGTATTATGCCAGTCTCTTGATAGTTGTGGCTTATGCCAGGGGCACTGCATGCCACGCAATTGAGGTGGTGGGTCTTAAGTTCATTGTATCTGACCTGAGAGAGTTATGGAGCTGACTTGGTTCTACTGAGCACAGACATTGACACATTATTCCTCCTTTACCTTGGAGGACAGACTCCATAACAGCAGAGCGATGTGTGATCATGTGCTTTGTGGTGGCATCATCTTTACAGGCCACCTCTGGAAACTTTGCCTGTAAAGGATTTTGACATTTCCCTAGTATTCCAGTGTCCAGCAAATGTTGAGACTTGAATTCTGAGAGAAGGACCCCTCAAGCTGTAGGACACAGAATGAGGGTGACCTGATATTTAGAAAAGGTGTCATAAATGCACAGATTCCAGTGTATCGGCAGGGTAGGTAAACCTGAGGACATCCTTCACAATGAGGGCTTGAGGGTGGTGTGGGCATCAACTTCATCCTAGTTAGCCCAGCACCATCTCATTATTAGCTTTGGCTATTAGGTGGAACTGAAAGTGCCACCTTTAAGCTGAAACTATTGTCATGGGGAGGGAGACATAGGAGATGGGATCCGGGGAGGAAGACATTTTGGGACTTGCAATATGTGGAGGTACACACAATAAAAAGTTGATCTCTGTGAAGATAGTGACATGTTCATAACATTAACATATGCAACAAAAGTGCATAACAAGGAGCTGCAAATTTGTGATACAATCTCCATACCTAACTTAGTTTATTACACAACTTCTTTCAGTGTGTGTCTGAAAATGGTGAAAGTACAGTAGTGTTAACGGGAATTGTTTCAGGCTTGTATTATTTTGCATTCTGGAAACATATATGAACCTACAAATTGAAAACTTAAAATATTTGTACCAAATAAATCTGTATATGTTTGTGGACAAGTGCTTGAAAAGGTGAGGGGGTTCAAATCACTGCCTCACCATTTACCCAATGTGTGTGACCATGGTCAACTAATTTAATCTCCCTTTGACATAACTCTGCACAGGTGTCTAGTATGCATTACCAAAATCGTTTTCCTACTGCATGCATTGCCTATATATAATTTATAGAAAGGATTACATCCACATGCGCAGGATTACATTTGTTGTTGCTATAATATCATTGACCTGTTCAATAAACCTGTATTTATGAAACACACAGGCTTTTATTTGACTTCTGAAACCTAACAAAGACATGAGCAATGTGTTAGGTGGAGGTAATAGGTTTGTGGCAATCAGTAACAAAATGAGGACTGTTGGTTGAGAACGGTTAAGATCTGGAGTGGAGTGGGGGGCGCCAATCTTTCAGTTTGCCTAGGTTGTCAAAATTCCTTGCACCAGCCCTGAACTTGACACCCCCGTCCAGGACACTGGCCCTCTCCTGCAGATGTGAGTCGTATGCTGGTGCTGTAATGCTGTGTATGCTTCGATTTCTCCCGCAGGGTACCGGCCTTTTCTGAAGATTTACCAGTCCATGCAGCTGGTCTACACTTCCGGAATCTAGTGAGTGACATGGCGCCACAGCCTCTCTCTGTCTCTCGCTCTCTCATCTGTATTCCTCCTGCATCACCGATTGCGTATTACCCTCAGTGCCCATTCTCGTTCTCGAAGCTTCTTTCTCTCCACCCCCCTTACCTTCTTGCATTGGTGCTCTGAAAGGTTGTTCCCTTGTCACCTTCGGGGGTGTTTTTGCAAACTGCCCGCTGAGTGATTATTGAGGGTCTATGTGGCCACCCTAAATGAGTAGTATTCCCAGAGTGGCAGTATGAATGAACTTCAAAATGGCATGGTTCGGTTGCATGGCATGTTCTCTGTGGAACGTAATCTGGTCAAATGTGTGCTCTGGTTGCAAACATGCTGCGGTTATTATTTCCTCAATTTATAAATGATCTCTTATGAATGCTTTGCTCTGCTGAGAATTGTAGTCTGGTGGTAATTATTTGCTAGTGATAAGTATTTTTCTCAGAAGGCAATGCATAGTTGAGAAGGATCCCTGGAGAAGTGTGTGTGGGTGAGAAACACTGTTGGAGAGGGAAGCCTAATCTCTTGGATCATACGTTCATCAGAAGCATTCACATGTGCGAGAAACCTGTGTTAGGGGGCATCGTGACATGTGTAGCAACCTACCATCACCCTTTCTGGACCACCAGACTACCGGAATGCCTGCCGAGAGCAACGGCCCGCAGGGCATGGTTTTCACAGAAGCACAGGCACCATTACCAACAGTGCCGGTGCTTCCGTGTCCCCCGAATCTGATAGGACTCTACGGGAATGAGGACTTACACTTTCCGCCACCTGGTATCACTGGCCACCAGGACTTGTAATGCCCCTTGCAATACCCCGGTGGCACCGGGATCTCAGGCACGGAACGGTGTTACGAGGTCAGCAGCAAGCCACCGGTAGCACTGGCGGGTTACCTCCAACATTGTAATGAGGCCCGTTCACTGGTAATAAGCATGCACTGATGTCATGAGTGCCCCAGTAACATGTACACACTTACTAGTGAATGAAAGGTATGTGCTGTTGAGAGATATGTGCTGGTGAAACGTATACGTTGGTTCGCGGCCTGGCCTGTTGATGTTGCACGCTGGTACTGCTGTTGAGTTCTTGGTCATTTGAAGAGCCTTTTCTCTTCTGCTCCTCTAGTGTCTCCTTTGGTGAACGAGGCCCTGGATCAGGCAGGCAGAGGCTCGGTGTCTCGCTGGAGCCAGCTCTGCTGCTGAAAGGCGACATTCTAGTGAGTGAAGGCCCAAGGGGTCTCGGAATAATCAAGGGTGGGGGCATGGAATACGATAGATGGGAGCTAGTTATGGAAAGTCGGGTAGGCGGTAGTAACCCGTTTTGTGCTTGTAAGTAGATCCATTTTACCCTGTATGCCACCTTGTGTGCTGTTGTGGTTGAAGTACATTCTAGACCTGCAGTGCTTGTGTTGGGAGTACCTGCTAGAGCTGTGTGCTTTTGGGTGCAGTGCCCTGAAGGTTTCTGTGTTTGTGTATGAACGAACCTTCAATCATTCTGTGCTTGTGGGTGAAATTATCTTTCTGCGCCTTTTGTTTTGGGGCGGGGGGATAATCTCCAGGGGTGATGTGCTTGTGCGTATGATTGTGCTTGAGTTGTTTGCTCAGTGGGGTAAGCACCACAAGGAGCTGTTTTGTAGTAATACGTACATGTGTAAGAGTTGATTGCCCAAGCTTGATGCTAGCTTCACGTTGTGTGAGTGGAAGCATCTTCCAAGCGATGTGTGCCTTTGGGGCAGAGTATCTTTAAGAGGTGAGTGCTTGTGGGTAAGTGGCGGCTCTTTCAGGTTTGTCATCATCACTATGTTAACAATGATTTTCCTAATCTTGTCCCATAACAGCTGGAGCCGGAACCGTGTTGAAAGACTGCTTTAAAGAAAAAAGATTGTTGTTGACTCACAGGCTAGTTGGTAGTCCGCTCTCCACACCTCGGCGCTATGTTCAGACTCCTATTTCTGCTGTGACATTCTGTCCAACAATCAGGAGGTTTGCCCTGTTATCTGAAACTATTAATTAAGCAATAAGCCCCAAGCCAGGCGGGCATTATCACTTCAGGTAATGCCTCAGGGCCCATACTTACATAGCCTTAACGAAGGACCCGGGGCAATACCTGAAGTGGTAATACCCCTCTGCGAGGGGCTTATTGCTATTAGTACCCTTGCCCGCAAGACCAGTACTAAAAGCATTTTCTTTGTGTTTTCCAAAATGCTCTGGCGTTTTGGAATAGAAAAAATAAATGTAAAAAAATGGCTGCCGGGCAAGCGAAAACCAAGTCTGTTTTCCCTTTCCACGGTGGCCATTGAAAGTAAGTGTAAAAAGGTAAATAAACAAAATGGCCACCGTGGAAAGGTAGAAGGGAGTACTTGTAGTCCTTTCCCCCTTTCCATGGCAGTCATTCAAAAAATAGGGGAACATGTAACAAAATTAAAATGGCTGCCATGGAAAGGAAGAAAGGACTACTTGGAGTCCCTTCTTCCTTTCCATGACGGCCTGCCTCAGATCGGGAGCGGACGTGCTGGGGACAGAAGTGTTCCCAGTGTGTCTGCTCCCGAAATAGACAGAAAAGATGGTAAATGTGGTTGGGAGGGTGGGGAGGGAATTCTGTGGCTGGGGGGAGGGAAAGACTTTCCCGATTCCCCAGCGAGGGGAGATGGCGGCCGCCAGCCCTTAGGAGGCTCAGGGCATCAGGATTACCATCTGGTAACGCCCGCGTTCTGAGCTTCCCCATTAGCTGCTAGGCTGCACACCCCCTCGCCCCCCCCTCGCCGGGTACTAATACAAATAAAGGGCAGCTCTGAAGGAAAATGGAAACAACCCAAATCAAGCCATTTAAATGTTGTCACATTTCCTTCCAGGACTCGATCGAGGAAGATTGCATAGGAGTGTTAAACTGTTTTGAAGGTGTTGAGATTCCTAGGGGACTAGCATTCCACTTTGTATTTGGAGAGGTTCTGCCCAACACCCATACGGAATTTCATGGAGTTGTATCCAACCTAGTTGAATTACTTCTGGCTGTAGGCTGCAACAAGCTTTGTACAATGATGCACTGTTATTTAGATGAAAACAGAAATGTCATAGAAAGTGTCTCTCGACTCAAATATTTTGTTGATATGGGGCAAAACATGTTACTTTAGAAAGTGGTACAGCGCTCATTTGAGCAACTGAGAAATTAATTAGGGCTAAAGCTGCATACAGTAACTTAAGGGTATAGTTCTGCAACTTGAAAAACACACACAGAAAGTGAACAGACGGCGCACAGTTGTATGTCGGAACTTTTCATCAAAATTCCTAATGTACATTGAGAAAGTGAATCGACAGAGAACTCTAGCACCTTGAGTCAAAGTTCATCCAAACCACTGAGAAGGAGAAACCCCAGATGACAGGAACTGTGGGGGCCAATGAGAGAAAGAGTAGAGTTGTAAACATGCTAACAACATCAAACTTTTATAATGACACAGATTGACTCTACCTTCGGCTCTCTGTACATTCATTTTTCGCCGCAGAGGGCAGCAAATGCAGGTAGCATCAAAATGGAGCAGATCTTTGCAGAGACATATTGCTAATAGTTTTTTTAGCAACTAGGAGGCTTTAGAGAAGGGCAAACACATCTAGGCATGAAGTGCCGCCGGCCCATTAGCTCCAACAATGGAAAAATAGAATTCCCTGAGAGCCAGCCTTTATAAAAGTGCCCACCAAACCAGATGGGATCCTATTGACCGCGCTAAGGAGAAAGTCACTGACCCTGCACTTACTGAAGGGGCTTCTTCCTGAAACTTATGAGCATCCATTGGACAACGTTGTCAGACATAAGAGACAGGAGAAAATGGAACACAACCCCAGGGCTTGGCCAGTACCTTACTTCATGGAAAGAAGGCAGCATCTAAATTGGTTTAGAAGGGTTACACATATTGAAGAACTGTGTGCAGTCACACCACAGTGAACCAACACATCTCAACAGGACTCATACTGCATAGCCACTCACGGCTGAGGATAGCGGGTGTTCCAATGCAAGATGCAGACATACATGGACACAAATATCCTATACTTTCAAGATCTTGTTTGGTGATCAGAAAGACGGGACCACGGGAGAACAACATGCCCTATACTTGCAAGATCTTGTAGGGTGACTTGATGTTAGGGACCCTGGAAAAAATAAGTATGGGGCCTGATATTGAAAGGCCACATCTAACATGCAGTCAATCACCACGAGAAAGCAGCACACCCACAGACAGACATATCATCCAATGACGCGAGAATCCGTCCCATGAAGAAGAAATCTATGGAGGATTGACCGCTACAGAAAAAGAATGAGCAGAATGGAAGGAGACCCATTACTTAAGAACTGGCATTCTGGCTGGACCTTGGCTGTTTTGTCCCTGGGATGTAGAACAGAGACTTACCAGATTTCTCCCCATAATCATGGCTCAGCCTATTGGATTTGTCCCTTTAATCCTTGCAGGGTGCTTTTTCCCACTCTCCCACAAAGTGACTTTTAAGGGTACATACCTCAACACTGACCTTTTTCCTGGATCCCCCTTGGGTCCTTGGAGTAACAGACTGTATTTTTAAATCACTGCATTACACTCCTGCCTTATGAAAGGTCATTGTGTATCACTGCTTGTTACTTTTGTATGCACATTCTAGGCCTTGTAGGTCAAGTATTATAAGACTAAATGTTTACTAAATTTTGGTGGCCCGATGGGCATGTTGGCTAAGTGTTTAGCGTCTACATTTTTAATATTCATTTTAATATGTGCTAGAGGATGGGGGAATTACTTTGGTCCATTCATGTGTTGGAAATGTGGGTCCTGATCACGAGTCTGTGAATCCATCTGTACAGTTGTCTAAGATACCTTCATTTCCCAACCCCTAGTCCTATATGTATTGAGCCTATTGCCAAGTTGTGGGTAGTTTAGGTGTCTGTAGGACCATCAAAGGCTCTTTACTGTTTTTATACATACACTCTGTCTTACTTAAGGAATAAACCCCGATGGGTGGGGGCATTAGTTGCAGGCCAGACATGGATGACTACTTATGATTATAATTGTTCTTTTTATAACACGCTTAATACCGGAGACCACTTTCTAAGCGTGGGACCAGGATTTGAACCTGTCCTGCTATGCGTTGTCTGGCTTCCAAGACAAACGTGTTGCCCATGAGCTATCCTCCCAGGGGTGGTAATCGTTTCTTTTTATAAGTTAAGAAACGGCATTCAACTTAAATTACCATGAAGTGAAGCCAACATTCCGACCTCCCTGCATAGCTGGGACGCGTCCTACTCCCCCCTCCCCCACCGGGGTCTTAATGTGTGTTAAATTTAGCATTGTATATTTTCTATGTATAATGAAGTGTATATTGGTCAGTAGACCAGTGTGGTTTATTGCCTAGGGGTAACTTTTGAGAACAACAATACTTCATTACCAGCCTGACCCCTCCCTCCAGTGAGGCCTGACTGTTCTGCTGTACCTACGCCTTTACTGTTTCTTTGGTTGTAAACCCTGTCTTGGCCTTAGGTGACACAGTTTTACGTTCCTCACCAGAAGGCTGTTGACAAATCTCCTTAACACATTCCCTCCAACCAGAAAGGCCGCTCCAGTTTGAGAAAGGAGTGTGGTCTTAACCAGACATAGGCAATAGGGGAGGACCAGTTCAACTGATGCATACAAGTGCCATTAATTATCTATATTGAAATCTGCAAATCAGAGCGCCCATCACGTCAGCACGTTCATGTACAGCTAACATGCCTACATTATCAGTATAACATACATTTGCTGTTTTCTAAAACGAAAGGCTTTTTGAAGGCCACATCCATCACATATCTGTAAGGTAATCTTGCAGTAAATTGTTGCTTCCCCGAAATTCTTACAAAATGAACATCGTCCATCAGAAAGGAGTCTGTGTTAGATGTCTGGAGGACACTAGGATTGTATATGCAGTGCGCAATAGAATTCAGAAAGACTAGGCATCTCGATTCAGTTGTCAGTCAGGCCATTACCGCAATACGTGGCTCGAAATTAGGATTGGATAAGCAGGAGCTGTAAGCAGCTCTTGGGTATCCAGCAGTAACGGGTCACCAGGAGCTACCACTGGGGGAACGAGGAGCTAGTACATGGCGTTTCGCAAATCTAACTTCCACATAAAATGCAAACATGTAATTGTATCCGTTATTTATGACCCCTCATGCTTTAAATGTCATAGGGATGTGTCCTAATGTTTATTTATAGATTGTCGCAAATGAGTTAAATTCACGTAGTTGTTTGTTCAGCCTCAGTTGGTCTGAGGAGCCAACAGAGCTCCTTGTAGCTGTTGGTTTTAAGGCAACCAGGCTCTTCTAGACTATAAGTAGGAGCTAAATAGCTCCCAGCTCCCCTCAATTTCGAACCCTGAGAATATGTCTGAAAAGGTGGCTTGTTAGAAAAATGAGAACTTGTGTCTATCGTCAAGAAAGGAAGGCCGTTGCAGGGCACAGCCGCAGCACACTCCACCAAGGGAAGCCGCTGTGGCCAACCACATTGGCAGTATCCCTTTGCAAGAGATGCACGCAGCTTCGATGTGCAACTCTGCACCGAGATCTGAAAAGCAGTACTCTGCTGACTCAAGTTCAAGACAGTGGCCACAGTTGGGCAAATGACGCGCAGGAGTTTACTGAAAACAACTCCAACTTTGATGCCGTCCTCCTTGTAAAGGGGTTCTATTTGTTACCATATAACAGATAGACTACAAGCAATATAAATTACTGACCACTTATAGGAAAAGGATATGAAGATTGTTTCCGGGGTGATGACCCAGCTAGCACTGCATGGTGCTGCCATTAAAGGCCATTCTTTGAACACTCCCTTTTTTCTTTTAAGGAATCTTACAAGACGTTTCCAGATGCACGTGCACCGACCATAGAGCGGGATTAAGCAAAGCACAAGTTGTGGGTTTGAAGATCTTTAAGGTGTGATAATGCGATAGAAAAATACTTATACAGGTTGAATGTTTGTGGCAAAGGGCATTTCAAAGGCGTGTGTGGGCGCGTGTGTGTGTGTGTGTGTGCACTTGCTGTAACGTCAGGCTAAATGCGTGTGCATGAAAGTGTTTATTCGCGATTCCCAGCAGGAGAGCGGCGATTGTGATGTAGTTGCTGTGGTGGAGTAAAATGTGCGTGTGCCTCTGAGGGTATGTCCTCTGCAGTGGGTTAACTGTGGGGTGCACCATCTCTGGTGGGTTGCTTTCCTCGGATGGTGACTGCCATGGGTATGATGAGGGCTCCACTTGGGTATCTAAGCTGAGTTCCCTCTCAGTCATGGGAACTTGCCCTGTGCATTCAAGTGTCAGGACGAGACAGGAGAGTGGCTTTCCACAGGAATTTAACCCTAGCTGTCCTCCCTTTCCACTTTTAGGTGAAGTGCTACCACAAGCAGAGCGCTGGTCAGGACCGGGATGTGGTGTTCCGGACGCAGTTCCACACTTGCACCGTCCACAGCTCGCAGCTGTGGCTGTCCAAGGAGGACCTGGATGAAGCCTGGAATGGTGAGCGTGTGCGCATGTGCACAGAACATTCAATACACCTAGCACTGAATGTGTGCGCACTGTGCCTGTGCGAGCTGCCGCCGCGCAGTGTCATTTGGAGTATATGTCGTCACTAGTGGCATTACCTCATTCACCTCTACTCGGGCCCACCCGGGAAAGTCAAATTGATGGGCCCTTCTTGGCAGAAAGTGCTCAGATTATGGGATAATGATAATAAGACAGGGCAGACACTCTGCTCGGTTCTCAACAGATTCCGACAGGTGCATGCTTGCCTTGTGGTTAGCGCAAAAGCTGTGCAGGGCACTTTCTTATTTACATTGGAGGCAAGAAATACCTTTAGGATGCTGAGCTCACCTACCTATTTAGAACATAGCATTGCTGCTTTCCTGTAAATATATACCTCCCCACACCTGGCACGCCCCGGCTCATGCCTTTCTGCAGAGTGAGAGGGCTGGCTGTACTTTACCAGCAGAGCCCCAGCTCCCAGTACCTCTTCTAGACAGGGCACGGAGCAGAGCTGAGTTCTATCTCTTTGCTGGAAACGTGTATCTGTGCAGGTGGTGGGTTCCACACACCGCAGCCTGTGAGCACTGTCGCATTATCTCGCCTACTGACACTTAACTGAGGTGTGGATTTCAAACACTGCAGTCCCCGGGCAGACCTGGGCTATCACTCCTTCCTAAAAATGTGTGCTGAGTAACCGTGCAGCTTGTGCTTGAAAGAGACACACACAAATACTCTCTCTCTCTCTCTCTCTCTCTCCCTCTCTCTCTCTCTCTTTCTCTCTCTCTCTCTTATGGAGCAGGGCTGAGTTGTCTCTCCGTCCTGATGACGTGTACTAAGGACCTGTCCATCTTCCCTGTGCCACACAATGTAGCCACTGAGCGGAGATGCACTCTCGCCTTCCTGCCACTGTGCTGTGGTGTGCAGCTGGCCAGTCTCAAAATAAGGTTTCAGAGGGTAGACATCACTCCCTGCCTAGACATCCAGTTTGATGAAGTTCACTACATTGCTTGGATTTTATGGACTCCTGCCATGGAGATGAGCTTCCTGACCTTCAAAAAAATGTGTTGAGTGTTTCAAAGAGCGTTAGGTCCCCTCACTGTTCCCCAATTTGTCAATGCATTTGACTCTATTGTATCTAATTAGAGGGCCACACTCTTTCTCCTCCCTCTTCTCTTTCCATAACTTTCCTTTCCAGACTCCTAGAAGGGTTCCATCTGTTAAAATCGTGTCAAAAATGGCCGTTTACACAAAAAAATTGCAGCAAAAAGGCTGTTGTTTTGCCGCCGCAATACATGTAAAGGATGCGGGGGACACCCCCGCAATCCCCAAACCCATTATACCATTTAAGGGGAGCTGGGGACATCCCCGCAACCCCCGCTCTCCTTAAATGGTATAATGGGGTACACCTTTACCCGGTCAAACCCCATCATTTTAGCCGCGATTTTTTGTAAAGGCGACATTTTTGCCGCAATTCTATTACTGTATACCCCTAGAAGAAAGGTGGTTTGTGGTGGGTGCCTCATGACTAGCCACCTCTGACATCAGTTGGCAGTTTGTAGACCATGCTTCTGTCTTGTCAAACACACACACACATTTTAGATTCTTGGGCATTCCGACGCTACACATGGCACGTGCCCATGCTGTCGATAATCTTCTGGCCCGTCGTGTTCTAACATGGCAGCTACTGAGTGTTGGAATGGTGTTACGGAATCAAATGCATCTTTGTGATTGGAAGGCCCGCCATAGTGTGTTAGGTGCAAGACCCTTCACGTCATTCGCTTCTCTCCTCAGACGACCGCTTTCCATCTGATGCCGCAGTGGAGTTCATCTTCTCCTCAGGACCAGAAAAGATGAAAGGTAAATTTAAAGCATGATGTCACTTTTGTTGATTATTTAATAGGCTGCACCCATCAAGGGGAGCCTCAGATGAGTCTATCCTTTACAGTTTTAGTTTGAAGCATTGACCAATCTGAGCTTGCACTCGCATCACCCCCCCAATTCAGCGTCCACCATCAAGCCTCTAAGCGCAGCATCTACACGTGGGACCTTTGCATGTAGCACCCTCCAGTGAAACCATGTGTTCATTAGTTGCCTTAGTGTGCAATGCTCACCAATGAAGACCTTTGTATACAGCATCTGCTAACAGAAGCCTCAGCACCCACCAATCAGCGCCTCAGATTAAGACACACAATGATCAAAGATGCAGGTGAAAGCATCCTGTAACTTACACCTTAGAGCATAGCACCCACCAATCAAGAATGCAGTATAAAGCATCCACCAATGACCTGGAAATACACAACCAGCTAATAGGTGAATCCCAATTTACCTCAGCATACAGCATCCACTAATCAGAGCCTCCCAATACAACACCCGTAGATCATAGCTGTGCTTACAGAACCCATACATTCAAGCCTCAGTATACAGCACCCGCCACCTAGGTGCCCCGGAATAAGACATCCTCCAGTGAAATCATCAGTACACCGCACCCAATTTGAGCATAAGTATAACGTATCTGCCAGTCTCAGTCACTCATACCACAGGATCCACTGACCAGAATGTAGACTACACCCCTGACTAGCCACACACACACATTGACTGTCCCTCAAAGCCACCCAGGACTCCAGCACAGCACCTCTGCTCTTCTCTCCTATCAGAATGGCCTGACCCAGCGCCTGGATAAGGCCTCAGTACTCAGTCAGACTCTTTTGCACGTCCCCAGCCAGAGCTCCACTGTCAGACATCCACACTCCAGGCTTCTCTCCCTCAGTCTGAGCTTGACCTTTGCTCCTCAGAGCAACGCATCCCATGCTCCTCAGCTTGAGTTGCGCCCGAATTCCTTGGTCAAAGCTTGCTTCCAGGGAAATATCAATCCTTCTCTCAGTTTAAAGTTGCCATAATTTATTTTGTGTGTCAAAAAGTATGCCCATCTTTCTACAAGTCCTCCTTCTCCTCTGTCTGTGTAGTTCCTCCTGCTCCTCCCATTCACTGTATTTCCTCGTTGTTCTTTACATTCTCCCTTTGTTTTCTCCTCTGACAATCTGTGGGCTTGGTTCGCCATGTCACCCTCACCTCTTACTTTATGTTCGTCACTTTCTTCCTTTTTCTCCCCTCCTCACTCACCCCTTTTTTCCTCTACTGCTTTCAGTACTTGAACCCCACCCCCCTAACAGTCCTTCTGGCGCCCTTATCCTGCTTGCTTTTGTGACTGACGCGTGTTCTCTTTCTTTTGGAAAGGCAGGGATACCTTCCGCAATGACCCGGATGTGACGGTGGATTATAATATCACAGACCCCATGGTGCGGTATGACTCATATGAACATTTCAATCTCCGCCATGAGGACAGCTTGGAAGGTACTACCTCGGATCACTGGCAGGGGGCATAGACTGAGAGCAACTTGGAAGGTACCACTGCTGAGCCCAGGTAGTTGGCACCATCTAAAGGTAGTGGGGGACACTGCTCAGGGGCAGTAAGAGAGCAGTCAAGCCACAACCTGAAGGCGTCCCTGGGGACCACTGGGAAGGGTTTGCCATGCAAGGATAGGCTGGCAGACAGTACTGGGTTCCTTGGGGAAATGCCTCATAGGAGAATAACATGAAAGGGATCTCGCTGGGGGCAGTGGGAGGGGTGCACTCCAAGCACAACCTTCAAGGTGTCGCCCCAGATCTCTGAGGATCGATTGGAAGGTGCCACCTTGAATTTATGGGCAGGGGCCCAGTCATTGGAATACCTGAAACGTGCCACTGGGAATTACTGCGATGGGGGCACCAACCTTGGGCATCGCTGGGGCATGTGTTCACACTTGCTTGTATATTTCTGCAGCTAAGTATCTACTGTGCAATGTCTACACTATCGCCAGGTGACTCCGTCTTACGCACGTCCTTTGTTAGGGCGTTTGGCATTGAATTAGGGATCATCTAAAGTGCTGCTTCTGCTATGGAAGACGCCCCAGGATTCACTGCTGGCCCCTTCCTCTTGGGATTTAATAAGGTGCAGTCTAGGAAAGATTAAAATAATGACAGACACCCTGATGGTAAATCAGAAAGTATATTTACTTCGATAGAGAGCGCAGCATGGACGAATGTAATTCACAAACAACACAAGGACAGAATTAGAATACTTAATGCTTCCAGCTGTGGCCGATGGAGAGCAGTGGCCGGCTGTTGGGAAGACCCGTGTCCCAGCGCGAGGAGCTTGAGAAGATGACTTCCTTCTGCAGACCAATTGCTGAGAGGCCCTGCTTGCTTTAAATGCCGTACACCCACTGCTAAATTTGAGGATAATAAGTGCCAGGGCTTAAATATTTTCAAGCACATCCATGACGGGTGGATTCCCGCTCAGTGTTGCCACCTTCCCTCATTGCCAATGGGTCAGGGGTTAAAGCTGCAGGCCCCACTGGCTCATTGGGGTTGCTGAATGTACTGGCTATGGCATATGTGTGATTTAGAAATTCCAATCAACATAACATAACATTCTTGTTGTGCCGTGATCTGAGTCAATTGTTTATGAGTCAAATGTTTACATGTGTCTTAAACACAATCATTGCCACCGTTTTGCTCTGAATGTATAGGTGCGTCTTAGGTGACTGACAGTTAAAATAATAAAGTTGCCAAAATGCCACATCACAGTTGAACTGAGTGTGAGACAAAAAGTGCCAGGGCTGAGCCATGGCAAACACCCCCTCAAATTAAGCAGTGCTTACACCCCCGCCCAGATTTCATACCCGGGGCCAAGGCAATTTGAAACACAATTTCTGGATGTATAAGCGCCTTACAAATCCACAAAAAATAAATAAAATAAAGGTACACGCCGCTTGACTACCTATCCAGCCATTGGCTCAGGGGATTTCACGGTGGGTATGACCTTCACAAAGGAGGTTAAGGATATGAAAACCTGATTAACCCCTGCAGGCAGCCTTTTATTCCCAAGTTTAATGAGGCAGCAGCTCACCAAGGCCCTAAACGAAGGTGACCAGAAGTCTTGGTTTTAGGGAGGAGGGAAGTCCCAGCTTTTCATACCATGTCCCCTTTTCCCAACAAGCCCCAGCATGAGAGGCAAATGTCCCACTTTTAAGAATAGCCTTTTAATCTGGAGCTAGATCGGCGCACCTCCCTGGGGTAGGGTGAATGCAGGTCGGGTACAGTGGCAGGGAAATCCTGGTCTGAGGGAGAGACAGCGGGACTGAGGGGCCTCCGACGGGTGCTCTGGACTACAGCATCCCAGCATGCCGCAACACGCTGGCTGGGGCTGATGGAAGCTGTAGACCATAACGTTTGAAGCGCCCAGCCTTGCTGGGCCCTGGTGGGACTGTAAGCGTCTTGTACTGAAGGTCAGATGGTTCAAAAGGTAGAGGAATAGACGAAAGAGAATGGGGAAGTCATGGGATGTAATAGAAGGGAAGAAACTGTTTAATGAAGAAAGGGGGTGACAGGAGGTGAATAAAAGCAAGGATTTGTGCAAAGGTGAGGAGGGCAGAGAAATAATAGACCCCGTTTTTGGTTCGTAAACTGGTCACATTACTAGAGCTCTCAAGTTTCCCCATACAATGTATGCGAAAGTCATCTAGTCGAGTTTTGTTCTGAGAATTCTGGGACGTGAGGTCCTACATATTCAAACGGAAAGACAAAACTACAATTCCCAGAATACCAAGTAAAAAAACACAGGACTTGATGACATGGGTAAATTTGAGAGCTCTGCCGTAGCGTGAGATCAGTGTGTGCATACCTGCATTCCTCCCTCCAGGTGTGCCCGCTTCCCACGTGCACGTAGAGACGCACATCACTGACACCTGCTAATCCTCTGGAGCCAGGCTTGGCTGAGCCCTAAGTGTTTGCTTCTCCTCAGGATTCCGCATGCAAAGCGGGAGGGGTGGCAGATCTCCTAATTACCAGGACAGTTTGAGACACACATTGGAATATTTGTCTAGACGTAGTAGGAGCAGACATCAGAGCTGAACAGCACCTGCATTTCCGAGGTCTGTGCATACTTGTTTTCATTCAAGGGAGGGGTGCAAGTGTACTGCAAACACATTGCTCGCCATCCCCAGTTTGTACTGAGAGTTCTCAGATTGCGTCTCTTTCTTGTATTCTAAGCAAACACGGGATGCCCAACTGTAGATTTTGGTCCCACTATAAAAAATATATATTATTGTTGCTTCTCTAAATATTGAAATCTGCAAAATGTTTTATACAAAGTGCTTGAATGGTTGTGCACTTCCAATTTTAGTGTAGAACGTTACAAGGTTTTTAAAGTTTTCATTTGTAGACACTTGTCGCATCCACTGGCTATGGTCGGCAGAAGCTGTTAGCAGGGATCTCCATAATGCCAATACCTGAGTGCCTCTCCTTTACTTATTGCAAAACATGTACCTGTTTCTAAGCAATAACCAAACTTTGTGTAGTAACACAAGCCTCTTGTGTGCCGCTTGCTTTTCAGATCTGGCCCACACCCGTGGCCCCATTGATGGCAGTTTATACGCCAAGGTGAGAAAGAAACGGAGCCTGAGCGTGCCCCCCAGCCCAAGCAGCCCTGGCAGCACAGCGGGCTCAGAGCCGAACCACCGCTTCATGTCGATCAGCAGCGACTCTGGCCACTCCTCAACTGTGACAGAAAGGCTAGAAGATCCAGCACCCCAGAACAAGACGTTGCCCACACCAGCCGAGAAAGAAGAGCTTGACCGGCTTCTTGGGGGGTGCGGAGTCCGACCTAGGCAGGATGCCCAGCTACACCCAGACACATCCCCCCCGAGGGAAGAAGGCAGTCACCGCAGCCTGAAGGAGAGGGAGACGGCCATTCTAGATGATGAACTTGCGGAGATGAGTCACTTTGGAATGATGGGTGGCTATTCCGGGAAGAGAGCAATTCTCACTCGTCACTGCTCCTGTAGGATGGGGTACCATTCGCAGAGCTGCCTCGACCCACGGTGTGCGCACAGTCCCGAGAGGGATCCGAACAGCACTTGTGGTATGTCGGACGGAACACTGGAAGGAAGGAGAGCACCCTATGGCAATAATGGAGTCAATGGATTTCACCCAGATCATCATCCCCCACTTCACCATGAAGACTATGCCCAACTGCAGGCTAGTGAGGGCTACACCAACTTAGATAAGAGGAGAGTGTATCGGTCACAATCTGAGGGAACCTCATCGCAACAGTACCACTTGGGCAGCGAGCTGCGTCCTCAGAGTCCCCCAAGGCGGACTAGCCTGCGGGAGCATCCTGGGCCAGCTTACAAGCCCTCCAACTACAGAGAATTGGTGTTCATGGATGGACATCCTCTTCGAAACTTGGAGCCCCCAAAGCTGCAACCAGTGTGTCCGTGCCAGGACTGCCAGGAAAAGGTAGCTCATGACGAGATAAGCCTCTCAGCTGCCACCTTTTATGGCTTGCGTTTGGACCGTGAAGCCATGCCTCCACCTCCAGAGATGTGGTCTCTCAATAACACGAGTTCCTCTGTTCTGCACCAACTCTCGAGAGCAGGGCACCCACCTCAACCAGGATCACTAATTATGCCTGGGCCTGTTTATGGCCAACATACCCGTGGACACCATGATTTTGATCCCTCTCATACGAAGATGCCAATACACTTTTGCCACGCATACCAACCCCACCCAAAGACCCATCTTGAGCCTCACCACTTCAGCAGGTTTTCCGATGGGCGTTATAGCCCTGGATACCCTTCTTCAACTCCTGCTCATGGACCTTACAGTTACTTGACCTCCCAGTGCCCACAGCCAACCTACTGCAGCAGCACAGAATACAGCAGAGTCAACTCCCACCCTCCGTTCCTTCCTCAACCTGAGATGCGATCTTGTCAGTCAGAGCAATACTCTCCTTCGCCATCCCCAGTGTCCCCGGTGGGAGTCCCTCACCCATCCTCACGAAAGTTCAGCTATGAAACTCAGCAAGGGGAGAACGACGAGAGCTACCCTTCGTCCTTCCAGCAGCAGGCCCGATTGGCAATGACACTGCCGCACGGTGAGTATACTGGTTTCCTTGCAACTGAGTTATTTTGCAGGAAATTGGTAAACAAGGAGCATATCTGCTAGTATAGTACAACAATGAGAAGTGTGCATTCCAGTTCCATAAGTATTGCAGTGCACCTGGGCAGTACTGTCTGTTTTATTTTTCTATTGGAGTGGCACAAATGCTCCCCAGGAGTATGCACGAGCAACCGAGTATAACGTGGAAGCCCTAACCAGCAAAGGTGTCCGGTCAAAGGATCGACTGAAAAGGATCGAATGACAAAAGGGTCGAGTGAAAAGGACCGAAAACCAAAGGGTCATTTTTTTTTTTTTAAATGTATCTTTTTTTGGGGGATTTCGTATAGGTAAAAAAAAGTGGTTTTTACACCAAAAACGGGGTTTTGGCAGGGGGCCCCCATCCAAAAAAAAGAAATAATAAAATCCGACCCTTTTTTTGGGTCCTTTTGACTCGACCCTTTTGTCATTCGATCCTTTTCATTCGAACCTTTGACCTATAACCACCAGCAAAGCAGCGTTCAGGGGATGAAGGGGAGTTTAGGGGGCTCTCCCTCTGTCCCTCCAAGAAATGTTTTAAAATAATGGGTTAAAACTGTGCATTTTACAGCACACTCTGTGACAAAATGGTAAAAAGCCACACAGTTCGCAATTGGCTTTGTAGAGTAACACATGATATGATATGATATGACATTTATAACGCGCATGTACACAAGTCTGTCTAGGCGCGTGAAAAATGTAAATAGATGGCAAGTCACACAAACAATGCACAGAAGCCTTTTCCAACACATCCCCAATATGCATTTGCACAATATATACAAGCACACATTGACCCCTCTTGAGATAAGCCTGGTTGCTCAGCCTACCAAAGGTTGGGTTCCTATTGCCAGGAGGTCAAGATTGCTGTAGTCTTCCAAAAGATACTGCACACAATCTTGCATAACAAAAAGGAAGCTTGGAGTCACAACTCAGCTCTCACCCATTGCAAAATCTCTCAGTTTTACCATTAATGGTGACCTGTCATTTAAAACACACATTGCCAAGAACACTGCAGTCCGTGCTCCTCCACAAAGTCAACACTTTCATCCCACACTGTTTCAAAATTCTCGTCCAAGCCATAGTTATCTCCCACCCTGAGATAACTTTGCAGGAGTCCCAGATGTCACCTTGACCCCTTTCTGAAACACACCTCATCACAGGACAAAGAACACGCAACCACATCAATCATATCCTCATGGAGCTGCATTGGCTTACCCTTCAGGCACAAATCAATTTCAAAATATCACTTGCAAGGCGGTCACAACCAAAAAACACTTTACCTGGTTGTGAAACTGATCATTTTTGGAGGCTGACAAACCACCAGAAATGACAACCTAGCAATACGGGAAACAAAGACATGAACGAGGGATAAAAAAAACAAGGAAAGGAGCCTTTTCTTGCTATGTACCCAGACTCTACAACAAGTTAGTAACTCAGACCTGACTCCCCCGCCCAACCTTCTCTTCAGGATGGACTTTCAAAGAACATCTTGTCAATCAATGATCCCTCCACGCAACCCTACTTTTCTTCTCCCCTCCCAGAGCTTTCCCCAGCCATGCTCCCACTACCCACCCAAGCAATCTATGCTACACACTAATATTGTTTCTAGCACAAAACCCATGTTTTGTCCCAGTGATTGTTGCCCTTCCAGCCTTTTCAAACCATGCATTGACACCCTGATGCCATGGGCGACCCACCATGTCAATCTGTCCTTTGAGGAAGCAAATGTACCATCAATTCTCAAGGAGGCATTATAACTCCATTTTTGAAAAAGAGTACCCTTGATCCTCTCAATCCCCAAAACATTTGACCAATCACTAATGTACCATTTATTCAAAAGATTCTTGGCCATGTTGCTTATTTGCAATTACAGGATTTCTTAGAAACCAACCATCTCTTTAACCCAAGACAATCTGGGTTCAAGTCAAAACACTGCACCAAAACTGCATTACTTGACCTCAGGTCAAGCATTTCAAGTATTGTGGGCAGAGAAAAGCTAGTACTCTTGATGCTGCTTGACTTATCTTCCGCGTTCGACCTGATAGCTCATTCTAGGGTCACTAGACTAGTGGACCAGCTGCACTGTTCCCATCTTGCAGCACAGTGGATTGCATCCTTTCTCGGTCCCAGATATGCAAGAGTGGCTCTAGACAATGCTAGTTCCACCCCCGCCCTTGTCACATGCGGGGTACCTCAAGGTTTATGTATCTCGCCCACCTTGTTTAATGTATACACTATGCCCCTTTTTGCACATCTGGAAAACATGGGTGTCCAATTTACCAACTACGCCAATGACACCCAGGTTATAATGGAATTATCAGGATGTTACTCCAGGGATGCTAATTCCATCAACTCTGTTCATCAGACCATTCAGGCTTGAATGGCTATCAACTCGGTGTCCGGTCATTTGGTCGAAAATAATTGGTGGAAAATAATTGGTCGAATGACCATTTGATCGAATCCAAATGGTCGGAAAAAAAGGTTGAATTTATTTATTTATTTATATATTTTTTATTTTTTTTTTAGTTTGCTTGCTTAAAAAATATTTTTTAATAAAGAAAAGGGGGTTTGGGGGGGAACCCCCCCATAAATAAAAAAATAAAAATAAAAATTCGACCTTTTTTTTTCCGACCATTTTACATCGATCAAATGGTCATTCGACCATTTATTTTTGACCAAATGACTAGTAAGCCTATCAACTCATTGGCTCTTAATGCCTAGAAAAATGAACTCTTGATCATTGCCTTAAGTAATAAAATCAAAAAATTGGTCCCGAATATGAATGTTTTAGCACAGCTGATAATAATATCAAAGTTGCAAAATCGGTTAAGACATTAGGCATCACATCGGATGCTCATATGTCTATGAAGCCCCAAGTCACTCAGGTTAAAGCTTCATCTAATTACATTTCTAAACGTCTGAATCATATTCAACCATGTTATTTCTCTACAAAAAAGATCATTGCTTGCTGCAGCTCTAGTCAACTCATGCTTGGACCATGGTAATAGTCTTCTGGCTGTAACCGCAAAAGAAAATATCTCAATGCTGCAAGTTACTCAGAATAATGCTGTCAGAGCTGTGTTCAACCTTACTCTTAGAGACCACGTCTCCGACACCTGACGAAAACTGCACTGGTTGCCTATAAAACACTGCATCACACATAAGATTCTTTCATTGACATATAAATGTCGTAATGCTGAGGTGCCACTATATTTGTCCAATCGGCTTTCCTCCTCTAGTAGAACAGGATGTGTGCTGCGCTCTTATGACCCAACCAATCTTGCACAGCCCAGATTTAAGCTTGCCAGTTTTGCCGGCACCATTTTCGATGTTCAGGCTCCACTTGTATGGAACAAGCTTCCTACACAGCTAAGGCTGGCCAACTCCATCCTTGAATTTAAAAGGGGAATTAAGACCCATTGTTTCAATCTACACTCAGATTAACCTTCTGTTAATCTCACTGTATTCTACTCCATCAGGGTTTCAGTCTGTCAATATTGTTGTGATTGTTATGTGTGCGCTCTGAAGCCTTTGGGCGATATAGTGCATCATAAAATACCTGAAATTTACTGAGTGCATCCCATGTAAACTCCTTCGCTTCCCAGCTTGGTTTGTATTTTATTTTTTTCATTCATTTATTTATTTGTGATTGTGGTTTGTACAAACCTTTACACAATGTTAAAAGAAAATGATGTGCAGATATATTCCTTTACATTCCATTACAAGCAATGAATGGAAAGCAATAAGTTACATTTCTTATAATTTAAAAATCATATGCAATTGAAGTAGGTTAGATAAATAATTCGTAATTTTTATAGAAGTAACATTAAAATAACTGGAAATATAAATATCACCAATATAATCATCAATAGAAGTCATAGGATCAGAAATGGGGGATAAAACAACACATCTAAATACACCTAACTACATTATGCAAAGTAAAAATGCAGATAAAATTATACATTTTTAATATGCTTTAAAAAAACTTCATTCATATCATACACTTCAATGAATTCGGGTTCTGGGAAATTATTCGGGAATTAGCGTTCTTCCAAACATAGTAGACAGCACCTGACATAGCAACTGATTCAGCCGAAAAAATTGAAGCCCAGAACTGATGCTCATCAATATGTATCTAGATACAACCTTGTTATAGCCTTCAGCATACTCCCTCTGTTGTTGTGTACATTGAGTAAGAATGTGTCTGGAAGTTAACATGTTTAAGCCACATAGACGGCAAAGCCTTTCCTGTCTTGGAATCCGAGTCCAACGGCCTGTATGCTCAAGAGTTGGTAAAACACTAAAGCGTAAATAGATCATTTAATCTTCTAACTTCTTTGTCACACATTTTCATAAGATATGCACGAGGAACAGCCAGTGTGAAAACCTGTGTACTATATTGCTTGTACATGATGCGTTTAGATAAGCATTCAATGTTCATACAGTCATCATACTATTTAGCCTTCTTCTTAATGAGATACATTCGGTTGGGATTGATTAATACCTCCCCCAAATCTAAATTAAGAAGCTTCAGATAGTCCTCCACAGATTCTTTCAAGTTAACCAAGAATGGATTATTACTATTTTTGTTATATTGTTCCGCCATGAGTCCAAATATCGATTCTTTTTCATCCATTGAAGTTAAGATGATGCTAAGGTATAAAGTGAATTTTTTAATCAAACGTATGTTTCTAATAGATGTTATACCAAGTTCCATATGAAGCACAGTCACCGGGACTGTCTGAGGGACATTTAAAATAGTGCGCATAATCTTTGCTTCTAAGTTCACAATCCCATCTAAATTACTTTCTGGTATGGTCAGAAGTCCATTCGTGAAACTAGGAATAATACTGCTAGTGTAAACATTTATGAGGCCCTCGATGTTGTTGCCACCTTTCTTATGCATAATACTCTTAAGAAGGACACATTTTTTCAACACCTTTAAACATACATTGGTGCAATAAAAATCCTTGCAGTGATTATTTTTAATAGGGACTCTAAATAGTCATACATATAGACTACCTCCAGTTTGACTTTACCAAGCAGAGTTAACTGTTCTTCTGTTATGTCCAAATGTTACTACTTTGGTTTTTAAGCAATTTATTTGAAGATGATTGTTATGGGCATATTCAGATAAAGCGTTAAGTGATAGGGGTACAATCCATAATAATAGTATCATCAGCATAGCTGATCCATGGCACTGGGGTGATCCCAATCTTTGGCGGAAAGTTACTGACTTTTTTAATAGATTGATCCATATCTGCTACATATACATTGTAGAAAGTCCTGTCTTCAGCCTGTGCAGCCGTCCACCATCCACCTGGAGGAGCAGGAGCTCCCTTCACACTGCAGGAGCAGTGCCCACCCACACCAGTGGGCCCGGATCATCTACTACCTATTTGGGTAAGCCCCTGGGCTTGCTGCACCTTGGCAGCATCGTCTGGCATTTGTGCTCTTATGAGCATAATCCTGCAGCATAATTCTGCACATCATGCTACATTGCTTTGTGTAGCCCCCATCGGAGCTCAACAGCTGTTTATGCTGTTCACTTTCCACATCGCCATTGCAAACCACGAGGTTTGCACAATCCAACATGGCCGACCGCCGATCTACTGCAGCTCTCCCTGCCCAACCCCTCACTGCCGCACCACGATTGGCTTGAGCCTCCCTCTTTACACCAATCGGGAGTCGGCAGGCGTTTAGCCGGCCCACAAGCACGAAGGCCCCAAGAACTAAGGCTGAGTCCTGTCTTCAGCCTGTCCGCAGCCTTCCTCGCCGTTCGCCTATAATCTATGCCCGTTGCATAAGCCACAGTTATCATGGTGGAACACACTGGATGATTCAGTCTGCACACGCCGACGCCGATCTACCTCGCAGAGGCGGTCTCCCTGCCTCGCTACAGTAAGACTCTTTATCACCATATGCATAGTCCGTTCGTTAGACACTGCCAATAGCACGCAGGATCCTTGCACCTCCCGCTATTGTGCACATTCCCTGTTTAATGCCTCCCAACAAACCGCAATATTGATAGACACACACCTCCTGTCTAGCTTCCATATGTGCCTCTAATTGCCGCATTCAGTATATACAGTGAGTCCTCTGGCTTCACTGCCTCATGGCAAATACTCAAATCTATGTGTCCCCTAGTGTATGCATTTACAAACTGCTACTCTCTGGCACCTCTGCAATACTCAAATCCAGGTCGCCCGAAACTACTATGTAACATTGTTGTGCCTTATGGTCGCGTAGAGACCACTGTGGCATTGTGTTGTGCCCTATGGTCACGTAGAGACCACTGTGCCATTGTGTTGTGCCCTATGGTCGCTTAGAGACCACTGTGCCATTGTGTTGTGCCCTATGGTCGCTTAGAGACCCTATGCTATTGTGTTGTGCCCTATGGTCGCTTAGAGACCCTATGCTATTGTGTTGTGCCCTATGGTTGCGTAGAGAGCCTATGCTATTGTGTTGTGCCCTATGGTCGCTTAGAGACCACTGTGCCATTGTGTTGTGCCCTATGGTCGCTTAGAGACCCTATGCTATTGTGTTGTGCCCTATGGTCGCGTAGAGACCCTATTCTATTGTGTTGTGCCCTATGGTCGCTTAGAGACCACTGTGCCATTGTGTTGTGCCCTATGGTCGCTTAGAGACCTCTATGCTATTGTGTTGTGCCCTATGGTCGCTTAGAGACCACTGTGCCATTGTGTTGTGCCCTATGGTCGCTTAGAGACCCTATGCTATTGTGTTGTGCCATATGGTCGCTTAGAGACCACTGTGCCATTGTGTTGTGCCCTATGGTCGCTTAGAGACCCTATGCTATTGTGTTGTGCCCTATGGTCGCTTAGAGACCACTGTGCCATTGTGCTGTGCCCTATGGTCGTTTAGAGACCACTGTGCCATTGTGTTGTGCCCTATGGTCGCTTAGAGACCACTGTGCCATTGTGTTGTGCCCTATGGTCGCTTAGAGACCACTGTGCCATTGTGTTGTGCCCCATGGTCGCTTAGAGACCACTGTACTATTGTGTTGTGCCCTATGGTCGCCTAGAGACCTCTGTGCTATCGTGTTGTCCAACCCCTATAGCATCCCAGCTCTCACCGCCCTATCTCAATATGCACACCACACACACACTATACGTCCTCTTAGGTTTAATCTACATCGTACTTACTGGTAGTATTGCCTATTTCGTGCCCAAAGGGCAACCCAACAGCCATATCATGGAACTTAGGCACTCCACCACACACACTACTCCCCCCAAAATGCCTGAGACCATACCTAGGCAGCGCAGACTCAGAACACGCACACTGCCTTTAGCACTCCCCTCCACACCCATGCAGGTAACAATCAGGAACTCACGCCTAGGCTCACGCACGCACGCAAAAACCTGCCGCCCGCCTTACACCACCACCTACAAGCCCCTTAACAAGGCTCCGACGCCCACTCCTCCCATACTTCACATGTCCAACAAGCCTATGCATACTACCAATAAGCCTACTCCAACCACCGACCTCAAGCCACTACAATCTAAAACGCTCCAACACCTTAAATGTGCGCTACTAATGTTCGCTCACTCAACGCCCACGCTCTAGAAGTCAATGATACTATTACCAGCCAAGACCTAGATATGTTAGCCATAACAGAAACTTGGTTGCATTCCGCTTCTGGCCCTACTATCAGCATAGCTGTACCGCCAGGTTACTCTATCTTAAGACAGGACAGAATAGCCAAAACGGGAGGTGGGGTCGCACTTATGTTCAAAGACTCCCTAGCACTAAGACAGACTCCCACTACCGGGGAAGACACTACTGACATCCTCTCAGCCAAACTCACCCTCTCCCCTAAAGATACAGTTAACATTCATGTCATATATAGACCCCCAGGCCCTGTCAATAACTTCACAGGCATAGTCAACCATCTCCTTGGTAAAAACATCAAACAAACTTCCAGAACTCTGCTTCTAGGAGACCTAAACCTTGGATACAATGATAAACGTGACAAAGCAGCTACCACTCTCGCCAGAAACCTCACAGATCTAGGATTCACACAGATAGTTACTGCCCCGACCCATAATAAAGGCCGTATCTTAGATTGGGTGGCAGATCACAACTGTGGCTCCACCCTCAACTCCAACACATCCCTCCCATGGTCCGATCACAACTGCCTTCAATTCTGCATTCCCATATCCGTATACTCCAAACCACGTATATCCGCACCGGCCAAGTTAGCCAGAAGTGCCAAAAAACTTACAGCAGACAATATACGTCCCTTTCTCAACAACCCATGCCTAGCACCTCCTTTCTCCTCTGACCCCAACTTTCTAGCAGATATCTTTAAAGACACTCTCACCCATGCCATCAACTCCGCAGCTCCTCTTGAAAACAAAAAAGAAAAAAAATCGTTTCATTCCAACTCATGGTTCACAGGGACCTATTAAATCTACGCCAATGTAAGCGCCAAGCCCTCAAAACATGGCAGGCCAACCCCTGTGATGCCACCAAAGTAGACTTTCTCTGCATTTCTAAAAAATACAAAAGTGCCATATTTAAAGCCAAGTCAGAAACCTACAATAAACGTATCCTGGAAGCTAACTGCCACTCAAAAGAGCTTTTCACCATCTTTAAAGAGCTTACGGTCCCCCCTATCTGTACAGATGAGATTGTTAAGGACGAAGACTGGTGTAACAGCATCCAAACAGCAATGCTAAATAAAATAGACCTTCGTCAAAACAAAAGAGCAGAACACTTTAAGGCTCTGCCCCCCCAACAGACCCACCCCGCCAATACCACTAAAGGCAAGAACACCCCACAATTCAATTTTTCTCCAATCACCGAAGCAGATGCTCTCCACATCCTCAAGCAGCTCAAACCATCTCAATGCAAAGGCGATATATGACCCCCCAACATCATTAAAGAGTGTGCGGCACCCCTCACACCGATCATCACAGCATTCATTAACGCCTCATTCAAGACGGGCTTAGTCCCCGACAGCCTTAAAGAGGCATGGGTGCGTCTGCTCTTAAAGAAACCTACCCTTGATCCTACCCAACCTAACAACTACCGGCCCATTACTACGGTCCCATTTCTTTTGAAAATCCTAGATAAAGCAGCCCACATGCAGATACAGTTCTACCTTGAAAACAACTCTATCCTAGGTAAAAGGCAGTCTGGATTCCGCAAAGGTCATGGCACTGAAACCGCTCTACTAGATCTGAAGAACCAAATTACTCTAATTCTAGACAAAGGCAAGCCGGCCCTTCAGCTCCTTCTAGACCTCTCGGCGGCTTTTGATTTAGTCGATCATGCCATCCTTACGAACCATCTCACGCAGGCCGCACATTTCTCCAAACAAGCCACAAACTGGGTCACCTCCTTCCTCGAAGGAAGAGTAATGAAAGTGTTCTCTAATATAGCTAATGCAGAGCCTACGACCATCAGGCATGGAGTCCCTCAGGGCTCATGCACGGCTCCTACCCTCTATAATCTGTTTACCAAGCCACTCTTTGACAAACTGGACGCACTTGGGATCGCATACACCAACTACGCGGACGATACCCAAGTACTCCTCCCGCTCACAGGACTATACCATCAGGACGCAGCCACCCTCCAGAACATATACGCCACCATCCAAGCATGGATGGCCACTAACGGCCTATGTCTCAACGGAGACAAGACTGAAATTCTCATCCTGGGGCAAAAATCCACTCTCACTAACCTCGACCCACTCTACACCAATTTCTGCATTGACAATTGTGTCATCTCAGTTCTACCTTCTGTAAAAACATTAGGAGTCCACATCGACGCCTCTCTTTCTATGGACAAACAAGTAAACTCCATTGTTTCAGCCTCCGCCCTGAGCACCAAACTCATTAATGCCATCAAACCGTTCCTAACCAAAGATAATTGCCTTTCTATCGCCAGAGCCACCATTGGAGCCAACTAGATTATTGTAATGCGCTATTGGCTGGCAACTCCAATCTCAATAAACTTGAAACCACACAGAATAATGCTCTAAGAGCAGCCCTCAATATACCTAAAAGGGACCACATCGCGCAAGCTAGAAAGGCAGCACACTGGCTTCCGGTCAAAGAGCGCATTACATTCAAAATACTTACCACCGCACACAAATGTATCAACCTGTCTGCACCATCATACCTGTCTGATACGCTAACCAAGTCTCTCTCCTCCAGACCAACTAGGCAATGCCACTCCAACCAACTTAAGGTCCCACGCATCAATCGAGCTAGAGCAGGTGGAATAAGTTTCCTCTACATTGCCCCTAAGCTATGGAACGCACTACCTAGCACACTGAGAGCAGAAACCTCTCTCTCTGCCTTCTGAAAAAAGCTGAAAACCACCTTGTTTAACTAACTCCCTCTCCTCATGTTGTTTACTCTCTCCTCCTCCCCTCCTCCCTCCTCTTCCTCTCCTGTAGATATTTCTCTTCTCTTGCAACTAAGAAATTATTTCAATGTATGTACAACTAGTCATCTGCATATCTTCTGTTTTCTTCTCTTGCAACTAAGTAATGACTTCAATGTATGTAAAACAAGTCATCTTCATTTTCTGTAACAAGCGCCACGATGCCCATTGGGCTGCCTGTGCGCTAAACAAATGCGAATAAATAAATAAATAAATAAATAAAGTTGGGGATAATACTCACCCCTGCTTAACACCTGTATTAGTAAGAATGTCAGCAGTAAGTGCACCTGCACTATTAACCTTAATTCTACCAGTAGTATAAGAGTATATTCAAATGATAAAATGTAGTAAAATAGGATAATTCCCCATTTTCTAAGTTTTTCCTCAAGATACGGCCTACAACTGTGTCAAAATGCTTTGCTAAAATGTATAAAACAGACATATAAACCGATCCTGCTTTTCCTGTTTAGTGGCAGCAATAAAAGTATTGCATACGCTAATATTAGTCCGAGTAGACAGTAGTCAGTTTCAGACTGGCTTCTGTCAGACTGGCTTCGACAGAAGCCAGTCTGAAACTGAGGCAGAATCTCAGTATCACAGATCCATTTGTTTAATTTTCTTAAGAGCAAAGCAGCAAAAACGTTTTGGCTAGCATCAACCTTGGGCAATAATCTATAGTTGTCAGTTTTAGTGTGGTCTCCAACTTTAAAGACTGGCACCATGATGGATTTCTGCCAGCTAGTTGGGATATTGCCATCTCTTAGTATACGTTTAAATAGGTTTATAGTGATGATGTAGAAAGACAAAATGTAGAAAGTCAAAATGTCGAAAAATAAATGCAGAAAAAAAAAATGTCGAATTTTATTTTATGATGTTTTTTATTCAAAATCGGGGGGTTCCCCCCCCCCCCAACCCCTCTTTTTTTCTTTTTTCTTTGTTTTACCTATTTTTTTTTTATTCCTGGACCCCAAAATAAATATATAATAAAAAAAAGGGAATTCGACTTTTTTTTCTACATTTATTTTTCGACATTATTGTCATTCTACATTTTATTTTCAACATTTTGCCTGACCACCGTTTAAATAGTTTTTCAAGTACTGGTGCCCAAAAGTTGGGGTTATACTTCAAAATTTTGTTAGCAATCATGCTGGGGGCCGGAGCTCAAGTGTCATACTCTGCCTTTTTTCTCACCTGTTTGTCTTTGGTCAATGTCTTTTTTGGGGCTCCCTCCTTCTTCCTGACTGTCCGGGACTTATACAGGTAAGGGCGAGTATCGTTGGGTTCCAGTGTTAGGATCGCCGTCTGCCTCAGAAAGCAGGTAGAGTTCAGTATCCAGGAAGGAGGACGGGGGCAGCAGAATCCAGGAAGGAATGGAGCAGGAAGTCCAATGCCGCGACACGCGAGAAATCCAGCGCGTACCGAAGTACAAGACAGGAGTCCGGGATGGGAGAGGAACGGACCCAGCAGATGCAAAGGGCTGTTCAAGAATTACCAGGAAGGAAGGGTCGGTAAGAACGGGAGTGGGCACAGAAGGAAGGGGAAGAAAACGTTAGCACTTGCTGACAACTCGGAAATAGTAGCGTTGAGATGCGCAGAGCCGCGGGGGCATGCCTATTTTCTAGGAGGCAGCACGTCATGCGTGAACGCTAGAGAGTCGAGCTTCCTTGCGGTCGGCAACATTGGGGGGATCTCTGACCTAATGTTGCGATGCATCAAGGACCATGAAGTTCAAAAGGGTCAGAGTCGGTGATTCATGACATCAAGTGCTATTAATTGAAGCTAAAATAATCAAGATATCTTCAGTATCAAAGCCTTTCAAAAGTAACTGGTAGGTCAATAGGAGTCAATATAAGTTGAAGGGACCTGGGCTATGAAATAAAGCCAGTGTTTTGAGCTGCTGCTTTGCATCACTACTAAGTGCAAAATATTTATCAATAACTCTGCATTGTCTTCGATAATGCCTCTTAGTTAACATGATCTTTCTATCAAAGCATCTCCGGTGTATATTTGTACCACTTCCTTGTACCCAATTTAATTTAAGATGCGTTTTTAAAGTCATCATCAACTTATTAAAATTCCAATGATTATTCTGGAGCCAGGAGAATAACCAAGTGTTATTATCCAGGATGAATCGATTCAATTTATACACGTTTTTATTGCTCCAGGTAATCGTGTTCCCAGTGGAATTTATATGGACTAATTCGTTATAATCCGTATGCCACGTGTTAATTATGTTATCAATCGCCAATACAATTTCATTAATGTTTTCATCACCAGGAGGTGACTATACATTGATAATCAATATGTCTTTCAAAAGTGGAGAAAAATGCAATACAACAGACAGTACATACTGGGAATTAAATTCCAAACAATAAGGGTTGATCGATAGGAATGACTGTACTCCTATAGCTAAGCCACCCATTGGTCTCCCACATGGTCCTTTAATTGCATGGTGATTAATAACTGTATAGCCATCGATCATAAAGTCCTTTACTGCCATGTTTCTTGTAATAGGAAGACATGACTAGAACCAATAAGAGCTATACCTTCCGCATAATTAAGAAAAGAGTTATATCCTCTTGTATTCCAAAATAACCATTTAATGGAGCTGGAATCAGTACAGGGTCAGTTGGTACTAGTGTAGAGACGATTCCCGTTAAGTTGTTTTGTGTGTTTCATATAATTCTTCTCCTTTAGTTTTGCAGTGTGGAATTTGGTGTTTAACGAATAATCATTGTGGCCAATAGATGGCTCATCATATCTTGTTATGAGATTATATCCTAATTTTAGTAGCAAATCTGAACATGAATACAATAGAGCTGTAACAGCTTTGTTTGTATTTTAGATATCCCATGCATCAATAAATATGAACTTTCTTTATTTAAAGAAAAAAGTGTAGCTTGGATTTCCCTTTAAATTGATTCCATAGAAAATTACACCCATGTTGCCGATAATGTACTTTACTGCATAAACAAAAAATGGGTGCAGAAATTTGGGAAATCCATGAATTGACAACTGACGTTTGGTCTACCGTACTTAATTCATTTGTCGTTGAATTTTAGCTACATAATTCTGAATAAATAAGCACTGTATACGTACATTCGATTTCCAGTTTAAATTGCGGCTGGCCGATGATTATTGCTGCATTACCATTGCAGGATGTGAGGTGGGGTTGCTGTGGCAGGAGACGTCAGATTGGTTTAAAATATTTAGCTTTTACACAGTTCCTCGAACCGTTTGTTGGATTATTTGTCTAATTGAGTTCCGGAGGCGACGGTTCAGAACTGAGATTGAGCACCCACCTATACTGGTGGGATTGTCTTGGGGACTGAATATAGTGTGAGTGAAATCTGCTCTTGAATACATGTTGGAGGGCACTGGCAGCATGTTGGCTTGGTAGGACATTTGTCTGTACTGGATGCCTTGCATGTCAAACCTACGCATTTGAACTCTGAGAGCTAATTGCAACACAGTGACAGGAGACATGTGCTCATGCTCTGATCATCCCAGAGTTAGTTGGGGTGCTGCATTTTTATCTGGTTGGAGATTCTGAATGTTACCCGAAATCAGTTATCACAGCCTTCTCCTGGCTGTATTTCTGAGGAGTACTTTTTGAGTATTCTTTTTGTCATCCTTGTAGAATCCCGGAATTGTGGAGAAGCAGTTACCTGGAGAGATGCCTCGCTTCCTCAGGGTTCAGTTAACTGCCATCACCGAGAGGGACGGACAGTCTGCACCCCACCCAGTGACGTGTCTGGCCCACCCACACCTGTGCACACCAGCAGTCCAGTGAAGGCCACGCCCAGGTATGTCCATTTATTTTTTTATTTTTTTATACACGGTAGAAACAGTGCTCTTTTCATCCCAAAAGTACAATAGATAAATCAGATTTGACAGGAAGCAATGAGCTTATTACAATGGGGTGAGTTTGAGGGACATTCTGACCAGATTGTGGAGGGGAGTAAATGGAACAGTCACTGGGAACAATACATAAGTGGACATACATAGATTAAGGACATCCAACATTGTACACTTTTAAATGCAGGTAGGCGGTATGGCCAGTTGTGCTCAGGAAGTGGCCATGATGGGTAAAGTGGAGGCAGAGAAAGTGAGGGGCAGAGGCAGGTTGGAGGCGAGGGAAACATGTTTGCTAGCAGGTAGATTAGAGGTAGGTTAAGAGGGTAACTCTGAAGTGAGGAGGAAAGCTTTAGTTTGGTTTTGAACAAATCCATGTGGACTGTTTCTCGGATGTCCAGGGGAAGAGAATTCTATGCAAGTGGAGCAAGAAGGGAGAAAGAGCGAAAGTGAGAGGAAGCACAAGAAGGGCGAGGAGCCACAAGGGCAGTTGAGGAACGCAGACCAGAGATTACGAGAAGGCTTGTAGAATTGGATAGAAGAGGATAGATACAGTGGTGCCTTACCAGGGATAGATTTCTGAACCACGAGAAGAAATTTAAATCTGGCTCAGTTTTGCATCATCAGTCATCCAGCCTGATGACAGTACAAGGAATTAGGTGTAAAGTGAGGGAGTTCAAAGAGCATCCTGGTAGCGAAGTTAATGATCTTCTCGAGAGGAGAGAAAGCGTAGTTGGGGAGACTGGAGTTGGTTAAGAGATGCTTGGTGGTGGTGAAAGGAAAGAGAAGCCTGATTCTCCTATTTAGGAGGTTGGGGAGAGCTGCTGTTCCAGTTTTGGAGATGAAAATAGAGAAGGTGTGAGAAGGGTCATAGATGATGTGAGGTTTCTAGCTGAAGAATAATAGGGGAGAGTGTCAGGTCAGGGAACTGGATAGGCAGAGGAAGAGAGTAGTAAGGAGATCGGATTGATCGACAGTATCAAAGGCAGCAGACAGGTCAAGGACAATTGAGATAGAGGATAGGTTGGAGTGCTTAGCAGAGGCGATGAAGTTGGACATGTTCATGAGAGCAGTTTCTGTGGAGTGACATAAGCAGAAACCTGCTTGTAGTGTGTCTTGAGGTTATGGATGCCTAAGAAATTGGTAAGACTGTTGAACACAACACTTTTGAGCACTTTAGAGTAGCGTGGAAGGAGAGACACAGGGCAAGCATTAGCCAGTAGGTTCGGGTCAGCCCATTGCTTTTTTAGGAGAGGAATGGCTGTGGCTGTTTTGAAAACAGAGGGAAAGCAAGCAGGTCGAAGGACAGGTTGAAAAGTTCAGCGAGGTGAGAAGAAACTATTGGGGCAATAGGCTTGATTAACTAAGTAGCAAGAGGGTCTGATGGGGCACAAGAGGGGTTAGCCTTCATCAGTAGCGATATGCCTTTGTCAGTATTAGTGTGACTAAAGTGGGAGGCAGAGGATGATGGTAGAGGAGGCAAAGTGTAAAATGTAGGCGCAGGAAGTGTGAGGAAGGTCAGGAGAGAGTCTCTAATTTTGGAAATCTTTGCAGCAAAGTATTCAGCTAGGTCATTAGCTGTGAGAGTGTAGTTGATAGTCACAGACCTAGGCGGAGTGAGGAGGGAGAAGTGAGTTTAGGGTGCCTTGTAGCTGGCGAGGATGGTTGGAGTGAGAGTCAATGGGGGTAGAGTCCAATTTCGCTCTAACAAGAGTGGACTTGAGAGAGGTCAGGGCAGAGAGGTAGAGTGCAGGTCCTCATGTGAGTAGGTACGCCTCCATTTGCGCAGCAGCTGACTCATGCCTGTGAAGATACAGCATATGAATGGGGCGGCCCATGGTTGAGGATGCTGAGACTTCAGGGTGAAAGTAAGCAGTGGCAAGTGAGAGGGTAATGAGTCATATAGTTTGGATTGAAAGCTGGAGAAGGCAGTGTTGGTGGAAGAGGCATCGGTTTGTGAAGGAGGAGAGGGAGAACTGTAGGTCAGAGAGAAGGGGGGAATGGCAGAAGGTTTCAATTTACTTTTATACAACTGATTCATAGCCCCCAACAACGGTGCAGGCAAACACCATTTTAGTGTCAATATGCTGTTGCAATGTGGAACAACTGTAAGTATAAAAGGTGGTCCTCCGTCTTTAAAATCTCAATTTACTTTGCCCATCTGCCTTATTCACAGTTTTATCCCCCACTATGAAGGCGATCCACTACACTCACATGTACATGTGCACTAGTGGGTAGGGTGCCAGTCCTGATCCAGGCATCTTCTTTGATCCTGAAAAGCAAGCCTCAATGCATTCTAAAGCCCACCTCTCGTTCTGCTGTAAGGCCTGTTAGAGTGTTAGTCTACCCAATGGTACATTTATTGTTGGATAGCCACAAGTCTTATTGTAAACGCACACATTATACATACTGTTTCTATTAGTCTCAATAATACCCTTTTGGGCGTAACACAGGGTCTTAATCAAAACCTACATTTAAAGCCACATTGCTCCCCTTTCTAAAAAAAAAAAAAAGTATGCTTCTCAGTGGTACATAAACCCACTCTTTGAGAGTCTTGGTGAGTGTGCCAGTAGGTTCTTCCTCTGTAGGCCCCGACATCTGGGCAATCATCACTTTTTATGGTCTTCGAAGCAATGCCGGCGTTGGTCCTACTCTCCAGACTACTCAGTGTGGTGAATAGGGGAAGCATTTCATTAATTAAGTTTATAAGGAAAATCAGTAAAGGGATTTTTCAGTGACATTTATTGGCATCTTGCCATGTCTGTGAATTTAAGACATCCTACATCTTCGGTATCATTATTGTGAAATAATGTAAAACACCCTGCACTAGGCATCATCTCTGAACCCTTATCTGTAATATTCCTTAAACCTCTGAACCCTATTGCATATACCTAGATCGCGTTGATATATTCCTCAGCGTGCACGTGAGGTACACTGACTGCAGATATGTTAGATAGTGTTTGTATTCAGTTTTTAAGGGACCCTATGGTTAATGGAAACAGGAGACTTGAGTTGTTGTCTTGGTTTTCCCACTTGCACTCACCGCGTGAATGTGGGAACATGACTTTGAGCATGGTTCTTCCAGAGGAACTACCGCCAATCTTGGATACCGTTAAATAACACCATTATGCTAAATCCTCATGATATTGAGTGGCAGAATGGCGGTGCCCAAGGTGTCTCCTCCACTTTACTATCCAACATAGTTGTGCTGGGGCAAGTGGCGGAAAGAGAATTATTGCCATTTTACTCCCACTTTTGTCCTGCAGCGCTAAACTTGTAATGAAGCCCCTTATCTCGCTATTGCCTCTGTAGCCTTATATTACCTAATTGGTAGGGCTTAGGCTGAACGCCAGTGTTTAGTGCTGTGTAAAAATTGCCTATTTATATTTGCTAATTTCCTGTGGATGAAAGTGTAAGACCAGGGTCTCTGAGAGCTGTTTTATGAGCATTTGGAAAGAACAGAGAGAGGCCAACAGACCCAGCCAATCAAAAGCCAGAATAACAAAATATCCTGGGGGAGGCGGCTGGTGGCAGCTGTAATTAAGTTTGGACCACACCAAGGTTGATGCCATTTTTACTGCATTAGTAGCCCAATGTGCCAATAGAGTAGCCATTCGGAGCTAATGTGTTTTTTAAGTCCTAGGTCTGTCCGTTTTGTTTTGTGGCCTTTCCTTGTCTGTGTGGACTATGTGGTGCAGCTAAAATGGCTATTTATTTTGATGTAGGCCCATCCTGAGTCCCCAAAAGCACACCCAGTTTTGGTTCAGAACAGTGCAAATAGTTGAAAGTCCCCCAGAACAACATCCTGTGGGGCATGCTTGCATGAATTGCGTTTTGCCTGGCCAGCCCCGATTGGCTGGCCTTGCAAACCTCTGTGTGCTGGCTGGAGTGTGATTAGAGGGTTTGCTTGGGCCAGTCCCTGGGTGAATGTGTTTATTAGTGGGTAGGCCCTGTTCATTCCTCAGATCCAGTTTTCTTAGCTCTCCTGAAGGTTGCTGCTGAGATGGGTAGTGCTGATGATCCTGGTGGATACTCCCACATTGCTGCTGAGATGGGTGGTGCTCATGGTCCTGGTGGATACTCCCACATTGCTGCTGAGATGGGTGCTGCTGATTGTCCTGGTGGATACAACCACATTGCTGCTGAGATGGGTGCTGTTAAGACGGATTTCTGAACTCTGTCCTGGCGGCGCAGACGTTCAGAAGGCCAACCTAATTACTTGGAACAGGGTAACCTCTGGACAAGCCAGACCAATCAGGGTAGCGATCTCGGCGGTCAAGACTAGGTCTCAAGAGGGGTGAGGGTGACTGAAAGCCCGCAATGAGCACACAAAGCAAGGACACTTACAAACTACTCCAAACAGATGTTATATTAAAAATATATACACATTTATTCCAAGGCCTTTAAAACAATGACCGTAGCGAGAAATCACAATACAACTCTAGTAAACCAACACATACCAAACCAATACAATATATATACAAATACAAACGAGTCTAAAGCGTTAGATGCACAAAATGTGTAGTCCACCTAGAAGGGAAGGAAAACAGGCAGTGCGAAATAATGCTTAGACCCAGTCCGCCTTCAGAGGCACCTAACTATAAGGAAGTCCGAGCCCTACGAAGAGTGGAGCCTTGTGCTCAAAAGTACCTGCACACGCTGGTGCCAACGGGCAAAAAGGGGAGTCTCTTCGAGGGAATCAGGCAGTTCAGTTTAGTGCACAAATGAAGAAGAACAGAGTTCCGCGACTCAAGCGCAGCCTCCACTGTGGGCAGAAGCAGAGCGTGAGTACGGAAAGGCGTGCTGTTTTGACACAGCGGGGAAAAGCTATGGGCTCCTGCAGGAGGGTGACCAGTTCCTAGCTATGCTACTCACCGGTCCCCGATGCAAGCAGACCCAGGCTTCTCCGCGTCAGTTTCAGTGCTGGCAGGTTCAGGAGAGCAGGGGACGTCTCGTCGTCGTGTAGATTCTGCAACAGCAGAGTTGAGTTAAAGATGTCCCAAACGAAGTGAACCCGCACAGTTTGTTACCACAGCAGGGCAACGGAGCGGCCGTGTGTATCTCAGCCAAATGTACACTACTCACTTCAGCCCTGGGAACGCCAAGTGTACGAATCATGTGAGAGTGACAAGGACTAGAAATACAACACAACCTGGCGGCGGTTACAGAGCAAGACTCCTGTGTAGGCTGGTCAGTCTGCTGGATGGCCCAGAGACACTTCTGAAGGCTTACGTGCAGGAGATGGTGAAGATGCCGAGAATAGCTGTCCCCACTATTCCAAGGATCGAAGTACCAGTACAGGCCTTCTGGTTCGATCAGAGGTAAAAAGGGTTTGCCAAGGCGACAGCAGTGCAGAGGAGCAGTCCTTCAGCGGGTCACCAGCGATTCCTCGGTTCAGCCTCGTGGTTGCAGGATACTTGGCTCCTGTATTCCTTCGTTCGTGAGAACTCAGGAGATCGACATGGTAGTGGCGTTTCCAGCCCCCTCTTATCCACGGTTCCCTTTGTGCCAAAACGGAGGGGACCCAATGGGAGATCCGCTCATCAACACTCACACCATACGTGGACCTGTCATGGACCACGGTGGTCCCAGGCATTCACACCACCCTAGACTCTCTGGCACCCAGGATGTGTATTGGGACCAGACATCCCAGCCCACATCCTGGAGGCACACACAAGGCCTGTAGAAGCCCGCGAAAGCATCTGTGTTTCGCGGGAAAGTACATGCCCAAATAAGGAAGGCCCTGGGTCGGCTCGACCTGGGGAAGGTGAAGGGAGCAAGACGGTCAGCGGACAGGACAAAGGAGCCTCGTGGTCTGGCCATTTTGGGAGCCAGGCCACCATTTTGGGCTAAGCGCGGGAAACGCGCTTAAAACGCCAAAAGGAGCTCAAAATACAAGAAACGATCGCTGCCACCATTCCCGTCCGTGATTCACTTGCACCGATCAGTTACAATCCAAAAAGAGTATCTAGGGCCTGTAGAAGGCTAGAGACCCAAGAGAGCAGTAACTTAGTTTACAGTGCCCTCTTGTGTCATGTTGCACGAAAGCCGCAACATGATAAAGAAACTACGGAAAACAGCGTTTCCTGGTACTGACTGTCTTAAGGGCATGTCAGTTTCCCCGTAAGAATGGAGCGAAAGCCCAGAGGAGTGCGGCAGAAGGCTGCACTTCTCTGGCAAAGTCTAGATCATGGTGAAAACAACAGCAAAAAGTTTAGGGGTTGCCACATGGAAGGAAAATTACCCACAATTACGAAATCTTTCCTAACAGGTGCCGCTGATGGTCCTGGTGGATACTCGCACATTGCTGCTGAGATGGGTGCCACGGATGGTCCTGGTGGATACTCCCACATTGCTGCTGAGATGGGTGCCACTGATGGTCCTGGTGGATACTCCCACATTGCTGCTGAGATGGGTGCTGCTAAGGGTCCTGGTGGATACTCACACATTGCTGCTGATGGTCCTGGTGGATATTCCCACATTGCTGATGAGACAGGTGCTGCTGATGGTCCTGGTGGATGCTCGCACATTGCTGCTGAGATGGGTGCCACAGATGGTCCTGTTGGATACTCCCACATTGCTGCTGAGACGGGTGCCACTGATGGTCCTGGTGGATACTCCCACATTGCTGCTGAGACGGGTGCTGCTAAGGGTTCTGGTGGATACTCGCACATTGCTGCTGAGACGGGTGCCACTGATGGTCCTGGTGGATACTCCCACATTGCTGCTGAGACGGGTGCTGCTAAGGGTCCTGGTGGATACTCGCACATTGCTGCTGATGGTCCTGGTGGATATTCCCACATTGCTGATGAGACAGGTGCTGCTGATGGTCCTGGTGGATACGCGCACATTGTAATTGTTTTCAATTGCTATGGGAGACATTGATGTACTTTATGATCTTTGTGATATGCATGTATTTGGGGATGAATTATATAGGCTTTATGATATATGCATGTTTGGGTGGTTTGTAAGGATGAATTGGATGATATAATGTTAAGTGTTTAAATTGTTGTAATAAACTGAACTTTGTCTGTGTTATAGCAGTGTGTGAATTCCCTGTGGCCGGGAACGTATCTAGACTGATATTTGTATATTGATTTGTCATGTGACAACATTCTGTCTGGTTGATGGTCTTTGTATGGCCAGGCTGGCTGTGCCCTTCGTCCGTTGCCCTGGCACCCCTGCTCTCCTGTGGCTGGTGGAGTCCCTTGCTATGTTCTCCCTTTGCATCTTCCTTGATTAGACTGGCTGTCCTTGCTGCACTCAAACTCGCCTGCCTGTAGTAACATGTGTATGCGCCAAGTGCCTAAGGGTCTCTCCTTGCTGTCCTGGCATGGACATCCATGTGGCTGTTAGCGGTTCCATTTAACAGTGTCCCCGCAAAAATGTCCCCTGACACAAAAGTCGCCATTTTTTGCAGGGACATTATTACATTGAAAATGCGGGGACACCCCCGCAACCACTGTTTTTTTTTTAACAATGGGAGCGGGGGACATCCCTGCAACCCATCCTCTTGCATAATGTCACCATATATAATGTAGCCAATGGCTTTTCCTGGTGACATTATGTATGGGGACAGTATTACCTGATACCCTGTTAGCTGCTCCTCCTCCGCGTCATCGTGGATGCTCAGGGTCACCAACATCCATTGTCTTTCTCGTTGTACCATTTTCTTGCTCCGCTCAAAAAAAGACCTAAAGAAATGCACACATTCGTACAGCACATTTCTATTATGTGTTAGATAAGCAGACTGTGCTCTGTGGCACTGTGTTTGATACTGCTGATTGGCAAAGGTACTTATAGATGGAAATTGATGAGCTTGGGAGAGAGGTATGGTGATAGATGGAGGGATGTGCAGAGTAAGAGGAGGTGCAGGAGGATGGTAATAGGTGTAGAGGGCCGCCTCTAAGGGAAGCTTGGGAAGTCATAATGACCACGAGGGTGGAAAGGCTTTGTTGAGAAGAGTGTACAGCACAGAAGTGGTAGACACAGTAAGGAAAATGGTGAAAGGTGGAGCCTCCACGGTGGGCAAATAAATTGTAGCATCCAATAGGGGATTGGCGTAGGAGAAGAGGCGTGCAGGGATTTGGAGGTGAAAGCACTTGTAGTAGATGGAATGGGAGTGTAGTCTTAAGAAGTAGTAGGGAAGAGTGAGTGATCATGTAAGTGTGGTTTTCTGTTAGATGCTGGGAACGTGTAGGGCTGAGTAAGCAATCGCAAGATAACATGTTGGGTTGCTGATGCCTCTGTAGACTTGTTTGTGACACTAACACATCACATTTTTTAATCCCGGATGGGCCAGGTCATCGTTTCATGCTGATGAAGTTGATATCATTAGCGCAGATTGATTCGATAATAAAAGCACCCTTTAATATAAAATGTCAAAATCTGCAGTAGCAAGATCCGTGTATACCACACGTGTTCATTATATTATGTTACATTATTGGGATTTATACCATGCGCCGTTGCCAGTGGCTTGGTCTTCAGGCACCCTGGTGGATTGGGGACATTATTATGGCAATGAAGGAAGTGTAGTGGTTGAGATGGCCCTGGGAGGCCAACAGTAGAGCCTGGCATGTGATTTCTGTTTGGGAATACAGTAGTACGGGTATTACAGGTGAGGCGTGGTAGGGCTGCGTATGTGTGGAGTGTACTGCAGGTGGGGCAGTGGTAGGGCTAAGAAGGAAATGGTTGCGAGGAGTGTGTACTGTAGGTGGGGAAATGGTGCAACAGAGAAGATGAGGACTACATTAACACCATTCTGCTCTTGGGGAGCCAATCAAGAAGCTCAGAATACAGGGGTTCTCTTCTGTTGGAAGCCTATGTTCTAAGCATCTCTACCTACTCCCGGGCAGCATACGATTCATTTGACTGTTGATATGGCTTCTCTCCGCTTCCAGTCTCCTCACATTTTTTTGTCCTTCACCCACCCCCTCCACCATTCTCTTTCTGTTTTAACATAACCATTGCTTGCCCTTTTTTCACTTTATCATCCTCCCGAAGAGCCGTGCCTCCTCCAACGCATATTCTCCACCATGGACATAGAAACCCGACTCAATTTCTGGAGTTCCACTTCTGTTGGGATCGGCGGCCATATTTCATTGGGCTGTCAATTCATTGCGCTGTCATATTTATTAAAACACGCTTTCATTTCCTTCATAAAACGTGTTTTTGGCATTGGCATCCTCTCGCTTTCTGTGGGTGCTATATGCAATAGCGCATGCTGTGGCGAGCTGTACTGTCCAGTAGCGGCACCCGTGCCCTCATAAAATGTTCACGCTTCACTAAGGTCTATTAAAAAAAGGTGGCAGGCGGTTATTGTCCAGAAGACCTCACCACAGCGTGCGTTATTGCCTGTATAAAGGTGTAGTGTTCCTGGATAAAGACTTTACAGAAGGGATGAATACATTTTTGGCAACAGTTGACATTGCTGACTGAAGAGGCGCCGAGTACTTGCAGTCATGGGGCAGATTCAATATGGTGGCTCCAATAGCACGAGCTGACAGAATGTGTATTTCAAGACTCTTTTATTCTAGTTAAAACCCTGATCTGGTGTCTGTTGCTAGTTCCACACGAGGAAGTTAAAGCCAGCCTTCTGTATGGTAGCGGTGCTCAGTGTCCAGAGGGTTCAGCGTACTGCCCTTGCTGTTCAGCGAGCCAATTTACTCTCCGGATAATTTCTACCCTTCCATTTCAGCCATGGTGTTAACCACAAGACTCACTTAATTCATATGGACAACCACTAGGATTATTTTTGGTTTGGAAATATGCCAGATTGAGGAAGTTAACCCTGCATTAGGGTTGTTGGGTGGAACTTTTACAGCAGCCACAGGCTTCTTTTTGCATAGTGGGTGAAACGACGCAGAACTACCTTCCTGGGATCCAGTTACCGCGCCAGCAGGAAAATCAAGAGGATGAGTTTAACAGGGAGGAGGCTGCTGTCTTTAATCTGAACCATAACTCTGGATATTCAATGCAGTTTCTCAGAAGTAGGCACATGGTGGAGTTTGAAATGTGAGAACATAACAAATAAGGGACAGGAAGCAAGATAGAACTAAACATAAGAAAGCAGTACTCAGCTCCAATGCCAGCCACTGGGTAAACACGGTTGAAGTACACCTGCAGAGATCTTTGACCAAGGACCTAGAGATAGTTACCTGCATGCATGGTTCCCAAAAAGTCAGTTCCAGGAAGGTGAAACAACCTGGTACAACTGTTTGCAGGGTGATTTAAGGGATCTGATCACCCAGGGACTTAAACCCTAGACCAACAACAACCTGACAGCCAAATAAATAACAATCCCTTCTTCGGACCCACCAACCAGAAGTGAAAAGAATTACAAAGTTGGCTTCGGGTGGATGGAAGAGCCCACACAAGCAGGTTCCAGCTCCTCAATGTACCAAAGAAGTCAGCCCACATGCAGAAGATAGTCTCACATGGAAGACTACAGTGAAGGTGGCCCAGGATGGCCCAGACGAGCAGATCAGGAGGGATATTGTTGTCCTGAACACCCTTGCAGGTGACGCCAGCTTCCAACACCAAGGTGGGAGAACCAGGTGGTAAAAATGTGAGGCAGCAGTAAAACGGCTCATAAGATGATTCCATCACGGGAAGCGTGGCCTAGCCAAAGAAGAGGACCATGATGTTGTGGAAGGTCCAGGAAGGACATCTAGCAGCTCAAAATCTGAACCAGAGCTAAACCTAGCGAATAGGGTCTGGACATTAGAGCCAGATCTGGTCCTAATAAATGCAGCAACAGCTTAAAATGATGGAAATCCTCCAGCAGTTATGTAAAACTTGCTTCACTCCCAAATATCAGATGGAATTGAGTGTAGGAACAGGGTCTCCCGCAGTCTAGCCTAAGAAAGCTCACCTCTCACACAAATGGACTCCCAAGCAAAGGGTTTGAAGGTCAGCCATACAAGTTGGCCAACCAAACACCCAAGACCACGCCCACAGGATGTACAATGGCTAGCCCAGGTCCAGTGACTGGTCTAAACCAATTAAAAGCACTATGGAGGGAGCAGGACTGGGCTCAAAGTGAGCCCATACGTGTGCAGCATCCATTTTAGGACTGCCCTGTGGTTTCCATGGACAGAGAAAGACCCCAAAGACAAAATGGCAAAGAAAGAACTACAAATAAGGTAGCTTGGGCTACTAATGTGGTAAATAGGCTTATACATTCCTGGTAAAGCCAGAACTAAATGACAGCTACTGCCAACATACTTCCTAAAACCAATCTAGACAATGGCCAAAATGAAGGGCTTAAAAGGAACCCCAGTCCTTGGAACCATATGGGATGTAATCGGATCACTAACACTGCCATGGGAAGCAATGGCAGGGGGATTTCAGAAGTCCCTCTGGTCACAAAAAGAAATCAGAGATCCAAAAAATGTAAAAGGAAAAAGCAAAAGTGTATGGGTGTCCCCAAAAAGAGATCGCAGAACCTCAAAAAGTGAAATGCTGCCCTAATACCAACACAGAAGTGGGAGACTGTGCTGTGGTGCAGGAGCCCTGCAGTGGTGTTGCCGCTGTCCTTTATCCTGCTCCATACCAGAATTTGTCATGCTGGGCTCCTTGTAGAGTAGCTCATTGGTGGTCCATCCCAGAGCCTCCACTGCTCTGAGCCAGTGTTGGGATAGCCTGTTTCTGCAGCGATGCTTGGATGTCCATCACGGTTGTGAGACTGATCACCTGTGAGTCCTCTGACTTCATCTGGGTCACTGGTTCCAGTCTTCTGTCATCGGTGTCTCTAGATGCAGTCCTTGTTGCCTGGAACCGAATCGTGGCCTTTGGAAATCCAAAAGTCTCAATTCACCTATGCACACTCGTCCCCAGGACATGTTTTCCAATCTGCACAAGCCATATTCACCTCTTAAGGGTCTTCGGACTTCTACTGCATTGCCAGTTCCTCTCTCAAGTGCTTGGGGCCTTAGGACCGCATTACTAGTTTGGCAGTGCAGTAAAAAAGTGGTGGTGATTCTGCTACTCTCACTATTTTGGCAGTAATAGAATAACTGCCACTTTTACCACACTGCCGAAATCCGAGTTTGACCTTGAAGTGGAGGAGTTCCCTTCAGCAAAATGCTGGAGGTAAATGAAGGCCAGAGATCGGCAGATTTACCACGCAGTAGGCCCTATGCAGAATGGACCTAAAAAATGGGGATTTATATCGCCCTGCCACCACTGGTAAACCTGTGTTAATGCCACGGGACTGAGAGGCGGGAACGGTAAACCTGCTTGGCAGTAAATTTGCAGATTTACCTCCGGATTCATAAGAGGTCCTTTGACTACAGACCATCACCTGGCCAGTGCAACCTTGGCTGAATGCGACTCTTGAGGTCATGCCTGCATTCTTCATGAACTTCTGTGATGGATGCTGGGCTCGAGCCCCTCATTAATAACAGCCCGCGGGTCGCCCCTCTGCACCGCCCGCTAGAACCTGTTAACATTTGACCAATTTTTCTATATAATCATGAACTGCCTAGTGACTTTGTTCCATTTGTTCCTTTTGATGCACATTTTTAAATAATATCAACTTACAAATCTGTTTAGTGCTTATTTGGTTTATCCCTTAGGCGTCAACTTGCTGTCTGCTCTTTCTCTAGATTGGATAACTCGCCTGCTTGCCTTCTTTTCACACACAACCTTTTACATAAGGGTATAACTTAAGGGTTGTGTGTGTTTCCCTTACCTGACAACCACCCCCCTCCTGAGCGTGCTGTCTTGTCTCTCTGCCAGATAACACTACGAGAGTCAGGAATAGCCTAAATGAAATCCTGCCTTCACCAAGCCCTCACCAGAGGACGTTTGGAAAATAGGCCAAACAATGAGAGAGAGGAACTGGCTTATGATTGGCAGAGCGGGATACAGTCCTGATGCTGCTGTCCCTGTTTGTTAAGCTTGGGCCTACTGGGGTCATGATCAGGCATGTGGGGCTGACCGTGATGCCTGCCAGACAAACATTGGCATTTCACTTAATCAAAGGTTTTCAGCAGAATCCTGTTTTCTAGTTGGGCAGCAATGTCTCTGGTGGCAACGATTAGTTTCTGGAGGGAGAAACAATGACTGAAGACCCGTTAGAGGAGATGGCAAACGGCTGAAGTTGGGGCAGCCGTGCTGTTTGCAGCCAGTAGACTTTGTAGTACTTGTGAAATGTACTCGGTTCAAGTTCAGGTAAGACTTTGGGCCTCATTACGACTCCGATGGTAGCCGTGCTAGTAAAAACGACACGGCTGCTGCCGGAGTTGTGTTTTTTTTCAGGGCCTGGCTTTGGGGAATTACCAGGGCATTACACCCCCGGCGGTCCTAGAAGCCAGGCGCCGGAAAAAGTAACTCCCCATTCCCATTTGAGTCCGAAAGGACTCAAATGGGAATGGGGAGGACGGAAGCACCTGCGCCCTGTGCAACAGTGCCGGTTGTTCTATCAAAGTCTGCGAGCGGGTGCCTTTCCGCCTGCCAGGTCAGATCTGGTGGGCGGAAAGGCATCCGGCTGGCAGACTTGTACTCTGCCGGTCCGTTAACAACGTTGCCGGTGAGCCTACCAGCACCGTTGTTACCGGACCGACAGGCTCGTAATGAGGCCCTTACTCCTCAGAGTACCAACACTACTTTCATAGTTTGTTTGGGTGGGTCGTATAAGAGCAGGCCTCTGGCACTGTCCATTATCGATCCTCAGAGTGTCCAGTACGCCTATCTGTTTGTGTCAGTTCAGCACAGAAACGGGTACAAAAGGTTTTTCTGGAAACAGCTGATCCTTGTCTGCCCAATGAACTATAGGAATGTAGTTTGTTCGCCCCCTCCAGTCACTGAAAAGTCTGGTGCCCTCAGACAGTGGCAGAGATTTTCCCTAAAATAATCATCTGCTGTTTCTTCGTAACATTTTTACATCATTTGGAGTCTGAAGTACCAGTTGATTGGTAACTTGAAGCTGAAAACTTCGATTTAGAGGAAAAAGGAGCTGTCAAGATGCAGATCAGCTGCGGAGGTGCAGGATGTGCTGGCAGTGGGCCTCTCAACCAAAATTAATAACATTGGTTAAAAGTGTTCCTTAGAAAAGCATTGCGTGCAAGCTAAGCACAACCACGACTTGTGCTGGCTGACCCTACACTTTGTCAGCCCTGTGCTTTGCTATGGACCTTGAACTGTCGGAAAGCATTCGTTTTTTCAATGTTCTAAAAACCCTGACCATCATTCCTGATTTAGGGATGCAAGACTGAACCCTTGAACTTTTCCAGTGAGTTCTGCAGAAGTCACCACTCTAAAAAAAAACGACTCACCTTCAACATGCTGCATTTTCAATGCTGCTAAAACCTCTATAGAGAGCATTTTTTGATATACACACTGTGTGCACATTCCATTTTTGTGTGTTGGTACATGTTAACCCTGTACCCTTTTACCAGCCGCCCTATTGAGAGAATAGCCTTGACTGCCCAAGCTTACACCTTAGAGAGTCAGGCATAAACATAGAAGTCATGAAACCTACGGTGCTGATATAAATTCCTGAACCCTAAAGATATAGTGGAGCTCATTTTATATGAGCCGTAATGTAAATTAATGGCGTAAAAGCTTGCAGAAGGCTTTTTCCGCCATGCATTAACGTCACAGCTCATGTTAATTCGTTTGTATTGTTGGGTGTCCTGACCCACGTTTGAGCTATCATGTTGCAACATTTGGTGCTGTGGGCTTAGAAAATCCAAGATGGCCAAAAAGCCCACATGTGCGCCAGAATCTAGGAGAACCACGCAGTTTGTGCACACTAAAATGGTTGCCTAACTTGCCACCCACCAGTGCGAGCAGGATGGGCCGGGGTGCCATGAGTGAAATGTGTGCCAAAGGAAAAACCGCACTTTAAAATCACCTTTTGTTTCTCTGAATGCCAGCTCAAAATGCCTATTTTCAAACATTGCAACACATCCAAAAATCTCACTGAACACCAGCGGACATCTGGCAGAATGAAGTATGTGTGCATACTAAATCTGGGAAGTTGAAGAGCCCCAAAACAATGTTTATAACAAGACTGGCTGAGCTCTGCAGGTCTGCAGCAGCCTCACTGAAACTGGATTTAAAACTACCAAAAATCAAAAATGTTTAAATTAACTGAGTGACCTACTTTGAGTGTCACATAGTTTTTCACTGTTGAAATGTCATAGTTGTGAACTTAGAATCCGCATTCTAGCTGCATATGTAAAAATTGTCTTGACTTAAACTGGGGAACAAAAAGTGACATTTTATCTGAAACCTGGCTTAATGAAACTGAATTCTGCCTGACATATACCCCCACAGGAGTTAAAACCTGCTCAGCCACTCTTCCCCTTGCCAAAAGGAGTTGTCACCTCTCTGATTAGATTAGGGGTGGAGCAGCTACAGGGAGTTGAACAAAGGCCTGTCCTGGGCCCAGGCAGATGGTTTATTAGGGTGGCCGTAAAATAGCTTCCTCTTGGCAGAAGCTGGGAGGGGCAGGGTCTCTGAGCTTGGCAGAAACTGGATAAACTGGTTTCTACACCATGTGACCTGAAAAGACACACCGCTGTTGGCCAGAATATGATTCTAAGAAAGATGTATAACTCATGGTGCGGACTTGTCAAAATTATTTAAATGATACCATAATTCTTGTGAATGTTCTGTGCACATTTTAAGACACGTTGGGAATTTGTGTGATGTTCTGGGGCAAAACCCTGCTATTTATGGATACTACAGACTCTGTGTTTAAGCTAGAGACATGGGAATTTACTGGAGTATGTATGGACAGGCCGTGTATATGTGTATAATTTTTAATGAAGAACCAAGGTTGCATAACCCACTAAAATCGAAAATGTTGCCATTTCTGAATGCAAGCCCCCAGGAAGAGCAGAGTTTGAACAGGGTATACCTCATGTGATATGTGATGGGTGCATGTAATTTCAAACCACTGTGTATCTATGAAATATGTCTTTAGGTCAAATATAGATTGTGTGTAATTTGACAGGGTAGTGTCCTTTCTGCAAGCCATTAAATGACATCGCTCTGACACTCCACTTCTTTTCCCCAATCAAGAGAGAAAGGAAAGCTTGACCAATGGGCAGTTGAGAGAGGGGCTGGCTAGTGATGCTGCACACACACCCACTTTCAAAAGACATAAAAAGAGCCACTGGAAGCTAGAGAGGACATTCAAAACCAGTTGCTGCAACGCGCTCTGCCGGACCATACAACATCCCGAAGATACCAGATTCAACACTTAGACTTTAAAACTCCAAAGAACTTGATTCAGAACTCAAAGCAAGGGCCTAAACCCACAAACTGAGAACTCTTCTCAGTGGGCCTCAGCATCCAGCAAACCTAACAACGGTAGCAGCATCCAGGAACCGTGCAGATCAGCACTGGGTCCAGAGAAAGCTGTGCAGGAAGATCCAGAAGCAGTGCTGTACCCAGAGAAAGCAGAGCAGTATCCAGAACCAGAGGCCAGAGATCCAGAGTGACCCAGACCACTGTTAGCAGAACCAGAGAGCTGACCCAGATCACTGTGAAGTGCCGAGCCCAGAACCGGAGTCCAGTCCAAAACCTGACCAGATCCGTGGCGAGGCCTAATTCAAAAATATATTGTGAGTACCTAGCAGAACTGTGCAGAACCAATCTCTTAGTTAAAATAATATAATTCAATCTATTTTAAATCTAACCAGAACTGCCTCCTAACTGTCACCTGTCATTTTCTAGCTGCAAGCTGTAACCTGTCGCTTTGAACTTTTAAAATTTCAAATCCGAAAAACTACCTTTATTTAATCGTCCGTATCTCTGGAACCGTTTGGGCTAGGAACTTGGTTTAACTTTCCTCTGAAAGCTTAGAATACTTTTGCCGTAATCACGATTCTCGCACTCGCTAATTTTACCGCGATTTGCGATTTGGTTAAAAATCCAGCCACGTGTAACCATCAGCAGTCATCTCTTTCCTTGCCAAAAATTTGTTTAACCTGCTAGTTACTCTTAGATCCTTCCTAAAGTGAGCCTGAACTCATCCCAAGTATATTTCACTCATCCTGAACCTCCCTCCTAAAGGGAATTAAAACCATTTTCAGCATATTCCTCACTTCATTGCCAGCACATATAAAAGCATTTTGGGCCTGTGTTTCAAACTTCTGTAGTCTAAGCTTGCTGGGGTGAACTGAATTACATTTGATTACATTTCTGAGAACTGTGTGCTTTCCTTCTATTTCCTTGCATTGCATAAAGGGGGGGAGTGAATTGCCAGAGAAAAGTGATTACATTGTCTTTTGCTGAAATCCTATCAATTTTTTTTTCTGTACTGCATTTTCATTCCACCTTGCATCCATTTGAAACCATAAAAGTATTGTTGCTATCTTATCCATCCTATAACCACTCATCATTGATTATAAAGAAGTGTGCTAGTGCCAGACTATCCAATATTGATTACTGCTCAGATTAAGTGTGATATCCAATTATTCATTTATCATAAAGTGTGATATATATATATATATTGTTTAAATTCTCAAATAAACCTTTTAACTTGCAAAACAGAACTACTTCTTGGCTCAGTGGGGTCAGGGAGATTCCAAGAGAGGGGTGTTATATAGGGGTAGTCATCCAGAACTCATGAACTGGACATAAAGATATATCAATAAGGGTTTCCATTCAGTATCCCAGACTAGGCATTGACTTAGCTGTAGTGTTGAATTGAATCCTCTTACAGTATGGGGTGTAACGCTACTTGCGTTTACGCCGCTCCCTTCCTCTCCGCCATGCAAATGTCCCAACATTTGCACCAGCAGGCATTTTAATGCTTGCGCAAATGCTGGGGATACCTATGGAATCCACCGGCAAGCGCCAACAAAAAGCAGGCCGACCCGATAGGAATCAATGGTAAATGCTGCTTGCCGTGGGTATATGGCAGGCAGGGTTTACTCAATTTTCACAGGCAAGGCAAAAGGTGGCATACACGCTAGTACGTCACCTTTTGCCTCCCCTTATGCACTCTACCGCGCAAGTGAGGAAAATTTGGGTCAAGGAAAATGTGCTCCAGGTTCCAGGAAAATCCTTATAACACAAGCCAACTTGCAATAAGGTAAAAGCAACTTCTGACGCGTGTCGCTCCAATTCAAGCTTGTCAGAGGGCTATTGCCTGACTAAGAACAGTCCACATGTAACGAAAATGGAGAGAAACTCTGAGAAATGTCCCATTTTATGTGGAGAACATCTGAAGTGAGACCTTGGTGCTTTGTTTTCCAACCTCTAAGGAGTTAATTTTGCTCCAGGCAGTAATTTGGCCGCTGAGATACGTTGCATTAGCTCTGCAACGTAAAAGGCTCCCCTGCCGCGCTATTTGGATCATTTGCACAGCAGGGTGCAAAAGTACAGGGTAAAAGGTGGTGTACAATTGTGTATGCCGCCTTTTGCCCTGCACTTTTGCACTCGCGGAGTGCAAAATGAGTAAATGATGCCTTTCATGCGAGCATGGCAGGCAGCATTGACAATTACAGTCAAATAAAGCCCACCATGCACGCATGGCAAGCAGCGTTTACAATGGATACCTATTAAGGCCGCCTGCATTATGCTGGCGCATAAAGCTGCAGGCTCCATAGGGAACCCAAACATTTGCATCAGCATGAAAATGGCAGAGAGGAAGGGAGGCAAAGTAAACACAAGTTGCATTCCGCTCTTAGCCTCTGCTATAGAAATGGATGAAAATGAGCCGTGACGTTAATGTCTGGTGAAAAATCCTTGCGCAAGGTTTTCAGCCATAGATTTACGTCATGACTCATTAGAAAATGGGCTGCCAAGAGATTTGCTAGGTTCTGATAGATGGGGTGGCGGTGCGTAACAGAAATACAATTTCTGCTTGACTTTCCCCTTTTACCTGTCAAAACCGAATGGTTTTCCGCCAGCATGACATGACTGGATTCCTATGGCTTGCTCTTAGCAACTGTAAGTATTTCCTGCCATGTGTAAATGGTGGCGTGCATTTACACATTTGTGTTGTATGAAATGAACAAATATCTTTTAAACCTGTGTCCACTAGGTTTAACAAGTTTTGTGTACACTTTGTAGTGCAAAATTGTTGGGGTGGTCAGGAAGGGTCCCCATGATGAAGAGGGGTTCATGTTGCGTGCACCATTTTTGTGACTCGGGTGCAGCAAACTGGGCACAATGTTGTAATTTCATACATAGCCAGTGTCGTTAAATATGAATGGGATATGTTAGTTTGATGTTAATTATTGTTTAAGTTGATACATATTAGATGTGTTCACGCACTTACAGATAACATGCTTAAACTGCCCAATGAAATATAAACACGATTAAAGCATGGCGGGCTACAGAGTGCCTAGAAGCAGGCAACGAGGAGTTTCATAATGCACATGCGACGAAGGGGGGGGGGCTCTCCTGAAGTACACACAGTGAAGGAGAGATAATATTTATTAAAAATACATGCACACAGAGGAAAATACAAAGGGAATTTATAAATCTATATGTAGTGAGCTTTCATGAATTAATTTAGACTCTGCAGCCAGCACTTTGTGCTGTGAATTTCAGGTGGCTGGGATAATCTAGTTCTGCAGGATTGAGGTCTTGGGGAGGAACAATGATTAACCAAACAGATGGTCAACTGTTGAACATGGCACAATTTTAATGGCTTAGCAGTTCCGCAGGGGGCAGATGTAATCTCTTTAAGTGCATTGAACTTTTACAGAGGGATCCGGCCATTTGTTTTGCCCAGCAATAAACATGGGGTGAAGTAACACTTGAGGCTAAAGTGATCGATACCCTGGAGTTTCAATTGAATTCTCAGATATGCCATGCATATGGAAATGGTAGACATTTAGATTAGAATGTTTTTCGGCACCCCAGTAAAGTTGGGGTGGATGAGATAGTTATCGCCAGTTCAAAGGGAACTGGTTTTGTCTACTTACCTCATGTTTTTGAAGTATCCATGCGAACCATGTGCAATTATGATTAAGGTTACAAGACTCAGGCCAGTTGTTACTTATAATGAATTATGTTTATACACAAATGTTTAACTGTGTGATGATGTCATGACCTACCACGGATGAATCGCAAGAAGGGGTGTGCTATGAATACGATCTGAAATGGTAGTTGAGATACCAAGTGGCCATAACAAGTGGCCAATGAGAATGATGGGGTTTCTTTGAATAGGTTTTGTCCAAGCACATGTGGGGGGTGGATTGTAATAAAAAATATGAGAGTGTTTTAACTGGTGCAAAAATGTACATAATGTGTCAACTTATGTGGTTCAGCGAGACATGGGTTAGTTTAACTCGAAAGGGTCACCCCATATGATTGTACAATGAACTTGGTTTACGTCAAACATGCACTTGTTCCTTAAGTGGTGGGCCTGCTTGGGTTAAGGTGATTAGGGGCCCATCCATACAAAATTATGTAAAAATGCACATGGAGGACCCGCGTGCAGGGGAGTTTACATCAATGCGGTCCTTTCTGTGCAACTTACACTTTAAAAAAGAAAATGAGACATGTTGAATCTCTTAATTTTAAATAAATATAACAAGATGCAGCTCAGGTACATTACATGTAACGTTGACATATAAGGGGTTTGCAGTTCATGATATAATTCCTTTTGTACAATTAGATCATGAAATTCACCCTTTCCAACAATAGCAACCTGTAGCTGCTCTAGAGGTAGCCAAATTATAATGCAATGCCTGGTAGGGATTGTATTTATTTTCTTTCCCTCCACTTCTATTCAACAGGAATGAGTGCTCCTAAACAATATTCGCCAAAAAAGTACATCCATATTGTGAGAGAGCATCTCCTCGCCCCATGAAAAATCCATCTTTTTTAGCAATGTGGTCCACTGTGCTTCATGTACTTGCTTTTGGTCTACCACCTGTAGAACTCGTAACCTCAGATGTGTGGCTTAATCATTTCAGGTCATCTCTTCTTCGAGGCCAGGGCTACAAACCTTCATGAGCTCATTTACATCCTATAAAGTAGACATCACATTCTCTGCACTCTCACTGGAAAACCAGAGAACAGGATACTCTGGGAATAGTCCAGAAGGCGGCTTGGGCCCCCAGTGGTGGCACTTAAACTATAGTGTGGTACGCATGCTTGTTCCGGAAAAAGAGGAAAACAGTGCTTTTTGAAGTGTAAAACCCAGAGGTTTGCCTACGTGAAATCCTGATAGATGGTTGGTTATGTTTGCATATTTCTTTCAAGTCTTACCTTTTATTACTGGCCCCTGGCAGACACAAGTGTGAAATGGAGAATGCTAATGGCCCCTTTTCCTGACAAGTCACTGGGAAGCAGCCAATAACATTCCAAAGCCCCTCAATCTGTGCATATGCCTCAGTAAATGCCTGCAATACATAAGCATGACTTTGTTTCTAGCTAGTCTGCGATGTGTCTAAGTTGACATGAAAACAGTGAGGTAATAATTCATACACACTTGCACATTTTATTTAGAAGATGCTTGTGTGAAACAATTCTGTAATGTGAAGGCAAGTAGGGTAATACGCAAATGCCTGGTTGTCTTGTGCAGGTTACAAAGTTTCAAGCATCAGGGTGTTGTAATGTTTTTATGGACTCCTTCATTTCGGGAATAAGGGTTGTTTACAATTAATGTTGAAAACAAGGAAAGGGGGTGTTTTTAAAAAAAATGGAGACGAGCCAGGGTACAACCTTAGACTCATACTGCCACCACCCGGCTTGGCCCTTATCATTGAGAAGGATGGTAGGACCCATGTCCTATCCTATAGTCAGTTCACTCAGAACCAACCCACCCCAGAAATTCCATGTATACTGTTCTATCACTGACTCTCTCTTTCACTCTCTTTTCTCTGCTGATCTCCCATCATCCTAAATTTCAGAACAGCATTGAAGACTTGTTCGTTCCAATCTGCCTAGTGACCCTAGTTGTTTGATCTGTCTCTTTTCCTGCTCTTCACACTCTATCCCTACAGAAATCTGTCACTGCTCTGAAGCGAATTGAAGCATAACAAATAAAGTCAATTGAATGAATGGCGAGTCGCACCATAGCAATATTGGTAGATGCATAGATGAACCAGTTGAACTGATGGGAGGAATCGGCACTGTAGAGAAGGCACAGGTGCTAGCATCCACATTGCAAGTAGCTGCTGGAAGCATGCACTTACTTCACAAACTGGTTGAGGAGATCCAGGCTAGATTCTAGTTGTGTGTAACATTCTCAGGCATGCCTGTTGTGCTTTTTATCTGACTCTGTGTTTTACTTTTGCAGTCCGGGGATCCCTGATAGTGGTTCCGGAGACACGAACCTTCAGGAGAGATCAATGAAGTCTAAACCAGAGGGGGAGCAATCGCTGAGTGTGGAAAAGGCCTCGCCAGTTGCTGACCAACACCTTAGCTCCAACTCCTCCAGCACAGGAGGCATTTTGAAGCAGGCAGTGTACCCATTGCCCAGAGATTGTATGGCTGGCACAAACTCACAATCGCCCCCTCACGAACACAGGCATTCATTGGACCCTGCAGCACAGGCCAACCTGCAGATGGGAACCATAGGACCGTCCTCATCTGCTCCATGTGATGCAGCAGGTGTGCCACGTACACCCTCACCAGGCAGCTGCCGAGTGGTCACGCACCAGAAGATATCCTGTGAAAGTAACGGCCCTCCTTCATCATGTCACTCCAGACCCAAACTGCTCACCATACAAGAGACCACACAAACTGCTTTCCCACACATGAACGGTTCAGGACCAGTGCTCTCCAAAGTTCATATGGGCAGTGGTGCAGCCTCGCCGGGGCAGCGCCTGGGCAGGCAGTCTTGCGAGGATACCAGCAGCGCCCCTCACCCCAGCCCCGAAAGACCGGATGAGCATCCCAATAGCCCATGTACAGCAACACCTAGTGGCAGACTGGGCAACACTGGACACCCATTACCAGAATCCCGTAATGTTTTGCAGAATCACTCACCCCCTGAAAAGACCACCTGGCCTCTATGCAGCGAGAACGTTGGACCGTTGAGTGGCCACACTGAAAGATCACGGGTGTCAAAGGTGCCTAGTGAAAGCCCTGATGACTCACCCCTTACCCCGCGGTCCCTGAGTGTGCAGATGCCATTCGCTTTGGGAAGTCTATCTGACATACCGTCCTCCCCCACCCCTTCCTTTCCTATCACCACAGCTTTTTATACAGGTAGCCCCCAATCCCCACCTCTAAACGCAGGAGGCCCAGCCCAACAGAGAGTGTCAGTGGACCTGCCGTCGCAACCGCCACTGCCTGAGAAACGTCATCCATTATCATCTAGCGACCGGTCAACCTCATCTGTGGGCATAGAGAAGACGTCTACGTTGGCCCGGAGTCCCGGGCCATCCCATCATGTAACCTTCTCACTAGTGGACAACACCCCTCCTCCCTCAGGTAGGCAAACAGTAACTCGCTTTGCATGACTGCATGCACGGATGAGCAGAAGAACGTTCTAGATAGAAGCAGCGTTGAACTCTTTTAAACCCATATTTTCAAATAATAGATTATATGTAGAGATTACACATGCTTATATATTGGTATAAAAGTACTATTCCTCACCCCAAAGTAGCACTTTTTAGGTGCCAACAGCAGTTGACACATGATGTGGTTGTAAGCACTCTGTTTTCCCTTTGCTGGTGGAGAAGTAGTGTGATGGTCCCTGAGCCTCATCACACTGCTTGCTGTTACGTTCTATAAAGCACAGGGGTATGTGCTATTCCTTTTCAGTTTTAGATGCATAAGCAGGGTTTCTCAGACTGAAGTGTGCTTTCCTGGAGATGGACACATCCAGAGACTAATCTGGCAAGCTCAAGCTGGGAATATTGCAGGGCTTGCCAATAGGGGCATACACAACTCAAGTGTCACAACTGTGAATGTACTGGGATTTTGCAAACTGGAAGCATACTTGCATTGTCCAGTGGTGACATGGAAGCATGCTTGGATTGTGTACTCGTAAAGTGGGAATTTTCACAAGGTTGAAAAGTCTTTATTAAACAACACAAAATAACAAGAGATTCAGTAGTACTGGTTATCATGGTGGGTAACTTAAATAAGACAATCGTTCAGGATTTTCATTCGCACATAGTCTGTCAGTCCTTCCTCCTCTCCATTAGGCTCCACCACCTGGCAGTCAAGAAAACCACTGACCATTGTTAGGTTTTTAAGTGTCCCAACACTTCTTTCTTGGCACTTGTGATAGATTGCTGCCTTTTACGCCCTTCTTAGGACATTGTTCCCCTCGGCATGTGAAGTTGCTGCTACCACTCATGATGATTAGCGCCATCTGTACTAGGGCCATCCATTAGTCTCCAGTAAATCTTGCCAAGACCTCATTGGCCCCGAGAATCAGCAAGCATAGCCTTATTGCTGCTGGCCACAGACCCTGCCACAATCTCACCCAGCACTTAGGTCTCAACCACTCTGGTAGGCTCCTGCCCTTTGGCTTGGCCACCTTTGCTCCTTCACACCTGGACTCCTTCAGAATTTTGTTTGCCTTGTCTTCACTCGCCTCTTCCATCTGTCCAATCTGGATCTCCTTTCTCTTCTCCTCAAAGCCACACAGCGCTCTGCTCCTCTCCTCTTCCCTCTCAGTTTGTCTTCTCCCCCCTCACTCTCTGCTTTCTGGCCAGTGTACCTGGCTCTCCTCCTTTCCTCGCTTTTAGGGTTCCAGCCACAGCTCTCCTGCTGTTTTTGTTCTTCTCCTCCAGTGGCCCAGTTATTGTCTACTACCTCCTTCTAATCTCCCTTTTAACCCATACGCTACCTCCTTCTAATCACCCTTTCCACCTTGGCTGGTCTTACTTCCTTGACATTTCTTCTGCCTTCCTCCACAACCACTACCTTTTCCTAGCTAACCCCTTATGCACCTCCTTCCACCCTTCTTCTTTGCCCCCACCCACTGTATCTCTCAACACTTCCTTCTCCTTCCCCTCCGCCGTTTCTCTCACTATCTCCTTCTCTGCCACCACCTCCTCTGTTTTATTAGCCTCCTTGGCACTCTTCCACGCACTCACCTGCTCTCTCTGCCTCTGATCCCTAACTTCCACTCACTTGCCAAACCCCAATGCCTTGAACTGCTCTAGCGGGCTGTTCCGCTGACACCATGATTGACTGGTACTTTTCAGCGTGGGCTTGGTCTCACTGTTGTTCAAGCACTGCTTTGACTCACTTGTACCAAAAGCAGCTTTCCATGTTTGAGTGTCCCGTAACACCACCTGGTGACTTGCAGTTTTAGGTGCCATCATCTTGATTTCACTTGCTCACTTGCATCGTCGAGTTGCATTGTTGCTATCCATCACTCTTCCAGAGTGAGTGTTTCCAGATCTGCAGGTGCACCTTCATTCCTTGTATGATGGCTTGCAAACTCGAGTAAGCATCTGCTGTTTGGGGAAGCATGTTGAATGAAGACAGTCATTTTTCAAACTGGTTGCTATTCTTGCGTTGCTGAGTTTGGGGTGTCCTGTGGTCAAACAAAGATGGAGAGCCGTGGTCATGAGCAAAAACACTTTTCAAATTGTCAGAGTGAGCCACTGTAGTTTATAGTATAGCAACAGGTATTTGTGTGCACCGGTGCTATATTTACCGGCTTTGCTGTGCTGGACCTCTGAGCGGCATGGTGGTCCACATTGCTAAAGCGTTGCTCCAAGCTGGTGAACCTAATGCTACCTTTTCTCCAGAGTTCTGAAGAAAAACAGGTCCTTCTTTTCCCAGGGGCCAAGTAATGGATGAGACCTTCCGATTTCCCATTCCCAGGTCCTTAGTATGTGACGCTATGAGCACATTGGGGTTCTTCATACATTGGTGAGGCGATAGGGCTGACAGACTTGGGGCACTCTGGGTTCTGATCTTGGATGTTACCCTCAGGTTGATGATGGACTTAAGAGAATGGGAGATCCTCCGAAAACCCACATCATAGTCGTTGGTGGTGTCCCACGCCCAGGGTCATCCGAGTCCCATGACCCAAAATCCAAAAATGGATTTTGTCACAAATTATACTTGAATTATGCACTCTGGGATACTGAATACTATGAACACACCGGCATGTGTGAACTGGGAATACACTGGAGTTGTCAAAACAAGAGTGTACTCGGATTTCACCATTGTGTGTGTGCTGGGACTGCCACTATGGTTTTATATTGGGATTGTGCAGACTAGATGCACAATGGGATTTTGAAAACTGGGAGTGGATTGGAAATGTGTGACAGCAAACTCGTATGCTGGGATTCTTCAAACTGGATTGTAAAATCTGGACGGTACTGGAAGCGTGCAAAACTGAGAATGCACTCAAATTCTTCAGATTGGGAATGGATTGGAATTGGAGAAACTGTGATATTCCCTGGGTGTCAAACTGGGATTTTACAAACTGGGTACATGGTGGCTTTGTCACTTTTGGAGAATACTGGGATATCAAACTTGGCATACACAGACACTGTAAAAACTGGCCATGTCAAACTGGGAATATATAGGGGTTGCCACTATGACAGTATACTGGGATTGTGCAAAATTGGAAAATACTGTATTGGCAAACTGGGATTATGAAAAAATTGAATATACTGGCATTCTGGAAACCATGAATATACTTGGATTATTTAAATTGGGAAATATACTGGAATTGGTAAAAGAGGAATTTACTGGGATTGTTTTATAATTGCAGAATTGTGCAAATAGGGACTATACTAGGAGTGTGTTAACTGGGAATATATTGGGGTTGCCACTTTATTATAAGGTCACAGAAAATATTTATGATGTGGAAAAAGAAGTACTCAGGTTACACAGAATACATAGCAGAGCATAGTGTAAATACAAAACAGTAAATGAGCAGCCAATGCCCAACTCACTCTTTGTCCTTAAATGTAGGCCTCATACCTGTAGCAGACACAAAACATAGTTTCATTGGCGAGTTGAAGAGTACACCTCTAAATAATATTACACACAATAATTAACATCATGTTCAGGATCCAACTGTACCACACAGCAGTTAACACAGGTTTCCTATTACATTGTGAATAAAGCATTATTTATTTTATTTATTTATTTGTTTTTTATAACGCGCCTAATACCGTACCTGAGTTCGGTTTCTAAGCGCGGATCCGGGATTCAAACCTCTGTTGCTCTGCATGGTCTTGCTTCCAAGACCAGAGCGTTGCCCCTGTGCTATCCTCTGTATCATTATACATAATAAACCTGCACATAACACATTTGTGTCATTTAGATGTAGTGAACACGGTATCATAATTGCCAGGACGGCTACCAAAGTCTAGGATTTATTTTAGGAAGAAAGTCCCTAGCCCTAGAAAGGCATATTACAGACAAAGGAGGCAAACAGTTGCAACACACAGTGATAAAATGCACATCATAGGCAGGACTGTAGTACAAAGACCTAATAATCCCTAATAAATCAGAGAACATCTCTAAAAATCCAGGGCTTTCTGGAGAACTCCAGGGACTCTGGGGGGACCCTAGAAAAATCCAGGATCCAGGTATAATATGATTGGTTATTTATAATGCGCTTAATATCCAGAGGTTTCTAAGCACGGACCGGGAATCGAAAGTGTTGCTCCATGTCGTCTTGCTTTCAAGGCGAGCATGTTGCCCCTGAGCTATCCTCCCTAGACTAAGGTAAATATCGGGCAGTGTCCCTTGTAGGATTTCAAAGTTGAAGAAGATGTCCCATAGGAAATAACAGGACAAAGACTGTATGCTGACATGTGCCGGTAATGATGAAAAGCTGGGTTTGTCCCAGTTCTTTCCCACATGAACCCAAAAACAAATTATCGAACCCCACAAGTGAAGACCAGAAGAAGATATCTAGTGGAGGGTTAAGGATGCAGCAGACCCAGGAGCAGAAAATGATTCAGCCCCCAATGTTAACCAATTGGAAATGCAGTTAAAGGGGACTTGCAGAACCCAACGGCCACAGAACATGGAAACCCCCGAGGGTCATTATCTCAAATAATTTGGAAACCCAGGGCACAGAGGTAATTACTTAAAGTGTTTTCTTCCAGAAGCTCAGTTCCAAGAAGGCAAATCCACCAGGTGGGTAAAGACTTATTTTTAAAGACCAAAATTAAGGATCTAGTCTCCCATGGTCTTGTACCCTGAGCAAATGAAACCCTGACAGCCCAAAAGAAGAACAATCATCCTTCACAGGAATGATGCCCACCATCCAGAAGGGGACTCATCAACCGAGATGCTGCAAGAGGACATAGGAACACGAACATGGCAGACCCCAGCAGCTCAGCAAAAAAAATGGATGGCACGTCAGCAAAGATAGTCCCTGCATAAGAAGAACAGTAGCAATGACCCGAGAGAACCCAGACAAGTAGAATTTGCAGTAGCTGGGGTCCCAACAACCTTCAGGGTGGCAGCATCTTCCAAAATCAAGGTTGCACACCCTGGCTGGCAATGGCAGTAATATACAGTGACATGGCTTTCAAAATGGTCTTTGGTTGGAATGCCTGGCTCTAACAGATGAGGAGGACCCGTAGAAGGCCAAGAAAACCTCCGAAAGGTCAGCTAGCGGCCAAAACCCCAACCTGGAGATATGCCCAGACCACAGCATCAAGCCAGGATGGCCAGAAGAGAGCCTAAATGACTGACAATGGCAGTAAATGGCTGGAAATCCTACACCAGGTAAGCAGACCCGCTCACCTTCCAAAATTTTAGCAGTACTGAGCTCAGGAATAGGGGTTCCCCAAAATAGCCCTTTACTCACAGGGACTGGCTTCTGCTAGCCCACCAAGCCCATTACAGGATTTAAAACAATGATTTTGGTGGCCAAACATTCCGGTTGTCCTCAAAAACCACCAAACACCTAGGCACCCACTCACCCCAAAGTAAGTGTAGTGTCCTGCTCAGGGCTAGGAATTTGTCTAATGCAGTCCAAACCACTGTGGGGCTGCCATCTAGGGATCACATGCGCCCACATTGGCAGAACAGCAGTTTTAAGGCCTTACAACCAAATGGGCAATAGAAGGTCTTGGAAAATATCGTTTTTGACAAAATGTGCTACCCACTAGGGTGGTTCGAAGGTTAAGATTAAAAATGCTTCCCGAAAGGCCTGCTTGTCGTTTTTGTGTCAAATTGAGGAAATTGAAACTTAACAACACTTGATTATTCAGTATCCCAATCTACAACTAATTAGATATGAGTTTTTAAACATTTAATGGTAGCTGATAAGCTAATAGCAGGCTCTCAACTATGGTTAAACATTTGCTCTGGATCAACGGTCTCCTTAATATTAGCACCAATGAGATATTTATGCAAGATTTTAGATCTTGGGCCTCAGGGTTAAGTGAAATTACATTTTCTAACTGTAAATTCTCCGGGGGTGGATAATAGCCCCACCGCCATTCGGACAGATTTTCAGAATATAATATGTGTAAGATAAATAAATGATAGTATTTACATATGTGGACACTTTATATGTGTGTGACAAATGTATCACCTTTTTAAAGGAATTGTAGGTGTTTTCATGTGTTTCAATACATTTATATAAAATGTGTAATGTTTCATTAAAATCATAACAAAAGAAAAATAAGCAATTTAAATAAAAGCAGTAGTACCCCAATGGCAACCATAAAAGTACATCGGACTACAAATGCAGTAAATAGGCTTGCACTCCTGGTGAAGCCAAAACGAAATATTAGCTACCACCAGCCTGCCTCTTAAAACCAATGTAAGGTGATCAAATCACCATAGAACAAACATGGGGGGACTATGAGGCACATTAAGTAAGCAAAGATGTACATAGTGGACAGGGCAGTACAGCAGAAGTCACTCCGATCAACAAAATACATTGGAAACCCCCAAAAATAAAGAAGGAAAAGCCAAAATGGAGGGGTCCCATAAAAGGAGACTGCAGAACCCTCAAAAATAAAATTCTGTTCTAACAGATGCCCACACGCCCACATCCCTAGCCCAGGACTTTACCAGTGGTAATTAATCCTGTGATGGGTAAGTCCAGCCCACAGATAAGGAGTGTATCAGGCAATGTTTACTCCCTATAAATAGGCAAATACTGCCAAAAAATTAAAATAGGGAGTAAAAATACTCCCAACAAAGAAGGACACATAGGGACTTGTGCCCTGCTTTCACCCACACAGCTCCATGCATTTGTTTGGAACAGTAGTGCATGTTGTACAACAGGAAGAAACTACTATTATTACAACCTGATCAGAATTAGTAATGTGTATGAACAACTAGGTGCAAAGGAATAATTAATATAAAAACATTTCCATTTTCCGGGTTAAAACATATTTTTACTACCGTATAAAATACTCTCATTGGCAACTGAACTTACATTTTTACTCCCTAAAAAATAATTTTACTCCCTACTTTAAAAAACAGGCAGTAAAATCCTTCCACTTCAAAATCTTATCTGGACCACTGGGTAAGTCATATGGATATTTATAGTTGATTAAACTGTCCAGGAAGGACGGAAGCTGTTTTTGGAGCGATTTCCAACTTATATTTGTTCAGAAGGCCCCGCCTCTTCAGGCTATAGGACCTACAACATCCTTTTGTAATTTTCCTCCACCTAAGAGAGAGGGTCAATTGCAAAATACTCTCAAGGGGGTTTCCTTTCCCAGAACCTTTAATAGATTTTTCAACAAGGCCTCAATGGGGCCCTCAATATAGGATTCTAATTATCCAGAGTGGTCTCCATCAAGAGAGATTCAGACCCTCAGGAATTCTATCCACCTCTCCAGTAGAAGCAGGTTGTGTCACAGGGTTGTTGGCTGGATGTCTAGAGTAAGAGCTAGGCTTAGCCTTCTTTTTCCTCCTGGATCCGGGCAACTTTGCATGTGTAGAGGTTGCCCCTTTGACAATCTGACCCACTAAAGGAGTGGGTGGGGAATAACCTTGCTGCTCCTGAAACCAGAGTGGTGCTTCTTAAGACATCATTCTCTTCCAAACCATTCCCTTCCATAGTAGCACTCTCCAAGGGACTTTTTCACGAACAATGACAGGAAGGACTAACTTCTTGCCAGCTATTTGGAAGGAGACATCAACTTTGCGGAAAGTCTGAAGGGCACCACTAGATAACTTAGCAAATTTCAAAGACCTATTTGCTAGAACCTTTGGTCCAAAGAAAGTACTGTCTACATCAGTCACATTTGCAGCAATGTCCCTTATCTCGTAGTTGCTCTGACAGCTACACAAAAGAGATGGTGGTACTGATGGGTATTAAGAGGACATTTGTCCCCTCTACGAAAGAGGCTGAAGAAATCTCTGGCATGTCTGCTTTTGAGCATGTCTCCTCAGAGTCAGAGACGTGGCGCTTAGCCTTATACCTCTGTGTCCCTTTTCGGCCAATTTAGACTACCTGTGGGTTTTGGTCAGACCCACCACAGTCCCATCAAGTGCCAGGGAGCCTGGGAATAGCACATTTTTAAGCAAGATGCATCCCCACCTCTAAGTTGTGTGCCTGGGATCAAGGGAACTTGACGTACTGCACTAATTTGACCCATAATCACTGTCAATGGAACTGTCCTTGTGTTCCACTTCATGTGACTCCCACAGGTCTGCACTTTTAGCCGGCACCATTAGATCCAACATCTCAGAGATCATACTGTGGAGTCCACGTTGTAGCCAATCAGCCAACCCATTCATTTTTCCCGGACTCATACACCCAAGACACCCATTGGAGAGGGGCGAGAGAGAGGAATACTGAGAGGAGAGTGAAGGAGAGAGTTGGAGGGAGAGTCATTTGGAAGTTGGAGAAAGATTAGGTACCATCTGGAAGTGAGAGTTGGATGTTGGAGGGAGAGTGTTGAGGAAAATGGAGGAATATTGGGTGCCATCTGGCTAAAGACAGATTGGAAAGGTTGGAGGAGAAGAAGCACCAAGAGCAAAGGAGGCAACAAGTGGTAAAGAGTGTAAAGCAAAGTCATTACCATCTGTGAAGAAAAGGTAGGCGGGAGACACAACTACTATGCCTGAGAAGGTGAGAGGAGAACATGTGTTCCTACGAGAGAGAGAGAGCGAGAGTGAGGCTAAGCAGGCTCCATTGGAACAAGTTGATGCAGGGCAGAATCTTGAGTTTGTAGGAGTTGGTAAGAGACAGTGCCATTCCACTGGGACCATGGGATTATGATAAGGATAGTCAGAAAGACGGCGTACTAGCAATCGGTGTCATAAAGCAGAGATGTTGTCAGCGAACAAAGAACAGCCCAAGTCCAATCGTTGGATCTTAGGAGAGTGAATCAGTGCTGAAGAGATTTGCCCAGTGCCTCAACCTCTTGGAGGAGACCAACAGACTTTTGAAAGTCTAGAATGTGGTGGCTCAAAAGACCAGGAACCCAGCCTATGATGAAGAGGGTACAGGAACCCAAATAATCCTCAACTCGAAGGCAAAGACAAGAACCATCAACTGAAGATTTTAGTCGGGCTGGATGCACCCAATTCTGGAAACTTTGCCTACAGTCAGAGCAGAGAAGCAACCTACTATAGTCTTTATTGTTGTGCAAATCACACCCTATTTTGGGGTTCTGCTGTCCCATTCTATGGGACAACTACACTTTTACCTTTTTCCCCCTTTGGTTTTTAGGATCTTTGAATTATTTTAGTTGTCAGATGGACTTCTATTTAAAACCCGCTGTGATTACAATACTTTTTGAGTATATTGACAAATAGCTACCCGCCTACACACGTGCTAGGTGTGTCTAGTTGCAAAAAGAGTGCTACCTATCATGTCGGTGAATTGATTGCGACAGAAGCAATAGAGATATACATTTTTTAATTTATTAATCAAAAACACTCAATAAGATATATGTTAAAAAAGACAAAAATGCATTTTGTTTGTACATAACATCACATAAAAAACATATAGTGAAAGTCAATATTTTCAACCAAAAACAGTTTCTTCGAACTTAACACAAACATCATATACTGGTGATGTTGTGGGGTTAGTAAAAGTGTGAGGTGAACATCTTGTTGTTGAGTGAAGCCTCAAGTTACAATTAGCTTGTCCTTGACTCTGTCCCAATCAATTCACCGACATGATATGATAGGTAGCACTCTTTTTGCAACTAGACACACCTAGCACGTGTGTAGGCGGGTAGCTGTTTCTGTGGCATTCTCTTTACCTATATGTTCGCAGTAGTCCTCTGCCACACAGCCCCCTAAAAAAGAGGACTTTGCAGCTCTAACTGCTTTGTATCAGTATATTGACAGATGACATGATTGAAGGATTCGAAGGGTTTTGCACAGCCCCATGTGTTAGGAATACAACACTACAATGAAATGTTTTACTTATTCTTGCATTCAAATGGAGAAGTGATGACAGCAGTACTTACACACGAAGATGACATTAGGACATGGACACAAACCATTAGCCTATTATAGTGGGATTCTAGACCCAGTAATGAAAGGACATTATCCTTGCGAACAAGTGTTAGTTGCTGCTGCTTTCGCGATTGAGAATGCTACCGATATTACAATGGAATGCTCGATAATATTCTTTGTTGAACATTCCCTATTTGCCATTTTGAAGAAACCTAAAAGTACATTGACTACACAAAGAGTGCCTGGGTACGAAGTGATTATTTCATATCCAGCAATCAAAATTGTTAGATCTAGAATAGTCCAGCAACATTTATACCAGAACCAGTAGGGAAGGACATCTATGTACATGATTGTACAACGTATACTGAATTCTATAATGATATTCCCCATGTGAGAGAAAATGCTCTTGGAGGAGGCAAAATTCTCTTTTTTTGATAGTTCTTCAAAAATTTACCAAACGACTGGCGAAGGGCATACTTAGGTGCCAGAAGTGAAATTAAAAAAGAGCAGTGAATTCAAAGTAGTGACGGGTGTGAGATTGCTTTCTCACTGTTCAGCGCAGGCTGCCAAATTAGTGGGGCTCATCGCCGCGCTTCAGAGATTGTGTCAGTGTATTCTGACTGCCTACCTTATGACAACCGTACACACAGAGCTGTCACATTGGAAAAGGAGAGGTTTCCTCCGTGCAGACGGCACTCCAGTGCAGCATGCGTCCCTAGTGGCCAAGCTCATTAAATTACTAAACCTCCCATTGGCTATCGCTATTAGGAAAGATTACATTTATGTGCAAATTGTGCCTCCATTTATGGACCACCCAAACCTTTTGCTTTTGAGTGGCTATCCTAACCTGACTTTTTCCAGTGGAGCACAGCTGTCAGATGAACTCCCCTGGGCTTTTGCTCACTTTTTTATGGAGAAACTGACACATCCTTCAGACTGTCAGTCAAAAACTAAGGGAAACATAGTTCCCCAGTACTATGTTGCCATTTCTTGGTAACCTTTTAACCGTGCACAATGTACCTTCCAGTACAGTGTGATGGGGTCTCTTTTTGTTTTATGGCCCTAGACACCCTCAAAGGATTTTTTTGCTGATTGTACGAGTGTGCCTGGTACGAGCTGGTGGCAGCAGTTACTTTTTACAATGTTTTACTTCTTTTTACTGAGTTAAACCGTGTTTGGCTCGAGACTGTGGCCAGGTCTGAAATAAATGGCCGAGCCACAAAGTCTTTTGTTCTGTCCCACGTCCATTTTGTCCCTTGCCTTCACCCAGGTCAAGTAACCCAGGTTTTCCTTATTTGGGCATGCAGCCTCCTGCAAAAACCGATCTCTTTCGCAGGTTTCTGCCTTTCACGTATGTGTGCCCAGGAAGAGGGCTAGTGCTGCCTAGTTCCAATGCACACTACTGGTGCCAGGATGTATAGAGTGCCCGATTGACTGAGACCACCATGGGCCATGATTGGTCCACATCTGGGATGCCTGCAAGAGAGCAGAGCTTCAATTGAAAGCCCTCGAATTTGGCGCAAAGCTAATCTTGGATAAGAGAAGGGGCTCTGCAGCCATTCAGGTTGTTCACCTGTGTTCTCACTGAACTACAGAAGGAGCAAAGTTCCCTACATGAAGAAACAGACTAATGAAACTGTCGGAGATGCTTTGGAAGGTTTTGGCACCCTTTGCCCCCTGCTGTCCCATCAGACCCATGCTTTCTTCTTTGATCAAGAAGGACTGCCAAGGCACTTTGCCCCTTCGGAGTAGTGGGAACAACTACTCTCAGCGCCCCCTGCTTATCCACCAAATGAGCCTCTTCGGAAGTGTTCCTGCACCATCCAGCATACTTTCCAGCTCTACCTCAGGGTAACACGCAGCTCCGTCTCTGTCTCGAGTGCAGACCCAAGACGTGGGACATCGCTTGCTTATGGTCCCATGCATTCTCCTGCCAAATTATGCAGGCCTAGCTCCTCTGGGTCCCAAATAAGGAGGGTGCGTAATGCTGTCCGCATCCACGATTCCCGCATCACTACCTGGTGGTGACGGTCGCTATAGTTCCCCTGTTCTGCTCTCCTGTGCCCTGAAGCCAGCTGTACCAGAATTGTCTTCATATCTCTTTCGGAAGCTGAGAAAAGGCAACTGTCCCCTCAAGGACAATCATTCTCCACTGCAGCCGCTGAGAGATGGAGTGCCGCAAAACTGCAGGACTTGAACCTACTAGTGACCTCGACTAAACTGGCAAAGTTTGGTATGGACTGTGCCGAGGGTGGGAGAGTAATTACATAACTTACCAGTGGCCCCTTGGCACAGCTGATCATTTTTATGCACGCCTAATACCATTCCTGAGTTCGGTTTCTAAGCGCAGATCCAGGATTGAAACCTGTTTCTCTGCGTGGTCTTGCTTCCAAGACCAGTGCATTGCCCCTGTGCTATCCTCCAATATCCCTTAAAGGTCTTCGAACTTCGCTGGGTTAGCCTGCGCTCCCTAGCTATTCCCCCCTTTTGTACACTGCTTTGCTGCCAAGGGCAGGGCCTACTCGAATAGTGGGAACCTTCATCGCCTCAAGCCCCTTCCTGACATGCTATAGTCCCTACAAGAAGACCCGCTTTTTCTTCATCTGCGCGATTGTGCGTTTTTACGCACAACTGTACTGTTGAGCATAAGGCTCCCCTCTTCTTAGGGCTGGACATGAAAGTTAGGGAACAAACTCTGAAGAATTGCCTATTGCCATTTGTGTACTAAACTTCACCCTCTCTTCACAGGTTGGGGTTGTATGTTGAAAGTAAATTGCATTAGGAAATGTAATGTATATATATACTGTATAGTTTAAGGATTTGTGTGATCATTGTTGTACTCATTGCTAAAGTTACTTGTGTCTATTTGAATCGGCTGACAATAAATGTATGGATATTTTCCATATACAGTTGTCTAAGAGCAATTTGTGGTTTGTTGCTGTGTGTGTGCTCATTGTGGGCTACCGATTACTCTCACCCCTCCTGAGACTTAGGGCCTCATCACGCGTTGGGCGGTAATGCTGGTGCTAATAGCGCTGGCGCTATCTGCCCTACCGCCAAACCCACCGGTGCTATTAGCGCCGGATCACGGGTTTGGCGGAACTGGAAATCCCCATTCCCCAATGAGCCCATTCGGGAATGCCCCATTCCCCATTGGGCTCAATGGGGAAATTTCGCGCTCTTACCACCGGCGGATTTCCCCTAAGAGCTGGGGGGAAATCAGCTGAAGCCATGACCTGGCAGACCCTTAAATGCAGCGGTAATAGTGCTACCGCCGCATTTAAGGGTTACCGCCAGACTCGTGATGAGGCCCTTAGTCTTGACCACCTGCCAAGATACGTAGATTGGTCTGGCTTCTCCAGAAGGTTGCCCTATTTCACTAAACCGAGGGTGGCCTTCTAAATTTCTGCCCACCAGGTCATCCATAGGCTGCATCACCTGTGGAAAAATAGGGACACACATTTGCATGGTAATGTTAGATTAGTGGTGTGCTTATAGACGAAATAATACAGACATGGCCTGCTTATGTGTTTCAGCAGTTACCAATCAGTCATATTCTACTGTTGGTCATGCTACACATCAATCGTGGCACATTACTCTTCTGCATTGCCATGGGGTCTTGTGTGGATCCCAGGAACCTTGCATATATATGAGTATATATCATGTTTGCATCTCACACAGTCTGCATGTTGATGCTATGAAACCTTTACGATTCCAGTAGATGCGTTCACGTGCCTTGGGGCTATGAAGGCAACATGTGTTATATCAGATACACCTACAAAGTTGGGCAGGCCAGCCCCACTGTAGAATTCAGTCCTATTGGTGTTGATGGAGGGACATATGTTGGGAATATGATGTGCTCCCCACACGTGGATGATGGCGTCAAGCATCTACATCAGGATGTTACTACATGCCAGCTGTGAGATGCCAGCTTCACATCCCACAGAGGTCTAGTAAGATCCACTGGCACAGAAATACAAGACACTCATCTCCTTCAGAATTGGAAGAACAGTAGGGACAATGGTGATCTTCGTCTCTAGATCTGCTACTCTACTATCTGTCAAGTCCATAATGGTCCTTTGGTCGAGTCTGTAGATGCCGAGTGGGTGTTCTGCTGTCACACCTGGAGACATGCCCTTGGCAGATGAATGCGTGTTTTTTTTTCTTCTGCCATCTGGGATGTACCCTTTAGGGGGCATAATGTTGGATATCAATTATCAGTGTGCATATTTGTGTGCATTTCATCCTTTTTATGCACACCCCATTTGTAGCCTGTCCCTGGGTAAACACGTATGTAATTTTCACCATTCAGTCATTGGTATAGTACATGGATGGGTATATTGTTGGTGGCACGTACCAGTCCTGGTGTGTTATATGCAGTATGCATGTTTCCTTGTCCTTCCTGGCACATTGGGCCCCAACATAAGTATGCATTTCCTTTGCTCCATTCACCGCACATTGTATGCAGCAAGGTCATCTGGTCCTGCTTTGTTTGCTTGTTTATTATTTGTATTGCGCACTAGACCCTTGGGTATCAGGGCTCATAGCATAAGACAACTTTAAGCTTGGTTACACAATGAGAAAATACAATAAAGTGCATATGATTTATACAAGTCAAGCAATATCCGTCAAACACAGATATATAATTATGCATACCTCAAGGTTTCATAAAAAGCAGCAGAACATAGTCGGAAAAAAAATGGACGAATGTTCATTTACAATGACTAGTCAAAACGGTACATTTAAAATCACAGCTAAGTGGATACTTATCTACAATTATTTACAAGGTAGCAGAGAAGATCAATTGTAGGTGTCAGAAAGCGGACTTTTTTTATCTGAGTCTTTGATCCATCTTATTGTCTTCAGGTGCCCCCTCTCTGTCCATTGCTGTGCATGTGGATGTCACTAATGCTAGGTGTTCCCCTGAATTCACCATCTTGCTCTGGTGGATAGGCAGTAGTTGGGCTGGATTTTGGCAAACCTCCCTATTATGGTAAAGAAAGAGACACCGAGGACTAGCTAAGCCCAATCAAGGTAAGTGTTAGGAAAGATTTTCTTTTTGCAACTTTCCCGCCATCAATTCCTATGGAACCCCATTCTTTTTGCTCTGTTTTTGATCCTGTCTTAACTTTTTGTAGGGAAGAAAGGCCTTCAGCTTCACTTCCCTTCCCTTTCCTTTTGCTCATTTGTTGTGGGGAAACTGATCAGTCCTTTAGGCTATCTGTACTGCCAAACTTTGTTTCCCTTTTGAATTCTTGTATTTTTTCATTGCACACAGCACCTTAAAGTGCAGTGCAGATGGGATAGTTTTGTATCACCCTAGCTTTTTACACATGGGATTTTTGGTTACTTTTATATTTTGGTGTTCACATTCGCATCTACCGTGTATGGCTACTAAGCATGGCTAGTGGTCTGAAATGGCTGTACCACAAGATTTTCGCGTGTTCTTGGGCCATATTGTACTTTGGCCTTCTTCCTGCATTTCGAGGTCAAGAAAGTCCTTATAAAGTCATGCATTTGTCTGGGAAAGCTGCTGCTTTCGCAGGCTCGTGGGCCTTTGTGTGTGTGCCCCAGGATGGGGCTTGGGACTGTCTAGTCCCAGTGCACATCACTGGAGCTAGAAAGTCTTCTACTGGGGTGAATGTGAAACCAGTAGCTGTCCCTGATTGAACAACTGCTGGCTGTTTGTGTGGTGCAGATCCTTAACATTGGCGGGCTTGGAATTACTTCCAGCTCGGATTTTGGATGAGAGGAGGACTGATGCAGCCATTCTTCAAATCTACAATGGAGCCAAGAATTTCCTTGAAGGAGAGCAGCCAGTTGATGACCCAGACACAACTCCTGAAGTGGCTCAGCATCCCCTCCAGTGTCCGACTTGGCAAAGCCCTGCTCCGCTGCCTAATCTTGGAATACACCCTGCAGTGGTTCAACCCTGGGACTAGTGGGACAAACTTGTTTCTATGCCTTTTTGAGGATCCAGCCCTTCGAAGTGTCCCTGGACTGCCTGGTGGACAGACCAGCTCTCTTGTGGGCTACCTCACCAGAACCATCACTGTTCTGCGTTCAATCCCGGAACTTTGGTGGTCGTCAGCTTGTGCCACAAGTCACTTAATCCTCAAATTTAAGTTTCTTATCTTCAAGGGGACCAGGAGCAGCTTCAGTGACCATGACTGGACGGATACCTTTCATCACCTGCCAACATTGAGGGTCGTTGAAACTTACCTTCTGTCATCCTGTTAAGTGTCCTGAAGAGGTCTGCATTGCTGGAATCTGCATTTTTGCATCAATAGGTATTACATCTTGCAGTTGACCCGACCAGAAGAATCCTCAAACCTATAGCCCCTGGGCATCTCTCACTGGAACAAAGGATGGAAGACTGCGCTCCAGTGACCCCCAGACGACCGATCGTTCTCCCTGGGAAAGTCAGAGTATGGGGGGTAAGGAAGCACACCTGAGCCTGTTTCCTAGCTCCCCCTCACTCACCTTTGGTCACCAAACCTGGATTGGGTATTCTGCCCATGGGTGAGCCTTGGGTCTGGAAAAGAGAGGATAACTTACCTATCTTCTTATTGTTATTGAAACTTTAATCAGTTTGAAACTAATCACCACAAGTCCACTGTATTATTTTAGAGCTCTCATACCTGTGAGAAATATGTATTAGAACCTGTGACTTTTGGGCAAAAGGGACAATACATCTTAGGGCTGGACTTCTAAAGATGGATATTGTACTTGTGGCTGGTTTCAATCATGTTACTGTATCTGCATTACTTACCTGCATTACATGATGACGTTATTAAGTGAACCTGTTGGTGATTGTAAATATTTGTATAATAGAGTGTTGTGTGATAATGCTACCTGCTAATTTCATTTGTCAGTGTGTTATGAAGGCCTAAAATAAATAACCATTAATATAACTGACTGTCTAAGTTGTGTTTCATTCTGTGTGGACTCATTGAGGGCCATTGACCACGCTCACACTATCCTGAGAGTAAGACTTGACGGGTTTGCTCTCCGTTGCTAACTTGATTGGGTTTGGCTAAACTCTCAGAGCACCCTGTTCACTAGAACTAGGGAGGCCCGCGGAAATCGTCCACCAGGCCAGAATCTAGAAATCCTTCTTAACAGTGTGGTATCAGAGCAGCAAGACTTAGTTTCAGGAGGGAAGTGAGAGTGTTCTAGGGCTACAATGAGTCCCCACAGAACACCAATAATTCCAGTTAGACAGGTAAGTACAAACATATACAATGATTTATTAGGCCTTCAGAAAGCACACTATGCAAGTAGAACCTCTAGGAAAATATTGTCATACACTGACAAAAAAAAGATATATACATTCACACTTAGAAGAAGAAAGAGGGCATATGATTCAATAACCAGTATAACACATGCAAGTATTCCGATGCATGGAATTCAGCAAAGACACTTTAGAATAACCACAGAGCAGTTTCCCTAACAACTAGTGCCCTAAAGTCATCAATTCAAAAATTATAAATTTCTGGTAGGTTTATTAAGCTATTGGACAATGCCAGTGGTTATAATAAAAAGTTCAAAAAGTAAGATACGTTCAGATAAGTAAACTTGTTCAATCCCAGACACTAGGATAGTCATACGAAGGCCTCCACTGACCAAAGTCAGGAAAGAGGGATTTAGGGACAGGACGAACATTGGGGTAAAGGAACAGGCATGTTAAACCCCTGACTGCGATTTTTCCAGAGACCACTGCTGAGGTTCCGGAATCCGTTTGGGACACACACATGTGCTTGGTCCGCCCGAGGAAGGACCAGGGGCAACAGGTGCAGAGGTCACTTTTAAAGCTTGGATTTAGTTTCCCAAACCTTCCGGCTAAACACCCAAATCATCAAAAGGTAGTTAAAGACTTCTGCAGAGCAAGCAACCTTAGGACAACTCTCGGAATGCAGATAAGTCAGATTAAAACGTGAGTCACCACATTCAGGCGGCGACCGATGATTTTCCAGGGATGAACAAAGGGTCAGGCCCTACATAGCTTCCATTGATGCAAGAAGGCTGAAAATGCAGGAGAAGATCTCTTCTAGTACAGGGACATCATTTAGGGATCAACCCCTGAGGGTCTCCCTTGCTACCCCTTTGCTCTCCCTTGCTACCCATAGTACATATTATTTTAAATACAAGCTCCTGGGCTTGGGGGTGCCAACACCATGTGGCTCTTTGCATCTGGAGAGGCTGGCTTTGTTCTTCAGGCCTCTTAAAAAAAACAAAAAAAACAGTGGTTCAACAAGTCTAACATATTCAGCAGTGACCCTAAATACAACAGAATATGAATACCAAATAATTTGTCTTTCTGGAATTCTACACAATAATTGCTAGACTCATTAAAGGTTTATTTCAGGCACACTTCAGGGAGTGAGTCACTGATTTATTTCTTAAACATCTCAACTCAGCCTTTCATCCTTCTGTGGTTGATAAATAAGTACCAACAAAGGTTGGGTGATATTGTATATATATTAGCGTAAGTGCTATATAATAATACATCATTATCATTTGGCCTTGGACATCTGCTTGCATTCACACTAATTTGATAATATGGGTCTATACACACTGATCTTAACGATACATATGGCGATCCATTCTAGTATGAAATGCATATCACATTATATACATATGCATTATAGTGATATCATAACCATATTATTCGTAGTGTACTTAGGAACAATGCTATGTGATGCCACTTCCTGTTTTGTGAAGGGGTGAAAGGTTGTGTTCCATCGCTTCCTGTGATATCACTTCGGGGTGGGGACAAATGATATCACTGCCTGTGATGTCATCAGAGGTCAAGGGCCGTATGATGTCCCTTCCGCTACCCTTGGTATATTGGTGAAATGACGTCCCAGTTCTAGTACAAGTAGAATATCCCCCAAGTTCCAAGGATGCACTTGAACATCAGTGGCTGTAGTGAGGTAGCCCAGGAGAGAGCTGGTCAGAATGCTTGTTGGTTCAGGGACATTTCCAAAGGCTCAGAGGGCACAGAGTCTCAAGGGGTCGAGACTAATTGTTCTCATCGTCCTGGAGTAATAGCACCGGGGTGGGGGGGGGATCTTCTTGAGTCAGTCAGAGTGAGCAGGGCTTCACTGGGTCTCCACTGGAATTGGTGCTGGTCAGCTGCAGGAGTCATCCTCAGGTCGTCAACTGGCTACTCTTCTTCAGAGAGGTCTTTGCTCCAATGATGATCTGAACAATGGCTGCAGGAGTCCTCCTTATATCCATGAACTGTACTGGAAGCTGTCCCAGGTCCGCCAATCGTGAGGATTTGAGCCATACAAACTCGCAGTGGATATCCAATCATGGATAGCCACTTGCCACAACATCTGCACAGCAACAGACATTCAGGCACCAGGGTGTGTAGTGGGACCGGACAGTCCATCCCCCACATCCAGGCTCACACGCAAACCACCTCTTTGCCCAGGAAAGAAGCAGCTTACTCCAGAAAACGACTTCCCATATATGACAATTCTAGTACCGAGAGGACAGGAAGCAGGCCAAAGAACAATATGACCAAAAGAAAGGCAAACATCTAGTGGCACGGTCATCTTCGTGTGCTTATCACCTTTATCAGCCTTTTGGGGTCAATTCAAAAGTACACTAGTAAAAAGAATAAAACACAGAAGAAAAATATCCATTGCCACCCATCCTAGGCAGATTGTAAATGTAACCAAAAAGCCACTACAGAAGAAGTTCTAAGGATACAAAGTAACCCAACCACACTTCACTTTAGGGCGATGTGTGCAATTGTAACCATACAAGAAAGTCACTTAGATCGACATAGCACCTCAGTACTAATAGTCTTATGGACAGGTCAGTTTCTCCATGATAATGTGTAAAAAGACAAGGGTTTTAATTGCCTCCAAAAAGCCAGGCCAGGAGTCAAGACAAAGCAAAATAAAAAGGTGTCCCATAGAAGTCTATAGGAGGAAAGCAGAAAGGTACATCATTTGCTACAGCAAGCACTTGCTCAATTGTGTTTTATACCATTTAAGTCATATCTGTTGTGTCTGTTAATTCCAGAGGTATATACAACAATTTTGTGGCATATTTGATGCTTCTTAATGGTGGATGCATGTACGCTGACAGAGTGCATTTCTAAAGGCGGTCCGTTGTTCCGTCTGCCTTGTGGCAGCACGATTGGAGTTTGCTACGTCGGTGTCAACTTTTAGGAAGGATTTCTCTTTTGGCAACTTTCCCTCCATAGTTCTATGGACCCCCAAAACCTTTTGCTTTTGTTATTGAACTTATCGTGACTTTTTACAGGGAAGTGAAGCCTTCCGCTTAACCCCCTGTCCCTTTGTTCATTTTATTATGAGGAAACTGATCAGTCCTTCAGACTATCAGCACTGAGAAACAATTTTTCCCTTTTGTCTTTTTACCTTGTTAGTAACCTTTTAACACTGCACCCAGCATATTACAATACAGTGCAGTGGGGATACTTTGTATCACCCTAGTCCTTTACAGTAGTGATTGTTGGTTACCTTTATATTTTTTCCATAAAGACAAGCCGGTGGCAGCAATTATATTTTTACAATTTTTATGTTCATTCTAGTGTTCACATTCATGATTTACCAAATGGCCACCCCCCATGGTTTTCACTTGTTCTTTGGACATATTCTGGTTTGGCCTTCTTCGGACAGGAAATCCCATTTATGGTAATGCACTTGCCAGGAAAAGCCCCAGCTTTCTATGGCTATTGATGCCTTTGTGCACTAACACCTGGAGCATTCCTAGTGCCAGATGGGATTACCAATGAATGACCTCAGGCCCAAATATCCAGACAGACTCAAAGAATATGGCAAAATACTACTTTATTTTCAGCTCAATAAAGTAGGGAAACTTGGTGAACAAACAAATTCTAGCTCAAACACTCTTGAAGCATTTCAATTACATAAAAGGCTGTATACCTCAATGTACGTCAGCCATGACGTCATCCTACATGGCAAAAAGTAAAAACCTATTGAACGGAGGGATTAGTTAAGGGAACATATATACATATAGCTTAATTAGGTGTTAGTAACATCATTGGCTGCCCCTTATCAAGTAAGCACGCCTTGAACTACCTCTAACTGTGCATAATACAGATAATAGCAGAATAACGGCAGCAGAATGGTTTCTACAACAATGTTTAATCCATCATTACATTCGGCCTCATGATTGGTTGACATTCTCTCCCAACCTTGGATATTCGGCTCATTAGCAGCAAATAAGCAAAATGAAACCCAGGTGCGGGGAACAATGTCAGACAACTGCCCATATGGCCATTTAGCCTTCCATCTCTCATCAGTGAGGCCATAAGCCAAGGCTTCTTCTTTGCAGTTAGCCTTGCTGACTGTTCTCTTCCTCAGGAACTTTAAAGGGAGTGAAGGTACATTGGTATCTTCGTCTGGAGCTTTATGAATAGGCCTTGTTTCCTGGTCTTGCACCACATGTGGGGAGACCAACATTTTGTCCATTCTGGCTTTCTATTTAGTGCAATTGAATTCAATTATATTGGGTGCTACTATGCCTCTTGGTCTCCGGAGACTTGGTTGCTTCATCTTGCATATGCTTTCTACATCTTTAATTGTTCAATATTTGGCACTTGCCAATGTTCATTCTTTTGCCTAGTGTAAGAGAAATATGTCATGCGTTTGTTAGCTTACCCTCTTTGACTCCTTTCGTGCCTTGCAATTGCTTCTTGCTGCGACATCCTTGACCCTAAGCCAAGCAAATATTCTTTGTTCTTGTACAGAGCTGTATTCCAGTGTCTGTCAGCTCTACAGCCTTGGTTTCTCTCCTTCAAGCTTCTCGCTTACTATTTATACAGAGTCGACGTCCATTTTCATATCATGGCTGCTTTACTGTGTTATATTTTCTACTGCAGCAAGCTTCTATTTAGCTCATCTACCTTGTGTTTCTGCATAGATACATCTACAGCATCTTTTCTCACTTATCATCTCAGTGTATATGATTTATTTGTATTCTCATCAATGTTCACTCTGTTACTTCAGTCACATCTTCATTCTTTAAGTATTTGCATATCGTTTCACTGCATCCTCGTGTCTTCTCTTCATGGTGTCACTTTACACTCATCAGACTTTTTACTTATAGCTCTTTTATGTTCAATGGTGTCTACAGACATCCTTCTACCACGTCAGTTTGAGGGTACATTTGATACAGTTGTCGGAGCACATAACGTCTCTCATATCTTCGATGCAGTATTGGCATGATATCTGGTGTCATGCACAGTGTCTTCTTGTTCTTCCAATATGACAGAGGTGAAGGGGTGGGCACTATAGATGACATGCACATCTGCCTCTCTACACATTTGTGTGTGTGTGTGTGGCCCAGGAAGGTGGTAGGATTGTCTGGTCCCACTCCACATTCATTGTGCCTGAAAGGATGTGTGCCATAAGTGAAACCCACAGTGGTTCCTGATTGCACCACTGCTAGCTGTTTGAATGGTGCAGATACTTACCATTGGTGGGCTTTGACTTGCTTCCAGGTAGAATCCTGGATAAGAACTGGACTCCTGCAGCCATTGCTTCAGATCACCATTGGAGCCAAGTATCCCGTGTAGAAGAGCAGCCGACTGAATAATGGGAGCCTTCCCAGTGACTGTATGATGTGGGTACACCCTTGGGGTGGGGCCTGTGTGAATGGAGCGTGTGACCAATATGCATTCCATGTTATGGGTGTCTGGTTTCTGTCTGTGTGGCACAACGAATGAGACAGCCCTTCCTGAAACTGACATGAATGCAGTGTAGTGTGCTGAAAGGCTGGGTGCTTGCCCCAACCCACATTCCTTGTCATAGGCGTCTGGGTGGAGTGAATGGCCTGAATGCCCATGGGCCTGATTGGCTGCCTGTCTGCATGAATGCTATTCTGTGTGATTGGTTGACTGAGCCTGGCTCAGCCAGACTGAATGAGGGACGGATGTGTATATGCGGGGACCTCTCACTTACCAATTTGTTCAGAAGCTGAAGTTGAAGCTTGAAGCTGATCATTGAAGCCCAGCTGGAGGAGAAGATTGCTGCTGCATTTCCTTCAATGTAATCCAAAAGCTGTCAAGGACTGATCCATGAGAGCACCTGGCTAGGAGACCTCTCCCCGAGCTACGAGGGACCATCATGCAAAAACTGCTGCTCCTCATCAAAACACCTTGAAAGCCAGTTCTGTGAGTCTGACGTCCGGGGAAGGGGTACGCCGAGAATCCTGAAGAGAGCGCCTGGACATCGAGGGTTGTCAAAGTCCATTGGTGTTGACCAGGGTTGGAAGATTTCTGTGACCGCTGGAAGCTAAGTCGAATTGCGTCCGCCAGAAGCGGGTACACCTTGACGCCATGCTGCTCGATGCCCGTAGCCAAAAAAGCTCCCCCTTGTCATCACCGTCAAACACTTTGTCCCTCCGGAGAAAGTCGAGGTCGCCGGCTAATGAGGAAAGTCCGCCGGTGGGGTTCCTGCCACCAGAAGCCGACAAAGACATCCCAAGGAATCTGACGGAGTGAAGATCCGAGGTCCAGCCCGTGGTAGAGTCCCAATCGCCAAACCTATCCTGAGGTACATGCTGTGGCTACAGCATCGACAAGCCAGAGGACCACCGGCTGCGACTCCTGATGCCCGCTGCCGAGCCTGCATCCATCACCGCTGAAGGTCTTTCAAGTCCACAGAGTCTTATTTGCAGCACCAAACATTTTGCATCAAGGCCTACCGCATGCCTCATCTTCCCAGGACTTCCACCATCGAGGAATCGATCAATCATTGAAGAACACTGCAAAGGTCGAAGCTGCTGTATCACTGCAAGTGTTGTATTTTTCCTGGAGGATCTCAGCGCCCAGTGGCTCCTTCTTCAAAGGGGGTCCATCCTCGAAGGATATCACCGAAGAACCGTCAAAGAAACTCTATCCTCTTCAGGTACATTGCAGTGGTTGAACTTTTAACCAAGAATCAAGGCTTATTGAGCATTTATGGACTGGGCTTGTTAACTTTTTAACAGGTTGCCCATGCAGGGGGATCCTCACTCAGACCTGTGCATCTTTCTCCAAAGAAAGCATTCTGCCATGGCTTAATGTTAACCTGCCTCTCTTCCCCATTTCTATGCTGATGCACCTTACTGAAATATTTATGTGCTTTTTTATAACTGTCAGCAGTTGATGCATTTTAAAAGAATCTAAAGTCTAGGTGTGGTACCACATAGAATTGTATAGATTTGTCATTATAGTATTAACTGAGTACAAAGTGTGTTATTGAAATGTGTATATATATATATATATACCTGAACCTTATTTTTATATAAAGAGCTGTGTTAGCACATAACATAGACATTCCTTTGTAGGGGCTTGGGAACTCTCTGTACTTAAGAACCAGCCTGCATGACCGCCTGAGAGCTTAATCCTTGGTTGCTCGTCCATAGCTACCATATAGAGAACCTTGGCTGGGGTGCTCTGTGCCTCTACCCTGCCATATAGAGGGCAGAAGTACAGATATCCCCTTCAGCCTTTACACTTACTGCATCACCTACTTAACTTATTTTGTTGAAGTTATTGAAATCATTCATAATAACCTATGGTGACTATATATATATTTATAACTGAGTGCTGTGCAATATTATCACCCACTTGTTCTATTTTCTAGTGTGTGTTTTGGGCCTAGAATAAATATAGTATTTTTGTACCTACCTTTCTAAATTGAATGTTTGTTATTCACTGTGTGGGCTCATTGTTCACCCCTGACCCCACTCACACTCTCCTGAGAATAGCCTTGACTGCTCTCCACTGCTACCTTGATTGGGTTTTGGCTAAGCTCTCAGAGTTCCCCAGTTCACTATAACTAGGGTGGTCTCCTAAAATGTATCCACCCGGCCAGATTCCAGTAATTCATCTTAACGTCAACAGACTCGTGATCAGCGGTCAAATGGGGGTTTTGCTTCTGCCACCATTTGGATGCTTTTTCAGCCAGATTTGTGGCATAATTTCCATTTACACCACACTCTAAATGAGCTCCTTACTGTTTTTTATAATGTACTTGGTATCCTTTATGTGCATTAATCATTAAGTACTTATTTTGACTGGATATATTTCGATGTGTGACAAATAGACATGTTTTCATTATATCAGTTTAGTGAATTTTCTAGAGGGATGTGTGTGCACTATGCGTACCTTTGTCTCAGTCTACTACCCCTACCTGAAAGTGAAGCCTTGTCGCTCGGTCCACATTACCTTTCTCAAGAGAGGTTGGCTTCCCTTTCTTGTCATGTGTGATTAGCCTCCTAGTAGGGTTAGTCGTTGCAGTGTCCCCAACAGAGGGTGGTGCCCCTCTTAAGCTTATATAGTGTCTGTAGTGTCTGCCACCAGGTAGTGAGCGTACATTTTATTTTAGGAGTGCATAGGCTCTTCACTGTCCATTGCTGTTTTTATACATACGCTGTGTTTTGTGACATTTTATTTGACCTAACAATATTTGACCTAATAGATATGGTATGTGTGATTTTATAATAAAGTGTTTATTATTCAGTATACAGCATAGTTTAGTATTTGCGGTTAACTGGGGAATAATTACTTCACCACCAGCTTTCGTCCCTCGAGTTAGACAGCTCTGTTCTACATTTAGGTTGGAACCCTGTTTTGCCATTATGATGCATTGTTATCGAGATTGTTACAGTGAAGAGACAAACATTGAACACTTAATCGGGATTTCTCAGGAAGAGCATGCAATAATGAATGCGTGACTTTAAGCAACAATGCGCCTCGGCATGATTCTTTTGTCGGTAATGGACAGGGGCGCAAGTAATGGGCCAGAGCGAAGTGAGGGCGTTAACGCCTGCCGGTTACCAGAGGGTGAAGCCCAGGTACGGGGGTGTGATTGCAATAAGCACTCCAGGTTTATAACTCCTGAGTACAGCCAGCCATGTATTTGTGTTTAATAACGAGTCATGGCGAGCACACGACCCGTTGTTTCACAAAAATATTTACCTAAGATGCCCACCATTGAAATGGAGCGTGGGCCTCTGTGTGGAGCCCCTCTTCCATTGTCATTATGGCCAGTTGGATAAGGATTAACTGTTTGGTGCCTCGCTGCAACACAGAATGCGGGCTTGGATACTGAGAGTGAATCCGAGTGATCTGCCCGCGGCTGAAAGTACTGCGGGCAAATCGTTTGCACGAGAAAGGTGCAAACTACCAAAAGTTTGCACCTTTCTCATGCAAACGCACATACATTCTCACACACACACAACACACCCATAACACCCCCACCCACACCCTCAGCACACCCCCACCCACACCCCCCAACATAAACAAACCCCACTTACCTTCATCTTCACGCTGGGTTCCCTGCAGCGCCAGTTCCCTTTCACTTCCGTCATCGGGAACCGATGCTGCAGGGACCTTTTCTTTTTTTTTTTGTAATGGAAGACTGCGGGGGAGTCCCCTGCAGCCCCCGCTCACTGTACCATAAAGTATAGTGAGCAGGGCGATGCGGGGGACACCCCAGCAGCCCCCGTTTTTGTTTTTCAATGCTAACACCAAAGGTTCGAACTTTTGGTGTTCGAACCTTTGGTGGTAGCATTTTTAGAACTTTTGGTCAATGCGACCATTTCTTTTAGGTAATTTCGACCTAAACCATTGAGTTAGCTTGCATTTTGAGCAATCTGATTGGCAGCCTGACCTGCCCAGGGTGCTAATTGAAAAGCATGCACTGAAAACTGCAAGCAAGAGTTTCTGTGGGCTGGCATCCTCCCCAGACAATGAGAGTCCTACCCTGAAGATAATGCAGATTCTATGCATGCCCCTTTCTTGTCCACTGTGCATACACTGCCCAATGGGAAGACCTATTCTGTTCTGGTTGTAACCTAAACACTTTGGTTTTCTAGTTGCAGATGCTCAGCGGGAAAACCAGCTGAACGTGAAGTTTGTCCAAGACACGTCCAGGTTCTGGTACAAGCCAAACATCTCCCGTGATCAAGGTAACGTGTGTTAAGGATGTTGTGTGTTAGACAGTGTTGGTCTACTGCCATCTCTTTGCGTATGTGTGCAACTTCTGTGTATTTCTTACTTTGAATGTACCAATGTATATTTTATGCATTGGTGCGTGTCCATAAGGAAAGCCAACACCGCCTGGAGTTGTCTGTGATACCTGATGCTTGTCTTTTTATAGTTTTGTGTTTGTGAATACGCCTGTGTGACGAAAGTTCTCTTTCTGTGTTCAGTTTTTGTGTGTTTCTGTTGAGAGTAATCTCTTTGCTGCAACTGACTGTCGGAAGCAGTGTCTCCGAATAGACTTGTGTGACTGGCATTGAAGACACCCTCAACGCTGAAAGTGTATTGGTTTTTCAGAGACCTTCAATGTTAATAGTCCCTTCAATGTCCAGAAAGAGCCAGCATCTGAGCGGAGGCTGGAGCTGGGAGTCTGAACACTTCCTGGAATATTATAACCGGGACGCAAACTCCAGCCTTCACACTGCAGGCCATCATTCGAGAGCCTGGCCAAGAGTCTCAGGAGGCAATAGGTTTGATGCACATATCCAAGGAGATCCTGGGGAGAGCCCCTGTAATCGAGACAGCACGTGGATGAATGCCGGACGCAATCCATGTGCAAGGCGGAGCTTCACAACTTGCTCCTCTTCACAAGTGGATTGGTGGCTTAACAATAGCGGATCCATTTGACTAGTTCTACTAGAACGGTTAGAGGTCTTCGACCTGTCAATCATCCAAAAATAATTTCACAATTTGATTGAATTCAATCTGCTCCAATCATCAGCACTGCATCACTGTACCTCCTTTCCTGTCTGTTGAAAGTGTAGCGGTGAATGGGGTACCGCAGTTATCGGCACTCTCCCTCTTGCTGTTTATTGGCTGTCTTTGTCCTTTGGCTCCCTTGATTCATTCATTTGGTTTCAATTTTTTAAATTATGTTAAAGATGCCAAGACAGTTTCGCAAACCACGACTTCCCATATGAATGATCTTAGTAACATTAACAGCCTTATGCAGGCAATTGATATTTGGACGGGCTGCGATTTTCTCCAACTCATTGCTAGTGACACAGAGTTTCTTAAGGTGGGAAAAATATCAATTGAGCCATCCTGCTTTTTGGACCACGGACTCGCGCCCTAGTCCATTCTTTTCTACCATGGTTAGAAATGTGGGAGTGCTCATCAATAGCAAGGTCCGCTTTATATGCACAAATCACCAATGTGGTTAAAACTGGCTTCTTTCATTCAGACATGCTGAAAATACTCTCCATACTTAGCCCAGGTACATCGCTCTCAGCCTGTCTTAGACTTGGTGCAATCCCATTTAGACTGTTTGTAGGTCTTCCTAAATATCAGATTAAGAAAATGCATAGATTTAAGAACGCAGCAGCGCAAGCTCTATCTGGAACCCATTGGTGAGGGCGCATCTTGCCAGTTTTGCCAACCCTGCATTGGCTGGCGGTTGAAAAGCATATTCTCTTTGAAACACTCTGCCTAGCATATCGCGCTTATTATGAGCAGAGTTCAACTTTTTTCTCTGCTCTCTACCTTTTCCTTATTAGGTATAGTCCAGTCAGATCTTTCTGGCCAGCATATCAAAAACTATTTACCATTCCATCCATTAATAAGACTAGAGTTGGCGGTCACTCTTTTTCTTTCAAGGTACTCAATGTGGAACTCGCTCTTAAACTGTTAAAAACCTAATTCATTTATTTCACCAATACCGTTATGTACTTCCACAAATTAATATAGCTAAAATGACCTTTGTGGAGAATGTTGCACTCTACAAATACGGGAGCATAACAACACGATTTTAAAGCCTGTAATCTATAATGCTGTTAGCCTCATAAAAACCTCAATGTTCTGTTAAGTACATTGAAATCAGCACAGGTTGAAGGTGGTGGACCATCATGATCCCATGGCTGCTCTAAAATTGGGCCACCTTGGTTTTGCCCTCTGAATGGTCCGGCTTCCAATTGGTTGGGCTCCCGTTGACTTCTATGTATTTCTTTCTGCTGCTGGTTGGTAGGTCGCGCTCCTGGCAAGGGTGATTACTCCTCTTTTTGATACTCCTGGTCGTCGTTGGTCTTGGGCAGAAGACCTTGTGCAATGGATATTGTTACACAGACAAACATTTGTACTTACCATGTTGTTGTGCCATTTCTGAGCCAAGTTCTCCAATTCTGGCACCAAGAGTACTTGCCCCTCAGCGCTGCTGGATTATTCATTGGTTTTCCCATCAGGTGTGTCTAGGTCATGTGGTGGTGGGGTTCTGCAGGTCCCCCTCTACTGCGGTCTATCATTGACTTTCATTGTTTGTAGTCTGATTTGCTTCCTCCTTCTCTCTCGCAAACCTGGAACTGGAACTCTACGTGGGTGGGGGGGGGTTCTCCTCTGTCGCCCCCTGGGATTGGTTGCACTTTTATCTGCACCTGTGGCGTAGATCTGAGACTTTCTTGCCTTTCCCCCGTAGCCCTGGCTCTGCCCATTGGATTTGTCCGGTTATTTCCAATGAGGAACTTTTCCCAAGTCTGAACACTCCACTAAAGTGACTATTAAAGGGAGCTATCTGAACATTGCCATTTTCCTGGCCCCTGTGGTTTTAAACAAGAGAATGGAATTTAAGCATGCACCACTCATTTACTCCTCATTTTAAAATCAATGTCTTGCCCTCCTGTCTGTGGAAACGTGTTGTTGCAGTGTATTACTGTTGGTTATTGTATATCACTTGATATCCTGGGTTTTCTGGGATTGTGACCCTACATTTGGTCTACCTTTTGGTGGCCCTCTGGGCCTTTTTGAGAAAGTGTGAGTTTCCTTTGTCCTGCCTCTATGTAGTGTATCTAGTACGTGGTCTACCTTTGCCATCTTTCTACTGTGTGCTAGAGGTTGGGGGATTACGGTGAGAATCCCGGTGTTGGCTACTGGGTTCCCCATCATGACAATGTGAATGCATGTTTACCGTTGCCTAGGGTTCCCTTTTTCTCCCCACCCCTTAGCCTTCTATGTATTCTGCTTACTGTCTGCCTCCGGCCCTTTACTGTTTCTTTGCATGCACTGTGTGACTTGTTATGTGTCCTGTTTAGTCCAAAGTTGAATACTGTGAATATGTATTATAATAAAGTGGATGTTTATTTGAATACCAGTGTGGTACATTCTCTGGGGTGTGTAGAGACCTGAAGAAAAATCTCTCTAGCTCCACGGAATCCACCTCCTGCCGGGAAGGTGAAGAGATGAACAAACGCAGGGTGCCCACCCCTTGCAGAACCGTCACTAAACCCCCCTTGTCTTTTCGCCTTGCAGCCATTGCTTTATTGAAGGACAAAGAGCCGGGATTCTTCTTGATCCGAGACAGCAACTCATTCCAGGGGGCCTACGGACTGGCTCTGAAGGTGGCAACCCCCCCTCCAAATGCTGCCAGCCAAGCATGCAAAGGTGAGGCTCTGGACAGTGACACATGATGGCACATCTCTTGCAAAGGAGCACTGATCGTTTAGGTGGAGAGTGTTAGAGTAAGCAACTTTCTGTCAAGATACAGCTACGTTTACAGTCAATCAGTATTTTATGGAGCACGTTGCACAGGGAGGATGTTTCATAAAAATGGAGCATCCATTCATGTAGGTTTGTTGAGTAACAGAAAATGATAAATGATGTCGGGAGGTAGCCCCCTGTACTTTTTGCTGACTTTACTGGGTTTTGGGCTTTATATTTCTACCAGCCAGGCTTGATCCAAAGCCTGACAGAGTGTGGCTCTGTTTTTAAGAACCCTGCAGGAGTATCCCAAATTTGTCCCACACTGTCTCAGAGAATTAATCAATTTCACCTGGCTGGGTCCCAATGGGTGTGTGTGTGTGTGTGTGCACTCTACACCAGCATCGTGACTCTATGAAGAATCCAATGACAAAGCTCTGACACTCCAGGAAGCCCAGAAGGAATCCAAAGTGGCGCACTCCTTTTCCCTGACCAGGTGGGTACAAGTGGATCATAACCCCCTGACTGAAGGTATTGTCTCCGTGAAGCTCCTGATCATGCCTGCATCGCCAGACACAGAAGTGAGTGTCCCCTCACTGCCAGGCCTCTGAAGACTGACTGAGCTGAACGACCAGAGAATATTCATCCCAGCACATCAAGCAAGCACTCTAATTCTGTGTCCCCTCACCCGGGAAGCTCCAGAGGCTCTACTGCCCCGAACCCTGAGACTGCACTGCCAGAATTGCCTTCCTGGTCCTTCTGGCATGACTTGCCCCTCTCTTTTGTGGCTTCTTCAACATCCGTTCTCCAGGACAGCCCCACGCTTAGAAGCCAGATCCTGTTTCTGAGGATGATGTGGGAACCCTGCATCTATGACTACTCACAGCAGTCAGACCCCTTTGACCTGGGAATCACTGGAATGAGAATAATCACAATTCCCAAATGTCTCTGTGTCCTCTCTGCACCAGTCTCCTGCTGCTGGAACCTACGTTGGACCCTGAACAACCCGTGAAGTAACCTCTACTGGAAACCAGCAACTGCATCCTGCAGAACTGCATTTCCGGTCCCAGGGTATTGCTCTATTGGTTTTCCAGTGGTGCTGGTGGGTTTTAGCTTCATTCTTTTCTTCAACCCTGGGCCTGCTCTTTATCTTAAAGTGACTCTTGAGGTCTTCCCTCCATTGTAACTCCAGCAGCTACTCCTTTGAGCACTTTCACACAAAGATAATCCTTTCCCACCAAATATTTCTCCTATTCACTCTACTGGTCACTTCTGAACTTGCCAGCTTAGAAACAAAAGTAGTTTATTTACCCATTTGTAGGTAACACTCTAAAAGAATCTTACCTAAAACTGTTACTTGCCTGATACATTGTGGCATCTTCTGATTTACTTACCTGTGAGTGCAATGTTTTCTATTTGCCATTTCTCAATATAGGAACTTTATTTTTTATGGAAATATAAAGTGTGGAATGTCACAGGTGGTTTCAAGAATACACAAAGTTTCAAGGACAGTTTGAGGGGTTTTATTGGAATTGTTAGGGGGTCCAGCTGATGGCTGTCGTCCACTCTCTCATCTTCCCATGGGTGTCCTCCACCCTAGTCTGGGCTTCCCTAATCCCAAGATGGTGGTCACTGGAGATCGGTAACCCCTTCTGTCTACTGCCTTCTCTGGCTGGAGGTGAGGGCCTAAAGACAGAAGCCTTATCTATCTGACTCCCTTAGGGACTTCTAAGGGTACCCTCACCTTCCCCAGATATCAAATGATGGTGTGAAGGTTGTGCCAGACTCAGACACCCCACTCCTTTCACTCTCCCCTTAATATGCTCCCTCTCTTTCTCACTCCTGACACTCCCTCTCTTCCTCCTATGTCCCTCTGGTATTCTCCCTCTCTCTCTCTCTCTCTCTCTCCCTCTCTCTCTCTCTCCCTCTCTCTCTCTCTTCTCTCACCTTTCTCCTCACCTTTCACTATACCACTCTCCTCATCTCTCACTACACCCGTATTCTCACCTTTCACTACACCCCCTTCTTACCTCACACTACACTCCTCTTTTCTAACTACGCCTTACCACGCTCACTCCCGCCCACCTCTTTCCACTACTTTCACCCCCTCCTGATTTGATCCCCACTCATCACTACTCCCACTGCTGCCTTCCACCCTCCCGCTATAAACTGCCACACTCTCTAATTCCCCCTATGCTTTATCCCCCCATCTCTTTTCTCTGACTCACCTTGTACAACCCCCTTTCTACACTGCATACAACCGGTGCCACCCTCTTTGAGAACCTATACCCCACTTTCCACCTCACTCTATACCCCAGCAGCCTTTGCCACCTCCTTCTCCACCGGTTACACCCTCCTCGCTGCTCTCTCGATCTGACGCTCTTGGGTCAGCAAACACAGTAATCAAAAATACAATAGATTCTGCAGTAACAGCAGGAGACTTGTTGGACGGGCCACAGTCATCAAGAGACATGCATGGCTTAGGAGCTCAGGGTTTCAACCCGAAACACAAGTAAATTTACTGGACATGCCAATAGAGGAAGCGCTCCTGTTACGCAAAGTAGTGGGCAAGGCTCTTGAACATTTTTTTTTTAAAAAGAACATGAGACAATCAAAAGCGTGGGGCAAATAACGGGCAAATCATACCAGCAGTGGGTTTCCTCTGCTGTTCCTAGTACACAACTTCCACAAATCAATACACATATTCATCAAGAAACAAGGCATGGTTTCCCAGTCGAGGCACAACAAACAGTTACACAGGAGCACTATGTCAACACAGACGTGGCACAGGTTGAGAAGCAGTCATTTTCCAGTAGTGGTGCCCTGCCATGTTTTCCCAGTAGGGGGACGAATGACATCCTTCACCCACACTTCGGTGGGAATATCATCAGACAAGTGGGTATTAAGCACTAAGGTCATGAAAGGGTATTTCATGCATCTTTTAACCAAACCATGCTACACTATACAGGAAAATGCAGCACAGTCATCTTGTTCTACACCAAGAAGATATAAAAGCAATCATCCTAAAAGGAGCCATCGATCCAGCTCCTCAAGATTAAGTAAACAAGATAATGTATTCTCCAGTCTTCCTTGTTCCCAAAAGAAGACAAAACAAAAAGGAAAACAGAAATTCGGATTCATTCCACTACTAAAGAAGAGAGAGTGTATGGCAACACTAGCTATGAAAGATGAATACTTTCATATTTCCATGTTCCCGAGTCATTGCAAATATCCATGCTTCAAAGCAGACAAAGGACATTTTCAATTCAAGGTCTCTTTTGGAATTGCCACAGCACCATTGTTACTGCTTCATCTACTGGACTCAGGTTTGGTATACTATTCACTCAGGGTGCATCTTGCTGCATTAACAGCATACACAGTGCCACAACACAAAGGGCCTCATTACACGGTAGGCGGTAGTGATTTACCGGCACCGGTAAAATACCGGTACCGGTAAATCCCTGCCGCCTTACTACGAGGTCCCTTAGCGGGTTGGAGTTTTAACGCCTGCTTTTTGCAGGCGTTAAATACCAACCCGCTAAGGGACCTCGGAGCTAATTACGGCACCGCAAAATTGCGGTGCCGTAATTAGCGCCTTCCCCATTCCCATAGAGCCCTATGGGGCAGAAATGGGAATGGGGAAGGGCAATGGCGGAAGGGGGATTTACCGCCCCTCCAACCTTGGGATGGGGCGGTAAATCCCCTTTCCGCCAAGGCGGTGCCGGTATTTTACCGGCATGAGCCATGGCGCTAACAGCGCCATGGCTCACCGCCTACCGTGTAATGAGGCCCACAGTGTCCTCCAGGGCACCAGCTTTCAAGGCTTTCATGGCAGGTGTAATACACACCAACAACCGATCACCACTTGGTTGGGATTTAAACACAGTGCTATCCAATGTAATGGGGCTCCCATTTTTAAACCAATGCATAAAGCCCCCATAAAGGAACTCTCAAAAAAGGTTGTGTTTCTTGGAGTGGTCACCTCTATCAGAGTAATAACTGAACTGCAGGCAGAGCGCCTGGGGACCAATTCTGTTGGTGACGGTGTGCTATATAAGTACCTTTAACATAACATAACATAACATTATCTCTGTCAGAGCCATTTGTCTCTTATACACAAACACAAGGTGGTTTTAAGAACACACGCTAGGTTCCCTCAAATATATTTCGAAATTTCATATCAATCAATCTATCAAATGATATGCCTTCTTTCAAAACCCACAATGCAGCAATTAAAGGTCATTAGGTACACTTGATGATTGCAGGGCAGTCATGTATTACCCTCAGTAGGACCGAAGAACGAAGGAAAACTGATCCATTTTCTATCCAATGGCAACAGGAAGAGATAAATCCCTGGCTTTTACCCTGAAAGCACAACCACAATCTACAAACTGGAAGCAATTTGTAAAACAGCAATATGACGCTCAGTATACACCTTCACACAACACTATTGGTTAGACACTCAGGCAAGAACAGATTCACAAGTGTGACAAGCTGTTTTTTCCAAATGTATCTTCAGCTCACCCACTGCCTACATCATGTACTACTTGCTAGTCTACGCAAAGCATGTGCATTTAATCAGATTCACAAGCCCCAGAAGGAAACCATTATTTACCCAGTAATCGTATTTCTGTGGCTTGTATCTGCAAGGTGTTGCATGTGTCTGCACATCCTCCAACCTTGGGATCAAAGGCAGAGTACTGCAATGATATCATACATGTAAAAAAACAAAAAACAATCATGCATTCATGTCCTGTCAGACAGACAATCTGAGGATGTTGACGAGTGAGGAATCATGGGTACCTGTACTCGTATTATAGAGTTACTGTGACAGGAATGTCCATGTTGACGCCACTTTTAGAATCTGAAAAGAAAAACAAGATGTAATACTCGCAAAAACCACTAGATGGTGGTCTATGCAAAGCATGTGGCTATAAGCAGCTGTAAGCCACAGGTAGACAATAACTGGATGAGTAGAATTGGTAAAAGATCTGCTTATGCAATTAAAAGTCAAGGATGCTGTATACTACATGTGTTTCCTTGAAAAATACGATATGTATACATCTGTGTGGACCTCTTGTACTTGTCAGTCTTATTGTTTTGCCAACCATGGCTCTACAAAAAACCTCTGATCTCTCAAATGTAAGCCTTACTGCTTAGCCTACGCTACCCAAAGAGTTTGGTTAGACCCAAATGAGAAAACGCCACTAGGTTGGCCTGCTCTGTCAGTAATACCTGATGTATAAATCAGACGGGATCAGTTTGGGTCAGTTTGGGTCAGATCAATTCAAGAAATCATTTATTCCACAGTGTTGCAGGAGACCACCTCAAAATACATGTAGAGAACCCTGCAACAGCAATGGGTTTGCCCCCTTCCTTAAAATGCACATGTTTTTATACATTGTGTGGTCATAAAGGTTTTAATTCACAAAGTGGAAGTTTCTTTGATCTCATCAAAGAGAAACTCATCTGCTCAATTACTGCATTGTGTGTGCCATTCAGACCCAGGTACCCAAAGTTGAATGCCTATTCAGTAGATAGAGAAAGCTGGCAGCTGGGCAAGGGAAGTAAATACATAGCCTTCAACCCCTTCCTTGCAAATTAGCAAAGCAGGGAGGTGTTACTGGTAGGTTCAACGCTTGAATTGTGCAAACGGGAAAGAATATTAAAACATGCAGTGAATACAGCATTTTACTTTTCTCTTTGCTTTAACATGTATCGTACAGAAATTCAAGATTGAGTGCAGATCAGTTGAGCCTTTTGCTTTTCCGACAAGTTGCCATTTTTACCTGCCTTGTTAATCCTTACTCTTGTACTCTGCACTCTGTAACTTAAGCTTAAAGTAATCTTGTACCTCTTGCGCCCAGGAACCTTCGGGTTCGGTGTGCCATACAAATAAAACAAACAAACAAACAAGTCCCTATTACAATGTACTTCAAATTCTCTATTTTTCCTCACAGTTCTTCTCCTTTGAGCTTTGAGACTTTTTTCTTTTTTGAAACAGCCTCACATAGCTCAAACATACGGAATTGACATTTCCAGATAATAATCAATGCCACCTGCTCATGGTTCATTAAGGACAGAGTGTTAGAGGCAGCATTAGCACGCTTTTCTAGTAATAGATTTTGTCCAGGTATCAGGTAACCCATATCTTCAGCAAATATCTGTGATTTGTTGTGCAGGTTACGAGTAGCAAAGTGTTGTGACTAATAGTGTGCAAATCATACCCGATATAATATGGTCCTAATAAATTAATTGAGAGGTAGTTGTAAAATGGGGTTCTGAATGTAAAGGTACCTTGGTATTTGGTGTAGCCTGATACAATGCAAGAGAATCCCTTTTGAAAAAGAAAGGAATGGGGGTGGCGCTGTTGAGCAGCCCAAGATGGCTGCCTAGTCTTTGAGCTCTGTGGGGCTCCGGCCGAAATTCGCCATCAACTGCAGCATTAACTCTTCTTGCGACCCAATACTTTGTGGATCCATGTGGGCGACCTTTCTGCTTGTGCCACAGCAATCCCGGTCTGAAACGGTCCCGGATCCGGATGAACCGGGCATCTCTGCTGGCTGGTGGCCTTCTGACTGGGCATCCGCGTGGGCCTGGCTCCCGCCTCCTCCTTCTGGCCGGATCTCGCGGAGGCCGGCAGTGGGTGCTGGGCACGGGACCTGCGGCCCCTGATCACTGCCCGGGGCCTTCCAGCTCACGCCCGGCGCCGGTCTCTCCTGTGCACTGAATTCGACATTGCCTGCGGTCTCCCTCCTGGGGTGCGCTGTAGCACGGGTGGCCACTGCGGGGGCCTGCGCAGGAGCGCGCTCCTACTCTTCATCGACACATCGGCTCCGCGGCTCCATGCCCTCCCTGAGATAACTCTGCTGCTCTCCCTGTTGGCGGCGCGGGCGCCCTGCCCTCACTGGGCTGCGGGGTGACTGGGCCAGAGCCCGGTTGCCCACCCGACATCTGCAGCTCCCGATCCGGACCCCGGCGCCCAGGTGAGGAACGGGGAGGGTGGACCCGAACCGAGTTGCTTGGGGCCTACATCACCTGGTCTTACCCCCTGAGGGGCCCGGAGCCCAGGCGCATGCTCTGGAGGGGTGCGCCTTGCCCGGATCACATACGTCGGAGGGGGGCCTCCGTAGACCCTGGCTGCTGGACACACCAGCGCCTCCTTGCTTGGAGCTCCTGACCGTGCATGGGGTTTCCCCTTCGACCAGCTGAGTTTTTGGCCTCCATTACCATTCCACAGGTGCGTGCCTCATCGGAAATTCTACCGGCTATGCCCAACAAATACACAGGGAATTCGAAAGGGGGAGCCATGGACAAATTTACCAAATCTGTCCCGAGGTCGGAATCCACCCATACATCATCCTTACAGGAGGAACCGGACCCAGTCCCCCATCCCCTTGCAACTGGCCCTGATCTAACTACACTCATGGAAACCATGGCTAAAAACTTTGCCTTGTTCCACGAGAAACTTGATGACATTAACGCCAATGTGGCCTCCCTGAAGACACGCGTGGACCAAGCGGCCACCAGAATCTCTGATGCGGAGAGCAGGATTTCGATGAACAAAGATGACATTCTAGCCTTGCAGAACACGGTCACCTCACTATCCCGTGACATGAAGGGTGTGAAAGCTAAGTGCGATGACTTGGAATCGCGCTCCTGCAGAAATAACCTGCGTATCATTGGTGTTCCCGAAAACGCTCTGAAAGGGCGCATGGAAGACGCCATTGAAACATTGCTCAAAGATCTCCTCGGCAACCCAGCCCTCTCTCCCTACTTCACGGTGGAGCGTGCCCATCGGGCCCTCTCGCCGTGCCCCAAACCAGGGGACATTCCAAGGCCCATCATCGCCAGAATTTTAAACTACCGCGATAGAGACCTTATCCTGCGCCTGGCACGTGAGAAGGGCGAACTATGCTTTGAGGCCAATACCATCAGGATTTTCCCTGAGTTTTCAACAGCTGTACAGCAGGAGAGGCGCAAATTCCTCGGGTCAAGAAGTTGCTCAGGGAGCGCAATGTCCCATACGCCATTTTGTTCCCCGCTCGTCTTAAAATCACATACAGTGGCAAATTATATTTCTTCACTGTGCCTGACGAGGCGGTGAAATTTATTGAAGCACATATCCCTCTACATGATCCAGATGGTGGACACGCCGAGGGAAATTGACCCAACGCGCCGTGTCCTAATGGGACCTAATTAACCTATCTAGAAAAACCCCTTCTTCCTCATCAGTGTACATGGGTAACTAGCAATACTCTACCGCAAGCTCACCACGCTTGGCCCCATCTATGGCCCTCTGGCCCCTGGCTCACCGCTGGTACTCTGGACACTGATCTCTGTGCACCTTCGGTGCTTGGAACTGAACATGACTACTCAACACTCCTCAGTTCCCATCATACGTTCAACGGCCAGCTGACCCTGGGACCTGACACAAGATCCACTTACCGCAGAACCTACACCAGACGGCTGTTGCTGTCCTACTTGATACTTAAGCGGCCGTCCTCACGGCAACAGCACAGCCCACTGCAATGGCAATTTTAATGTTTGATTGGGTGTTTTCGATGGCTGGGCCCAGTTGGGCCATGGTGGGGGCACATTCCCGTTGGATGTTGTCCCTCATCATCATCTGTTTTATTAGCGTTAGGGGGGATTGCACTGCAAGTTGGGGGTGGGCAGATTTGTTGGGGAATGGAAAAGAAAAGTGTTATGGCAAATGGTGGAGGCGGTTTGGCAGACCGCATCGCATTGGGGCATCCGCATCGGAGGGAACTTTGTCTCACATTTGGCTTACGACAACAGTGGTGGGATGTGCATTAGAGTTCTCATATGCTACCTGTGCAATACACGCACCCTATGGGCTCTCCAGTTAAGTGTATCTTATTTAGATCATTAGAATGCCTGTAATTATAATGTCCTGGAATGTTCGGGGCCTAAGCAACTATACCAAAGGTCGCAAGATTATGGCATATGCCAGCAGGCAAGGATGCAAAATACTGCTCCTGCAGGAGACGCACTCCACGGGCCCACTGGCTAGGAGCATTGCGCCAACCTGGGGGCCTCACAGATATTTCACTTCATACTCCACTCGTGCCAGAGGGGTGGTGACTTTGATCCATAAGTCACTCAAGTTTGTTCTCCACAAGAGCTACATAGACCCGGAGGGGAGATACATGGTGTTGTACTGCACCATTGCCAACAGTGATTATTTGCTGGTGAATACCTATGGCCCCAATGTTGATTCTCCCGAGTTTGTTGATCAGGTGGTGTCCATTTTACTAGGGTACGTGGGGGTGCAGATCATCTGGGGTGGGGATATGAACTTCATCCTTAATACCATGATGGACAGGACCAACACAGCCCCCAGGCCCCTGCCAGGTGCAGCGCGTAGACTCCTGACTCATTGCGCGACACTCGACATTCACGATGTACGGAGGGCATTACATCCACAAGCGCGCGAGTACACCTACTACTCATCAGTCCACGACAGCTCTTCCAGGATCGATCTTTTCCTACTGTCCGGCCCTTTGCTGGGCAGTGTGGCGGGGACATCCATACTTGCACGCACACTGTCTGACCACTCGCCGATTGCATTATCCCTAGAACTTAGTATTCCGGCTCCCACCATCAATACATGGCGCTTCAAATCGGCCGCTGTGCAGGACATCGTGTTTAGAGCGGACATCCTAGCCGACATCCAATCATACTTTGAGCACAATCTGCCGCAGTCCACCACCCTGGGGGTCCGCTGGGACGCCTTTAAGGCCTTCATCAGGGGGGCGTCCATCTCTAGGGAATCAGGAGTCCTTAAAACCATAAGAGCTACCCCATCCCGCACTGAAACTAAATTAAGGGACCTGGAGCGAGCCCACCCAGCCTCCATTGATCCGGGAGTCCTCTCCCAGATCAGCGAGGAGCTCAAGATCTTCAACGAGCAGGCCAATAGGGAAGTCCAGTACTTCATCTGCCCACAGGCGGCACGGAAATACGGCGAGGGCGACAGACCAGGCAAAACGCTGGCCGCCTTGGCGAGGGGAGAGTGGGGTCATTCCCAGATTACCTGTGTTAAGGACAGTCAGGGGGCGATACAATGGTCTGATCAGCATATCCTGGAGGTCTTCACAGGCTTCTACTCTGATTTATACTCTCAACCCCCCGAACATGGTGACTCCCAAATGCGGGAACTCCTGGAGCAAATTCCCACCACCATCGTTTCCCCCGCCACAAGAGACCAGCTAGACTCCCCCGTTACACTGGATGAGATAGTGGAGGCTATCTCTTGTCTCCCAAAAGGAAAGGCGCCGGGCCCAGATGGGCTGACGGCAGAGTTCTATCAAGAACATGTGGCTATACTAGCCCCGAATTGCTAGGGGTGTGGAACGAATCTGTCCGGCTGGGGTCCCTTCCCCCGACACCACGCGAGGCCGTTATTACGGTTCTGCTCAAGCCTGGCAAACCTGCGGATGAGTGTGGATCATACCGGCCCCTTTCACCTATGAACCTGAATACAAAAATCTTTGCCAAGGTGATCGCCAATCGCTTCCTGCCTGTTATGCCATATAAGGTGCACGACGACCAGTCGGGTTTTGTGCCCGGGAGATCCACATCACACAATATCAGGAGGCCCCTTAACGTCCTGGCACGAATTGATCAGGACGTGAGTGCAGTTGCGGTCACCCTGGATGCCCAGAAGGCCTTTGACATGGTGTCTTGGAGGTACATGTGGCTGGTCCTGGAGACCATGGGCATTGGGCCTAGGATGATTGCACATATCAAACTGCTGTACACCTCTCCAGTCGCTAGGGTCTGCGTCAACTCTCTCCAGAGGCACCCGCCAGGGATGCCCGTTCTCCCCGATCCTGTTTGCACTGGCCATTGAGCCTATGGCGGAGTTTGTCAGGGAGCGCCACTCTCGCAAAGGGTTACGGCTGCAGGGTACCCCCGAGATTATTTCACTTTATGCAGACGACGTACTACTGTTCGTCAGAAACCCTGATCTCCACCTCGACCCTATTTTGCGCAACATCACTCGTATCGGTACATACTTTGGATTCACCATCAATTATGCCAAATCCGAACTCTTCCCCCTCACGGGCTCCACGATTCAACCTGCCACGGGATACCCGCTACAGTGGTCTCCCGACGGGATTAAATATCTGGGAGTCCAGGTGTCCTTGACCAAAGAAGCTCTCTTAGCCAACAACTACCTGGCCGCGGCAGAACTGGCGGAGTCCAAGATAGCACGTTGGCGCTCTCTCCCGTTGTCATTGGCGGGTAGGTCATCACTGGTTAAAATGATTTTACTCCCCAAACTGTTGTACACATTCACGAATGTTCCCATATGGCCCGGCAAGAGGTACTTTGCTGATCTACACAAGCTGTGCGCTCAGTTCCTGTGGCATTCTGGTGCGGTGCGGAAAAAATGGGCTGCCATGACTCTCCCCTACGAGAAAGGCAGGTTCACTGCCCCTGACCTGATGCGGTACTGGATTGCCGCGCAGGCGCAGTTTGCCACCTACTGGTACCCTGGGCCTCCCTCTCGCCCGCATGTCAAGCTAGAGGCCCTTGCAGCCTCTGGCACCAATATAATTACCTTGATCTTACATCAACCAGATTCACCCATAGACCCAGTCCAAACCACCATATCGGCTTGGAAATGGATATTTGCAGTGGGTGTGGAGGAACGCCCATACTACAAGTGGCTCCCCGCATGCCAGTTCCCCGGATTAGAACCTACAAACGACATGGCTTTGGCACGACATTGGCGGTCCCTGGGGTACCTGGCCCTAACTGACTTTTACCTGGATGGGCTACTCATTACACCACAGACCTGGAAACCGGGTCACTCGGGATCACCATTGGAACTGCTGCAATATTACAGACTCCGCGCTGCATTCCGCGATATGTGGCCCGAGTTTCCCCACGAGCCCCCTGATTCCCCTGGGATTTTGTACATCGCCAACTCGGGCGGGGCCCGCGGGGTAGTATCATCACTATATAAACTCCTTCTCACAACTGCTACACCGCAACTGTCTAGGGTGCGGGACGACTGGGTCTCCGAACTGGAGGTGGAACTCACTGACCAGCTGTGGTGGAAAATGTGTTCTCACACTAATAGGGTCTCCCTGAATTTCCGATACCGCACCATACAGTATAAATTGTTGAACAGGCTCTACTACACCCCGCGTAGGCTCTCCAGGTTCACCCGCTCTGACCCACGGCTATGTTCTCATGGCGCGGACGATGCAGGCCACTTACACAGGTTCTGGGACTGCCCACAGCTAACCCCATTCTGGGAGGAAATCCTGAAAACTTTGTCTGAAATCTGTGATGCTGTCATCGAGCCTGACCCGTTGGGGGTACTGTTTGGGGCTTGGGAGGACGAGGGAGCCAGAGGGGCTGCGAAATTCCTGAATGTGTGCTGTGTAATTGCCAAAAAATGTATCTTACAAGACTGGAAACGCTCTGCCCCCCCTACCTTTCGGAAATGGCTGAACCTGTTGACCTGGTCTCGGAATTGCGAGGAGGAATAGTTACCTCAATGGCCTCAAAGCCGGCTCCTCTATGGATAACTCACCGTAATCAATGCTAATGTGTGCTTTGTTACTTGATGCCCTATAGGGCCGTGACCTCCATGTTATCACTACTCACTATTCAAATGTGCCACTGAACTCTGTTCATATATCCAAATTGTCTCTGTATAGCTGCCTGCTCTGATGTGTGTGTTTGTCATCTGCCTCTGCCAACAAAAATAAAAATTAAAAAAAAAGAAAAAGAAAGGAACACCATTTATGGTGATAGTATTTGATTGACAGGATACACCTATGTTTACTAATACTCATCAATATCTTGCCCTTGTTTACATAACAGAGGAGACCTATACCCTGGTTACTTTGATGTAGTCATTTTCCTATGGAAAGACTTGACACCTTGAGTGTCCCATCAACGTTGTTGTGGGTGCTTTTGGTCCCCACCAATAGGACGTTGAGTGTGTAGGTCCGCCCCCGCAACTACCCCATAGATTCTAACCACTGCAGATGGAGGATCCCCTGTAGAGGATGTTTGCCTGGAGGAGGGAGGCTACAGAGTGCATGTGAATCCATCAAAGATACAAACGCTGGAGAAATGGAGTTACATGTATGAAACTACTGCCTTCTCCAGCATTGGACCGTTCATGGATTCACATGCTGTGAAAAGATTTTATAACAGTATACATGTTAGGAGGAGATAAACCAGGCAAACAAAGATTAGAAACATTTGCATTTTTCTGTGCTAAAGTGAGAAGTATACATACGTAAGTACAAGAAAATACCCTGGAAGCTGCAGGGCTTACCTTACTGGAACAGCTGTTGAAGTACTGCCAGTCTCATCTGCATGTCTTCAGCGTGCTGCTGCTGTCGGCAGTAGTGTGGTAAATGTGTGAGGCACTGTCCATGTTGCCACCTGGCAAATATCTTTGATGGCCACTCTGGACCAGCGAGCTGCAGAGGCGACTGTGGCCCTTGTAGAATGTGCTCCACCTGCAGTTTGTAGAGACCTGTTGGCCTTTGTGTGGCAGAAGGAAATTGCTGAGGATATCCACCTTGCAATGCCTTGTTTTGAGATGGCTTTTCCCTTGTTTGAGGGGGCAGAGGTGACAAAAAGCGGTTTTGTTGTTCTAATTGATTTTGTCCGGTCTAGATAATATTTTAACTCCCTTTTCACATCCAGAGAGTGTAGCACTCTCTTCGCTGGGGAAGTGGCGTTTTGAAAGAATGTAGGCAGAGCTATGGTTGCATTTTTGTGAAATTCTGATGGCACTTTTGGGATGAAGTGAGGATTGGTGGAAAGGATTACCTTGTCCTTTGCGAATCGGAGATACAAAGGGTCCACCACTAAAGCTTTCAGTTCCAAAACTCATCTAGAGGATGTAACGGCGATTAAGAATGCCACTTTCCAGGTCACAAAAGTGATGTTTGCTGTTTATAGAGGTTCAAACAGAGTTTTCATGAGACCTGCCTGGACGAGATTCAGGCTGCATGCTGGTGGAATCCTCTTTTTTGGAGGAAAGGTACGAAAGAGTCCCCTTAGAAAGTGTTTGAGCAGCCTGTCGCTGTAGAGAGGAGGTGATCCTCTTTTTCTTGTGAATCTTGATATTACAGTTAGGTGCACCTTTCCAGAGGAGATGCTAGACCTTATTTTGCCAATTTGAGAAGTTAGGGAAGAACCTGTTGAGGTTTTATGGCCAGTGGTTGAAGGTTGGGCTGTTGCGCACACAATGTACAAAACCTTTTCCATTTGTGGTTGCAGGAAATGTTAGTGGACAGAGCCCTAGCTGCAACTAGAATGCACTGGTAGTCTTGCAGGATTCTTAAGTGGCCGAATCTAGTGTGATCAGGAGCCACGCTGTTAATTTGAGGGAGCCTGGGTCGTGATGTAGAATCACCCTGTCGTTCTGCGTTTGGAGACTGGCGTGAGATCCTAGATGAATTGAATTGTCTGCCGTCAGTTGAAGGAGGTCCGAGGGCCAAGTTTCTCAGGGCCAGTATGGTGCTACCAGAATTATTTTGCAGTGATGTTTGTGTATCATCTGGATTGTTTTCCTGATGAGAGTGAATGGAGGGAACGAACATGCAAACATACCGGTCCATGGGAACGAGAATGCGTCCCTTTGATAGTCAGGATGTGGGATCCTGCCCGCAAATTTCTTGCACTGCTTGTTGCTCTGAGGAGGAGGATGACCACATGTGGAGAATATTTTGGATACTTGGTTGCTGTGTAGTTGCCATTAGTGGGACTGTGACAAATCCCTGCTGAGGGTGTCTGTTTGTTTGTTTGTTGTGTATCCCTGGGAGATGGAAGTCTTGCTGCAGAATGTTGTTGTGAATGACCCAGTGCCAAATGGTCTGTGCTTCTTCGGTCAGGGTGTTTGACCGCGTTCTGCCTTGTGTGTGCAGATAAAACATTGTGGTTGTGTTGTCCGTGAGGACTCGTGCAACTGAATACCTGATTAGCCCAATGTATTGCATGCTGCTCCAGCACAGTTATGTGGAGGATGGATTCTTTGGGGGTCCACAGGCCTTTGACTTGGTGCTTGTCTAGGTGAGCTCCCCACCCCGCCAGGGAAGCGTCAGTTATGATCGCAAGATAGTAATTGGGTTCTACATCGGACATCCCTTTTGAGATGTTGCAGGGGTCTGTCTACCGTTTTAGTGTGTTTGAGAGTGTCCGAGTGATGGTAATTTTGACTGACCAGGACCCATGTGTTTGGGACCATCTGTTAGCTAGAAATCTTTGTACTGGCTGCATTTTTAGCATGCAATATTTTATTAGCGGAATGCAGGACAACATGGTCCCTAGTAGAGCCATGTATTTGCGCACCGTGATTAGCTAGTTTGGAAGTATTGGAATTTGGCAGGTTTATTCATTGTTTCACTCTATCTGATGAGGGTTTGATGAGGCTTTGGTCCATGTTAAATTGAGCGCCCAGGAACACCAAACTTTTTGAAGGAACTGTGCATGATTTGGTGTAATTTATTGCAATTGTTGGAGAAGAGCTTCTGTTTGTCTCAGAGAAATTGTGGTTTGCTGATATGTTGGACCTCGAACCAACCAGTCGTCTAGATATGGGTAGACGTGGTAGTCCTGTTTTCTGAGAAAAGCTGCCACTTGTACTGGGTATTTTGTGAAGGTCCTGGGGGCTGATTTGAGGCCGAACAGAAGCCCTCAAAACCGGTAATGACATTTGCCGACCTTGAATCTGAGATGCTTCCGCTGTCTTGGATATATCAGGATGTGGAAGTACGCATCTTTGAGGTCTAACGCCACCAGATATTCCCAGATGTCTTGAAGTGTCAGCATCTTGAACTTTTGCTATTTGATGTTTTTGTTTAGCTTTCGCAAGTCCAGGATTGGACGCCACTTCCCGTCTGGTTTCCTGACCATGAAGTACCTGGAGTATTCTCCTTTTCCCTTTGCTGAATGAGGAACTTTTTCGATTGCCCGTTTCTTTAACTTTAGATGCACTTTCTGTTGTAAAATTGGAAGATGCAGGTGTGATACCTTTGTGGAGGTAATGGAATATGTGTGTGTTTGAATTCTAACAAGTGGCCGTGATGGATGGTATCTAGCACCCACCTGTCTTTTGTAATTGCTTGCCACTTGTTGAGAAAAAAATGCCACATTTGTCTACCTCTTTGAGAGATGGCTGATCTGCGTTTGCGCTGTCCCTGTTGATACTCCCTGCTGCACTGGGAGAACTGCTAACTTCTCTTGTATCCTTGAGAATAATATACGGATCTGCTGTAATTTTTGTTGTCCCTTGAGGACAAGAATCTAGAATTATCTGAGGCACCTCGAAAGGAACAAAAAGCACTTCTGAACTGTAAGGTTGTTAGAGATCTAGCACTATCAGAGTCTGCTTTGATTGTTTTGAGGGCCTCATCGATCTTGTCACCAAACAGGTTTTCTCCCTCAAACTGCATGGCAACCACCTTATGTTGTACCACCTGCCGGAAATCGGTGCAACGTAGTCATCCTTTCTGGACTACCCCATTGCAAATTTGTTTGAATCCCGTGTCAGTGAGATCAACAGCAATATTAATACTGTGGTTAAAGGCCTCCTCACCTTCACGCACCAGCATCATGGCTTTGTTCCTTTGTTGCTCTGGCAACTGCTCTAATATAGCAGGCAAACGATGCCACATTTCTCTATCATAGCAAGCAACTATTGCAAGGGCATTGGCTGATTTGACTATTGTTGCTCTGATGGTGAGCACTTTTTTACCGAAGACATACATTTTTCTGCCTTCATTGTCTGTGGGAGTGCCACATTTGTGCTGCATATGAGCCTTGCAACCCGCTGCCGCTGACACCACCGACTCTGGAGAGGGTTGTGAGGTGAGACATTTTGGTGTTGTATCTGGTGCTTTATATTTTTTGTCCAGTTTCCCATTAAGTGCTGGTTCAGAAAATGTATGTTTTAGAGTAGGAAGGACCTCCTGCCACACATGATCTAGGATGGGTATAGAAAACACAGCCTTTATGCGGTTTCTTGTCTTAAAATCGTGCCAAAAGTGGCCATGAATATAAAATATTGCGGCACAAATGCAGTGTTTATTTTGCACCACAATCATGTAAAGGATGCGGGGGACACTCTCGCAACCCCTGGACCCATTATACCATTTAAGGGGAGCGGGGGACACCCCCAACCCCTGCCCCCCCTTAAATGGTATAATGGGGTACACCTTTAACGGGTCAAACCACAGCATTTTTGCAGCAAATTTTTTACTGGTAACATTTTTGCCGCAATTTTATTACCTGATACCCTTTCTGCACCTATTCATGTGGTCAAAAACAGTCCTTTTCTTCTGCAGGAGTTAAACTGAATTCCTGCCACGACTTAGATACCATGGAGTGGAAAGCTCCAATGTCATCTGGAGGCGAGGGTTGAGCAGGACTACTTTGTTTATCTTGGTCCGGGTCATCCGTGTCCCACATATCATCTCTCTGAGGAGATGAAGAAGAGGTAGAGCTTGTGTCCCTTGGACCTGTGTCTTGGTCTGTATCAACTAGTTCCCCCTCTTCTTGTTTGCGTATTCGCTGACTATGTCCTCATGGAGGTGGAGGTCTAGAAGGTGATTGTGCTCTTGGATGTTTGCCTTGGTCCCTGGAAGAATGCCCTGGATCCCTTTGCTGCTGATGACCTAGCATACCCTGGTCTTTTCTGCATAGATGAACTGGCTGAGGAGGTGGGAGCCTGGCATTGAGTTGTCCCAGCAGTGTTTGTAGAGTGAAAAGCACTTGCAGGGAGACAAAGGATTGCGAGTTTAGAAGGGGGGATTGTGAAGTCATACTTCAAATTCCCAAAGGAGTTGAAGGTGTAGAGTAGGTGATATGTTATGTATTCTTAGAGGCATTCTTTCTCTTCTTGATGGAGGACGATCAGAGGGTTTGTCCTGAATATGAGGCTGGGACCTGCCTTCCTCTGGATGGGAGTCCGTGATCCCTGGGCACTCCTCTGCTGGAGTGATTTCATGCTCTAAGATGTCCTCTGGCATGATGTAGGGGTAGCCTATACGAGAGACTACTAGAGAAAGATGTCTTTGTTCTACAGGATCCCTTGTCGGGTTTCTGTATAGGTAATTCAGTGGTTTCAGTCGTGATAGCGGTTGACACGGTTGATGGCAGTGCATCCTTACTCCAGATGATTTGTGTTTTTTGGTCGTCGACAAAGGGGTCGTCGACGAGTGATGTTCCAATGTCATTGTCTTTGATTTCGTCGGAGTGGGTGTCGACGACGATTTGGTCATTGGAGGGTGCTTTGTGGACGACTCCTGTCCAGAAGATGATATGCGAGACTCCGCGGACGAATGGTGTTTCTTTTTTGCTAATAAAGACAGGGTCTTCGTGGACGACTCGCATTGGTGTTTGTCTGCCGTCGGAGAGGACCGTCTCGACGAGTCGGACGTAGTCTTAGTCGAGGGGCGTGAGCCTTTATCTGTTGGTTTTTCAGATAGCATCTTCATCGACAGAACTTTGGACAAGTGCTTAGAACCAGAATGGGACTTTTCACCGCTACCTGGTGTTTTATTAACAGGAGAGGAGTGTTTTGGCCTTATCATGGCTCATGGACGATTTTGCTACACCTATTTTTTCGCCAACGGTTCTTCAGACTTGGACCTGTGACCTGATGGCGACCGCTTGTCGGAGGGAGTGGTAGCTCCCCCCCTCCTTGACAAACCCGCTTCCAACGTCGGTTATGCTCCTTCATTAAACCAACAAATGAGGCAATGGTTTCTGTCCTTAAGGGTTTTCTCTGAAAAACCCTGGCAGATCTCACATTCCTCTGGGGAATGGTTAGGGTAGAGGCAGTATAGACGATTTGCATGCCTGTCACCTTGATACACGTTTTTTAGGCCTTAAGTGTCACAGGGATTGAAGGACTTTTTCAGTCCAGAGGTCTCCATGGTCGTTAACGGGAACGTAGATGAATCGTCGACGGCTCCAGTTGGAGAATAAGTTGAACAAATATACATTTTGTGTGGAGCGATATTTTCTCTCAGGAGAGAAGAACTTGAGGAATCCCAACAGCTCAAAAGATGGTTCAAATCTGAGGGGAAGCTGGGGGGGTGGGGGGAGGAGCTGTATACTCAACTTCCTATTTGTGGGGACCAAAAGAACTCACAACAATGTTGATGGGGCACTCAATGCGTCAAGTTTTTCCAAAGGAAAATTACAAAATCAAAGTAACAAGGGATTCCCAGCCTGAGGACCGGGAATATTCACAGCATGTGAATCCATGAAAGATCCAATGCTGGAGAAGTAATGAAAGCAGGACAATGCAATGAAAGAAAGTCATTTTGTAGAAATAGTTACGCCCAGGTTAATTCAATATATGTTCATCCATGCAACAAAGTTCAGGTATAGTTAGTTAGTTGACCAACACCAATTCTTCAGAGTTTCATGAAGCTGGCAGGCACTTGTTCCTTCTCAACATCATGAAAAACAGCAGAGATACTTACAGACAATCGTAGTCAAGTGGATGCACAAGTGACACCGTGCAGGTCTTGCTTGCTGCCTGCCTGCCTGCATTATAGAAACTGCGCATCTGCACCAGGATGAGAATTCTAACAACCTATAGAAACTCTCCAATCGTGATGTTTCCTAGAGAAATGAACACGGGAGTCCTTTGCAGCTTCTCCTCCTTATAGCCATGCCTTCAGTCATTTCCTGAACAAACAAAATATTATCAGGAAGAGGTTGTGCTGTTTGGTGCAATCAGCGTCTTTTGTTAAAATCACAAATGCAAGCTAATTACCTTCTGTGGTGAAGGCAGAGGATGTACATGTGATATGCCTTTGTCTCTATACCTTGAGCAGCAAGGGTGTGTAGAGTTCACAATCTTTGGCACCATTGCAATTCACCGTATGAGGAAGGAGTATTAGACAAAGTTCACACTGAAGCTGGTGTTGAAAGCTGGACATTATCAGCAGTGGTCGAAAGGAGGAGACACGGTCAACACTGTAGGTTCTGGTGAAGAGGTTGGACTGGCAACAGAAAAGGCAGGAAGTGCAACCATGCTAGTAGGTGGGGTAGATAGAGAGGCCTTTGGGGGGTGCTACCTGCGACAGTGAGGCTTTGGCCGGTGGTAGAGCCTTCTTACATGCAGTCATGATTCACTTAATGTCGTCACTTCTCCCCGAGGAGGAGTCCTTTCACGAGGCCAGGGATGTGAGGCTGCAACCCGATAGTCCCCGTGGGGGTGGTATAATGCGGGAGGATTTCATGGGGAGGGACTAACCCCCAGGGTAATGAACTGAGAACAAGATATTGGCAAAAGGGAGTCATTTTCCTGGTAACATGGACTGGCAGAAAGGTCCAAAAAGGCCTGGGGAAGGGAGACATTCCCCCGGGCTATCTGAAACCAGACTTTAGGAGAAGGGAGGAATTCTCCTGGTCCAACAAGAAGAGCAAATGTATAATTTGGACCTCTACGGTCAGGGGAAGGGAGCCATTCCCCTTGATAACGTTTGAGAAAGTATTGTTGGGAACTTTACCTTCAGGGGAAACAGAGCCATTCTCCCTGACAATGTGTAAGTCACAAGACTGTTATCAGACTTTGAAATGGTTTCAACAAGCCAGAAACCATAACCCAGGAGAACAGAGTCATTCTCAGTTGGACCAGAACAATACTTCTGTATTCCTAAGTTTCTAGTGTAAGGGACAGAAGTAAGGTTTTCTTGACATAGGATTGGTGGACACATTTTAGTTGACAAACATCATGACAGTCACATTATCTCTTTAGTTGAGGTAGGAAAACCCCTCTTAGGAGCAGGGATAGATAGAGGCTCTTTCCTTCTTTCTTTCTTTTTCTTTCTTTGATAATATCCGGGGCTACAACCAAAAGACCTGGGGCTATAGCCCCCTTAGCCCCCCCTAGCAACACCTCTGCTGACAACACCACCGCCAAAGACAGCCCAAAAGGTACTGTGAATGGGTTGAGTGACAGCAGCAGTCACCCCATTGTGACATAATGTGTTAAATGTTGTATATATGTTGTTCATTCATATGTATATATTGAAGTAATGTTTAGGAGGATGCTATGTAGGGAATAGGGATTTTTAATGGGAATGTTATGTAGGAAGTTACAGGTGTAGGCTGTTTTTGTTATTATAGGAAAAGGGAGCTCGTGGGACGTACTATAGTGTGAGGTAGTGGGAGACTGTAGCATCCTGCTTGAGGCCACCTAGCGAGATGGGACCACCCACATATGCCATCCTCTGCCTCCCACTCCATGTGGGAGGTAGCTAAGTTCATGTAATGGGTCTGTTGCTTCAGACTCACCCTAAGAGTTCCTGTGACTCCTCCAAGGAAGGGTGAGCTGATGTAGCAGGTCCCCATTTAGTTGGTGCTCACACCAGGGGAATTCTCGGGAATAGAACCTATTCACTCTTGTGTCTGTATCCAGATAGTTAGCTAAGAGCTCAGGGTGTAGCCCATCTCCTGTTGGCTGCAATTCTATTTGGCAGGTGCAGCACCTCACCCTATCTAGGTGGACTGGCGGGTGGAGGTGGTGGTTTCCATGTCCATGGCAAATGCCCCTGCTCTGGAGAAGGGAAGAGTGCACCTTTACACAGACCAGGGCCAGAAATCAGGGGCTACACTACCACTAGGTGAGCCAGGGAAAGCTTACAGGAAACTGTGTAGCATAGCTGTGGGTCTGCGATTCTTAACTCCCTTCGAACGCAGGGGTGAAATCAACTCTCCCAACAGCAGGGGCTACAACAGTTAATGTTGCCAGGCTTTTCAGCCAGCATTCCCTCCTGGATCTGGATGTAGACTTGAATCCAGACATCCCAGTCAACCGATCTTGGCTTCTACCATGTTTCTTTCAGTTTTGATAGATTTGGCAGTATACATCCTCTAGGTGTTAGGATCCGATTAGGATTATTTTGACTCCAGAGTAGTTTTTATCAAAACAAATTTCATAATATTTCCGAAAATGGACTTTATCCCTCGTTACAAGCAGGAGTTGCTATTCTAATGCTTTAACTCCAGGTATTAAGGTTTAGCCATTGTAACATCCTGAGGGACTGTTCCGTACAATGGCAGAAACAAAGTGCACGCTTTCAAGAGGAACTGTTTCCCTCGGGTTACTCTTGCCTCTATGTTTAACACTGGACCTGTGTGCATTGGCTGTATGCACTTTTCACTGAAAAGCTTGACCCTTATCTTCGCACCCGAATGAAGGTCACAAAATAGCTTTTGGGCCTCATTACAACCCTGGCGTTGGACCATGGTGCTATTAGCACCATGGTCCATGCCGGATTCCGTCATGGTGGATGGCGGATTTACTGCCCCATTCCAAGGTTGGCGGGCGGTAAATCCCCATTCACCATGGCCCCTTCCCCATTCCCATTTTTGGCCCATAGGGCTCAATGGGAATGGGGAAGGCGCTAATTACGGCACCGTAAATTACGGTGCCGTAATTAGCACCAAGGTCCCTTAGCGGGTTGGACTTTAACGCCTGCAAAAAGCAGGCGTTAAAGTGTGACTCGGGCGTTAAGGGTTTAACGGCACCGCAGCCTTTTACGGCGCCGTTAACCCCTTAACGCCAGGGTTGTAATGAGGCTGACTCCAAACGTATTGAGGCCTGCACAGCTGTTGTTCCCTGTGTGGCAACATCTGCATGTTTACTAAATAGGAGTGTTGATTAAAGAGCTAAAGATGAGGCACTTATAAAGATGATATTTCATACGGGGGAACATGTTTAATGCCAGGTGGACATTTAATTAAGTGAGGTATTTCGAGAACTGATTTTTAGTGGCGCACTGTAACGGATGGCTTTGTGAATTGAGGATCTTTAGTGAAGTGAGAGCATCCCATGAAAAGTGAGACTTTAGTGGAGAGACTATCTTAGGTGATGGGGGGGGTGTTTAGGACAGGGATGAGTTTTGAAAACTAGGTGCGTATCCTGAAGGTCTGAATTGTGAAGTTGCTTTTGCTTGCATGCCCTCTTGTCTTTAAGGATTATCAAATGTCCTAATGTGGCTGATGTGTCTCCCATCCGTGTTTTTCAGGCGACCCCACAGAGCAGCTCGTCAGACACTTTCTGATTGAGACCGGACCCAAGGGCGTGAAAATCAAAGGCTGTCAGAACGAACCTCATTTCGGTGAGTAAGTAGATGGAGTGCCCCTCTGTGATTGTCACAGAATCTGTCTGAGTGTCTAATATCACCACCGGGGAGTTCCAACCACTGTCAAGAAAGTTGCCCACATCCTGAGATGGCTGGTCTGCTTAGTTTCCTGATATATTCAAGACAAGCGTGATAGTGAACCTGGCAGCGGTGTCAGCGGTGCTGGCAGCGGTGTCACACAGTATGATATGATATGATATGATCGGTTATTTATAACGCACTTAATACCCAGAGGTTTCTAAGCGCAGACCCGGGGATCGAACCTGTGTTGCTCCGTGTCATCTTGCTTCCAAGGCGAGCACGTTGCCCCCGAGCTATCCTTCTGATCAATCATAGCAGTGTCGACACTGTGGACATATGGCATGCCCATACAGATGTATGGGTAAATGTGAGAGCAAAAGACCTACACTGTACCTCTAGCGACAAGCCCTGCACTTGTTGATGTTTTTGCTTTTGGGACTTGGCCCACACCTACCCATAATCGGTGAACTTAAGTGGGAGTGCCCGAGGCCTCAGAGTTTGAGTTACCTACACCTCAAGCTCCCAATGAAAGCGTAGCCATCTTTTGTACACACAGGAACTACTTCAGCAAGAAACAATTCAAGCACTAATAGCCTAGTTTTCGATGTCTTAGAGTCCAGAGGTGAAGATAAACCCACTGACGCACTACACCCCAAGTGCCTGTACTGGAGCCAGCACTGAGCCTCAAATCTGGGGACGACCAGAGGGGGACAGAGTACAACCTCATCAGGAAGGGGAACCACAATCTCCTGCTCCAGAAGGGTGTCAACATGATGTGGCGGACCGTCGGCATCAGCGGAATAGGGCGCAAGGCAGACAATAACCCCTGAGGCCAAGGACTCGTCAGAGCATCCGCCCCGGCTGCTAAAGGGTCAGCATCCTTGGAAAATTATATTAATAACAGGGCATTCTCCTTGGAAGCAAACACGTCTACTTTTGGCATTCTGAGCATGCAAGTCCACTCCTGGAAAGACACACCAGACAAACTAATTGCCTGAGAGACTGGGAACCTCCGGCTCAGGGTGTTTGCTCTGACATTGTCCCCACCCCACGTTACCGAACGCTGATGGACAAGAGAGAAGATTCTTCCAAATCCCCTATTCTCATTGGTGCCTTCTCCTGAGCACAGGAATATGTTCTCCCCTGCCGTTTGACGAACACTGCTGTGGTTGCTTTTTCCGAATGAGTAAGGACTGGGAGGCCCTTGATCAGTAGCTGAAATTCCTCACTGCATCCAACTCCCGCCAATGGGAAATCTGCAAAGTCTGCCCTTAAATCCACGTCTTCTGACAGGGCTGTCCTTTAACTCTGCCCCAACCCATGGCACTGACATCTGTCTTGATGATGTTTGGTTCCAGAAGGGATCATGAGATGACCTGCAGAGGTTGTTCAACCACATCCACCAGTATAAGGCCCTTCTTACTTCTGAGGGCAATGCAACCAGGTTGTCGAGCATCTCGACGGCTGAGGCCCAGTTCCTGAGGAGGTGATATACCAATGGTCTGAGAGGCAGGCCTGGCCCGGGAGTCACAAATACAGTTGCCGCCTGTTATGGAGTTTTACACAAGTTTGCCTTAGGTAGGACTAGAGAAGACTCACTCTTAGATGTAATGGATTCCAATTCTTCGATGTGGCCCGAACTACCCAAAAGGTTTGGTAGCAATGGCTGAGCAGCCAGGCTTAGTCTAGGAGGGAGGACGATGGCTGTAGGTAGGAACACAGGACTCAGAGCATATAAGGCGGTTCAAAGAAACACTGACACACTAATAGTTAATATAAAACATGTTTTATTATATGCACACATAGGTTAAGGCTATTAAGCAAGTTAAGTACTATTCACAGTAAAACCACATTCAAAGAACAGTAGAATGAAAGGTTATATCCTTTAAATCAACATGGAATAAAAGGTTTTATCCTTTAAATGACAATGTAATAAAAGGAGACACACTTTAAATCAAAGTAGGATAAACGCAATGTTAAAACACTTGTAACAGATAAGCAAACTTTTAGAACACTGGTATTTTAAATTAACCCCTGCTTAAGGCTTCAGAAGTCCAGTCTTATACTAGGTGCTACACACAGAGTCAAGAAGAGCACTTGGGGTCCGGCGATGAGGGGTTAGGAGGAAGGAAGAAGGTGAGCAGTGGTTAGAGTAAAGTTCAATGAAGAAGTCTTCCTCTTTGCAGGTAAGCACAATAGTTTTAGAAAACTAGGCTCAATAGGTTCTTCTATATCGAGGGTGCCCTGAGGAGTGAGGCAAGTAATAGCTTAACTGCAGCTCTCTCGGTGCACAAAATCACACAGCAAGACCAGGGTAAATACCAAGGCTTTTCACAGTAACTTTTCAGTGGAGAGTTTGCTGCAGCAGGTCGGGCCACCAGGTGAGGCGACAGGCGTCCCCAGTTTGGGGTTTCTTGGCCTGAAAGGCTGGTGAAGATCCTTTCGAGGGAGCAGTCAGATGCACTCGAGAAGTGGGACGCCCAGCAGTGGATTTCCACGGCACAGGTGTATTAGTGCCTTTCAAAGGCTCTGGATGCAGATTGGTTATTGCCTAGTGGAGTTCGCCCCTTTCTCTGTCCTCATTTGTCCAAAGGCATCTTGGCGCAATTAGTGATAACAGTTTATTGTTGGAAAGGAAAAGTCTTCAAGGCCTTGTGAAAGCACAGGTGGTCAACCGTAGACTTGAGAGAACAGGAAGGGCATTCCAAAGGCCGGCCACAGCCACAGAGAAGGAACGTCCCTCAATACGACTGTATTTCACAACAGGGATACTTACTATTCAGGCCTCAGAAGAGTGTAAAATACTACCTGGAGTATAGAGCCAAAACTTAGACTGTAAGTACTCTGCATCTAGACCATGGAAATCCAGGTGGACCAGGCACACAGATTTAAAATGGATGTGCTTACACACCGGGAGCCAACACAATTTGATCAGAACAGAGCAAATGTGAGAGTAGCGATGGGTAGATGTTGCCAGCTGTGCAGCATAATTCTGGAGGACTTGAAGATGCTGTAACACATAGGCTGGTTTGGGCAAGAAACAGAGAATTAGAGTAATCGATAGAAGAGGAGACAAGTGCAGAAACCCATGTAGCATGGAGGTGAGCCAGGATAAAAGGAAGGACCCGGTGTAGAAACTTAAGTTGGAAATGGCCCCGCTGACAGATACCACTGGCCTGGGACTCCGTAGAAAGAGAACCAGAGTGCTTAGCCCCAAGGTCTTAAACAGTGTGAATAGGTGTTGAGAAGGGCCCAAGGGAAGGGGGCCAAAAGTCTGTGGTCCAAATAGAGTAAGCCTTGGGAGGGCCCACCGCCACCACCTCAGTCTTTTCTCCATTCAACTTGAGCCAGTTGTTCTGCATCCAGTCCCCCACAGCATCAAGACACCCACAAAACATGGCCACCGACTCCGGGATAGACAGGTCAAGGCAGACCAGGATCTGCATGGCATCTGCATAAGAATAGCAGAGGCAGCCGTGGGAGAAGATCAATTTGGTCAGAGGTTGAATGTAGACATTAAATAAGACCACGGCAATGGCAGACCTGTGAGGGACACCACAAGTGAGGTCCGTCCGTAGAGAAAAAGGAGGAAGAGATAGAATTTGGCAACAGTCCATAAGAAATGAACGGGCTCTGCAAGATGATCCAGCAGGACCCCATGATCGATAGGATCAAAGCCGGTGGACAGATCAAGTAATAGTAATGCGCTGGCGCTGCCCTTGTCTAGGGTCTGCGTCAGATTGTCCAGTACCGAAGGCAGGACACTCTTGGTGCCACAACGTGGATGGAAACCAGATTGAGAACAGTGGAAAAAGGACGAGTCTTCAAGAAAGGTAGAAAGCAAAGGGCAGATAAATGATTCCAAAAGCACCATTAACAAATGGAAGGAGGGAAATGGGCTGATAATTGTCAGGCACCAGTGGGACCAACAAAGGCCTTGTGCCGCACAGTAGAATCTCTTCCATTGTGGACAAGGCATCTTTGCTGAAAAGGCCTATGTTCTGCTCTTCTCTTGACATAGACGGGTGCACCCTCAACCTTTTTTGCAAACTGTCTGTGAACCTATCCGGCTTATGGACCTTATGAACCTTCTACTCAAGGTCTTTGCTCTTTTAAAAGACAAGTGTAGTTCCACCATCTTCTTTGCAGAGTCTGTTGTCCAATCTCTCTGATGGATATTCCTTCTGTCTGCCACTCCTATGGTTAGAGTGACCGCTCTCTCACCCCATAGCAAGAGGTAGCCGATAGGCACTCAGTCAGTAGCTGAATGCTTTCTACCACTCCTCACAGTCTTTGAGACCGTAGTGCCTGAAGAAGATCCTGGAAGACATCCAGAAGCACGTGCGTCATGTGGCACTCGTAGCGTTGCTTTTCATTACTAGGTGGGCACTGGCATAATTCTTTCTCAAGTCAGAGTCCAACCCCTTACCTAAGCAGTCTCTCACCACCACCGCCTCCACTGGCATGGAAGTACGTCCCAACACTGAGGAGAGTAGAGATCAATCATTGGTAATAATGGCTGGGCTACTTCTTTCCTGGTTAGTGGGCAGAGTCACGTCATAAATCTGAGTTAAATGCTCTGGGTCCTCACATTCACTGAACAATCTTGGTTTAATGCCCAAAATCAGCAGCAACCCTTTCTTAGTCATGATCCTAAACTGTCTCTTGGGGCGGTCACCCTTTGCCATTGCCGGCCTCTTGAACTGCATCTTTTCACGCACCTTGGTCAGTACCCCTCCAATGCCTCAATGTACTTTCCAGTTGGCTCTTCGCTCTTGTCTGCTTTTTCAGAGCTGGCAGATGATGTTGAGGGAAAAGAGAAGGAGGACAGTTTCTACAACTCCTTTTTGGTGCCGGACTGATCTCCTCCTCCAGCAGGACCTCACTAATTCATTTTTCAGGTGCCTATCATCTGGCAATATCTGCCCCTACATTTCTTTTTCCACTGAAGGGGTGGGAACAGAGGAAAAGGAGCTACTGCTCACACTGGTTTCCCCTGTGGTGCCTCTTCTGCGTGTGTTTACCCATGGCGATTCACCATGCTCCTGCTAGCATGCATGTCTGCCCCTTGCACACAACTACTTTTTTGCAAGCTGGACCTGTGTCTCACCCTGGTGCTTTGCAGCCTTTTTTTCCAAGTCCGGTCCTGTCCTGCCCCCACGTACCTGTAGTCCTCCGGAGAAGCCCAGCAGCTCAGATGGAACCTTTAAGCTTATCCTGCAAAACGGCTGGACACGGCCCAACTCGGGTCCCGCTGCCAATTTACTTACCATCACTGGACCTTCTACAACTGACCCAACCCAGCAGGGTAGGCGAGAGATCATCTTCCAACAAACCGTGCTCATCACCCCGGCAGGGGCATTTTGCTGATTGGGAGAATGATCGTGCACACAGGCCAGAAATCGTAAGAGGAATTCATGCAGGAAGAGAGGGCTCTTATGCCAGAATAGGGGCGTGGCCAAAGGGCACAGAGTCAGAGATAAGAAAGAAGATTGAGAAGCTAGATGGAAGTCGGAAGGCCTTCAGACAAGAACCAGGAAGAGGGGATGTGAGGTGAATGCTGGAATAGCACGAGATTCGCCTGCCCCCAAGTGTGGGTTTGTCAGTGAACAAAAAACATAAAAGCTTTTCACTATGCAGAAAAGAAGCTGATCAGCTTTTTCAGTAGTAGCTCACCCATAGCACCTGCACTGTCCTGTAATTTCTAAATGTTTGTTCATGCCATAGGAGAACAGATGGAGGTGGGCAGATCCTTTTTATTCAGGTGCAGGCATTTATATCATGATTGCGTGGCACCAGAGCCAGTCAAAGGCATGGGCAGTCTGTGCAGCTGCCCAGGGCCCCCACGGTCATATGGCCCCCGCAGGCACCAGCTGCCTGCCTCCAGCATATGAAGTAATGTTGTTTTCCAGAAGGGCTGTCCTGCCTCCATTTACAAGGCCAACTTTATTTTATTGATTAAAGCATGGACTTAGCTCGAGAGCAGTGGTGTGCTGTCCAGAGTGTGGCTAGCCGGCATTTGGGCTGCCATCTTTAGCAGTAGTGCAGTACTTTGAGGTCTGTGTGGCGGTAAGTGCGTCCATTGAAATTAGTATGATTGTAATTGAATGATTTGTAATTGAAGCCAGTTGGCCGATTTGCTGCACAAGGAGCGTGGGCCACCAAATATGTGGAGCTTAGCCCCCACCTACGCTGGTGTGCTACTCTTAACTGCCTTGTAAATGATACATGCAGTCTTGAACAGTCTCCTGGCTTGGAGTGGAAGCCAATGTAGTTTGTGTAGAATGGGAGTAATGCTGTCAAATTTCCGTGCTCCCATAATAAGACGTGCTGCAGCATGGGGGACTGCTTTTAGAGGAACCAAGTGAGCTGGGAGCCCTGTCAGGAGAGCATTTCCCACATCGATGTTCAAGAACACAAGAGCCTGCACTACAGTCCGGAGGTCCTGTGGCAGTATAAAGGGTTTGATTTTTTCCAAGGGTAGTGATTCTGAGCCAGGCCATTTGGGCCTTCGTGGCTATGTGTTTCTGGAAGGACATATTGCTGTCAATGGTGAAGCTTAAGGATTTTGATGAGTCTGAGAATTGTGGATGAAATCATACTAGACGCATATCATTGAGCCAAGTTGTTTTTTTAGCAGGCAGACCGATGAGGACAAATGCAGTCTTGGATGGGTTTAGTTTGAGGTAGGCAGCTTGGATGATGGCTGGGTAATCATAGAGATTAATTATGTCCTGCACGCTATTTACTCTCATGTACAACTGAGTATCATCTGCGTATTGGTGGATGGCTATATTGGGATCTTTGAAGAGAGTGCCCGGAGGCTGGTACTGGTAAATATCTGGTGGTTTAATGTAAAGGTTAAAAAGGATTGGTGAGAGGATGGAGCCTTGGGGGACTCTACAGGAGACCTAGAGACAATAACAACACAAGTTCTTCTGGTCAGCCTGGTGTCTGCCTGAGAGGTAGGAGGTAATCCAATTCAGGAGAGTGCCAGAGAATCCCATCCTGTCAGCCAGGAGGCAGAGAAGAATGCAGTGGTCGATGATGTCGAATGTAGCCGAGAGCCATTGACCTAGTTAGGCCTCGGTGCCATTTTCCAACCTTTTGTGACACTCAAAATCACACCTCCCAGCTTCCCACATAAGTACTGCTTATCGGTTTCTTTCTTATAGCAGAGCTTTTAAAGTAGATGAGATTTGTAAGTGAGGGCCCATTTAAGAGACCATTGTTTTGGACAAGATGTTCTTAATGTTTCCGTGTTAAGAAATGCAAAGGTGCATTTTTATTCTCAAAGCACACACAAAGCACTAGTTAGCTGTCTAAATCTACACGCTCCTCCCGGCCAATTAAAATATATCACACAAAACAGTTTTAAACTAATTACATTATTTTCACATGTTCATATTTAACACACCAAAAAGCATTTATTTTTGATCGAATGTAATATTTTCGTCACATGAATGAAGCCCACATTCATCAAACATTGAACATTTGAACACAAACAGGTAACACTTTCACAGATTACCTTTTGTTATGAGTCTTTAAGTCTTGAAAGTACATCTTGAACACCCTTCTTTCTGCTGAATTGCATTCTGGTACTGTAGTCTCCCATTCAAGATAGAGGGGAATAATTCTACAACGATACACCTTTTTCCTAACACATTTCTATAAGGATTTATATATTTGTGCGAGTACCAAAGGTTAGTAAACTTTTCATCATTTCTAAAACAGAGTATTGTTGAAAGCCAAACATGGGGGTGAGGAGGGAAATGTGGCAGGGGCAAGTCCTCTTGGCATGTTTTTAATGTAACTTGTTTACGTTTTCAAGACTCATTCTGTGATATTATTTTCTGTAACATCACTGAGGTCACTTTATGCAAATAAGTGCCATATTTTGCCACCCAGGGCCCCACAAATGCGAGGGCCGGCCGTGCATGGCAGACGCTTCTGGAAAGAAGGGAGGCGAAGGGTTAACTGAAATGGAGTGACCGGTCCAGTGGAATAGTAAAACCTGCCCTTGTGTGTTTACCATTTGAGGAGATGTCTGCTGTGGTTCGACTTTAGTAGTGTCACAGTGGACTCGGCCCCCAGGACAGGAAGCATGTGCTTTTAACTGAACTTTTGTTTCCGCTTCTCTTTTTCTTCAGGGAGTTTATCAGCTCTGGTGTCGCAGCACAGCATCACCCCCATCTCTCTGCCCTGCAGGCTGCGGATCCCCAGCAGAGGTGGGTCTTACTCTCTTTATGCAGCTCCATGTTACTGCTTAGTTTCTCCCACCCGCACTTTCGTCCATCTTCTCCCTGTTTCCTCATCATCTCAGCCCTTCTCTTGCATCCTACAGCTCTCCTGCACGACCACCATCCGCCACTCACTTTTCCCACACCCGCCTCGTTGCTTAATCCGTACTTTTCCACCCTGCACCCTCACCTCAGCCTTCCCCTCAACCCTCTCCCGTGCCCTGTTTTCCCTCTATCTGCAGACTGGAATCTGTTTTAATTCATTTGCTGTATAGAGTCCACCACCTAGTGGTTAGTCTGGAGTATTACCATTGGTTTATGGACTTCGCCGCTGAAAGTGTCTTTGGTTCAGTAGGAACTGTGTATGAAGTTGCATGTGTTCTGTTTTGCTGTTTTGAGTCCCACAGCATGTCTCCTGGCTTTTGTTGTCACCTTTTTAGCAAGTGAGGTTCTTTTATTCTCAACGTGCTCTTCTTTCCTTTTATGACTCAGATTTGTGGGAGAGTACTCGTCAGTCGTTGGAGCCGCCAGTATTGGGGTGCCCTAGGCTTCATTTTTCCATTTTTGGTTCTGCACTACTACCTTATTTAAGAGTAGTAGGGCGGGGTGGCAGCAGTTGCCCGTTTTCTTTTACTGGAAGTGGATTTCCACACATACAGTTTCCTCCAATGCAAGCTCATGATATGATAGGATAGTTTATTTATGTAGGGCCTTGTAAACTGATTTTGATAATTTGGATAATTTTCATGTTGTACTACCATGCACCATTACCTTTACTGCAACTATTTCTGCAAATATTTGTTCTGATTTTGGTTTATGCTACGGGATGCCAGTTTACCAGGAAGACATGTGTTTCTTTGGCTGTCAGGGTGGAGTACTTTACTACAGGAGCTTTGAACTATACAAGGACCTTAATTATGGATACCTCAGGGGCATTATGGGCAAGTGGCAGCTAGGATGCTGAATGCAGCCCTTCCTTAGGTTCAGTGATCTCCCTGGAAGAATACAAAGTACTGTCTTGGTAATGTAAGTGCAGGATTTGCATAGTTAGAAGAGGTCTGCAGTAAGTCATATCTATTTTTGCAGAGAATCTGCTAAGTGGATAAAGGTGTTTTTTAGTATGAGCCCCCTCATATTTTGAATAGAGCACCTCCTCAGGCAGCCTACACCCCAGTGTTATACAAAGCCACTTCTGCACCCCTGACGTCTGGACTCCCAATGCCTCACCTGAGTGTCAGGGCGCCATACCCGTAGTATTGCCCCCAGAAGCCTTATTGAATCTAGTAGGGTGTGGGAGTCCTCCTCAGTAGCCATCCTTGTCTTGCCTTTGGTGCTTGCACCTGGGTATAGGAATCTCCTCTAGAGTCCCCATAGACTGTTGAGATTAGTGGCCGCCCTCCTATGCTTAATAGGCCCCACATGTAGCATCCTACAGAGGCTGCCACAGTAATCATACTTGCCTATTGACTTACTCATGATATCCTATGCGTAGAAATGTGTATAACTGAAAAACATGTATAATTAAGTGACCTGGGTTACTTACCTGTGGCATTGATTGGACTTTTGTTCAGCTGCTACGGGTGGAATTCTGAAGTCATTTGTTGAGCTTGCGTTGGTCTGACTTAGTTCAGCACAGGCTTGCAATATTGGGTCTAACTCCCATTGTCTGTCCGACTTTCCAATTGCAACAGTTGATTGTGTAACGATTTGAACTACTGTTTGTTATGTAAAGTGTGAGTGGTGTCAATTTTGGACACTTAACTGTTTATATTCTATTTATCTACATTAACATCAGGATGACTAATGGGGAGGTTGGGTGGGTGCATATGACTCTAAACAGATTCAAGCACCCGAAAGACTATTACTCTGTAAGTAACATTTTTCTTCTGGGACTTGTGAATCTGTTCAGATACACACGCTAGGCATAGATTAGCAAGCAGCTTGTGACTTTAGAGGTGGGTTTGTTGATGACATGGCAGAAAACAAATGACAACTCTAAGAGCAAAATGGGGTAACCAGCCAGCAGAAAAATGCCCCATGATGCAGGCAACCCGATGTGGCACAGTTGAAGAGTAAAGGTGGAGCAGTGGTGCCCCACAACCCTTCTAGATGACAGAATCTTCCTACCTCATGGCTCTGGGTCCATGGTAGTAACACCCCAGTAAAACGGTCTAGAAACAGTCCCTGCATGGGCCATTCAGTTTAGTCAGCGAGGAGGATCAGAGGTTGACGAAAAGTACCACAGGGATGACATCAGCAGCCAAATTAAGAAAACAGTGCCAAGGACAAAGGACACAGATGCCAGCCCTTAGGGACAAACTTGGTCTTAGAGAATCAGCACCCCATTTATGTGGCAAATCCTCCAGCAAAAGAGGTAAGAATTAGCATATTTGAGGGATGGACAGGGTCGCTCTTAGATGTCCACTCATGTACTGGTCCAAACCAGCTCTCTAATCACACACCAGCAAGACACACAAATGTATTGGCAGCCAACTCGAAAAACCACCAAACACTCATGTCCACCTATTTGGGGATTTCTGGAGAAGGCAGGCAGTCTAAACCAGTCAATCGCAGTAAAGAGGGTTCAGGGCTGGGCTCAACGTGAGCACAACAGACATTTTAGGCTTGCCTCATAGTTCCACAACAAAGAGGTGGCTTTCAAAAGGGCCAGAGTGCGTGACTAAAGCAAAACAAAGAGGTGATGGCTAGAAGGTTTTGAATAAATCAGAACCTCTGGCATTATTGTGGTCAACCCTCCAGACCATCGTTCTTCGTGCACCAGCCATTATAGAAAGGAAGCGCTGCACCCAAAGGGGCAGTCCAGCCCGAACTGCTTAGTCACATCCCTTCTGCACGAGACCACAATCATCCCAGACATGTTACAGCCTCATTGGAGCTTCAATTAATGCATAGTACTCCAATGACTACTATGCTGGTGCATTAGGTTACTAATTTGGTAAAATCAGCTACACCCATGGTGAAGCCACAAGTGAAGGCACAATTAAATTACAGCTGCCACCAGCCTACTCCACAACACACGTGTAGGGTGGTATAATCACCCTATGGGCACAATGGGGTGCACAAAAAGCACCTCTGTCCTAGGAGCCCTAGGCACTAATATAGGGTAGTATCAGGAAAAGGGTTGCAAAGGCAGTGGGACCTCAATAGATGTTCAATCTATTTAGAGCATTAACCAATGTATCTCGCGTTTATGAAACTGAGCACATCCTTTGACAAGGTTAACAGGAAAATCTTGTGGGCTGTGCCTGGGTCGCACGGTTGCCCGGTGGGGATAATAGATTTGTTGGGCACTTTGCATAGAAACACCCAGGCCTGTGCGTGAAACGGATCTTTTGGTCATTGTACTTCTTATTTTCAAGTGTACGCCAGGGATGTGTAATGGCCCCTGTCTTGTTCTCTTTGTAGATCAATGGGTGACAAGATGCATTTATGGGGGCTGGTTCGGATGTGCTGAGAATGAACGTGAATCTGTACCCGGTCTTGGCACATGCCAATGGCACGGTCCTGATTGCTTGCACACCACAGGCTCTGCAGGACCTTGTCACAGCATGTACAGATATTATGACATCATTAGATCTGAAACTTAATGCCACTAAGTCAGCTGCAATGGTTTGTCATCTCTCTAAGAAAAGCCCTAAAATGGCACCAATGTTGGTGAATGGTGTAATAATTCCAAGAGTTCAGACTGTTGATTACTTGCGGACAAGTCTTACCCCGAATCTGTAACCAGGGGCACACACAGAGAAACAAGCAGTCAGGTTTAAACAAGCTCTTGGTTGGTAAGGAGATTTATGTCAATGTCTAGCACAAAGCCACCACATTTGGAAAAAGAGGGTCCATGCCAGTAAAGCAAAAGCAGTAGCTAAATATGGAGCTGGTTATGGGGCTATGGTGATATACAGGATATTCAAATTACCAAGAATTTCTTTTTAAAACCAATTCTCGGTGGTGTCCATATTGAGCTAGGTATGTCGTTTTGGGAGACAAAATGGCGCTGGTACCAGTCTTGCACTGGCTTAGATTATGGCCCCAACCTCGAGGTGTGGTAACACATTCCCTAATTAAGCTTCTGTTGGATAAAGGGGGAGTGCTGACTGTACCTTGGTTGTCTCGTGTAAGGGAGATGCTGGCAAAATTGAATGGTGAACATTATTTGACGAACCCTACGCTCATTACTCAAGCTGTAGCAACACACATTAAGCATCAGTTGCTATCAATATCCAGAGCTGACAGAGAGCCTATGGAAATTCCAAAGGGTACAAATATAAATCTGGTCATTATTTCATCTGATGCCATTCAAAACTATTCATTGCGAGCAAACAATCCTGCAGAAAGCAATCTCTTGACTCGAGCTAGATTTCATATCCTCCCCTTAAGATCTACGCTGTCTCGCTGGTCAGGGGGCATGGAGGGAGAAGGGCGCCCTTTCGTGAGGCCGAGAAGGATTTTCTGCACTTTGTGCTTTTCTATCCAATCTGTAAAGATATTTGAGCTAGAATGCTGGTCCCAGTTCTGAAAGATAGACAGTTTGTGCAATGCCGACCTGCATTTATATATTTATTAGGGGCAGAGAACCCACAGGTGAGCTGGTCACTGTTGTCGTTTTTAAGACAAGCCCTTGCTAAAGAAAGAATATATTTGTTGATTTGCATTTGCACTGCATATTGTGTTTCATCTTTGTCTCTTTGTTAGTCTCGGGTGCATTTATGAATCTTAGTTTGTGCACAACACTGTGGAATCTGATTGAACTTTCTTCTAAGGCATTAACTGGATGTAGAGTTTGGAAACTTACTGTATGTTGAGTTTGATTACTCAAATATAGTCAACGCTCCAAGATTTCGTCTGCTAGGAGAAAGCTGCATTGGCTTCCTGTTGAGCAGCAAATTCAATTTAAAGGTGCAGTTTTAGTATATAGGTAATGCACCCTGCTACCTTGCCAATAGGATGGACCCTCCCTTCAAATGGTAACCAGCTGTTGCATCAGCCACATGCAAATCTCAAGAGGATTGGTGGCGCCAGCTTTAATGCCTGGGTACCTACCACCTGGAATCCTCTCCCCCTTGATCTCAAGAGCTGTGCGCCCTTACTCTATTTAAAAGACAAGTGAAGACAATGCTGTTTGATGGAGTGATGGTTTAGTTAATTCAACCTTTTCTCCGCTGCTATTGAAACCCCTCTCGGAATGCCTACCATTTAATGTTTTAAGTTTGTTTCTGTCTATGTGAGTGCCTAGAGGCCTACGGGCGAGTGGCGCAATATAAAAAAAAATATAGATAATTTATTTATTATGGTTTCTTATTGGCTTGTAATGTCTATACTGGTGTATGTATGTATGTCTATGCTTTCATGGCTAAATTGCAGAAATATAGCGGTTTCAAGTAAGATGTCCCCCTAACAACAAAATGAGGTCAGGGATTTTAAAAAAACAGAAGAGAAAAAAAAAAGGGGCTGATTCATGGAATTTGTGTGCCGAAAGACAGGGATTTGTGCGCCATTCTGCCCAAAAATCCCTGTTTAACAAATGGGGATTTGCGGGCAGAATGGCGCACAAATCCATGTTTTTTTCGGCGCAGATGTTCCTCTGTCCTAACAATGGAACAAGGATAACCTCTCAAGAGAATGACTGTTTGCAGCCCCGATCCCTCAGGTGAAGCATAGCGACTGATGCATCCTTCTCAGTGGAGGGAGCACACTCCTCAGCGACAGAGCAGGATATTTGGTCACAGACGCATCAGACACCACACAGCAATGTGTCAGACACCACACAGCAATGTGTCAGACACCACACAGCAATGTGTCAGAAATAATGGCAATAGACTCCATACTTCAAAAGGTCCAATTCCAGGGGAAACGTTTCCTAATGAGAAATGTTAGGGGGATTTTTTCTGCAGTCCTCTACTGAGGAGAGTGTAGAGAGCTATCCTAAGGTGAAGAGGGAAGCAGGTCTATTGATCATTTTATTTTTGATGAAATCTTTTTTTCTCAGATTTTTCGGCTCAAATTTTCGCCAAAAAATGTAGATAGTAAGTTTAGGTTAGGCAATATTGAGAGATGTGGTGGGGGCATTTGGCAGGGTCAGGGCCATCTTAAGCACTTTTGGGGCCCTGGCCACGGACATCTTTGGGGCACCCCTCCACCAAACCGAAGGAATTAAGTGATAAAGAATATCTGCCCCGCCCCATAGGTTGATATGCTGCTCACAGCATTAAAAATACGGATGTTTATTCCCTTTAAGTCTGCTTACTCTCTTCATTCTTGCTCCAAACAGAATGATAAACAAGTAGCATTTGAAGGCCAACATTATTAGTCTACGAAGAGGTTACTTCTGTTCTAGTATAGATACAGGAGACTTTTTATCAATAGAATCCAGGAAGGTATACAGCCTGTAATATTAATGCAGGACTGTATGTAAAAGGTACATGTAACCCAGAATAGAGACAAAATTCACATTTGCTGCCTCACAGAACGCAAACCTGCTCAAGCATGGATAGAGGAGACGAATTGGAAGGAAGGAGAAAGCTACACTTACCATAGCATGGATAGTGAATGTAGATTAGAAGCTACCAGGAAGATGTCTGTATCCAGACAGACTGAGATTATAAGTATGACATGATTTTCAAATAGTGTTGCCATTAGAGATCAAAAAATAAAGTGCCTGTGGTGTGCAATATATGAATGCTCACTATTATAGTGGAAGCAACACTATAGCCAGTGAAACCATGCGTGAGGCTGTTTTGAAGAGTATAGCCTGAGAAGGAAATCTCCCCGAAGGGCTGACACTTTTGAAAGGTTTAGGGACTGGCAATTTCGAGAGGCTAAGGATACAAGATTAACTTAGATGCCCAGGATAACACACACTGGTTAAGGGGTGAATCTGGGATGTGTGTATTTGAACACTTTCAATGCCAGTTCTTACCAGGAATTAAAATAATCAAATTTTATGAAACTGACTTGGAAAGTACACCAAGCACGTTATCAAACAAGACAATTTTTAAAAACAAAATATTATAGAAGGCGGTAACACAGAATGCTTTTAGCTTCATTCTCTCCATCATCAAAAGAAGTATATAAGTACTAGCATACCAATCAATGTGATTTAACCGATTTAATCTGGGTTGGTCTTTTGTATTTTAAAGCTTTCCAAAAAGCTTCTGTCTACCATCCCTTTCACTCAAATGGCCTAGATAAGAAGAAAGATCAAGTAATGGGCTAAATGATGCCAGGAGGCAAACTTCACAGAAGACAGTACAGTAATGTACGAGGTATAATATGATTTGACCAGGATACAAGCATAAAGGCTTTGGTTCCAAATTTGGATACTTATTAATCTCTTGAACTAACAGTTTATGCTTATCGTTGGAGGTGATTGCCTAGGTTTTACAACACCCCACCTGAACAAATCAATGTATAGACCTTCACCATAAGGATGACATGTTCATTTTTATAGCAACCCCTATCTGGTGCAGGTACATTGCCGATAATAGCACATTTTGTGCTGCTAGACCAACCTCATATGCAGGCAGGTTTATAAACTTTAGACCTAGGAAAGGCTCAGCAGGCCTTACAGGAATGTGCTATTCTAATCTTGCATAGGAATACATATCTCTGCAATGAGTACTTAACACATTGAGCTAACTTCTGAACCATTGTGGCACTCAATTTACCAATATGCATTTCACATTTGGATATTGCACGTGATCAACATAATTCCCACAGGAAGGAAAGAATGCTACAGGAGTTGTGCTGGAAGGAACACACAAACTATATCTACCACAGTGAACACAGAAAGCATTACATGATGAATTGATCAACGCAGAATGCACTTGCCAAAACAGACTGGCAATAGGTTTAGAGCCTCAGCACCATGCCATGAAATATCCTGATGTGTGCCATTTAAGTCTGGTGAACAAAGGAATATTACTTCTTTAGAACAGGCAGCCTTGTGGGGCCCCCTCCAAGGTGGGGGCCCTGGGCAAGTGCCCCTTTTGCCCTCCCATAAAAACGTCTCTGGGCAGGGTTTCCCCCGTTTTCTATAAAAAATAAATGCAAGCCAAAAAAAAAAAGAACACGACATAGCATCGAAAAGAAGTGCTCACTTTTTGTTGTTGCGTTGTTTGCCACAGAATTCAGGGGTAGACCCCCCTGCAACTCGCCACTTGCCCTACCCACCCCACAACTCACCTCCACCAATATTGCCTGACCCCCACCTCACCATATACATTTTTGGGGTAAAATTCGATCAAAAGCATTCGAGCAAATACACTTGAGTTGTTTTTGCTCCGGGGCAGCAGCGGCAGCAGCATGGAGGGAGCCGAGTTGCGCCATTCAGCTGCAGCCCAAGGTTGTCCTGGTGATGAGGGTCCCTTGGAGGTCTTCACTAGCAGGGCCACGTATGTCAGGAGCGGCCCGGCACAATTAGTATCAGCCAGGGGCTCCAGGCACTATCTCCCTGCCAGTTTGAATATTCCAGCCAGTCAGCAGCAGCAGCGGGGGCCCAGAAGTCTTTTATCCCAGTCTACGTATGCCTGAGCGGGGGTTCAGTATGGCCCCACATTAGCAGGGGATGGGGCCAGTGGCAATCATACAGTGCTCCGCTTCCTCACTGGGGAGGGCCACGTTTCAGATTCAGCCCGGGCAGGGGCAGTGACTGAAGTGAGGCACTCCCGCTCCACACAGGGAGCGCCATTACTAAAGAGACGGGCACACAGCAGTGACGGAGGTGCTGCGCCACCCTCCACACGGGGAACCCCAGGTAATGAAGAGCTGGGTTGCGGTAGTGAAGATAGTAGGAGGTGCCCCTCCTGGCAATGGGGTGTGCGCTGATGAGCCAGGCTGCAGCGGTGAGGCGCAGCACGCTGTGCCTCTCCTGACCATGGGCACTACTTTAGAACAGGCAGGATCACCAATGTATTTCTTGGTAGAGCTGCTGAGTAGAGCACAAGCCCAATCCTCTTAGGTGAGGGTCAGGTTTTTTCCAGTTGTCATAACAGCACTCCGCTCGCACCTTTAGGGATCAATGCAGTTTTTTTTTTCTTTTGAAGGGTCCCCTGTGTGGCACACATGCAAGGGGGCCCTTCTAATGAAGGTGTAACTAGGGAGTAACCCGGGCTCTACCATTAAATATCTGAAACCACTTTCCTTGCAATGCCCCTACACGGCATAGGCGGTTACTTATGGGTAAAAGTAAGGTAAGCTCTCCTTTCCTTGTGCAAGAAAAGGGGCAACCAGTCAAATGGGACACCAGAGGAGAATCCCAAGAAGAGTTCCAGCCCAGGGCCTGAGATCCAGAAGGCGGGAAAGAGCTGGTTGCAGAAAGAGCATAAGCCTACTCCAGTCAATGGAAAACTGTAGGGGGTACCTCAATACCCCACTACTCATAGGCTTTGGGGACAGCTGATGAAGAATGCAAATAATATATCAGGACCCCAGGACCTGGAGACAAGAACTCACCGCCGGAAGTGGAGGATTCGGCCCATGAATAGTGGGAGAACAGTGAGAATTGGTGCGTAATTTAGGTGGCTAGTCACAGTTGGGAGCATTGCCTGCAAGGGGCTCGAACTCACGACCCAGAGAGGATCTCTCTGATTCAAATGAGTACTGCCATCCCAATAGATGGCAACAGGACGACGTAAGAACCTGGCAACGATTCCAGGCCATCTCAGGGCGACAGGAAGGGGCAGCCGGCTAGCAAGAAACGGTCTGACGATGGAGGAACAGCAGGAGGTGACACTGGAAGTCCAAAAGCTCAGCAGTGGCGGTGCAATGGCAAGCCACCAGTCGTCCATGCCAGGAAGATTTAGCAGAAACCCACCTCTAGTAGCAGTCTTCCATGAGTCCAGGTATAGAATCTCTGAGAATGCCTATGGTCCCCCACAGATCATACAGTCACACAGGGGCATGTCAAGCCTACAGTAGCCCTCCAATGATACAAACGAGTACACACGAAGGATTTCGGAGCCAGCCAATCCGGCTGGCTCTAAAAACTGCCAAACACACTGGCCCATCCAGACTGGATCTAGAATGGGAAGCCTTATGGATGTTAAACCAGTCTACACCAGTTTAAACTGCAGAGGTTGACTTTGTGGGCTCAGGATGGACCCACATCAGCAAAATTGCAGTTTTGGCTGTGCCTCATGGTCCACATAGAAAAAAGGATGGCACAACAAATGGAATAGTGCCTATTGGCTACCATTTTGGTGCATTGGACTCCAAATGTGGTAAAAGTGTGTACACCCCTAGTGAAAGCATATCTAAATCAAATGCCATCATCCTACCACTGACAACACATTTTAGGGGTGATAGAATTACCCTGGAACCAAATGGGGTGTTTAAAAAGCACCCTTGTCCTGTTAGCCATATGGGCTATTAAATGCAGCACGTCATTGAAAGGTTTGCAGTGGCTGGGGGACTTATGTCGACATCCTTCTGGCCACAAAAAAACAGTTGAACAACCAAGGTAGGCAGCAAAACGTTTACGGGACTTAGAAAGATAGGAAGCCAGAGCCACAAAAATTAAATTCTACCCTGATAAAAGCAGAAAATGCAACGGCAATGTGTAACATCAACAAAAAGGGGCACGCACTGCAGCACCTATATTATATAGCCCAGCACATGTCTAAAGAGAAAGATGATCTCCGTAGTATCACAACGCGCGCAAGGCACACAGAATGCCTTGCTGATGACCTGTGTGCAAGTGCAGTAGCCACAGGAATGGGAGTTAAAAATATAAAGACAGTAGTCACAAAATAGGGAAAACCAGACGTCAATCAATTCACAACCAGAAAGAAAGCAACATTCCACACCTTCACCGCAAGATACACACCCCACAACAAGCGTCTCTGGGCAACAGATTGAGGATCAGCGGGTCAGCGATATTTGCCTATACTTTTCCTCCAGCATCATTAATACATAGAGTGGCACAGAAAATGCAAGGGTCCCAATGAAGATGATCTCCTTGCACGCTGGTGGGCTCTGCAGGTGTGGTATGCACATCTGATCTGTTACAGATGGCACTAGCACCACCAATGCAACTGCACACACATCGGAATGGAAACGATAGAAGAGGGCACACCTCAGCCCACACACTCTGAACCTCGCAGCTTGGCTCTTCAAGTCATAACGTTTGGTCACTTAATGTGCAGGCAAAGCTCTCTGGAAATATTAAAGGAAGTACGCACACCACAGATTTTATTTTGCTACTTCAATTAATGGCATACACGACAACACGTTGAACCACTTAAATGTCTACAGTTGTAGTTATGGGGGAACCGGAGATATCATTGGGAAAAACTATCCTCTTCAACAGTGTCAAAATAATGCTTTATTTCATTGCTAGTATTTTAGTATGTCCTTGTAAACTTCACTTTATAATTCAGTCGAATCCATGTGTGATTTGCTAAAAAACGTAGCTCCACATTGGACTCGAACCATGTACGTTTGCTTATTTCCGACAACCGTGGGAGCGATTCTGATGTCCAAACGGGAAGAGCAATCCATGGTGGGAGGCTTATTAGTAACAAGGCTTGGGTTCATGGGGCTGCAGGACGTGGGAAGCAGGGCTACGGGGTTGACACCCTGTTAAAAGGGAAGTTGAATAAACAGGAATGCAACTGAAGGGATACCCAATACAAAACATGTGCAGTTGTATAGTGCCGCAGAAAACCAGGACTCGAACTGCAGTTTACGATTGCACCCATTGATCGTAGCAGCTAGCAGGATTGTCCTTACTACGCCGCGCAGTGGACTTGGCTTTTTGAGACAGGATTGTCGAGCAGCAAGGACCTCCGATGGTCAGAGTGGGGTTACGGGCGGTATTTCGAGGACAGTGTTTTCACTTTTCATGTATTTCATAGGAGACCGACATTCAATTAACCGTTGTTTAATTACCGGCATTCAGAAGAAACAGTATTAAGACTAATAATATAACATACAGCCTAGTTCCGGTCTGCAGCTGGACTCCAACGGACGACTGAAGGCCCACTGAAGATAGAACTGCCCCATAAAGTCGTGGTGTTTTCTAGTAGAGACGGAGACCTATCATTTTTACATTTGTATTTGTGGTTGGTATATAGCGTGAGTTTAGCTAAGGAGCATTGGACGCTGTACATGTCTATGAGGGTAACATATGAGGCAAGGACGGGGTTACAATATATGCCATGAGATGTTCTGGTCATGGAGGGTGGGATATGATGCAGGAATGCAAGAATCCTAGGTGCCTCCTAGGTATTGACTGAAGGCTATGTCTTGAGCGCCTTCCTGGCGTGGTCCCGATTGCTAGTGGAATCGTGTTCTGGCCTATTTCCTGTTTTTTTCTTTTCTCACCAGTTTCGTCTCAAGCCTACCGATGGCCTGGGTCCTGGCAGAGTGCGACCCACCTGAGCTAGTTTTGCAGCTAGGCATGTGGGCGGCAGTTGCCTTATAGGTAATGCAAGCAGTTTTTAAAGAGTTTTTTGACTGGGGTGGGAAGCCACTCTCCTTCCATAGAATGGGAGAAATATGGTTGAATTCTGTCTTTATTGTTAGAAGCCCTGGCGCGGCATATTGGGCAGACCTTACTGGGGCCAGCTGCATTTCCGGAATGTCGGTAATTGGGGCATTTCCCCAATCGGTGAGGTCGAGTACCAGGGCTTCGACTATTGTTCTGATGTCCTCGGGTGGAAATGAGGAAGACTTTTATCTTCCGCAGGAGGGTGAGCTGATACCAGGCGGTTTGGGCCTTTTTGTTGATATGTCATTGGAATGAGAGAGCGATGTCTATAATGAACCAGAGTTATTTGGCTAGATGAGTTGTCAAGTCACCAATGTGTATGTCATTTAGCCACCCTTGAATGGTATCCTGCTTAGCAGGATGATTTAGTAGGACATTCTTTTCTCATTGACAGTTCCATTATTACCCTCCCCTCCTCTCCTCTCCACCTTCTTCTTGACTTCCTCCCCCTGCTTCTCTCTCCTTACACCTGCACATGTTCTCTCACGTTGTCCTTCCCTGGAAATAATTTGAGACATCTCTATGTTCCCAGATCCCATGGAGGAGAACCAAGAAGTGGCTGTTCCTACCAACTTAAGCACTGCAGCTGACCTACTGCGGCAGGGAGCGGGTAGGTGTGCACTGAGAGGGTGGCGGTTGGGGGCTTTAGGGGGAAGGGCAGGGCAGCATGGTGGCAGGTGTATGCATACAGACTGTAGACCGTCGGTCTGTATTGGGGCAGGTGCGTGGAAAAAGATTGGGACGTGTGTGGTTACATATTGAATAGAGGTGTGTGGCTGCAGATTGTTGGCAGGTGTACATATAGAACACAGATGATGGCTGCAGGTTGATGCAGCTATGTCACAGGTGTGTGTGTGTGTGCGCGAGAATGCATGTGTGTGACTGTGGCAGGATATTGGGTGTGACTGGGGCAGTTGTGTGGGTACAGTTTTGTGCCAGTGTGAGGTTAGAAAGCACCCATCTGCAGGAGAGAGTTTGAAGTCTGAAATATTGTCATTGTTTCTCTTCCCGCACAGCTTGCAGTGTGTTGTACCTAACCTCTGTAGAGACAGAATCCCTCACTGGGCCCCAAGCTGTCTCCCGGGCCATTGGTGTGGCACTGACCTGCAGTCCACGCCCTACAGCCTGCCTTGTGCACTTCAAAGTCTCTGCCCAGGGCATCACGCTGACTGACAATCAAAGAAAGTGAGTATATACAGCATGCAATATCAAGCCTGAGGGCTCCACTCGGTCTGAAACCCCAAACCAACTCAGTGTCCACCTTGAGTTAATCAAACATAAGTTATTGCTGTAGCTCCTTATATCAGATGATTTTGTCTCTACCTTCTAGACAAACATATTAGCTCACTGAATTGTCACCTATTTCCAAACATTATACAGACATGTGAGATGACAACCTCAAGTGGTGTGTGAGAAACCAAAGGGTGTCTCACCCACTAGTCCCTGGGGATCTCTCTCTCAGGTGGGCAGGGCACGGCCATCGCCTTTGGATCCAGACCCTGGGGGTGGAGCAGTGCGGGATGATCACATGGGTGAGGGGTCCTTGGGGGAGTGGAGATGAGGCAGTCTATGGTGAGACATGGTATTCCCCCCTTTTTTGTTCACCTAACCCATCCTATTTTTTTAAGATTCTCTGAGGTCCAAACTCCCACCCCCCTTTTTACACAAACACTGGGCTGAGGAAGAGGGTGACAGAGTAACAAGACTAACTCTTATACATCCTACTGGACATGTCTCGCTAATCGGGTCAGGCAAAGTCAGGCACTTGACCCTTAAGTGCATACACCTGATACCAAAAAGCTCTCCTCACATGGAGAAAAGTCAGAACATAGAGACACACGCTGAGCAAGGTGGAACACAAGTACGAGCAGAACTTCCAGGGGCGAATAGCAAACCTAATGGAGCAGAGCGACGGACCAAGGGACGAGAGCAGCGGGTCAAAGACCCCAGGAGTTCCCTGCAGAAGGTTATTGCCTCCAAAAGGCCACGAAACACCCTGGGAGAAGGCCCGATCCCAAATCAGAAGGCTGCATTGTGTTTCAAGGAAGCCAGCGACCCTCCTGGATAAACAGCAAAGTTGGGGAGGCGAGACCAAACCTCTGGAACTAACCTTGACTCGTGAATTGGAAATCGTAAAACCAAGAAAGAAATGCACACACCCGGTGAGATGGCAAGTGACCTGAGAGACTGGTGTTTGTGTTAAAGAAAGTTTGAAGTGGCAACATTATATCGCAAGTGAAGGCTGCATGCGTGTGGCTGAGACGGGAAGAAAGGCAAACCTGTGAATGAACATTGAAGTAAGGACAGCTATAAAATCAGTGATACTGTGTAACGGAGTGGTCCGGCGAAAGGAAGTAGCCCACTCGTAAGTCTCTGTGAAAGTTGCATTGTTTGTAGCGATAAAGTGATTGAACTGTAAAAAGCGAAGTGAGCCAAATTCATCCTGAGAGAAGGGGAAAATAAAAAGCTGAACATTGAACTTTGAGTCGAAGTGGTCCTGCAGAGGTCTGTAAAGAGAGCCATGCACATTCGAAAGTCTTCGACATTCTAAAACGGTCTGAGCCCGACTGAGGGAGACCCAAAGTGTAATAAACTTGGGGAAGGGAGCCCTTTCGAAGTATTGTTGAACTTTGTTGTGAAAGGTCTGACCCTGCCAAGGGGGACCTACGTGAACTTTTTGTTGAAATGGTATTTGGAAGTCTGGAAAGAGAGACTTTAATGTGGAAGGCCAGATGGGCCTCGATCCACGTTTTGTAACTGTTTAGTGTTGAAGAACTGAGTCAGAGTGTGTTGTACTGCCCATTGGGACCACCTTACTCCCTGTTGTCTAACGTGGGGAAGAGAGCTGATTCTGCTCCATTTATTCTTTATATTTGAACACTGATTTTCCTTTACATACATATTTCCTTAATACACTTTTTGTACAAGAGATAGGGCAGGCATTAGGTTTTGTTAGCATAGGCTATTTTGCTTTGATGGACTTCACTAGGACTGTTTTATTTATTATTTGATGGTCGAGACTACACCAATCCTAGTTATAGGGCACAATATGAGATTTTCTAAAGCCCAAAAGTTCAATAAAGGTTTTACAAATTGTACCTTTTGTGTCAGTGTCATACTTGTGATACAATGCCTCCCCTACAGGTGGCACTCTTAGTCTAAGTGGTACCCATGCTAAACCTCTTTTTTTAAAGCATCGCTATACCTTCTTTGACTTTAATCTCTCACACCCCTGAAACGAAGGAGCTGGTAAGGTTAATTGCGTACCAATGCAGCTGTGTGTCACAGAGAGACCAGTTCAGTAGTGGTACCCACTACAGTCTGCATTTACCATAGCCCCTCCTCCCACAGTCTTTCCTTTCCTCTGCAGCTTCCTCCCCGACAGAGCCTTCCCCGGTTCTACTGAAAACAGAAAATAACAAGGCTGAATTGTGAAAATGTTTTTTGCACTTTTTAAAAATACTGCGGTGGGAGACTTTCTGCACTGACCACCTCGTTTTCTGGTTCTATTTTTGGGGCATTACCGTCTTCCCCATCAGACGCCTGTAGAGTTACTGGCTTATATAGTATTTCATGCCTCTCTACTCCCCTCAAGCCTCACTCTTTCATGCGTTGTCTCTCGCTACGGTGTCTGCCTTTGTCTGCAGATATGTGCTCTAAAATGGCAGGGACTCGGAAACAGCAATGGCACTAGAAATGTTTGCCAAAGTGGTCCCACACTACGCCGTGCCAGCGTATGCAGCACCCAAGCCCATCCACTAAAAGAAGGGTTTTGGGGGTTCTCTGCACTAGAATATTTGGAAAAAGTGATCCAAAAAGTGAATTATAAATAACATGCGTCTCTATATTGGGATTTAAAAGTAGTTATGCATAACAAAAAAGGACAAAACATTTAAGAGTGAGGAGTAAAATACTGGAAGCTGTATAGCAGATTCTTAGCTTAAAAGGGATGTGGGGGATGAGGAGCAGGGGTCGACTGGGAACCAAAAGAGGCCCTGGAAATAATTTGCAAAGTGGCCCCATATTACACATTTTCACCAAGCCCAACCCTATTCCTATGAAAAAATGTAGAAATAAAATACGTTACCACACAAAAGCGCCCCAGGGTGCAGAGGCCTACCAGGAAATCTCCAGAGTTCCCTATAGGCCAGTCCACCCCTGATGAGGAGAGATGGAAGGAAGTGAGTGCAGATCAGTAAATCAGGATACCCAACCCTAAAGAGACCCTTTGTGTAGAGGCAGAGCGGGAAATCTCCCAAGGTCCCTGTAGGCCACTTCACCGCGGGTCCTATGACATTATGTCACCTACCATCTATTTCTCTCTAGATCCTCTCACATTTAACCAGATGTCTTGCTCTCTTCTGCTAAAGTTTAAACCACTGATACAATCTGCCCCCGTGTGTGTCTATCCTGCTTTGTATGTCTTTCTCCTACCTGTGCAGTTCAGTCACGCATTCCCTCCTGCAATCTCTTCCATCCATTTACTACTTTAACATCCCTGTCTCACTACGTACTACAGTACACAGTCAATCATCCTCGTCGTCACTTTCTTTCTCCCGCAGTCTCTCTCCCATTGCTGTCTCTCTTTCTCTCTTTAAAGACTTTTATATTTTGTTATCTATAGGTGACTCAGCATCACAAATATTATAAAGAGGATAATGGAGGCATCTACCAAAAATGTAAAAAAAAAAAAAAAAATCGGCAATGTATCCTATATGACATCATCCACTTAATATTTGGCATTTATTTCCCATGGTGTCAATGAGATGAAATTATATTCTATTTATATCGCGCTCGAATACAAGTGTTTCAGAGTGCGGGTTATGGGGATCACCCACCTATTTCATGTTTGAGGTCTCTCTTCCTCTGGTCATTTTTCACCAGGCTCTCCTCTGACGTGCCGGTCTCCATCTACAGTCTCTCCCATAACATTACGTAGTCCACTGTCTCCCAGGTCTCCATCTACAGTCTCTCCCATAACATTACGTAGTCCACTGTTTCCCAGGTCTCCATCTACAGTCTCTCCCATAACATGACGTAGTCCACTGTTTCCCAGGTCTCCATCTACAGTCTCTCCCATAACATGACGTAGTCCACTGTCTCCCAGGCAATAATAAGCAGCAACCCACTGAAAGTGCTTCTCATTTACACACATTATTATTATGTATTTCTTACTACGTGCCACATGCCCTTGGTCCTCGCAGTTATTCATAAGCGATATTCTCAAGATGCCCCTTCCGGTGCCAGATCTTCTAGAGGTGAAGGGTTAGTGGTGTCATTCGCTGTTCTTGGACTGTACATGCGGTATTATTTCCCCACTATAAGTGCAGAGCTCCAATACCAAGACTGCAAAGTGATGGGAGCATGAAGGCCCGGACTGAGCATCTCACATATCCTGCCACACATTGTTAGGCAAGACGTGCATTAGGAAAGCTGGTTCTTTTTGCCACTTTCCTTCCATTGACATCAGAGCCACACTGCCAGGCAGGTTTCGATTAAGCCCAGTTGGCAGGAAAAACAAGTCTTAACCCCAAAAGGCCGGCAAAACGTTAAATAGGGCTACCACGGGTGGTAAAATGTGGGCTTTCTACCTAACACTGGCAGAGCAGTCAGGATTCACCAGAGGGAGGCAGGATTGCCGGTGGATAGTGAGTCCCAAATCGTCACACCAAAATAATACACTAAAAAGGTATACTGAAAAATATGCACTTTATTACAAAAGTACACACAGGGTAACTTATCAGTTCAAATAAGTACTTTGGGTTAAACATAACACATAGTAAGACAAAGTGAATGCATACAAAAAAGTAAAGCCCCATAGGAAGACCCTTCCCATTCCTAAGGTAAAGGTATGATTAGTATCTGGTGGGTAGAAACAGAGAACCCTAGAGAACAGTAAAAACATCTTTACAGGGCCATACTAAGGACCCAAAATGCCAGCACCTGAATAGTCACTGTAATCCCCACAACCCCTAACGCATAGTAAAATAATCAATACACACAAAACACTATAGTACTTAGAGGGAGTAAAGGGTGTTAAGACTTTCCTCACAATAGCCAGAGAGCCACCAGAAAGTCAAGATAGGCCTAGACTTATAGTATCAGACCAGGCACCATAGTCTAATTACACCCCTACAAAAGGATTGCTACAATGTAACTACATCTAGAATCACAATACAATTCTATTGCAGGCATGCAGTGCAGTGATGTCATGTATTTAAATCTGTCGCAAATCCTAACTACCTGCTAAAATTCTAGCCTTTTTTTGGGAAACGCCAGGGACCGAAGGCAGATGGAAGGGTAGAGGGCAGGAAAAATGTCAATATTCAGGTGAGTACCTTCCAAAGTAACTATAGAAAGTTTAACAGTTGTAGTAAAATTCCCCATAGGAACGTAAGAGACAAATCCTGTAGAGAGAGCCTGTGCTATGGGGAAAAGGCAGATAAGTATCTGTTCTATCCCACGAGGTCAGAAAAAGGAGTAACAAAGCCCTGGTGATGTTAGAGGAGAGCCCCTTGAAAAGTTCCAGAGCCAGGTTTTAAACCCAGCCAGCAAGCAAAGGGAGTGTTGAGAAGGATTTCCAAAATCAACCATGGGGGTGGATTTTGGGATGCTGCCCTATTATGCTGAACAGGGCCTCATTACGGGTCGGGCGGTCTGGAATTAACAGTGGCGGTAAACCCGCTGCCACTGTTAATTCCAGACCGCCCGAACCCGAGTCCTGCAGGCAGGAGGTGATCTTCCCACCAGGTCTGACCTGGCGGGTTGAACACCTCCCGCCTGCAGGCAGACGTGGAAACACCAGCACCATCACGAGATGGTGCCAGTGTTTCCACTTCCCCATTCCCATTGAGTCCTATTGGACTCAATGGGAATGGGGATTAACCGAATTCCATTCCACCGTTCCTAGCGGTAGACGATCGTTATGCAGCTAACGCACGTCTTTACCTGCTCTTGCTTCACTTGCCTAACTGGTGGAGATCAAACCTCCGGAATTCCCAGGACACCAGGGTCGTAATGCCCTGGTATTTCCGGGAGTCACGGAGGCGGAATAGTAATATGAGTCCGGCGGTAACGAGGCAGTTTTACTGCCGCGGTTGCCGCCGGACTCGTAATGAGGCCCACTGAGGACTAGCCAAACCCAATCAAGGTAGGTAACAGGGCAGCAAGGTTTCGTCGCAGGAAGGCTGTGTGGGTGGCCTAGGGCTACGAGACACACAGAACACCACCAATAATTCCAACTAGACAGGTAAGTACAAACATATACAATGATTTATTAGGCATTAAAATACACTCTAAGCAAGCAAAACCTCAAGTCAAATATTGTCACACACTTACTATAAAACAGATATGTACATTTCCCCTTAGGAGAAGAAAGCAAACATTTGATTCAATAACCAGTGTAGCACAGGTAAGTATTCAGATGCCTGAAATTTAGTAAATAACTTTAGAATCCCCACATAACAAGTTCCCCAACACTTACTGGGTCCAACCCTAAGATGGTTTGGGGCCTTGTCAACAGCTCCAAAGTTATACTTCTCGGGCAGGCAGATTAGACAATGTCAGTGGTCATGATTCGAAAGACACAAAGGTAATGAAAGTTGTGGTAAGTAAACTAACTCAATCCCAATCACTAGGATAGAACTAGGGAGGGATCCGTGACCGTGCCTCCACCGACCAGTCAGGAAAGAGTAGTTTAGGTACAGGACTTTACACATGTTGATATCTTTGGAAAACAGTGAGTGAAAGGAACAGGTATGTTAAGTTACCCCACTGACTCCGATTTCTCCATAGACCACTGCTAAGGTTCCCGAGTCCATTTGGGGGAGATAGCCCCTGTGCTCGGTCTGGTCGAAGGTGCAGAGGTCCCTTTCAGATGCAGGATTTAGTTTCGGTCGGCTGCGCTGCTTGGAAATCAGTCCCAGGCACCTTCTACCTGAAAACCCAAACGAAGAAAAGGAGAAGACTTCTGCAGACCTCAGGACACCTCTAGGATGCGAAGAAGATGGATTGCAATGGGATTCACCACAACGCTTTTGCGGTGGCAGGTGATATTCTAGACATGAACAAATGAGCAGGTCCTGCACAGCTCCCGTTGATGCAAGAATGCAGGAGCAGCCGTCTTTTTGTACAAGTTGAAGATCTTCCAAGTTCCAAGAATGCATCAGAACGGTGGTGGCTGCAGTGAGGTAGCCCAGGAGAGAGCTGGGCAGTCCACCAGTTGGTCCAGAGACACTTCTGAAGGCTCAGAAGGCTCATGTCCTTGTACGGGGCTCAAGACCGGTTGTTCTCACTGGTCCAGGTATCAAAGTACTGACAAGGGTCTGCTTCAGATCCGGCACAGAAGCAGGGCTTCACCAAATCTTCACTGGAGTTGGAGATGGCCAGCTGCAGGGGTGGTCTTCAGAGGAATGCTCTACCTCTTAGAGGACTTGGCTGCAACAATGATCTGAAGAATGACTGCAGGAGTCACCCTTTTATCTAAGATCTGGACTAGAAGCTCACCCAGGACCACCAACGGCGAGGAACTGCACCATCCAAACTGGCAATGCCTGGCCAATCATGGAAAGCCACTTGCCACAACATTTGACCAGCAAAAGACATTCAGGCATCACGATGTGTACTGGGGCCACGCAGTCCCAGCACCCATATCGGGGCTCATACACAAACCACCTCTTTGCCCAGGAAAGCAGCAACTTTCCCCAGGAAAGGGCTTTCCATATTTGGCAATTCTGGACCGGACATGGCAGGAAGAAGACCAAAGAGCAATATGGCCAGAGGACAAACAGAAACCTTGTGGCATGGCCATTTTAGGGTACTAGCCATGTTAAGTTACCCTTTTGCAGTAAATGCAAAAGTGCATGAGTAAAAAGTATTAAACACAAAGTATCCTAACAACACTTCACTTTAGGGTGATGTGTGCAATTGTAACAGGGCAAGAAAATCCCTAAGAGAGACATCGTCTCTCAGCACTGATAGTCTTAAGGAATGATCACTTTCCCCAAACGAATGAGCAAGAAGACAAGGGAAGTAAAGCAGAAGGCTTTACTGAGCTATAAACCGCTAGGACAGGATTCAAAACAAAGCAAAAAGAAAGGGTGTCCCATAGACATCTATTGGATGAAAAGCAGCCAAAAGAAAATCTTTCCTAACAGGAAGCAAAGCAGTATTCGAGCCAATGAATCTGAATGGTAAACCACTGTGATGGGGTTCTGCAACACCCTAGACCCAGGGGACCCCTGATGGAAAATCCAATGAATACTCCAGGATCCCAAGAGTCGGGGGCAAGTACCCAAGGCACCAGATTCAGAGGACTTGACAAATGAATGGCAAAGCTAGTCAGGAGCAGCAGCAACAACGGCAGAGATGGAGTTCTGGTGTCCCACCACCCTTCTACATGGCAGACGCTCCCTACCCACAGTGTGAGGCCCTGGAGGACTTCACAGGAAGCAACAAAATGTCCCAGAGACAATCCCAGCAGGTGACATCCAGTCCAGTCAGTGAGGAGGACCAGGAAGACTAAGAGGAACAGCCAAGGAAGGACATCCAGCAGCCAAAAGATGAAACCGGAATAAGAGGCACAGTACACAAGGCTCAGCCAGGATGGTCAGACCTGATCTTACAATTCACCCCCAGACTTCATGGCAAATCCTCCGGCAGTTCATGTAGGAATCAGCAGACTTGAGGATCTGATGCATTGAGGGTCCCATGCAGTCCCTGCCTGGGACTGTGTAACTACATCTTCACACCACGACATTCATGGCCACGGACCCCTGAAGCAGGTAAGCCCTTTGCTGATATGATATAGCATTTATAATGCACCTATACACAAGTGTTTCAAGGGGGCTTCTACTATCCATCCAGAGCAGGCTGCTCGAGACCACAAAGTCCTTCACATTCGTTTTACCCCCCCACTCTGCTGATTGCAGATTGGCTGAGGCATTCTTTATTTGCCTTCTGCTCAGGGAGCCGGCAGGCAAAACTGGCCCTCTCAAAGGGCCCCCTTTAAGGGTCTGATACAGCCTCTGTCTGTGCCTGTCCATGCACACTCGGCGCACTAGGGTTTCTCCTTCATCTGCCTAATCTACTTTTTACTTCTCAATGATGCTACTGATACCAACATGCAGCCGCTAGCTCCTGGACCATCTCTGTGTCATAAGGTAAGGAGATCCTTACCTCCTTGCTCGCCCCACACTCATTCACTGCCCAAAGCATACCCCATCTCCTTGTCACCTATAGCCCACCTACCTTCCATACTAAGTCCCTGTCCACCCATAATTCATTTGTTCGCTATCTACACTTCCTGCATATACTTTTCGCCGCTTACGAGACTTGCCTCATATCTGATCTACCTCCTGGCCGCATATTGGTACGGCACACCTTACCACCGTCTTTGTTGGCCGCCTAATCCTGCATGTTCCATTCCACCGTTCCTAGCGGTAGACGATCGTTATGCAGCTAACGCACGTCTTTACCTGCTCTTGCTTCACTTGCCTAACTGGTGGAGATCAAACCTCAGATGATATTACCACCATGACTCTCTCCCTCTGGCTGTATCAACATGGACTTTACAAGTTACCATATTTGCTCCAACTGTAAAATCAATCCAAGTCTCACTGATCTGCTGTGTTCTTGAATCACCCTCCTTTGCCACTGTCACCTATCTATGTAACTTGTACTCTGTAACTGCATCTCTAAATACTCAGCCCCCCTTACCCAGGGGTGTGGCCTGATCACTCATACAAATGATACCAGTCCTGCTCACTAGCACACCTGAAGTAGCCCCTGCACTATGAGGTGAGGCTTTGCCAGTCTGTCTACTCATACTTATTGTGTCTTTTGTCTGTTTGCACACCTGAAGTATCCCCCTGCACAATGAGGTGAAGCTCTCCAGAGTAGTTTCCCACTATCTACCATTATATTGTAAGCATTTCAACAAGTTCTCGCACTTTGTTTTCACTGTACTCTGCACTTACTATAACTAGCACCTGGATGGCCGTGGGTGTTGCGCGCTGCTATAAATGTCTAAATAAATAAATAATGCACAGGGTCTCCCCTAAATATTCACATTCGCACATGGGCTGACCTAATCCAGCCCTCTAATCACTCACCAGGGAGACAAGCTTTCTGGGGCAGGGGGCCAGTCTAAACATCTATAGAAGGTGCAGGGCTGGTCTCTGAGTATGATATGATATGGCATTTGTAACGCGCCTATACACAAGTGTTTCAAGGCGCGACGAGGTGGGGGGAGGGGGTACAAGGGGAGACAGACAACGATCCTACTAGGCCAGGTGTCATTCAGATCGCGCAAGTGCAAGTGCATGCACACAAGCAATTTCTGGCCTCCCCAAAACAATAGTTTGGCCCAAAACAAAAGGGCAGAGAGTAGGACTTAAAAAATGAATTAGTACCCCAATGACCACTATTCCCGTACATTGTGCTACTAAAGTGGGAAAATCGCCTGCAATCCCCCCTCCCCCAGTAAAGCGAAAACCAAAATACAGCGACTACCAGTCTACTGCGCAACAAAATTGTAGTGTGATATAATCACCCTAGGGCCAAAATGGAGTACTTAAAAAGCACTCCTGCCCTGGGAGCCTTATGGGCTACCAAGGGGCAAAGATCCAGAAAAACCAAAAGGAAAAAGCAAAACTGAGTGGACCTGGTGGGATTCAAACCTGTGACCATAAGATCAAACACAGGCCCCTGTAGTGGCTGCATTAGTCCACTGAGCCACACAGCAGGCTATTATTAGTAAACACGACCATTATGGGTGTGCCAAATTGGGCCCGTATTTTTCCCTCTGCTGCTGTCATCCGAACCACTCATAAGGCATCCACACACACACCCCGCCATTCATTCCCTAGCTCCTTCACCCCCATGTATGACCTCACGCAGTTACACGCATTCATTCACGTGCGCATTCACTTGCTCCCTCTGCCAGCCCGCATACACTCTAAACATGTTCACACACACATACACACACACACACACTGCACTCATATACGCGCATACACACACGGGTACACATTCACAAATACACACAACACCTTACATGCACGCAAAAAGTTGTTTTAGAATATTTGCCTACCTGCAGTGCTCATTGTTCAGCACTGGACTCCCACTCGCCGTCTCAACTGCTCTAGAAGACCTGCCCAGCGCACCGTTAAGGCAGGAAGCAAGGGAGGTGCCAATCATGTCTGTCACTGAGGCCTTGTTTTGACCATAGGCGCGGTGCGACAGCAGATCAACAGGCGCACCGAACCAGCGGGAAGGCGCAAGAACACCCCCCTACACATGTTACAGGATGCTGTACCCCAGCTCTGCATGGCCAATGGACCCTGCAAGACTAAAGAAGCAAAACACAATCAACCTTGCATGGCTCGTTGAGCATACACGGCTGGCGTAGACCATTCACGCGCCATAGGAGCGCCTCCTCCGCTATGTACTGCCGCTGGGGGAGCGCTCAGGTTTTCACTCGGCTCGCTTTTGCTCGTCCAAAACGGGTTGCGGCTCGCTGCCCCCGTTTAAAACGCAGGTTTGTGGTCTTCCTCAAACAAACACCAGAGTTGTGAAATTTCAAGCTGCACTTAACGACATTGGCCATAGGATGGCAGAATCGAGTTATCACTACTTCAAATAAAAGAACCTTTATCTTGCATGGTATTTCCATTGACATTTAGTAAGGGATGCACTGATGTTTGAAGGATAGCGCATTTAAACGCTGGCTGCGAAATGCATGCAACCTCTTGGGTTGCAGGAGACAGTAATCATTCGCTGTATGGGAGCAAAGCCGTCTTCCCAACATAGGACGTGCACACTGGTGTGTCAAAATATAAAAAAAGGCGGGAAGATTTAATGCACACCCTTATGTCTAACCATGTCCCCTAGCAAGCCTTTGAAAGGTAAGATTCTGGTAGCAGAGAGCTTCGGTCAGGCTGGCCGCCCTCCCCGGGCCAGCTGGCTGCCCACTTTGCAGAAGGGGGAACTCCTAACCCAGTGGTCAGGCGCTGGGCCTCTTTTCGGGGAATCGGCCAGTAAGGCGATAGAACTGATGCTCTAGAATCGTCGGCGGCCGTGCTAGCTACAAACACCACCTCGCAAGGTGCGAGTTTGTTCTTGAGCCAGAAATGTGGCTATCTGCTCAGGAGTTTCTAGTCAAGCAACTCCTGTTCTTGCAATGGCCGCCCACCTGCACTTAAACATGTCTAATGTTGATTATCCTTAATCTATGTAAGGCCATCCATGTCATTACGAGTCACCCGGTATGGAAATAACAGTGGCGGTAAACCCGCCGCCACCGCTGTTTCCATACCGGGTGATCTCGAGTCCTGCAGAAGGAGGTGTCATTCCCGCCAGGTCTGACCTGGCGGCTTTAACACCACCCGCCTGCAGGCGGACGTAGAAACACCGGCACCATCACAAGATGGTGCCAGTGTTTCCACTTCCCCATTCCCATTGAGTCCTACGGGACTCAATGGGGATTTACTGAATTCCGCCTCTGAAATTCCTGGGACACTGGGGTCGTAATTCCCCAGTAATTCCGGGAATCACGGAGGCAGAATGGTAATACGAGTCCAGCGGTAACCTGCTGGAATTTCAGGCACGGTTACCGCCGGACTCGTAATGAGGCCCATTGTCTCCGGTGTCTGCTCTATTTACTCCACACCACAACCTGGTCAGAATGTCCCTCGAACTCACCCCATTGTAAGAAGCTCAATGCTTCCTGTCAAGTCTGATATCCTATCTAGTGTACGGTGTTCTGCGAACAAAAGGGCATCAATCTTCCCGGTCTATAAATACATTTTCAAAACATTATATTTTTTTACACTACACTGGATAACATAATACGATATCAGGATTGACGGGAAGCAGTGAGCGTCTTTATAGATGTATAAATGTGTGTATCCAGAGGCACCCGTTGTGGTGAACGGCCATTTTGAGGAACGCCTGCAAAGCAATCTTGCATTTGCTGTAGAACGTGTGCTAGGGTTACTGGCTCCCTACACCTGGCATGGTGTGAGGGCTTTAGGGAATCTGTGGGATAAGGGACTGTGGTTCGGTGCGCAGTAGTAACAGGCCAGGGATTGCTTGATTACTGTGTGTCCGATTTGGTCGAATCCAAATAGGTTGCAGATTTTTTACCGAAGTTGGCTGCAAATATATGTGAGGGATCATTAATATAAATATAGGGGGTAGTTTGGTGGTCTCCCCCCTGCATATGTTTGCGGCCAAATCGACCTAGAAAAAACAAAAACTCGACCAATTCGGATTCGACCAAAAAGATTCGATGTAATGAACCCACACCACATGCCAGGCTACTGTTGTTCTATACGATAGAAGTTGGGCTTTTAAGCCTTTGGTGGCCATGGAGACTACAGGTGCCTGGCATGGCACATAAGGATTTTGGGAAACACAACAGGCCCTGTATCTTTGGGGTGTCCAGCTGGGCATAAACCTGCCCCCTTGTTACCAGAGAGGAGTTCCCCCTGTTGTTTGGACATAGAGTTATGACTCAAACCGCTGATAGTTTGTAAGCTATGCACAGTGTGTGCAGTTGTGGATCAGTGCCCGAACACTAGGCTCTAGATTGTGGAGGAGAATCCCCTGGGGTGAGAACTAAAGCTCAACAAATAGGCAGAGTGATGTAAGCGAGAATTTTGCACAGACCGCTGGTGAGGGCTGGACAATCAGCTATCACCCAAAAGATCAGCCTGACTCTCGAAATTTGGTAGCCATGCCAGAGCAGTCAGGCTTCACTCAAGAAAGGTAAGTAGGCTGTTGGATAGGTACATTTGTTTTCCCAAAAGACACAGAGAGAGTACATCACACAGGTATACTGTAAAATATATACTCTTTAATAAAGGGTTACGCATATAGATTAAAGAAGTACTTGAGGTGTTAAACAGGGTTTGGGTCTATTTGACCTAAAACATTTGACCTAATCACATTTGATCGAATTTATTTGACCTTTTATTCGGGCTAAAATATGGGGCAACGAGACCCCTGCAATCCACCACTTCCCCTCAACCTAATCAGAACCCTTACCCACCCTATATATATATATGTTTTTAGGTCAATTATGTGAATACCGTTAAACAGCAGAGCAGTATACATATAAAACAGTAAAGTGAGCCATAGCAGACCATTTCCACTCCCAAGCTATGACTCGTACCTCGTGGTAAACTTGGTACGTTTGTATTGCTAGGGACTGGGGAAAAAGGGGGGAACTCTAAACACCAGTAACATACATCATTGCGTCCTTCAAGATTCACACATCCCACACGTGGATAGTCCCCCAACTTCTAGTGCATTATAAAACTAGTGTTATATAAGGAAAAGAGGAAGAGGAGAGGAGAGCACGTCACAACAGGTCAAGAAGAATCAGAATAGGCGTAGGCTTGCTGTATTAGACCTACTGGTCCGATTGCACTCCTAGAAACATGTCAGGCGCTCAGCAATCATGCATAGTATCCTTCTACAGTCCGAAGGGCAGGAGTGCAATGCATTGATTTGAAGGGCAATAGTAAATCAGGCATGCAAGGTACAATTCTAGGTCTTGGTAGTAAACTCCAGGGAAAGAAGGGAGCTCAGGAAACATGACACTTTTTAGGTGAGTACCTTCAGTTGAAGAAAGGTTCCCCATAGTTAGGAACAGGACAAATCCAATAGGCAAAACCATGCTTTTGAAATAAAGTCAGGTAAGTCTGTGTTCCACCCCACAGGTGCAGAGAAAGGTGCAACCAACCGCTGAGGACATCAAAGGAGAACCCCCACGAAGAGTTCCAAGTAGCAGGTCCAAGGACCAGAAGAAGCAGGAAGGGAGTAAGGCAGGATTCAGCCCCAATGAAGGCCAATGGGAAAACACAGTGAAATGGGACCTGCAGAACCCAACAAAACGAAGACCATGGGGAACCCTGAGGGTGAATATCTCGAATAACCCACAGCCCACAGGCCCAGAGGTATATACCTGGGGTGGCTGTCCCCCAAAACAGGGCTCGTGAATGGCAAAGGAACCAGGTAAGTACAGGTCTTCTTTTCCAAGTGCAGTTTACAGGATCCAGTCATCCAAGGACTTGAACCTCGGACAGACTATGACTCGGACGACCCAAAAAAAAGAACAGTGAGCCTTCACAGGAGTGTGGCCTGCCAGTCAGGAACAAAAGCAACCATGGAAATGACAGCCAGTAGAAGTTCCTCGGAACACAAAAATAAGGTCAGAGGCAGAAAAACAAACAGGCAAAAGCAAAAACGTTGAGGACCCTCAAAAGGGAATTCTGCCCTCATAGTAAGCTCCTAAGCTCAGGAGTACCCGAGTGGAGTGGCTGAGTCCTGCAAACTAATATAGGGTTAACCCCTGTTCCAAGGGCTGGAACGGGGGTAACGTGCTTGTAGCCCAAGTTACCGGTCCAAGTGAAGTAAGGGCCTATAACGAGGGCACCAGGCCATTACCCCCGTTCCAGCCCTGGTAACAGGGGGGGGGGAGGGTAACACTATTAGCACCCTGGGTTACCAAAGCAGTAACCCGGGAGTGCTTAAAAAAAGTATTTTCATTAATTCAACAGGACGCCGCGCATCCTGTTGAATGAATGAAAATATGTAACCAAAACTCCTCTACTATGAACATGGTGGATGGAAAAGGGAAGCAGCCGTGGCAGCGGTCCCGCACGATGCCACCGCAATCAGTTAAGTCGAGACAGGGTTGGAATACATATATTTTGTGTTTTTAAAGATATGGGAGTGTGGGTGAGGGGGAGATGGCAGCCCATGGTGGGGAACGCAGCCTGTGGGTTCTGTGGCCTGCGGGCTGAGATTACAGATTACGCAGAACCAGATTGGCTGCACCCCCGGCCCAGATGTTAATCACTGATGTATCATTTTCCTGAGCTTAGAAAATGGGCACTGGGATGGAGATCTGGACTGCACCCAAGAGTCTTTGAGCCCAGAAGCCTTTGACCGCACTTCCTGCGTCCCCTGAGGAGTGGGACCAATGGCTCAACCTAGACCCTTTGTGAACTTGCTGGGGCACTGTAAAACCAGACACAGCTTCAGGGAGCTATGCAATCATGAATATTAATGATATGATATGATATGGCAGTTGTAACGCGCCTATACACAAGTGCCAAGTGGGCCAGGCAACCTTGGTTCCCCTACCTTATGCGGCATGTCCCTGTGCTGATGCAGTGGCCGTCAATTTGCTCCTCAGGGGAGGCGGTTGATGTGTGGGACCCATTTGGCCAAGCTCAATTTAGCTGTGTTTCTCCATAAGTGACAGAATGGGATCGTGTGAGTCTAGCCTGTTGCCTGAGAAGATCCATTTCACCTGCTAACAGTGAGAATACGTGAGCTACCTTTTGCATGCGGCTAAGGAGAGTGGTCTATCCATCTGTTAGAGTTCATTTAGCAGCTTTAACAGGACACAGAATTATTCCAAACAAGAGGTTGCTGTCCAGTATGCCTCTAATACTGCCCCTTTGGAGGCATAAAACAGCGTTTGCATTATTAAGGATATTACTCTTAATATTTCAATTTAATGTTGCATTAGCTAGGATGATAGGGCTCCTTGTGATCCAACTAAAAACCTATAGTGGGAGGTGCCATTTTGCTATCCATAACTTTGGTATAAAGGGTGAGTGAAGGTCAGTAAGGGGCAGATGATGCCGAGTTCACAGCCTTCCATTCCGCTGAGGGGATACTGAGCTTACATTCCAACTGATCAACCAGAATGGTTCTATAGTTCACTTAAACCCTAATATGGAATGTTGGGGGCTCTTTGAAGAGCCACACTATACCAGCTGAAGGGTGTTTACAAGGTCTGGATGCTAAGAGGATATTTTATGTGGATAACACAAACAAGCTTGGAAGGACTAGACACCTTTTTGTGGCAGATAGCTAGGCAGTCACATTGACCAGGCTAGACTGGCTAGTAGGCGTGAGTGCAGAGTAATTAAAATGGTGCTAGCAGCTAGCAGATTGACAGCAGTGCAATAGTGCACTTGCTGCTGGCGGGTAAGAGGCCCTGGAACAATCCATCACACCTGGTGTGTACATCAGCCTCATGGGGGTTTGCAAATAGTTTTTATGACGCATTATTGGCTTACTCATTCACAAAACATTCTCTTGGGCATGATGTGCTTCAAAACGCATTCAACCTCTTGCAAAAGTCCCTGATAAAAGGTCCATGGGCCAGTTGCCAGTCTCTGCACCGCATGCGACTGGTTTACCGCAGCGAGCCACCTGGCATCCTCCGGGCCATTTTAGGAGATCTGGTATTGGCCGTTGAATTGATGTGAGAGCAGACTTGGCATAAACGTAATGTGTGGACGCCTCACAGATGTGAGGCATTGTGTGTTTTTGATCAAGACATCTACTCTTTTTTTTCAAACACAAAACAATATTGTCCTTCACTCCACTTCCTGTACTCAAGACGTGTAAAGTAAGTGGCAGCGGGGCTGGTTTCTGAGTCAAAAGAGGTGCAGTAAAGGCAAAAGGCCCCACTTCTGGAAGCCGTTCTCTGTGAGATAGTGGGAGATGCCCACCTCCCTGGCACTAAAGATCCTACCATGAGAGGGCAATGAGTACTGGTTTCCCAATGGGCATGCGAGACCACACTGAGAGAGAAATACAGTTGAGATCAATCAGAATTAGAAGAGGTACAAGGAAAGATATCATGAAATGTAATTGCACACTGAGCAGCACCTTCCCGGGAATATTGATGTGCTATACTCAAGACCTGTACAATGGTATAATTGTTGGCTCAGCAGAACCAGAGAGCAGGAGTATTTACTAACCGCACCACATCTTATTTTTGTGTTACTGTGAATTCTAGGTGATCTGTTAACAAATGGGATTGTTTTGAAAAGGGAAAAAAGGGGGAACAAAATTATAAAGCATGGTTTCCAAATTGATAACATTGTATAAAAGTGTGTTTTAGATAAAAATAGATATTAAACCACATATTGTCACACATGATTGTTTTGTGAATAAGGTTTGCTTTGGGATCAGTGGGTAGATGGAGAGGGTGAGGAGACAGAGATGGTTGCATCATTGCCTCCAAGAGGAGCTGTGTAAACATACAATGTGCGAGATTTTGGGCAGAAGGCCTGATTTCTGCATGCTGTGGGTATACACGAATGGTGCCGGAGCTCTGGCGTGCACTAACTATGAGGTCGACTTGGCGCATGAATTATCGACTGGCTTCCTTTTGGCTGACAGATCTCGTTTCTACTCGCAGGCTATTCTTCCGGCGTCATTATCCAGTTACCAGTGTGACTTTCTGCAGTACGGATCCACAGGACAGGAGGTGAGCAAAAACATGTGTTATTACAGGAGGCACCAGCCTCACATCTGCCCCAGAGGACCCTGTGCGCGTCTCCTATAGGATTTGTACCGCACCCCGCAGGGGGCTACCCTACACCATTCCATAGAGTCCTGCCTTTTGGGAGAGGACTGATCTCAAATCCCTTTGAGATTTGTCTGAGGGTTGGGTGTGGATGAAAAAGAATGAACCAACTATTCAACCCTTTCATTGTTTTTTCACAGGTGGGCGAACCCTGATGGCACGACTTCCAAGTAAGTGCATCGAACTCACCACATGTTGTAACTGTGCAGTGCAGAAGAGGAAGCTGGCTATCCTGTAGACTATTAAACCCAACTAGCCTTTCGCAGGCAGCATTCTGTCTGGAGATCGGGCGACTTCACAAATGGATAGTGCCTATGAAAGGCTAGTCCTTTACAATCAGCCCTGTCTCTTTCATGAGAGGAAAAGACTGCACATAAGGTTGGGCAGGAGATTTGCTCTTTCAGGGGAGCAGCCAAATGAAGCATCCAGCTGAAGTCCTGGCTGAGCCATGGGATGAGCATACTGGATGGGGTGTGCAAAAAGGGACTGGCACCCTCTCATCTTGTGGGATGCCAGTTGAATTTTTAGATGTCATGCCTTTGCAGAACTAACCCATTACAGATTCATATGTTTTGCATGATCCTGCCATGTTAGAAGGGATACTCTCTGCTCCTGTGTTCAAGATGTGAGGGGAGTCGACTCACGAGTAGAAAACCTGGATATCCCCGAGTCTGACTCTTCTAGCGGTAAGCGCGCAGGAGCAGCCAATCCAGCACCCTCCGGTGGGGCAGGATATTGGGGTACTGTAGTTAAAGGTATATTTTCAATGATGGACTGTCCACACACTAGAATAGTCAAAATATGTCTTTATCTTTGCTGTGAGGGTTACAATTTAAATTGTGTTCTCCGGTGTCTTTGGATGTGACCGTGCCACGTTAGGGTCAGCAAGACTGTTCACCGTCAACCCGGGTCTCTGGGCAGCAAGATGGCCGAGTGGGGATAGTGGGTTCCAAAGTCAACGTTTTTTTCAAAAAAAGAAACCACTCCCCATAAAATGAGTGAAAGATTGGTTAAACCCATACAGTTTTGTAGGGTAACATGAAAAAACCCATAGACGCCCAGTCACCAACAATGCACAGGAGCATGTTCCAATGCATTCCATGATGCCTTTGCCTGCAATAAATCCCAGTAAAAAAACAATTTCATGCTGAGTGTGCCTATATGGCTCTGTCAGTATATGCCACTATCCCCACGCAACAACATACTCCTGTTTGCTTTGCCTGTAACAAAAAAAAATGTCATTCCACAGTGAGAAAACATGTGCAGACTGGCTGCATCAGTATAGGCCAGTATGCCCACGCAACAACACTCATCATGCTGGATATACCCTTGATGCCAGTAAACAATGCCATGCCGCAATAAGAACATTTCTAATGTTTGTTAATCTGCTTAGAATCACATGCTGTGCATAGGTCCGACATCCAGTGGTCACTGCGGAGTATTGCATTTTGTTTTTCGTAGTCGAAAAGGGGACGTCGACAAGCCGTGTCTGAAACACTATCCCTATAGTGACGTGTGTTGTACCCACAATCCCTCACGCGTTGAGGTCCCTCAGATTGTTTTTTTCCGCCCAGCTACTGGTCGCCTTTACGCGGAGCTCCTCGAGAGACATTGCAGATTTCATCTCCTCGACCTTTGGTCGCTTTCCTATTAATATATAACACATAGATCCCTCCCTCGGCGCAGTTGTGAAGCTGTTTCTCCACCGAGCGAGATCTTCGACGGAGGGGACGAGCGGAGGAGATCCTTCGGCGTCGCCGAACACGTGGCCTGGCCTCGCAGGCCAAATACAGTAGGGAGAGTGGGGTCAGGGGACATCGCTGTTTCCTTTCTGAGAATGCCTTTCCTTTTCCCCTTCCTTTCCCTTGGGGTCGTTATCACGATTTACTGCCTCAGCTATGGAGAGGACACCCTTTAGGTTTTGCCCGCGTTGCAAGGGCAAGTTCACTTGGAAGGACAAGCATTCACGGTGTAACCGCTGCTTGCCCCTCGATCACAAGGAGGAGGGTTGCACGGCTTGTCGGCTTCTTAAGCCAAAGACTCTAAAAGACCGTAGGGTCAAGAGGTGGGCGGCCTACGCTATGTCGAAGGCCGATTCCTCACCCACCGCTGCTACCACCGACAGTGACGAGGAACGTGATAACACGACCTCCGCTACAGAAGTCGTAGACCCCTCTAAAGAGCGCTCGCGCTCTTCGTCGTCAGTCCCCGGCCCGACGGGCTCGGCTCACGCTCTGCTTATGGGGATGAACACCCCGGCGACACTGACGCACACGATACCACACATAAGCACACAACCCACGGCTCTTCTTCGTCGAAGACGAAGAAAGCATCAGCGCCCAAGGAGACGCAGGTTCCACCGGCGGCCTCCTCGGACCGTTCAGGTTCGAAGCCCCTCTCGCAACCGCAGCCGCGACCAGCGACTGGGCTTTCGGCAAATAAGGGCGCCGCCCCCAAACCATCGGCCGGCGCGCACCAGCAGAGAGCGCACGCCGCCGTAGAACGATCGACACCCGTAACGTGTAAACCACAGCCCTCCTCTGACAAACGAGTCCCAGAGAGCTTGGCGAGGATCGTTGTAGCCGACGCCCAGAAGCGTACGCCGAAAGAGAGGTCGAGTGCTACGCAAAGGCTGAAAGACATGCCGAAAAAGCCCGAAGAAAGACAGGGACTACCCCCTTCAGTCGGGGGGACCCCCAGCACACCGGAAGGCTTTTTTGAAGGCGACGGGACACTTTCCTCGATGTTATGGGGGAGGTCGAGCCGTTTTCAGGCGGAAGACACTAATTTTCCCCTGCTAGACCGCTCAGGGGTACCCCATGAGACCATGGAAAGGCTCCATCTCTGCATGGAGAGAATGGAGAGGTTTATGAAGACCCAGAACCCTCCCACTCCCAAGAGAACAAGAGAAGGGCCTCAGGAGGACCCCAGGGCTAAATATCCGAGACTATTCAATCCCTCCCAGCAGGACACAGCCTCAGATTTCCATAATGTGTATGACCTCACTGGTGAGGAACAATACTTGGAGGAGGAGGATGAATTTGTGGACGATGAAGAGGGACAGAACCAGGAGGAAGGTCTGGAAGACAGCCCAGACATGGTAGGAGAAGGCTTCGGAGAAAATCCTGAAGAAGGGCCTTCACATCCCTGGCAATCCCCATCACTATATTCGGACACTGATGTCCTGAACCTAAATCCTCCTGACAATTCACCTGTTAGGAACACGTCTCCCATAGACGATCAGCCCACATTCAATGCCCTGTTGCGCAGAGCAGCAGCACATTTCGAACTGGACACTGGGGAGATCTCTCCTGAAATAGACTTTGTGGAAAGAGTAATTAAGGAGCAACCCCCGGTCAGCCAGACCATTCCCCTCCTCGCTTCAGTGAAGAGAAGAATCATCCCTTCGCTATCCACGCCCGCACTAATCAGAGGAGTTAATCCAAGAATTGAAAAACTTTTCACTCCTTCGCCCTCAGACCCGCTGTACATCAGGGGACATTCTATTCCTGACTCCCTTGTAGTAACCAATACAAGGAAGAGGGCAGGGGTGCCGCTGTCCACCAGCGAGGCACCACCTGACAAGGAGGGCAAGAGATTATATGCCCTTGGAAAGAGAGTCACATCCTCGGCTGCCTTTTCTGCAAGAATTGCGAACAACAATTCCTTGCTAGCTAGCTACGCGGACGCACAGTGGGCCAAACTGCGCAAAGACGCCGAAGAAGCGCCGGAACCCCTACGGACACCCCTGCTATCAACTATTGGCGAAGGAACCCAGGTCAACCAGAGCATTGTGAAGAACTCTCTCGATGCTGCAGAGACAGCGGGACGTTCCCTGGTTCAGGGAATACTCCTAAAATGCCATGTATGGCTGCGTAACTCAGGGTTCAAACCGGAGACACAGGCGTCTTTAATAAATAAACCTATTGAAGACTCAAACCTCTTCGGGAAAGCGGTGGATGAGGCTCTGGAGATGGCTAAAAAAGAGTTTGATACTATCAAAACTCTTGACCAGATCTCTAAGCCCACTACCAGATGCAGCTATGGCAACAAACGCTTTTTTCGTGGCCAACGCCAACAACAGAATCAGCAGCAACAGTACCCTGCCACCAATTACCAGACCAATAGTGGGCAGTACAGCCAAAGAGGCCAGCGCCGTGGCAAAGGGAGAGGTCGGGGGTCCACCCCCAGAGGCTCCCAAGCCCCCAACAACACCAAGTGACGCGAAGATTTGCGTCCCCTCCCATGCAACACCGGTCGGGGCCGGCTAACATCCTTTCTTCCAGCATGGGAGGGAATAACGTCAGACCGCTGGGTACTTTCCACCGTAGCCCACGGTTACTGCTTCGAATTCAACGGTTTCCCAACATACAGACCCCCGAGGGGACGACGCATGACACCAGAACACCTAGCCATCCTTCTCCAAGAAGTAGAACAACTTCTGGAAAAAGGAGCCATAGAGGTCGTGCCTCTATCTCAGGTAACGAAAGGTATTTATTCAGTGTACTTCCTTGTACCCAAAAAGGATCTAACCATGCGCCCTGTATTAGATCTGCACCCAGCGAACAAGTTTGTCAAACCCCAGAAGTTTCGTATGGTGACCTTACAGGAAGTGATCAACCTGCTATCACAAGGAGATTACATGACAACACTAGACATGAAAGATGCATACTTTCATATTTTAATGTTGCCAGCGCACAGAAAATACCTCAGGTTCATGATAGAGGGCAGACACTACCAGTTCAGAGTGCTACCCTTCGGCATAGCATCTGCACCAAGGGTATTCACGAAGGTACTGGCAGTGGCAGCGGCCCACCTGCGCAGGTTGTCCATCCCAGTTTACCCTTACCTCGACGACTGGCTCATAACAGGGGATTCTTACGAAACATGCTTCTCCAATACCCAAAAGACTGTAGACCTTTTGTTCCAGCTGGGCTTCTCCATCAACGAAAAGAGGTCCAGTCTAGACCCCAGCCAGATCAAAGAATTCCTAGGGGCTCTAATTCAAACAAAGGACGGCCTCGTCTTCCCCTCCAATGAGAGGGTCCAAAACATGCTGTTTCAGATCCCTCAATATGTGGCCGGTCGAGAGGTGACGGTACGCAAAGCAATGCGCTTGCTAGGAATGATGGCGTCGTGTATTTATTTGGTACCTCACGCGCGCCTGCGCATGCGCCCAATGCAAGAGTGGCTCAACAGCCAGTGGTGTCAGGCCAGCGGACTATGGGACGATCTAATGGTGGTCTCGCAGGCCTTGGTTCTCTCGCTACGGTGGTGGAAAAAGGAAAACCTGGTAAGAGGGAAACCCTTTGCCACACCCGCGGCGGAAGCCACTCTAACCACAGAAGCATCCCTCACAGGATGGGGGGCTCACCTATCCCATCAGACTGCTCACGGAGTGTGGACTCCGAACGTAGCATCCAAACACATAAATCTACTGGAGCTACTAGCTGTGTTCAAGGCACTAAAAGCCTGCCAGGAACACCTACAAGGCAAGACAGTGATGGCCCTTACAGACAGCACCACAGCCATGTACTACATCAACAAGCAGGGGGGCACCCACTCTCCAGGACTGTCCAAACTGGCCCAAAATATATTGAAGTGGGCACTCAAACGAAACATGTTCCTACTGTCACAACATGTACCAGGGGAACTCAATCTGCTGGCAGACAAACTCAGCAGAGATTTCCCCCTGCCCGAAGAGTACGAATGGCGACTGCACGAAGACATCGTCTTCGACGTCTTCACGCAATGGGGATTCCCAGAAATAGACCTGTTCGCAACCCTGGGGAACTCACAATGCCAAAGTTACGCCTCCAGGTACCCTCAGAACCAATCCAAGGGGAACGGTCTGTCGATTCAATGCTCAGGGAAATTTGTTTATGCTTTTCCCCCGACTCCCCTTCTCAACAAGGTGGTGCACAAGATGCACCAGGAACAAGTGACCATGATACTGGTGGCCCCAATGTGGGCCCGACAGCCATGGTTCGCTCACTTGATGGAGATGTCTCTATCTCCCCCAGTGAAACTCCCCTGCCCGTACAACATGCTGTCACAAGACAAGGGCAGGACTCTGCATCCATGCCCCCAGAACATGAATTTAGCAGCCTGGCTCCTGAGATCATAGAATTTGGACATCTACAGCTCCCGCTGTATGCATGGACATCCTCAGGGAAGCCAGAAAACCTAACACTCGCCACTGCTATTCTAGCAAGTGGAAGAGATTTGTCATCTGGTGCAGAAGAAAGAGCATCAACCCGATTGACTGCTCTCCCACACATATTGTTCTATACCTGACCCATTTATTGGACTCAGGTATAGTGTTCAATTCCATTAAAGTCCACCTAGCGGCACTTTCTGCATACACCACTTCCCAACTCAAAGTGTCGTGGTGGAAGATCCCTGTTATAAAGGCCTTCATGGAGGGAGTAAAGAGAATCCACCCCCCGATAGCTGACCCAGCTCCCGGATGGGACCTTAACGTGGTACTTACCAGACTCATGGGCTCACCATTTGAACCCATGCACAAAGCATCTCTTAAACACCTCACTCTTAAGACTGCTTTTCTAATAGCTATCACCTCCATCAGGAGAGTAAGTGAACTACAGGCTCTTTCTGTTCTAGACCCCTTCGTTACAGTTCACAGAGATAAGGTGGTTCTACGCACGCACCCAAGGTTTGCTCCGAAATTCATCTCGAAATTCCACGTAAACCAGTCTATAGAACTACCAACGTTCTTTCAAAATCCTTCCAACTTGGGAGAAAAAAGTCTGCACACACTAGATGTGCGCAGAGCGGTCATGTTCTACATGGAAAGAACCAGACCACTGAAGAAGACTAATCAGTTCTTCGTCTCGGTGGCAGCAGGAAGAGAAGGGGATGCAGTTTCAAAGTCCACTATTTCTAGATGGATTGTTCAATGCATCACTCTCTGCTATACTCTTGCTAAGAGAGAACTGCTCTTTAAGCCAAGAGCACAATCTACTCGAGGCACGGGGGCGTCCATAGCATTCATTGCTAATGTTCCCCATGAGTCCATCTGCAAAGCGGCTACCTGGAGTTCTGTGCACACCTTTACAAAACACTACTATCTAGATGCACACTCGAGATCTGACTCCCAGGTGGGACAAGCAGTATTAAGACATCTTTTCTCTACTGTTCCTTCTCATAACCCACCGCCAACTCCGGGTACTGCTCGCTAGTCTATGCACAGCATGTGATTCTAAGCAGATTAACAAACATCAGAAGACAATGCATTACTTACCGTAAAAGCATTTCTGATGGTTGTATCTGCTTAGATTCACATGCGCCCACCCTTCCTCCCCGCTCGGATGGAAGGAACATAGACTTCCTTTTATATCTATCTTTTCTGTACTCACTCACGTCTAGAAGGCTCCCTCAGGGCAGAAAAATACAAACAGAGGGACCTCGACGCGTGAGGGATTATGGGTACAACCACGTCACTATAGGGATAGTGTTTCAGACACGCCTTGTCGACGTCCCCTTTTCGACTACGAAAAACAAAATGCAATACTCCGCAGTGACCACTGGATGTCGGACCTATGCACAGCATGTGAATCTAAGCAGATACAACCATCAGAAATGCTTTTACGGTAAGTAATGCATTGTCATACTGAGATCCTGGCTGCACCAATGTAGGTCAGTATGGCAAATTCAGAACAGTCATCACATTGGCTTTAACCTTGATGGCTGTAAAGAAATGTCATGCCGTGGAGGCAAGTGCTCATCAACAGGTCGGCGGTCAGCCCCCAACAATCCCCCCTTCTTCTTTCTCTGACTCAGGCCGGGCTAGGATCAGCACTCTGACCCAGCGCTGAGACAGTGTGGAAAGGGAAGGGCAAAGGGGCATTTGTTTCCCTGCAAAGGCTGGATTTCGAACGCCCATGTAGGGAAATTAATAATGTGACGTCAGGTGATCCCGTCCGAATATGTTTCATAGGGCTGCACATGAGACAGTGCCGGGCGCTCCTCCCCTGGCTCATGTCCAGATGAAAAAAGCAGGCTCTCCTGCCGCAGAGGTGATGCTGGGCAGGAGCTAAATGCAACCTGATGCTGGGGTATGACATGGCTATCCAGGTGCCAGACGGAGAACAAGTGGTGCAGGTCAGGTATGCATGGGTCCCTTGGAGTCCCATCTGTCTTAGATCAATGTCTCGCGATTACAGATCAACGTTGCTAAGAGCAGTCCCCTTGCTCTGTCTAGTACCAGTGCTCGATTGTCCGTTGCTACTGCCTCTTTACCGTATCACGTCACTTCCTTTTAAAAAAACATCATTTTGATCCTGCACTTTTGTTCGACCAGAATTCAACCCGTGTTTTTAAAAAAAATATTTGTACGTATATGTACTCCTGGGGGTCGAACAAAATGAACACTTTCAGAAAGAAGTCATTCAATACATGTAGAACCCCTACCTCTTCACATCAGGCTACGGAGGGCAGGTACCAAGGGGGCATCATGGAGCACACGGGTATTGGAGGCTGGTAACCCTGCTGGCCACACCAGGCCATGTCTCCTTTTGGATTTTGTGACGGCTGGAATCCACAGATCCTAGCAGGGCTTCACCAACAGTGTGTGGTTTTCGGCAGGTTACCCCAGCAAAGTTTCCACGGGGCTCTCCTCATGGTTGATTATTGGTATTTCGAGGAGTCTGCCACGGACTGATAGCTGTAACATATAAGAATATTGCAAGTTGAACGCAAACTCAGCCACCAATCACAATCTAGCATACTTTCAAACTTTTGGCAACAATCTGGCCATTGGGTGGCATGACATTTGAACTTTCTCAGACTCCTTCCTGGGTAAACACACAGGACATGTATGTTGCGTTGAATCCAAACTTCTTGTTCAGATACTCCCCAGATGTGGTTTTCTCTTCCCCTGTCGCATGCTTCAAAGCATATGTAGGGGTATCCTTTGCACAAAGGAAGTCCAGTTTGGCTGTGAAACTCCTTCAGAGGTCCTAATGCATTTGCGCCATCTAGGGGCCTGGTGCCGGGCAGTGCACGTCTGATTCCTAACGCTTAATTCGCTGGCAAGTGGTTGGGTTAACTGCAAAGTAGTCTTGAGGGCCCCAACGTCTGAGGCTTGCAGAGCTAACTGGGCACGGTTAATGGAGCAGGAAACCACCAGGGGACTTTTGGACACCTGGTTCTGAGAGACTAAAGCTCTCTCAATTGGCACATAACACCCAGTTGCTTCCCTAGTTGGGCCCTGGATTAGGATTTAATAGGGAGCAGGAGGAGTCGTGAACCAGTTCAGAACAAGCCAAAAGAAAAGTGGACAGGTCAGGACTGCTCCCCAAGGCTAAATAAACCTAAGCATATTGTGGCATGGTCAATAGAAAGCCCCTTTAAACGTTCCTCTTGAGTAGTCACTTAGGTTTCCAGCAAAGATAAAAAGATGTTTGACAAGTTATGGCTAAAATCATTCCTGGGCCCTAGAAATGCCTGTGTAGCCAAGGGATCTTCACGGTCTCAGAAAGTGCCTGTCACTTGTGGTGTCCCTCAGGGATCGCGTCTATCCCCGCTACTTTTCAATATATATATCAAATGCTTATGTGACTTGCTAAAATCTATGGGCATACTATTCGCCAATTATGCCGACGAGATCCAGATAGTTAAACTATCTGGGGTCTATAAAGATGATCTGGCTACTATTAATGGGATGTATGGGGCAATCCAGAAATGGACTGCCCTAAACTCGCTTTCCCTTAACGACAAAAAACAGAGTTCCTTGTCCTCTGTACACCTTACAGGCTGAAAAATCTGGACGCCTGTTATAAGGCCTTTGAAATAGGTGGCAATAACATCCCGGTATCTGAACATGTAAAGACCCTCGTAGTAGTCTTTAATGCTCACTTACCCTTTCTGAAGCATGTTTCATATCTTAAATTGTCATGAACCTTCCTTACACACCTCCTATGGAAAATACGCCCTTATTTGTCCGACGCTAATAGAGCATGAATTGCAGCAGCTATAGTTAACACCAAGTTAGACTACTGCAACAGCCTTCGTATAGGAACTACTAAAGGTAACATCAGGAGCCTTCAGACCATACAAAATGGAGCAGACCGGGCTGTCTGTGGGTTGAGTCGTCAATCCCACATTACAGAACATCGAAAACAACTACACTGGCTCTCTATAGAGCAGCGATTAAACTTTAAAGGGTTAGTTATGGTCTTTAAATGTCTCCCAGGTAATGCACCCGAAAATCTTAAAACTAGTTTAAAAATGGCCATACCAAAGCGCGCCCTGCGATCTAATAGTCAAATGCTACTGACTCAGCCACGCATAATTATGAAGAAATTGGGCAGAGCAAGTTTTGCCGCCAGAGGTCCAAAAAATTGGAATCCGATTCTGCTTGACCTAAAACAATGTGTAACATTGCAGCAGTTTAGGAAGCGTCTCAAGACATTCCTCTTTGATGCCTAAGGTCAACCATAAGTGCTTGACCAACCCCCGACACATGAAAGGACTCCGCTAGTCACCTTATTCAAAGTGACTTTCAACGCCCTCTAACACTGAGCGGCTTTGTTTTTGTTGTTGTTTGTCCTTGTGAGCGCCCTGAGACCTTTGGGTGAGTGATGTGCTATACAAAAATGTGTCAAGTTAGCAAGTTAGCGATAGAAATACCTTGAAATGCTGCTTTGGCAGCATGGGAATCTTTCATACAAACCTGTGCTTGAATCTTCTGCCACAAGTGACAGAATGTGTAAACACGTGAATCTATGAAATAACCCTATTGCAGAAATAGGTGAGCCGTGTATTCGTATTTTTAGAAAATAATTCTGCATGGCCTACTTGTGTAGAAAGTAATAGGTGATTACATACATGTGCAAGGTTTTGCTGGTCTCCATCTCACACTTTCCCCCCTCTCCTTCATAGGGTCTTTGGATTCGTGGCCAAGAAACCGGGCAGCACAGTGGAGAACGTCTGCCACCTGTTCGCCGAGCTTGATCCTGAACAGCCAGCGTCTGCCATTGTGAACTTCATCACCAAAGTCATGTTGGGCACTCACCGGCGGTGAAGGGGCTGTCTAAGGATAGGTGGGGAAATTGGGGGACAGGGAAGCTCCGGAGGGGACATCCAGCTTCGCAGGAACAATTCCTCCTCAGCACCGCGTCGAGGTGTGAGGAGGGACTTACTTCTGTCCATCAAGCTTTGGGACTTCAAGCAGTTGGTGGGGCGGCTGACATTACAAGGGACCCTTTTGATGTAGGAGCAGTGTTCTCACGTTGTAAAATGGAATGTCACTATTTTTGTAACCTGCTTAAGAAATTCCACGTTAGTTATTTCTCAAATCCTTCAGCGTGTTGTTATTATATTACAAAACGGAGAAGCGAGAACAGAAGCCAGTGCTGATGGGTCCACCAGGAAGACGGGAGCCCAGCTTGCTTCATTCCTGAGAACCGCTCCGGGCAAACCTCGCCCTGGCTGATATTGTCTATGTTTTCTTTGACTCTATCTGCTGCTACTCCTCTATCGGGGATGGGGAGAGGAAGTGTCGATGGTTGGGAGAAGATCCATCATTGCGAAGGTCCAGCGTTGTGGTTGTCCTCACATGAACTTCCCGCTGCGCTGACGCCTCCCTGGCAACGCTCCTGTGGTGTCTGTACAGCGAGCCATGCCCAGGGCATCTTTCCCACTTGACATGCTACCTCGTGCTCAGTTTCCTTTCTCTAGTTGTGGTTCCAGGTCTTGCAGTGCAGCGCCATTCTTCTTAGGGCAGTCCTTTGCTTTTAGTGCTGTGGCAGTTTTATCAAGTCAAGTTGTCCTTCACCCAGGATGTTTCTTTTCTTAACATTTTTCCTTTTAGTAAACCTTTTACTCCCCCCACCCCCACCACCTTTCCTCTGTCACTGCTCCAGTGCATGTCCTTAACATGGAGTGCATGGAAATCACTGCCCCTGTGTAGTTCCTTTCTCTTTGGTGCACTGTTTGTCCTTTCATTGCATTGGTAAGGCTGACCTTAGGTGCAGTCCCTCTGTGTAATTATTTTCTCATTCGTGCAGTTCTGCCTTTTGTGATTCCCGCTGCCTGAGTGCAGTTCATGCTTCCTGCCCTTCATTGCAGCGAATTCCTCTTCTTTTGGAACAGCCCAACCTCCTCAGTGCAGGTCAATTTCTCTCCACGTTGGTCTATTTTCCTGAACGTGGTTCTGGGAAGTTCTTTTCCTCCCTGTGCGGTTCCATTTTTGGTAGTGCAGTTGTATTCCTCTGTATCTCATCTCATTCCTCCTCGTGCAGTTCCATTCTTCCCAGCATCCCTGAGCGTCTCCAAACTGTCCCCATGTTAGTCAGTGCAGTTTCTTTCTTCCCGGAGCAACAGCCTGCCCCTGGGCGAAGCTACTGGCCTCGAAGTGCATTTCAGGTCCTTTTAGTGCAGCCCACTCCCTCTCGATGCAATACCCTGCCTTTGAATGACTGCCCTCCTACACTGACATGGGGGCTCTGTGCTTCTGGACACTGCCATTGGAAAGGAGGTGAGCCACTTTCATGGTTCACATTTTCGCCTCCATCATGCAAGCATCATCAAGACCCATAACCTTTAGAATTCGCCCAGCGGTTCCATAGGACCGTGGAACACGTTTGCAAAATGTCATTACAAATTAATGTTTATTTGTGTTAAAAGCTCTAATTTCTGAAAGCATGAGTTCTGGACCTGTCATGCTGTGTCCTTCGAAGCCAAAGCTCTCCCAGCATGCCCTCCACACATGTAGTTACCACAATTCTAATTGCACGCCTTCCAACATATCATCCATCAATCCTTCACTTTTCTAAAGCCACCTTATTTTCAGTTATTTTTCTTTTTCCTCGATACCTTTTTCCAGCGTTAGTTCAGTGCAGCAACGGCTTCTGACAGAATATGTTCGTGGAATTCTGAAACCACCTCTCCTTGTCCCCCTGGGTCTGTTTAAGAGGCACCCCAAGTGTGGCAGTGATGCCGTGGCATGGAAGGAGCAGGCTGTGCGTGTCTTACTTTTCTGATGACTGCAGCCGTGTTTTCACTGCAGTGCATTTCCGTAAAGACCTCTGAGGTGTCATCAGATAAGCCGAACTTTCATTCTCAGGGATTCAAACGGTTGCAGCCCTCATGGCTCCAAGAAAGCGGTTTGGTTTTCTGTAGGTGTACACTGGTGTGGTTTGGTTTTCTGCAGGACGATGGTGTTCTGGTTTGGTTTACTGTTGGAATACAGTGCCCTGGTTTGGTTTTCTGCAGGAGGATGGTGTTCCGGTTTGGTTTTCTCTAAGAGTACACTCTTCCGGTTTGGTTTTCTGCAGGAGGATGGTGTTCTGGTTTGGTTTTCTGCAGGAGGATGATGTTCTGGTTTGGTTTTCTGTTGCAGTACAGTATCCTGGTTTGGTTTTCTGCAGGATGATGGTGTTCTGGTTTGGTTTTCTCTAAGAGTACACTTTTCCGGTTTGGTTTTCTGCAGGAGGATGGTGTTCTGGTTTGGTTTTCTGCAGGAGGATGATGTTCTGGTTTGGTTTTCTGTTGCAGCACAGTATCCTGGTTTGGTTTTCTGCAGGAGGATGGTGTTCCGGTTTGGTTTTCTCTAAGAGTACACTTTTCCGGTTTTGTTCTGGTTTGGTTTTCTGCAGGAGGATGGTGTTCTGGTTTGGTTTTCTGTTGGAATACAGTGTCCTGGTATGGGTTTCTGCAGCAGGTGGTGTTCTGGATTGGTTTTCTGTTGCAGTATAGTGTCCTGGTATGGTTTTCTGCAGCAGGATGGTGTTCTGGTTTGGGTTTCTGTCGGAGTAGTGTTCTGGTTTGGTTTCCTTTTGGACTATGGTGTTACAGTTTGTGTTTCTGTTGTTCTGTTCCCATCCCTTCTTCCAGAGGGATAACTTTAAGCTCCACAAAGCATGTAGTCTTTTTTGGTAAGCTTCTTCATAGAGCAAGTAGTGTGCCATTGGCAGGCAGGTGCAAGTCTCTAGCAGGCTACATTATGACCCTTGCTGCTGGGCATTGTGCCTGCACGCTGTGTCCTGACTCTTTATGAGATGTCCTGTGCCACCAGATCTGCCATTCTGGAAACTCAAGGAGCCCCTTTTTGGGATAGCCACAAGACAGACATACCTTCTGAAGGCACCCTCTGGGGATCGTTAGCGGGGTTAGGTTAGTTCCTGGAACTGCATTGGTAGTGTGGGAATGTGTCCTAAGCGTGCTGGAGATGTGCTCACTGCACTGGAGTCATCCCTTTCAAAAGGCACATTTTAATGGTAGTGATTTAATGCTCAGGTTCCAGGAGCACTAGTTGTATTGAGGAATCCGAACGGGGCCAAGCAGACAGCTAAATACGCCACATCTTGTTCACTCCCCCCTTTGCTCCCGGATCTTTCACCTTTCAAGAGTTCAAAACAGCAAACTGAAAATCCTAAGCAGGGTCGACTGAAAAGTCCAAATAGACCAAATGCTCCAAGGATAGAGGATTGTTCCCATGTTAAGGAACCTCAAGAGACATGTTTCTTGAAGTCCAAAAGGTTGGACTGCCAAAGCTTCTTGAACATGGCTACAGAGGAGTCCTCACTGGTGGAAAAATACGAAACGTTCCCATGGGTGGGAATATCCGGGACCTTAGGAAGTAAACTGAAGCAAATACCTCAGACAAAGCAAACTGTTACGCAAAATTCCTGCCAACGTGCAAACTAAATAACACAGTAGTTGGATCCAGAAGCGTATCTAGTATATTTAAATGTTTAGCAAAGTTGTGGTTGGCAACTCGGGATATGTCTGCATTGAGACTGAATCAGGTGCAGACAATAGGCAGAGGCGGTGCTGCACACACTGTGTACACCAGAAAGGCCTATGGGAGCGTGTAGGGGAACGGGACACTGTAATCGTGGGAGACTGGCAGACAAGGCCCCGCGACCAAGGGTCACCGATAAAGAGTCCTGTAAACACAAAGGGTATGTACAGGGGGAGGCATCGTAGATAGAAGAGCAGGTCACGTAAACACAAGAGACAGCGGGAAGCCCTTCTGTAAACATGGAAGGCATGCCGAGGGGTTCGAATACATAGAACAGAGAACTAGAGACAGGAAGCTTTACACACAAGATGACAAAGCAGATCCTGTAAACATGGGGGAAGAGACGGAGGGGGGCCTGTAAACGGGGCAGAGTGGGATCTTGTCACTATGATGAAAACTACAGAGAAGGCCCTGTACATGTGGAAGACCTGAGAGAAGTGTGGACAAACGTGAGCAACATGCAAAGGAGGTCTTCTAACAGGCCGAGGTGCGCCTCTGAGTGGGAGAGGCCCGGCTTTGGAGGTCGGACAAACAGATACTTTTTTGCTATTGTATTAGCAAGGGGAGTGGTTGGCTACCAGGGAATTGGTTGGGTACCAGGGAATTGGCCAGTCACGAGAAAGAAGTGGGAAACACCTAGAATGAAACCCTCTGATAGGTAATTGTATGCAGTGGCGGTCGCAGATCAGAGAGTGAGACAGAGCCCCCCATTTTATCAAAAAGGCTCTGACATTTTAGACTGGATTTATTTAGCAGACCGAAAAGGCCAAAAGAAAATCCCACCCAACACTTAGAATTATAGGAGATAATCTACAAACATTAAAGAGAGAGCCTACAAACATTAAAGAGATAGCTAGGTGTAAAACAGCAGAGCCCAGTGTTTAGGATGACCAGATTTAAAAAGTAAAAAAAATGGGACAGGGCAACTAACATAAAGGTAGGATTGACTCTTGAAAGTGGCTGTCAAGGCACTACACTTCAGTAGAGGTTGGAGGAGAAGGGGGTTTAAGTGTTACTGTTCAAATAAACACACATTATTATAATTTATCACAAACTAACACTATCTTAAGTTGTAAAATGCAGCATTTTTTCTGTGTGAGATTATGCATTCATGTCTGTCAGCTACAAAGACCGACTACCAAAAACCAGGAACACTGAAGTTTCTAATGGGAACATAACCTTGAGAAAGGGGGACAGAGCTCCAAAAACTGGGCCAGTCCCAGCAAAACCGGGACCTCTGGTCACCCTACCAGTGTTGGACATGTATGAGCAAGGCAGAGTGTGTCGTTTTTATACATACAGGGTATTGGCCTACTTTACTGTCATCGCAAATGTGTACGCGACTGGTGACGCAGCCATTAGCAAAAGAAGTATTGGGTAACGTACTGCCCGTTCAACCGTTCACACTGCTTTCAAAGTGGGTCTGCATAGGGGCAGTGTAGAGCAAGCAGTGTGATAAGCAGCCTACTCACGCTGAGGCAGAGATTGCAAAATGGCAGACTTCAGCCAGGATCAAGAGCACAGAACGCAGTGACCTTCACATTTGCGGGACTTTGGCTACCCCCATAACTGGAGCTATTTGATACTTTTGAGAACAAGTTCAGTATCGGCGTCATTCAAGCCCCAGGCGGGCACGCGTTGACGCTTCAGCTGGTGGCACAGTGGTTTCATTCATGGTCTTACCTTCTTTTCTCATTCTAAACCTTCTGCTATTTGCTTCTTTTTCTCCCAGAGTGGTTTCCAATGTCGCGGGTTCACCAAGCGTGATCAGTCTAGAGCGCTTTCCTCCAGCATGCATGAACGCACACAGAGCTTGCTTTGAAAGGTCTGTAGACTCGGGCATGCGCTGTTAGGGACGGCTGATTTGGCCCGATAATAGTTATTGAGGCACTATTTCCTGGGCAAAGAGGATACACGCCAGAGCAACTACAGGAACTGCACCAATGCAGCCAACCAATGGCAGAGTTAGTGACATCCCAGCCTCCCTACCCTATAGGTGGGCTATAGGGCACTGATGGTATTGAACTGGCTTCTCCCACGGGCATGTGTATTACAAGCACAATAGTGGGTTGGGGAACAGGAGAGTTCAAGAGGCGCCGTCCGATAGCATGAACGCCTGGCATATATCTACGCCTATAGAACCCGCTGCTCCCCAAATGAGAATCGCGCTGTGACTCAGTTGGCATGGCCCTTTCTGCCATGTACCTATTGTTCACATATTGCCGTTTCCTGTCAGCACACCAGGAACCAATTACCGGCACTATGGAGAGAAAAAAAACAGAAAGAAAGGTAACGCAAGCCTGCTGAGACACAGCTTGGTTCACCTTCCAGGCCAGACTCCCAAGGCGCTCAGATTTGGATACGCAAACCAAAATGTAAACTTTGCACCCAGGCTCTGTGGCTCTTTAAACTGAATTTGCAAAACTACAATGCTAATCCCAGGTAGAGTACATGCTGCCCATGTGTCCCCTGGCGGAAAGGACATGATCTGCCATTTTCTTCTGTATGGAATGACTGTCATGGAAAATGGCGGCTCCCTTATCTCCTGCCTCCAGCAGAGGGGCGCCGTCATTGTCTGCTGGTAGAGATGAGCAGAAGCCATGCCCCTCTGCAGGGTCTTCCTGTGGGTTCATTAAGCATGGGACCCGTTCCCATTTATTAAAGCCCAACTCAGCAAGTGTAAATACAAGTCGCAGGCTTCCAGTGGGAGTTGGGAGTAGAGGGGAACAACCCTACTTTTTTTTTTGTTTTAACCATTGCTACTGCCTGAAGTTCTGTGTGACTAACCTGGTCTGAGTCGTGCCCTCCCCCACAACATGAAGATTGCAAACTGAGCATGACAAGAATAGCACCCAAGTCAACAATTTATGTAAAACAAAGGTCTCGCATGGGATCCCAATCCCCACAACCCCCTCCCTGGCCCCGCCCGAAGAAAAGGGTTGCAGGCAGGACAACAGAATGCACAAGAGGAGTCACAGGCCTGCAGCAACTTCAAATCAACAGCAGTCTCTCGTGTCCAAATGTGTAGCTATATTTGTGTAGAATAAAGAAAAAAATCTATTTTTGTCTGAAAAGAATTTATATAAGCTTAGCCAGAGATATATAATATATATTCTTGTGTCTGTGTGGTTACATTTGCTTTTTGTAAGCCTTTGTATTTCTCTTATTTTGAAGTATGTTTCTGTACTGAAAAAAGGATACTTTTAAGGAATACTTTTAAGAAAGAAAAAATAAAATACATACCTTGTAATATTTTGAAGTCTTACTTGTTTATCTGCCTTGTGTTAATTGCCTATGCACCAGGTGTGTCCAGTGACTTTGATAATTAGCGCACTTGTAACTTGCCTCCCTACTGTCACACCATTGTTGCTCTCAGCAAACTACGTTACTCTACAAGTCCATACTCCAAAAGGAGCAAACAATGTGACTCTGAAACAGGTTCATACTAGAAAAGGGGCAAACAACAGGACTCTATAGGAAGTCCATACTGCAAAAGGAGCAAACAACGTTACCCTACAACAGGCCCATTCTACAAAAGGAGCAAATAATGTGACTCTACAATGGGCCAATATTGCAAAAGCATGCTACCGCTCATTAACACTGGATTTCTGGCTGAAGGGAGATTTATCATTTTTATGCTTCGTCCCCTCTCCTAGTGAGACTCCCCCTGCACTTTTTGCTGGACTTCTGGAGTTGGACAATGGAGTTGTTGCCCATTGCTTGATCTGTTGATCTGCGTACAGATCCTCTTTCTGTAGCCCAAATTCTAGGGTACACTCCTCAAATGATTTAAAGCACGCTGCTTCATACAGATCCCCGATTTCTCTCAAACCCCCTGTTTTTCATCTTTCAAACCTTCTACACTACACTGCCGGGGAAGGCCGGGTTCCTAAATATTGGCATGCAGGGCGACAGTGTTCACCGTATCCCAAATCTCTATGTGCTTTTCGTTATGAAATTCTCCTGCAACCCTCTTGGTCCTTCTTTCTTCCTTAACCATTGTATCTTCCACGTGTGCCCCCATGCTATCGCTTGTTCCATCCCCACCCAATGCTTCTCGTTTTCCACCCTCCCCCACTCCACCAGCAGTCACAATTTCATAGCCTGGTAGTATTTAAGCATGTTTGGGCACACCAGACCTCCCTGCCACATCCCCCTCAATAAAACCACCCTCCCAATTCGCAGCTTCTTCCCATTCCACACAAAATACATGATTTCATCCTGTAAACCCCACCCCTTCTGCACTTTTCCTGCTTTTGGGATCGGTAGCGCTTGCAACATATACAAGAGCCGTGGAAGGACATTCATTTTTATAATCGCTATTCTCCCTGGCCACGATACATACAGCCCATTCTATCTCCCAAGAACTTTCTTAATTTGGACTATCAAAGATGGTTAGTTTGCGCTGTGAATTTGTTGAAGATTTGAAATTAGGTCTACCCCCAAATACCCTTTTGTCCACCTAAATGGTATATTGGTGCTGAGGCACTTAAGTTCCCCCTGTCCAACTGACAGGGTTAGTATTTGGAGATGTTGACTTTGAACCCTGTAGAGAAGGAGCCAAGTACCCCCACCTCAACCACGTTTGCCCATATTGCTTATATGTTGGGAACCAGAGTGTGATACACGTGCAGTATCAGTGAAAATACCAATATCGAAGAGAGTCCTGGAGGCAAGGCTCCCATTGAGAAAGCCATACTTGCATATGAGACGGTATGATGGCCATTGAATCATATCCCAGAAGAAACAGGACAGCTGAGTGGAAGAGAATGGTGACATTAGCACCGTCAAATGAAGCCAGTCTGATATACATAGAAGGAGATGCAGGGACAAGAGAATGAAGCTATTCTATAGGCATCATGAAGGCATCAAAGATAAGTGACATCTTTGGATTAAGATGAAGAAACTTATGCTACAGAAACTATGAAGATATCAAGTTATTTTACCCGTGTACAGATGCAAAGAAATGCAAGCAGACAAAGTATTCTTGAGGCTAGCTTTCGAGTGAATAGATTGCGGCATGCGCCAACATATACGAAAACAAGGAAGACATCAGAGGTCTATTAGAAAATAGTATTTTTAATGCACTAGAGCTCGATTTTGTGGTCTTCAGTCACATGGAAGTTTGAAGTTGGATGAACATGACAGTCACACCTACGCATGAGGGCAGAGCTTGCCTTCACTCCCCTGAATTCTCCAGAGCAAAAGAACACTCCCAAGGACAAGTTCAAAGCCTTAATTGACAGCAGACCACTGAGGTGATGATAGATGAATATGCTCATTGATGGGAAGCTATGGTTAAGACTAGCTCACCAGCACCTGTAAACCCAGCCTGTATGCTGCTAACATAGGTGGAAAAGTACTGACGGAGGTTAGAATGCCAATCAATTGTTGCGACACTTGTGATAAAGGGTCCTATAGTTTGTGTAACCAAAGGGACGTTGTGTATTTAGTGACGTTCATAGTGACCTGTTTAAGGGGAGGGCTTAGTTGCTCCACCTGATGTTAAGAAACAGATCACTTTTCTTCACTCTCCCAGACTAGTATGGATCATATACTTAGAGGTTCCCGTAGACCCGATCACTTTCTCCAATAGGTTTTTGATGTTTGCCACGTAGGATGATGTTAGTAAATATGAAGGTTGACATCATCAATGACGATTTTGTGTTATACAAGAATGCTTTTTTTCAAGATACATTCAGAGACCTTACGCTGAGACATCCGTTGTGCTCCCTGTTTTAGATAATTGATATTAAAACAGTTACCTTTTTGCCAACTACCTGAGTCGTTTCGATTATTGATGTTTGAGTTACTTCTGTATCCCCATCCATCTCAAGGGTATTGCTGCCTCGCCTTAAAGGGCTGAGGTCTCCCGATTCACGTGGTAGCAGAGAGGATGGTTAAAAATCCATCGAGATAGTAGATTTTGGGGTCTCCGGAAATATTACACGACCTCTGCCATTCGGCTGAAAGGACATGAAGCTCCCTGTAGATAGCGGAAACATTTTTAATGATCAGACTTGCAAGCGGTAGGTTAGACGGGTCCCTTGATTTCAGGCAGAATCCCCTACCAGCGTCTACAGGAAGCTGAACAAACGGAAAGTTGAAAAGGCTGATAAAGAGGCGGACGATCCCAAGTCAGAAGTCTAAAAAGTGAATGGTGAGTAAAAACTGGGTGAGGTGGCAAAAATTGTGAATAGGTAGTGACTCACTCACTACCTATTCACTAAGTGATAAGGCAAAAACGAGTAATGGAGGGAGGTTAGGGTAAAGTAACTTGAGAACGTTGAGCTTTGACATATTAGGTAATTGACTTGAGGAGAGGCCAAGCAATTAAAAGGTATTGTGAGGGAAGGTGCCACGATAAAGAGTATGCCCAGTTTCCTGCGTTGTAAAAACGTAACAGAAGGAATCGTTTCTAGAGCCATATTTACAGGTGACCTAGGCTATGAACTTGGATAAAGACGAGTTTAAAGAGAATGATTCACATCCCAATCGGGGTATTTTTAGGCGTAGGAAAAGGTTGGTCTTGAGGAGAAGACTGAAATATCTGTGGTCGGTCGAGTATGTCCGTTTGTCTGTTTTATGTAACTGTATATGGTGAAAAAACAATAGAGGAATTGATAGATGTGAAAAGAAAACATGAGAATTTGAGAATTAATTATTTATTTAGTGGAAATTGAATTGATGGTGTTTAGTGAAAATGTAGATTAAAATCAAAAACGTGATATAGAGGGTTTGGAGCCTGCAACGATTTGGTGCACGCTCATATTGTTTTGTTTTTCTGAAATGTATTTTTGAAATTTGTTAAGAGAAAGGGTGAGCATTGACAGTCAAGTGTGATGAGTCAAAATGGAGGATATTACTCCACTTATACACCTCTGCAAACAGTTGCCGAAACACGCACCCAAACTTAAGCAGAATGGGTTAAAGGGACGGCAGAAAAGATGTTCATGCCATGGCCACAAGGGGGGATCCTTATTGAAGGCAGATTTGCAGCATATGATGACAAATTTGCATGCAACATATACGGGAAAAAGTTAGATAAACAATTAGCGAGCTTAGAGCTCTGCAAAATGTACCAGGAGGAAAGAGAAGAGCCACCTCCTAAAGACTGCATATTGAATATATGCAAAGAGGGGGGTGAGGAGCCTTCTGCTCCCCCGCTGCGCCTGAAGCAGACAGCGATAGTAAGAAAGATGATGGGTTATACCCATTATGGGAGCTTAAGACAGCGACATGGTACAGCAATCTGGCATATGAGTCGCCTGCGCAAAGCAGCGACGATGGCCCAGAGGAAATTTCGGAGAAAGATGTAATCTCTAAGATCCCAAGGGACAAGAAGAGACGCGATAAGGAGAGAAGTGATCGACCAAGTACATCCTTAGATATAGGACGTGAAATAAAGAGATGGAAAGGAGAAAAAGATAAGACTGATGAGTTAGCACTTATACAGAACGAATGGATGGGTGGTCAGATGTTGCTCAAGCTTGATGGTAAGAGCATCAGGGACGTAAGGCAAAGAGAAGATCAAGATGAACAGGACAAGAAGGATAGAGAGAGAGAGGAAAGATTGAAAGAAGATGGAGTGAAAAGGAAGGATAGACAAAGTCGGGAACAGTTGTATTAAGAGGAGCAACTGAAAAAGCAGGAAAGGGCAGAGGAGCAAATAAATTATGCCAATAGACAGAGGACAATTGAAGAATGAGAAAGACAAGAAAGAAAGGGAGAGGAAGAGGAGGAACAGAAATTAAGGGATACAAGAATACAAAGACGAAGTGATACAAAGGGCAAATGAGAGGAGAAATATGAAAAGAAAAGAGGAAGCAAGGACACAAAGAGAATTTGATGATGAACTAGAACAAAAGAGGAGGCAGAGAGCACGCAATCTTGGGCGTATAGAAAAAGTGTTAATGGATAGTAATCCAGTAGTGGCATGGGAAGACATAGAAGAATTCTTCCCAGCACGTGAGCCAATAGCAGGTCTGTCTAGAGCAAATCTAGAGGATGAGTTTGACTGTAGAAGCATTGGGGGTGCTATCAATAAAGTTTATCATGATATGAGGACTAAAAGTGCTGCATGGGAAGGGTAAAAATGATCGACTCGAGTGTGCACAGTTGTACGACAAAGAAGGAGCCTCATGCAGTTTTGAGCCAAAGGAGCTGTCTTTACTGACTCTGAATAGAGATGATGAGGAGAGAAGTCACACGCGTTTGGGACAGGATATGTCAGACGAAGATAGGGAAACCTCCCATGGGGAGGAGAAAGGCAATGTATGTGGCCCTGAAGGGTGTTTTTCAATGGATAAGGAAGTAAGATGGTTGGATCTAGACCAACCCAAATCATGGGCATCAGAATCATTGACACGGCTAGATCCACCTAGAGGGCGAACCCATGGTGAGAGGGGGGACTCGCCACCTTATGTGAGCAGGTAAATGTCACTGCCAGGTAGAAAGCAGAGCGGAACCATTGTCCCTGCTATGAACAGACAGACAATGGGGGACGAGTGTTAGTTTGGGGTTTCATAGTTTCCATTGTTAGAGAAAGGAGGAGCCAGGCCACAGTATGTACCTTGGTCACAGATGGATAAGGATAATTTAAGGTGTTAACTCCCGAGTTTAACTTCTGGCGCTGGGAAATAGATACATGAGTTAGAGAAAATGACAGGAGGAAACACGTTAGCTATAGGGGACATTAAAGGTCTCCTGATCGCCATCTTTGGGGCAAGGGCTGATGATGTTTGGTCAAGAGCAGGGTTTTCTAGTGTTACCACGGTAAACACTGCTCATGATTGAGCACCGTTCAATAACTGTAGCGCGGCGGTCTGGAAATCGCTTAGAGTACTGTATCCGGACACGTCCGACACATCTGACATGGGAGCTACAATGGCAAAGAAGATGCAGGAAGGGGGTGATCCTCTTGTTTATATTCAGAATTTCCAAGAGCAGTGGGCTTTGGAGACACGAGACTCTTGGGGTAAATCCATACCTGTATTTTTCCATGTATTATGCCAAGGGGTGCCAGAAGCAGTACAAAAGCAGCTCAAGAAATTATTGGGCATGGAAACAAAGCCGTGGTCAGAGATTCAGCTGGCCATCACGCATTATTGGAGGCTGTTTCAAGAGAAGAATCGAAAGAAAGATGATGCTAGGAAAGGTGAAGAGGCAAAGTTTGTGAAGAAAAACCTATCAAAGCACGCCATTGAGGGGGCAATGTTGACTAGTGTAGATGTACCGGGTTTACAGCAAGTAGCAAGCATGCCACAGGTGAATAACCAAAGGCAGTTCGATAAAGGTAATAATGGATTTGCATCACGGGGAAGGGGAGGCTTTCGAGGTAGAGGCTTCCGGAATAATCAGGGAAACTGCCAGAATAATCAAACTGGGTTTCAAAACACACAGAACGATAGTCAAGGCATGCAGGAGGGGCAAGCTAGGAGACCTCCTCCTGTATGTTGGACACTTGGTATGTCAGGGCATTATGCTCGCACATGTAGAAGTCAAGGATTTGTGCAGTTGAGCAATTCTCAAGAGGGGGGGCCACAAACCTGCCTGCATGTTCGCAGCAGAATGGAGATGGGTTTGCTCAGAATCAGACAGTGCAGCAAACACAAGCGCCGAGAATGTAACAAGGTTTACAAACACAGCAGGTAACAATGAATCCACCATCAGGGCAGTCACAGCAGTCACCCATGCAGATACAACAAAGCACAAGCACGGGACAGTTAATGACTCCTGCAATAGGGGGTCTTACTGTTGATGGAGGGAATCCTTTCACTTGTACGGGGATGAGAATGTATCCACGATAGGACAGCTCACTGGAACACTTGATGTGTTTGATACTATCAGTGACTCCCAATCCTCAAGTGGAACCGAGGGTTGACGTCCCCCTCCTCGACCACGCCATCACTCATGGCCACTCATTGGCTACCTCACTCCTCCATTTAGCCTGCCTCTCCTTTGTCTAGCCCACTCAACCTAATCAGCAAACTCTCAAGACTCAGGACATTCACCTTACCGCTGCCACGGACCAGCCTTCCCACCTCCATCAATTCCAGGAATCTAAGACTGCGCTCCCTCCCGCTCACAACACAGACACCCTTCCCGCTACACCCCCTCCATGTCCCGAAATCACTGCTTTCCTATCCACGTGAGAACACTGCTGCCAAACACACACACACACACTACCAGCACACACCTCCCCACATCTACCACACTCACCCTTAATCAAGAAAAACCCTCAATCACCTCACCTCAATTTTGCATTACTCAACGTTCGCTCCCTTTCTGCCCATGCCCTAGATATACACGATCTCCTAACCAGCAACAACCTTGACCTACTTTTCATCACCGAAACATGGCTACACGAAGCTTCTGACCCTGCCATTGCCTTAGCTCTTGCTTCAGGCTACTCCATCCTCAGACAAGACAGACCGTCTCGAACAGGAGGGGGGTAGCGTTCATCACAAGGGATACCATATCACTAAGGCCGAACAACCGCCCATGGGAGGGCAACTCAGATATAATATCTGTCCAACTCTCCCTGTCTCACACCAGCACCATCAACATTCATGTCCTATACCGCCCGCCAGGCCTTCCCTCAGACTTACAGGGACACCTCATCCACTTACTTAGCAATAACATCAAAAGCTTCACAAAAACACTGCTTCTCGGTGATTTAAATCTAGGTCTCAACTATCCCAAAGATAAAGCTGCCGCTACCCTCGCTAAAGAACTTAAGGACCTAGGCTTCACACAAAAACTCCTCATCCCTAACCATTCAAAAGGTTGCACCCTGGACTGGGTCGCTGACCACAACTGCTCCACCATCGTCACCTCCTTTACTGCATATCCTTGGACTGACCACAATTGTGTTCAATTCACAATACCCACAGGCCGCACTCCCAAAGCTCTCTTACATGCCCCACAGACGCTACTGAGAAGCTCCAAAAAACTCAACAAGGACAACCTCTGCCCTTACCCAGATGTCCCTGCACTATCACCCCCTTCTCCAATGACCTCAACACCCTAGCAGACCTATACAATGACACCCTCTCGAATACCATCCACTTCATAGCCCCACTTGAATATAAAAAAGAAAAAAAGTCACTGCATAGCAACTCATGGCTCACAGAAGAACTATAGGCCCTACGAACCAGCAAACGGAAAGCCCTCAAGAACTGGCATACCAAAGGAAAGCTTCAACCTGATCTCCCACCAATACAAAGACACCATTACCAAAGCTAAGGCCAATTCCTTCAACAGCCGCATCACTAATGCTAACTCCCAAACGAAGGAAATCTTCGCTATCTTCAACGAGCTCATCTCTCCTCTCACTAGCCCAGATGAGATCATCAAAAACGAGGCCTGGCGTGCAAGCATACAATCGGCCGTGCTTAACAAAATTGACCTCTTACAAATAAAAAATTCAGATTCATTACAAAGCACTACCAAATCAACATCCACCCACTCAAACAGTCCCCACTCCTCCCAGCCCACTCAACCTATTCTCATTTCGAGATATCACGGAACCCAAAGTCATCAACCTCCTTAAACACCTCAAGCCATCCATGTGCAAAGGCGACATCTGCCCACCCAAGATAATCAAGGACTGCGCCAATTCCCTTGCCCCTCTCATAACGGCCTTTATAAATGCATCCTTTAGAACAGACATTGTCCCTGCCAGCCTCAAAAAAGCATGGGTACACCTCCTACTAAAAAAACATACCCTGACCCTGCTCAGCCTAATAACTACTGGCCCATAACCACTGTCCCCTTCCCCCTTAAAATCTTGGACAAAGCAGCCCACAGCCAAATCCAACACTTTCTTGAAACCAATTCCACCCTAGGGAAAAAACAATCAGGCTTCCGCAAAGGACATGGCACAGAAACCGCATTGGCTGATCTAAAAACCAAATCACCCAAATCATGGACAAAGGCAAGCCAGCACTCTTCTTATTACTGGACCTCTCAGCTTCCTTCGGTCTTGAAGAAGATCACAAGACTCTCTCCACACACCTCACCCATTCAGCCAAATTCTCCAAAGTAGCAGCCTCATGGATCACCTCCTTCCTTGCATATACCAACTACGCTGATGACACTCAAGTACTCCTACCACTATCCGGCTCCTACAACCAAGATGTCAATGCACTACATATAATATATGCCACTATCCAAGCCTGGATGGCGGCCAACGGCCTCTGCCTCAAAAGGGACAAGACCGAGATCATCATCCTCTGTAAAAAGGCCATGCTAGCCAAACTAGATAACCTATACTCCAATTTCAGCATAGACAGCACCATTATGCCCATTTCCTCGTCTGTGAAGACCCTAGGGATCTACACAGATTCCACTCTTTCTATGACTAGACAAGTCAGCGCCATTCCCTCAGCATCAGCACACACCATCAAGCACATCAATGCAATAAAACACTACCTCTCCAAGCCCAACTCTCTCTCTATAGCCAGAGCAACTATAGGGGCCAAACTTGACTATTGCAACGCCCTCCTAGCCAGTACTTCAGTGAAAAATGTAAACAGGCTCCAAACCACTCAAAACAATGCCTGAAGAGCTGCACTCAGCACTCCTAGAAGGGACCATATCTCCCATGCTAGACAGGCAGCACACTGGCTCCCCGTTAAGATTGTATTACATTCAAAATCCTTACACTCACACACAAATGCCTATCCCTCACAGCCCCCTCCTACCCATCAGATACCATCACAAGAACCTCCTCCACACGCCCCACGTGCACCCTATACTCCAACCTACTGCTCACCCCACACACCAACAGGGCCAAAGCAGGTGGGTTAGGTTTCCCCTACATAGCCGCCAAACTCTGGAATAGGCTCCCCACAGCACTTAGAGCAGAGACCTCCCTCCTTGCATTCCACAAAAATCTAAAAACCACTCTTCAACTAGCTTCCTCCCCTCCTGTTCTTCATCGTACTGTATGTATTAATTTCTGTAAAAAATGTATGCACTGTATGTTCTGTAACTAAGTTTCTCACTGTAACAGGCGCCATGATGCCTTCAGGCTGTTGCGCGTTATACAAAAACGAATAGATAAATAAATAGGAGGCACATCTTTTTCTTTTTTAGTAGACACTGGTGCAACACGCTCATGTATACGAGAGGGGACATGCTCGATGTCTGGAAATGACATGAATACTCAAGGTTTCACGGGAGCTACAAGTATAGTTCCTTTTACTGAAGAATTGCCAGTCTCTATAGGAGAGTGTGACATGCCTGTGCCATTGTTATATTCAAGGCAGACACCTGTCAATATATTAGGTTGAGATTTAATGACCAAGTTGAACATGACGATTTTGTTCACTGATAAAGGAATAGTATGTTCAACACCAGGAATGCATTATTTAAATGCGAGTGAATTTATTATGGCATTTGCAGGACAAATGGCCATACGAGGAGTACCGTAAGAACCACAAGTTTTTCACTATGGGGTAGGTAGTCTGTTGACATGGCTACCAGGTTTAGTGGGCAGAACTATGAGAATACCTGACACATTTTTATTCATGCCAAAGATACCTATGGATGGAGAGGAAGAGCAAGGCTTTCCTTTAGAATTACAAGCAGCCATAGAGCGAAGAGAAATGGCTTTGCTTGATGGAAATTATTATGAAGGCAGACGATGGAGCACAGTGATTGCCATTGGGGAAGGTTACAGATTGAATGACGTCACTGATGAGGATATGTTTAGAGATCATCTGTCAGGTGACCAAGTAGTATTTGAGATGAGCATTACTTATTGCGTAAGAGCAATTAAACGTGAGGTTCCTCAGAAAATGATGTTTGTACAAAAACGGCCATTTCGATGAAGATATGGGAAAAGTGCCAGTTTCATTATGGAAAACAGGCCCCTATGATGTTGGCCTATTGAAGGGGGTTGGAGAAGTGAAGATTAAATTGAAACCAGGAGTAATTTTACCTTGAGCATGACAGTATCCTATGTCTCGAGAGGCAGATGAAGGTATTTTTAAGACAATGGGGGTCATTCAGAGTTTGGAGGCAGCCATGGTGCTAATAGCACCATGGCTGCCTCCAAACTCGGGTCGGGGTCCATGCTGTCAGAATGGGGATTTACCGTGACATTCCGAACTATGCGGACCCGCTAAATCCCCATTTCGAAAACCATTCCCCATTCCCATTTGGGCCCCCATAGGGCTCAATGGGAATGGGGAAGGAGCTAATAACGGGCCAGCAAATTGCGGGCCCCTTATTAGCTCCATGGTCCCTTAACGGGTCCAGCTAAGGGCGGCTGGTAAAACCAGCCGGCCCTGGTGGGATCCACCAAGGGACCTCGTAATAGGGCGGTAGGGGGTTAATGGCACTGGCATCCTTACTGGTGCCGTTAACTCCCTACCGCCAGGGTCGGAATGACCCCCTATATCTGCTATGATGGAACAGGGTATTTTAGTGACATCAGAGTCGTCATGCAACACCACGGTTTATCCTATTAAAAAATCAAAGGGAGGGTCTTGGCATTTAATGCAAGATGTAAGGCAGATAAATGATATTGTAGAGGCCGAGTTCCCTCTAGTCTCTAACCCGTCCACAATCCTTTGTAATATACACGTTGAGGCGAAATATTTCACAGTGATTGACTTGAAAAATGCATTTTTCTCAATCACTGTGTAATACCGCGATTTATCCTGTAAAAAAGGGAAAGGGGGGCATGGCATTTAGTGCAAGACCTTTGCCAGATTAACCAGATTGTAGAGGCTGAGGTCCCTCTAGTTCCTAATCCTGTGACAATCTTATGTAATATCCCCGATGAGGCATGATATTTCACTGTGATTGACTTGAAAAATGTGTTTTTCTCAATCCCATTGCATAAAGAGTCACAAGTTCTGACGTCATTTACGTTCAGACAAACTGAAAAGAGTCGCCTGTCCCAGGGGTAGTCTCATGGCAACTTGCCCAGAATCACAGGAGCTGCACCATCAGGTGGAGGGAGCAAGGAGCACCATGGTTCACGCACGTCCCTTTGGGACGTTAATACACTGGGGGCCTGGTTGGACTCAGTCCTGGCACCTTTGGCACCAGGCTCATGGAGAAATATAAGCAAGACTCTTTTATTATGGGCAGGAGTGCTTTCAAGAACTTTCCACTTGTGGTAATCAGCCCGGATGTGGCTTTCCATTTTCAGCTGCACATGTAACTTTGAGGAGTGGCAGGGTGTGGCAAGCAGAACTGAGCTAGTGGCCATGGCCTTAAGAGCTCAGCTATAAAATCCAGCCCAAACCCAAGGTGCACGCTTCACGTTAATCTACATTTGCATGCAGCGTAATGCTGACCACCACCTGGGTTAAGTAGCACTTACCTTGGGAATCTAGTCTCCTGTTCATACGCTTACCTCCTGGAGTCAGCTTACATCTGTATTCATCACCGTTGAGCCTGGCATCTATTCTTCATCTTCCGGATTGCAGGTCTTCAGCTCTGGCCACAACATCATCTTCATCTTGGCACGCAGAACTCCAGCTCCCGGCACCGAAACATGACATCTTCATCTCTAACATGCAGAAACTTTGGCTCAGGGCTCCGCAGCATGACATCTTCTTCTTCCAAGAAAGCAGAGCCTTTAAAAGGACAAAAGGCAAGGTTAGACATACGAACCTGCAGTTTAAGGTCACGCTTGCAAAATTCTTCGTGCTTGTACTTAAAAGCTCACCTACCTGCTGCCGGAACGCCGCAGGATCCTCTGCTCCTCATCAGGAGCCACCTCGGGCTCTGTTGCTCTGCTGGACCACACTCACACCTATTTGGGAAGAAATATAGATATGGTTACAGAGCTGACAACAGGCTGTGAACAAGACAATACCAATACTTCAAGACAAACAGAAAACAGAAAGACACTTACCAGAAAAGCGTGGAATTGTCACAGCTGGACTGGACACCACGTATAAAGGACCAGTGAAGGAACTTGGTCCTCATTCTACATGCGCCCCTGCCAGAAGTAGCAGGACAGAGAGTTCACCCTTAATGGGACGGTACATGCTCACCACGCTATGGGAGGAAGGGTTTGAGAGGGAATTCACTCGCAGGCCAGTAAACTTACATCCTCTCATATCTATGCAGGAGCAGGGTTCCAATTCATCGCAGCAGTCCACAGCCTATGTGCAGCAGAAAGAAGCAGATCGGGGGGTCCAATTTCCTGGGAGGGTGGCAACCGTGCCCCAATGTCCCCACAGAGACCAGGTGAGCGTAACAGGTACTGTGAGTCTCTGTTGATTTTCAATAGAGTCCTGCAGATGGACTTAAGCAATATTGATTTGGACAAGTGTTGTGTTGCAGTACGTGGATGATATATTGGTCTGTAGCACCTTAGAGGAAGAGTGCAGACGCGATTCAGTTCAACTGAGGATTATTCTTGCTGAGAAAGGATATGAAGTAGACAAGGAGAAATTGCAGTATTGTCAAAAGCAAGTACTGTAGATAGGTCAGTAAATTTCACATGAGGGAAAGAAAGTTAATCCTGAGAGCACTGAGGCTATTTTTAAAACAGTAAAGCCCCTCACGATAAAGCACATGCAGAGATTTTTGGGACTATGTAACTATATAAGAGCATGGGTCTTTCATTACAATTCATACATAAGGCCCTTGTTACAAGCTCTAAGGAATGCACAAGCACATCAGGAAAAAAGTGTCTGGTCTGAGGAGATGGAAGAAGGATTTGGTGAGTTAAAAAAGGCAATTTGCACAGCTTAAGTTTTAAGGATTCCCAATTATGCTGAGGAATTATTTTTGTTCTCGCACATGAATGGCACTGTTATGACAGCTGCACTCACGCAGAAAACCATGTTGGGGTACAAGCCCCTTGCATATTACAGTGGGATTCTAGACCCAGTAATGAGGGGTCACTTCCCATGCAAACAATCTTTGGCAGCCGCCACGTTCGTTATTGAGAAGGCTGCTAGTATAGTAATGGTGTGCTCCATGACGTTATTTGTTGAACATGTATTGTTTGCTATTTTGGAAAAAGCTAAAGGCACGTTGACTTCTCAAAGGGCTTCTGCATACGAGGTAGTCATATCGAATCCGGCGATTAAATAGTCTGATGCAAATTAGTGAATCCTACCATGTTTGTAGCAGAACCACTGGCAGAGGACGAACATGCACATGATTGCTTGAACTATGAGGAATTTTATGACAAACTCCCTAGGGTGAAGGAACATGCGTTGGCAGCTGGGGAGATTCTCTTTATTGATGGTTTTTCTAGCATCAATCAAAATGATGGACAAAGATATACAGGTGCCGCTGTGGTAAAGTGCATGGCCAATGGAGAGTTTAAAGTATTGATAAGTGCACGACTACCATCTCACTTTTCGGCACAGGCTGCAGAATTAGTGGCACTGATTATCGTGCTCGAGAGACATGCAGACCAGGAAGTAACAGTGTACAGAGACTCCGTCTAAGTGACATCAACAGTGAGCGTAGGGCTAGCACGTTGGAAAAGGAGGGGTTACCTCCGAGCGGATAGCACTTCAGTGCAGCACGCAGCCTTATTGGACAGACTTATTAAAGACTACAACTCCCAGTAGCCATTGCAGTAGTTAAGTGCACAGCAAACACTAAGAGAGCAGACTTTATCTCACGTGGCAATCATAAGGCAGACGAGACAGCAAAACAAGTTGCATGTTCAGATATTATTATGTTGTTTGATATGCCTGATGTGCATGAAAGCATGGCGGTGATGATGAGTGTGTCTGAATGTTATAATAACTTGTCTAGGACTCAATTGGAAGAGATTCAAGGGGAAGCACCTCAAGATGAGAAAGACTTGTAGACGCGGAGAGGGTGTTCTTTAAATCCCTCTAAAGCATTGTGGCGACAAGACAGCACTGGTAAACCGGTGATGCCTGTAGCCTTGTTAATGTTGGCATTAGAGCAGCTACACTACCCTGCGAAACATTACTAGAAAGAGCCTCACCACAACAATTGCAGAGGAATGGTTTGTTCCAAATATAGTAGAACACATTGCATTTCATGTAGTAAATTGTATCATATGTCAAAAGTTTACTGCTGGGCACACACTGCGCCCAATGAGAGGAGTTGTTCCAAGGCCTAATGGCCGCTTTCAGCATTTGCATATCGACTATGTCGACATGCTGCAAGTATGTAATGGATACAAATATGTGATTGCAGTGGTATGTCCCTTTTCGAGGTGAATTGAGGCTGGTCCAGGTACACACAAAAACTCCACCTGTGCAGCAACATGTTTAGTATGAGAAGTGTTTCTTAGATGGGGAATATGTGAAGTATTAAGATCAGATAATGGCCCTCATTTTGTTAATGAAGTCTTTGAACAGATAAGCTTGTTGCTTAGCATAAAGCACAAGTTTTCATCGGCTTATCACCAGCAAGCGAACAGAGTCTGTGAGAAACTCAACAGCTTGCTTAAATAGAGAATAGACAAATTGAAGCTTACCTTGAAAAAAGGATAATTGCATGGTCTACCACTGGCATTGTATGCATTGAGAAATCATCCAGGTTCAGACCATTTTACCCCCATGAAATAGTGACGGAGGCAAATGAGGACATCTCTCACACCTCCGTCTAGAACTAGAAGTGATGCCCAGACCATAGCAGAATTGTTAGGAAAGTAGCCAGGTGATTACTTACCATGCATGACCTCAAGTATCTCAGTCATTTCAGATCAGCTCAAGCGGAAGGGGTTTGGGGCTACTCAGAACACAGAAGGAGATGTTACAGCCACCGGAAATAAAGAACTATGTCTTCCCAAACCTTTCCCCAGTGATTCAATTCTAATCTGTAATTTCACGAGGAAGTGGCACGAGCCGCGTTTCAACAGTCCCTTCGTAGTGGAAGACGTGACACCATCTGCAGTCAAAGTGCCGGGCAGACGTGCTTGTTTATTTCTCAGAGACGTGAAAATATATGCTGGAGAACTCCCTTCACCCTCACCCCCATCAGAAGCAAGCATCAGGGAGGAACCACAGCATGTGCAGACTAGATCTATGATGAGGAAGAAGGATGCAGAAGCTGTTGAGTAAACAGACAAAGAATATATTGGACCGCAGCTTATTGTTGGGACACTCTTTTCAGTCACTGAAAAAGGAGTTAAGGGAAGCTATTAGTTCTTGAGCCACAGAAGTTTGTTGACATTGGACTGAGACATGTTTAAGTCTTGATCGAGCAGGAGAGCATGCCAGATTTGGTGTTCCTTTTCAACCACTGGAAGAGGGAACAGTTCCCTGATTTCTTCCTCACTGAATTTCTTTGTTTCTGAGGTGCCATTGAAGGGGCCCAATGACAACGTTTCATGGATCGTGCTTGCAGTTTTCCTGTTTGTTCTATGCGCATACCTTGCGCTTGTGGGGAGAACTACTAACTTTTATCTGTTCCTGCAAGATCTTAAAAATAGTCCAACAATGAGAAGTTTGCTCACAGGTATTATTGAGCAAATCCTTCAGCTTCCTAAGTACAGTGGGGAAAACACAAATGCCGGTGTCAGTGGATAATGCACATAGATTTGCCAGCTTGGTGTTCTATTATCTGATTGAGGCATGCCTGGATCTTATTGGGAGACAAACTGATGTCCGCACGTTCCTGAGGGATCCGGGGAATGATGCAGCACTTAATGAAATACTGAGACATAATCACACAAGTGAACCTTTACTCAGAGAGAACACTGAGAACTGAATGAGACTTTTGAAGGAGAAGATCCAAAAATCTACTCGTTAAAGTACTTTGTTTCATGCTGAAGGAGAATCTTCATGTCTTCTGGTAAAAGACCAATTTGTAGTCTTCACTGGGAACTTTTGTTGATCATCGTATAGTCAGCCAGCTGAAGTTGATCGAGGGAACTTGTGGATCAGACTCAGCAGCTTCCAGTATATTATATAATGTTGCCCGATTAAGGATTCTTTTTTCCTTCCTTAAAAAAAAAAAGAGTAAAAATGGGTAGCATCAATAGTGATATCATTATGGCAGATCATGAGAGATGTCCACGATGTGCAAGAAGTTATTGTTGTAAATGGTCTTACTTGTGTGTGATTTACACTTGCATTTTGTTCATAGTGATACTGCGCTCACTTACAGTACACACTGCTTACTATTTAGATCCAAATAGAGGAAACAGTTCTCTGTATCTTTCTATACAGGAGGAGGGTACAGACGTGGCAACTACAAGACAGCTGACACCTTATGTAATTGTCACTACTCTAGAGATACACACGAGGGCACCTGGTCTTGTGATGGATAAGCCTGGGTTATCCTTTAGAGGGAGGTCACGTATGGAAGTTATGCAAGACACCTTTTTGCCCGCAAATTATGTGAATAGGATGAAGCTTCTGGAACTCTCTCCCACACAGGTAGCACATGTAAAAGCACCCAACACACTGACAAATGTTTCTATGATTGGTCCAGTAAGAAAGAACCATGCTGACATATTGTATGAGATGGTTAGAGAAGCTCGTAAAAAAATAACGAGACCTAAGAGAAGTGTTAGGGAGGATGATCATGAGTTGAATGATTACCTCGACAGTACAGCACACTTGGGTATAACATATGGTATCAGAATATGAAAGAAGTGGGAAGAAGTACCTTGAAGGAGGAATGCTTTGTATGTGCACTCCTGCCTTATAGCATGGGGAAGTCTAAAATCTTCACGGCTATTGAAATAGACGTCCAAACAGCACATTGTCTTTCACACATAGCACTCTGCCATACAGGGGTCAGTTCATGGGCCGAGATGCCTATCTCAAATGGGCCACTGAATTGACAGATCTGGATCAAGACGACTATATTCAAGATACAAAGAAGACAAGGCTAAGAGCTCATACTAAGAATCACGTGATCAGATACGAAAAGCCTGGCGTGAAAGGAGCTGGAATCAGATGGGAAGTAAACAGAAGATTGGAGCGTCCAGGAAAATATGCAGAAGAAATTTGTAGATGGAAGAACAGAGGCCAGATGCAGATTTGGGGATCAGTGCTATCACTAGATGGATGGGAAGAAGGAGTAGTGATCTGCAGAGCCTGGGTGGTCATTGGTTGTCATCGACCAGCCATTGACATAGTGCAAAATGGATGAAAACCTTTATGGCCAAGATTTGCTAAGCTACTGACCTGGGTCGAAGACAGAGGAGGACCCTTGCTGATTGTGCCTTTGGCGAATGCAAAGTTGTGCTTAAGAAACAATGGCAGAAGAAAAGTTGGAGAGAATCAGAACTGTGGTCGAATATTTGATGTACCAGGAATGAAACTTGTAACAGCAGTGATCATGGATCACTATTGGGCTTGTGGATCCAGGGCATATATGAAGCTACACAAGGATTGGGGAGGACGATGCTCACTAGTGAATGTCCATGGTCCAGCTTTGGTGATTCCTAAAAGTGATTTGAACCTTGACAGTTTCCCGAAAGCAGATGCCCACCTGAGGAAGAGGAGATCTGTGGAGCCAATTAATCGAATGAAGAGGTAGAACTATTGCTCCGCCAAGTCAATAGAAGCTTTGGAATCCATCCCATGTGAACACAGACTGTTTAGCCAGACTTCGTTGGTATGCACGTTGATCTTCATGCAGAGAATCCAGGTTGGAGCAAATACCAAATGGCTGCAGATTACCAGATGGGAATTGCTGAAGACAATCAACATAACCATAAAAGGATTCAATGCTATCAGAGAAGAGATGAGAGCCATATGACTGATGACTCTTCAGAATAGATACATCCTGGACATGATTACAGCTATGGATGGAGGTGTTTATGCAAAAATCGGAGAATCATGTTGCACGTTCATACCTTCTCATGACAACGAGAATGGCAACTTGACAGAGGCCATAGAAATGCTGACGAAACTACACGTCCAGATGATAGACGAAGTAGAAGACATTGACATTGGTTTCGATCACTTTTTTCTCGGGTTCCACAATGGATGGCAGATATGTTCAAGTTCCTTGGAGCCCTGATTGTGTTGGTATTGCTTGGATTTTGTGTGACCAAGATAATAATCACACAATGCAGAAAGACAGCAAAGAAAGCCATAGGGAAGAAAATTATGATCGATGTTGAATCAGTATGGAAGGCCAGAGAGTTGACAGATGAAGAAATCAGAGACTTTGTGAAAGCTAGCATTCATGCACCTGAGGGAACAAAGTTCCTGTATCCAAAGAACCATAAGAAGTATGTGGAAAGTTGGATCTATTGCAGCCCAAGTGGACAGTGCATGCCTATGACTTGGAACAAGGATGAGCATGTGAAATCAGCTGCATGCCTGAAGGGATTCATAAAGATATGGATCCCAAAGAAGCATTTATTTATTTATTTTAATAACGTGCCACATGTCCGCAGGCCTCAGAGTGCACAGAAAAACAGTGACAAGACGCACAAACAGAAAGCAGGAGGGAGCTATGGATGAGCTGAGAGTTAAAGCCAGTTATTCTTCAGATACGGATGTCTAGAGATGAAGGATAAGGATGATGGGAGAGTGGTCAATGAATCGCCAAGAGGGGGGAGTGTAGAGAAGGAGCCAAGTACCCCCACCTCAACCACTTCGCCCATATTGCCTATATGTTGGGAACCAGAGTGTGAGACATGTGCGGTACCAGCGAAAATGCCATTACCGAGGAGAGTCCTGCAGGCAAGGCTCCCATTGAGAAAGCCATACTTGCATACAAGACAGTATGATGGCCATTAGAATGAAATCCCAGAAGAAACAGGACAGCTGAGTGGAAGAGAAGAATGGTGACGTTACCACCATCACATGAAGCCAGACTGACATACATAGAAGAGATGCAGACAAGAAAATGTCTAAGATAAGTGACATCTTGGGATCAAGATGAAGAAACTTATGCTACAGAAATGATGAAGATATGAAGTTATTTTACATGTGTACAGATGCAAAGAAACAAAAGCAGACAAAGTATTCTTGAGGCTAGCTTTACAGTGGATAGATTGCGCCATGTGCCAACACATACATATATATATATATATTTATATATATATAGTGGCTGTGTAGTTATGGTTAAGTTGCTAATCCCATAGGAAGAGCACTTTTTGGGTGGCTTATAACTTCGCTCCCCCTGGACGAATCCTCACCAAACGTTGCAAAACAACTATATGGCCCACTCTGAAATATTTTTTTAGTGTGGTGAGGTTTGGTCCAGGGGGGGGCAAAGTTATAGGGGGGCCCCAAAACTTCTTTTTTTCCCATAGACTGAGTGGAGAAAAAACTTTGCTCACGCCTACAGCCCAAACCACTAGACAGATTTTCACCAAACATGCGGCAGGAGCAACGACTTGGTCCCGAAAGCCTGCTTTTGTAAATTTGGTGAAAATCCGTTCAGTATTTTTTTTTTTAAATGACCAAAAAGTAGATCACAAACAATTAGTGATATCTACGTTCGCTCAGCGGACACATTTCCCTGTTCGCTCCGCAGACAGGACACCGATTGGCTAATCGGCTTGCGTCATGTCCGCAGACATGTGACGTGTTCACTGATTGGCTGGAATGAAGCGTGAGGTGCGTCGTATTGTTTCGAAGCGCCCGCCATCTTGGATCCACAGACATCCGCGGACAGCACAGTGACAAACGGGGGAAAAATACAACTTCGGCAAGTGTGTTGGTGTGTGATAGTGTTTGTGAAGGGTGGCGGAGTAAGAGATGGGTCAAATGCTGTATTTATTTAGGTGGCAGGCACCCCCAAAGTGTTTGTCATGTCCGCGGACAGCCGCGCTGTCCATGGACATAAAAAAATGAATGCAGTAGCCCATATAGCAAGTTCAAATGTTTGATTCTATGGGTGTGATATGTTGCGCAGGTTGTGGCCAGGGCCTAGAGTCTTGGGTGCATGGCCGTTTGATTCTATATGTATGATCTATGGGTGTGATATGCTGCGGTGGTTGTGGCCAGGGCCTAGAGTATTGGGTGCATGGCCGAAGCCCGTAGGCTGTGGCATCACTGTCTTGAACAAATTCAGGAGCATCTTTAATCCATAAAGGCATGTGGATATGTGGTGCTCCTCTGGCTTGGTATTCTTTTCTCCAAAAGAAGTGTTGCACTTCTCCGAGGGGAGGAACAGTTTTATTACAAATAAAGAGTAGCATAGCAATGAAAAGATGATGGAAATATCTTGAAACATTAACAGGATCTAGAGAGCAATGTTCTCCAGGTGTTAGTATATCTATGTTTGTTTTGTTTTTGTTTGATATGCGTAGGAAATCATGTAAATCTTCCCATGCATATTCTGCACAACTCAATGTAACAAACCAAGTGGGTGGGCCAAGATCACTTATCATGCAATGTACACCGTGACATCGGAACGAGTACTCTTTAGTACCACGCATGTTTGCTAACAGATTTGTAATGCTTGATTGTAAAACCTCATCTTTTTCTTGCACTTTTTGTAGTCATTGCGTAGCTGACATATTTTGAAAGTGGGTTCCTGATTACAATGTGTGTGCAACTCCGTAACATAGAGTTTCTAGTTCACTTACAAGATCTGCTTACACCTCCAAACTAGAGATTCCAAGGTTTAAATGTTCCACCGCGGGAGGAACTAGCTTTCATGTTAAAGCTGCTCATTGCTGGAACAAATTACCACTTGATCTCAGAACGGAACAACCGTACCTGAAATTCAGGCACAAGATAATCAATTGGCTGTGCACCAATGACACACAACTTACACCCAGCTTCCTACCTAGCCACGACCCACCCTTTGCCTGGACCCCCCAAGACATGCACTTCTTCTGGGTATATGTTTGTATATGTTCTTGAATATATTTGCTTTTTGCCGCTGTGTCTTATATGCATATGCTTGTATACAGTCTCACATATTTTTGTTCTTTTTTGCCACTGTGTTGTATATACTCATGCCAAATACTGTAACAAGTTTAAGTCTTCATGTAAACTGTTGCGCCCGGCTACCCATGGGTTTGGCGCGCATTAACAAATAAACAAACAAACTTTCAAAGAGTAGGTGGAATATGTATTACACATTTTGTTTAAATCTGGAATCTTCAGAATACATTCGTAATGAGCAGTATTCTGATGCTGTTATCTGAATGGGTCTATCATCGTACCTTCCTCCTTTCCCAGTTAAAGAGAGCAGAGGAAAAGCATGTGCTTCTATACTTTTTTCCCATATGTTGATTGGTGATCCTTTGGTTTGTCGCATTTGGTAAGTTTCTAGTGCATCATCTATGGTGTTATTAGAGCGTAATGGATAAATGAATGGTCTAAAATATTGGATACTGTAGCAGGATCTAGAAATTCAAATTGACCAGTTTCTGGTGACTCTTGAATTATTTCAGTTGTTTCCCTTAAGTTTTCTTCAATATTCATTTATTTGTAGTATTCATTATTGTATTTTAGATATTGCAAGGCTTGTCTAACTTTATGTAAGTATACGAGTTGTTGCCAACTTGTTTTGTCTTTTGTAGGTACAACATTTACTAAGACAATCAAGTATTGCTCTATTGGACGTTTCACTCCCAGAGTGTGCACATTTTCTTTTAGATCTAATGGTAAATAAACTACTTTGCCACAAATGCCTTTCACTAATTCAGAGGGAGGTAATTTAGCTGTTTTTGTTTGAAGGCGTATTATTGCTTGAAATGAGTGCACTGTTTGAATTATGATGCTCTCATATAAATTGAGTTGTTTTAGGGGTTTTGGGAGTGGGAATAATTCCAAGTTATTTTGTGATAGCACGTGAAGGAGTTTGGTTGTTGTCAAGTTTTGTAGTGCAGTAACTGCAAAGTATTAAGGGGTCAGTTATTTCATATTTGTTTTCTGCTATAAGGTAGAGAGTTAATTCAAACCATTTGGAATCTTCATTGTTTTCTATTTTGTATGTTACCTCTATAGTTTTTGAGTTCATTTTATAAAAAATTTTACGGCAACACACACACACACATGGTTTGGTACTTCAGCACTTTTAAATTTTAAAATTTCTTTTTTGTATGTGTGTTGTAGAAGGTTGCCATCTGTACAATTGTTGCTAGTCAGTTGTAAAGCTATTGCATTTTGTAAGTGGGTTTCACTTCAAAAATATTTTCTCTGGATATGCTCTATTTCTTCGAGTAGGTCTTTGGCTGTACCATGTAGAAGATTGTTATTTAAATTGGCTAGTGCTAAAGCAGGACTTTTAGCATAGTACAGTTTATAGACTAGATTTCTTATAGTTGAATAATGTGTTGATATCATTTTGATATGATGCAAGTTGCTTTTGAAAATAGGTCCTGAAATACAGGCTAATGAATGTCCTTGTAGTCTTGTGTATTTGTGCACTGGACAGGTATCCATATTTTGTGGCAGTTTCATTTTGATTGTGTCTTTGCCTTTCACATACTGATTGAGGAACTGGCGGAAAGATTTGAAAGATTTTTTGGCAATGTTACACATTGATGTGCATGGCCATTTGTATACTGGATGTTCTGGTCCAGTTGAATGGAGAGGTGATAACTAAGTTTTCTTGGGATATTTTTGTAAGCAGTATTTCTTGTTGCATTATGGTATTATTACGTTTTTCATAACCTCGTCCACTGCTATGAATGGCAATTGTGTTTGTTTGCTTTTGTTTGTATGCTTCTTCATTGAAATATGGTTCTGTGCTTGTGGTGTGACTCCATTCACCTCCACAGATATTTAAGAAGTTATTTTTGTTTACATTCCGTTTATTGAGAAGTCTTTTTTGTAGTTTAGTAGTTAGTTTTGTTAGTGGTTTAATTCTGTTTAACACTAAAATAAATAACTTCCTTTTGAGACGGATTGCACTGTCTATCAAAGCTTCTAAGATTAATTTTCTACGATAGGTTTTAAGGGTTGTGCATGATTTGTCTCCTGTTTTTATAAGATTCTGAAGGACTCTGTGGCGGAACATTTTTGCTAAAATACTTTTTTTGTTATGGTTACTTGCCACTACATCAAGATTTATAGGAGCAGTGTTAGCAGTAGTGGTAGCAGAATTCTTGTTAATCACTTTCTGTTTCGTTTTACATTTTGATAGAGGAGGCAAAGTGTTTGTACTGGACGCTTGTTTTGTTTCGCTTAATGACTGTATTAGCTGTTTTGTTTGAACTTTTTGTACAAATTCTGCTTCGGATGGATGCTTATTTTGGACACTTTTATTGTCATTTGCTCTATTTCTGCGTTGCTTTCCATGGACTTGCTTTTTGGTAGGCATTCTTTGGGGTCTGTTGAAAAATAAAGAAGGTATGGGTTGGGCTGTTCTGCAATGCATGTGTGCTGTGTGCATGAGTGTCTGAGTATGATGGTAAAGATGTATGTGGTTGTTTGTGATTGTGCATTAGGCAGCTACAATTAGTTGGGAAGGCTTTTCTTCTATGTGTGTGTTACTATACTGCAGTTCAGATGACAGTAGAAAGTGAGCTAGTGGTGAGAAGAAGCACTAATAGTCAATCTGATGGTATAAAATTAAAACAGTTCTTTGTTTTGTAATATTACCATTCTAGGGGCTGAGTTATGTTATCTGTGTTCCGAAAAACGGGTATTTGTGTGCCATTCTGCCTGCTAATCACTGTTTAATAAATGGGTGTTTGTGCGCAGAATGGTGCAGAAATCTCTGTTTATTTTGGTGCACAAATTACATGAATCAACCGCACAGTGTGTTTGAGTAACAGTAAGAATATTATGTTAGTATTGCACTTACTCTTTTTTTGTGGAATGAGCTGGTTTCTTCTAAGGTGTTGTTTGTAGTTCAGATGCTGCTTCTTTTCAGGAGAGTGGTCTTCGCTGCAATTGTAAAAGAAAGAAGTTAGTCATTTTGTGTGTTTATAGCACTGATGTTAATTTAGACATTGATTTTTATGTTTTTGTACTAGTATTTTTGTTTGATATCTAAACATAGTGTATGCATGCAGTTTCATTTGACTATGTGCAGCCTTTATATTTTATTTACAATATGTTAGTTCAACATGCTTTGCAAGTGAGTAGAATATTAAGTGTATGAAACTCACTTGGTTTTTTAAAGCTGTGTTATAGAATGTTAGGAGAAATGGCAGAAACTGTACAGAAAAGCATGGAATGTGTGCATTTGTGAAGGTGTGGGTAACAAAGCAGAAGGATGTGATTTACAGGCAGTGGTGTTATTGCAGCTGGGAGCTTTTCAATGATAGGGTCTATGTGTGTGAGTGTATGAAGATGCATGACCTTTTCCTGGCTGTGTGTAATTTTATAATACACTACTAAGTGTTTTTCCACAATTATACTGTTATTTCTCCCATCGTCTAATATTATAATTTTTTAGGTAGTGTGTGTGTGTACAAAAAAATGTAGATAGCAGTCAGGTTTGGAAGTGACAGTTGATTATAGCAGATGGGAAAAAGTACAGTAAGTTAATTTTATAGGTTATACAGGTTAAGCAGCATTACTCTGTTCATATGCATTCATAAGAGTTGTACATGTACTCTGAATAAAATATGCATACCTCTAGTTTGTATTCATGCATGTGGTTATGCATGCAACTGTAAGTAGAAATCTTGGAGACTTTTACACTAGTTTTGTAGTAGGTGCTTTCCAATGATATGAGACTTTTACCCGGAGTGATCAACAGTACATTTGAAGTGCTGAACTTTGATGATGGAGTTAGATGTAGAGGTATTGGTTGTGATTGGTGCATGGTTGTGTGACTGCTTAGCTGTATCGAATGAGGGAATGGCAGAGAGAGTGAAGTGGAAAGGGTAGAAGGGCTGTCCAAGAGTTACGCGGTCCGCGGACAGGGCATGCCACATCTGGGGTTTTCCAGCAAATCTAGCATGGAAAGGGGACTGTAGGGATCAGCCAATCAGATGTTGAGGTTGTGGATTTGTGTTGAAAGAGAATGAGTGTAGTGAAGATGGCAGAGGTGGAGAAAGTCAGGGTGTTGGTGCTTGGAGATATGTTTGTGCATGTTTTGCAGCAGTATGCTCAATGCAGGCATGTGGCAAACAATTTTGATGTTAAAGGAGTGGAGGTGGTGTGGAGATCTGTGTCTGATTGCAATGTACAGGGAATTGTACAGGTTTGTGAAGATATGGGCAGGATGAACAGTCCCCATGTGGTAGTTTTGAATTATGGTGCTTTCCATTTGGGCTATGTCAGTGCCCCTACTTTCTTGGCAGATTTGGACCACTTGGTTCAAGCAGTAATGAACATCCCTCCAAATGCCAAAGTAATTTTTTATGAATTAGTACCCAGGGCAATATGGGACAATAGTTCTGTTTTTTGTCCTCAGCAAAACACTGCTAGGTGTGCAATCAACTGAGGCATGTGTGCTTTCATGCTTAGAGCTGGTATGTTCTTCTGTAATAATGAGAATATTGATTCCAGTAATGATGTTTATTTTAAAGAAGATGGCATTTCCTTATCTTTTTGGGGAAATGTCATGCTGTTTTGGAATGTAAGGATTGCTTTGGAGAAGGTTATGTGAAGATTTTAGGAGTAAAGAAAGAAAGAAAAACAAAAAAAATAAAAATAACATGTGTCTGTCAAGCATCTGCAAAACATCAAAGGGGAAATGGGGCACACTATTTAAAATAACATTCACCACGCTCAGATTTTCGATATGTCCGCGGACATGGTGGTAGTCCGCATACATGGCGGTAGTCTGCGGACATTGCGTATTACATATGGGGATTTTGGGGTGGAGAGGCATGCAAATGAGAATGATCAGAGCAAGGGATTGGTCAGTAAAGTTTACTGGGTGTGTTGTGTAAGGAGAGAGTTTGTCAGAAAGTCTTTTTCCTGAGAGTAGAGCAGATAGTTATGGCTGTGTGTTTCAGAAAAGAGATTATCTGGATTTTGGGAGACTCATGGATACATTGGTTGGAGGTGCATGCAGAACGCTGTGGAGTAGCTGCAGATCTAGGATTCCCTCATGTGGAAGTGCACTGGCATGGAGTGCATGGAATGAAGTGGCTGGACTTGGTACCTCTCTGTGCTAGTTTGCAGACAGAGCATCATCCAGACATAATTATAATTCATTGTGGAGGGAACAGTTTAAGACATGTGTCTGGAATTTCTTTGAAATTTGCAATGAAAGAAGGACTTGGGAAGGTCATGGACATGTTTCCAAATTCCCAAGTAATTTTTTCTCGTATTGTGCAGAGACAAATGTGGCTGCATTCTTCTTCATTTGGTCCACAAATGGAGAAAGCGAGGCGCAATGTCAATAAGCCTGTTTGTGCCTTTCTAAGAGATGTTGGCATGTCCTCTTTTCACAATGAAAATATTATGTTTTGTAGCACATACATTTTTCACAGAGATGGAGTCCATCTTACTTATGCTTGCAATCAGATTTTTCTGAGAAATGTACAAAATGCATTGCACCTTTTTTGGAATTACAGCCATCCATTTTGCAGTAGGTGATGACCATTTCAAGTTTTTCAAACACAAAAAACACCACCAAAAATGCTCTTTACAGAGCCACCACTTCCTCCCAGAGAAATGTGCAATGGTTTTGATAGGGCAGCACCCCAAAATTTTAGATGTCCGCAAACTTGTAAAAAATGCACAGGGCCCTGCTCCATTTATTTGCCACTTCTATTTCTAACTGTGAAAGGCGGCTCTGAAAAGATTTTTTGTTGCTTTTTGTTGTTTTATATTTGTTTTGGTTTTTTACACACAACACACAAGGAAAGGAGGGGAAAGGAAGGTAAGGAAGGGACACCAACCACGGGGATAAGAAAGGACAAGTGGAGAGAGGAAGATGTTGGGTGTGCCTTATTTAGGTAGGTAGCAGACCTTCTATTACTCCTTGACCGCAGTCTCGAAAACACTTAGATGATTCTCCCCCCTGCAGAGCACTGCGTTTCAGTACATACACCAAACTGTGACCCTCGAAAGGTAAGGGTCAACAGCATCATGGATGGCCTGTGAGGCAGCTGGAGGGATGTGCTGTCCCACAGGAGTGTCTCTTGTGGTGACAGAAGCGGAAACGGAGGATGTGGTAGAGGAACTCAACCTACTACGTTGATCACAAGGTACAACCTTGCGAATGGCCCCACCGTGGAACGACCTTAGGTGTCGCTTCATAGATGTCGTACCAAAGATGTACGAACCAGGCCTCCCACGACTCAACACCATTTTGTACTGGTTGCAGATGACCTTGTTTGCATGTGCTTTTGGTACGTCACCATGAATGGTAAATAACCACCACACGCAAGACACACGGCGAGTGCTGGTAGTAGGGACTTCCATTACCTCATCCTCTTCGTCCTCCTCTACATCCTCACGCCTGTTCCCCTCTTCAGGCCCTTGGGGAGGTGGTGGTGGTGGTGGAGGGGGGGGTGGGAGTGGTGCTGAGGCAGATGTAGCACCCGGTGGAAGAACAGCAGCCATGGATGCCATCAGGTTTCAGCAAAGGAAGCACAGCAAAAGCAGGTTATCTTCAATAGTAGGAAGACACAATAAAATTCAGCTCTGGGGTGTGGCCTTTTATAGGGTTGCTGGTGTGCGCTTTGCGGACACCCACGCTTTCCGCGGACAGAACGAACACCCCAAAAAGGCTAAAAAAGTTCCAGAAAGTATGTAGAAAGTCAGGGTCATTGTCTGGGACACGTGCAATGGTGAATTTTTACTGTAAAATACTTTGGATTGTCTGAAAAAGTACTTTTAAAATGTTCAGGGACCCGGACAGTGTCCGCAATTCAGGACACACGCTCAGCGTGGGTGCGGTCACATGATGATGTCACGAACACATCCGTGAAGGGAACGGGTGTCTGCAAGACACCAAATGCACAGCAACGGTTGTGCGTGTGCGCGCAGGTGTTCTACGGACAGTGTTCGGGTCCTGAAACTAATTAAAAGTGTGACACATTTGAGACTGACAGTTACAGACAGGCGCAATGTTTGTAGGACTTATGGGTGTGGTGCGCATGTGCGTAGATGTTCTACAGTCAGTTTGGACAGGTATAGTGTCCTTAGGACACCCCCATTTCTGTCATTATGGACATCCCAGACACCGCGCGTGTTCTAAGAACAGTTCCATTTTGCTTGTGTACAGTACGGACAGGCATAGTGTCAGTAGGACACCCCCATTTTGGTTAATTATGGACATTCCAGACACCGAGTGTGTTCTAAGAACAGTTTCACTTTGCCTGCCGACAGTACAGACAGGTATAGTGTCCTTAGGACACCTCCATTTTGATTAATTGTGGACATTCAGGACACCAAGTGTGTTCTAAGAACAGTTTCATCTTGCCTGCGGACAGTACAGACAGGTATAGTGTCCTTAGGACACCCCCATTTTGGATAATTACAGACATCTCGGACACCTAGTGTGTTCTAAGAACAGTTCCATCTTGCCTGCGGACAGTACAGACAGGTATAGTGTCCTTAGGACACCTCCATTTTGGTTAATTGCGGACATTCAGGTCACCAAGTGTGTTCTAAGAACAGTTTCATCTTGCCTGCGGACAGTACAGACAGGTATAGTGTCCTTAGGACACCCCCATTTTGGTTAATTACGGACATCCCAGACACCATGCGTGTTCTAAGAACAGTTTCACCTTGCCTGCGGACAGTACGGACAGTTATAGTGTCTTTAGGACACCCCATTTTGGTTAATTACAGACATCCTGGACACCCGTGCTGTCCACGGACATCTTAACTGCCTTTTAAAAATAAATAAGACACAAAGGACTGAATTAAAACACACAATATCTTTTTAATTATATACAGATATACAATTTAGGAAAGAGAGGGGGAAGAAGAAACTGACACAAACACAGGGGAATTGGGGGTTTGGAGATGATGGCTGGAAGGAGATGAACGGATGGAAGTGTCATCATAACATTTTTCTTGGCTTGAGGGTTTGGGGATAGTTGACTGGGACATGGAAAGGGGGAACAGGTACACGTGGGACAATAATATTTATTTTTTTCTTTTACGTGGTCCTCCACAAAATGTTTCAAAAGATTGAAATTTTTCATGAGCATGTCCATTTATTGTTCCATTCGCTGCAGAGTATAAAAAGAAATATATATGTTAAGTGCACATAAAGTGATTATTATTAATTTGGTTATATAGAGAAGTGTCTAACATTAGTATCACTGTATTCAGACCTTTCCTCACATGGAAAATTTTCCTCAAGCCATTCCAAAGTACTGGACATTTCTGCGCAAAAAAAATAAATATATATTACTTTTAGTGTACCTAATACAGAAAGTTTCAAAATATATAAGAAAAATGAAGTTTACTTACTAGTTTCTGGTAAGTTGTGTTCTTACTGTTCTGTAGGTCTGCTGTTGCTCCTATTTGTGCAGTTTATGTGAGGTAATTATGTTGGAAGCATATCTTTTTTGTTTTGGTATATTCCATTTTAGTACATATGGTATTTATATATAGGTCCCACTTCTTATTTATTATTACATATAATGTGTTTATGTGCTGGTTTTTGAACTTGTACAGTGTTTATATGGCTTGATAGAACAATTTAAGATACCCCCTGAGTTTTTGGGTAGTGTTGATGTTGTCCGCATCCGTCCGCGGACATCAAAATCACTAGCTGGGGGTTCAGTATGTTTTATGTTAGATGTATATAAAGTAAGGTAATCCTAGTAAACATCTATCAAATTCACACTATGAATATGTATATTCAGTAAAATAAAATTTGATAAAGGGAAGTTGCGCTATTAAAAACCTATGAAATTCAGTAAAAAAATGTGTTAAAGGGACGTTATGGTTAAGTTGCGCTACTAAAACCCTATGAAATTCAGTAAAAAATCTTTGTTAAAGGGACGTTATGGTTCAAAGTAAAACTGAAAAACCCCTGAAATTCGCTAGTTATGGTAAGCTAAGCAACCATAACTCGCGCCACCACCGTGCATTGCTAAGACTAACACCCAGGACATCAAAGATGACATCACAAATGTAATTGATGACATCCCATGTTCATTTACTTTTCATGAAAAGTCTGTACAAGGGATTCTTATTATAATATTGAAAAAAAGTGTGAAGGATCATTGGAATAAATATCATGAGCTATGTAGTGCATTAAGCAATACATTGATATAAATAGCCTTCTATTATGAAGTTCCTTAGAGTGCTACTCATGTATAAACATAAGCATTGTGTGCAGCATATAAGATGGAGGTGCAATATTCATAATCTTCCCATGTTGAATAGTGAAATGATAAATGCATTCATGACTAGCGAATTTGAGGGGTTTTTCGGTTTTACTTTGAACCATAACGTCCCTTTAACAAAGCTTTTTTACTGAATTCATAGGTTTTTAGAAGCGCAACTTAGCCATAACGTCCCTTCAACAAAGTTGTTTTACTGAATATATGAATATATATATATTGAAGTGCGTAAAGAATGGATGTTTCCACTATGTATTATAGCAGAGCTGGACCAAAGAAGGAAGGCCTCTTTTCCAGTGTGTCGCAGTTCAAAACAATTGAATTGAAGCTCATAAAGGCGAGGCTGGACGAGGCCCAAGAAGCCAAGATCTTATCAGGCTTGGGCGAGCAGACATTGGATACAAATCGTGTGAAAGAACGAAACTCCTGTTTAGAAGACATGGACAAAAATAAGGAAGATGTCAGAGGTCTATTAGAAAATAGTATTTTAAATGCACTAGAGCTCGATTTTGTGGTCTTCGGTCACGTGGAAGGATGAAGTTGGACGAACATGACGGACACACCTACGCATGAGGGCAGAGCTTGCCTTCCCTCCCCTGAATTCTCCAGAGCAAAAGAACACTCCCAAGGACAAGTTCAAAGCCTTAATTGACAGCAGACCACTGAGGTGATGATAGATGAATATGCTAATTGGTGGGAAGCTATGGTTAAGACTAGCTCACCAGCACCTGGAAGACCAGCATGCGTGCTGTTAACATAGGTGGAAAAGTACTGAGAGAGGTTAGAATGCCAACCAAATGTAGGGGGCCGTGAGATTAAGGGTCCTATAATTTGTGTAACCAATGGGATGTCGTGTATTTAGTGACATTCATAGTGACCTGTTTAAGGGGAGGGCTTAGTTGCCCCACTCAATGTTAAGAAACCTATAACTTTTCTTCACTCTCTCAGACTAGTATGAATCGTATACTTAGAGGTTCCCGTAGACCCAATCACGTTCTCCAATAGGTTTTTGATGTTTGCCATGTAGGATAGCATTAGTAAATATGTAGGTTGACGTAATCAATGACGATTTTGTGTTATAAAAGAAGGCTTTTTTAAATTTGCATTGAGAGACCTTACGCAGAGACGTCCGTTGATGTCCGTTGTACTCCCTGTTTTAGATAATTGATATTAAAACAGTTACCTTTTGTCGCGCCTTGAAACACTTGTGTATAGGCGCATTATAAATGCCATATCATATCATATGACTGCCTGAGTCATTTCAGTTATGGATGTTTGAGTAACTTCTGCATCCCCATCCATCTTAAGGGTATTGCTACCTCGTCTTAAAGGGCTGGGGTCTCCCGGTACAACTCGAAGACCCTAGAAAACTCTTCTATTTCACCATCATTATAGCGTCATCTGCAAATAATCCGATCTTGTGCTGTGAACCAGCCCACGCGATCCCTTGTATTGCCTGGCTCTCTCCAATTCTCTGTGTGAATGGTTCCATGACCTTTGCAAAAAGAAAAGGGGACACGGGGCAACCCTGTTTAATCCCCCCACTTATGGGGAAGGGTCTAGTCAACCTTCCATTAACCCTCAACATTGTCACTGGGCTCCTGTAATTGTCTTGGGCCATCTTCAAAAAGTGCGATCCCATCCCATCTTGTGTAGAACTTTACAGATGATGGCCAATTTTATGCAATCGAAAGCCTTCACAACGTCCAACATTAGGAGGACAGTGGGGGTCCTACTCCCACTTTTCGCCACCTTGTCTATGACGCGTAGATCCCTTCTTATATTATCAAAGGTGTTTCTCCTCTGGATAAATCCCAAGCGGTCCTGAGAGATTAGGGATGGCAGCACCCCCTCCAATCTTATAGGCCTATATGAGGATCTTAATTGTGGGTTCTTCCCTGGCTTCGAAATTACTGTAATATGAGCCATCTCCATCAAGGTAGTTCTCCTACCCATCATCCTAAATTCATTGAAGACTTCTGCTAGGCAGCTGCTCAATTGTGGACTAAATGTCCTGTAGAATGTAGATATAACGCATCCACTCCGGACTTTAATGGAACTTCAGTATGCCTATTGCCAGCTGTACCTCCTCCTTTGTTATCGGACCCTCCAAATATTATGCCTGCTCTTCTGACAGTTTCAGACATCCGGCCAGGTAGTTTCCCTGCTCCCGTAGGTCACATGTTTCTTCGCTATATAAATCTGCAAAGAATTCCTATGTTACCCTTATCTTATCCCCCTCTGCCAATACCACCTTCCTCCCTGCGTCTTCCAGCCCTGCAATAAAGGATTTCTGCTCTTTAGCTCTCTATTGCCATGCCAATACTGTTCCCATCTTTTTCCCATATTTGTGAAATGTTTGTCTGCATCTAAGGAGAGTGCTCTCTACTGATCTACTGACCAATTGCCGCAGTGACACACTCGCCTTTGTCAGTTGTCTGGCAATTTAGCTGGTCCCCGATTCCTTATGAGCTGCTTCCAGTTCCTATATTTCTTTCTCTAATTCTCGCTCTTCCCTATCCCTAGCTTCCCTCAGTTCCTTTGTGATCCCAATCAAATAATCCTTAATGTGCTCCTTAAAAGTATCCCAGCACTTTCCCTGTGTCACCACTGGGTCCTTTCCAGCACTGCAGAACTTGCCTATTTCCCCCTCCATCCGATTCTTAGTTCCCCTGTCCCACAAAAGGTATGCTCCTAACCTATATCCCCTCCGCCCTTGTCGGAGTTCACGCTCCGCCAATTGCAAATAAATCAGAGCATGATCAGAAATGGTCATATTGCATATCCATGCATCCTGCGCCCCCGTTATTCCTTCTTGCATTGCCAATGTGTAATCAATCCTGGAGTATGTCTTATGAATGCTTGAGTAAAATGAGTAATGTTCTCTTGGGGGTGCTGCACCCTCCATGCAACAAATAGAGCTAATTCCTCTATCCGTTCCTGAAATGACTTCGGCATTGCCCCTGTCACATGCCCCCTAGGCCCTGCTGATATATCCTTGCCTACATCAAATGCCAGATTGAAATCCCCTGCAACTGCCCCTCACTTTCCCCAAACTTCTCCAACTCCAGCAAACAGTTCCCCAGGAACTGTTCTTGACCCTGGTTCGGCGCATATAGTGAAACCAGTGTGTATTTCTAGCCTTCTATTTTCCCCTTCACCATAACATGTATCCCCTCAGGGTCCTGCCTAACTATCCTGTCTTCCAGTTTAAGAGACTTAAGTAGTAGGGTAGCCACCCCTGCTTGTTTACTGCTTTGCATGCGCTTGGTACTGCGTGAGGTATTCCTTGTTCCCCAACCGCAGTGTGTCCTCTTTCTTGAGGTGTGTTTCCTGTGAGCATACGATCTGCACCCCACTTTTCCAAATCTTCCCTCAGTATGCTCACCCTCCTGTTCGGGCTATTTATCCCCCATCACATTCCACGATTCTAAGGTAATCATTGCCATGTTTGAAAAATGGTGCCCTTATCGCCCAGATTCCCATCATACCTCTACTTGCATCCCCTTTTTCCAATTGGTCACCCACGAAAACCTTTACATCCTTTTTCAATAGACCTGTTCCCTCCTGTATAAATTGAAAAATCCTTAGAACCTCAATCCACGTTCGAAGCGTGTCCCCCATTTGTGGGTGCCATTGGCTATGTCTCCCTTACCCTTAAATTAGTTATAACTCTGCTTCCCTCTCGCTCATTCAGCACAAGTCTCCCTTCTGTCCCTGATGCTCAAACCCATGTCCTCCCTTTACCCCTCTTCTACCGTTAATTGCAGGTTAGGGGTCACTCCTTCTTACTGGGGCCCACTCCTTACTGTAGCCCACTCTTCCTTCTCCCCCTCCAACCACCATCATTAATTTCAAGTCATTTTCCTGTTCTTTAGGACCACCACTCTTGCCCCATTGGCTGCCGTGGAGGAACTCCAGCTGGTCTCTTTCCACCTGTTTTTCCTGGGTCTACGCTGGAGATGATCTTCTCTTCAATCCCCATCTTGAATTGTAATTTTGTCAGAAATAGCCACCGGTACTTCAGGTTCCTTCTGCGGCGCTCCTCTAACAGTCTTGAACGCTCTTCTTTTAGCAAGTGTCACTTGTGCTAGATCGTCAAAGAGCTGGACATCACTTACCCTGAATTGCATCTTCCCTCATGGTCTGGCAATACTTTATCTTTCTTTTGTCCTTAAAGCTATTTCACTAGTACATCTCACTGGTGTGCTCCTGGTTCATTCCTTCTTCTGCCATGCGGTTTACCCTCTCAATCTACATCCGTTGCTCTTGCCCAGTCTTCATCATTCCCACAAAGAGTTCAAACATGCACTCTTCTAGATCTGTGCCCTCCACACCTTCTTTCAAATCCTTTACCCTGATGTTATCCCTCCTTGATCTGTTTTCCACGTCCTCACACTTCTCCCCAGTATAGTCACCTTCTCTTCCACCCTTTGCACCTGCTGTGTCATGTCCGGGACCGTCTCAGTGATCCCCCACTAGTTGGTCTTCTAAGCCTGCCGCTCTGCCATCCAAATCTTCAACGTCCTTTCTGTGCATCGCAATGGCTTGGGCCAGGTCTTCCTTGATGTTCACTGCCTCCACTTTAACTGTCTCATTGATATCGCTTTTGAATTTGTACATTTCAGCGTATAGATCTTCTTTCATGAGCTGCATTTCTTCGTCTTCATCCTTTGCCTGTGGTCTGAACCAGACAGTAGACTGCTTAACCACTCTAGTCTGCTCCTTTACTCTACCCTTCTTCTTTCCGGGATGGCCTTTCCTTTTTGGTCCCATTTCCATTGTGCTGCCGTCAGATGCAAGTCTCCATTTGAGGGCGTTCTGCCAGTATCTAACCTCATTACACTTGTAGGGTGAGGCCCTCCACCAGTCTTGCTTCTTCTCTGGGGGGTGGTTCTCCCAGCCTCCTATCCCTCTACTTATTGAATACCACTATCTTCCTGGCTTGTCACCATTTTGAAGGTAAATCCACGTCCACTCTTCTCCTCCCCTCGGCTGAAGCTCTTCCCTCTACACCTCTGTCACCAAACCTCTGCTAGGCCTCATAATGTGGAAGGTCCAAGCTGTGGCTCCTCCTCTCCCCTCCTCTGCTCGGCCCTGCATCAATATGACTCAGCCGTCCTGCTCTTTGCTTGCAGGTCCTCCTGAGGCACTTCCACTTCTTCCAACACCCATTCATCCACTACTCTCTGGCGCTCACAACCACCCCCAGGCCGCCTCACTGTCTTCCATTACCTTGACTGCACCCCACTCTCAACGGCTTTCACCTCCTCAAGCTGCTCTGGCGCCTCCTCTCTACCTTGGTACTGCTGCACGGTTTTGTACGATCGGACCAAAAAAAAGGTCTGATCGTACAAAACGACAGAAAATTGCTACTACCAGTAGAGTATAGTGAGGGGGGGTTGCAGGGGAAATCACTGCAGCCCCCGTAGTATGTGTGTTCGCATGAGAAAGGTGCAAACTTTTGGTAGTTCGCACCTTTCTCGTGCGAACTTTCCGGTCGTGGCAAAATCAGCCGCAGTCGGATCACTTAGAATCTACTGCACAGCTTCACCTGGCAGGGCGCTACTCCATTGCTCTATGCTTGTTCTTTGGAGTTCTTGCGGGCCTCCGTGACTCCCCCCACACGCTGTGAAGCCCCAATGGTCTTTAGAGTCTGTGCTTCTGCACCCCTGCCATTTTGGGCTCCTCACTGTTCCTTTTCTGCACCACGAGTAGTGACTTGTTCCACGGGCTGCTGCACCACTTTCTGCTGCTTCTTGCATGTCTCTTTTTATTTAATGTATTTTTATTTTTATTTTTTGAATTTGTAAATCGCACTACAGCCCGTGGGCATCGAGACGCTGTTGCAAGCAAATGACTTAGTTACAGCTTCATGGAGGATCGCTCATAGGTTACAGAGAGCAGAATCTGGGCAGAATGAGCATGAGACAGGTACAACTGTACAGGATAACACAATGAGAAACATATACAGTAAGGTTATAGTAAAGGTGTGCAGGTTAGCAGCAAGGTGGCCACACAACACCATGAGGCCTTTTATACAAAAAGCCATGTTTTGACAGGCTTCCTGAAAGCTGTGTGTGATTCAATGCTCCTTATGTGTGTAGGTAGGGAGTTCCATTGAGACGTGGTGATGAAGGCGAAGCTCGAGCCTCTAGCGCGGGACCTGGAGATTTTGGGTACATTGACCCTGTTGGAGTAGGCCGTTCTAGTAGGCCTATCCGAGGTGGGTTTGGCAAATCTCTGGGAAAGATAGAGGGGTGCAGTGTTGAGGCATTTGTGTTAAATGGTGTGAAATGGTGAAGAATTTGAAGGTGATGTGTTCCTTGATGGGAAGCCATTGGACTTGTTTACTGGTGGCAGAGATATGTTCCCTTTTTGAAATGCCATTGGCCGCCCAGAGGGCATTGTTCTGTATGGTCTGAAGTTTTCTGATGTTTTTTAGGGAGGTACCGGCCAGGAGGGCATTGCAGTAGTCTAGCCTCGATCCAATTATAGCCCATGCTATTGTGAGGCAGTTCTCTTTGGACAAGAAGAGTCTAGCTGCATTGATCAATTTAGCATGGTAAGATGCCGCGGTTGCAATCGCATTGACTTGTCTGTTCATGCTGAGATTAGAGTCTAAGAAGACCCCTAAGGTTTTGACCGCCTGCAGCACAGGGAAAGGGGTACTGTCAATGGTGAATGAGTGGTATCTTTCATCCAGTTTCTTTAGGGTTGCCGGAGCTCCAATGAGGAGCAGTTCAGTTTTTTCCCCGTTGAGGCAGAGCCAGTTTTCTGCCATCCAGGTTTGGATCTTGGAGTAAATGGAATTTAGTTGATCCATGTCAGTATCATAGTCACCAATGAGGGGGATGAGCACCTGCGTGTCTTCTGCGTAGTTGGTATATGAAATACCTAGCTCATCAAAGAAATTGAATAAGGGCTTCATGAAAAGGTTATAGAGGGTGGGAGAAATGCAGGAACCCTGCGTGACACCGCATTTGATATCATTTGGGTTGGCACATGCTTGGTCTGAAAATACTTTCATGACTCTGCCCTGGAGAAATTAAGAAATCCATTCCGTGGCCTTGGAGGAGAAGTTGGCTGTGGATGATAGGAGGTGGCAGAGGGTGCTCTGATCAACCAGATCAAAAGCTGCCGATAGGTCAAACAGTACGTGGAGAGTCGGTTTGCCAGTGTCTCTGAGATCATCAATTATATTTTTAAGGTCTAGAAGTGCAGTTTCCATCCCATGTCCTGGCCAGAAGCCTGACTGGTGTAGAACAACGAGGTTATTGGCCTCCAGCAAGTTTTGGACCTGCATATAAGCGGCCTTGTCAAGAATTTTAAGGAGGAAAGGGACCGTGGTAATGGGTCTATAATTCCCCAGGACGGTTGGGTCCAATGCCGGTTTCTGCAAGAGCGGGCGTACCCAGGCTTCCTTAAGGCAAGCCGGGACAAGCCACAGGTGAAAGAGGCGTTGATGAAGGCTGTCAAAAAAGGGGCTTACGTGGGGGCACAATCTTTGATGAGCTGGGCAGGGCAGACATCCCCTTTACAATTGGACGGCTTAATAGTTTTGAGTAAGGCAATGACTTCCTGTTCATTCATTTCTTTGAATGAAAAAGGAGGGGAATCAAGGAAAGGATATGCAATTGAAGTCAGCAATGTGTTGGCTTAAGGCCAGTTGATGGGCAATTATTTTGCTTTGTAGTAGGTCAAGCTTGTCAAGCATGGCCAACTGGATAATATTACACCAGTCTGCATTTTTGGCAATGGAAGGAGGAGAGGGTGCTGGTGATTCTAACTCTCCAAAAATAGAAAAGATGTCTTTGGACCCTGATTTAGCGTTAGATATCCTCGTATTGAAAGAGTTACTTTTGGCTGTGATGATGGCCTTTTTATAATCTGTGGCTATGGACTTGAATGCTGCTTAAGTGGCTTGACAAGTTTTGGCTACCCATGCGGAGTGAGAGACTCTCTTTCTGGGACGCAATTCTAGGAGATCGGAGGAGAAACACGTGTTAGAGTGTTTATTCCGTTTGGCTTTCCTGAGAGTCAAAGGGGCAATTACTTCCACCGCGTTGGTGATGATGGTGTTGTAGGTAGCGGCCAAGGAGTCTGGATCCTTAGAAAATGGTGTCAGGAGGGCAGGCGATTGGAGATAGGGCCGGAGCCTTTCCATGGTTAGCTGCCGGGCGCTCCAGCAAAAGGCTGGTTGGAGTGGTTCAGCTGGCCAGAGTGGTTCTTTGGCAATGTTCAACTTGAAGGAGATGCCATGATGATCAGACCAAGGGATGGGAGAGGTGGCTGAGATGAGAGGGGGGTAGTTATGATGTGCGCCTAGTAGGGTGCAACCTTTGATGTGAGTGGGTAGTTTCACTGCTTGTTGGAATCCTAAGGAGGATAAGGATTTGTTAAGTGACACAGGATCACTCCTAAACGCTGGTCTATTGGCGCAAGCAGCACCAGGGACTCCCAAGATGGCATGCACACTAGGATGAGCCAGCAACAGCAAGGAATTTGAAACTACCTGCTAAACTGAAGGCACCGGGTGGGCTACAAACATTAGTGTTCTGAAGCTTGCGAAGTGTCTTGTCCAGCCAAGGATTGTTGCTAGCATGAAGTTTGCTTGCTAAGAGGAGCAGTATCAACCTTTCAATAATAGTTAATCAATTTAAGATACAACATGAATAACATTGTACATGAAATAGATAAGAACATTATACATAAAATAGATAAGACAAAATTATACACAAATTCAAAATGTCAATCAATTATCATACAAAGCAAATCATGATGTGCTGGAAACTAAAAATGAAGATGATTAAACATTTCATCAGTTGCATTTAAAATATTTGACTAGCATCTCAGGGACATTAAATTCATCCGTCGACTCCTGTATCATTGATATTTAAGGGTAAGAGAAAATTAACAATTGCAATTCTAATAGTTGCTCTTTTGGTAGAAAATAAATTCTGCCAGAATATGTCTGGAGTCATGGTGGTGAAACCTTTAAAATGAACTTTAAAATGAAAGGTTCTTGCAGACAGTAGCTTGGGACAATCAATAATTAGATGTATTATGGTTTCATATTCTTGAAGGTAAAATCGACACATGCAATCCGAATTTGGGATAAGGTGCCATTTTATCAGGATTTCCTTGCAGCACCACAAATCCTGTCTGTAAATTGGATCCAGAGATTTTGCCAAATATGAAGCCAAAATACCACGATTCTTCTGAGCAAATGGATTAGGTTTAAAATCTTTCTACAGTAAACACATCCCTCTCGTATAGATCCAGTCTTGATGTCATAATGTGTATTTGGCGCGTACTGGATTTGTCAGCAGAAGATTGGTCGAAATGGCTGCTACGTTCAAAGTTTTAGTCTTCCATAACATAATGAACTGATGGTTTGAGAGGTTCACGTAAGCAGATAGTATAGATAATAAGGATTTAGTATTGGATGGTAGTAGGCATTTTCTATACAATTAACATACTTTCCAAACACACATGCCATATAGGGGAATCAAACCTAATTCATACCTAATGATTGCCATTGGTTGGCAACGAGGAAGCATTAAGACACTCTTCCAAAATCTTCCTTCAAGCTTAAGCCAGAAAGATTCAGTCTTCCAAGACTTAGTCTCTGCTCAGCATAATATAGTGGGAATTACTTTCTGACTATAGAATGTCATGATCGGAATGCACAAGAATTTGCCATATTTGGCATGAATTATTCAAGCTTGAGATATGGCTGTAGACATCTTGGATTTAAGTTCTTCAATGCAAGGCAAGTCAGATGCATGATCATTTATATTAAGGCCCAAATATCGATATTCATGTACTATCTGAATTTCCATGTTTTACGAACCACCTGTAAGGAACCTTAGTATTATGTCTTTTCCCATGTTGCATGATTTGTGTTTTAGTTATGTTGATAGTTAGCTGGTTTTTATGGGCATATTCGTTCAATGCTGTTAAAAGAACTTGTAAATCTTTTAGAGTCTTAGACAGCAGGACTAAATCGTCCCCATATAGGAGCCATTTGATTATCTGTGCCCCAGTTTTGGTAAATCTGAGTTAAGTCCTAGGAACTTTAAAGAAGGCAGAGGCAAGTATACAACCTTCCTTCAGTCTTCGAATTGTGGGAATTGAGGATGATAATTTTCCATCCAAAGAGAGACAAACTTGAATTTAAGTGTTGGTATGAAATTGGTGGATTAAAGTAAAAATAGAAAAAGGGTAATGATGGTCTAATAATTTGCGTAACAATAACTCTCTGCACACCGAATCAAAGGGCATTTTAAAATCAACGCCAGCCATATATATTGGCTGTTTCCATAGATGTCCATGTGCTTTGATGGAACTGATGGTGAGTAAGTTGACAGCATGTGCCGAGGCCAGTGATGAAGCCTGTCTGGAAAGGATCTTGTAATTTCAGGTCCCTTATCCACAGACTGAAGTCTCTTAAAAGGATTCTAGCAAAGATTTTTCCTGGGGCGTTGAGGAGAACAATATGTATGTAATTTGTTGGGTTTGGTCTGTCCCTTTTTTAAAAACTGGAATCATTATTGATTTTAACCATTAAGTTGGAATTGTCCTCGTTGTTAATATCTGATTGAATATCAATTCAACAATATTGGCCCATGCTTCAGGATATTGTTTGAACATGCAGTTGTTAAGACCATCAGGGCCTGGAGCTCTAGAGGAGCTCAATTTGGAGATGAAAAATAAAATATCATCCTTATCAAATTTCAATTCAATATTAGCTGTAAGAGGATTGGGGTGTGCTTGTGCATTCCGAAAAGGTGAGGCATATAGAGCTGTGTAGTGATTATGCCATTGAAACTCTGTGACTGCATTTATTTAAACTGAAAGCTGGGTTTTATGGACCGCCTTATTTAATAAAGACCATATTCCAGCAGAGGTTTTATTGGCTATGGCTTTGAGCACGAACTCCAGGTCTTTTTGTAGCAACATCGCTTTCCTTGCTCGTATCCAGTTCTTATATTTTGAGTTAAGGTGTTTAACATGACTAAATCTTAGAGAAGTGGCTAACCTGGAGGCTCTTCTAATAGCTCGCCTAAGAGCACTTTTTATACCCCAGATATTCAGAATTATGGGATGCAAAGGCGTTCCCTGTCAATTTCAATCTTAGCCAATCCAATGATCAGTTCTCCTTACAAGGTCTAGTTGCTAAGTTCACTATTTTACTGTTTGATTTCCACCAGCCGAGTTTCTCATAACAGAGTATTAGATTTTGATAGAGTCTTCTCTTCAAGGGGTACCTCTTTTATTACATGCCATAGGAATGGCATGTCTACATGCATTTCTTAGCTTTCCTTCACATAAGAGTACACATTATATGCTCTGCAATGACTTAAATATTAAGAAAATAAAACAGCTTGTCTTTAGACCATCTTCAGAGGCTCAATGCCTGATTTTTTATAGGACGTATCATTTCCCAGTGTCTCCTTCCATCTCTGCACATTTGGTTATGGAGGGGGCAAAATTAATTTAATCTTTTTTGGAGCTAATCCTTCATAGGTGTGAGGGCATCAAAAGCTGAAGACATGAATGTAGCGGCTTAATCTCTGGAGTCAACCTTTAAGATGTTTTATCATATCATAAACTTATTAAGCAAATGATGTAACACAGATACTTTGAACTTATTTAATAAGACGCCTCAGGTTGTGCAAAAGAATATCTAATTTCCCTCACTAATATGAGAGGTGGTTTAGATGTTTTGTTCTGTTTCCCTCTCAGTTAACAATGGCTAACCAATCAGGGCTGAACTGCGCCATATGGATTCCATAGTCATGGTTCTCATTGGCTGGATGGCTTGACTTCTTGTTTTGTTTTTTGTTATGGAGTTCTACCAAGTTTGGATCATAAAAGAAGAGGATGAGGGACAAATGGACATGCTATTCATGGCGAGTGAATGATTTGGATGGGTGGTTTGGGGTTATTGGAAGGAATTGTTTCCCTTAAATGTATTTATGTAAAAAAAAAATATTGGTTACCTTGTTTGGCAACGTTTTGAAAAGGTTCTTGGTTCTCTGCTGATGGGCAAATAGATAACAATGTTTTATTTACCAGTCTCTGGCCTTCCAAACTCCGGCACAGGATAGGGACGGACATGCTCTGCCAATGGCAGAATGAGATGTTGCGGCACTATCCATTCTCAAAGCGCACAGAAATGTATACTTTGCTGACCTCACAGGGCTTAAACATGAACATGAAAGGGAATTCTTCTTTAATTTACAAGAACATATTGCGTGTAGGTTTGTTGATAAGTAGTATTTACTTTGTGTGTATTAAGGGTGTTTGCAAAGTGCTAGCATGCCACTGTGCATTTGCTTGTAAGGACGTTTGAGATTTCTGGGAGGAAAGGTTGGCTATGCCTTGCGGGTGGGCTCCACCGGATACCGCTTTATGTAGAAAGGTAGTGGCCGGTCTTGAGCCTCCGACTGCCAAATCAGGAGTCTTTAGTGGATGCGAGACAAGTATGAAAGATGGGTAAATGCTGACAGATTTAGGAGATGACCAGGTTGACATGGTGCACAATATTTCTTTGACCCTTGTTCCAGTCGTAGTTGGGAAAGGAGGGAGGGGATTGCTTTTTGTATCAGGAGGTAGAGGTGGCCAGCAGGTTAAGTGGCACAGATCGTATGCATGCAGCCAAACATGTACACTCATTAAACAAATGCAAAAGCAATACTGTAAATTAAACATTAAGATAGTTGGATGTCTGCAAAATGGGTCTTTGAAAGCTTCTACCTCGGTCTCATCCTCAGATACGGCATACTGTCTGGAATTAGGCTCAGTCATGACAGTTGTAGCCTCTATTTCTAGGTAAGGGTGACAGGCCGCACGGGAACCACCCTCCCCCACTCCACAGACCAGCATGGATAGGAAGGAGCACTTAGCAACCAATAAATAAAATTGATGTTACAAAAGGAGACGGGCTAAGCCTGGGGTCCATTCCTTCTTTCTTCATTCCAATGTGACACAGACACCAAGGTGGATTTTTTAGGGATCCCAACTGGGACCCCTTTTTATATATAAAAACATAAAATAACTCCATTAGCAATTCTATTCCTCACTATAAAAGCAACCCTATTCGCTATTTGCCTGGTGTGTGGTTCCTCTGCAGTATCTGCCCCATCACCCCAACCTCCCATAGAGGGGTCAATGGTAGATCCATAGGGTGGAACTGACTGAATGGACCCCCACAGCCTACCTGGCCCACCCACTGTAAAGGAGGGCAAGGCTGCAGACCCAGGGGGTGGCGCCATCCACTAGGTGACCTCAGGCAGGCTGCCACTTCTCCTTTCTCTCTCTCACACCAGGGCACCTCCTTACTCTCCAAATCCAACTCTACTCCACTACTTACATAAGAAAAGGAACTATACTATTAATAACAATATATATACATAAATATAACTAGAACAGTAAACCTACCTATGGGAACATTGACATCCATTATAAACAACAAACAGACAAACAAATATGTTACATGGGGTGGCTGCTGCAGTAAGCCACTCCTTCTCAGTACCTGTGGGTGGTGCTTCTCTTGGTGGTTGGGAGGTCTACTAGCCTGCTGGGAAAAGGGTCTGCCCCACTACCCCTAAACTGCGGGTAACCCATGCCTGTTCTTCTGGGTGTGCCGTCCGGCGCATTTTCGGGACACCCGATCACCACATGCGGTACGCGCCATGCCACTGTCACTTTCAGGAAGCCCACTGAGCCACGTGGGGTGGCCTATTAACCACTGTACTCCATTCACAGACCCCTCCTCCCCTGTGGGTGGGGCCTCTCCATCACTGCAACGTCCCCACGGGCACTTGATCTTCTTTAGAAGGTCCCTTGCCCAGGACCATGCCCACAGCACGTTACTCTCTTCTAGCGGTGTCCCCGTTGTGAAGGTGACAACGTCATCACTCATCGCCACGTTCCAGCGCCTCCATCGCAGCCCAGCAATATCCCTGGAACTCCACCCGGCATGCCAGAGCTCCAAATGCATTATCCTGGGTCAACATGACTAAGCGGCTCAGGACGCTTCTTCACCGGGGCATGAAAAGTGAGGTGCCAAGGACATCAATTCACCTGGCCCATGAAGGTGGCTTGGGGCTTTCCATTACTGTCCCACCCAACGTGGTCGGGTGGACTTCGGGTGCTGTCTCCAGTTTTCAAAAGGTTGTACAGCTGTGGGGGGCTGGTGAAGGCCACATCTCCCATGGAGCTGCTGTTTTTTTTCTTCCTTCTCTCTTCTGCCCCTCCAAACATTTATTTTTCAACAAATTAAATAGGCAATTTTTTCCGAACACCCTGGCGTCTCTGTCTTTATTTCTATATTTCCATTGGGGTATGTAGTCCTGCCTAGCTGAGCTACACAATACACCAACGTATTTAAAGACCAACTGAAGTGCAAATGCAGATGTAGTCATGTAAATAGCAGAGGGGTGTCAAACTAGAAGTGGCGCTTCGCAGAACAAACACGTTCACCTACATGCTATCAGTAGCTTGTTTCCAGAATATCGAAAATGTGCATTTGGATTCATCAATACTTAACAGAATCAGGATCTGATTTTGAGGTACCAGGTGTCAAGAACCTGGTGCATACACTCCCCCCCTCTCTCAAAAGGTCAGTGTGTTTGGCTGGATTTCACCCCAATGCTTTCTCTCATTGTGCATTGCATCCAATTAAAGAAAAAACGAGGAAAGTCGTTTTTCACAGAAGCCACTTTAAAAAGGCTTTTAGCGCCACTGAGATGGATCCTCATCTTCCGCCTTCGGGGAGCAGCTGGACGCCTGCGAAAGCTGTCATCATGGGACTGGGAATATTGCAGAAAATCTCAAGGGAGCCAAACTACCTGGACACATCTTCCTCCTCGCACAGTTTGCACCTGTTGCAGTTCTTTCAGAAGTGACAACAAAAGATATAAGCTGCAGCTCGCAGGCTGCACCCCTGGTTCAGCAACAGAGCACTGCTATGCCCAGGGGACGAGTCTACCAGCCGTACCTGTTTAACATCCAGTTCCAGGTCCTCCAACTATTCTCATCGTGATAGGTATGTGGCCATATGCTGCCCAGGATGCCCAGCTGCTATGCAGAGGATGGTGAGGTAAGGCCAGCAGCAGTTTATATCTGGATTAAAGGTTCAATCCACATTGGAGGGTTGGTCGTGGATGAAAAGGTCGAAACTGGAATGTGGGGACCCCTCCTCCCCCACCGTTTATTGGGGGATGTTGAATGAATGGAACCCTTTTTGGGGGGCTCGGGATCCTTACCCTCATCCCAGTTATCTGATAATGTGAATGGTCTTTTCTAGTTACTTGTAGAACTAGAATCGTAAGGAGATACCAGCCTAAAGATTGGATAAGAGGAGAATGAGGGCGAAAGCCCAAAACTGTACCTCTGGTGGGAGGACCTGAAAGTTTTGATTATTCAGGAGTAATTTACCAACCTTTTTTCTAGATAAGCGGTCACTCATGGTCTTTTCTGGGACACAGATCTAAGAAATAAAAGAAGGGGTATAGTTCAAGCCAGGTTTATTGGGGTTATTTAGAGGTTTGGGCAAAACCTGTAAGGAAAAAACAATGTTAAGCTTCCACAATAATAAGGTGGCTCTCCTTGGATTCAATAGTTTGCGTCTCTTTAGATAAAACTCGATATAGGTTCTCTTTTGGGGGTTGATGATCAATGTACAGTCATTCAGAATCCTGTGGGTTCTGACTGTCCCCCACACTTCTTTCTTGACACTCCAGTTGGTAGACTTCAGTCCTCTGCTTCTCGCCCTTGGTTTTGGGGAGGCCCCTTTTTGCAGGATCTCCAGGGACCATGTGTAGCCACATGTTCAGCTTTAACAGAGATAGAAACCTGGTTAGGGCAGCACCTGGCAACACCCCAGTGCTTCCACCAAAAGGCTGGTAACCTGAGCTTACCCAAAGGCTCTAAATCACTGTTTTAGCCATGTTACTCCTCTACTTTCCTCCTTTCCACCTCTTCCTTGGTCTCCCTCCAAGTCTCGAATAAAGTGTTCTCTCCAACCATCTCTTTTCTCCACCCTCACCCACATCTCTGTGCCTCCTCTCTGATGTTCTTCTACTCTTCCCTGGTAATGGTCTCGAGTCCGCTTTCCTCCAGACTCCTCACCAGGATCTACGGCTGCACGTAAGATCCTTGTTTCGATCAGTGTGCTTGCTTTATATAGCTGTTGCAGATTCGAAATTTTAACTGTGGGATACTGTGTTGGGTGGTAACTACGGTTTAGAAAACATTATCCAATAGTCTCTGTGCATTCGACATCAATGTTGCTATTGAGATTTCTTGATTCTGCACCTGTTCACCAATGCCTTAGCAACTGTTGCACCTCTGCCCAGTACCTTAATGAGTTATTGATTTTAGCATTTATTTGCTGCTGCCACCCTGCAACATGGGATAGGCACCATGTACTTGCCATTTGATTGACTCTTGCATCTGTGTGATGCTGCAGTCCTTGCAACTTGGGGTAGGCACCATGTATTTGCCCATTCATTGACTCTCGCATTTGTGTGCTGTTGCCGCCCTGTAACATGGGGTAGACACCATGTATTTGCCCATTGATTGAATTTTGCACCTGTACGCTGCCGCTGCCTCCCTGCAACATGGGGTAGGCGCCATGCAATTGCCCTTTGATTGACTTTCAAATTTGTGTGTTGTTGCCGCCCTGTAACATGGGGTAGGCACCATGTATTTGCCTATTGATTGACCCTCACATCTGTATGCTGCTGCCGCCCTGCAACATGGGGTCAGGCCCTACCGATGTGATCACCATGTAATTCGCCTTTGCACTTGGCGTATGATGACCTTCTGCAAGTTCCATGACGCTTCCTTTTCTGTAACCTGAAGCAATTACTGTAACCATATTCTTAAGTTAAGAGCACCTAGATACCTCTGGGTTTTGTGCGCTATATAAGTGTCAAATAAAGAAATTAATAGCTGCTCTGTTTCATTTATTGTACCTATTGAAATTGTTCTGTTATAATAATTGAATTTCAGACGCATGTCTTTCTTACGTTTTGGCTCTCTGGACCAGCCACATCATAGCTCACGTGATCCTTTGAGGCACTTATGTGCCGGGCACTCATCCACGCAGCAGGCATGCCAAAGGTAAACCTGTCTGTGCCCGTCCGCGCCTCAACTGAGCTCGACAGCCCATGGGAGCATTTCATTTCCCTTGTGCCGACAACTACTTGTTTCCCTCCTGGTTTCACCACGGTTCATATGGAGAACACTGTGATTCATTCGACTGTTAGTTCACCTGTTGCTTTTCCAAATACGAGTCTTTCTTCTAATCCCTCATTCAACAATTTTAGTATGTACGCAAGTAACTCCTTGTTTTATGGCCTTTTGATTAGCGCCAGATCGGCTGGGGTGCATTGTGATGACATCTTTTCTATACTTGATCATAAAAAGCCAAGTATTTTGTGCGTTACGGAAACTTGGTTCTCCACTTCTTCTGGCCCCGACATTGCTCAGCTTTTGCCACCTAAATATGTGATTAAGAGATTGGATCGCGCCAGTCTGGCCTTAGGGGGTGGGGTGGCATTGGTGCAGTAAAGCTCTACAATATGCTGGTTTATTCATGTTCCACATCATTTGACATGTGAACTCCTGCTAAGCCCCATTCAGTCTTCCCCTAATTTTTCAATGTATGTCCTTCTGGTATATCGTCCCCCTTTCTGACCTACACTTTATTTTATTAAGCTCTTTACTCAATTGGTATCTGATCTCTCACTGACTTATTCCAACTTGATTGTGTTGGGAGATATTAATGTGCATCCTAATGACACATCTGATCTTTATGCCAAAAGGTTGGTGGCTGCTTTGACGGATTACCACCTCCATTTATGTAATTATCTACCCACACATATTAAAGGAAGCACCTTGGATTTAAATGTTCTCAGACATTTCCCTAAAAGCTACTTTTGAACCTTTGCCAGTCACTTGGTCGGCTTTGTAGTCTCTCTTCCTGCTCCTCATGATCCTGCCCCACTGTTTCGTCAGGCTCGACATTACTGGAATAAAAGTATTCTTCTAGTACAAATAGCTCAATATTTAGAAGAGAATATGACGTCTCAAAGACACTGAAACAATGGACCCTTTTAGAGCTTTACTTAAAGCCATGGCTCTAACCGCCGATCAACTGGCACCTTTCGGAAGAGGAATATGCCGATCGAAACCATCTGCTCCTTGATTTTCTTCAGATATTAGGCGCACTTGTCGCAGGGCTGAGCGTAAATGGCAGATGGATTATGCTCCAGCCGCGAAGCAGGAATATAAAACTGCAGTGTTAGCTTTTCAATGTGCCATTAAAGAAGCAAAAGCTCAATTCTATGGTGACCGGATTATTAAAGCACCTTGCTCATCTCAGGAGCTTTTTAAGGTTGCTAAAGAACTTCCAGCACCCCTTGTCCCCAAGGGGATTCGCTACGTTCACAGCAAACATGTGATTCAATTACAGCTTTTTTTCACTGACAGAATTCCCATAATTTGACGGGAAACTTCTACAACCGGAGTTACAGCTCAGACCTTTCTTCCCGTCGCAAAGAATGTGATGTTGGATAGAAATAATTGTTTTCAATTTGACTGTTTTACAGATTAGATGGTTACCTCTGCTTGAAATAAACTTAAAAATTGTCTTCTCCCTTAGATTTAATTCCAATGTATCTCTGTCAATCTCTGCCACAGGGTTCCATTTCCCATTTTACTGAATCAGTGCACTAATCTTTGTTAAGTGGCAGAATCTTTAAAACATGCACTGGTTAGCACTTTGCAGAAAAAGCCTCATCTTGAACCTGCAGAACCTTCTAACTATCATCCCATCTCTCTCTTACCAATGCCGATTAAGCTCATGGAGTGGATTGTTATGCCTCAACTTTCATGTTATCTTAAATCACACTCCTTCCTTCATGATTTTCAGTCCTGTTAGAGGAACAGAATCTGTGTGAGGATTTCGGTTTTTGATGGCATGCCCCAGGACCACAGTGAGGTTGTAGTTCTTATTTTGCTTGACCTCTCTGCGGTCTTCGATCCAATTGACCATGCCATCTTGCTTGAATGACTGGAGGCTGCTGGTATTGTTGAACTCACCCTGTCTTGGTGTTCTTCTCTTCTATCTGACAGTTCTCAGTTTCTTTGTTCCCATTTAAGTCTGAACCGATACATTTTTCTTGTGGCGTCCCTCAGGGTTCCTCCTTTTCCCCTCTTCTCTTTAATGTTTATCTTCGGGCCCGGGCAGATTTAATTTCATTCTATGGTGTTAGGTTCTATACTTATGCACAGGACTATCAGCTGATTTTTCAACTTAATACTCCTGAATCGGACCCTCCAAGTAGATTAAGATCATGTCTGGCCTTAATCGGGGGCTGCATGTTGGAAATTCGGCAGAAGCTGAACGGAGAAAAGACAGAGATTCTGTTGTTTGGTCCCCACGAGTCTAATTGTTTTTGGATCCCTGATTTTTGGCCAGAATCTCTTGGCCCGTGTCCTGTAGCCAGTACCTCAGTTAAAAGCCTTGGAATCAAACTACACGCTTCTGGGCCCAGAGAAGCTCAGGTTGCGGCTGCGTACAATATCAGCTTTCTTAAACTTAAATTGTTAAAAAAAAAGGTGCTGGCTTTTATTCCTCCACATCTTCGGTCTGAAGTAGACACTGCTTCAATTATGGGGTTGCTTGACTACTGTAATGGCATTTATTTGGTGCAACCAGAGTTTTTGCTGCACTGTCTTCAGGTGTTGAAGAACTCTGCTACACGCTTGGCCATAAATGCTCACTGGCTCGTGATTAAACGGCACATTGAGTTTAAGGTTCTTTATTTACAATCACAAACTTGTACGCTATTTACCATCTAGAACTCTGTGCTCCTATTCACAAATTGTATTCGTTGTTCCCAGATTTCAGAAAGCTTGCGTTGGGGGTTGGTCTTTCGGTTTTGGCACCAAACCTGTGAAATGCCCTTGCTGCTCAACTTCGAGATCTGGCTGATCCTCTCCAATTTCGTATGGCCTTAAAGAAGTTTCTTTTTGTTTAAAACCTTCTGATTAAATAATCTTTCGGTAGATGCCTTTGGGCCTTGGTTTTTGTGCTGTATAAATCCTCAAATAACTAGCTTAACATCTCTCTAAGCCCCCCTTCAACTACTGCCTCTCTCCATCGCCAGCTACCTCTACAACTGGCTCGCCAACTCCTTCCACCTATAGAATTGGCAAACTGCCCGCTCTTCTTATAGGGGCGTAGACTAATGAGCTGTCCAAACCTAGATTGGGGACATCCGTGGGAATGTATTGAAGCTATGTATAGATTGGCACAGTGGTTCTCCTGCATTGATATCCGCTGATTGCAATGAGGGTTTACTGATGTGTGCATCACCATGGACTAAAACGATTTTAGCCTCAGCCACAATCTTGAATGTTATACATGACTTCCTGACACCACAGAGCGGACTTCCCCCATGCTTTTCCTTGCAAATGGACTATGGCCGTGCTCACTCCACATCAGATGCTACCAGCAGGCTGAAACTACTCACTTAAACTGTTGTGAGACTTTCAGATGTAAGACTAGGCACCCAAACAGAGGGGTCACAGTGCAAAAGACCTTTCTTATAATGGATCTTGCTAAGCCCCATAGGGTCCCCTATAGGGCCATAAGCAGTGACGGTTTCATACCAGTGGAAGTCACCTGCCTTATTCCTGGGCCATAGTGGGGTGGTCCAGAAGCGATTCATTCGGTCTTGGGTGACCATGCAATTCCTCCGGGCCACGTCTCATATGGCATTTGGCTGCACTTGGCCCCCTGACCACCTCATCCAGCACTCCTAGGTATGGGCAGGGAACCTTGTCAAAGTAATGCTTGAGGGACCCTTGGTCTCTCAGGGTTGGGGCGTTGCAATGACGCAGAGTTCTTTGTGCAAGGTAAACTTGCACATTTATCTGCACCTTCATTGGTTGGTGGTACAATTGCATGTGGGATTCTCTTGATATATCCAGAGGGAGCGTCCTACTGCACTGCCCTGTATTAGAAGTCAGTTTATTCTATTGGCTTGGTGATGTCATAAGAGTGGTATGATGTCATGCGGAACATTTTTAGTGTGAAGCCTAAGGAATGTGTTGAGTGTGTTAGTTAGACCTGAGTTACTGTGGATTAGATGTACCAGAGGGTATTTGCCTTGATGTCTCTCGTATTCAAACGTAACCTGCAACTTAAGTTACCTGGAAGACCCATATTAAAGGTGCATTCTTCAAAACCTAGAACCTGTGTCTGAGCCTGCCTGGACTACATCTACCATTTTTTACAGAGTTTCCCAGCAAAACCATTTGAGTGAGCCCATCCTGCATGTTTAGACTGCCATTATGCATATTATGAAACCCACCTTGTTTGTTCTGGAAGCTTCCCTGATTATTCTGCCAATTCCCTTGATTATTCTGAAAACCTCTTCCTCGAAAACCTCCCCCTCCTCGCGGAGTAAAGCCATAAATGCTCTGATCAAACTGCCTTTGGTTATTCACCTGTGGCATAGTCACAATCTGCTGTGAATTTGATCCATCTACACTAGACAACATTGCCCATTCAATGGCATATTTAGATGATTTCTTCTCCACTAACTTCGCCACTTGGCCTCTTCGCTTTTCTGAGCATCGTCTTTTTTGCGATTCAATTCCTGCAAGAGTCTGCACTAATGTTACTGATGAATTACCAGTCTCTATAGGAGAATGCGACATGAAGGTGTCTTTTGTTATATTCAAGACAGACACATATTGGGTCGAGATCTAATGAAAAAGTTGAATATGACAATCTCGTTCACCGATAGAGGCATAGTGTGTTCAGCTCCAGGAATGCATTATTTAGATGTGAGTGAATTTATTATGGCATTTTCAGGACAGATAGCCATGAGAGCCACACCTTTAGAACCAGAGGTTTTTCAATATGGAGTACGTATTCTATTGACATGGCTGCCAGGCCTAGTAGGCAGAACAATGAGAATACCTGATGAATTTCTCTTTAGGCCAAAGATACCTATGCATGAAGAAGAGGCACAAGTTTTTCCCGCTGTTTACGTTTCTCGCAGGACCTGATCGAACAATTTAAGCCTTGGTACCAGCGACAGATTGTTCCCATCACATCTTCTACATCTCTGAATATGAAATACGGAGGTGAGTAAGATGTACGCACTCACTTTGAGAGTTGTTTATGAATTAATAACAGTATGTAAAGAGAAATGAGGATGACAAGAGTCCATGATAGGTTTTATTGATTTTATTAAATGTTTTTGCGTAGATGATGTGGCTCACTCCAGTCCATGAAAGGCAAGACATAACCAGATCTTTGCTTCACGTCCTGATGAAGGTCTGAGAAGAGAGGGACATGATTATTAGTCTCATGACCGAAACATATGTCGACTACAAAAACTGTTCAGTATTGTAACAAACTGTAAATCACATATGTATCAAGGATAGGCTCAAAGTATGTTGTAAAAGTACTTGTCTAATGAAATGGTGTAATACGAAGTTTGGTTTACACAAAAAGTTGGAAACCCATTGGTGATTTGTGAGTGTGTGTGTGAATGAATGACAGAGAACACTTCGTTGTGAGCTTGATTTTGATTGAAGTATTGATTCTATGATATTGGTATGTATTATTATTACAAAGCACATATACATATATGTTTGTATTGATTAAATAAAATTGGATAAATAATATATTGAGTTAGATAGTGTTGTCATCCTCTATCTAATGGTCCATGCTTCTATTTTGTTAGCCTCCACAGTGCCAATGCTATACGTGCCATCCTAAAAACAGCTGGATCTGCCACACCTAATCTTCAAAGTCCGGCTGAATCCACGGCATAGTCGGTGCAGAACATCCCAGCACTGCACAAAGTCACACATGCTTCTTTTTATCCAACGTCTCCCAACCTCTGGCTGTGGACAAATTACACTGGCATGCTCTCATTTTCCGCTTGGTGTCATGAGAAAATCACCTTTGCAGTAGGAAATAATCTGCATCACAGCTGTCATCAACTTCTTTAAATAAGCGAGCAAACGTGACCACGACATGTGCCCCAAATATAGTCCTCCAAAATGCACAATCACCACATCTACAGTACCAACAAAGGCCACACATTTGCAAAGGAGATCCAGGCACCCGAAACCCCACTCATAAACTATGCCCCAAAAAGCCTGCACTCCTTCCAGCTGAAAGTCAGTATCAAAGCCTCTTTCCACTGCATACCTGTGCAGATCGTGCAGAAAGGTATCACCGACTATAAGCACTCGGCGACTGTCCATCTCTGCCAACTTTCCTGAATCAGTTTTGGGTAAGTATGTCACTGCCCCTTCCCGTGAACCACACTCTCGAATCCTCATTGGAGAATCCCCCCAGTTCCATTTGCGAAAGCTCCATGCTCAGAAGGCCATGATGTGGCACGTGCTCTTTCCCAGCTACAGCTAGGGCCATGTCCCAGTAAAGCAGACACAATACTTCTTCCCTTTACACTCAAATTTTCCAACACTCCCTTACTGGCGGCTATTGGCGACTAAGACATTTTCAAAAAAGCCTGCACTAATCACTTACTGAACCTCGGCATTGCACACTATAATTTCTCTACACAACTCCATATTTCCCGTTAAAAACTCTGAAAACACGTTCCCTTTGCTTCCAAAGCCCCTCCACCAGAAACCTTTCCTACAGGATGCCCTATTTCAGCATCCACAATGATACTGCAGCGCACCCAGCACACCTTTCGCCATGCACACAACAGTCCACCCTTGCCCACACCCAGAACAACACTATGAATCCATGCATGCGATCACGTGGGCAGCTAACATTGTGCACAAACGTAACATACATAGCAGCACTTCAACCCAACTCCCTCACACCAGAAAGCACCCATTCACGTAACCAAGCACATTTAAGGTGCACTTCTACCATATGCTCTTCCATACTGACAGTATGCAAACCCAGCACCCAGTGCCCACACTGCATGACTTTTCACACCACCATGACCAAGTACACATAAAAAACTTTACCATGTTGTAGCAGTGTCCTCACATGCAAAACCAAACCTGCAAGCATGGCACCTCACTTTGCATCAGGTCACCACCCTCTAACTGCTGCAAAATCCAAAATGCATTACTGCCGTGTGTGTCCTAAAGTCCTAGCCTCTTGAGTGCATGGCCTTCAGCCATGCACCCAACAGTCTAGGCCTTCAACATTCTCACTGCTACATGATGGCACAATCCATTTCACCATGTCACCAACTACGACAATCCACATATACAGCACTGCCATCAGCATTTATACCCAACCTGCACACCGCCATACAGCTATACAGGAACAATTGCTACACTTACCACAATGTAGAAACACAACACTGTCTTCAGCACGCCTGTGCACTTTCATTCACATAGTACGTACGTACCCACTTCCATTCACAAAGTAATCTGTCACTGTAAACCTACCCACATACTGTTCGCAACACTGCTCCTACTCCAACCAATCTGCACACATCACACTATGCAAGCACCCCCCTCTACCGGCTACAGAGTCACACATGCATTGCTGCGGTGTGTGAGCTGAAGCCCTAGGCTCTTGAGATCATGGCCTCTGGCCTACGGCCATGCACCCAATAGTGTAATCCTTCACCAAACCTACCCCAACTGCATGCACCCATGCATGCCACCATGTCCCCAACCACTGCTTCCATCCGCATAGCACAGACACCTGTGCTCCCACCCACCCTATGCCATAACCAATTCACTTCCCTTCTGAAATTCACCTTCCACCATTCACCACGGAAAGAGGTTGCCACAGACAGGTCACCAATATAGAACCAAAACACTGTCTCCTGCACAACTGTGCACTTTCATTCACATACTACGGACGTACCCACATCCATTCACAAAGTATGGTATCACTGCTAACCTACCCACGTTGCTCCATTAGCGCTACTCCAACCAATCTGCACACATCACACTATGCAAGCACCTCCCTCTACCGGATACAGAGTAACACATGCATAGTTGCGGTGGGTGAGCTGAAGCCCTAGGCTCTTCAGAGCATGGGCTCCGGCTTACAGCCATCAGCCATGCCCACAATAGTCTAATCCTTCAACACACCCACCGCAACTACATGCACCCATGCATGCCACCAAGTCCCCAACTACTAATCCATCTGCATAGTACAGGCACCCGTGCCCCCACCCACCCTATGCCATGTGCCATGTGCAATTCAATCCCCTTCTGAAATCACCTGCCACCACTCACCACGGAAAGAGGTCACTGCAAACCGCTCTCGGCAGAAACTATCACGCTTTTACGACAGCTGCCTCAATTCACCACACAAAGTTGTCGGCTGTCTAGGTACCCGTAAAATCGTGCTACACGCACCAATACTGCAGCCACTCCTTCGTCTTCTTCCACCTACTTACATATGTCACATTAACCACTTATCACTCCCTCACCCTTTCCCTCCCTTGCTGTGGCCAACACATGGCGTACAGTACATTTTGCAGACCCTTCCACAGGCGCACTGTCCTCTGAGACACCATGGCGACGTTTTGCAAACATTGTTGACGTACAACACACTTCCCTCCAGCCAACCACTGGCCGCGTCCAAAGTTCTCCGACAGCATGCCATACCACAGGCCAATGACACTTCGGGCCACGGAGCGTACAGGGAAATGGGTCAGCAGAGCGGACCCAGATATCACTAATTTTTAGAGACGTACATTTCAATCATTTCCAACAAAAGTACTGGTCGGATTCCAACCAAAGACACAAAAGCACGCTTTCTGACCCAAACCCCCGCTCCTGCCGCAAATTTGGTGAAAATCCATCCAGCCGTTCGGGCTGTAGCTGTGCTCAAAGTTTTGCCCCATTCAGTCTATGGGAAAAAACATTTTTGGGACCCCCTATAACTTTGCCCCCCCTTCACAAAACCTCCCCCAACTTGGCAACAGAATTCAGAGCCGACCATATACTTGTTTTGCAAAGTTTGGTGAGGATTTGTCCAGGGGGAGCGAAGTTATAAGCCGCCGAAAAAGTGCTCTTCCTATGAGTTTAGCAACTTAACCATAACTACACGCTGTTACTGCAGGCCGTGTTATATATATGAACCTGACTTTGCTGATTATTTGATTCGTATTCCATGGATGCATGGCACATATGTATCACTAAAGCTTTATGGCTTGTTGTTTTGTATTTATTGAACACCCCAGTTGGAATTATTGATATCCCAGCTGAAAAACATACTCCTTTTTAATCTAGATTTGTATGAAATAGGGGTCTTTTGATATAATGAGCACTGACATCACATATGTAGCTTGTATGGCTAAAATTCAGTATATTGAATATGCTCCTGACAGAGTAAGGCATCCCAAAGAAAAGGGATGAAAGCAGAGAGGTAGACATGATTCTATTAACAAAATGCATCTCACCGGAAGATACACGTGATACAGCACTTGTATTATCTGTATCTTCCGGTAAAATGCATTTTCTTAACATAATCGTCTACCTCTTTGCTTTCATCCTTTTCTTTGGGATTGTTTACTCTGTCAGGAGTATATAAAATATCTTCTCACCAGGTCTTGGAGAGAGAAACCTCAATTGCTTCAATCACGCAGGACTGTTTTTGCGAGGGTTTGAGCGACTAAAACGATGCAGTGCTCATCAGTTTCCACAAATGCCTTAATGAATTTAGCTAGTCTTCAGCATTTCCTTTAGGCACTAACGAGGCTTTCAGCTGAATTCATGAAGAGACATGCTGTCTTTTCAACACCGTGATCTGTATAGGTTTCGTGCCAGTAATGAAAGTATTGAGCTTGGAGCCCTTTGGATAGCATGCATGCAATGGCTGGTATGCAGAATAACTGACACCAAATAATTGAACCAACTCAGGAAGATGGCAAAGTTTTCTGTTTTAATATCAATTGTCTAAAACAGGAAGTTACAACTGACATCAACGGACGTTCGCTCAAGCTCTCAGTGCACTTTACAAAAAATAACAAGTTATGTAGTGAAAATTCGTTATACGTGATGTCATACTAAGTGGGAAATAAGAAAAACCTATGAGGAATTGTGAGAGGATCAAGGGGAACATCCAAGTATATTTTCTACACAGGGTTGCTTTGCAATTAGATCTCTACTGTCAGGTGGACAACTTGTGCCCGCCTTTAGTGCAAGTCATCTTCAACACTATTAAATACAGAGTATATATTTGGCTCTCAAACTAGAAGCCCCTTCATTATATGGCCCTCTACAATTGGTTGGCATGCTCGTGTCATGTCTGGAACATAGCAGCATGTAAGCTCATACCCAGGTGACAGGAGGTGAACTCGACTTTACCTCCCCACCCAATTAGCCCAACAGCTCTCATCACCCATGAAGATTGTCTTTGAACGTGGCCTTGCAGTGAATTCTTTTCGTTGGGAATATAAGGGAGTGCAGGCACGCACTATCGTAGTCCTGGAACTTCATGCCCAACACTATTTCCATCCTTGACTCGCGTTACAGAAGACCACGATTTGGACTATTTTGCAGCATTTAAATGTCTTAACTCAATAAAACTTGGCATGCTTGGTGTTCTTTCTTTGCACCTTAACAAGGGATGATTCAGCCTCTTACGTTCACTGCCTTGAGAATAGATAACCGGCCTTGGCTTGCTTCAACTTTGATACCAGGCCAGAAAGTTTCACCATTCAAGTGTGCAATCAACGCTAATTCTTGCTGCAACACAGTTTTTGGTCCTTCTCCATGGGTCCGAGCTTACTAAATTCATGAAACCAATGTCCAATTTCTAGACAATGGCGGCACCACCTGCAATCTATTCACTACGTATAGCCAGCTTCTAAGGTCACTTTAGTCTACTTGCATTGCTGCATCTGTACAGTTACTGAACGGCTTGCATTTTCTGTAGAGCGCCACACAGGTGGAATCTTCTCTTCACATATGAAACTTTGCTCAATTCTTTAATTCGTCATTGGTTTCGACATGGTCCGTGCATTCTCTTCAGCCAGTTGTCTCAGAACGTCACGTTCATCTCTTGTGATGTCACCAGCTCTTTTCATATTTCTTCGGTGAGTTCCTCCCTCAGATTATTGTCTCTTTGGGAATACATCTGGTAGGGTTTTCTCAAAGGGTACCTTCTTTCGAATATTTTCCGGGGTATGGTCATAACTGCTGGTGTCCAGCATGGCACAGTCTCAGAATTCCAACATATAGGAGGTATGGGGAAGGGACTTCCTGCAGAGGCATTCATCTGCTCCTCTGGTCGATCCATCGACCACCTCTTCACCAGTTTCCACATCTTGATACTTCCTCTTAAAGAAGTGTTTCTTCAGAGTCCAAGTCTTCATCAACCCCTTCAGGGTGCCGGCCGATTTAACATGTTCATCCACACTCCAAGTCATGTAGCTGCACTGCCCATTTGGATTGCAATAGACCCAATATCCGACGTACTACTTATGATTCTTTGGATATAGGACTTTGTTCCCTCAGGTGCTATGATGCTGGCCTCTATGTATTTTCTAAAATCCTCATGTGTCAATTTCCTGGGTCCAAACCCTGATTCAACATTGATCATGATCTTCCTTCCTGCTGCTTTTTTGCTGGCTTCTTACACTATGCAATTATTATCTTGATCACACAGAATCCAAACATCACCATGAGCAATAGTGCTCCAAGAAACTTTACGATGTTTGCCATCCACTGCGAAATCCATGAGAATATGGACGCAAACCAACTATCATCTATAATGTTCTCTGTCTCGTTTTCGATCTAATTATGTAGGTTCGTTAACAACATCATGGCCTCTGTCAAGGTCCCATTCTCACCATCATTAGAAGGTCTAAATGTGCAACATGATGGCCCAAGTTTGGCACATACCCCTCCTCCCATCGCTATGATCATGTCAAGGACATATCTGTTCTGTAGGGTCATCAGACGTATGGCACTAAATTCTTCCTTGATAGCATTGAATCCCCTTATAGTAGTGTTGATTGTCTGCAAGAGCTCCCATCTGGTACTTGCAACCATTTGGTATTGGCCATTGTCTGGATCCCAGGCATGAAGATAGTTGTAAATATTGAAGCAGTCTTAATAAACAATCTGTGTTCATACAGAATGGACTCAAAGGCTTCTATTGACTTGGCAGAGAAGTAATTCTCTCTTCTGGTTCGATTGAGAAATTCAAGTGCTCTTCCCTTTCTCAAATGGGCATCTACTTTTGGAAATTCTCTGATGTTCAGATCGCTCTGAGGAACCACGAATGCTGGAACATGGATAAGCACCAAGGAACACGTTCCTCCCCGATCCTTGAGCAGCTTCATGTAGGTCCTAAACCCACAAGACCAATATCGATCCATCAGGACAGCTGTCCCTGCTCCCATTCTGGAAACGTCAACTGTAGTTTTGCAGCCTATATTATCTCCCACATGCTTCTTTCCTTCTATTCGAACGCACAGTGTTGCATTCGCTAATGGAAACACAACCATTGGACCGGATTCATCTTCTACTCATATCAGCAGTTTGGCATGCTTAGCCTATGATTTCAAACACCAATCATTTACTTTCTGTACTTCTTGCACGTATTCTGGCTTCAATAGGTCAGATGCACAGGACATCAGTCCTGCTTCCTATCCTTTCTTGGACTTCACTTGTCCATAGACTCCATGGCCTACCCTCATCATCCATTCCTTCGAGCATTGCCATTTCCCTTTGTACTATGGCTGCTTTTAATTATGTAGGGATAGCTCAGGGGCAACATGCTCGCCTTGGAAGCAAGCCGATAAGGAGAAACACAGGTTCGATCCCCAGGTCCGAGCTTAAAAACCTCTGGGTATTAAGCACGTTATAATTAACCAATCATATTATAGTCTGTCCCCCCTCTTCATCCATAGGTATTCGTGGTCTAAACAGAAACTCATCAGGTATCCCCACAATCTTGCTCACTAAGCCAGGTAGCCATGTCAGCAGAATGCTCACTCCATATAGGAAAACCCTCTGGATATACTGGAACACCTCAGAGAGGCACTTGCCCTGTGAACCCCAGTATAAACTCGCCCACGTCCAAATAGTGTATTCCTGGAGTGGATCACACTACCCCTTGATCAGGGAATGAAATCATCATGTTAAGTTTTGTCATCAAATCTCTTCCCAAAATGTTAAATGGTGTCTGTTGTGAATATAACAAAGGAACAAACATGTCATATTATTTTCCTATAGAGGCTGGTAATTCATCAGTAAAAGGAACTCAACTTGTATCTCCAGTGAACCCTTGAGCATTCATGGCAATTTCCGACATTGGGTAGTTTCCTTTTCGTATACATGAACGAGTAGCCCCAGTGGCTTCTCAAAATGAAAAAGATTTGCCTCCTATAGTCACATTGACCGTTGGTTCCTCTTGCGGGTCTGGTGTCACAGATAGTACTGAACACATCAAGTCACCCTATGAGCTGTCCTATTGTGGGTGCAAGCTCATTCTTGTCCCTGTGAAAGGATTTCTCCTACCACAGTGGCACCTCCTATTCTGGGTGTCAGCACCTGTCCTGTGTTCGCATACTGCTGTATCTGCATGGGGGCTTAATGCAAATGATGTTGTGGTGGATTAATTTGCACTCGCTCTTGCTGCTGAGACCTGCTGTACTCGCGGCGCTTGTGTCTGATAAAATGTCTGATCTTGGGCATACCCTTCCCCAGTTTGTGTGCTATGTGGTGGAGGAAAAGCTTCTCCCCCCCCTCTTGACAATTGACAATTCTGTACATTCCCTTGGCTCCCACATACAAGTGCTATATGCCCAGTCATACCACAAGTCCAACATATTGGGGTTGCTCGTCTGATAAGTCCCCCTTGGTTAAACCCTCCCCAGGTGCTCTGGTTCTCATTCTGCGTATTCTGAAACCCACCTTGGTTATTTTGGAATCCCCCTCTTCCTCTATAGCCCATATCCACCTTGGTCCTTCGGGCGCTGATTATTCACCTGTGATGTACCCATAGCTTCCTGCATTGTCAATCCTTCTCCAATCGTCAACACCGCCCCTTCTATGGCAAATTTAGAAAAAAACATTTGAACTAACTTGGCTTCCTCGATTTTCCTAGTCTACTCTTTCTTCCTATTTTTCTCTTGCAATAATCGACAGTGATGCACTATCGTCAACTGTATCTCAGCCCACGGTTTTTCTTCCATTCCCACTTGTTTCTTCATCTGCCTCTGTACTGGCTCAGGTAACCCCGGGCATAAAATGTGATAAAATAATGCCACTGTTTTTTCCCACTGCTTGCAAGTTTCAATTTGCCATTTCTCTTGAATATCCTGAATGTAAGCAATAGGGTCTTCATCTTCCTTCATTTTATGTGTCATAATTGCATCCATATCTGATGTGTCAGGATACTGCACCCTGAGAGCCCTCCAAACATCTTCTCTGCAATTATTAACTGGTGCTCCGTCATGCGCTGTGTTTTGTGCTGTCACACTTGAAACCCCTGCTCTCCTCCATATGTCATCAGCCCTCTCTCCAGGAATAGCCGCCAGGAGAGCCTTAATGTCCCCTAGGGCTAGCAAGTTTCCTCCTGTCATTTTTTCTAATTCATATATCCATTTTGCAGCACCCAAAGTCAAACTCGGGAGCTTGCATCTTAAATTATCATTGTTCATCTGCGGCCATGGAACATACTGTGCTCTTGCTTCCCCTTTTTCTAATAAGGGAAACTGCATAAACCCCAACCCACAGTCGGTTCCCATCGTTAGTCTATCCATGGCAGGGACGATCGTCCCTGTCCACCTCCTTGCCGGTAGTGACCTTAATCTGCTCGTATATGGCCGTGAATCTCCCTTCTCACTATATGATCGTCCTCAGGGACGCTATTTCTTTTTTAAAAATGTTTTTATTGGCATTTCTAAATAGTAACTCATAGCAGTTTGTAAATTGCAGCGTACATTATGTATGTCAGGGGCAGGGTAGGGTGTGGACCAAGGACTATGGGGGTTGTTGGGCTAGAACAATCACAGAAACCATTGTTTAAAATCCTACAGCCTTATAGACGGCTGCTATGCCCTTTCTGCAGGCGGAAAACACTTAAAGTCTACAAGACCCAGCAAAAGGCACACCAGGACTACATTACCCAGCATGCCTTGCGGGCCAGCGAGCCAATGGGAAGCCGTGTTGGGAGTGACAGGCCGACGTGCATGCACAAGCCCCGAGGCACGGGGCTTGTGCTTGAGAATCCAAGGGGACAGGACGTGCGCCCAGGGGCTCTAAAGAAATCACACGCGAGGGGCCCCGAGCCTCCGGAGCAGCGATCCGGCCCCTCGCTCTTAAAAGATAAGTACCGCTTGGCCTTGGGACTCACTGAGAAAGAAGGGGGAAGCGCAGGCGGCATTTATCAACCCCCCCAGAGCCCCTGTGCCGCCGACCAAAGCTAAGTGGGTGGGGATTTTTTTCAGAAAGCATAATTTGGTGCAAAGGATACAACTTGGTATTCGTTTGAAACTCCACGTGTTTTCGCCTCGTGGAACGATAAGTCCAATGGGCATATGAGACGAAAAGCGTGTTACTGAATGTACGATCGGTCTGAAGAAAGACCGTGTTGAGCAGATAAACATCGTTAGGTGTTACAAGTCATGTGCGACAGCGCACGCCAATGGGATCTGAAAATCTTGTGCACGTCAAGTGCGGGATGTGTGTGTGTGTTTAATGCACTGAGAGGAGCGAATGATCACCAAACTCAAAGGCATACACTAATGCTGTCTTTTGTTTTCTTCTAGTGTGAAAAGACCCACAGACTTCAGGGACGTGGCCCAGGACTCGACAGCTCTTGCAGGACTGGACTTAAAGACTATAAAAAAAAGCTAAGTGTGCAAGTGCATGTTGACTAACTTGAGTGTAAATGTATATGGGATAAACCTGTGATTGATACTCCACTGTGGCATTGTGGTCAACCTTGATGTTGGGGTTAACAGGTTCATGTTTATTTCTTTAACCATGTGTGCAGGGGAACACCTTTACATGTAGAGGTGTTGGAACATTGACCCCTCAAGTGTGCCAAGCAAAATATTGGCTTAACAAAAGTGTGCAATCATCGCCTTTACCCTTATTTCCCCAGTCCTATCCATGACCTCTCCCTATCCCTCAATCCGGTTACCCTACAATCCCCCTACCTATCCAAACATCGAGACCCTAACCCTCCTTCCCCGCTCTGGTCGAGGAGGTCTGTGTAAGCTTTGACTTGCAGGCACCGAGACCGTAGTGGGGGTGGTTGGTTCTGCATCACTCCTGCGCCTTGGACATGAGCATTCCTGACAATATAATATAATATGCAGATACTGGTTACCGATAACAGTTAAACGTTAAACAACAACAAACAGTGACTGTCTTATAGCGTATTGAGGTCAAATATGTACATATGTTAGTTGGGGCCAGATTCTGATTTTGCAACACTCAGCTTGGGAGGGGACCATCTTGGGTCATTGTTTCATTAGCTCTCTTTACTGTCTAGTTCTCTTATGTAGGTTGTTTCCATGCAGTTCAGGGGGGCTTGTCATCCGCTGGAAGGAACATGTCTCTGATTAATGTTTTCCATGCCTCTAATGTTACATTCATGTCACCATCAGACACATTCGTCCCAGCGCTCCAAGCTGTGGTCTCCGCTGTCGACCATCCTTCTAGTTCTTTGATCCATCTCTCATATTGCGGGCACTCTGCAGCACCCCCAGAACATGTGTATCAATTCTGCATCTGCGCTACTGCACCATGGGCATGTAGATTGGGCTTGTTTGTGAAGACCGGCTTCTCTTAGGGGGGTCATGTAAGTCCTATAAAGTACATTTAGCTGTATTAACCTGAATCTGGCGTTCCTAGACACCTCTTTTGGGAATATCAGTGCCCTCTCCCATTCCTTTTCAGTAATTGCAACTGTCAGGTCCCTCTCCCATTTTTTATTTTGTGTAGAACTGCGGGGGTTGGGGCAGTCTGACAGCCGACCATATAATCTAGACACAGGTCTCCAGCCATCGCTCAGGTTGTACATCTCTCCAACTAAGGGGTTTGTCATCAGCTCCTCAGGCCAGCCCTCCCATTTCTCCGTGACAGTGTGCTTGATCCTTTGGTACCATAGAAATTGCCCTTTCTTTAGTCCCTCCCGCATTTGCAATGACTCAAAGTCCCTGAAGACTCTCTCCTTGAACATGTCTCCCCAAGTGTACAAGCCCACCCTTTCCCAGTGTCTTACTGTGGGGAGGTCGACAGGGACCCTGAAAACGTCCACCAACATCGGTATATCCGACAAGTAGGGGTGTTGCAGACAGAGCACCAACTTGGTCCTATTCCACACTTGTCTACCCAGCCGCACTATCATGGGGGTGCTCGTTGAGTTAATCGGTACAAAGCCTCTTTTGGGTTTAGGGCAGTAATTAGTCGTTGCAGGAGGGCAGTTTCAGCGGTGGGCTTGTCAGAGAGACACCTGGTTATGTGGCTAAGTTGTGCCACCAAGTAGTACTTCTCCAGATCAGGAAGTTGTATTCTCCTTCACTGTGTTGCAGTTTCAGCACAGTCAGAGACAGTTTGTGTCGGGTAGCACCCCATAGAAACTGCCTAATCATGGCTTCCAGTTTTTTGAAGAATGTTGATTTTATGTAGTAGCATATGTTCTGGAAGTAGTATAGGAATCTTGGGAGTATGATCATTTTATAGATAGAGGTAGCTTGGACCAAAACTTCATGGAATTACGTAAGCCCTTTACTACTGTACCCGTGTTGCTCTCATGTGAGTTCCGGAGTGTGTTTGTTGTTGACCCCCAAGTACCTAAATTCATGTGGCTGCCACCCGATTCCCACTTCCGGTAGGTCTCGCTCATTTACATCTTTTAATTTCGCTAGCGTGAATGCACAGGACTTCTGTTTGCTAAACTGGATTCCAGATACCCTTGCGTAGTTCTCAAGCATCTCTAATATTACCAGGGCATTAAGGGGTGGGTCTCTTAGGTATAAGAGAACATCATCAGCATAGAGTGATATTATGTTGTACTTTCCCGCCGACTCGTATCCTTGAGTCAAAGTGCTGTTTCCTAAGGTATATTGCCAGTGGTTCGAGACCAAGGATGTATAGCATAGGCGATAACGGGCAACCCTGTCTGGTGCCACTCTGTATCGGCCATGGGCTTGACACCATTTTACCAGTCTTAACTAGCCATTGGGGCATTATATAGGACCTTGACCCATCTCACAAACCCCTCCCCAACCCCAAATTCCCTCAGGACTTCTATTAGCCACTCCCAGTATATGGAGTCAAATGCTTGGACAGCGTCTAGTGATAGTATCGCCATGGGGGCCTCGCTGTCTAGTGTTTGTGCCATGATGTGTTGGAGTCGGCGCTGGTTGGCTGTTGTATTTTGGCCAGAGACAACCCATTTTGCTCCTCGTGTACCAGGTCCCCCACCACCCTAGCCAGTCTCTTGGCCAGTATTGTGGTCAATATTTTATTATCATAATTCAGCATGGCCAGCGGGCGGTAGGAGTCGCAGTCCACTGGGGTTTTCCCTGGTTTGAGTATCAGAACTATCAGAGTCTCATTCATGCTTTTCGGGAGTGTCCCTGTCTCATATGCCTCCATGAAGACTTCATTTAGTAGCGGGGTCATAGGCTTAGTAGAACTCCGGTGGGAGTCCATCGCTTCCTGGGATCTTGCTAGTGGACAGGGATCTGATTGCATCTGTGATGTTGTCAATGGTAATAGTCTCATCTAGGGTTTCTCGTTGTGTGGTATTCAGTCTGGGGAGTCCTATCTCCTCGAGTGTGTCACGTATGTCAGATCTCACTACCGGAGCGTCGTGGGCATATAGTTTGGAGTAGAAGGCAGCAAAAGTTTTGTTTATTGACACCTGTGTCTTGCACATTGGCCCATTTTCATCCTTGATCTCGGTAGTTGGGTGTCTCGGGTGTTCTCTCTTAGATACCCATGCTAATAGTCTACTAGGCTTGTCTGCCTCCATGTGTGATCTTGCAGCGTTTGTTATGTAATCAAACTTAGATAACCTCTCCCATTGCCCCTTGGCATTTGTCCCTGGCCTCCATAAGTTTGGACTCATCCTCCCTGGTTCACTGTGTGTGGGTTTCAAGTTGTATTTCCAGTTCCAGACGCTCCAGCTCCTTACTTAACATTTTCCTGATGCCGCTATGGTTTCCCCCGTGTCAACACCTTCAAAGTTTCCCAAAGTGAGCTCCAGCACTGCACACTGCCCTGGTTAATGTGTACAAATTTGTCAAGGTTATCCCCAAGTTCTGCCCTGAAGATTTGGTCAGTGAGAGCTCCATTGGGCATTCACCACATCGGTGTCCTCCTCAGGGACACTATGGATATGGTATGGGATCTGGTGTCTTGTCCTTAGGTTGTTCCAGATCCGACTATCTTACTTCTTTATCTAATTGCAGACTTCTTTCGGGGGTGCATGCACTCCCCCCTCCTATCTCGAGGATGGACTGCCTTTCCTCGTCTAACATGTCTTGTCCCCAACGAGCATGACTATCTTCCCCTTCACCTTTGTCTAGGTTCAGTCTACTTAAGGACAATGCTATATGTTTGTGACTGAACAGAATTTCTTCTTCGCTTTGTGATTGAAAGGCTAGGGATTGACCCCTCCTCCCTCGACTTTCATAGCTGCTACCTTCCTTTAATTCTTGATAGACCTTATCGATCCTATCCCCGATGCTTCCTGCATCAAAGTTTTCTTCTTCCAGTACTACTCTAGATGCCCCAGACGTTGCTTCCTTTATTGGAAGGAACTCTTCTGTTCTGTCCCATCGTATTGCTGGGCTTGGCGCTACTGGCTCTTTTCGAATGAGAATGGCATCAAGACCCTGTGGTCTCTTTCCACATTCAATTTTTTCATCTAGCTCTCTTTGCTTTCTCACCTCTCTTCTAACTCTGTCTTCCTCTTGCATTCAGTCTTCCCCCTTACTACTTCCCTTCTTTCCTCTTCTTCCCTTCATCTCTGTATTCTTTAGTCCCTTAGTTTTTGTGCTTACTCCTTTTCCCTCTCTCCTATCCCTATCTTCCATTGCTCTCTGTCTATTGTCCTATTTTCTTAGTCCGTCTTCTTTTTTCTCTTACTCCTCGATACATCTACTCTTCGTTCCCTGTTCTTCCTTTCCTGCTTGTCTCCCTTCAATCTCTTCTCCCGTTCCTTGTCCCTTCTATCTTGTTCTTCCTTATCTTCTCTTTGCCTAACTTCCTCGATGCTTTTCCCATCGATTTTTAGTAATATCTGTCCACACATCCATTCATTCATTCATTCTGCACAAGTGCCATCTCGTCAGCCTTGTCCTTTTCTCCTTTCCATCTCTTAATTTCCCTTTCTATTTCTGTTGATATATGCCACTGTTCACTCTTTTTTTCTTTGTCTTGCAGGATCTTACCAATCTCTTTTTTTCTTTGACTCTCCTCTGGACTATCATCGCTGCTATAAGCGGGCGGTTCGAATATTGGATTACTATACCCTGTCGCCGCTTTCAACTCCGTTAAAGGATACAACCATATTTCTTCCATACTAGCACCTTTTTCTTCAGGTGAAGCAAGGGGAGCGGAGGGCTCAACACCTTCCTCCTTTAGCCGACTAAGCACCCACTCCTCAGGTGGAGGATCCTCTCTCTCTTCCCGTTACATTTTCCAGAGCTCTAGAATAGCTAACGTTTTCTCCAATTTCTTCCCCATGTATGCAGTGTGCAAGTATATGGTCATGTGTTGCAGTAGCACTTTTGACAGTGATCCCTCTTATGGCCATGGCATGAACATCTTTTCTGCCATGCCTTCCACCCATTCCGCACTATAACTTTTCAGCTTGGGCATGTGCTTTCTCAGTGTCTTACATAAGGGCAGGGCATCACAGGAGTGTCTCCCATAATGACAAGTCTCAATTGACTGTCACTACTTAACAGACTTATGAAATAACCTTTAAATCACCACCTTTTTAACACCTTTGAAAAAGAAATAGGAGCGTGCACCATTAATCGCCGCTCAAGCCTCTAATTTCTGATTTAGCTATCTCTACCTTTGGATTGGTACCAATCACTTCACTAGGTAGTTACCACAGCTTCGCAATTCTTTTTCACTGACTTCACAATTTCCATCGCTCTTCGATATTTCTACTCAACAAAAAGCATGCAGACTATTCGACTTTACACATTAATAAACACCCTGTGATCACCTTTTTTTCTCGCCTTTTTTTATACCCTGTACAGGGTTTGAGAAGTCACCTTACATGAACTTGTCCATGCGTTATATTTTTCTGCTCTACCACGATGGAATTTGAGAGGTCTCCTTCGGAACTTCCTTCAGCTAGGATTCTCTAAGCACTATTCTTTTCTTCACACAATATTTCCTGTTACTCAAAACATATCACAGCCCTATCCCCTCAATTTGGCATTGCCCTTAGTCTACTCATCATTAATTCATTAATCGACTCAAGGCCTTCGGTATTGTCTCCTCCTACCATCGACCACTTCGCCTTCTGTCCGCAGAGCGCCCGTGGAAACCGGGTCAGGATTTCATCAAAGGGGGACCTGCCCACCGTCTCGGTTCTTCTTGCAAGATTATTTATATTCGCCCGCTCTCCACAGGAAACCCTGTGATCTTCCGGCTAATGGAGGAGGATGCCTGATCGTTCAAAACTCTGGAGACAACGTAAGTTGGATCTTTTAACCATCTACAGTGCTGTGCTAATACACAAGCTTGCAGCCCTTTGGATAGCATGCATGCAATGGATGGGATGCAGAATAACTCTGACACCAAATAATTGAACCAACTCAGGAAGACGGCAAAGTTTTCTGTTTTAATATCAATTGTCTAAAACAGGGAGGTACAACAGACATCAACGGATGCTCGCTCAAGCTCTTGGTGTAATTTACAAAAAAATCACAAGTTATATAGTGATAATTCATCATACGGGACATCATACTACATGGCAAATAAGAAAAACCTACGAAGAGTTGTGATAGGATCAAGAGGAACATCTCAGTATATTATCTATACGGGTTGGGTTGTGATTGGATCCCTATTGTCAGGTGGACAACTTGTGCTTACCTGTAGTGCAAGTCATCTTCAAAAAAATTAAGTACACGGTATATCATTGGCTCTCAAACTATAAAGCCCTTCATTATATGGCCCTCTCCAATTGGATGGCATGCTCATTCCGTGTCTGGAACATTCGGTTCACTTAGCAGCATGTAAGCTCATACCCAGGTACCAGGCGGTGGATTTGACTTTACCTCCTACCCAATTAGCCCAACGTCTCTCATCACCCATGCCTTCTGCCATGAAGATTGTCTTTGAACTTGGCCTTGCAGCGTATTCTTGACTCGGGGAATATAAGGGAGTGTGGGCATGCACTATCATAGTCCTCGAACTTCATGCCCAACACTATTTCCATCCTTGACTCACGTGACAGAAGACCACGATTTGGACTATTTTGCAGCATTTAAATGACTTAATTGAATATAATGTGGCACGCTTGGTGTTCTTTCTTTGCACCTTAACAAGGGATGATTCAGATTCTTACGTTCACTACCTTGAAAATAGATAACCGGCCGTGGCTTGCCTCAACTTTAATACCAGGCCAGACAGTTTCACCATTCAAGTCCGCGATCTCAGCTCATTCTTGCTGCGACACAATTTTCGGTCCTTCTTCTCCATGGGTCTGAGCTTACTAAATTCATGAAACTGATGTCCAGTTTCTATACAATGGCAGCTTCGCAGTCTATTCACTACATATAGTCAGCTTCTAAGTTCACTTTGGTCTTCTTGCGTTGCTGCATCTGTATAGTTATTAAACATTTTCTGCAGTTTGTCACACACATGCAATCTTATCTTTGCCTATGAAAGTTTGCTCGATTTTTTAGTTTGTCACTACTTTCTCCATGGTCCATGCATTCTCTTCAGTATTCTCAGGACGTCACGTTCGTCTCTTCTGACGCCACCAGCTCTTCTTTCGCTCTTTTCATATTTCTTCAGGGAGTTCCTCCCTCAGATTATCGTCTCTTCAGGAATACATCTGGTAGGGTTTTCTCAAAGGGTACCTTGTTTCGAATATTCTCCGGGCTCTGGTCACAACTGCTGGTGTCAAGCATGGCACAGTCTCAGACTTCCAACGTATAGGACGTATCGGGGAGAGACTTCCTGCCGAGGCATTGAGCTGCTCTTCTACAGTATCCTGTTTTGTTTTTACAATGTATGTACCTAAGCATTTGCAGACCACGAGTCTGTGTGTTTTTGCTATTTAAAATGGTACATTTTTTAAAATAAATAATTTGATTTTTGTCTGTGGTAGTTACAAGAGGTTTGAAGAGATAAAACATTTGGTGCATGTTTTCTGTACAGGAAGGATCCCGGTCGGTCCTTCGAGGCTGCTCTCTGACATGTAGCGTGATGGCAAAAGCTCAAAATTATACATATTGTAAAAGTGTCCAAGTATTTGCCTTGTTAAGCTCACCTTTATGAATTATACTTACTGCTTTGCCTCTTTCGCAAAGAAATTGTGCTTGCAGTACTCAGCCGTACCTTGTTCCTTCCTGTTCCGTCATGAATGTACACACCCTTTTTAATCATTCTTGTGTCTCCCAGATGATGGCAGCATTACAATGGAGGGCCTCTCAATGTTCGATTCTATCCTATTACCAAATGACCAGGTTTACTCGGTTCCCTCTTTGGGGAACAAGAATATTATTGCATCATTCGACACTACTATGCCTTCTGAGGGGTAATGCTGCATTCATGTTATATTCATGCGTCATATCTCACAATGGTGGCTATTGTACTTTGCCTGCTATTATGTGTATGTCAAAATGACTGAGCATTAATATGAGATTGATATGTGTAGTTGTCTTTTTTGAATAACCAATGGAAATATCGATTTTATCTGACGAACAACCACAGTGTTATATAATTAACGTGTATAGATTACGCAGTTCACTTGCATTCATAATTGATCCGATTGTTTTTGGTAAAAGGTGCTAACATATATATCTTATTAAAATCATTTTACTGGAGTATTTTTTAGACAAATGAATTCACTTTTTAAGTGTTAAAATAAAATATGCTTCTCAATTGCTGTCGTCGATGTGTTTTATAGCATATGGTGTGTGTGTGCTATAAGTTTGTATTCTGATAAAAGCAAGAACATGGTTCCACATCTGTTACTGCATTTATTGTGCATCTTATTTATTTGAGAAGCAGTTATATTTTGCATTTTATTTTGGTAAACGTTCTTTATTGCTGCCTATGTCTCAACGATGCTTACATTTTTTTTTTAACTCTGATACCACAGAAGTGTTTTGATCAAGGATGGTTTTGGATTAATACAATTTACCTCAAATGTCACACCTTTAGGATTTATTGTGCTGGGGATGTTTTCTTCTTGCTCTGTTTATGCTGGGCTAGACTGGTTTTCTGAAATCTTTGGAGCTGCCATTTTGTTGCTCTTTGCTTTCACTCATTAGCAGGAGAAGAGAAAGTAAAAGCTTCAAGACTTTGAAAACAGCTTCAAGCTCTTCAAATATTTCGTTGGGATAATTCCGCCCCGCCCCCCGCCCCTGAAGCGTTTATCGCAGAGTGATTCATTATCATAAAGCAGACAAAAGCAGGCTTTTTACAGCCTATTAGGTAGGAGCTATAGATTCAGTTCAACACTGTCCAGTGCTCTAGAATCACACCATAATTATAGTACTTAACAACCTGTCATGCAGAAACCATATATTTACTGAGTATCGGAATGCAGTTGATACAAAACACATTATTACAACCGCAGCGCGTGTACCAGGAATGCCAGAATTGCGTGTGGTACATTGAGGGCTTGAGTGCTGCAGTCAGAAATTCCTTCTGTACAAGAAATAGCAGCACGTGCTTGGGTATTTTAGTCCGAGGAGAATTTGTCACTCTCTCTAGGGCTGGAGGGGGAGAAGTGTAGGCTGCACCCACTAAGGTGCAGGACGGAACACACCGCCTAGAGGAGCATCGTGAGCTGGGAGAAACAGTCCGCATATAGGAGCAGGATACGGAATGTTCCGGGTCTAACCACTAACTAAACATCAAGTGAGTCTGAGAAAAAGGATGATGAGCTAGAAGAAGATTAAGATGAAACGGAGTCCAAGCTGAAAGACAGGAATTCTGTAAGCTACTTATATAGAGGAGGAGATGACAATGCCACCGTTTGGAGATGGGAGGTAAAGACAACGCTACTCCTACACCTGTGTACAATGTCTTTCAAAGACACCCTGTAAGCGCAAAATATCAATGTGTAGCAGCTAGATAATCGATGCCGCCGCCGCCGCCGCCAAACATGAGACCCAAATGGTGTAATTATTCAACAAGGACAAAGAACAGCATCTTGTCTCCTTTATGCAGTGCCAGAAATTGGTTTGCTGGGAGAACACGTGGACTAACTTCAGTTCTTCAACCTTGCACCATGCAGAGGACTAGGATGTCTCAGAAGACCTCATTTGTAGCCTTACCGCCAGATGTCAATCACCCTTGTATGGTCACCCCAGTAAACATTGCTGATGTGCCAACGTGGTTCTGGACACAGATCCATGGCCTCCAGTTCCTGAAGTGATACCCATTTGTTTCAGGTCACTGAGATAGGGGGGAGTTTGAGTGTGGGAACAAGTATAACTTGCCAGATGACAGAGTGCACTTTCCCACTGCTACCCTTATGGTAATTTCACCTATGGACCAATCAAATCTATTTTGTCAAAAACAGCGGTTTCAGTCAGTTTAGCAGAAAAGTATCAGCACTGGGAAATGTCCAGGTGAGTAGGGCATGCACTACACCATTCTGACGGCCAGAAACTCCCATTTGGACCAATGCACAACGTATTGACTGCAAGGCTGTGGTTGTAAACTGGATGACATATCCTTCTCCTACCTAAAATAATCTATGGAAAGTGAATGTAGTGCAGTACCAGGCCTCGTTGTGTATGGTAGAGTTTGAAGGCATAAACCACAAGTGATTTGCTATCTGGGAGGAAGTGGCGTCACAGTGGCTCAGGCGCATACATCTAGGCTATGTTGTTGCTGACAATGGGTCCAATATCCTTGCTACCATGTGAATTGGCAAGATCATGCATGCTCCTTGCTTTGTGCATGACCTTTTTGACACATTTCATCAGAAATGGCCAGTCTGTGAATGAAATGCCTACTGTGGCCCAGAAGATAAGCTCACACTCTAGCCAGACCTTAAATGTGCTGCACTAAGGCAGCAGGCCTGCAACAAGTTGCAGCAGTGCATCTTGAAAACCAAAATTGCCACCCACTAGAATTCCATTTTCAGCATATCGGACTGTCTCAGTGAACAACAGCTTTCTCAGGAGGCCACCAAGCGGATTAACCAGCAAAGTGCATTCCGCATTGAGGTACTGGCCCTGTTGTATCGGTTAGAACTCAACCTGTCCAGCATAAAAGGGCACAAGAATTGGCTTGCCATGTGAATACCGCTCAGCTGGTAGAGGGATGTGCTCTCAAACGTACATGGGGAAACATGCATATCCCCAGAAAGGAAACCCTGCATTCCTCCTGGTGTCATTTCTTGACCAAGGTGCCAACATCAAAGTGGTGATTGAGAACAGAGAACTAGAAGGAGACATTGTTAAAACGTGCAAAGATGCTTTAATGCAGTGGGTGGAAATTGTGACGAATTCACCATTTCTCCACAAGTGACGAGGGAGGTGAGACCGCTATGCAATATCGTCTCTGGTTTCTGATCTGGTTTTATTTCCACCTCTTGAGGAGGACCAGGACTAATGGAATCTTCTTCTCCATTCCACGGTGGAACACAACTGCCACCATACGCCAACAGAGGAGGAGTGAAGTTGCTGGAAGGTCAGAGACGCCGGCGGAAGTGCAGCACAGAGAGACGCTGCAGCAGAGGAGGCACTGAACGCCACAGAATGGTCGTGGCCAGCCCAGACCCAAAGCAGCCTTCAAAGCACTACCACATCTACGAGGGCAAGAGCCCCGACCACACAGGGACCGCGTAAGAACAAAGCAGAATAAACAGTACAGCATCTGCTTTGAGCAGGTGGAGGAAATGCAAACAGCAGACCGTGCAGACCAGAGCAAAGGCAAGGACGCAAACCTACATGGGCCACACAGACTGCCTCCAGTCCAAAACAGCGCTGCCATAGAAAAGGTACGTGGCAGTATTCAACAAGTAGCTGAAGGGTGGTGAGGCCAGAACCGAGCACACACTGGGCTCAGAGTGTGAATACCCAGGGCAGTGGGGGGTGAAAAGAGCCAGAAAAGCATACAGGGCTGAGCAGGCCCATAGCCCACCCAGGGCCAAAGACCAGAATACCTCCGGAGGGGGTGATAGAAGCAATCAGACAAATTGGGCTTAAGAAGCCCAAAACCCAAACTGGCTTGAAAAGCCAAATATCCCATGAGGGGGTGATAGAAGAAACTGCACAAGCAGAACTGAGCAGGCCCGTAAAGCACACCAGGTTGGGAATACTGCGGGTGGGGGGGAGAAAAGCAATGACCCCAACAGAGTAGAGCACGCCTGTTGCCCACACAGGGCTAATATGACCCGAATATGCAAGACGTGGAAGAAGACAGGTAACAAACCCAGCAGGGGGGACCACGGCCACAGTTCACATGGGGCTAACTATCAGAATACCCTAGGAGGGGGAGAGATGAGCAGCAACCACCCGAGTGCTGGGCAGGCCGTAACGCACCCAGGGCAGAGAACATGACTACCCCCAGCGGATGTGAAGTAAAGGAAACAGCCATCAGAAACAGCGTTGGAACCTACCTAAGGCTAAATGTGTGAATCAACCAGAAGGAATAAAGAGTGAACTTAGTTGTTTTTGTAAATACAGGCCTATGGACGTCAAGAGAACCCATCCCATGAGAAGGGATAAACCAGACACTACGTGGACTACCTGATGACACCATCATTTAAACCAGAGAGTCATTGAAAGGCATTTTCTTTTCTTTTTTATTGTTATTTTGCAAAACTGAGAACCAGAAGAGACTATCAGGACTCATTGGTGGGGTGGGGCGGTGAGGAAGCTAGCCAGCCACCCCACAAAAGGGGAGTAACACAATACTGAGCTTAGTTTCCCTTTATTTCTTTCTTGCTTGCTTGCTTTCAGTTCCTGGAGGTAGGTTAGACGCAAGAATGGTATAGTTTTGGACGGAGGACAGAGTTTATTTGAGACATTCTGGCGAGCACCAGTTTGTTATTTTCTAGCACAGGGAATTCATCATAGAGTTTGGGACTTTGAGACGGTTTTCTAAATGCCTTTATTAGACGTTGGTACAAAACATGTCCTCTTGTCAGTCTCCTTTGTCTGACTTACCACAGAATTAAACTGCATAAAGAACATTTGTCTTCATCATCAGGGGGTACATTATTCTTGCACACTATATTCTGTGAACAGAGCTGGCGATAATGGACAGTGTGTGGGATGGCCTATAGTACTTGCACAATTGTGAACCCTTGTTGCAGAGGGATCTATAAGAACAGAGTGGACCTCCAGGAGCACAGCTGGGGAATGCTGATCTACTGGACAGATCTCATATGGGCCGAGATGATTATTACAACCGACCGCAGTACTTGCTTACCAAGTGGTCCACCTGAGTGTAGCCATACAATCTCTAACCTGCTCGACTGCTAGTGTATGGTCTGAGCAAGTCTTTAGTGCCACCTTGGCTATATTATCTGCCCACAGGAGAAGCACTGCAGTGCCTTTAAGATGATCCAACACTATAATCTGAAAAACTTGCTAGAAACACACTAGCTCTGATGCTGCAGATTTGTCATTTAAAGTCACACACAGAGATGTGCACCAGTGTTTAGTGTGGATTGTAGTTGTGAAATAGACAGCGGTTACGGACTATGCAATATGTTTTCTGTTCTCAAGTCCTACTCCTTTTATTGAGCCGGAGTAGTTGAGAGGAGAACCGCCTACCCATTGGGCAGCACACCAGTAAGAATGTTTCAGGGCCTCCTTCCTCACCAGCAAACCACCACCACATAAAGCATTTGTTCAGCCTCTCCCTGCTACACGAGACTGCAAGGCTTGCTCAGAATGGCCCTGCTAGTTCCGGGTCTCACTGCTATGCAATAACCAGAACTGTAAATATTTATCAGATTCTCCCTGCTACACGAGACTGCAAGGCTTGCTCAGAATGGCCCTGCTAGTTCCGGGTCTCACTGCTATGCAATAACCAGAACTGTAAATATTTATCAGATTCTCCCTGCTACACGAGACTGCAAGGCTTTCTCAGAATGGCCCTGCTAGTTCCGGGTCTCACTGCTATGCAATAACCAGAACTGTAAATATTTATCAGATTCTCCCTGCTACACGAGACTGCAAGGCTTGCTCAGAATGGCCCTGCTAGTTCCGGGTCTCACTGCTATGCAATAACCAGAACTGTAAATATTTATCAGATTCTCCCTGCTACACGAGACTGCAAGGCTTTCTCAGAATGGCCCTGCTAGTTCCGGGTCTCACTGCTATGCAATAACCAGAACTGTAAATATTTATCAGATTCTCCCTGCTACACGAGACTGCAAGGCTTGCTCAGAATGGCCCTGCTAGTTCCGGGTCTCACTGCTATGCAATAACCAGAACTGTAAATATTTATCAGATTCTCCCTGCTACACGAGACTGCAAGGCTTTCTCAGAATGGCCCTGCTAGTTCCGGGTCTCACTGCTATGCAATAACCAGAACTGTAAATATTTATCAGGTTCTCCCTGCTACCATTGCCCAGAGACTTTCTTCTATGCAGGAGCTGCAGCAGCAAATATTTCACAGGTGCTCCCGATGCATAGCAGCAGCTCCCTGCACATTTCTTAGAGTCACCGTCTCTCCTGGCTTTATTTAATGGGGGATATTGGGGTGATGGGCGCACACAGGTGAAACTCGCCAGCACCCTGGACTGCACAGTCCTTCAGCTTCCCCCCGAGCTCGCCACCACCCTGAAATGCAGGTAATGTGTTTGTGCATTTTAAAACGGAGAATTAGGCTGGCTGATTCCATATGGAAGAACACCAAGCCTTTCCATCGCAGGAGCCGGGCAATCAACATAGGCCCTATAACTGGACAGCTCCATGGGCTGTGGTTTGGCTTCTTTCTCTGGCTTCCAGATGCTTCCTCTGCACCACATGGGCGGGTAATCGAGTAAGGCATTGGATGCATCATATGTTAAAGGGGGCATTCAGGCACTTTGAAAGTGGGTAAGCATTGCAATTTGTACCCAATGCATAACACTAACTCTACTTGCCCTGCAACACACTTTTAGCAGGGCTCACACACTACTGTACAGATCTCTGCCTGCGCCTTCCCCTCAGGCAGGGGAAAGCCCAAGATCCAGGAGCAGCCTATTGTAGACCATGATGGAGCAGCACCATCCTCCTCCCGTGGCTTCTCCAGATAGCTGCTACCCCTTAACCTTCTCCAGTGCCTCTTTGCCTTGCCCCAAATCTGTGCCCTCCGCTTCCTCCTCCTGCATCCGCCTCATGTTCTACACACCTGCTATTCCACCTCCTGCTTCCACTCGCCCTCCCGGCAGCAGCCAAGCACAGCCCACAGAGAACCAGGAAGCTCGCTGGGCCTTTTATATGCCCACCTAGCGATTCTAGGGTTTGTCTCGCTGAAGCCCTCAACCACATCCTGTGGTTCCGATTGTGCTGCCATACTTTATTCTGCTTGCTAGTTATGCGAGATTTCAGTCTGCCACACAATCTCACAAGATCTTGCAACCCTGTCCAGTTATATTTTGACATTTTTTTAAATGTTAAAGGGTTTAGTTTCGTATAGTAAAATAAATGTTTTTTAAAATGAAAACGGGGGGTTAGGGGTGAACCCCCGTACACCCCGCCATTTAAAAAAAATAAATGCACTCAAAACATTTTTTTCGATGCTTTTGTGTCAAAACTTTTGTATGTAGAAACTTTAACTGTCGAAAAAATCACTATAAACCCTTGCAACTCTGCTGAATCCTAAACATGGACAGGAAGTACATGTAGCATTACCAGAGGGCACTACTTTGATTCTTTAAAGGGTAATGCTCAGGAGTAAAATTAGTGGAGTAACTTCACTCTCACACACATTATGCATACAACAGTGAGAATGAATAAGTAGTGTCATTGCTAGCTGGGGCACCTTATTTCTCTTAACTTTTACTGGGAAGGTAAAGATCTTGGACATAGAGAGCTACTAGGAGGAATGGAGCCTGTTTTCAACAACTATGTTTTCAATGCAGAGGACGCATCATGCTTAGGAGGAGCTTATCTCAAGGATGGCGTTGAACGGTCGCCACAAGCAGCATATGTGCTAGAGGCTGTGGCAGACTGACACACGACCGTAGGCTAGGATGGGATAGGAGTGGCAGTCTGTGCTACACGACTGTGGGCTGTTGTAGGGCAAATGAACTCTGGGCTAGGTGGAGCAAAAGCAACAGTCTAGGCCACAGGCCCCTGACTGGCCAAAGGGCGGGAAGATGGAGGGGTAGGGAAGGTGGGGTTAGGCGCAGGGGGCGGCAGGTTGCTTTCCCGGGGAAAGGCAGACGGTTTGGCGGCATCACCTGGGGGCCCATGGCAGCAGACAGGGTGCGGAAAGAAGGAGGAACACAAAAGCCAGAAAGCCAAAAAAGGTGCGAACGGTACAGCAGGACCCCAGTGACAGAAAAAAAGGAGAAGGCCTCATAAGTAGGGCAGCCCAAGAAGGCAAGGATCACTTCTCCCTCTTTCTTCCATCTTCTACCCCATTCCTCTCTCCAGCTTTCCACTCCTCTCCCACTTTTCTATCCCTTCTCTCTCACTTTTCTATCTCTTCGCTCCTCTCTTCACCTAGAGCAAGAATGGCTGCAGACACGTCTGAGACACTCCAACTCCAGCACACTGAAGATGATATGCAAGATATGGAAACCGTCTGTCACAAGCAGAAGACTTATGCAGCCGCATCACCACTAAAGTTCAAGAAGTTGGCTGAACCATCAATTGCAGGTGTGAGCACCAGCAAAAGGTATGTTGCACTAGAGCGGGAAGAACTAAGCACAGAATCTGGAGACGCAGCGGACGAGCAGACATCCCTCCCACCCAGTGCTTTAAGTGGGGTAAGAAATTGAGGGGGGGGGGGCGTTTGGGGGCGTGGCTTTCATTGTGGCCATGGCCTAAAAGTGCACAAATCATAGTAAGGTGCGCAAACAAATATATAAATGTGAGCATTTATATGTTTGTATGCGTACTACTATTGTTTGCGTACTTTTCAAGCCATCTTTTATAAACGTAGCAATGTTACATATTTCTATGTTTATAAAGGGTGGCTTGAAAAGTGCACAAACCATAGTAAGTTACGCACACGTATGTGCTTATCTTACTATGGTTTGTGTACTTTTCAAGCCACCTTTTATAAATATAGACGTTTGTAACATATTTCTATTCGTGCTAAAAGATGGGTTCAAATGTAAACAATTCAAGGCATCTTTTATAAAGCGTTGATGACGGACAAAACCCAAGGTGGCTTTGTCCGTCGACAAAGCTTTATAAAAGATGCCTTGAATTGTGTACATTTCAAGACGTCTTTTATAAACATAGAAATATTTCTACGTTTATAAAAGATGGCTTGAAACGTACACAATTCAAGGCATCTTTTATAAAGCTTTGCCAACGGAGAAAGGCGCCTCGGGCTCAGTGTCTCTGCTCTGATCAAATAGATCACTGAGCCCGAGGCGTTGTTCACCCTCTGCGAACCCGCGGGCTCCGTGATCTAATCTGCATATTAGATCACAGAGCCCATGGGTTCGCGAGGGTCAGTGACCTGGGGAGGGCAAACAAAGGGGCAGTAACTTGAGGGGTCATCAGAGGAAGTTACACTGACTGACAGAAGTGTCCCGCTGCGGCCGCGGCGGGATAATGCATCCTGCCAATGTTGTGTGGGACCGGGGGGCCCGGCAGTGCCCCGGCTCAGCCCCACTTTCTGGAGACTGCCGGGGCCTGACCACAGCAGTCCCCCGCCCACTTAAAGCACTGCTCCCACCCAAGAAGATCCGGATCCCACTAGTGTTTGTGAAGAGCCTGAGGACACACAAGGACCTGGTCGACTTGCTCCGAGAGCAGTGTGCTGAACCAAACTTCACGACCAAGCCTCATGGAGAGCACGTGAAGATATTGCTCACCCCAGTGGAGGACTACAGGAGCATGCCAGACACCTTCACCGACCAGGGCCTGCAGTATTACACCTTCCGATTGGAGCGAGTGAGGTCCCAGAGGTTTGTGATCCGTGGCCTCCCAGCAAACACCAGTATTGGAGAAATCTCAGGGTGTGCAGAGCACTTCCTCCCAGTGAAGAGCGTTGTACAGCTGACCTCACCAGTGGACAAGAGCAGGAAATTCCCTTGGTTTGTTGCCACTCTGGCACCAATCAGCAATGGAAGACCCGCTGACCTAACAAAGATCACACAGCTATGCAGCTGCACAGTCACCAGCGAAGGGCAGACGAGGAACAATCATGTGCTTGAACTGCCAGCGCATCAGCCACACATCCACCTTCTGCCTCCAGGAGCCACGCTGCATGTGATGTGAGGAGAATCATGCATTGCAACACTGCCCCCGAAACCGAACAGAGCCGGCAGCCTGCTCCAACTGCAAGGGACCACACCTTGCCAGCTACTGCGGATGTCCAGCCCTGACCAGAGCAAAACAGTGAGCAGCAGAGGAGGAGGGCACCATGACCACTGCAAACACCACGGAACCCAGCAACCACTGCACATGACTCGCAGAGGAGCAGCGGAAACCACCACCCACACCAAGGCACTGCACATCACCACAAACTGCCACACAGAGGAACAACCCACCTCACCCACCACCAGGCTAAGACCCAGCAAAGACCCAGAGGACACCCACCACATCCAGGCTGAGCTACGCTGGAGTCCTACATCCGCCACCCAATCTGCCGCAAGCTGCCATCCCAGTGCAGGAAGAGGGAACAGCTAGCCATATCAACTGGATGACCCTCATTGTGAAGATTGCAGTTTTTTTTGCAGAGCTGAACGTCGAGCACACCATTACAATGGTGGCAAGGCTCATTGTGAGCCTATTCCCGGGGAAAGAAACGAACCCAGTTATGCCATTGTGATGTAGAATGCGACAAACTCCTTTACCTAATGGAAATGAGAAAGAAGAGTGCTACCTTGCTGTAGAGACCCACCTGTAAGGAAATCAGAAGCCAAGCCTGCAAACCACAGTTTGTACCGGACAGGACGAGCAGCAGGAGCCAAAGGAGGGGGGGACAGCAGTGATAGTGAAGACAGTGATCGACCACCATGAGATTGCGCTCCCACCTCTCAGAAGCATTGAAGCCACTGGCGTGCAAGTCAAGACTGACAGGACAACTCCGGCTGATTGCAAGTTACTGCCCTGAAAGCAAAGCTGGACCTTGGAGACCTGGATGCTTTGCTGGATTCCACTGTTCCGACCATCATCGGAGGAGACCTCAAAGCCAAACATTGAAGCGGGGACCTCCAGGACTGCCAACCAGAGGGGACAGACACTTCTGGCATATTCCAGGAACGACGACTGTGTGGTAGCAGGTCCGACTCAGCCCACACACTACCCAGGTGCAGCAAGTCACAACCCAGATGTGCTGGACATTGTGCTACTGATGAACCTGCAACACTCTGGAGATGGAAACACTGGCGGAGCTGACCGCTGACCACAACCCAGTAGCAATCACTGTGGGAGAAGAGACAAAACCCTACCAGCAGGCCGAGAAATACAGCTTCAGAAGAGCTGACTGGAGCCACTACAAGGAAGAGCTGAACAGCAAGGTGTCACCAAATCCTCCTCCCCCCCACCCTGAGTGTCACGATCCACACCCCTGACCCCCCCCTCAGGCGTAACAGCCCCCTGACAGCAGTGGGGCTACAGCCCTCCACAGTGGCCCCAAGGGTCTTGAAACTCCATCATCAGAATACATGGAGTCAGTGCTGGCGCCTTTGGCGCCAGATTCATTACCAGGAATAAGGCCAGTACCCCTTTGGACCTTAATCCAACATGGAGGTCTGTTACGCAGCTCAGTTCCTAGAACTGAGCTGTGCAGACTAGTGTTTTGGGTGTGGCTCGGCCTTCAGGTGTGGCTGGCTATATAAGCCACACCCAAACTGGAATACATGCTTCGCGTTGTTCTTCACTCCTGCGGCGTATCACTCATCGTGTCCAGCTTCACCTCATCTGCTTTTCCCAGCAGCCAATCCTGAAGCATCGATCAGAATTCCACTGCCAACCTGGAAGAACAAGAACAGCATTAGCAGGACATACACTTACTTGTGAGTAGCAGATCCTGAATCCATTCAGCGCTCTGTGGCATCGCCCATCTCTGGATTCACCGCAACCTGTCAAGGCAAGGAAACAAGGACAGCAATAACAATAACCCTTATCTGGGCACGCGGCAGATCCTGACATCACTCTGCACTCCGCTTGCCTCGTCCCATCTCTGGATTACATCTCCACATGTAAGGGCGAAGAAGAAACAAGCATAACATTAATGAAACACCTACCTGGGTAAGCAGCGCTTCGATCGATCATCACTCTGGAACATCACTGCAATGCAACCTGCGTGAAGAAGAGAAAAGAAAACAGGTTAGCAACTAACTCAAAATAAACAGCGCCGTGCTCCGCGCTCAGCAACTTACCATAGTCTTCGCCATCCGGCGCTGCGGCTCCGAAATCGCAACCATCCCTGTGGAGATAGAAAGAGACTTTATTAAACAACGTAGTGAAAAAGGTAACACTGAGAAGACACAGAGAGCGAAGGGAAGAAAAGAGACAGAACAGAGACTGGAAGACTTTCCTGAACACAATAAGCAGAGTCAGAGTCACAGCCGGTCTGGACCTGACACAAGGGCACATGGACCAGTGAAGCAACTAGGTCCTCGGAACGCCTGCATCCATCACGCACCCCTGCACAGAGACGCAGGACGGAGAGCTCAACGCACAAAAAAACAAGGTGAGACATAACCCCAAGGGCGGGGACTTGGATCAGTGGGAGTCCACCCATCAAGGGGCCAGTATCTTAACCCTCCGTTCTCCTGTCGCTACATAGACATAGACGCTACCCAACGGCTGGCATACAACCAAGCAGAGAAGGGTCTGGAAAAGCGCACAGCCTTCCATCCAGTATTGTGTGGCGCCCCAGTGGATACCAGGTGAGCGTAACTACCAAGGAAGACATCGACAAGGCTGTGGAAGACTTCACAATAGCAGTCCAGCAGGCAATCAAGAGCAGTGTTCCGAAGCAGAAGACAAACCGATGTTTCATCTACGACCTACAGAGAGGCATCCAACAGTCAATCGCTGACAAGAACCGGGCTCGATTCCAGTGGCATACGTTTTGCATCCCGGATCTCCTGGAGAAGTACAACACAGCTTGCTGAAAATGGCAGGGGAGCAACGGCAGAGGGTAACGGAGCTGCGCTCCTGGGCAAAGGCTGTGGAAAAAGAGTTTGGAGCTCAGTCGGTGACTGAAACATTGAAAGCGATGGAGCAGACCAGAGAAATGTCACCACTGTTGATAGACGAAAGCAGTGGCAGCGAATCAGGAGGGGCCGATGAAGAGGCCCTTCCCAGAGGAAGAAGGGAAAGGAAGATGCAGAGGCCAGATCTGCAGCAGGAAAAACAGAGAATGAGGTTCCACAGAAGAAAAGCGAGAGAGAAAAAAAAATACAGATACTGGAACGAATGGTTTTGAAAAATGGATAATGAAAATACTATGCTCATGCAAAGCCGGCTTGGGCAAAACGCACAGAGGGTGTTGCACAAGCAGAAAGAGGGGAAAGGCAGATACCGACAAAGACGGGGAACCCCTGAAAGCATAAGTGGAGAAGAAAAGAGTGTAATAAGCAAGGATAGAAAGAATAAGGATGAAGGGGTTGCCACAGCAATGAAACAGGGGGAAAACAAGGTTGGAAATGTCCATGGTATGGACACAACTGGGGAAGAAAATGCAAGATAGTGGGGCTAACACAGGAGCGCCAGCGCAGGGGCAGTGCACGGGGGTAGCAAGCACAGCAACACTAAGCGAAGGTTATGGACCCAGTCCTGGTGTAAAAACCTCACGGGGGCGCAGTTATGACAACATTTGGAAATGCGACAATGGGTAAGCATACACAGGAGAAGAAAACAATGGCATGGCACATAGAGGAGAAAGTGAAAAGTAAAGTCTGGCGCAAAGAGGTCATCGAAATGTTCAGATTGTTTTAATACCAGAAGAGGGGCTATGAGGTTTGTAGGGACGACAAGAAAGAGGAGGAAAAAGGGGTAAGCAGAAAAGTGGCAGTAAAACAGACCCTTGAGAATTGGTTGTCAGCATGCCACACCCTATCCACCATTATTATGCAGAAATACCCAGAGGAGGGAGTAGTATCGGTAGCCTATGAACAAAAGATTTTTAGGGTCTGCAAATCCTTCAGGGTGCGATGCATGACGGAAATACGATCATGAATTCCGCATGCAGATGGATGGTTACCCGGACCTGGGGTGGGAGGAGGAAGACGCTAACATTTACATTTTTAACATACTAAAAGAGAAATGAGAGCAGTCAGTTCAGAACACAGGCAGCTACAAAAGAAACCATATTGGCAGAGCAATGACGGAGGAAACAATAACTGGTACCAGCTGGCAAGAGGGCAGCCTTTTCGTAGGAAGCAGCTCGGGAGCCTGCAAAGCTGGCTGCATAGCTTGCTGCCCACCACACATGGCGGAGGGAGGCATGGGCAGCCCAGAGGACCCCTGCTATTTGCTGGATATTCAACACTGGGTCATGCAGCTGAGGGAAGGATTGTAAATTCAGATATCAATATCAATGTAGTAGGTGCAGCAGGGATGACAGCAGTGGCAAGTACACTATGCCCACCGCACACAGCTCAAGACAGACCAAGGGCAAACGCTCATGAGGGGCTGGGTGCGATGGGAAGGTCTCCTAATGGTAGAAAGAATGGAAAAGTGGCTACAGGCCTTCCCAGATGGCGAGGAGGCCAAGCTAATAAAAGAGGGGTTCTCTAAAGGTTTAATCATCCCATTCAATGGGCAGGGCTCACAGGACATACCACAATACCTAAAGTCAGCAAGGGAAAACCCAGAACTGGTACGGAATAAAATACAGAAAGGAGATAGAACTGGGCACAACAGGGGGTGGGGGCCTATTCGAATAAATACCATTCCACAAATTAATCTGTTCCCCTCTGGGCTTAGTTCCCAAGAGGGGAAAAAGGGGAATTTAGGCTGGTCCACCACTTATCGTACCCACTGGGCAGTTCTGTGAACGACAGCAACTCCTTACTAGAGGTGGCAGTGGCTTACACTGACTTCCAAGAGGCAAAGGAGTTCATCAGGGAGGCAGGCGGGGATCGGGGGGTATGGCTGGCAAAGGCAGACACTAAATCAGCCTTCTGGCTCCTCCTGGTTCACAGGTCCTGACACCCATGGCTGGGCTTCCAGTTTGATGGCAGCTACTACTACAACAGGTGCCTGCCCATGGGGTGCGCAATCACTTGGTCATATTTCGAGAAGCTGAGTTCATTTATACGGTGGGCACTCACTAGGTTAATTACAGAGACGCGAGTGGTACATTATCTGGATGATTTTTTATTTGTCAGACCATAGCACTCTCGGCTATGCAAGAAAAGGTTCAAGAGGTGAGTGGGGCATCCCACTATCCCAAGAAAAAATGGTAGGCCCGGCACAGACAATCCAGTTCTTGGGGATAGAAATGGACTCCAGAGTAGGGGTGTGCCACATTCCAGAGGACAAGGTGGCGAAATAGGCCATCATCATCAAGGGGATAAAAGCAACAAATAAATCACAGGTAAGGGAGCTATAGTCACTTTCAGGGAAATTAAACTTTGCGGGAAGAGCGATACCGCAGGGACGTGTATTTCAAAGGGGCATTGAGCTGAGAACAAGAAGGGCCTCACAAAAACAACAGAGCGCCAGGCTGGTCATGGGCACTAAGAAAGACCTAGCAATATGGGAGGAATTTCAGAGGGATTTCAATGGCACGGTTATCTGGCGAACGTCCATCAACCAAGAGAGCAAAAGAGTACTGTTTACAGACGCAGCAGATGCAAGCGGTTTTGGCACAGTAGTGGGGACAAAATGGTGTGCAGAAAAATGGTCGGAAAGCGTGCCGTCCCTGGGCTGGACCAGGAATAACACACTGCAGGAACTGTTTGGGTGGCAGTATGCGCTTGGGGCAGACAGCTGCATAACAACAAGGTGGCTGTATGGTCTGATAATATGGCAATGGTACAAGTGCTCAACAAAGGGAGCACATCTTGCCCACTGATGTAGGAAGTATTAAGAGCAAGAACTAACACAGAAAAATAACATGGTGCTAAGAGCCAGGCATATCGCTGGTGAGATGAATGATGTTGCTGACACCCTGTCTCGTTTGCAGTGGGGGCTTTCAGGCAACTGAGGCCGGACGCAGACTGGCAAAAGATGGCCACACCGAAAGAAGCATGGGAAACACTGGAAAGACAACTAAAGGGACACCACAGCTCAAAGCAGAACTCTTCAAAGAGAGATGGTGACAGAAAAGAAGAAAAAAGGCCAGAGTGAGGGCCTGGCCATGTCATAAGGAATCTCACCAAAAACACTTGGCCCAGAAAATGGGTAAGCAGTATTATGAGCACCTACAAAATATGAAACATATTATTGAACAAAGTAACAAAGTGGACATAACGAAAAATGATATTTGCTGATTTGTGTAGTGGGCATTCACACAGGGGAAAAGAAAAAGCTGGGCAAGTGTGTATCTAGCAGCAGACGCCTATGCAGTAAAGATGGGGAATTACAATCCTTCCCTCAGCTGCATGACCCAGTGTTGAATATCCAGCAAATAGCAGGGGGTCGGATCCAAAAAATAGACCCCTGATAAGATATGCGCTCAAGGGGTGGGCCAAAATCAAAGGGAACAAAACAGACACAAAGAGATCACTGAATTTTGGTAAATTGGTAGGCCTATTGGCGGCATTTAACACATGCACCAACAGCTATGATGAGACATCACTGTTAAGGGCAGCATTTGCCTTGGCATACTTTGGGGCATTCAGAATAGAAGAACTAGTGGCAAAGAACACTGCGGCAGGCGATGGGCTACTCATGGGGAACATTAGCATGGAAACAGAATGCATGACGATATATTTGAAGTCCAAAGCTGACCAAATGGGAAAGGGAAGGTTGATAACCCTGCAATGCATCAAAGAGAAGGGCCACTGCCCCAGATGCATTACACACAGATTAAGGTTGCAGTCACCCATAGGGGGCTACTGCTAATACACCAGACGGAAAAGCCCTCACAAGGTTTCGATTCCAGGCGGTTCTGAAAAAGGTGATTAGTAAAGCGGGTTGGGACCCAGCAGACTTTGGCACGCACTCATTCTGGAATTCCGGACAGGGGTGGCTACACCCGCCTGGTCCAGGGGGCCTGGTAGCCAGAGAGGTTAAAGGGATAAAGGTTTGGCGCTCCAACTGTTTGAAAGAATATATTAGGGAAGAACTGATCTAACACCACCACATTCTCCCCTGCAGGTGATGGCCCTTACAGATCGGCGTGGATAGCAGACCACTCGTTCATGGCACGGGCAGGGAGATGGATAGAAGATGTGAAACAAGGGCTGCATTTTCAAAGAACAATCACCTCCTGGTGGGGGACGCCATGGATGCATTGGGAAGGTATCCACAAAGGACTGTGTGACCGGTTCAGTTTTAGAGACCCCCAGAATACTTGGTGATACATCTTAGGGGTAACAATTTAATGCAAATGGGGATGGGTCAGTTCTAGAGGGACATATGTGAATCCCTGAGCAGCATATCGCACTGCTGGAGTGGGACCAAGATATTTATGTCGGAGGTGGTACACAGGAAGAAATGGCATGGGGCAGAGTGAAGAAAAGCAATAGAGACTTCTACGAGGACACCAAATAAGGCTCTAGAAAAATTCTGCAGGAACACAGGGTTAAACTTTATCAGGCACGGGTGGTCCCAGAACAACACTGGCCTATTTCACCAAGACCGAGTGCATTGATCACCAAAGGGGATAGAGGTATTTACAGACAGCATATTTAGGGTCCTGGCAGATATTTGGTGCATTTAAGAATACTTTTGGGAGAGGTGTGGCGGCACATATCTAAGGAGAGAATGCCAGTTGATTTGGTAGAAGGCAACAGACAAGTATGGAAGGAAACAATCTGGAGATGCCAAAGTCCAGTTTGCAAAATGCAAAAAAGGGACTTGGCCAGCAGAGCTCAAGGAACAGTGGAAAGGCCACCGTCAAGGATCGGGGAAAGACCTCTGGAGAGAAGCAGGGCTGGTGGTGGGAATCGCCCTCCTTGGACACAAGGTGTCCAACAGCACACCTTTGAGTTTGATTTGAGTTGGTTCTAAATAATAAAGCCTACGGCCAATCTTTATTCAACACAAAAAAATAGTACAGCATGGTTTTTACAGGTGTAGAAGGTGGGATTAGAGAGCAAGGGTTGCCTGCGCTACTCAGCCTATTCCTGCTCAGCAAACCCTATCATGGTGCCTGCCTCCGGGGCATGGAAACACTTCCACCAGTTACGAGAGACAGTAGAGGTTCGACTCACCCGGCAGGCAGGATCAATTCAGCCTGCCCATGAGAGTCTGCCTCAAACTGGCTGAGGTTGGCAGCTGCACCAAAGATTATTTAAGCCTGCCTGACATCCAATGACCCAGCACTTCCAAGGTTTTCAGGCCTACCAGGTCCCACCTCAGCACTTCTGCATGTCGCAATATTTTGCTCCTTAGTATCCTAGGTAGTTTGCCCATGGTATGAATTGTTTGCCCCAACACGTACATTCTTCTCTATAACCCAACACTACAAATAGATAAATTATGCCACTTGCTCACAGCAATTTTAAATCCCTCTCTACAGACACCAAACAGAAATCTACACATCTACAACCAATTTACATGCCACTACCCGGCCACAGCATCCTTGCACCACAGGCAGACAAGGCTACAATCGGAACACAAATTCCTCTATGCCTTTGACACAGAACCTCAAGAAACAGCCCCACACTTAATAACCAGGTTCTTACAAAGTGCCTGCATCAGCAAAGTAGCAACGCTCTCTTGCATGTCACCCCTCTCATCAGTAACCTAACTCATTTTCCCCTTCAGGGGTGTTGCTAGGTCTGGAAGAGATCTGGGGCTATGATAATGTCAGGAATCAGGGCTAGCTAGCCTTTTGGTTGTAACCCCTGAGCTTCTATCCGGGTCTACAGTATAGCCCCCCTTGGCCCTCCCATAGCAATGCCTCTGTCCCTCTTTCAAATCCGCCACAATGCCTGGAGACCATGCAAATGGCAGTGGTGCATTGTATAAATTCTATTAACATGTGTGCCTACTGGCACTCAGCTATGGATCTGCCATTCATTAGAACTGGTTTCTCTACTGGCACCAAATAGCATCTGGCATCCCAGCTAGGCAAGGTGAGTCACTCGTTTTGTTGGCCAACTCTAAATTGCTTCTGTCCACCTTGCTTTCAAATGTCTGCAAGAGATTATATGCTTGTAATTGACTCCCCATCCCACCATTCACTTCTTAGCTCCACAGAAGTGTAAATCAAAACCAGATTCACTGAACAGGAGTAAAGATCACAAAGCACATTAGACGAATTGTCAGCAAAGCATCAATGGGTCATGAAAGAAATTCTTCAAACAATTCTAAAACAACACAGGTGGGAACTTCCCTCCCTATCAGATCTGCTCACTATTGAACAAAAACAAGCATTGACAATTCCAATAGTTTGGGCTTTTGTGTAGGCATGGGAAAGGCGTCTGCTAGGCACTGCCGTAGTAGTATAAACAGGCCATCTATGGTAGGAGCTGCAAAATGATGAAAGTACCTGGGCATATAAAAGCAGTGCCTGTCAAATGCTCAATACTTATACACAAGCCCAAAGTGTTGCCTTTGCCAATTCCTGTTTCAACAGTTCAGTGAAGGGCACACAATGCTTATAAATTGAGTGGCTGAAGGCAGACCTGGAGATATTGTTATTACACCCGTAGCCCGTTTACAGCTTCAACTAAGTAATAACTCCCAGAAGACTGCTTTGAAAAAACACTGGTAGGAACTTTGAGCACAACGTTTGATGTTAAGGCTTGGGAAAGCCAGCTCAAAGAGATCTCAGGAGGGTCATAGGGATTAGGATGTCAAAAGAAAGGTCTGAGTGGGCAACACGTAGATATTGCTATAACTGATTTTTGATTAAGTTATGGGGTCCTGTTGGCAAACGTGTCTCCTTTGCGCTGGAGACTGAATGCAAATATCCACTGGGACCCTTTTTGCTTATCAATGATATCCAAAAGGTAAAATTCCCAGTCAATGCGTAGCAAAAGTAGTTCTACCAAAAACAATGAGCTTAACAACACAGGCAGAAAACAAACTGCAGAATCCAATGCATTTTGTACTGAGCGTCCATCTTCACGGGAAGCCTTCTGCCTGATGGGATGGAGTGTTCATCTTCAAATGTGCACCAGCTCTCAGGACTGAGGTGGTGTTTGTTTAGATCTCGTAAAAGAGCCACATTGTGCACTGCACCTCAAAGGAGTGTCCGTAGCGTGGTACCTCCGATATCGCGGTTGTTGCTGCTAAATTCAGAGCGGTTAGCATGGTCATGGGAAGCCAATGGGCCAGATTATTAGTTTGCCGGTCCGGAAACATGGGTGCCGGTGAGCACACCGACACCCTGGTTTCTGGACCGGCAAACTAGGAGTCTGCCTGCCGGGGCTACCGTGCCTGACAGGTCTGACCTATAGGTCAGCGCCCACTATTGGCAGACCGGTCACGGAAGCAACGGTGCTGGTGCTTCCATGTCCCCACTACCATAGAGTTCTATTGGACACTATGGGAATGAGGACTTACATTTTACCAGTGCCTGACTTCCCAGGCCGCCGGAGTTGTAATCTCCCGGTGGCACTGGGAAGTCAGGTGCCAGTAAAGTTTTACAAGTCCACCGGCAGGGTTACCAACAAACTCGTAATGAGGCCCAATGTTCCTGTTAACAACACCTTCACGCTTTGTGTCCCTTCTCATATGCCAGTTGTCACTAACTCTACTGTAACAATAGTTAAGGCTAACAGGTGACTCTTTAGCGCCCTATAACTGCCAAAACTAAAACATTTCAAACAATTTAAAAAAAAAAAAACACACACATATGGCCTCATTATGAGTTTGCCAGTCCGGAAACAAAGGTGACGGTAAGCTCACCGGTACCCTTGCTTCCGGATTGGCTAACTCAGAGTCTGCCTGCCGTGACCGCTGTATTCGACAGGTCTGAACCTGCCGGGCGCAGTGGACACAGTAGGCAAACCGTTCACAGTAGCACGGGCACCGTTAACAACAGTGCCGGCGCTTCCGAGTCCTCACTCCCATCCAGTACTATGCGAGTGGGGAACACTCCCCACTCCCATAGAACCCTGTCCCCGTGTTTCCAAATTAGCCCCAGGTCAATCCCAGTTTTTCTACAATGCTCTAATATGTACTGCAAGATGTGAAAGTCAGTCCTGTTTCAGTCACAAATGCAACACAGGCCAATAGTTTCCAAAATGAATGATCTGGTAGCATATAGTGACCGGGCTGACAATTAGCAGGCCCGTCAGTTGGGCAATTTACCGAAAGTCGGGGTGTGTGTGTCATGTTAAAGCCTTGTATTAATGAAGAAGTTCAGAGTCTATGGCAAAGCGTGCAACAATGCAGTTTCATGGGACTGTCTTCTGCTGCAGGGACTGTAGTGAAGAAGGTGGTTTCATCCACATATGGTGGCCATGCCCCAAACTATGGAGGTTTTGGCAAGAGATGATGCAGACATTGGCAAAGGGTACTGGTGTGGCTGTACTGCAAGACTCCCGTGTATGGTTTAAGCAAATCTGTTGTAAGGGATTTTTCAGTGACCTCATTTGAAGTGACACCATTTCACCAGCTGCGTCCCCTGGTACTTCCTTGGTATGCATGGTACTTGCCTTGAAACCCCTGGTTCGAGGACTGCAGGCAAGGGGTGCAAACTCATTGTTCCCAATCCTCCTTGCATCCTGCGTCAGTAGGTGGTTGCCGATCCCGAGCACGCAACAAAAGCAAACACCAGGCAGGAGTAGAAGCGAGGGTAAAGCACAGCGCGTGAAAGCCAGGAGCTCGAGGCGTGGGCGCCAGGCCTCCCGCCCGGGAATTGAGGAGGGTGGGTATATGTGCATGCAGAGAGTGCATAGATCAAATCCTACCTTGTATATGGAGATCCTGCAGCCACGTTAATCTGGGGTCGATACTTGATGCTGCACTTCACGTATGTGTCTGAAGATTGTCCCTTGGAGGTGGTGATTATACCTTAACTATGAGGCACCATCTGCATATGGATGGCAGGGGCATTTGCGAGTGCACTTGGGATGTGATGGCGGCAACTGAACATATGAGGCTGGCACTTTCATCTAGTGGCTAGACCATGCATGAGGGGCCCGGTCTGGCACTGGACAGCATTAGTCGGGCATTTGAGGTTGAATTTAATTTGATTGTATCTCCTGCACATGTGAGGCTGCACCCATAAAAAGGCATCATATGTCAGGGTCGGAATAGAGGAGGCCTCATTTGGCATGTGATAAATTCAATAACAGTACTTTAGGGAGGAAAGGTGTACCGTCATATAATTACACCTGGCATGTGAGCCCATGGCAGGCATAAAATGGCAGTATGCCCATACAAGAGGCTACACTTGGCATATTCCAGCAGCACCTTCGAAAGTTGACTGTATAACATAGGACTACACTGGATATGTAGGACTAGGACCGTCATAAAATGGCAATAACTGGTATCACGTGCCTGTTCTTCAACATGACATTCTTGGTGTGCACGTATCATTAACCATGGCATATCAAGCAGCATGATAATCAAAACATAGGCAACTACTAAAACAGTCTTAGTTTTAATAACTGATTATTTTACATTTCCTATAACTGCACCAACACTTCACGTGCTATCGTCTGGAAAACGTGATGTAATTGCAGTCAACAGTCATGCGACCACCCTTTCTGTAAGGTCTTCAGATGTGGGATATCACTTCCACTACCCCTGACGTTTCATTGAACTGACACCCTAAAGTAGTGGTAGCGAGACAGGCAATAGCAGGCTTTTGGAAAGCAGCACTCCCGATTTAGGAATGTTATGCTATGTTGACTTATACCATGCACCGCTACAACCCATGGGCAGTCTCCAGGCACTCGCGTGGCTCTGCAAGTAAAGAGGCTGGGGTGCGTTAGTGAGGAAAGGATTTATTTACTCATTTCTACATTTAAAGAAATGGTGCCTGGACGCCTTTGGACCTTGGTGCCTTATAAATAAAATAACAAAGAGCGTGCAAAGCCCACGAGCATCCAGGTGCTATTGACGTGACCAGCTACTTGCAGGGCATGATAAACGTACAGTGCACTAGGATTGACAGTTCTTGAGGTGATGAAGGTCTGATGAGGTCAGGTGAAGAGCAATTCTTTTAGAGCTCTCTGGAATCCCCAATATGACTGTTCTGCTTGCAAGGAGGGTGGGAGCAGGTTCCATTGCTTGGCTGCAACGGAGGGGAAACTGGGTGACTCTGTGGGCGTAGGGCGCCCTGAGGTAGGATACTTTGCTGACTTTATGGGATAGATAAGAGAGGGCTCTTTAAACAAGCATTGGTGTGTGATGGAGAGGTTTTAGAAGCGAATTCGTTCACGAACGGGGAGCCAGTGGGCTTTCTTTCTTGCTTCAGTGATGTGTTCAGTTTTGGGGATATTTAATGCTGCTCCGAGTGCGTTGTTTTGAATCACCGCAATTTCTGAATGTTATTTGTAGTACCTGCTAGGAGGGCATTACAGTAGTCAAGCCGCAAACCTATCATTGCTTGGCTATGGTAAGGCAGCTCTCTGGGAATAGGAAGGGTCTGGATGCATTGATTAGCTTAGTAGTGTAGGCAGCGGAGGCGGCCATGGCACTGACATGTCGTGAGAGTCAGAGGGTAGTGTCCAGATAAGTGTTTTCACAAATGGGGAGACCGAGATCGGGATGCCGTCAATGTTAAAAGTGGATTATTGAGGGTCAAGCTTTTTGATCAGGGGGAGATGGGGGGGAAGCAAAAGGAGCATCTCGGTCTTTTTGTCATTTAGACAGACAGTGAGTGGCCATCCAGTACTGGATCGTTGAATACACAGAATTAAGGGAAGAGGGGTTTGTAGTGTAGTTGCCAGTGAGTGGGAGAAGGATCTGCGTGTCGTCCGCATAGTTTAAGTAACACCGAAAGAATCTAGAAGGGCTAATAGTGGCATCGTGAATATGTTATACAAGATTGGCAATACGCAGGACCCTTGCAGCACTCCGTAGTTGATGGGTGCTGTGGGGGCACTGGAGGTCTCCAAGAAGACTTGTATGGATTGGTTACCTAGGAAGGAGGCAATCTAGCTGTGGTCTCGGGCGAGAAGTTAGCTGAGGAGGAAAGTTGCCGGCCTAGGATTTCGTGGTCTACTAGGTTGAATGCAGCTGATAGGTCGAGGAGTAGCAGCATGGAAGGTTTGCCTTCATTTCGGATTTCATCAATCTGGATCTTCAGATCCAGAAGAGCAGACTCTGTACCATGACCTGGGCGGAACCCTGACTGGCGTATGCCCACTATATGGTTTTTTTATATATATTTTTGGATTTGCAGATGGGCTGCTCTGTCCAGGATTTCAGCAAGAACAGTACAGTTGTGATTGGGTGGTAGTTGGTGGGGATGGCAGGATCCAGGGTGGGTTTTTTGATAAGAGGGAGAACCCAGGCTGCTTAGATGAAGGAGGTGCTAGTACGTCAGAACAGTCTTTGATGAGGCTCGCCGGGCCCGTATCTTCTTTACAATGGGAAGTTTAAGGGCCTGTTAAGATGTCAGTAAAGTAAAATATAGGGAGGTCATTTGGACTGTAGGTGGGAGGGGTGGAGTTGTTGGTGGAACTGGCACGGGTTAGACCAGGGATAGTTTGGAGTCTACTTTCTTGTGCAGAGTGTCGATTTTGTTGAACATGGGATTTTGGATGTTTAAACACCATGTCTCGTCTTTGGTTATAGTGACTGGGGCGGTGGTGGGTGATATGATAGGTTCAGAACCAGAAAAACTGGTTCTGAACCTATCAGAAGAACCAGATAGGTTCAAAAACTGGCCTCTGTGTGCATTGTCTTGCGTGCGAGTTGGTTGTGCAGCCAGCTTGCTGTAATCGTAAGGTTAAGACTCAGTGCCTCGGTGGTGTACTAGTGGTTATGTTGGGTGTGTGAATCGTGTTCGGTTAGGGTGGAAGTATAATCATGGACACTGGTTTGTTGTATGCAGAAGGGGGAATCCAGTGTTGTGGTTGTCTGAATGTAGAAAATGTTGGTGTGCAAGACAATGACGCATGCCCTACAGGTTGGTTGCATTACTTGCTCGGACAAGGTAATGCAAAGCATTTTATGGCTCTACCAGGCCTTATACAGTAGCTTATGATTACAGTGTACCGGCAAATGGGGCTATATGTGGCATTAGACAGATGTGCCTGGGCACCCCCGAACTACCACCAGAGTCACGTTTTCCCACCTGGACTGCATCTTAAAAGTTATACCTTCATCACAACCCAAGTGGCTCATACACATTGAAGCACTGGACCAACTCCAATGGCGCAGAGTTAAAGAGCACATTAACATGAGAAACACATTGTAACAAATTAAGGGCAACATCTGTGGAAAATCAAAGTGGAGAAGCATGTAGGAGCAGAGGGACGGGTACACCACGAAGAACCACACTGAAGGGGAATCCTACATTGTGAGGTCTTACTTTTAAGGGACCCATTGTAAGTTTTCAGCAAAGTAAATCTCCTCCTACTTATGACCTCAATGTGATTTGCCATAGATGTGTCCTTGATTTGCTACCAGGTGTTACTCATGGGAACCTGCTTTTAATAACCCAAGTGAAATTTCATCCGATGGGTACCAACTATAAGTGGGCCCCTAGGTGTCTCCCACATCTGTGCTCTCACTCCAGGGTGCTCCACCAAGCAGCCTTACTCTTGGTTGCTCAAACACTGAAATGCTCTTAGGTTCTCACCCACTGTCATTTTCTACCATATGTTTCTCGACTTTTATACCCCAGGCATTTTCCCAATGTTCTCCGGTAAGTTTCTCGGTGACTTTGCACCGATGCGCAAGCCTACAGGTCATCCACATGGTTACACAGATACTCCAAATGCTCACTGGGACATGAACTGCAGTTTGCTCTCACCTAGACGCTCAAAATGTACCTTCAACATTATGCAATACACTTCCACTATGTCACTCCTGTATGGCAGCAGACCCCCCTCCCACAGACGGAACATATACACTAAAACTAGCAGAACCCTACATCTCTGCCAGAAGCTTATATAACAGATCCTGAGGTGGCTTTGCATACAGATACCTGAAGTGCTCTTGACACTAGTCAGTCATCGGAAACACATGGGCTCTTCCAACCTATATGGACCTATCAGTAATAAACAAACCCACCTCACTTTTCTTGCAGACCCTACAGCCCCAACATCCAAACTGTGCCGTATAAAACCCAATAATCTACAAGATTACACTTGCCGTATGATGGCAGCATCTGGGCGTTTGTTGCGGCATACAACGGCAGTGCCTGGGCATAGAAGACTGCACCTTGTGTCCAACTTTATCTTGTACAGGACGACAAAGCCTAGTATTTAAGGAATGACCTGGCATAAAATGTAATTCTAGGGCATTTGAAGCTGCACTTGGCACACAATATATAAAACTGTACTTTCATAGAAGGGCCATTCCTGGCTTACGTCACACCATTTATATACTGTGCCAAATGGGGAATGAACTGGCTTAAGTAGATGTACTTGGACATGTGAGACTGCACTGAGTGTAATGCTGAGCATCTTGAATATGATGTAAATACCCGACATTTGCAAAATGACTAAGCTTATTTATGCAGTACATGAGTGATGCTGCACTTGACCTATGACACTAGGGCCCATGAGACTATCTTCCATACAAGGACTGCTATATAGAAATAAAATGCCCAGCTTGTGAGGTTTTGTCTGGCAGCCTGCTCAGGAAGCACTGGTTATATGTGTGATTCATGTGCATATTATGAGGCCCGTGTTCATTTGACTCATTTCCTCTTCCCTCCCCTCTCCCAGACCTGCGCCTCCCCCCACTCCCCCTTGCGTGGCCATTGCTCTCCGAATGGTCCTTGATAGCTGCACGTGACCTAAAGAGCTTGATTTCAGAAGCTCCCCCACCCCCACGGCAGTCTTGCACAGGCAGCCGGTTATGTGCCAGAGGTAAAGGGCACCTCACTCGCCTGTTCGCTACTCTGCGCCCGAGCCAAGCCTCTGAATGCTATCCACTGCAACTCACATGTAAGAATATTCATCGTAATACCATCTGTAGAGTTGTTGGTCGTAAATCTTGCCCGGATTTCATTTCCACTTCCAAGTATAGCTTCCGTCTTTTTGACTATCTGTAGTCTAGTGCTTCCATTGTTGCTCTGAATTAGGTGCTTTGCGGGTCTTACCTTTGCACCTAACTCCGCCTGTGTTGAAACGCAGCCGCATGTTTGAGTTGCAACTATAGATGGACTTGTGCTGCTCCTTAACATAGCAAGTGTGTAATACACTAGTATAATGCTAAGGCAGACTTTATCCTCCCCTGAAACTTTGCCACTGGTTCGATCCCAATTATAATTCAAACACAGCAGGGGCGTGGCTTGGCAGACATGTGGTAGGCAGCAGATCTTCACAGCTTCGAAGTGATCCTGCAATCTAATCAGCAAAACTGGCCTGAATTCTTACACAAACACTGTGGAAATGCGAAGAGCAGGTGTCAGAAGGTCTGATCAACACTTATACCAACTCCTGTGAAGATTTGAGCCGCTGAACGGGAATTACAGTAATTTGTCGAAACTGTGTACCAACTCCCAAGGTGGAGGGCGCAACCAGCCTGGCTCGCTAGGAGAAGCCGCACGGGGGAGCGTGACGAAAGACTGGCAGGACTGAGGGGCTGTCCGGAAGAAAGAGAAGCATGGGTGGCACTGGTGATCGTGCCTCGGGTGCTGCTGTTGTAAGTGTCCAGAAGCAAGTGAAAGGCCACCGGACGCTGCAACATCGCGGGGATCGCAGCCAGCCCGGGGCAGGAACCCACTGAGTAGGTGTGGAGAGGCGGGTCAAAGGGTACAACATCCATCTCTGAGACAAATGCGGGGCTTGAGCCGGGGACCGGTGTATGCCCAGCGAAGACCCCGAGTGAAGGCGTGGACACTGAGGCCGCATCGCGGTCGGCAGCAAAATTGAAGGGCTCCGACAACACAAGGCTCCCGAGAGGAGACACACTGGCAGTGCACAGCCCGCGCTAATGCATCAGAGGACAGAGCTGTGCGCACCTTGTGTTGAGGCGCGACAGGAGCTTTGGCCCGGTGGCAAGCGGACAAAGTCGGAGGACCGCAGACGGAGAGAGCAATTTAGTAAGGGCCGTAGCAACAATACGAACAACGGTCCCCTTATGAGAGGACGAGTGGCCGGCCTGCACCCGGCGGGAGAATGCAGTGAGAGGGAAGAGAAGTGAGGAACCTGTCGCCGCAGAGGCTGAGACGATGGTGACAGGAGAGGTGGAGATGGAGACTGTCTGGAGGACCTCAGGGGAGCTGCGCAAGTGGGTGGCCCGCGCTGGAAGGCATTGAACCAGGTACGACATTGCTGCATATTGGAATGTGGGAGGCTGCAGTCCATTGTGACGACGCACTGGTGCATTAGCCACGAGCACCAAAACATCCCGCACTGAGGAGGGGACAAATATTGTCACATTATACTGGAACAATAAGGGCCAGAAGACCCAAGGTCACGGCCCCCCCGGAACAGGTATGGCACATTAAGGCAGATGATATGTGGGAGGACATAACTCACTGGGCTCACCTGCACCCACCCAAAGTGGTTTCTACAACAGCAAGGCCCCGGCAGCTAGACATTTCGCACACTAAGGACACTCTGCCGTGACGCACTAGGATCAAGACCAAATCAGGCAGTGAAGATGGCCACATTCCAATGATGGTCTGGACAAGTGAGGGAACCACTGAGGGGTAAGAGCCCAAGACCACCAGTGAAATCTGTGAGTGCACTCCTGTGGTCCTCAGCATCCCCTGACCCGCTCAGTCAGACGTGGGACAGGGGACAGACAGAGGTTGGTCGGAGACCCCACCATTATAAAGTGTCTACGAGGCAGGATACCTGGAGGAGTATGTATATAGGGAAACACACTGAGTCTGCCCTTGGATCTTGAAAGGGAACTGGTGGACATAACTGCAAGGTGGGAGCGATCACTAAGCAATGCATGAACAAGCAGCAAAAACAAAGCTACATATCAAGTTGATATGTGGGAGGGCATAACCCATGGTGCTCCGAGGAGCTTGCTGATCTGCACCCCCTTGGCTGCAGCAGGCAAATACAAGACACCATCGCCCACCGAGCAGTTACCTCAAGTGCAGAGACAACACCGGCTGCAAGCACGAAAGGGGAGAACGCCCTACTCCGGTGGAAAGCACCCGTGCAGAGACAGCAGGTCACATCTGGCAAGCAAAGTCTAAGGCAAAACTCCAGGGGTCTCTCCAAAGGAGGGCAGTGAAATGATGAGAAGATATGAGAACCAGACCTCTGGCCCACGACAACCAAAGGGGGAGAGCCATATCCCCAGTCAGAGTGGACTGTATTAATCACACGCTGCAAGCCCCTGGAGAACGCCATATAGCACTGGAGAAGCACCTCCAGGCACAAGGCAATCCACAGTCCATGGAAGGGAACTAGAATATACCCACAGCACAGATTGGGTCGATCGACAAGCACCTGCAGGACGCCAAATAACTGACAAGAAGATACCTCCACACTACCAAGCGATAGCATTGCCAGGGGTATGGGATCACGCTCCTGCCACTGAGGCTGGCAGAAAGCCACAAGAACAGGGGTGATAAACAAATCAAAAGTTGCTAGAGGCAGACAGACCCGCATGGAACCCTTTGCCAAGAAGCATGACAAAAGCCAACCCAATGTGTCAGATGCAAACATTGCTGCAAGCACCTCTGGGCAGCATGAAGGAAGTAATGGAGGGGGCCCTATACTGCAGGCTTGAAGGCATTCCTGGAAAGAAATTTGGGTACGGTGATGGTGGATATGTGCCCCCTTCGACAAGATGTCAGGACCCTGGTAGACCAAGTGAGCACGCGCAACAGCAAGTACCGAAGAACACCACTGCTACAGCCACCACTCAGTCCCAAATGTTAGACGTATTGCAAAGGATGAAAACCCTTGAACACAGGGCGGAGGATGCAGAAGGAAGGGCTCAGAGAAATAACGTTCAGATTGTTGGACTGCCGAAAGGAGAGGAAGGCAAGGACCCCACGAACTATGTGGAAAATCTGCTGCTGCAGGAGATTGGGGCAGGGGTCCTGTCCCAAGGCTTTGTGGTAGAGAGCCCACAGAGCCCTGACCAGGAAACCACAACCTGGAGCCCCCCCCATGATCAATAACAGCCAAGATCATGAACTTTAAGGACAGAGAAAATACTATCATTCTCAAGGGAAGGGGGTGGGGGTTATAACCAGGAACTCCTCCAGGATAACTATTTACCCAGACTATGCAGTTCTGGTCCAGAGACAGCGGGCATGCTTCGGCCCGACTAAAGAATGCCTTAGGGCAGCAACTATACATTACATGCTGCTGTACCCTGCCAAGCTGAAGGTGATGTGGGAGGGCAGATCATACTTTGACACGACGGAGGAGGCTCACGCATGGATGGATGGATCAACAGGGCATGCCCCAACACAGAGCCAGAAATGCTAATAATGAGAATCCTCCTGTCACGATGCCTACTCCCGGACCAAGTCCATCAGCCCTGGGAGCAGGCATCTAGACATTTAGTAAAACCTCAGCAGCCCCGGTTAGGGGTTATCTGGGTTCAGTCCTGGCGCCTAAGGTGCCAGGCTCATAGTCATTACTTACCTCAGGCAGACCATGCTGCAAAGGACTCCACTCCAACATGAAGCCTGAAAGGGACTATTTTTCTACAGGGACTATGTTTTACTCGGGTGTGGTTCTATGGACTTCTTACCTGGGATTACTTTTGAGGCTATTTAAACCACACCCGACCAGCAACACACGCTTCGCATTATTCTGCATCCAGCACCGTAACACTCACCGTGCCTGCAGCCTGCATCCAGTCTTCTGCCACGCCCGCCCCGAATCCAGAGCTCCTAAAACAAAGAGGAAAGAAAGGGACAAGGTTAGAAAACAAACTTATTTCTATTCCACACCTGATTCTGGATCCATCTTGTCTCCGGACCTGTAAAGAACATCATTTCTGCACGCGCCACACCTCCAGCTGCAGCGCCGCGCCATACTCACCAGTCTTCACAGCATCCTTCCTGTCAGCGCTGCCTCCATCATTTCTTCGCCGAACCTCGGCACCTAGGAGACAAAAGAAAACCACAAGGTGAGCCGAGGGAACCAACAAATCTAATTCTTACCACCATAGACTTACCTGATTTACCACCGGAGGCATCCTTTTGTGACTCTCCATATTTTCACGTGCCGCATCTGTAAAGAGACAAAACAACACGTTTTCCTTGTGCAACATTTACTGGACAGCGTCGGGTAATACAGACCCGAGCGCCACCAGCTGCAACAAGAGCATCTTTTCACGAGCCAGCTGCAAGACAAGAAAGGAAGGGGGGAACAAGAGTGAACATCGGACATATTGAACTCTATGAACTTAATACTTACTGGTCCTCACCAGGAACCTCAGAGTCAATACTCTCCGGAACTCTCCCGAGCCTTCAAACCAGTGAAGTAACTGGAATCAACGTGCCCCTGCAAATCGACGCAGGATGGAGAGCTCATCTTTCAAGAATATAAGGTGAGATTGTGTGAGGGCATTTCGGAGGCGATTAGTTGGGGAGGACTGTGGGGGTGCCATCACTTGAAGCCACAAGTGGCTAAATCCATCTCTCCACTTGCAGGAGAATATTTCGACGGGTTAAGCAGACAAGATTAGGAGGGCAGATCCAGTCAGTCATCGCTGCACTACACATCACGTGGGTGGAGACCGCAGCTGTCCGGGTCTGACCGACGCCCCTGTGGGAGCCAGGTGAGCGTAACAGAACGTGAAGACTATCTACAAATCCCCACCCGGGCGTTATGGAAACCTCAGAAACCGACCAACTAGCCCTATTGTTAGGGGAACTTAGGGCAGAAGTGCAGTCCGCGCGCCAAGAGACTAATGCCCACAGGAGAGAACCGATTGTGTCAAAGGAGTGCACTGATGATCTTGCTAGACAATTACTGCAAAACCAAGCTGGGCAAACACCATTACCTGGACTCGGGGGGGGGGGGGGGTTAATCCAACTCCTGTTTCATCGAGCAATCCTGTGCAAGTGGTTCTACCAGGGAGCATTCCTTTAGCTCCACCCGAATGTTTTGCTGGGGACCCAAAAATGTTTGCCGTGTTTATGACCCAATGCCGATTGCACTTTTTATGCAGACCTGGAGCTTTTCCGAATGACCAAACCAAAGTAGCCTTTGTACTATCATATCTTAGTGGCAGCGCAGCGGATTGGTCAATTCCATTAGTTAACCAGGATGACCCTCTTCTTCGGGATTTTCAAGGTTTTCAATTGAGCATGGAAAGACTATTTGCCAGACATTCACAGGGACAGGGCCTGGATAACAAACTTTTATCATTACGACAAGGTAACCAGGATCTACTAACCTATATCGCCACTTTCAATAGGTTAGTGGTGGAAACCAGCTGGCTAGAGGTAAAACTTATTACATTATTTCATCGTGGAATTCGGGGTGAATTCAAAGACGTTTTGGCCCAAATTTTGAACCCACCTCAGGATTGTGCAGAATATATAGACTTAGTGGTCCAGTTAGACCACCGACTTCAGAATAGAAAGGCTGATCTAGCTAAGTTCGAGAATCGGGTATTGGTTAAACCCAATGTTACCCTCAAAGGAACAGATGTATCAGAACCAATGCAGATTGGGGGGTCAAGGGACCCTTAACTCAAAAGGAAAGAGAAAGAAGACGGAAGATGCAATTGTGTCTGTACTGTGGGGCCTCAGGACATTTTCTACGGGATTGCCCTATAAAAACATCTAAAAAAGTAGTCGAGTTGCTGATAAAAATCAAACAGAGCCTGATTCGGGAAACGACCACGCCCGACAAGCGTAGAGGTCCGCTTGCCGAGCTTGAAGGAGGATACTCAGATCTCGCACTTCATCATACCAATGGTCCTTATAGATCCAAGGCAGCCATCACGTATGCACGCAGTGAGGGCATACATTGATAGCGGGGCCATAGGAAACTATGTGGACCACGAGTTGGCTTCTAGGGTGAATCTATCTCTCTGCAAAAAGACCACTTCGGATGTCATCACCACAGTCAATGGAACTGAAATTGCCTCTGGGCCTGTAACCCATTCCAACGCAGAGATGACACTATTGGGTCAGGATGGGCATCGAGAGACTATTGTGTTTGATTTAATCAAAGCCCCGCAGTTCCAAATAATACTGGGGATACCTTGGTTCGAAACACATAATCCTTGTATTGATTGGCGAGAGAAGAGAATAACCTTCCCGGATTGTGCATATACTTGTTGCCCAAAAAAACCCTTGAACAAAGGCCTGGTCACAGTAGCTACTCCAGTCGTGCAGCTACCTCATGAATATCAAGAATTCCAGGATGTTTTCCAAAAGGAACAGGCAAATACCCTACCACCTCACAGATCATACGATTGTCAAATCGATCTCATACCCGGTGCACAACCTCCATGTAGTAGGATCTATGCCCTTACGGAACCCGAAAACCTTCACCTACGACAATACTTGGACCAATACCTTGCTAATGGCTTCATTCGTCCATCCAAGTCCCCTGCATCTTCAGCTTTGTTCTTCATGCCTAAAAAGGAAGGTGACCTCAGAACGTGCATAGACTACCGCGCATTAAATCAGATCACGGTTAAGAACCGATACCCATTGCCTCGGATCCCCGAATTACTAGACCAAGTAAAGGACGCTTGCATCTACACTAAATTAGATCTCCGAGGGGCATATCGTTTGGTAGGTGTAAAGAAAGGCGACAAATGGAAGACTGCTTTTCGCACTAAGTACAGGTTATTCGAATACCAGGTGATGCCCTTCGGGTTGTGCAATGCACCAGCAGCCTTCCAGTATTTTATGAACGATGTCCTTCGTGAACTCATTGACGTCTGTGTTGTTGTATACATAGACAATATTCTAGTGTACTCCTCTTCAGAATCAGACCATGTGAAGCACGTTCGTGCAGTCCTTGAGAAACTACGCCAGCACAAGTTATTTGCAAAATTGGAAAAATGCGTTTTTCATGCTATGGAAGTTGAATTCCTTGGATTTATCCTGACTCCAAAAGGAGACCGAATGGACTCTCGAAAAAGGTGGACGCAATCCTCAAGTGGCCATCACCCAGTTCAGTTAAAGGGGTACAAAGCATGCTCGGATTTGCTAATTTCTACCGCAGATTCATTCCAGATTTCTCACATGTTGTACACCCTATCACAGCACTTTTGCGAAAAAACAAACGCTTCTTGTGGACCGAAGAAGCTGAAAAGGCCTTCCAAGAGCTGAAAGCGAAATTCACGTCTGCACCTGTCTTAAAGCATCCACGCCCCAAACTTCCATACATAGTTGAAAATGATGCATCCAGTTTAGCCATGGGAGCTGTCCTGTCCCAGAAGGATCCTGAAACCGGTCAACTTCACCCAGTAGCATTTTGGTCCAGAAAGTGCTCGGCACCCGAGTTAAACTATGCGGTTACCGATAAAGAATTATTAGCCATCAAATCCGCCTTCAAGGCTTGGCGGCATTATCTTCTCGGTGCCAGGCATACCAATCACCGGAACTTGCAGTATTTAAAAACAGCTATGGCCCAATCGTCGCGTCAACTTCGATGGGCATTGTTCTTTGCAGAGTTCGATTTCGTGATCACTTATCGACCAGGTTGTAAAAATGGCAAGGCAGATGCCTTATCCCGAATAGGGATGGGAGAAGCATATGCGAACCCGGAACCGGTGCCTATAATTTCAGAACAACAAATTCTTGGCATAACCACTCTAGACACTAGAGGATATTCAAGTAAAGATCCAACAACTCTTCGATCCAACAGCCCTGCTGGACTGGGTGAAGAAAGGCCCGGACTACTCAGTCATCAATGACCTACCTTATTATCAAGGGCGACTATTTCTACCACACAAGGAACTACAAGAACTAGTCATCTCCAATTATCATGACACCCTGATGGAAGGACACCCAGGTATCGCAAAAACTGAAGCTAAAATTAAGAGACAATTCTGGTGGCCCACCTGGCGAAAAGACGTAAAGTCATTTGTAATGTCTTGTGGCATTTGCACCCAAAACAAAAGTCAGAAGAAAAAACCAGCTGGCCTCTTACAACCTTTGGATATTCCACCTACACCATGGCACACCTTATCGTTAGACTTTATTACAGATCTACCTCCATGTAATGGATTTAACACCATTCTAGTTATTGTGGATCTTTTTTCCAAGATGGCCCACTTTATTCCTCTAAAGGGATTACCTTCTACTTCAATTCTGGCCAAGGAGTTCCTCGGAAACATTGTTCGAATACACGGATTTCCTTCCGTATTGGTCTCTGACCGAGGAAGTCAATTCATTTCACATTTTTGGAAGAAATGTTGTCAACTGGCGCAAATCGACGTGAGGTTATCAACCAGTCACCATCCCCAGACCAATGGTTAGACAGAGAGGACCAACCAGACCCTTCAACAGTACCTACGTTGCATGCTAAACCAGACCGAAAGTAATTGGAAAGATTTTTATGGATTTCCGAGTATGCATACAATAACTCTGTACATTCAGGAACCAGACAAAGCCCCTTTTATACCATATATGGACATCACCCGCGAACCTCAGAACTAGATTTGCCTCAGCATTTAGAAATGCCTGCAGTTAGTCATTTGCATTCTACTATTACACAAGCCTTTAAAGAGGCAACAGAACATTTGAAACAAGCAAAAGAGAAATATAAGAAAAATGCTGATCAACAGGGGTGAAACTCCACAATACCAGATTGGGGATCAAGTTTGGCTGGCTACAAAACACATACCCCTGAAGGGAACTCAGACTTTCAACCCTAGATATTTGGGAACTTACACTATCAAGGCCATCATCAACCCGGTAGCCGTCAAATTGGAATTACCCTCTAATATGCGCATTCATCCTGTCTTCAAGTTTCACTTTTAAAACCAGTTCAACCAGGAACAAGATTAACCAAACCACCCGACCCCATCTTGATAGATGAAGAACCTGAATTTGAGGTATAAAATATCCTGGACTCCAAGATGCTTAAATCAAAACTTTATTTAATCGATTGGAAGGGCTACAGACCACAAGCAAGGTCATGGGAACCTAGTGACCACGTCCATGCACCTCGGTTGGTGAAAAGATTCCATCGGAACTTCCCAGACAAACCAGGGCCCAGGGGAAGAACAACTTTAGAAGGGGCCTTGGGGGGGGGGGTGCTGTCATGATGCCTACCCCCAGGCATCCGGACCAAGTCCATCAGGCCATCTAGACATTTAGTAAAACCTCAGCCTTAGGCGCCAGGCTCATAGTCATTACTTACCTCAGGCAGACCATGCTGCAAATGACTCCAAACCAACATGAAGCCTGAAAGGGACTATTTTTCTACAGGGACTATTTTTTACTCGGATGTGGTTCTAGGGACTTCTTACCTGGGACTACTTTTGAGGCCATTTAAACCACACCCGACCAGCAACACACGCTTCGCGTTATTCTGCATCCAGCAGAGTAACACTCACCGTGCCTGCAGCCTGCATCCAGTCTTCTGCCACGCCCGCCTCGAATCCAGAGCTCCTAATACAAAGAGGAAAGAAAGGGACAAGGTTAGAAAACAAACTTATTTCTATTCCACACCTGATTCTGGATCCATCTGGTCTACGGACCTGTAAAGAACATCATTTCTGCACGTGCCGCACCTCCAGCTGCAGCGCCGCGCCATACTCACCAGTCTTCACAGCACCCTTCGGGTCGGCGCTGCCTCCATCATTTCTTCGCCGAACTTCGGCACCTAGGAGACAAAAGAAAACCACAAGGTGAGCCGAGGGAAGCAACAAATATAATTCTTACCACCATAGACTTACCTGATTTACCACCGGAGGCATCCTTTTGTGACTCTCAATATTTTCACGTGCCGCATCTGTAAAGAGAGACAAAACAACACGTTTTCCTCGTGCAACATTTACCGGACAGCGCCGGGTAATACAGACTCTTACCTGAGTGCCACCAGCTGCCACAAGAGCATCTTTTCACGAGCCAGCTGCAAGACAAGAAAGGAAGGGGGGGGGGGGGACAAGAGTGAACATCGGACATATTGAACTCTATGAACTTAATACTTACTGGTCCTCACCAGGAACCTCAGAGTCAATATTCTCCAGAACTCTCCCGAGCCTTCAAACCAGTGAAGTAACTGGAATCAACGCGCCCCTGCAAATCCACACAGGATGGAGAGCTCATCTTTCAAGAATATAAGGTGAGATTGTTGTGAAGTCATTTCGGAGGTGATTAGTTGGGGAGGACTGTGGGGGTGCCATCACTTGAATCCACAAGTGGCTAAATCCATCTCTCCACTTGCAGGAGAATATTTCTAAGGGTTAAGCAGACAAGATTAGGAGGGCAGATCCAGTCAGTCAGCACTACGCATCACGTGGGTGGAGATCGCAGCTGTCCGGGTCCGACCGACGCCCCTGTGGGAGCCAGGGGAGCGTAACACCTCCCCAGCAGTTACATGTGTGAACCTAACACCGGAAAAGAACATTAAGACGCCATTGATGCGACGTAGGTCAGCAGAAATATAAATAAAGGAGCCATGAACTTCAGTTCTCCTGCAGAAGATGACAGGACATGGAACCCCATTGACTAATAAGTTCAGATGCCAGTTTTAAGGCATCGCGCTGCAGCGGGCCTGACCCACTTAGGGCGGTAGTGCAAGAGAAGCAGCAGTGACCGAGCAGGAGGAGGGTGGCTGGGCGTTCCTTCACAGTTTACGTTTTTTGTTCAGCACAAGGCACAAGAAGGGGAGGACCTTTTATACGGATAAGCTGCAACGGCGGCGCAACCTACAGAAGGACCATAAGGGTAAGAAGGCAAGCGCAGTGCATTATACTACCCAACCGAGAGCAATTCACTGGACCCACGAAACCTGAAGCAAATAGGTTCATTTATGGACACCAGTACATAACAGTAAATGAAATGATTTTAATATGATATCTTGGAATAGTGAGGGCACCGGCATCTACTTGCTGAATCAGGCTCATATAACCTTCTTCATAATGCCCAAAACATCTTTTTACAAGAGACCTGGATCAAGCAAAAGATTGATTTTGACGGTTATACAGCTTATCATAATCTGGCCAAAGGGCAGACAAGGGCAGACCTTCTGGAGGTCTTGCTTTCTTTGTTTCTAATGCCTTTAAATTCCCATGAATATGTATTAGCATCTCCTAATGCGAATGTATTAATGGTGGAAGTATATGTGAATAAGGATAACAGAATTATCTTGGTTAATATTTACGATCCTCCTGGTAATGATGCTACTGCTATCATCCAACAAGATATCTATGCTATCATCCAACAAGATATCTATGAGTGTATCTGACAAGTGCAAATCCCAGGGGGCGATGAATATTATATTGGGAGGTGATCTTAACTCCAATGTCCTACTACCAAATATTGCTGAAATGACAAAAGCTGAAAGGTGGAAAACATTTATGGATACTGAATTACATGTGGTGAATGGCTGTGAATATGATACGTCTACATGGACTAATGGCCTGTATACCTCAACAATTGATTACATATGCATGAATGATAATATGTCTGATCTCTTAACTGGCTTTGAGATATTGGAAAATACATTTAGTGATCACTCCTTGTTGAAATGTATGGTTAGCTTGGACATAAAAGTAATGGAGTTGGATGCCATAGGGGAAATAAATATTTCCTGCAAAGGCAACAGACTTGGCTGGTCTGACACTAATCTAGCCAAAGCAAAAATAAATGTGTACTGGCCTTGCCCTACAACTATTGGCAACTCAATCTGCAGATAAGATAGTGAGGTGGCTGTACGAACAGTTTTATGGTGTGATGTCTATTGGTGGGAAGGTGAGACCCCATAAGAATGCACAAGGAAATATGAGAATGTATGATAAAGTCATAACAGATTTGAAATGTGTGGTGCGAAGCAAGCTGCGTATCTGTGATCGTAGTGCCCTTAGTCCTATGTTGATTCACAGGGATAAGCGGCGGATAAGGAAAAGATACAGAAATGAGATCAGACGATATTTGGCTTCTGATTATAATATCAATTGGCAACGTATGGTGCGGCTGCTTATGGATGGGACGCCAGGAAGTTCTGGGCCAGTTTTAAGTCTATTAGTAGTGCTGGTAACCAGGAGCTCATAATTCCCATTGACAACTGTACCTGGGTCAGATTCCTCTCTGATAAATGTAAAGGAGATACCAGTAAGCTGGATAAAAAAAAACTATCTCCGATATGACTATATGCAGGGAGGATATCATACAGGTTATTAAGAACTTAAAATCCTCAAGCGCGCCAGGACACGATAGGCTCTGCAATATTAAAATTAAAGGCAACCCAGAGATGTGGGCTGACATATTGGCTATCATATTCTAGAAGGTGATCGATACAGCATTATGCCTAACTCCTGGAAGATGTCCAATATTATACCTGTCTTTAAGAACGTCCCACAGAATCTCCCAAAGAGCTATAGGCTTTTGGCACTCACAGATGTGCCGAGTAAGATCTTCTGTACTCTAATACTCTATGAAATAAATAAATGGATTAACAGTGATAACATATTAGATAAGGCACAAACTGGCTTTCGGAAAGGCTGCTTAACAAATGACAATATTCTTAATGTCAATACTTTAATTGAGCAGGCCAATGGTATAGCTAAACTAACACTATATATGTTATTTGTTGACTTCTCCTCTGCATTCGACTCTTTTGCGCAACGGAAATTATGGTCTAAACTTGAATCCTTTGTTATGCCTCAACATCTTTTGTATTTTTGTATGATGATCTACGACGAAATTAAGGCCAGGATTCAACTAAACAACATGGGTGCGACGTCTGAAACGGTTTCTATGGAAAAAGGTGTCAGACAAGGATGTGCATCCTGCTATATATATTTGGGCCACGAGGTACGTGTTGAAAGGTAAAAAATGAATCCTATGGTACAACAAACCAAAAGAACTAATGTAGCATCAATCCTCACAGCAGTAATGTTCTTCTCGAAGAAAACGGCGAACTACAGCCTGCTGGGAATCATCAATATATATAAACAGAAGCTTGCGGCAATATTTTTGTATGCTCTGGAAACTTCATACTCAGACTGGTCAGATTGGGTGAATGTGATTGAAGGATTGATATGGAGAAGAATAGTAGGGCTTACTAATTATAGGCCAGTACAGGCGGTTCGCCTTGAACTGGGGCCCATTTCCTTGTCCGCTCAAATTGAACATAATAGAGCTAAGCTCCATGTTAAAATGAAATTCGCACGTCCAGAAACTCTGATGTTTATCCTCCGGGAAGGGCTGGAAGGAGGTAAAATGGACACCTTGATTAAATTCCAGGCAAAACACTATACATTCTTTGATAAAATTGGATGGTGTCCGAAATGGGAATATGGTGAATGCGCTGTGCTAAAATCACTGAAGGACTCAATAGAAAAGTGGGACTGGTCGGCCAGTCACGACAAGGTATCAACTACGAGTTCTTTGAGCATGTTTGCTAAAATGCCTTTCTCATATAAAAAACCCCCAAATTATCTGAAATTGAAACCTTGTAAGGCGACTTGTAGATTTTTCCCAGACATTAGACTTAATCGTCTAAATGTCTTAAGGGTCAGAGGAGCCTGGGCGGATATCCCAGCCGAAGGAAGGACCTGTAGACTTTGCCTAGCTGATACAATGGTCGAAACTGCTAGACATGTACTAACTTGCTGTCCTATGATGAGAGCGACCTATGATAAAAACTTTATTAAATTTGAGATTGAGCAGGAATATATTGAAAGTGAAAGCTTTTAGCTGAGATGCCTCTCTGGGTTTAATAAAAGTCTAATCCTTGCCATCACACAGACCGGGAAGGTGGTTAATGAAAATTTGCTAACTTTTGCAGAGAAGGTAAAACTGGTAATGGACCTGGTTAAGTAGCCCTGCTGTGATGTTGATAGACGTGTGGATGATCTGATATTGATGCTATGAGCTATTGGAACCATATCTTTTGTCATCATGTCTTTACCATTATGTATACCATTTGTTAATAAAACAATCATTCGGCCTTGATATTCTCCTTCTGCATATATTGAATACTCAGCTATCTGCTATGTAAGTCTGCTGTGTCTCTGCATGATATGCCTTATGTTTTAATTTGTGTCTAGCTTTAACTTTTAATTAGCTTTTGATCTTGTTTTATTTTATTATATGGCTGCATGCCTATTTTGATGATTTTAATTCTAATCCTACGTAATTTTGTAACTTTATGAAATGTAACGGTGTCGGAAACAAATTTGTGAAAGGTTCAATGAAATAAAACACAATAAAATAAAAAATAAAAATAGGGACATTTGGGGACTGACTAGCACGGCAAGCGCAATGACCATCATAAAGACAAGCGGCCGAGACAAAGGCAGGAGACCAGATGGAAGCCCGTGGGAATGGACGAGCCCACACAAGACAAGGTGATAAGAACTCAGATCTTACGATAGCGACCTGGAATGTTCGGGGGCTGAATACATATGTCAAGAGGCTGCAGGTGCATACCTGGCTGAATAAATCAAGGGTTAAAATAACGTTGCTGTCAGAAACCCACTTGACAAAACACAAACAATTCAAGATAGCGACCAAGTGGGGTGGACAAATGTTTAGCTGCACCGATGCCGGAGGGGTCCCAACGTGGATAGTTCTGGGGGTCCCATTCCTGCTAACAACTCAGGAACAGGACAGAGAAGGCAGATGGGTGTTGGTGCATGGGAAGATAAGGAGGTGTGCCTGGTCAACACATACACCCCAAATGAAGATGCAACAACGTTCTTCCAGAAGCTGGCACCACGACTAGCCCTGTACAGGGAGGCAGCACTCATTTGGGCAGGTGATTTCAACTGTGCTTTGGACCCGTTCCTATACCGTTTGAACGATAAACACCACAAGCTGCCCCACCGGCAAAAGCACTCTGGAGCAACTGAAGCTGGAGGATGTATAGAGGAATCTGCATCCAGACACACAGGGATACACCTGTTACAGTGCACCGCATGGTACGTTTACACAAATAGACTATCTTTTTACAGGTAGCGAGACACTAGAGGAATTTACTAGCACGCACCACAGATCAAGAGCACTCAGACCACAGCCAGGTGACAGCAACATGGGCGAACACACAGCAACGGTGTGGGACGCCTTTAAGGTAGTAGTCGGAGGCGCAGCAATTGGGAAGACCGCAGGACTTAAAGGGAGGGTCATGACAGAACTTGGGGACATTGAATGAGAAATAGATAGGATGGAGTCACAGGCAGGCCCGCGACAAAGGAATCACCTGAATTGGTATCCCTCAGGATACAGTGCAAGACAACCTGGGAGAATCTTGGGAATTTAAATTATGCGAAATTTACGCAGAGACTACATGCCAAAGGGGATAAACCGGGGAGGCTCTTGGTTTGGCTAACCAAACAGGAAGTTAAGAAAGTCCCGATCAACGCAATCAATAATAAAGCTGGGGAAGAGGTGAGCACCCAAGAGTGTATAAGCCAAGTTTTTTCAGAATTCTATGAGTATCTATACTCGAGCACTTGCGAGGCTCATAATTCAGATATTGCAGACACATTAGACCAGATTGACCTCCCTAAGCTGGATGCGGAACATGCACAGATTCTCGAGGCCCTCTTAACAGTAGAGGAAGTGGAGGCAGTCAGACAGTCTCCCGACGTCCAAGACCCCGGGACCCGATGGGCTACCCTGAGAGTTCTACAAGGCAAATAAGACCATTCTAGCTACTAAATTACTGGAGGTATATCAGGAGGCGTTTGAAATGGGCCAGCTGCCAGACAGCATGTGCAAATCCTTAATACTGCCCATCTTAAAACCGGGCTGCCCGTTATCCCCAATGCTCTATATATTGGCACTGGAGCCCCTGGCGGTCTTCCTGTGACCTGCATATGCTGACAATATGCTCTTTTTCGTCACAAACCCCCGCATCAACCTCCCGGACTTACTGGAGGCAATAGACGCCTATGCCAAACTATCGGGTATTTCCATAAACAAAGCAAAATCCATCTTGTATCCCCTGGTAGAACTCAAATTACTTCTCATTGACCACTTGCCACACCTGGGTCTTATGAGGGCACCACGCACGCACCTTCTGCTATTTGGGCGTAGACATATATCACGATCCCGCACAAACACACTGCAAACACACAAATGGCCCTAGAAAAAACAACGAAGTCCATGGAGTTTTGGAGGACATTGCAGTTGGGGATGATAGGAAGAGAAACCCTACTAAAATTGATGTTCCTACCCCGGCTGTTTTATTACTTTACGAGCATACCCTACAATATCTCAGGGACTTGAAGAAATTGAATACAATAGTGAGAGAATGCCTGTGGGGAGGAGGGCAGAACAGAATACCCTTACATGCACTGCAAAGGGACTACTTGTCCAGGGGAATCAGCGTGTCGGACTACGAAAGATACAATCTAGCGGAGCAGCAACAATTTGTGGTCCGATGGTTGGGGGATGAAGAATCTGTAGATTCACTGCTATTTCAGCCAGCACTGCAGAACTGTTACTTATGTGAAATCATCTGGATTGAAAAAGACTGGGCCAAGAGACTCCCTACCCTGCTCAAACTGGGGTGAACGTTATGGAAAAGGGCGTGGAGGCTGCAAGGAACTCAAGACCCCCTGCTCCCTACTGATCCCCCTAGCAGGTCTAGTGGGCACCGAACCAGACGCTACAGGACACACTGGGAGGCCAAAAGAGTGGCACAGGTTGGAGACCTATGACAAGAGGGGAAATGGGTGGACTTCAATACCCTCACAGTAGATAACAGAATACATAAAGGGCAATTCATGCTCCACTACAGTATGGTGCAAACCATTAAGAGGAGGTGGCCGGACCTCACAGAGATCAGAGAACTACAGGGGGACTTTGATAAGTGGTATGACATCTCCGAAGGAGGACACACAACATCAAGGCTATATGAGCATCTTATGGAAACTATTACGGCAAGAAACTGCAGGTGCAAAACCAATAGGAACCCGAACTCCAGAAGCCCTTCATGGATCAGGAATGGTCAAGGGTTCTAAGATACACAAAAACTGTCTCGAGAAATGCGAGATTTAAGCAGATACTCCTTTACGTCACCCGCAGAGCGTACCTCACCCCACAGAGACTGTCCAAAATGAGGAACAGGGGTATTCACACCTGCCCAAGATGTGCCGCAGAAAATGCAGACATGCTCCACATATTTCGGGGGGGCCCAATAATACAAACTTTTTGGGAAGACATTAAGGCAAGGGCGGCGATGGGTGGAGTGCAAATGCAGCAATGGACGTCTGAAAGCTACCTGCTGGGACTATTCCCAAGGAGTGAGGCACAAAGGACACACATAGCCAAGATGAAGTACTTGATGTGTGTCCTGGCGAAGCTCTGGATTGATATGGCGTGGAAGACCGACACAGGGCCCACGATAGAAGCATGGTGGGCCGACTTGAATATTTGCAGAGATAGTTGTATGGACCAGTGCAATACAAAGAGGGTTGAGGGAAAGTAGCGACAAGCTGTTGGCTTGGAACATTCTTCTACAGGAAATGCTGGGATCCAGAGGGGACAAGGAGGACCCGGTGGGATTGGAAAGTGTGGGCCCGAACCCGATGGACCAGGTCGGAAGCGTTACTGAAGCGGTCTAACCCGCTGGGGATGTGGTCCTCACACTCACGGGGTTGGGCGTTTGGACATGCAGCTGGACAAGGAATACCTGTGAATAGAGTCTACTAAGAAGAGCAAACACCATGATTATTGCAATAGAGACAGACTCCCCGCAATCAGTGCTATTACTAATGTTTTGTTGTTTTGATGTTTGTTGTATTGTTCTTTATGTTGACTGTTATAAAATACAATAAAGACATTTAAAAAAGAAAATTCAAACACAGCAACTTGACTCACCTAGCAGCACACTTTTAATCTCTCTATCCTAGACCCACCCCAAGTATAGCTCCTGTGTTTTTGCCCAATTACATGCCAGTCTAGCCACTACATAGAACCTCTGAGCACTCGGATTCTGCTAGTGCCCCAATCTTAGCTCCATAGTGTACTCCTCCTCTCTATTGATTTGCTGCGCCTGAGTTTAGGCTCAGAGTTAATTATGCGACTCTTGTATTCTTCCACCACCTTAATATCTAGTTCTTCAGTTGTGCACAGTTAACGTTAGAAATCTAGATACATTACCAAGTACAGCCCATGTTTTAATCTAGAGGCATTTCTAAGTACAACCAATGTGTTGAACTTTGCTGCATTTCAGATATACCCTAAGCATAGAATTAAAGTACACCCTGAGGTAATAATCCTCCACACCAAACTCAGCAGCATATCTGAAGCATAGCCAGTGTATTGAAAGGAAGAGTCCCTTGAATATAGCCAATGTTTTGTATTTAGATGCATATCTGAGCACAACCATTGCTCTGAATCTAGAAGCCAGTGTATTGAATGCAAGTGCCTCCTAATTATATGCCCCTCCATCGGCATCACTTCTTGATATAGTTAACTACATTACACAGGAGTCTGTACACTGCATATACTCTAGCAATTTCCGCACCGTTCCCATGTCAGCAGCTCCTGTGGAGACCCGCCAAGCTATTTCTCTAATGTTACTCAGAGAGCATCCGGTGCATTTGAACCTCCCTTGAAACTCGGGACTATTCCCAGCTTCAATTTCAATCTCCGCCTCCCTCTCCCCCCCACCGTCCTCCTAGGGAGCGGATAGCGTGTCAGGCTCTCTTTTAGCACACTCATCCCACCTGAGCAGATGCAACAGACTTTCCATCATGCAAACCAACTAACAGATCACAGGGGCACTTTGGTGCAGCAGAAACACACCCAACCCCTTGACCTTCCCTCTCCCTCCCCACTCCTCCCCTTAGACACCACACCTCTCTCCATCCACTCCAACATCCCCTCCTTCCATCCCCCACTGCCAGCCCGAGATCCCCTTCCTCATTCTTTGTTTCCCTAAGCGCTGTCGGGTCTTCCCTCACCAACTCCTCATCCTCAGCTGGTGAGCCCACACAACCACCCACCCAACACACCCACCCACACACACCTCTGGCACCCATGAACCCCCACAAACACAGGACCGCAACACCCTGATGCTATCTTAACACACCTCACCTGATTGCCCTCCCATAACCCTGCCTGCACCCTTCTTTTGCTCTATTACAACCCCCCCTCCCAACCCAGTGAAAACCCTCTTCATCTCTTGCCCCCTCACCCCTGGAATTATTCCTTTAGGCACCAGCTTCCTCCCCACCGCCAGCCATCTGCTCTCCCCCATGGAAATCAGAACGCCCACCTCCCCCCTTCAACATCACCCCCCCTTCCCAACCTTCCCTTACAACAACATGCCCTGTTGGCATGGCCAGCTACCACTCCACAACCTCAGCAGTCCCCTCAAATTCCACTAATACAACCTCTGAATTTCGCCCTGACATCCTTCCACCCACATCTCCAGACCCCCACATCACTGCACTTCACAATCACTCTTTTCATACAGAGTGTCTAGAACCTCGCCCTCTGACTCTTAACAGACACCTCTCCTCCTACCATACACTCCCACTGTCACTCCGGCCCCTCTCCTCCGTCCTCCCCACCCCTCCAGACTACACTGCTGCCAATCCCCTCTACGAGAGCTTACATACACCTCCATCCCTCCTTGCTCTCCTGCATTAGAACCAACACAAAATATTCGACCTAATTTTGGTGGAAAACCCAGGCCACCTCTTCATCACAGAAACCTGGATCTTGCCCAACTTCCGTCCCATCGCATATGAGACCTTTCCCCCAGGTTACATACTGGTTACTCGCAGCATAACGAGCAGAGCAGACAGGATCGCCATTCTCTTCAAATCACACCTCAACATCTCACTATGAAAATCAATCCTGTAATGCAGACTGTGAATCCCCCTTAGTGAAATTCCTAACCACCACCCTCTAACACACAGCTTCCTACTACTCTATAGACCACCCTGCTACAACAGAGAATTTACCAATGCTCTAAGTGACTCCCTAACAGCCATCCTGATCACCCACCCCCCTCTTACCATGCTTTGAGACTTCAACATACGGTTTGATGCCCAGCAGAGCCGTCTGATTCTCCCTCTCCTAGACAACTTGGAAGCCCTCAACCTGACCCAACTTGTATGAGGTGCCACTCTCACTGTGGGGTGTACGCTAAATGCAATTTTCAGCACCACCAATCTGATCACCACTCCCTCCCAGTCCACTCCCATGGACGGATCACAGAGCTATTCTCTTCTCACTCTTGAAGAGAGTGTCCCTGGAATGGCCTGTGTGACCCCTATATGCATGACAGCCTGAAGACTAAGGAATGACAGAGGCCAGTCACTGTTTGGCCAGTCCCCATGAAGGCCACTAAATTCTACATATGTGAGCAGATATTCTCTTAGACAACCAGTCAAACCAAATCCAGCTGACTTCTTTGCAGACACAGGTGCCTCAACACTGGACCAGGTTGACCAACGATAAATATCCAGCTGTGCTGACATCATTAGAAACACCACGACATTGTAATGTTAGTCACAAAGCAAATTTGCATTCCTGCATGAAGTTAGACGGATACACACGAAGTACATTCAGAAACAGTTTTATAGATAGAGGACAGACACATGCACATACTGTCAAAAGTCTTTCTTATTTTCTTTCATTAGCCAAATGGAAAAGCGCAAGAGAGCAAGAGTCACAAAAAACAAGCTTGCAGCCGTTTATTGCAACTGACAATATAGAACTTCAGGGACATATAAGGAATCTGGAAGAACCAAATACTACTAACCGCAAGAGAAAGCAATACAATAACATATATAGACAGAGAAAACAGAGCAACTGTAGTGAACGTGCATGAAGCCACAGGCCTCAGAAAAAGGATCGAAGACATGCAGACTCGCAGCACAAAGCAAAGGGCCAGTGCTTGCTGCCAAGGACAAAAGGCGGGTGGAAAATTCCTGGTTACAGGGGCAAGGAGCCACCTACAAAACAGCAGAATAAATCCTCACTTATTGCAGACCAAAAGATCGGTTTTGCAGACCTCACACACATGATGCGGCTGAGCCAAACAATGGTCATTTACCCAGGGTGGGAAGAGAAGCTGTTCCCACCAAAGCAGACAAGAACTGATGCATGTGTTGCACAACAAACATTGCTTTTCGCAGGCACCCTTCTCATGCTAGGTGGATATACCAGTGGCAACAATTGGGGGACAGTCTTTCTCATCACCTTGAGAAGGTACACCGAGCACTGAGAACAGAGCAGGGTCCCAGGCCTGATGAGACCTGCTCAAGCCAATCAGGGAGCACACATCCTAGGGTGGATGTTAATGAGCAAGGGCCAATCGTAGTCTTGCGACCCTGCAACAATGCAATAGATAGTTTTTGGGAAAGTCTCAGGCGAGACCACTTCACTTGAAAGGACCACTTAGCCAACACCTCTAGGTGCCTCCTAAAGGCACTACCACCCCAGCCACTCTAGGGCTCTTAGGTTTTTGGGGAAGTGTTCAGAGTTATGACGACATTTGATACTAAAAGCCCCTGACACGGACCCGGGAACTGTGATTGCTGAAAATGTTGGTTTCTTGTATGATTCCTGTCAGTTATGGAAAATAAAGGACAGTTCTAACTTGCCCTTAGCTGAGTCCTCTGTCATTGCCGGCAGAGGGTTCATTGGACCTGGGCACTCTGCTGAACGGTGATTGTGTAGCACGAACCCCAGTCCTCTGGCATACCTGTTTACAAATTGGTAGCAGAGGATGGTTCAGTACGTTTGTTACAAAGCCGCCTTTCCCGTTACAACATCTGGAGGACTGTGAGATGACCCACAGAGCACAAGTCACACAGAGGTGCACCCCATGCGGAGGCCGTTAGGAGGTGCCTTGGAGAAAATCCTGCCCGTGTTCTGCAAAAAGCCAGGTAGACCATAAGGGCAGAGAGGCAGCTTTGTGGAGAGCCGGTGGCCGAGCAGTGTCAGCGGATCACAGAGTGCAAGTATTGACTCAGCCAGACAGCAATTGAAGGGGGTAGTAAAAAGATGTTGGGTGTGAGGTGGTGATGAGTATTTTTCAGAATTCTTGAAGTATTGTTGAGTATCGTCGAGTACAATTGAGCAAGAAGAGAAAGTAGATGTCATTTGTTGGTGGTTAGGGAAAATTCGATCTTGAGGTAAATGGTTCAGGCGACTAGCCTAGACTATTTAAGGGTACGGAAGACAGAAGTTATGTAAATAGTAGATTCCCTGTGGATTGGGTCTTATAGCTTGGGTCATGGATTATGGTATCCCAGTGTATAGGGCTTAGCAACTGAGGCCAGCTTGAACTGCGGAAGGTGTTCTTCTGGTTAAGTCTCGGAGGCATTTTATCTACAAGGTGACACTGTAGGTAAAGATTAAGCACATGAAATATTGGTATCCCCTTTTAGGAGGCAGGATGACAGCCATGGGTATATTTTGTTTGTATTTGTGAAAATAGCGGTGTAACTAGTAAATGGTATTGTGAGTTATGGCAGTGGTGGGTTCCCTTCACTTATGCATTTTTAGAGGCGACGTCACCCGTGAGGTTTCTATGTTGGAATTGAAAAGCATCAGGAGGTGCGACAGAGATGTGGTGTTTTGAGGCGGTGCACGGAAGGCGCATGTGTGAGATTAGTGGGTGTGATCGAGGAGACAGGAGGTGTGCAGAGCACTCCCAAGGTATTGATTGAGAGCAGGAGAGGGTCACCAATGTATTAATAGCACTGTCAATTGAACATTTCAACAAAAGAAAAATGTATAAGTGATTGTGGAAGTATCGATAGCCAAGTAAGTATAAAGAATAATGCATCATGGATTTAATGTGGGGGACACATCCCTCCAGCACATGTGCCGGTCGCTTCTGCGATGCAAGGACAACATTTGTAAATATAGCACGGAATGGACACCGAGCAAAGAAGGTAAACTCCCTATGCCATGGCCAAAGGGTGGAAGCTTCTCCAAATATGTGCAGCAACCGTTAGATATACACATACAAGTGGTTTATAAGGGGAAAATGTTGAGCAACTGTGTGGCAATATTCAAGCTCTGGAAAATGTTCCAAGACGACGCAGGGCATGTGGTGCGGCATCAGTGGATTCTGACCCAACAGGTGACCCGGGGTGCCTCGGCCCCCACATCTCCTCCAGAACATGGGAATGAAGGGGCAGCAGGAGGGGTGCAGGGAGTATTCCCAATATGGGAATTAAGAGCAGTGGCAGGGTGCACAAACCGAACATTCGCACCTCCACCAAACAGCAAGGAGGGGCAGAAAGGGGTCAGACAAGCAGGATGAGGAACAACAGTTGCCGAAGGTGGAAAAGAGGGAAGCAGCGAGACTCAGATAAGGGTAAAGGACAGTGACCGGTGAGCAGAGGGAAGAAGGGAGGGGCTGGAGAATATAGTATCGAACAAGTGGGTGGCAGGAAAAATATTACTACTAGACAGGAAGACAGCGGGAAAAACGGGAGGGGCGAGTAAGGAAGTAACAGGGTGTAAGGAGAAGAGTGAAGCACAAAAATGGACAGAGATAATGGACGAAGTGGAGGGGCAAGAAAAACAGGAAAGGGAGGAACGGGAGAGAGACCAAAGAGAAAAGCAAAAGGCAGAAAAACTAGAGCAAGTACAGCGAGACGCAAGGAGAAAGAGCTCCAGGAGATAGCAAAGAAACGGAAGATGAAAAAAGGGAAAGACAAGTACAGATAAAAAGGGAGAAGAGAAAGTTAGAAACAGAGCAGCTCTTAAGATCGCGACGGCGCAAGGAGGAGCAAGAACGCGCAGTGAGTGAAGTAAGGATTACGTTGGGTTTAGCACGATTTGAGGGCATGACTGACACAGAGGAAGGGCAGAGGGGAGGCACTGTTTTGAGAAGGCCAAGCTTCCAAGGCGATATTGACAGTGACACTGAGTCGGACGACTACTTCCAAGGAAGTGAGGACTAGGGACTGGGACGGCCTGCCCGAGGAAGCTTAGGGAAGAGCATGGACCGAGACACAGTAGGGGGAACGGCAAGGACAAGAGTGAATTGCGGGGTGACAAAGATGAAAGGGCATATTGTTCTAGGTCTACATCGTGCAGCATCGACAGCGCTACCCCGTACACACAGAGACTAAGGGACCTTTCTAGCACGCAGGAGAGGAGAATTAGCATGGGCATTCACTGCCACCAAAGACACCGGGAGACTGGAGGGGGAGATCGGGCTGACACAGTTCCCCCACAGCACCCCTTACTGGAGAAGGGAGGTGGGGGCAACCTAGTACATGCCATGGCAAAAGATAGACAAACATAACTTGATAAGTAAGCTACCCTCGTTGACTGCGGGGGCAGGGAAATTGATATACGAAATGCAAAGAATAACAGCAGAACATACATTAGCAGCAGGGGACATGAAAGGTTTATTAGCGGCGATCCCCAGAGAGTCTGCAGATGACATATGGAAAAGGGCCGGATACCCAGGAGTAACCACCCAGAACACGGCGCACAATGGTTTGCAGTTTAACAACTGCTGAGCAAACTATACAGGTGCAGTACCCAGACACATCAGATATTAGCACAATCATGGCATGCAAAATGGGGGAAGATGAAGACACGCTACAATATATTCAGGCTATTCAAGAGTTATGGAGACTTGAAACGCGAGAACTGTGAGATAAAACAGTGGGGTTATTCTACCATATACTATGTCAAGGGTTGCCAGTGCAGGAGCAAAAGCAACTTAAGAAGCTGGTGGGGATGGAAGGAAAACCATGGCCAGAAATTCAGCTCATTATAGTACACTATTGCAGGCTAATGAAAGAAAAAGCGAGGAAAAGGAATGAGGAAAGAAAGGAGGAGGAGGAGGAGACCAAGTTAGTACAAAAGAAACAGTCTAAATACGCCATGGGGCAGTATTAAAAGCATGGGAGGACAACGCGCACCACAGACAGTACCCACCGCTTCCCACGGAAGGCGGGTTCATGGGGTGGGGATGCGTAGCATGGGTTCCAAGGAAGAGAGGGGGCACAGAGGGGACACGAGTATAGGTATGAAATGCAACAAAGCCAAGTGGTGTTCTCGGGAAGGTATAAAGGATATGGACAACCAATACAGCAAGGCACAGAAGCGCAACAGTATTTGCAGACACCCCACATATCGCAGGCACTAAATACCACGCAACCACCATACACGGCCCCACAAAATGACAGGACACAAGCATGCACAGACTCCATGGGAATTACTCCCATTCAGAAACTAGGGGGGACTACCGTGGAGGGGCACCCCATTTGCAGGGAATGGAATGTCATTATACTCTCAATAGGACAGCCTACAGGCAGACCTGTATCAATAACACCTATCAATAACACCCAACCGGTGGAGGAATCACGCATAGGGGGGACAATAGGTGAAAGACTTTCTCCTTTCGTGTAGACACAGGGGCAACCCGATCCTGCATCCGGAAGGGAGGGTATAGGATGTCAGGCAACGCCATGAATGATCAGATTTTCTAGGGCGACAGAAGTTGTTCCTTTTACAGAGTATTAAACTTTCTATAGGGCAGTATGACTTCGCTCTATCCTTACTGTATTCCAGACAGACACCTGTGAGCATAACGGAAAGGGACATTCACTGACAAAGGGTTAGTGTGTTCAACACCTGGGATCCCCCTTCTAAACGCGAGGGACATTTTTCAAGCTTATTGTGGATGTACCGTTCAGAGGCGGGTGCCAGCAGATGAAGAGCTATTGCGATATGGGGCTGAAGTAATAATAGCATGGCTTCCAGGGATTCAGGGAAAATTTTGGTGCCTTCAAAATGAATACATGTTTAGACCAGAACTACCACTTGACGAGAAAGATGGGATGATAATACCACTAGAATTAGAGGCGGTAATAGTGGGAGACTACAATAGTACATGGGACAGATGACACCGGACGGGTATGGAGGTCAGTGATTGCGGTGGCAGAAGGCTATAGAGCAACTACTGTGATGCACTAACAACCAAAGACAACCGCTCAGTTCACAAGGTAGTGTTTGACATTAGCCTTACATACTGGGTGAACATACACTACTACAGAGAGGTACCACAGAGGATGGCGATGATGCTACACGCACCACCGATATTTCTCGAGTAAGACTCGGCAAAGGTCCCCAGCGTCTTATGGACCACAGGTCCCTTTGACGTGGGGCTTCTGAAAGGGATAGGAGCAGTAAAGAAGAAGCTGGAGCAAGCAGCAATTTTACAGAGAGCTAGGCAATCCCCTGTCGAGGGAGGCAGACAAGGGTATTCATGAGCCCATCGCAGTACTAGTGAAGCAAGGCATCTTAATACCATCAGGATCACTGTGCCAGATGGTGGTGTACTCTGTGGAAAAAGGGAACGGGGGGTCATGGTGTTTTATGTAGGACGTGCGCGCTCTGAACCATTTGTCCAAGCAGAATTTCCTTTTGTTCCGAATCCAGTGACAATTCTATGTAGCATTCCTACAGAAGCTACCCACTTCATGGTTATAGACGTGAAGAATGCTTTCTTCTCTATACCACTGCACACTGACTCACAAGACTTAACTTTTCCTGTATAGAAGTAATACATGGAAACACACTAGACTTCCTCAAGGGTACTGTAAATCACCTTCAATATTCAACAGGGTCTTTCAAATGGACTTAGTAAACGTACAGTTAGAGAGCGTAGTTATACAGTATGTAGACGACATATTGATTTGCAGCAAAACAGGGCACAGTGTAGAGATGACTCCGTACACATGTTGACAGTGCTCGCAGAAAAAGGGTACAAAGTAGACAGATCCAAATTACAATATTGTCAGAAAGAGGAGGTGTACATTGGACAACTGATATCAGAAGACAGGTGAAAAGTGACACCAGAAAGATCAGAGGCAATACGCAAAACTCCAAAACCCACAACCATATGACAAATGCAGCAGTTCCTATGACTACTTAATTACTGCAGAGCATGGGTATAGCACTACACCACTTATACTAGGTACTTGTAATGCGCACTGAAAGAAGCACAGAGAGGGGAGGGCACCATACAGTGGACAAAAGAAATGACTGGGGCATTAGAGGAGCTGAAGGAAGTAATATGCACAGCTCCCGTGTTGGGGATCCCTGATTATCAAGATGAATGTGTCTTATTCTTCAACTCCAATGGAGTAGTTATGACTGCAGTACTGACACAAAAGACTAAGTATGGGGAACAAACCTCTAGTAGATTACAGTGGGATGTTAGACACAGTAATGAGGGGTCACTACATGTGCGAACAGGCACTGGCTGCTGCTGCATTCGCAGTAGACAAATTTGCAAGTATTACCAAGCGATGCAGCACCACTCTTTCTGTGGAGCATGCTCCCTTTGCGATACTGGAAAGACCCAAAATTACACTGACAACACAGAGAGCTTCGCGGTACGAGCTGTTACCGTCAACCCCAGCCCTGAAAATAGTGAGATGCCGACTTGTCAACCCAACACCAAGTCCATAGAGAATGACTACTATATGCACGACTGCACCGCCAACATAGAAAACCACAACAACATCCCAAAAGTACAGGAGAATGCACTTCAGGGGGGAGACATACTTTATATTGACGGGTCATCCACCATTGACCAAGCGACAGGGGAAAGACATAGTGGGACAGCAGTAGTGAGATTAAAAGATGGGACGAGCGAGGTGGTGACAAGCGCACATTTACTGTCACATTTTTCAGCAGAGGCTATGTAGATAGTGGCTTTAATATTGGTACTGGAACATAGCAGAAACAAGAAAGTGACTGTGTATTCAGATTCAACCTATGTGACATCCACAGTGAATTCTGGGCTGTCATGTTGGCTGAGGAGGGGCTTCAGGCGTGCTGATGGGTCACCTGTGCAGCAGGCCCTCCTATTGGGCAGACTGATAAAGGCACTCCAATTCCCACTGCGCATGGCAGTGAAGTGCCAGGCCCACACGAGGGGGGAGGATCCCTTTTCCAGAGAAAACTAGGCAGCAGTCGTGGAGCGAAACGCAGCACTTATTGTGAGGACATTTTAGAAATAAATGCTTCGTCCCCAGCGTGTAACTATGTACGAACAATGATATTAAAAGAAGGATATAATGCATTAGCATTGACACAAATTATGGAATTGTAAGGAGATACACCCAGGGAAGAAAAGGAATTGTGGCTAAGGAGGGGGTGTACAGTATCTCTGACAGACGCCTTATGGCGGCAAAACAACATAGGGAAAGTGGTAATGCCATTCTCATTGCTGCACACTGCACTGACACAGTTACACCATCCTACCTGTATGGGGAAGGTGCTTGCTGCTCACGTTAGAGAAGACTGGTTCTGTCCAAATTAGGCAGAACATGTGACAGAATTCATGACTAATTGCCTTGTGTGTAAACAATTTACAGCAGGTCATACTTGAGAGGAGCCATAGCTCGCCCAATGGGAATATTCAAACACCTTCATGGTGACTATGTGAACATGCTCCAAGTATGCCAGGGCTACCGCTTCATGATAGTGGTTGTATGCCCATTTTCCTGATGGACCGAAGCTGGTCCCTGTTCACATCCTGATGCCATTAGAACGGCAACATTTCTGGTTCATGAAATTTTCCCACGATGTGGTGTGTGCGAGATCCTGCAGTCTGACAATGGTCCTAACTCCGCCAATGAGATGTTTCACCACATCACAATCTTATTGGGAATACAACACAAATTCTCTTGTGACCATCACCCACAAGCAAACAGGCTGTGTGAGTGTCTCAACGGGCTGCTCAAGGAAGGCATTGTCAAAATAAAAAATACTCAAAGGTTGGTTGCATTGTCTGCCTTTAGCATTATTCACATTGCGCAATAAACCAGAGTCCGACCAGCATTTAACCCCACATGAGGTGGTAATTGGACGGCGCATGAGACTTCCCCTGTTCCTCCCACTAGGGTATAATTAGATGCAGAAAAAATGTCTGATATATTAGGATACAAAATGTATGAATACACTGCCTCCTTGATGGCTAGTGCCTCTTATTCATCGCCAGCTGCATGAACAACGGGAGAGGCCCGAAAGCAAACTAAGAAAACAACAACCTAGAAGCAAACAGAATGTCTGAAACCTCCACCACTTTATCCTGGAGACCAGGTGCTTTTAAGAGATTTCACACACCTTTGGCACAAGCCCCGGTTTACAGGACCATACTCAGTGGAGCATGTCACAGATTGCGCAATAAGGCTTGGAATTACGTTGGGGACATCAAGCCCTATCAACTGGTGGCCTTTCCTCGCACCAACATTGAAAGTGCAAATGATCCACAAACAAAAGAGCAAAACGATCATCTTGGAACATATCAGCTCAACAGAAGCCAACCTATGATTACTCGCTCCAGAGCGAGAGATAGGGAAAGGACTTCCTACACATCCAGAGTGAGGGCACACTGTTTATTATTTTTCATTCTGCACACTGAAAGCAATCATTGTGAAAGTTGCAGCTGTTATTATTACATTGTCCAGTGCTTCCCCATGATCCACATCCCACGACTTTCCAAGGCCACTTTGTCCAATTTGTCAGAAGATCCAACAGCAATGGAAGACGCCATCCTAATATATTTTTCAGTTTTCCTGGCCTATGTATTGTATTGTATTTATTTGTATTGGGCTCCAAGCCCAAAAGGCATATGGGCACATTTCTCGCAAGGCAGTTACAGAGGTGCAAGGCATATTTATAAAATTACATAATATACAAATGCATGTCTGGCAGGTTATGTATTACAGGAATGGAGCGGCGAGACATAGAAGATGCATTGGATAGACATTTGAGAGTTTAGCAATTTGCCGTATATGCAAAGGACAACAATTTACAAGTTAGCAATATGCAGTATATACTAAGGACAACAATTTACAAGTTAGCAATATGCAGTATATACAAAGGACAACAATTTACAAGTTAGCAGGAAATAAACTTACATATAAAAAGCGTATGCTAGAATATTTCCACCATGATGCTCGCCTAGTGGATCTGTTGGCTGAAGCTAAGATAGGGGTAGCTGTGATTTTTGGGCCAGAAGCCAATTTTTGTGTTCCCTCTGAATGGATAGTAGTACTGTTCTGTTCTTAGTGGTAGTGGTAAGGTGTTCCATAATTTGGCTGCTAAAACAGGGACATTACTGCCTCCTGATCCCGATTTAGCCCAAACGTACCCACAATTGAATAGAGGAAACCATTCGGAGCTTGCAATACTTCGTGATTCTAGGAACACACATTTTGGGAACAATTGTTTTTCCTTGCAATAACCCAACATCAAGTTCGCGGCTCTTGACTTAATAAAATACTAATAAAAATAACGCCTTTTCTAGCACATTGCAGGCAGTCAACAAACATCTTCAAAACTACACAAGATTCCAAAGAGGAGTAAGTAATGGGTGAAATTATTAAATGAATGCTCATTGTATCCTGTGTATTATTCTCGTTTCTTATTTTAGCTCTTATTCTTTGGCAAATGTCTTGTTATAAAGCATACTGCTATAACCCCTACTAACACAAACCCAATGTCGGCAGGATGAACTACCATGTCAAGTGGAGAGGTAAGCACTGTAAAAAGAGGTAGACAGTGCTGATGTGGACATGGGAGGGGTGGATCTCTGTCTCACAGATACTGCTAAAGTATCTAATAACATGTGGTACACGCACATGACTAAAGTAGGCAAACAAACCATGGGGAGAGCTGCCATGTCTGCTCTCTTATCCCCTATGCCAAGAGTGTCTCCAGAATGTTTGCGGCAACTGAAATACCAGCAGCAAGAGCACAATGCCTTATGTAACGGTCCATGTGTACTACCAGAGGAGGATTCCAAGCGAGAACAGCAACATTGAGATGCCCAAAACAATATTCCCATATGAAGATAACTACATCATAATGCTTGACATGATGGACAATCATTTGAAGAAATACCAGGCTATACAATACATAACTGACGGTCCAGAAAAAGGAGAGACAAAAACTATAACATTGAAGGAATTACCATATCCTAAGAAGCAACCCAAGGAAATAGGAGAACCAGGATGTAGGAAACAAACGCAGATGCTTGTGTATGGCCAAGTGTACACAGCTGAAGGGTGGAAAGAAGGTGTAGTAGGGAGCAAGGCGCGCACACACACTCCTGACGGTTCCAGTAAACCCAGTACAGGCAGAGAATGACAAATGTCTAAAGGAATGGGATGCAAAGTTGCTGCCTGGGTGGAGAATAAAGCTGGACCGTTGACCATAAAAACCACTGAAGAAAGCAGCATTATGTTTCCAGAATGATGGAGCAGTAAAGGTTGGAGAAAACAATGACTGCAAGCAGACAGTGAAGCGTCCAGGCATGAAGGTTGGGACGGCAGTATTAATGGATCATTATTGGGCGTGCAGATTTAAGGCATTTGAAAACCTGCCACCCAACTGGGAAGGAGTATGCTCACTAGTTCACATCAATACGGCAGCACTAGTGGTCCCACAAAAAGACATCAAAATAGAAGACTTCCCTAAAATGGACAATGCTAGATGAAAGAAGAGGACAGTAGAAGTGAGAAGAGGCAGAACTACTTGTCAGCATCGGAAGCTTCTCTGGACGACATACCTCCTGAGCGCCGACTGTTCAGTAGGACAGAAATGTTCTTTGCGTCAGTAGTTCCAGCTGTACAGACAGACAAATGCAAAATGGCTCCAGATTATGAAGTGGAAGCTTATGCAGACAATAAATTCCACTGTCAATGGCTGCAATGCAATAAAAGAGCTGCGAGCAGTAAGATGGTCCTCCAGAAAAGATATGTTCTAGACATACTCACAGCAATGGAAGGAGTTTGCGCCAAGATCAGGTCTTTTTGCTGCAAGTTCGTGCCAGCAAATGACGAAGCAAACGGAACACTAACTGAAGCAGTTACCAGATTATCGAAAATGCATGCAAAGATGTAGGAGGAAGCCAAAGGTGCAGGAAAAGATGATGGCTGTCAAATATTCGCATGGATATCCACGTGGATGGACTAAAAGTACTATTAGCAGCATTGTTACTAATATTATTGACATTATGTGTGCATACCAATGCAACAAGACGACAGAGGAAACAATAGGGATGAAAATATTAGTAGACAATAATGGTGAAGAGGACAAATTAGTAGAAGCTCGAAATACAATAAGGACAAAGGTAAAAGAGTGTCCATTGTTTTTGATTGAAATGATAGTATTCAATGATCCCAACGACTACAAGAAATATTGGGCTAAAAGGGTGTGGTACAAGTGCTGTTCCATGACATGGAGTTTGGATGACCATGCAAATTACTATAGACATCTTGGAGGAGTAACAAAGATATGGCTCCCAAGAGCTACAGTGAATAGATTAGGAGATGTGGTCGACCAGAGGGGGACTGAAAAGAGGGTCCCTGGAATGGCCCTCGTGACCCCTATACGCATGACAGCCCAAAGACTGAGGCACGAGAGATGTCAGTCACTGTTTGGCCAGCCCCCAGGAGGGCCAGTACATTCTACATATGTGAGCAGATATGATCTTAGACAGCCATTCAAACCTTATCCAGCTGATGTCTTTGTAGACACAGGTGCCATAACACTGGACCAGGTTGACTAACAATGAATATCCAGCTGTGCTGCATTATTACATAGTTTTATAGATCAAGGACAGATACATGCACATACTGTCCAATGTCTTGCTTATTTTCTTTCATTAGCTAAATGCAGAAACGCCAAAGAGAAAAAGTCAGACAAAACAAGCTTGCAGTCGCTTATTGCAACTAACCATTTGGAACTTCAGGGACATACAAGGAACCTGGGAGAACCGAATACTACTAACCTCAAGAGCAAGCAGTACAATAATACATATAGACCTAGACAAACCATAAAACAACTGTATTGAAAGTGAACAAAGCCACAGGCCTCACAACAAGGAACATAGACATGTAGACTCTAAAGCACGAAGCGAAGGGCCAGTGCTTGCAGCCAAAGACAATGGCATGTGGAACATTCCTGGCTCCAGGGGCAAGGAGCCACCTGAGAAATAGCAGAAAATAATCCTCACTAATTGCAGACCAAAAGCTCAGTTTTGGCATCCTCACCCTTGTGATGCAGATGAGCCAAACAGTAGCCATTTACCCGTGGGGAAAGAAGCTGTTCCCAGTGAAGCAGGCAAGAACCGATACATGCGTTGTCCAGCAAACACTGCAATTCGCAGGCACTCTCTGGCTAGCTGGATATACCAGAGCAACAATTGGGGCACAGTGTTTCTCATCACCTTGAGAAGGAACATAGAGCTCTGAGAACAGAGTATGGTCTCATGCCTTAGGAGACCTGCTCTAGGCAATCAGGGAGCACAAATCCTAGGCTGGAGGGTAATGGACAGGGGTAAATGGTAGCTTGCGACCCTGCTGCAATGTAATAGGTAGTTTTTGGAGAAGTCTCAGGCAAGACCACCTGACATGAAAGGACCAGTTAGCTAGCATCTATAGGTGCCTTCTATAGGCACTACCACCCCAGTCACCCAATAAAGTGGGCTTTTGAGAAGGGTTCAGAGTTGACATTTAGTAGCAAAAGCCCATGACACGGGCCCAGGAGCTGTGATTGCTGGAAATTTCATTTTCTTGCATGATCCCTGTCTGTTATGCAAATTAAAGGACAGTTCTAACTTGCATACTCGCCTATAAGACCTCATAGCACCCATCTCCATGCCAGCTCTATATGGGTAGCTAATAGGGGCCTGGCTAGCCCTATCCACTTTCGTATCGACCAAAATGCACACACGCATTCTAAACTCCTGTGACTCTTGTCCCATACTTTGGTGTTCGGTCCCCTGAAGGCGTTCACCTACAGCGCTTTGGGAAATGGTGCTATACAAATTACAATTGAATTACATAAGATGACAGAACATTGGCATGTGCGGCTTTCTATCTTATATGCTTGTGAGGTTGCATCTTGTGCATGAGGTTTATACATCGCGCATCAGGCTGCCACATGGCATTACTTGTGTAGAGGAACTGTACTTGGCATAGCATGGCAGCATCAAGAAATTGAGGCTGTAACACTTTTACCAAAGTGGCAGTGGCTAGCCATATGAGGCTTTACCGTCATATGGCGTCAATAACCTCAGACATTGATGGCTCTGCTCGGCATACCCCAAGCCAACAATGACTGTACCCCATTAGATATCACAGGGGCACCCTAATACATACATAGTTGGTACCAAATATTCATGGATCTACTTTAGTAACTTCCGGTTTGATCAATCATATACACATTGTTTTATGTAGGCCAGTGATGCCACTTCCAGTGATGTAATCTGGGTCAATGGTTATGTGCTATTGCTTTCGGTGAGGTCAGTGCATCATGTCCTTTCTAGGATTTCAAAGAATCCGTTACCACTGGTATTTCGAAGAATCTGCTACTATCCGTGTGAGGAAGGTGTACTAATAGTTGAGAACCAGGAAACTGTCACAGGCACAATGCTACAAAAAACAAATGACAAGTGTAATTGACTGGTTTTTACTTGCCATCACCTTCGCTGCCTCTGCTATTTAAGGTGCTCATATGTGCATAGTGGAGAAAAAAAAATCAGGAACCAACAAAAAGGTTTCCATCTCTCGAGTTCCTTGCATCTCTGCATTGTAAAAGGCGTGGGGCCAATGATAGGTGGGTGACTTAGTGGTGGTGGGGCATGTGCACGAATTGGGGATGGCGTCAGGATCGAGTATCACAATGAATATCAACTATTATTTGACATATCAAGGAAACCCGTAATTAAAGCCTTTGGTCCCGTGCTAAAAAACACATCTTTTCAAAAGATTATAGCTAAGTAAATATTTCTGTCTATCCAAAAACCTACTTTTCCCACACAAAAGCAGTCAGTGGTTTTTAAGTATTTTCATCCGGCCCTTGACCCGAAAAATATTATTTTGTCTATATGCTGTAAAGCACCCACAACGCCTGTTGGCCTGCCCCAGGCTGTTGAAATAATAATTTAGCATTGCGTCCAGCTTTCCTCTGTGTGAACAAAATCTGAATTCATTCTCCTAAAGAAAGCTGAGCTCCATTATAAAACAAGCAGTAGACTACCAAAATTAACTACTTGTATTTAATCTAGTTATAATTAGGGTAAAGGGTTGTTCCCCCTTTCACATTTGGAAGAGAAAAATGTGTTTTAGAACTACATTTTATGAGCACCCGGGGCAGGGGACGCACTAAATCAGGAGGCAGGAAACACGCGGCTGAATCTCCCGATGTTAGACTGCGTTCCAAGCCACCTGATGGCCATTTCCCCCACCCACCATCTTTCCTGCACCACCGGACGACTTTTTAAATAATCCCTCCTCCCCACTTACTTCATTGTGGCGGTAGCACTCGCAGCTACTACCGCTTCCTTTTTCCACTTTCCTCATGCATGAGGACACCATAAAAAGCGAAGAGGGGCTCCTCTTCCCTTTACATAGCAGCCATCTTTGAACAGTCTCTTCGTTCCGTGAATGGTACGCTGTGAGGCAACCCCTTTGTGGAAAGAAAATACTTAAAATTTAATTATCCCCGCCCCAACGCATGGGACGGGTGCTAATGGCGTTAAGCCCCCGTTCCAAGGACTGGAAGGGGTGGTAACATCCTGGGCCCCACATTAAACGCCCTTGCTTTGCTCGGGCCTTTAACTCTGGCCCCTACCGCCCGTTCCAACCCTTGGAATGGGTGCTTAACGCCATATGATCATCCTTCAGAGATCCCTCCCAAACACCCTGTCACCACACTGATGACATTAAGTTTTGAGCCAGTTGAATTGAACATGATGGCACCAGTACAATACGTGATGTTTCTTGGGGTGGAAGAGGGTCGGATCTTGTATTGTAACCTTTCATTTTCATTAAATACTAACCTGACTTTGAAAAAGCCAAAGTGCATGATTACCGCATTTTTTCAAAGAATATGGATTGAAAGGTTTAATGCTTTTTTGAGGATACCTTTTCACACAATTATGGTTTCGAAAAATACTTTTCATGATCACATAGCTATCTCAGGTATCTAAATATATCCTTCACATAAGTATTACTCAGTAGTTGATGACCATGTGGGGTCTCTTACCTTAAAAAAATAGGACTCACCCCCTAAATTGTAGAAACTGCACTGCTCAATTGAGAAACACCATATGTGACAAATAAAGCAAGCTGGGTAATTCAGTACAAAATAATTTATTAAATCAAGTATAGATCAAACAAATACACAAAACTAAAGATACATCTGGTCCGAAACACCCCACCCTAGCGTGCTGAGCAAGGTGAACGTGTAGCCTCCGCGAACCATGTGAAAGGGGTCAGCAATAAAAGGTGAATTTCCAATATGATATGGGAAAAAGCTACACAGCACTCGCGAGAGTGTGGAGGGAAGGCAGCTTGGAAATGGCAGAAGGCTTCCTTCCTTCAACATGTCAGAGGCAACACGCAAACTGAAAAATGAACGGGACGGACTTGGTGGAGCGCCTGGAAAAGTTAAGTCTAGGAGATAAACCTTATTTAAAGGGATTAAGTAATTAAGTAGATGCTTGACTGTCCTCCTGTTAGGCTATGTTCCATGTGCATGGAAGATGCATTCATTATCCGCACCCCAAATAATCCGGAGAGAAAGGTATAATGTGATTATGAGGAATTTTCTATGAAGAAAACGGCAATTAATCTCTTATGAAGAGTATATTTGGCAAATTTAAAAGTTAGCAATCAGGAGCAACATTTCAAAAGCAGTACATTTTAAACAAGTGTGACACACGTTTTACAATTAAACTGAAGTCGAATGAATAGACAAATTGGAAAACAGGACTGTCATGATTTAATTACCGTTATAGACGGATATTAATATTTGTTTCACTTTCTATCATTATTAAAATGGAAAAAATAGTGAATTCATCATATATAGTCATATGAGGGTTGCAGCCCAAATCATGGGATTGACCTTTTTAATAAACAAACATTATTAAAAAATAGTTTAAAACAGATGAAAATATTGAGGAGCAGTCAAAATGCTAGGAAACGTGTTCTCCATTCTGAAAATCTTCATTACCATACAGGTTTTTCATAATTACCGATGTAATGTGAAATTGTCATTATGGATACTGTAGAATGGTCCTTCACAAATGTATTATTCTCAATCACAAAACTCCTTCGAGAAGATGCGGTCTATTGGCTAAGTTACCGACTGACGAAACCCCAGCTAGGGTGCTTATCTGCACCTGGGAGAATCAAGTCATCTTCCGGTCTTCACTTCCCTTAGATGCCCACATTGGAACTTCCCCCAAAAAGTCAACCCTTAGGCACACATGTCAAAGGTCATATGTTTAAAGGATTAATCATATACTTTGCCCTATGAATGGGTCAGGGTGCAGCAGGCTGTGGAATTGAGGCAAAGCCTGTTTACTTGGTTCCAATGTTAGACATCATACTCCATTTATTGCACTAGAAAGCAGTGGGACGTCATCTCCAATCTGAAGAAAAAAGCTATGAGGCACTGGTGGCCACATTGGGTACAAGAGACAGTGCGAGAATGTGTCAGAGAGAGCAAGTTCTGGACTAGTGCAATAGTCATGATTCAGATGGACTTGCTTAGATGCTGGTTCTGTAAACAAGGAAGGAATAGCCACACCACACCAGAGGGCCTACAAATGTCTTCTAAACAGGAGGACAATGACCAGGATGAACCTGGTTTGACCAGTTTGCTGAAGATCCAATTATTAATATCCGTACACAGACTATAATACAATCAAACAACTTCCAGTAAGTCCAGGTTCACAGTAAAGTAGGGAGGTTTAGATTATCACGAGGTCTGTTTTTTCCACAAACATTTCTTCGTGGCACTAAAAGGAGAATCTGTACTGTGCAAATAAACTTGGCAGAACATTTAGTTACATCAATTAATAGAGAAAAATGACAAACTCTTATGATCAGAAGGTTGCCATTACGTGGCTGAAGCATCGCCATGTAAAAAAGAATGTATTTGGCTCTCTCAGTTTAGCCTTCATTGTAAAAAAAATACTGGTATCAGTTAGGATTGCTTTATAAGCCGACACATCTCCAGTTTGGCAGACAAACAGATGGCACGATGCACAGCGAGTGTTTAAACAACTCATCACCATTAATTTGGCACAATAAATGCTGTGAGCAAATAATCTGCAGAGTTTGTAATTGAGCCATGACTACACATCACAATGACAGCACGCCAAGGCAATGATCAGACATAACTACTTGTGATCTAGGCCACCTCAGCTTTAGCTATAATAATCTGGAACATCCGTCTAGTGGCCAGGCTAATCTGTGTGCCCTCATGTTGGTGAAGCTTAAAGCAGATGCATGGTCATTATACAGGGATATAGGAGTCGTTATCCCAATCATACCTACACATTAGGCTTAGAAGATAGATGGGCACTCATTGTAGTAACTATCACAGAATAGTGGCTGTAGTAGTATCAAGCCAAACACTGATTTTGTTGTCCTTTAGGTCTACTCCTTATGAAATATTCTTTCTCAGAGCGGTCAGGCATTCCACTCCACAAAGCTGGATCAATAAGAGTTAACATTTAACATTTTCGTCTGCACACAATGGATCGCATTGAATGCGTTTCAAAAGGGAAACAGAATTATCGTGGGGCAACAGCAGTGGGCAGGTTCAGAGTGCATTTCTTGATGTTTGTCTTGAACTAGTTTGCTCGCTTCAACAACGCCAATAATTTCTTTCAGATGCATGGAGACGGGGGTAAGAAAACGAACCACACCTTTCTCAGTTGCACAACTGTACAATACAAAAATAGACCTTTTAACTTCACGTCAAATGGCTTTTGCTACCAAGAAAAGCTCATCCGCAAGGATCACCACCATGGCAGACAAATTAGAAAACAGAATGCCTGAGCTACCAGCCCACTGTTCTGAACCGCAGTCATCATTATGGGAGAAGCTGGAACTTGTATGTATGTCTCCTTTTGTTTACGCCACTACTTCTATGTGTTACGAAACTGTGGAGTCAGCCAGAGTAGAAGTGCAGGATCATGCGAGACAGCACCTCGTGCAGTGCAAACCAAACCCAACATCTGCCTTAATCAGTTCACCACATAAAAAGGCCACACCGGCCATCTTGCAAAGCTGTCTTCCCTACTCGCTGATATCGAGACCCGCCACCCAAATAGAACACATCCCTTGGTTAGACGGCTCATTTAAAGTTTCTCGGCTTTGTCTTCTGAAAGAGTGGAGTTGGAGGCACTTGGCTTTCGGTGGTCCACCATCTTCTGGCGAGTGTGCGCTGGGAGCTTCTCTACGTTCTCGGGGAGCGCTGGCTGGTAACGGTATTGGTATCCATAGGCCCGGAGATGATAGGTCATGTACTCCAATTGATACATCAGTTCGGGATGGACATAATGGAAGGAGATCGCCAAGTCTGAGCAGCACTGGGGGCCCTATGAAGAGAGAGATTCACACCAGTTAGTCTCATCAATCAAGTGGCCGCCAGACAGAAGCACAACGATAATAAAAGATGGCAAACACCTTGACAATGCTCAATAAACTTGCAAAAAGACTGATTTACCTTGTAACTAAACCTACCCACATCAAAACAGCAGCTATTAAAATATAGGCTTCATTAACTACACTTTCTGGCACTCTGCACTGACTAAGCTTCCTGTCCAGCCACCACTGGAGTTCTTGTGCAGCCTCTCACCAGCATGGCTTCATGCACAACTTTCACTAGCTAGGTGACCTGTTCAGTCGTCTCTAGGTGGGATTTCTAGCCAGGCCTCACTAGTGCGGCTTTATGTGCATCTTTCCCCAGCAAGGCTTCCGCTGTAGCGTTCACTAGCCAGGGTCCTGTGCAGCCTCCACTACCTGTATGGTGTACCTAATAGTTAACTTGGCCGCCTGTACAGTCTTTGCTAGCCAGGATCCCATGTAGAATTCACTAGCTAGGCTTTAAGTACAACATCCGCTTGCTAGGCTTCATGTGTAGCATTCACTAGCCAGGCCTCCTGTCCAGGCTTCACTAGATACTCTTCACATGCAGACGTCCCCAGCAGATGTGTTGCACAGAATGGACTGATTGGGCTTCGTGTACAGCATTCAACAGTGAGGCTTCGTGTGTATTTTTCAACAGCTAGTCTTTGAGTGAAGTACTTAGCAAGGCTTCAGGTGCAGTATTCAACCAGCCAGGCTTTATGTGTAGTTTTCAATAGCTTGGTTTTAGGTGTAGTATTCAGTAGCTAGGCTAGAGGCATAGTAGTATTCTCTTGACGGACACCTCGCACAGCATTCACTATCTGGACTTCGTGTGCAGTCACCGTCTAGGCTTCGTGTGCAGTCTCTGCTAACTGGCCCAGTATACTCAACGCCACAGTGGGGATTGCAAAACTGATTACCCAGCTACAAACACATTTTCCACAAGCATTGGCAAAGCTAATACGTCTGGCATTTGCACGTGTCTAATCCATTTTGAATTTAAAGGCAAGCATGCAGTAAATACAGATAAATACATTCATGGTGATTAAGTTACTCGAGTTCGTGGCTCTACCTACTCCACAACTGGTTGGTAACGCCTGCTCCAGTAGCAGGATGGGACGGAAAACTGCTATACAAATACTGCATTAAAGCAGCAATAGAATTTAGAATAAAGACTCCTGATAAGTGAACCATCCAGGTACAGTTGCTCCCCTATTATAAAAAATAAAAATACATGTCCCACCGTCAAATCGCCAATTAAACAGTTGTTATGACGAGCACAGACAAAAATAGCACTGCCATACGTACATGGGGATAGCGAGGTGGGAGATGTGAAGGAGGCAAAGTAGCCATGGACTAGCATGAAGGACATTTGTGTTAGATTAGACAGCTACATGTTTTATGGAGAGATGCAGCATATAACAAGATATTCCGGACAAAAAGACAACACAACACTTTGTGGATGAAATGGGCACCACGCCAGGGAGGAGAGATCTGGGCAATGGTGCTTGCAGAAGGATGTGGGCTAGTCCAGGCGGCCGCCCAGAGAGGGCCCAGATATGGGCGCATGCCTCTGAAATGCTACATGCTGCCTTAGATCTGGTGGAATGTGCATGAAATCTACCAGGAACAGGAAGACCATGCAGGACATGATCCATCTTGCAACAGTGGCCATGGCTGCCTTGAGTCCAAGCAAAGTATCAGTGCTGAAGGGATTATTTAACCTGCGAAAAGGTTGAGCCCTGCCCAAGTAGAACTTGAACAGCCTGACCACACCCAAATTACGGAGAGCCTCCTCAGCCAGAGAACCATGAGGCAGGGGGGGGGGGTGAGGAAGGCAAATCAGCCACTTTAGATGAAAATGAGAGATGGATAGGAAAGAAGAAGTGAATTGTCCTAGGAATGACTGACAGCATGTAAGGTCCCTTGTGTGAAAGTGCCTGCATCTAGCTCACCCGCCAGGAAGATGTGACTGCTACTAGAAAGGCAGTCCTCAAGGACGTTATAGGCTCAAAGGCTCAAAAGGTTTTTCCATTTCAGAATCCAAAACCGAATTGAAGTCCCCCCCCCTTAGGTGAAAGTTGCTAAATATTCTTGTTGTGACTTATAGTGTATGTGGCTGTATGGTTGTAGTGAGAGGCCTATTGGAATGTTATGATGTAACTTGGGAGACCTGGGGGTTCCGAGAAAGTCGGTTGGGGACTTGCAGTTAAGACGGGATCAGAGATGATGCGTGTAACCTTATCTCCCACCTTCAACCTGCTATGCTGTAACTATGAAGAATAAATTATCCTGTTTCTTTTCTACTCACCTGGGTCACTCTGTTCATCCTGCTCCTTGTCCACTTACCTGACTCAGATATTTCATTTGGTGATGAGGATTCCTTAAAAAGTGCCCAGAAGAGAGGGAGAGTGAAGGACAGCAAAGAGTGAAGCAAAGTGATCCCCGATTATACCTGTCCTGCCTATGGAGGTGTGCAGATCTTTGCAGGCTGGAGAATCCCAAGATAGAGTCAGGTTGCCATGAAGTAAGATGGCAGAGGCATCTGGAGAGTTTGGGAGTCGAGAAGTGCATCCAGAGAAGTGGTAGTCCTGGAGCTTGGAGGAAGTGCTGCGCAGAAATACTGGTTGCACTGCAGTACAGTATTATGAGCAGCCAGGCAAATGAAAGTGATGAGGTTCAGGCGGTGACCATTAAGGAGAATTATGGGACCTGTAGTCCGTTTTGCCCGCAATGTGTGCCACGTCAGTTAAAAAGAGAGCAGAGGCCCTCTAAGGACAGGTTTGAGGTGCTTTGGTTGGGCGGGGGACGGGGGTGACGCGTGCTCAATTAAGCCCCTGTGTTGGTCTAGAACGTGAAACGGAAATTAAATTTATTCCGATTGCTGTAACAAAGTTTTCTTCAAACCACCCTGATCGCGGTCATCGGAATGAGAAGCGCCCATTTGCTTTAAAGGTACTTTAATACAAGTGATTCTGGACAGCACCATTGGTAAGAGGCGGCGTTGAGCTTACCGAATGCGACGCTGGGTGAAGAGTCTTAAAGAACTCTGCCGGCATCTAGTACACACTTGAGTGTACGCGGCAGTGCTCGTCACATAGGAAAGCCATTTTGTATAGTTATCTTGCCGACAATGCCAGTGATTGGTTGCATTTCCGGTGCTTCAATTGAAAGCTTCGCGGCGGCCCCGAGAAAGAAAAGGCGCTTTGCCAGTATTGCTCGATTTAGCCTATTTGCAGCCAAGCGTAGCGCCGACACCCTCAGTGGGGTGGCTCGGTGGCAGCCCATGTTGCTCCCAATGCCCCCCCCGACCTCCACCTGCTCTCATTCCACATTCAGACTCTCACTCCTGCCCAGCTACCCTCCTCCCAAAGCAACCCAACCCCCATCCACCCAAAGGATAGGCAGAGACCAGTAGGATGAGTGGGAGAAAAAATTGCCACAGCAAACTTTATTACACAAAGTCAGGAGTTAGCTTACAGGTGTTCCGTTCAATGCTCAGGATTTTCTGCACTGAGAGCAAGCAACTTTCCCCCCTCGCCCCTTCGGGTCCTTGGGGGACCAGACGCGGGCGCCCAGTCCCTTCCTCAGCAGTCCCCCTCTACCCTTTGGCCATTTCTTTATTTTGCAATTTTTCTTTTCATTTTCTTTCCCCAACGCTATTTAAGTGCAATTTTATTCCGTGCTTTACTTTCTTTCCATTCTCCATTTCCGCTTAGGCTCCTTCTAAAGGATGGGTTCCGGTCTCCTTTTCTCCTTTTTGCTCCCTTTCCCCTGTATTCCCTCTTCCCGTTTCTCCGGGTTGGCTTATTGATCATAGTTAACTTTCTCTCCCCAAACAGGTCTTCCTCCAGCCCATCCTGCCAGGGAGCCCCTCTCCCCCCTTCAGCCAAGACCCCAATCAGCCCTAGCTGTCCCCGCCGCCTTAGTTGTCCCATCCCCTCCGGCCCCCATCTCGCCCTCCTGTTCTAGAGAGCCCCATCCATGAAGCGCTACCTATCCCCCAGAGCCCAGCATCCTTCTTATCCCCATCCTCTTCCCCTGCCTTTCGCTAAGGAGGGGTCCAGCCCAACTAACCCCCCTGCTCCTCCTGGCCCCTACCCCCCGCACTCCAAGGCCCCCCCCAAGTTTCTTTTGATCTCCTTAAGCTGCCAATCACAAAGGGCCCCCTTCTCTTGAGCCCCCCCCTATCATCCCCCAATCTCCCAGGGGCCCCCCTTCCCCTCGTTACCAACGTACTTGCCGGAACCCCGTTTCCAGTGCAAACTTTTCAATTCACCCCCCCCCCCCTTGCTGACTTCATTGTTGCTTTCCAATTTTCAGTTTCCAACGATGCACTTCCCATTTCCCCCACCCACTTTTGGAGTTGGAAAGGTCTTCCAAGCCCCCTAACCCTCCCCATTAACGTGGGCCTCCCCTGAGTCTAATACTCCTGGGCGCCATTCTTAATAAACTGATGGCTGTGCAGTTCCCCTTGTGGTATCCGCCAGTACTTTCTAACGGGAACACCAGGTAACATCCGCTGGGCTTGTCTGCCAGAGACCAGTCGCTGCGACCGGTGTCACCGCCACGACTCACAGCGGGCCACCGGCCGCAGTGAGTTCCCCCTCATGCACCTGGTCACCTTAGATCAGGAATCCCCAGTTAAGCTCCTAACACGCACCTTTCACCACATTCATTCGGTCTGCAACAGGCACGCAGGCCCTCCGGCTACCACCGGTGGCGTGATGACTTGTGTCGCGGCCTTCCCAGCTGGAGCTCCTCCTGACTGTTTGCTGCTTGCCACGGGCTCCATTGCAGGAGGGCCAACTGACCTGGCAGCGGCGTGCCGAATGAGGTCTTCCCTTGACCGTTCCGTAACCGGAGGCCCCCCCCACCAAGATTAGGGGGGAGCGTTTCAGGCCCCTAAAGGCTTCCCTCGTTTGCCAAAGCCCAAATAGACACTCACCCCTGCCCCCCCCCCCCGCAGCAGTTCATTTGCAGCCCATCCCCTGCAGAGCATCCTTTAGGTTGTACACCATCACCCTTACCCCCACTTCGGATAAGTGAACTTTGTCCTCCCCAAAGCAACCCGGAGTTTTCAAACTAATCAAAGCATGCTTGACCCATCCAAAGCCCCTGCTGATTAGGAATTTCCCCAGTTTAACATTCAGTTTTCGCCTGGATTCCTCAATGCCTCCCTGGGAATGTGCCTCCCTCCAAGTCTGCCTGGGTATGATCTCTGACCACGCCACTGTCGTGCCCCGGAAACTGTTCCCAATTTGGGTGAGCCCGGCCCTCATCCCCGCCAATAACCCCCTTCTCCCCATGGCCACCAGGTCGTTTCCCCCCAGGTGGATCACTATTATGTCAGGACGGCCGTATCGCCCTCTGCAATCATCTAGCACCCCCCACAATTCGTCCCATCTCATCCCTCCTCTGGATACCCAGTACATTTGAGTCCGCACGAAACCCATAAGCATATCATTGTATTCCTTCTCCACACCCCTTGCTGCCCGCGCCACAAATGGGTGGCCGATGACCCACACCGACTTGCGACCTGTGGAGAGATAATGTTGCGGGTTGGTGAATTGTCGCGTCCTTGCGCCGCACCCGGCTTACCTGCCCCCCCCCTTCCTCCCCCTGTGCTGCCAGTCCTACAAGCCTTCAGGCCTTATGTAGAGTTTGTACTTGTCCGATTGCCACCTCCCAATCCTCTTTATGCTCACCTCCCCCAGTCCTTCCTGGAATGCTGTTGTGGCCGCCCCTATTCGGAAAGAGTGAGGCGTGTAGTGCCCGTTGATGCCTCTAATGCCTGCCAGGGCCGAAGCCATTACCTTCCTGAATTGGAATTGAGTGAGGGGGGAGCCCTCCTCGTGTATGAACAAGTAGCCCGGGCCCCCTTTTCTAGCCCTCAAGAATGCACCCATGGACATGACAGGGCAGTGTTCTTCCACCCCCAAACACCCCAGCACCAGGTTTCTTCCAACGCCCCGCTGGTCAGTTTTTGAGCTCCTTATCTTCACCCTCAGTTCTCCCTCCGAGATGCTTATATCGCTCCCCCGCAAAGCCTTGAATTCCCGATCGTGCTTTGAGCGGGCGATCAATTCACTGGGGCGTAGGGCACCAAAGAAGGCTAAAGTGAAGCAAGCTCTGAAGAGAGTGCACTCATACTGGGAGTAGCATATTAGGTTGACACGGGTGAGCATTTGCTTCAACAGTTCGAAATGGATAGGGCGTTTATCATCCCTCCTGGGGGGTTCCTCCCTGTCCCAGCCTCTCAAAGCCGCCCTGACTAGGAAGCCCTTGGTTGGGTCGCTGCCACCCGCCAGCTGGCTATGGAAGGCGATAGCGCATAAATGCCCAGAGAGCCAAGATTTGGACTTGTGGTGCTTCCTGGCCCATAGTATGAATTGTTGAACCTTGGCTTCCCCGAGGCCATTGTCCCAGTCCCCCGTGATCTTCAAAAAGGTCTCAAAACCCCTGTTGTATCTCTCCCTTGACCCCCCCGAGAGTGCCCTGGCTGCTAATGCCCTCATACCCGTTTCCAGGTCACTAGGCTCCACCACTCGCTGTTGAACGGTACCATGTCCTTGTTCGCCTCTGGATGTGCTTTCCGGAATCGACCCATCTGTGAACGAGAAAGTGCATCCGCAGCAATGTTAAGGACACCAGGGATGTGGCGTGCCCCCAATTCTGTGTTAATCCTCAGCCCTATGCTCACCAGGTGGCGCAGCAGGCTCAGGGTGGCCGGGCAATGGGCCACCTGAGTATTTATACCCACCACCACCGCCATGTTGTCCGACCATATAGTTAGGCGCTTGTTGGCTAATTCACCCGGCCAGAGATGCAGGGCCACTATAATAGGAAATAGTTCCAGTACATTGATGTTTCTGCACCAACCCTTCTTGCCCCAAGCGCTCGGCCAATCCGCCCTACACCATTGAGCCCCCAGAATCACCCCAAACCCGTGTCTGCCGCTTGCGTCCGTGAATAGCTGGAGCTCGTTGCATGAAACCCAAGGGGTCCTCCACAAGCGCACCCCATTAAAATCAGCCAGGAAACCCTTCCACATGCGCAAATCGTCCTTTATCCCCGCGCCCAGGCGTATCCTGTGCCAAACTTTGGAGCCCCGGCCTGCCGCTGCTGTTAGGCGCCTAGCGAACACCCGCCCTGAAGGGATAACCCTCCCTGCAAAATTGAACCTACCAATCAGAGACTGGATATCCTTCAAAGAGACCCTGTGGCTGCTCAACACTGTGTCTATGTGGGCAATGCATTCAGCTACCTTCCCCTGAGGCAGCCTGCATAGCCCTTCCATGGTGTCGATCTCTATGCCCAGCTAGGTCAAGCAGGTGCAGGGGCCTTCCGTCTTTCCTGCGGCCAACGGAACCCCTAATTCTGTGGCTAAACCGATGAATCTGTTTAATAAGGAGCTGCAAATGTCTGAGCCCCGTTCCCCAATGAACAAGAAATCGTCCAAATAATGGGTTTTGACACCCCTGTTCTCCAACACGTGTACTGCCCATTCCAGGAATGTGCTGAATGTTTCGAAGTAGGCACAGGATATGCTGCATCCCATCGGCATGCATTTGTCCACATAAATACCACCCTCGAACTGGAACCTCAACAGGTGAAAACTATCTGGGTGGACCGGGAGCAATCTAAATGCCGCCTCAATGTCCACTTTGGCCAGCAGAGCGCCTCTCCCCAACCTCCTGGCCCCTTCTACAGCTGGGTCAAAGGACGCATAAGTCACTGCGCATACCTTTTCGTCCAGCCAATCATTCACAGAGTTGCCCTTGGGGTGCGATAAGTTGTGTATTAGGCGGTATTTGCCTCGCTCTTTCTTAGGCACCACACCCAGGGGTGACACTATAAGGTTGTCCAGGGGGGGAGCGCGTACGGGCCTGCCACCCTGCCCAAACCTAGCTCTTTCATTATCTTGTCCCGTACCACCTCAGGGTGAGCCTTGGCTGACTGAGTTTTCTGCTGAGCGTGGCATCAGTGGCCCTTCATACGGAATTGCAAAACCCCCAGTGAAACCCTTTAATAAGATGTCCCTCTCCCTTACTGCGGGGTAGCGGGATAACCAGAGCAGGAGTTTGGGTAGTACAATGGGTGATGGCCCCTTTTGGGCGAGGTCCCCCCATTCTGGCCAATGTATGCCGTTGCCCCCCCCCTAAGAGGTGCCCACCACCCAATGACGGGTTCCTCCCCAGACCTCTGCCCCTTGCCGTGTGGCCGCCAACCCATATCATGCCCCTCCCTTGACGGTTATTACCATTGTACCGAGGCCCCCATGTGCCGGTGCTCGGGTAAGCGGTGAGCTCCCGTAAATTACACGAAACACGAGCTGTGATACCTTAAAAAGAGATACATTTATTAGCGTACACAATTGGCATGAACAGGTGGATCACATGCAGTCTTGTGGCTGCTCAAGTAGTTACATGTTGGGCACCCCTCCCTCTTTGTGCGGCCAGGTATTCGGGGCAGGTCCCAATGACCTGCAAAATTTTTCCGCGTGTGCCATGCTGCCACAAGTCGAACACTCGTGCCTAAAACGGCAATTGGGCAACCAATTGCAGTGCCCTTCATTAAAATTTCTGCACGGGTGGGGGGGGTGCGCCGGGCCCTGCGTGACCGCACCCCCCCTTCCGCCTCTGAAGCTCCCTGGCTGTAGGTTCTGCATCCCCCGCCCCCCACCATTCCCTGCGGGGGACTCCGCCTGTGGAAATTCCTTACGCTCAATCCTTGGTGTGGCTGGCAGCGCCTGCTGAACTGTGCGCGCGATATCCAAGGCTTGCCCTGGAATGCTGGGACCCCTTGTGATCAAGCTGTCTGCCGAAACCGGCCTCGGATCCAACCAGTCCTCCACCAGTTTGTGCTCCCATTTCAGCTTGGGGTCAATCTCCATTCTTTTCCTAAACCTCTGGTCCCTCAAAAGCCATGCTGTACCTCCCCACTTCCTGTACTCCTCAATTACGCACTGGCTATAATTGTAAAGCGCTGGCCCTTGCTCGGGTTTGGATTGTACTATGATTTGCGCCAAGATTCTGAAACCCGCCACCCAATTTTGCAAATTCTCCTCGGGACTTACCCTCTTCCTCGTCTTCACCACCTCTCTGTTCCCACTAGCCTGCAGGGTGTCATAACCTTTTGTTTCGTGTTCTAAAAGTGAAAAGGTGTCTATGAACCTTCCTTTCGCAATCTCCTTCTGCACGCAGTCAGGTATGTGCCAACATAGATAGTTGTTCTCCGTGATTGCCGGGAGCCCTTCGGCTGCTCTACCTGTAGGGGAGGTGAGCCCTACTGGGTGCTCGCATTTCGCTGGCCCCCCTGACCTGTTCCCTTCGCCCCCCGCAGCCCCTGCGCCAACGTTTTTGGCTGTGGTTTTCTCCCCGGCTGCCCAAACCCTGCTGGGGCCTGATGCCCCTTCCTCCCTGGTTGTCTCCTTCCCCTGTGCCCTGGCATTCCCCCCGCGCAACACATCCATTATAATGTCCATTTTTGCCCCCCAGTCCAACTCACCCTCAAAGGAGCGTCCCCTTGCCAGAGGAGCCCCAAACCGCCTGCTAGGCCCAGCATCTTCCTGAACCCCGCAAATAGGTACGGGAAGCCCCGCTCTGAGGCGATGACCTGCCGGTGATATTGACGCCTCCCTGTCTCTTCCTTCCGCCACTAAGGCAGTCAGTGCGGCCAAGTCTTCCTCCAGTTCCTTCTTGGTCTTTCTACCCCTGGGGCACCCGCTCATTTTGGCTTGTCTCTTGCGTGAGCTTATTGACTCCCCCAATCCAGATGAAGACAGAGTCAGAGCTGTTATTAGGGGACGGGGAGATGCTTGCTTGCGTGGTAATCGTGTCGCCGGACGACTGGGGGGGGCCCCCATCTTGATCATCGCCGCTTCCCACCCTACAGATTTTGCAAGCACTGAGAATGTGGCCCAAGCCTCGGCGTTCATGGTCTGTCCCTGTGCTGGCGAAAGGGCTGTCTCCACCTCGACTGTCCCTTCGTCAAGTTGCGTGTCTGCGATTATCTCCATATCATGGACGCCTTGTGAGTGGAACATGCCGACCCTGTAGAAAATATAAAGTTGTCACATCGAGACGGAAGAATGAGAAACTACCGCCCACCCTACCCCGCCTCTCCCGTGGCTGCTTCCGTTGCCTGCCGTGAATGCTTTGCGGCCCCATTACTTTTGGTTCCACGACCGACCCTTTTTAACTGCGATTGGCCTGGTTCAAGAACCCTCCTCCGCACTGTGTTTCCTGTGGGGTGGAAGAAATTGCAATGAGCTATGGGAAAGTCAACCGTTACCTTGCCCCTTTGAAAATCGTGCCCTGTTGGTGAGCTCACCCTTCACTACCCGTTGCCCGCCATTCTGCCTCTGGCTGCCCAAAACTAAGCAGGCCCACCCATCTACCTAGTGTACCCCCCCCCACGTCAAGTCACCTTTCCGACCCCGTTTGCCCATGGCCCATACATCTCTCCCAATGGTGTGCTGCTTTTGCTCTGCAACCGCACCTGAAACCTGCGATCGCTCACACCCGCCGCCTGGTAACGTTACACCCCTGGCCCGGCGGATATGCTGTATTCCATAACTGCCGCTACCATGAGCCCCACGCCCCGGAGCTGGCCCGAATCATGAGCCCCTTTTGTGCCAAAGCTGCGCCGCTGCATGTGCCCCCCCCCGCGCGCCCTCTAGCAGTAGGTAAGCAAACGCCCAGCACCGAGGGGGGGGGCATGGACCGCCCCACCTGCGATCTCCCCATGCCATGAGAGCGTACATGGTGGTGCTCGCCACCAAACCAAAGATGGGAAGCACCTCGCACACTCCTTGACCCAAACCCCTTCGCACAACCCCGACTTCTTGTCCCTCCAATCTCCCGCCCCTGCTGCGGGGCGCACCGTTCCCGACTCCCTCAACCACAACGCGGTCAGCCGCATCCCGGCACGCGGCGACCAACGAGCGGCACCCCTTGCGGCCGCACAAGCCCCAGCAGACAGAGCACACTCAACGCCCCTCCCCAACCCAGCCATCCCCAGTCGCGCACCTCGAGCACTGGACATGAAAAGTTCCCAGGCTGCACCCCCCCTGCCCCCGCTCGCATCGTGTGCCATCGCGCCCAACCCCCCGACTGTAATGCCCAAAGCACTGCCCAGAACGAGCCCAACACCTTCCCAGACCGCCACCACCCCCGTTACCCCCATGCCATCCATCCTTAGGCGATCTTCGCCCTGTACCAAACCAATGGCAGCAGCCTCTCTACCCTCTCTGTGTCCGGCCGCCAGCCCCCGCTCCCCATTCCCCGTGCGGCCCCTCCGCCGCACCCCTCTAGCCAATGCCCACCCCTTTCGCAACCGCCGCCATTGCCCACGCGGCGACCCACCAGACCCTCTGGTGCCCCTTAACCCAGGATCCTCGTCAAGCCGCCAGCCCCCACCCCCCAATCCCTGTGAGGCCCCTGGGCCGCACCCCTCACTCAAGTCAATGCCCCCCACTTTCGCAACCGCCGCCATTTTCCACGCGGCGACCCACCGGACCCTCTGGTGCCCCTTCGTTGCCCATAACCCTGGATGATCGTGCTCCCACCCGCCCAAAAAAAAAAAACCCTGCTGCCCCTGCAGTGCTCCATGGCCGGCCCTCCTCCCTACGCACCAGCCATTAGCCGGAGTCCGCCAAATGGCCGCCACGCACGGACTGTCCCGCAACCCCAAGTGACCCACGGCCTGTCCCGCCTGATACATATGGACCCCCCCAAGCAATCCCGGCAACCTTGGGCCTTTCGGGCCAGCAAAGCAAGGCCACCTCAAAACGATGCCAGCAAACTCAGGCTTATCTCGAGCGTCACGTTGCGCCCAACAGCCCTGCACCACCCCGGGGCTGCCCGTCTACCGCCCCATATTTCCCAAACCCATTCGGCCATGAATTGTTGGTGCAGCATTCCCCCCTGCTCCAATGCCACGACTCCAAAGCCTTACCCCAATTGCGATTCAGAAGCCTAGGCCCGTACTGTCCGGAGCTAACTACTCCTTCCTTCCAAACGGGTGGCTGACACGCCTTTACAATACCCTGACGCATTGAAACAATTCCCTTATTAACATCCTATACTATGCATGATTCTCGTACCTTGCCCACATGCCCCTACTCTTTGCCCTAATTCCTGACCCCCACCTCCCTTTGCCCGGCGAAAGAGAGCACCAACCATGGATTTTCGGCAAGAACGCCCCCCGGCCAAGCCTTGCCAGGCATCGCATTCTGAGCAGTAACATGCCGTCTCCCGATGTCGCAACATCCATGCCACCGCGTGGTCCCAACTGCTAACCCGCCAAAACCATGCCATTCATCAATTCAACGCAAAAAACTTGCGCATTTTAATACACTTCCTATCCAAGAATGCCAGAAGCACAACTCTCGAGCATTTAAATACACATCATTTCCACGAATGGCAAAAGCAAAATCTTGTGCCTTAAATACACATTTCCCCGAATGCCAAAACAAAACTCTTGCGCATTTAAATCCACATCATTTGGGCGACTGTAGCCCTTGTGCCCACCCAGGCCTCCGTTTCCACCTCTGCCGTTAGCTTTCCCCTTCATTACCACGCGCCTCCCCCGACCCCTTACGCAGTTGACCTCCTGTAATCCGCATGCTGCGACATGCCAAATGATCCCCACGTGGCAAACCGACGAAGCCCCCAAAAACAAAACAATTCCCCCTGTTGATCAATACATTAACGGACAACTGGAAAGCGGCTACCTTGCTGCCACGCTACCGACATGCATCAAAATAATGTCCCCCCTTTACCTTTGAGCGATCCCACTGTTACCACCCCCCCCTGCGTGCTTGCTGCACTTCCGGCCTAGTCCCCCTGCAGCTACCGCCCCCGTGCACCCATCCGCAACTGGCATCCCCCGACTACAAAACACCCCACCCACAAAATTATTTACCTCCTCACTTCTTCCTGGAACCGGACACTCCTTCACTGGAACCCGACCTACTCGACCAGGACCACTTCCTTCCTCAACTGGGCACGAACAACGTTGGCGAGGAGCCGACAAGGAGAGACCCCGCGACCCTTGTCCAGGTGTATATATGGCGCGAATGGGCGCGCGGGAGATGACGTCACCCACCCCTCCAAGGAGGGGACATGCTTGTCCCACGCCCCCCCCTTTCCATGCGACTCCTCCCACCACCGTGCCTCGTGAGGCAGTCGGTACTAAGGGGGGCCCCCGCCGAGGGGCCCTCCTTCGTAGGGCGCGGGAGCCCGTCGGTTGACTGACTTTTTACATGTCACGTTTCTTTTTAATGGGGACACACATGCACCGCTGTGGAAAACTGTTAGTGCGCGGTTTTAGCAAAGCTGCAGTTTTAGTTTTCATGCGATTTGGAGTTTTGTATTTCACACCATGTTTCTTAAGTGAGCTGTATAGAAATAATGCTGCATTTTAACTGTTACAATGGGAGTCGTGCCAAATGTTTTATAAATGCAATTTTGTGCCAAGTTGAATGAAAGTGTATTTTGTGCAAATTAAATTTTAATCGGAATGCAATATGATATTGCCATTTATTTTATGGAGAAGGCGTGCACAAAATTGGGAAATGTAATGTATTTACACAGAATGTAGTGTTGTATTTATATTGAAGTTTGGGATATTGAATTTTAGGATATTTAGGGATATATTTGGAGTACACAGACCAGTGCCTGATCATCACTGCTCTGCCCAGTGCTGCATTTCATCCCAAAGTCACTCATGATTGTGTTTTAAGTGGATGAGTGCAAAGTTTAAGTGCAGTCTAGAGTCTTATTTTAAGGGGTAATGAAATGTGCTTGAAGTGCGTGAGTGCAAGTGCATATTTTGAGATGTATGTAAATGTAGGCGCGGAGTCCGGTGCAGAGTCCAGTCTGCCTCCAGTCTTTGTTTGATACTTAGTGAGAGGAGCTGCACGACGTGTTCAGTCCCATTTCTATTTCCACCAACTTGTACTTTAAAAACCTTTCCAGTGCGCGGAGCGTGGCGCGGAGTCTGGTGCAGAGTAGTCCAGTCTGCCTCTAGTCCGCCTCAGCTGCAGAGGCACCAAGAGCCAAGAACGCAACTGGTAAGCAAAATGGTGATTGAGACTAGGCCACAAACTCGCCTGAAGACATTGCATGCTCGCGGCCGCAGGGAACCATCAATCATATTGAGCCCGCTGTGTCAGCTCGGTCTGCTCCATTTGATTCTTTGGGTGCGGTTAGCACTCTCTCCCCCCACCTTCCCCTTCCTCTCTCCCTGTCTTCACTGCCGACACCAGCCAGCCAGCCTGCCTGCCTATATCACAGACGGCTGGTGTTGACGCTGCTGTAAGAATGGAAACAAATGTTTCAGTACCAACGGCTGAGTGTCGCTTGCAGGTGAGAGTGGGCCCGACATAGTAAACCCAGTACCGGGTAATGATGTGTGTGCCAAGCCCAAGTGTGTGGCTTTGAATGTAAACTTTCTTTCAAAGTTTGTGAATGACATTACTGTCGATGCGGAACTCAAATTGCTGCCACCTTCAATCGACACACACACTGCCTACACTGAAAATAAAGCAGCCCAAATACCCGATTCAAGTGCAGCGGTGGAAATTGACACCGCTTCTTTTCAATCACCGTTTGATGTCACGGACACTGAACTTTTGGCACTAAAATTACCCAGTGGAGTGGGAGATCACACACATTTTACATTTGTTCCTCCATTAACTGCATGTAGAAACAACTCCACTCTGACCGATATCTGCAACAATCTGCAACATATTTGCGAACCGATAAATTCAACAGCGCAGTTGTGTGGGTGCATCGCTCAAAACCTCAATTGTAATGACAATGATGGATTTTCAAATGACGTTGCAACTAAATCTGACCAGGTGGCTACGAGTGTCCCACAAACCGCGGCAGTCCAAACTTCACTAATCTTAATATCTGATGAAGAACCAAACAATGCGCCACATACTAGCGATCAGCCATTTCCCATGTCGACTTCTCGAAATGCTGCTGTCGACAACATGACCCCTAGAGCCAAGTCGGATCCTTCTGACGCCGGTGCAGCACGTCCTTCTACAAGCCTACTACCACAGCCCCTTGGGTCGACAAATATCTTCAAAAAAAGCCTCAGATTAGACCGGGCTGGTCGGGAAGTGCGGCTGACTGAACGACTTACCGCTGATTACCAGCTTGTGAAAGACAAACTGATCAATAGCTTCTCCAGTGCCTCACCAGGCTAAAAAAAAAATTAATCCAAATAAAAGAAGAAGACTCGATTCAGATTCTGGTTCCGACAGTCGTGACCTAAGTGTCACTGATCTATGCGATCTATCTACATATTCAGTTGAGTCGGATGAAGTGATCTCGCCTTCCCAGGAACAAAATATATCACGGCATTCTGTTATGAGCACCTGACCAACCGTTAAGAAAACCCAGCTTGCAATAAAAGCAAAAGACGGTTTGATCAATGATTCAGCAAATCGTCCGGCTCCAAGCGTCTCCTTTGAAAAAAAAAATAAGCCAAAAACGGAAAACTGATGGGGCTGTTGATCAAAAAACAAGAGAGATCTCGACAAGGGTCGGATTGGCCCCTCAGCCATGGGGGTGGAGGGCCGGTTTCTGGCCAGGCCTGGGCCGGTTTGGAACAAAAAAAAAAAAATTCTTTAAAAAAAAAAATTCTCTTCGAAAAGCCTTTTTAGGTCGATAAATGAATACCAACACAGGTTGGGTGATATTGTATGCAAAAGAGCGTAAGTGCTATACAATAACATATCATTTGGCCTTAGACGTCTGCTTGGATTCACAGTAATTTAGTGTACTTAGGAACAATGCTGTTTGATGACACTTCCTGTTTTGTCAAGGGGTGAAAGGTCATGTTTCATCGCTTCCCGGGATGTCACTTTGGGGTGGGGTCAAATGACATCACTTCTGGTGATGCCATCAGGGTTCAAGAGTCGTGAGGCAAGGCGTGGGACACTTTTTTGAGGCAAGAGGTGGGCCACTTTTTTTTTGGGTGATCAGGCCTATTTCTTGTCCCAGTCTGACCTTGATCTCGACAAAGCTAAATCCAAAAATGACAGCTGCACAATGGTGCAAACAAACAAACTAAATTAAAAAAGAGCTGCCAATCCCGATGCAGAAAAAAGATCAAAAGCACTGGAAGATCCAGGTTGAGAACATTTTTCCTGATGAGAACGAGGTGAATTTAAATCGCAGAAATGTGATGCGTCTCCTACACAATTTTCCCTCGTTAAGAACGATAACCTCTAACGATCTAGCAATCGTCGAATATATCACCGAAGACTCACTCGACAAGGTTTACCTACACATCAATTCACAAGCTGTCGAGAATACATTAATCACAGCCAAAGACGAATTGCTGTCGTATGGCTTCAATTTGACATTAGAAGCCAAAATAACTAAAGAAATAGTTGAGGAGGGAGAGTCGGATGACACCGAGTCCACACATAAGCAAAGACGCGAAGCTCTGAGGAAACAATTTAACATAAAAGAAGGAGTGGCAAGTGGAAGAAATCCACAACATTCCGTCCAAAATGCCCCCTCAAAATTCGACCTAGAGACGGATACTCCATGATACTGAATCCAGTCGGAAAAAAACAATTTGGTCGACCTTACTCTGGTCTGTTGACTATGATAAATAATACAAACGGCTGGGAGATAATGCAGTCTTGGTTCCCCCAAACCTCTTTGTTCAAGGAACAGTGCTACAGAGCAAAAATGGTCCTGCGGCAAAAATTAAACACTTGCTATTACTCAATACGTATTGGAAAACAGCAATTATCTCATCCTTTCGATTCATACAGTATATAACAAAACTGATCAATGACAGTATGTAGACTTACATAGATCTAAATGTGATCCTGTGTTGCGATCTGAATTTCTCCTGGTTTGACGATCTTAAGAATGTCAAAGCCTAAGCATCAAACTACTGTCACATGCAGAGGCTACCAATTTCAATCAGCAATGATAGCTAGGAACTGTTGGATGCTCAATGGTCAAATAAAGGGAGATATTCCCCCAAACTATACTTGGCACCGTGATTGTTGCAAGAAAATAATTGACTATATCTGGGCCTCAAATTCACTGTGTAATGAGATCGAATGCTTGAAGATCTTGGATTCAACCCTCAGTGACCATAATCCGCTGGAATTAACCTGGACATCACCATCAAAAACATCTGATGTAAAATTCAGCCAGCCTTTGGAAATAAATCAAAGAGGCAACAGACTTAAAATGAATATTCGACAAATCATTACCCTGACGGGAAATATGTCTTCAGATGTAGTCTCCGTAAAAGACAAATCAAACTATACTTCACTGCTGTCGATACCACAATTGGCTGAAGAGTTTTGCAATTATGAGAGACCAAGAGCGTGGTGAGCGAATTCTAAAGATCATATGCCATCAGACAAAAAAACTATGGAATATAATAAACAAGTCTGTATTTCAGAACGTAAAGATTCATAACTGCATATCAAAAGCGAGATGGCAACAACATTTTGATAAGGTTTTCAACACTGACAAAATCAGACAGAGTGTTGAAATTCCCTTATTGGTAAACTCTTGGGATGTAATTGAATCTAGAGACGATATCATAACAGCAATTAAACATCTTAAAAACTCACGAGCTGCTGGACCTGATGGCCTCACAAATGTGATGTTAAAAACAAATAATGAGCATTGGGCAGCATTCATTGAGCATTTGTTTTGACTGATAGCAACCACTAAGCTGCTCCCACAATCATGGAACTCTGCCATCATAGTTCCCATATTCAAGAAGGGCCATCGGGACGATCCGGCAAACTACCGTCCCATTGCCCTTCTTGATATGGTGGGCAAGATTTTTGCAAACTTTCTACAGCAAAAACCTTTGAAGTGGGCAATGGTTTCAGGTCGTTTTGATATACGCCAGACCGGATTCACCAAGGGTGTCGGCACGGAGCTGAACCTGATAATACTTAACTTGTTGAAATTAGAAGCGCTTAAACAAGGAAAAAACGTGTTCATTGCGTTCATTGACATGAATCAAACGTTTTACTCACTTAACCGCCATAAACTATGGGCGAAACTGAAGAAATGGTCATGTCCTCTGGATCTACTTTAGCCAATAATGGCACTACATAAGGAAACCTTCATCAGAGTGCGTATAAATGAAGCCGGTGATCTTACTGAGGAAATAACGACAAATAAAGGAGTCAAACAGGGGTGCCCCTTGGCTGATCTTCTCTTCAAACTCTTCAAATCAGACGTCTCAGAAGCATTTCAACAAGTTCGCTGCTTCCCTCCAAAAATAAATGGTCAGTCCATCAGTTGGACCATTTATGCCGACGATATCTTTCTAATGGATTCAACTCCAATTGGTCTTCAAAGACTCTTATTGGCTCTAGAAAGATATCTAAATGACAACGCTTTGGAAATTAATGCAGACAAGACCAAAATCATGGCAATTGGGGGAACGTCCAAGAGAATAAAAAAATTCAGATGGAAACTTGCCGACTCACAAATCATGCTCGTTCCGTGGTACGATATTTAGGCATCCAGTTCAATACCTCAATTAGAGAATATGAATGGATGACAGACCTGAAACAACGAATGGCAAAATTTTCGCTTCAAGGGGAAAAATTACATGCTGAATACGGCAAATTTACACTGAAACCAGTTGTAACCTTCTACACTCAAAAAGTGATTCCATCAATCACATTTGGTGCCGAGGCTGGCTGGAACTTAAGTCATAAATTGTGGTCATCTCTTGAGGGGCTATTTTGGAGACGCATTCTAAAACTGCCCACGAGTGTTTCAATGATCTCGATAAGACATGAGCTTGGGATTGAATCCATGTATAACATAGTTGTATGGATATCCTTGGCTGTGTTACGGAAGATGTCTCTGGAAGATCAGGCTCCCGCATACCAAATCCTAACATCAGTCACATCAAACCAATATCATGGTATGTTGTTGGTATGGGCAACCATATTAAAATTGATACTTGACTATGCGGACATAAATTGGGAAACACTCCTATCAATGCCACAAATTGCCAAAAAAAAACTGAGACAGTGGAACTGGATTCAAAATTCAGAAAAAATGAATCTGTTGAAATCCTCAATTGATTTGGGACTTGAAGCAAATAGCTCAGACCAGCTACCTACATATCTTCAAAAATTTCCATCAAGAAAACATCGTAACCAATTCCTAAGATTTCGGTTGAATGTATACAGAACAAAAGAGATCTTATGGTTTAGACGCGATACAAACATTACCGCCAATCTTTGTAGGTTTTGTGGAAAGTCAATTGAATCATTGAAACACCTGATTACGGAATGTCAAAAATTAACGCACTCTACATCTTGCTATCTTGGGAAATTCGCTCCTGCAGATGGCGATATCGCTAAATGGTGGTTCTGGGTACTGTCTGGCATCAATGTGCCACTTACATGTGCAGTGTGTGATTTCCTAGAGAATAATTTGAACGGCGATATCACTGTTCCACTCGATGTTATCAGTTGACTGATAATCTAATTCATTTATTACATCAATTCAATCTGTTGGCTTTTTTTGTGATCATCTGTATAGAGTTGACGAATCAGAATTTTGATTGTAATTGAAGTTTGAATACAAACTAATTGTTACAAATAAAATAGAAAAAATAAAAATGTAAATGTAGTTATGGGTGATGGTATGTGCCCAACCCCTCCCTCACTCACTCCCTTGCCTCCTACGGCTTCTCACCCTACTTCTCCCTCTTTCTCCGCCTTCTCTCCTGTCACACCGGAAGAAGTCACAAGAGTCGTCCGCTCCATGAAGGTCTCTTCCAATCAGGTTTTCCCTTGCTCCTCCAGAACCATCAAGGACAACATTGGCTCTCTTGCCCCTGTACTTTTTGCCACTGGATCCATCACACCCTCCCTCCAGCACTCCCTTGGGCGCCCCCTCCTGAAAAAACCTTCAGCATACCCTACCTGTCTAGCCAACTACTGCCCTATTTCTATCTCCCCCTTCCTTGGGAAACTGCTGGAGAAGCTGGCCTTTCCACAACTTACCTCACACAGTGAACTTGTTGGTGGTCTCCACGACCATCAATCTGGATTCCGAGCATCCAGATGCACGGAAACTGCTCTTGTGAAAACCCATGAAGAACTGCTTGCATCTCTGGACTCTAACTCTCCAGCTGTTCTCATCCTACTTGATCTCTCCACTGCCTTCGATATGTTTGACCATTTTATCCTCAAAGAGTCTCCATTATACCCTTGGTATGTCGGAGCGGGCACTGGACTGGCTTACCTCCTTCATAACTGACCATTCGTCCCAAGCCATCTTGGACACCATCTCCTCACCCACTTCCTTCTCCATCTGTGGTGCCCCCAGGGCTCAAACCTCTTCCTCTGGCTCTTCAACAGGCTCGGGCGAGGTTCATTTTCAGAGCAGCCCTGCCGAGTGCCCCGCGAGATTTCCAATTTAGAGGACCTCCAGCCATTGATTCTAAGAACAGTGGTAAGCTGCTGATGATTGGCCAAGACCCATTTTCTGAAGTTCGGGACAAACCCCATAGTGGGAGAGCTCCTTATCCATGTAGCCCCAGTCCACCAGACTGAATGCTTTACAGCGTCCAGTGGCCCAATGCCCAGCTCCACTCCCTCCCTAGTGGCGCTCTCAATGAGGTTCAGGATGCGCCTCATATGATCATGGGTGGTACGTCCTGTAACGAATCCAGTCTGGTCTGGGTGCACCAGGTGACATAGGACCCCAGAGAGTCTACAGGCTAGGACCTTGGAGAAGATTTTCGCATCACTGCTTATCAATGTGATGGGCCTGAACGAGTTGCAATCTTTCTGGTCTTTACCAGGTTTTGGGATTAACACTGTTAGAGATTCCTCCATGGATGGCTTAAGTCGCCCTGTGACCAGGAAGTAGTTTAAAAAGGACAGTGAGGTGGGGTGTTAGAGTGCGGGCATAGGTTTTATAGAATCAGTCGTAAAGCAGTCAGGCCCCCACCACTTTCTCGGATGAGATGGAGTGTTCAAGGAGGTCCAGCATCCCCGGCGGAATTGTAAGGGAGAGGATAGTAGCTCGATAATTTACTTGCACATTACTCCTGATCAGGGGGGGCCACAACGCCTCTATGGTGATCTAGCATAGCGTTTAACCTGTCCTCTTCTGCGACTTTCAGAGACCTGTCTGGGCCCATATGTGTTCAGATATTTTTACGCGTGTGTCTTTTAACTTGTACACCAGCAACCAATTTGCCTTATTGCCGTTTGTGTAATAAAACTGCTTGCTGTGTGAGAGGACTTGGGTGGATTTTTTTAGCCAAGTGCAGCTCCAACAGGGATTTCGCTCTTTTTTTTGCTTTCCTTCCATGCTCTATTGGACCGACTGATCTTACGCACCTGCTCTAGTGCCCAAAACCTGTCCTCTAATCTGGTTTGCAGCAACGTACTAGTTCTACGGAGTGCTGCAGCACATAATGAATTCCCCTTGAATAACTGCCTTCATGGCGTTCCAGATCGTTGAGGGTGAGCATTCAGCAGAGGAGTTCTCCTAGGGTAGGGCAGTGGATATTTCCTGCTGAAGTGCCACGTCCTGTAGCAAAGAGCCCTGAAGTTTTCAGGGATGGGAAGCCGGTGGCTTGAATATGGGCCACCACCGGGGAGTGGTCCAAGATCACCCTTGGCAGAATGTGAAAGCCACCAAGGCAGGGGAAAAGTGCACTGGACATAATGATTGAACCGATTCTTGAGACCCCCTGTGGACGTGAGAGTAAAATTAGTCATCGCGTATTCCTGGGTTGGATTTCCTTCAGACATCCACAAGCCCCTTTTCCCCCGGAAACCGGGCAAACCCTGTGATCTGTTTGTAGTCCTCTGGTGAGTGGGAGAGTTTTATCGGCTGCTGGGTCAGGGACCAGATTAGAATTACCCCGCCCATGAGGATCCAGCCTTCAGCAAAGGAGATGCCTGGAGCAATGGCTCACAGGAACCGGTTCAGCTCACTGTTCGAACAGCAGATTGATGCAAATGTGAGTGTTTGCTCAAACAGCCGCCCATTCACTGGTATGGACCTGCCCATTGGGTCCCGCTTAACCGTAACCTCTGTCCATGTTACGACTATGCTGAACAGCAGCGCTGCCCCTCTGTTCGCCCTGCCCCCAACACCCCCTGACATGGCAAAATACAAATTTAGGGAATTGGCGAAATTTGGCCCACCTCTCGTCTGTCGGTAAGAGGTGCATCTCCTGCATCCGCAAGCCTGTGGGCGACTGACTTTTGCTACGCTGGGAAGTTATGGCCCTGCACGTTCCATGTCACTATGCTGAGTTCTGTAACATTGTCAGCCATGGCTTGCTACAGATGTGATTCATGCTACCCTTGGCCTACAACTGAGGAGCACTGCAGCTGAGGGATTCTCGGCCTGCGCCTTTATGGAGTGCCTCGCTGGTGGCAACGTGACATTGAAACCATCCCTCTAGGAGTTTCCCCCCTCGGACCCCACCCCAACATGGGAATTGATGAGCAAAGTTCACATTCCCTAGGGCAACTAGCCCCGCCTAGGCAACCAGGCCCCGAAGAACAAGGAACGTAACTGTCGTCAATAACCCAGACCTGTCGCATGCCCTTACCGAGGGGACTCCATGAGCATCCAATAGATCTCCAAGACCAGTGTCATGCCTCAACAAACAACATTTCGTAGCCGTTCCCCACTCAACTCCTACCAGGAGACCCTGCCACAGTCCAAGACGAGCAGGAGGCATATTGCGATCCCACTGTGCGGCACCAAACCCTCCAAACCACCCTCCTCCACCCCCCCCCCCCCCAAGACTCCCGAGCAGGAAATCGCCTTCAGCCCTCAATGACAAACTCCGAGCCTTTTTGTTCTTGTGGACTGGGCTGTTGAGTTTCCTTCTTCTGTTCACTGGAGGCCCAAGACTCACTCAGCCGCCACAGGGGGGGGATAACGGGGGCAGTGGCACCCAACATGGAGTCTGGGGTGATTCTGCCACTTGGGGCATCGTGTTCAGAAGCTCCTCCGCCTCCTTCACCGAGCGTACCCTCCACGGCTTGTCACCTGCTACAAAAATCAGTCTGTGGGGAACCCCCAGCAATAGGGGATTTTCCTCTCTCGCAGCCATTCTGAAAGCGGCCTCAGGTCCTTCCTTTCCGTGAGCGTGGAGACTGCCAAGTGCTGGTACAGTGAGACTGAGGCATCCCTGAACTGGACTTGAGGCAATGTCCCCCATGACCTTGTAAAAGCTGTCTTTCACCAGGACACCCGGAGGAGGGGCCCCTGCTGGCCTCGATTGGATGTGATGCACTCTGTCCAGCTCCAGCGAGGCGCTGTCAGGGAGAGCCAGGGCGAAGTGGAAGAGATCTCACTAATTCTTCTAGGGCAGCATGAGAGATGGTGGTTGGAATGCCCCACAGGCAGATGTTATTTTGGCGGGAGCCATTCTCTGCATCCTCTTGCTTTGCTTCTAAGGCTTTGGACTTAGCCTCCAGCGCGATAATCCTACTGGCCCCCGCACTGATTTTGTAGTCCTGCTCGGATATGGCGGTCTTCACTTCTGCCATTCTGCTCTCGACCTCCTCGACGCGCTTGTCTAAGCTAGTGATTATTTTTAGGAGTTCCTCTGTGCCTTCCTGGTACTCCCATGTCATGGCAGCCAGATCATCATGCAGGTCGGTCTGCATCACTGTTTGCAGGGGAGGTGGAGGGTCTGCTGCAGAGTCCACCGCGTGGACCATGGATTTAGACTGCTCCTCCTTTTTGGGCATCCGTTCGCTGCTAGTCAGTAGGGCTATGATGTCCGATTGCTTCGCCGCCTTGTGGGTTTTCGCCATAATCTCATATGATGGTGTTGCGCAGCATTTTTGCGGAGGGTGGGAGGCAGCTATGCTCTCCGGCCTGACCGCAGCCTTCGTGTGATTTGGCAGCCTTGTGAGATGAGCTGTGCTTGCCTGCTGTGGCTGTAGTGTGGAATGCAAGCACTGCCAGGCCCCTGGGTCTCTGTATTCCCTATGCAGGGTTACTTGGTGCTTGGATTCGTCCAGTGGGCAGATGACAGCTGGGGGCAAGACCACGAGGGCCGATGAGCATAGTGGCAGCACTGATACACAGGTGAAGCCCCTGTTTGGGAGGTTGGCCCCCAGGAGGCAGGGTACCTTGTCTCTCCACTCATTTGGCTGGCATCAGGTTTACCCTACCTCCATGCTCACTCCTCGGGTGATAATGCACCCAGGGTCCAGTAGGGGACTCAATTCTCAGTAAGAAGGTGGCACCACAGCGCACGCGCCGCAGCAAGGCACAACTCCCCACAGGTGTGACCCAGTTTGGGTAGAACTTGTAGTCCTTCTGTGCAGCCTTCCCTTACTCCCACAGAGGCATCGGCAGCAACCCCTGCCGGGTCCCGGAGACAGGGGGATCCACACCTGGCGGTCTGTCAGTTGACTTAGAGACCTGGGAGCTCTGCGCACATCGTGCAGTGGGGCCGAGCGTGAGCCAGAGCCTCCAGGAGCCGCGGTGAACAGCAGAGCTGGCCAAATCAAGCAGGGAACTCATCCAGCAGCAATACCAGTAGGGGTGCACCAGCCACTGTTTCTTCAGGCCCGCTCGCCCATCCGTCCGTCCGTCCGTCCTTCCGTCCGTCCCAGCGCTGGATAGATGCCTGCCGACACACCCACTGTGTTGTGGTGCGAGCTGCCATATTGGTTGCAGGGTCGCCAGGAAATTGGGGACAATAGCTATGGGGTGAGCCGTCCTGCGCTCTGCACTGGGTGATTCCCTAAGCATTCCCCGTCACAGCCAGCGCTTCTCCTATCGGTTCTGTGGCAATGCACTGTAGATCAGGGCATAGTTACCTGGATCGGGCCAGGAGCAGTTAAGGGGCCATGCTTCACGCTCCGGCTCAAAGCCACCAATGATTACAATTATTTTATGATCAACGTAGGAGAGACCCGTTCTGTGATCCTCATGGCCAATCCTTTTTGAATCTATACGCCAAAGTTCTAATAGATTAGTTGATGAAGAGGGGGGGGGAGAGAACACAAGGGTAAGGGGATAAATGCAGACCATAGCCCATGCCCAAAATAAGCAGCAGGGAAATCCTGCTTCCATTCTTTAGCAGGGAATGTTGGTTGAGGCATTAATAAACGATTGGGTTTGGGTGCAGTTGCAAGTTCAACAGAGAAAAAGAAAGTATTTTGTTCTTATTTGACGCTTTCTGCTTTGAGTTTCAAAAGGACCCACTCAATCTTTCCACTCAGAAGATTACTTCTTGTAGCGTTGTCATGTGAAATTTTTGTGGTTTTACAAATTTGTTTGCAAGGCGCAGGTCTAGTACCGGGCGCATGGTCAGATCTTTTTTTGGACAAGGAAGTACGTTGAATAAATACACTTGTTTACCTCCGTGTGCGGCACCACCTCGATGGAGTCATTGAGGAGTAGAGCTTTCACTTCTTCTAGCAGGATAAGTTGCTCCTCCTGCGATGGTTTCTTTTGGCACGGGGGGAGGTTGGAACAAGTTACTTACCTGTAACTGTTGTTCTCCAGCATGGGTCTGGCATGGATTCACATGAATATTCCCCGTCAGGCTGGGAATCCTCGGTAAAGAAAAATCAGTATCAGTTTCGTTTCTGATCTGTCTTTCGTAGTAGTAACCAATCACTGATCTCTGCGTCATACTGACCACAGCCAATGACTGCCATCTCCCTAAGCCCCGCCTCTGGCAGCCATCTTCAGATTTGGTAGCACGTGAAGTGGCAGTATGACCAAGCGAAGAGCCGCAGAGGGGTAGGCGGGAGGGTTCGCATGTGAATCCATGCCAGACCCATGCTGGAGAACAACAGTTACAGGTAAGTAACTTGTTCCTTCTCCAGCATGGGGTCTGGCATGGATTCACATGCTCATGAATAAAAGAATACATAGCAGTACACACATGCACAACCACGGGAGGTGGCAAAGGCTCAACATTAAGCATTACATCCAAAACTCAACATTAAGCAATTCTTACCTCCTCACCAGGCTCACCTTAGGCGAACAGGTTGCGCAGCACTGCTTGGCCGACCCTGGACTCCTCCCTGGAATCCCGATCGACGCAGTAGAATTTCGTGAAGGTGTGCGTCGACCTCCACGTAGCAGCCCTGCAGATATCCAGCAAGGGCACGCCAGATAGGAACGCCGTGGTAGCTGCGATCGCTCTGGTGGAATGGGCTCTCGGACGGCCAGGCAGCGGTCGGTTTGCCAACCGATGACAGTACATGATACAGCCAGAGAGCCATCTGGAAATGGAAGCCTTCGAGAGAGCCTTCCCCTGATTGACAGGTCCAAAGTTCACAAAAAGTTGTGACGTCTTCCGAAAACTCTTCGTGCGGTCCACGTAGAACTTCAGCGCTCTAGCCACATCCAGCGAGTGCAAAGTCCTTTCAGCCGGCGACGAAGGCGACGGGAAGAAAACAGGCAACACCAAGGGTTCGTTGAGGTGGAAGTCTGACGGCACATTGGGCATGAAGGAGGGGTGCGTCCTGAGCACTACCCTCGTGTCGTGAAAAGTCAAGTACGGGGGCTTGCAGGAAAGGGCCTGGATCTCTCCCACCCGTCGTGCGGAGGTGATGGCCACAAGAAACGCTGTTTTCCACGACAAGAACTTCAACCGAGCTGAGTGCAGAGGCTCGAACGGAGGTCCCATGAGCTTGGTCAGCACCACGTTGAGCTCCCACGCCGGGGCCGGTGCCTTCACCGGCGGGAACGATCTGAATAGTCCCTTCATGAATTCTTTCACCAGACGATGAGACCACAAAGACGTCCGTCCCGTGGTTCTGGTGTATCGGGAGATCGCAGCAAGATGAATCCTGATGGAAGCGTGCGCCAGTCCAGCCATGGCCAGCGTCAGCAGGTACGGCAGTACTTGAGGAGCCGTAATCCGTAGAGGGTTAATCTTCTGTGCGTGGCACCAGACAGAGAACCTCTTCCATTTGTGTCCGTAGCATTTAAGAGTTGAGGACGCCCTGGCCTTTGCAAGAACCTCTCTGCAGTCGGTCGGTATGTCGTAACCTCCAAACTCTAACGCTGCAGGAGCCAGGCCTGCAAGTTCAGCGACTTCGGGTCGTGATGGAGGATGGCGCCTCCTTCCCTGGAGAGAAGATCCGTGTCCACTGGCAGCTTGACTGACGGGGACGCTGACAAGTCCAGAAGGTCCGGGAACCATATCTGCCTCGGCCACGCAGGTGCGACGAGGATCATCCTGCACCGTGACCTCTTGAGCTGGTTGATGAGCCGGATCAGCAGCGGCAATGGAGGGAACGCATATAGGAACAGGCCCTCCCAGGGGAACGAGAAAGCATCGCCCATGCTCCTCGGCTGGGGAAACCTGCTGGCAAACCTCCGGCACTTGGAGTTCGCCGCCGTCGTGAACAGATCGATCTGGGGTGTGCCCCACCGTCGGAAGAGGCGGTCCACTAGATCCTGCGTAGTTCCCACTCGTGGCACGAGCGCAGCTCTCTGCTGAGCGAGTCGGCGATGGTGTTTTTTATCCCTGCCAGATGAAACGGCACCAGAAACATCCCTTGGGCGACGGCCCAATGCCACAGATCCTGAGCCTCCTTGGACAGGGCTGGGGATCTGGTACCGCCCTGCTTCCTGATGTAGACATGGTGGTGGTGTTGTCGGTGAAGATCCTCACCACCTTGCCCTTGAGGGACGGAAGAAAGGACCTGAGGGCCCAAAACACTGCACGGAGTTCCAGGACGTTGATATGGAGGGACTTCTCCGTCGGCAGCCAAAGGCCTCTCGCGTGCAGGTTTTCGGTGTGCGATCCCCACCCTTCCAGGGAGGCATCCGTGGTCACTGTCTTCTGGTGGCCCGGGGTCTGGAAGTCCATGCCCGCCGTCAGATGCGCGTGGGTGCCCCACCACCGGATCGCTCGTCGGAAGCTCTCGTCGAGTGTGATCCTGTCCTCAAAGCTGCCCGTCTTGATCCAGCGAGCGTCCAGGAACTCCTGCAACGGGCGCATCCGAAGCCTGCAGAGGCGGATGAGATAAATGCAGGAAGACATCATTCCGAGGAGGGATTTGATGGACCTCACCCTGGCCGCGTCCGCAACCAGCATCCGCTGCACCTTGCCCAAGATGGCCCTCGTCCTTTCCTCCGACGGAGAGGCCAGAAGCGCCACTGTGTCGAGTTTCGCTCCCAGAAACAGCATGTCTTGCGCGGGCACCAGGTGGGACTTGGCGTAGTTTATGGAGAATCGCAGGTCCGTGAGTAGTTGGACGGTCCTCGCCGTGGGCTCCGCGGCGAGCTCCTTTGTCCTTGCTCGGATGAGCCAGTCGTCCAGGTAGGGGTAGACGTGGATTCCCCTCCAGGCACAGCCACGCCGCCACCGGTGCGAGGCACTTGGTGAACACCCTGGGTGCCGACCTCAATCCGAAGGGAAGGGCTCTGAACTGGTAGTGACGCCCTTGGACCACGAATCTGAGAAACTTTCGGTGTCCCTTTAGGATGGGGATATGGAAGTAGGCATCCTCCAAATCCAACGACGACAGGAAATCGCCCTCCTCCATTTGACCCAGGACGTGCTGGAGGGTGACCATCCGAAACTTCTGTGCCTTGATGAATTTGTTCAGTCGTCGTAGGTCCAGGATGGGACGCCATCCTCCCGTCTTCTTCACGAGGAAGTATCTTGAGTACACTCCGGAGCCCCGAAGCCTCTTTGGGACGAGCTCGATGGCGCCTTTCTTGAGCATCGCATTTACCTCCAAGAGAAGTTGAGGGACGTGATGTTCCTTCCTTGCCACGGGGGGACGCGCGGGCACTTTAGAAACTCGAGCGCGTGAGCCTGGGCCAGGGCGTCCAGCACCCAATGGTCGGTGGAGATGGACTCCCACACGCCGACGAAGTTCGCCAGCCAACCTCCCACCCGGGTGCTTCGGTGGGGGCCCGACCCCACGGCCGGTTCAGTCCTGCTTCGACGAGGCTTTGCCGCCTTGTCCTCCTTGGCGACGACGGCGGGGTCCGCCCGACTTGCCTCGTCCCCTGTAGGCTTCCTGTGACGACGAACGGGCCGCTTGACGATGGGTGGAAAATCCACCGCAGGAACCTTTAGAGGCACCCTGCTTGCCTCCGCCGCTCCGAAAGGGCGGTGGTCGTTGCTGGAGAACACCAAGAGCCCGGGCCGTCTCTATGTCCATCTTGATGGCTTGTAGGGAATCGTCCACTGTTTTCCCAAACAGGTTGCTCCCGTCGAACGGCATGTCCCAGACTCTGGTCTGCACGTCCTGATGGAAGTCAGTCGCCTTGAGCCATCCACGCCGTCTAAGGCACACGCCGTTGCCCAACTGGCGAAATCCAGTGTCAGCGATGCCCGTCGCTATCGTAATGGCGTGGTCCGACGCCACTTCTCCTTCCTGCAAGATCTCTAGGGCCTCCGCCCTCTTGTCTGGTAGGAAATCCACCAGGGGGGCGATTTTGTACCACAACTCCATGTCGTAGCGGGCTACGATAGCCAAGGCGTTAGCAGCCTTAATCGTCGTCGCTGCCGATGAGATGACTCTGCGTCCAATCGTGTCCAACTTCTTTCCCTCGCCGTCCGGCGGGGAGGTTGACGTAGAGGCCGAGGCCCCCCCCCGCTTTTTTCCTGGCCGCCGCGGAGACGACCGAGTCCGGGGTCGGCTGTGCCCGAAGGCACAAGGGGGCCGCGTCTGGGACCCGGTATTTCTTCTCGTACCGATCCCTTCTCGCAGGCGTTGTGGATGGGTTCTTGAAGAGGGCGAGACCCTCATCCCAGATATCGTCTAGTAGAGATACAGCGAGGACCGTCTTCCTCTTGGTCTCGCGCCGTTGATAAAGGAAACCTTCCTTCTTCTCTTCCGGGCAGAGCTGGAAAAGCTCGGATGCCCTGGCGATCATGGCATAAAACGATCCAATCTCGTCGGGCGGGGAGGCCCGGGGAGGAGGTGACGACGGGAGATCCTCATCGTAAACCTTGTCGTCTGTGCCCGTCGCGGCCGTGTCAGTCCCCGTATCATCCCCACGGGTCGTGGACGTGGAGGAGGGCTGAGCAGGGCGCGATGGTTGAAAAGGAGGTGGAGGATGAATCCTTCTCTTAGGAGGAGGGCTCCCAGAAGGGCCTGGCTCCGGGTCCCCCGTCGGGAGAGGTTCCTCCGTTGGTGGTAACGGCAATCTCGTCCTTATCTCCGAGCATAAGGACTGTATAGCCAACAAAATGGCCGGCGAGTTGTCTTGCGGCACTGGTTGAGGGGAGTCCGACGGGCGGTCAGGAGCCCTGTCGGCACCCTCGACGTTCTCGTCGTCTCCTACGTCGGGGTCCCTCCCGACGGGCTGGTCCTCTTCCACGCCAACGCCGTGGCTTAAGACTTCGATCAGCTCCTCCTCAGAGGTTGAGGCCGAATCCACGACGACCTCCTGCCCCCCCTTTTTCTTCTCCGTTGGAGGTTTCACGGGGGTCCTGTCGATGGGCATGAAAGAGGACTCCCTCCGCGGTGGCAGGGAGACTCTGGGCCCTGAGGTCGCCACCACTGGTGTAGCCTCCACAGGCTGAGCCAGGGCCGCCGCGACTGTCTCGATAGAGGCCTTGGCCGGATGGATTAAGGCTTTCACCACCTTAGGTGCGCTCAGCGCCTTCACCTTGGGGGGAGGGTCACCGCCTCGCTCCCCCTCCGATGGGGCCTTCGAGCTCGACCGGGGTCTCTCCAGGAGCTTCGCCGGGTGCTCGGCCTTCCTCTTACCCGAGCCAGAGCGTTGCCTCGTGGTTGATGGCGCCGGGGAGGATGCGCCCTGCCTGGCGCCCGTAGAGCCTGACCGTTCGGCGCTCCCGGTGCCAGTGGACTCGCCGTGCTTGGCCTTCTGTTGGACCCCCGTCGCAGGGGCGCCCTCAAAGGTCTTAGAAGACCGCTTGGACGACGATGACTTCTCGCCTGACGGGCTCTTCCCTTCCAGCCAGTTGGCGAGACGCAGATGGCGGTCCTTCATGGTCCGCTCCGACATGTTGCCGCAAAACGCACAGTCCTTCTCCACGTACTTCTTGTCCTCATGCAGGCAGTAGAGGCAAAGGGAGTGTTCGTCCTCCTTAAAGACATTCTGAAGCTGGCATCCAGGGCAGACCCTGAACAGCTTTCCGGGCGTCGAGCTTCCCTTCTCCTGGGCCATGATCAAGATGGGCCTGAGAAACTTCTGAAGTCCTCCAAAAGCGTGGCTCGACAAAATCTTCACCCTTGAGGGGCGTAGAAGAATCCGACACGGGTCCCCGTTGATCAGATAAAGAAACGGTGGAGCTTGAGGCTCTTTTGACCGAAAGAGAAACATTTTCTAAGAAAAAGCGCGAAAAAAGCACTAAAGCTCGAGAGCAATAGCATGAGGATCCCAACACTTGAACGTGCGGTAAAAATCTGAAGATGGCTGCCAGAGGCGGGGCTTAGGGAGATGGCAGTCATTGGCTGTGGTCAGTATGACGCAGAGATTAGTGATTGGTTACTACTACAAAAGACAGATCAGAAACGAAACTGATACTGAATTTTCTTTATCGATGATTCCCAGCCTGACGACGGGGAATATTCATGAGCATGGGAATCCATGCCAGACCCCATGCTGGAGAAAGTTTTCCTTGCAGCTCTATACAATAACCCTGTGTCACTGTTGACAACACCCATTTGTCCAATGTTATCCCCTCCCATGCGTGGGTGAAAAAAGATATTCGTCCCCCGACTGGGTAGGCATGGGAAGGGACCCGTAGCGGGGCATCATTGCTTAGAGTGTTATCCCTCCACCTTTGGTGGGGGAGCCTCTCCCTCTTAAGTGGGCCCGGTGCTGACCTCTGGGATAACCCTGGGTCGCTTCTCGATTGGTATTCCAAGAGGAACCTTGGTTTTGGCTGTATCCGGTTCCTCTCTGCGTTTTGCCCTCGCAAACGGCAAAAATTACTACAACCTCTTTGGCCTGGTTGTCTATTCGTCAGTTGGCCAAGGGATTTAAGAGTCTCATACTCATCCTTGGCGGACTTCAGAGCGTCTTCAACTGCTTTCTCAAACAACACGTTGGTCTCAACTGGCATATTCAGTCGGGTAGCTTGAGTCTCCAGTTTAAAGCCCGACTGTCTATGCCAGGCATGGCATTTTAATATGGTGGCTTCTGCAATAACGCGGCCAGCGTGGTCAGCTGCGTCAAAGGTATTTTTTAGCAGGAAGCCTGCTGTAGCTCTGCCTTCGGCAGCCAGAAGGAAGAGTTTGGCCTTTAGTGGTTCTGGCGCTGATTCTGCCACGGCCTTTACCTCATCCCGCTTTGTGCAGTATTAGCTGGATAGCAAGGTGGAATTATTTGCCATCTGCGCCTGGTATGCTGCAGTGGACGCTATCTTTCTACCCATATGCCCTACTTGTCCGGAGGGGCTTCGGAGGAGGCCAAGGCGGTACCAGCTCTCTTGCGGGTGGTGGTAACTAGAGAGTCCGGTCGAAGTTGGCCTCTTATATATAAGGGGTCGGAAGGTGCTGGTTTGAAAAGTTTCTCGATCCTAGGGTTCACTGCCCTGGTATTGTTTGGCAGTTCTAGGGAAGGCTGAATGCTTCTTTGGACTGACTTTAGCAGGGAGATAAATTGGGTTGCAGGTTTTTTATCGGCCAACATTTTCTGCAAAATGTTTGTCCTGTTGGACCTCTTGCGTTTCGATTCCGAAATGTCTCTGCATCCCTTATGAGAATATCGTTGAATAGGGGCTGGTTGTCCACTGGGGAGTCTGGTAAGGGAGGGTCTTGTGGGATTGGAGAGTCCATCGCAAAAACCACACTCGGTGTCATCTTGGTCTTGATCGTCTCCCACCCTCACCCCTCCCAGTGTCGCAACCCTCGATGTCGTCATAACAGGGGTCACCCTCATCAAAGTATTCATCCTCCCCTGCATCCTGGTCATAAAGGTCATAGGAGAGGCGAGGAGTTTTGTGTGCTGGTTCAGCAGCCAAGTCTAATGGGGGAAGAGATTTCTTCTTATACGGTAAAGCCGTTGTCTGGGACCGAGAGGCTGTAAGTGTTGTATTGGAACCAGACACCTGTGTAGTGGGAGGCGTGGAGGCAAGGTTGTCCAGAACATGTGGATGTTCTGGAAAGAAGTTTGCCAAGCAGGTCATGCGACTCATGATTGTCAATATCTTGTGCAGTCCATTTGGCTTAACTGGGTATAACCCGCGGGTAGGAGGGGGGTAGTGGGGGTATGTCATTCTTCATCAAGACTGATAGTGTCAGGCTGATGTGCATGATCAGGCTCTACTATAGCGTCCTGTAGGGGCATACGTTTATGTTGGGTAGAGTGTTGCTCCCTAGCATTATCCTTCCTAAGTGAGTCCCTCTCCCTAGCGGAATTGGACCTGTGTCTTTCCTTATGATTCCTTGGAGCTAGGGGTCAAAGACGGGTTTTCGGAGGACTCCCTGGGTTTGTCCCCGGGTGTAGGCCGAACTTCGACCACGGGGATGGCTTGCGCAGCATCTTTTGCCGTCGCGGAGCCTGACGGGGGAGTTTTGAGCCGGGCGTCCATTGTCTTGGTGGACTGGTCGTGCGGCGGCCGCTCGGGGTTCCCAGAGGACTTCTGATCGGAAGATCTGCTCTTCGCCGTCAAATCTCGGCATGCAACTTCACTCGGATCGCTGTGGGGCGTGTGTTTGTGGGGGAGTGTGGTGCCTTTGCCGCTGGGTGTCTTCCCCATAACAGGACTGCCGGCCTGTCTGTTAAGGTCGGGGCTGGTACTGGGGAATATGGACGTTCCCCGTCACCCTCGCCGTCCGAAGGGACGGCATCGCTGCCATTGCTGGACGCCTCTTCGACGTCAATGGAGCTCTCGGCCTGCATGGCGTGATGGGGCCAATAGCATGTGATCCAAGCAGATTACCAAGCAACAGAAATATGGTTACATTACATCACATTACAACCATTTCCAAGGAGGAAATGATCCGGGATCTCACGCTATTTTGGGTGTGAAGCTTGCCTCGTTCCTACTTAGTTTGTATCCTTGTACTTCTTTTATACTTTCATTGCAAATTAAGGCCCACGGATAACAGATTGCAAGAAGAGTGGAGGCGGGATGGACTATTATACAGTACTTGGGACAGGTTGAGATTTCTGGGGTCAGTTCTCCAGATAAGATTTTGATGTGGGAGTATTTTACTCCCTATTATTTAAGTTGGCAGTAAAATTATTTTTTTGGGAGTACAACATTAAGTCCAATTCCCAATTGGAGTATTTTATAAGAGAGTAAAAACAGGTTTTAACTGGAAAACAATGTTTTGTAGTAATAATTATTTATTTGTACCTAGTTATTCATGCACATTAAAAGATGCATTTTTACCTCTGTATCAGGCAGTTATATTTAGTTATTTATATAGCGCTTTTATGCAAAGCAGTTAACATAGGATATATTTACACACATTATTAATTTTTATTATTACCAATCGAGATTGGTACTCCCTTTATCGACCTCGGAAGGAGGTAAGGCTGAATCGGCCGTGCCGGGTTTTGAACCTGTGACTTGCAGTTCAAACAGATCACAGCAATGACCGCTTAACCCGCTGAGCCATCTTCTTGGCATTAATAATAGTAGTTTTTCTGTGGAACTACATACACTATTGGTCCAAACATAACAATGGAGCTGTGTGGATAAAAGCAGGGGCACAAGGTCCTATTAAGCGGTTTGATTTTTTGTTGGGGAATATTTTTACTCCCCATTTGTATTTTTTGGGAATATTTGAATAATTTTTCGGGAGTAAAAGTGGCCGATACAACCCTTATCTGTAGGGCTGTCAGGGGTCATTTGATTCTGCAAACAATGTAGGAGTTCCATTTGGCACTTATGAGAGTGCACTCCTGCCATGCAGGTACCATACCTAGGTGCTAAGCTACCCAGCATTCACATAGTTTAAAGAACAAGGCCCATAGCAACACTTCTAGACTGCTTACATGGCTGATGAGTTTCATTATTTCAAGGAAGATGGCAGTGGGCAGTGCATTGTTTTCCCTTGCCTTCTTTCAGATGAAGTTTGAAAGTAAGTGGAGCTGCTTTATGGCACTATACAGAAGGGGAGCTTATCCTGCTACATCCAGAGTATCCACCAAGCGGATGATGCATCTAGCATGAATGAGCAGCTGTAGCTGCTCTGGAAATACTGCAAGATAAAAGGAGTTGAAATTAGGATTTGCAGCTCCTGGGTATCAGACATCACCCGTTTGGCAGGAGCTACGTCTGGCAAACTAGGAGCTAGTACATAGTGAACAGGAAATAAAACTTGTGCATGAAATGCGAATTCGACTAACTTTGTGGCCACTGTATATTATCCAATATGCTTTAAATGTCTCTTTGGTGTATCCTTCATTCTCTTGTATGCACATTACCAAACCTACACAGTTAATATTAGATAGCTATGTTTGTATGGCAGCACTTGCCTGGGGAGTCACACGTAAGCTCCTGGTAGCTCTTGGTTTCAAGCAACCAGGCTCCTCTTGGCTATAGCCAAGAGCGAAATAGCTCCTAGCGCCTGCCAGCTTCGAACCCTGTAAGATAAGTGGTAAATGGGTTTTCAAGGCTGAGCAATTCTCCCCTCTAAGCGGATGCACGACACTCTCTAAACTCACTCCAACTGACTGTAGTGTAGGCAGAGATCAAACCATAAAACTTTGGTACCAGCGCATGCCTTCTAGAGCAGCAACAGGGAAAAGCACAGGGTAATGTGAGCAACAGGGACGGGAACAGAAACCAGCAGGGAGGAGATGCAGCATACATTCTATCTCCTACTCTGTAAGGTCCCTATTGACACTGCCAACATATTTTTTTTCTTAACTCTTGTTGTCCGGGAAGCTCTTGAAAATGCATTTGAAACGTAGGGTTGGCCAGCAACCTCAAGTCACACCAGTAGGAACGGAAGTACTTGTATTCTTGCATATTCTTATCTAGTGGTAATCTGGGTACCACCAGCAGGTAAGTAGAAGTAAAAGGACAATCATCAGCACATCCTCCCTCACAGCCAGCAACTCATCTGTCACTCTGTCATTAGAGTGACAGATGAGTTGCTGGCTGTGAGGGATGTTGTGCTGATGGTTGTCCTATTACTTCTATTTAACTGCTGCTTGAGGAACAATTTCTAAATCTCTTAAACCGCCTCCCCAATTGTGGTACTGGGGGATTTTAACTTGTGTGTCAATACGTCCTCAGACAAGGCTGCCTTCTCCTTATTGTCTGACCTGGCCTCCATAGGCTTTTCCCAATGGGTTAATGGGCCCACCCACACTGGGGGGCACACCGTGGACTGGGTCTCGTCACACCAACTTCCCATTACTAATTTGGTTAGCATTTCTTGTCCTTGGTCTGATCATCGCCTATTGCCATTTGTCATCAGCATGATCAAGACCAGAAATTGGAACATGTTTCTCCTTGTAAGCTCTCTATGGCACTCAGGGTTAATCTTGCCCAACTTGACCTGGCCTCGAACCTGATGAGTACCCTTAGCCTCACCATCAATTCCCTTGCTCCTATTATCAACAGGCGTGTAAAACCTGAAACCCCAAACCAAACTGGTTCAATGAGGATATTCTTAACCTCAGACAGATAACCTCAAACAGATGAAGAGGTCTGCCAAACGTGAATGGCGTAAAAACCCATCACTGGCCAGTTTGACCACTTACAAACTCACGGTTAAGAGTCTGAAGCCTGCCATTGTTCAATCCAAAACCTCCCACTATAAACAGGATTTCCCGAGGTAAGTCTAACTTCAAGGAAATATTTAGGATCCTGAAGGAATTCAAGGGTAAACCATGTATTAAAGCTACTCCCCCAATGGACTCTGCCAGGTGCCAGGGAATACATGATTCCTTTGTGTCCAAGGTTCCTCCCATTCACATTCTATTGACAAGCTAAGTCAACCCCCCTGCCCGCAGGAAATGCCCCCGGAAGACACAATCTGTCCCCTCGCTCCTCAGGACAAGTAACAATTGCGTTTTTCGTTCTCTCGGTGCACAGAGCGTGAAATCGTTCATATTGTCACTAGTATGAAGCCCACCTCATGTAAGGCTGACACCTGTCCATTCAGGCTAATAATTGGCTGCCTCAATGTACTAGGACCATGGATTACCAAACTGATCAACCTTTCCTTCTCAGACGGATGTGGTCTATGACTGCTTAAAGAAGCTTGATCACTCCTTTATTAAAGAATAATCTGGACCCCCTGCACACAAAAAACTATTGTCCTATCACGAATGTGCCCTTTATTCTTAAAATCATGGACCGGGTAGTTTACCTTCAATTTCGAAAATTCCTTCAAGGTAATAACCTGCTAGGGCCCCAGCAATCAGGATTCAGATCCAGCCATGCTTGATTTGAAAACCAATATCCAGCATTGTGGATCAGGGTCACCCTGCGCTGCTGATGTTACTAGACCTGTCGGCCGCTTTTGACTTGGTTGACCATGCCCTATTGGTAACCAGGTTGAAATCGCTGATGGGCTGTTCTGGGCTAACAACTAAATGGATGGCATCTTTTCTGGGGCCCGCATGGCCAGAGTCGCCATCAACGACGCAAGTTCTTTCCCGGCACCCATCACCTGCGGCGTTCCCCAGAGCTCCTACCTCTCTCCTGCCCTTTTCAATATCTACATCCTGTTGCTTCTGGGGCCTCGACGACCTGGGTGTTGAGCTTAGAGCCCTTTGGTTAGTACATAGGCAGTGGATGGGATGCAGGATATCTAACACCAAATAAATCGAACCAACTCTGGAAGATGGCAAACTTTGACGTTTTATTATCAATTGTCTAAAACAGGGAGCTACAATGGACATCAACGGACGTTCGCTCGAGTCCCTCAGCACATTTCACACTAAAAAAAAATCACATCTTTATACTTAAAATTAGTCATGAGTGACCTCATACTACGTGGCAAATAAGAATAACCTATGACGGGTTGTGATAGGATCAAGGGGAACATCTAAGTATACTTTCTATAAGGTGTGAGGTTGTGATTGGGTGTCTACTGTCGGGTGGACAACTTGTGCATACCTCTACTGCAAGTCATCTTCAATACTTGTTAAGTACACAGTATACTATTGGTTCTCAAACTATAAGGGCCTTGGTTATATGGCCCTCTGCAATTGGTTGGCATGCTTGTGCCAAGTCTGGAACATTCGGTTCACTTTAGCGGCACGTAAGCTGCTACCCAGGTGCCAGGAGGTGGTCACGTCTCCACCTCCCCATGCATTTAGCCCAACGTCTCATCACAGATGCCTTCTGCCATGAAGATTGTCTTTGAACTTGGCCTTGCAGTGTATTCTTGTTTCTGGGAATATAAGGGAGTATGGGCACACACTATTTTAGTTCTGGAGGTCCATGCCCAAATGCTTTTTCATCCTTGGCTCACGTGACAGGAGACCATGATTCAGACCACTTTGCAGCATTTAAATGTGTTAATTGAATAGAACTTGGGACACTTGGTGTTCTTTCTTTGCACCTTAACAAGGGATGATTCATATTCTCATGTTTTATGGCCTTTGAGAAGAGATAATCGGCCTTGGCTTGCTTCAACTTTGGTACTAGGCCAGACAGCCTTGCCACTGTCCACAATCTGAGCTAATTCTTTGCTGCAACAGCTCGCAGCCTTTCTTCTCCATGAGTCCTGGCTCACTAATTCAGGACACAGATGTCCACCTTCTGTACAATGGCAGCTCCGCCTGCAGTCTATTACTAAGTAAAGCCAGCTTCTAAGATCAAATTACTTGCGTCGCTGCATCTGTACAGTTATTGAACAGCTTAAATTTTCTGCAGTGCGTCACACATGGTCTTCTTTTCGTATATATGAAAGTTTATTTGATTTTAACTTTGTCATCAGTTTCCAAGGTCCATGCATTCTCTTCAGCCAGTCTTCTTAGTGTGTCACTCATCTCTTGTGACGTCACTAGCTCCTTTTTCGCTCTTTCTTATATTCCTTCTGGGAGTTGCTCCCTCAGATTGTCGTCTCTTCGGGAATACATTTGGTAGGGCTTCCTGCAGAGGCATTCAGCTGCTCCTCTACAGTGTCCTCTATACCAACTATGCGGACGATACCCGGGTCGTCCTAAAGCTCACAGGTACTCACTCACAAGACACTCTTGCCATAAATGTCATTTACTCCACCATCCACGCTTGAATGGTAACCAATTCCTTGGCCCTCAAAGCTGAGAAGACCGAGCTCTTAATTGTCGCCTCCTTGAACTCCCTTGAGTATAAATGCTTCATAGTCGCCGGCAATCCCACCATGGTAGCAAAGAATGTGAAGACCTTGGGCGTAATCTTAGACGTCGAGTTCACAATGACGCAGCATGTCGCCCAGATTTGTGCCTCGTGCAGACTCATCAACAAGTTGCCCAACTGCATTTGCCCTTTTTTTTCGCGCCAAAACATTTCCTTGTTGGTAGCCACCCTTGTAAACTTCACACACACTCAGGTCTCAGGAGCAAGCTATACTGATCCAGCCAAGATTTTGATTGGCTAGATTTGGTGGCACAAGTTTTGATATCCAGGCTTTGCTTATCTGGAACTCTATCCCTCTTGACCTAAGAAAAATTTAGTCCACAAAAGGAGTTTAAAACAAGACTCAAGACTCTTGACTAAGCATCGATTCACCCGCTCTCTTTATGCCACCAGTTTCTGTGCATCCTCTTGTTTGTCTTTCATGTGTGCTCTGTAGCCTTTGGGCGAGTGGTGCTTTACAAAAATGTAAATAAATAAACATTGAACAGCTCACATACAGCATCCCGTTCAGAGAACACTCAATATGTTAGACATTCCACCAATCATTCATCACAGCATACAAAGGAGATAGGGGAGATCTAAAGCACAAATCGCAACAGATCTCCACCTAAGGAAACATCTACGGATCTACGTTGAAAATAAAATCCCAAAAGCTTCAGTTACAAAATTGCAAAGCCCACTTGTTTGCATTTTGTAACTCAAGCTTTTAGGATTTTGTCCCCCCGCTGCACATTCAATGTATGCGGGGGACACCCCCACAATCTCAGCAGCCCATTATACCAAACTAGGGGAGCGGGGCACACCTCCGCTCCCCTTGTTCGGTTTTATGGGCTTTGCTCTTTTTTAACATGCAGAATGCACACCAAACGCAGATTCAGCTTTTTTATTCAATCATTTCGGCAGAAACAAAGGAAATGGAAACAAAGCAGGAACACATTAAAACGAACTCTCCAAGTGGAAGTGCTCTATCTGGTGCGTCCATCCACGGTTGTCTGTGGTGCCAGTTGCCAGTTTGGCCAGCCAGAGTTTCTCTTACCAGTGCGTACTTCCAGTCTGGCCCTCTGGTGTATTATTTTCTTTGCCCCAGGAGTGCCCTTGCTTTGCTCGGCACCTCCCGGATTTCATTGACGACAACTGCACCTGCGTTGGACTCGCTATATCGGCTTTCTGGTCTTTCCTGTTGGGAGCGATGGGAGAGCAACGCACCACTACCAGAGCATCTCCGACAAGAGTCTTTTCTGGACCCAGGTGGCTGCTGGCACACTCAGTTACCTGATTCTGGGTCCCATAGTGTCTGGCAGGCTTCCTGCTTATATGGAACCCCCAAAATGAACACCCCCAACCCCCGGACCTATTCGCTCTTTGCTGCAGAGTCCTTGCCCTCGCTGCCTCAGAACAAAGTTTCAACTGCTGCGGTCCCAGCGAAGCTGCAACAGGAAGAAAGGGACCTGCGGCGCTCACGTCGGATGCTAAATGCCCACAAGGAAGTGCACGCTGCATGCAGCATGTCAGCGGACCGTTTCTTCTCGCCCTTTCGGGCTGCAGCGGTGTCTGTCCCTACTCAAAGCGCAGTTTCTCTTTACCATTCCGGGCTTTGGTTGACAACGTCTGAATGCACAAGTTTGTGGCCAGGACTACATGGAACAAGATCGTCCCCTCCACGCCCACTGGCACTGAACAATTTATGACGGCAAGTACATTGCAAGAGTTGCCATTTAGCCCTGCTCTACCCTAGTGTTGCTCCAAGACAGTACTCCCAGCTCAGCAGCAGCTTGCATCACAGCATTGTACCCTTGCATTTTGGTGTTGGTAACTGTGCTTGACCTTTAACTTGCCATTTTACCTGTGTATTTGTGCCTGTATAGTGTTTAAACAGCATTTTGGAGGGTACTGTCAGCACATCTGCTACTCTTGTTTTGTTTGTGTTTTCTATCGTGTTGCAACTTAGGAATCATGAGTGCTCTTCCAATTCAATTTTTGCCTAAGCAAGGGGAGCCACTAATTAAGTGGGAAGTCTGGAAACAGGATTTCATGGACTACATGATGGCAGTTCGTGGACCCACTTTTAGCAAAGAAAGGTGCATGACAATACTCATGCATAGTTTGGGTTTCGAGGGTAGACACATTTGAAAAAGATTACCTGATCTTAATGTCGCTGGCTGCTGGTGATGAAGAGCTGATGCATATACCAAATGCCTTTGGTGCCATCAAAAAAGATGGACACACATGAAAAAAACGGAGTATTGTGTTACAAAAGTACAAGTTTTCCACCAGGGATCAATTAGAGGAAGTCTGAAAAAAGGTTTATAACTGCACTGCAGGAACTGGCAAACAGTTGTAAATTTGGCTCAACATATGATGAAAGACTGAAGGATCAACCGGTTCATGCTCAAAGCTAAAGAGAACAAAACACGAGAGGAGATATGGACTAAGGGTGAACACACCTTGGAGGAAGCATTAAACCTTGCCAAGCATACCAAAGCCTGTGTTAAAGAACTTGAAATGAAATTGCCTACCTAGGATGTCAATGCAGTGTCGACTGGTCGCCAGACCATACCTACTAAAAAAGCCATGGTGGGTAAAAACAAATGTAACAAGGGTGGCAAACATAGCAAGCCCAAGGAATCAACCCAAAGTATGCCAAGAGGGAGGAAATCTTTCAGGTGTCGAAGCTGTTCACATTATGCCAATGCTGTAAACTGTCCGGGCCTGTAGTGTGTCTCAAATGTAACAAAAAAAGTAATTTTGCCAGGTGCTGCAGACATTTCCCTAAAGGTGGAGTTAAACAAATTACTGCAGAACATGAAGAGGAAAACTGAGGATGGTGATGAAATGTGTGAGAAAGGCGTTAGTCCGAATGATATAATAGTATGTTGGGCAGAAGCAAATCGCATCATGTGACAAACATTGCAAACCGTGAAACCTGAATGTGACCATTTGGAGTCCATTTTGTAAATGCTGGTCACTTCCTTTTTTTTTATAACGCTTTGCAAATATATTCTATGATTCAAATCCACACACGGTGCGAGGCCACAGCTTGAACTCTGAAATGCTAACGTAGACAGGAATGTAGAGCCGTACAGAAATACATTGTTTCCTCTCATGGAGAGCTTGAAGCTGTGCAAAGAGCCGCGCCTAATCAGTAGCCCAGGTGCCGGTTTATCTTGCAAGCGCTGTTGTAAAAGGACGTTAAATGTGAATTATATGCAACTAATGGTGCTCCTTCACGGAGGATGGCATTATCTCTGCCTCAGAACTGTCTGACCCACAGCGACCAGATGAAGTTGGTTGGAATGTCTCCCTGCTACAACATATCCTCCTCCTCCTCCTCCTCCTCCTCCTCCTCCTCCTCCTCTGCGCCAGTGCCCCGTGTTCCCCATAACAGAATCACTGTCTCTGCAGCCTTTGCTAGAATACTAATGTTTAGACTGAATGAAGACTTGTCATAACTGTCAATTACTGAACCCTAGCTTGTTTGTCATGTATAAGGGCGGGCCAAATGGTATTGTAAAGGATTATGTATATATATATGACTGCTTTAGCGATTCTCTCTCTCTCTCTCTCTCTCTCTCGCTCTCTCTCTCTCTCTCTCTCTCTCTCACGGTGTCTGGGAACACATGTCGTGAGGCGTTGAGACCCGGTCGCCCGACTGAGATACTTTGACTAATAAACCAGACCTGTTTGGAATTCTAACCTCACGAAAACCGTGTAATTTAGTATATGGTTATTGTGCGTTTATTCCATATATGGACTAATAGTATGATTTGCTCAGTGAGTGAGCCAAGAGCATGAAAGGGCGCAATCCCCAAGCCAACATTATGGTAGGTGATATTTCAGTGGAGATGCTACTGGACTTTGGTTCTGATTATTCCATCATTGATTGCAAAGTATGGAAAGAGTCAATCAAGGGAATATCTTTGTCAACTCCAAAAGGTCAAAGCCAACGCATACAGAGGTTTACCGATTGAGTTTGTGGGTTACTTTAAAACTGAGTTGCGTCGTGTGATCAAAAAATAAAGGTTGATATATATGTCTCAAGCAAAGGGGGCAACCTTTTAGGTTGGTTTGAGCAAGTGAAGTTGGGGATTGTTATTGCTCCAAGAGTACCTGTGCATGTAGTTGCTGTTTCCACAGATGTCTCCAAACTGGAACATACGTTTTCAGGAGTGTTTGTAGAAAAAATAGGGTGTTTAAAGGGTTTTTCACATAGGGTTATGCTGAAGCGAGATTCCGTACCAGTGACGGCTAAAGCTCGGTGTGTTGCCATATCACTGGAGAAGAAGTATCTAAGTACATACAAAAGTTATTGAAACAAGGTGTGATTGAAGAAGTAGAGGCTTCAGAGTGGGTTTCCCCAGCGCTGGTAGTGCGAAAGGGGAACGGTAATGTCAGACTGTGTGTCAACCTTTGTGCATTAAATAAATGTGTAGTTAAGTTTCCCGCACCCAACATTGGGGAAATGGAAGGTGGGATGACAGGTGCCAAATTCTTCAGTATCTTAGATCTCACATCGCCCTACCACTAGGTCAATTTGCATCCCACTTACAGAAATGTTACTACATTTGTTACTCAGGAGGGCACTTTTAGGCACAAAAGGAGGCCTTTTGGCCTGGTGTCAGCTGAAGCATACTTCCAAAGGTTGATGCATAAACTATTTAGTGAAGTACAAGGTGTGTGGTACTTTCAAAACAACATTATTATCATAGGAAGTTCTCAAGAAGAGCATGACCAAAGATTACTTATTGTGTTAGATACGTTAGTCAAGGTGGGTTTAACACTGCAAAAGAACAAATGTAAGTTCAGAGTATGTGAAATTGATTTAGGTCACAAACTCAATGGACAAGGAGTGTCTCCGAGAGTTTAGTCAAGGCCACAGTAAACATGGAAGCCCCTCATGACAAACCAGATGTATTATCTTTTTTAGGTTTAGTAGAGCAGAACTCAAAATTTGTTCATGGATTTGCTGATAATTTTAAGACTATAAGGGGACTAAGTAAAAAAGAAGTTCCCTTTCAGTGCTCAATAGAATGTCAAAAAAGAATTTGAAAACATTAAGAAGTACATTGCAAATACTCCTGTGCTGGGCAACTTTGATACAACATGTGAAACCTGTGCACTGATGCCAGTAATAAAGGTCTTGGAGTAGTTTTACTAAAAATACAGAGACAGAATGGACAAGTCATAGGATTAGCATCTAGATGTTTAAAGGGAGCATAAGAGAAATATTCTGTTAATGAGAAGGAGACGCTGTGTGTGTTAAGGGCAATCAAGAAATTCGAGGCATTTTTATAGGGTAGGAATTACACGGTGTAAACTGATCACAAGCCACTTGTGGTGATATTTAACTCTAGAGGATTGGACGGTGTGTTCAGAAGAATGCTCCTGTTGGTCACTTACTTGCAAGAACACCATTTTGTTGTCCAGCACATTGCTGGGAAAGAGAATGTCATGGCTGACTTTCTGTCCAGATATGATAGTTGTCAGGTTGATGGAGAAAGTGACATGGGTGAGGAGTTGCATGGAGAAGTATTTTGGACATGTGGTCCCTCCATTTAGGAAGCTGAATGGAGGGAGGCAGAGAGCAAAGACACTCAGTTGAGCAAAGTAATGGAACTTGTACAGGAGAATTGGGATGGTTGGACATTGGAAGATGGTTTGGGTGCGTTTCCTAAAGTCAGAGATGAACTAAGCGTTGGAGGATTTTTATTCACATCTAGTAGATAGATTCCCCCACAACCTATCAGATGTAATTAGTAGAAATTGGCCATAAAGTGCACTTGGGAATGTCCAAAACTAAGGGACACCTAAGGGCGAACTACTGTTTGCTGGAATTGGATGATCAGGTGGAAAGCCTAATAAAGAATTGTGATTTATGTAAAGAATCTGACAAAACACTAAGGTGTGCAACCCAACCATTGAGACCAATTGAATTTCCCCCTGCTACACTATTTCTTTCCCCCACAGCAAGACGCAGAGAGTGACAGCTGCGTACTACCTAGCCAACGGCGGCTCTGACCACTCGCCAATGGTGATAGATGTCCAAAGCAATGTGACAAGGCCCGTCCTGAGTTGGTGCCTGAACAGCTTCCATCTAGGGTTCCCTGACTTTATGGAGCATAGTCAGTGCAGGACTACTGAATACTTTGACATAAATGGTGTCTTGGTGGATAGCCCAGCGATGTTGTGGGAGGGATACAAAATGGTCATCCAAAGGGGAAATGATCTCATGGGTTGCGGCCTTAAGGAAGACCCATCTCTGATGGGTGCGGGAGACAGAAGACGAGGTGACAGAGTATTTAATCCTAGGTTCTTCTGAAGCACATTAATCTCTTCTTACATCCAGGGAAATCCTCTGCAACATCTCCCTGGATAATGCCAGGCAGGTCCACTGGGAAATGCATAGTCACATTTATGAATCCGGCCTAAAGGCAGGCAAAATGCTGGCATGACTCGAGAGGAGGGACGAGGGGCACGGAAGGTTCGGGAGTTAAGGAACGGCCGGGGGAAATGGTGAGGATGGATGAAGATATAGTAGAGGCCTTTGCCGAATATTACGCAGAGCTCTATCAGAGCCGATGCAAGCCGTGGGGAACCACCATATTGGATAACTTGACGCTTCACCTGGAAGCAGATATCACTCAGGATGAAATTGCCAATGCTATTGCCCAGCTTCATTCAGGGAAAACTTTGGGGCCCAATGGATTCCCATTTGAGACTTGGAAGAAGATCAGAGAGGCAGAGGCAGTGGTTAATCCCCTATACAAATGTTTCAATACTGCGAGGGGCAGGTTATCCGGCCTTCGGGAAGGCAGCATAGTGATCATCCCCAAACAATTCAAACTCCCGGAGCTCTGCAGGTCTTACATGACAATCTCGTTGATTAGCGAGGAGACAAAGAAATTTGGCTTAAGTACTTATGGACCATCTGCTGTAGGTCATCTTGACTTATTCACCCCGAATAGTGCAGTTTTATGCTGGACAAATCGACCTGCATGAACATTTGGAGGTTGCAACTAGCACTGGAGCTGGCCCCAGTGATACAAGAACCATTGGCGCTGTTAGCAATAGACTTCGATAAAGCATTTGATTCGGTGGTGTGGGGCAGTATATGGGAAACTATGAATAGAATGGGGTTTGGGGACAGCTTTATGACTTGGGTCTGCCTTCTGTATGAGGCCCATTCCTGCCCCATAGTGACAACGGTTGTGAGACTATGAAATATTCAGTGGGTTGCGAGTGAACTGGGGAAGATCTCTTCTCTTTCCAGTTTGTATTTCTTTATTTGTATAGCGCGTCCGGCCCAAATGCATCTGTTCAGGGCACAGATCAGACGGTCCCCCAATTTGCCTATACTGAATAGAAAATTATGGCTTTGGATACCTGGGGGTTCATGTAGACGTTGACGGTTTATAGTGACTGTTTTGAGAGTCAAAGTTCTGACACAAAAGTGTCGAAAAAAAGTTTCGATATTTTTTTAATTTTGTAAAAAATATTTTTATGGGGTAGGGGGGGTCCCCCCTAAACCCCTGTTTTTTTTTTTAAACACCTATTTAACTATACCAAATTATAATAAACCCTTTACTATTTATAAAAAGAAAATTCTAAACTTGTTTTCGGCACTTTTGTGTCAAAACTTTTACCTGTTGAAACTATTTTTTTTAAACTTTGCCCGGACACCAACGTTGACCACACACTTTACCTCTCCTGCAATCTGCCTCCAATTACTGACCACTTCCTCAGGGACGTCCAGCACTGGAATGCCTTCCGTTAAGTTTGTTAAGCAGGGCTGCCCTGTTTAAAATGTTGGCGCTGCCATGTTTCCTATACATCATGCAGAATGCCCCCCTGCAGATTCCTTACCGGCAATTCAAGAGGATAGATTCAGCCTTTCAGGAACTTTTGTGGGGAGGCACACAACCACAAATAGCCCCGACCACACTGCAACATTCGATTTGGGAGGGTGGGATTGGGCTACCGAATATCCGATGCTACTACGGGGAAAGTCAAATGACTTATCAATGACCTATTACACAGGGAGCCAAATCCGCAACATATTTGAGCGGAGGGGATAGGGATGGATGGTGAGATTCCACTCTGTTACCTATTCAGACGGGTGCACCTGGCCTCCCCCGCCCGCCCTCATTCATGGCACAGCACATAGTCCAGGTGTGGGGAGTAACTCACAAATACAATGGAAGGGACAGGAAATGAACCCTGGTCCAAACCCTTTGGGGAAACTACCTATGCCTGAAATGGAAAAATTGCTGGTGTTGCCAGGGTGGGTGGCTGCCGGTATCAAAACCATTGGGTATATGATGGGTGGAGGTATGACCACCTCTTTTGCTGATTTACAACAGGGGTTTGGGCTGCCAGACACGGAGCAATACCACTACTTGCAAATATCACACGCACTACATAAACAATTTGCAAACCAGCCTGACATACCACAATGCTCCCACCTTCAGAGGAACGTTCTGCTAACCACTAAGGTTACCTCCACCATATAACAGGCCATAACCACCTTTGCAACTCCAGAGCTCCCCAATCTTAAGGATAAATGGGAGGCAGATGTGGGACCCATTGAACCCGAGGACTGGGTGGAAGCCCTGATGTGCCCCAGGAAAGTGTAATATCGTCTACACTCCACTTGTTGCAGCTTAAAATCCTTCATAGGGTAGATTACCCCATGATCTTGCTGAGGAGGGCAACTTTATACACAGCCTCTGGGGCTGCCCGCGGATCCATCACTTTTGGGCGAGGTGCTGTCAAACTGTCCAGGACACTAGGCACGGAAATATCACAGGATCCCAGCTGCTACTCTTGGGAATCTGTGGTGAAAACGCATAGAACCAATACGAAACACTGTTTTTGTCCATAACGGTTGGGTTGATGAAACAGAACAATGCCCGAAAATGGGGAGAGGGGCACGGAATGCCCCCAAGATAGACAATGGGTGGCAGATGTAAACATTTGTGTGTCTATGAAGTGCCGCATATTTGCTGCATCAGGATGCCCTAAAAAGGGGGATAAAATCTGGGGACGATGGGAGGCTCTACTAACGGATAATGTGAGCGCTGGAGTGGGGCTATGTGCCGACTTGTGTATTTTGCTTCTGATTCACTGACCGATCCTTTCTTTGTTGTTGTGTTATAAAACTAATAAAATCAAAAAGAACCGCATTTCCAAGGTACCTTCACCTTCACCACCCAAGTCAATCTCCAGCTTAAAAAACGTTGCTGTTCGGCATTCTTCCTCACATGGAACAAGAGCAAGGTTGAAGAAATTCACTGATGTGCTGGTGAGGTGAGACGAACACCATTCAACCCATAGCTTGTTTAAGATATCGTGCAAGCAGGCGTCGCACTTTCAGTTGTCATCAAAAGACCATCATTTGCAGCACAATTGTCATAGACCAATGTTCAGTGTACCCAATGTTCCTGGATTTGGTTTAGGTTCATATGGGATACATATTAGGATTGGGGAGATATGACATGCAACTCGAAATAGGTCATCTTATTGCATCTGGGGTGATTCAATATGTCAAAGTTATACTGCTCGGCCACCTACCTATCAGATAGTGGCAGAGCCAATTCGGGGGGCTTAAATGTCCCACTTCTTTATTCCAGCATTGTACCAATTACACCAATATCTGTAAATGAAGGGCATACTATCAATGTTGCGTTATTATGATGTGTGTGGTATCCTCGCCATGTGGGACACTTCCTACCTGAAAGGAGAATCTCTGGGCGAATCCTCTGTATTCTCACTTCAAGAATCCGTAAGCCAAGAAAACTCTTCTACCGGGTTGAAGTAAATCCTATCTCGACTAGTTGGGCTGTTTTAGAAACATTTTAAAGTGAGCGGAAGTGATCTCCTTGTATCATCTCATTATGTGGTACAATTATTAAAATTGATGAATGCCAAACCATTACTCCAAACTAACGTAAATAGTGGCACATCCTACAAAAATCAGGATGAGCTAGATTTCATAAATACAAAAAATAAACAGTGATAAGAACAGAACAGCATGGGAAATGTATGTTGGAATATTTAAAAGCTGCCATTATTCTTGAGGGTTTACAAGTTTGTAACATTCCAAGAATCTTTATAGCCAATCCATCAAGAAAAACTTGTGGAATTTGGAATAAATGCTCCTGAGACTGGAATACACTGGTAATTGAAACAGCGAAGGAAGAGTGCAAGGCACAAGGAGAACAACTTGTAGCCTTGGAAGAGACATATCTGGACAATCAAACAATACAAGACACAAAAAAGAAGCTAGAAAGGTTGGATGAGAAAATCAACAAATTCAGATAGAAAAATCCAGACGCTGAAAAGGTATGTAGATAATTATAAAGAAGAATGTACATACCCCCATCTCAGGGACAGCTTCTACACCGAAAAATTACCAAGGAAATAGAAGGCAAAATAAATGTGTGACCTTCTCCAATATCTCGGGCTCATCAAGAGATAATGAACCAGATAATACCACGCCAGCAGGAACAAGTGCGGGTATGCTCAATGCCCCAGGACAACAGTTTTTTTTTTCAGAGGGGGACAAAGGGGCTGACCTAGACGGCGGCCACCACAGTTCGATCAAGGGATGAGAACACAACATTGGTACCAAAACCAATAGACGATAGTTTGGCCATTTTAAATTTGTCAAAGCGCCCCCTTACAAAAACTGAAATGGACCTCCTACAAAAAGGTTTTTTTGTACAAGTAATGAAGGCAGACCCTTTTTTCCGTGAGTTAGAATTTTGTAAGTTCTTTCGAAACATAAAGTATTTCTTTGAGACCTACCTCCTCAAACAACAAGGGATGGGGACCTCACTTAACGCGGATTCCAACACAACAGGTCTAAAAGTGAAATCCAAGTTCCTGCCGCCCAACTACACCTGTCTGGCAGAGACCGTTGTTTTCGAAAATACTATCATTAAACAGTCTTCAGACATGATAAAGAAACAAAACCATGAGACAGCTCATCGAAAGAAAGAAGAACGGTTGAGTTGATCATCATTATGCAATGACGTTAACATTGCTATTAATCCCGCAGACAAAGGCGGGGGAATTGTGATACTTGATACCATTCAATATAAAGCAGAATGTGAAGGTCTATTTTTTTTTACACAAACTCAAATGTAAAATTACCCAGGGATCCGACCTAGCATCTACAGGAAGAAATCAACAGTCTGGTGTCACACACTGTCACACACCCCCCCCCCCAAACACACACACACATCGAACGCGATTTGTGATGAAGAAAGTATTTTCTGAAGAGGGAATATCCTAAATGCCAGCTTTTTATATCCTTCCTAAAGTGCATAAAGACATGAGATGTCCACCAGGGAGACCCACTGTGGTGGCCATCGATTCTATTTTAGAGCCTTTGTCAGTATACACAGAATTATTTCACAAACCTTTTGTGACAGAGATTACCTCCTATGTAAACAATTCTACACATATGATTAACCTTCTCACCACCATTCCAAGTGGAAAACTGACATTCTGGTTACGTTCGATGTTGAGTCTTTATACACCTCAATTCCACAATGGAATGTTCGGAAATTCTGGGCATGTTCCTGGAAACACGGCGTGATCCTAATAATCCTCCGGGTGCTTTCATTGTTGAATGTGCCAGACTGGCCATGACGGAAAACATTTTCCTATATAAGACACAATTTTATAAGCAGAAGAAAAGGGTCTGTATGGGGGCTACTTACTTTCGCCACGGACGTGGCCAATTTATACATGACATACTGCGCTATATAGAGGACGTGTTCTGCATATGGACAGGCAGTGAGGATCGGTTGAAAAACGTATTTGAATGGCTTAACCAATGTGAGACAGACAAAGTTCACAATGGAGACTAACCAGCAATATGTGTTTCTGTTAAGTCTCACCATATACAAACACACAGATGGATATGCCACCTCCTTGTACAGGAAACCTACGGATCAAAATGATCCATTACACTTTACAAGTTTCCATCCGGAAGGTCTAAAGCTAAATTTGCCTTACAATTTCTCAGAATTTGTAAAAATTGTACTGAAAGGAGATTTTTAAGACATGCTCAACATCTCAAAAAGAGATTCCTCGATGGGGGATATCCCACCAAGGTGGTAAAGAATAATCTGAAAAGAGCTGTGAATACAAAGATATGGCGCTCACCAAACAAAACAAAGAAACTCAACAAAAACTGGTATGCGTTACCACTTTCAGCCCAGTGAGTAACCAAATAAAATAAATCATCCAAAAATATTGGTCTTTGGTGAAACAACCGGGAACATTATATAAAACACCATTATTTGCATTTAAGAAGAGTGCAAGCCTGAGGTAAAAATAGGCACAAACATAAAATTCCCCGGCACATTATAGGACTTCTAGCACTGTGTGGTTTGCCCCCTGTTGTGAGACACCACAAATGTGGAGGGTGCATAGCATGCAACTTCACTAATACGAAGATGACCTTAGAACATGGCACATTTAAATGGGAACTGAGGTCCCATACAAATTGTAAAAGTACATTTGTGATTTACATTGTGGAGTGCCCGTGTCAGTTATTTTATGTTGGGAAAACAATCAGACAGGTGAGACAACGGATCTCGGAACATCGTTCATGTATACAAAATGTGGTACCCGATAAGCTGCCAGTGGATCATTACAAATGGGCCATACAGATCAAGATATATCTTGGATCGTGATCCAGATGCTAAAACAACACCCACGTGGTGGGGATTTGGCTACACAACTGTACAGGTTAGAGCAGCGCTGAATCTACAGACTAGATACAGTGAAAAAAGGCCTCAACTTGCCAGGAGAGTGGAATAAGGAACAAGTTACTTACCTGTAACTCTTCTCCAGCATGGGCCTGGCATGGATTCACATGCTCATGAATACTCCCTGTCGTCAGGCTGGGAATCCTCGGTAAAGAAAAAAATCAGTATCAGTTTCGTTTCTGATCGGTCTTTCTCAGTAGTAACCAATCACTGGTCTCTGGGTCATTCTGCCCCCAGCCAATGACTGCCCTCTCCCTAAGCCCCGCCTCTGGCAGCCATCTTCAGATTTGGTAGCACGCAAAGTGGCAGTATGACCAAGTGAAGAGCCGTAGAGGGGCAGGAGGGAGGGTTCGTATGTGAATCCATGCCAGACCCTTGCTGGAGAACAACAGTTACAGGTAAGTAACTTGTTCCTTCTCCAGCATGGGGTCTGGCATGGATTCACATGCTCATGAATATAAGAATACATAGCAGTACACATGCACAACCACGGGAGGTGGCAAGGCTCAACATTAAGCATCTTTTACCTCCCCATCAGGCTCACCTTAAGCGAACAGGTTGCGCAGCACTGCCTTCCGACTCTGGACTCCTCCCTGGAATCCCGTTGACGCAGTAGAATCTCGTGAAGGTGTGCATCGACCTCCACGTAGCAGACCTGCCGATGTACAGCAGGGGCACACCAGACAAGAACGCCGTGGTAGCAGCGATCGCTCTGGTCGAATGGGCACTCGGACGGACGGGCAACGGTCGGTTTGCCAACCGATGACATTGCATGATGCAGCCGGAGAGCCATCTGGAAATGGAAGCCTTCGAGAGAGCCTTCCCTTGGTTCACAGGTCCAAAGTTCACAAACAGCTGTGATGTCTTCCGAAAACTCTTTGTTCGGTCCACGTAGAACTTCAGCACTCTAGCCACATCCAGCGAGTGCAAAGTCCTCTCGGACGAAGGCGACGGGAAGAAAACAGGTAGCACCAAGGGCTCGTTGAGGAGTAAGTCCGACGGCACCTTGGGCATAAACGAGGGGTGCGTCCTCAGCACCACCATCATGTCATGAAAAGTCAAGTATGGAGGCTTGCAGGATAGGGCCTGGATCTCTCCCACTCGCCGTGCGGAGGTGATTGCCACAAGAAACGCAGTCTTCCACGACAGGAATTTCAGCGGCGCCGAATGCAGGGACTCGAACGGCGCCCCCATGAGCCTGGCCTTCACCGGCAGGAATGATCAGAACAGTCCCTTCATAAATTCCTTCACCAGGCGATGGGACCACAAGGACGCCCGTCCTGTGGTTCTGGTGTATCGGGAGATCGCAGCCAGATGTATCTTGATGGAGGCGTGAGCTTGGCCAGCGACAGTAGGTACGGCAGCACTTGAGGGGCCGTAATCCGTAGAGGGTTAATCTTCTGTGCACGGCACCAGACCGAGAACCTCTTCCACTTATGTCCGTAGCACTTGAGAGTTGAGGACGCCCTGGCTTTTGCAAGGACCTCTCTGCAGTCAGCCGGGATATCATACCCTCCAAAATCTAGCGCTGCAGGAGCCAGGCCTGCAAGTTCAGCGACTCCGGGTCGTGATGAAGTATGGCGCCTCCTTCTCTGGAGAGAAAATCCACGTCCGCCAGCAGCTTGACTGGTGCGGACACTGACAAGTCCAGAAGGTCTGGGAACCAGATCTGCCTCGGCCACGCCGGTGCGGCCAGGATCATCCTGCACCGGGACCTCTTGAGCTGGTTGACGAGTAGGAGCAGCACCGGCAATGGAGGGAACGCATAAAGGAACAGGCCTTCCCAGGGGAACGAGAAAGCATCGTCCATGCTCCTCGCCTGGGGGAACCTGCCGGCGAACCTCTGGCACTTGGAGTTCGTCGCTGTCACGAACAGGTCGATCTGGGGTTTTCCCCCATCGTCGGAAGAGTCGATCCACTTGATCCTGACCTAGTTCCCACTCGTGGCACGAGCGCAGCTCCCTCCTGAGTGAGTCAGCAATGGTGATTTTTATCCCTGCCAGATGAAAGGGCACCAGAAACATCCCTTGGGCGACGGCCCAATACCACAGATTCTGGGCTTCCTTGGAGAGGGCTGGGGATCTGGTTCCTCCCTTCTCCCGGATGTAGAACATTGTGGTGGTGTTGTCGGTAAAGATTCTCACCACCTTGCCCTTGAGGGACAGGGGAAAGGACCTGAGGGCCCAGAACACTGCAAGGAGCTCCAGGATGTTGATGTGGAGCATCTTCTCTTCCGGGAGCCAGAGGCCTCTCGCGTGAAGTTCTCCGGTGTGCGCTCCCCACCCTTCCAGGGAAGCATCCGTCGTCACTGTTATCTGGTGGGATGGGGTCTGAAAGTCTGTGCCCGCCATCAGATGAGCGCGGGTTCCCCACAACCGGATCGCTCGTCAGAAAGTCTCGTTGAGCAGGATCCTGTCCTCGAAGCTGCCCGTCGCTTGGATCCAGCGGGAGTCGAGGAACTCTTGCAGAGGGCGCATCCGAAGCCTGCACAGGCGCACAAGATATATGCAGGAGGACATCATCCCAAGGAGGGACTTGATGGACCTCACTCTGGCCCCGTCCGTGGCCAGCAGGCGCTGCACCTTGCAGGCGCTGCACCTTGCCCAGGATGGCCTTCGTCCTTTCTTCCGACGGTGAGGTCAGGCGCGCCACTGTGTCGAGCTTTGCTCCCAGAAACAGTGCGACTTGCGACGGGACCAGGTGGGATTTGGGAAAGTTGGAGAATCCCAGGTCCGAGAGCAGCTGGATGGTCTTTGCTGTGTGATCAACGGCGAGCTCCCTTGTCCCTGCTCGGATGAGCCAGTCGTCCAGGTAGGGGTAGACGTGGATCCCCTGCAGGCGCAGCCACGCCGCCACCGGTGCAAGGCACTTGGTGAACACCCTGGGTGCCGACTTCAATCCGAACGGGAGGGCCTTGAACTGGTAGTGCCGTCCTTGGACCACGAACCTGAGGAACTTTTGGTGACCTTTCAGAATGGGGATGTGGAGGTACGCATCCTCCAAATCCAACGACGACAGGAAATTGCCCTCCTCCAGCTGTCCCAGCACGTGCTGGAGGGTGACCATCCGGAATTTCTGTGCCTTGATGTATTTGTTCAGCCGTCGCAGGTCCAGGATGGGGCGCCATCCTCCTGTCTTCTTTTTCACTAGGAAGTACGTTGAGTATACTCCGGAGCCCCAGAGCCTCTTCGGGACGAGCTCGATGGCACCTTTTCTGAGCAATGCCCTCACCTCCAAGAGTAGTTGAGGGACGTGATTTTCCTTCCTGACCATGGGTGGAATGTGGGGGCACTTTTTTTAGAAAGTCGAGGCCGTGCCCCTGGGCCAGGGCGTCCAGCACCCAATGGTCGGTGGAGATGGACTCCCACACGCTGACGAACCTCGCCAGCCAGCCTCCCACCGGGGTGCTTCGGTGGGGGCCCGACCCCCCTGTCGTTTCAATCTTGCTTGGCGGACACCTTGCCGCCTTGGCTTCCCTGGCGACGACGGCGGGGTCCCCCCGACTTGTCTCGTCCTCTATAGGCTTCCTGCGACGAGGAGCAGGCTGCTTGGCGGTATGTAGAGGAGCCACCGCCGAATCCCTTGGAGGCACTCTGCTTGCCTCTGGCACTCCGAAAGGACGGCCTCTGTTGCCAGAGAACGCCTAGGGCCCTAGCAGTCTGTGTCCACCTTGAGGGCTTGGAGGGACTCATTCACCATTTTCCCAAATAGGTTTTTCCCGTCGAACGGCATATCCAGCACCTTGGCTTGCACATCCTGGCGGAAATCTGTCGCCTTGATCCAACCTCGTCGTCTAAGGCAAACGCTGTTGCCTAGCTGGCGGAAACCAGTGTCGGCAATGTCCGTTGCCACCGTAATGGCGTGGTCCGACGCCACTTCGCCTTCTTGCAAGATCTCCAGGGCCTCGGCCCTCTTGTCATCCGGTAGGAAGTCCAACAGGGGGGCGATCTTGAACGATAACTCCCTGTCCTAGCGGGCCACGATCACGAGGGCGTTGGCCGCCTTAATCGTTGTTGCCGCCGACGAGATAACTCGTCGTCCCATTGCGTCCAGCTTCTTCCCTTCGTCGTCCGGCGGGGAAGTTGACGTTGAGACCAACGCCCCCCCGCTTTCTTTTTGGCCGCCGCTGAGACGACCGAGTCTGGGGTAGGTTGTGCCCTGAGGCACAGAGGGGCCGCGTCGGGGACAGAACAAGTTACTTACCTGTAACTGTTGTTCTCCAGCATGGGTCTGGCATGGATTCACATGCTCATGAATATTCCCCGTCGTCAGGCTGGGAATCCTCGGTAAAGAAAAAATCAGTATCAGTTTCGTTTCTGATCTAACCAATCATTGATCTCTGGGTTATACTGCCCCCAGCCAATGACTGCCCTCTCCCTAAGCCCCGCCTCTGGCAGCCATCCTCAGATTTGGTAGCACGCCAAGTGGCAGTATGACAAAGTGAAGAGCCGCAGAGGGGTAGATGGGAGGGCTTGCATGTGAATCCATGCCAGACCCATGCTGGAGAACAACAGTTACAGGTAAGTAACTTGTTCCTTCTCCAGCATGGGGTCTGGCATGGATTCACATGCTCATGAATTTAAGAATACATAGCAGTATACACATGCACAACCACGGGAGGTGGCAACAGGCTCAACATTAAGCAATACAACAACTCAACATTAAGCATCTCTTACCTCCTCACCAGGCTCACCTTAAGCGAACAGGTTGCGCAGCACTGCTTGGCTGACCCTGGAGTCCCGATCGACGCAGTAGAATCTTGTGAAGGTGTGCGTCGACCTCCACGTAGCAGCCCTGCAGATGTCCAGCAAGGGCACACCAGACAGGAGTGCCGTGGTAGCAGCGATCGCTCTGGTCGAATGGGCTCTCTGACGGCCGGGCAGCGGTCGGTTTGCCAACCGGTGACACTGCATGATGCAGCCGGAGAGCCATCTGGAAATGGAAGTCTTCGAGAGAGCCTTCCCTTGATTCACAGACCCAAAGTTCACAAATAGTTGTGACGTCTTCTGAAAACTCTTTGTGCGGTCCACGTAGAACTTCAGCACTCTAGCTACATCCAGCGAGTGCAAAGTCCTCTCCGCCGTCGTCAAGGCGACAGGAAGAAAACTGGTAACACCAAGGGCTCGTTGAGGTGGAAGTCCGACGGCACCTTGGGCATGAAGGAGGGGTGCGTCCTCAGTACCACCCTCGTGTCATGAAAAGTCAAGTATGGAGGCTTGCAAGATAGGGCCTGAAACTCTCCGACTCGTCGTGCAGAGGTGATGGCCACGAGGAACTCTGTCTTCCATGAGAGGAACTTCAAAGGCACCGAATGCATAGGCTCGAATGGGGATCCCATGAGCCTGGTCTGCACCACATTAAGCTCCCACGCCGGGGCAGGGGCCTTCACCAGCAGGAATGATCGGAATCGTCCCTTCATAAATTGCTTTACCAGGCGATGAGACCACAAGGACGCCCGTCCCGTAGTACTGGTATATCGGGAGATGGCAGCCAGATGTATTTTTATGGAGGTGTGAGCCAGTCCAGCTTTGGCCAACGGCAGTAGGTACGGCAGCACTTGAGGGGCCGTACTCAGCAGAGGGTTAATCTGTGCACAGCACCAGACAGAGAACCTCTTCCATTTATGACCGTAAGACTTGAGAGTTGACGCCGCCCTGGCCTTTGCAAGATCCTCTCTGCAATCAGCCGGGATATCGTACCCTCCAAACTCTAGTGCTGCAGGAGCCAGGCCTGCAAGTTCAGCGACTGTGGATTGTGGTGTAGAATGGCGCCACCTTCTCTGGAGAGAAGATCCACGTCCGCCGGCAGCCTGACTGCCGGGGACGTTGACAAGTCCAGAAGGTCCGGGAACCAGACCTGCCTTGGCCACGCCGGTGCGACCAGGATCATCCTGCACCTGGACTTCTTGAGCTGGCTGATGAGGCGGAGCAGCAACGGCAATGGAGGGAACGCGTATAGAAACAGGCCGTCCCAAGGGAACGAGAAAGCATCGCCCATGCTCCTCGGCTGTGGGAACCTGCTGGCAAACCTCTGGCACTTGGAGTTCGTTGCTGTCGCGAACAGGTCAATCCGGGGCTTGCCCTATCGTCGGAAGAGTCGAACCACTTGATCCTGGCGCAGTTCCCACTAGTGGCACAAGCGCAGCTCCCTGCTGAGTGAGTCGGCGATGGTGTTTTTTATTCCTGCCAGGTGGAAGGGAACCAGAAACATCCCCTGGGCGATGGCCCAGTGCCACAGATCCTGGGCCTCCTTGGATAGGGCTGGGGATCTGGTGCCCCCGCCTGCTTCCGTATTTAGAGCATCGTGGTGGTATTGTCGGTGAAGACCCTCACCACTTTGTCTTTGAGGGACGGGAGGAACGACTTGAGCGCCCAGAACACTGCACGGAGCTCCAAGATGTTGATGTGAAGAGACCTCTCCTCCGTGAACCAAAGGCCTCTTGCGTGCAGATCTCCGGTGTGGGCCCCCCAAACCTCCAGAGAGGCATCCGTAGTCACGGTCTCCTGAAACGCCGGGGTTTGAAAGTCCATGCCCGTCGTGAGGTGAGCCCGGGTTCCCCACCATAGGATCGCTAAACGGAACTCCTCGTCGAGGAGGATCCTGTCCTCGAAGCAGCCCCTCGCCTGAAACCAGCGGGCGTCGAGGAACTCCTGTAGCGGACGCATTTGAAGTCTGCAAAGGGGTACAAGGTAGATGCATGAGGACATCATCCCGAGAAGGGACTTGATGGACCTCACCCTGGCCACGTCTGTGGCTAACAGGCGCCACACCTTGCCCATGATGGTCTTGGTCCTCTCCTCTGAAGGGGAGGCCAATTGCTCCACTGTATCGAGCTTCGCCCCCAAAAACAGTGCTACTTGCGATGGAACCAGGTGGGATTTGGGGTAGTTGATGGAGAACCCCAGCTCCGTGAGCAACCGGACGGTCCTCGCCGTATGATCGATGGCGATTAGCCAGTCGTCCAGGTAGGGGTAGAAGTGGATCTCTTGCAGGCGCAGCCGCGCCGCCACTGCTGCCAGGCACTTGGTGAAAACCCTGGGTGCCGACTTTAATTTGAACGGTAGGGCTCTGAATTGGTAGTGGCGTCCTTGAACCACGAACCTGAGGAACTTCCTGTGCCCTTTTAGAATGGGGATGTGGAAGGAAGCATCCTCCAGGTCCGACGACGATAGGAAGTCGCCTTCCTCCAGCTGTCCCAGCACGTGCTGGAGGGTGACCATCCTGAATTTCTGCACCTTGATGTATTTGTTTAACCGACGCAGGTCTAGGATGGGGCGCAAACCGCCTGTCTTCTTTCTGACGAGGAAGTACCTCGAGTACACTCCGGAGCCCCGAAGCTTCCTGGGGACGAGCTCAATGGCACCTTTCTGGAGCATCGCCTTTGCTTCCAACAGCAGTTGAGGGACGTGATTCTCCTTCCTGGCCACGGGAGGAAAGCGAGGGCACTTCTTTTGGAATTCCAGCGAGTGCCCGTTGGCCAGGGTGTACAGCACCCAACGGTCGGTGGAGATGGACTCCCACACGCTGACGAACTTCGTCAGCCGGCCTCCCACTGGGGTGCTTCGGTGGGGACCCGACACCACGGCCGGGTCAGTCTTGTTTGGAGGAGGCCTTGCCGCTTTGGCCTCCTTGACGACAACGGCAGGATCCCCCTTGCTTGCTGCGACCTCTGTAGGCCTCCTGGGAAGAGGAGCGGGCCGCCTGGTGGTAAGTGGAGGAGCCACCGCTGGATGCTTTGGAGGCACCCTGTCTGCCTCCAGGGCTCCGAAAGGGCCGTCGCTGCTGAAGCACCCACGAGGGCCCAGGCCGTCTCCGAGTCGGTCTTGATGGCCTGTAGAGACTCATCCACCCTCTTACCAAAGAGGTTGTTGCCGTCGAACGGCATGTCCAACACTCTGGTCTGGACGTCCTGGCGAAAGTCTGTCGCCTTGAGCCATCCCCGTCGTCGGAGGCAAACTCCATTGCCCAGTTGGCGAACTCCGGTATCGGCGATGTCCGTCGCCACCGTTATGGCGTGATCCGACGCCACCTCGCCCTCCTGCAGAATTTCTAGGGCCTCCGCCCTCTTGTCATCAGACAGGACATCTAGCAGGGGAGCTATCTTGAACCAGAGCTCGCTGTCGTAGCGGGCCACGATCGCCAAGGCATTGGCCGCCTTAATCGTCGTCACCACCGACGAGATGACTCGTCCCATAGAGTCCAACTTCTTGCCCTCGCTGTCCGGCGGGGAAGTAGAAGTTGAAGCCGCCGTGCCCGCTGCCTTCTTCTTAGCCGCTGCCGAGCCGACCGAGTCCAGCGTGGGCTGGGCCCTGAGGCACAAGGGGGCGGCATCGGGGACTCGGTACTTCTTCTCATACCTGTCCCTCTTGGCGGGTGCCGTGGCAGGGTTCTTGTGGGCAGCAAGCCCCTCGTCCCAGATGTCGTTGAGTAAAGGCACCGCAAGGACCGTCTTCCTCTTAGCCTCTCGTCGTTGGTACAGAAACCCCTCCTTTTTCTGTTCTTCAGGGCAGAGCTGGACGAGCTCGGATGCCCTGGTTATCATGGCATGGAAAGAGCCAACCTCGTCGGCTGGGGACGCACGCAGGGGGTCCGGGGGGGGATGACGACGGATGTCTGCTGTGTCATTGCCGCCGCCGACGACGGGATGTCTGCTGTGTCATTGCCGCCGCCATCGTCTGTCCCCGTATCCTCTCCCGGTGAGGGGGATGAGGGGTACACCGGTCTCGCAGGCACGAAGGGTGGGGCGGGGTGGACTCTCCTCCGCTTGTTCGGAGGGCTTCCCGACGGGCCTGGTTCTGGCTCCTCCGTCGGGATGCGTGGTAATCTCGTCCTTATGTCGGTACATAAGGATTGGATTGCCAACAAAATGGCCGCCGAGCTATCCTGGGGCTCGGGCAATGGCTGCGACGGACGGGATGGCCGCTCCATTGGGCCCTGTTCGTCGTCGCTATCTTCGATCACGTCAGCAGGGACCGTCCCCTGGGATCGAACCTTCTCGAACCTCTCGTTGAGGTTTCTGAACCTCTCGTTGAGGCCTAGGGACCTTTCGTTGAGGCCCTTCTCGGTCTCTACCAGTTCCTCCTCAGAGGCTGATTCCGAGTCTGTAATGGCCACCGCCCCCCCCCCCCTCTTTTTCAGCCGGGGGGCTTCGCGGGGGTTTTAGCGATGGGCTGGAAAGAGGATTCCCTCTGCGGCGGCAGGGATACTCTGGGCCCAGAGGCCGTTTCCATTGGCGTAGTCTCAGCCGGCTCCGCCAGGGTCGCAGCGACCACTTCGGTAGAGGCCTTAGCCGGGTGGATCAGAGCCCTCACCACCTTAGGTGTGTCCTGGGCCTTCGCCTTGGGGGGGGAGGGTCAGCGCCTCGCTCCCCCTTCGAGATCGACCGGATCCGCTCCAGCGGCCTACCCGGGTTCTCGGACTTCCTCTTCCCCGAACCAGAGCGCTGGCTCATGGTCGAACGTGCCGGGGAAGTAGCGCCCTGCATGGCAACCGAAGAGCCTGACCTTTCGGTGCTCCCGGTGCCCGCGGACTTGCGGTGCTTGGCCTTCTGTTGGGGCCCCGTCGCCGGGGCGCCCTCAAAGGACTTAGAAACCCGCTCAGACTTCTTCGCCTTCTCACCTGCTGTGCCCTTCTCCAGCCAGGTGGCGAGGCAGGAATGACGATCTTGTTTGGTCCGTTCCGAAAGGTTCTTGCAGAACACACAGTCCTTCTCCACGTGCGTCTTGTCCCCATGGAGGCAGTAGAGGCATCGCGAATGCTCGTCCTCCTTCAAAACGTTATATAATCCGCATCCAGGGCAGTTCCTGAACAGCTTGGATCCGGGCGTTGAGCTCCCCTTGTCCTGGGCCATGTCCGTTGAGGTAGGCCGCAGATCTTCCGGAATCCTCCAAGAAGTGTAAACTCGATGAAAACCTCATCCTTGAGGGGCGTAGAAGAATTCCGAAACGGGTCCCAGTTATCAGAAGTAGAAACAGTGGAGCTTGAGGCTCGATTAAACTGAAAAAATGAGAAATTCTCCTGAAAAAAGCGTGAAAACGCAGTAAAAAACTCGAGAGCTAAACACGAGGACTCCCAACACTTGAGCGTGCGGTAAAAATCTGAGGATGGCTGCCAGAGGCGGGGCTTAGGGAGAGGGCAGTCATTGGCTAGTGGCAGTATGACCCAGAGATCAGTGATTGGTTACTACTAAGAAAGACAGATCAGAAACGAAACTGATACTGATTTTTTCTTTACCGAGGATTCCCAGCCTGACGACGGGGAATATTCATGAGCATGTGAATCTATGCCAGACCCCATGCTGGAGAACTGGTACTTCTCGTACCGATCCTTCTTGGCAGGCGTCGTAGAAGGGTTATTGAGAAGGGTGAGACCCTCGTCCCAGATGTCATCCAGCAGAGGCACGGCGAGGACTGACTTCCTCCTGGCCTCGTGCCGCTGGTAAAGGAAACCTTCATTCTCCTCAGGGCAGAGCTGAAAAAGCTCAGATGCCCTGGCGATCTCATCGGACAGGGAGGCCCGGGCTGGTGATGGGAGCTGCGTCCCGTCGTCACCGCCGCCGGTACCCGTCGTGGCCGTGTCTGTTCCAGTTTCATCCCCAGGAACGGGGGATATGGGTAAAGGCCGAGCAGGCCGCAAGGGCTGAGAAGGCAGGGCTGGGTGGATCCGTCTTCTCTTGTTCGTGGGGCTTCCCGCCGGGGCCAGCTCTGGTTCTTCCACCGGACCTGGTACCGGGTCCTTTGTCAGTGTAAGGGCAATCTCGTCCTCATCTCTGAACAGAAGGATTGTATCGCCAACAAAATGGCCGCCGAGTTACCCTGTGGCTCCGGAAGAGACGGCTGACTAGGACCCTCGCCAGTGCCGCAGTCACTTTCATAGTCACCCTCGTCGGGATCCCTCCCGTGGGGACGGGGCCTCCTCGACGCCCTCGTCGAGGCCCTCTAGGACTTCTGCCAACTCCTCCTCGGATGTTGTGTCCGTGTCCGCAATGGCCACCAGCCCCCCCCCTCTTTTTCCACCGGGGTCTTCACAGGGGTCTTTTCGATAGGTCTGAATGAGGCTTCCCTCCGCGGAGGCAGGGGGACTCTGGGCCCCGAGGTCGCCTCCACTGGTGTAGCCTCCACAGGCTGCGCCAGGGCCGCCGCGACTCCCTCGTTAGAGGCCTTGGCCGGGTGAATCAATACCTTCACCGCCTAAGGCGCGTTTAAGGCCTTCACCTTTGGGGGAGGGTCACTGCCTCGCTCCCCCTCGGCCGAATCCGAGATCGACCGGGGCCTCTCCAGAGGCTTACCCGGGTTCTCGGATTTCTTCTTCCCCGAACCAGAGCGTTGGCTCGTGGTTGATGGTGCCGGGGAAGGCACGCCCTGCCTGGCAGCCGAAGAGCCCGACCGTTCGGCGCTCCCGGTGCCCGCAGACTCGCGGTGCTTTGCCTTCTGTTGGGCCCCTGTCACCGGGGCGCCCTCAAAGGACTTAGAAGACCGCTCAGACTTCTTCTTTTTCTTCTCACCTGACGGACTCCTTCCTTCCAGCCAGTTGGAGAGACGAAGGTGTCGGTCCCCGATGGTCCGTTCCGACATGTTCCTGCAAAACGCACACTACTTCTCCACGTGCGTTTTGTCCTCATGAAGGCAGTAGAGACATTTTGAATGCTCATCCTCCTTGAACACATTCTGTAGCTGGCATCCAGGGCAGACCCTGAACAGCTTTCCGGGCGTCGAGCTTCCTCCTGGGCCATGGTTCAGGTAGGCTGCAGAAACTTCTGGAATCCTCCAAGAAGCGTAACTGGACAAAATCTTCACCCTTGAGGGGCGTAGAAAAATCCGACACGGATCCCCGTTAATCGGATGTAGAGACGGTGGAGCCTGAGGCTCTATTTGACCGAAAAATGAGAAATTCTCTTTGAAAAAGTGTGAAAACGCAGCAAAAGCTCTAGAGCTGAGCAAGAGGACTCCCAACTCTTGAGCGTGCAGTAAAAATCTGAAGATGGCTGCCAGGGGCGGGGCTTAGGGAGAGGGCAGTCATTGGCTGGAGGCAGTATGACCCAGAGACCAGTGATTGGTTAATACTGAGAAAGACAGATCAGAAACGAAACTGATACTGATACTGATTTTTTCTTTACCGAGGATTCCCAGCCTGACGACGGGGAATATTCATGAGCATGTGAATCCATGCCAGACCCCATGCTGGAGAACTCGATCTTCTACAATTTAACATATAATAACTTTCACAAGGGTACTCCTTGCAAGACTGTATGAAATAGTAATTGTTGGGGATTATGCAACATGCATAGACGGACGGTGCTGTGGAAACAAGATGGATTAAGATCCACGTCACAAGGACGGTTTTAATTGCTGGAGCACATTAAAAGAAAACGTATCGCCATGAAAACATTCCACCACATATTTTCCAAAACTGATGTTTTACCATACTGTTTGTGTGTTCGGTATAGGAGCTGAGATTTGTCAACTGTTCCTAGCTCTTACAGAGGGTCTATTCCGGCATAAAAAACATTATCTCAGTGCCGACATTTCATTTAACAGGTCTGCTCCATTTGGAGTCTCTTGTCTGTTACGCGTGAAAGAATACTACACATGGGCTGCGTATCTACTATGCTGAGGAAAACAGATTGACTGTAGGATGTTACTTCACATTTGTGGTTTATGGTTGGAACACATTACAAAAAATTGTATATCTGAAGAAAATGGTGGTTACATTACCAGATTGTACAGTGGTTTGTTCGGTATATGTGATGAGATTAAATGTAAACTGTTCCTAGGGTGTAGAGAGGGTCCAATTCGGCAAAAGAAATAGTAACTATGCAGGCGTTCAATTAAAACATGTCCACCCTGCTCGGAGTTCGCCTGAGTGCCTGGTTTATTTCACGTGACTGAATGCTGCACACGGGTCACCTGGCAACCGTTACTAATACTGAAATGTGGTGCTGGGCTTCTCGTAAAGCGAATGTAATAGAGGACTGCCTTCGGAGCTCCGACGGCGAGTGTTCGATGCTGAATCACAAAGATGACACTGGGGTCTATCATGCCACTAGCAGCACATGGAGGTATGCATGTATAGACACTCTCCGGGGCGAAGTGAATTCTCAGACGTGCGCATGGTGTAAATGACTCATTTAGGGGTTCTGCCCATCATATCGCAGGATCACCGACATTGAGATCAGGCGATGTAGTCCTGGAGGCTGAGCGTTGAGGTGACTGGGGTGGGCACCACGGCATCCTCATCTACATAGACACTATTGCACCCAGCACCGTACTGCATGTGTTTTATGTTAAATTCACGCTTGGCCCCATACTACACCACAGTGTCTTCCCACGTCCTGCAACTAGATGACACAAGAAAGTGTAGTTGACCGAAAGATATGCAGTACAATGCAGGGTACAGGGGCCGCACAGTACTTTTCATCAGTGGTAGGAACAATTGTACCACATAATGAGATGACCCAAGGAGATTACTTCCGCTCACTTTAAAATGTTTCTAAAACAGCCCGTCTGGTCGACATAGGATTTACTACAACCCGGTAGAAAAGCATTTTTGGCTTACGGATTCTTTAAGTGAGAATACAGAGGCTTCGCTCAGAGAGATTCTCATTTCAGGTAGGAAGTGCCCACGTGGGGAGGATTCCACACCCATATCATAATAGCGCAACATTGACAGTATGCCCTTCATTTACAGATATTGGTGTAATTGGTACAACGTTGGAATAAAGAAGTGGGACATACAAGCCCCCCCCCCCCCCCATATTGCTCTTGCCACTATCTGATAGGTAGGTGGCCGAGCAGTATAACTGACATATTGAATCACCCCAGACGCAATAAGACATCCTATTTTGAATTACATGTCATACCTTCCCAACCCTAATATGTACATATATTTATTTATATTTGTAGACACAAATTACATTTGGTGGGATTCTAAATATACTACGTCCTGATGAAGGCTGCAAGTGATACTAGTGAAAGGCTACACTCTTGACACGGCTGAAACACTGAACTTGTTTTGAAGCAATCGCCACACTGCAAAGAAAGGGCAAGTTAAACGTAAACAAGGAATAAAATAACTTTTTGTTGTTTAAGTCCCTGAAGCGATCAGCATCTCGGTTAGAGTATACACATATATGTTGGACCCAGGTTTTGTAGGGGTCATAGGGTGAATAAGGTTGTTTTGTGTCTGTAAAGGTGAACATTACAGAGAGTGGTGTCACAGTAAATATGCCAAATTGCTAATAGGTTGTCCGTACAAAATGTAAATAGTGCCTATTTTTAAAGTTCAACGATAAGAATAAAGAAATATATTTGCTCAAGTAACAAATTATGTACGTGCAGAAGGTGAATCGAGAAAAAAATAATATGTATGACATGACAGTCTTGATCAATATGTTGTTTAGATGTCCAGCAAGTAAGAAGAAGCAAAGGGCCAACCACTGGCACATCCTCACTCACAGCTAGCTCCCCATATGTGACCCCATACAATTCACCAGCTGATATACAGAATGCCACTCATAGAACCCCCAATACAAATACATTCAAGGAAAGTGTTCAGCACAGCATACTGGGGAGTTCAGGGCGACTGACGATTTGTCTAGGGCCACAGAGGGCCATCTCAACATGTTTTGTACCCCCCTCCCCTTGCCTACTGTTCGGAAATACCACCAGGCACCAGTGGGGTGCTTAAATTATACTGGAGACAAAGGAATGTAGCTAGAATGTTAATCGCTGCAGATCAAGAGACGGGCATCAGCAGGAAGCTTAAATACTAAACATCCACTGAAAAGCTATTAATTGCTCTTTGTCAGCAAGGGGCTGATATAAAAGGAAATGTGGTGATATGAACGCTTTTAAATGCTGCAAGAGGCCCGAGGGAGACAACAGCCTGAGGGTGCCAGCAAAGCCAGCCTATAATGTGCACGCTGCAAAGTGGACATTTAATGCCCTAAATGAAGGGGACAGCCCGAGTGCACAAGCAACAAAGGCAGCCTGTAACATGTGCGTGGCAAAGCTCACATTAAGAAATCTGTTGCTATGCCGTAAGACTGCCAACATGGCGTTATCTGCCCGGAGGACCCCCTGAAGCTCGGGGGCCCACTTCAACTGAAAAAGTTGAAAGGCCCGGACACTGTTGGAGATACAAAGCACATCAGAACAGTACTCTTTTCGTATTTCACTACCAATAAGAAAGGTTCTGCAGTGCACCAAAGGAAATATGCATGTTTTACATGAACCAAAAGAAGCAGGTTTGCTTTTGTAAAGACTGGAAACACATTTTTGTTCACATTTCAATTTTTTGTGAGGGGGGAGATGAACATGCGAGAGATATGGGTTAGGTTGCAAAAACATTGGCAAAACACAAGCAAAATGAAAAAACAAAACCCGAAAACCTTAAACCCCAATGTATGTTGTTAATGGTTGCTCTTTTGCATATGACCAACGGGGCATCATTATGTGGGAAATGGTTGTGGTATACAAAGCTTGGGGTTATTAAAGAGCTATGGTGTGATGGATCTACCTGCTACAGAGATCCCATGGGCTGTATGATCTGTGGCATGGGACTACTGTGTGTGGTGAGGTTATAGCTGTATAATGAGAGTGCAAGGCCTAGAACTTGCATCCGGGGAGGCAACAAAGGTTTGAAGGAGAGCACCATCGACTGCAAACACAAAAATTGCATCCAAGAGGTGTGGACTTCCCTCCCTAATCTGAAGCCATTGAAAGCCTGGAGGAGCAACATACTACTGGAAAAGTCAGAATATCAGTTTTAGGAACATTGTTTTTATTTTTTTTACTTACTGTACCCGGCCACGCATTGCTGTGGTTCAGTTTGGTTAAATGGAAAAGAAAGAAAAAAGAAAGCACACGTTTCTAATTTGTTTAATTCGACAATGCTTGTGGGTATCCAATATTTTTTTGTCCATTGTCTGTGCATCCCTACCCCCCAGCCACCCACCCCCCCATCCCTACTCCCACCCCACATATCCCCGCTCCCCCACCCCCCTCTCCCTACAATTTAATCAGTCTGTTTTCCAAGAAAAAGCATGTTTTAGTATAGCGTGTGTTGATTTTACATCCAACAGATGGCACTGTTTTTCGAAAAAAGCATGTTTTTACCTGTCACAGGTGTGACATCTGTATGATATAGGTACATAACAACACGTACATATCCGAATGCAACTTTGTGTCAAAATTTCAAAGCAATTGGTGAAGAACTTTCGGAGATTTAAGATTTTGAACAAACATTTACATTTTTATTTATATAGAAGATAGCATAGATATGGTGCATAACCATAGAGGCCTCAAAGCTCCAATGGTAAGCGGCTGTATGCATGAACCAAGACCAGCTATCGAGTGTGTATACTCAATGACTCAGTGACAATCATCTTCAACATGAGAGAGAAGAACAGACGCCAGAGACTCTCAGCAAAATCAATTGCCTTGTGTGAAAAGCAAAACATCCACTGTTGGACATTATTCATACATCCCATGGAATCAGGGCATGGCCATGAAGGTTCCCATAATAGGGGCACCAACACCAGCCAAACAGGTGCATCTTGTTTTACCCTATCCAAGGAGACCCCTGGAGTAATAGGTCAGCTTTAGAGGATGGTTATAAGCAAATAAGGTTTTTTGGTTGCCATGTGAAAATTAAGTGTTACTCACCCGAGTGACTAACGTACTGCAAGTCAATAGTCCACTTTCCTCCATACTGCATGGGCGTCCCTCGCTAGGGACGGGAACGTATCCTCTTTCACCCAAAAATAACACTTTCCCTTTAAATGTATACATGTGTGGGGGTGCGGCCCGAACCCCGCTCACCAGCACGACACCTCAGTCCTCTTTTCCTCGTCGACGGGAGCTGACCGCTTTCACCAGGGCTCCTGGGGAAGGGCTCAAGCCTCGTAATTCCATGCAAATTCCCTAATCTTTAGCTTTTTTCCCACAGCGTGTGCCTTTGTTTGGAAAGCCCAGAAGCATACAAGTTTTCAATTTCATTATACATCTATATATATATATAAATATAATCAACATAAAAACCAAAGAACCATGTGCACCTACCTCTATAATGGGATAGAAACAATACTTCCAGTACCAGAAGTCTTTTGAGAAATGGCCGATAAGATGGGACTCTGGCACAAAAGGGTGGAAGGTTTCTCTCCCTTCAGAATCTCTGGAGTCTCCCGCCAGCACACCCATCTTCTCCATGCACTGGCCCAGCGCAAGGTCTTCCACTGACGTGGTGTGGCTACAAACCTTAGTACTGAAACCATCCACAAAGCGCTTCAGGGCCTCTTTGCTGAGGACATAGCCTGCACCACCGCTCATGTAGCCCTGCTTGGCATAGGGCTTAAAGCGTTTGCCGAAGTAGATGGGCTGGTCAGGGGTGTAGTTTGAGAGCAGGAAGCGCAGGTTGTCCACAACCACAAAAGTGTCATCGTCGGCCTTGAGAAACCAGTCAGCCTGATTATAGTAGTTCTTGTGCGCGTACTGGAAAGCCTTGATGGTCTTCCAGTACAGCTGGTCCCGCCCTTCCTTGGTGTCCAGGCCAATTGTAGGAAACTTCTCATCTGTGACGGAGCTCATAAAAAGCACAATGTTACAGTGCCGGGTCCACGTGGCCTTTAGATGCTTAGCTTTAGTTTCCAGGTTGTTTGGGCCAGTCATGATCCAGCAGAGGATACGCACTTTGCTGTACAGTTCATCTCCAACACGGCTATCTTCCCCTGAAATAGTCCAATACAGATTTAGGTTTTAATATGCATAATAACATTATTTGTATTTTCTTCTCACCTAGTCCATTTGTGCTTCCCATATGTATTTAAAAAAAACCCATATGTATTTTTGAAAAAGGGCCATCATCAATCAGGAACTGAAGGAAAATGCAATCGGACAAGCAGTTCAGACCACAAATATACGCTCTCTTGCACACTACCCACCCAGTCTCCACTACAAATCATTTTACCATAAACCAGTTTTGCTTTACTCTTGGGAGAAAAGAAAAATAAGGTGGAGGCAGGTACAGTCCAAGTTGAAAAAGCACCCGACAGTTTCACTTGGGGGTCACCACAATCCACCCCTCTTCCCTAGTACATCAGGCTCCTCTAAGCTCCTTTGGGCATTTACCAGTTGGCAAACAATGTTCACAGGGCACCTGTCAGTGGCAGAAGTATGCTTAAGCATAGTGCCCAAGCATCCTAATCCCGATAGAGGACCTAAAATGTGCGATTTCCTGGACAGAGTTGTGTAAGGGGATGCCTAGCCTGCAGTCCTCGTACCAGCAAATTTACATAACAGCGGAGCAGGAATGCACCAAGTGAATTTCCATTGAGGATCCCATTCAAAGGCAGCTTGACATGCTACCTGCTAATTCCCCCGCTGTTTCTGGAGGCAGCACTAAGTGGGACGTGAAGCACGACAACAGGGCATGCATGGCAGAGACTTGGCTGTGGTCGCAGAAGGACACATCTAGGCTAGGAACAGATTTATTTGTATTCTTTTGGATCTGAAAAGTCATCAACAAAGAAGTTAAAAAACGGAAATGTACATCAACATTAATTTTATTATGAACCAGCATGAAGTAGTAATTCTTCTGTTGGGAGGAGAAGAGTGCCAAAAAACTGGTTTCCTTGAAAAATATTACTCCATTAATACGTAAGCATGTTTTGTACGCATCCAGTCAGAAATGTCACCCAGTTTGGGATCATCTTCATTGTTTACATATTTACAGAGAATAACGCACACAATATATGTTTTAAACCATTACAAATTCTTAACCAGAATATATTTCAACTAAGGGTATTAAGCACACAAACAAAAGGCAATACACCACAAAGTTGACAAATCTGGGTTTCATCCAACCAAAGTATCAATTTCTACATTGATTCATCGATATGTTTACCCACGTTGCACATTAAGGTTGACGGAGACCTTGCGCCTTCATGCCCTGGATATCATTGTTCTGGCCAGTTCTGTTGCTTTGAAGATGCAGTCTGCTTTTCACAGGAACCACTCGGGGAATATCCGAAGATAATACATTTTGTCAATTTCATAGTTTTTCCACTCAACCCTAGGAGCACTGTCAAAAGCTGAAACCAATGCGGATGACACCTGGGGCAGTCCATGAACATCTGCGACATCACACCCAGGTCACACAATAAGCCTTGCTGAGGTATACCAGCAGCAGAACAGTATATTCAGATGGTGGAGACTGTTTATCTAGCATTGAACATATTTATATTACCATATTCTCTCGTTAGTACTTCCAAGATATCTAGGTTAGGAAAATATCTGCCTGTTTCAATGAGAGGTTCTATTGGATTTCAGCTATGCTCTCAAGTAGACCAATAGGTTTGCTTTTTACAATTCATGATGTTTGAACTTTTCTCCAGAGTACATTGTCATGTTGTCCTCTTCCTCACACCACTTGTGTGCCTCATCATTTTGAATTGTAGCGTTTTGTATATACCTTGTGCTATTGGACTCGGAATGTATTCTGCAGCACGTCTTGCCCACGCACCCATTCACAATTCAACAGATTCCATACTGAAATGCTCCTCTCACCTACCCCACCAACCGTAGGTCTTCATCACTGAAATCAAGCGAGGGAGCTTCATAGTGGGTCAGTCTACCTTCCAGAAGATAAAAAAGAAAAACAAAAGGGGATTGGAGGGATAAAAAGTGACACGCCTGATTTCAGTGCTTTGTTAACTTCGGTAGCTAGACACAGACAGACACGGATAGCTCCTATCAAACAGATTGTTGAAGGGAGGCATAAGAGCACAGATTTCTGTCGTTCTCTTTTAAAAAATAATTAGCCATCATAGTTTGTGCACTTCTGGTTCTGAATGTTTACTCGAAAAAATGAAAACAATTCCAGCTTGAATGAGAACTTCTCCTTTGATCTAACAGAGTCACTCCTTTGGTCTAGTCTATATTATAGATTTGACAATTATTGCTCCGAGGGGCACCTTTTTTTCGGCCCTGCATAACTGCAGTGACAATGGGTGTATTGAACCCCAAGTCTTCATTAAACATTTAGCATGTGTGTTGGTAGAAAACAATCTCAGATTCATTGCAGTTTCTTCAGTGTATTCTGGGACACCAACAACCAGACATTATGTAGTATGGGCTTGGTTTCAACATATTGCAGTTTTAGCTGCAGAGCTGCCATTTCTTCTCCAGTTTCCTCGTGCACGACCTTTAAATCCATAACTTCTACAACAGCAACAATTCGGTATATTCTCAGAGCACTGTGCACTCCTTGGACTATTCTGGCTTCCACTTGTGCCACTAGGAACTCAGTGAATGCAAGGCAAATTTCCATGTACCGTCTGCAATAAACCATACTGCAAAGTGGACTGGATCCCTTGAAAGACGGATGACCACTGGCTCCGAGTACGGGATAGAATTGCCCTTCGCACTCTTGTCATCACCCACAAATGACTACCAAACTCCACCCCCAAGTACCTGGCAGATACATTCAACAGACACCAACCAGCTAGAAAGACTAGAGTCTTGTAGTCACACTGCCTTACCATCCTCAGATTCCACCTAAAAAGAGCTAGTGAAGCGAACTTCCATGTGTTGGCCGCTAAACAGTGGAATGCCTTACCCCTTAGCTTCAGAATGGAACCTTCGTTCTGGACCTTTAGAGCCAAAGTAAAGAGTTGGCTCTTCGGTAAGAAACGGTAACGATCGACTATCTAGCCCTCAAAATACCATGCCTGCTTAATCTCTTTTTATGTCTCACTGTAATGGTATTGTAACTGAATCTAACTTTCGAACCCCACGTAACCATGGTCGAGCTGCACTTCTTGTTTTTGTAAATTGTCTGTAACAAACGCTCAAGTTTTTGGCGCCCAGTTACCGCAGGGTTCGTTGCGGGTATAAATAAAGAAACTAAACTAAAAGACTAGAAACATAGCAGAAAGCCAGACACGAGTAATAGATCACACAGAATACAGCTGAACCTGCTTTATCTGTCACACCTGCTGCAGAGTAAGGCTCTTCACGCGGGATCTACTAATCAGGGCTGCTCTTTCCAGTTGGGTCATAGGAAAACGAGATGGTGTTCAATGGTTCAGATTTATAATAGTGATGGGAAATTAGGTGACCCTCCTATTCATGCAGTTTTCAGCACACTGAAATAGTGAACTGTTGCTCCAGCTAGTTAATCTACTTAACCCCAACACTCAATTAAAATTGTGCATGTACCTCTTTTCCAGATAATACCCACATTTCTCTCCCTCTACTCCATGACCGTTCTCGTTTTGTCTGACGCCCTAACCCTTTTACTGGGGCACCCCTGTGACCAGATTATGTCTGAGATTTCGGCTCACTCATCTTGCAAACATATTACAAGATAGTGCCAAAATCAGCATACCTATATCTGCCTTTCGATGTCCGCTTCTTTACTAGTCCCTCACGAATGGGCTTGCTCAGCTGTTTGAAGACAGATTTAAGATGCCATAGCACAAGCAGATACTAATTGAGACTTTGTTGGGACATTTCACTACTATGGATATTAAAATATTTTGAGAGACACCAAACTAAGTTTGATTAAATGTCTGGTGCTGAAATAACGTAAACCAGGGCTTAAGAGTCTAATTGATTTTGATTGCGTTGACATAGGTGGGAACAGCCAATCCAACATTACATGTCCATGAGTGGTAACTCGAAGACCAAGGCTTCAGGTAAGGGAGGGCAAATTAGCCTTGCTGAAGCGTTTATCTATTCCAAGCTAGCTCTCTTACTGAGCTACAAGTTCTAGAAATGCTTTTCAAGTTGCCGCTCCAGGGCACTATTGACCTTGTTGCCTTCAGCCATCTCTGATGTGAAGCATGAGTTTGAAATGGGAAAGGCTTTATTCCTTAACCTAGTTGCGGTCGATGCCATCAAGCCTCTGTGGCCCAGCATTCTAGGTGAAGTTGCCGAGCCTGCTTTCAGATCATAAGATAACCCACAGCAGTAGCCAGGGACAACTGCACAATCGAAACCAATTGGCATCAACAACCGTCTCCTCTGTTCCCATGCTCACGGTTTCTTTCCGTGCCAAGAACATTGAAATTTCGCCTGGCGATGAGGGCGGTCTTGACTGCAGGCTCACTTGGTGGCCATCATGTAGACCAGTTCTGTGTTTTAAATGATTGAACTGTGTGTGGCTGGATAAACAAGGCCATGCTTGGATTTCTCTTCCCAGATGTGGCCACCATAGGGTACACCTATAAGCCCCCTCAGAGTCGCCAGAGGCATAAGACAACAGCAGTTTTAACTGGAATGCCAAAGCATAACATGGGAACAAGTCACTAAGACGTAAAAATGGCAGCATGAGAAAGTAACGAGATGGAAAAATACCTCGAAAACCTGGCATAGCAAAAGGGGAACAATCTTGATGGGTCTCTTGAATTTCTATGTTTTGGAAATTGATGGTACGACTAAAGTGTCGTTTCTAAATTTTTCTAGAAATATAGAATCAAGAAAACCAACACATTTTACAAAAAAGGACTCACTTTGAATTAAGCTTGATTAGTAAGCCTTGCAAAGTAGTAATTGCATCACTGCTGTTGATCTTGGTCACAGAATTTCGTGACCCAGAAAACCCAAGACAAGGGAGTAGGTGGTTCCATGGTATTTTGGGGTTAGGCTGACATGGGACAGCCCTGATTTGCTAGAGACATTTTTACGGACTTCTGTAATGCCCTGAAGAGACTCTTAGGAATGGTTGTAATCTCTACAGGGTGATCATTAGAAGGGTGAATGCTGTGAAGATGGTAGCCCTACCTAGCAGGGAATGGACCACTAGGAAGTAGAAAAACTCGAGCGTGGGCTGGTGGAAGGGTCGAACAGGGCTTGCACTTCCTGAGCAAACCCAAGCAATGCCAGAGCTAATGACGTTGGATGGCCCCCCAACAAACGTTGCCACAAAATGATTTTTTTTGTTTTTTCAATGCAAAGAACAGAGCAGTAGAAGTTCAGGACATGATACCAATACACGTTTCAAGGTTTCTATTGCATCACTTGTTGCAGTAGCGACAGTGTGCCAATTCTTTTGACAACAATTTGAGAGGTTAGAAGTTCCCTAGTAAATAATAAATGGAATCTAAATCTCAAAGGTGCGGCATGCAGCACTATCAAGGAATACTCCAAGGTAGGGTGCGGAAATACCAATACTTTTGTGCTCCCATTTTAGATGGCCATAAGATTTGTATTTATGGGCATTGTCGATGGTGATACACCAATCTTTACGATCGATATAGCGCTAGTTTAACGCAACCAGGATTTATTCAAAAGGTGTCAGCACTCATGTTAAGAACTGATTCACAGTTGCTGGTCTATTATTTTCCAATAGCTGGCCCAAATCACCATATAACAAGTTCATGGGAGAGTTCCCCATTTTCCGGTATAGTTTTAATAGATCGGTTTGTTCGTATGTCAATATTAAAGTTGCGGCTACTTTATTTCGGGAGATGTGCTATGCATGTACATGCTGCATGTATTCAATTTCACTTGATGTGGTCTGCAAGTCGCCCCAGAGGCAGACATGGAAAGTGTCATGAACAATACTTTGGATTACAGTAAATCACAATGGTGGGTTGATTTTGTTTCCACCACCGTGATGTGGGTCAAGAGAAAACGCACTGATTGGCTCTGAAGAGTTTGGAGGGCCCCTAGAGTGGAAAAAGGAGATGGCAGCCTGCACTAGCCAGTATGAGAGCACGCTGGTGCACAGAGACAGAAAGGGGAAGGCCTGCCTGCACTGCGCGCCCCTTACTCTGATATGATCTTTGCTGGTCATCAAGGGAATATTACAGCAGAGCCCCAGCTTTACTGCACAGGCCAAGAGGGTCAGTGTTGCAGAATTATACATTTCCAGATTCACCCCTCTGCTTCATATTGACACCGAGTCCTTTAGGCCTTTTTAATGAATTGATGCAACACAAGGGCACTCTGCCCATCTAAAGGTTAAGCCAGGCTTTGACTGATTTCGCTTTCATGTCGTGTTCACGTGGCGTTTATAAGGTTGCTGCAGTTGCTGTTAGGTCTTTTTTGTATGTAGTGGTAGATGGCTTCTGGTAATTAAGTCACAACTGGAAAATAGATTCCCAAGTGCATTCTGCTAACTGCACACCTACCCGACCTGTAGATTCCAGCTTAACTTTATGGAAAAATCATGAATAGTTTGGTGTACTACGAAGATGAGATTACCCAACACTTCTATACGTTCGCGCCGAGAACTCACTAAAAAACGCTAAAGCAAAGTACACCCGAGTCACTACACGTCGGAAGCATTAGTGCCTGGCGTCACCGTATTGAATGCTTTAGGCTGTTCATAGTACCATGCTCTCTGTATTGGTGGGGGTGATGGGAGGTAGTTGGGATAACCCATTGTTACACCTGCTACCTTCCCTTCCTCATCTCCCCTTTGGTAACCACTGGGCTCTGGGCAGAGCGGCAACCAGGCGACGTAGGTAAGTGGTATGGGCAGCGCCTATGCGGCTTTGCTATTGAAGGGCCATTCCAGCAGGTGTCCTTTTGGTACTCACTTGCCCACCTGCGCCTGTATTAATCCCTGCATGGGTGCCTTTACATGTGGGGAGAGCACATTGAAGTTCATCACACTAGGGTCTGTGCTGGAGACCTTAAATAGTGGCTGCATAAACATTTGCCAACCAACTTCAAGAAGCATAATTACTTCCTCCAGCAAAACCTGCATTTCCTCCAGAAGCGGGATTAGAGGTTTAATAGCGCTACTCTAACGTATATGCAGCTTGCGCCCAATTTATCAATTTACGTGGGCTAGCCTCACCATCTATAGCAACTTGTTATTTGTTATGCCCTATACGCCATGATTTGCACTCTTTTACATACCTGTATGATAGCATTACCAGCATGTCAGCATTCTACTCTAGCATATACTAGCTGTAACCTCGAACCTACGACAATTACACTTGCTCCATGGGCGGGTCATTATTGTACTGTACGACTGGCTCTTTGCCTCGTATACATGCAACGCTTTACCAATCGCATTTTGCTACTCAAATGTGTTCAGTGATTGAGTCCTGGTCTCTCTCTCGTACTTGCAACGTTCCATTATCCTACTTGCAACGCTTCTGCCAATTCCACTCTGATCTGCTTCATAACACGTATGCTTGCTATATTTAGGCCCTTGCACTCTGTTTTTCATAATTGTACTGCATGATTTTCCTCCTGCCAATTCTAATTCGGAATAATCCTAGTATTGCCCTGTACCTGTAATGTTTGCCATCTCACATGCAAGGCTTTCTGCCAATTGCACTCGCTTCATGACATTCATGCCTGCTCTATTTAGTCACCTGCTCTCTATTGTTAACTGTACTGCATGATCTGCCCTTGTGAGACCTACAATTGGAATTGTCCTAGCATTTCTCTTAAGCCCATTGCGCCTTAGCCTATGCTAACTTAAAGTGTCTAAATCCCATAAGGCGATCATACCTTTCTAGCCACCATGCTGACCCTACCCTAGCAAGTCATCACGTAGCCTCTTTCTACTATTGACCCTAGTATATTATGCAAAGTGCCCAGCCATGCGTATGCTATTCCAAGGTACAGGCTTCACCCTGACCTGCCTTCCGATAACGTACATTTCTACATTAGCCACTACTAGAACTAGCCTCATACTGCTGCCCACCATGGTCCTTATCCCTACTCCCAGAACGCCATGTAGCTGCATATCTAGAGCGCCAAGCTTACCTTTATCGGACCATGCACCTCCCAAAGGTTTCTTACCAGCCTGCCTACAAACGAAAAACATCACACCCACAGACTTTTTACTATCCTGCCTACAAATAGCACCTACAGAGAACATCTCTGAGCTCCCCCTCTCTGAACCTCACACCCCCACTAGGATTCCCACAGCCTTACCCTCAGACGACCCCGGCACCTTTGTTAACTGAGACACATCCTAAAGACTTACCTACTCGCATCACATCTTCCCTAAGGTTACGCCAAGCGAGATCAAAACCTTTTCCTAACATTCCATGCCCATTAAATTACAGGAACCTTCGCCTAGGTTCTAGATTCACACTGCTACACACCTCTCCCAACCTCAAGCGCATCACCATGGCTGCCAACTCCCTTAAGGATTCGGTATCCATTGCCCCTACACTCCAGCACTGCACACCACAATACAAATGCAAACTGAATAATGCCCCGTCCATAATCAAAGGTGCTCTGATCAATGCAAGATCATTGCCAGCACATGCACTAGATATTGCCGATTACATAACATTACATGACCTCGACTTTATAGCAATTACAGAGACGTGGCTCCACGCTGCATTAGGACCTTCTCTTGCCCTTGCTATCCCGGACTAATATTCTATCATCCGGCACGGCCGAGATTCCAACCTTTCCAATAGCGGAGTTACAGCCTTTATCTATAAAGCTACACTTGGTTTAAGAATCATTGCCAATCAAACTATGCCTTCGGCAGAACTACTATCCATTAAATTACCTACCTCACCATCCAGAACCATCACCATACACCTCATCTACTGTACCCCAGGCCCCACTACCACATTGGAAAACAATATCTCGCTGCTCCTATCAACCAACACCAAACCTAAATCTCAAGTCATCCTTCTGGGTGATCTTAACTTGGGCTTTCAGGACCCCAAAGACCCTTAGGCTTCTGCCATTGCCGACACCATCACTGAATGAGGATTCCTACACCGCATAACTGAACCAACACACAACAAAGGCGGAACCTTAGACTGGTTAGCCAACCTTAACTGAGACATAACCCTGTCCAATACACCTTGCGCATGGGTCAGACCATCACCTTATTTCCTTTGCCATAAATGAAGGCATCCAACCCAACCAACAGATCTTGGCCCCATCTATGAATACCAGAAACAAATGTAAAATAACTATGGAGAAACTATTGCCCTTGCTCCAGGCAATTATCAACCCTCCTACTACAATCACGGATCCTACTGCCTTAGTTGACCTCTATAACCGTACCTTACACAATGCCATTAATAGGATAGCATCACTAAAGCTGCGCAAATCTAACCCACAGGTGCACATTGATACATGGTAAACCCCTTATTTTAGATCCCTACGGAAAACGAAAGGAAACTCTGGAAAAGCATCCCCTCAACAGCCAATAAGGACAACTTCTTATTAGCCTCTCTCAACTATAAAGAAGCCATCATTCAAGCAAAAAAAGACAATTATAACGATCGCATCACCATGGCTAAATCGAGCACCAAGGAACTCTTCAACATCTTGAAAGAGCTAGAATCTCCTGCCCCACCACCTGATACTTGTACCAAAGACATCTCGTGGTGTACCAATATTCAGAATGCTCTACAAGACAAAATTACAATGCTTCAAAACAAAATAGCAACTAAAAAAAACTCCATATATCCAACATGTGCTCTACTCCCAATCCCACTACGCTAGACAAAAACCCACACCCCCAATTCAATTTCTCCCCCTCACGATCAAAGAGATGGAAAACATCATCCTGAAATTAAATCCTAACTGCCAGGGAGATGTCTGCCCTGCCCCCATCATTAAAGAGGCAGCGAAGGAACTCGCCCCCTTCATCACATCCCTTATTAATGCTTCATTCAAATCCAGCAATGTACCAAATAACCTAAAAGATGCCTGGGTACTTCCACTACTAAAAAAGCCAACCTTAGACCCAAACAATCCCTCTAATTATAGACCCATCACCACAGTACCCTGTCTGTTGAAAATTCTGAACCAAGCAGCTTATCTGCAGATTCAACATCATCTGGAGTCTAACAATCTTCTAGGGCTCAGACAATCAGGGTTCAGACCCAGACATTGGACCGAAAAAGCATTGATAGACCTTAAGACCCAAGTTCAAGCTCTCAAAGACAAAGGCAAACTGGCCCTGCTCTTCCTACTTGACCTGGTGGCCGCATTTGACTTTCTGAACCACAAAATCCTTTGCAACCATCTAACATCTGCTGCGCATTTTTCTGATGGGCCCAATGTTTGGATCCAGTCATTCCCCAATAATAGATCTATGAGGGTCTTTGCACCATCAGCTTCCACAGAACCAACAGCAGTCATATGTGTTGTTCCACAAGGTTCCTGCGCGTCACCTACACTATCCAATGTGTTTACCAAACCACTGTTTGAGGACCATGACTATTTGGGTGTCACCTATACTAATTACGCTGATGACACCCAAATACTCATCCCCATCAAAGGTGACTATGCCACAGACAGTAATACACTCAACATTTACCCAATTACACATGCCTGGATGGCCAAGCATGGACTCTGTCTTAATGACGATGCTCCTACTTGGGTCTCCTGCCAACCTGAACAAACTAGATGAACAATTCACTTCCTTCAACATTGACTGAAACAATCAAAATTTTCAAAGATGTAAAAACTTTAGGGATTTACAGCGACTCTGCTCTCTCATTAACAAGACAAACCAATGCTATTGCATCCTCTTCTGCCTACACCTGCAAACGTATCACTGCTTACAGACCATTCATAACGCTGACCAATTGCATCACTTTAGCTACAGCTTTAGACCTCTCAAAACTCGACTATTGAAATGCACTTTATTTGGGCACCAGTCAACGGAACCTAAATAAGATGCAAGTCATAAAGAAATAACGCCATCAGGTCAGCTCTGAACATCCCGAGATCACAACACATCTCTTTAGCCAGGGATAACCCAAACTGGCTTGCCATCACTCAAAAGCCTCTCTCTCACTGCCAAGTGCCTCGCCAACCTGGCAGCCCAATACCTGTCCAACAGCTTCACACGCAATACACCTGCCCGTCCAACCAGAACTGCTCAGACTCACTGTATCAAGATCCTCCGGTTCAACTTACAAAGTGCAGGTTGGACTAGTTTCCCTCTCTTAGCAGCAAAAAGCTGGAATGCGCTTCCCATAACACGAAGATCAAAACCCTCATACCACATATTCAGGAAAAATGTCAAGCTCTGGCTACTCGAACAAGAATGCAGCCAATCCCATAATTTTGCCTACCTGTACAGTTTCTCCTTTGATATTGTAAATATTATTGTCCTCACTCACAGAATGAGCACTAATCCACATTCTTAGTCCGGAGGTAGGGGAGGGTAGCGGTAGGAGTCACTCATTCGTATTTCCATCTCTTAAGGATGCTGGAAGGCCACCTGGAAGTTTAAAGATGTTGGAAATTGAAGGGTGGCCAAGAACCCTTGGCTGGCCTCCATTTCATATATTGTACCATTTTTTGGGAGGATTTCTGTATGCGTATGGAGTCTCGCCACTGAAACAATGGAGCGATTTATTTACTAACTAAAATGTAGGCCTTCCATGCACGCTCACCTGATAGATGTGGGTGGACCAGGTTGAACAAAGCAGATTTCTCTATGACTGACTCTAGGTTCTTCTCGACAACTGGTGTTGGCAGCTGGCTGTGCTGCGTGTTGCTTTCTGCAAGTAGACTATTCAGGAAGTAAAATACTGTGACGAATCCGATTACAAGCCCAGAGTTGAACATCAGCCAGGATACCTTGCCGAGAAAGGCCATCTTCCAGCGATGAGATCCTTCGCTCTGCACAGTGAAAACCTGAGAACAAGAATAAAACACAAATGAAATAGGCAGGTTGTAAGGGTGTTTCCAAAAATGTTATTTCAAATCCAAATTAAGTATTTGCATAGCAGGTTCACTGCTAGTCAAGTCTCCATTACATCATTAATACACTGCTATGAGAAAAAGTTTGTTTGTGCCCACACCTAATTGCGCCAAACTCCTTACGTAGCAAATTAAATTCACAAAAGTCAAATTGCTAGATATGAATAATCTTTGGTTTATTTGGTACGGTTTCTGCCCTTTTTGGATGACACGTGTTTCGGCGTTTAACTTGCGCCTTTTTCAAATCCGGGCTGTTCTCATATAAAAACATAAACACAAAAAAAAATATAGAAATAAAATACCATTTTGAGTAGCATGTGACCTGATTGCTATCTTTTGATTAATTACACGTTGTGTACACGAGATAGTGAACCTGGTTGTTATTGTGAGCCTTATAAAAACATCCCTCAATGTGACAGACACCTGGAAAGTGACAAGTAATTGATACCTTGTGTAATAGTGAAGCAAAAGAAAAAGTCAAACAATTAAATGCGTCGCAGAAAAAAATAGGTTAGACCCGTATTGGCTTATATATCCAAAATGAAACACATTCAAAATTAATCTCTTACCCTTGCTTATCTAGGTTGAAGTCCTCCTTCCGGGAAATATTTTTTTTAAATCGAATTACGTAACTGTAGTCCTAGGGTTTGATCCCTCCTAAATAGAAAAAACCAAATGTTCCATTTATACTGATGTTAGCTGGGATAAGACCATTTTTCTCATCATTATCCATCTCTTGTTGTAAATATGTTCCTCACGGTTTCATGCCTACATTTTAATTTAGTACTTGCATTGCACCCTGTGTTCTAATAATAGTGCAGTATTCCATTGCTGGGGAAAATCCAAGTCAGCGCTATTTATTTCACACTTAATTTAACACGTGATGGCAATAATATGGGACGTGTGTTTTTCCCTTCGGCTCCTGGAGAAAGGCACACCTACTCCATTGATTTCACACTTTTTGGAATATTCATTATAAAATTGGTGGCAATGACCATGAAAGTTATAGTCCTCCCTCTTCTTAAGGGAGTGAAAGCGCAAACAATTGATTATATTGTCATGTTTACGGTTGTGCCCACTTCCGCGAGTTTGTTTACCTAAAAACAAACGTGTTTGTTTAAGTCACACGATAGGAAGCATGCTCGCCTCTGTGGGAGGCGTGCTTGTTCTATTAATCCGGGTGGTTTTAGGGCTTACCTGCAAATTATCTCTATCACGCCTCATGCGTCGGGGGTCCCGTCTTAGTTGGAACCAGCTCCTTGTTCATATGGAGCCTTAGACCTGTGGTCCTTCTTCGCTTTCTGTATTTTAGTATTCAGCTGCCATATTTTGGGCTAATCCCCAGACTTTGCTATGTTAACGCGTCAGCTCTGATTACGTACGTTTACTTATAATATACAAGATCACAGTAGTTGCCGATTCTTATAATTAATTGAAAAAGCTATGATATCTCTTCCATTTGTATCAAAAATGATTCGGTAAGGAGGGTGGGAAGCAGTGTTACAAGTTTGATCCCTCTCTAGGATCTGTTTGTATTAGTCAACCTCCGTTTTGGGAGTGTTGAGAGTGGTGCATTGTGGTTAAGGTAGTCTTCTTTATCGGGGAGATCTCTAGAATTAACAAGAGATCAATTTTACAATTACCCTCTCCATGCCTTTTAAGTCTAAATTGAATTATTGGTCTGGGGGGATCTGGGAATGATACCAACCAATCTTGGAGTTGGAGAGCCTGAAGGATCTGAGAAAGAGTCACCATCTTGAACTTGTCCTTCCTGAGGAACTTGTTCAAGTTTCTCAAGTCCAAGATGGGTCTCAGTCCTCCGTCCTTTTTTGGGATGAGAAAATATGGGGAGTACCAACCCCCGTTCCTCTCCGCTACAGGTACCAGTTCTATGGCACCTTTCTCTAGCAGGGTTAAAATTTCCTGCAACAGGAGCGGATCCGGAATTTTGACGGAATTGGCTCCCGGTGGATGATTGAGGCCTTTTTAGAAAGGGGAGACGGTAACCTTGGGCTACTGTTTCCAGTGCCCAAGCATCTGAGGTAATGCCTCGCCATTCCTTCAGATGTTGAGAGATCCTGCCCACTGGTGTTTTGTGTAACAAGGTCTCAGAGGGATTTGGAGGCGGCTGCAGGAGTGGCTGAGGGTACAGATGCCGCTCCTGAGGCTGATTTTGCACCTCTTCCCCGTGTTCCACGAGGGAAGTTCCTTTTGCCCCTTTGAGAGGCCTGTCCTCTTCCTCTACCAAAAGAGGAGTAGTATCGAAAAGAACGACCCCTCCAGGAAGATGAGCCGGAATAGGGTTTTAGAGGCTGGCGCAAAGAGGCGCTAAGTGATTTAGCTGCCGCTTTCGAGGTCTGAAGTTTTTCAAGGCTTTCATCAGCCTTTCTGCCAAAGAGCCTCGAGCCATCAAAGGGCATGTTGAGGAGTCTAGCTTGCACATCCGGTGCAAACCCGACTTCCTCAACCACGCAAATCTGGGTAGCACAACGCTTGCAGCCATGGATCTGCTGATACTATCAGCAGTATCCAGTCCAGACTGGAGGCATTCCCCCATTGCCTCCTTTCCGTCTTTGACTATATTCAGGAAGCCTTCCCTTTCCTCGCCTTCCGGAATATGATCAGCCGCCGCCGAAATACAGTCCCACAGGGTATGGGTAAACCTGGCTAGGGTACAGGTGACATTTGCCGACTTAAGTGCCATACTGCCTGACGTGAAAACTTTACGTGCCCAGGCGTCAATTTTTTTTATCCTCTCTATCTGGAGGGATAGTAGGATAAGCAGTTTGTTTCGAAGTGGATGCTGCTTGAATGACTAAGCTCTCAGGAGTAGGGTGTTTATTCAAATATTCTGGATCTGATCCAGCTGGTCTGTATTTTCTTGGAAAAGTGCTGTCTGCAGCAGCAATGGTTTCTGGTTTCTCCCAGTTTTTCTCCACAGTCCTTTGAAGGGCCCTGTGAAAAGGGAGAACAGGATCCTTCTGAGGTCCCTTGACGATAATATCCGTCATGTCATCTTGTTCAAAAATGGGTGAAGTATTACCCCAACCCATGTATTCAACTACCCTGGTCATAAGACCCCTGTTCCCAGCATCTGCATGCTCTGCAGGATCAGGTTTGGCAAACTCTAATTCTGGGGATGTGTCAACTCCACTGGCAGAATGTAGAGTATCACTCAGGTCTCTCATTCTAGATTCCTGGTCAATAAGTTCTTCAGGAACTTGTCTTGTCCCATAAGCAACCCCCAAAGGAGTAACTTTGTCTTCTTCTGAAGCAGACTCTTCATAAATTGCAGACAGACTTGAAAAAGTCTGATCTGGGCAAAGGAGTGAATCTCCTTTCTTCCTCTTCCATCTGCTTCGAAGGAAATGGCAAATCCCTCAAAGTTTTCGAGGGTGTCTTCGAAGTCTTCGAAGAGGACTTTGATAATGGCGTCGATGACGTATGTGGTTTTGGTGTCGAAATTATCGACGTCGAGGGCGTCGACGAAGTCGTCGAAGTCTTTGACGATTTGTGTTTCTTGGCCGGCACCGGAGAGGTGCTCGACTCTCGAGGTTTCTTCGACGGTTTTACGTCGACTCTAGGATTTTTGTATTCCTCGACGCTACTGGTCTTAGCCATAGTAGCCTTGGACTTCCCTTTGTCGTCCAACGGAGTGACCTTAGGGGTATGGCTTTTTCGAGGTTCTTTCGAGGGGGTCAAGGCCGCATTCTCGAAAACCTCCATCATCTTTTTGCGGAATTCTTCCTACTTACTGGGAGAATCCGATTTAGTCGGACAACGAATTTCTTCGGTCGACTCTGATGAAGAAGATGACGAGGGAGATCTATGTCTCCTCTTCATTTTTTTCGTTGACGACGAAGAATGTCTCGATCTACTTCTAGATCGAGATCTCTTCGAGTGTCTATGGCGATCGGATCCCTTAGAATCGGTCGCTTTATGTTTTTTCGACGAAACCTTTTTTGAGGCCTCCCTCCCCACCGACAGTTTACCTCTCCTCTCACGAAGAGCTTTTTCGGTCATTGATTGGCAGGAGCCGCAGTCGTCGGTTTGGTGACTGGAACCGAGACACCAGAGACAAATCCGGTGGGGATCGGTAATCGACATCTTAGATCCACAATCTGCACACTTCTTGAACCCAGTCCTGGGTGTCGAAGGTGTCGAAGATGATGACATTTTCTTCACAGAAAATAGAAGCGCGCCGTTCTCGATAGCGAAGCGATCGGAAAAACGGAACTGAAGCAACGGGCGCGGCTCGAGCTACTTATACCATCGGTGACGTCGACAGAGTACGGAGTACGTCGAGGGACAATAGACGCCACGACCTCGAGCACAGCACCCTCTGCCGAGAACATTTTTTTCCGAAGCAGCGAATCTGGAGATAACGATTATCACAAGATGAGGAATACGTGGGAGGACACAATCCATTCGAATAATAATTTTAACAGCTGCATTTCCTATCAAAATAATTCCCTGATGCTATAAGTAACAACCAACATTACATTATAAAAGGCAATTTTTCACAGCTCACAATGTGGACTCCATATTAACACCCTCTATTCATGCACACAGAAATCGGAGCAATGGTCCACGAAATACTATTAGAAAAGATGCTATTAACTGCTGTGCTAAACTACAAACCTTCAAGTTAAAAGGCGGGTGCAATTTATTTATTTCATGTTTTTATTGTTTGCTTGTTAGGTGCTTATACATGAAATGCATTCCGTTTCAAAGCGCCCACAGGGCATCAGGGAGGGAACATGGGATAGCAGTACAATTAAATACAAAAATATACAGAGGGGGAAGGGATGGCCGAACCTACAATGCCTTGTTAGTAGTCACAACGTGCAAGTGCAGGAAGGAAGAGGGCAATGGGGAAGGTGCTGTGGTGTCTCTGCTCGAGGGCAAGCCGCAGATGAAGTGGAAGGTTTGGTAAGTGCTATGTGGCCAGGTGTCGCGTTGGGTGGCAAGTGCAAATCTCTAGTACGGAGGGTGTGCCGAGGCAAGTGCTGAAGGAAGACAGATGCTGGGGAGATTGGGTGTGACTGGTCAGAGGCCCAGAGGATGCATAATGGTCACAGACACCAATCACAGCAACTGAGATTAGCAGAGGAAGGCAGAAGGGAAGGAGGAGGAAAAGAGGAGAGTCTTGAGCGGTTTTGGAATTTCAGAAGGTCCTACTCAAGACGCAGCGGGACGGGGAGGCTGTTCCAGAGGAGGGAATCAGCTGGCGAAAACAAGCGGCCTCCTGCTCTGTTTAGCGAAACGCTTTACACAGAGTTGTTGCCAGAAGAGGGTAGAGATCTAGAATGAGAGTATTTCATAGGAGAGAGTTGCAGATAGTGTGGTCCCCAGCCCCAGACAGCCTTGTGGATGATGCAGAGGGATTTGAATAAGATCTGTGCAGCAACCGGGAGCCAGTCGAGGCATTTTAGGGCAGGAGAGATGCGGTCCCTGGGCTTAACACCAAGGAGGAGTCTTGCTGCTCTATTCTGGATTAGCTGAAGGGGTTGCAGAGTGGAAGAAGGTAGAATGAGGAGGAGGCTGTCTAGGAGAGCACTAATTAAAAGAGATACAGTACATTACACATTGCATTTAAACCTTGAGACTACTTAAGATCTGAAGTTGAACCATTGCAGTAGAAAGCCTTCCCTTAAAATACATCTCCCCCTATTAAAAAAAAACAATCACACATTTGTCCTCGCATATGTATCAATTTGAAAAAATGATCCTCTCTAAGCTTGGATCCAAGACTTTCCCCAAGATGTTGCAGAGGCTGTGAAGTGCAGGGCTACTGGCAGATGCCTACGGGATACAATAACTACAGAGGGAGGCAGGGATACTGGCACCCACCTTCATTTCTTTTGAGTTTGAACAGTGCAGAGCTCTTTAAGTTTCCGTAGGCCAATGCATGAGAAAGTCATCCAGTCTTGAGTTTTCACCTTTGGATTGTGGGTCTTGTATTTTTATTGTTCCCATTTGAAGGATAGGAAAAATTAAAAGTCCCAGAATTCCAAGCAAAGCCAGGATTGGATGGCCTTCTCATCCATGACCACGGGAAACGGAGCTTGGATATTGGGAAAGGGGAGGGCGTTCGAGAGGGCACAAAAGGTTTTAATTTTTGAGTGGCAAGTAGTGATAGAGGCATCGGTCTGCCTCAGGCTTTAGGGTAAACATGGGTGGGGTTCCAGTGTAGCAGCACTGTTGGTGGGGAGGAGTTAGTGCTTTGCTTGGCCAATGCCAGTGGTGTTGGGGGGGTTAATGGGCAAGGGCCTCCATAGTGTGCAAAGCACAGAGGATGTGGTGGAGAATTTTCTTTTTGAGCAGTAGGCAGCAAGTAGGAGCCTGCCTGTTCTGGTGTTTTGGTAATCGTTCTGGTGGGGCAGAGCAGAGTGTAGACAATGGCGATCACAGTGCAGCCTTTGGGAACTTCCCATCAGTCAAACTCTTACCCTTTCTCTCTCACCCCAGCCAATCAAGAGTTGGTTGAGGGTCAGGACAAGAAGTCAGGCAGAAGATGCTTCCTTGCAAACACTGGGTGATTGGGCTTTTTGTTTCACTTTTTTGTGCAAAACTCTTCTCCACTGGCAGGGGCCAATCAGTGAGCTGAGTTATTCTTCTGGTCCGGGTTGGCCAAGCATTGCCTGACCCGTGCAGCTATATAGTGGCCTATCGATCCTTGGATGTTACTCGGCCATGCCTTATGCCTTCCTTTGACCATTTGCTGGTTTGTTTTTGGAGAGATTGTGATAGGATGTCCACTCTGAGAAGAAACCAGCAGAAAGCAAAACTTAATTACCCCTCTTTTAGTCCACCTAACATGTGGGCCAGGGACAAGGAGAGCAAAATGATAGATTATCAATTTTTTCTATCTAGAGGTCACATAGAACACATATTATTGTACTAAGGATAAACAAAGTGTAAACACATATTTTAATAATGAATTCAATAAAAAAACATACAAATGTATATAGTTGGTGCTTTCCACAAGACACCTACAAATATTTAAAGCAAGTTAGAATCACACAAAAATTAAAAAGTCCAGCAAAAACACATATTTTACTCGTAGTGTCTAAAGTTAGTAAAGTGACAGGTATAGTAAATCACCTTGACAAATTAATTTTCAAAACATTAATTGTCTTGTTATATACGGGGGAACATGCTTGAAATGCACAGCACGGGAGTTTTAATGCTGTATAAAGACACAGATTCTCGTATCTAGATGTCTACATATGTTTCGGCACAGGATTTACATGAACGCCATCCCTGGTGTTCTGCTGTTATAGTTCTAGCCCTCTTCAGGACAAAATCTTGTTTTTCAGAAGTGACAAAAAAAATTCAACAAAATCCACTTATTTTTCACACTTTTTTCCAATGCTGTAAAAGGTGGAAATGCGAAATTTGTGTTAGTGCTTGATCTAGGATAAAAACATATTTAAATACTATTTTGATAATAGTTTGTGACTAGGATTACCAGTTATCCAGATCTCCGCTTATCACTGACCTTTTTATGCTCTTGTGGTTGGACTCAGGTTTTAGTTGATGTAACGAAGGAAGTGGGAACTCGCTTCCTCTTCCATGTATAGTGTCATACAACAGACTGATTCTGTGATATTTTAGCAGACTTTACACAATTTTACACGACTTTTCTCTGCCGTCATGTCATTTGTCTTGTTGTTCTCAGCAGGGAAACTCTCTTTCTCTCTAGACGTGCAAGGAAGGTCATATGGTGCGTTTTAACAAGATTCTTTATTTTAGTGTTACTTGTGAGACAGATCGTGCGGTATTTTGACTGACCTGCAATTTCTTTCGTCAATTTTTGTTCAATTCGGCACTGGGTCGCTAAGCAGTTTCACGCTGGGCCGGTGCACAATTTTGCAAAACTGATGCCGTCTTTATCCCACCAGCCTGAAAGGACAAAAGGTGGGAGGGGCATTAGGGAAAAAAACTTTCTTCGGGTCATCTCAGGACTACCTTCAGTATAGCATGTCCCAAGTAGTCTTTTTGTGTGCTTACATTTCCACTCGTGGGTGTTTAGGAACAGGTTTGATTTACCTTGTGAGTAATTCCAGGCGGTCGGACGTCTTTCAATGTACTGTGGCTCCTCTCTGTCTGCATGCGGGAGAACCAGTTCGTCTGATACAGTGTTCTGGAGGAGTTTTAGTGTTTCATGTTAACGTGTCACATGACCACCTATTGCGCGTCTGGTCCGTGCTTTTTCTTTGTAATTCGATATACGTCCTGAATGGTCGGCCATCTTGAAAGGTGTAAATGCAGTACTACGTCCGCGTCTATTCGGATGTTCAGAATGTCTAACCAGACTTGGTCCTCAAATATATTGAATACGTCCGTAGTTGTATCCTTTTCTATGATGGTGCCAGATGGCACTCGATGTAGCTGATGAGTGTTACCTTCTTTGGGTGACTTTTTAGTTGATAAAATTGCCATACCTGGGGTATATATATATATGTTATCTTGTTGGAAAATGCCGGAAATTTTTCTGGTTGGAGTGCTTAGGGTGCCATACGTGAGAAGTATGTTGTTTGGTGGAGAACAAAATTGAAAATATCTATATCCAGTCGATATATTTGATATTTGGGATATTAATACAAAAGAAAATACCCCACTCCACTGCTGAATTTAGGCCATTTTTCACTGTGTCCAAATCAAAAATCCATTTTTGTTCACACTTTCGGAGTGCTAGATCACGGTCGCCTCCTCTTTTTGAGATTTGGACTGTTTGGATAATGAACCAAAATATTTCGCATGGGTTATGCTTCAAATGGAGATAATGGGTGACCAGGGGTTTGTTTGGTGTTTGGTTTCTAATGTTAGTACGGTTTTCTCCTATACGTGTTTTTATATGTCTTTTTGTTTTTCCGATGTAGAGGAGTTGGCAAGGGCACTGGATCGCATATACTACCTATTGGGAGCTACAGTTTGTAAATGATTTCAGTTGCCAAATTCTTCCATTCAGGTTGACATTCTTCATGTTTTTCGTTAATGAACATACAGAGCAATTACCACACTTATAGGGTCCTGTTACAGGAGGTAGATCCCAGAGTGTTTTCTGTGTTTCCGCCTTTTTGATTGCCTGGGGGTACGTGTGGACCAGATTATCGCTTAGGTTTCTTTGTCTTTTAAAGGCAAATCTCGGTGGTGCTGGGTTAAAGTCTTCAGTTTTTATAATGTGCCAATTTTTTAGAACTCATTTTCGTAGATTGTGGCTAATCGGGCTGAAGGTCGTGCCGCATGTCATCTTTTCCAGAGTGTTTTTATTTTGGGGATTTAGGAATGTTTCTCGATTTCTGTTTTTAGCCCTTTTATATGCCATATTAATTTGTTTTTTTGGGTAACCTCTTTGTTCTAGATGTGTTTTGAGTTGTTTCCCATGGTTTTTGTAGTCGTCTAGGTTAGTACAGTTGCGACGTACTCTTAAGAATTGGCTGATCGGAAGGTTAGCCTTTAGCCCCGCTGGGTGGTAGCTTTTGTATTCCAGCAGTATTTTTATCCGTTTTTTTCCTATAGAGATTTGTGGTCAGGAACCCATCTGTCTCTTTTCTGATTTCCAGATCTAAAAAAGGGATGGACTTTGTATCATGGTGCATGGTAAACTTGATGTTTGTGTTACACTGGTTTAGCCATACCTGAAATTCCAGCAGAAGTGAGGGTGGCCCCCTCCATACTAGGAAGCAGTCGTCAATGTAACGATGCCACGCGATGATGTTTGTTTTGAATGAATGGGTTGTCCGTATGATAAATTGACTTGGTCTCCATTGAATCCATATATAGGTTAGCGATATCCGGGGCGAATGTTGCCCCATGCTAGTCCCGTGTCTTTGATTGTAGAAAGCATCTTCACATAGAAAATAGTTTTCCATAAGTGCAAGTCTTGCGCATTCAAGAATAAAGGCTGTAGGAACAGTTTTGTTGTTCATGTTGCGTTGGTTTAAGTATTGTTCCAATACTTGCAAACATTCAAGTTGTGGAATACTGGTGTATAAAGCGACAACATCTAGTGTTGCTAAGATATCTCCTTGCTCAATGATGATGTTTTCTATGATTTTTATCATGCGAGTGGTGTCCTTTACATACGATTTCATTTGTGCTATAAAAGGTCTTAGGAACCAGTCTACATAAATTGACAGGGGTTCTAGGATCGAATCTATAGCCGAGACTATAGGTCTACCCGGTGGTGTTGTACTGTTTGTATGCACTTTGGGTAGCAAATAGAATGCCGGAATAGTCGGATTGGCTTTGATCAAGAAGCACTTCTCATCGTGATCTATCCACCCTTCTTCTTGTGCGTGTGACATCAGGCTAGATATTTCCTCTTTTAAACGTGGTGTTGGGTCTCCCTGTAATGGTTTATAGAATTTCTGATCCAGTAAGTGTAGTTTGATTTCCTCGTTTATGCATTTTTGTTCCATAAGACTATTCCCCCGCCTTTATCCGCAGGTTCTATTACAAAAAGATTGTTTGTTTGTAGGTCTTTTAGTGCCTGTCTTTCCATCGGGCATAGATTATCTTTGGAGAAATTTTTCGCTGACAGAAGTTTCCTTGTTTCTTCTATTATTTTATTTTCAAAGGCAGCAATTGCTGGACTTATCATGGTGTTTGTGGGACAAAAGGTCGAGGGTGGTTTCAGACCCGTTGTACTCTTTTCTTTGTTGCTCAAGGTCGGGTTTCGGAAGAAATATTTTAGCCGAATTGTACGGAAGAATTTTTGTAATTCAATTTGGAAATTTTCCGCTTTTTTGACAGGAAAGAAACTTAATCTGCGGCTCAGTACTTTTCTCTCCCCCTCTGTGAGTACATGTGTAGAGAGGTTAAAAATGGGAATCGCGTATTCTGCACGGGTCCGTTCCAATTCCGTGTTTGCATCCGTGGAGGGGCTTGGGATCGATTGCGGCCTCCTTGTGCCCTCCCTTGAAAAAACTTGCCTCTGATTTTTTCCTCCTCGTGATGTGCTGGCACTGGTACTATTGTCGGAGTCACTGCTTGTGGTACTATTCGTAGTGTTAGAGAAGGTCACATCTTGTTTCCTTTGGTATCCATTTCTTCCTCGTGGGGGGCTCGTTTTATTGATGTTTTCATAGTATGTTTCGACGAGATATGGATAGGTCTTGGTTTCCTTATACATGTCAATATCTTTTTTCAATTTCCAGATTTTTTTATCGATGGTTATTGTTTTGAATTTTCTGAGAAAAGCAGCTCTTGTCCTGAATTTTGAGGACTGACAGTACAATGGTGGGCCGCAAATGCCTAGAAATGGACTTGTCCTTCATAGACTGATGAACATCAAAACCTGCTTTTGTGAGGTTCTCCTAGATTGTGTTTGATCCTGGCATGACATGTTCTGCCCTCCTGCATGTAGTTTTTCTCCCGAATCCTTTATTTTTGAAAAAAAAGAGTCAATGCCGACATAGCAATTCTAGAGGCCAACCACCGAAGACGGTTTCAAAATCTGACTAAAACTGAGCAGGGTGTGCTAAATTCTTTGGCTAATAACCCTGCCATTATAATCAAAAAGGCAGATAAAGGTGGTGGAATTATGATGCTGAATCGGTCCGACTACATCACTGAATGTAGAAAATCAATTGGGCAATAGCCACTATTATAGACGACTTAAAGAAGATCCCACTAAAGAACTTCAGAGACTGATTATGGAGAAAGTAACTAAAGCTAAAGATCGCAAGTGGATTTCCAGACAAGAGGCAGACTTCCTGATGAATACTAAACCCTCTAAACTCACTTTCTATACTCTACCTAAGGTACAACCACCTGGTAGACCGATAGTGGCAGGTATCAATTCTGTTTTAGAACCGCTCTCTACTTTTGCTGACCACTATCTGAAAGGCTATGTCCAGAAGATGACGTCATATCTTAAAGATTCAAGGGACGTGATAAACATCTATGAAGATATTAATATTAATCCAGAGACTTCACTTCTACTGGGTTTTGACATTGTGTCTCTTTATACTGACATACCGCAACAGGCCACACTTGATGTGGTAGAAGAAATTCTACTGAACAGATTGGATCAAGACCCCACCTCTTTTATATTGTGGTGTGTGGACCTTGCCCTCAAATGAAACTATTTTGAGTTCAATGGGATCTACTACCAACAAGTCGAGGGCACGGCTATGGGTGCAATCATGGCCCCTAGTGTAGCCAATGTATACGTTGAGACTTTTGAGAAGACCCATATATATAGCAGTACCAATCCGTTTCAACCTAACATCAAAAAATGGAATCGCTATATTGATGACATTTTGGTGATATGGGAAGGGTCAAGTGAACATGCTAATGACTTTGTTTTGGCTTAATAATCTGAACCCTCACCTTCAATTCACAATGACTATAGGGAGGGAAACCAATCGATTTCCTTGACCTGACCATTTATCACACAAATGGGACCTTGAAATTGAAACCTTATCATAAGGCGACAGATAAGAACTCTCTGCTTGAGTATACCAGCCATCATATAAAACACCTACGGGATAATTTACCGTTTGGCCAATTTTGGCGCCTCAAAAGGAACAGTTCTGACAACACCACTTATGAAATGGAAGCAACATTGCTAGTTAAGAAGTTGAGACAAAGGGGCTACCCCAAAAAACTGGTCAAAAGAGCTGCAAAGCGTGCATTTAATAACAGAGAAGCACTAATGGAAGAGAAACCTAAGAAACCCAAGGATGAGAGAATTGTATGTGGGAACACTTTCACTGACCAAAGTTTGAAAATCAAGAATGTGATTGCAAAACATTGGAAGATTTTTGAGACCTTGAAAACCCCTTTACTGATGCCTTTGTTTGCCTATAAAAGAAGCACTACAATAGGCAACAGTAAGCGGTAGTAAATTAAAATCGTTAGCTGGCAGTACGACTAATTTGACCACACTTTGGGGTTTACCACCAGCCAGCGGCCATTACCCATGTGGAGCATGTGGGGTTTGTAAACTTACCACTAAAAGCAAAGAGGTTGACGCAGGATTAATTAAACCATGGGTACAAAAAAAACCTTCTGAACTGTAATATGGATCACGTTGTGTATCGAATAAGAGGTGAATGTAGCCTCCTCTACGTTGGAAAAACCATCCGTAAAGTGAAAACGCGTATCATGGAACATCGGAGCTGTCTAAAAAACAAAACTGAGGATGCCCCGATGGTGAAACATTTTGCCCTAGCCAACCACGGATATGAAGATTTCACATGGACTGTACTTTTGACATTGAAAGGAGGGAACTCAAACACTAGAAAATAGACTATTTAGGAAAGAACAGGAAATGATTTATAGACTACAAAGTGACACAAGCGGTATGAACGATTCTGTCGAATGGCATAAAATTTGTCAGTATTAAGGTCTTATCCAAACCCAACGGATATGATATGGCTCCTTATTTTGTTATTCAATAGAGGCGTAGAGATGAAGCACCTTGTTTCAGATCACTGAAATTCTTTGCCAATCAGAGGGCTAGATCCATAAGATTGTATAATTTCTAACAATGAATTAAGAACACATCCTGATCTAAGGGGGACGATACGGATATGCCATGTTCTACTTCTGTGAATTATAAAATGATGAGGAGCACTAAAGTAGATTCTGAGGGAGTTCACATGCAAATATACCAGTGTCTATTTATCCTGAGAATAACATGCTTGACTGTTGGTAGACAGGCTATACAACTCGCCATTTATATTGAGCATTTACCTACATGTGTCGCATGAAGAATTATGGCCAATAACTCTAGATTAAGTACTTAATATGCAATGAAAGGCCCCCTTCTAGCACTAGGTCCTGCACGAGGTTTTTTGCAAAATACAGAAAAGTATTACCTACTCAATAGGTTTTGTTGTCCTTCATCTTCTCCTGCACATTCTATACACTTTATATACTTTTTTACATATTTGACATTCAAAAGGTTCGGCCTTCTAGATCCTAGCCATGTTATTTTTACAGCACTGCGGGTGTATTACGCTACTGTTCGCCTAGAAAGACTCCTTTCCAAGATGGCCGACCCCTTTTTTACCGATGCCAAGAGTTTCTTCCTGCTCTTGTACGTGTTCACGTACCGAGTTGCCATGGCGACTGGTATACATTTGAAACCTAGCCGCGCACCCGACCTCCAGACATGAAGGACTAGTTCGCGGAGAAGTGGCTACGTGCCATTCGGATGCCTGTTGGACTTATTTGAGGTATGCTCCTTTAGGTCGGATTGATTCGGCGAGATTCCCCATGTTTTGTTTGTAACAGATCCAGTCTCTATAGGTCTATTAGAATGGGTGAACGTTGCCGGCAGTGAATCCACATAGACCAGTGATCCATCAGATCAATTTTTTTTGTTGAGGCGGTAAGATGCGCTTCTGATAGCTATAACAACGCACCTGCGTGATTGTCCTGCAATACGTTTAGGCAGTGATACTCGTTAATTTTTAGAATGACCGTGCCGCACGGTAATAATGTGATATTCTCTGTTTGGTTCATGGGCACTTTAATATGTGGAGACAGTCTAGGTCCTATGCCGTCTAGATACGGCTTCACAGTTTTGTTTTGGGCGCACTAGGGCCAAAGACCGCTTGACAACAAGCTTCACTATGGTGAAGGAAAGTGTGCATCATTTCGTTGTCGCTTGTTGCCAGCCCGATATGTGTTTTCTTCACATATTTTACTATATTCTTTCGTAGGCATCTATGAATAGAAGCCAAACGCCCTTCATCTCCATTTCAGTGGTTGGCTGTCTCTGTGAATACCATGATGCCTATTGATGTTTGACGTCATTTGATAGTGGTGCTCATTTCCGAGGTGGAGCCACCCGAGGGGCTTAGCCCTTCTCTTCTTAGTCTATATGTACTAGACGCCATACAGGTGTGCCAATGGTGATTCTTTGTTATGTTTGCCCACCTGTTTAGTAGTAGTTTTCTGTATCTATCAAGCTTTTTCAAGCATTGTGTTTTAGCTCATTCGAAAAACACTTAAATATGTTTTTCGTGTATTGGTTACAGGTAAAGAGCTATTTATCAGCCTTCATCTACCCAAGTTGTGAGCCCCCCTGAGCACCACGAAAGGTAATGTGAACCTTACGTTTGGTCCTCCTATTCACCTTTTTAGGGAATATGACAAATTCCACTTAACTGTAGCTTTAGCTCTTCATTTGTCCCCTTTTCTTTGAACCTACAAGTTGCACGCTTACAACACACCCTCCTTCTCACAAAGTATTTGAATGTTTTAATTGGGATTTTCGTGATTATGTCAACCCTCCTGATGAATGTTCTCTGAGTGATTCCCCAAGAACATAAACGTGTTGAGACACTTTCCTGGATTGATTGATACAGGGAATTAATTTGTGTTATCTAATAGTAACAAGAAACTGATACAGTGCCAGTTCCATGTCAAATGTATCATTCATTTTTTATTAACTCATCATTTGATTGTAATTGACAAAATCCTATGTTTTATGTGATGATTCAGAGAGTTGTTTTTGTAAATTGTTTAGGTGATTGTGATGATTGTTAACTGAGTGATTTATTTTTTCTTAACATGTATTGATTAAAAGTATATATATTGTCTCTTTTGAGGAATATGTTTCTTCTTGGAACCTTTTCCGTTGTGCAACCTGTTCCTAGAGCTCTGTCTCATTTATACATTGATGTTCTGAAACATGCATATGACGAAGAACAATCACACCAAGATTCTGATCTTTAGTAAGTGGTATCTCCCAAATTCACCACTAAAGATCTACCTAATTCCTCAAACACATGATTCCAATTATCCACTTTTTTTGAGATGATAAAAGCAGACGCTAACTTACTTTTGAACATTTTCACATTCTTAATTGCTTATGGTTTGACCACTTGATGCAAAGTATTGTTCCAAAATAAATGCAATTCGTTATTTAAGAAAAAACTGGTTTTGATTCAAGAAGGTAATCATAGTAAACTACTGAATATCCGTACATTTCATTAGAGCTCCTAGATTTTCTCAGCACTGAAGGTAGCATAAATGCTTTTTACTGTGAGAACTAGCAAACCACATAAGATGTTTAGGTAAGGTTTTCGAAAGTTGGCAGTAAAATAATTTTTCATTAGTAAAAAAGGAGTTCTCATTCACTATATATGTAAAAATAGGTGTTTTTCTTGTAATTTGTAATTCATATTACTTAAAAGATGTGCATTGACCATTGAGCTGATTTTACATCCTGTCTGACATGGGATGTTGATGACAGTGCGAATACATCACCTGAGCAGTGTAGGTGACAAAAGGGCAGACATGCCTACTTGCATCGTCGTATATAATTCTATGTTGGGACTATTAGGACGATTGTAAAGCTTGACATTTTGTAAGCCGCATACTTATCGGACGCCTTGTGAAGGACTGACTCAAGGACACAAGGGATTTGAAAAGAATACAGCGATGCTGGGGGCATCTATAAGGAAAATATACTTACTATACACTCACACTACACTCCTCAGTTTAGTAGCTCCTCATAATTTGTAAACATTAGGTTCTATGTGATGCCAACAGTGGTGTCACAGAAGAAGTTGGGTGTACTGCGGTTTTGCATCATATCACTTTAACTGAAGATTTTGCACCTACATATAAGCACCATATTCAAATGTTCATACGCCATGCATTACTTTAGTAGCTATTAATAGGCAAAGACTTGACTGCTTGACCAAATATGACATTTCCTAACTCTAAGCAGCAGGGCTCAAGTCAAGGGTACACGCGGGTGGACAGAGTCCCCCCACTTTTCTCAAACGTCCCCCCAATTTTTTCAGCGGGCACCTTGATATGCTAATTTCTGGTGACACCACATTCAATTGGTATGTTAATGAGCCGCCCCACATTTTTTCTTAGTACCTGACCCCTGCTAAGCAGTCAGCAACACTGCTGCAAGAATACATTGCAGGAAAGAAGCCCTGCCACTCATAACGGCTCTAAATTCTCAACATTTGTTTCCCATAAATTTATTATTGACGTAAAGTTCTGCTGCCTCACCAAGAAATGTATCCACAGAATGGCACCCAAAACCCAGAAGAATCCAACAATAAACAGCAATATTACAACCTTGGATGCCCCTATTCTGCCCAAACGAATAGAAAGTTTACCCAGCTCCGGCACAATGTTTTACAGCTCTGAAGGAGGCACATGGATTGCAATGCTAGGAAATGGACTAAGGGATAGCCCCCTTTAACAATCGGCAATAAAGCTCACCTTCCAGCCATGAGCAAAATTCAGACACAGATCTTTTCTGATCCATCAGTAACAAACTCTGGTCCTACCAGCAAGCATGACTTAAGGCGATCTGATTCGAGCCAGTGGACATTTAAGTTGTGTGAACACAGACTAGAAATGTTCGAGACCAAAGAGGAGGCAGGAAATGGTGCGATTTGTTGAGGTTTGTTTTTTAAAACATGCTGCATGCAATAATCGTGCTTCCGGGGCAGAGAGTAAAAGGTGTTGGAAGAGGGAAGTAGATGTGTGTGGGGCATTACTTTCAGTGCAATCAATGAGAGGGAAACAAAATTGAATAAATGATTTATGGGACAACAGTGAAAGCAACAAGGATTAGATTCCAGTCATCAGGAAGTCAATTGGAGAACCTCTTGTTGGTGTCTTGCATGGTACATGTCTCATCCCCAATCAGGGAAAGGCTGCTGGAAGAGCAACTTAATGACTTTCTAGAATTGGATGGTGTTTTCTTCCCCCTTCAAAGATAGAGGAAAAGTGCTCAGACCTGCTTGCTTCTTCAGATTTGTCTTTTGTGTTTGAATTGGCCTTCCTGCGGTTATACGGTTTGGTATGAGGACAGGCCTGTGTCCATGGTGTTGATTTAGGCCAGGTGCTACTTGGCCAGTGCCCCAACAACCATGGGATGATGTACTTTCGAGAAAAATCGCTCAATCTTTCTATACAGTTTAAGTTGAAAGGAAGTTTTGCTGACAAATGAGCCGATTTGGGAAATTAAACACATGTTCGCATCTCAAACGATGCAAAGGTTCATGATTTGTTAAGGAGTTATTGGAGAGGGGAGGACACCAGGCAACATCCCACTCAAAAGGGCTATAGGGTGAGATAAATTGAACTAGTAGTGGCAGCACTCAATATCCAGTGCAAAAAAAAAAGCAAACCATTTAAGGGGTCGGCAGTGGTACGTGCAACATCTTGCAAGTGCTTGACAGCAGATTTGTATGATAAACTGAAATGGGTAGTTCCAGTAAGGTCAGGATGGATCCTGCAGACTCGAAAATGGCATTCCAACAGTGGAAAGAGTAGATTCTGTTCCATGGCAAAGCCAGAGCAAGGATTGGTGGAGGTGTATGAGCAAGTAGCATCCCATATGGTTTTGTAATGAGGCATTGGCCACTTTTTTGATCATCTTGGTGAGCCAGTCAAGGGGCATGAAGGAACGGCAACCACCTGCGTCTTTAGCTCCGTAATTTTTTTTATTTTTTTATTTTTTTTAAAGTAGTAGTGCAATTAGTTGCAGGAGGCGAGGGAGCAGTTGGTGAAGGAGATTAAGCTTGTGGCTCTGATGGTAGAAGGACGGGGAAGGACAGTGTGTCTCTCAAGCCGGCAGTTTGATGGTGGTGTCTCAACCTACGTGATGGAAACTGAACTTGGGAGAGGGCATATGGAATTGTGTAATGGGCGGAGGCTGACTCAGGTTGTATTTAAGGAGCAGCGTTTTGTCCTTTTTGATTTTGCCAACCTTTAAATAAAGGAGGATGAAAAGATGTGGCACAGCTCCCGAGTTCGAAAGTAGGTCAGCAGTGCAGTGGACCTATTTAGAAATCCCTTAAGCTTTTTATTGTCTGCCATGCCATTGGTAGAGTAATGACCCTTTTTGTGGAGAGGAATGGGGTTGCAACAAAGGCCACTTTGCCAGTGTGATCTTTTAACTGTGCCAAGTAGTTTCTAGCTTGTGCAAGGCTTTTGAAAAGGGAGAAGAGAATTATTCAACCTGTTCTTTGATGGGGGTCTGGAGGATTCCTTTTGGAGGAAGGAAAATAGTAAGGACTAGTTAATTATCAGTGTTGAGTCAAGTGCTAATTTTCCAGCACTGGGAAAATGGGAGAGCATCCATCACAGAAGACCTAAGGTTATATTTTTTATTTTTGCATTTTTAAAATTGTAAATGCCTACCCCTTTTTGTACTTCCACGGGTGAGGAACTAGAACATTGGGTCTGTCCTGCTCCCCAATCGCTTCTCTACATTCAGTGATCAATTTGTTGATTCAGACCCCGAAACTCAGTGCAGTTAAGAAGGTCCGATTGTGTGAAACATGTCAATGTTTTTCCTGTGTCTAAATACATCAGCGAGTCAGTACACACAGGCAGGCATACTGCAGCACCTGACGGTGATGGTATTGAAAGGTGGTCGCTCAAATACCACAAGCTGAGGAATGTGGGGGTTCTATGTGATAGTTGTGAACTTTAGGCCGCACACAAAAAAAAGACCAAATTATTTCTGCCGATTTGGTGCCTGCCTTTAATATTCAAAGGCTGAGAGTTCATCGAGCCAGTCTAAGATCATGCTATCCAAAACTCCAAAACGCTGACAGAAGTACTTCTGCTTAATCTTTACAGGGATGACAGAAGTTTGTTAAGTTATGACGATTTATACAGCACACTGATGCCATTTGCATGATCTCCGGGCTCTCACGTGGCACTGTAAGAAAAGCGGGTGGGGTTGGTTAGTGGGGGAAGAGGGATAGGCTAGAGTTTTTGCTCTTCTGTTGATGCTTGCAGAACCAGGAGAAACTGGCTCCTGTGCGTGTGAGCTTTCTGGGCGTGCTTTGTTGTGTGCACTGGGCATGTTGTGTCCGAAGTGGCAGTGTTCAGTGTCTGGGTTGTTTGCAACTATTTGGTTTGTGGCATGGTTAGCGATGGGTGTGTGGTTTGCATGCTTTTTGATGTGTAGTTTGGCAGTCTTCTCACATTGCAGAGAAGCATTTCCTTTTGCAGACGAACGCCTCTACACTGCGCCTTTGAATCTGCGCTGGGAGTTTTCTATAACTCGCGCACGGCAATCTCTCGCTCCCAGGAGGGGGCGGAGCTCAGTGCAACTCACGTGACTGCTCACGTGACATTCCCTGCCCACAAAATCGGGCCAGTCCAGCAGCACGGCGCAGTCTTCTCACATTGCAGAGAAGCATTTCCTTTTGCAGACGAACGCCTCTACACTGCGCCTTTGAATCTGCGCTGGGAGTTTTCTAAAACTCGTGCACGGCAATCTCTCGCTCCCAGGAGGGGGCGGAGCTCAGTGCAACTCACGTGACTGCTCACGTGACATTCCCTGCCCATAAAATCGGCCAGTCCAGCAGCACGGCGCAGTCTTCTCATATTGCAGAGAAGCATTTCCTTTTGCAGACGAACGCCTCTACACTGCGCCTTTGAATCTGCGCTGGGAGTTTTCTAAAACTCGCGCACGGCAATCTGTCGCTCCCAGGAGGGGGCGGAGCTCAGTGCAACTCACGTGACTGCTCACGTGACATTCCCTGCCCACAAAATCGAGCCAGTCTACCCTTGTGGCGTTAAGCCCGGGGGAGTAAAGTCTACTGGCTGTTGTGCGGCGGTTTGGCGCTGGAAGGGCGCAAGACAAAGCTAACAGACTAACGGATTACCTACATCTGGGTGATATTATCCTGAGCTGAGATCGAAGACAGGCTGAACGCACTGCATTGAGCACACAAGGTGAGCTAATCCCGTAGTCTAAGCAGATATCCAACTCTATATACTCTTGTAAGCCAATCAAAAATCGTATAACGCCTGATAGATATAGTCCATCATCTGGGCGGGGCATTATCGGGAGTCTGCGAGGGGCCTGACCCCTTCGATCCCTAATCCCCCACAGTTCAGTGACTACTCCAAAACTGAGCTGACCTAACCACATAGCTGTAGAGTCTCGAGCACTCACACCAAAAGGAGAATGGCTGACACACAAGGCCACAACGGAAACCCTAATGTGGACCTATCAGTAACGATTAGAACGCTGTCTGCTGGCCAAATACCGGCGGAAAGCCTGACACATCCACACACAAGATCACAGCTGCGAAGATGGAACTCGCTGGCTACCTCATGTAAACCCCTACGGCGGCAGTCGACCAAGCCCAATCGTAAACCCGATGGTAAGTCAGACGGTGATGGCGACTACACGGGGGAGATAAACTGTTTACCATCAGCTTCTGACCCCGAAAATACACAAGATCTAGACCAAGACTCAGATCAGACCCAATCAAGAGAAGAACAACTGAAGACTACCAATGTTATCACCAATAACCAGCGACACACTATAAGTCTACAGAATGCGGGTCAAAACTGGATAGCACACTTCCCAGCGGCGTTAGACTTTGCTCTCACCAATACAGAAGGAGACCAAGAAAGTGATCTTCCAAGCGTGCCTCTGAGCAACGTTATCTGCGAGGGCGAGCCAGGCACTAATGGTTCACCTCGTAATTTTCCTTTAGAAATCGAGAGGAGCCAGGTCTTGATACATGACGAATGTGGCTCCTTATCAGAGGGCACCGAGATGGAAGCGACGAAAGAAAGCCCACTCATAAATAGACATGATTCCTCCATAACTTCCTTGAAGAACTTGCAAGCAAACGGAGAAGCACATCTGCATCTAAAGCAAAAAACGGGACTCACTGACACTTGCGTCGGTGCCTCAAATGACGATGAGGTTTTCCATCAAGCAAATCATGATACAACTGAGACCCTACGCAATAAAGAGCCTATTGCCTCGGGATCCAATAGGAGAAACTCACTGGAGGTTGTTAATAAGATACTAAACGACATCACACTAACAAACAAAGCACGAGGTGCCACAGTAAAAGACAGTCTGGTCTCTTCGATCCACGAGTCCAGTGTTATCGAAGCTATTGAAGATATTGTAGACGTAATGAAGGAGACCTTGGGTGCGCCGTCTCTATCACAATGGAAAAATGCCTATGGGAAACGTAGGCGTATCGAGTACAGTCGATCTCCTACTCTACCGTGTTCACAGAGAAAAGGCAAAAAAATCCCTTTACAAACTTTAACGAGACCAACAACACTCTCATCTAGCTACGAAGGTCTCCCAGAGATGAGACAATCACCCCCCCTTCCGTCATCATCATCTGACTCTTCTTACTCAGAGTCACAGTACAATATACCAAGGCGCCTCAAACCTCGAACGCAAAACCCCCCACAAAATAAGCACGAGGAGCTCTCCTCTGAACTAGTCGGTTGCATAATGAAAGAGATTCAACCACTTGTAATGTCTTCTCTTGCAATATCTATAGCTCCGTTTCTAAAACTATATGAGCAAGTTGACGGGAACCTCAGAGATCTGTCCACACTAGTTGCAATGATCAACTCAAAATTGGTAGGTCTGGACATGGAAATCACATTAACAAACCAAGTGCAACGAGACTCCAACAAAAGAATTGAGACTCACTTGACTACTCTTCTGGATCATAGGAAAACTAACGGATCGGAAAAAAAGTTACTGGCAGAAGTCGCTAAAGAAGCACTTAACCTTCTAAAAACAAGGAAAATTACAACGGAGTCTGCCGATGAAGAACGAATCATTATCCGTCCGGAATCTCAAGAGCGGAACTGTAAGAACACCAAAACAAGTCCTCAGGTGACCACCAACCTGGAGCCCGACCTGAATAAACGAGTTTCTTCATTGCAACAAGCCGAGAGCATACCAATCGAAAGCCAAGGGGTGACTAGCCCTCTGCCTCTATCCATAGATCTAACCAAAGACGATGCCACACAGCAGTTAAATTTACATGATGACACAAGATCGGAGGAGATAAGAAATTCTGAACTAATTGACAACGTAACAAAAGTCATCTCACCTAATATGCACCCACAGGACCAACTAAACAAGCCTTGTTTTCAAACAATCTTAGACAAAACAAGATCGATACTGAATCCAGCCTCTCTTGATCCCCAAATACCAACTACCTCAACTGATATTGAGAATTGTGCCAGACTGCAAGATTGCGTCCCTGGGCAGCTTGATTCTGAAACTGAAAGAAATAATGGCATCTTTGCGATCTTCAAGCAAAACACTAAACAGACTACTGGGACGCCCCTAAACCTAATAAGAAAGGAAACTCAAATTAAAAAAACAAAAAACCAATGCATTAAGAACTCTCGACGTGGTAACAACTCCAGAAAGTTCTTACGTAACATAAAAACAGTAAATGTAACCGTAAACCAGAATATAAAACCTGCGGATCCAACTCTGAACAAAAAGAGCTCAGAAAAGGAGGCAACAGGTGAGTTCTCTAATCAAAAAAGCGAGGAATCTAACAAGGAAGCTGAACAAATGAACGAGCTGTTAAATATGTCAACTTACGAAGACACTGACGAATTAGAGCCAATTGACCACAAGAATTCATCTGAGTCAACTTCAAGTCTTAATGATCCTCTACGAGACACGGTAAATACGAACATCGAACGAAAATCAACATCTACACTGTTGTCCTCACATATTACAACGTCACAAAGAACTTGCTCAATGATTCCCAAGATCGTAAACACCGAAAAAGCCCCACTGGTGGAAGCTAGCACCATCTTCCTCACTTTGACAGAAAGACGAGAAATGACGCTAAAAAAAATTGAGGATAGAGATTGTCAAAACATAAAAATACCCAAAAGCCTGCCCGAACCAGAATCCAGGAAGGTAAGAGAGCCTCACGAAGAGGTTCGAAAATTTGCACCAAACAAGTGTTACGGGAAAGGACCTCTGGTGATCAAAGCTCCCGCAACAAAACAAATGCTTGGAGAACACAAAAGAAGTGACTCTTACCAAAATGAACACCTAGGTAACAAAACTTCCACATTTACTTACAAAATAAAGATTGAAAGTTTGGAAAGTCAAGATGACGTGATCATGAACCGTAACAATGTTCTACGATTACTTCACTGCGTCCCGCGTCTGAGAACGATACAATCGTATGACATCAAAACAGTGGAATTCCCACAGGAAGGTCAAAACGACCTTGTACTAATACATCTAAAATCAAAAATGATAACCAACAGTATCCTGGATGCAACGCCAGAGCTGATGTCGCTTGGATTCGACATTCTGGAACTAAATAATGAAGAAAACCACATAACCCACTCTTACAAAACTACAGAACCATAGTTAGTCTCATCCTTCTGGAAGAAAAGTAATGAAGTGAAGAGTCCTGAGAAAAAGCAAGAGGTTGGACAACTTAATAGAATTCAGCGCATCAATAGTGATTGTGGCTCAGGAAAAGCGGAACATGTCCAAAATGACATGGTGGAACAAATCCAAATCACAATTACTGGCACCCAAGCTCTCAACAAAAAAAACTGTACTGCCGAACTGGAAAATAATGAAAACGAATCATCGGATAACTGGGGGTGGCTGGCAAAAGCCCTGAACAAAACAACTCAAAGCTAATGCCAACTAGAAAACCCGCCCCCGACAGTCAAGTTCGGCTCCTGGAACACCAGAGGATTTGTGCATCTATATCAAGAGAGCTGCTTTCCGGGGTTGGATGTTGTGTGCCTTCAAGAAACGTGGCTGGACAAGCACCCCATCTCTGGAGAATATGAGATCGCATTTAATCCAGCCATCAAACAACTGACGGGTAGGCCCATGGCAGGCCTTATTACCTTGATTAAAAAAGTTCTGGATATCAAATTCTCAATACTGAAAACGTGACTCCCTACATTCAGGCCACGACAATTGTACAAAGCAACTTAGGAAACAAGAAAACCCACATCCTGAATCTATATTGGAACCACAAGACTACAAGCGGCAATGAATACATAGATCAAGTTACAACTGTCATAGATGATTGGTTCGAAGCAGATGTTGGCGTCGATATAGTGATCTGTGGAGACTTGAATATGAACTGCCTAACAATAAACAACAAACTAGATCCAAAAAACACCAATAAATTACAACTCGCCAGTCAATGGGCGACAGAGATGGAGCTAAGAAACCTCATGCTGATGAATGGAAACATAGCAGGCGATATTCCAGCTCAACCAACCTGGTCCAGAGGCACCCAACGATCGACGCTTGATTACTTTTACGTCAGCGAGAAAATACATCAACACGCAACTTCACTCGTGGTGCACCCTATGACCAATAGTGATCATGACTTAGTTATTCTGTCATGCATCACAGCTTATGGAGCTAAACTTACAACATGGAAATCCCCGGTAATGATTGAATCCAACAGGGTCAGACTGAAACTAAAGAAAACAGAGGTTAAAAACATACTAACCACATATGTAGTCGAACAAAAAGAGATCGATTACATCCATCTCTTAGACGATTTCAAAGAAAAACATCAAGGATCCAAAGCTCGTGGCTTTGTCGCAAGACACAAATTTGATCTAGAGCTGAGAAAAAGAAAGAGATTTAAGAGCGCAAATAAGACATCTACCGAAAACTGACGCCAATAGTTACTTAACTGCAAAAAGAGAGTGCAAACAAAAGTATAAAAACTGGTTACGATCACACAAAGCAGACATGATGCAGAACGACGCAGAACTAATTATGGAAAAACTGCAAAATAAAAACTCCTCTGCTTTCTGGAAGATAATCAACCACGAAGGAGCCCCGCAAATGGCAGTACTGACAAACGCAATTACTGAAGCTGAGTGGATACATCATTTCTCGAAGCTATACAGCAAGAGAACCACCGCAGCCGAGACATTACCACCTATCCGAGAAAAATGGAAGTTGGAATTTGAGAAAAACGATATCGAGGAGATAATAAAAAGAGCTAGCTCCTCCAGAGCACCAGGCCCGGACGGTCTAACAAACCACACAATCAAAGAAAATCCAGAGCTGTGGGCTGAGCTATGCCACAAGATGTTTAAAAGAATAGCAGCTAATCGTAAAAGCCCGGATTCATGGAAATGTGCAATAATCATCCCAATCTTCAAGAAAGGGAATCGATCTGATCCAACAAATTATCGACCCATTGCGCTGTTAGATGTGTTAGGCAAAGTGTATGCGACTCTCCTACAACAACAACTTGTGAAATGGGCAGCTGACTCAAACCACCTGGACCCACGACAGACTGGCTTTGTCAAGGGGGTAGGCTGTGCCTTGAATCTCCTCCCAATTAACCTTCTCAAAATGGAAGCCATAAGAACAAGATCCAAGGTGTACCTCGCACTGATAGACTTCTCACATGCCTTCGATAGCATAGATAGAGAGCTACTATGGGAGAAAATGAAGTCGTGGGAATGTCCGGAAGATCTGATAGCGGCCATCAAAGAGCTCCACACTGGCACAAGCATCAAAATCCGCCTAGATCAAAAAGGCACCCTATCCAAAGCGATATACACCTTTCGCGGGGTCAAACAGGGTTGCCCATTGGCTGCTATAATATTTAACTTATTCTTATCGGACATTGGAGGAGCCATTGACAGCGTACGCTCCTTCTCTCCAAAAATACACGGAGCCCCATTAAGCTGGATGCTATATGCCGATGACCTAATATTGCTAGATGTAACACCTATAGGGCTACAACGAAAGATCGATGCAGTAGATCTATATGTGAGTGCAAACGGCTTACAAATCAACAAAAAGAAGTGTGAGGTGCTAACATTGCAAAACTTGAAAACATCAAAGCACAAAAAACCTAAATGGCACTTGGGAAAGGAATGGCTAAACAACACAACAAACACAAGATACTTAGGCATGCAAATCAATTCAAGCCTGAATGATAGCCAATGGGAACAGGTAGCCAAAACCAAATGCCGGCAATTTGCATGCCAAGCTAGCGTATTACATAAGATATACGGAAAATTCTCAATAAAACCGGTAAGGAACTTTTACTGTCAAAAGGTAGTGCCGGCCTTGATCTTTGGTGCAGAAAATGCTCTCGGATGTTCCGCCGATGTCTGGTCTACCCTAGAAAACATCTTCTGGGTAAGAGTTTTGCAATTACCGAAGGGTACATCTACTGCGTGCATCAGATACGAGCTAAACCTAATATCAATTAATGCACGAGTTAGCTGGAACCTATTGAGTCTCTTCAGAAAGATGACCATGAAGAAAGTGGCCTTGCAATTCGAAATACTAAAAAATCCTAGTAAAGGAAATCCCAACTGTCTGCTATCGCTGTGGTACAAACGCTGTGAGGAAATTTTGGCATTTTACGACATCGACCAAAAAACCCTACATGACAATCCGGACGCTGCAAAAACCAAGATCTGGCGATTGGACTGGATCATGACTGGGAACTTAAGATCAGCTAACAACTTAATGAAGGAGGTGCCGAGTGAAGCAAGAAATCTAAACACTCTTCAGCCTTATATTGATCTGTTCCCAGACAACGGCAGCAGAACCTTGTTTCTTCACTTCAGACTAAACGCATTTAAAACAAGAGAGTGGTCCAGAGAACTACGTAAGACTGAAGACCTTAATGCGGCATGTAGATTCTGTAATCAGAAGGAAGAAACTCTAAAACATCTGACACTCCATTGTCAGAGATTACATGGGGAGAGAACACTGACATTAGGCCCGTATCTAATGAAATTTCAAACGCCAAGTGCGAACGACTGGTGGCAAGCCCTGTTCGACAGCCGGGAGAAACATCTGAACTATGCGCTAATTCGTTTCCTGAGTCTGTTGAAAAACCTATTGACATAATACCCAAAACAAAGTCAAACTGTGAGGTGGCACCAAAGAGGCTCTCAACTGGCGAAGGATCGAACGCGACTTACAAACATACGCTGTTAAGGTGTAAACAGACGAGACTCACCCGGTCATTTGAGGAGAGAAGAGGGAATAAACTGCACTGCAATATCTGTTCTCCTTTTTAAAGGCATTTATGCCAATAAAAATAAAAATAAAAAAAAATAAAAAAAAAGTAGTTTGGCAGGCACTTTTGGGTGTGTGTAGTACATGAGAGCTATGCAGGTGTGGGAAAGAGGAAGGGGGTGGATAATTGGTTTCTGTTTGGCTCTGGCTGTGCAGTGGTTTTACTGTTGATCAATCCGTATTGTCCTATGTCTGCTTTGGTCCAACAGTATCCTTTGAAAGGGGTGGCACGCGATTCAGTGAGTTGCATAAGCAGGTTTTCAGTCGTTTTCGGAAAGTTAGGTGGTCTTCCGTCGATCCAATTTCCTTTGGTAAAGAGTTCCATAGTTTGGCTATCAAATAGGAGAATGCAGAAAAGAATATGTAAGTGTGGCACCAGAATGCATTCAGGGACTGGGAGTGGTAGTGAATAAGGTATTGTGATGCTCAAGCCAATTACAAGGGGTAGTTGCAGGCTGGAAAAAAGTAGGCTTGTGGGGACTGCAAATAGCAGCAGGCACATTTGCAGCCATCTTTTTCTGTTCCTTCCACGAGCATAAGCAAATAAATCGGCCTGAACACTTCTTGGAGGCTCGGCCAATTAACAGCCCAGCGGGGGTCACTGCTGCAGAACGTGTGGCATGACGTCTTGGCATGCCTGGTAAGGTTTTTGAAACAGTTACAGAGCCCAGCATAGACCCCATTAGTATGCTTTGACTGGGAATATTTGCGCGCACCTCCAATGGATTTGCTCAGTTTTAGTGTTTGGCTAATACAGGCGGCAAGAGTCACATTCATTATAAAATAAAACCTTTGGTATAGAACGGATGTGTGTGCTTGGACCGGTTTTGTGGCATTTTTGGAAGGACATATATGGCGGTACCATAACCAGTCCCAATTCCTGTCCCATGTATGTAATTTAAATGACGACCATTTCCGCCTGCAGAAACATTTGTCTGAAAGGTAATGGGTAAAATGTAGCCGTTCTGCTGCCTTTCATCTAGAATCGTCTCCTATTTAGATGGTTTGCATGGACTAAATACATAATTCTCTGGAAAACATCAGGACCAGCGAACCACTATGGTGGTAATTTACATCATAATTAAGAAATAAGCACTGATCCGGGTCAGGCATCTACCGGGTCAAGTATTGTCCCAGGTCCCATAGTTACAGAGGCGGTAGTGCACACCCGCCTAAGAGCGTTAGACCGGGATACTAATAGTGACTTTTTTTTAAAGTTGCCCAACGCCTTCGGTGTTTTGCGCAACTGAAAAAAAAAAGAAATGCCCGCCATGGAACAGGGAGAAGGTTCGATGGCAGCCAGAACACGGCTGCCAGCGGTGCCATGACAAAGGAATTGTTGGGCTGCTAACAACCTGGTGAGGCCCAATGAGCTCTCTTGTTACAAGCTCATTGTCCCTCGAAGGCTACTAGTAAGACTCATAACATTCTAAACGGCCATTTCTGCATGTAAAAGTACCGGGTTGAAAGTGAATTGTGGGTGTCAAGCACCTTACGGTGTTATGCAAATTCTAAATCAAGGATGCCTTCAGCCACTTGATGTCTTGGCAATACAACATCCCAGGACAAAGACGTGAAATAAAGTATTCACATTTGGTTTCCTTCTGTTCCAACTTATTGTTTTATTTTGGAAAGAAAAGGCAAAGAACAATATTACCAGATTGGGATAAAATGTAGAAAATTGTAAATTACAAACATTGCAATAATAAAAATATCTGAATGCGGGAAGCCATTTTTGCCTTTAGAAAAGGGCATTGTGCCTATTAATTCTTTGGGTTTCCCTTGCAGCTCATGCTGAACCATGTTTATCTTGTTCTTGTTAGCTTTTGGAGAAATCGTAAACCATGAAAGAACTAGAGCTAAGGCAAGAACAAGTTCCGTCTCCCTTCTTCAAACAGGTTTTTTTAATTAAACATGTCACAGATGAGAGAAACGCGGGAACGTGCACACAATAACTTTCTGTCCTGCTCAAATCCCTCAAGGGTGCAAAGGCATTTCTCCAGTTCGGTTTGAGCCAGCGAGAGAAAAAAAAGGAGAGGTACCCATGCTGGCAGTGGATAGGTGATTGAGGTATTTACTTTTGTAAGGCGCCAACTGCGATCACAGTCACTTCGCAGTAACTGATAAGCAACAGGTAAGGGAAATGGGAAGACCAATTAGCTGCAGGCTTGGGAGACATTCGGGTCAGTTAGAAAGAACAAAAAAAAACAATACATGGAAAATGGTAGAGTACAAACCAGTATGGGTGAAGAAAGAGCAAGGCAAGAAGTACAAAGAGGCAGACATAAGTTCATAAGGAAACAAAGAGACAAGGACAGACCGTTGTCTCGGGAGGATAGCTCAGGGGCAACATGCTCGCTATGGAAGGCAGACGACACAGAGCAACACAGGTCTGATGCTCGGGTCCGCGCTTCTGGGTATTTTAGCGCGTTATAAGTAACCTATCATATCATATCATATCAAATAAGCCTATGCAGAGTTTTAATGGATAGATGACGATTCAAGGCAGATCCAAGGACACAGGAGGGTCAAGAAGCAAGCTGAATGCTTACCTAAACTAAACATTTAGTTTATTCCATTATTGCAGCAGATTATCCATGGGTTTGATGGATTTAGGAAGTTCATTCCAGATGACATTCAGCAGAATCCAGGGTTCTACCGTCCAGTTTATTTTTTTATTGTTTGCTGCAGTCAGTCAATAGGGAGCCAGCAACCACAGGGCATTTGCACCTCTTAACTTTGAGGTAGGTTGGACCTTGGTTCCAATAGGCTCCATGCATGATGGAGTGGACTTTAGACCTGATGTGTGTAGTAACTGGGAGCCAATGAAAGTAGACGAGCACTAATGTAATAGTGTCAATGGGTTAAAGGTCAAGGATGCTTACAGTGGCCTTATTCCGATATGCATTTGCTCCTTCAGGCTTGTTGGGACACCACACACAAGGTTGTTTGAGCAGCCAAAGCATGATACGACCACTGCAGGCGAGACTAAGTTTCTGAGAGGAGTTCAGGAATTAAAGGGTGCACCAAAGGGCATGGAGTGGAAAACTTTACTTCTTTGCGAGATCATGGATATGAGGCACAAAAGAGGAGACTGTAGAAAACAAAAATGCGAGTCTTAGGGTTGGGAAGCAGCAAGGGATGGAGAGCAGGTAACGGGCAGTGCACGAGGGCAGGGCGATGTCTCAGATGATCTCTGTCCTTGCAGAATTGAGGCAAAGGTGGCTGTAAATCACCCAGTCTTGCAACTGAAGCAGGCCCTCAGAGATGCGTTCGAGTTTATCTTGGGGCTAGTGAAGCTTGAAAACAAACCATGTGTAGGCTATTGGCGAGATTCTTCAGATATAGATTAAAGAGCAAAGGAGAAAGCAGAGCGCACAGATCAATCTGCTGTGATTAGAAAGAAATGCACTAGATCTGAACTGGATTTCTCCGTGGGGAAAAGGAACAATGAGATCTATTTAAGAGTAGTACCAGAACATCCAAAGATGGTTTGAAGGAGGCTGAGGAGAGTGGTGTGATTTATGGTGTCAAAGGCTATAAAAGAGATCTAGGAGGATGAGAATGGAAGGGGTATAAGTCAACTGGCAGTCAAAAGCATTTAATCTCTGATGTACAGCAAGTTGTATTCTACCCTCATAGCTGGTCTAAACCCAGGTCGTGCAGAAGGTTGAGTGTCCCACTGTAGTCCAGAAGTTCCTTGAGGCCGCTTTTACAATAATCTTTCTTAAGAAAGGGGCGATGTGAGGATGTTGGGGACATCATTGGCTTTCTTGAGTAGAGGAAAGATGCACTTAGTTTTGAGTTCGTGTAGACAAATCCCAGATTGAAGGGAACTACAAGCCCAGGCCATCTGAGGCCAGGGCCAAACTGGCGGTATTGCCTTGAATGGTCTTGACAGGGCACAGGCCAGTCAGTTCCGGGGAAGGGCTCATCTGCTTAGCAGATCAACAGCTCTGATGCAGAGGCAGGCTTGAAGGCACAGAAGGATGCAGGAGACTTGGGGTCAGGGGCCAGCATAGCAGCTGATCTAGTCAAGCCAGAGATTGTTTGCACGAGGCCTGCAATCTTCCTAACAAAAAGGGATGGAAGGAGTCTTGCAAGACCCCTAGAGACTACTGGACTGGAGGAGAATTCACAGGGGGTCACAGTGCCTTATACATTCAAAAAGGTCGAGCAGATGGGTTGGGCAACTGAACCATGAAAATGTGAAGGCAAGATGTCTTATTCCACAAGCACGGCAAAGTACGCCTTTTGAAATTGATACATAGTCTTGTGGCACTAGTGTTGGAAAGCCCTATTTTTCGTTGCCCAGGTTTGATTTTCATTTTAAAAATCAGAGTGAGGGCGCCCAAGATCCACATCAGTTCCTGTGTCAGGCAAGCAAGGGCGGATTCAGCTAAACCAGTGAATATAACTGAGCTTGAGCTACAGAAATCATCTGAGAACAAAGCTAGTGTTACAAATCTCATAGGTGTGACTAGGCTTGATCCCAGGTCAAATGGAGAGGCGGGGCCATGTGTGGTGCATTTCTCAAGCCACGATTATAGGAGACGATGGTCAGATTAGGAAAGGTGGCCAACCACACCATCAGATAACTGAACACAGAAAGGAAAGCCTGGCATCAAGACTATGACCTTCGATGCGAGTAGGGTCAGGTTGGGACAAATCTTAATGTTCATGGAGTCGCAAAAGTTGATGAAGGCAGATGTTGAAATCTCATAGGACAACAATCATATCTGGGGTGCTATGTAAAGACCCAACAACGGTCAGTCATCCAATCAGAAAGTTTAGGGTCACCTACACTCGTTATGAAGGGGATACATGTTTTGGGGTTAATGAGACATTTACAAATACATCCTTGGAAGGGAGCTAGAGTAGTGGAAATCAGGGTAGTAAAATGCAAGACAAGGGCTACGCACCTACCCATTTTGCTGGCCCTATTAAAATCCTGGAACTTGTACGAAATAAGAGCTTCAACCAGGATACTCTGTAAAGCACGATTCATTCAAAGCCTCGAATTCAAGCACTAGGTCCTCCAGAAGGTCATTGATATTAACTGTATATTAAAAAAGCAGGCCGAGCATCAAGGGTAGTAACGGACCACTACATTCTTGGTTTGAGTGGTTTAGGGCGGTGGGTTTCACCATGCAGAGAGTGGAAGTTACCAAAGTGAAAGAAGAGAAAGAGGGTCACTACTTAGACAAGTGGGTTAAGGGGGAGAGGAGGGAGAAGGAGAATAGAGGGCACAGAGCAGGAGTGAGTAGAGTAGTCAAAGAGTTGAACATTAGGAGATTTTTGTGGATACCTTGAGCCATAATGGTTCCATTGCTGTAGACAATGATGGCCAGTTTAATACATTGGGGTGGATTGTTCTGGGCAAGCCATCTTTTTCCTCTATTTATATCAATGTAACCCACATGAGATAGAACAGTGTATATGTGCCCGGTGCCTTCTCGAGCTAAAGGGCCTTAGACATAAATTAGGATATTGGTCACTGTCCCTTTAGAAGCAACATTCACATAGGAGTCCGCTATGGCAAGTCAGGATTACGTTTCAAGGTTTTTTTTGTGATCTTATTAGCAGAACACACAGCGAAGAAAATATTAGAACAATTTGGGACGTTGTCAGATGGTAGGGTAGTCATGAGAAAGAATATGGGTTGGGCAGGTGGGATGAAACATAAGTGGCTCAGGAGGAGAGAAAGCAGAAAAGGAGCTCAACATTAATGTCTACCTAATGGCACTGTCATGGTGCAGGGCTCTCAGCGAAACTTCTTTCTTGATAAGCATCTTCCGTCTCACACCAACTTCCTCCCTTCTCCAGCCACTCCTTCTGCCTCCCCTCTGCCACCTCTGACGGGTGTACCACACTCCTGTACACCTACTCGGAAGACCTTCAAAAGTGGCAACCTGCTCCACTCTCGCTCACCTGTCAAACACTCCCCTGACATCTGCCACCTCCTTCCTCGCTCCCACCGAAATGTAGCTCACTGCCAGCTCGTCACTTTTGACACTCTACTCCCTAAGGGCTACAAGATCCTCTCTAAGCCCAGGCCTAACTCGTCCGGGGGTGGAGGTGCCCTGATGTTCCCTGAGTGGGTCTCTGCTACAATCATGCCCACTCAGGCCTACTCCTTTTTCAAATGCCTCATCCGCGTGGTGTCTCTTCTTTCCTCTCTCCGACTCTGGCCCCCTGGACAGGTCTCTCTCTTCCTCACAGAGTGGGCTGACCTCGCTTCTACTCTCCTGGCCTCTACTCCCAAGCGTTTGCTCCTCAGAGACTTCAACATTCACCTCAACTCCCCTAATGCGGCCTCTGGACTTTTCCACAACCTCTGACACTCTTTCCCTCTCCATTCTTCCCTCCAGTCTGATGCACTCAGCTGGACACACCCTGAATGCTCTCATCTCTGCAGACATCTCCATCTCCAACCCTCTCATTACTCCTCTCTCCTGGTCTGATCATTCTCTCCTGTCCTCCCCACCTGGACCTCCTGGGTCCCCCAGCTTATGATCCCGTCCACACTACCATCCACCTCCTCTGTCATTTGACCCATGAAATGAGTGTCAGTTGCTGCTTTTACTGCCACCTTCACTCCCCCTCTTACTCCAACCTGGCCTCTCTGAAATGCAAGTGTACAGTAGCGGAGCGGAAGTGGCGGGCTTCAAGCACATCCTCTGACAAACTGGCCTGCTGCCTGCTCCAAAGGCAGTACAGAATTTCCATCTGCTCAAATAAGAGGGCCTCTCTGAAAGTCTGCATCTCTAGGGCCACTAACAGCATGGCTGAACTTTTCAAAATGAACTCACCAAATCCTACTGCAGTCTCCATTTCTCCTCTGCCTTCCCTGGCCTCTCACTTCATTACCAAAACTCAGAAAATCCTGTCCTCTCTGTCCTCTACACCCGGCCCTTCTCCGTCACCCACTCTCAGGCCTCCCTTGCCCCTTGCTGCCCTTCCCGCCTACTCTCCTCATTCTCTGCCATATCACCAGATGAGGTTTCTAGACAAGTCCGATCTATGAAAGTCTCATCCAAACAAGAGCTCCCCTGCTCCTCCCGAACTATCAAGGACAGCATTTTCTCTCTTGCTCCAGCCTTGGCCTATTTCTGCAATCACTTCTTGGCCACTGGATCCTTACGGTCACTCCTCAAGCACTCCCTTGTGCACCCTCTCCTCAAAAAGCCTTCTGCCGACCCTTCCTGTCCAGCCAACTACCGCCCTACCTATGTTACCCCCCTTCCTGACAAACCCTTGGAGAAGCTGGCCATCTGCCAGCTTATCCACCATATTCAATCTGTTGGTTGTCTCCACGACCACCATCTGGCTTCAGAGCTGACAGAGGCACAGAAACTGCTCTCATGAACACCTGTGAAGACTGGTTTATATTTCGAATGTCACATTTTCGAAATACCATTTTTTCAACACCAACGCCAAAATGCCGAAAAAATAAAAATGGAATGTTTTTTTTATTTTATTTTTTAAATTGAGGGGGTTCCCTCCCAACCCCCCTTTTTTATTTGACACTTTTTTTTTACTAACGAAACAAAAAAGAAATGTTCGACAAAATGGCATTTCGAAAATGTGTTTTCGAAAAAATTGACTGGATACCGTGAAGACTTGCTCTCTAATCTCAACTCAACTCTCCTTTCGTTCTCATCCTTCTTGACTGCTCCTTTGCCTTTGATACAGTCAATCATTCCACCCTTATAAATCGGCTATGTGATACCCTTGGCATCACAGTCCTGCCGTACCTCCTTCCTCTATTAACAACCTTCCCAAGTTCAACTGGGCCCTTTTCTCACCTCCATCTCACTCTCTGCCTGTGGTGTCCCTCAGGGATCTATTCCCTCACCCTGTCTTTTCACCATCTACCTTGTCCCCCTAGTCCATTTGATCTCTGCCTTCTCTCCTAACTTCCAGTGTTATATGGACGACACACAACTCTCCTTCAAGCTTCCCTCCTCTGCCTCCTACTCTTCCTCTCATATACCGGACTGTCTGCTATTCAAGCATGGTGCACTGCTAAGAAACTCTGCCTTAATGCCAGTAAGCTCGAGATCCTTCTCGTTGGGACTCCAGCTCCCTCCTTTCCCCCTACACTCTGGCTGCCCTCCATGGCCCCTCCCCCACCCTCCTGTGAGGCAAAAAACCTTGGTGTCATCTTCGACTCCTTTCTCTCCTCACATCATGGACCTTGCCAAGAAGGCTCACTTCCAGCTTCACCGCCTCAGAGGCATTCTTCATTTCCTCACCTTCCCCCAGAAGATCAATGTCTTCAGAGCTCTGGTCCTCTCCAGGCTGGACTACTCTAACAGCCTCTTCCTCGACCTACCAAACTCCTCCAGTCACCCCCTTCAACTAATGCTGAATAAGACTGTGAGCCCAAGGACCGCATCTCTCCAGCCCTAAAATATCTCCACTGGCTGCTGCGAGGATCAATTTCAAAACCCTCTGCATCTTCCAGAAGACTTTCTGGAGCCTGTGACTCCACTACATCAAACTCTCTCTCCCTACATACCTTCCTGCTAGAGCCCTTTGGTCTTCTATCTCCAACTCTCTGAAGATCAGATGCTTCTCCAGACAGAGTGAGGGTAGATCTCTTTCCTCCGCAGGTGCCTCCCTCTGGAATGGCCTCCCTGCCCTTCTCAGACTTGAGCTGGATCTCCTTAAGTTCTGAGAGCATCTCAAGACCCTCCTTATCTCTTCCGCCTTCCCTCTCCCCTGCTAATTCCCCTCCCCCTCTGCCTCTTGACTGGCTGCCTGGTTCCTTCAGATTCCTATAGGGCACCAGCCCCAACCTACCAGTCTACCCCTGCACTTGCTCTCCTTTGACCCACAACCTACACGCTCCCTTCAGGGCTCCCTCCCGTTGTCCTAGCCTGGTTGGGCCTGCACCCCCTCCTAGCCCTTCCAGCCCATTCTTCACACTTAGCATGTGGACCTTTCTGCCCCTGCACTCATCTCCCTGGGCCATGTCCATCAGCCTACCCGGGCCCTTGAGAAACCCTCCAGCATCCCTCAGCAACCGCCCCCCCCACCCCCCGACACCTTCCCCTGCACTTCTTTTACTGCACTGGCATGATCCAAATGTCACAAGGCCTAGGTGGGCCGTTTATGTTTTGTCATCACTGTTCGCCCCCACACCCTTTATCTTGTTGCACCTTGAAACGCATTATAAAATCCCAATAAATAAAAATAACGAAGGAGCAGAAGCTGGAAAATGGAGGGCGTGGGTGAATGGCGAGTTACAATGAGAGAAGATCAGAAGGATAGGAGATGGCAAATAAGAATTGCTGGCCGAAGATCAAAGCGAGTGGCCTAGACAGGAAAGTGGTAAATCGACACAAGGGAAAGGAGACATCAAGGAAGGAATTCAAGGAAGTTTGATATGATAGTTTATTTATATAGCACTTATAAACAATGTGTTTCAAAGGGAAAGTACTGAATCAAAAGGAGATGGAGAGAGAAAAGGACTGGTAACGGGGAAAGGGCAACAGCTTAAAAATGGTTTCAGCAGTACAGTCGTGGCCTGTGAAAAAGGTATGCGGTCCCTAAACCATCCACGAGGAAATTCAGGCTTATTCAACTTCGTCTAACTGGTCAACTCCCTAACTCAGTTGTCCTTGCTCATTTTCCCAAACACATCAAGTCTAAACAGTCTAGTGCCCACAGGAATCTCTCTCCTCTACTCCCCTCCCTTTCTCAGACTTCCTCCACACCCTTGACAGCTCACCACATGCTTGAACCTTGACCGGTCCCAGGCTTTCCCTGTGTAAGTGGAAGGTTTGCCTCTTCCAGCATACTCTTTCTTACAGATCTTCTACTCAAGATTCATTCCTGTGCCGCTTCCTCCACATTTACACCTGCACCACCGTCCCCTCACATTCGCATGCACTCCCATGCAGCCATCTCCTCCTCCTCCTCCATGTTCACTCCCAACCCACCTTCACCTCCACTGTTACCCCTGTGTCGCTACATCCCGCTAATTCGCTCCAGTCACCTCCCCCTAATTCACAGGTCTTCAAACTGTGGGGCGGTGGGGGTTGGGAGCGCGAGATCCCAGCATGAAATGTACATTTTTTTCTTAGATTGGAGGAAATGGGCAGTGGTGGCTCACATGGTCAGACTGGAGCATAAAACTGTCTTGGGCACCAATGAAAAAGTGGCCTGCAGTTGCAAATGGATATTCATTCCTTTAGTCACGGACTGTTTGAATAGTACCCAAGGGTGTGTTTGTTAGAATGTAAGCAAATTGTGATATTTAGCGTATATTTATTCAGCAGCAATGGTCATAACTACTAGATATATAGTGAAGTAACTCATCAAACTGGCCCACATTGGCCAAAGAAGTGGCCCATTTTGACTGGCCACCACTACATTTTTGGTACGGGCATTGGCCTATTGGCCAGTCCGAGCCTGGCGGCTCATCCATAATGGGCAAGGGGGCGTCCACCCATTGGCCCCCTCACCCATTATGGAGGAGCTGAGGAGCCAGCCCAGTGGAACACTGAGCACTCCCTCATCTACTTTTTCCAGCTGAGGGAGAGCGCTGAGGCTTGCTAAACTGTCAAAGGGAAACAGTGTTTCCCTTTGACAGTTCAGTTATCCAGCCATGAATGCTCACTGAGCCATGCAAGACTGGGGGTGTTTTGCTTCACCAGCCTTGCCAAGCTCATTGGAAATGCTTGCTGGGGCACTACATGTCTGTGTGAGGGATAGCTCCTGCGCCCCTCCTCACACATACAGAAAGAGCAACCTGGAGCTAGGCATTTCAGCACCCACATGCAGGCCCCTGCAGAAGGTACGTTTATGTTCCTTTATTTTTTACTTAAATATGTGTAGGGTTTCCCGTTCTAGGGGTTTATTTTATTTTACTTCCGGGGGTGTTTTTCCAGTGTTTTCAAAACTTTTCATGTTTGCCCCCTTCAAAACTTTACGGATAACTGTTTTATCCAGTGTAAATGTACAAATATTATTTTATTGTTTCATTTCGTGCCAAGTGGGGTAATGTCTCCCAGAGCACAATGTTATAAACACTTTTCGGAGAATAAACATGAATGTGTTAATCCAGTAATATCTAACATTTCTACAAGACAAAATTATTTTAGTAAATCAGGCAATTCTTTTTCAGGGACTTTTTGCACATATTTGCCCTTTCCTTTCTTCCTATGAAAACTTTTAGTAGATAAGGCTTAGTGTGCTAAAAGGGTTGCCCGAGACCACTCACTTTGGTGGGGATAAGCTTAAGTTTGGCTGTCATAAGAAATAAATTCCAAGCGGATAACAACGGTTTATCAAGTGCAGCTCACTACAAAGCGAGAAGGGAGTCTCATTAATGTACCCCCTGAGACTTGACTGAAGGGGTTGAACAGGCCAAGTTTGCCAGGTGTAGGAATATCCTGGGATCTTATAGCAGAATGTTGTAAAGGCAACTCATCAGGTTAGTTGATTGTTGCTGAGGTGTTGCATGTTTATACCTTCCTGTAATTCATATGGCATTTTTCCTATTCCTGCTGTAAAATGTGTTGTCTTGACAGGCGATGAGCATCGTTCTCTCGCTTCACTCTGTGTGGGAACCTTTGTCCCCATAGCGAAAATCAAAAGCTGGCACCCATGAATATACACACAGTAAGTGAACGTATCTTAAAGTGAAATATGCAAATGTAGTTCAATTGACCTTCCCATTAGAACTCTGACCCCGAAATTGCCAACTTTTTTATTTCTACCCCCTTTACACACACACACACACATATATATATATATATATATATATATATAGGATACATTACTCACCGTAATCGTATTTCTGATGCTTGTATCTGCTTAGATTCACATGCTGTGCATAGGCCGACATCTAGTGGAAGCTGCGGAGTATTACAGTTTGTTTTTCGAAAGTCGAAAAAGGGCGTCGACACAGGGCGTGCCAGTAATACTATCCCTAGTGTGACGTCCACTGTACCCATGATCCCTCACGCGTCTAGGATCCCCAGATTGTGTTTTTCCTGACATGAGGTAGCATGAGGAGTAGCGTGAGTACAGATAGTCCAAGCAGATAGACAGAAAGGTAAGACTACAAGCAACCATGCGCCTTCTCTCGGAGGGGAGGAAGGGTGGGTCGCATGTGAATCTAAGCAGATACAAGCATCAGAAATACGATTACGGTGAGTAATGTATCCCTTCTGAGGCTTGTGGAATCTGCTTAGATCACATGCTGTGCATAGATTAGCGAGCAGTACCAGAAGAAGGAGGTGGGATGTGAGAAGGGTCATGAGCAAACAGGTGTCTTAGAACCGCTTGTCCCACTTGTGTATCTGTCTTGGAATGAGTGTCAATGCAGTAATGCTGAGTAAAAGTGTGAATAGAGCTCCAAGTAGCTGCTTTGCAAATGGTGTCGAGGGGAACATTTGCAATGAAAGCCAGAGTGGCCCCAATGCCTCTAGTAGAGTGGGCCCTTGGTGTAAACGGCAGAGTCTTTTCAGAAAGAGAGTAACACAGCTGTATACAGTTGATAATCCACTTAGAGATAGCGCCCTTAGAGACGCGATCCCCCTCTCTGCCTGTAGCTACGGAGACAAACAGTTGATCTGTTTTCCTTAGCGGTCTGGTTTTATTTACATAGTATAAGACCGCCCTACGCACATCTAGGGTGTGTAGTTTCACCTCAGCCGAGCTTTGTGGGTTTTGGAAGAAAGCCGGAAGCTCGATGGACTGGTTTACATGGAACTTGGATATGAATTTAGGTGAGAACCTAGGGTGTGTGCGTAAAACCAGTTTGTCCTTGTGGATAGTAAAGAAAGGATCTTGCACTGACAGAGCCTGAATTTCAGTGACCCTTCTTATGGAGGTAATGGCTACTAAGAAGGCCGTTTTATAAGTCAGGTGTTTGAGACTACTTTTATGCATGGGTTCGAAGGGGGGCCCCATGAGCTTAGCTAGCACCACGTTGAGGTCCCATCCTGGCGGTGGGTTCGAAATAGGAGGGTGAAGTCTCTTTACTCCTTCCATGAAGGCTTTAACCACTGGTACTTTCCACCACGAGACCCTGTTATGGGATGTGGTGTAAGCCGAGAGGGCTGCCAGGTGTACTTTCAGAGAGTTAAAAACCAACCCTGCATCCAGCAGGTGGAGCATGTATGTTACAACGTTGGAAGGAGTGCAATCAACCGGGTTGATTTGTTTATTCTGGCACCAGATAACGAATCTTTTCCACTTGTCAAAGTAACAGTGTCTTGTATTTGGTTTCCTGGACTCTTTTAGAATGTCCATACACCTCTGTGGTAATTTGAGATGTCCAAACTCTATGACTTCAGGAGCCATGCTGCTAGGTTCATAGAGTTGGGTTCCTGATGCAGTGTTTGACCTTGTTGCTGGGACAGAAGGTTGTACCAGGCTGGGAGTCTGATGGGGTCGCACACCGCCATCCTGCGTAGGTGTGGAAACCATGGTTGTCTCGCCCACATGGGAGCAACTAGGATGAGCGTCATTGATTCCTTGTTCATCTTGCACACCACCTTCCTGATGAGAGGAGTTGGTGGAAAAGCGTACGCAAACCTCCCTGACCAGTTCATCCACAGGGCATTCCCCTGGGAGTCCGTTTGGGGGAACCTGGATGCAAATCCTGGGCATGGTTTGTTTTCGCTTGTGGCGAATAGGTCTATAGTGGGGAAACCCCACTGAGAGAAGAGATCTTCTACTACGTCTCTGTGAAGGACCCATTCGTGTTCTTCTGGGAGGGGGTCTCTGCTTAGAGCATCCGCTAGGGAATTGAGCTCCCCTGGAACATGTTGCGATGACAGGAAGATGTTCCGTCTGAGTGCCCATATCCATATTTTCTGGGCAAGCTTGGACAGATTTGGGGAACGAGTCCCTCCTTGCTTGTTCAGATAGAACATGGCTGTCGTGCTGTCCGTCCTGATTTGCACCGACAAGTTCAGTAGATGGGGCTCGAACGCCTGCAGCGCTCGGAATACTGCCAGAAGCTCTAGCAGATTGATGTGGTTCTTGGCTACTGAGTGAGACCAGAGACCCTGCGCTGTGTGGTGGAGATGGTGAGCTCCCCAACCAGTCAGGCATGCGTCTGTAGTAACCACTGCCTGTACTTCGGGATCGTAAAAGGGTTTCCCCTTTGCGATATTCTCTCTTGTCCACCAGTGTAGGCTCTGTACGAGTGTTGGCGAAACGACCACTAGATCGTCCCACTGACCACTTGCCTGAGACCACTGTTTCGCCAACCATTCCTGCATGGGACGCATGCGCAGACGCGCGTGGGGGACCAGGTAAATGCATGACGCCATCATGCCCAGTAACCACATAGCTTTGCGTACTGTTATCTGTTGACCTGACTGATAATGCGGAATTTGCAGAAGTATATTCCGAATTCTTTCTTCCGAAGGGAAGGTCAATTCTCTCTGAGTATCTAGGATCGCTCCTAGAAACTGTTTTGAGGTGCTTGGCACCAGACTTGACTTTTTCTCGTTGATAGAGAAGCCTAATTCGTGGAGGAGGTCGATAGTCCTCTGAATGTTTGATCTGCAGATTCCTGGGGTTTCCCCCGTTATGAGCCAGTCGTCTAGATAAGGGTACACTGGGATTGCCTCCCTGCGTAGGTGTGCAGCTGCCACCGCCAGTACCTTGGTGAATACCCTTGGTGCTGAAGCTATCCCGAAGGGCAGTACCTTGAATTGGTAGTGGCGACTGTCCACCTTGAAGCGCAAGTATTTTCTGTGCGCCGGGAGCATGGAAATATGAAAATAGGCATCTTTCATATCCAAGGTTGCCATGTAATCCCCCTTTTTTAGGAGTGGGATTACCTCTTGTAGCGTGGTCATACGGAATTTTTGGGGCTTGACATACTTGTTGGCAGGCCGTAAGTCCAATACTGGGCGCATTGTTAAATCTTTCTTTGGCACAAGGAAGTAAGTTGAATAGATACCCTTGTTTACCTGGTGTCCTGGGACGAGTTCTATCGCGTCCTTTAGGAGCAGATTGTAGACTTCCTCGAGGAGGATCTTTTGATGTTCCAAAGAGTGGACTTTTTGTCTTGGAGGGTGGTTTCGGGGACGTTGCAGTAATTCTATACAGTACCCCTTGGATACTGTCGACAGCACCCATCTGTCGGATGTTATCCCTTCCCATGCCTGGGTGAAGCTGGATATTCGTCCCCCTACTGGGGTTGCATGGGAAGGGACCCTGAAATGAGCGTCACTGCTTCGGTGGAGGCGTGCCGCCTCCTTTACTGGGGCTGCCTCTGCCTCTACCACGTCCTCTTCTACTAGCCCTACCATACCCCTGGGTAGACTGTTGTGAGTTGGTGTTCCACTGTGTACCCTGGGTGTGGGAATAGCTATTACCTCTATTGGAATTTTGGCCGCGGGGCGACGAAAATTGCCGTTCCCTCTTTGGTTAGGTGGTTTTGTAGTTAATTGGCCAAGGGATTTGAGGGTGTCGAATTCCTCCTTAGCGTTTTTTAGTGCGTCCTCGACTGCCTTTCCAAACAGGAGATCACTTTCCACTGGTTTGTCTAAGAGTGCAGCTTGTGTTTCTGCTCTGAATCCCGACTGCCTCAACCAAGCATGTCTTTTGATGACAGTCCCCTCTGCTATAATTCTACCCGCATTGTCTGCGGCGTCTAAAGTTGCTTTTAAAATGCAGCCTGAGACGTTTCTTCCCTCTGCACAAATGCGAGATAGCTGGCCTTTAAGGGGTTCGGGAGCGGAATCTATTAGTGCTGCCACTTCTTCCCACTGATGGCAGTTGTAGCTGGCCAACAGTGTGGTGGAATTCGCGATTCTGGTTTGGTAGGCTGCCGTGGAAGCTACTTTTCTACCAAAACCATAGAGTTTCTTACTTTCCTTGTCGGGGGGAGCCTCCGAGGAAGATAATGGGGTTCCAGCTCTCTTGCGGGTGTTAGTTACGACTAGAGAGTCTGGCTTAAATTGGCCTCTAATATATAGAGGGTCCGACTGGGCTGCTTTAAACAGCTTCTCTACTCTCGGGTTTACAGGTCTTGTCAAGTTTGGGTTGACAAGGGATGGTGCTATTCTGCGTTGAATAGATTTCAGGATGGGAATGGTCTGGGCTACTGTCTTCCTTTCCCCTATTAGTTCCTCCGCGAAGTCCCTCTCTTCTTGGACACCTTGTGTGTCTATGTGGAAGTGGTTAGCTGCCCGAGAGAGCAGTTCATTTAGGAGGGGCCGATTATCTATTGGGGAATCAGACACTGGGGCTTCCCTTTCGACTGGTGAGTCCATTCTGAAAATATCTGGGCTATTTTCTGGCTCATCCTCGTCTTCGTCCTCCCCGTAATAGTCTGACACTGCGAGATCTTCTGGTGTCTCAAAATCCTGGCCCTCTATAAGGGAAGAGTCTCCTTGGCCTGTAGGGAAAAGGCAAGAATAGGGTTGGACCTCGAAGGGTTCTGAAGCCTTTACTGGTGTCTCGACCCGGGGCCTTTTATTTGAAGGGATAGGGTCCCTTGAACCTGAGGGAGAAGATTCCTGAGGGTTTAAAGCTAGTAGTTGGTCAGGGTGTCTTTCGAAGAAATTTGCTAAGGAGGACATCCTTGACATTACTCTGTCAATGTCCTCGCATGACCAGAGTTTAGAGCTTGGGGTGACCCTGCTGGAACTCTCTAAGGACTGTCCCTGAGAAGACTTGGACGGGGAAGTCAGTTCTATTGTTGTGGGGGATTGCAAGGGTTGTTTCCTTTGTTGCTTACCCCCTTCCCCGTGGGTGGAAGTGTGTTTACCCTTTCCCCTATCTTTCGACGCCTGGCGTCGAGGATCGGATGTGGAATCCCTGTGTTTCGAACTAGGCTTCGAAACTGGGCCCTCCTCACTCCCAAGAGATGTACCCTTTCCCTGGGGTGTGGGCTGGGGATGGAAGCCGTGTTCGTCTCCGGACGAGTGATCTTCCGTGATGTTAATGGGCGAGGCACTCTGTGCAAGTGTGGAGGCTTGCCTGACGTCGTGCGGCGACTTCGACCGGGACCGCCCAGAGGACGTCCTTTCGGACCGCTCCTTTTGTGCCTCTTTCCGAGGTTTCGACGACGTCGAATCTCGGGTGGGTTTTTTGCGTTTAGTGTGTGAATGTGTAACGCTCTTGTCGCCGGGGGACTTCCCCCATAGTCGCCGGGACGGACGACCTTCCGAGGCCGGGGACGTGCGTTAGGCTGTCTTTCGACGCCTTGGTGCCCTCGCCGTCCGAAAGTCCGGCGTCGCTGCCGTCGCTGAAGGTACCCTCCGCCTCCATAGCTGCTAGCTTGGCGTGGTGGGCCCAACGCTTGGTGGAGCGGTCCTTAAGAGTTTTTGTCTTAAACCTGCTACAGGCCCTGCAACCCGCCTCGGGGTGGTCTCTGGGCAGGCAAAGGTTGCACGTAGCGTGCTTATCTACCCAAGGGTATTTTTTATTACACTTGGGGCAAAACTGAAAGGGCGTACCCTCCATACGCGCCTGTGGGCAGCGGGCAAGTGTGTGTAGGTAAGAAGGTGTTTCTAACCGAGTGTGGAAGTGTACCACCCCCCACTCTCCCTACTGTAGGGCCGAGGCCAGCGGCCCAGGCCCGAGCCGAGGCGGAAGCCTCAAGGCCCAATCCGTCGGGTTTCGACGTTGATCTCCTCCCCGGTTCGGCGTCGAGATGCTGGTCGACGTAGGGGTGAGAAAATGGGGCAAATTAGAATTAGTTTTAAGTGTAAATATGGCAAAGCCAGGGAACTCCGATGAAGTGCTTCCGACCAGAATGGCGGAAAAAAACAATCTGGGGATCCTAGACGCGTGAGGGATCATGGGTACAGTAGACGTCACACTAGGGATAGTATTACTGGCACGCCCTGTGTCGACGCCCTTTTTCGACTTTCGAAAAACAAACTGTAATACTCCGCAGCTTCCACTAGATGTCGGCCTATGCACAGCATGTGATCTAAGCAGATTCCACAAGCCTCAGAAATATATATATATATTCAGGGGGCGACCCCCTGCAGTCACCCCTACTTGCATTATATGCCATTACCCCCCCCCCCCATATATATGTAGTGTAAAGGGGGGGGTCAAAATAAAATATAAATCGCTGTTAATAAAAAAAACAAAGTCGCCATTTTCAGAGGTCGCAGTGATGGGGCGAAGTATTCGTGTAATTCCAAAGAAGTGTGCTAGACAAAAGAGCATTGGACTTGGAAAAAAAACATTTATGAACACCAGAAAAAGAACCTGGGAGAGGAAGTGTTCCAATAGGAGAGGAAGTGTTCCAATAAATATGCTGTCAAAGTATAAAAGGTGCTCAGCTTTTAAACCCAGCAATCTGTAGTGAACTACTCCCCTGGAAAACAAAATCCAAATATGCGACAAGTGTTTGTTTTCATGTGGGTACACGTCTGCACTGGGAACTTGACAACCTGGGTAAAATCCTGGTAGCCAAACACTTGAGCATGCTTGCCAACCTAAAAAAACCCAACGGGTATCGTCCACCCTCTGAAAAAAAGTTACGCTGTCCACCCACATGTATCCTTCACTTGTGCCCTGAAAAGCAGCCACAATCAGGGAAAAATAACCGCACCAGTCTCCAGGATTGCAACTCAGCAAAAGGAAAACAATGACCTTTGGGTTTTGGAAGGCTTATAACAAAATGTAATGTGGGAAAGGGTTAGCGGGTTGTGTTTGACACATTCGGGATTCATCTATGATGTGATCAAAGTATTACATCCTACCAAAAATTACAACATTTTGGTGTTAAATTTGAACATCTGGAAATAATGTAGTTAGTTTAAAACTGTTCTGTGTGATATTGGCCTGATGGACGGCATAGATTTAGGCGACTAACTAGTGCTGTGTGTGTGCTTTCAGAATAAAATGTCCATTTGCATTTCTTCACACAGAAAGGTTAAGATCGTCTTGTCCAAAACAAGGGTCCCTTAGTTGAGCCATTATTTATAAATCACTCCTAATTTAAAAACTCTCCTTAAAGAAAGAAAGTGCTAAGCAACAATAAAGGGGCCTGCAGCTTCTGATGGGCCACTGGGTGCGGGTGCTCTAGAGAGCCACAGGAGGTTGGGAGGTGACCGTGACACTCTGGCCTCACGTGAGCCTCATACATGGAAGCCTCACATAGCTTTCCTTTTAAAGCAGACAGGCAGCTGAAACTTTGCAGCTCTCATCCAGACAGATACACATAGGATCTGTGGCCACAAACAGGCACTGAAAAATCCAGGTTAGACCATTTTTTGTAATTACAAATATGTGGTCAATGGCTATTTTGAGAAATGTAATCCAATTTGAAGATGTGAATCAGCAACCGAAAAATTGCTCAAATGTGTCTACATTCCTCAAAATAGCTATGACCCCATATGAATACAAATATTTTGTTTTACAAAGAAAACAATTTAACATTGAATGTGCAGTGTTTTTGAATGAGGTCAGGGGACAGAAGGGGATGCAATGGGAGAAAGCAAACAAGCATGCATGGGGGAGTAGGGCCTTTTTCCTACTGTCTGAAAAAGCCCCTCTCCAGCCACCCCTTCACCTCCAAACCTCCTCCCATTCCTGCTCACAATAAGGCACCACTGGGATAGGGAAAACAGTGCTTTTCGGTTTAAACCTGGGAGGCATTTTTTTTTTTTCCTTTCGGGGGTGTTTTTCCGGTGTTTATTGGATTTTGCTGGTAACAGGAAAGCATAAATATGTGTATGGCTATGTGTATTCTTGCGTTATGAGTGAGTGCATGCTGATGGGTGCGTGTGTGCGTGCGTGTCAACAAACCTCCCCCTAATTCACTCCAGCCACCTCCCCCACATTTTATACTCTACTCCTCAAAGCTCTTCCCCACCTCCTACTTCATCACTCCTCCGCCTCCCTCCTTAATGCTTAGTGCCACTGCGACAAAAGGACTTTTGCTCTGCAGGTGAAAAAGAGTTGAGTAGTAGGACAACCACTTTCTCCGCCCTCACACTTTTACAAACCAACAGCGATCCCATTTATAAAGGTAAAACAGACACAGTTAAAAGCTGAACCTCCTTCACCAGTTGCGATAACTTGGGAAGGCGATACTCTCAAGAGGGGTGTGAATTTGATTTAATAGCAACCGAAACAGCAAGGTACAATACTCCAAAATAAAGGGAATGTCCAATCAAATTTGTATAAATATTTAGATACTTTAAAACACACCATCTGCAGGAAAACTAAATATAAAAACACTATACTAAACCCATTCTATGGAAAGAACAGAGAAGATGCAGATAAAGAGATGCAGCAATCTGGGTAAGAAAACACGGGTGAAAGGCTATTCAGCACCCACAATGTTCTTTGAAGAAAAAGGTGCACAGGTCTCTATGGCTGACAAAAGACCATGTGGCAGTTATGGGTCAATATTACCTTATTTGCGGCTCAACAGCATCAAACCAGGCTTCAAGCCTGTGTGCGAGCGGGTCGAGCTCAGTTCAGGTGCAGCAAAATGTGTTGGTCAAACCAGCAAGCTGAAATCAAGTTGGTTGGAATAAGATAGCTCAGAGAGGTTTGAGGGTGGTGTTCAGCGATTCAGGTTGAAGTGCTCTGCAGGATTGGTTCGGAGGAGAGTCCATTCGAAATGTGCGATAACTGCTCAGTAGCGTTGAGGTATGACGCTCCAGCAGTACGAGTAGAAGGTTGGCGATGGTTCAAAACAGTGATCCCGATGTTTTGGGGTGCAGTTTGAGGTTGAGCCATTTCATAACTGCTGGTTTGAGTCAATGAGTGACACTCCAGCGGTTAGTGTCGGGTTACGGCGAGGAGTAGTTTATTCATACCGAGTAGGTAACGGGCTCTTCAAGGACATAGTGCAGCATTGAGCTGGTTCAAGGTTGCAAGCACAATGGATCAATGGTTCGGTTGAGTGCCAAAAGCAGCACTGGTGGGTCCTGTGATTCTAAATGCTGCAAACCCAGCTCGAATGCAGTTTTATGGGTCAGAGGTGATGAAACAGTGGCCTGGGCCATCTTGCCTTTCAGGATGCAAGTCCCACTCTGGGGTCTAAAGGACACGTTCAGTCCTTATTCTCGGTCTGCCAAGCAAGGTAGGCTGGCCCACACGTTCAGGAATAATTCACCACGATTAGGTCCTGTGTAGAAATGTGGCTGTCAGAGAAGCAGGTCAAGCCTAATGCGCCCTGGGAATGGTTAGAGAACAGAAATCGCCTACGCTTTGGACCCTATCTTCATCTCACTGATGAAGGGCTTTGAAAAGTCAACTCTCCCAACAAAGGTCCAATGAATTCTTCCTTAGGTGTTTGTTCCAAAGTGAATCAAAGGAGTGGGAGACTGCTTCTTTTTGAGGTAAAAGCCCACAGGTGATTGGATTAAAAAAAGCCTGCTTTGGTGGTCCAATCCGTGTCCTGGGAACAAATGGACTTTACCTTCTGACATCACAGCCAAAGTGGTTTCTGTGAAAGGAAGTGGAGTGGACAGCAAGGAAGAAAGATGGGGATAGAAAACAAGACGGTGGAACCTTCCTCCAGCTGGTCTAAGCTCCGACTACCTACACTAACTCCACCCCCTTCCCTTGTCAATAGCATCAAAGGACTTGTTGGTATGCAGCACCATCGTGTGAGGCTAGTCCTTTTGGGATGGGTCTGCCCTTTGATTTCGGTTTCACAAGCCAGCTCGTGCTGAAAGGCTGGCTCACTGGAGACGTAGTAACCCCACCCAAACAAAAGGATCAAATGGAGAGCCATAGCCATCCAGTCTCCTGCACTGTCACTTGGCAGGGCCAGGCTGTCGGACCAGAATACACGTAACCCTTCTTTAGCAGCGTTGAGGCCACAGTGTGGACACATGTGATATCAAATGGATGTGGCTGTACTAAGTATGAGAGATTCTAGCCGCCATTCCCTAATGATATGGCTTATATTTCAAGTTAACTGCAAGCAGGATAGTAACTCTCATAGTTATGCGGGTTTGGAACAAAGGTGCATATCTTAAATACTTCCCATGTACTGCCGTAACTTGGTTGTCACTGCAGCTGTCAAGAGGACACCTGTGACTTGAGCCAAGTGAGAGCAGGGCTGCAGACCAGGCCACTTATTTCGATTGCCACATGTGTACACTATGCTTTTGGCATAGAGTTTGCGCAGAGGGTGTTTGGTCAGAAGACTACCCACTCAGAGAGATTTGCCTGCAACATTTTATATTTAGAAAAAGTCAATACAGCCAGGCCTTCTACGCCCATGCTAGGTGGCAATCATTCACAACCACCTACTCCTATGCTCTCCAGGGACGTCATTTAGGGGTCACCAGAGGTCTCCCTCGCGACCTCTTAAAAAGATTTTTTTTTTTAAAGTTCTTTTTTTTGTAATGCAAGCTCTTGGGCTGTGGCCAACAATGTGTGGCTCTTTGCTTCTGGAGTGGGCGGCTTTCTTGTTCAGGCCCCTTAAAAACAAGATGAAAAATAAGAACAGGAGTGCCACAAGTCTAACACTTTCAGCACTGACCCTAAATAAGAAAGAATAGGAATACCAATGGTCTTTCTGGAATTCTCTACAATAATTGCTAGACTCATTAAAGGTTTATTTCAGGCACACTTCAGGGGGTGAGTCACTGATTTAGTCTGTTCTTAAACGCCTCAACTCAGCCTTTCATCCTTCTGAGGTCGATAAACTAGTACCAACACAGGTTGGGTGATATAGGGTGTATATTTTTTCTATATAAAGCGCTTAAGCGCAAGTGCTACATAATAAACCCATCATTATCCTTTGGTCATGGATAACTGCTTGCATTCACAGTAATTTGGTAATATGGGCCTATACACACTGATATTAATGATACATATGGCGATCCATTCTTGTATGAAATGTACATCACATAGTGATATCGTAACCATATTTTTTCAATTTACAATGCTATGTGATGCCACTTCCTGTTTTGTCAACGGGTGAAAGGTTGTGTTCCATCGCGTCCCACGATATCACTTTGGGGTGGGGTCAAATGACATCACTTCCTGTGATGTCATCAGGGGGGTCAATGGTCGTGTGATGTCACTTCCGCTACCCCTGGCATTTTGGTGAAATGACGTCCCTTATGCTCTCCCTCTTGACCTCCTCTGTCTGCCTGCAACCTCGGTCTCTCATTCACCAACTCAAACTGCCCACACTGCAAATCGCTGTCTCTGCGCTCGTGAACTCCCTTCCACTACTGTCCAGTCAGCATACCCCTAATTAGGGTTTGACCTCAGATAGCTTCTTTCCGACTTGCTGTTGGGGTCGCATGGCCTGTCCGAGCATGCACAATCACAGGAACGCATAGTATTGCTGACATTTTGAAGGAAGTCTTTAAATAGGCTGTCGGCTATCATGGACCTCATTTCCGGATGTCATTCCGACGGCTGCGATACAAGTGCTGCTTTATATCCCTGCCTGTTGCAGGGGCGGGGTGAGTCTGCTGGTCTGCTTAGTGTTTTGCATTACCGAAATCCGCAGTAGACCTTCTGATCCAATCCACATCCCCCCCCCCCCCCCCATCCCCGATAAAGAGGAATTCTAGGAGACGAGATACATTTTGGGCGTTCTGCAATGAACTGGGAAGGCATTTCCAGGTCCATTTCATAAACACATGGTCATTTTTTTCACCGATGTTGACTTCTATATAGCATGGCTTTTCGGTTAGACGGGGGATACATTTGCATGGCTGTATTTGCGATGGTATTGAAGTGACAAACCATGCTCTGCTGAAGGAACAAGTAAGAAATGTTTGATGATGTGCATGTTTCAGGGTGATGTGCCTGGGTTTTCTGGTAGCTTGATCCCACCAGCTGTCCAACGATGACATTCAAGATGGCCAGGGCGCAAGCACCAGGAAGTTCTACTTGCTGGATAGATACTGTGTAGGTTAGATGAAGCGAGTGTGCAGGATGTAAGGTGCTTGCTGTATTACAATGTTTAAATGGCATGAGATGGGTGACAATGCAGATGAACGTGGGTGTAGGTTATAATACAAGGTTGAGGGTGAATGTTGCAAAATATAGCATGACAATACAGGCATCATTTAATGTTCAAATTGCGAAAATATTTGCAAACATTACATGGCACAGACAGCATAGCATAATAAAGCAGAACAGCGGAGTCAGCAGAGTCGAGCAGTCTGCAGAGTCTGCTTTCCCTTTTCGTTGCCAAGTGGGCGGACCCACTTCAAAACACAAATGGTGTCCACGGAGCGGACAGCGGAGTCAGCAGAGTCGAGCAGTCTGCAGTCATGCAGAGGACCAGTGGCACGGATATGGACTTTGCAGACTTTGCGGATACTAATTTCCCAGAGAAGAGTCGCAAGTCATCGCCAACGGCAATGGGACAAAACGTGAAGAGTGAATATGGATGTGGATGTGGATGATCCGACAGATCTGGAGCCCCCTAGATGCCTCAGAAGTAATTCGAAGTAGACCTCGGATAGAAAATCACCTCCATTAATACGAGGTAAGAACACCGCCGTCACGTCCACTCCCACACGTGTCACTGAGACCCTTTTTGACTTTTTTCCCGACTTTCCCCCAGAACGTCCAAATAAACTAAAGAAAATGCAAAAAGCCACTACTAGCAGTGCACAGGAAATGAAAAGAGCAGCGCCCGTGGGCAAAACCACGCAGTTGATGCTGCCCACGCTGTCAGCGGTGCAGGCGGGAGCGGCAGGACATGGCGGCGAGAGAGGCCGGAAGCTCGCTTTGGCGAGAGGTCTGACAGCCGAGGCTGCCGGAGGACAGGCTGGGCTGTCCCTTTCTCTGGCCCACCCCACCAATATACACGAGCCGCATGAGTCAAGGCCGACCATAAACAAAACTTTATCAGTGTTGGCACCATTAGATACGCTGGATAAACTATCAACAAGCCAGCAAAGTACAAATGTAGGGGACAGCGAACCTCCTGAGGTTGAAGTACGAGAAGGAGGGGCACAGACAAAAGAGCCCGAGCAGCACCAACCCGATGATGGCAAAACAGGAAAGGAGGGGAAAGTGACAATGCTGGTAACAGCCATAATTCATCCCCAGACTCGGAGTCGCAAAACGCGCAGGAACCAACAAAAAAGATACCAATGGATAAAAACACCTGTGAGCATCGACTTACAACATGCCGCCAATAGGGAAGTAATTTCCTTATCTGAAACGGCGACCATGGAGGAAAACGCTGCCCGGGCTACAAAATACGGGGCGGCAAAGGATCTTAGTGCTCTGACGGATCCCGAGGGGCGCACACCGCCCGGTGACAAAGATCACAAAGGGGTCAGGTGTAAAGTCAATAAAAACAAGTTACAGTAAAAGAGAAAAAGAAAAGCTTCCAAAAGTAAAAAGAAAAGTGAAAACAAGTCGGAGCGTCTCAGCCAGTGTTAGAGGTATAGACACAAGTGCTGGAGCAATAGAGCAAAAAAACCAAATAAATAAATAAATAAATAAATAGGCAAAAAAGAAAGTGGAAAATCGATCCGATACACTACTAAATCCTTTAATTTCAAACGATCTGTTGAACTTCTTCAAAAATCAACAGCACAAACGGAAACTCAATTCAGATATAGAATTATCGGATGCAGAAATGCTGGAAGCGGTTGAAGAGCTACTGCCATCAAATAAGGCAAGAAAAACGGATGATCCAAAAATGCAGACCAACAAAAACAGTAAAGGGACCAGAAAGGACCACAAATCCAACCCAGAATCCAAAAGTATATGATCCCAATACTTCTCCAAATGAAGAAGACGTTAGTCTCCCTCCAACGGACCTGAAGGATAGCCAGCACTCTGATAAGCGGGTGCAAGACATGACATTCCCACGTCCGAAAGAGGCCTGCCAGCCAGTGAAAAAAGTGACCCTAGAGACAGTGCCACAGCAAATTGGCAGCCTATTACAACAGGAAACATCAGACCCTGCAGAAAAGGATTTAGTCTCAGAAATCCATAGACATGAAAAAGCACAGGAGGAGCAGGTGAGGGCTAACCCTCAAATACAGGGGACAGCAGGAAAAATGAGTGAGCAGCCCTGGACAAAAATCCATCTCTATCATCTAAACAGGAGCGAAAACTGCCCATCCCAAATTGCGGAAAAAACAGTATTAACAATGACCAGCACTGGGAGCTATGGGGACCAGCGACTAGCGTCGAACCCCCTCACCCCCCTCTATCCGCAATCGCACAACCAAGATCAAACACCAGGGAAGCACAGAAGATATAGTGAAATCTCGATGGATACACAGAAAAAAAAATAATCACCCAATATAAAACCAGATATGACAACAATTATGGCAGCAATTACGATCGCGCTTGCCCTGTTCGGGAAACTGTATGAAACAATCAACGAAGCAACAAAAGACAACACTGTTATCCTAGGGAAACTATTATCAAAGTTTGAGTTCATTGAAGGTTACCTAACAGCGGTAGAAGCCAAAAATGAAAAACAGACAGCGATGTGGGAGACAAAATGGGAGCATATGGAGACAAATCTCAGGGAGGACACACAGAGAAATAAACTAAAAAAAAAAAGAGACCTGGAAAGAGCAACACAGACACGACCAAGGAAGGAGGAGGAGGATGAAATGGAACAGATTTGCGACAAAGACAAAAAACTGATAAAACCAGAAAACGTACCTATGCAAAGGCAAAACACGAGACCCGCCCAAAAACCAACAATACCCAGGACCAATCAAAGGGAAAAAATAGGCCTACAGTTGGCAACAGAAACGGCAAAGAACAAAATTCCATCATCAGAGGGCAATAAAGAAAAGATCAACATTGACTTGACTAAGAGCCCAATCCGAGGCGTGCAGAGCACAATAAAAAGGCAAACCGAGGCCACTCAAATAGAAAAATCTCCAAAAACAGTGGAGGAATTTCTAAGGATAAGTCAGCTAATGGACCTATCGGACTATCCTGACGCAGAGGCAGAAAAGGACATAGTGCAAGAAAAAGACATTGAGCCTACGGTGCAAGAAGATCATCTAAAGAGAGACTCGAGGAAGGCAGCAACCCAGAGTGAAAACAAGATGCTCACTAAGAGGGGACAAATACTCGCTGAACAAAAAGGAGAAAACCAAATGAAGCAGATCCACCTGGAACACAATCAAGAAAAACAACAAATGACCCGAGGAAATGAAAAAGGACGGTCGCAAACCCCAAGAAAACAAAGAACATCAAGAACCCCAGAGGAAAGAACAAGAAGGAGGTCGAGGCAAGAGAGACTAACACGAGAAACCCACTCGGAAGAAGTCTGACTGTTTAAACTAGAACAATCATCATGCAAAAGCGACTACATCAGACCAAATAGGAAAACAGTTTTACAAATGTTGAATAAAACCGAATCTTTAAAACCTCTAAATACAGACAACTTCATCTTGATTGAACCGTACCATCGTGAGCAGAAAGCAAAAGCGTACTTGCACATCAAAGGCAAGGCACTAAGGAGCTTTTCAACCGAGCCATATAAAGAAGTAAAAAAGATAGGCCTCACATTGACAGAAATTAAACAGGAAAAAAAACAATACACAAGAGGTGGGAGAAATAAGGAGAGTGACGAGCGCAGACATTACCTTACGTCGAAACCTCAAGCGCCCGAAAATCAGAAAAGGTATGAAGTAAGATCTGAAAACAGAGAGAAACCACAGATACAGGAGGGATAACAACCGAGAGGCCAGACGGGAGGCAAGTCGGAGAAGAGAGATCTACTCCACGGCTGTAAGAAAGGAGGCGCCGGTCTGGAAGACCGAAAAACATCATAACCACGGATTTGGTGCAGAATCAGATGACTACCATCAGAGATCAGTGACACAGTACAACAAATATGATCAAGAAAAGAACTACGAAAATGCTCTAGAAAGAGGAAAGACTGGCCCAGAAAAGGAAGACTCGAGACAACCAGGGCCCATGGAAATGGTTGAAAGTGGCCTTAAACACTAAAGCGGACAAATAGCAACCACTAGGAGGAGTGCCGGGAAAACCACCTCCTCCGTCTGACTCTCGTCAAACAAGGATACAGAACACTCTGACAATGGCCTCATGGAACACGAGAGGACACCAGCATTTAACGAATCCAGAGAACCAAGATCTTGGAGCTTTTTGATATACTATGTCTCCAGGAAACATGGTTAATGGCAAAACCAGCCTTGGACGGCTTTGACATAGCTTTCGCCGCGGCAATAAAAGGTATATTTGGCCGACCATTGACAAGGCTCTTAATAGCCGTTCGAATGGGATCAGAAATTGAAACTACAAAGAAAATAACAGAATCATATGGTATCCTAGCGGTTTTAACAATGTGGAGCCAAAAACAGAGCGGAACAAGGAAATTGGGAACAGAAAAGATAGCAATCATAACTGTATACTTGAATCAGCAGAGAACAAAGCACGGAGTTTTGCAAAAAAGTAGAACAAGTGGTGGATAACATCTCAGTAGAAGACCCCCAAACACATTTAATTATATGTGGAGATCTAAATTCCAACTGCAACCCTAACACGGACAACATTGAGGTGAACACAGTCCGCCCACAAACTGAGGAAAGAGGAGCAAGATGGATCGCCCTAATGAAATCAAGAAACCTACACAGTGTCGCAGTATCGAGAGCATGGGGGGAGAAGATACCTACCTGGAAGAGAGGAGAATCGAAAGCTACTCTTGATTATTTCTTTATTTCGGAGAGCATGTTACAATATATAGAAGACTATGCGGTAGTCAGAACCACAGAGAGCGATCACAACCTGGTAACAATTGCATGATCATCAACATGCCCCGTAACCCAAAGCAACAAAAACTCGATAGAGGTGAACAATCAACGAACTCGCCTGCGCCCGACAGCTTCTGACATTGCAAACATCACGGAGGCCTACAAAAGAGAATCCCACTTGTTGGAAACAAAAACAGTACGACCGGACTACTTACCCTTCCTACTACAGCACAGAAAGAAAACGAAGGGGGGCAACCACGCTATAATCAAAAACATCCACGCGTACGACAAAGAAGTAGTGGAAAAGAGAAGAGTGTTAAAATCGAAAAGACAAGCTAAGAAAGCCAAAACCCCGATGGCATGGAGAAAACTGCAATCCGAAATAAGGATATATAAATCCTGGATTTTGGGGCACAGACATGCCCAGTACCAGAAAGACGCAGAAGAAATGCTCAGGGCGCTAAGCACCAAGAAAACTAGTGATTTTTGGACCCTCATCAAAAAACCTAATAAAAAAAATACTTGAACAACTAACGCAGTGAGCGAAGAAACATGCGCCACATTTTTTGAAGAACTCTTCAAAGCCCCTACATCCAAGGCAGGGCCACCACAAAAAAAAAAAATAGGTCCCCCATGGATCGATGTATCCAACAAACGAGAGATAAGCTCAGCAATAACAAGATTAAAAGGGCGCCGGGCTCGGATGGCCTCAGTAACAGACATCAAACAAAATGCGGAGCAATGGGCAGATTTCATCAGTATTCTCTTTGAACACTGTAGAGGAACTAAAGCCATCCCTTCATCCTGGACAGAAGCAGTGATCGTACCGATTTTCAAACAAGGCGTCAGGGAAGAACCGGGCAACTATCGCCCAATAGCGCTCCTGGATATAAGGAACAAGTTACTTACCTGTAACTGTTGTTCTCCAGCATGGGTCTGGCATGGATTCACATGCTCATGAATATTCCCCGTCAGGCTGGGAATCCTCGGTAAAGAAAAAACCAGTATCAGTTTCGTTTCTGATCTGTCTTTCGTAGTAGTAACCAATCACTGATCTCTGCGTCATACTGACCACAGCCAATGACTGCCCTCTACCTAAGCCCCGCCTCTGGCAGCCATCTTCAGATTTGGTAGGACGTGAAGTGGCAGTATGACCAAGTGAAGAGCCGCAGAGGGGTAGGCGGGAGGGTTCACATGTGAATCCATGCCAGACCCATGCTGGAGAACAACAGTTACAGGTAAGTAACTTATTCCTTCTCCAGCATGGGGTCTGGCATGGATTCACATGCTCATGAATAAAGAATACATAGCAGTACACACATGCACAACCACGGGAGGTGGCAAAGGCTCAACATTAAGCATTACATCAAACTCAACATTAAGCAAATCTTACCTCCTCACCAGGCTCACCTTAGGCGAACAGGTTGCGCAGCACTGCTTGGCCGACCCTGGACTCCTCCCTGGAATCCCGATCAACGCAGTAGAATTTCGTGAAGGTGTGCGTCGACCTCCACGTAGCAGCCCTGCAGATGTCCAGCAAGGGCACACCAGATAGGAACGCCGTGGTAGCTGCGATCGCTCTGGTGGAATGGGCTCTCGGACGGCCAGGCAGCGGTCGGTTTGCCAACCGATGACAGTACATGATACAGCCGGAGAGCCATCTGGAAATGGAAGCCTTCGAGAGAGCCTTCCCCTGATTGACAGGTCCAAAGTTCACAAAGAGTTGTGACGTCTTCCGAAAACACTTTGTGCGGTCCACGTAGAACTTCAGCGCTCTAGCCACATCCAGCGAGTGCAAAGTCCTTTCAGCCGGCGACGAAGGCGACGGGAAGAAAACAGGCAACACCAAGGGTTTGTTGAGGTGGAAGTCCGACGGCACCTTGGGCATGAAGGAGGGGTGCGTCCTGAGCACTACCCTCGTGTCGTGAAAAGTCAAGTACGGGGCCTTGCAGGAAAGGGCCTGGATCTCTCCCACCCGTCGTACGGAGGTGATGGCCACAAGAAACGCTGTTTACCACGACAAGAACTTCAACGGAGCCGAGTGCAGAGGCTCGAACGGAGGTCCCATGAGCTTGGTCAGCACCACATTGAGCTCCCACGCCGGGGCCGGAGCCTTCACCGGCGGGAACGATCTGAACAGTCCCTTCATGAACTCTTTCACCAGACGATGAGACCACAAAGACGTCCGCCCCGTGGTTCTGGTGTATCGGTAGATCGCAGCAAGATGAATCTTGATGGACGCGTGCGCCAGTCCAGCCTTGGCCAGCGGCAGTAGGTACGGTAGTACTTGGGGAGCCGTAATCCGTAGAGGGTTAATCTTTTGTGCGTGGCACCAGACAGAGAACCTCTTCCATTTGTGTCCGTAGCATTTAAGAGTTGAGGACGCCCTGGCCTTTGCAAGAACCTCTCTGCAGTCGGCCGGTATGTCATATCCTCCAAACTCTAACGCTGCAGGAGCCAGGCCTGCAAGTTCAGCGACTTTGGGTCGTGATGGAGGATGGCGCCTCCTTCCCTGGAGAGAAGATCCGCATCCACTGGCAGCTTGATTGACGGGGACGCTGACAAGTCCAGAAGGTCCGGGAACCATGTCTGCCTCGGCCACGCAGGTGCGACGAGGATCATCCTGCACCGTGACCTCTTGAGCTGGTTGATGAGCCGGATCAGCAATGGCAATGGAGGGAACGCGTATAGAAACAGGCCCTCCCAGGGGAACGAGAAAGCATCGCCCATGCTCCTCGGCTGGGGAAACCTGCTGGCGAACCTCCGGCACTTGGAGTTCGTCGCCGTCGCGAACAGATCGATCTGGGGTGTGCCCCACCGTCGGAAGAGGCGGTCCACTAGATCCTGTCGTAGTTCCCACTCGTGGCATGAGCGCAGCTCCCTGCTGAGTGAGTCGGCGATGGTGTTTTTTATCCCTGCCAGATGAAACGGCACCAGAAACATTCCTTGGGCGACGGCCCAATGCCACAGATCCTGCGCCTCCCTGGACAGGGCTGGGGACCTGGTTCCGCCCTGTTTCCTGATGTAGAACATGGTGGTGGTGTTGTCGGTGAAGATCCTCACCACCTTGCCCTTGAGGGACGGAAGGAAGGACCTGAGGGCCCAAAACACTGCACGGAGCTCCAGGACGGTGATATGGAGGGATTTCTCTGTCGGGAGCCAAAGGCCTCTCGCGTGCAGATTTTCGGTGTGCGCTCCCCACCCTTCCAGGGAGGCATCCGTGGTCACCGTCTCCTGGTGGCCGGGGGTCTGGAAGTCCATGGCCGCCGTCAGATGCGCGCGGGTGCCCCACCACCGGATCGCTCGTCAGAAACTCTCGTCGAGTGTGATCCTCTCCTCGAAGCTGCCTGTCGTCTGGATCCAGCGCGCATCCAGGAACTCCTGCAACGGGCGCATCCGGAGCCTGCACAGGGGGATGAGGTAAATGCAAGAAGACCTCATTCCGAGGAGGGACTTGATGGACCTCACTCTGGCCGCGTCTGCAACCAGCATCCGCTGCACCTTGCCCAAAATGGCCCTCGTCCTTTCCTCCGACGGACAGGCCAGAAGTGACACTGTGTCGAGCTTCGCTCCCAGAAACAGTGCGTCTTGCGCGGGCACCAGGTGGGACTTGGTGTAGTTTATGGAGAATCCCAGGTCCGTGAGAAGTTCGACGGTCCTTGCCGTGTGCTCCACGGCGAGCTCCTTCGTCTTCGCTCGGATGAGCCAGTCGTCCAGGTAGGGGTAGATGTGGATCCCCTCTCGGCGCAGCTGCGCTGCCACCGGTGCGAGGCACTTGGTGAACACCCTGGGTGCCGACCTCAGTCCGAAGGGGAGGGCTCTGAACTGATAGTGACGCCCTTGGACCACGAACCTGAGAAACTTTCGGTGTCCCTTTAGGATGGGAATATGGAAGTAGGCATCCTCCAAATCCAACGACGACAGGAAATCGCCCTCCTCCAGCTGACCCAGGACGTGTTGGAGGGTGACCATCCGGAACTTCTGTGCCTTGATGAATTTGTTCAGTCGTCGTAGGTCCAGGATGGGACGCCATCCTCCCGTCTTCTTCTTCACAAGGAAGTATCTTGAGTAAACTCCGGAGCCCCGAAGCCTCTTTGGGACGAGCTCGATGGCGCCCTTCCTGAGCATCGCCTTTACCTCCAAGAGAAGTTGAGGGACGTGATGTTCTTTCCTGGCCACAGGGGGGACGCGCAGGCACCTCTTTAGAAACTCGAGCACGTGACCCTGGGCTAGGGCGTCCAGCACCCAACGGTCGGTGGAGATGGACTCCCACACGCTGACGAAGCTCGCCAGCCGGCCTCCCACCGGGGTGCTTCGGTGGGGGCCCGACCCCACGGCCGGTTCAGTCCTGCTTCGACGAGGCTTTGCCGCCTTGACCTCCTTGGCGACGACGGCGGGGTCCGCCTGACTTGCCTCGTCCCCTGTAAGCTTCCTGCGACGACGAACGGGCCGCTTGACTGTAGGTGGAAAATCCGCCGCCAGAACCTTTGGAGGCACCCTGTTTGCCTCCGCCGCTCCGAAAGGGCGGCCGCCGTTGCTGGAGAACCCCAAGAGCCCGGGCTGTCTCCGTGTCTGCCTTGATGGCTTGATGGCTTGAAGGGAATCGTCCACTGTTTTCCCAAACAGGTTGTTTCCGTCGAACGGCATGACCAAGACTCTGGTCTGCACGTCCTGACGGAAGTCAGTAGCCTTGAGCCATCCACGCCGCCTAAGGCACACGCCGTTGCCCAACTGGCGAAATCCAGTGTCAGCGATGTCCGTCGCAATCGTAATGGCGTGGTCCGACGCCACCTCTCCTTCCTGCAAGATCTCTAGGGCATCCGCCCTCTTGTCGTCCGGTAGGAAGTCCAGCAGGGGGGCCAGTTTGTACCACAACTCCCTGTCGTAGCGGGCTACGATAGCCAAGGCGTTGGCCGCCTTAATCGTTGTCGCTGCAGACGAGATGACCCTGCGTCCCATCGTATCCAATTTCTTTCCCTCGCCGTCCGGCGGGGAGGTCGACTTAGAGGCCGCCCCCCCCCCCCGCTTTCTTCCTGGCCGCCGCGGAGCCGACCGAGTCCGGGGTCGGCTGTGCCCGAAGGCACAAGGGGGCCACGTCCGGGACCCGGTACTTCTTCTCGTACCGATCCCTTCTAGCCGGCGTCGTGGATGGGTTCTTGAGGAGGGCGAGGCCCTCATCCCAAATATCGTCCAGTAGAGGTACAGAGAGGACCGTCTTCCTCTTGGCCTCGTGCCGTTGATAAAGGAAACCTTCCTTCTTCTCTTCCGGGCAGAGCTGGAAAAGCTTGGATGCCCTGGCGATCATGGAGTGAAACGATCCAATCTCGTCGGGCGGGGAAGCCCGGGTGGGAGGTGACGACGGCAGATCCTCGTCGTAAACCTCGTCGTCCGTACCCTCTCCAGGAGCTTCGCCGGGTGCTCGGCCTTCCTCTTACCCAAACCAGAGCGTTGGCTCGTGGTTGATGGTGCCGGGGAGGATGCGCCCTGCCTGGCGCCCATAGAGCCCGACTGTTCGCCGCTCCCGGTGCCAGTGGACTCACGGTGCTTGGCCTTGTGTTGGACCCCCGTCGCCGGTGCGTCCTCAAAGGTCTTAGAAAACCACTCGGGTTTCTTCTTCTCGCCTGACGGGCTCTTCCCTTCCAGCCAGCTGGCGAGACGTTGATGGCGGTCCTTCATGGTCCGCTCCGACATATTGCCGCAAAACGCACAGTCCTTCTCCACGTGCGTCTTGTCCTCATGTAGGCAGTACAGACAAAAGGAGTGTGCGTCCTCCTTAAAGACATTCTGAAGCTGGCATCCCGGGCAGACCCTGAACAGCTTTCCGGGCGTCGAGCTTCCCTTCTCCTGGGCCATGTCCGAGATGGGCCTGAGAAACTTCTGGAGTCCTCCAAAAGCGTGGCTTGACGAAATCTTCACCCTTGAGGGGCGTAGACGAATCCAACACGGGTCCCCGTTGATCGGATGAAGAAACGGTGGAGCTTGAGGCTCTTTTGACCGAAAAATTGAAGTTTTGAGAAAGAAACGTGAAAAAATAGCACTAACGCTCGAGAGCAATAGCACGAGGATCCCAACACTTGAACGTGCGGTAAAAATCTGAAGATGGCTGCCAGAGGCGGGGCTTAGGTAGAGGGCAGTCATTGGCTGTGGTCAGTATGACACAGAGATCAGTGATTGGTTACTACTACGAAAGACAGATCAGAAACGAAACCGATACTGGTTTTTTCTTTACCGAGGATTCCCAGCCTGACGGGAAATATTCATGAACATGTGAATCCATGCCAGACCCCATGCTGGAGAATAGGAACATTTTTCGCAACCCTACTTCTTCTAGGCCACTTTCACACAAGATGTCTCCTGCCAATGACCCTTTCCAAATGGGATTTCTCAAAAATGGAAGCACTACAGTGAACATCTGCATTTTAAACCTTATAAAGGCAAAGGTAAAACAAGGTGCGCTGCCAGTGTATATGGCTTTCATAGACCTGTCGCAGGCGTTCGACAGAGTGGACAGGGAAAGACTATGGTCCAAACTGGAAAAATGGAAATGCCCAAAAGAGCTATTGGATCCAGTGATGGCCCTACTCGAGAACACCAGACTAAGAGTGCGCCTTAACAATCAAGGCATGCTATCGCGAGAAATACCATCAAATCGAGGAGTGAAGCAGGGCTGTCCTTTAGATCCAGCCATGTTTATCGCTTACTTAGGAGACTTTAAGGATGCCGAACTCTCAGTAAGATCCTTTCCGCCTAAACTGGGAAACGTGAACATCTCACGACTATTATACGCAGACGACCTCATACTATTAGATCAGACACAGATAGGTCTTCAGCGCCAACTAAACAACTTGGCTGCGTACATGGACCAAAACAATCTCCAAATAAATAAGAAAAAAACAAAGATCCTGATAATAGAAAAAAGCTCGACGAAAAAAAAAAGAAGAGAAATCACAAATGGTGTCTGGACAATGTAAACATCGAGGTGGTCCCCTCCTACAAATATCTAGGAGTTTCCATAGACGCATCAAACCAAGAAGAAACGATGCAAGCAATACTCTGGAATAAAGCAAAAAACCTAGCAGCCCAAATGAACACTCTGGACAAAAAATATGGAAATTTCTCAATCATACCAGCTATTCAATTTTATAAAGGGAAAGTAGTCCCGACCCTCACCTACGGGATGGGGGCAACATTGAATATGCCGAACACCATATGGCGTAAACTGCAAGGGTATCTGTGGAAATCCCTACTAGGTCTGCCCAACTCAGTCTCAGTGGAACGCATCAGACGAGAGTTAGGTCTGCTTTCCCTTGAACAATCTGTAACATTGAGTGCAATGCAACTCTTCAGAAACCCCTCACTACCTGAGGCCCCGTTGACCTACCGATCATCAAATCTGAAATATATAAATAGGTGGGTGAAAATGCTAAGAGAAAAACTGGTGGAGGTGGCATGCACAGATGAAGACTTGCAAACCAACCCAGTAAGATTAAAGTCCAAATTGGAAGCACAAGACTGGATTAACACGCTTGAAAAAGCACATGGCAATAAACTTACAAAACACCTGCCTTCAACAGTCTGAACAAACCACTGCCATATTGTACAAAGTTCCCAGACAAACAACTAAGGACAACTTAAATGAGGGTGCTGTTAAATTTCCTCCCGACACGCGAAATCCAGGCAATCAGATTAAAATCAGCCATCAAAGAATGTAGATTATGTGGAGAAATAAACAAACCTGAAACAGTAAGACATATGCTGATAGACTGTTAGGAGCTAAGAGAAGTACGAGAGACTTACCTAAACAGCCTGTGCACCGATTTGGCGGGTCTCGAAGGAGAAGAGGAAGCCATGTGGTGGAACAGGCTGATACCAGGGGAAGAGACAGCCTGGACACTAGCTGCGGCAAAAAGTTTGAAAGCCGCTTTCCAAAAAATAAATGTACAAGCTGAAGCTCAGTCTACACTTCAAGCAGAAAACCTGGCTGGATGACAGTAGTTTTCGAAACAGACTTTTGAAACTGATAAAAGGTGAAATCGGTGAACCGAACTAGAACTAGACTGAAATTAACGTACTTGCTGCCGATGCGGACATTGGAACTTTAAAACTAAAAAGGACACCAATGTACTCTCTCTCACCCTCGCGACCACCGAAATGGTGTTTTCGTGTTCAATCTTTAGCAGCGATGTTACTAGTTCTTCTCTACTCATGCTATGCGCCCTACGAACAGTCAAGAGTCTTGTAAAAATTGCTAAGGCGATTATTAACAAGTAAATAAAATAAATAAATAAAATAAAGCAGAACATTATCTTTATGTAACCGCACTCCTGCCTGTGGGGAAAATCAGAATGTTTTAAATGCATCACCTGGGCTGCTGACCTGGGGGTGTCTCCTGGCTGCACAGCTAGCTTTAGTTCAGGGTGATGGGACCAGGACACGTCCAGGCTTGCATGATCCTGATCACGCAGACATCCCAGATATAACCACCTGCTCCATCAGTGCAGCCCCTGGGTGCGATTCCGCTGGCATGGCCTGCTATGTGCTCCAAGGTTATGCCTGGTCTCCCCAATTTGCAGTTCATGTAAAGGGGAAAGGTGAGAAGGCTGTAGAACTCCGACCAGAGAATAGTTTCGGAGATTGAGGCGAATGTGCTCGTGTTCTCGGTCATGTTCCACCTGAAGAAGCACACCTAGGAGTGAGGACAGAGAAGGTGGACAGGTGGAGTTTGGAGAAAAATCAGTGAATGGCGGTAAAGTGGTTATACTTGAGGAGTCAAGAAGGGCAGAAGTGGAAAGTGTATGGATGTGAGGGAGGGAGTGGGAGAGAGGAACAAGGGAGTGTCCGTGTCAAGGTAGCATGTTTGTAATTTTAGGGGGGTGAGCAAGGGTGTTTCCCCCCCACCCCAATTTTGTGGCACAACATTAGGTCCCACTCATTTCGCAGGAGCCCTTTTCATTTAGATGTCATGGCCTCCAACATTTTCATTAAAGTCATTCCACTGCAAGGTAGTGCTGGAGGTTGATAGAGAGATAGAGGGGAAGCTAGAGGAGGGACAGCGGACACAGTGATAGGGGTCGAAGTGGAGCAATATTGGTAGGGGTCATTTTCCACACCACCCAAATGTACCAGCAAAAGAGAAGCCCTCAGGAGAAATCTTAGTAAGAGTGGTGTGGGACTCTCGGGGAACCCTGCTTTCACCAAGTGGAAGGTTGTTTGAGCAGGTCTACAGTCCTAGCCCTGATCGTGGTCATGTCATTACTTTGGTGATGGAACTGGTATGGTCAATGGGGTCGAACCAGCTCCTTGATGGCTAATCACCTTAGAACTGCATCTAGTCTTCAAGGGGCCCGAGACTGCCTGAAAGGTGTTACAGGGACAGAGTGCCGAGGAAAGAAAGGAGAAGCAGGACTTATCTGCTTCTTACATGTGAGAAAGTGACATCTGCAGATGGTGATCTCCTAAATATCCACACTCAATACTGCAGGCCATTCCAAAATGTGCTTGCAGTGGCAAAGTCACAGAGCTAAAAGAGTTCCCACAGACTCAAATACTCCAAAGATAGAGCATGGGGGTCTAATTCCAGGGTCTGCTGATCCCATCAGTTAAGGGAAAACCCTACTCTCTATGGAGAAAGAAGGCTTCCTGAGCCTTAAGAGTATTTCCCCGTGAAGAAACAGTGAGAAGCAGGAAAAAAGAGAAAATGCTCCTGCCAACTATTTGTGACCTTAGGAAAATGTACGATCGGACCGAAAAAAAAAGGTCCGACCGTACAATTGCTACCACCAAACGTTTGAACCTTAAGTGGTAGCATTCTAGGTAAGTATATCAAAACAAAAAGACTGTAGGGGCTACGGCGGTGTCCTGCCGCAACACCCCGCTCACTATAATGTGTGGTGTAGTGACTGGGGGTCACGGGGGACAACCCTGCAGCTCCCGAAAAAAAAAAAAAAATAATAAGCCAAAAGGACCCTGCGGCGACGATTCCCGATCACGGAAGTGAAAGGGAAATGGCGCTGCAGGGACTCGGCATGTAAAAAAGGTAAGTAGGGTTTATTTATGTTGGGTGTGTGGGTGGGGGTGTGTTGAGGGTGTAGGCGGGGGAGTGTTGTGGGTATGTAGGGGTTTTGAATGCGTGTTTGCATGGGAAATGTGCAAACCTTTTGTGGTTCGCACATTTCTCATGCAAACTTTTCCGTCGCTGACTTTTCCGCGACGGAAAAATCACGCAGATCCAACCTCAGAGGTCGTTAGCCCGTAGAAAGGACTGAAGTATAAGCGAGTGTGTGTCTGGGTGTGCGACGCATGCATTCCACTTGTTTGCAGATACTTGTCACTTATGTTTATATCTTCCATGTGGGATCTTGTGAGTTCTTCAGGAGTTCGAGCTTGGATTTAGGAAACTCTTACTCAGTAGTTCCCATACACAACCCGGCATTCCTGCAGCTGGGCAGTCCACATTGGCTCCTTTCCTGCAGTTGTCACCAGCACCTAGGGGTCCCAGACGGGCCCATTTGGGTGGGGCAACTTCAGGAATTGAATGAAGATAGAACAAATATAATGTATTCCAGCACAATGTGTCCATCTATCTGGAGAGCTTAATTCAGTGGATCATGGCATCTTACCGTCGAGTTTAGAATGCCTGGGGGTCACAGGCAAGGCTCTTGGGTATAGTGCGTCCTTTATAGGAGATAAAGTCAACTCCAAACAGAGGAAAAGAAATAGAAAAGCTCCTTCCTCAACTAGAGTTCTGCAAGTATCCCTTGTTGCCACTCCTTTATATGTGCATATTCTGTCACTATGGGGAGGATATGAACATAAGGATTGGAGGATTCAGGCGAAATTTAATTGCCACCAGCTAAGAGCTTCTACTGAGGTTTAGGCCCTGCGTAATACAGAAGGTGAAATGTGGATCTTTGGGTTCTGAGGACTTTATCTCTCACTTGTGTCTGTCTCACTTGTGTCCGTCAGTATTGGTTTATTTTTCTCATCTCCGCCAATTAGCTGAAGAAAGTCTGCAGGCCAACTATAGGATGCGCATTCCTACAGACCCCATTTTCGATTTTAAGCTTTTTATCTATTCTTGTGAATCAAAAGGTCCAGCACAACATGGAACAAATACTTAATAACATTTTCACTCCAAGAGGCCAGGACGTCCATTTTATTCTAGTCATTTGGAAAGCCATAATCTCTTACCCAATGTTACGAACCAATATTCACTTTCTTACACTGTCTGTTCTTGGCCTATATGCTTGGGAGCACCAGAAATAATATTTAGGAATTGGACGTATGGTACACGTATTTGCAGGCATATAGGCCACCAGATCTTTCTAGGATGGCCCAAACAAATCTCCAGCCTCATATGCATCCAGACATTACATAGTGTAATCATCTCCTTCTCTACAATTAGACTCCAGAGAATTACATACACTTCTAGAACCACTGCTCCTTACCCTCATCAAACATCTATGGTCCTCCTAACTAGAGTTAGATGCGCTCCGACCATAGCAATTCACTTCTCCGTGTGTATGCCTCTGTGCCCTGTATATGTAGCACCTACTCCCACTTGCTCTTCCCCATAAAGTCTGGATTCCCCTGGTGGAGGAGCAATACACCAATTTATGGACAAGGCTAGATGCTCTTAGGCGACTATGGTGGTAATTTCGCATAGTTGCCACAACTAAAATCAGAACTTCTGACATGGATTTCTTTACTTATGCCTGTGCCCTTGACATACAGCTCATTGGGAAACTCGCTGATCAAGTGACAGGCTGCCAGCGCTGCAGTTAAGCAACATTTCTGTCACTTTTTCTCTAGAAACAGGCAAATACTTGCAACAAAAAATAAACAGGGAGTAAAAATTCTCTCAATAAATAAAAGGGAACAAAAGACACTTAGGAGGAGCCTGCCCTTAGATCGATCTCACACACATACACGAATTGTTAGTCTCAATGAAGTACAGACTACAAAAAGATAAGTTAAAAAATAAAAGTTTACTTGCTTAAGCAAAAATCAATTACTGTGTCTAGGCCGCACCCCTTAAAGACCTACTTATGGAAGGCCGCTTACAGAAGACCACCTCCTGTAAGTAGGTCTTTAGGGGGCATGGCCTGCAGGGAAGCCAGAAAAGTGCGCTGAGGTTAGAGGTGTGGGGTTGCAGGGGGATTGTACAGCAGGCCATGCAGCATGACGGGAGAAAGTCCACCTTTTGTAGGTGAAGTTCCGACATGAACTAAAGGATAATTTTGCCAGACATCAGAGTGTAAACCTACACTTAATGTTTCAGATGTTGTAGGGTTCAATTTTAAAATATGTTCATTCATCTACACACCGATGGCTAATCAACAAGATGGGAGACTGCAGGGATTCAAATACGATTTTGAAGTGGACACATTTTACACCCCGTCTGGAAATCATACTTTTTGAGCGAGAGCGTGGGAAATGCCTGCCTCCTGCTTAACCAATCAAAACCTGGGAGTTTATCCTGGAAAACAAGTTTGCCCGGAGTCCTCAAGTCACAGTCAGGCCCGTTTCTTGGCCCGGGCGAGGCGGGCAGCTGCCCGGCGTGCAATAGCCCCGGGGGGCGCAATTGTCCCGGTACCTGGAGCCTCTGGAGGGGATCAAATTCCCCAGTTTGTGGGGCGGCGCATTTCCGTGGGAAAAGTTCTGCGTGTCAGGTGCTGGCGCTGCCCTCACATTACATGAGTCAGAGGCTCACTCTGACCACTTTCGCACGGGGGTGGGGGGTGGCGGTATATGCACAACAATAAAAACACTTGAGGTCCCCCTGCAGCTAAGAGCAGCCCCTCCCATCACAATGCCGGCAGAAAACTGCTAATAGTGGCCCATTAATCACTGAATGGTTTCTTGCTGGCATCGTGATGGGAGGGGAGGTGCAGAGGGGAGTGGGTGTGCCTTGCAGATACGTACCGTGGGCCCCAACACGGTACAAACGGAGACCCGTTTCGGCCCATGGTGGGTCCCTGCAAGCACAGAAAATGGCCAAAATAATAGTTTAAAGTGGCGCTATTTCTTTCGTGCTCAGTTACTTCATTATGCTGATAATAGTTTTGACCAGTGTTGCTAAGTAAATATTCTTTAAGCCACGACCTGGTTTGTTTATTTATTCATGCAATGTTTGTCGGGTACATGGACACGGATAATTTATTTATGCAATGTTTGTGGGATATCTGCATCTGACGAACATTGCATACATAAAAATACAGGTACCCGACAAACATTGCATGAATAAATAAATAATCCGGGTCCATGTATCCTTATAACAGGTCAGACTTTACTGTATCAAAGCATTCACTTGATTCCCAATGAAAGAATTTTAAAGTGATTGTTTATTGGGTTCAGGTGTCTCCTTGTCATTGCCCTTTTGGTTTAGGTTGCCTCCAAACCCCCTTCAGCATCTTGTGTTCTTTGTTGGTTGTATATATTGCCTCCTGTGCCATATTCATGGTCTCTTGGTGTATCCAGTCTTCATTATCTGCAGCCTAAGAGGGACTGGGGCATACAATTGTCTTGGGCACCAATGAAAAAGTGGCCCACCGTTGCAAATGGCAATGCATTCTATGTGTGACGGACTGTTGGACTTTGGGTAGGAGTTGCTGAACGATGTAGTTTGGGAGTGGCACGCGGGGTGCAGTGGGAGTGGCATGCAGGGTGCAGTGGGAGTGGCGCACGGGGTGCAGTGGGAGTGGCGCACGGGGTGCAGTGGGAGTGGCGCACGGGGTGCAGTGGGAGTGGCGCACGGGGCGCTGTGGGAGTGGCATGCGGGATGGGGTTTGGGTGGGGGCACATTCCTAGTGTTTCGCCCTGGGCACCAAATGGACTACAAACTGCCCTGGTCACAGTTTCTGGTCTGGAACAGTTTCTGGCACTTCCGCAATTTACAATTTAAAGATGATTCAACACACTTTTTGGGAGCTGAACTGAAGACCCTGGTGATTGTAGCTTTGGAAAGACTGGACACAACAACAGCATTCTGCAGCCTGTGCCATCACAGGAGCCAGGCATAGGGAGCACATCACTCCCATAAAGCGTGCTTTACTCTGGACAAATGATATTTAAAATAAATCGATATACTCCATCAATACGGTCCAAAATTAAGCCTTAGATCCTGGGCATAATATAAACATAATATAAACAGTGTCACATTGCAGTTTGCGATGCAAATCCACAGGTTTGATAATTACTTGGCACTTCTGTAGCACATCTGGATATTTTAAATTACCCTATTCAAGAAATCACAGCCCAGCCTGCATCCTCTTCTTCCCCCTCACTGCTCACACCACCTCCTCCCTTAGTATGCTGCAAGTTCAAAGCAGGTAATGGAGAGTGCAGCAGTAATTACCTTCTCCACTCAGTGCCAAGGACCTGTGTGGGGTGTTAGCCAAGAAGAGTAATAATTGCAAACCAGCCATAATCGGGACCATTCTTTTATTAAGCCAACCATAGTCTGTATTGGACCATTAACTTGGTATTTTTAGTGTTGGCAATTAGGTGGCACTAAAGCACCTCCTATAAGATGAAACTATTGCAGTAGAGTACAGCTAGGAAGAAATGGCACATGAGGAGGGACAGAAAGCTTGTAGGCGTTTGGTTATTTACCCACCCATTGATACCCCATGATCATGCGAATACCTACAGCCACTTCCTACCACTTCCCGCACAAAACACATCCTCATGGGATCTCGTTGAGCTAGCTTTATCAAGTCTTGCCATCAATCTTTGTGGTCGAAGTGCATGCCAGTGTTTTTAAAGCGGTCTTCTGAGAGCTAATGACTTGGATCTGTAAACGTGTTACTGGTGTAATAAAAATGTCAACCAGGTCTGCCTTTAGCCACTCCATTTATAAGCACTACTCGTATCCTTCACTGAAGTACTACTCCAAACAAGCAGTGGGCAAGCCAACAGTTTGGGCTTGTGCTTAAGAATTATATGCCCAGGTACTCACATCATTTTGAAGCCTGCCAAATGCCTTCCCCATGCCTGCACCAAAGCTATAACTGTTGGCATTGCCAATGCTTGTTTTTTTAAAGTCAGAATATTTGGGTCGCGCATCAAGAAAGGGTAGAGTTGTGTTTTCTACATGCCCAGAAATGTGGGTGGAACAAACTATGTTCCCAGTCTCCATATTGGCCAATCAAACTTTGCCCTTGACTATCTGGGATGCTGAATAACAGAGCAACTACTGTGCATAACTATCTAAATCCTTTTCAATTCGTTGTGAAAGTTCCAATTAATCCTTTGTCTCGAGTACCTGATCTTAGCTCTAAGCATCTCAAAGGGCAGTGGTCTACCTACAAGAGCGAATAGTTGTTATAGTCCTAGCAGCCATGTTTCCTGCTGACCCGACTCCTCCACCGGCTCTCAAGGCCTGGGTGTCGCTTTTGTGGCCCCTCTATCCTGCCTTGTGCTAGGCTCTTGGTCTCTAGGTATTTCAACAAGGCCAAGCTCTTTTGTGAATAAATCAGAGTCATCAAGGAAGGGTGTATATATTCTTAATAACCGGCAAATAGTGCAGGATTTCTACTGAATTCACTTCTACGAGTTTAATCGGATTAAAAAAAAATAAAGCTCACTTCAAATATTTAGTTCCATTAAATGTCCAAGAAAGTACATAGCTACAATTATTGTAGTGTATGAACACCGTGAGGATTTACATGCGTGTGCTATTGAAAAGCAATAAGTAAACTGAAGTAAAACACCACATGTTCGCATGAACGCAATATTCTATGGTTCATGATGTCATCCCAAAGCACAGCAATGCATTTGGAAACGTCATTTTTCCACATGCTAGATGTACATGCCCCATTTAGACCCCGTGATACAGTCCAATCCAATGAACCTTTCCTGCAAGCACCACGTGACAGCTGATTCATGTGGGGGGGGTGGTGTGTGTGTGTGTGGGGGGGGGGTGGTGTGTGTGTGTGTGGGGGGGTGGTGTGTGTGTGTGTGTGTGGGGGGGGTGGTGGTGTGTGTGTGTGGGGGGGTGGTGGTGTGTGTGTGTGTGTGGGGGGGGTGGTGGTGTGTGTGTGTGGGGGGGTGGTGGTGGTGTGTGTGTGTGTGTGGGGGTGGTGGTGTGTGTGGGGGTGTGGGGGTGTGTGTGGGGTGTGTGTGGGGTGTGTGTGGGGTGTGGGTGGGGTGTGGGTGGGGTGTGGGTGGGGTGTGTGTGGGGTGTGTGTGTGTGTGTGTGTGTGTGTGTGTGTGTGTGTGTGTGTGTGTGTGTGTGTGTGTGTGTGTGTGTGTGTGTGTGTGTGTGTGTGTGTGTGTGTGTGTGTGTGTGTGTGTGTGTGTGTGTGTGTGTGTGTGTGTGTGTGTGTGTGTGTGTGTGTGTGTGTGTGTGTGTGTGTGTGTGTGTGTGTGTGTGTGTGTGTGTGTGTGTGTGTGTGTGTGTGTGTGTGTGTGTGTGTGTGTGTGTGTGTGTGTGTGTGTGTGTGTGTGTGTGTGTGTGTGTGTGTGTGTGTGTGTGTGTGTGTGTGTGTGTGTGTGTGTGTGTGTGTGTGTGTGTGTGTGTGTGTGTGTGTGTGTGTGTATATATATATATATATATATATAGCGCTGACACAGAATAGGCTTCCGCCATGCGTTATTGCAACTCTTCCAGACCCCTGGGTCTGTGCATCATCACCAGCAATTGAACAGCGTTAGCTCCTCGGGGGATAGACTGGCTAGTAAGGGAGTTCCGGTGGTACGGGGCAACTAGGGTGAAGGGACAAAAGCGAGTAGTAGAACATGAAGGGGGTGAGGACCAGAGAAGCTAGTCAGAGTGGGTAATGGGGGGGGGGGATTGCGTTTGCCACGTGGGAGTGGCCCAACCCATGGTCGATTTTATACACAATAAGAAAACATTTAAAAGTTTAAACAACTGTGCACAGTCACCAATCACAGAGGTGCTGTGTGAAGGAGGACGACGACCACGGGAGATGGAAGAGTGTGAGTGTAGCAAAGTTAAGGACCTTGTCCAGTTGGGTGAAGGACAAAACCAGAGTCCCATGAGCAGGTCTTAAAGCAAAAAGTGAGAAAATGGCACATTTTACAATGTTCTGGCGGTTGACTTGGCAGCTGCAGAAATATGTCATAATTTAAGCAGTTTAAGATTGCTGCCTGAGCACCCCGGCTTGCATGCCATGGTGATTGGGGGAGGGTGTTGAATGGAAGGATAGGCAATGAGGGGGCGAGATGCTCAAAGCCGGGAGGTAGAGTACCTCCGTTTTGAAGGAATTAAGCAGACAACCCAGTTACATCCTATGGCGAACAGTGTCAGGCAATCAGAGGTGTGGGGCAAAGGCTCTGGGGTAAAGGGAAGGAAAAACTTGATTGTCATTAGCAAAAAGTTTACATGCGAACTGAAAGGAGGTGATGAGCTTGCAAAGGAGGAGGTATAGATCGTGAACATGAGAGGGCCAATGGCATACCTGGGAGGGACCCCGACTGGTTGAGGGGTTGCAGAGGGCGTTTCAGCATTACAAGAAGTGAAAAAGGAGGGACTGGTTAAGTAGCCAAGGAAGAGCTGAGCTCTGGAAACTTGGGTAAGGGAAGAGTCGAGAGGGAGGATGAGGGGTAAAGAATAGTGACGCAGCGGCCAGATAAAGGAGGATCAGGCTAAATCGTGTGGATCTGGAAGTTGTGGGCAGTAGCAAGGACGTTAAGCATGGGCGAGTGCAGTCTGCATGGAGCGACAGCTGTGGGAACCAGACTGTGATGGCTTGGTGCGCCTATGCGATTGCAGGTAAATAGTGATGAGGTTGGACTGTAGGATTTTAGAACAGTGGGGATGAAGGGATGCCGCTCAGTTTGTAGGACCCCTGGGGGTCAGCTCTAGTTGGGTAAGTGTGCATCCACATAGAAGCAGTTTGCGGAGATCCCCGAGGACAGGAAGATGGTGCGTGCAGGTATGGGGTGCCAGTTCCTGAAGTGCCTGGGATGCGCAAGGCTCTGCAGGAGCACAGGACGGCTTGACGGAATGAAAGAAGGGTGTCAGTTCAGCCAGTGTGGTGGCAGAGAGCGGGACAAAACAGAAAGAGGGGCTGATGGTGTTGGAGGGGAGAAGGAAGGATGGTGGAGAAGAAACCACGTGAGTGTCAGGGATGTAAGAGTTTTGTCGAGAATTAGCAGGTAGAGTTGTTAGCGAAGAGGAAGGGATTCAAATCAGGGGGCCTAGCACGTCTATTTCCACACACGGCCTCCAAAATCCTAGAACTGGCCTTGGCAATTCTAACTGGAGTCTGTCCATTAAACACATAGGCTCCATTGCATGTTTTGTGGTATTCGGTAACGGAACTCTAGACAAGGTTACGGCATGTTACCCCATACCATTTCATAAGGGCATGTGGCAACAATTGTGGCTATTCAATTACCACATTTTCATACTCCAATGCAAAACTGATGATGGCTACTGTTGGTTCAAATGTGTTAAAAAGACTATACAGGTAAAAGGAAGCTACCTCACCTCCACCCATCCACGGCACACACATCCAATATCAAACCAGATGTGATTCAGCGTGGTCGACCTACTTGGCGGAAGCACTGGTTGTGGGGAGATCCCCATAAAATGTGTACATTGTCTTATCTTATATGCATTTTTACCAGCAGAGATTGTTTAAACGGAATAGGAAAGGCTGGGGGTGTGGCACACAATTCATTGGCGCCTGCAGTGAGCAGGCCTTTCAACCAAAACCACTGAACAAATTTGATTATTTTAATGCAACCAGTTTCATTTGAGTCAGGTTACCAGCCTAGGGGCCGATGCGTATTTAGAGCGAGGCGACTGGCTGATAAGTTACCAAAGTTAACAAAAGATATTCATTGTTGATTAATAGTACTATACATCAGACACCTTTTAAAATAGATTTAGCTGCTTTTTAAAGGTAGAAAAAGAGATTACTCCTTTAGTTTGGTCACATGTCTGAAATATTTCTTAGCGGTTTAGGCTACTTCAGACACTTCTTTTGTCCCATCCCCGAATAATGATTCGTGGAAAGGCTGGGTCTCCCCTCTATTTCATATACCACTTAATGCGCTGACTGCACCAAGGTCAAAGGAACCGACGTTTGAAACCAGCAGGGGCTGGTTGCAGGCCTGTTGACCTACCAGTGCATGGTAGATGGCGAAGAGATGCGTGTGGTCGACCACTCATTAGACAGTCGATAGTAAAAAGTACAGGATAAAGCATTTACGCTTAATGGGCTAATACTTGTGTCCTCGGAGAGCATTCAGTCGTTCTTGAGCTAATCTGTAACATTAAACATCCGGACAAACCGTATACAAATCAATCTAACTCTGTCCCAATAAAGATCGCCCGCATGCCCACCAGAAGAGACATCAAGTAGCCGAAGGAGTGCCAGCTTAAACCCTTCTAGAGCAATTCCGTATACATTAGGGAGGGCAAGTTGGCCGGCGTAAAGTTTGAAGCTGTGCCTTGTGAGAAGGCATTATTGCTGGAGGGAGGCAGACTGGTTGGGTGGGGGCATGCGCCCCAACATGGCCACAACCACACTTCTTGCCCAAAGTGCTTGCTCTGCCAAGGCAGCACTTATCCTTAAATGCCTGAAGTGAAATACAAAGAAGCCAAACCGTACCATTGACACCTCACTGCCACTGAACACTGCACAGTGCTGTTCGAAGGAAAACTTTACACCTTAGAAGGTGAAGACTAAATGTTTTTTTAGCAACACATAGGAGTTTAGGATTTGTTCTTAGTTTCTGGGGGATGGACTGCAATAGCTGCAATAGTGTGGGCGTCCACAGGTCTGTTTTGGTGGGATGAGAAGTACGCAGCATCTTTCACAGGGCACATTAACCCCTTGATATATCTTACTGAGAATGTCTGCCCTGCAAGATCACTATAACTTTAACAGGCACTTTACACTAAATTATCTTATATAAGGGGAGCACAACTGATTTTGCTGGAGGGTTGAATGTACCACACAAGTCACATACAGTGGGCCAGACTGTGGCCTGAGGCTTTCCAGTAATCTCTGCATCAGACACCAAAATGAGCACTCTGTTTATTTTGGTGTTTGAAGTATCTGGGCCTCTTCACCTGCCCCCTCCCTCTCCTCTTAGTGCAAAGCAAACAATCAAAAGCTATGTGCATGGTGAGGAGGGGCTGCAGCCGGACTTGAAGGGCTCAGGCAGTGTCCCAACAAGGGGTCAACTATCAATACCAAAAGTACATAGGAAAGGTTTGTTGTGGCCACTGTCACCAAGAGGTGCAAATGGTGGCTGATTAGAAAGTGAATGGTGTATAAACCTACATGGCAAGGTGTGGCGTTTGTTTACTTTTTCTGTTTTCTTATTTTATTTTTTCCTTGTTTTCTGGAAATTAATAAGTAGTAATTGCTTAGATGTTTTGTTTCTTTTGATGAATGTTTGTATGGCATGTGAAACAAAGCGGGGGTGTGATTGTTTCAGTCACACTGTATTTCTTTAGATTCATTTTGGTTAGCATTACTTTGCATGCTTGTGATTGAACTTCAATCTACATCTGTAATGGTTTTTTGCTCAGCATGTGTGTGTAGAAAAAAGAATCCATGTTGAGTCCCAGGTTGCAAGAAAAAGGTCTAGCGTTCAGGGTTGCTGCTTATGGTAAAACCGAATTGTTTTATTCATTTGAAGATACTGAATTCTCTTTTTTAAGGCAGTAGTACCTGAAATGTACTAAATGTTAACATGGAATTTGCTGTGATATGGAGGAGCCCACATCCCAATACAGAAAATCAAGCGCTAACTGCAATTTTACATTTAAGTAAATGTAAAACTACTAGCTGCATTTCATTCTGGTACCTATCCACTAACATTTCTAAAACAAAACAGGAATGTAAAACCACACGTGCTTTCAATGCCAGGACTTAAAAAACATTATTTCAGAGGTCTGTTTGTGCCTGTATTTTACAAAACAAGAATATGAATTAAGTAATTGGGTCGGAAAAGTGAGCCGTGATATATATCACACACGAACATAGCATTCACAGCAATGTCTATTATCAATAAGCAACGTGGGTTGCTAAAAAGAAACCCGGGCACTTAAGACTGTGAAAATGCTGATCTTATTAAATCCTTACTGTAATAAATAGACCAAAAAATACCAAGTACAACCATGGAATCATGTATGGCCGCGACCTACGCCAACCTTTACTCAGGTTGGTGGGAGGAAACAATTGCTTGGGCAGAGCAATAGCTTTTTTTAATCATGTCAAACATTGGTATAATTACATTGACAATCTTTTCTACATGATTATGTGGGTCTCATTAATCAGAATTTAATTACATGAACCAGATTTAGCAGAGGTTTTATCAACGACCTCCCAGATTACATTTTGTAAACTCCCTTCATTGAAATAATGCTTAGCACCTAGCATGCATAATGAATTGGAGGAGCCAACAGAGAAATGGTTAAGTGCTCTTGGCCAATCAGCAGGGTTCAGAAAATGAAACAAAAGTCAAATGTGAAAATATTTGACAATATTAGACAATGTTCAATATGGCGAAGACCAAACCCTGGAATATTTGTCACAATATCACTTGTCTCACACAATGTGTGGTATACTATATTGACTGTCCTTGCAAGCTTGGGTACATTGGCTCAACTACTGGTCTGCTGAAATTTGAGGATATTGCAACATTATCGTGCCATTAAGAATTCAGATAATTAACCTTTGGCTGTTCATTTTAAAGAGGTACACAATAGTAACTTTGATCTAATATCTCTTGTAACCCTAGCACATATTGTTGAACACAAAAGGAAAGGAAAATCAAAATTCAAATTACGGAGATTGGAATAGAGCTCGATCATTAAACTGGGAACACTGAAACCCTTTCGACACAATGAGGAACTTCATGGGTTTCAGGATTAAATTGGTCCTATAAATTCGATCCCATCAAGCTGCTGATGAATTGTTTTGTTCTTGTCCTTGGCTTTTCATCATCATTGCTAATTTTGTATACTGTAGGAAACAATTCACACTGTACGCTTGAATCTGAGGATGTTATAGTGCTAGTTACTAAATACCAAAGAGAGCACTGTACAAAACACGATGGAGAATACAGGGAGAGCATTGAGGCGAGCCAGGGGGCGGGAGAACAATTAATAGGGTTCATCTCCTTTGGCTATGTATACAAACCGGGAGATCTAGAGATCTGGAGAACCTGTACGCACATGCACACATTCTGGCAGGGGATTTCCAGCCGTTCAATACTGAGTTGAAATGGTGCAGTGCAATTTAGGAGCACTGTTTTTGCTACATAATTAGCCAAAACACCACACAATTTACATGTAATTATTTAACACATGAAAAAAGCTAAGCATGGCCCCATTGGTCATGCACCAGAAGGACCTGCATGAGTGCTGCAGAGAAAGGCAGCGATCCTATGAGGAGTTCTCTGTGATGATGCCTCCTTTATAAAGGGCAGAAGGGTGGCAGGTCGCTGCCCACTATGAATAAGTCACCCACACTAACGATTCATATATTGTCTGGTTGCGTTGTAATGTGATTTGAGCATGTTTCAAGTCAACGCTTTAAAACAATGTTATTTTGGCCCTACGATGTACACTTTTTGCATACAACTTGATCACATGGTTTCCATGTAAGCTTAGCAAAACAAAAGAGTTGATGGCTGGAAGGTTTAGAATAAATCCTGACCTCTGGCATTGCTCTGGGCAACCCTCCAGACCATCGTTCTTTGCCTGCCAAGCCATTACAAAAGGGGAAAGACCATATGCAAATCAGGCTTGGTCCCACCCCCAACGGGGTAGTCCAGCCAGAACTGCTAGGTCACATTCCTTTTGCACGAGACCCCAAGCATCCCCAGACATGTTTCAGCCTTGTTGGGCGTCATCAGTGAGGAGTAGCTTGGGTCTCTAGGCCCAGCAGGTAAGGGACCCACGTCTGGGCATACCCTTCCCACTCGGGGTGACAATAGCAAAACAAAAGAGTTGATGGCTGGAAGGTTTAGAATAAATCTTGACCTCTGGCATTGCTCTGGGCAACCCTCCAGACCATCGTTCTTTGCCTGCCAAGCCATTACAAAAGGGGAAGCTTGCCAATTATTTTGACATAAGCATTTAAGGGTTATAAATAAGCTATCATATCATACATATATCATCATATCAAGGGTAGTCAAAGTGGGCTTTGGCTTACTTTTCCTTAGATGAATACTGGGACCTGGCATGTGAACAATTTACACTAATTGGGGGCATGCTAAACTGGCAGTGGGTTTTATTTTTGGCAAAGTAGAAAATGGTATATGCTGACTATTTTACAAATCGCATAACACATTGATTTAAATACTCCTCAGATTGTTTTTGCACATGCAGCACCAAAAGAAACAAACTATCCTTGTTGAAATTCTGGATGCAGATGTAGGCGCACCATGCAACAAAAGGCAAAAGATGTACCATTTACATTTAGAGTGGGAAGCTATATTTTTGTCTTTGAGCGTAAAAAGAAAATGTGCATCTCCATCTATGGTGCCTAAGTTACAGTGGGAATAATGAATATCATTGATAGCCATTTTGCAATAATACACACACATTAAGAAACTAGTTTTCCCAAATGAAGCTGTCTGCGATCCCAAAATGTCTGTAAACTAAGTGCTGCAATGCAAATGCTGTTAGAGGTATCCTTTAAAACTGCTAATTATTTGATGAAAAATAAATGTACTTTTACAGATTGTGCAAATGTGTAGGGGGCAGTGACTCCCGTGGCTGAGTCTTTTGCAAGAGATTTTTAAAACGTTCCTGAATTTATGTCTGCCATGCCGGTGTGCAGTTGGGTGAAAACACTATGGCAAGCATGCTATCTGCACTATCAGCCAATGTGATTGCTCATCTCTGTGAATCTGCCTTTTTCAGACATGAACATCCTAAAATCAAAACTTTGATCCCATGTGACAGCATCCGAGTGCTGCTGCTGTTTCAAGGGTGGAAAGCATGCAGCGTCAGCCTTCACATTGAATGTCCCAATTGGTTTCCTACATTTTAAGGAGACAGCTACTAATATAAAATAATTAAATAAAGATGTTTTTGAAGTTATTAATATCATGGTAAATGCATATGTTATTCCTTTCTTTATAGAAGGAGCAAATACACCACTCAAAAAACATGTTAGTACAAATGATCACACTCATGGACATCGCCACCCCAGTAGCACCCGCCTATTGGCAATTAAACACAAGTAGCTCTTCCCAACGTAAAGGTTGGAGACACCTGGTCTATGGGGATAGGTGTTTGGAAGTGTCAGTGCGCGAATTGAAGTAAAAAAAATAAATCTGTGTTTGGAGGTGTTATTTATTGCACCATGTGTAATACATTACTTTGTAATGGAATTACTACTATGTATTTGTGTTTATCAGGTTTTCAATTGAAGTAAAACTGCAGGTGCAAAGCCAAAAACGGACTTTAGGCCAGGTAACAGTTCATTATTCAATTCGGGGGACTTGGAGGGCCATAAATGCCCAAAGGCCTGCATTCGGCCACAAGCCATATATTGGGCACCACTGTCCTACATGGATTAAAATATGGATTAACCTATTTTGACTTGATATTTTGTTTAAATTGATTTCTTTTATAGTAGATAGTTTTTCTGCTGATAAAACATACTATATTTAAAACAACCTTTATTGTAGAGTTGAGCCACCCTTTCGTGCCAGGTATTTTTTTAATCAATGCATCTGTTCCTTATCAATTTGTCCCATGTTTCCTCCACCAGGCTCGCAATAAACCTCAGCTGCATGTGTTTCAGTCTATGTTGTTGCTTCAACCACAGAACTACATCAGATATTGTCTCACCACCACACGGTCCATTTGCAGCCCACTGGATCCCCGCTTTCCTCGTATACCATTCACGTATGATGCGCAATTGACAACCCTCATAGTACAACCTAAAGTTAGGAAATCCCATCCCTCCTTCCCCTCTCGGGGACGATAGTAGCGCTCGATCAACCCTTGCCCTCTTACCATCCCATATAAAGTTGCCCGTTGCTTCCCCGAGGTCGCAAAATAATGTATTCAGAACCGCAACTGGAAGTGCCTCAAATAGGTAAAGCACTATAGGGAGCGTCACCATCTTCACAGCTGCCACTCTCCCCATCCAAGAGATTTCTTAGCCTCTTCCATTTTAAGAGATCTGCCTTAATTGTTGACAGCATAGGTGGGTAGTTTGCCGTATACCAGCCTAGTAAGGTTGGGGTATTTGAATTCCTAAATATTTGATCCCTTTAGGGTTCCATATAAATGGCAACTATTCCTTCAGCCCCTCCACCTCCCTTCCCTCAACCGTAAGGTTCAGAATTTCTGATTTCTTAAAATTAATTTTAAGGCCTGAGACTGCCCCCAACTCTGACAAAATGTCCTTGCTTGCCGACAAAGATTCCCCCGGGGTTGCTATCAAGAGCACGTCGTCTGCAAAAGTTGCAACTTTATGTTGTAAACCTTCGAATGGGATCCCATGGACTCCTTGCGCCCCAAACCCCCCCCCCCCAATCAGTTCCAACAGTGATTCTAAATATATAGCGTACAGTAGGGGGGGGTGAGAGGACACCCCTGTTCTGTCCCCTTACTCAGTTGAATACCTTTAGACATTGAACCATTAATCCAGAGATGTGCTATTGGGGATACATAATTTGTCTGGACCACTCTCAAATAATTACCTCCCAGGCCCATCTTTTCCATCACCTTGAACAAAAAAAGCCATGTCACTCTCTATGCAAGATTACAAGCATCCTGTTGCAGCAGCTGAACGTCCACCTTAACCTCGACCATTCTAGTTCCCAGTAATGACCTCAGCACCCCTGTCTTCCTCTGCGCCGCCGCCTTACTTTGACCCGAGTCTCTGGGATTGCTGGCGTTGCTAAACGAGTCCATGATCATGGGCTTACATTTGCCCTTGGCGAGGGATATATTCTTCTGGAGTCAGAGCATTCGACGAACAGGAACCAACGACCCAGCACTAGCCCTTGTAACATAGTCCACTTGTGCAGTTGCTTCAGCTCTCGTTTCCGTGCACCCCGTTGAAGTCTGACTATTTTATTCCCCTGAAGTCCATCCGGGTTGCAATTTGATACTGCAGGAGGTGCACTGCTCCTTTTGCCCAAGCCCCTTTTCCAGGTCTCTCAATCCTGCAGTGCCATTGTAGTGCAGTTAACAGCAGGGGCCAGCCACTCTCCCCAGCCCACACAACTCAGAAAGCTAAGTGTAACGTTTCATCCAGCACAGCAATAGTTACAAGGTGCCTTGCTAGTTGCAGTACCCCCTATTCCCTCCTCCAATCGCACTCCCCGGGGAGTACTGCGTAAGTGGTTATGACTATTCACTGTTCATAAGCACAGCAACAGCCAGTGACTTCTCTTCTCTCGAACCGCCGTCCCTCCCAAGTTAGGATGACAGGTCTCCCAGTGGGCTATGTCCTCACTCCCCGGGCATCCTAGCCCCCTCCATGTGTGCCTATAGCTTAGTACTAAGCCGCTGGGGGGTGACAAGTGCTCATCAGCTGTGTGACCATGCGAGCCCCACTCTCCACCAGTGTCCCCTCAGTTGCTTTATAGTTCAGGCCCACCTGGTGTTGGGTGATCATTCGCCCCTTAGCGAGGAAAGGAGTTTCAGGGATCCGGGCTTGCCCCAGAAAGCAGGCAGCCCCCTCAATCCGCTCACTTACTGCGCTCTTTCACCTACCAGGCAGCACTGCAGTGTTGTTGCACACCGTCCCCAGACCAAGCACGGCTCCCCAACGGCTCTGCAGGCGTCACGCCATTATTACAATGGCGTGTCTCCTCATTGCATAGTAGTAGAGGTGGCCATGGGGGTATAACTGGGGCTCCTTAGGTTTTTGGACAGGTGTTTGCATTAGGTCAAGGGCCTCAGGAGGACCTGGTGCCATCTGTACGGGTGCCTTATATTGCTGTGGCTTCCTGATGGTGGATCGGTCCAATTCAATGTACTGTTAGGGCAGCAAGTCTGAGGGGCTCAGCCCTCCAATCACTGGTACAGCTGGCCACAGGGGCCTAGGAGATCAACCCCCATTCCCCCCCCCCCCCATCTGTGAATCTGAAGAGTGAGGCACACACACCCAGGACCTGCCTCGATGTCAGTGTTCCTTTGTCATTTGTGCAGAGGCCTTCTGTATTGTAATGTCCACTGGGCTACCGTCTTGCTGCGTTTCCACCGTCGGTGCTCCTCAAACCTCTGTATTCCGCCGCCCCACGTAGACCGCCTTCACTTCTCAGCGCGGCCAGCTCAGCACACCATCTGGGGCAAGCTTGTTGATCAGCTCAAGCCCCGTCATCGCCCTTCGCCGAGTCCGCCAGTCAGCTTCCAGGTCCCTCCGTCACGTCTCTCGAGCGGGTCCGCCCGCTGTTGCTGGCCTCGCTGAGGCGCTGGCAAGGCGCTGTCCCCGAGTGCCTGACCTCCCTCCGATTAGGTTGCCTCAGCCACCGGAGCCACCATAGATCCCTGCTGAGAGCCCTGCCTGGAACGCACTGTGTTGCTGCCTCTCAGCTCCTCCACCCTCACAGCTCTACAGCGCGGCTCCGTCCGCCATCATCTTTTCACCTGGGGTCAGCGTTTCAGACCTCCTTGCTTCCAGCAAACCTCACCGAATTGAGCTAAAATCAGGCTCAGGAGCTGGGCATCAGTTTCCCATTCCCGTGGGTGCCTTCATTTGCTGCTTTTAATACCTGCTACCGCAGTAGCACTGGATCGATTCAGGATGTTGACGGGTGCTACGTCTGTTCACTTCTTCACACCATGGGCTCAGGCCACCCCCCGCAAGTCCCAGGTCCCACTGCTGTGTTCTTGTTCATTTCCCTTTCCCTTGCTTGAGTTCAGGATCGGATTAGGTCCTTTCCTCTGCCGGCTCCTCCGCTTCCTTCTCTGGGGGTCTGTGACGGCCTGGGGCGGCTCCCTGCGACCCAAGCCGTTTTTTTCTCTTTCTCTCCCCCTCTCTCTCCCTCCCTCCCTCCCTCCCTACTAAATTCTCTGGCCCACAACACTATTTTGTATCTTATCTTCACACTCGCACTATTATATATAGACGATTCCTTCTGGTGGAGAAGTGGGGCGGCGCAGCACAAAGGGCCTCCTAAGAATCATGGGCCCTGGGACCTATTTTTATTTTTTTACAAATTCAGCACTGCTCTGCAACAATGCCAAGCGGGCCACACTGAGTCCAGGGTCACCTCTTGCAATACCCAGGCTCCTGGGTGCTTGTGGCAGCAGAGTTGCCGCTTCCAACAGCAAACCCTGAAGTTCAACCATAACAAAGACTGTCTCTCACGCCACTGGATTCTGCGATCTAGGGGAACGCAAGCACAACTAATAGGGCAGCACAACCCTATACTCTCTCTAGGAACCACAAGACATGAAGAACTAAAGTAATTGTGTCAAGTCGATTCCCCGCTCTTCCATCAATGGTCTCTGGAAGGAAGAAAGACTGAGGTGGACTTGTCAGGATATTAAGCTATTATATCTTATACTGCCACGCTCTGCTGCCATTTTCGTGGCTTCTTGGCGCCACTAAACCTTTAAAAGGGCTGGGTTTGGCTATAAGGTACAGACGTAAAAGCAGGAAAGTTATGCTATTGATGTTGTGTGCAGCGCAGACGTACCAGGGCATTGTGTGCAAGTCAGTTTCCAGAAGGAAGCCTTGTGTGCCTGTAAGAAAAAAATGGTGCATTGGGTGGAAGTTGGAACTGTATTATATGAATTGGTGGGAGAGATGTAGATTTCCGATGTGGGATGGGAGGGGGTGCGGGTGGCTTGGTTGGTATGTCATGTGGTTAAGGAAGAATGTGGCCATGTTAGCGTGGATGGCAGTGAATGGAGACCCCTCGTGGGCGTTTAGGGCATCTTGTCCAGTGAAGGACACGATCCTATGCTCTGCGAGTTACCGAGTGGGGGTGGGCGGGGGGAATTGCAACAGCACGCATGCTACCCAATGAGCGGTTTTACCAGGAGCCAGTGGCGCATTGGGCAGATCGGATTTAGCACCTCTGCCTGTGATGAATCAACTTCCGGGGCACCAGTGGTCCAGGGATGAATATTGGTTTCTCAACCATCAATCAGCCCCACCCTCTAGTACACCAGAAAGGATCCGAACAGTTTGGAAACAAGCAAATTATAAACCTCATTGTCAAATTTTGGTAATGTCGACAGAAGGCAGGCTTATCTCTGCAAGGTCGTGGATCGTTGGTTAGTTGCAACAGAGCGAAAATACAATTATTACCCAATGATAAAAGGGACTGTCCAATCAATGTTGTATAAAATGATCTACTTTATCATTATCAGTACAGACAGTTCTAGCACACTACAAAATACAACCCACCCTGTAAAGAAATGCAGAGGACAGTCTCAGGAAGGAAAGGGATGCACTCTGGATACTGACAGGAGGGTAGTTGGTAAAGTAATGAATCACAATAGTTCAAAGATACTTGGTTTCAACACAAAGGAAGCAATGGGTTGTAAAATGTCACTAGGGCCCTTCGGGGAAGGACGAGTGAGACAAAACCACAATGCAATGTGAGAAACCTGAAGGTGTCTCACCAGCTAGTCCCCGGGGATCTGTCATGCAGGTGGCCAGTACACGGCCATCGCTATTGGATCCGGTTCCTGGGGGTGGACCAGTGCTGGAGGATCACCTGGACGGGGGCAGGTGGGGGTCTTCGGGGAGCAGAAGTAGGACACAGATGGGTGAAAGACGCAGTACCCCCTTCCTTATAACACCTTTTCCCCATCTTACTCCATAGGATATTCAAAACCTCTACCCCATTCTCTCCACCCTTTTCCTACACAAACACTTTCTCACAACGCGAAAGACAACAGACTAACATCACTCGGAGCAGGAGCTCACCTGCACTGCTGGAACAGTGCCTTCAACCAAGGAAGAACTTGCATACCTTCAGGTAAGCCCTGGCGCTATTGCAGGCTCCCTTTTGCAACCTTCTGTCATCCCAGGGAAGCCGTGTCCCTTTCTCCCACCACCCGATAGAATTCGAAAAAAAAAAAAGAAATATAATTATAGACAGAGAAATCGACTCCTTCAATCCATTTGCCACCTTCTGCATCTCCTCCATTACCTGACATGAGGAGGAACAGAGGATAAGATGGCCGCCATTGTTTTTGCCAGGCCTTCACCATCCACGAACAAGTAAGGAGCCTGGGCTGAAAGCGGGTTGGCTGCTACAGCTGCTTTAGCCAATCCCTCCTCGCTGGCAGGCAAGCGCTGGCCCACACCCCAGGGCACACAAAAAAAGGGTCCTCGTGTCCTGAGTCTGTCCTGAGCCTGTCCAGAGCTGACAGAGGCCAGGGCCAGGATCTCTGCCTGTTCACTTAGCTGTTAAGCTGAATGCATACACTTAGGCTGCCTGGATTATTACTACACGGTAAACTCCCTGTTGGCTCACTAACCTGACTTTGCTTTTCTAATGCCGACCTCATTGCTTAAACTCGCATCGTCACTAACTTGACTCTGAGCCTACCGTCCACTTTTGACTCAGCCTCACGGCACTGCTATATTATAGCTGTTGCACATTGTTGCTCACACCCAGCTTGACCGCCAATGTATTTTGCTCTATTTCCTGTTTATTCCAACCTGTGTATACCATTTAAATCTTACCTGTTCCTCCTATTCAATGTTTAACGATGTAGTCCGTTATTCCTAGTATTCATATTGACTGCTCAACTATTGCCTTGTATGATATATTTGTACCTGTGTGCTGACACTATAGCACAACGGAAGTTGTATTAGTGCTTGCTTAGCTCTGCAACCACACCAACCGCTAACCACTGTTGTGTTTGATACGTGGTCCCCGGCTACAACGCATTAGCAAAAGCGCCCCTCGCATTTCGAAGGCCCACTTGTGTTACTGCTTGATCACTACATTTTAAAGATTATTTGTGTCACTGCTTGCCATTGCATCTTGAGAGAACCACTTGTGTTACGGTTGGTCACTGCATTTTTAAAGGCCCATGAATGTTCCACTACATAACACTTTTACATGTCCCACAACTATAGTGTGACAGTACATCCAAATTGTTCTAACTTTATGTGCAAGCATTATGCCCATTAGTGCAACCACCTGCCCAGTACGTGCTTAGTTCCTGCTACATACAACGCCCCTGCAAGTAGACACTCACAGCAACCACTAGCTCCTCCAAGCATATACATTCTACCCCGTCCCTAAGCTCTCAGTATCACCACTGTGACTGAGCACTATGCAAGGTACTTTACCCGCATTGCAACATCCACTCACCATGCAAATCTGCCTTACCTTAATCATGTTCCGTATTGTATCATTCAAGATAGTGTACCATGCATTGGTAACCACTATGTAGCCTCCAAAAATGGTCTGTCCAAACCAGCCTGCCCTCGGCATCACCCTATCACTTGCCCTACACCATTTCTGCCTTCCATGCCACCATTTCCACTAGACACCAACCACTCTTACATCACCAGCCTTAACGACCACACATATGACACCAAAATAAGCACCAATTCACCCATAACAGAGCATGCTCGCCTCCACTCCAACAGCAGAAAATACCTGGCAAGACCAGGTATCACCGCCTAAGATCTCACACACTATGTTTTGCCTATGACACCACACCTAATCTTAAACATGGCACACTTATATTCGTGCCCACTGCAACCAAGCAGCAAGCAGGCATACCTACCACCAACCCTAACATAACAGAGCGTAACAACAGAATAGGTACCAGACTTCCCTTGAACATCAACCCACCTGCAAAGCCCAACACTAAGACCACCAGTAAATTGCGTACAGTTTCCAACAATCCTAAACTCATGCGCAAAAAGTCCCACAGTAATATGACAAAGATCCTAGATGACAACAGCACCAGCAACATCCAGAAGGGTACCCAAAAAACCCCATAAAAAGGGGCACTACTAAATGTCAGGTCCCTTGTTGCTCAAGCAACCGAAATCGTAGATGTAATTTTGACTAACAACTTTGGCTTCCTTGCCGTGACAGAAACCTGGCTGCGCGACGCAGCTGGCCTGTCTCTAACCTTAGCTATCCCTGACAACTATTCCATCCTCAGAGCTGACAGACCCAACGCTCCAGGAGGAGGAATAGCCATCATTTTCAAATCTACCCTAAACATGAGACTAGCTACCTCTTCTCCTCTGGCATCCTGTGAACTCGTCACAGTCAAGTTCCAAACGTCTCCTAAAAATACTATCACTATCCACCTAATATATATGCCTCCAGGTGCCCCCGGATCTTTTGAAGAAGACATTACGTCACTAGTAGCTGAGAATACTAAACCCATGGCGCAAAACATCATCCTAGTCGACAATAACCCTAATGACCTACCAGCCACCTCCGTGGCCAATGCACTATCAGAACAAGGTTTCTTACAAATAAGTACCCAACCCACATGAGAAAGGCAGGATACTCGATTGGGTAGCAGACCAACTGCACTATTACCCTAAAGGACTCACCACTCGTGTAGACTAATCATCCCCTCCTTTCAGTGCTCCAGATAAGATTTTGAGGTGGGAGTAAAATACTCCCAATTTTTAAACTTTGAGAGTAAATGTGATTTTAAGAGAGTAAACATGACTACATGACTTTTCTCTTTAGCGAAAGTGTAAAATGGATGTGACTTCCAGTCGACGTGTGCAAACTGTATGAAAATCCTTACTATGCGGCAGCTTTCTGCATTGTGACAGTATACACTTTATTATTTCTCTAAATTCTGGCCACTTGTATATATTTAAATGTTGAAAACACAAAAACCTAGCCAATTACATGAAAAACAAACATGAATTGTATTGTGCGTTTTGAGGTTCGATAGCAGAATTGTCTTTTGATGTTTAAAGTCCTCATTGCCAGGAGCTATTACTACCTAATGGTATGCCAATGTAATGATATAACTGTGCAGGGAGGCAAGGACTCCATGCTAAATTCTATATCTAATCTTATGGTCAAATGGTTATTTATATAGCGCTTTTGGCAAAGCGCTGTACATAGAACATATTTATAACAATTCTCACCAAACCAAAGTCGGTACTCCTTTATCGCCCCCGAAAGGATGAAAGGCTGAGTTGGCCTTGCAGAGATTTGAACCTGCAACCTACAGATCACACACAGCTCGCAGCAATGAGTGCTCAACCGGCTGAGCTATGTTATTGGCTAACATCCTTCAGAGGTCGATTAACCGAGTATCGACAGAGGTATAATAATCAAAGTGCCTAGATGTTGGGCGAACCATGTATGAACCACTACATAAAAGGTAAATACCTATCTGGATTATCACATGGACAGGTTTTGCTGAGTTTCATTTGTTTGTTTTTGAACAGAGCTTGCACTTTCTGGAGAGTCAGGTTTTGGATGTGCGCTTGCACTTTCTGGAGTCGGGTTTTAGATGTTTTAATTGTAGTCTTGAAGATTTGAGAGGCTAGAACACCTGTGATTGGTGTAATGACAATCACTCACCCTTCATCAAAGACTCTTCTGCCACTGACCATTTATAGTAATGTACCCCATTTACTGCAAGGTTAAATGGATGTAAACTAAACTGTGCACACGCAATTTACACACTGTTTTTATAGAGTGTAAATTTAATTATTTATAAGTGTAAAAATGTTCTGCCTGTGCACGATTATGCACACAGCACAGGAACTCTGAAAAATACAATTGTGAAATACTGGTTTGCTTTCACTGGAGAAAAAAAAAAAAACATAATTTGTTACAAAATGTTAATTCTCAATTGCAACTTAGTTTTCCATCGTATTGATTATAAAATTGTTATACAGAGCTTCTGTTTGCTCCATGAGCATCAACACAGCAGAAGCTGAATGGAAATAAACTATTACTTTTATCACAGTGTGCATTCTGTTTCAGAGGCTTTTATCCATGGCTTGCAATTATATCCATGTAGATAAAAATCAAAAGAAGTGTTCTGGTTTTTGTCAAGTAACCTGTCCTTTGCACTGCTCTCTGCTCTAAACGTGTGTGTGAATGTACACAGGAAAATATAAAGCTGTCATATTTACAAGATTTTCATGCGTAAAAAGGCCTTGTACACACCTTATCTGGAGGCCTACCTCCTTTCCTTAGATATCAATGTCAACAACTCAGAGCCAAGGAAGCCCACTATCGCACCACCTTGTCTGACTAGGAACAAATGCAACATCACAGCTGAGGCTATAATACCTTTGGTAGTCCCCATACTCAATGCACTATCTGCCACAACTGATCTGAATCTGTTTGTTAACACCTACAATGACTCCATGACCAAGGCCATAGACGCCACTGCCCCGCTAAAACTGTGCAAAGGCAAACCGAGAGCACATCTGAACTCCTGGTTCACCCCTGAACTTAAACTACTACGTACAGAAAAAAGAAACCGTCAGGCACTCTGGAAAATGACCCCCTCTACAGAAAATAAAGTTAACCTAACCAACATCACTGCTACATATAAAGGTGAGATAATCCACACAAAAAAGAAACTTTCAATGTCAGAATAAACCAGGCAGGATCCAGCACTAGAGAATTATTTAACATCTTAAAGGAATTAGAAAACCCTTATCCACCTGTAGATACCTGCACCAAGGACAAACCTTGATGCACCAGCATTCAAAATGCGCTCTCCAACAAAATGACACGGCTCCAAGCCAAAATAGCTGACAAACGGCACCAAGTTACCTCTGGCAATTTCACTAGTCCAATAATGCGATCGTCTGCACACCTTAATTCAGGTTTCAAATTCAACTATGTATCCATACCTGAGGGGCAAAAAATAATAGCATCACTGAAACCATCTAACTGTAAAGATGACAGTTGCCGAGCTCAGATCATAAAAAATGCAGCCAGAGATGTATCTGCTTTTATTACTAAACGAATAAACTCCTCATTCGCCAGCAACTCAGTCCCAAGTAATCTGAACCAATCTTGGATTCTCCCCTTACTCAAGAAACAAACACTAGATCCATCTATACCCACTAATTATAGACCTATCAACACTGTCCCTTTCTTACTGAAAATCTTAGATAGAATGGCATACCAAAATAAAGACAAACCAACTATTAGGAATCTGTCAATCTGGCATTAGACCCCAACATGGAAGGGAAAGTGCCCTTGTTGACCTCAAAAGTCAGATCGACGAACTAAAAGACAAAAGGTAGAGTTGCCATCCTACTTCTCTTAGATTTATCGGCAGCTTTTGATCTGGTTGACCATAAAATCCTTTGCGACCACCTGTTATCGGCAGCACACTTATCCAACTCTGCTGTCACGTGGATCCAATCCTTCCTTGCAAACAGACCCATGTGTGTTTTCTCACCCACAGCTGCGGCCAACCCGATCCCCATCACCTGCGCTGTCCCACAAGGCTCCTGTGTATCGCCCACTTTGTACAATATCTTTACAAAGCCCCTTTTCGACAAACTGGACCGTTTGGGTGTCACCTACAACTATGCAGATGACACCAAGATACTCCTAACAATATCAGGCACCTACGACTCTGATGTTTGCCGGATTAATGAAGTCTACACCATCATTCAGGCATGTATGGCCACACATGTCCTCTGCCTGAATGATGATAAGACTGAGATACTCCTAGTCGGCCCACCCAAACAACCTGCCGAAACTTAGCCCCAACTACAGTAGCATCCTCATTGATGGGAACAACAAAGCTATTGCCAAAAATGTAAAAACCCTTGGTTTCTACCTTGATGCCAATACCAACCTAAGCAAACAGGTAAATATGACTGCCTCAGCCACGCCTACACTGGCAAGCTGATCAGGGCGTGCAGACCCCTAATGTCTTCCAACAGCTGCCTTATATTGGCCAGAGCACTTATACAGTCCAAACTGGACTACTGCAATGGCCTATACTTAGGTAATTAACAAATTGCAGGTTCTGCAAAATAATGCAATCAGAGCTGCATTAAACGTACCTAGAAGAGAGCACATCTCTGCAACCAGAAAGTTGTGCAAATAGCTCTCCATACAAGAAAAAACTGACTTAAAAACCATCTGCCTCACCTACAAAGCCTTGAACCACCAAGCTGCACCATATCTCACGGACAAATTTACTCTGAAATCGTCAGCCAGAATTACCAGATCTACTAACACATCTTGCAGGGTGGTGCCCAGGTATATCCTAAAAAGAGCTGGTGAAACAAGTTTCCCAGTTGTAGCATCCCAATTAGGGAACACACTTCCACAGGACATCAAAACTATTACATCCTTCGAAATATTCAGAAGTCATATCATCACATGGTTACTGAATAAAAACTAACACTAACCTTACACTTGACATCACTACCCTGTACCCCCATTCCCTTAACTGTATAAATCATTATACATGGCTTTCCTTTGCTATTTGAATGTATTATCTGTCTGTATAAACTATATAAACTGCATAAAATGTATAAACTGCATCTTGTAACCATTACCTTCATCTGCACCCAAATACCCCTGGTCAGGTGTGCTATATGAATAAAATAAACAAACCAATGCCGTTTATCTGACAAGTCCCAACACAAGGCTCAGGCAGAGTCAGGCAATTGCCGATAACTATGCAAACCTGACGGCCCTTTTCCTTCCACCACAGGGATAAAAGGCAGAGCACGAGAGCACACTTTGAGCAAGGCAGAGAGCACGAGGAAGCAGCTATTCTGGGACAGCAGTTCAAACGAAGGAGAAAGGCAGAGTAAACCGAAAGGACAAGTAGGACATTTCCCTTGCCCTTTGCAAACCAGACCCGCAAAGCCTTCGATAAAGGAACAGTAAGACTGGGAATTTCAGCTGCCGATTGGTGTGGCAGATCACAACTGTACACGGGACCCTCCCACACTGATAGCCATGGCGTGGAAAAATGCTTGCCGCCGTGGTGCTGTCCTGGACTCCAGCCGAAGAAAAGCCAACGAGTTCAGCACACCCAGTGAGTCAGAAGAAACGGATAGTAAACCGGACTGTGTTAAGCTCAAGTTTGCAGGGCAACATTTACGTAAAGGAAAGAAGATAATAGACAAAGGTCTTTTGTTAACAACCAAGGTATTAGGGGTAGAGTGGTCCATCACTGCGTGGGCACTCATTCAAAAGACTAATGAATACGCCACTCCTGAACAAGGAGAATTTGTTGAACTGAGAAAACTACAAGAACCAAGAGATTCCAGGGGAGGTCACGGAGAGAAGTCAAAGCGGTCATACAAGGGTTGAGTTAAAACCCCTTGTACAGTCGAAAGTCTTTGATGCATGGTGAATCGAAAAACTAAGTGAACTGCATTGTGGTGATAAACGTGAACCCGACTGAGGGATGTCCACAGTGGGTTGTTGGTGTGAGCCCGATTGAGGGAGGCTGACGTTGTGAAAGGGATCAGAGCCTGGCTGAGGGGGATTCTCGGGTGAAGACTAATCGTCCGACATGAAGAAACAGAAGGAACTTTTGTTCGTTGTTTGTGATGTATTAGACCATCTGAAGCAAGAGACTGCATGAAGAGACTTGGGCACAGAAGGCCCCGATAGGAGAAAAAAGGAACTGCAAACTCTGGCAGGAGAAGTCCCAGAAGTGTGCTGTGCTAAAGAGTCCTGCCTTGTCCTGTGCTTCAAACGTGGGGAAGGGAGATACCGGCTACAACATGCTGACTTATCCTTTTGAGAACACTGGTTTCTTTCTTTGTGGACATTATCCCACACTATTTTGTATTTAGAGATAAGGACTGGCAATAGGTTTAAGTATTTTAGTACAGGCCCTTTTTATTTGACTAGACTCCACTAGGACTGTATTATTATTTGATGGTTGTAGCTTGCTCCCATCTTCGATTTAGGTTTAGATTAGGCGTTTATCTCACCTTTTTGTACAGTTTAATAAACACCCTTAAACTGTGATCCATTGTGTCTGCCTTGCTTTGATACCATGCCTTCCTTACAGTACTGTGTGCTTGCGGAAGGTCTTTTTGCTAGACAGGGTCGAGTCAGTTTCAGGGTGCTTTGGAGCTCTGCAACAGAGTTTGAGAAGGAAGACAGCTATGGGTATCAGGCGGCTGCCAGCTTGGTGAGAAAGGCTGGCTGAAAGGCTGTAGGCTGGCCTACACGGCTGCTCAGTAAGTGTTTTCTCTGTGCTGGTTGGCGGGTATGAAGCACTGGTCGAGGTGTCTCGGATGACGTTAGCGACTGCGGCGTGACAACAGTCAGTGGTGCAGTCGGTGGCAGGTTGTGGGTCTCGACTGGTACGAAAATGTCCTATAAGGCAGATGGCCCAAAGCTGAGGAGAGTGTTGCAGGCAACGTCCTTGACCTTGGTTTGGTTCAGAGACTCTCTGGCACTTCCCACCTAGGAAGCTTGCTTTCAGAGCCTAGCAGGGTATGCCATGTGCTGGCTGGGTGCTGGTTCTAGAACTCCTGGGGGATCCAATCCTTCCTTGGATGGGGTGCTCTGGATTCAGTAGCTCCCTCTGTTCCCAGGGAGATATTTAGGGGAGGGATCTTGCTTCCCTCTTGGATGTCCTGGCCTTCCTTCACTGGCTGAAGATGTAAGGCAGACTGTACCTTCAGCGAGGGTCCAATGCCAAGTTCTTCTGGTTAGTCCTTGCAAAGTCTTCAGATGATCTGCCCAAAAGATAGACTCAACCATCTTTTAAAGCCAAATGGGCCACAGTGATTGATGTAGGCTAAACCTGCCTTAATGAACCAATGCTGTGTCTCCACCAACAATCTCCTGTATGCGTGAGGTCATAATCAGAGTGCTTTTAAACAGAAAAGTTAAAGGGGTGTGTAATACTAAGTCCCACCAATCTTCCTCTCTGTTGTGGGTCAAAGGGTCTCTCTGGTTAATTGAGCTCTCTGTGGTTCCTTTTTAAAGCAGCAGGTCTCACTTGACGCTGCGGCGAGACCAGAATTTCGGTCGTCGCCAAACCACATACTCGTATTTTCTGAATGGGGTCCCCCCTGTGGGGACGACTACTGTAATCAGCTGTCCCAGACATACAGGTCACTGCCCTTGATACGGAGAGGCAGGAGCTGGCTTCAGGTTGACACAGATGCATATCAAAGGTTGTTGGGGTTTTCTTGTTTTTGTTAGTCCTGCGACCAGGCTCCCCGTGAGCATGGTTGAATTAACTCCGAGTATGCGAAGCTGCCACCAGCAGAGCTCACAAAAGGGCAGGGCAGATCCATGGAGCCTTTATTAATTACGCTGGCCATGGCCGGTGGAAGGTTTTGCCCTCCCCTTACTGAAATCCCTTGATGTCCTCTTGGATGTAATTTCCCTACTAAATATGAAGGGGGAAAGCGCCTGTAGGCTGTGACCACCCAGAGTACATGGGTCGATGTGCATGTCATACAGTGAGCATCGGAAAATGTGTGCGGATTAGCCCCACATATTTTCCGGAGGTTGATCTACCATCATTCAATTTCATTTAAAAACGTTTTTTTAAAGCCCAGGCGAGCGCGCACGCAGCATGCAGGTGGTCGAATTCCTCACACTGCCCTCTGAAATTTTTGGCTATGTTTTCTTCACCTCCCTGACCTACAGAGGCACAGTCGGATAGAACAGCACACAGAAAATAAACAGTGCTGCGACTGCCCAGTTAAAGTCCCAACAATGACTATTGTAAAGCATTTCCATTGTTAGCATCTGCAATCGTATGCATACATTATTTGGCAAATGAAATTTTGATGGGGCAGTACTTGCATGTCAGCGGAGTGATTGGAAGGAGTGCAGTCTTAAGTCTGTGGTTTCAGAAGTGAAGGATATAGTTGAATGCTTGTAACATTGAAGCAGCAACAGGATAGTCTCATTAGAATGTGTAAAAAAGTTAGATGCCGCCACACACTTGAGTTTGCCCCTCCCCCACAGTCTCTGAAGTTAGTGCTTACACCAACATTTTAGGGGTTAGCCACCCACGAAATGTTAGCCTAGGTGCACCCCTGCGAAGAGCGCTTACTAGTTTATCACCATGTCTTTGTCTATACATTTTATTACAATGCCTGCTTTAACGTGCTTGGTGAACTCTGGAACAGGGCAAACCAAGTGATTTGAGTGGTGGGGAGGGGGCATTGTTACCAAAGGGGCTGAACAGGGACGTCATTTCACCAAAATGCCGGGGGTAGCGGAAGTGACATCACATGACCCTTGACCTCTGACTCCACAAGAAGTGATGGAACACAACCGTTCACCCCTTAAACCAGGAAGTGGCATCACAGCATTGTTACCTAGTACACTACGATAAATATGGTTACGATATCACTGTAGTGTGATATACATTTCATACAGGAATGAATCACCATATGCATCTTTAATATCAGTGTAAAAGCCCATGTTACCAAATTACTGTGAATGTAAGTGGACGTCCAAGGCCAAATGATAATGATGTGTTCTTATATAGCACTTACTCTTAAGCACTGTATATAGAACAAATATACATACAATGTCACCCAACCTATGTTGCGACTCATTTATAGACATCAGAAGGATGAAAGGCTGAATTGGCCTTGCCGGGATTCGAACCTGCAGATCACACACATCGCACCAGCGAGCGCTCAACCCACTGAGCTATCGTACCAGCTATATTAAAATTTGCAATTACATGTCTGAATGTTCTCAAAGTCAGAAAGCAAATTACACTCTGTAGTGGATACCAATAAACTGGTAACTGTTGCGGTCAGGGAATTTGGGAGGTTAGGGTACGTAACCTCATTCTTGAGCTGGAACAAACGGCAACTATATGTATGTTTACTTTGCTGTAATAAACATTGGTATCTCATAATTACCTGCATGGCCTCACTGCTTTATGGACTATCCTGTGCCCACTTACTCAGTGATGCTACATTTATTGGTGACAAGGAGGTAGAAGTGTTCACTGCTGTGTGCCACTGTGGCACATCGGCAGCTTCATTGCTGGCCCGCGGGGTGTGTGTGTTCATCATGTGAATTGTCTATCGTGTTGGTAAGACGGCGGATGGGGCTGGGCGGCTCCTAGCCACGTGAAGTGTCACTGTAGTACATGGCCACTCCTTCGGACACCGGCCAGTCCTCGAGGGCTGGGCATAACGATGCCCGGCTGACAACCCGCACAGTGACATGCCCATCATCTGCTATGAATGGAAGCCTGTATGAATTAGGGGCAACCCCATAACTGACTCCTGTCAGGCGACTGTACCTCATCACGGCACAGCTCATATTCCCTGCTTCTTAGGTGGGTGAAGAGGACTGCGCTGTTTGGGTGGGCACGTTAGGGTACCTATATGCATCTCTCTCATGGTTGTTTGAAGATATGGTTTCTGGCACAGGTATGTGGAATGCGTAGCTCACGTTCTGTCATAAGTTCTGTTCTGGGACGGGAGGATAGCTCAAGGGCAACACGTTTGTCTTGGAAGCAAGATAAAACAGGTTTGAATCCTGGTCCCACGCTTAGAGATTGGTCTCTGGTTTGAAGCATGTTATGAAACATTAATTAATAATTTCATATGATGCAAATTCAAGTGATACCTTGATTGCTTCGTAGTGTCAACAAGCTGAGACTAGCCGAAGTGCCAGTCCATTATTCCAGTATGGGACCGTTTTTTTGTCAAGAACGGGACACATTTTTTACCAGACTGGGCCAGTTTCATAAGATGCTACACTCGTGATGACCAATGTTACTAAGCAAATATGCTTTGAAATGCATGATTTGTAGGGGTGCACGGACCATCGGCTTCGAGTAAGCATTCAGCTGAAAACCAGCTTCGTTGGAATACTTGCTTGAATCGTTACTCGAACACCCCTATTTGAAAGACCACTTAAAGGGTTTATCCGGGCCACTGTTCAAGCAACGTGTAGTTCTCTTTTTGAAATGAGGCTATTATGCATGTTTGAAACTTCATCTTTAAATAATCATTTGAATTGCATTGCTGAAGTAGTGTCCATGTAGGGGCTGCTGACTGTACGCCAAACTCTCCCGTAGCAAGGCACTGTATGCATGAACAACCGAAAAAGTCACAGCATCTAGAGAACGTAAATTCACCTGAAAGTTTCGGTGCGGGCGCTAGCTTGGGTTTTATGATGTGATCGCTGGCTGAAGTGCAAAGCATAGACCACTGGCCAGGCTCGGACTGGCCCATAGGGAAATGCCCGAACCAAAAACTCAACATGCTAGTGTGGGCCAGGTTTTTTTGGGTAAAAGTGGGCCGGTTTGATAAGTTACTTCACCTTGCGGCTCGTAATTTTGACCTGTGTTATTGAATACATATTCTTTAAAATGCAGTTTGCAACCCATTTTCTCAAAAACTTCCACATTGGATACTACTCGAACAGTGTCACAAAAGGAACGAATTGCCATTTGCAACTGTGGGGTCACATTTTACTTGGTGCCCGAGACGATTTTATGCCCCAGTCCAACCCTGCCACTGACAAGCCCCTGCATTCAGTATAGCACAGGCAGTTCCCACGTGTTGCTGAACAGACAGGACGCCCCGGCGGGTGTAGGTAGCCAGGCAGTCATTTTCAGGAACTAAGAATTATGAGACGCTTTGCCTGGAAACTGCTACTCTGAACTGCAGAGACTAAAACTTGCATTCTTGCATCACGGTCCGAAGGCATGGATTACTTACGATTCTCTGCCAGTCTCGTCCCGGAGCCTCTGGCCTCCCCCCGCTCCCCCAACGATGAAAGCGGCGTTATAGAGAGCCCAGAGTACACCTATTTCTCACTGTGCTGCTCGCCGTGACCAACAGTACTGTGCATTCTCAGAAAAGGACACGATGCTTTTACCCCCATAGCAACCAGCCCGGGCTCTGTGCCCACATAACCTCTTTACACGCCCTGCCACGTACGCTGCACCTGCCACACCGGAGCCACCTCCGTGTGTTCAGTGACAAGCAAGCCACCTGGCGTTGTCGGTTGCAGGCTGCCAATTACTTGAACACGAGCACTGTTGACCCACCTTGTCCCCTGCTCGGCCTTTGCTCAGTGGAGTCTTTTCCTTTGCCGGCCAGGGCTTTAAGAGGGCACAGCACGTTAGGGCCTTCTAACGGGCCTGCTGTCGTGACGTGCTGCCTCTGCTTCAGGGGGGGACTTCATCTCTGGAGGCCGAGGAACACAGAAGGCGCTACACTGACACCCCCACCAGTCACTGCTCCATGCTCCCCAAATGCTTCTTTTAAGCAACAAAAATGCGGTTTGATTTTTCAGTCTTGAAGTCTCGGGGTTGGGCTGGAAAAGTGTAGAACTGCACGGCTCCCATGGTATTGGGGGAGGGAGTTGTGTCCTGCATGTTACACGAACATAGCGGGCGATCCCCCATTGACCGCCCGCCCCCACCTCCCCCAAATCTTGTGGACACAGCATGTCATATCACATCACACAATAACCACAGACAACTTTGTAAAGTATTTGGAAACACAAGGTCACAGTTTTATTTGGAGCAACATAAAGTGGGACGGTCCCAGCCACATACTGAAGAATTACATATACAGCATAACCCCTGCCAGTCCCCATCTGCCGTGGGTCATAAGCGGACATGCGCTTCTGGTTGTGACTGCCAGTTAGTAAAGATTTTCAGGATCACTGACATGAGATGCTGTAGCCTAAAGTGCCCTGCAGGGGAGTCAGTGTCCGTCGCTTGGATTTGGTCAAGCCTGGAAATTCCAGAACTTCTCACAGCCGAAGCATCAAAACCCTTACTGGCTAGGAACACCCCAACATTCCGCCCCGCTTTGGGGGTGGCTTCACCCCTGCCCACAATGCCCCCACACAACTAAGACATACTCATCAACACTCCTATCTGCAGCCAGCCCTTCTCAATGCCACTTGTATTGCTGTGAGGAAGACATCTATTCCCTTATCTGACAGGTGGACACCGTCTGCAGCAAAATGCGATGGCAGAGAATTCAAACAGCAATGTCCCACAAAGCCCAGATCTTCAGATTTTGCGAATTTTTCCACACTCCTATTGAAGCGCCTCCTAGACTTCTCCATCACTTCCTGGGAAAGGGTGCCATGCCAGAGCTGCCTCCGGGCAATCTCAGACCACAATTTGTCTGTACCAGGTAGCTTTTGAGACGCTATGCGCAGGGCAACCTACACCTGGGCCAGCAAGCGACCCCGACCCAACTTGGCAAGGTCATTACAGCCAAAGTGGATTACCATCATTCTCGTTGCCGGCCTACACTGCAGCTGACCATGTATGGCAGGTAGCAAGGAGTGACACCTCATGCCTATGGTATCCAGCCATATCACCTTCGTCCCTCTAAATCCTAGGTTTGGGCCAACTTTCCATTGCAGCGCCTTCTTCTCAGCCCGTGTTATAAAGGATTGAGCAATCATCCATACTGCATCATCCGTTGGTATACATCTGAGTGTCATAAAACATTTCTACTTCGCTCCTGCCCCCCCCCCGCAATTCCCCTCATCTTGACACTGTTCGAAACCCCTGCACCTGGGAAGGGTACCCACTGTTGGGGACCCCATGCAATTTACCCCCTGGCTTGGGGCCCATCTGGAGCCGTACATACAGCCTGCAACGGCCGGATTCCATTCTGCCCACCCTCATGACATCCCCTGTAAAAATGCTATGGTGGCTGCCCCAATCCTGAAACCATGGGGGGGGAGGGGGGTTGACCAGCCCTCACCATGGATGACCAGTGCCCCCAGGGTTGCCAACAAAACCTTCCTGAATTGAAACAGAGAGGGGGAGGCGTCAGCATACAGTAGAAGGGGACCACCTTCCTTAGTCCTCTTTGTTAGAAAATATCTTCAAGAGGTGCACCAGGCAGCTGTCCTTCAGTGGGGACTCATGCTTCTCTATACTTGTGCCCTTACCCAACCGGTCAGTTTTGCATTTCCTCCACTTAATCAGGACCCCCCCCCCCCCCTCGCCCGCTCCCTTACTGAACAAGAAAACATCCCTTAAAGCATTGGCCCTACCCGATGTGTCTTTCTTAGAGGCAGAGACCAACTCACTAATCCTAAAAGCCCAGAAAAAAAGCCCATGCAAATGCAAGCCAAATAGGGACAATTCATATGCATCAAAACACTCCGGCCAAGGCGGACAGCAACCATACCAGTAAATCAAATTAAATGGGTTTGCGCCCATCTTTTTTGGTGGTCTACAGCCTGGCCCAGCCTTTTAATGCGGTGCGCACCAAGAATCCTTTTGTGGGATCGGCTTTACCTCCCAATATGCAATAAAAGCCACCACTGGTAGATGAGCTGCTGCCCAGCTTTTAGACTTACCCTCCCTATTCGCCTATGCCACAAATGTGCGTACCTGCTCCTCTACAGTGCACTCAGTACATTGTAAAACCACAGTAACACTCAGGAACTTAGCGTAGGTCTGCTGGTACCTAGACCTGACGTCTGGTGTGAGCACTCGCTCACATAAATCACAGAGCTACCAACTGCCACCACTTCTTTTGGAACTGCGCTCCCTTCAGCTTGGCTGCCGGATGGGCCCTCCGAAACTTGGTCCACTGAAATCGAGAAAGAGCGTCAGCAGCAACATTCCGGGCCCTAAACTCAATATTACTGTACAAGCACACCTCAACCAATGTCCTAAGCAGGCTAAGTACCGCCGGGCACGATGCAGACTGTAGATTAATGGCTTGCACCACAGCCTTGTTGCCGGACCAGAACCGCACTGTTACCAAACTCCTTTGGCCACAACATGAGGGCTACCACAATGGGGAACACTTCCAAAACCATGATGTTTCTTGTCCTACCTTTTTTGTGCCATTGCTGTAGCCAGCGCTGAGCACACCACTCCTGACCAAAGATATTGCCAAATCCTATGCTGCCTACAGCATCTGAATACATTTGTAGCTCAACACTAGGGGCGGGGGACCAGCAATACTTGCCAACTGTAGTGCCTTACATATCCTCTTTCCTACCTCAATGGGCTAATCAGCAGCACACGGTATGTTTTTGAACAACCGGACAGTCCGGGGGCCCTCGTAGGGAATGTGGAATCCCTCCATAAAACCCCCAAGAAGTAAATCTCTTTCATAATGCTTGGGATAATCACTCAAATACTCCATCAAAAAATGTAAATCGACCGGGGAGGGACCCTTGACCTGCAAGCCACTACTGGCCCTCTTTGCGCTGGCCCATGCCACCCCCTTCTGTATGAAAACATTTCGCCACTGGGTGGCTTCTGCCACATTTGGCACACTCATAGGGATACTTGCACTTGGGCCCCCATGTGCGGTTACCTTTGTTAAAAGAACGGTATGGGTAGCCGCCTGTTTTCTGACCATTTTTGTGAAAGGGCCAACCATTTGCCTTCTGTTCATTTATACCATACCAAGCCTCCGGGCACCCTTGTTTGACTCACTCCACATAATGCTGGACCTCTCCTTGCCTCCCAAGAAGGAAGCCCACCCTCCATGTCTTACTGATCCCAAGTAATTTTAGGGATCAAGGCCATTTTCTTTCTAAAATCCCCATCATAATCAATCCACCCCGTTGAGCCTCATTTCTTTTGCTCATTCACAATTGACTCTATATATTTCCACAGGGCTGGCCAATGCTCAGGAAATGTTTACAACCATACCGCTGCCAACAAGGCAAAAGCTTTGTTCCAATTAAATATATTTATCTTCGCTCTATACTTATTATGCCTTTTTTTGTCATCCTCCTGGCTGATAGTTATATCAGGCCCAGCACTCTCCACCATCAACAAGGAGAATATATCAAAATACTCCCTTGCCCAAATACGCTCTTTCACCCAGAGGGGGATGTGCCACGCCAAGGATTATCTGCTCGATACCATGGGGGAAATGGTGACAAGTGGTGCGGGCGTGCCCACTACAACTGCTGCCACCTGCTGCACAGATCCTGCTGGTACAAGGGCCAGATTAGCTGATGCAGGCACGGCCTTGTCCCCTTGGCTCAGTGTGGCAACAGGGCTACAAGTCGTGGCTGCTGGTGCCATCACCACTCCTATATACATGTGTGTTCCAACAGGACCCTCTGATACGCCCCTTGCCACCTGGCCAGTGCAGCAAATGGTTCCCCCCTCCCCTGATCATCAGCATTTCCACCAAACCTATACTAAATCTGTCACCAGCACATTGCCATTCGGGAGCACCAGGGTTGCGCTCCCTGCCTACCCACTGTGGAGGAGGGGGTGCCGGTGCAGTAGACAGCACCACGCGCCGCCATCTGCTGCAGGCTTTTCCACAACATGGAACAGTACAGGTTGCAAGTGCTTGCTCCCCACATGCGGTAACCCCAACTCTTGAACCCCCGCCTGTGGTTTCTTACCCCTGGGTTGGCGCTTCCTTTTTGCGGGTTGTGCCTTTGGGGGTACATCAGAGGGGAGGGGGTATCTACAACTGTGGGGGGGGCAGACAAATCTGCACCTGGATGACCAAGGGCTGGGTGGGCGGTGCCTGTTCACTCCACAGTATCTTCTTTGCCCAGACCTTTCCCAGAATGCGCATCTTTTCCTGAAACAGGGCTCAAAGTTCACCTTCGTCCTCATCCTCGCTCGCACTGAGGCTGTTGGGAACCTCCTCAATACTATGGAACATGTCTGTTGATCCTTCAGACATAGCAACCTAGAAATATGAGGGCACAAGACTGAAAATTAATACACCAAGCGGGTCCATATGGTGAGGCAGCTGTGGCCGTTGGTCTTTATCCTCTCCGCCCCCTTTTCACCGGACCAGAACCCATTTAACTTGTACAATTCACAGGCCTGTATGCTTTACCAACTTTCTTCTGTTCCTTCTGGGAAGCAAAAGCATCTTTACATGCTGCTTCGCTCCCTACGGTAGATGACCTGCATTTAGTACATAAGACATTACTTGTTACTGTACCCATTCTCCTATTCATTGCAAATCAGCAAATCCAGGTAATACATTCGCCTTGCACACCATTGAATTAAATAAATTGTGTTTGAAGTCCCTCTCCAGGACCCCATGCCCCCGCCCTGTGCTTCACCCACAGTTGCAGTTTTGAACAAAATCGTCCGAAATCACACCTTACATTCCTCTTTTCCAACCACTCATGCTAGTACCTCAAAGCACCCCCGCCGGAAAGGCACCTGTGCGCTCCCTTTATCCCAAAGGGTCTGCCCCAACAAATTACCTAGACTCTGCTGCAGCCTGTTAAGCAGACTCCTGTGCAGTGTCCTTAAGACCACTACACACAATTAAAACCACAGGTGGTAATACAAGTTTTACATTTGGTACAAGCCTGTACTACTATGTTAAAGTGGTAGCAGTAGCGGAGCAGCCAGGCTTATCTCAAGAGTATATGAGCAGTAGCAGAGATTACACAAAAGGACCACAATTACTGTGACTCAAGCAAACACTGACTCAAGGTTTCAGGTAGAAAAATATAAGTACATTTATTTTTAAACCATTTGTTATAAACGCAACACTTCTATTAATTCAAAACCACACGTAAAATATACTACAACCAACCAATTAACTTTGGTACACTCTAACTCAAGGTAAGTACCCTGTGTTTTAACGGACCGGTGTGAAACAAAAGACGTTACCAGGAATACCGTTGCAATCACATTTTGACAATTCGGTCTTACTAATGAAACGCGTATCCGCTGTAAGAATCGTTACCGGGGTAAAAACACACTTAGCACCTGGGTTAACAAGAGAGTTGGGGGCAAAAATCATAGGCAATACTTTTGCAAAGGCAGACAGAATCAGAGAACACTCAGACAGAAATTCAAGAGATAATAGGCCGGAGCCAGTGTCAAGTGGAACCGGGTTCCTGTTGTCAAGGACCACACAGTCGGACAGTTCGAGATTCAACGTTGCCAGGAGTACTTAGATATTGTCAACAGAGGAAGCAAAAGTTATAAGAAGGAAGGAAGACAAGGGCAAGCCTTGGAAATGAAGAAAAGGGATTCAGCCTAATTCCTCAAGCAGAAAACAGTACCTTATTCAATGGAGAAGCTGGTGCCCTGGCAGGTGTTCTTGTTGGTTTCCCTCAGACCCACGGTTTCTGGAGCTTCGATGTGAAGGAGGAAGTCTGGAAGGGTCTGCACCACACAGGGATGAAGCCGGCAGCAGAGACGATGAATAAAAGGTGCGCTCCTTAAAAACAGGAGGCGCTCTTCAGGTGGTTATCCAGACCACTACAGCAGTGTGTAGCGATTTCGACCAAGAAGAGGATCATCTGGCTGTGGAAGATGAGCTGGTTATCCCCAACAAGCTCAAGGGAAGAAGACTCCGGACTGGATCTTCTCTGGTTGTCGAAGGGTAGATAGCTCAGGACTACAGCAGGGCTTCACCGGGACAGGGTAGCTGAAGCAGCAGACTTCTTCTCCGCTTCTCTTCGGTTCTTGGTAGTTTCAGTGGCGACTCTCTGACTTCTAGCCCAAGAGACCTGCCTTTCATGCGAAAATCCCCCATTCACACAGCCTGGCTGTCAATCACGCAGCAGGGGGGTTGTCCAGCCCGGACAACCACCTCAACCAATCATGGCAAAGTGCGACTTGGGTTTCCTACGATACCCCGTTTAGGGGGTGACTACACCCCTCCCTCACATTCAGGCCACCTAGACACCCAGGCGCCTGGAGGAGGGCTTCTGAGCTGAAGCCCACCAAAAGACGGTGAACAAAGGAGGCAAACCTGGTTTGCCGCGCAAAGTAAAACAGAAGAACGACTTTAACAAAAAGAAATTGAGAATAAACCCGACCAGAGCCAAAAGAAAAAGTATTTGGTCAAGCGGGTTTAAGTTCGAGGCTAATATAATAGCCTTAAACAATACCACGTTTATATAGTATAATTGCGGTAGAAAAGTTAGGGTAGATACCACTGCCAAGTCTAAATGTTAAAAGAGCGAAACAATGCTCTGGGAGGTACAGATACAAGGGATACGAAGTAACCCTTTCCAGTACTCCATGGAAGATGGGGTGTACTGGATCCGTGGTAAATTGAGGTGCACAGGATCTGTGGTAAATTGACTAAGTAAAGTTAATGGCAACTTTACCCTTTTCTGGGGGACTGTAGTCAGCCCCAGAAATGGAGTCGGTGGGAAGTCTAAAAGACAACCCTGTGTCACTGCACTGAAGGTGCTGTGTAACACACAAAAGAAGGGGGCTGAAGTGGTGTACTCCAGAGTCCACAATCACAAAAACAGGTAAAGGACACATGGCAAAACATGGGTAAGACTGGGGGAAAAGCTCACACTCTTACCTAGTGGAAAAAAATTAAACTCCAGAAGTCCAACAAAGCTGCTGGGCGACTCACTAGGTGAGGGAAATTTGCCTTAAATAAGAATTCTCCCTAACACCTGTGGCCTAATGCCAATAACTTATTAGTCATTCCACCGTACATTCAGTACGTGCTGGAAGCTGAACAAAAACATGGTAACATGGTAGAGAAAACACACGCTGTTCTACCTTAATCGCTGCTGCTGCATGGATATAAAATGCAGCTGATCGCAATTGCAAACACAATGAATTCGAAAGATGCATAATGGAGGCCATAAACCAACCATAACAATAGAAATGAAATATGCGTAGTAGTCCATGGAAGGGCCGTCCACAAAACGCTGAAATGAAGCGTGCTGCGCGGAGGCCATGAGCAACCAGGTGTATAATTCAAAGTAAATATACAAAATGAAACGTGACGGCGGAGGCCATGAGCAACCAGGCGTATAATTCACAGTACATACACGTGTTTTGAAAATAGTCGCATCAAACAATGAAAAGAAACGCGCGGTGCCGAAGCCATGAACAACCCTACTTATAATTCAGAAGATGCACATGATTTGAAGATTGTTGCATCCTTCGCTACTTCGGGTGTAAAGGCTAAATACGGACATTGACACGTGCGGCTCAAAGGCCGCTTATCATCAACACTTATTAAATATTTCTGCTGGCCGAAAACGAAGCCTGCATCTGGCCAACTCGAAGAAAAGCAAACTTTAAAACCACTAAAGCAACTTGCAACATGCTTCGTGATTATTACGGCTCAGCAGCCGATTCAAGAAAAACAAAGCCATAAACATTACCGGCGTAGCAGCCAACGCGCTGCCGTGCAATAGGATCCCCGCAAGGCAAAAGTTGAGCGCAAGGCTGCCAATCAAGGCTGGAAACCCACGTGGGATAATCAGGCGGGATAAATAACCGCCGGCTGATATCGGCCAATGCCACCCAAGCCATAATCCAAACTTACAGGCTCCTCACAATAAATATGGCCGACCTGGAACAACCCGGCAATGGTCCAGGAACACTCGACACAGGGATCAAAAGGCCGGGGGAAAGAGAGTGACCCGCCGCAGCCCCCCACCTTATAAGCTTTCCCCAATACCCCCCCCCCCCCCAAGTGCCCGCCACCGGAAGTCAGGCCCTAGGGGACGCCTCTTCTGTCTCGCGGGGGAGGAAGAGTAGAGTGTGACCACCCCGTAAGGGGGTGACCAGAGCGGAAAAGCCCCCTACATAAACTGTCCATCTAGTGCCCCCTGCGGGGGCTGGTCAGCCTCTTTTCAACAGCACGCGCATTAACTCCTTGACCTCTTGGAATATCAGACCTGCGGGATACAAAAATACCTCCTCAGCAGGCAATTTCACCCTGAGCTCTCTTATATGGATCAGAACCGTTTAAGAGTACGAAATGCACACACTATATTACAATAACAAAATTTTACAAAAGTTGTCCATCCCTTTCATGCCAGGTATAGTTTGTAATAGATGAAAGGCAACGGATCATACATTCCTTTAACCTCCACCTCCCTGAGGTAACGTCCTTGCGAGTTACCATTCCCTGCGCCAAAACAGTTCAACAACAACTGAGGCAGCTCCTAGGTACACAGCATTGACAGGCAACCAGGCACTATCGCTGGGTAAACAAGAGCTTGCACATAGCGTTGCCCAAATCTAACTTTCGCCTATGGTACTTAAGCTGTGGAATCACTAGCCCTATGGGTCATACACTCTATACAGTATATACATAAATAATACGCGGAAACTTGTTTTGTGTTGGCAATAAAAAGGCTGTGGCTTTTTATTTAACATAATACTAATAAAACATAATATTATGGGTATTTACCAACAAACAGATGTGCAGTGTTATCTTAGTTCTGTACTTTTGGGCACTTGTGCCAGGAACTGGAAGTTGCCCTTCTTTGATCACAGGGTCGCCCCCCACCCCGCGTGGGCTCCAAGGTCCATGTGTTTGGGACCTGTAAATTAGTAAGCATTCATGTGCCTGCTGGTAGATTCCTTCAAGGCCCATGCTGGAGTGGGGTCATGGCCACTCAGGTTCCCCCCAAAACACCCTCCCTCTATTTGCATCCCCTTGTTGCTAACATGTTCAAGGATCCCTGTGTGGAATAACTCCATCCCTTTTACGAATCGGTGGGTTCCATCTTTTTGGAATATCTATTGGCCAGAGAAGACTATTCTACGCTTCTGTTTAGCTTCATCCCAGCTATGCCGATGGCTCTGTTTGACGAGGCCCCTCCATATATTTCGGGGCCATATTTCGGACATCAATATTTCTGTGTCCTTCCAATTTCTTGCTATCCCTTTAAGGGATGTACATATGTCTTGTGTTAGTTGTCTTCCTATATTTACTAGGTTGTTGCCCCCCCCCCAGGTGTATTACCAGGTATTCCTGAGGAAGGGGAGAGGGGTGTCCCTGAAAACCACCAGGTCTGCTAACCTCTCATGTATGTCCTCCCATTTCATGCCCCCGGTGCCCTACCAGGACTTGACAGTGATTTTAAAAAGGTAGTTTGTCTCTGGTTTCCTCGGTCCACCTTCCTGTCCTACCCACAAAGGAATGTCCCACGGTCGAGGCCGATATGTAGGGGGCTTATTCATCTGTTGAGAGATATTTATTAGATTAGTTCTGGCCTCATGCATTTTTTTAAAACACCCCAATATGCAGCCCCATATTTTCTTGACCCCATTTGCGGCCCTATGCCCCACCCCATGTTTGTTGGTCCTATTCTGAAAGAGTCGGTTCCATATTCTGTGCTGTCACAGCCACTAATGGTGATGGATTTTTGCAGGTAGTTGACCACATCCTCGATGCAGTATAGGTTGATCAACCTACCTTTCCAGTTTTTTTTTTTCTCATTTCTATTGTCATGCAGTCCCGCCCTGCGCGCACATCCAACATGGCCAACCCATCTTTGGCCCTTGTATTAGAAGCTATCAGCATGCTGACCCTCAGGGCCCAAAGTATGCCAACGCAAAAGCTGCCCTGAATAACTTGGTCTCATATGTGTGAACATATTTCTCCCAGTTTTATTATTAATGTTTTTCAAAATTCAACAGACGTCTTATATTGGTCCCACCCTTTGAAAGCATAATCTATTAGTGTGCTGTGGGTTGGGTCTCTCCCCCAGGCTATCTTCACAAAATAGGTGCATCCAAGCCCATGCTTTCTTTTCATGCTGGCTATATGCAACACATTTGTTGATCTCTATCTCAATCTCATTTAGGTCTTCAGTGTTTGTGACATTTTTAATGCACTTTATTGTTTGGCTGTCTTTTCTGCCAATACCTTGTTAGCCAGCCCCATCAAGACTTTTGTGGGGGCCTCTGGGTATCTGACAGGGAGTGGGCCTCGGTAGGCACCTTGCTCTGAGGTTCGTTTGTAGCCCGCTAATTTCTTCTCCTGGCATTGGCCGTTCGGCATGCACCAATCAACTGTATTTATGAGCTTCCTGTCAGAACCTCCTAAACCTATTTTGGCACTTCTGTCATCCTCTTCTATGTGTCTGGTCAGAGGCACCAGAATATATCCCATTGCAAGCGAGATACAGCGTCAACAACATCCTTCACTGCAATGGGGTTCGCCCTTCTCTTTACTTTGTTGTGCAGGGAAATTGTGGTCATAGCCCTTAGCACTCTCAAAACCCATTGGCATGATGTAGTCCTTCGATTGATGATGCAGACCAGCGTCATATTATCCAACCAGACTACCAGCTCTGTGTTGCTTAAATTTGCGACCCATAGCTTTAAGGCAATCCATATGGGGAAGATTTCCAGAAGCGTTAAATACGTGGTGAACCCGTGGATGTGCCATGCCTTTGGCCAAGGGCCTGCAAACCAACTTTCCCCCAAACATGCACCAAAACCTTTGCTGCCAGAGGCATCAGTGAATAACACGCTTCTCTTTTCCGTATTCAATGGCATGCATCATATGACCGCGCCATGGAAATTCTTCAGGAAGTTTTCCCATGTGGTTAAGTCTTTTATGACCTCTTCTCCCAATTGTATGTGTAGGTGTGGTTTTTTGAAACCTCTGGTTTTTAGCTCTAGGCTTCTGGAAAAATCCTTCCTTGCGGTATTGCCCTCGCTCCAAAATTGAAACTACTTGCTAATGATTGTAATCCTCTCACCGTTCCATTCCCTTTCTGTCTTAAAGAACTGATTGTTTTTAGTAGGCTTTGTATTTTTTCTTTGCAGATCCTACATTACCCTAATACCGTGTATCTCGATGCTTAAGAACGATATTGTGTTCGTCGGGCCTGCTGTTTTCTCGTAGGCTAAAGGGATGCCGCATGCTTCTGTGAATTGTATGACATGCATTATTTACCGCAAAAGCATTTCTGATGGCTGTATATGCTTAGATTCACATTCTGTGCATATAGTCTGACATCCAATGATAACCGCAGAGTATTGCATCTCGTCTTTCGAGAATCGAAAGGGGACGTCGACATGGGCGAGCCTGTAACACTATCGCTAACTTGACGTGTAGTATACCCAAAATCCATCACGCGTCTCGGTCCCCCGGATTGTATTTTTCCTGCCGTGAGGGAGCCTTATGACGTCAGTACAGAAAAGAGAAAAAAAGCAGTAGACGTCTATGTTCCTTCCATCCGAGTAGGGAGGAAGGGTGGGCACAGGTGAATCTAAGCAGATACAATCATCAGAAATGCTTTTACGGTAAGTAATGCATGTCTTCTGATGCTTGTTAATCTTCTTAGAATCACCGCTACCACTGAAACGAAAAACTGATTTGTCTTTTAGTGGTGGAGTTATTTCCATGTAAAACATGACTGTTCTGCATACATCCAGTGTGTGCAGGCGTCTCTCCCCCACGTTTGAGGTGTTCTGAAAGAATGTTGGTAGCTCTATGGACTGGTTAACATGGAACTTTGAAATTAATTTAGGTGTAAATCTAGGGTGAGTGCGCAGAACCACCTTATCTCTGTGAACTGTAACAAAGGGGTCTAGAACTGAGAGGGCCTGTAGTTCACGGACTCTTCTTATGGAAGTGATCGCTATTAAAAAAGCAGTCTTGAAAGTAAGATCCATGATTTATGCATGGGCTCGAACGGAGACCCCATAAGTCTAGTCAATACCACATTTAGGTCCCATCCAGGAGCCGGGTTAGAAAAGGGGGGTGAATTCTCTTTACTCCCTCAATTAAAGCCTTAAAAACTGGTATCTTCCACCACAACACCTTCTGTTGTGACGTTGTGTAGGCTGAAAGAGCAGCTAAGTGAACTTGTAGAGAGTTAAAAACCAGGCCGGAGTCTAGTAAATGAGTCAGGTACAAAACGATGTGGGTAGGAGAGCAGTCAATGGGGTTGATGCTCTTGGAATTGCATCAGATGACAAAGCGCTTCCACTTACAGGAGAATCAACATCGTGTTTTAGATTTCCTTGCCTCTCTGAGCATGTTCATACATCTCTGAGGGAGTTGTAGGTGCCCGAACTCTATGACCTCAGAACCCAGGCCGCTAAGTTCAGTGTTTACGGGCATGGGTGAAGTGCATCCCCTTTGTCTTGAAACAACATGTTGTACAGGCAAGGCAGTTTCATTGGAGGAGATAGGGACATCTCCATCAGATGAGCGAACCAGGGTTTGCGGGCCCTCATGGGGGCCACCAATATCATGGTGACTGATTCCTGGTGCATCTTGTGCACTATCTTGTTGATTAGGTGAGTAGGGGGGAGCGTAAACGAATTTGCCTGACCACTTGATCCAGAGTCTGTTCCCCTTGGAACGGTTCTGGGGGTACATGGAGGCGTAATCTTGGCAATGAGCGTTCTCCAGAGTTCCTAACAGGTCGATCTCTGGGAAGACCCATTCTGTGAAAACATTGGAGACAATGTCTTCGTGTAATCGCCATTCGTACTCCATGGGTAATGGGAAAACTCTGCGTAGTATGTCTGCCAGATGATTGAGTTCCCCTGGAACATGTTGTGACAACAGGAACATGTGTTTGAGAGCCCACTTCCAAATGTTCTGGGACAGTTTGGACAGCCCTGGAGAGTGAGTGCCCCCTTGTTTGTTCAGATAGTACATGGCCATGGTGCTGTCTGTAAGGATCAGGACAGTCTTTCCCTGCGGTTGTGACTGAAAGGCTTTCAGAGCCTTGAATATTGCTAATAGCTCCAACAGATTAATGTGGTTGGATGCTACTTCGGAGGACCAGACTGTGTGCCGTTTGCTGAAGCAGGTAAGCCCCTACACCCAATGAGAGATGCGTCTGTAGTGAGTGTCTTCTATTGCGGGGGTGGTGAAGGATTTTCCCTTCAAGAGGTTTTTCCCTAGACCACCACTGCAGAGAGAGAGAACAAGGGCTGGCGAGGAGACCACTAGATCGTCCCATTGTCCGCTGGACTGACACCACTGGCTGTTGAGCCACTCTTGCATTGGACACATGCGCAACCACGCGTGAGCAACCAAATAAATGCATGACGCCATCACTCATAACAGTCGCATAGCCTTGCGTACTGTCACCTCCTGACTGGCTACATATTGACGGATTTGAAACAACATGTTTTGGACCCTTTCATTGGAGGGGAAGACAACACTGTCCTTTGTTGGAATTAGAGCCCCTAGGAACTGTGACTTGACTGGGGTCTAAGCTGGATTTCTTCTTGTTGATGGAGAATTCCAGGCTGAATAAGAGGTCTATCGTTTTTTGAGCATTTGACAGGCATGTTCCGTAGGAATCCCTTGTTATGAGCCAGTCGTCTAGGTAAGGATAAGCTGGGATGGATAGCCTGCGCAGGTGTGCTGCAGCCACTGCCAGTATCTTTGTAAATCGCCTCAGTGCTGAGGCAATGCAAAAGGGTAGTACTTTGAACTGATAGTGCTCATCTTCTATCATGAATCTGAGGTATTTTCTGTGCGCTGAAAACATTGAAATATGAAAAGTATGCATCTTTCATATCCAATATTGCCATGTAGTCTCCCTGTGTAAGCAGGGGAATTACTTCCTGCAGAGTGACCATACGAAACTTTTGAGGTTTGACAAACTTGTTTGCTGTTAGCAAATCTAGTACAGGGCGCATGGTGAGATCCTTTTTGGGTACAAACAAGTACACTGAATAAATATCCTTGTTTACCTGTAGAAGAGGTACGACTTATATGGCGCTCTTTTCCTGCAGCATCTCGACCTCTTGTAGCAGGATGGGCAGGTGTTCCGGCGTCAGGCGTCTTGATCGTGGAGGTCTGAATTGGGGTGTCCGGCAGAATTCTATACCGTACTCGTGGGCGACGGTCTTGAGTACCCACTGGTCTGCTATCCCCTCCCATGCTTGAAGAAATGTTAGCCGGCCCCCGAACGGGGAGGCATGGGAGGGGACCCGTATTTGCTGGTCATTTCTTACCTAAGGCTGGGGAGCCTCTAGGGGTGGAATTTCGACCCCTTCGTTTTCCATATCGTTGACCTCTTGGGGAATACGGGGTGGCGTAGCTGGTTCCCTGTGGCAAGGACCAGTTATTTCCCGAGCCATATTGGTTGTGAGGGAAGCGAGATTGTCCACGAAAGGACCGTCTAGAACCGGTCTCTCTCCTTGCGGAAGGCCTCTGGGAGATTTGATGAGGGTGTTGTGTTCCTTTTTAGCTGTTTCAAGTGCCTCATCAACAGCTTTCCCAAATAAGTTGGTCTCCTCCACCGGTTTATTTATCAATGAAGCTTGCGCTTCTGGTTTGAAACCAGAGTTTCGTAACCATGCATGTCTCTTCAGGAGGGTACCTTGTGCCAAGGTCCTGCCAGCTGTTTCAGCCGCATCCAAAGTATTTTTGAGAATACTTTGATTAACCTGTTTGCCCTCAACTACTCTGGAAAGCAGGAGAGCCCATAACGGTTCATGGACTTCTTGAAGGCCCTCTTGTAACATGTTCCATTGTGCGTCTGAATAGCTAGCCAACAAAGTGATGTCATTAGCTATGCGAGTGGAAAAAGCTGTGGCAGTTGTGACTTTTCCCCAGGGTGTATAACCTTTTGCACTCATTGTCAGGGGGCGCTTCCCCTGTGGACAGAGGGACCCCCCCCCCCCACCCTCTTCCTGGTTGAAGTTACCACCAAGGAATCTGGAGTAGCATGTCCCCTGATGTAAAGGGGATCAGAATGGGAGGGGCGAAACAGTTTTTCGGCTCTAGGATCGACAGCCCTTGTTAGGGCGGGTGTCGACAATGAAGGAGCCAAGCGCCTCTTGATTGAGTTCAACAATGGAATAGCCTGGCTGGCCGGTGGCTTTTCTTTTAGGATGTCCTTGGCAAAAATCGGGCCAACCCAGTCGTTTCATCCACAGGGTCCCCAAAGGGGTATTCATCTTGAATTAATTGGTCTACAGGGATCTCTTCCTCAGTAAGGTCATAAGTTTCTTGTTCCTGAGAGGGATCAAAGGTCGTTTGAAATTTTGCAACAGGAGTAAAAAGGCTCTCCTCTCAAGGCCTTTTGGGTGTGATCTTCTCTGAGAACTCCACAAATCTCTCTAACCTATTCATACACCCCTCAAACATCTCTCTGGTCCATAATGAGGAACCACAGGACTCTAGGGGTGGGAAAGGCTCATGTTGATCTTCGCTAGAACGTCAATATTTTCCTCTTAACGTCGAAAAAAGAGACTCTGGGCCCCCTGAAAAGTCTTTGAGGTTCCGACGGTTGTAGCATATATTCGGATGTGTCTTTAGGCCCATCTGTAGTTTTTGATGACTCCTTAGGCCTATCTTTAGGTTTCGACGAGTCCTTAGGTTTATCCTTAGATTTTGACAAGTCCTTCGACCGTTCTCCTCGATTTGCCGCCGAAACGATCTTTGCGATGCTTTCGGTAATACTAGGTGTCACAGAAAGTATTTGTCCTGGGCCTGCGGTTGCGCGGTTGTTTTCGGCATAACTGGGGCCTTGTGGGCTGACGCCTTCTTCTGATGTGTGTCGACGGTCGCTTGAATATTGGTGGTAGCACCCTTTGATTTAGACTGCACGTCGCATGCCACACCTGCGATTGCGGGGAGGGCTGCCGATCCTGACGATCGGCAGACACTTCCAAACTAACCAGTGTGCCGTTGGCGCTATGGAACGTTTCGACTGTTTGAAAGACAGACCGGGGGTTGCGTCTTTAGTGTGGGAAGAATAGGCGTCCTTGTCGCCGGGATGCACAGCCCCCCATAACAGGACTCACGTCGTGCCTATTGGGGCCGGGGAGGCACGACGCAGAGCGAGAATGCTCCGCCGAGTGGTCAATGGCCTCTGAATTGGAGCCCTGGTCGTCACTAAGCCCTTCGTCACACTGGGCGGCTCCAGCGGCGGGGGAACTACTATCGGCCTGCAACATTCCATAGGCCGTTTATAACAAGAGGGTCCCTACTGCTATAAACTGAATTTGCAAGGATTCTAATCACAAATTTCTAAAGGCGTACCAGGATCGGTATCACATTTTTTTAGAGTTCTCTGAAAACAATGAGGGCAAGTTTGTAAAAAAGTTTGTGTTTATTTCACAGAGAAATTTGAATAGACTAAATGTGAATGGTTTATCAACAATGAAAAACATAAGGAAAAACATAAAAAACAATGCAATAAACAAATAGCTGCAAACACAAATGGTTTCATAATTTAGAAATGTTAGTCAAGAAGAAAAGAACACACAAAAGTTCAATTATCAATTATCAATTCGTTTGGTTTTAGAGAGAAAGCAAACATAAAATTCAATTGTCAATTTGATTGCAAAAGAGGGAATACTCGTGGAAACTAGATGCATGGACTGTAAATGCTGAAAATGGCCTAATTGTAATTTCCTTTACTGAAAATAGTAAAGTCCAAATTTGCTCTGTTTCCTGTATTCCAATGACAGGTCTAAATCCATAGGCCACCCCCTGCTTAAAACGGCACTCCTTTAGTGTCTTCAGACGCAGGAGCTTACAAGCCGCACAGAACGCCTCAATGTGGTTAAGGGGAAGACACCTATTACACTTAAGTTGTGGGTCTTTCCACAGGAATTTTGCCTTGCCTGAAGGACAAAACCTAAATGGAGTCCTGTCCATAGTGCAGGAATAATTCAGTGATGACAAGACCAAGGGAACAAAGAGGAAAAGGAAAGGCATTCTTAAAATGAAATGTCCACCTCGACCCCACTCTCCCTACTGTGTAGGCCGCCAAAGAAGGCTCGGCCACATGGTCGGCAGTGCCGACCGGATGAACTTCTGTCAAAGGTGCTTAGAGCAGGCTTTGGGGTAGGTCAGAAAACAGCCATTGAGGGAAGGGACGGTAAAATAATATAAAAATGATAAGTATAACTATATAGCAATGTCTCTGGAAGAGCTCCACATAAGGCGACCAGTAAACTGGGTGGGAAAAAAAAATAAATCAGAGGGACCTCGATGCGGGAGGGATTTTGGGTACACTAAACATCGCATTAGGGATAGTGTTACAGGCACATCCATGTCGACGTCCCCTTTCAATTCTCGAAAGACAAGATGCAATACTCTGCGGATGTCAGACTATATGCACAGCATGAGATTCTAAACAGATTAACAAGCATCAGAAACATTTCTCTAGGGCCTGCTTGCAGATGTCTGAAGCCCTGGTCCCTACGACTAAGAAATGATCCAGGTAACGGACCATGGATGCCTACGCATGTGCTTTTGGAAAGCCCATTGGAGGAAACAACTAAATGTTCCCAAAAATGCGCATGAGATGGTACACCCAATGTGCAGGCATTTATCTACATATATTTTGTTTTCAAATTGAAAGCATAGCCATGGTTGTGTACTGGTAAGAACCTGAAAATGGCTTCTATGTCTACCTTGGCTAGGAGTGTGCCTTCCCGTGTTTTTTTGACCAATCAAATTACTTCTTGGAAACTGGTGTAGGACATGGCTGTGTCCAGCTCCGATAGGCCGTCATTTACTGACCTGCCTGGGGGGGATGACAGGTGATGTATGAGGTGATATCTTCCTTCCGCTTTCTTCTGAACCAGTCCCAACTGGGAGCAGATGAAATTACTGAAAGGTGGTGCATCCTAGGGACCACTTATCCTCCCCGAATCCAAATCTCTCCATTTTATTTCTTACTGCTTCTGGATTTTCCCTGGCTGATTTGAGGGTCTGTGGGATGTCCCCTGAACGTTTTCCTTTGAAAGGGATGGTGACACCATTTATGAAACCTTCCTGTCAACATTTGCTGGCTTGCCTGTCAAGGCATGTGTTCAGCCAGCCCTTCATAGCTTGCACCTTTATGGGTGAGTGGCCAATGTGGGGGTGGTTTCTATGGGTCCTCATGCCTACGGTTCTTTGGGGGGTTTTCTTGTGCATTTGGAAATGCTGTTGTCTCCCCTGCATCTGCTGCACTGGTGCTTATATCTACATTCCTTCTCAAAGGAGCAGAAACCCATGTCATATTTCCAACAAATGGTGTTATTACCCTTGGGTGCCATCCCAGCCCAGTTCTGGGTACTTCTCCATGAACTATCTGAATTCCCTATCATAATTCAGCCAGGCTTAACCCCCCCCCCGAACCCCCCAAGGGTGCATTACTGTGATGAGTTTTTGAAACTTTGCTCCACCTGCTTCATTTTAGTTGTGTTTTGTCCTCCTCCTCATCCTGTTACCAAGTCATTTCCTCCCTGTTTGAATTCTAGCAGTGTGAATATTGCAATGAACTCTTTTCTCAATTTTTAGTTCTATAAGACATGTTAGTGTCTGTGTTTCATTCTCCTCTGTGGGCCTAACCCACTTCGTGATGCATGCCCAATTTCTTGCTGGGTCTGATGTGGTGTTTACTTTTCTACTTATGCCCACAGCTTCACTTGCTGGTGCGTTTGTTATAAGGCACTATTGGCTACTAGCTCTGTGGGTTGTATACCACCCCTTGTGCTGTTGCCATAGTTGGTGTGCTCTGGGATAACGCTCCATCCCCTATACTGTTTATTTGTGCATTAGGGACTACTGTGGGTGTGCTCTGCATGGGCTCTCCCACTGTTTAATTACTTTGTGTATTTGCAGTAATGCCTTGTTTACTGGTAATCAGACCTTGTGGGTGGGGTGGTCACGTCTCCGTAGGCTGTCTGTTGGTCGCGATCTGAAACCTCACCGACTATGGTATCCTTGCTTGCCTTTGTAATATTGTCTTCCCTTTTAGTTGCACTCAAAACTGACATTTTTTCCATTCTCTCTATTTTACTCAGTAAATCAACATCTTGCATTGATTTGTGCTACAAAAGCATTTTCTTAAACATTTCCTTATATTCCTGTACTTTTATTGTTCTCCTTATGCTTCCTTCCGTGGAGGACCCATGTTGATCCTGCAGTCATCTCAGCATCTTTGCTCCCCCTATTGCCTTCTTTTTTTGATAGCTGGCATCATGTCTTCTTCCAGATTGTCGCTGTTCTCGTCAGATGAGTCGTCCTCAAGGCTCTTTCTGATATATGCCCAGCCAAATTCTTTCTACGCTGTTGCTGCCCATTCCAGCAACTTGGCATCCATCCAGTCTGACTTTTCTCCCTTTTGGGTATCAGTCACTGTGCTTGTTGGCTTATTGCTTTCCCAAATTAACCAACTTTTAAATTGCCAGATATTTTTGTCTCTTTTCTTTGGAGGCAACCTCTGCAACGTGATTTGCTTTGTTTCCTAAAACGATGCGAGGAATTATTACTGCTCTGATAGTTTGTTCCAGAATCTGTTGCAGGCCTTTTTCTCTTGCAACGTTTAAAGCCTTGCTACCAATTTGCCCGGTAATAGGCTTCCTAACTCTTCTTTAAATCTTTGCTTCTGCGACCTCCGAGAAAAGCACCACTCTGTCTTCTGCCGCACTGCACTGCATTGCTTTGCAACGGCAACGCTCCGAAATTGCTACTTTCGCCCAAGACTTGCTTTTGTTTTGCCCTGTTTCCAAATGCCGTAAATCCACCCCCCTCGATCGATCAGAGTTTGCCAGCTGCCTTTTCTGGTCCTTGAGTACCCGTTCCACCAGTTACAAGCAGTAAGTCTGGTAGGTCGGGTGGTCATTTGGGTGTTGTTTCCGGTCACATAGGCCCCTTTTGTTACTCAGTGTTGGTGCAGGTGTTTCTGCACTGCTGCGCTTCTGGCTTGCTCTTTGTTTTACGGATTTTCTCCTAGCCGTGTACAGCTGAGGACATCAGGACTTCCTAGCTTCCCTTCCAGAGCCCCCGACCCTCTATGGGCTAAACAAGCTTTGGGCCCCCACGTCAAGTTGGCGCTGGTCTCACACCTTGGATTGGGCATCATGGAAATTTCGGCTGACCGCAACGGAGCAAAGAAAAGAATGAACATTTTATTTAGCACTCAGTGGTATAATACTGTGGCCCGCTGCTTACAGTGCCCCTGACCCCAAACGGGGTGTAAAGACACTTCCGGCGCAGGAACCAAAGCAAAACCAGGGTTCGCTGTGACGACCTGCTTTTCCACTCGCTCTCGACCGATAGCGGGGAGATCCCCATTGGTCGCCCCCACCTCCTGTGGCCAGAATGTCACACACACATCATGAAATAATTACAGACAACTTTTGTAAGGTTATTCGGAATATACAAGGTCACAGTTTATTTGGAGCAACAATAAACTTGGGATGGTCCCAGCCACACATTACATTACAGTCAGGTAAGGGTGAACCGTGTCACCCTACCAGCCAAAGGCAAAGGCACAAGCTGAACACACTTCTGGTTACTACCAGGCCAACACCGGTTACTAGCAGTAGGACACTTTGGAGCACTGACAAGGAGGTTGTTGGCATAAAGCCCCAAGAAGCATGAGTCAGTGCACGTCGATGGATTTGGCACGAGCCCGGCCAATCCTGAGCCACTGCCGCCAAAGCTGCAGCGTGAAAATCCCTCATCGGCTAGGACCGCCCCGATACTCTGCCTGTAACAGAAATAGGAAAATTAGACACACATTAGTTGATCAATTCCAGAACAACACGGTGTGGGTGGGTGGGGATCAAGAATGGCGGGAGCTGCAGGATAAAGAGACTCACTGCCTGCAGCTCCTCCCTTATATGCGTCCCCCGGGAACCCGACCGGAAGTCAGTCTCCGGGGGACACCTCTTCCGCCTCACTGGGGAGGAAGAGTAGAGGCTGGCCACCCCCGGAAGGCGGCGGACAGAGGGAACAGCCTGCTATGTAGGCTGTCCCTCTAGTGCCCCATGCGAGGGCTGGTCCGCCTCTTCGCGGGGCGATCCCCATTGGTCTGTAAATCATTGCTGTGCCTCCTTGAACTGGTCACCGGGGGAGGCAATTCTGCATGTGGGCAATTACTGTCCTTTACGCTGGGCCCTTCACCCGGAGGCACCCTCTCGCTTATTGCACTTGACCAGCGGATGGCCTCCCCCACATTTCTCACATTCGTGGTTGTACCTGCACTTGGGGCCCCAAGTACAGTTACCTTTGTTGAAGAACTGGCATGTGTTGTTGCCTGTCTTCCGCCCCTCTTGCGCTCTGTTTTAATTTGGCTGGCAACTCTGGAATCATGCCCCCCCCGTCCCTGGGGGCCATTATGAAAGGGGCGACCCTCATGAAAGGGGCGACCCTTACCTCCCTGGTCTTTCTTACCGTACCAATTTCTCTTGCCTCCTTTGTACAAATCGGCCCAAACAATACTGGTCCTCTGCTCCCCTCTCATATAAGTGACCCATCCCTCCATCTCTTTTTGGTCCCAGGTCATTTGAGGGCAATCTTCCATCATTTTTCTAAAATTCCTGTCATAATCCAGCCAACCTGTAGACCCATATTGTTTGGCCTCTCTTACAATTGTCTCCCTATATTTTACCAAACCTGGCCCGTGTTCGGGGTTCTTCTCCATCACTATCACAGACATTATAGCGAACGCTTGCTCCCAATTAGCAATGTTCTCTTCTGGATGATATTTTTTCTGCCTTTTGTTGTTTTCCTCAGCACTCAATGTTAAGTAAGGGCCGGCATCCTCTACAGCCAACAAGCTTAATATGTCAAAATACTCTCTTGACCATACCCGCTCTTTCATGTCCCGGGAGATATGCCAATCTAAAGAGGACCTGCAGGCTGAGCAGGCGAGGGCATGGTGGGAGCCGCTCCCAAGGTACTGCTGCTCTGAATGATGGGGGGTGCAGTGGGGGTGGAAGCCAGGAGGGGGAGACCGTTGCTTAGCCCGCTTACCCTTCTGGGTAGATCCCCACCACCCCTGACCAACAAAAACATTTCCTCCAAAAGCAAACCAAATCTATCATTGCCCAGTATGCCCCCTCCTGGAGGTGCCACAGCTTGACTAGCAATTGGGCCTTGCACCAGTGTTGGTGCAGTAGCCATCGTTAGCACGCCATTAGCTACTGGCGAACTCGGCATTGCAATGGACTGTGCAGCAATTGCCACCACCCCCCCGTTTTGGCAAGCTCGCCAGCCACTTGTGGCGGCGCACCACCTGACCTTCCTCCAGTGCATTCTTACCCTTCTTCTGATGCTTCCTTTTAGCGGGTAATGGCTTTGGGGCAACCTCACTCGGGGGTGCAGTGTCCACCAAAGGAGATGGGCAAATCTGTGCATTTACTACCAAGGCTGAGTGGGCGGGCGCTGCTCGCCCTTCAAAAGCTTCTTAGCCCATCCTTTCCCTTCACTGCGCATTTTTTCCTGGAACAAGGCCCAAAGTGCTCCTTCGTCCTCATCCTTGTTGAACCTGGGGTGTTGGGATCCTCGTCGATGGTGTGGAACAGGTCCTGTGATCCCTCCACAGACATATTGCCCTAAAGATGAGGCAAAAATTGAAAATTAATACCAAGCGGGGCTACTGGTGCCTTAATGGGGCTATTGGTCCACTTAACCCTATGCAGTTGTCAGGAAACTAAGAACATTTATTGGGACAAACATTGGCCCGTACGCCTTACCGACTTTCTTCGTTTTGCGGGAAAGCTTACACTCCGTGCTTGTGTCTTTGCTCACTACGAGACCTATATTTAGTACAGAAAAATTGTTTGTGTTAAATCGATTAGTATTTAAATTCGACATTTTAGGGTGGACCATTGATTTCCTACAGGCGTTTGTTTGTATGGTGCACGTGGCCTGCACATTGACTTCTGTCCATTATTAAACTTGTGCCTCCAATTGTCTTCCCATGCACTTGCACCCACTTTCTGAGGAGAAGCAGGTGGAACTGAGTTAAGCTGTGCTACCCTGTCAACAGAGCAATTCACCTTCCGTAAACATGCGTAAAGCACCTAAAACCAGAAATCTTTCCGATTCTCCAACAGAAATCCCATACTTACCCTGACCTAGTAAACATAGGCCTGCTTGTACCTGCATGTGGCAGAAAGCACCCTCTGGTGTGTAGGAAGCAAGTATGACAAAACAGGAAGTAATATATGAGCCCTTGGAAGTGCATACATTGGAAAATGCTCCATTCGTGCATGGCACATTGATCGCCCATGCGCCTTGTCCCTGTGGATGCACTTCGCCGCACCACATGAAACAGCACCAGGTCCGCCTCTATGGACCCAACGTGCGGTGTAACACAACGTGCCCGCGTATTGCGGGATTTGGCTCCGGTGCCTGCATGGCAAGTCAAGGCTCTTATTGCTTGAGCCCTCGTCAAGGACTTCTTACCTGCCAAACATGTTTCAGTGCGGAAATACTCATACCAATGCCCTGTTTTAAACAAACTATGAAACGTGCACGAATGATACTCGCGTGCTATGAAAGTAGCCTCCCAACTTTAATACCCGTTGAGCCCCACTGGCGATGAAGCAGCCAAAGTTAATGCACCTACTCTTAACATCCAATGGACATAAATGCACCTTTGCAACATGCATAGCTCCCATTCATTGGCGCGGCGGCCATGCTAACGTTTGCCCCACAGTCAAACATAAAATCTGTACATTGGCGTAGGGGCCATGCTAACTTTTGGCGCACAATTGTAAACATAGAATCCGTACACTGGCACAGTGCTGCTAGCGTTTGGGCCACAATCATAAAAATAGAATTGTTACAATGGCGCAGCGGGCATGCTAACGTTTGCACCACTCAAACCAAGAATCAGTACAATGGCGCGGCGGCTATGAGAACGTCTGTAACGCACCCGAATATAGCATCCGCCATGACCCAGCGTCTATACAAGTCGTAAAAACCACTTATTGTCCTGCGCAGCTCAATCAACGGGACGCAGTGGCCACTCCAACTGTTCAGAATGCAAACCCGTACAACATGTCATGACCAAACTGAGCCGAGGCTGGCATAGAAAGAAAACAGGTACAGTTTTGTACATTTCCCCATGATTAAGCAGCAATTGTGTGGCCGCTCAAGCTGACAGCGGCCAGCGAGCGGTAACCCCCCCAAAACCCTGCCACTATTTAAGCGCCGTATACTTACCCTGCAATACGATGGCAAACTGGAACCCTGGAACACTGGATCAAGAACGGCGGGAGCTGCAGGATAAAGAGACTGAATGCCTGCAGCTCCCGCCTTAAATGAGTCCCCCGGGAATCCGACCGGAAGTCAGTCCCCGGGGGACGCCTCTTCCGGCTCACTGGGGAGGAAGAGTAGAGGCTGGCCACCTCCTGGAAGGTGGCGGCCAGAGGGGACAGCCCACTATGTAGGCTGTCCCTCTGGCGCCCCCTGCGGGGGCTGGTCCGCCTCCGAGTAGAGTGAAAGCAAATTTCAAGCAGATCGAAAAACGAGAAGCTGGGTCTGCGAATGCAGAGTCCAGTTACACTGAGATCAAAGTGTTCTTTCTGCAGGGTCAGTGCAGCAGCCCTGTCTATATGGACCACTTAGCACCTATGTTCGTCACTTCCTGCCTCTTCCCTCACCTAATGCTAGTGTGTTCTCTCCCCCTTTGAAGAGGGGGAGAGACACTGGAGGTTTAGGTGTGGAGGCCAGCCGCCAGTTAGGACCATTTGTTTTTGATTTTTCTTGCTGGGTCCCCTCCCCGTCAGGCTCTTTGTGTGCGTGTCCTGTGGCATGAAACGGTGGAGGGGTGGGGGGAGGGGTATGGGCGGCCGTGGCGCGCCTCATAGCCCACTTCCTTTCCCCCTTCCCTCTCCTGTAGGGTGACCAGATTTTCTTTTTAAACCGGACAGGCCATAGCCATAGAAGTAGGAGTAGTGTAAATAAAAAATAAAACTGTAGTCCTACTTCTATGTTGCTGGTCTCATTGTTGGAGAGCCCCGGGGAAGGGGGAGGAAATGGAGGCGTGAAATGCTTTTCAAGCCCCCATTCGTGCAGGAAGAGTTGCGCCGTGACTAGATTTCGAAATCGGGTCCCAGCAAAAACAGGGACTGTAGCCACCCACCTTGAAAACCCAGGAAAGGGTTTTTAAAATTAAAAAAAATCCTGGGACTCCGGGACAGAGGGCGATTTCCCCGGACTGTGGTCACCCTACTCATCTGTAACCCGTGGGGCAGCTCCCCAAGCTTACAGGCATGTGCCCTTGAGCTTCAAGGGGGTCCCCCTCTTTCCGCGGCACTGGACAAATGCATCGTTCTGCCCATTATTAATGGCTCCCCCTTCAAAGGTTTTAGAGACGCATAACCCCCCCCCCCACACCTCACGCCCGTCTTTAAATATAGGTTGTCACAAAACACTCCGTTTTCCTGGGTGCGTCCGTTTAGCATAGTAGGCCTGGGGAGGCAACATTAGCTCCTGCTAGCTGTCGGCGTCGGGATAAGCAGGCTCTCCTGGGTTACAGCAGAAGGCAACTATCTCCCGAAATGTTGAACCTTGCGGGACCCCATGTCCTCTGGCTTGGGTTCCCCGTGCCGAGGGGTCCGGCCCGGCAGCCACCGCAAAGCCAATATCCCAAAAATATTTAAAGTGAGCCTGGAAAACTGAAACAGGGCCGTGCAATATTTAGATAAACGCGTTTTTCTGCCGACGAGAAAATCAAGCATTTCTCCTTCAAAAACACTTGAAGCTTTTCAATTTTTTTGTTAGCAAATAATAGCTGCGGTGCCAAGATGTATGTGTGTATATTTTTATGCATGCTATTCCGTCGTCGATTTGCAAAGCTGCCTTTCGTGCAAAACAATTAAATCCCAGTAATTAAATCGCGGCTGGCCGGCAGCATTATCGGGTTTAATCCGGGTCCGCCCTTGGAAGTATGCAGAGGCACAACACTGCCACAGTGCGAAGGTGTGTTATAAGAAGAGCCCAGGAGCCGGTTTATAATTAAATTAGCACTCGCGCAAAGTAAACAGTGCCGTACACATACCCTCAATTAGGAACAAACTCGTTATTGTTCCGAAATAATTCCTTTGCGCTCCGTCATTAACACTAACAAGCATTGGCAAACTCAATAGTTTGGGCGTTTACTGCTTCTCTGCATTTTCCATTGATAGGCACTAAGGTGAAAGGAAGAGTGGGAAGTTTTAAGGGAGGTTTTGAGAAGGGATGCAGGCGTAGAAAGGAATGACAAGGGGCATAGAGAAAAGGGAGGAAGCCATTGAGGGAGGGTGCCACAATGATGATCAAGAGGAAACTTGAGCGAGAAAGGGTGAGAGGGGGAGGATAAGAGCAAAAGCAAAGGTGTGAGATGAAGTATGAAATAAAAAGCAAGTGCTGCGAGCGGTCAGGGTTGGATGGAGAAGATGGAAATAAGGTGTTAGAGGGGATATCTTCAAGGTTGCTACAGTGAGGGGGGGCACAAGAACTAAGGGTGCAGAGAAAGCGACAGCGCAGCGAGAAAGTAGCAGTGCACAGAGAGCGCAACAGCATACACAGAGATTAACAGCGCACACAGAGCGACAGAGCAAATGCGACACCATAGGGAGAGTGCTACAGCAGAATGTGCAACAGCGCGCGGAGCAAGAAAGAGTGACAGCGCAGAGACAGTGACAGTGCACGGAGAGGCATTGCCATGATGCTACTTATCGGCCATACGATTTGAAAGGCCTTTAATGGCTGTTGAAACACTCGGTCAAGACATGTTTATATATTACCTCTATCAAGCACACCTTAGCCTGCCAGTGTTATTTTTAGGCAGTTTGCTGAGAATTAATAGCTTAATTGCAGCTGTAAATGTACCACCTGTAGTACATTTACAGCTGCAATTAAGCTATTAATTCTCAGCAAACTGCCTAAAAATAACACTGGCAGGCTAAGGTGTGCTTGATAGAGGTAGCTCAAACAGATTCCAGGAGGATGCGTTTTGTGCGGGGGTGGGGCAAATCATGTAGGGGAATGATCAGAGGGATGAGAATGGCCATGGACAGTCCATGGGTGTGTGTGCCTCCTCATACGTCATCTCCATTCTAGCTGTATTCCATAGGTTTGGTTTATAGGTGTAAAACACCAACTACTATCTAAAGCTAAAAATACTGCTTGGAGAAACAAAATGTATTCCAGTTACCAGCATGCAAGGGTCTTGGATGTCACCTTTGGGGCAAAATCAGCTCCACTGAATGTAGTTTGTGGCTTGCTAAGCCAAGGCTCAATTTAAAGAATAAAGTTGCTCGATTAACAGATTCACAGCCACACACTACAAGGCGATATGTACATGTAACCCGACATACACTTAGGGTTCACTGCTGACCTCCTCACATGAGAGAGAATAAAAGGCTATCACTGTACCTCAGATTAATTTCAAATAAAGACAGATGAAAGTATTTGTATAATATATATTATATTGTATATGTAACAAGCATAACATGGAGTTTTTTACAGTGCAGCGCATGTGTATGTTTTCACTGTAATGCGTTACTTTAACTTAAACACTTCATTCCTGTACAAAGGAAACACAACACAAGGCATTACTTACCTTCTTTGATCGTTTGTTCTCAAACGCCCGCCATTGGTACGAACAAAAGACTGCTCACGGGAGAAAAGCTTTAAATACTAGTCATCACTCAAGGAAAATAGCCAAAACAAAACATGGCAAACAAACGCAGTAATACGCCTCCAACAGACATTGCAATCAGAGGAGTAATATTCAATGATTATCAGTGCCGAAAGGAAAACGCATCTCTACCTGTAGTTTGTTTGCCACTTGCTGTGGACCTGTGGAAACCCCATCATGCTACTCCTCCTCGACCCATCTGCGGCCTTCGACCTTGTAGATCACACAGTCCTGTGCGAACACCTGGCCTTGGCTGCCCATTTCTCGAATTACGCCATAACCTGGATCCAATCATTCCCGGACAATCGAACCATGAGCGTCTTCTCTTCAATAGCCTCAGCAGACCCTATCAAAATAACCTGCGGTGTAACTCAAGGCTCCTGCGTCTCCCCCACCCTCTACAACATTTTTATCAAGCCCTTATTTGACAAGTTGGACAGATTGGATGTCACATACACTAATTACGCAGATGACACCCAGATCCTCATACCCCTTTCGGGCAACTTCGATTCAGATACGGCCTTGGTAAACAAAATATACCTCATCATTCAGGCATGGCTGGCCACACATGGCCTATACCTGAATGATGACAAAAACCAAAATTCTGCTCCTCGGTTCCAACGCCAATCTAAACAAACTCTGCTCCAACTACGAGGCATTCAACATCGATGGCAACACTATCACAGTCGCCAAAACAGTAAAAACCCTAGGCTTCCACCTAGACAGCCTTGTCACTAAAAAAGCAAGTAAACTCACTAGCATCCTCTACTGCCTAAACATGCAAGTTAATCAGGGCAAGTAGAGAATTCCTCTCGCAAGCTAGCTGCATCATCATCATCATCGCCAATGCCCTCATACTATCCAGACTCGACTATTGCAATGCCATGTACCTAGGAGCCAACAATTACATCACCAACAAACTTCAAACCCTGCAAAACAATGCACTCAGAACAGCTCTCAACCTACCCTCCAAGGAACACATCTCCAATAAAAGAAGAGAACACAAATGGCTCAAAATCTGCGACCGCATCTCACTCAAAACAGCATCACTCACTTTCAAATGCTTAAACAATGCTGCACCCCCTACCTCGCAGCCAGAATAGTAAAAAGAACTTCCACCCGCCGCGCCAGAATGATTAACTCACTGCCTTCAACTACCTAAATTCAGACAGAAAAAAACGGGCGGCAGTAGCTTCCCGGTCATGGCTGCTCAACATTGGAATGCTCTACCACTCATCAGAACAGACCAATCCTACTATAGCTTTAGGCGAAACACTCGAAACACTCTCTCCTGGCTACGATCCAACGACCCCCTTGACTGAACCATGCCAACCTGACTGTATATATGTACATTCCTTAATTGACCCTCTGTAATATAATGAACTATATATATATATATATATATATATATATATATATATATATATATATATATATATATATATATATATATATATATATATATATATATAGAGAGAGAGAGAGAGAGAGAGAGAGAGAGAGAGAAATAAATAAATGTCCTCTCACCAGTTCTTATGAAATGTAATGCTATGCCTTTACTCGCCTGTACCTTATTCTGCAACCAAGCTTTTATGTAAACTTATTTTCCTGCTCTCTGTTGCGCCCTGTTACCTCTGGGTTTTGCGCACCATACTAAATAAACAAACAAACCTCAACAGCAAGTGCCAAACAAGCTTAGCTACATACTACGGACTGGCCAAGCTGCCGATGGCCAAAGCCAGTTCATGATGAGACCCTTGGACAGAAGGACAGATTCATGACATTTTCTGCCACCCACTGCAAAACAGCATAACTGTAGAAAGGCGGATAGGGGTTAAGCGCATAGAAATAAAAGCATTTTCCGACATGCAATTTAACATGAACATTCTGCATTTTACAACGGAGACTGGCCTTACCTTTGCACATTTGGTTGAATGTGAGCTGGCTCACTAGGGAGGAATGGTTGGGCACTAATGCAAAAGATGCAACTACCTGCGTTTAACACAGTCACATAGGAGTGTCACACACTTCTAATCGGGGCAGCCAGTGCAGCCGCTGCACAGCAAGTCCCAAACAAGCTTAGCTACATAATACGGACTGGACTACTGGAAAGGACTGCAGCAAGGATGAGCTCCCGACCCTGCGCACGAAATATGGATAAAGGCAACTGCTGGGACTCCTGAAAATGGATATGGAGTCGCAACAGCGATGTGCCACCCCAGACCTTTGTTCGGAGTACCTCTGGGCGCTGTGCTGCACGCAACAGGGTTTGTGAGTAGTTCACCTGCCCCACCACCCCCAAAAAATAAACTGGGTTAACGTTAAGGTGTAAACAGAGTTGCACGCTCCACGCCATGTGCCCCACATTACAGCCCTGTAGTGGCTGATGCCGTGGGATGCATGGAAGGCCTTCCCTTCTTTTTCCAGGGATAGCCTCGACATTACAACTCGACTTTACCCATGAAGCAGAATAAAGTCGGTTTTGTTAGGCCGCGTCTGATCCCCTACCTGCCATGGTGCTTCCAACAATAACAAGCTACCAATGCGGGAAAAGAAAAGGGCTAGCGTGCCGGAAAAATCACATACTGCCGAGCCAATCACAGCAGCCTACCAACATACAGCATATCCAATCAGAGGCTAACAGCAGAAAACACTAGACACCCACACGCAAGTAGTGGACATTTTTCATACAAAACGTAATTATTACAGTAACTTTATTTTAAATACAAAATACATTAAAATGTGTAACAAATTTAAATCTGTGGTAAATATTTTTTGAAGCATCAATCTAGTCAAATAACTTTTTAATAACATTAACACATCGCGGCCGCCATGTTGGAAGTAAACATGGCTGCCAACTTCACCACACAGTAGAAAATCAGCCAAAGAGAGCAAAAAGGGGTGTTTGTCCATAGATGGGTAGACATGGAAGGAAATCATATTGATAGAGATGGGCAGAAATGGGTGGGAAACATATCCATCCTGATATGCCAACCGTCATTGAAAAGCAGTACAACAAACCTGAATTCAATCCTCTGCCTCAAGCTCTCATGTTAAAGCTCTTAGTTTAATGACAATAGTTTTGGCTTCATAGCTAGCGCTTTCAGCGTCACCTAATAGCCAACACTAAAAGCCATAATATGTCTGTAGAAGGCGGGCCAGGATTAACTGCGTTCCGAGCGGAATGCACACAAAGCTTTCTTTGTGTTCTTCAACTCAAAATCCAACCCTACAAAATCACCCCCAAGCCTCATTCCGGAGCGCAAAAACACACAGCCGACAGCCTGTACGTTCTGATCCCTGTTTAAATGCTGCCCCCAAGCTAGTACTTTTCATTATTCTGCAGCGCGAGGCTGCACAGGTCGCCGGCGACCGGCGCATTCCAATCAACAAAGCACGTCTCATTTGTAACCACTCCCGAGCAATTACTCACCTTTCACATCAACCACGCTGCAACCTGTCTAGGCATCGCAAACCACTAAACTTAATACACATTAACTACCATACCATCACCAAATCAATTGTACTCCTTGGTCTATTTCTGACATGACAAAATGACACGTGGTGGCCGTACACAGCAGGCACATCAACCCAGAAACCTGCATGAAACAAGCGGCTTAAAACAAAACAGGAAACACAAGGCTGCACGTTGCCCTTGAGCGATCCCCTGGCTCCTCAGCTGGGGCATCGGATCTTACCAACCCAGTGTGTCTGGAAACAGCCAACATTGTATACTCGCCCTCTGCATGTGTGTATATATTCAGTTATTGGGCAACATCGGGGGGAAAAAATGAAAACATTCACCACCACGGCCCACCCTGGCGCTACTGACACAACTTCCGCTCCCTACTTTTGCAGGCTTAATGATCCGATCTTTCTCTGTGTCCCGACTCCCTCCCGAGGGAACCAACAGCTGCTCCCACTCCTTGCACCCACTGCTCTACAGCGGAGCCTCCGCCCGACCTCATACATAAACTATTTTTTTCTGGGGCCACTGTCATCCGCACGGTTATATTAGCCCGAGCGCTCCTCTTTAGCCTGGCTGCCCTGCCTCTTACACAGTGATCCAGGGTGCCATCAGCTGACGTTTCTGAACGTAACTGCTTTCTTCTTTTATTACTGGATAGCTGTACAAACAAGGCTATTGTGGGCAAACATTGATGTTGTGCAGCTAAGTGTCCAAAAGGGACCGTCCACGCCAGAGTTGGTTTTAATTGTAAGCCATTTCTCCATTTCTTTTTTTGATCCTTCCAATCACATAGTTTGACTACGTTGCCTTGTCACAATATACATTTGCTAATTTACAATTTTGTTGTCCTAACCTGTTCCGAGTTTCTATTCTCCTTTTGTCTGCTTGCCATTAGTGGTGGAAATGGAAAATAATTGGTTCCCCCCCAACCCCCCCCCCCGAGGGCCGTGGCAGAGTTTGGCGGGGGCGGTGACCGAAGAGGCCGGGTTAAGGGGGTAGAGCTGGCAGTTGACCTCAGACCAAAGGAAATGTCCAAAATAATAGTTAAAATGGCGCAATTTCTTTCATGCTGCTTTTCCAAACTATATATCAATTCCACTTTAAACCAGTTCCATGGCACTGGTGATGAGTTACTTCACTATGCAGATAATAGTTTTGACCAGTGTTGCTGAGAAAATATTCTTTAAAATGCACAATTTGCATCCCATTTTATATAAAAAAATGCACACCAAATACCCACACCCCACTGTACCTCCCCTCCCATCAGAATGCAGGCACAAAACCATTCAGTGACTAATGGCCTATAATTAGCAGTTTTGTGCGCTACATTCCGATTGGAGGGGCTGGTCATGGCGGCAATGTGCTGCTCTGTCCCCCTATTCCATGCCGTTGCGGGCACTTTTTTTCTTCTGCCCGAGCGCTGTGGGATGTATTTACCCATGCATCCGAGCCCTACCTCAAAACTGTGCAGTACTGACATGGAAAACATCATGATGGCCAGAGCTTCCCAGAAAATGCACAGTGAAATGCATGAAGAATAGGCTGCCACCCATTTTTGCCGATGTTATGGGCACAGAAGGACACTGCCTAAAACCACCATTGGACTACCCACACAGTAGTCTGAAACCATTGGGAATGGCAATGCTGATTGCCAAAAGCAAACCCATAACTGTTGGGAATTCATTTTCTTAAATCCCAAAAAGGGGTGCAGTACCAGTACTCACCACTATCCAAAAGCCGGCGTTTTAAAACACCAGATTTTACTTTTTTTTGTTTAAAACTGAATAAATGAACCCAAAATATGCCAAAGAAAGACATTTTAAGAGGTGGATCCAATGTAAAGTTATATTCTGAAGTGACTTGAAAGTTTATAACAAGACTGGCTGAGCTGTGGATTTCAGCAATTTAAGTAAATTTGGACTGAAAGACACTACAAATCTAAATGTTTAAATTGACTGAGTGACCTACTTCTGAGTGTCACATAGGTTGCAATTGTTTAAATGTCATAGTTTTAAACTTAGAATCAGCATTCTAGCTGCATATGTGAAAATGTTTAGTTTTATTGGAATGCAGAAACTGGGGAACAAAAAGTGACATTTTATCTGAAACCTGGCTTAAGGAACTGAATTCTGCCTGGCAGCTACCCCCATCAGGAGTGAAACTTGAGTCACAGCTGTGTTCCCAGGCCTATCTGCCTTTTGCTGGCCACACTAAGGATATGCCATCTCTCTGATAATTGAATTAAGGGGAGCCCCCACAGAATACAGGAGCTCTGAACAAAGCCCTGTCCTGACTCAGGCAAATGTTTTATTGGCGGCAGTCGTAAATGGAGCTTCCTCCTGGAAGTAAAGGGGAGGGGCACTGCCTGTGAGAGCAAGCTGGCTTGGCAGAACTGGAAAAACCAGAAATTCAACCTTGTGCTGGAGGAAAACCACACCCCTTTGGGGCCAGAACATAACTCTAAAAAGATGAATAACTCATAGAGCGGACATGTGAACATTTTATAAATGATACCATAATTCTTGTGATTTTTCTGCCCACATTTTAAGAGGTTTTTAGAACCGGTGGCATGTTCAGGGGGGTTTTAGCGGAAAAGAGGATATTACTCAAAATGTGTGCATGTGAAAAATCTGACACTTCATCAACTAATGCCCACACTCCTTGCGCACATGTGTGTAAATTTGGGTTAATGTCCGAAATTGCGAAACCATTTAAAAAGTGCAAAATATTGCCATTTCTGAATGCAAGCCCCCAGGAAGAGCAGAGTTTGAACAGGGTATACCTCCTGTAATGCATGATGGGTGCGTGTAATTTTAAAACAATATGTACCTCTGCAAATATGTATTTGGTTCAAATCTAGATCTGTGTGCAAGTTGACAGGAGGAGTGGACTTTCTGCAGGCTGTAAAATGACATCACTCTGACACAACTTAGCTCCCCCAATCAAGTGAGAAATGGAAGTTTGACCAATTAGAAGCTGAGAGAGAGGTAGGGTCAGTGATGCTAGAACACACCCACATTCTAAACACATAAAAGCAGACAGACAGGACAGATAGGGACCTTCAAATCCATTTGCAGCTGGAAGCTCTGCCGGGAAAATCCATACTTTACCTCCATCAACTTCAGAGACCCAGACCAGACCAGCAGAGTAGAGCTGACCTGTTAGCAGAACCAGAGAGAGCTGACCCAGATCACTGTGAAGTGCAGAGACCAGAGTCCAGTCTAAAACCTGACCAGATCTGTGGCGTGGCCCCTTCTAATTCAAGAATATAGTGTGAGTACCTAGCAAGACTGTGCAGAACCAATCTCTTAGTTAAGATAATATAATTCAAGCTATTTTAATCTAAGTAGAACTGTCTCCTGTCACCTGTCATTTGTAAAGCTGTCCGTCATTTTCTAGTTGCAAGCTGCACTTGTCTTTTTGAACTTTAAAATTTCAAATCTGAAAAACGACCTTTATTTAATCGCTCATATCTCCCTGACCGTTTGTGCTAGAGACTTTCAGTAACTTTCATCTGGAAGCTGAGATCCTAGGCTTTCCTAGGACCCCAAAACGATAGTGATAGTCCTTGTAGTTCCTCTGTAATCGCGCTCGGCGCATTCGCAAATTTAGCCGCGATTTGCAAATTTCTTCGCGTGTAAAAATCTGCTGCTGCTTGCCTTTCAGTTGCCAAAAATTCGTTTAACCTGCTAGTTACACCCTAGATCCTTGCTAAAGTGAGCCTGGACTAATATTAACTAGATACCACTCACCCTGAACCTCTAGAGAGAATTAAAAGCATTAACATATTTTCACTCCATTGCCAGCACATATCAAAGCATTTTGCCTGTGTTTTCAACGTCTGTAGTCTAAGTTGCTGGGTGAACTGAATTACATTTGAATTGCATTTCTGAGAACTGTGTTCCTTCCTTCCATTTCCCTGCATTGCATAAAAGGGGGGGTGAATTGTCCAAGAAAGTGATTACATTGTCTTTTGCTGAAATCCTATCAAGTTATTTTCTTTACTACATTTCATTCCACATTGCATCCATTTGAAACCATAAAAGTATTGTTGCTATCTTATCCATTTCATGTCAACTCCTTAGTGATTATCAAGAAGTGTGCTAGTGCCAGATTCTCCGTTGTTAATCTTTATCATACCAGATTAAGTGTGATATCCAATTATTAATTTATTATAAAGCGTGATATAGATATATATTGCTTTACTTCTCAAATAAACCTTTTAACTTGCAAAACAGAACTACTTCTTGGCTCAGTGGGGTCAGGGGGATTCTGAGAGAGGGGTGTTATATAGGGGTAGTCATCCAGAACGCATGAACTGGACATAAAGATATATCAATAAGGGTTTTGATTCAGTATTATAGACTAGGCGTTGACTTAGCTGTAGTGTTGAATTGAATCCTCTTACAGCGCAGAGCATGGGTTTGGGGTGGCTGATTCTGGCTGGATCCAGCTATACATCTGGTGCCGGATCACGGATCTGGCGAGAGACGGCCCAATCGCCAGCACTACTTGCCATTCATAAACACCTGTTTGGCGCAGGGCCGGGAACGTGGCCCAAAGCACGGCCAGAGAAAGAATTGGGTGAGGGAGTTGTGTCCTGCATGTTACACTAACATTGCTGCAGCACAAGCATTAATGCTTTGACCTCTTGCAATTTCAGACCCGTAGGATACAAGAATACCTCCTCAGCAGGCAATTTCACCCTGAGCTATCTTATATGGATCAGAACAGTTTTGAGTATGAAATGCGTACACTATATTACACTTAAAAAGAAAAAATAGATGTGCATCCCTCTCATGCCAGGTATAGTTTGTAAAAGGTGGAAAACAGGACTGTAGGCATCATTATGAGGCTGACGCTCCCGTAATGAAGGGTGGTGGTACGGGACTGTTCATTACGAGACGCCTCATTACGAGGTCGCTAGCGGGACCCAGAACAGACGTCTGGTAAAACCAGACATCCTTTCCGGGTCCCGCGAGGGTCCAAGGAGCTAATAAAGGGCACCTTATTAACGGGTCCGTTATTAGATCCATCCCCATTCCAATTGAACCCTATAGGTGCTCAAATGGGAATGGGGATTGGTTTTGTGAATGAGAATTACCGAGTCCTCCTAGGTTGGAATGACCCAGTAATTCCTCATTCACAGAACCCAGAGCTGGAACCCGGTATGGAGGCCCTGTGTTTCTTAGGACACTCCTTTAGTAACAAACCACAAATGTTTGTAATGCATTAAAAAAATGTGATCTCTTTGACTCAAACATGGAGTCTATATGAAATGCATCCTGGGTGTACAAGTGGACATTTGACTCTAAGTCTCAGTAAAAGCTAATTTCTGAACACTGTGTACATTAGCTAAAGCCGTGTTCAGGCAGAGTTTGTTGCGCATTCCGCAACAAGCCGAAAGCAAGGTTTGTCGACTCTCATATGAAACCGTGGGTTGTTTACAAGTCAGTGGATTCAGTGGCTAGACCGGCTGAGTAGCTGTGGAATTGTACTGCCACTAGACCTCTCTGGAACAATGCCAGGATATACTTGATTACATTAGAGAGAAAGATATCAGAGAGAGGGAGAGAGAGAGCAAAATTGGGTCACTTTGACTTTTGCTGGACTGAAAGTAGACGTATTTCTGGCAGTCCGTTCCCGTGGCAAGTGGCTCTTTGCCAACCTGGGGTTTCCAATGAAGCGCTTGGCAAAGATGATGGGTTACAAAACACAGCTAACGTGATGTATTAGTTCTTGCTTTAATCCTGTATTTTGATTCTTTAGCAAGTATTTCAGTTAATAAAGAGGCCAGATAAGCACCCAATTTAAAATCTAAATGGAGTGAGAATGAATTTGTTTCTAAAAAGCACACTGCCTTCCAACCTTCAAGTGAAGTGGAGAATCTAATAAGTTAACAATATATATGAATTACTGCGATTTGGGAGGGCAAAACAATATTATGTTAGGTTATTATGCATTTGTATAGCGCCTTTTACCATTGGTACATTTCCAAAGCACTGAGGGTTGAATGCCCTCGGGGACCGTAGTCCAGGTCAGCAGAGCGAGTAGTGTAGTAAATAGTGCTTAGGTGCACTTGGTATGTGTGCAGCCAGAGCTGATAAAGTGGTGTGAAGCTGCATTCTAGTGCTAGGCATGGTGGGGCCAAGAGAGAGGGAGAGGGGGCCAAGAGAGAGGGAGAGGGGGCCAAGAGAGGGAGGGGGGGCAAGAGAGGGAGGGGGGGCAAGAGAGGGAGGGGGGGCAAGAGAGGGAGGGGGGGCAAGAGAGGGAGGGGGGGCAAGAGAGGGAGGGGGCGCAAGAGAGGGGGGGGCAAGAGAGGGAGGGGCAAGAGAGGGAGGGGCAAGAGAGGGAGAGGGAGGGGGCAAGAGAGGGAGAGGGAGGGGGCAAGAGAGGGAGGGGGAGGGGGGCAAGAGAGGGAGGGGGAGGGGGGCAAGAGAGGGAGGGGGGGCAAGAGAGGGAGGGAGAAAGGATAGATTGTACTTAAGCAAATGATGGCAGTATTCAGTCATTTGATGTGGTAGTCAGGAGAAAAATTGAGGCAGAAAGGGGGAAGGAGGAGGGAGAAACGGGGAAGAGAGAAACAGGGGAGCAACGTGGGAATAAAGATTTATGGGGCAATGTGTTGATTATGAGAACGAGGCCAGGAATTTGAAATCCTTACTCAAACGTACACCTTCTCCGACCACTTACAAAAAAATGACCATTATTGCTTCATACCCATGCATGGCATTGAATACCGAGATTGGAATGGTAACCCACCAGCAACTGTCAGCGGCAGTTGACAGAGTGGACTACAAGTACAGCTGCGACTAATCAACTGCTGGGGAACCAGTGGTCCAGGGATGAATATGGGTTTCTAAACCATCAATAAGCCCAACAGCTCGAGTACACTAGAAGGGATCCTAACAGATTGGAAACGCAACCAAATTATAAACCCCCTTGTCCAATTTTTGTAACGTGGATGGAAGGGCAGGCTTATCTTCGCATGTTCGTGGATCGTTGGTTTGTTGCAAAATACAATTATTACCCAATGATAAAAGGGACTGTCCAGTCCAGGTTGTTTACAAATATCTACTTTATTATTATTCAACAGACAGTTCTAGCACACTACAAAATACAACCCACCCTATAAAGGAATGCAGAGGACAGACAGTTTTCAAGAAGGAAAAGGGATGCACTTTGGATACTGACAAGAGGGTTCTCGGTAAAGTAATTAATCTCAATAGTTCAAGGATACTTGGTTTCAACACAAGGGGAACAATGGGGTCGTACACTCATTAGGGGGCTTTCTGAGAAGGACCAGGGGGACAGAAACACTGTACCTTGTGCTTGTAGAAGTTCTTGGTGCTCGACAGCATTGAGTTGGTCACAGGGCGCGAGTGAGGCTGGACGGACGGCTGCAAGCTGGCCTTCACGGCTGCTCATGGTCAGGAATCATTGTCACAGTGCTGGTTGGCGGGTCTGAAGCACTGGTTGAGACGTCTCGGATGGCGTGAGCGACTGCCCCATGACAACGGTCAGCAGTGCAGTCGGTTGCAGCTGGAGGGCCTCGACTGCCTCAAAAATGTTGTTTAAGGTGGACGCTGGTTGATGCTCGTCAGTGCACTCCTCCTAGCTTCTTTGCTGGGCTTGTGATGTCCTTTAAGGTGGACGGGCCAAAGCTGAGGAGAGTGTTGCAGGCAACGGCCATGTCCTTGGTTTGGTTCAGAGACTATCTGGCGCTTCCCACCTAGGAAGTTTGCTTGCAAAGCCTATCAGGGCACGCTTTGTGCTTACTGGGTACCCGTTCTGGAGCTGCTGGAGGGTTCTCTAGATTCAGTATCTCCCTCTGTTGCCTGGAGCCCTTTAGGGGAGGGACCTGGCTTCCCTCTTGGCGTTCCTGGCCTTCCTTCACTGGTGGAAGATGTAAGGCAGACTGTACCTTTAACCAGGGTCTCAATGAATTCTTCTTTCTACTCCTTGCAAAGTCTTCAGAAGACCTCGCAAAAGAGGGGCTCAACCCTTTTTTAAAGCCAAATGGGCCCCAATGATTGGTGTAGGTTAAGCCTACCTTAATGAACCAATCCTGGGTGCCCACCAACAAGCTTCTGTTATGTGTGAGATCATAACCAGAGTGCTTTGCAACAGGAAAGGTAAAGGGGTGAAAACATGTACTACTAAATCCCATCCATCTTCCTGCCTGTTGTGGATCAAAGGGTCTCTCTGGTTAATTTAGCTCTCTGTGGTACCTGATTAAAGGCAGTTTTCCCTTGAAGTTGTGGCGAGAACAGACTCTGTCTCCATCAAATGACATACTCCCCTGCAGGGGGGTGCCTACTCTAAACACATGTACCAGACATGACAGGTCACTGATACTAAGAGACAGGAGCTGGCTTCAGGTTGACACAGATGCTTCTCAAAGGTATTGGGGTTTCCTGTCTTTTGTTAGCCCTGTGACCAGGCCTCTCGTGGGCCCGCTTAAATTAACTCATCACTATGTGTCACTGCAAGTAGCAAGGCCAACAAAGGATAGGGCGGATCCATGGAGCCTTTGTTATTTAATTAGGCTGGCCATGGCAGAAGGAATGTTTTGCCCTCCCCCTTTTGAGATGACTTGATGTACTCCTAGGTGTCATATTCCAACAAAATATGACAGGGAGGACTGCACCTGTAAACTGTGTCCACCCATGTGTATGTCGCGCGAGGAGCAGTGGTCGAAGTGAGCGGGAGCGGTGCTCCTCTACTTTTTAAAATTACGTTTTACAGCTCCTATACTTTTATTTTAAAAAAGAAACTGTTCCGGAACGGTTTCGTGTTAAAATAACAGTGTAGGAAGCAGTTGAAACTTGCACTTTCAGTGCACTGCACTGAACATTCCCTTAAACGGCAGGCACATGTGTTTGGGAGGGGGCAGGGCAATGGGGTTTGTGGGGAGTGGGTGCAGGCCAGCAGGGAACATAGCTCCACTACTTTTTTTCTTACGCTTGGACCACTGGCGAAGAGCATAGAAAAATGTGTGCAGATTAGCCCCCCACATTTTACAGCGGTTGCTCTACCATCATTCAATTTCATATAAAATTTCAAAAAAAGCCCAGGCGAGTGCACACCCCACCATGGTGATGGTCGAATTCCTCACAACAGCCGTATCGGTTGAAGGACAAGTTTGGTGTGCCTGGTTCAGCCCATGCTTGGCTGACATCCACCCTCTTCATAAATGTTCACAAACTGAAGCTTGATCCGTGCGCATCGTCCGAGTGTACAATGGACCGCTGACTGCCTTAGGGGATCTTGTAGTACATTCTGTGCTTCAACAATGCGCATGTACTTTTACTAGCACAGGTCATATACGGTCCAACCAGGAATATTAAACGCAAGCAGGTGAAACTTGCAAAGCTCGGTCACTCCTGCTGAAACGTACTGATCTAATATCGACACTGGATTGGATGAACCAAAACAAACTAGCCTGCAGCAGCAGTACAACTAACCTACTCCTCGGCATTCACCCTCCACGCCCATACAAAGACAGAGGCCTGCAATACAGTAAGCCCCTTCATCCCTAATCAAACCGGCCTACGATTTAGAAGTTCCATTTAATGGCAAGTAAGCATTAGAAAGAGCATAGCCACATGCCCACATGCCCACAAGCGTCTGCAATTACTATCTCCACCTGGCCACCAACATCTTTCCGCTCCATATGCGTCTCTCAAAGTCATCAACTGGGTCGGACTGGGCCATAAAACGGACTCGGGCACCAATTAAAAAATGGCCCACAGCTGCGAATAGCAATATATTCCTTTTGTGACAAGTTGATTTGTGTAGTACCCCAGGGGGAGATTTTTGTCAAATGTGTTACAAATTCTGCATTTTAAAGGATCTATGTTCAGTAACACTATTCAAAACTACTAGCCGCATAGTGAAGTAACTAGTGGCTCTCGCTGGCCAAAAAACAGGCCCCCACTAGCATGTTAGGCCTGCAATTCGGGTATTGCCCTATAGGCCAGTCCGAGCCTGGCCATCAACCACTCTAGTCTGGTCCAGTCAATATCATGCACCTTGACCTGCCACTCCCCCTGCCTCAAGCCATAAAAAACAAGGTAGCAAGACATCTCCACAAACCAAAGGCGCACAAAAACATGAGTCAAGCCTCCGTACTGCTTCACTGTCTCCCAAGGCCACCCCCCTGACCAATTTCACTCGCAAGGCAGCTCACCACAGAGGACTCGAAATACCTTCAAATCATGCATCAAGACAACGCCCCTCCAGGAACATTCTCGCGGACCAAAATTGCTGAAGCAATAAGCATATGAAGGAAGTTTCCAGTACAAGCCCCAAACTTGTAGAACGCGAATTCGTTCCCCACAGGCAGCTTCATTCAGAAGGCGAATACCCGGGCAACCCGTGAAGCCTTAAAAAAAAAAATGCCCAATATACGTGCACCTAGTTTCACTAAATTGCTGCTTGCTCTACAAACTTTACAACTTTTTCCTCTTAATCCAGCATATTAGGCTATTTTTTGGTCTATTCACACTTTGGAACACACACACGCAGTTATTAGGTCTCCTTCTACAACCAATAAATAAAATGGAGGCTGCACCTGCGCACACATGCTGGCAGCGCCCATAGCCTACTCCTGGCACAACACAGCTCCAACCGTGGCATATCCCATCTAAACATCGACAATAAAAATATAGCATTCAAATGTATAAAGGCTGACCTATTGGCAATGCACATGATGTAATCTTGTTCAGTTACAGTTAAATGCACATCATGCTACAGTTAAAAACAAGCAGGTGGGTAAAGAAAGCTCGTCCTTCCGAGCAAAGTCGTTTCTAAGCCTTAGCTCGAAAACACAATCGTGTATAAAGGTGACCTACCAAAGTGAAGTAGTGCTGCCAATTGGGTTTTAATTGAATTTGCATTGCCTGCAAGAGGCGTTGCTGGGGGCTTGAGGGGGTGGGGGAGGGGCTGAAGGGGCTATAGAAGCTCAGGGACTACAGTCAAAAGGCTAGCTAGCCCAGAGTCCCAACAGCCCCTGATCTATTCCAGATCTAGCAACACCCTTGTTGCCTGCGATGGTCTCGCTACTATATACATGTACTGGAATTCTGCAGTCTTTGGGGTACAAACCTACAGTATGTCGTAAACGGGTTGCAAATGCATACTTATTCTGATCCACTTGTTTTTAGTTTTAGGAATTTGGCCCTGCATATCTCAGTGCAACACTCTAGGGGATCTGAAACTACATCTGCCCATTTATATGCTTGTACTAGAGGTTAAAGTAACTATTGGGCCTGTGATTCCCGCCCACAATTGCTGGATGTTAACCCTGCCGATTTAGAGGCAGTAGATTGAATAGGTAGAGGAGGGGCCGGAGTGATGTTGGCGGCCCCAGGCGAACAGGGGTTTATTCTCCTTTCCTGAACTTTGCAGGGGTGAGTAAATTGTTGGATGATCCAACGTTGCGTTCATTTATTCAAGAATTCAATATAATTGCCCTGCAGGAGACTTGGGCTTCGAACCTAGTTATGCTCCAAGGATATCAGTCCTTTTGTATTCCTGCGTCTAAGGGACCAAAGGGAAGACCATGTGGTGGAATGCTGGTCTGGATTGTGGCGTCCCTGTGCTGGAAGTTGAAGGTAGTTACAACACACTCTTGTAGACGTTCAAATGCTTACTATTAAGACCAATAAAGACGATTCTTTAATTAACATCTACAATAGGCCATCGAGCTCGAACATTCTGGCATGCTTGTAGTGATTTCAAACTATGATAACTAATAACATCCCCCAACTGCAGTTAAAATACCTTACACTAGTGTTAGGAGGCTTTCATGTACAGCTAGAACCACTTCAGGATCTGGAAGGGTTGTGGGATGCCCAAGACCAGGTTTGGGATATTCCAGCATTGGTTGCGGTCTGTCTCCTAAGAATGCACTGTTTAGCTGTTCAATCATCCAATATCATGTATAATTTAAATTTAAGAGCTTGCAATGGCAGATGTGTCAATGACCAACCTGCAAATAAGACCTTTATGGGGCACAATGGTAGCACACTTATTGCCTACATCTTCATTTCTGCAACTGACTGGGCACGGATGGGCAATTTTGAAGTTCTTAAAAAGACAGAAATTGACCACCTCCCTTTATGCCTTTGCCTCTTGTGGGATATAGTTGTTCCCTGTACTGGAGATATTGCTCTGGGTTCTCAACATACTGTGTGTCTGAGGGCCATGCACACAAGTCATTGAAATGGACAAAGGTTCTATCCCCTGAGCTCAGGCAGTAAATGTATGCTTCCGTTCTTGACAATACTGAACTTATCTGCACTTCAGTGAGTGAGGATGCTGCAATTTTGGCAGAGTTTGAAAACCTCAAGGACAATATCCTACTATACGTTTCCGTTCCCTGCCCAGAGACTAAACAAAAAGCCATTGACAAGGAGGGATGGTGTGATGGGGCCTGCCGCCCAAAAATAGAAAGATGCATTGGTAACCCGCTGGGGGTTGATTAGCCAAATCTTCGGCAGTTAAGAGCAGAATATAAAAACGTAATTGTCTCAAAAAAGATAGAAAGCGTTTGTGACCGGGTAGTGGGAGGGCCTCCAATGCCCATCAGTCCAAGGACAATGTATTATTTTGGAAATTGGTTTCAGACATTGTAATTGCAATTGTTGATTTGAAGAGCGCTTATACACAAGTGAAGTTCTTCAAAGCGCTTTAAGGAAGGAAACACAGTCATTCTTAGGCCTCGAAGTTTCGGAATGATCTAACAAATAATTACTAGCAAACAAGGCCGGACGGCATAACACAGAATGGATGCATTTTCACAGTGCAAGTGCATGACAAGAAGGAAGGCGAGAAAGGGAGGAGAAGAGGGAGAATAACATGCAAACCATAAACTACCATGCGAGGCCAATGACGTTTCAGATAGTGTAAGTCCATGACAAAGATTGAGGTGATAAGGGGGGAGAAGAACATACAGAAATACAAACTACTGTGCGAAGCCTAGCCGACTAGGCCTAGCAACAGTGAAAGGGGAGGGGGGGCAAATGCGCACAGTCCAGCAGGGCCCTGGGTTAAGTGCATAGAGGTTACCCTTCTCATGGAACAAATTCCCGAAGTGCAGTAGTGGTGAGCAGAGTGCAGAGGCCTGGGGCAAGTGCAAGTACTGGCGGGGGAGCCCGAGACCTGTGTTGCTCTGGAGGTGCACCAGGTGACCAGTCAGCAAAACGGAGCAGAGTAAGGGAAGAGGAGGAGGGAAGAAGGCGAGAATAGAGAGGAGGCTAGAAAGGGAGAGGGAGAGAGAAAGAGGAAAAGAAGAGGACGGCATGGAGGAGTTTCCGGAACTTAAGGAGATCAGGCTCAAGACGGAGAGAAGCAGGGAGGTTGTTGCAGAGGGAAGCACCTGCAGAGGATAAATATCTACCCCCAAATGTAGGAGAGATGCGGTCCCTGGGCTTCAGGTCAATGAGAAGTCTCGCTGTTCTGTTCTGGTGGAGTTGTAGAGGTCTGAGTGTAGAAGTAGGAAGATTGAGAAAGAGACTGTTGAAGTATTCCAAACTAGAGAGAACCAGGCCTCTGGAGACGGTAAGCCTCTGGGCAAAACTGAGAAAATGTAGAATACCTCTGAGGAGGTGCAGCTGGTAGTGGGACTTTTTAGAGATGTCCAAGATGTGAGAGGAGGTGGAGAGAGTAGTTGAAGAAGACACCCAGATTTTTTTTTTTGCCTCACTAGTGGGTGAGGGCACAGGGCCAAGAGAGGCCGGCCTGAGTGAAAGTGAGAGGGGAAAACACGACGGTTCCTTGAGAATAAACATCCCATTATTCCTGTACTATATATATTACCAAAAATCCACAAAAGGCTTTTGAAACCGCTGGGACGCCCGATTATAGCAGCAACAGAAAGCCTCCTGGAACCCCTTGCTCAATATTTGGACAAAATCCTTCAACCCCTGATCCAAGATACACCTACCTACGTAAAGGACACAATGCATTTCTTGCAGAAATTAAATACTGTGCAGTTTGTACAAGAAAGGGAGCTACTATTCACTATGGATGTCACCTTGTTATATACGAACATAGCACACGAAGCCGGCTTGGAAGCTATTGAATGGCTCATATCAGGATCAGACAAATGCCAAGGAGACAGACTCTTTGTCCTCACCCTTCTGAAGGTGGTACTCAGAAATAATTTTTTCAAATTTCAGGACCGTTTCTTTATCCAAATATCTGGAACCCGTATGGGGGCAGCCATGGCCCCTTGCTATGCGAATGCATTCATGTATTACTTAGTAAATGAGCAGGTCCTCACGTCACCAAGATGGATGAGACACCTATCACTATACTTCAGGTATATTGATGTTATTTTTGGGATTTGGACAGGCCGACGTGACAAATTGGATAACTTCTTCCAGATGATGGAGATGAATCCCCGGATTAAATTTACCACAGAAATTTAACTCGAATATTCATTTCTTGGATGTGGAAATATATGCAGCCGAGGCTAAATTGGAAACCAGGATTTACACTAAAAAGACTGACAGGAACAGCCTATTATTGGCAACAAGCTTCCACCCTAAGAGAACAGTAGACAGTCAATTCCTAAGGTACAGAAGAAACATCTCAGAGAACACTGAGTATGAACGCCAATCGTCCGCACTGGAAACCAAATTCACTGAAAGAGGTTACGATTCTTCCCCGATTACGAGTGTAGCAGGGAAAGTTAGAAATATCAATCGAGAGACCTTGCTGGTACCAAAGCCACAGAAACCTGGTGAACAACTGGTCTATGTTACCACATATTCTGTGCAAAGCATGAGAATCAAAAAAACTATAAAGAAACACTGGCCAATGCTACAGTCGGACCCACAACTACTACACCTGTTTCCCGAGCTCCCAACATTTGCATACAGAAATAGCAAATCGCTACAGAAGAGTCTAGTGAAAGCCGAGATTCCACCTTCAGGGATATCGACTCAATTTAAAGGCACGCCTCCGTGCCACAACTGTCAACACTGCAGCAATATCATTAAAAGGAAATTCCATCTCACATCCCCACTCAGGAAAACCCATACTGCTAAAACATTCTTGTACCTGCGATGCCCAGAATGTCATATACGCATTGAAATGCCCATGTGGGCTCTACTATGTTGGAATGACAACTAGGAAGGTGAAAACGAGATGGACTGAACAGAAGTCCAATATCCGTACTAGGAACCAGAAGTCACCAGTCTCAGCCCATTTTGCAGAAAAACGCCATACTGTAGCACAGTTGAAATGTGTTATTTTAGAGCAGGTAACAGCTGGAAGCAGAGGGGGAGATCCTATGGATTGAGCTCTTGGACTCACTAAGCCCTCGAGGCATGAACATTGAATTCGACTTAATGTGTTTCATGTGAATCTGCAATGTTCACTCTACATGCTGTAAAACCTTTTTTCACGCTGTGGCTGACATTGATTTTAACTTCATCTATCTGAATCTTTACCCCTTAGATCTGCTGACTAGACTGTGTATGTGATTTTTCTAATACCCGCATGATGTCATTCTATGTAAATGCAATTACATTTTGTTATCTGGATACTCATGACTACGAGCGTTGCCATCATATATGGCGAATGTGGGCTAGGCCATACGGATGCAGCACCAGTGTTACATTTATGTTCTTTGTCTGTGCGGAGCTAAGAACAAATTTGGAATCTGATATGAGACATGTTGACAAGTTGTTGGTGTCAGTGTTGAAGTACTTCAATGTAATCTTTGATCTAAATATTCAGGTAGTCAAAATTGCTAGGTGCTAGGTTTTAATAATGCAGTATTTAAATATGGGTCACGAAAGCCTCATTGGTAAGATATGTTTATATGTTGATAAAGTTACATAACATATGGTAGACACCTTTATTTGCAACACTGTACCCAGAAGAGCGTTGTGTGAGTTTACATGCAACGGGTTAACTCCATGGATCACACATGCAAACATACTTGACACCACTGACTAATGGCCTTGGCGCAGTCCCCGGGAAACCCTACCTAGAGGGAACTTAATGACTGGTGCGCCATGGGGGCACTCCACGGCTTTTTCATACTGCGGTTGTGCCCCCATGCACACTAGTCTTCCTTCTTGTTCACAATTAACATAGTTGTCCAGGTTCACCTGAATCCTTCATGATGATCGTTTTATTCAGTGTAGAGGTTAGCGCCGACACGCAAACCGAACTAATTACATAATTGCACGAAATCCCCATCTCTATGACAACGGATGTTTGAGCCGGGGATCCCACACCAAGATGGTCACCGTGCGGCATCCCCGTGCGCATGCGCGGGGTTGCCGAGACAACCTTGAACGCTCCCCGCGGCCGTGCTGCTTTCAGTACAGCAGTCAGCGCGCTTGGATAAGCTTTGTGACACGGTGAGTGTAGGCATTGACCTGAATGAGATTACGATATGGGCAGGCTGCACCTCTATGCATGCGGCACGCTGGGAAGGCATGAAGGGAAGTAGAGTGGGAACTGTCTCCTTTATCCCACCCTGAGGCTCGGGCACACATTGGACTATTGTCCACCACCTGAATCCATATTGGCATCGTTGAACAGAACTTAAATTCGTAGTAAATATCACTTATTCAATTGTAGGGTTCCCGCCGTAACGAGCATGGCCCCCTCCCAGTCTCCTATGATTGCCATCTGAAGAATGGGTGAGTGCAGCGGTGCTGCTTTAACTACATTTCTTCTGACTTAGGTTAAACCTGACTCTTTTTAGGTTACTTACCCTGGCTCCCTATTTGTGATTGTTTCCATAATAGATCAGATTCTGGATCTCTCCGGCCCTCGAGAGGTCAGTAACTTTATCCTCCCTGTATCTTACGTTTAGCCTCACTTTGTCTTTATTCTTGCTAGTTAAATAAATTAATGTCCCTTTGAATTACCCACAGGACCAGAATTAGGAATGTACTACTCCTTGTAGCACACCATATATAGGAACAGAGAAACCCCCACCCTGAAGATGGATCTTTGATCCGAAACGCGTTGGTTTATTGTCTAAATCTAAAAAGGGTTTCCCTGGAGGGAGCCAAACACACCAAGAGACAATTGCGTCTAACACACTTTATACTAACAAACACAAAACTGTTTTGTTATTGCTATGCTTTCTATTTGTTTGAAGTATCAACCTTTTGTTTGAAGTGTCAATGTTTTTTGATATTGTCATGAAAGACAATGTTGAAATGTATCGCTTGTATTGTTGTAAAACTAGAGAATTAAAAGATTCTCTGAGAATTAAGTTTGAGGCTGAATCTATTGAATGAAGAATATCATGTATTTATCTAATGAAAGATTTGCGACATAACATAAATGTTAACTGTTTGTAGTTAGGAGTATACAAATATATATCTAAAGCCTCCATAGGTTAAAGTCTACCAAAGTATTAATGAATGTTGATTGGGACTTGCTCTTCCATTAGGAGTGCATTTGGGCCTACTGTGTAGCAATACATATAACAAGGTATCACTGCGTATCGTGTTTGGGGCAAGGTAAGGTGTGCCTACTAAGGCACCTTCCATTTTTCACCCATTTTGCTTGGGTTTATATTGTGAGCACTCGGTGCGCATTACAATCTTCTCTGGTTTCCCGCTTCCCGGGCCTTCCTGTTCCTCCCTGACCTGCCTCCTCTCCCGATTGGTGGATTGGAGCCACCTTGTTAGCAAGGCCTTAGGCTTGCACAGCAGCGATCAAGCATCACTGCTGGTCGTGTTTGGAGCAAAGTGCTTCCTCTCCAACTTTCCCCCATCCAATCCCACCTCCCGTGCCATCCCCCTGCCCCTATTGGCTATTTGGTCCGCATGGCGCTCAAAACTCACCTATCTTGGCAGCCCCTGCGGTGAAGGGCCCCAAGGCAAAGTTCGGCTCCCACAGAGGTGGCTCCATATCGTGTCTGCAGGTGTCCAGTGAAGATAGCAAGGTAACTGTGGCATGGGTGGGGAGTAGAGCAATTACTCTACTCCAGAAAGCCCTGCCACTCTACATTACCCTACCTCAGAACTGTGAATGTTAGCAAGTGCCACATTTAGGCAGAATGGTGAATATTGGCCATGGCCACCTTAGAATTGTGAATATAGCCTGTGTCTCATCTAGACAGGATTGTAAATGTTGGCTTGCATCGCTTCTAGACCGGATTGTGAATGTTAGCCAGCACCCCATTTAGATAGAATTATGAATATCAGCCACTGCCACATTCATCTAGAACTGTGAATATTAGCTGGTGTCACGCATAGACAGGACTGTAAATATTGGCTTGCGTCGCTTCTAGACAGGATTGTGACTGTAGGCATATAGACAGAAATGGGAAGATATTCAGACGCCACATCTAGAAATTAACGCACGTATCTGATCTAGATAGCGAGTCCATTAACCAACCCACTAACAATCTCACCCCTCTGCATACACTTCTCAAACTCTAAACAAACACAAATATAACCCTAAAGCAGAGCAAACTGCACCAAGTTCACTACACCGCAACAACAAAACAAATCGCACATAGCTTCGCACAACAGAACACAACGGCTACCGACCGGCAACCACACCTAAGCTTAGCGAACGATGCTAACCGAACTGTAGATGCCAACAGCACATCACTGCTCTCTTGCACTTTCCCTGCTTGGTCCCACTAACTCACCCCACCCCTTGCCTTTTTCAGAGCCGCCAGGGGACCACTTCGGTGGCGATAGTGTGAGGTATAAATATCCTTTAACATTAACATCAACATACTGTACTGGGTTTTCCCTGATCACCAAGTTGTACCAGCGCTGTGATACGGGTTTTGGCGCTGTCAATAAATGCAATAAATAAATAAAGCTCATTAAAGGAGTGCAAACTTTGGTTGGGTGGTACATTTTATGTAAATATATGTTCTCTGTACAACGCTTTGGCGAAAGCGATATTTAAATGACATTACACAAATCCCCCCCATATAAGAACACTTTTGTTGCACTTATGTTATATCCCCCATGTAAGAATATTTATGTTGCTTTTGACCTTAACACCACTCAAATAAAAAGATAGTCAAAATAAGTCAACATGCCCTCCCCATGTAAGAACACTCATGTTGGCTTTGACCTTAATGCGAGTACAACATTCCATGCCACAGAAGGACCCAGCCAGGCCAGCCCCACTAGTATATCCCCCCAACCCCCACTCAAACCCACTATCACAAACACTCCAGTTGGCTTTCCTGTGCCCAAAAACGGCAGTAAAACATACCATGCTCTTGTCAAAAAATGTTATGCTCCAATGCCCCTCCCCAGGTCCCAACGTGCATACACACAGAGGCAGACACATTCAAACACATTCACCTACCAGTCACGCACCCACACAGCTGATCGGTCATTCATAGGAGTACCAACAACATTTAGACACGTGCAGTGTACATCATTCACACTGCATTCATTTATAGGTGTACACTTGCAGACACCCCCTAGCATACAAATATACACCCACTTACACACTCCCTCGCATGCATGCACGCATACATACATACAATTCCCATATGCACACAAATACACTTTTTAAAATTAATGGTAATTATTGAAAGCATGGGCCATGCAAAAGCTGAGCCAGCAGTTAAGCCTTTAGCTGCAACATGGTGGTGTGTCTGTGTGTGGGGTGGGGGCGGCGGGAGGGTCTACAGATATCCACATGGCAGGCTTCTGTCCTCTGCCTCTACATTCACTTCAATGCCTGTTTTCTCACCTCGGAGAGTGGTGTATTACCTTAAATAAATACACTGCTCTCAGGGGTGAGAAATGTGACAGGTTCTAGGTCTGGGTCTGAGGTAACAGCAGAGTGATGCCTGCTACCTCCAGGCAGGGAGGGTTTAAGCCCTCCCAAGCCCATGTCTGGCGCCACCCCTGACTGCCACCCACCCATCAGCACATCCATTCTCCTCTCAAAACTAAAAGGACGGGCAGATGGGTGGTGCGCCCTGGCCACGCACCTTAAACGGGGGGGGGGGGACTACTCCCATCAATGCCTCCAGTTATTTCCCCCTTCTCCTGGTGTGCGCCTTCATACCTCAACCCCTCAACCCTCCAAGTTCCACCACTACTGCTACCAGGCAGCAGCACCAGTAAATATCACGCCACACGAAGCAGTACTGCAGTCCCCCAAGGGCCCCACCTCCACAACGCTACCTGGCATTCAGTCGGGGGTTGCTGCCATTCTTTTTCTACCACGTTCCCATGGGATAGTATGTCATACTCAGAACCGCATCTGGGTCCGACACGACGATCTCTATCAGATCCGACTTCTAGTGCCTCGGGGAGCGGTTGTTGTAATTCACGAAGAGACCCTCTTTTCCCTCCTGTGAACTTGAGGACGGGGGGGAGGCAGACAGAGAGACAGACACCCCTCCTCCTCCCACCCAGCCTGCTGTTAAGTTGCCACATGGGTGCTTGGTACGTCAAGCGTTGCCACTTGCAGAAATAGACCAAGAAAAGAAGCCACTGTATGCAGGGCTTTAAGTGTGCCAAGGCTAGCGGGGGCAGAGACCTGGCCGGCTCAGAAATAGGAGTCTGAGGCGGGGCGCTGCCGGGAGTGGGGGTATTGGAGACCGTATGCAGTTCACACTTTTGAGACACTTTTGGAAAGCGGCCCTTAGGTAAGCCTTCCATGGAGCATCCAGGGTGAGTGTGCTGGTGGCAGTGTCTAAATCAGACCAGTTTGGGGCAGCGAATGGATTTTAAAAATGACCACTGTTGCAGGACAAAGTGGAATCTAGTTTGGAACAATCTAACACATTTGAGTTGGGAAAGGGCACTCAGATCCAACTGCCAAGTGCCCCAGGTGATGCCTGTTGTGGTAAAGGCATTCAGGAAGTATATTTCAGTGAGTTGCCTTTGGCGAATCCCTGCTGAGACATTTGAGTGGTTCTTCATTGTGCAATTTTAAAGGGTGTGCGGGTGTGTGGGGTATACAATCCATTCATTTAGGACATAGGCTACCACGTACGCCTCAGGGAGCAAGATAGATACCAGTCTGAGTGTTCTGAGTAATACGTTCGCCCCCATTTTATTTGTCATTTGTCTAGGGCCTGAAGCATGAAGTGGCTTCTGTTGAGATGTTTGATCACCTTGTTGCATGCAATGGTCTTCAAGAAGTCATGAAAGGTTATGGCCTATCCTTGCCAGAAGACTTGGTTTTTATTAAGGAAAATTGCAGGGCCTGCTGCATCTGATGAAGATTCCTCTAAAAACAATTCCTCTGTAAGTCTGCTTTTCAAAAATAAAACATTTAAAATGAATTTCAATATTTGTAGAAATGGAGAAATCCAATGTATCTTGTTCTATGTTTGTTTTAATTAATAGGAATGTATGTCTTTTTCTCCATATGGCAAGTGCCACTCTTAACCTAGCCTTTGTGGAAATGAAACTAAGTCTTACTCTTATCCCTGCTGCCTAACTGCAGAATACATATTAGTCATATTGTACTGGACTCATTACGCTGTGTTTACATTCCCGACACCTCCTTCAAGTAATGTTTGTATATTTCTATCGATGTATTCCCGTTCCTCATATTTGTATGTTTTTTCCTGATCTGGCAGTTTTATGTTTGATACTTGGTAGTGCTAAGCCATGCAAAGTTGGACACACAACTATGTTACTCCTACATCCCATCCCCTTTCCTCTATCCTACATGGGCGTCCCTCGCTAGGGACAGGAACGGAACCTTATTTCACCAGAAAAATTACACTGTCCCTTTAAATGAATATGCGCGCAGGGGTGCGGCCCTGGGAGCATGCGCTCCTGTTAGGGAAGATTGTATGCATTACCCTGTGGGAGAATGTGCCAGCCTGGTCGTCTTGGCAATAGTTGACCCAACCTTTTGATATAAGCATGTACTACACAAGTTGGTAGAGTGACTTAGCAGCCAGGCTTATCTGAAGAGGGGTCAATGTGAGATGTAGGGTTATAACAGAGATTCACAGTTGGAGAGCGGCTGAGCGCGTAAATGTGTAGTGCGATCTTGAACGCCAGAAATGACCAAAAATGCATAGAACGGACCTGACCGCTCAGAAATGCGTGACGTACACAGTATGCCTTGGAATGCATTGAACCTTTGAAAGAGCATACTTCATACCACACCCCACGCTTACTCTCTCCTTACACCACCACTCAACTAGAACACAGAGATACTATGACACCATTCGGTATATCTGTTCTCATACCAACATCTGCCGCTCTCTTCCCATCACTCTAAGTAAACATCGCTGGTCTCACACCCCCAGCCAGGCGTTCTCCTCAGGCCTAACGCAGCCACTCTCGATCTGGATAATTCCGGCCAGAGCGAACACATACTCCTGATCTCTCAACCACCACACCTATCGCTAAGAAGCAGCTACCACATGAACTCCGCACCAGCTGCACACATACCCGGTGCGCACATGCACCTTGGACTCTCTCTAATCTCTCTACTGACCCGAACTTCGGTTCCCAAGGGCGTTCAACCTACCAGCACCTTCAGACCATACCAATGGTACATAAGGCGCTATATAAATGCAAAATAACATAACATTAGTATGGCCCCAAAGCGTTGTAGGTGAATGACCTCGGGGGACCGGAGTCCAAGGTATGGGAAATTCGTCAGAAGAGTTTAGAATGAGTGTTTACATTTTAGCCAATACGAAGGTAGGTAGGTGAGGCCAAGTACCTGTTAGCTACCCATGTTGAGCTGGCATGTGGATGGGTGCTGCGAGATAGTCAGGAGAGTATGCGAGTTGAGGCGACTCGGTATGTGTCCAGCTGGACCGAATTTTTGTCATGCAACGTAGCTGCATTCTTATGGAAGAGGTGTTGCGCGGTGTGTCTTAATGTAATGTATGATAGCAGATGCGTGGGGGCGGGTGGCCGTGTCTTCGGCTATCTTCCATCAACATGGAGTGTGATACATACCAGTGTGTCCTGGCCTGTTTCTTGGTTTTGTAGATGTGGATTCTGTCCTGTGGTCTGCTGGAGTTTCCGCTACTCACTACATTTCAAGAGGGGTTTATTTATTTATATTTTAAAAGCGCTCACACAGCCCGCAGGCATTGAGGCGCTGTTACAGGAATGTTCTTTTTATTTTTTTAGTTGCGTAATTGTTTTTTGTCTTGGTTGTATATTTTTAATGCGCTTGAATACCCAGAGGTTTCTAAGCGTGGACCCGGGGATCGAGCCTGTGTTTCTTCGTGTTGTCTTGCTTCCAAGGCGAACACGTTGCCGCTGAGCTATCCTCCCGGGTCACCCATCTGACAGGTGGTTAAATAATCTAAGTGGGGCATGGGTTTGTCAGGAAGCGGCGGACGCTAAGGGGAATTGCGTTCCAGATTGTGGGGGCTTAAATGAAAAAGGAGGATCCCCCTATTCTAGTAGATTTGAGGACAAAGGAGGAGTGCAGTGCCTGTTCGAAGGTTTCTATTGGGTTGGCAGTGAGTGAGTTTGTGTTGAAGGTATTCTGGGCCTGTCGTATGGAGGGCACGTGGGTGATGCACATGGCTTTGAAAGTGGCCAGTCGCCCGACAGGGAGCCAGCGGAGGTTAAACAGGGCAGGTGTCATGTGCTCTCGGGGGTCAAGGGTCAGGAGGAGCCCATCTCCAGTGTTTCGGAACCGTTTGGACATTCTGAGTGGATATGCAGGGGAGCCCAGGTAAATGGAATTAGCATAGTCACAGTGGGAGAGAGGGACAGCCATAATTGCTGCGACTCTTTGTGGGTATTAGAGATATGGGCAGATGTGTGAGAATTCGTAGGTGCAGATAGGAAGATTTGGGCACAGAGTGGATGTGGTGCGAAAGTATCAGATCAGCATCAATGGTGCATCCCAGGTGCTTTATCGAGTTGGATGCAGTGGGAGGAGGGCATAGGGAAGACGGCTAAGGGGTGGGCTGGAGGAAGGGTGCAGAGTTTGTTGCAAGTATTTCACTGGTGAGCAGCTTGTATGTTGGGTCTTACCCTCCATCTGCAATAACAGGGCATCGGACTGAGTAGTGGGACATTCATTCATATGAAGGGCAGGTGCATTATTGGCCAACGACGGTGGTGCATTAAATAGAGCGGCCGCCACTGAACGTGGATTTATTGACCTGACAATTCGCTCCATGCCCCGGTTGCGGGGTGGTATATTTGGGTGTGGGTGACATGGTTGGTCAGAAGACACATACAATTTGTGAACTCTTATGATGAAAATAAGTGTGGCTGGCACCACATTTCTTTCCACAGGCGACAATGGCATGGTCATCAATAATACCAAGGTTGGGATGGACGCACAGGTCTGTGAGGTGAATACGAGCACTTCAGTAGACAATGCAGTGGTCAAAAGCTGATCAGAGGGGAGGGCAAACTGCAGTTGGCACAGCAGAGCAGGTCAACGTTTGAGGAGCGCTTACATGAAGATGGGGTACATCTACCTGCGTTTGGAGCAGGTGTTCAGTAGCACCATCGTAAGATTCATAAAAGACAATGACATTAGGGGGTTAGGGGCAAGAAGCCAGCAGGCCACCTTCACTCTATGGTGTTAGGGTAACGCAAATGTTTGTCCTACTCCATGCTCATTAGTACACCATATTTTCCGTCCATGGGGACGGGAGGTTTGCCCTCACCGGTAAGGCCTACTGGCACAAAGCAGAGCATGGTTCAAGGAAGTGCCCAAAGGTGCAGGTAAGGGGAGGGCAGGGGGGGCAGGCCAGTTTAGGTATCGGGAGGACACGGACTGTCCTTCTAATGTTTGATGGAGTCGCTAAGGGGTTTTGGCAATGTATTGTGCCAACCTCTGGCCCTGTCCCTTGCTGACTTTTGAAGGAGTGGAACAAATTCTAGGTATAAACTGCAATGATCATTTTTTTGCACATAAATATTATGTCAAATATAATCGGTGACCATAACAAATGGTATCCAAATGAAACAACCTCTGTCTGACCCCTCTCCCTCACCTTTTGCTTTTCTCCGGCTCTACCAGAAATGGCAGACCTAGTACGGTAGTAAACTGTTTCCATTTCCTTCCCACTCTCCCCCTCCCTTCCTCATCCATGTCTTAGCTCTTGCACTATCTGAAATGTCGTCAGGCCGAGTACGATAGTTAATTTCACATCCTTACTTTTCATGGCCTGTAAGAATGTCATTGTATTTTCCCTTGTTCCCTCCCTTGCCTTGAAGTGCTTTGAAACACATTGTGTATAGGCGCTATATAAATAAACTATCATATCATATAGTCATTATTAGTCCACCTCAGGGGGCTATGGGGGATGAAGAGGAGGTGGGTCAGACAAGGAACGAAAACTGGACAAGAGTGTTAGCCATATCACGCACATCGCGAGGCTTAGGCTCTGAATGGCAAGCACGCCCTACGCCTCTCACCATGTACAAGTGGCTGAGGCTTTCTGAAAAGAACTCCCTCCGTGCCCCAGCCTACCTTGATTGATTGACTTACTTCGTACACACCCCAACAGGAGACTGATTCAATGACAATATTTGCTTTCATATGTTTAAATGTGTGAGATCCCTGCCCTGAGGACTTGCCAGAAGATCTCAAAAGCGTTGGTTAGCATTTTATTACTAATATTAAAGACTTCGTAAATCTGCACGCGACATTTAAGTACACACCTGTCTGCGAAACAAGTTAAACAGATTACACAAGAATCCTAATTATGCGTTTGGTAATTAAACGGTATATTTACAGCATGGCTTGGCTGTTTGCTTTCAGCAGGTTGATGTGACGGCAGAAAGCGCACTGACAAAACGCCATCTACATAGTTGACAACAGGCTCGGACTGGCCTATAGGGCATTAGGGCAAAGCCGAATCAAAAACACAAAATGCTGGTGTGGCCCATTTTTTTGGCCAATGTGAGCCAGTTTCGTTAGTTAACTCACTCTGCGGCTAGTAGTATTGACCACTGTTGCTGAATAAATATTATTTAAAATGCACAATTTGCATCACACTTAAAAAAAAAAAAAAAAAAAACACTCCCCCTTGGTTACTATTCAAACAGTGTCACAAAAGGAATGAATAGCCATTTGCAATTGTGGGGCCTTTTTTCATTGGTGCCCGAGACAATGTCATGCCCCAGTCCAACCCTGGTTAACAATGACTCTTTGGGGATGACCTACAGGCAGTACTGGCTTTTTCCTGACAAGATTACAGGGTGGGTCGGCAAGGGGAGACCTGGCGCAGAGCAGAGGGGTTTCCATCAGGCGCCGCCCACTGCTATTATCGACTGCATGCCAACAATTCCATCGCTACATTTCTAAAAGGGATGACTGGCGGGGGTCAGCACCACAATTAAGTAGCAAAAGCAGAGGGAGACAGGGACCCCTACCGAAACTGCACGCCAATAGTTAAGCCGCGCCGCTTGAATAAGGCCACTCTTCCATATGCCAACACACAAAGCACTGGTGGAAAAGGTATCTGAACCAAAAGTCTACTTTAAATGCGGAGACGAAACTAACATTGGGACTGCCACCGTCGACCTGCCAACACTTTAAAACGGGCAGAAGTCGACAAAAAGTAGGAATAACGTTAGTATCAGGGTTAAAGGCAAGTATAAAAAAAACCTGCGTGAAAGAGAAGAGGTAAGTGGGGGAAAGGGAGACATGAAGGTGGGAACAAATATAAAATAAGGTTGACTTGCTAAAATATCGATATTGCAAAGTCGAAGTTTAGACTGCCGCAACAAAACGAAAAAAACAGTCATTAGACCTTGGGAAGGTCGACTTTTAACTTTGCAGAAGGTCAACTCACAATTGGAGGGCCACCGTTTGGACATGAAGCCACAGAGCCCTCGAAAGGCTGTGGAAGCATCCACTCCACCGCCCCTCACATACTGGCCAGATATCAAATAGCGGGTTGTGCTGCAAAATGAGGTAAGGTCTTTACACTTAACAAATGAGGGTCTGACAAACGGATGGCATCCCCCGACGTCAGGAATCTCAAAAGTGGACCATAAAAAGCTCAGTTTATTCACAAGTATGGCAACATTAGTCAATCTTCTTTCCAGACAGTCCATTCTCTGAGTTTGGGGTTGCCTCCAGCTTCAGGGTGAGAAGTCCGCCCAAAATGGCCTCCTGGTACTGGCAGAAAAAAAAATAACTAACCTATAAAAACCAGAATGCACAGAAAAACAGGCCAGACAAACTAGTCACATACGAAGAAGGATAACTGGAAGCTTTCAGTCAACGTTTACCTGGCCTACCCAGTTTTGACTGATGATCTTACAAAGGGGAGAGGCTCCAATGGCCCCCAAGCTATTGCTAGGTGTACACATATTGGGGCATTGCTGTAGCCATGTGACAGGAAGTCGGTTTATTATTAGTTTAAGGAATTAAGGCATGTCTATTTGTAGGCCGAATTGGTTTCAGGCCGCATATATTCCTCGACATTAGCAAGCAAGTGGAAAGGACCATCTGAGCAGGACTGAAAGCAGTGAACTGGGCCCAGATAGGGCCACAGGCAGGGGCAGTCGCATGGGTGTCCCTGGACTGGCAACAAGTGACTCAGTTTACTATCACAAGGAAGTCCTTATTGAGCTCCTCTGATCCAATCAAAATGTCCACAACGCAGTCAATAACTGCTATTATCGACTGCATGCCAACAATTCCAATTTCAGGAGAACGGAAACATGCCAAAAGAATAGATCTGCATTGAAGAAATAGCAGTGCAACTTCTTTCAACAAGGCAACTTCTCTGGGTGTATACGTTTTTCACTGCACCTTCAACATCAAAGGCAAACAATTTAACGCACCAAATGAAAAGTAAAACATACAACAATGCTTTTACTTCTGTATAGAACCTGTTCACTTCTATATACACTTAAGGCAAGTTCATTTTAAAACTGTTCAACCAAGTTTACAATTAAAACGCTTACCGTTTAAAGCCACATTCGATTACAAAATAAAACTACATTTATCTAACATTTCACCCATTTACTCTACTCACTATTAAACTCCCGTTTTGTACTGCAACACCACAACTTTAAAACGTACTATGCTATTTCCAGTATGTGCCAAAAGCCTTGTAGAACTCAGTAGGGGGTCAATATCACTTGGGATAATGACCTTTCATCAACAAAAGGCCCTCCGCGTCACCTCGTGCCAAGGTCCCGGGTCATTACACTGTGATAATGACGAGAATTGACATGGTTTAGCTCTGACAGTTCAAATTTTGGGAGAAAAAAATAAATAATAAACAAAGGCCAATGAGAAACGGCCAACACATCAATGTCCAACGAATTGAATCACTGAACAATTGTAACCCAATTGGAAGGTATATTAATGTTGGATACCACATACGAATGATTGATTTATGAATTTAACTATTTCTGAATCTAATTATTAGGACACGTTTGTGTTATACTAGTATTTTTTGCCCCAAATCCTAACAGTATAGGGCACCCCGATGTTAAATGCCGTTAGAGAGCATCATGCAAAGGTTAGTTTGAAACAGGAGTGTAGGGAGAGGCGCTAGTGAGCCCAAATAAGATGGGAGCAACCCGACAGCTCTGCCGATAAGCAGGCCCGCTCCAGATAGATCCACTGCAGCACGGATATGACCACCGTGATTGTGGCCACGATCTACGGACCCCGGGCGCGATGCTTCCCCGAGTCTGGGCTCGATTCAAAACCTGCAAGCCCATTAAGGGCAACGAAGATCACCTACTTCATTGACCTGGCTGCAGGAGCGAGAGGCCAACTCAGTGGAGCGGGCCACGGCTGAGACACCCTGAGCTACGAGGTCTCCCCGCTCCAGTGCACTGCATGGATTCACCTGCCGTTACTGTGCCTGGAGCTGCGGTAGGAGGGAGGGCCACCAAAGCGCCGGTCACCACCTTTGGAAGAGTGAGATACGATGCAAGGTCCTGCATCAGCGCCGGTGTGCTCCAATGTGGTCTAGCTCCCCGGAGGCTGCTTTCTGCTGGTTCGGGGTTTGTGGGTCCTCGCTTGAGCCTGCTGTATAGGTAGGATCTCATCAGCACAATTGTGTGTTTATGTTTATTGTGTTTATATAGCGCTTTACGCCAAAGCGCTTTACATTATAACAACAAGGATAAAATAAAAAACAGTAGAAGCAATTAAAAAATATGAATCAAACCAGTAATACAGTAAGTAGAACAATTTGCCAGTGAAGATAAACGAGGGAGGAGAGGGTGTATAAGGGGGGAAGGAAGTGGGAAACAGGAATAGGCGGAGGATGAGAGAGGAGGAAAGGGGACTTAAGAGGAACGGAGCAGGGAGAGGTAAGAAGAGTAGGGTAAAAGGGAGGAGAGAGGAAGGTGGAAGGAGGGGATAGGAGTGTCAGGGAGGGGAGTGGAGAAGAACAGATTTCAAGGAGACCCGAAAGGAGGAATAGGTGGGGATGGAACGGATAGAGAGTGGAAGGGAGTTCCAGTGGAGAGGGGCAAGGAGCGGAGGTCAATTGTATGACCAGCAAGCGACTGGGGGCACACACCGTGGTTGAGTGCGGAGCTCTTGAATGAATGGCAGGCCTACTCCCTGTTTTGGTTTCAGTACATCTCACACTCCGCCATCATGCTGGGTTTGCTTGGTTTACTGTGTCCTTGTGACACGCTGGAGCCTCTACTGCATACACATCTAGAGTACAATGCCCTACTGCTGCAGACACGTCCATAGGGGCTTAATAGGTGGCTGCTAACCCTGCAGGATTTAAAGCCCGACACCTAAATGCAGGCCAGCTTGATGCATGTCTGTTAATGCCCAATTACCTCACTCCCCTGAACAGATGAAAACGGGGCTTCGCAGTGCCGCATATTGGCTCTGTGTGTACAGCTCCAGCCACACAGGACGACAATTAGCATACTCCATTTCCTGAGCTCATACTAGTGACCACAGCCGGATCATAAACTCCATAGGATATCCTTGTGAATACCTTGGATTCAGAGCCACAGCACACCAGTGAGAGGCAATCACGGACCAAAGCACAAAGGGCATCGAAAAGGTTAGTGAAGATGGATGTTCTATCGCAGCTACAAGCGATCCTCGAGTTGAAAAATATTGGACAACGCATGCAGGAAATCAACCGTAGGGTGCAGGATATCATAAAGAGAGCTAGAGATTATCGATAGCTGGCTTAACACCCAAGCTGAGTGTGCAACAGAAAATGAACGTGCAAGCACCTTGGAGGACAACCATGAGTCCCTCTCAGCGGAGGTCGATTCAATGATCAAAGAAGTACAGCGGTT